>NC_059165.1:19527500-22027500 GCF_019923935.1 Bubalus bubalis | reverse complement strand
CCCATATCCCTGCCCACTCCCAAATTAATGTTAACTGATAATGATGCCAAATCATTACAATTCTCTGCTAGGTGTGTATATTTTGGTTGAAGCCCAAAATGCTGAAATGCTTTCAGGATAAGAAAAAGTACTTTAGATATCACAACAGTTGGAGTCTCAGAAGAGGGCTGCAGGCCTGAGGAAACTCAATGTTTTCCCTTAAATCTTTTTTATACATGTAAAATAAGTAAAAAATGAACCCCCAAAGTAGATCTGAAGGCAAAAGAAGTCACAGACTATAGCCTAAGTGGAGAAATGTGGTCAGGGTGGGGCAAATATCTCCTCATAGAACATCGGGTGTTCTATGAGGCTCTGAACCGATTACATACATTTCAGAGTGTCTCTCCCAGTCTCCACTTTATTCCATTCCCCTGGAAGGTCTTGAATACTAAGACAAGGCCACAGAACTCTTACCTGGAATTACAGTTCTTCTCACCACCTTTGAACTGCTTCCTTTCAAGAGGCTGCTACCTGCTGTCCACAACAGGATAGTTACAGGTTGCACTGATATGACATACATCTTCACTACAGGTGATGATACAGAACTCTCGTAAAGCTAATATCTGCTGACAGAGATTGTTAGGAAATCATTTAATATAAACTTGCTAAGCTTTCACGTGGGTAGAGAAAAAAATATGTCAAGAAATAATAAAGCAATTTTTGGAAAAAATTTATAAGAGCAGAAAAAGTTATTGTCCATAATCGCACCACTCTAACATACCAATTGAGCTCATTGTAAACTTTCAACCACTTTTTTCCTCTGAGTATTTATTAACATAGTTATAGTCACAGCTCATATTTTAAAATTTTGCTTACTTTCTCCTAATATTGTGACATGGTCATTTTCTTTATGCTGCTGAACATTCTTCTTTAGGCCAGTTTTTTTGCTGGGAGGCGGGGCTTCCTCTTCATTTTTTGAATGGCATAATGTTCATCTAAACGTTTGAATTACTTCTTGTAGACATTGGATAAATTTCAGTAGAGTTCAGCCACAGATTTTAAATATTACTTACATAGATGCTGCATTGTAGCTCTCAGGAGATTGTTAACATCATCACATTTTAAAATGTATTAGCATTTTGGCACTAAATGCCAGTTTTGCCATTTAATTGTAATAAAAATTGGTTTATCGACACTAGTGTTAGAAAGAAAAAAACATACAATTGACTTAAAACATCTAAGTTAAATAATCATTGAGTTTAGATTTTATTTGATGGTGGCTAAGATTCCTCTTGTACATATTTTCTGAGACTTTTTTATGCTAAAGAATGTCTTCGGGCTCTTTGCAGCTGTTGCGGCCGGGCCTTACCCCATTAGATGTGGGAAGAGAAGGAGACAGATTGTGACACTGTCCCTTATCAAAAGACCACACAGTTGTTCGCCTCTTTGACTCCATGATGGATGGTTATCTTGAGGTTTGACGGATGGAAGGCTCAAAGTTTAGAGGAAAACAGCACAGATGCCCAGTAGCTTCTTGCTATTGACACTTACTTGATAACATGGGATTAATCAATCTTCTCTATTGTTTTTAGCTTCAGTTTTGTTTGCTGTTCAAGCTTTATTTTTCCCACCTCATCAGATTGATATGCCTTCCCCCTGTCTCCCCCAAAAAAGAAAGCCTTGAGGGAGAAAAGACAATAAGCAACTCTCTTACCAAACAAACTTCTGCTGCCCTCCTGACTGCATGTCCTGGAGACAGACAAACACATACCAGTTTTCTTTGTATAACATGTGCAGATGTATGCACACACCTATGTATTTTTAAAGGATTAATCTAATGAATGGCTAGAGAAATAGATTTTTGTGATCAAAGGTTTAATCATTTTTATCTTGGAGAAAGACATTATCTTCAAAAGTATTTTGTTTTCCCGAGCAGCAGCACATCATTGATTAATCATTTTACTTTCCATGTTTCTTCCATATTTGCCCTAGGTCAGTGATGTGCAACTATTACACATTCCACTGAAACAGGTATTTATTGCAGTAAATATGGTGAATTTTTATCTCATTGGAAGAGATTGATGCGTTGGTATAAGACCTGCTGGTTCTGTCATGCCCAGATTCCTCAAACAGAGACAAATAGAGGGGTAAAGTCCTTGTGCTTCTTGTGAAATTGTATCACCCCAATTAGCGCAAAGTATGGCAGAATCAAAAATCTTACAAAGGTTTTTTTTTTTTTTTTTTTTTTTAATATTTGAAAGCTTTAACATGCATTGAAATTTACCGGTTTTGGGACTGCAATTTGAGTTTTGACAAATGTATACTACCACAACTGCAGCCATGATATAAAACATTTTTATTACCGCTCACAAGGCTCTCTGTGGTCATTACCGCCACCCTCCCCTTACATCCCCTGGTCCCTGGTAATCACTGGAAAAAACAGATCACTTCATAATTTTAAACGTCCTCTGGGTACAGAGGCCACACTAATCTTCTCAGTATTATACCCATTGTGGTATATATGTGCTGCCTCAGTACTTAACACAGATTTCAGCAGTAAGGTGTGACTAGATAGATGTTAGTTTGTAAAACATTTTACAGCGTTCATTTACTAAATCTTTTAAGATACAATTTCTAATAGTGGATTAGAAATATACTGTCAGTCCCTTGGAGAAAAAAGTGAGCAACTCCCCAGTTTTGTGACATGCATAGAGTTACTCGATACTTGAGATGCTCTCCTGGTCTCATGACCAGCTCCTCACTGTTTTTGAAGTACTTGGGTGTTAGTTGATAATTAGCTTCCTGCAGTCATTTTTTTTTATTTTGTTATCTTAGGAATACTTCTGTTGCTGAGTTTTTGAAACAGACTGATGGTATGACTTTGTTAACCACTTTGCTGTATTAAAACAAAATTCTAAGGCTCAAGGAGTTGTTGAAATACAGTTTTTAAGTGTGGAAGAGAAAAGCAAGGCAATTTAATTTACTCTTTGGTTGGGCAAATGACTAAAAAGAAGGAAACGATAAGTGTGTGAAAATTGCTGTATATACCCCTGGCTGACAGTTTTTTCTATTATATGTGAAGAGACATTGAGTGTAAGAACATTGTTCATTGTGTACACATACAAAACATTCTTCTTGTTGGGCACTATCAATACACATGACCATAATGGATAATACTACTTCAGTTATTAGATTGAGGTGTTTTTTTTTTTTTTTTTTTTTTTTTAGCTAAAAATGAATAAGCACAAATGAAGCTAGAATACATGTAAGTGCTCCAGGGAGTTGAAGATGAGTGAGAATCTGCTATAAGTATTACATTGTATTCATGTCTTAAAATCTAATATGTTTTGGTTATTCACAGTCATTTCCTTTTGATTGTTTTAAAGAGGTTTTCTACTAAGATAATATGAAAATATTAATATGTTAATATTAAAATATGAATAAGACATGGATATTTTATGGTATAAACTTTGCAACAGATCTAAAAATGCATCACTTGCAAGACTCAAGTTTAGTTAAAGATGTGAAAGAGCAGTTGTGTGGAAGCAATGGTTTTTGGAGAAAATATGTTTAACTTCTGTACATTTAAAATTTTCTCTCTGCGTCTTTACCTCTGTCTTTTATAACCTACATCTTCCAAAGAACCCCTCGAATCTACGTTCTCTCCTTGGCATGCACAAATAGAAGATGTCAGTTAAACCAGGGTGAAAACCTGAATTATCTTTCCTGGAGTTATGTGGGAAAGGGGTGAAATTGAATTTGCATTACTTTTTGTTTACCTACTTTAGAAGAGGTTGCTCCCTGAAATTTAAATCTCTAAACTCAGGGTTCCTAGGGGCTTCCCGGGTGGCTCAGACAGTAGAGAATCTGCCTGCAGTGCAGGGGACCTGGGTTCGATCTAGTTGGGAAGATCCCCTGGAGGAGGGCATGGCAACCCACTATAGTATTCTTGCCTGGAGAATCTCCATGAACAGAGAGGCCTGGTGGGCTACAGTCCTTGGGGTTGCAAAGGATCCGATACGACTGAGCGACTAAGCACAGCACACAAGGTTCCTAGTGATTTGACACTAAGAAGAAGTTCAAAGAGTGTTTGGGAACTCCAGAGGAAAGCCTATTCCTATTATTTTCCCATTAAAATGCATCAACCCCAACGGATATGATTTTATGCAGATAAAAGTTGGATAAATATCTGAACTTCTGGGCATATTTGAACCCACGTTACGAATAATGCACAGTTCGGTAAACCCTGGTTAACAAGGAAAGTATTTGGCTTTCTATTCATATGCCTGTCTCTTCCATAGCTCCTTTTGTCTTTGCTTTAAGCTCATCTAAGCTCAGAGGCACACATTGGAATCAAGCTTAGTGTTGCAAGGATAAAAAATCTTGAGAGGTGAACGTAACTGCTAATGCTTCTTGCAGCCCTTGCCCTCTACAGCAGCACTCGGCCACCCGGATCAGCAGGATGGGTGTGAGCTACATCTGTTCGCCGCAGTGTCTTCCCTAAACCCAAGGGGTGTGCCTGTGGTTCACTGGTGCCACTTGACTGGCATTGTTGTTTCATAACCTAAAGCCCTTTCTTATTTCCCTCTTTGCTCCTGAAACCTTCACTCCTGTGTATTTTCTATCCTTTTACCCTGACTCTCTAACAGCTGAACTACACAAATGCCAAGTAGCGACATGAATTCCTGAACAGAAGCTGCCATAAAACATTGCTGCTCCAACCAAGAAACACACATGTAGAGGCACATGACTGACAGGGCTCAAAAGGCAGGTTTTAGTAAATGACAAGTGTGAAGTGCTTATTGTTGCTCTAGTCGATGGAAGCTCATATTTACACAAAAAATCATTCACATTTCAGAACAATTCAGTGTAACTGGCAGCTTGGGAAAGAAAAGACTTAAAAATCTCTTAAAGATGTAGAAGACAGGAGGAGTACAGAATCCAAAGCATTCTCTCACTTTGGAATATGTTGGCATCTTTTGATTGGGTTTTAAAACTGGGATTTTGGAGTAGCAGCAGGAAAAGTTGAAATTATAAATTATTTTTGTTAGGAACAAGAGAGGATAAGAGAATGAAAAGAAAGCTGCTCGTCTTTTATTTATTCTAAGCATAATTCCATTCGGTGTTAATTAAATAAAAGTCTAAAGAAGCACATTATCCTTTTGTATGTACTCACTGCCATTACTACAGAAAGATCTATGGTTATCCATGAGCATAGGAAGGAAATACCGTGTGATATCAATCCATTGTGTGTGATCAGTATTACGATAATTGCTAATGTCATGAAATATTTAATTTGAACCTTGCTTTTACCAGTTAAAATAATGTTATAAGGTGCAGTCTTAAGGACATGACCTTATTCTGTATGTGTAGTATAGTAAATTAAGGTAGAAGTGTTCTGGCTTCTGTATATTTTTTCTGCTACTGGTTAATAAACCACTCAAATATCGAAAAATTTAAAAAGACTGGAAGGAATTGCAGAGAGTAGAAATTCCAGACATTTCATTTTATAGTTGTAAAGATAGGCTCAAAGAGAATAAAGTCCCATTCCTTTCATGTGACAACTGGGTTATTTATCAAATTCCTTTCTTTCTTATGGTTAGGTATGGCCTTGTGCCTAAATTCTTATTCAGTAAAATGCAAGCAGGTGTGATGTCCTCTGCTCTCAGACTGGGCCCATCCAAAACTCCCTGCTTGATTCTCCAGGCTTGATTTACCCGTCTTCTGAATCAGTGAAAGATTCCAAGACCCTATGATGTGGTGTAGTTGGAATAGATGGAAGTCTAGGACTCTGAATCTTTGTGATGAGGACAGCTACTCCGCAGCTACACAGGACTGTGTTAGGGTGAGCAATGGACTTATTTCTTGGGCCTTTGAAATTCTGAAATATATCCCTTATATTAATTAGTGTTACTTTAACACTTGCAACACGGCCAGCAGCCTTAACTGTCAGTCTGTGTTGGAATGGTAGGTTCCGTTCCTCATCGTTCTCTGTTGCCGCCACTTCTTCGAGTGCACCTGTTTGGTCTCGCTGTCATGCCTCTGTTCTGCACTTTCATCATTTGAACTTCAATCGTATCAAGAGCCTCTCTCAACTGGTCTTTGAGTCCTTAGTTTGCCTGTCTTCTAATTCTCACTGTGTACTGAAGATTAATTCTGCTCTGAAAACTTCTCTTTTTAAAAAAATTTTTTTAATTGGAGGATAATTGCTTTGCAGTGTTGCATTAGTTCCTGCCATACATGAATGAGCCACAGGTATACATATATCCCTTCTCTCTTAAGCCTTCCCTCACATCTCATCCCTCTAGGCTGAGCTCCCTGCGTTATATAGCAATTTCCTACTGGCTGTCTGTTTTACACATGGTAATATACACATTTCAATGCTAATCTCTCAACTCGTCCCACCCTCTCCTTCTCTTGCTGTGGACAGTCCATTCTCTACATCTGTGTCTCTGTTCCTGCCCTGCAAATATGTTCATCAATATAATTTTTCTCAATTCCATTTTACTATAATATGTATAATACATGTATAGTATAATTAAAATACAGTATATTTTACTATGATACATTTTACTAAAAAATACATTTTTCTAGATTCTGTCCATGGGATTCTCTAGGCAAGAATACTGGATCTGGAAATGGCAACCTACTCCAGTGTTCTTGCCTAGAGAATCCCATGGCAGAGGAGCCTGGCAGGCTACAGTCCGTGGGTCACAAAGAGTTGGACACTACTGAGCAACTAACACACACATATTATGTGTTTCCTATTAGTTATGTATATAAACAGAGATTTATTGTAAGGAGTTGGCCCATGCAGTTATGAAGACTGACAAATCCCAAGGTCTGCATTTAACAAGCTGGAGACCTGGGAGAGCTGATGGTATAGGTCTGTTCTGAAAACCAACAGATTTGAGACCCAGGAAGAATCAGTGTTTCAGTTTGAATCTGAAGGCAGGAAAACATCCATGTCCCAGTTCTAAGGCCAGCCTAGTTCCTTCTTACTCAGACTTTTTGTTCTATTTAGGTCTTCATCACCCACGTTAGGAAGAACTACCTACTCAGTCTGTGGATTCAAATGTTAATCTCACCAAGAAACAGCCTCCCAGACATACCCAGAATAATGTTTGACCAAATACTTGGCTACCCAGTGGCTCAATCAGGTTGGCACACAAAATTGATGATCACCCAGTGCTGTGGTCCCTAGTGACTTATCCTGTCAGCTTTCTCACTTGTTTTGTCTATTCTACCACTGGGCATTTGGGTTTGAGAATGGAATATAATACATTTCATAATGATTTTTTCAGGGATTTTTTTCCCCCACTGTTGTATCCCTAGCACTTAGAGCCAAACATAGTAAACACTTAATATGTGTTTATTGAGTAAATCAATAAATTAATGTGAGTGTTGTTCTATAATACAATATTTAAGTTCTTCAACCAGGCACCCCAAGTTCACCACCATGGAGCCTCAATGCACTTCTCCAACCTGATCTTTGAGTAGAAGAAAAAAATCAAATCAGGCCATAGAATATTCTGCTGCTGCTAAGTCACTTCAGTCGTGTCCGACTCTGTGCGACCCCATAGACGGCAGCCCACCAGGCTCCCCGCCCCTGGGATTCTCCAGGCAAGAACACTGGAGTGGGTTGCCATTTCCTTTTCCAATGCATGAAAGTGAAAAGTGAAAGTGAAGTCGCTCAGTCCTGTCCAACCCTCAGCAACCCCATGGACTGCAGCCTTCCAAGCTCCTCCGTCCATGGGGTTTTCCAGGCAGGAGTACTGGAGTGGGGTGCCATTGCCTTCTCCGAGAATATTCTGGGAAAGACCATACTCTCTCTGCCTTTGTATTTGGTTCTCTTGTTTACTATGAAGGTTCTTGTTGTCTTGGCCATTGGCTAATTAATATCTTTCCTGCTAAGTTCAGCCTATTCTATTTTCATCTTCAGTGAAAACTTCTTAATGTTCAGACTAGAGTGATTCCTCCCTTCTCTGAAATCTCATGATACTTTCAATCTGGATCACATTTACTGCAATTAAGTCATATATTCTTTTATGTTGTTGTTTAAATTCCAAATGAGTATTTGAGTTCCACCAAAGGTGTAATCCCTTGTATAAGGCAGTGTCCTGAAGGGAAGTGGGAGGTATACTAACTAAGCCAGAGCAATAAGACAATAAGTGAATTTAGGAAGAATGTAGTCTATTTACCATATAAATGTCATTGGACTAGTATTTGCCACTCCATGTATTCTACACCAGGTAGTATGCTAAGAGCACTGTGTACATTATCTCATTGAATTTCAAAGCAGTCTCTGAAGAAGTTATTATTATTAGCCCCATTTTGCTGTTGAGAAAACAGAGGCTTAGGTTAGGTGATTTACCTAGGGTCCCAAAGCTAGGACATCACTGAGTTAGAATTCAAACTTCATAGCCAAGATTTTACTTAAAACATCATAAATTTTATTCAGCCATAATAATCCTCTCCTAAAAGAATGAAATCATACCATTTGTGACAACGTGGGTGGACCTTGAGAGCATTATGCTATGTGAAATAAGTCAGATAGAGAAAAACAAATCCTGCATGATTTCATTTCTATGTGGAATTGAAACAAGACAGAAAACAGAGCTTATAGAGGTAGAGAGCAAATTGGTGATTGTCAGAAGTGAGGAGTGAATGGAAAGGAGATGGTGAAATGGGAGAAAGCAGTCAAAAGATAAAAATTTTCAGTTATGAAATAAGTCTTGGGGATGTATATGTAGAGCATATACTGTATACGTACACAGTAACTATAGTCAGCAATAGGGAGTAATAGCATATTTGGAAGTTGCTAAGAGAGATCTTAAAAGCTCTTGTAAGAAAAAAAGATTTTGTAACCACGTATGATGGTGGATGTTCTCTAGACTTATTGTGATGATTATTTTGCAATATACACAGATACCAATTAGTGAACACCTGAAACTGATATAATGTTATATGTTAATTAGTGAAAATCAGTCGTGTTCGACTCTTTGCGACCCCATGGACCATACAGTCCATCGACTTCTCCAGGCCAAAATACTGGAGTGGGTAGCCTTTCCCGTCTCCAGGGGATCTTCCTAACCCAGGGATTGAACCCAGGTCTCCCACATTGCAGATGGATTCTTTACCAGCTGAGCCATAAGAGAAGCCCTACATGTCAATTATACGTTGATAAAACCTCAAAAAACCTGGAACTTCCCTGGTGGTACAGGTGGATAAGAACCCACCTGCCAATGTGGTGGGGGATATGGGTTCAGTCCCTGGTCTGGAAATATTCCACGTGCTGTGGAGCAGCTAAGCCTGTGAGCCATGACGACTGAGCCAGCACTCGTGAGCTGCAGGTACTGAAGCCTGTGCACCTGTAGCCTGTGCTCTGCAGCAGGAGAAGCCACGCAATGAGAAGCCGGCACATTGCAACCAGGAGTAGGCCCTGCTCACCGCAGCCAGAGAAAGCCCGCATGCAGTAATAAAGACCCAGCACAACCAAAATTAAAAAAAATGTAAGTTAAATAATTTTTAAAAAAACCCTCAAAAACTAAATAAACATCACGATAAACTGTCATCCTAGGTTTATGTATAGTTTATAAGTATGGCAGTAGATAAGTCAGAATTTAAGCAACAGCAATGAAAACAGCCAAGCAGGAAAAAGTAAACTATTTACAAAGGGAACAGTGTTGATAAATGAGTGGAACTAAGTGAAAGATAGGAAATTACACAATACGAAAAATTGCATACAGTACAGGAGATACTGAAAAATACAGCATACAATCATCAGCACAGAATTGGGACACAATGGAAGAAAAGATAGCTGAGGCTGGGGGAAAGCTCCTAATGACAGGAAATAAGCTATTACTGTCTTAGATAATTATGTATTATAGGTGCAGTTTCTATTGCATTGGTTCCCAAAGATTCTTTAATCACTTCTATAGATTGAAAATGCTAGATACATTGAGGCATAATATTGTGCTGTGAGATGCTACAATACTCAGTATCAGGCACCTGGTACTAAAAAAAAAATATTTGTGGAAGGAAGGAAGGAAGGAAGAAAGCAAGCAAGTCAGTGTGACCTGTTAGGAAAATGAAGGTAGTAATCTTTTTCATATAAATTTACTTAAATATAAAAGGAAAAGTACGAGAAGAGGAGTCTGATTTCAATTCATTGAGGTCCTATTAACTGACAGTCTCAACATTAAAGAAGCTGAATGTTGGCTGCTTGATATTTGATAATATCTGGCTGGTTGGATGTGACTGATATTTTGCTCTTTCACAAATGCTGTATTTTATTCACCCGGCTCCAAAATCCATATTTGACCTAATGTGGACGTGTGTGGGAAGAAATGTTATTATGTTGGCAGGCAGATGAGAGCTAAAAAGTGCAGAGAGCTATGGTATATTTTAAAAGGGCATTAAAAAAGAAAAAAAAAAAACCCAGGAATGTTGTCTTTCTTTAGTCCTGGGGGAGGAGTGATGTCTCTAGCTAATTACTGTCTTTTTAAAGCCTTTCTTGGCAAATTTCCCTCCTCCTTAGCACCTGTCCCATAAAATGATGCACTTAAGAGATCGAAGAGTTAAATATCATGGTCCTGTCTTTCTTGAATAATACAGTGTAGTGGGATGCTTAGTGATAAGGTCAGAGATTGGGGTGGATGGAAATCTGACCTCTGAACAGTAAGAAACCAGAACTTGACTAGTTTTAGTGACTAAAGCTACATCACCATCTCACAAGAGAGAAAAACCAACTAAAGTTCTCAGTTCAAGACCATGTTATACTCTTTATTATTCAAAACCATGATGATAGGAGTCAAAATGTTTATCATGTATGTGTGTATATACCTATACACATGTGTCTATACATATATATGTATGTATATTATGTAAATATGTTTTATTTCTGATTTAGATAATGGGAAATTATAGTCTTGATTTTCTGTAAACCAGGGTGAGAATGGGTGGGCATTTATCTCCTTCCTAAGACACTGATTATATACTAATAGCTTTTCTTAATAATAATTCCTTTAATATGCTGCATGTGTGCTAAGTTGCTTCAGTCGTGTCTGACTATTTGCAACCCATGGACTGTAGCCTGCCAGTCTTCTCTGTGCATGGGATTCTCCAGACAAGAATACTGGAGTGGGTTGCCATTTCCTCCTCCAGGGGATCTTCCTCATCCAGGGACAGAATCCACGTATCCTGTGGCTTCTGCATTGCTAGGCAGATTCTTTACCACTGAGCCATGGGGGAAGCCCACACTTCAGTATGCTGAATGATATTTATTTAATTAAGTCAATCACTCTCTCTCTCTCCTTCTCTCCCACTTTTTCTGTAGTTTTAATTGTGTAGTCTGCGGATCCCTGAATCCCATTGACTCTTTCAGCTAGATTGCAAAGTCAAAGCTATTTCCGCAATAATAGTAAACTGTTACTGAATTTTTTTATAATGTCGACATTTGCACTGATACAGTGATGGAAAAAATTGTTGAAATCTTAGCAGAAAGGCAGTGGCCTCCACCCTTCGGTATATATGTTTTTAATATTTTGTGTGACAAAATGGCAGGTACACATAAGGCACAACTGCTACATCCTTAAGTATCATTATCGACAAAGTGTAGTTGTGCTACTGTTTGAGTTGCAAGTTAACGGAAGACCACTGTTACTTGAAAGAATGACTGATGCACACAATATGGTTATTTAGAGTTAGGTATTTGGCAAGTATTTTCTCATAAATAAATGACGATTCAAGGATAGCATTTGTTGCCAATGATAAAAATTTGACATTTCAAGCGAAAATTAGAATTTTTGAAAATTTGTAGTTGCCACTATGAACTTGGAAGCTCCCCTGATGTTATCAGCAGTGGTATTAAATGTTAGTTAGTTCTTTATATATTGCAGGTTCTTCGTTATCTTTTTCAAATACTTTCATCTTCAGAAACAAGGTCACTCTGGAAGATCGCTTAGAATAACAGAACCTTTGCTGCCAGATAGCTCTTCTAATCCTCTGTCATTCAGAAGATGGTGTTGTCTGCTTAGCCGTGATGTGAGGTTTTTGCTCTTGTGTAATAAAATATGCCATTATTTGGAAGATCTTTATAATTCAGTGAACCTAGATTTTTCATTTGACCAATATATGATGTTACAAAATCATTCATAGTTAAAAGATCCATTCAAATTGCAATGTAGACCAATTGATTTTAATGAAATGGTACCAAAAAAAATCCATTGATATTGCTTTAAATTCCACATTGCAACTAATCTTTAAGAAATTACCACTTGTTGGGTTTGGTATAGTATCAAGGAATATTCCCAACAATCTAAAAATATTAATAAGATACTTCCCTAACTCTATGTTTATAGTTAGAAACAGACTTACCTGCATGAGGCGAAATTTTCTTCCTATCATTCAAGCAAAACAACATGTTGCAACAGATTGCATGCAGAATAAGATTTGAAACTGCAGCTGCTTGTTAAGCCAGATAAATTTCTTCTCTCTGACAGGTTCTAGGCAGCATTATGCCTCTACTTCTCAGCCCATACTAAGATTTGATTTGACCGCTAACTAATGTGTCAACGTTACTGTTACAGGATATAAGCCACCATGTTTATTAAGCAATGGGCTTGAGTCCTTACCTGCCTTTTCTCATAGAACAGCATCCGGCCGATTTTTCCAAACAATATTTTGGATATATTGTCAAGATAGCAATAATACAAGTACTGCCAGAGCAATTATATTCAGTCTGCTGCTAAAGTTTAAAGTTTAAGACTGACTTTTGAAGTTTAGGAAAGTGAAGCACTTTCAAACAAACATAAATGGAGAAGATGAATGTTGGAAAGATTCTTTAGGGTCGCCTGGACTAATTTAGCTTATGGTGTCCCTAACAAGTGATCACCTTGATTATTTTTGATTATCTCCAGCAAAGGGGAGTCACCTCCTCATGCCATTTTGGGATGTAAATGGAGTCATACAATCTGTGATCCTTTGTCTGGCATTTTCCCCTCAGTGTGATGTCTACAGGATTCATTCATGTTGTTGTACGTTATCAGTAATTGGTTTGTTTTTATTGCACAGCAGTATTCCATTGTATAAACATACCACAATGCTGTTACCCATTTTCGTCTTACTCATTTGGGTTGTTTCTAGTTTAGGCTACACTGCTCTGTATTTTTATTCACATATGTTTTCATTCCTCGTAAATAAATGCCTTGAGTTGCTGGGCCAAAGGGTGGGTGTTTAATCGTGTAAGAAACAAATGTGCTAATACAATTTTAAGTAGCCATGGGCAGTGTTTCTACACCTCCAAACCAACACTTGTTATGGTCATTTATTAATTTTAGCTATTCTCAGGGTATGCGTAGCTGTGATTTTAATTTGCATTTTCCTGATGATAAACTTTTTCATGTGTATATTAGTCATTTATATATATATGTTTTGTAAAGTGTTCAAATCTTTTGCTTATGTGGTAAACTTGAGTTGTTTATCTTTTAATTATTAAGCTGTCATAGAGAGCTCTTTGTATATTCTAGATGCAGATTATTTGTTAGATACCTATTTTCTCCCAGTTGTGGTTGCTTATTCATTTTCTTAATGATGTCTTTTGATAAGCAGATGTTTTTTAATTTTGATAGTCTAATTTCTAAATTTCTCTTCCTTTGGTTACATTTTGTGTCCTCTCCAGAAAATATTTTCTACCACTCAGGTCATAAAGGTACTCTTCTATGTTTTCCTTTAAAAGCTTTATAATTTCAACTTTCTCATTTAAATCTATATCTCATTTCAAAAATAATTTTCTGTATGGTGAGAGGTAGGTGTTGAGATTCATTTTTTTCCCATATGGATATCCAGTTCTAGCATAATTTGTTAAAAAGACTAGCCTTTCCTCCATTGGGTTCCTTTGGTACCTTTGTTGATATTTAAAATATTTAACCTTTGTTACTGCTAGAGAGAGCTTCCCTTGTGTCTCAGTTGGTAAAGAATCCGCCTGCAACATGGGAGACCTAGGTTCAATCCCTGGGTTGGGATGATCCGCTAGAGAAGGGAAACATTACCCGCTCCAGTATTCTGGCCCGGAGAATTCCATGGACTGTATAGTCCATAGGGTTGCAAAGAGTCGGACACAACTGAGCAACTTTCACTCACTCACTCACTCACTGCTAGAGAGCATAACTGGTAATCTTAAAAAAAAACCAAAACGAAAACAAAAACACCAGAATGATTCCAAAATAGTGACTCTGAAGGGGAAACTCGAATTCTGACTTTTACGATTATCAGTTATACTCTTGTAGCAATGAGGGTTTAAATATTTGTAAAAGCAAAAGAAGGAAAATTAAAAATTCCTCTTGACCCCGACACTGGCCCAAAAAATACTCTAAAGAAATAGTGGTTCCCAAGATGAATGTGTGTACACTTGAGAGTATAAACATGCATACGTGCACACAAACTATCTAGCTGTTTTTTTACTTTTCACTTTCAAAACAAAATTGTTGAAGTAATGCTGGTGAAATTTGCATACAACACAGAGATGGAAGGGACAGCTCATATGTTAGGTGATAAGCAAACACCCCAAAGAATCCTGAGCTTGGTGCCCGTAACAGTCAAAATGAATTGGGATCAGGCATGTGGACTGTTGAGAACTGTTCCATTATGTCTATGTGGGACTCCCATGCTGAACGGTCATTAAAAGTTACAATTAATTATGGTGGTCCAATATGCTATCAAGTTTATATCTTTTCTGACTCTTAATTTTTCATTCAACTAGTAACTGCTAAATATTTAAAACAACATTTTCCTATTTCATTTTGTAGCACTGGAGGGTGGAGTAGATTAAATAGAGAGCTCTAGTTTCTTTGTCTTCAAAATGCTCAGCCTGCTCGAGTAACCACGGTAAACATCTAGTATGCTGGAGCATAGCTCTGCTTTCTGAACAAAGAAAAGATGACCTGTAAGAAAGGTAAAGAGAAGAGTGTCTCAGTGGTGCTTTGCATTGAATTGTGAAAATATGGGTAAAGGGAAAAGAAAAAAAAAGAAAAACTAGGGCCCCGATAGAGATCACAGTACAAGTTTGCCTTCCATGAAGTGGTAGGCGTAATCAATTTGCTAGAGTAATAAGCAAGAGTCATGGTATCTCCCAACAGTTCTTGCTGAGTTCGTCATGTTGCAGACCATATAAAATCTATGCCTGAGTTCGTCTGAAACTTTGAACATTATTTTCCTGAATGGGTAGCACTGAAATTTTGACAAAGTTTAAAATAAAGCATTCTTTTAAGTTCATCTTGCATATTAGCAACCATTGAAACAAAGCTTTAGAAGCTGGGTATGCTTCTCTCCTCTGAGTGATCTGATGATCTCCTAGGCAGTTGTGAATGTGACTTAAATATCACAGTCTATACAGAAAATGCATGTAATTATATCCAAGAGACATCAGAAAAATTTGTATTAACTTAATGGAGACCTATAGAATAATGGATCACCTGTACTGAAAAATATAGTCACATCTTAACAACTAATTCCATTGATAATTTATTAATTTACAAAATAATATTCACCACATTAGTTGGGTCTTTTGGCACTCTAGTTCAGATTTTTAATTTTAAGCTTGCTATTTCTCAGTTGAAACAAGATGAGTTCATGTTTAATGGTATACCTACTAGAGTGCAGAGCATGATGCTTTACAGAAAGCATTTGCACTTTTTTCTTTAAAAAAATGATTTCTCAGTTATTTTCTATATAAATAAAATCAAGAAAGTAGTACAGGTAAAATGATACCAATGGAAATACCTCCCCCCCCCACCCCCAGAAACCGTACATATCAAAATGGGAAAAGTGTTCTTTTGGTAAAAAGAACATCAAATAACGAGATGTGGTAATATATATTTTCACTTTTCATATGGTAGGATTTTCATTGATTCAGGCTAGCGCTATGAATTTGAGATAGCAAAACATTTATGGTGGCATTTAAGACTCATCTTAACAATATCTACAAAGATTGTTCTCCATATGTTTTATGCTCATTCCATATATCACATGCCTAATTATATGGTGATTTATAATGGTTCAGTTCTTTAAAGCGATTTTTCAGCCCAGCTAGCCTCTAATTTGTAGAGTCCCTCTCCTCCCTGTATCAATGGCTGCTGCATGAAACACCATTTCTCATTAAAGGTTCCCATTCCCTTTGGCAGTCAGGATAAAATCTCTAATCAAGCTTGAGGAAACAGACAGAGTTCAAAGATGTCATTGGGTCCCCAGGCTGGTCTTGTGTGTGGCTTGCTAAAAGTTCTCAGGCTTAGTATTTGGTCTGTGAAGAGAACTGTCAGGGTCGAATACTCCAATCAGCAGTCAAATAAAGAACATTAAATGAGCAAAAAAGGAAAGTGAGAATTTTATAAAAGAGGACATAAAACTTCAGGACTTGTTTCAGAGTCTTACAATTTTAGCAACTGCTCCCCATGAACTTTCTGTTGAGTGCATCAGGTTATGCACTCAGAATCCCATTGCTTTCGGAAACATCTAGTTTTTACACCTAGTGATCACTTTTTGTTTTTGTTTTTTGCTTTTTCATCATGGTATTTTATTCTTCATCATCCTCTCCTCTTCATCTTCCTCCTACTGCTCTCTTTTCCTGTAAATTGTACAAATTTTATGCATGTGTGTGTGTGAGGTTGTTATCTTAATTGGCATATTCCTACAGGATTAATGCGTTCAGAGGCTATCTTTCTGAAAATTCATATGAGTTTTTGAGACCGTACAATGACAAACTCTTTCCTAAGACTTCTGGAGGACAATATACGACAGGCTTTTATTTTGATTTGGGACAAAATTCAACAAAGATGTATATTGCAGATGTCAAATCCAGTATTTTGCTCCTGATAAGTATGTAGGACTCCTAGGAGCCTGTCTCGTAGGAGGAAAGAATAACAGGCTTAAGTCCCATGATGCAAATGTGAGAAAAGAGTTTTGCCCATAATTTTAGCTTAACATTTGGGGAAGGAAGTTTCAATTTAATCTTAGAAAGTGGATTCTGTCTGCTCTCTTTTCACAAAACAGCAATAGCACTATGAATTAACATTTGACTCCGGAATGTCCACAGTAAAGTTTCTTGTTTTTGGTATGCTCAAATAAAAAAACAAAAGAAATACATTGTATTTTGTCACATTTGAGTTCTACACTCCTGAATGACAGCTAATGCCCTTTTACAGATCAAGTGTGGCCACAATTCATGAGTATATAAATCGTTATAGTGTTCACCATCAACACATACTTTGAAGAGTGGTCTTGGCTGCATAAATTGGCCAGATTACATGTTTCTCAAAAGGTAAAATATTAAGGCTATCCTTGACCATGTGTTATTCTTAAAAACAACAAAAAAAAGATTATCAGGCTGCTTTAGTAAGTGGCCCAGAATTATCCCTCCCAGAATGACATCAGAGAGCATTTGACCCTTGCTGTCATGATTTCTGATGTCAAAATCTTCAGTGAAAGTATTCCTTTGTAAGTCAGTAGTCCATCTATTATCCATAGTATTTGGATGAGTCAAATGGCTTGTTTATGACATGTTTAATGTTTTGTGAATCCTGCCTCTTGATTCACTTCAAGTACTTTATAATTATATTCCTTGAAAACAGATGCTTTTAATATTCAGCTTGAGTGTTTTATAAGCTATACAAATATTTTGTTTGTGGTATTTTCTGGTGCTCCCAGCCAAAATATGCTAGTCAACTTTTCAGAAGATCATTTTATTATGCAGGAACCTGGGGCAGTTCAGCTTCTGAAGATTTTTCCGTCAAATGGGATCTGTCAACTTCGTATATGTCCTACTACCAAGGCCCAGATCCCAGCATTTTAATTCTTTGAATAAATCATGAAAATGTGTCCTCAGATGCTGACCAGTAATTTCATAAAGTGATAATGCGGCTCTTGCCCTGGTTTCCTTTTCCTTCTGTTGTTGGGCTGAAGAGTTTTCCTCAAGCCTTCTGAGGAAGAAGGCCCAATTAAAACCACTCATTCTTGCGCCACTAAAACCCCACACAATGATTTGAAAAAATACCCCTAATTTGAAGCTGTTAATACAACTGTAATTTTATTTCTTGAACATTGCTTGTTGTGGGGGTACTGCCAATCTATGAAAACAAACCAGTAATAGCACCATTTGAGAATCACCCAGGGTCAATTGTCCTCTTTTCTTTCTCTAAATAAACTATTAAAAGACTCCTAGCAGCTACAACAATAACTAAAGAACTAGCAGTACCAATTATGCCTGGGTAGAAGTTGTGGTAGCACAGCATCAGTCCCAAAACGCTCCAATCCAACAGTCTTAACAATTTTCCGTGCCTGGGCCACTCAGCCTGAGGAATAGGACTAAGGTTTTCATATCCATGATTTTTCAGGATGTGAAACATTAAGGGCCATTTGTGTAGAATGCAGTTAAGTCTTATAATTTTGTGCTGACGTTGAACTGAGTGAGTTGTGCAAAGTTTTAAAACATATTGGGGTGGCATCCATCCATTTAGATATTTTTTGTTGAGTTATAGCAATTTGTAAGTATTGTTGATTGGAAAACAGTAATGCTGCTGGTTTTGAAATAGTGAGATTCAGCTTTGTTCTCCTTCCTCCTAGATAAAAGTCTCTGTCTGCTGATCTCTTACTGTGTATATTCCTTGCTGCTGCTGCTATGTCGCTTCAGTCCTGTCCGACTCTGTGCAACCCCATAGACAGCAGTGTTTTCGTCTCTAAGTGTACATTCTGTGGTGTGTTCTTCTCTATCGTCTCTTAAGTGTATCTGTAGTGTGTTTTTCTCTGCTGCTGCTGCTGCTGGGGCTAAGTCGCTTCAGTCGTGTCCGACTCTGTGCGACCCCATAGACGGTAGCCCACCAGGCTCCCCCATCCCTGGGATTCTCCAGGCAAGAACACTGGAGTGGGTTGCCATTTCCTTCTCCAATGCATGAAACTGAAAAGTGAAAGTGAAGTTGCTCAGTTGTGTCCGACTCTTTGCGACCCCATGAACTGCAGCCCACCAGGCTCCTCCGTCCATGGGATTTTCCAGGCAAGAGTACTGGAGTTGGGTGCCATTGCCTTCTCCGGTGTTTTTCTCTAGTCCCTGTGAAAATCTGATCTCTGTTGTAAATGTCTTGAGGAAAGAAACAGTGACTACCGTGTGTTGCTTGGATACATTTTAATACTTGATATAAGGTCCATCAGTTCAGTTCAGTCACTCAGTTGTGTCTGACTCTTTGTGACCCCATGAATTGCAGCACACCAGGCCTCCCTTCCATCACCAGCTCCCAGAGTTCACCCAAACTCATGTCCATCGAGTCGGTGATGCCATCCAGCCATCTCATCCTCTGTCATCCCCTTCTCCTCCTGCCCCTAATCCCTCCCAGCATCAGAGTCTTTTCCAATGAGTCAACTCTTTGCATGAGGTGGCCAAAGTATTGAAGTTTCAGCTTTAGCATCAGTCCTTCCAATGAAAACCCAGGACTGATTTCCTTTAGAATGGACTGGTTGGCCCTCCTTGCAGTCCAAGGGACTCTCAAGAGTCTTCTCCACCACCACAGTTCAAAAGCATCAGTTAATTCTTCGGTGCTCAGCTTTCTTCACAGTCCAACTCTCACATCCATACATGACCACAGGAA
The DNA here is from genome assembly GCF_019923935.1 of Bubalus bubalis. Lineage (NCBI taxonomy): Eukaryota > Metazoa > Chordata > Mammalia > Artiodactyla > Bovidae > Bubalus > Bubalus bubalis. The sequence continues at coordinate 22,007,890 of NC_059165.1, read as the reverse complement.
AAACCATAACCTTGATTAGACAGACCTTTGTTGGCAAAGTAATGTCTCTGCTTTTCAATATGCTATCTAGGTTGGTCATAACTTTCCTTCCAAGGAGTAAGCGTCTTAATTTCATGGCTGCAGTCACCATCTGCATTGATTTTGGAGCCCCCCAAAATAAAAGTTTGACACTGTTTCCACTGTTTCCCCATCTATTTCCCATGAAGTGATGGGACCAGATGCCATGACCTTAGTTTTCTGAATATGAGCTTTAAGCCAACTTTTTCACTCTCATTCACTTTCATCAAGAGGCTTTTGAGTTCCTCTTCACTTTCTGCCATAAGGGTGGTGTCATCTGCATTCTGAGGTTATTGATATTTCTCCTGGCAATCTTGATTCCAGCTTATGCTTCTTCCAGCCCAGCGTTTCTCATGATGTACTCTGCGTAGAAGTTAAATAAGCAGGGTGACAATGTACAGCCTTGACGTACTCCTTTCCCTATTTGGAACCAGTCTGTTATTCCATGTCCAGTTCTAACTGTTGCTTCCTGACCTGCATACAGATTTCTCAAGAGGCAGGTCAGGTGGTCTGGTATTCCCATCTCTTTCAGGATTTTCCACAGTTGATTGTGATCCACACAGTCAAAGGCTTTGGCATAGTCAATAAAGCAGAAATAGATGTTTTTCTGGAACTCTCTTGCTTTTTCAAAGATGATCTAGCAGATGTTGGCAATTTGATCTCTGGTTCCTCTGCCTTTTAAAACCAGCTTGAACATCTGGAAGTTCACGGTTCATGTACAGCTGAAGCCTGGCTTGGAGAATTTTGAGCATTACTCTACTAGTGTGTCAGATGAGTGCAATTGTGCGGTAGTTTAGCATTCTTTGGCGTTGCCTTTCTTTGGGATTGGAATGAAAACTGACCTTTTCCAGTCCTGTGGCCACTGCTGAGTTTTCCAAATTTGCTGGCATATTGAGTGCAGTACTTTCACAGCATCATCTTTCAGGATTTGAAATAGCTCCACTGGAATTCCATCACCTCTACTAGCTTTGTTCGTAGTGATGCTTTCTAAGGCCCACTTGACTTCACATTCCAGGATGTTTGGCTCTAGGTCAGTGATCACACCATTGTGATTGTCTTGGTTGTGAAGCTCTTTTTTGTACAGTTCTTCTGTGTATTCTTGCCACCTCTTCTTAATATCTTCTGCTTCTGTCAGGTCCATACCATTTCTGTCCTTTATCGAGCCCATCTTTGCATGAAATGTTCCCTTGGTATCTCTAATTTTCTTGAAGAGATCTCTAGTCTTTAGTGGACACTAATCTAAATGAATTAAATTCCGTATTTCTAAGGTTTTACATATTTTTAATTGAAGTATAGTTAATTTATAGTTATATTAATTTCAAGTGTTCAAAATTGTGATATGATATTTTTACAGTTTATAAATCAGTTTAAAGTTACTATTAAATATTAAGTTATATTCCATGTCCTGTTCATCACATTCTCATATCTTAATTTATACCTAGTACTTTGGATCCCTTAATCCCACTTCCCCTTCTTTCTCCTCCCTCCTTGCCTCTCTCCACTGTTGTAAGGTTTCTACATATTAATAGCTGTACATATAATTTTAGAATGTAGCTATTCTTGATATTAGAATTCTTGCACATTCTAATATTGCTGTCTGTCTTTTTAGAGCATTATTATAGAAAAGTGTATTGTCTGGAATGGTTGTGCTATGCATTATGCTGTTTAATCAAGTATCCTGACTAATAAATATTTATTCTGAATATTATTCATGGATAAATAATTTTCAAGAAGTTTTCCTGCTTTGACATGTGTTTTAATATTAAACCTAAATTAAACAAAGTAAAACCTTAATGATCCCAGAGAGGTCTCTTTAGTATAGGTCAACAAAACTAGTGAAAGCAAAAAAGAGCTGCTGATGGAGACTTCTGGTTTGTAGAATGATGGATAAATAAGCTTTTAATTATATAAACTGACTAAAAGCTATCTAGAGGAGAAAATATCTAAAAGAATATGGTCAAATATTTGTCTTTGTAGATGAATTTACTGGGAAAAGTATTCTCAAGGCCAAAAATCACCAACTGATAGTCATTTTAAGTATTGTTCTGGAGCAAGCTAGTAGCCAAAATATAATGCAGGCGTTGTCCCATCCTGTTGTGGAAGACAAAGCTTCAAATTTACTTTTTAGTTTTTCTTTGCATCTCCCTCTATTTTGCATAGCACATCACTCACCTATAATTTCTGCTTCATGCTTGAGAAGGCAAGGGTTAGGAAAATGTCATCTAGTAACTTAGTTCCCAGGGCAGACAGTAAGTCACTTTTTTCTCCAGTTTAGAAAGAGCCTTTTTATATGAAGGTAGACATACCAGTTGAGCCTGACCTCTTATACAATAGTTCACCCTCTGGGAAAAGAGATGCCTGGGTCCCCTGCACAGTCGCTCTCCATCCAAAACTATCCGGAGTCTCCTGACTGACAAGGGAGAAGCCAACTGATGTGGGAAGTTGTCTAACAGGGCTACAAATTATTTTCGGTATCTTTTCCTGGGCGTCCACCTTGCTCCTGCGGGAACCCTCTGTGAATGAAATTATCCCAGGAATGACTATCTCTGGAAGTGAATCTAACAGGAGGGTATTACACTGCAGACATGCACACACATATTATCCACAACATTGGCAGGCTAAGTCAAGGTTTTCTTCCTTTAAAGCATAGAGGGGGATGGATGTGTAATCTCATTCTGTCAAAAATGCTGAAGATTTTCATGCATCACTGTGTTTCAAAATAAATTACGTGCATAGTAGTGCTACATTAAACCAACCTCCAGCACTGAAAGGTTTCTTCGCCGAGTTGTGATGCTTTTTTATCTCTCGAAATGAGAAACACATTTAACTTGGTTTCTGTGATCATCCTGAAAATAATGCTCTCTTGTTTTGGAATAAAGTAGAAACATACATTTTTAAATCAAGAAGTATGCTTTTCATTGAGAGAGGGGGAAGCCGGCACCTCGTGCTGACTTTAAAGCGGTTTTGTAGAGTTGTGGAGGGCGGACATGGCCCTCTTCACCCTCTGCTCAGCGTGCTCACTGCTGACAATCAGGGCTGGTTCAGACGAATATTATGGAGTGAGGTTTCACTCACTTCTGTCAAGCCTCCTCTCCCACCTCAGGATGAAAAAGAGACATGGCATTTCTTTTTAAGCTTGGATGCCATGTTCATTATCCCACAGACTTTATTTTTGACTTTTACCTCCTTCACTGCTAGTGGGAAATTGCCAAGAGGGTTGACTGTCTCTCCTACCCCATCACAGATTTTCTTTTTTAGCTAAACATGGACAATAAGTTTTATTGAAATGTGCCAAGCCTCAGCTCATTATTTCCTGATACCTACACAAAAGTGACTTGCAAATCTGAAATTACTGAATGCATCCATTTCTGTAGTTAAATACCATGGAAGACATAAGAGAATTTATAGTATGCTTTAACCGGGGGTTGGGGGTGGGGGGAACACCTCCTCCCAATCTAATAAAATTTGGTAGCTCGGGGTCACTTCCTAATAGGTGCTATTTCCTCTATTTTAATAAAGGTATTTTAACACCTGAATTCTATGCCAGATACCATTGTCATTTTTTCCACTGACTGACTCAACTCAACGCTGGTGGGGGCCAGACACTCTTCAAACACTGCTGCTGAATGCCAAACACAACTAACATGCATATGGAAGAAGCCAGGGAAAGAGGCACCCCCCCTAATTATAGCCAGAGGCGCGCAGTCCAGAGAGCTCACAGGAACTTCTGGGCTGGACGGGGGTCAGGAAGCTCCGCGACCACGGATCCCTGAATTGGCAGCTGTCCGTTCCCACCCCATCAACACACAGTCATTTTTTGCCTGCCAAATCCTCGTCCAACCCCAATTCAAATCTATTTATACTCGCTTTTCCTATTTCTGGGCTCAGATGTTAGCCCATACGGTGTGTTGACCGGCACTAAATGTTACTGTGAGGGACCAGCATTTGCCAGCTTCCTTGGGTGCTGACAGCAGGGAGACAAAAGTTCTGAATATCCAAAGGGACCTTAATCTTCCCAGCATAATCCAGGCCTCGAAATGGTGGCAGTGAGGTTCAGCCTAGAAGCACCAAGTCTCTTAAAATGGGAGAATGTAACAGGTTTAAGATGCCACCTGGACTTCCTTGGCCACCGTGACGGGTCCCTCAGCAGTGATTCTCAAACTGTACTGTGTGGAGGCATCACCTGGGGAGGATGTCAGAGATGCGGGTTTCGGGCCCCGCAAGACAAGCATTCGGGCTTCTCTGGTGGCTCAGCGGTAAAGAATCTGCCAGCAATGCAGGAGTTCAATGTGGGTTCAGTCCCTGGGTGGGGAGAATCCCCTGAAGGAGGGAATGGAAACCCACTCCAGCATTCTTGCCTGGAGAATCCTATGACAGAAGAGCCTGGGGGTGGGGGTTGGGGGAGGGTGCAGTCCATGGGATCGCAAAAGAATCAGACGCGATTTAGCCACTAAACAGCAGCAAGGCAAGGATTCTGATTTAGCTGGAGATGGCAGGGCCCAGGAATCTGTTGTTTTCAGTAAACACTGTAGGTGATTGTGATGCAAATATTCTGAGGCCCCTAGCTTTTTGAGAAGCTATCTCTGGTCTACACGGACTCTCCCCAAAACACTAGGCCATGTTTCAAGAGTATGGGATTAGCAACCTGATTTGAACACTTCAGTGTTGGAGTGCTGCTTTAATTCAGATTTATTTAAAGCTTTGGAACACTGAACTTTGTTGTAGAAGCTTTATTTAAAATTCTGAGGTAGAATAACCTCCTTTTCTGAGTTCAATTTTAACAAGGAATGCTATTTGAAGATTGTGGTCCTCGGTTTGTGAGGTCTGAGCATAAAAAGAAAATAAAACCCTACAAGTTGGACCTTCTTATGTAAAACTAGACCTCATTCTTTTTAAGAGGTGTGACCTCAGATCATTAAAATTTTTCTGAAGAGAAGAAATCTGGGATAGATAGCTTTCCTGATAAAATGTGCAGTAGAAATTGTAAGCAGCTTATATAGTGCTCTATCCTTGATGCTGTTTTAAGGGAGTACTTAAATGAAAAGGAATGTTTTAAAGTTAACTCAGCTGAGTTCTATGTAGAACAGAGTAAGCAGTCCCCCAGGGTGCATTAGCTTTTGATGTGTTCTCTTACTCCACTATTTATGGATAACTTAAGGAAACATTGCCACCTTCCCTTTTTGGGAGGTGGGTAGGTGGGCTGGGTGATTTTGTGCTGTGCCACCATAGAAGAAGACAGAGCACATTTAAATAAAACTCAAATAAGCAAGTTTTATTCATACAGCAGTGCCAAGGAGAGGGAGTTCTTTGTTCAAGTTGTCAGTTTGTGGCTTTGGGTGTTCAGAGGAGAAAAACAAAAAATAAACACTTAAATAAAGGAGGTAAATGTTGATTGGATTGAGAGGGAGATGTATAAGGATGTAAGCAGGGCACTAAGTAATGAGATAACTGAAGAAAATCCTGTGTTTGGATTAATATTTAAACCTAATGATTGCTTTAGGAAGATTTGTGATTGTGAAAGGCTGAGTAGTAGGTTTAACTAAAATTATTTCTTTCAGAGAAAGTAAGTGTCACTATTAGTGGAGATATATGCTTCCATGATGTGAATTTTCTTTTTTGGGTATATGCAAAATGTTAGCTCTTAAGCAATTGTGTATTACTACAGGAAAAAGGCTTTTCCGAATAAACAATACTCAAGTGTCTATACCCATCCTTAACTCTGTGTAGCTCCCCCTTCTTATTCCTTACAGACTTGTTGAGTTTACAAAACAATGGAAGGTACTAATCTATCAATACATGTGTTACCTTGTGTGATGAAATTTGGTCAGAGACCAAGAGGCATTTCGGTAAAGAAAGCTGGATGAAACAATAGTACATATACTAGCAATAAAAATATTGTGTCTTTTCTTAGTATGTTAATATCAGCTGGGTCATAAAACTGAAGACATCTAAATATATTTATTGACAGAAATGCCACCCACTCTCCACCCGGGGTGTGGAAAGAAATGAAAATAAATGACCTCCAGGTTTCTTAGTAGTTTCTAAGAAATATTTTTGGATGATATACTATCATATGTGATAAAATCTTTTTTATACTTGATTTTATACTGATTTTTTAAATACCAAAATCAAATACATCTCCTTCATGAAATGTTCTTCCATACTGAAGGCAATATATATGTACCTGCTAATTGGGTTTGTCCACCAGTTTACAGGTGTCAATAAGCTTTCCATAGGACAAAGGGAGTTAATGAAGTCTTCAGTTCTTGGTCATTGCTGGGATGTTGTGTGTGGCACCTGGTATGCAATATGCTTTTAGTAATGAGCCCATTCTGCAACTTACTCTCACTAAACTCTGTTATGGGCTATCACAGATATATCAAATATTTAAAGACATCCATTTTCTCCCCCATTTAGTGTGTATTATAAGATAGTTGGATACTCTACTAAAAGCATATCTCTCTGCCTTCATAAAGAGTTCTGGAAAGAAAGCAAAAGACATTTAAAGCATCAAAGAGGCTGATGAATAGGGATGCCAGGATATTCAAATACATTTAGAGACAGTATTGTCAAGCTTGTTTTCTGAGCCATGATACTAAAGATAGTAGAAGCCAGCAAAGAAAAGAACGCTGTAGAAATGCAAATCTCTTCAATGTTGAATCTATTAATCCATTGCACACTTTCTTCTGAATCATACTTACTCAGATGTACAGGCAACAAAAAGTATTTAGAATATTTGCATAATTTCAAACACCCAGTTCATAAATTATTTATTGGTTGTGGTCAAATGAATGTTAGCTATTTCATAATTATCTTTTGTGTAAAAGGTTGCATGGTTTACAAAAATATTTCAATGGCAATTGAATATCTGTAGCTTGCTTAAACAGTGCAAAAAATAAATGGTACTTAATTATGTAGCACTGATGTACATTTTTCTCATGTTCAAAAATTCTAAGAAAAATTACACTTAATTTGTAGATATATTTTAAATGAACATCGTATATTTACAGTAAAAAAAAAAAAAGATCATGTGCTATACTCTAGGATCAGGCCAAAGCATTAACAAATAACATGAGAGTATGTCTTATAAATCAAGTAATCAGGCAACTGTATGTCCTAGGACTTAAGAGTTATCATAAAACCTTAGGGGGAAAAAAAAAGTGGTTTCAGGAATCACTAGTTCAGCATTTCATTTTGACAGTTGAGAAAATCATGGAAAATAGAATTTCATTTCTTTACCTGAGATTGAAGTGACAAGATTCTAACTATGGTGGCTAGGTTTCTAAGCAAACCATTTTCCCCTATCCAACATCAGCTCTGCCACTTGAACAATCATATTCCTTTTCTTAATAATAATTAAATTCTTAGGAAAATCATGAAGGCTAAACAGCCATATTTTAATCTACTAGGTAAATTACAAAGAACAGCATGCTGGAGAAAAGGGTTAGATGGTATGGTTTACAGAAAGATAGTATAAAGATAGCTTCCCATGTGGCTCAGTGGTAAAAAAAAAAAAAGCCCCTGCCAATGTAGGAGACATGGGTTCAACTGCTGGGTAGAGAAGATCTTCTGGAGAAAGAAATGGCAACCCACTCCAGTATTCTTGCCTGGGAAATCCCACGGACAGAGAAACCTCGTGGAAAACAGTCCCTGGGGTCACAAAAGAGTGGGACATGCCTTAGTGACTAAACAACAAGAACGACAACATAGAGGTTGTATTCCAGGAAGTTTGGCTCAAAGAAACACAAGAGTTAAAAACCCAAATACAAATTTAAATGAGTCCTGTTTAAGTGATATAATTTTCATTATATGACTAGTGAGCAGGGTTTTTTTTTGAATGAAGGATTTTGGAAACTTAAATTACTTCAAGGTAGGATACACTTTATGCTGGGAGGAGAGATGGCAAGTTCTTACTTAACAAACTTTAAACGTGTTAAATGCCATGTTATATGTATTTGTTGGCTAGGGTTGCCATAATAAAACAACATAGACTGACTTATAAAAAAAAAAAATTTTTTTTTCCTTGCAGTTCTAGATCTTGAGGCAAGAAGTTCCAAGTCAGATACTGGACAATTTGGTTTCTGGTAAGAAGCCAATTCTCTTATCTTCCTGACTTGGTAAGGAAGTCAGGAACTCTTCTTCCCAATCGGTAAGAAACCAATTCTCTTCTCTTCCTGACTTGCAGACAGCCACCTTCTTGCACCTTAAAGTTATCCCTAGAGAAATTACTTGTCTTAGTCTAGACCTAGCCCTGGTCTGGAACCCAAGCTGGAAAGGCAGTAGCCACCTATAAAATGTTCTTCTTGTGGCAGAAGTCAGAGGTTGTTAAAGGGGTGAATAGAAATACAGGATGCCCCTTAAAGCCTACTCTAGAACTAGCACTGTCATTTCTGTGCACATTAAGCTGATCCAGCAAGACCTTGGTAGGTAGAGAAATACAAAGATGCAAGAAACCAGGCCAAGCTGAAGACTGATGCGGTGGGGAAGCATGGTTCTCTCATATTATCCTGTGGTGTATAACAAATCATGGTGAGTTATCACTTACAATCCTGTGTTGACTGGGCTCAGTTGGGTGGTTTTATTGCTCCGTGTAGTGTTGCAGCAATCATGTATTAATAAATGGCTACATTCAGCTGGGAGCACTCTAGGTGTAAATCATTTAAGATGCTGTCTCATCTGAACAGAAGTTCTCATCACATGGCTCTCAGTTCAGCAGCTTAACATGAACTTCTTTACAGTAAAGCAACTGACTTCCTAAAGGAAGTGTTCTAAGGTCACAAGCAGCAAAACTTAAGTGCCCACCAAATTTCTGCTTACATCACACTTGTAATGTCCCATTGGTCAAAGTAGGTCACATGGCCAAGATGTCAGTAGGATAGAGGATTATACAGGCACATGAAGAAACAGAAGAAATGGAGTTGGGTTTTATTGGGAGCCAGCAATGTGATGGTATACCACAGATCATTCACTGGCCCCTAATGATTTACATTCATTCCACTTGTAAAATTCAATAACTTCTAAGACTCTGAAATCCTAATCCCATTTTGGCATCAAACTCAGGCTTGAACTGCTGAATCTCATCATTCAAATCAGGTACAGGTGCAGTGAGGTATCTTGCTATGCTTCCTCATATATAATTACTTGGATATTATTCCTCAGGCATGGCTTTGTGGGTAGCAGAGGGTTATAAACTAAGAAAGTTGTCTGTTCCACACACACCCAGTGTTCAGTGGTGAAACTACAGCAAGATAAACCCAATAGAGGATCCTATTTAAGAGGGGGAGAAATTGAAAACACAGACTAGTTATTGTCTATAGCAATTCTGTAATCTGGGCACATGTTTTCAATTCCCCTTGTTCTGAGTTCAGGGATTTTTCCTTAAGCAGGATCCAGTTACACTTCTTGGGACTGGTTGTTCAACCCATGGCTCATGTCTGCACACTCTGGACTCTTTAGCTTTACCCATTCAGCTCCTGGCTTTGCTCTATGATTCATCCATCTTTTCCCATAAGAAATTCCATATGTTTGCAGCTGAGGAAATTTCCCAGCCTATTTCCTCCCTGCAGAGGTAAGGGCCCAAGGACATCTTTTAATTTGGAACTCTTTTTGCTCCAACTTGATTCAACTCCTTTAAAAAAAGTTATGGGTTTTCTATATATCAAACTACAAATTTACTCCATTTAGAAAAAGCCACATTCATAAATCTCTTCAAGACCAGTTCCCCTCTACTTGAGACTGCCTGCTGTAGAACAATTCCCTGAGAATTATTAGAAGTCATTTTTATCTAGCAGAGAGGGTCTGTAAAGCATTTCCTTAAATCTTTTACAGTTTTAATGAAGGGGATTACATCTTCACCTTTTATTTGATCTTGACCCCAAAATCATGTTTTTTGGTAGTACTGTGGATTTTATCTTTGCCATGAGATCATTTCTTACAAGAGAACTTTTTGCTATTTGGGGAGACTGAAACTAAGAAGGAGTTTCATTTTCCCACCCATCAAGTTTGGGTTGGAAATATCCTTTCTAAATTCTGCTTGGAAATTGATCAGTTCTATCAAGAAAGCTGAGTGCAGAAGAATTGATGCTTTTGAACTGTGGTGTTGGAGAAGACTCTCAAGTCCCTTGGACTTCAAGGAGATCCAACCAGTCCATCCTAAGGGATATCAGTCCTGGGTGTTCATTGGAAGGACTGATGTTGAAGCTGAAACTCCAGTATTTTGGCCACCTGATGTGAAGAGCTGGCTCATTTGAAAAGACCCTGATGTTGGGAAAGATTGAAGGCAGGAAAAGAAGGGGATGACAGAGGATGAGATGGTTAGATGGCATCACCGACTCAATGGACATGAGTTTGGGTAAACTCCGGGAGTTGGTGATGGACAGGGAGGCCTGGTGTGCTGCAGTTCATGGGGTTGCAAAGAGTCGGAGATGACTGAGCAACTGAACTGAACAGAACAGTCTCTTTGCCTCTGCTCACTTCCTATCCCTAAGATCACTGATATATATTTTAGGTATTTGTTATTATAGAATTCCATGTCTGGCATCAGTTTCTGTATCAGATATATATTGATACAGAACAAACTACCTGATTTTAACAGCTTGAACAACTGTGCTTTATTCTCATGATTTTATGGATAATTCTTTTACTGCACATGGTGTAACTGAATTACTTTTGAATGTCTGAATGTTTTAAGAGTTCAGATAGTGCCAGAAAATCTAAGATGGCTTCTTTTCCTCCAGGGATTTTCATTTAGTTGTTTAGTCTGAGTGTCTTTATGTCATGGTGTATGCATGGTAGCTGCCTTTCATGAGAAAGAATTCTAGAAGAATTTGCCCCCATGTGCAAATGTTTATCAAATTTGTGCTTGAATCATAGTTAATGATGTCTCATTGGCCAGAGTCACATGGTCATTACACAGGAACACTGAACATCTAAGAGTATGACTTGTTTAAGGCTACAGATGTACCATTCTACCATAGCTATGGAGAAAGAAGGGAGTAATTATTTGCCAGTGAAATCTCATTTGCCGCAATTTAAAAGCTCTCTTGGACTTTTTTCTAACATCTCTCTGCTGTATACATTTTGACCATTTTACTATTATTATCTTCACCCGGGCTACTTTGTCAAAGAAGACCAATTTTTTTCTAATATAATTAAGACCACCAGTCTATGCTCAGAGGCAAGAAGTCTTAGCTAATCCCTTCCTGTCCCACATAAATACAGTCAAGGATATCATTGCTTAATCACTTTTTGATTGAAGACTGAATTCAAAATTTCAACAACAGGCAAGCTTGTAAAAAAAAAAAAAAGTGGGTTTTTTTTAAAAAATAATTTTATTGCAGTGGACATTTTTAGTCTCCCTTGTCCACTGCCTCGGCTACCTGTGATTACAGTAGCATTTGTATTGAGTGGCTCCTTGTGACTTCTCTCAGAATGGTGCCTCGGCTTCAAGCACATGATATGCATCTTTCAGCTTTTATCCTCTGGGTTTTCTCTGAGCTGTGGCCTGAAGTGAGCACTACTGAGAAGTATGGAGTCTTTAAGGGTGGGGTGTACGTTGCCCTTGAGGACAACCCTCAAGCAATGGGAAAATAAGAGCTGTCAGTTCCTCCTCTTGAGGTAGACTGTGTTAGAACGCATTCTGCATGCCTTCCAGAGGTCCCAGAAAAATTGAGTCATGACAGACGCAAACTCAACAATAAGCTCTTATATTTGCATTTTTTACTTCCCTGCCTCTCCCCACTCCCTCACTTCTGCTTACTGGGCTGACCTTCCAATTAAGCTACATGCTCTCACATCCTTGTCTGAGGCTCTGCTTTCAGTGGAGCCAAATTAAGACACACATTTTCCCGAAATACATAAAAAGATTTAAATTAGGTGGTTTTTTGTTTTTTTGGTTTAATTTTTAAAGCAAGGCTATCCTTAATTCTGTTGGTATCATTTTTAATTATCACCATCGTAACCTTTATCATTCTTAGTAAAAGTGAATAAAATATGTGAACCTATTTAAGGGACACATGTAAAGTATTTCCTGAAAGTCTACAAATCTAATACTTAGTTGTTTAGCAAAATTGCCTTTCATTGGAAGAGACCATGAAATGAAGGAAGGAACAACATCGGGACATGAGATTGAAACTGATGTCTGATTCTGCCTGGAAGAGACGAGGAAAAGGGAAAAAAATATATATATCAGGTGGGCCAAAATGTTTGTTTGTTTTCCATACCATCGTACAGAAAAATCCGAATGAACTTTTTGGCCAACCCAATAGAAACCATTTTTCCAATTAATTGCTGTATCTTCTGATTATGCATAATCTCCTAGTATTTTAGGAAAGAATTAGGATAGTTCTTAAAGGATATTTAGATACTCAGTATTTAAAACTCTACTTTCTTCAATTTAAGTCTGAATTTGGCAATAAGGAGTTCATGGTCTGAGCCACAGTCAGCTCCTGGTCTTGTTTTTGCTGACTGTATAGAGCTTCTCCATTTTTGGCTGCAAAGAATATAATCAATCTGATTTTGGTGTTGACCATCTGGTGATGTCCATATATAGAGTCTTCTCTTGTGTTGTTGGAAGAGGGTGTTTGTTATGACCAGTGCATTTTCTTGGCAAAACTCTTATCAGTCTTTGCCCTGCTTCATTCCGTACTCCAAGGCCAAATTTGCCTGTTACTCCAGGTGTTTCTTGACTTCCTACTTTTGCATTCCAGTCCCCTATAATGAAAAGGGCATCTTTTTTGGGTGTTAGTTCTAAAAGGTCTTGTAGGTCTTCATAGAACCGTTCAACTTCAGCTTCTTCAGCATTACTGGTCAGGGCATAGACTTGGATTACTGTGATATTGAATGGTTTGCCTTGGAAACAAACAGAGATCATTCTGTCATTTTTGAGATTGCATCCAAGTACTGCATTTCGGACTCTCTTGTTGACCATGATGGCTACACTAGACCATTCAGGCATGACCTAAATCAAATCCCTTATGATTATACAGTGGAAGTGAGAAATAGATTTAAGGGCCTAGATCTGATAGATAGAGTGCCTGATGAACTATGGACAGAGGTTCATGACATCGTACAGGAGACAGGGATCAAGACCATCCCCATGGAAAAGAAATGCAAAAAAGCAAGATGGCTGTCTGAGGAGGCCTTACAAATAGCTGTGAAAAGAATAGAAGTGAAAAGGAAAGATATAAACATCTGAATGCAGAGTTCCAAAGAATAGCAAGAAGAGATAAGAAAGCCTTCTTCAACGATCAATGCAAAGAAATAGAGGAAAACAACAGAATGGGGAAAGACTAGAGATCTCTTCAAGAAAATTAGAGATACCAAAGGAACATTTCATGCAAAGATGGGCTTGATAAAGGACAGAAATGGTATGGACCTAACAGAAGCAGAAGATATTAAGAAGAGGTGGCAAAAATACACAGAAGAACTGTACAAAAAAAAGTTTCACGACCCAGATAATCATGATGGTGTGGTCACTGACCTAGAGCCAGACATCCTGGAATGTGAAGTCAAGTGGGCCTTAGAAAGCATCACTATGAACAAAGCTAGTGGAGGTGATAGAATTCCAGTGGAGCTATTCCAAATCCTGAAAGATGATGCTGTGAAAGTACTGCACTCAATATGCCAGCAAACTTGGAAAACTCAGCAGTGGCCACAGGACTGGAAAAGGTCAGTTTTCATTCCAATCCCAAAGAAAGGCAATACCAAAGAATGCTCAAACTACTGCACAATTGCACTCATCTCACACGCTAGTAAAGTAATGCTCAAAATTCTCCAAACCAGGCTTCAGCTGTACGTGAACCGTGAACTTCCTGATGTTCAAGCTGGTTTTAGAAAAGGCAGAGGAACCAGAGATCAAATTGCCAACATCCGCTGGATCCTCTTTGAAAAAGCAAGAGAGTTCCAGAAAAACATCTATTTCTGCTTTATTGACTATGCCAAAGCCTTTGACTGGGTGGATCACAATCAACTGTGGAAAATCCTGAAAGAGATGGGAATACCAGACCACCTGATCTGCCTCTGAGAAATCTGTATGCAGGTCAGGAAGCAACAGTTAGAACTGGACATGGAACAACAGACTGGTTCCAAATAGGAAAAGGAGTTTGTCAAGGCTGTATATTGTCGCCCTGTTTATTTAACTTATATGCATAGTACATCATGAGAAACGCTGGACTGGAAGAAACACAAGCTGGAATCAAGATTGCTGGGAGAAATATCAATAACCTCAGAATGCAGATGACACCACCCTTATGGCAGAAAGTGAAGAGGAACTAAAAAGCCTCTTGATGAAAGTGAAAGAGGAGAGTGAAAAAGTTGGCTTAAAGCTCAACATTCAGAAACTGAAGATCATGGCATCCAGTCCCATCACTTCATGGGAAATAGATGGGGAAACAGTATCAGACTTTATTTTTTTGGGCTCCAAAATCAGTGTAGATGGTGACTGCAGCCATGAAATTAATGGACACTTACTCCTTGGAAGGAAAGTTATGACCAACCTAGATAGCATATTCCAAAGCAGAGACATTACTTTGCCAACAAAGGTCTGTCTAGTCAAGGCTATGGTTTTTCCTGTGGTCATGTATGGATGTGAGAGTTGGACTGTGAAGAAGGCTGAGCACCGAAGAATTGATGCTTTTGAACTGTGGTGTTGGAGAAGACTCTTGAGAGTCCCTTGGACTGCAAGGAGATCCAACCAGTCCATTCTGAAGGAGATCAGCCCTGGGATTTCTTTGGAAGGAATGATGCTGAAGCTGAAACTCCAGTACTTTGGCCACCTCATGCGAAGAGTTGACTTATTGGAAAAGACTCTGATGTTGGGAGGGATTGTGGGCAAGAGGAGAAGGGGACAACAGAGGATGAGATGGCTGGATGGCATCACTGACTCGATGGACGTGAGTCTGAGTGAACTCCGGGAGTTGGTGATGGACAGGGAGGCCTGGCGTGCTGCGATTCATGGGCTTGCAAAGAGTCGGACACAACTGAGCGACTGATCTGATCTGACTTAAAACTCACTAATCACAATGCACTCTTCTAAAAAACTCAACTCCTAGAATTGGGATGGCAAAATATATGCTATAGAATTTTCTCCCTTTATGTTGTGGCCAGATAAATTACCAGATATACATCAAGATTTGAGCCTCTTTATATCTTTGCTTCTCCTGAGGCAAAAATAGCTGCACAGTTGAAGTTCTTTCTCTGCTGTGGTCTATTATTCATCTAGGATATGTGATCATATGTGAATATAATATAAGCTAGGAAAAGCTTCATTGTGACGTGCCTTCAGTGTTAGAATCTGTGAATAAAAAGTACTGAGGCATAAATGGTTAATTTTGACTGATATATTTCATTATCAGCCTTTGTGCTATATTGGCAGAGTGTATGAGGCCTGAAGAATATTTTGTTAATAGATTTAATATTACTTCCTTTTGAACACCCCAAGTGCTGTCTCATCGTAAATAGCTGCTTGAACAAAGATATAGTTTCTATTCCCCTTAAAGTCTGAGTCATATCAAAATTTAATCAAGTAAGTGAAAGGTAAAATGTCATTACATTTCTAAAATTTGCTGTCAATATTTCACACCTGTATGGAAAGCAGATAGATGTCTAAGCAGCCGCTTGATAACACTCCAAGCTGCAACCCCTAATTAACTCACCTTTTGAATTATCAGCTAGGCTCCTTTTCGACCCATGCAGCCTGTTGGCAGGGAGCCTGACAACAAAATGCATGTTTAAAATACCAAGTAGGGAGAGACATGCTATATTATTTGGCACAAATACCACCATCCACCTGTGCAGAAGGAATATGCTTTTCCACTTTTACAGATGATCTATTAGCTATATGCTCTTGGCATCATTCCAATAAATCATAATCTCTTAGTCCAAGGAATAATAGTAAAGCTATATGGCAGTGGACTCAGTATAGTAAGCTAATTAGATTTAAAAAATCAATAATATTTAAATGCTCTCAATAGCCTGAGTCTGAAATTTGTATAGAATAGTCATATAGTTTGTATCTTGAGGTTAAAACTGACTTGGACACATTTGAAACTTGGAACAGAGAAAGCTCATGCCATGTAAGACTTGAATAATGCAAGTATTTGAGAATTTAGTCTGTCTCTTTGTAAATGAATGAGGAGGCTTCGCTATAAATACAGAGTGAGAAAGTGGTGGTCATTAAAGTTTTATGAGGCTGATTATTTTAAACAGCTTGGAATGATAAAATCACTCACTTGAGGCTGTGAACATCATGTAAGTCTTATAGTAATAGTTTTTTTTTTCAAAAGTGACTAGAATTTACTTTTATTTTTCTTTGTATTTCTCCAGTACTTTTATATTACTCAATCCATTGAAGGAAATCTAACATTTGCTATATTGACCAAACATTTATCATGAATAGTGAAGATTCAATCATTATATATCAGATACTCTTGTAACAAAATGTTGTCCTCATATCAATGAACATAGTCAGAATGACACACTGCAGAAAACTAGTAAGGTGTTATTTCTATTAATTTCCCTGAGAGGAGAAGGGAATGATGTAACGTGATTCATTTTGTAAAAAATGAGGCAAACTAAAATTATACTTTTCTTCAATTTTCCCCACCCCCTTTTCACCTTGCTATCTTTATAACATTAATAGCTATTTCTCTTATTGTTTGTGTCTCCTGCTTTTCAGAAAAAGAAGAGTAGATTCCCTTTTGGTTAGATACTCAAAAATTACTGAGTTCAGTGGAGGAGGGCAGGAAGATCATCATGAAAGTATGATCCTGTGAGATGTGAGTTCAAAATTCCCTTTGAATGGAAACATGAGAGTCATTTTTTCCCCCAGCTCAATGATAAACTTAACGTAGATATGTCTGACCTCTGCTCTATGATAATCTTTTAAGAAGTCTCTGTCCTTGATCAATCAGATCTACAGATATGTGGTTTAAATCCACTGTTTTGGACTGGGCTGCCTGGCTGACCTCTTGAGTCTCTTTAGGTTCTTCCAGTTGCTCTGTTTGTTTTCTCCATGGGCCCAGCACATGTCATGGAGAATATATTTCACTATTTCTTACTCTAGAGTGCTAGCAGATACCTGCCATTTCACTGAAAAGACTGCCACAAATTCAAAAAATGTCAAGTACGACCATGTCAGTTGAAGAACATAATTTATTTAACGATGTTTAAGAACACAGCATCTATTTTTATGAGCAAAATAAGATTTTACTATTAGGCCTGTATATTGATCTGGAATTAAAAGCATTATCCTTCATTGAGTTTCCTACTTTTTCAGAAGAGGATTCACTTACTTTTCCCAAAAAGCCACATAGAGTTCTAAATCTTGTGCCTTTAAATGGCATTATATACCCATGTTATGGTTTCTGAACCAAAGAATTTCTCTTTTCTGCTAACCTCTTGAGGTCACAGTGGTGGTTTGAAGTCTAAGCAGCAATTCTGTTCAAAGAGTCACTCACAGCAGGGTGTGTGCAGTAAGGATATTCGTGATTCCAGTCTTCTCATATATTCTACTTTATTTTTTAGAAAATTTGGTTCTGAGGCTACTACAAAGCAACACCCTTAAAACACGTCATTTTCTATATCTCCCTGAGCCCCAAGCCTTATATAATGACATTGGAGATGTATTACTAGAATTTTCATTGCACAAATGCCATTTAAAAAATACCCAGCAGAGTCCTTGATCCCTCACATGCTCTTTGCTCTAGAGTGCTTTCCATTCACCCCGAAGGGGGGCTCAAGGGTCACCCTCTGGGGTGAGCCAGAAGATGATGGGCCTTGCAAGCCAGGGAGCATCCCTTCTACTTGGGCCTTTTTCTGAGTGATAAGGGGAAATACGTATTCTGCTGCATGGTATTAAGAGCATGGATTCTGGGTCCTGGCTACATGGAGGTGAATTCTAACCCTACCACTTACTAGCTTAAGCTCTTTTTACCTCAGTTTCTTCTTTGTATTGATGTCACTGGTGTGTTGTGAGAATTAAATGACTTAGTGGGCACATCAGAAGTGCTATATGTGTGTAATCATTATTATCATCATCATCCAAATGGGTGGCTGGCTTTATTTGGATTTCCCAGGTACTGGATGACAGATCTATTGCCATATATGTATGACTGGATTCTTAGAAAGCTATGACAGGAATATATGTAATTGAAAAGGGAAAGGAATAATTACTTTGTTAAAGTTGCATTTACTGTGGGGGTACCAGGTTACCAAAAATTTTACATAAACCATAGATGTAAAAAACTTAAGTTTAACTGAAATTTATTATTTTGTTTATATATTTTTGGAAGGAGAATAAAGTTTATTCGAGCAGGGGTTGCTGCCACAACAGCCAGCCACTTTCTTGTAGGGAGAGCCAGTGCTGAGCATAGCTCACTTGCTTGTTTTTATAGCCAGGAAACAAAGGAACGGGGGTAGAAATCTTGTGAGTCATGAAATTTTTTATTTTAAGAAACTTGTATTGCATTCATTGTGTACAGGGCAACTGCTGTTGTAGGGGAGGCATACAAAGATGACTCAGATAGAGATTGTTGTCAAGGAACTGACAGAAAAGTAGGAAGGTATGACGTATAACAGAAACCATGAATATAAGGGGAGAATTATCAATGAGTTCAGAAAGGGTTCGCTTTTACCTTGAACTTGAAGAGGAGAGAAGGGAAAGGAGGTTTCCTCATACTGAAGTGTGGGATTTCTTGGAGGCAGTGATACTGAATAGAGTCCATGAGGGCTGAGTATGCCTTAGACATATAGAGAATTGGAAAAAAAAATTTTTTTTCGTCACTGAGAGAACAGTTCTAGAATAATGGCTGGAAATCTGAACTTTGTACTTGAAACACTAGTTAAGTTTCCTGGAGCCAAGAATCTATGATGGAAAATAAGTTTGAAGCAGTGAACTAGAATTAGTTCATGGAAAACCTGAATGTTAGGCTAAAGGACTTTTTCTCACCAACATAAATGTGTTCAATTTTTTTTTGACAACCCAGTGTAAGATATAGTTATGGAAATGATCATCTTTGCTTTCAAGAATCCTATAGTTGGGAGTTGTATCAAAGATATACACCAAATCATTCTCATGGGCACCCCCCTCCCAGTGTTAATTAAAGAGCAGCATCTAAGGGCAATTCCATGTATTTCCAAAAGGCTGAAGAGAGTTACTGTTGTCCAGTCACTAAGATGTGTCTGACTCTTTGAGACTCCATGGACTACAGAATGCCAGGCTTCCCTGTCCTTCACTATCTCCTGGAGTTTGCTCAAACTTGTGTCCATTGAGTCAGTGATGCCATCCAACTATCTCATCCTCTGTAGACCCCTTCTTTTCCTGCCCTCAATCTTTCCCAGCATGAGGGTCTTTTCCAGTGAGTTCTCTTCACATCAGGTGGCCAAAGTATTGGAGCTTCAGCATCAGTCCTTCCAATGAATATTCAGGGTTGATTTCTTTCAGAATTGGCTGGTTTGATCTCCAAGGGACTCTCTAGAGTCTTCTCCAACACCACAATTCAAAAGCATCAGTTCTTTGGTGCTCAACCTTCTTTATGGTCCAACTCTCACATCCCTACGTGACTACTGAAAAAACCATAGCTTTGACTATACAGACCTTTGTCAGCAAAGTGATGTCTCTGCTTTTTAATAAATGTCCAGGTTTGTCATAGCTTTTCTTCCAAGGAGTAAGTGACTTAATTTTGTGGCTGTAATCACTGTCTACTGTGATTTTGGAGCCCTAGAAAATAAAATCTGTCACTGTTTCCACTTTTTCCCCTTCTACTTGCCATGAAGTGATGGGACTGGATGCCATGATCTTAGTTTTTTGATTGTTGAGTTTAAAGCTGACCCTTTCACTCTCCTCTTTCACCTTCATCAAGAGGCTCTTTAGTTCCTCTTCGCTTTCTGCCATTAGAGTGATATCATCTGCATATCTGAGGTTGTTGATATTTCTCCTCAGTCTTGATTTCAGCTTGTGATTCATCCCTCTTGGCATTTTGCATGATGTACTCTGCATAGACATTAAATAAGCAGGGTAACAATATCTAGCCTTGATGTATTCCTTTCCCAATTTCCCAGTAAAGAGACTTAGTTGTCATAGTCCTGTCTCTTGCCTTCTCATTAGCTGTAGCCCCTGAAGCCTCCATGGTTTCTCATCTTTCTTTTTCAAGTTGTTGAACCCTTGGAATTATCCTAAATCTGGCATTTGTCTTGACTCTGTCTTTTATCCTTAAATTCTTTGCATGTGGCTAACTGCTTTGGGGCTGCATCAGTAACATAGCTCCCTCAAAATCTGGATTGACTTAATGATGGCCAGGACCTCCAAATGAAGAAAGAAATTGGATATATTTATTTGGTAGGAAGAGTTTTCTGTGAACTATTGGCTATTCATTCCTTTTCCTCTTAAGATCTCTATATGACCTCTTCTGGAAAATGATTCCTGAATCATAAGGAAAATGGATGAAGAGGAAGAGCCTAGAATAAGATAAACCAGTTAGAGGGTTCTTAGAGTTCTTTAGCCAGGGAAGCTTATCTGGGGCTTGGACCAAAGTGTGAATGGCAGAGGAAGAGGAATAATGGAGGGGGAGGGAAAAGATCACAGAGATGCTGCAGATGAAAATGTGCCAGGATTCACCAACCCAATTGTGTAGGAACACAGAGAAAGTGAAGAATGAATGAGACTTTGAGTT
The DNA here is from genome assembly GCF_019923935.1 of Bubalus bubalis. Lineage (NCBI taxonomy): Eukaryota > Metazoa > Chordata > Mammalia > Artiodactyla > Bovidae > Bubalus > Bubalus bubalis. Next base: position 21,987,164 of record NC_059165.1, on the reverse strand, counting down.
CACCTGGGGTAACCCAGGTGGAAGTTTGTGTTATTAAGACCAGCTGGCGGAAAGATGAGAGATCCTGGTGAGGGATATTGAGTAAGAACTGTCCCTACTCATGCTCTAAAGTTCTCTAAAGGTCACCAGGAGAGAGCATTAAAATATTCTTTTGTGTGGGGTCATCTTCAATTTTCTTGTGTTATTAACAGAATAAGGAAAATGCTACATGATGTAGTTTTTAGAAGAAAAAATAGTTCAGTTTTAAACATATTGAGGTATGTGGTGAATAATCAGATGGAGATCAGTATTAAGATGTTGGAAAGGAGGATCCATTATTTCAGAGAGAGGTCAGGCTGGAAGTATATATTTGAGAATTATTTGAGGTACTAGTTCAAGATGATGTAAGATGAAATCATCAAGGAAGAATTTTTTATAAGGGGAGAATTGTTTGGTGAATATCATGAATTTCAGAACTAGGAGGATGGCTGGATAGCAGAGAGAGAGAGAAACAAAAAAGAGATTTAATAAAACAAGAATTAGGAGAAGGACCAAGAAAGACGTATTCATTTGGTCATGAAAAAGAAAAGGTAATTTACCCATTATATTAGTCAAAATTCTCCAGAGGAACAGAACCACTAGGATGTGTATGTATATAAAATAAAAGATGTATTACAAGAAATTGGCTTATATGAACGTGGAGACTGGCAAGTCCAGACTCTGCACAGTGGTTCAGCAGCTGGAGACGTGAGAGAGCAAATGTTTCAGTTTGAGTCTTAAGGCCATTTGATGTAGAACCAGAAAGGAACAACATGGCAGGTGAAGTCTGCTGGCAGTCTACTGGAAAATTCTCTTTTGCTTGCAGGAATCTAGGCTTTTTGTTCTGTCCAAGCCTTTGACTGATTGGTAAAGGTCCACCCACATTTTGGAGGATGGTCTGGTTTGCTCAAAGTCCACCAACTTAAATGTTAATCCCATCCAAAACACCCTCGCAGAAGTACCCAGAATAGAGTTTGACCAAATATCTGGGTATCCCATGGCCCAGCCCAGTTAACACATACAATTAACCATCTCAGGTATACGCATTGTTGAGTTGGCATCCCTACAGACCTCCTTAAACCATACTTAGCTCCAAATAAAGATGATAACTAAGTTATACATCCACAAAACACAACGCAACTATCCTGCATACAACCTAAAATGTGCTGTTTCCCCAGGAAGAGGATCCAAAGTCCTTAAATGATGTTTGCTCTTCTCCATGATATCCTATAACTTGAATGCCATGATATACAGTCAATACTTCATATGTTACATTATGTATATATGTACACAGACACAAACATGTAACAATTAAGGAGGAAATACTCATGATAATTACAGTACTCATTTCTATAACTGACTGTGTGGTTGTCACTGGTATTTCTAACTACCCATTCTATATTCCCTTTTCCTTCACCAAGCTCCTCAGCTGATCATGGTTCTTCACCTGGTGAGGTGGCCCAAACTTCCTGAATTGGGCTGAGGTTACCACTGACGTTAGTAACAGAGCATGTGACTAAGATTCACCTGGCTAGAATTCCTTTAAGGAAAATTTGAATACTCGATCATAGAGGACTTGAGTATTAAAATTTATGTTAAATGTCCATACACTATAAAAAATTAGGATGAAGCAACCTTTGGGCAGTAACAGTTGAATCCTGCCAGTGTTCTTGGCCAGATGATCTTGCATGTGTAGATTTTGAAGAACTGCGTTCCTTTATGGCTTTGTTTAAGCAATATCATGAGTGTGTATAAGATATGCAACACTGGTATATGTGCACATTTAAAAGTTGAAAGGACTTAGTGGTTTTTGATTGCTGGTATCTTTTAGTTTAAATGGTGTGAGATATAAAAATAGTGCTAATTTTTAAAAAAAACACTAGAAAAATCTAAACTAAAACCTGCCAACTCCTTCTCTACCCTTTTAGATAGTAAAAAAAAAAAAAAACAAAACTGTAAGTCATCTAGATCATAGTGGAAGATAAAACTTCCTGTTGCTTTTTTTTCCCCCTTCATGAAAGGAAAAAAGGGGAAAAAAAAAAAGGGAAGGAGCATGAGAGTTCTTCTAAAGATATAACCGTATACTGCATACCTCCTATCACTGCCGCCCTTGCCCTTCTGAAGCTGAACAGTCTGGAAAATGTTTTCAAGCAAAGAATTTTTTTCACTCTTCCCTTTCCCACACCATATTCTGTTTCAATTTTGAAATTTCTTTGACTCAGAGCTGGAAACAATTGTAATTGATTTGCATATTTTCTCTCTTTTTTATTTTTAAAATTATGAGAGAATGATAACACATTTACAGGAACCTTGGAAACTACAGAACTAAGTTATATATACACCATTTATTACAATTATTTTGAAGTTGATAAATTAAGATTTTTAGTTGGAGTTTCAATATCAGACTCTCAAAAATTAGTAGAATGTATAGATAGAAAAGTAGAAGGCTATGCTGCTGCTGCTAAGTCGCTTCAGTCGTGTCCGACTCTGTGCGACCCTATGGACAGCAGCCCTCCAGGCTCCTCTGTCCACAGGATTCTCCAGGCGAAAATACTGGAATGGGTTGCCATTTCCTTCTCCAAGAAGGCTATGGTAGACCATTTCCTTCTCCAAGAAGGCTATAGTAGACCTATAATTTATGTATCTTGTAAAAGACAGCACAAGAAAATTAAAGATGACCCCACACAAAACAATGTTTTAATGATTTCTCCTGGTGACCTTTAGATAACTTTGGTGCATAAGTAGGGACAGTTTCTTCCTCAGTATCCCTCACTAGGATATATGTGAGCTCGCATCTTTCCTGCAGCTGGCCTTCATCATAGGTTTTTAGAGTAAGTGTCTTCCTAGAATGACATCTTTAAAACAAACTCCTAAAGGCTACTTGAGTACTGACAGTTTCAACAAATGCCAAAGCTAGATTTCAAGGAACTCTCTGCTCTAAGCTGTCCTAAAGCAAGTTGTGAATTTTACTGATACGTTTGTTCACAATAAAAGATGAGATATTTCTATCAAGTATACTCATTTATTTAAGTCATCCCTAATGACAAACAGAAACTTTTTTTTTTTTTTATTCCCAGTCTCTCTGATTTTTAAAAGCTAATAAAACTCCCTTCACAGAAAGGTTAACTAATCACTAGGTAAAAACTGGCACCAAAATAAGTAAAACGACTGTGATAACTGTGATGCAGAGCTTCAGAAAAGTACGGATATACTGATGTACTCATGCTGCCTATCCTTTTAGATATATTTGTTTCATTTCAATGCACACAAGCATTTGAAATAGAAAGAAATATTTAAAATAGGGTAATTTTGAAAATGTTATGTTACTATTGACCAACTAGATTAAGTCATCATCTGATATTGATATATATTAGGTTTAGCTTCTGAGAAAATGATATGATGATGATGATGATGATAATAATAAGTCGTTTATATGGGGCTTCCCTGGTGGCTCATATGGAGTCTGCCTTCAATGTGAGAGAGGCGGGTTGGATCCCTGGGTCAGAGGAAGATCCCCTGGAGAAGGAATGGCAACCCACTCCAGTATTCTTGCTTAGAGAATTCCATGAACAGAGGAGTGGTTACTATATGTCAGACTCCATTTTGAGTACTTTATGTATACTGACCTGTTTATAAAGAAACTGGAGATTATGTACTTTTCCAGGGTTACTGGTGGACCTAAATGAAGCGGTCTGATACAGAGTCTGTGCTTTTATCTACTGTATTTTGCTGCCAGGTTTTAGAGAAATGATCCTCACAGGCCCTCCCTGCCTTCAGTGACTATGGTCTGCTTACAGTGATTTTTGAAAGTGCCAAAATAAGAAATCTGACCAACATACCAAAAAAACTGGCTAAAGCCTAGAAGTGCTTTGCCTTGTAAAGAAAATGTTGAAAAGTCGCATTTCTCCTCTCAAAGCAGGCATGTTTTGGTGAATTATCCAAGCCACAAATGTCCACCTCTGAACCAGATGGAATACCTCCCCAAAGTCAGGATGCTGCTAAGAACATCAGGCAAACCCATTATCGCTGACGACCCAACTAAATTTTTTTCCAAAGCTCTCCTTTCTGATTTCTCCTATCAAAAAGAGAAATAGAAGTTAGAGGAAGCAGCCAATATGTGTCCTTTTCTTTATCATTTCTGACTAGGCAGCACTTAACCTATTTACTCCTATACCTCAAACAACCCTTAAGTTGCAGTTATATCTTTAAAAAACTGGAGGGACATTGTTTTTATAACGAAATGAGTATCTGTGACTAAAAACAGTACTGTGACTTTAAGTTACTATCTAGCTAAAAGCAGTACTGTGACTACCATAGTCTTAGAGAATGCAATTCAGCAAGGGAGTTATCAGCAATACCTAAATCCTTGTAGGAGTTGTAGCAGGAAGTAAATGAAGATATTTCTGACTATTTTGTCATAACGTCTACTTTTCTGAAAATATACTTCGCATTCAGCCTTGAATGCCTGGCTGAAAATTACCCTTAAGTCTGAGAAAATTTAAAGAATCTATACCTTGCAGTGAGTTCTCTAATTGAGAACCTCTAATGAGAAGTAGGACATAAACTCATGCTTCTGAGGCTTTCTAGATCTGAACCAGGTTCTGGTACATAGATGTTTTAGAGAAATGGATTCACTCAAGGGTCAAACTTCTCTTGCTGGTGTATCTCAAAGTTCTAGGAAATGAAAAGCTCAAGTCCAGTTCAAACTTAAATTATTTATGCATTAAGTAATTACATATGCAGTCTATAATGTGAAGTAGATAGGTGTTCATTCACATTGGTCTTTTATAAAATTCAGCCTCTGAACAGAAATATAGTTTCTTCTCCTATGTCTCTGAAGAAGCATTATAAGAAGTAGGTATAATGAATCACAAGTTTTTTAAATGAACTGTTTACTGATTAGAATTTTATCTGCTATTGTTTTGTATTTTGATACACATTTGTTTATTCTGGTCCATAAAATTTAAAAGTATCGTCTCCTAGGACTCCTCAGTCTGCATTCCTAAGAGTTCAATATTTTGCTAATTTCCTTTCACAGAGCCACAAGCACCTTATTAAAAATGTGTGTGTGCTCAGTCGTGTCTGACTCTCTGCGACCCCACACTGTGGCCCGCCAGGCTCCTCTGTCCATGGAATTTTCCAGGCAAGAATACTGGAGTGGTTGCCGTTTCCTACTCCAAGGTATATTCCCGACCCAGGGATCAAACCTGCACCTCCTGTGTCTCCTGCATTCGCAGGCAGATTCTTTACCAATGCACCACTACCAAATATTAAAACATAGGCTGTATTGGAACAATTTCATATCAGACTGGATTGCAAACAAATGAGTCCTTGTACCAAGGTAGCATGGTAATTTTGGGGTATGAATGACATTAAAAGGAAAGTATTTATTGAGAAGGCAGACCCATTGAATTCTTAGGGCTGGATATACAGTTTGCTTCAGTGTTAATGGCACTTGTGTGTTCACACAGTTGGAGAAACAGGCTTCTGTTCATTTGTTGCTTTCAGTATGGAATACTTTATACCAATAAATTTTAAAATGTTTTTTATTTTGTCTACTTCAACAAAATTCTTTAAATGGGCACTCTTATTATCTAAAGTATATAGTTATTTTCTGACAAAAAAGCACAACACAATTTACATGTTAAAAAGTTGATGTTGATAAATTTAACACTATAGCAAGAACCACTGAAATAGAGCAGATTTTGTGCTTTGATTGCAGGGATTTTGTATTTCTGAAAAGAAAAGCAACAGGGATGAACAGTAATGTTTAATGTTTGGAGACTGCTAAAGCATTCATATATTTTCATTGTTTACAGTCTTGAAAAATGCATGTGCATGGGAAGTGATTCTTATCTTAGATTTGGAATATCTAAGTAATATATCTTTAGACAGCTTTAGCTCCTACTAATGCTCAGAAGAAAGAAGTGCTTAATAAATATATATGCAGCTCTTAAGGCCATATGGTAGCTCAGAATAGTCATGTTGTATTTCTTGGAGATGAAGTAGATGAAATGAGAGGTTTTAGAGCCTTTCCAATGTGAACTATTTTAGTAAGGTTATTACTTGACTAGAGCTTACATTTGTAAGATTCTGACTCTTATTAATTTATGCATATTTTCTTATTCCAGAAAGGTCTATATGTGCTTTTATGGTCACTTTCAGTGTTATCAGTATTTTTTTAATAAAAATCTTGGATTTCTGTAATAGCAAAAACAATACTTCATATAATATTATGAAACAGTAATTGAAAGAAATTAATTCTCCCTGAGTCGTCTTAGAGATATGTGCTATTGTCCCCAGTGTCTCATGAAGACAAGTTTTGCTTCCTTATTTCTTTGCTTATTCACTATATTTTTAAATAAAATAAAAAAAATAAAATTCCAATATCGTGATAATGGATATTTTCAAATTTCATATTTATAAAACTTATTAATATAGTGAAAAATAGTTAAGTTTGAATAATGCATACTTACAGTTTGTATCATAAATTGATTTTTGAAGATCTTTTTTATATAGCAGTATTCAAATTTGTCCTATTAGAACACCTTTGTAACTTTCCCAGAATCACACCACAATTAGGTTTTATTTCAACCTAGAAGGCTAGATGGTATGAGCTCTTGTACAGTTTTCAAGGAGGTTAAATTGGTCCCTCCTGCAAACAGTTAACAGATATTCAGTTCAGTAAGTTCAGTCGCTCAGTCGCTCTCCTGTCCAACTCTTTGCGACCCTAGGCTTCCCTGTCCTTCACTATTTCCCAGAATTTGTTCAATCTCATGTCCATTGAATCAGTGATGCCATCCAGCTATCTCTTCCTGCTCTCAATCTTTCTCAGCATCAGGATCTTTTCCAATGAGTCAGTTCTTTGCATCAGATGGCCGAAGTATTGGAGCATCACCTTCAGCATCAGTCCTTCCAATGCATATTCAGGGTTGATTTCCTGTAGGATTGACTGGTTGGATCTCCTTGCTGTCTAAGGGATCTCAAGAGTCTTCTCTAGCACCACAGTTCAAAAGCATCAGTTCTTTGGCATTCAGCCTTCTTTATGGTCCAGCTCTCACATCCATACATGACTGCTGGAAAAACCATAGCTTTGACTATCTGGACCTTTGTCAGCAACGTGATGTCTCAGCTTTTTAATAAATGTATAGGTTTGCCATAGCTTTTCTTCCAAGGAGCAAGTGTCTTTTAATTTTATGGCTGCAGTTACCATCTGCAGTGAATCTGGAGCTCGCCCCGCCAAAAAAATAAAATAAAATAAAAAATTATCTTAGTTTTTTGAATGTTGAGTTTAAGCCAACCCTTTCATTCTCCCCTTTCACCTTCATCAAGAGACTCTTTAGTTCTTCACCTTCTGCCATTAAGGTGGTGTCATTGGCATGTCAGAGGTTATTGATATTTCTCTCAGAAGTCTTGATTCCAGCTTGTGCTTCATCTAGCCTGACATTTCACATGATGTGCTCTGCATAGAAGTTTAATAAGCAGGGTGACAATATACAGCCTTGATGTACTCCTCTCCCAATTTTGAACCAGTTCGTTGTTCCATATCTGGTTCTAAATTGTGTTTCTTGATCTGCATATATAGGTTTCTCAGGTTGCAGGTAAGGTGGTCTGATATTCTCATCTCTAAGAATTTTCCACAGTGTGTTGTGATCCACACAGTCAAAGGCTTTAGCGTAGTCAATGGCAAAAGTAGATGTTTTTCTGGAATTCCCTTACTTTTCCTGTGATACAATGGACGTTATTAGGAGTAAAGAGTTCTTTTGTGATAAGAAAATACCTCTGAAGCTTAACTGTATTAAAAAAAGATGAAACAGTAGGCTCGAGAAGATTTTTTTTACAAAGAATTGATCAGGTAGACAGGGTGCTAATGAATTTTACTAAGATAGTGATTATTAAACACTATTTCCTGGGGATATGGGTTATACTCTCCACTGACAGTGATATAATTTGATGCATAAGTAAAACATATTTTGGATCTGAAATCTGTGTAATGGGATAGCAATAGAAAAAAATTAGTTGTCATGTGCCCTATGTAACTGAGCCTCAGATGAGGCCACATTGTTTAAAAAAATATGTTAATACTTTCCTGACCAGATATTCTGTAAACATATATTGTGTCATAATAAACTTTTTAATTAATATGTTATAAATAATTTTGGCAAAAAACCATAAAATATTCACAGAAAATTATAAAATTCATTAACTTGATACAAAAATTATTGATAAGTTCTGTACAGCAATTGTTATTAAAAAGTTAACAACCTTTGAGACATTAATGAGTGATTTTTCTGAAATATTAATAGTAGTTATTCTCCTTGTATTTTTACACTTTCCAAATTCTTACAACCAACTGATAGAAATATATAAAAGAGATTTGCAGTAAAATACAATAAACTATCAATTATTTAGAGAATGGTGTCCAATTTGTGAATTATTTAGCCCCCAGTCTCTGGTTCACCATCTTGTTGCCATTTTACCCACCAGGTGAAAGTGAAGAAATAAAATCAATCACACATGACTTAGTTTACTTAATATTTAGTTGCTTTAAGAAAATGTTTGATTTGGAAAGACAGAAATTGAGATGTGGGGGTTATTTCTGAATTTAAATTATCTCAGACTTTTGATGATATTCTTGGGGTAGTATAAGAAATTATTGGTGAATTTTGTGTGTGTGTGTGTAACCAAAAACAATGCCATACAAATAAAGCTGAAATAGGGAACATAATAGAGCATGAACATGTACTCCTAAAATTAATACATTAAAAGTGGTCAGCAACCCTAGTGATGGGAAGAGACAATCACTCTTCTTGATGGCTTGTAAGGAAAAGGAACCAAGAAGATGGGTTTATTGTCAGATTTAAAACATGTTTTAAGATAGCAAGATCTTTTGAGTTTTGTTTCCTATCAGGTTAGCCTTGAGTGACAGACTTGGCTTTAGGGACTCAGCTGTTACAGTTCCCATGTTTGTGTTGGAAAATTGGAGCCCCTGGGAGGATCTGTGAGAACCTTAGAAGAGAAAACCCGCAAAGTACACGTGCGTCCTCGACAGTGAATCATTAAGTTGCCATTCTTTGTTTTAGCTCTCTGTTATCACTCTTTTGACTTGACCATTGAGAATAATTTGTTCTCCCAAATGAATTATTCAACTTTATTTAAAAAAAATTCTGTATATTTTTCTTTCACTGATTCTTCTCAGATAGCTGTAAAAGAAGAATCACAAAATGCTTTAATTTTCTTGAATTGTTGGGACCTGAGTTATGTGACTTTGTTGCACAAGAATGTCTGGAAGCTTTCAAAAGGATTCATGATTTGACTTATCTTCTAATCAAACTTTCAGCATGATGCTTGGCTCTGGAAAGACATTGAACTAACAATTTTAAATTGATCAGTATGTACCTAGCTACCTCTGATTCATTCTGGGCAAAAGGAAAGAGTATAATCTTGGGTTAAAAATCATGGCATGTGAAATGATACTTTTAGATTTGGTATGCTGCTGCTGCTGCTGCTGCTAAGTCGCTTCAGTCCTGTCTGACTCTGTGCGACCCCATAGACGGCAGCCCCAACAGGCTCCCCCGTCCCTGGGATTCTCCAGGCAAGAACACTCTAGTGGGTTGCCATTTCCTTCTCCAGTGCCTGAAAGTGAAAGGTGAAAGTGAAGTCGCTCAGTCATATCTTAGATTTGGTATAAAAGAGGCAAATGTTCTTAGACCCAAACTTTTCTAAAGTGCTTGGACTAAATACATTGCGTTTTTCTAATTGATTATCTATAGAGTGGATATGAAGAATAAGGCTTTGTAACAAAATTATTCATTATTTTTTTTCTTTTTTGGATAATTGTCCTTTTTATAGCAAGAACTATCAAAAAACAAAACTTGAGGTAAAATGAAAGAGGGAAAAAATTAATTTGATTTAGCAGCAGTTGTCTGTTACTGCTGCAGGGACACAGCTCTTGCAAGATATATTTGTCTTAGCTAATTTCTCAATATTTTAATTGTGTTATTCATATTATTTATATGAATGAAAAAATGATCTACCTCTCCTAGAAAAACTATTATTTACAGCAAAATATTGTAATACCATTTTTCAGCTTTTATAAAACAGAATTATGCTTTACAGCGGTTTGTTTCAGTTACATGTCTAATTTATAGATCTCTTTGAAATATTTATGTTGCTTAATGAATAGATCACAGAAAGGTTTACTGAAACAACTTTCATTGGTTTTTAACTTCATATTTTGTTTTGAATGATCTCCAGTTACAGATTCATGTGTAAGTTTTGTTTTATAAAAGAATTTAATCATGGCATTTAACTTAATTCAGAGTTCAGTTGAACTTATTCTGTATTATATGAAGGAAAAAGCACATTGGCATGACAGCTACAGTGTACAGAAGGTTTTTAGGCTCTATCCTCAGAATAAGTTCCAAATCTTTCTAGGTGCAGAAAGTGAGAGCTGGTAAGAAATTCCTCTGGATCATAAGGAACCAAAAAAACCCTTCCTGTACTTAGGACGGTCATGTAGAAAATTTAGGATAGCACTCAGAAGACTATGAAATCTAGCACAGCATTTAGAAGAGAAATGGCATATCAGCCAAAAGATCTTATTTTCAATTCCATGATAGTAAAGAAAGCAGAATTCCAAACACACATAGCTGTACAACAACCAGGAAAAGAAAAAGGAACAGTTTCCTTCTCTCTTATGCGTTTGTACATTTACCCAGTTTTTTTATGACTCAAAAGAAAAAGAAAAGCCTCCTGGTAATTTTAGTTGCTGATCATAGTTTTAACTGCAGAGTGGTAGAAGGGTGTGGGGCCTGGGGGTGGATGGCATATTGTGGTTGCCTTTACCACAGTCAGCTTGGGTGGGGGGCGGGGTGCAGGATGGTGCATAGACCCTGGAAGCTAGCCAGTCGTGGCCATTAATTAACTTGAATGACTACGTTTCAGAATTTGTGAGGGACAAAGTACTTCAGCCTTCTGAGAAAATGAAGACTGCAAGTGAAAATCTCCTGTAGTTTTCCAATCAGCCCTTCAAGTATTCACATGGACAGGCATTTCAGCCCTGTCCTTGAAAGGGGGACATTTGGTAAAAATTGAAAAGTGGTTTGGTGATAGTGAAACTGTAATACATAGTAAATACTACACACGCATACTTTAAAAGGACCAAAAAGAGAAAGGAAAAAATTCAACCTCTGACTCTAAGCAGATGGAGTGGATATTATCTTATAAGAAAGGAAATGAGTTTGCAGAGGACTTTGAAGCAGACCTGGATTATAGAGTGTCTGACACCTCTCTTAGGTAAATGAGGGAAAGGGAGTGATCCCAGTGACTCGGATTCCTGTTCATCATCCAAGGAAGGCCTTTCTCAGTTGAAAACACAGTCATCTGGCAGAAGAGGGTGATGGTCTTGCTTTAAGACAACCAAATTCAATGTGATGTTGCTGTTTAAAAATGTAGCATGGACTTAATACCTCAAGTGGAATGAATTACTTGGTATTACCTTTGTCTGTATTACTGCCTGTGAGTAGAAATGGTCCCTTTAGACAGGCTGGTTGTAATATGGAAAGAGCAGTGCCAGAAATCTCAAACTATTAGGCTACTGATTAATTGATACGACTCCTGTTACATGAAGTAAGAAAAACTGTCAAAGTCAAGGCCACTTTGGCTGCCTTTCCAACTGTAAAAGTCATCAAAACAAAATTATCTCATGACCAGATTACTACATAGATGTTTTCTAATGGTTACTGTTTTGTTTCATTGACTTACTGTAGTTAAAAGCTTGCCAAATTTAAAAGTGTCCTGACATTTTCCTTACGCTTGGGTGATTCTAGAATAGAGGTTCTGTGTAGATAGGTGCTTATCAACAAATGACCATTCTTTAGGTTATAGATCAGTACCAAAGGGGGAAAAAAAGGTTCTATTTCTTCTTTGTTTCGTTGGAAATTTTACATAACCAATGGGATATAACAAATACTTGATTAACCTGTAGCTCACATCCTTATAGAGAAAGAAATCTCAGAGCAAAATAAAGGAAACCAGAAAATGTTTCAGGACCTTGAGGATAGTATTCAGCTAGCCATGGTGGGAGTAAAAGCTTGATGGTGGTGGAACGTTCTTCCAGGGGCCATGTTCTCGGAAAGTTGATGAGAGAGGTGAAGAGAGTGAGATTAGTTTTCTTATGTGAAAAATCATAATTCTCAAACATGGATTTATTTTTCTATTTATTCCAAAATTTTTAATTTAATATTTACTTTGTACTAGTGATTCATAAGCAATATAAGCCAGAGATGATTTAGACAAGATATAACTTGGAAAAACTCTTACTCTTGAGGGGGAATGAATAGTTATATGTGATTCAATAAATATATTAGCTATGTGAATAAAGTAATAATTGATCAAATAAAGCAGTTTGAGGGAGGCGGGGGCATTTCAGACAATAGATAAAATAGAAGAGTATGTTGTACATCTCTAGAAGGATAAGAGAAGGGTCAGCCTCAGGGAGAGGCTGTGGGTGAGGAGTCTCACTCAATGTCATCTGAAAAGATGTCAAGGCTGGATTGCTAGGGTCTCGTTTCTGAGGAGATTGAGTTGGCCCTAGAGGCAATTGGATACCATCAGAGAATTTTAGCTTTGAGTGGCATGGTTAGAGTTGTGTTTCAAGAAAATCCCTCCAGTAGCAGTATAGAATATGGAACAGGGAATTCTGTTAGGAGGTTATGAAAGATGATGAGAGTCTTTGCCAGGCCAGATGGAGAAGCGTTGGAAAGAAATGAAAAGTTAAGAGTGAAATTATGGCGATAGACATAAAAAAATTAACTGTTGCTTCTAGGGTAGTGTTGAGAGTAGAGCTAAAAGAAGGTCCCAAGGATTTTAGCAAAGAAATTGGATGGGTATGGTGACTAAATTTTTGCGTGTACAAACAGAAAACTCTCTTCAGATATGTATATGCCCTCTGTTTCCTCCAGCCTGGATTGTATCTCAAAGATATTCTAGAGCAGTATGTATTCTTTGGAAAATTTACTCTTAAATATGTTTGAAAGACAGTTGTCAAAAAAAAAAAAATGCAGGCAAGTTATTGGAATTACACTGCAGTTTATCAACTTTCTCCAGTCTCCAAATCAATTCTCTGTCTTGCTGTCTCACTCTGTTATTTTCTCTCACTCTCTGGGAAATATGACTATGAGTACTTAGTGGCACTGTGCCTTTTGTGTCAGGGAAAGATACATTTTCCTTGAGGATTTTAGATGCATTATGTGTCCTTAAGATACTTTTGGGGAGAATAGAGCTGTGTAAACCTTATAATGTTCCATGTCAAATTATGAGTCAACAGGGCAGAATGTATTCTACAATTTATGGCTTCCTGTGAACATTAGAAAAAATCTCCCAAGTGAGGGTTTGGTGGTGGAGTGTGGGAATTTTCCTTGCCTTTTAGCAGGGATGTCAATGACTTTTAATCCAAGTTATCAGTTCAAAAGGAATAGAGGGCCATTTGCTATTCATTTTGCCAAGTGTGGACAGTGGTTTGATAAATGAAGAAGGCTTTGGATGATTTGAGCCAAAATCCTTTTCTACGTAACACCTTGTCCACTACAGAGACTGAAGAGAATGACATTTTAGATAAAGGAAAAATGTGCGCTTGAAGCCTATTGATGGAACATTCTTTTGTGTATATTCTGGATCTAAATCTCTAATTATGATCAGCTTAGGGAAGGAAGGAAGGAATCTGTAATCATGTAGGTCTAGGAAAGGGGAGAGGAAATGAAAGATGAGACAGCCACGATGAATGATATCGGCAGCATAGCAGTTAGTCTACTGATCACAGATTTTTACAGAAAAGCAGGATGTTTTAGTGAAAGTTATAAATATAATGTCAACTTTATAGAAAAGAGTTAGAATAAACACACATACTCTCACACAATTCCCCACTACATCCCTTAAAGTCACTAAATTAAAGAGGACAATATGAGAGAAAGCAAGAATGAAACTTACTATTCTTTTTTACACAGGAACTATTTTAAACACTAAAAGAAAATATGTCCAAAGAGTCACTATTCCAGGAAGCACTTATAGAATGAATGTACTTAGTGATCTTCAGTTCAGTTCAGTTCAGTCGCTCAGTCGTGTCCGACTCTTTGTGACCCCATGAATTGCAACACGCCGGGCCTCCCTGTCCATCACCAACTCCCGGAGTTCACTTAGACTCACGTCCATCAAGTCAGTGATGCCATCCAGCCATCTCATCCTCTGTTGTCCCCTTCTCCTCCGGCCCCCAATCCCTCCCAGCATCAGAGTCTTTTCCAGTGAGTCAACTCCTTGCATGAGGTGGCCAAAGTACTGGAGTTTCAGCTTCAGCATCATTCCTTCCAAAGAAATCCCAGGGCTGATCTCCTTCAGAATGGACTGGTTGGATCTCCTTGCAGTCCAAGGGACTCTCAAGAGTCTTCTCCAACACCACAGTTCAAAAGCATCAATTCTTCGGTGCTCAGCTTTCTTTACAGTCCAACTCTCACATCCATACATGACCACTGGAAAAACCATAGCCTTGACTAGACAGACCTTTGTTGGCAAAGTAATGTCTCTGCTTTGGAATATGCTATCTAGGTTGGTCATAACTTTCCTTCCAAGGAGTAAGCGTCTTTTAATTTCATGGCTGCAGTCACCATCTGCAGTGATTTTGGAGCCCCCCAAAATAAAGTCTGACACTGTTTCCACTGTTTCCCCATCTATTTCCTATGAAGTGATGGGACCGGATGTCATGATCTTCGTTTTCTGAATGTTGAGCTTGAAGCCAACTTTTTCACTCTCCTCTTTCACTTTCATCAAGAGGCTTTTGAGTTCCTCTTCACTTTCTGCCATAAGGGTGGTGTCATCTGCATATCTGAGGTTATTGATATTTCTCCAAGCAATCTTGATTCCAGCTTGTGCTTCCTCCAGCCCAGGGTTTCTCATGATGTACTCTGCATATAAGTTAAATAAACAGGGTGACAATATACAGCCTTGACATACTCCTTTTCCTATTTGGAAAATAGGAAACTTTCCATCAATGTGTAGATTGAAGTAGATTAAAGTTGTAACCTCTGGGTGTCCTGGTATGCAGTTCTTAAAAAGCAGGGAATTGCGTGACAATTACAGTTCTTTAAACATTTATTCATTATTCTCATATATTTAAAAAATTCATGTATGAGATAAAATACAGAGAGAGCAACACTGCTGGCTGTGTATGCGTTTGGCTTTGGGGTACTGTGTGTGTGCCTGTGTGAACCCTGAAGGAAGTCGGGGTATCTTTGCTCGTAGTTGTTATAGAGAGCAGTGTAAAGCTGTCCATTATCCAGTCAATTAAAGAAGGATTCAAGAATGCTATAAAATAGGAATCAAATCCTTTGGGAACTGACATTAGACGTTGCTACTGTTTCCTAGAGGCCCCCACCTGTTTGGTGCTGCCTGTTCAAGGATTGTCCCTGAAAGGCATCAGAGAGAAGCAGCTACTGTGGAAGG
The DNA here is from genome assembly GCF_019923935.1 of Bubalus bubalis. Classification (NCBI taxonomy): domain Eukaryota; kingdom Metazoa; phylum Chordata; class Mammalia; order Artiodactyla; family Bovidae; genus Bubalus; species Bubalus bubalis. The sequence continues at coordinate 21,971,651 of NC_059165.1, read as the reverse complement.
GGATCATTCTTGGGCATTTCATACTAAGTACAGCCTTAGAAGATATAAGATGAAATTGTGCAGTCTTTGCTCCTCTTTCTTGAATCAAGACAACTCCCTTAGGAGAGATTCACTTAATATTTGGGTGGTACGGGGACATCAGGAGAGGGAGCAGTGAGATGGTAATGTCGATGGTGACGATAATGATGTCATCGTGATTTTATTGCTTCTCACTTGGGAGAAAGAATAAATATTTCACATTAAGAGAGCCAGTGTGGGTAAAGCCAAGATAACTCAGTATAAGAATTTAATTTTTTTATAGCAACAATAGCTCTGCCCTTAGATTCCTACTACAGTGGTACAGCCTGAAAAAAAAAAGAGGTTCATATTTACCTAGAGGGGCTTCCCTTGTGGCTCAAATGGTAAAGAACCTGCCTGCCCATGCAGGGGTTGCAGATTTGATCCCTGGGTTGGGAAGATCCCCTGGAGGAGGAAATGGCAACCCACTCCAGTATTCTTGTAGAGAATCCCACGGACAGAGGAGCCTGGCCCTCTAAAATTCTAGATTCCTGCTGAGTGGTACAGCCTGAAAAAAAAAAGTTAATATTTACATAAACTGATAATGAATTTAATAGCGAGATACAGATTGACTCAATGGGTCTTCCAAGATGAGAATGTGTAAGTGGAATTTGTAATTTGAGCTCTAGTTAAGAACAACCATTGGTTTAGAGGCAAGATTAACCTGTAGGTTATAGTCCTTCTTTCCTGGCTGTTTAAGCCTGGGAAACCCACCTAGGCACAAGTCCTGCTGGTTCTCAAGCACAGTTACTAATATAAATAAAAGTCTAGGTACTCCTACTTTCCTCATCTCATCCGTGGCTCCCAAATCCAGTAGTCACTTTCCCATCAAATTTACCTCTCAGTGCCTTACTTCCGGTCTCTGATGTCATTGTTTAAAAAAACCTCTTGAACTTTTCTTCTAGCTGGTTTTTGTTTTTTAATTTTACCTTTCCCATATGGCTTTGGTTCTTTCCCCTTCTGTGATTCACTGTGAAGTACAGCTTCTCAGAAGCTAACCCTTGTCTCTGGCCATCTAGTGAGCATCCAGATGGTTCGTTTTCAGCCCTAGTAGGCAGTGAGTTGGCAACAGTATTTTATTCAGCATGGTCTAAAAGTATCTGAGTGGTGGAAACTAAACACATGAAAATTCAGCCATTTGTGAAACTCTCTGTGAAGGGACTTAAAGATACATATGATCAATTTGAAAATCTGAGATTTCTATAGAGATTCTGCTCATTGCATCACATAATTGCTGTATATTGAAACAAGCTATGAACAGTGTGTTTAATTTTGATTGCACTGTATTGTTTAATCCTGAGGGTCTAATATTTTTTAGGTGTTCTGGTTAAAAAAAATATTAGAAGGTAATGAAATTAATAGCTTTAACTAAATGGTTTAGGAGGACGGTGTCCTCTGGTAGGGACAGGAGATAGTTATTGTGGCTGTTTAAACTCAAAGGTTAGATGACGGATAACAGGGCATTGTGTGGAGACTTTTGCAGTTCAGGTTCATGCTATCAAACTCTCTCAATGACACCAATATGCAGCTGATAAGGAACCTTAATGGACCTTTCATATCTGTGTGGTAGCTAAGACATATACCATGTATGGTTATGAGATTGTTACCTATAAGACTTCATTCTGATAACTTAACTTCCTGTCAAGTGATATATTGCAGAAGCTGCTTCCAGCTTCTCATCTCTTTTACTACAAGATTTTCCATGAAAAATATCACAGTTTAAAAAATTCACAATTTAAGACTTTTAGGGTTATTTCAATGGAGGTTATATATCACTTTGTTGATTATTTTTAGCCTATAGATTATTTATAACACATATACATACCTATAATGATCTTATAGACCATATATATATAAAATACATAAATATTCTCTCTGTGTTTGTGTGTGTGTGTATAAATAATTAGGCACATGGGCTTCCCTGGTAGCTCAGAGGGTAAAAATCTGCCTTCAGTGCAGGAGAGCTGGGTTCAATCCCTGGGTCAGCAAGACAACCTGGAGCAGGGAATAGCTACCCACGCCAGTATTTTATATGCCTGATTGCTTTTATCAGGTATTGGGGTTTCTCAGAAAAGTGATGATAGAGATTATGGAGGTTACCAGGACTCACATATGAAACAAGCATTACCTTTAGGACAAATAGCTAGTATATTTTGAATGCGTTTGTACTGCTATTTTTCAAATATGTACATAAGTATTTGTGGTTACAAAATACACATTTTAAAAAAAGGCAAATTAGGTTTTATTTTATTTTTTTATGATCTTCTTGTTCTAAATAATGGTCTGGTCAATTTGAGGCCAAATAAAAGGACATATAGAGAGTCCTAGGTGATTGAGTAAGTGTTTAGTTTGGCAAAGGCATTTCCAGATGTAAAGATGTAGTAGTAATGTGATACAAGCTCAAGAATTCTTGTATATCCTTTGATTAAATAGTTTTGGGAGTAAAATTCTTATATTTCTTTTGAATTTTAACTTGTGATTTTAAAAAATCATTTAATGAAAAATAAGGTGAAATATAGTTTAAGTCTTCTCTCTAAGTGCCAGCTCTCTGACCTTGAGAGTCACCTGGGACTCCTTTACCTCATACCCTACGTCCAGTTCATCAGCAAATTCTGTTGGAAATCCTGTATACCCAGTGCGTCCATGCCACTTTCCTTCCTCACTTTTCTATGTCAGTGGGCTCCTACCAGTTTGCCTGCTTCCATCCTTGTCCTGCCATAGCAGCCAGAGTGATTTTTTAACAACTTGCCTCACATATTCCAAAAGCATACATTGTATTAAAACTATTACAGGATTATTGTGTTTCTTATTATATTTTCTTATATATTGCGTTGTGCTTTTTTCCAGTTAATGAACAATGTACTATTAAGGTCTTTTATCTTGTGGGTAGAGATGCTTGAATATTTTTGCCATGAGTCCTAGTATTGGAAACACTTGGGAACAACTGCTATAGTACTCAGAAATCCAAAGGAACCTGACTTTAGTGTTGGAATAGATTTATGAGCTATTACGTATCGTAGATTGAGAAATTTGCTTTTTTTTTGGTTATGGAATGACTATAAAGCCTTTACTTTCATAATAGTGTATATGTCCCTGACCTCTAAAGTCAAGCTGAAATAATTCATTTCTCCAGAAAAAATCTTACAAAGTAGATATACAAATAAAAAAATGCAATTAAAAGCTCAGCTTCTATTGAGTTACTTTAGAAATAAATGTTGGCTAAGAAACTGGTACATTATAAGAAGCTGCTGGTCTGCACATGCAAAGGAAAAATTATTATATTAAAAATTAGAGTTTCTAAAACATTTGTTTCTCATCTGGCATCAAATAAAGTTTAACTGCAAGTTGTTTTATGTCATTTTCTCTTGGGGATATGTTTTCAAAATGATACACAGGAGGTTCATATGTACACACATCTCATTATTTCTCAGTAGGATTCATGTTTGTGCCACCTACTCATGATTGGAAGCGCATACTTTAATGTCTCTGATTTAGGCTTGTACTGGGCTTTTATAACAATATAATTCTTATTTTGCTACATGGTTCTGTAGGCTGTTTCAAAATGAGATTCCAAATTGCCAAAAAAACAAACCACCCAACCCAAAACCCTAATGACTCTCAACAGTTTCTTTGACATATTTAAGCAAAATATTCTGTTCCTTTCAACAAAAAGGCACAAAATTTTGGGTTTGGGTTCGAATTACATTTGGCCAGCAGCTGTTTATAAAATTGAGCAGCAGACAGTGCAATAAAAACAGATTATATGTGGATTCTATTTCTTTCCTGGACAGCCTGTCTTGTAAATATTTGCTTTTACCATCAGCATACGAGAGGAAAGTATTAGCCGCTCCCCACAACTTAGAAATGGCTTAAGAGAAATGGTAAAATAATCATGCAGGGACCCCCACAGAGTGCCCCTTTTGGTTTCTCTGGTTATTGTTATGAAAAATTATTGAGGAATTCACTGCATTTAGTGTTTAAAATAATCCTATTCTGACCCTTTCTTAATGTGCTAAGCAGAAGGGCAAAATGAGCTCTGCTTCAGGTCTACAAGGTCTCTTGAATTTTTTTTTAATTGAGACCAAGTATTAATTATTAAGAGCAGAGTATCTGATAATATGTATAATGCTAGGAATCCTGGAAAAAAAAAAAAAAAAAAGTGTTTTTGAAGTGTGATAGGGCAGCAACACTAAATCCTATTTCCTGGGATCTTCTGATTAGTTCAGATGTATCAGTGGCTTCCCATTGCTCTTTGGGATTTCATCCTTAACAGAGCTTTCCAGGCTGCTCCTCTTCCAGCTCTCCACATTCACTTGCTAGGGTACCTGCCTGTTTCTCACCCTCCACCCACGTAGGCTTCCTTGCAGTTGGTCTTCTTGCCAGAGCTGCTTTTCAACGTAGGACTAGTGCACAGGCCATATCCTCCACTTGGAAGGCCTCCTGTGCTTCCTCCTTCCTCTTTTAGGCCTGCTCCTACCTTCTTAGTAGTTGTTGTTCAGTCACCCAGTCGTGTCCAACTCTTTGGGACCCCGTGGACTGCAGCATGCCAGGTGTCCTTGACCCTCACCATCTCCAAGAGTTTGCCCAAATTCATGTCCATTGCATTGGTGATCAGAGAAGGCGATGGCACCCCACTCCAGTACTCTTGCCTGGAAAATCCCATGGATGGAGGAGCCTGGTGGGCTGCAGTCCATGGGGTCGCGAAGAGTCAGACACGACTGAGCGACTTCACTTTCACTTTTCACTTTCATGCATTGGAGAAGGAAATGGCAACCCACTCCAGTGTTCTTGCCTGGAGAATCCCAGGGACGGGGAGCCTGGTGGGTTGCCGTCTCTGGGGTCGCACAGAGTCGGACACGACTGAAGCGACTTAGCAGCAGCAGCAGCAGCAGCATTGGTGATGCCATCCAGCCATCTCATCCCCTGTCGTGCTCTTCTCTTTCATCTTTCCCAGCATCAGTGCCTTTTCCAATGAGTCAGTTCATCCCATCAGGTAGCCAAAGTATTGGAGCTTCAGCTTCAGCGTCAGTCCTTCCAGTGAATATTCAGGGCTGATTTCCTTTACGACTGACTGGTTGGATCTCCTTGCAGTCCAAAGGACTCTTAAGAATCTTCTCCAGCACCACAGTTTGAAAGCATCAATTCTTCGGTGCTCTGCGTTCTTTATGGTCCAGCTCCCACAACCATACATAACCACTGAAAGGATCATAGCCTTGACTGTATGGACTTTGTTTGGCAAAGTGATGTCTTTGCTTTTTAACACAGTGTCTAGGTTTGTCATAGCTTTCCTGCCAAGAAGCAGTCATCTTCTAATTTCAAGACTGCAGTCACCATCTGCAGTGATTTTGGAACCCAAGAAGAGGAAATCTGTCACTGCTTCTGCCTTTACCCTTGTATTTGCCATGAAGTATCAGAACTCTCCAGTATGACTCATCTGTCTTGGGTGGCCCTGCATGGTGCAGCTCATAGCTTCATTGAGTTATGAAAGCCCTCTCTCCATGACAAGGCAGTGATCCATGAAGGGGAGTGCCTTCCTTAGTCCCCCACATTACTCTCCTCTCATCACCATGCACTTCTTTTGCAGCACTTATCACAACTGTAATACGTGGTCACCATATTTCTTTGCCAATATACAAGGCTAGGAACTTTGTTCACCATGATAATATACCAGCAGCATACCTGCACATGGAAGTCTCCCAATATGCTGAATGACTGAAAGGACTCCCTGTCTACCACTTCTTCTTCCAGACCCCAGGAAACTTAACAAAAACAAGTCTTACTTTCTGATCAACTTTTTCCTTCCTTGCAACTCAGACTTCATCAAGGTATTGTTGGATATGTACTAGCCATTGTATTTATCTACCCAGGATATACAAGAGCAATATATTGCTGCTTTATGATGCCTAGAAATGTGTCTTGTCTAACAAAGTTGGCATACAACCATCAAATATTTTCTATTCTGCTTCAGTATTTCCTTTTGTTTCAAATAAGCATAAACGTGCTGGGCCAACCAATATGGATGGGTCATGGCGGAGAGTTCTGACAAATTGTGGTCCACTGGCCAAGTGAATGGCATACCACTTGAGTATTCTTGTCTCAAGAAGCCCATGAATAGTATGAAAAGGCAAAAAGATATGACACCAGAAGATGAGCCCCGCCCCACCCAGGTTAGTAGGTGTTCAATATGCTACTGGAGAAGAGCAGAATGAAGAGGGTGGGGCAAAGCGGGAATAACTCTGAGTTGTAGATGTGTCTGGTGGTAAAAATTAATAAATAAATAGATAAGTCCTAAGCTGTAAAGAAGAATATTGCAAAGGAACCTGGAATGTTAGGTCCATGAATCAAGGTAAATTGGACATGGTCAAACGGGATGGCAAGAGTGACTCGGCATTTTAGGAATCAGTGAACTAAAATGGTTGAAATGGGTGAATTTAATTCAGATGATCATTATATCTACTATGGACAAGAATCCCTTAGAAAAAGTGGAGCAGCCCTTAGTAGTCGACAAGAGTCTGAAATGCATCTCAAAAATGACAGAATGATCTCGGTTCCTTTCCAGGGCAAACCATTCAGTATCACAGTAATCCAAGTCTATGCTCCAACCACTAACACCAAAGAAGCTGAAGTCGAATGGTTCTATGAAGACCTATAAGACCTTCTAGATTAACACCAAGAAAAGATGTCCTTTTCATCATAGAGGATTGGAGTGCAAAAGTAGGAAGTCAAGAGACACCTGGAGTAACAGGCAAGTTTGACTTTGGAGTACAAAATGAAGCAGGGCAAAATCTAACAGATTTTTGCCAAGAGAACACACTGGTCATAGCAAACACTCTGTTCCAACAACATAAGAGATGACTCTACACATGGACATCACCAAATGGTCAATATCAAAATCAGATTGATTATATTCTTTGCAGCTAAAGATGGAAAGGCTGTATACAGTCAGCAAAAACAAGACCTGGAGCTGACTGTGGCTCAAATCATGAGCTCCTTATTGCAAAATTCAGGCTTAAATTGTAGGAAGTAGGGAAAACCCACTACACCATTCAGGTATGACCTAAATCAAATCCCTTATGATTATACAGTGGAAGTGAGAAATAGATTCAAGGGATTAGCTCTGGTAGACAGACTGCCTGAAGAACTATGGATGGAGGTTCATAACATGGTACAGGAAGCTGTGACCAAAACCATACTCAAGAAAAAGAAATGCAGGAAGGCAAAGTAGTTGTCTGAGGAGGCCTTACATATACCTGAGAAAAGAAGAGTGAGAGGTAAAGGATACCCAACTGAATGCAGAGTTCCAGAGAATAGAAAGGAGAGATAAGAAAGCTGTCTTAAATGAACAATGTGAAGAAATTCAGGAAAACTGTGGAATGTGAAAGACTAGAGATTTATTCAAGAAAATTGGGGATACCAAGGGAACATTTCATGCAAAGTTGGGCACAATTTAGGACAGAAATGGAAAGAAACTAACTAAAGTAGGAGAGATTAAGAAGAAGTGACAAATATACCCAGAAGAACTATACAAAAAAAAAGTCTTAATGACCCAGATTACTGCGATGATATGATCATTCACCTAGATCCAGACATCCTGGAGTGTGAAGTGAAGTGGACCTTAGGAAGCATTACCATGAATAAAGCTGGTGAAGGTGATGGAATTGCAACTGATCTATTTAAAATCCTAAAAGATGATGCTGTTAAAATGCTGTACTCAATACGTCCACAAATTTGGAAAACTCAGCAGTGGTAACAGGACTGGAAAATGTCAGTTTTCATTCCAGTTCCAAAGAAAGTCAATGCCAAAGAATGTTCAGACTACCATTCAGTTGTGCTCATTTCACATGCTAGCCAGGTAATGCTCAAAATCCTTGAAGCTAGGCTTCAACAGTATGTGAACCAAGGACTTCCAGAGGTATAGGCTGGATTTAGAAAAGGCAGAGGAACCAGAGGTCAAATTGCCAGCATCCACTGGATCATAGAAAAAGCCAAGAAATTAAAAAAAAAAAATCTACTTCATGGATTATGCTAAAGCATTTGACTGTGTGGATTACAACAAACTATGGAAAATTCTAAAACAGATGGGAATAGAAGATCACCTTACCTATCTCTTGAGAAACCTTTATGCAGGAAAGGAAACAGCAGAACTGGACATGAAACAATGGACTGGTCCAAAATTGGGAAAGGAGTACGGCTTATTTAATTTCTATGCAGAGTACACTTTGTGAAATGCTAGGCTTGATAAATCACAAGGTGGAATTAAGATTGCCTGGAGAAATATTAACAACCTCAGATATGTAGATGTTACTACTCTATGGCAGAAAGTGAAGATGAACTAAAGAACCTCTTGTTGATGGTGAAAGAGGAGAGTGAAAAAGCTGGCTTAAAACTCAACATACAAAAAACTAAGATTACAGTATCCAGTCCCATCACTTCATGGAAACTAGATGGGGAAAAATGGAAACAGTGACAGACTTTATTTTCTTGGGCTCCAAAATCACTGTGGATGGTGACTGCAGCCACAAAATTGAAAAACGCTTGCTCCTTGGAAGAAAAGCCATGACAAACCTAAATAGCATATCAAAAAGCAGAGATATCACTTTTCCAACAAAGGCCCGTTTAGTCAAAACTATGGTTTTTCCGGCAGTCATGTATGGATGTGAGAGTTGGGTCATAAAGATGGCTGAACGCTGAAGAATTGATATTTTTGAACTGTGGTGTTGGTGAAGACTCTTGAGAGTACCTGCAAGGAGATCCAACCAGTCCATCCTAAAGGAAATCAGTCCTGAATATACATTGAAAGGACTGATGCTGGAGCTGAAACTCCAGTATTTTGGCCACCTGATGCTAAGGGTTGACTCATTGGAAAAGACCCTGATGCTGGAAAAGATTGAGGGAAGGAGAAGAAGGGAATGAAAGAGGAATGAGATGGTTGGATGGCATCACCAACTCAATGGACAGGGAAGCCCGGTATGCTGCAGTCCATGGGATTGCAAAGGGTCAGACACGACTTAGAGAGTGAACAACAACAACCATAAGCACTCCCCTCTGAGGATCATTTTTTCTCAAGGTGATTTGGCAAACAGTGATTCTGTGGTAACAGGAACCCTGCCTCATTTTTTAAAAAGCCTTCCATTTGTTTCTCCAATAGCTATGTTGTACTAAATCCTCAGTGCTTCAAGGGACTCTCAGCCAGCTAGAAACCAGTGATTACAACCTGATATTGTGCAAATGCTATCAGAAATGTTCTGTCAGTCCACTTCTCCTAAGTACTTACCTTGGTTGGTTAGCAAAGGCCATCTATTTAAAATAAATAAAGTGAAATGAAGCACTAATGCAGTGATCTAATCTAGTTAAGAGAGATTACCTAAGTAATCATTATTTTGGAAAGGGCTCCTTCTCTTCTGGCTTAGAATGGACTTGCATTTCCACATGTCACTCTGTCAGCCTTCCTCATTATTGTCACTGCACTTATCAGCATGGTCCTAGCATTTCTATCTTATCTTTTACCTCCCCCTCCCTGTCCTTATCTATTTGGAACCACTGCTCTGGCCCTAGAGTGGACAGAGTCCTTGCTTTTCTGACACCAGCTGGATACAGTCAAGGGAGTCAAGGGAGCAGAACAGGAGCTCTTTGCGTTTCTCACTTTGGAGAAGGCTCTTGGAAACTTCCCAAGTCCCAATTTGCAGGTTATTGTAAATTCCTTGTTTTGTCAAAGGGACCAGTCACAAACACAGGGACAAAATTGTCCCTCAAGATACTTGCAAAAATAAACATGGGCTGATACATTTTTTTTTTGCTAAATAAACTAAAACATCTTTAATTTCATATTCTAAGCAATAGGACCCCCCGCCCCGAACAGTTATAAATGAGGTCCAATGGACTGTCATTAAATCATGCTGACCTTTAGAGATAAAAATTCTTTTATTGTCTGATTTAGTTTTCACATTGTTTCTGTGCTTGCAGAAAATGGAAACAAAGTTGTTGGTATGTTTAGAAAATTTCAAGATGGCCACTGTCATCTAAATTAGAATTTTGGCTTGTTTCCAGTTTGTGTAGAGTCCTGGTCCTTTCTATAATAACAATAATAACAAATGCAAACCTAAAACAGTTTTGGTCTTGAGTTTGCATTCCATCCATCTTCTTTGAAATGTTAAAACATCTGGTTTTAAGAAAAAAAAAATCAACTTCAACATGTTTCGAGAGAAAAAGGCAGCCCACAAAATAAATCAGGGTCAAGTGTTGTTATTTCACGGGTAATTATAAAGCAGTCCAATTTATTAGTAAAGCTTGCATCATGCTTACTTATAGCCACAACCATTGTAATTGTTTTTAGACTCTCATTGGAAAGTGGCTGAATTATAGGGTTTAGGAATATATGGGGCCAACGATCATGGCAAAGAACACCATGTGGTCTTGTCATACCTTGCTTTGCTAAGTTTCCATCTTGCAAGTGAAATTGTGTCTTTGTTTAGTTCATTTTCCCAATTAATTCATGAATTTTAACCAACAGTTACTTGGAAACAAAAAGACGCCCACAATAAATTATTGAAAAGAAAATGCTTGCGAGTTTAATTGAAGAGCAGATGGTTGGCTCAAAGGGTCTTCTTACTGTGTTTCAATAGCACAGCAAGGAAGAGGGGGACAGGTTGCATTGGCCCTGGTACGCTAACACAAACAACTTGGAGGGTGAGGCTCAGCATTTCAAGAAAGCCAACTAGGAATGCTTAGGGACTTGAATTACAGTTCAAGAAGACTCTTCAGCCTCTCTTTTCAAGCAGAAGGTCTGACAAGGTATATTTAAACAAATCTTGAAGAGAACATAAACCCTGCTCTAAACATGGAGTCCAAAGGTTTTAGACCTGGCAATACCAAGACTTAAAGCAAAATCAGCTTTAATTTTTCTCTGACATCATTACAAACTAATGGTAGTTTTACACCAGTTGCTGAATATTTGTCTGCATCTCCAAAGAACCAGAAATCTCAGTTTTAATGGACTCTAAAATAGGTTCATCTCCTAGTGCTCTGTGGTGGTTTCTTCTCCTGGCTTTGCCAGATCACCTAGATTAAGGATCTTGATTGAGGACTGATACCCAAATAAAACAGAATTGGCTTCATTGTGAAATTCAGTAATTCGATTAGGAAACCACATTGAATGGTTTCCTCTTTGGGAAATTTGTGTGTGTGTGTGTATGTGTACTGTTTAACCTTTTTTTCCTCTGTCAAATGCATGAAACCAAACATCAAATACAATTTAGTCCTGCTATTATTAAAAAAAAAAAAAGGAATTTAGACAGTGATGCAAATATTTGGATAGGAATTAGACCATTTGGTAAGATTGAAAAAACAAACCAAACCTGGGTGTATTGTCCAACTCCAAACTTCTGCTTCTATTAGAATAAATTATCTGACATTTATCTGGATAATTGCCAAAAAATCTGCAAGTGAGTAAAATTTGGATACTACAAATTCTCTAAAAATTTGTATAGTTTTACTTCTGGGTGTGGTTTCTGATCATCAGCCAGCACCTACATATTCTTACTTCATTTATAATTAAAACAAAGTTGGCTAACTCACTTCCTGCATTGCAGTAATTTATACATTGTGATTAGAAGGAAAAACCTGCTTGAGATAGGAATGTCAGTAGCAAAAAGAAGTGACAGTTGACAACAAGGAAAATGACAGAAAAGCTCTTAAAGAACTCAAAAGACATTGTAAACTAGATCTGTTTAATGTGGATCAAAGGCTATACACCCTAAGGCTATTTATTGTTTCTCAAACATCCCTGGTAATAAGAATCACCAGGGAGACTTATTTAAACACTCAGCTTTTCCAGTTCTCTTGGAGAATTCAGTGTGTCTTGGATAGGACCCAGGAATCCGTATTTAACAAATAATGCAAACAGTTTTCAGCAATGTTTGGTAAACACTGCTTCAAAAGTATCTGAGCTTATATAAGAGATAGCCCTAGGACCTTAAGAAGAGGCTTAATCATATGCTTCATTCTCTGTTTAAATGGTTATGCTATGCTAAGTCACTTCAGTCGTGTCCGACTCTGTGTGACCCTATAGACAGCAGCCCACCAGGCTCCCCCGTCCCTGGGATTCTCTAGGCAAGAACACTGGAGTGGGTTGCCATTTCCTTCTCCAATGCATGAAAGTGAAAAGTGAAAGTGAAGTCGCTCAGTCGCGTCGGACTCTTAGCGACCCCATGGATTGCAGCCTACCAGGCTCCTCCATCCATGGGATTTTCCAGGCAAGAGTACAGGAGTGGGAAATGGTTAAAGGATAGTTTGGCCATGTTATTGAAGTATTTCTATGAACAACGGGTTATTTAAAGGGAGGGTAAGTTTTAGTAGGTCTAAGATTCACTTCTTTATTATTGATCATTCCTTGACAAATTGCTTATTGAGACAAGTGTAGAGAGAGCCATCCTCAGTGAAGAACCTGTGGGGATTGTGAATGACATGATTTGGATTAAGCTTGAGCTCCTCATAAATAGCATTCTTCATCATTATCATCATCAAGGAGAAAACAGGCACTTCTAGAAATCATATTTCGTTATTTTAGTTGGAATTTCAGTTGGAATGATCTTTATTTGCATAACTATGAAACTACTGAAAACAATCTTTCAGGACTATATCTCTTCTTTCAGCAAAGATGTTAGTACTGGGTTTTCTCAGTCTCTAATACTGCTCTCCTTCTAGGGGACTTCAGTATCCATTTGGGTGACCTTCCTGTCCAACTACCTAGACTGCCAGATCTTGGTCCTCAATGCCAGTATGTTTGTCTGTAAGCCACTTGAGCTGTTCTATTGCTGAACATCAGATCTTGTTATAACCTCAGCCTTCTTCCAAGGTATAGAATTCAACCATCATGCTCCACAGTGTTTGAGTTTCATGGGTTCTGTTCTTACATTTATTTTTTTCTACCACATAGTGTCTGGGAAATGTGGGAACTTCTGACCCCCTTGTTTTTCTTCCTGTCCCTCTAAGCAAGTCTGCTTTGGTCATCATGTCTTTCCCAACCCAACTTAGATATGCTGCCAGTGTCCTTAACTGTCTTTCCCGTTTGTCCTCCTATCATAACTTTTCAGAAGTCTCAGTGCTGGATAAATCTAACTGGGCCAATCTTAGATCAGTGCAGTTCCACAGCTTGGGAAAATCAAGCACACTTGAAGATAGATGCCACTGTATACACAAAATGTCCAAAATCAATGTCCTTGGATAGGGTCCAGCCATACTTCTGTTTCCTTCATTGGCTCCCTCCAATGTATTCCAGGGTGGTCCTTCAACTCTTCTATATGTTCTTTGAACCTCTTATCCTTCCTTCTCCTCCCTCCTCTAGAGATAATCTTGTCTCTAACTTCAGAGAGAAAATGTGAGCCATCATAAAGAAACTATGATCAATGTGCCGTCTTTCAACTGCAGCAGTGCTTCCTTTTGTGTGTGATTAATGCTGCTAACCATGGTCTGAAACAGCCTTGTCTCTCATTTCACTTCATTCTCTCCGTATCAATCAGTTTTCACCGCTCAAATATTTCTCATTAAAAAACAAAAAACAATAAACTGTATACAAACTTTCTCTCTCAGAGCCCCTCTACCTTGACATGTATCTCTTCTTGTATCTCTTCTCTGCTTCATGGTTAAAGTTATTTACTGAGTTGTAAGCTCAACTGTCTTATTTCTCACCTTTACTTACACTTCAATCTAAATAACTTGGCTTCTGTTTCTGGTACTCTGATGAATTTGTTCTTCCCAAGTTTATGGATCTATGTATTTACTATTAAGTCCAAGGAACAGTTCATAATCCATACTTGACTCGATTTTTAAGAAATATTGGATACTATAGAGCATGGACTTCTTTGAAATGTTCTCTTTTCTTGGCTTTAGAAACCTCATTTTTCTTGCTTTTCTATTACCTCTCTTTATCTCTTGCAACACAAGCTGGAATCAAGATTGCCTGGAGAAATATCAGTAACCTCAGATATGCAGATGACACCCCCCTTATGGCAGAAAGTGAAGAGGAACTAAAGAACCTCTTGATGAAATTGAAAGAGAAGAGTGAAAAAGTTGGCTTAAAGCTCAACATTCAGAAAACAAAGATCATGGCATCTGGTCCCATCACTTCCTGGGAAATAGATGGGGAAACAGCGGAAACAGTACCAGACTTTATTTTGGGGGGCTCCAAGATCACTGCAGATGATGACTGCAGCCATGAAATTAAAAGATGCTTACTCCTTGGAAGGAAAGTTATGACCAACCTAGATAGCATATTGAAAAGCAGAGACATTACTTTGTCAACAAAGGTCTGTCTAGTCAAGGCTATGGTTTTTCCAGTAGTCATGTATGGGTGTGAGAGTTGGACTGTGAAGAAAGCTGAGTGCTGAAGAATTGAAGCTTTTGAAGTGTGGTGTTGGAGAAGACTCTTGAGAGTCCCTTGGACTGCAAGGAGATTGAACCAGTCCATTCTGAAGGAGATCAGCCCTGGGATTTCTTTGGAAGGAATGATGCTAAAGCTGAAATTCCAGTACTTTGGCCACCTCATGCGAAGAGTTGACTCATTGGAAAAGACTGTGATGCTGGGAGGGATTGGGGGCAGGAGGAGAAGGGGATGACAGAGGGTGAGATGGCTGGATGGCATCACCAACTCGATGGATGTGAGTTTGAGTGAACTCCGGGAGTTGGTGATGGACAGGGAGGCCTGGCGTGCTGCGATTCATGGGCTCTCAAAGAGTCGGACATGACTGAGCGACTGAACTGAACTGAACTGATCTGATGTCTTGCAACATCATTTAACTACCCATTAAGTTTTGTTTTCCTGTGGTTCAAATTATTTAGTCCTTTACTTTTCTCACTTGGTATACTAATTTATGCTGTAGTCTCTATAGCATCTATGTTTTAGTGACTCTCAACTCACATCAGCAATCCCTATTCCTCTATTAAGATTTCTGTGATGGTTAAACCAGGCTTCATATCACTTCTAGGCTGTTCTATAAGTTTATTCTTGGCCTGAAGTATTTTTGCTCCCCAATTCCACCCCACCCCCACACTCTTCAGGTCTTTTTCTAGGGAAGTCTTCCTAATCACTTAAACTGGGCTCGAAAACTGTGCTCTGTGCTGCCATAGCAACTTATAGTTTCTCTCCTTTTATTCATCATCCCATTTGTACTCCTTGTTAAACCCGTTGCTCCTTGAGAAAAGGGACTGTTTATCTTGGTCACCACTGGGGTATAGTTCCTAGAACAAAATTTGTACTCATTTAAGAATAAGTCAGTAAATGGGAATATGTTTAGATGTAGGAAGTTATATGCAAGACTGGAGTAAGGCATGAGAAGTAAATACTTTTTAAGATGAAATAGTAACAAATAACAGTCTTGATCAAAAAAGAAAGTGTTATTTCTTTTCTGGATCTTTTGCCCTGAGAGATTTTTCACAGGGTTTGTAAGCATAACTGCATTTTGCTAATAATAAGAGATAAAATGGTATCAAAATATTGAGGTCATTAAGCAGTTATTTTCATTGGTCTCCGATGACACTTTTCTCTAGTTTCCTTTTCTGTAACTACCCTAAATCACAATATTTCTCCAACTTTAAACACCTTGACCATACCTCTCTCTATACCTTTCAATTCTTCTTCCTGAGTGGGAGGGTGGAACATGTGTTTGAAAGAATTTTATCCCTAACACAATCCATGTGACCTCCGTGTCTTCTAAAATGATTTCTGGTGGGAATGCTAGTGATTGCGAGGATCACATGTAATTTCCTGCTGAGCTGTTTAGCATGTGCAAATTACCATTTGACCTCCATAGTGACATATTTGTCATAGCAATTTTCACTTGTAGTGAAACGAGTTAAACTGCCTCAGTAAAAGTGATTTTCAGCGGTAATTCTTCATACAAACCTTTCACATGGATCTGCCGCTGTGTGTTTTACAGATTGATACCTGGGCTTCAGATATTTCTTTTCATGTTGTTTTTAATAAGAAGCACAATATTTCCATAACTCATATTTGGAATGGTTCCTGGTTTTGAAAGCAGATTATTAAAAATGAGCATATGGAGGTCTTAAAGTAGAACCTTATGGAGGAAAAACACTTGATCAAGTCTATTTTGCAGCATTGGAAAATTAAATGCTAGCAAAAGCTTGGTAAAGCAAAATTTATTCTTTGTAACTTTTATAAATCTGGAATTAGTGAACTGTCTGTGTTGGGTAAGTTAACCACATTGAAAACTCTTTTGTCATGATTATTTCTAAACAATCAGATTGTTCCTTTGCCTACATTTTTTCTTCTAATGATTGTATTGCTTGGAAGCAGTCAATGGACTTTTAAGAGAGAATCTTGAAAAGGAAGTTGAATTTCCAGTGATTACCTTTGCAGATGAAATATTAGAGAGTAAGATGAGGTTAATCCTAAGTAAATAGAGTAATAAAATGAAAATCTAATTGAAAGAACTTGTTTCTTGCATGCCAAAAATACAGTACTATCACAGTTTGTTCTTGATTCAAATTTACTGCACACATGTATTCACCTCTGTCCTCCATGGATTTGCTGTTGTCTCAAAGGAATATAATCAGAATTTTATACTGTCCAAATGTACATATTGATTGCCTTTATTTCCTTAATAAAATTTCCTAAGTATAAAATGTCCACACTCTGGTATGCATTTGATACACAAAGACAAAGAAGATACTATGCTTTAAATAACTTTAGCAGAAAAAAAAGACAATTGCAGTAGTATATGTACTCCTGGAAGTGTGTTTAAGGGCCAGTGGGAATACTGAACTAATTGGGTATTCATTAGATACATACAGGTAGGGAGAAATAGGGCATCTGCAAAACCAGGGAGTTACTATGAATGTATTTGTTAAAAGAATTGTGCTTAGTTTGGTATGGTTAGATTTCAGGATACGCATGAGGGAGTAGCAAATGATGACTTTGCAGAGATAAGCAGAACATATTCTTATGGACTGTAGCAAACAGATCACAGTTTTAAGCCAAGAAGGAAAACATTTTTAGGCAGATTTGCTCTTGGAAAGAGGTTTCTGGCATGGAACATGGATTGAAGAATGGTTAAATCATATTAAGAGACATCTTAGAAGACTGTGGCACCCAGAGATGATGAGGGCTCTGAATTCTCACCATGCATTGAGAGAGAAAGGTGGGAATATTTGACGGATTTTAAATGAAAAAATAACTGATGGGATTTAATGAGCTTTTGAATGTGGGAAAAAGAGAGAAATCACAGATGGCTCTTGAGCTTCTGACTGGGGTAAATGGCTTATCTTGGCGCTGTTAACCAAGAGAGGATTATAAGAGAGTGATCAACTCAGGAAGAGAAGAAAAATTGAAATTCACTTCTGGATTCGTTGATTTAAAGGAACCAGTAAGACATCTATGTAGACAGGTCTAGTAAACTTTAAAAAATTTACGTCTAAAGGTCAAAGACAGAGGAAGTCTGAGGACTAGATTATAAATCTTCATACAGAGGTGACATTTAGTAAGATTAGATTACATTTCGACTTGATTAGCTTGATGTTTTCATTTTTACTCAAGGGATACTTGGATGAAACCATTTTGTTTGCATCCACTTGGTACACAAGAGGATTAGAATTAGTAAGTTTGAAAAAGCTACCTAACACTTAATAGCTATTTTTGAGGAATTAGTAAAAGTTTTAATGACATCAGAACCACAGAGTTGAGGAAACTGCGTCACAGGACTTCTGTAAAACATCTCCTTCAGAATATCTTGCCCCTCAGACAGTTCAGGGAGTGAGAAGTGGATCAGATTTTGCGAAATTCCAGCGTATAGAAGGCAAGCAAAGGAGAAGTAGCAAAAATAGAAGGGAGATAGTCAATCTTAAAGGCGCAAGAGTTAGAAGAAGGTAGTGAATGAATGTTAAGGGATGGAGGATTTGTGAGGAAGAAGAGAATTGATGAGGATTTGGCAGTTAGGAGGCTATTGCTGACCTTTGTGATATCAGGAGGTGTTAGGTTGTGGGGCAGACGTCTAAGGATGACGTACTGAGGAAAGATGGGAAAAAATCCGTTGTGGTAATTTTATCATGAAAACAAGAAGGGAAATGCAATAGTAGTGTGAAAAAGATTTAGGATCAAGATGAAGATCTTTGTTTTTTGTTTTATTTTGTTGTTTGGTTTGTTTTCACGGGGCTGGGGGTGAAGGATGGGATATCTGAAGGTATTTGAAATGGGAGGAAAGGAGCTACTAGAGAGGGAGAGCTTGAGTGTACAGGAAAAGATGATGATGCTTTGTAAGGTAGAAGGAAATATAATTACTACTCTAGGAGAGGAGAAAGAACCACATCTTCCCCTCTGAGACCAGAAAAAGTTGAGTAAAATACAGGTACCAAAATAGGTATGTTTATATGTGTGTATGTTTTGGGGGGAACAGGTTGAGGAAACTCTGAACTTCATTTCACATGGCTGCCGTTTCCCCTTTGGAGTCTTTGAGTTACTGAATTTATTAATTAGAGATGAAAAGGGGGTCCATGGTGGGCAGAGGGTAAAGGATGTGTGTGTATGTTTAGAGGAACAACCCTAAGTGAGCATAAGTGTAAGTTTTTAGGTGAAAGTAAACATATATACAACAATGCTAGGGGGCAGTGCAATATTTTATGAGGAGCAAATCTGGGATTTTAGGGAAGGAAGAAAGGGAGGGAACAAGGAAGGGACAGAACGCGAGACGGAGAGAGAGAGAACCTGTGTAGAGAAACTTACAGATGTGTGTTTCTCAGGTAGGAGGGTGCTGTGAAGAGGAGGTACTGAGCAGAGGGAGTTTAGCCTTAAGGGCCTCTAATTCCTGGATTTAGGGGGAGGCAGGCAATTGAAGGGTCGAATGAGGGGCCATTGATATGGGTGAGATTAAAAATGGTTTTGAAGAGCTGTTTTGGGGGTTATAAACAGATATGATTGGCAGCACATAAAATGATTATATAATAGAATTAGGATGATGAAAATACCTCAGTTTCAAATGTAAATGTATAATATCATCAGTCTGCCTGGTGTGTGTGTGTGTGTGTGTGTATTTTTAAGGATGATAAGCACATCTTTGAAGAAGAGTGTTGGGGATTTTTAGGGGGGCCATGAGAACCACAACGTGTTAAGAAATGTGAAGGCTCTGGTGAGGAAGCAAAGAAGTAAAGATGAGTTTAAAAATTTAATGTATTAAAACCATGAAAATAACTAAATGTTCTCTATAAATGTTAACTTTCGATTGTCCATTCAATTTCCTGGAATCTGGAGGAATTTATTTCTTCTGTTAATGACTGCTTTGCAGTTCAGAGATACTTGAGGACAGAATTCAGGTGTTTCAGTTTCTACAAAAGTGTCTAGAATAGTCATATGCAAGTAGCAGATGTTAGCCAATGTTTTTAGAAAAGCATCATTCAAAAATGATTCTTGTTGTCTAATTAAATATCTTATAAAATTGTTAGACACTCAGTCATGTCCAACTCTTTGTGACCCCATAAACTGTATCTCTAGGCTCTTCTGTCCGTAGAATTCTTCAGGAGAGAATACTGGAGTGGGCTGCCATTCCCTTTTCCAGGGGATCTTCTGACCCAGGGATTGAACGCTAGTGTCCCGCATTGCAGGCAGATTCTTTACCTAAATTCTGAGATGAAACAATGAAAATAATGTTGTGTATTTGTTTATTTTACATTTTAATTTCTTAATTTTTCACAGATGTATTGTTGATGAGGATGGGTTTATAGGGAACTCATGATATTACTGGATAGTTTTAGATAAAAATTTATCTAGTCTCAAGGATTGGCTATAAAGGCAAGGAAGGGAGAAGAACCAGAGCTCAAGCATGGCTGGAATTAAAGGCTTTGGATAGAAAAAGACATTAAATAAGAAGCCAGGCTAAATAAACTCTTCTACAACAATATAAATAATTTTATTTATGTAACAATGATGAGTTGAAAATTGGAAGATGAGGAGACAAGGAATGAGGGATATCAAGAAAAAGAACATAATTTAGTATTTTCAGTGCTTTTAAAGTAATCAAAATGGGACTTTCAGAGGTTAAGACTTTGCCTTCCAGGGCAGGGGGTGAGGGTTCCATCCCTGGTTGGGGAGCTATGATCTCACATGCCTAGTGGCCAAAAAATCAGAACATAAAAAACAGAAGCAATATTGTAACAAATTCAGTGAAGACTTTAAAAATGGTCCACATTAAAAAAAATCTTTTAAAAAATTAAATGAAAGACTAAGCTTTCTTGAATGATCGTTTTTCAACGTTCAGTTCTTCTGACCACGATGAACTTTACAGTTAGAAGCAGGACACTTGGCCTTAGATCTTTCTTAAGGTCATATAATTATAGAATTCTATCCTCCTAGCTCACTGGACAAAATAAGAAACAGAAGGTCATAAGTAAGAAACTATTTTATTCCTTATTTCCTCTCACTTGATATTTAATGATGTCTCTTATCCTCACTAAGCTAGAAAAGCATTTGTTGTCTAATAAATATTTGTTCATGAACAAAAAGTAAGATCTTTTATGTTGTTTCCTTGAAAGAATTTTGGTTAATGTCCTGTGGTAGCCCCCTTAGATTTTCTGGATCCTTCAGAGCCTAGTCTCCACTAATGTGATCTGTATCCTGCACAAGTTTGCAGAGCTAACTTTGCTATAGTGCTCAACAGGATGGGGCTTCCCTGGTGGCTCATATGGTACAGAATCTGCCTGCAGTGCGAGAGACCTGGGTTCTATCCCTGGGTCAGGAAGATCCCCTGGAGAGGAGAATGGCTACCCACTCCAGTATCCTTGCCTGAAGAATCCCATGAACAGAGAAGCCTGGCGGGCTATAGTTCATAGGCTCGCAGGGTCAAACACGACTGAGCAAGTAACACTCACTTAACAGTATGAGGGGAGTAGCAGTGGAGAAACAAAACAATGCATTGACTCTAATCAAGGCTGCTTTTAAACATGTGCTACAAAGGGAAAGACATATGGTATGTTATAAGAGATTATGTCTCTGATTCAAGGGTAAGCCTTTTTTTAAAAAAAATAAATGTAAATAAAAGTAGAATTTGATGTGCAGGATTTGTCATCATTAAGCTATGTACCTATAACCATGCGTTTCCTATAATAAAATCCTTGTAGCATGTTTCAGAATTACACGGTCAATTAAGCTCTTAAGTATCTGAAGCTTGGTCAAATTTTAATTGTAAATTTATAACTCAGAGAATTAACCAGATGTATACTTCTTATTTTCCCTTTACTAGACATGTGTGAAATGTAAACAAGGTTGTTGAATGCTTTTTGAATTAATCGATAATGTAGTGATCAAACATAAATGCAGTGTATTTCAAGCACTGTGATTGCTTACTGGTTTTAAAAATAAGTTACAAGTTATTTTTTACTCATTAAGATGAGTTTAAAGAACACGTGGGGCAGATTTTTTTTTTTTAATATAGATAAATTGGACTTTGTTTTCAACTGAACTTTGAAATTTAACACAAATGATTTGAGGGTAGTTACTTGGTTATGTTTAAAATTTTTATAACCCAGGATAGATCGATTAGCATTCTACATTTTGATGGTTAGAATGTATCACTAAGATCACCTCTTTTCAGTCATTCAATAGATGCATTCACCACGCTTACTTAGCAACTATTATACTATGTACTAGGCATTTGCATGCAGGATTCAGATTCATTAGGAAGAAATGGTAAATCAGAAGGAATTTTGGAAAGCTTTTTTTTTTTTTGAAAGAATGGGCCTTATGGTTGGAAGAGGGGGAAAAAAAGCAAGACTAATAATAGTAAAGAGGAGACTTATTCTGTTTTTTTATCTTTAAAAATAATTTATTTATTTTAATTGGAGGCTAATTACTTTACAATATTGTAGTGTTTTTTGCCATACATTGGCATGAATCAGCCATGGGTGTACATGTGTTCCCCATCCTGAACCCAGACGTATTCTATAGGGTAAACTAGGAGCAGAAATAAAATATCTGTCTAGAGCACAGTATCCGGAACAAACTTTGCCATAATCGTCAGGAGCCGCCTTAGGCATTACTGACAAAATGGAGGCACGGCCCCCAACCCCCTCTCCTCATCTTGCAGGCACGGCCCTGGGATGAAGGAGTTAGATCTTGTGATTCTGACTTGTTCTTTTCTTTCTTTGGTTGAGTTGGCTGGAAAGAATGTTAAGGTGCTTGAGAGAAGCACGAGAAAACACAAAGCTTTCTGCAGTTGTGCCCAGAAAAAAATCTATAGAGTAACCATTGACATTTGTTCAAGGATCTTTACAAAGAATGTCCCAGGATGAGCACGTAGGCCGCAGCTTGAGGCCATGGGAAGAATTGTTTTCTGAGACCTGTTTGTGAGGGAAATATTTATGGCAAAAGTAGTTTGCTGAGTTTAGGGTTTAGGAATAATTAAGAATAGCTAGAAGACTAGAGATCTCTTCAAGAAAATTAGAGATACCAAGGGAACATTTCATGCAAAGATGGGCTCGATAAAGGACAGAAATGGTATGGACCTAACAGAAGCAGAAGATATTAAGAAGAGGTGGCAGGAATACACAGAAGAACTGTACAAAAAAAGATCTTCATGACCAAGATAATCACGATGGTGTGATCACTCACCTAGAGCCCGACATCCTGGAATGTGAAGTCAAATGGGCCTTAGAAACATCACTACGGAGGAGATGGAATTCCAATTGAGCTATTTCAAATCCTGAAAGATGATGCTGTGAAAGTGCTGCACTCAATATGCCAGCAAATTTGGAAAACTCAGCAGTGGCCACAGGACTGGAAAAGGTCAGTTTTCAGTTTTCATTCCAATCCCAAAGAAAGGCAATACCAAAGAATGCTCAAACTACCGCACAATTGCACTCATCTCACACGCTAGTAAAGTAATGCTCAAAATTCTCCAAGCCAGGCTTCAGCAATATGTGAACCTTGAACTTCCATATGTTCAAGCTGGTTTTAGAAAAGGCAGAGGAACCAGAGATCAAATTGCCAATATCCGCTGGATCATGGAAAAAACAAGAGAGTTCCAGGAAAATATCTATTTCTGCTTTATTGACTATGCCAAAGCCTTTGACTGTGTGGATCACAATAAACTGTGGAAAATTCTGAAAGAGATGGGAATACCAGACCACCTGACCTGCCTCTTGAGAAACCTATATGCAGGTCAGGAAGCAACAGTTCGAACTGGACATGGAACAACAGACTGGTTCCAAAAGAAAAGGAGTATGTCAAGGCTGTACATTGTCACCCTGCTTATTTAACTTCTATGCAGAGTACATCATGAGAAACGCTGGGCTGGAAGAAGCGCAAGCTGGAATCAAGATTGCCGGGAGAAATATCAATAACCTCAGATATGTAGATGACACCACCCTTATGGCAGAAAGTGAAGAGGAACTCAAAAGCCTCTTGATGAAAGTGAAAGAGGAGAGTGAAAAAGTTGGCTTAAAGCTCAACATTCAGAAAACGAAGATCATGGCATCTCGTCCCATCACTTCATGGGAAATAGATGGGGAAACAGTGTCAGACTTTATTTTGGGGGGCTCCAAAATCACTGCAGATGGTGACTACAGCCATGAAATTAAAAGACACTTACTCCTTGGAAGGAAAGTTATGTCCAACCTAGATAGCATATTGAAAAGCAGAGACATTACTTTGCCAACAAAGGTCCGTCTAGTCAAGGCTATGGTTTTTCCTGTGGTCATGTATGGATGTGAGAGTTGGACTGTGAAGAAAGCTGAGCGCCAAAGAATTGATGCTTTTGAACTGTGGTGTTGGAGAAGACTCTTGAGAGTCCCTTGGACTGCAAGGAGATCCAACCAGTCCATTCTGAAGGAGATCAGCCCTGGGATTTCTTTGGAAGAAATGATGCTGAAGCTGAAACTCCAGTACTTTGGCCACCTTATGCGAAGAGTTGACTCATTGGAAAAGACTCTGATGCTGGGAGGGATTGGGGGCCGGAGGAGAAGGGGACAACAGAGGATGAGATGGCTGGATGGCATCACTGACTCGATGGACGTGAGTCTCAGTGAACTCTGGGAGTTGGTGATGGACAGGGAGGCCTGGCGTGCCTCGATTCATGGGGTTGCAAAGAGTTGGACAGGAATGAGCGACTGAACTGAACTTAAGAATAGCTAGAAGCCTTTTTAGGAGATAGTGATCTTAAGATTCTAGGGGCAAACAGGATTTAGAAAGGTAAGATATAAACTGAGGAATGTGGCATGAGTTACAATGTAATCACAAGTTAAGTATAAGACACATAAGAGAAAGTAGATAATAGTAAAGCCCACTCTGAGAGAATCCCTGAAGCAGGAACTCTGTTTGAAGGACAACAGTGATTTCTGGAGACAGTAAATCTGGGTGGGGCAAACTGAAAATATCAAACCTCTGACTTAATGCTTTTGTCAAAGTATAAAAGAGAACCTGAAGCTTGAAATAAACATGTAGTTCCATACTAGGAGTCAGAGACTACACCATCGTCCGCCAACACCACTCACCCCTTCAGGCTGATTCCCTGGCTGCTGGTACTGGACTCCGACACATAATTAAGTCCTTAATAGTATGTATTAAATAAGGACTGAATGAATGAATGGCTTTTCTTTCAACTGCATATTCTATGTACCCTGACAAACTCGACAGATAAAATCTTTCTGCCTTTTATTGACTGTCTGACTAGAGAAACAATGAGGATTGGGAGGACAGGAGTTATAATGAGGGAGGAAAATCATATCAAGAGAACAAGAAAATATCCTCAGGAAGAAAGAAAAAAAAATTACTATGATGTTTTTCAATCGTTTTCTTCAGGTCTGTTCATTACTTCCACTTATTATAATGTTGTTCTTTAGGCACATATCTCTACAAAGGTGGAGTGTTTGACAGAGTGTATTTTTACTTATATAAAGGTATACTTTATTATTGTTATTCTCATTTTTATGTTTGACTATCAAGAAAACTAATATGTGATATCCTATTGTTTTTAAAAAATAGTTATTAATGTGTTAGCCACTACTGATCTCTAGAGATTTCTCCTAATTGGGTAATCTAACAAGATTAAGTTGTCTATTACTAAGTCTCTTACACGTTTAAATGACTTGTTTTTACCTGGTTTGGGCACTACTTCGCTTTTTAGTCATAAATGGCTTTACAAAGTAGTTTCCAATCTTGATTTGTTATGTTCAGCAACCTGATTCATGTTTCTGGAAATATTCACAACAACATGTATACATCAATTAAGATAGTTTAAAAAATTGCACATTCTATTAAAATTACCTTTTAATTTTTGTAGTAAACTATACATACCAATTCAACATTTAAACAAGTTTTTGGACACACGGTTCTGTGGCATTAAGTACAAACATGTTGTGTGCCACTATCACCACCATCCATCTCCAGAAATTTTCAACACCTCCAGTGATATTCTCTACCAATTAAACACTAACTTCATGTTTTACTCTCTACATCTAGCCCTTGGTAGCCACTGTTCTACTATCAGATATATGATCCACAAATATTATCTCTCATCTATCTCTGTATATTTAGCTGTTTTCAGTTCAGTCGCTCAGTTGTGTCCAACTCTTTGTGACCCCATGAATCGCAGCACGCCAGGCCTCCCTGTCCATCACCAACTCCCGGAGTTCACTCAGACTCACGTCCATCAAATCGGTGATGCCATCCAGCCATCTCATCCCCTGTCGTCCCCTTCTCCTCCTGCCCCCAATCCCTCCCAGCATCAGAGTCTTTTCCAATGAGTCAGCTCTTCGCATGAGGTGGCCAAAGTACTGGAGTTTCACCTTTAGCATCATTTCTTCCAAAGAAATCCCAGGGCTGATCTCCTTCAGAATGGACTGGTTGGATCACCTTGCAGTCCAAGGGACTCTCAAGAGCCTTCTCCAACAGCACTGTTCAAAAGCATCATGTCTTTGGCGCTCAGCTTTCTTCACAGTCCAACTCTCACATCCATACATGACTACTGGAAAAACCATAGCCTTGACTAGACGGACCTTTGTTGGCAAAGTAATATCTCTGCTTTGGAATATGCTATCTAGGTTGGTCATAACTTTCCTTCCAAGGAGTAAGCATCTTTTAATTTCATGGCTGCAATCACCATCTGCAGTGATTTTGGAGCCCCCCAAAATAAAGTCTGACACTGTTTCCACTGTTTCCCCATCTATTTCCCATGAAATGGTGGGACCGGATGCCACGATCGTTTTCTGAATGTTGAGCTTTAAGCCAACTTTTTCACTCTCCTCTTTCACTTTCATCAAGAGGCTCTTTTGTTCTTCTTTGCTTTCTGCCATAAGGGTGGTGTCATCTGCTTATCTGAGGTAATTGATATTTCTCCCGGCAATCTTGATTCCAGCTTGTGCTTCTTCCAGGCCAGTGTTTCTCATGATGTACTCTGCATAGAAGTTAAATAAGCAGGGTGACAATATACAGCTCCTTGACGTACTCCTTTTCCTATTTGGAACCAGTCTGTTGTTCCATGTCCAGTTCTAACTGTTGCTTTAGCTGCTTTAGGTATCTCATATAAGTGGAATCATACTGTATTTGTCCTATTGTGACTGGCTTATTTCACTTAGCATAATGTCTTCAAGGTTCATCCATGTTGTAGCAAGTGTCAAAATTTTAAGGCTGTATAATATTCCATTTTATCTGTATACCATGCTGCTGCTGCTGCTGCTGCTAAGTCGCTTCATTTGTGTCTGACTCTGTGTGACCGCAAAGATGGCAGCTCACCAGGCTCCCCGTCCCTGGAATTCTCCAGGCAAGAACACTGGAGTGGGTTGCCATTTCCTTCTCCAATGCATGAAAGTGAAAAGTGAAAGTGAAGTTGCTCAGTCGTGTCCGACTCTTAGCAACCCCATGGACTGCAGCCTACCAGACTCCTCTATCCATGGGATTTTCCAGGCAAGACTACTGGAGTGGGTTGCCATTGCCTTCTCTGATATACCATACTTGACCATATTCTCAACAATATTTGTTAATTTCTATTTGTTTTTGATAATTTCCATCAATTTTATGTGCAGTGGTATGTCATTATAGTTTTGATTGACATTTTCCTAATGATTAGTGATGTTGAGCATCTTTTCATATGCTTATTGGCCATTTGTTTATCTTCTTTGGAGAAATGTCTATTCAAGTCCTTTCCCATTTTTAAATTGGATTATTTTTTGTTGTCATTGAGTTGTAGGAGTTCCTTGTATATTCTGGATATCAATCCCTTATCAAACATATGATTCACAAATATTTTCTTGCATTGCATATTGCCTTTTCAATCTGCTGATATTGTTTTTTGATGCAAAAGCATTTTTAATTTTAATGGAGTCAAACTTGTCTATTTTTCTTTTGTTGCCTATGATTTGGGTGTAATATCCAAAAATCATTGCCAAATTCATTGTCATCAGACTTTTCTCCTATTTTTTTTTAAAGAGTTTTATACTTTTGTTGTTGTTGCTGAGTCATGCCTGACTCTTTGAGACACCATGGACTGAAGCATACAAGGCCTCTCTGTCCTTTATTATCTCCTGGAGTTTGCCCAAGTTCCAGTACATTGAATTGACAATGCCATCCAATCATCTCATCCTCTGTCGTCCACTTCTCCTTCTGCCTTCAGTCTTTCCCAGCATCAGGATCTTTTCCAGTGAGTCGGCTATTTGCATCAAATGGGCAAAGTATTGGAACTTCCGGAGAAGGCAATGGCACCCCACTCCAGTACTCTTGCTTGGAAAATCCCATGGATGGAGGAGCCTGGTGGGCTGCAGTCCATGGAGTCGCTAAGAGTCGGACATGACTGAGCGACTTCACTTTCACTTTTCACTTTCATGCATTGGAGAAGGAAATGGCAGCCCACCCCAGTGTTCTTGCCTGGAGAATCCCAGGGATGGGGGAGCCTGGTGGGCTGCCGTCTATGGGGTCGCACAGAGTCGGAAATGACTGAAGTGACTTAGCATTGGAACTTCAACTTCAGCATCAGTCCTTCCAATGAGTATTCAGGGTTGATTTCCCTTAGGACTGACTGGTTTGATCTCCTTGCTGTCCAGAGGACTCTCAAGAGTCTTCTCCAGCACCACAGTTCAAAAGCATTATCTTTCTTGTTTAGGTCTTTGATTCATTTTGAATTAATTCTTTTATATTACATAAGATCATGGGCTTCCCTGATAGCTCAGTTGGTAAAGAATCCACCTGCAGTGCAGAAGATCCTGGATCAAGCCCTGGGTTGGGAAGATCCGCTGGAGAAGGGATGGGCTACCCACTCCAGTGTTATTGGGCTTCTCTTATGGCTCAGCTGGTAAAGTATCCATCTGCAATGTGGGAGACTTGAGTTTGATCCCTGGGTTGGGAAGATCCCCTGGAGAAGGGAAAGGCTACCCACTCCAGTATTCTGGCCTGGAGAATTCCATGGATTGTATAGTCCATGGGGTTGCAAAGAGTTGGACACGACTGAAAGACTTTCACTTTCATGTAAGGTCAGGGTCCAAACTCATTCTTTTGCAGCTGGATATCAGTTTTCCTAACATCATTTGTTGAAATGGTGTCCTTTCCCCATTGAATGGTCTTGACACTCTTTTTGAAAATCATTTGACCATTTACAAGTGTTTATTTCTGGGCTCTCTGTTTATGACAGTTACTTTTTCCTGCAAGGGAACAATACATTTTTTATTTCCATTAAAACTCAAGTTTCTAGAACAGCTAAGGTTCACAGCAAAATTGAAGGTGAGGTACAGAAATTTCCCATGTCCCCCTTGCCCCTGCTGCAACAGTTACTTTTTAATTAACTTTTTAATTGGGGATATTTTATAGAAAATAGGTTTACAGAAAAGTTAGTGCAAAGAGTTTCTATATACCCATTATCTAGTTTTCCCCATTATTAACATTTTATATCACCATACTACTTTTTTTTGAAATGAAGAAACCCCAACTAAACCCCATACTACTCAAATATCACCAGTTTTTCATTAATGTTCCAGGATCTAATGCAGAGTAACTCATTGCATCTGCTGACCATATTTCCTCAGTCTCCTCTGATCTGTAATAGTTTCTCAATCTTTCCTTGTTGTTCATGACCTTGAATGTCTTCAGGAGTACTATCCAGGCATTCTATTGAATATCCCCCAATCTGGGTTTGTCTGATGTTTTTTTATCATGATTATACTGGGATTGTAAGTTTTCTAAAGAATATTACAGAGGTGAAGTACCCTTCTCATCTGCTACATCAAGAGGACACATAATACACACATGGCATCACTGATGTTAATCTTCATTGCTTGTTAAAGTAGTTTTTTCAGGGTTTCTCCATTGTAAGCTTCCTATTTTTCCTATTCCATATTCTGTTTATTAGAAGTGATCAATATTTACAGTCCATACTCAAGAGGAGGGGAACTCACACCCAACTCCAGGAATGTGTGCTCAGTCACTTTAGTCCTGTCTGACTCTTTGGGATCCCATGGACTATAGCCCTCTGTCCATGGGATTCTCCAAGCAGGAATACTGAGTGGGCTGCCATGCCCTCCTCCAGGGGATCTTCCCAACCAGGGATCAAACCCACATCTCTTATGTCTTCTGCATTGGCAGGCAAGTTCTTTACCACTCTTGCCATCTGGGAAGCCCCCAGCTCTGGGGGTAGGAGAATCTAAAGATACAGTTAGAATCCTTTAAGGATTTGTCTCTTCTTCCTATAAATAAATGATAAATTATACATTTATTTATATAAGTATGGACAGATGGATGGATATTTATTTTTTACTTTGGGTTGTAACCCACTATCCATTATTTTTGTCTCAGCAAAGTTCTCCAGCTTTGGCTTTTGGGGCTCTTTCAGGTTGTCCTTGGGGCACATGCTCTAGTCCTTCATTTCTTGCGTTAGTACAAGACACTCCAGGGTTATGTTGTATTTTCCTTGCCCTAGCTCTGGAATCAGTCATATTTCCATTTCTCTAGTTACCTGAATTTTTTTTTTAACAGTGATATTAAAAAACCAAGAACTGACACAAATTAACTTTTCAGTGTTATATATTTCTTTTTATTTCAAAATGACTTGTATTGGCTTTCTGTTTAGTTAATTAAAGGGAATTTTTTTTTTTTTAATCAGTTTCCATATGCAAAGTTGAAGCTACCAATGTGGAATTAACCTGGAATGTGCTTTGTATTACTTTTCCAGTAGTGGTAATGGATTGTTGGTGATTCATCCATATCCTTTGGCTAGAGGAATAGAAGTGGAAACCTTGAATTCATCACACTAGCTTCTTAACAAAACCAAAGCCACGCAAGCAATATGATAAACATACATATCCAGTGGCATTCTTAAACAAAGAGTTTACTTTACGATTCATCCACATTATAGAAACTGTCTTAAATTTATGTATAATTCTTGGAAAATTCACCATCAAGGGAGTTCCAAATTTTCCAGAAAAACTTGCCATGAAGACAGATTCATAGAGAATGATTTCCCATTGGAGATTTTTAAACTTCTTTTTGTTGGAAAACATTGAATCGAGTGTTCTTTACTTTGTAAAATATAGCAGCTTAAGGGAAATTGAAAAAAAAATCTTTTCAATTGGTATCTTTTTTAAAGTCTTTGAAATACAGAAAGCAATGAATGTACATATCTTTTAGCTTTAGGAAAATTAGCCAATGATCCTTATTCAACATTAAGTTCATGTCTAAACACAATTATTTCAAATGAAAATAGTAATAGTGTACTTTTTTAGCATATTTAGCAGTCTTTATTAATAAAAAGTTGAGAGAAATAAAAGGATCTTATGATATAGGTGAATCTTTTTATCTAAAATATAGTACTTATTACTCATTAGTATATGTGATCTATTCTGTATACCTATGAAATTCCACTTTAAATGATTTTTAGATTTTTTTTAAAAAAATAAATAAGAAATATGCTTAATTTTGGGATTACTTAATACTAAACACAGTAAATGAGAAGTTATGATTCTTCTTAGGTACTATACAAGTTCTGTATTCCTTGTTTTCTACATTTGCAGAATGAATGAAGACTTAATTTCTTCTTAATTATCAACAATCTATGTACACTATGTATTCTTCTAGCCCTGACTATAGAGCAGCATTTTTTTTTTTTATAGTTGGAGTCTTCAATCTAAAAAAAAATTCTAGCCAAATGATTTTGACTGAGACTGTCTAAAAATAAAATTCTGCCATGGTTACCATGGGTTTATCATTCCTCCTATGGACCACATTCAGCCCTTTTTTTTTTTGTGCACAGAATTCTCATTATTTGTCCCTCAGTCTGCACTGCTTTTTACATTGGACTTTTAAATATACACAGTTGCTTTCAATTGAGAGATTAAACAAGATATAAAGATGATTACATGGCATGTATATATCCATTGTGATCGCTACAGGTTTATTTGTATTTTTGTAACACAAAGGTGGCCTTGAGGATTGAATGCCATATGTGCAACCCTAACTAGCAAGTCCTCATACACTCCCTGTGTGCTTATCAGTTCATTATATAAATACATTTTTTTGTCCTACAGGTACTTAAAAATTTGCCTTGTCTTAGGAACATTCTCTATCACTCCCAGGTCTAAGCTCTGAGCAGCATGCGACCTACTTTTGCCTTGAATAAGTGAAACAAACAACTCTGCCTTCATTTAAGGTAATGGTTAATATGAGTATGGCTTATGTAACCAAGCCTGTCCTTGATTTCTAGATGTTTCTTGAGAACAGGATCAACAGATGCCCTCACTGGCCCTACATGAAAGTTTCTGTAGAAAAAAAGCATATTTGTAAGCAGAAGTTTACTCCCAGCCTGTTTCCCCCTTTTTTTAGTTTATCTCTTTGTGGCTGTGCTGGGTCTTCGTTGCTGTGCACACTTTCTCTAGCTGCAGTGAGCAGGGGTTACTCTCTGTTGTGGTGCCTGGGCTCTTGATGTGCAGATTTCAGTAAAAACTGCAGTGCATGGCTCAGTAGCTTCGGCATGTGGGCTCAGTAGTTGTGGCACTCAGGCTTGGTTGCTCTGCAGTATATGGCATCTTCCCGGACCAGGGATCCAACCAATGTCCCCTGCATTGGCAGGTGGATTCCTTACCACTGGACCACCAGGGAAGTTTTCCTTTGTTTATTTTAAAAATCCTGTAACTATCTGAAATACACCATCTGATGTGCGGTCAAGGGTAACCTGAAGAAAAGGGATTGAGATTACATGTGTGTTAAACTCCCTCGTGAGCTGTTGATTTTATTCCTCTGTGTTGTTGTTAGCTATGGTATTCTTCTGAACCCTAGTTGTGGTCAAAACATCAGCCAACAAAGCTATGAAAAACTTGGACCAATAACTCAGATAATTTTCTAATTAAGAATGAGATCCTCAAATCACCGTTTAATTGAGAAACTGGTAGGGTAAATAAAATCATTGCTTCTGTCCTATTGAAAACCCAGGGTGAATGAGAAAATGGTAATGACTTGTTAGCAAGAGGAATGTTTGTATAAAAACAAAACTAGCTGAAACAGATAAATGGAGAAATGGATTAATCACTATTATGCTGTACTTAATCTAAACCAGTAATGTTTAATTACTTAATTAAACCAGTAAGTAACCAGTATTACTACAATCTCATAGTAATACTATGGCAAATAAACCATTGACTAGGAGATCCATTATGGTCACTTGAACAGAACAGCTATAAGTATACTCTTAATTTTGATTGTGTTAATCTATGTAGACGATATTACTATGTTATGGAAAATTTCCTATTTGTACTAAAAAGTAACAACAACAGTTTCAGTGCTAGTCTTAACATAATTGTATTGTAATCAGCAGGGTTTTAAAAATTGTCTCAAAGGTTAATCTTGGTGATCATCACATTATACTCACTCTTATTCTTATCAGTTATATTTAGTGGCAGATTGTAAGCTTTCCTTATTATCTTGTTAAATC
The DNA here is from genome assembly GCF_019923935.1 of Bubalus bubalis. Lineage (NCBI taxonomy): Eukaryota > Metazoa > Chordata > Mammalia > Artiodactyla > Bovidae > Bubalus > Bubalus bubalis. Next base: position 21,938,694 of record NC_059165.1, on the reverse strand, counting down.
AAGAGGTGAAAGCCTTTCAGTGCTTCTCTTTTTAAACATCTTTTATTAATGCTAATATGCCAGATGGGAGAAATTAAAATGGTTCTGTTCTTCATGATGCCACTACCCACAATTTTACCACATCATTTGCTGGTTAAGGAAGCATATGAAAATGATAGGTAGAGCACACGGTTGTAAAAGTTCAGAAATGATGGAATTCCTGTCTAAGAAAAACTTTTTTCTTTTTATTTGACTGGAAAAAATGCCATCACTCTCTGAACATACCAAAGGAACATTGACAAAGATAGAATTAATATACTTGCAATCCATATGCAGTGTAATATTTCCCAGTTACTCATGTTTACTTTACTCTTAAATTTCAGACAGTAGCTGGCAAGATGATTATTCAAGAATAATCCCCTTTGGTCCATTGGCTTAGTTGTCCAGAGCAACTGCTGCTGCTGCTGCTAAGTCACGTCAGTCGTGTCTGACTCTGTGTGACCCCATAGATGGCAGCCCACCGGGCTTCTCCGTCCCTGGGATTCTCCAGGCAAGAACACTGGAGTGCGTTGTCATTTCCTTCTCCAGTGCATGAAAGTGAAAAGTGAAAGTGAAGTTGCTCAGTCGTGTCTGACTCTTAGCGACCCCATGGACTGCAGCCCACCAGGCTCCTCTGTCTGTGGGAGTTTCCAGGCAAGAGTACTGGAGTGGGTTGCCATTGCCTTCTCCATAAAGAGAGCTGAGCAGAGAAGAATTGATGCTTTTGAACTGTGGTGTTGGAGAAGACTCTTGAGAGTCCCTTGGACTACAAGGAGATCCAACCAGTCCATCCTAAAGCAGATCAGTCCTGGGTGTTCATTGGAAGGACTGATGTTGAAGCTGAAACTCCAATACTTTGGCCACCTGATGCGAAGAGCTGACTCATTGGAAAAGACCCTGATGCTGGGAAAGATTGAGGGCAGGAGGAGAAGGGGATGACAGAGGATGAGATGGTTGGATGGCATCACCAACTTGATGGACATGGGTTTGGGTAAACTTCGGGAGTTGGTGATGGACAGGGAAACCTGGCATGCTGTGATTCATGGGATCACAAAGAGTCAGACACGACTGAGTGACTGAACTGAACTGAACTGAAGGACAATTGCTTTACAGAATTTTGTTGTTTTATTTCAAACCTCAACATGAAATCAGCCATAGGTGTATATATATATCCCCTCCCTTTTGAACCTCCCTTCATCTCCCTCCCCATCCCACCCCTCTAGGTTGATACAGAGCCCCTGTTTGTGTTTCCTGAGCCATACAGCAAATTCCCATTGGCTATCTATTTTACATACGGTAATGTAAGTTTCCATGGTACTCTTCCCATACATCTCACCCTCTCCTCCTCTCTCCCCATGTCCCTAAGTCTATTCTCTATGTCTGTTTCTCCATTGTTGCCCTGCAAATAAATTCTTCAGTACCATTTTTCTAGATTCCATAAATATGCATTAAAATATGATATTTATCTTTCATTTTCTGACTTACTTCACTCTGTATAATAGGTTCTAGTAGAAGAGTATTTTTAATTCTTCAATTTTTCCATAGACACACCCAGATGAGCTTTGGACTCTAAGCAATTTACTGAGTTTCAATGGTTATTCCACCCTATCTTTAAGTTTTGAGAAGCAATATTGAGATGCACATAAACAGGTGTTTTTATTATAGAGATAAGCTTAAACTGATTCTAACTTTTACTTTAAATCATTTGAAACTTAAGTTTATAATATTTAATAATACCTGGATGCAATTTGAAACAAGTTACTGTCTGCTGCTAAGTTGCTTCAGTTGTGTCTGACTCTGTGCGACCCCATAGATGGCAGCCCACCAGGCTCTCCCGTCCCTGGGATTCTCCAGGCAAGAACACTGGAGTGGGTTGCCATTTCCGTCTCCAATGCATGAAAGTGAAAAGTGAAAGTGAAGTTGCTCAGTTGTGTCCGACTCTTAGAGACCCCATGGACAGCAGCCTACCAGGCTCCTCCATCCATGGGATTTTCCAGGCAAGAGTACTGGAGTGGGGTGCCACTGCCTTCTCCAAAGTTACTGTCTACCCATCCCCTAACTGATCAAGTCTTTCTGGTTGAAAACTCTAGGTTCTTGAAAGGTCCAAAACTTTTCTGTTCTTTAAGCGGGAAAAACCAAGATTACTAATTTTATCATTGGTTTTAGTAGGATCCCCAGTATGAATTGAAGATGGGCACAGTATTTCTTCTTTGATTCTGCTCTTAAATCAGGAAGTGCTCTCTGTTTTCTTCTCTCCTGATTTTGATTTGAATACCTTGCTCTCTATGCATCTCTTCCCCAGTATATTTCCCATAGTCCAGATTCGTCCAGAGATTAAAGAGAAAATGCTATAAATTACTGGCCATATAGTTTATAAAGTTGAAAATTGCATTGAACTTAGTTTGCCCAGGAGGTCTTAGACCTACAGCAGAAGAGCAGATGAAAGTCATTGTCAATTGTTGGGAACAGAGTAATGGGAAGTCAAAAGCACACCAATACTAGGGTCAAAATACCTGTGTTTAAGGCCAGGATCTTAAAATTTATTAATGTGCCTGTATACAATGGAATATTACTGGGCCATAAAAAGGAACAAAATTGTAGGATGTTAAAATTTATTAATATGCCTATATACAGTGGAATATCACTAATCTATAAAAAGGAATGAAATTGTGTAATTTTTAGAGACGTGGATGGACCTGGAGACTATCACATAGAGTGAAATAAGTCAGAAAGAGGAAAACAAATATAATATCACTTATATGTGGAATCTGGAGCTTCCCAGGCTGTGCAGTGGTAAAGAATCCTCCTGTCAATGCTGGAGATGCAGGTTCAACCCCTGGGTCAGGAAGATCTTCTGGAGTAGGAAATGGCAACCCACACCAGTATTCTTGCCTGGAAAATTCTATGGACAGAAGAGCCTGGCAGGCTACAGTCCGTGGGGTTACAAAGGGTTACATGAGTGAGTGAGTGACTGAGTATGAATATACTTGTGGAATCTAGAAAAATGATACAGATGAACTTATTTGCAAAACAGAAATAGAGACAGATGTAGAGAATGGATGTATGGATCCTACTCCAGTACTCTTGCCTGGAAAATCCCATGGACAGAGGAGCCTGGTAGGCTGCAGTCCATGGGGTCGCTAAGAGTCGGACATGACTGAGCGACTTCACTCACTTTTCACTTTCATGCTTTGGAGAAGGAAATGGCAATCCACTCCAGTGTTCTTGCCTGGAGAATCCCAGGGACAGAGGAGCCTGGTGGGCTGCTGTCTATGGGGTCACACAGAGTCGGACACGACTGAAGCGACTTAGCAGCAGCAGCAGCAAGGGATGGAGAGGGGATGAATTGGGAGAAGGGATTGACATATTTCTTACTATGTATAAAACAGATAACTAATGAGAACCTGCTGTTTATTGACTATGCCAAAGCCTTTGACTGTGTAGATCACAATAAACTGTGGAAAATTCTGAAGGAGATGGGAATACCAGACCACTTGACTTGCCTTTTGAGAAATCTGTATGCAGGTCAGGAAGCAATAGTTAGAACTGGACATGGAACAACAGACTGGTTCCAAATAGGAAAAGGAATACATCAAGCCTATATATTGTCATCCTGCTTATTTAACTTATATGCAGATTACATCATGAGAAATGCTGGGCTGGAAGAAGCACAAGCTGGAATCAAGATTGCCGGGAGAAATATCAATAACCTCAGATATGCAGATGACACCACCCTTATGGCAGAAAGTGAAGAACTAAAGAGTGTCTTGATGAAAATGAAAGAGGAGAGTGAAAAAGTTGGCTTAAAGCTCAACATTCAGAAAACTAAGATCATGACATCTGGTCCCATCACTTCATGGCAAATAGATGGGGAAACAGTGGAAACAGTGGCTGACTTTATTTTTTGGGGCTCTAAAATCACTGCAGATGGTGATTGCAGCTATGAAATTAAAAGACACTTACTCCTTGGAAGGAAAGTTATGACCAGTCTAGACAGCATATTAAAAGAGACATTACTTTGTCTAGTCAAGGTTATGGTTTTTCCAGTAGTCATGTATGGATGTGAGAGTTGGACTATAAAGAAAGATGAGCACTGAAGAACTGATGCTTTTGAACTGTGGTGTTGGAGAAGACTCTTGAGAGTCCCTTGGACTACAAGGAGATCCAACCAGTCCATCCTAAAGCAGATCAGTCCTGGGTGTTCATTGGAAGGACTGATGTTGAAGCTGAAGCTCCAATATTTTGGCCACCTGATGAGAAGAACTGACTCACTGGAAAAAACCCTTATGCTGGGAATGATTGAGGGCAGGAGGAGAAGGGGATGACAGAGGATGAGATGGTTGGATGGCATCACCGACTCAATGGACATGGGTTTGGGTAGACTTTCAGAGTTGGTGATGGACAGGGAGGCCTGGCATGCTGGGGTTCATGGGGTCACAAAGAGTCAGACACAACTGAGCAACTGAACTGAACTGAAGCATTTAGCACAGGGAACTCTATTCAGTGCTCTGCAGTGACCAAACTGGGAAGGAAATCCAAAAGAGGGGGGATATATGTGTACATATAAGCAGTTCCACTTTGCTGTACAGTAGAGTAGAAACTAACAAAATATTGAAAAGCAATTATACCCAATAAAAATTTATGAAAAATCCTTTAAAAATTTATTAATGTGCCATCTCTAATGTCCCTTAATTTCTCTGAGTTTCAGTTCTTTCCTGGGAGTCATTCAGTCATATCACATTACATCCGTTTACTAAAACGTATATTTTCTTGAAGACAAATGATATGTCTGAAGCTTTGTTTTCTTTATAATTTTGTTGATGTTGATGTGGAAAATACATGAAATATAAAATATGTCACAAATTTATGATCACTTTGTGTCTATGGCTTATTTTGCAAAGACATTAAGATTTTTAATATTTCTTATGGGTATAGTTATATTTTTGTATTTACTCTATTTTAATTCAATTTACATAATTATATATTTATAAAGATAGCTAAAAAGTTTTTTAATCTATAAAGAAGACATATGTTTGGAATTCAGTTTTCCATGCAATTCTGGTACAAATTTATATCAAATGAAAAAGCTAAAACAAAAATTACCTCACCACTACCACCATCGTGAACAACACCACTACCACTACACTATAATGTCGTACATTATAACAATGTTATAATGTCACACATTATAACATTGTCAGCTTCTTGCCCCAGCTGGGCAAGATTTATCCATGTTTTTCTCATATACAGGTCTTTCAAGCTACATATGGAAATATGGGAATCCCTCGCCATTAATATAATTGAATGTTAAAGTAATAATGAAGTGTATGTAACTGCCAAAAGTTAAGATTTCAGTGTTAGAACGTCTGTAAGATATATTTGTGTTTTATAAATTCTTCCCAGCAATTTATATTTTCATGAAAACAACATACAGTTTGTTCAACTCTGGCCCCTGTAATTTTCAGGCTGTTTTCCCATTGCCACATTCTGCTAAACCTCTATTTATTTTAAACAATATCTGAGGGAGAAATGTACACGACTGCTGGAACTGTAGTAAGATAGTAAGACAGAGCTGTGTAAAGCAGAGACTAATGGTGGGAGAGGCACCATGAAGGCAGGGTAGCTGACTTCATTTTTAATTAAGAAAAGGGCATTTCTCAAACACCAGACCAAATAAGAAACACATGATCAGTAAGAGCAGAGTGGCAAACCCTGGAACTGATAATAAGGTCGGAAAGTCCCAGATGTCAGAGAGCTCTTTTAGTCCTCTTGTCTTTTCTAAATCCATTAGAGTTACAAAAATTGCCTAAAAAGGGAATTATATTTCAGTTTCTGTAATTCATTTTCAAAAACAGCAAAAGAATATATTTGCTCCATAAAAACTGTATTAGTTGGCATTCGCTAGTGCCAACTCTGGTCTGCTGGCTATCCCAATCATCTTCCATGACTCTCCATGTTTTTATTTTAGGAGAATTCCAAAATCTGCTTGAAGGAGCCATGCTTAAAGATTTATCTCACAAACATCATTTTTTTTTTTTTTCATGCTGTTATAAAGGAGACTAAAGATTCATGAAATACTACTACATGTTTGAACTGGTTAGATAAGTTGTTAACGCAAGTCAAAAGCTTAATTAGAGAAGGAAAATTTGCCCCATATTTGCTGATTGTATTGCAAATTCTGGCTTGGTGTGAGACTGTAGGATATTAATGTAAAACCATTCTTATTAATATAAAACCTTTCTTATTTATTGGGCTTCCCTTGTGGCTCAGCTGGTAAAGAATTTGCCTGCAATGCGGGAGACCGGGGTTTGATCCCTGGTTGGGAAGATCCTCTGGAGAAGGGAGAGGCTACCCACTCCAGTATTCTGGCCTGGAGAATTCTTTCATGGACTGTATAGTCCATGTGGTTGCAAAGACTCGAACATGACTGAGTGACTTTCACTTTCTTATTTATCAGACATAGTCAAAGAAGTTGGATTAAAAAAATAACTTGGAAGAAATTGACTGATAGATTTCTTCCAATGAGATCCTTGTCCAAAAAGACCTTCAACTTACTCGTAGAGAAGGTTCATTCAGTCATTGTATTGAGGGCCTGCCAGCCACTGTGCAAAGGGTAGTGCTTTTATACTCCTCTTATTTCACCCAAGTGCATTCATCTTCTGTATACTTTGGCAACAAGGAATTTATCAATGTCAAGGAAAATACTCAGTGAGAGGAGTCTGTGCATTGTGACTTTGTTTAGATCTGGTAGCATCCAGATCCATGCAGATAACCTAACGCCTGATCAAAAAGCTTGTCAGATTACCATTTTTTGCTTTTGGAATGTTTAAAACGTTTTCCATAATAAATAATGATTCTTAAAGATTATGGAAATGTAATGACAAGCATTTATGTAGCATTCTACACATAACTCCTTAGATATTTTCACTGCAGTCAGTTGAGTTATACCAGCATGTGCATTCTTACCTGTGTGCTGAGAAATAAACTGAGGGTTCTGACACCCTCAGAGGAAGGAAATGAATTTTCCGAGATTGCATGTGTAGTAAATGATACATCGAAGACTCAAAACTGGGAGCTCTGGGTCAAAAGTCTGTGCTCACTTTTGCCCATACTATTGCCTTTCCTTCCCAACACAATAAGCAAAGAAACAGTACATCAACAACTTAAGATTTAGCTTATTTTATCAAGAAGGAGAAAGTATAGTACAAGTCTTAGAAGACTAAGACCTTTCAAGATCTAAAAATTGAATGGGCTAGACTCACTTCAGTATGTCTGAATGTATTCTGGGTCTTCTTTGGAAGTGATATTTTGATTGTGAGGGCAGGGAATACTCTACTCTTGTTTTAAAAAGTCTAGAGGTTTGTGATAAATTTTGTGCCACAAGCACATTAAATTGGCAGGCAAACAATCAATGTGGTTCTCATTACACCAAATTAAAAGTGGAAATCACTTAAAAGTAAATATGTTAATATCAGAATAAGTAGATTGGTTTTATATATTTATATCAACTATTCATTGATTGTTTTCACTTACCAGGTCCATGTTATAACTGAACATGGATATGATATTGAGGAAGTCACTGATTTCCTGAATGGAAGTCTTTCATAGACCTGAGTTTAAAACTGCAATTGCCCATTCTTGAGTTATCTAAGGAGCCATTTTACCAGGGCAGTACATGTTCTTCCAGAGTAAACGGTAGAACTAAAAGCACAGTCTCCTTGTTAGAAAAAGGGTAAGGCAGGCAGTTTCCTGTATAGACTCCCTTAGTTTCTCTGAGTGACCTTGTCTTACTGCAAAAAAAGATTGTAGCACACACGGGATAGAATCAAAACTTCTCTCAGACCATTTCCTTCTTCAGTTTCAAGTATTAAATATATGCATAATTTCAAATAAGTCACCATGTACATTTATATTTTCAGATGCCCTCTCTATTGAATGGCTTTTATGTTAAGGATGTACCCAAACAAATGGAGTTCAGAGTTTAGAATTCTGACGGTGACAACACGTGTGATTTAGCTGCAAGTTAAAAAGACAAGTCTTAATTAAGATAAAAATAGTAAAGTGCCTAAATATTGAACACATGTATGAGAATATATTGAATCAATGACTAATACATGGTTTTGAAATGTGGATAAATGTTTAAAATTTTTCTTCAGTTAAAGCCTGCAAAAGATATAACCTATAAATACAACTGTTGGAACTGGCTTTATTTTTGTTACTATGAATATGATGTATTTGATGTGCTGCTAATAGTTTATTCTGCCAACTGCATTCACTTGGTGAACTGTATCCAGATTTTCAAATGGTGGGCAGTACAGTAGATGCTGCTCACCCCACTGCTGGGTGGGGAGGGGTGGTACAGATTAGAAAGGAGGCTGGCTTGCTTTTCCTCCTCTTTTTCCTTCCTTTTTTCCTTCCCTCTGTGTTCTCTTCTTCCTTATCTTCTTTATTTTTTTCTTTCAAAAACCATTTATTGAGCCCTTTGCATGATTTATGTACTTTGCCAGAACTTGGGGATAAAATGGTGAGTAAGATACTTATATTCTGCCTTTTTAGAACTTTCAGACAATGAAAAAAATCAAACTTGTAAACTGGCAATTACAGTTCAATGTAATAGATTCTCTATTGGGAAGTGATTCTGCGGGGTCTCCTAACCAATGTATTGAAGAAAGGAGAGGCCTCCTTGAAGCAGATCTCAACAGAGGACTAATTCATCATTTACTCCTCTTCTTTAGGAGTTTCTCACTTTATGCAAAATTAAGATGTTACTCAAATCTTTTCAACCTTCAGTTTTCTTTTTCATTGTATCCTTGAACATGCCTTAGACTTGAGTCTATCTTTACTAATCAGTCTCCACCTCTGATCTTAATTCTCATCCTCCACTTGTGTAGTATTTATTTCTGCCTATTTTGTAATATAGTTTATTGTTTCCATGCCTTTTTCCAGCCAAGAAGGCAAGAACTGATCTTATCTTCCTTCTCAATGCTCCACTTAATGAATTCTATGCCCTGTAATAACCCAGAGTGTGTTGTGTCTAGAATAGAAGTCTCTGATGGAACTGAAGTAATTTATGCATTTTTAAAATTCATTTACTTAAAGAATTGATGAATTATCTACTGTGTGCAGGAAAAAGAGAACAAAAGTGAACATTCATCATGAATAAACACTTCTAGTAGTAGAGATCAGACATATTTCCAAATAGGCTCAGTTAAAAGAGTTAGCTTAGGCATCAATTCTTCTGTTCAGTGAGTGTTTATGAATGCCTACTATGTGCCAATCCCTGTTGTCATAGAGCTTACATTTTAAGTGGAGGAGCTTATTTAACTCATATGTAGAATACATCATGAGAAACGCTGGGATGGAAGAAGCACAAGCTGGAATCAAGACTGCTGGGAGAAATATCAATAACCTCAGATATGCAGATGACACCACCCTTATGGCAGAGAGTGAAGAGGAACTAAAAAGCCTCTTGATGTAAGTGAAAGAGGATAGTGAAGAAATTGGCTTAAAGCTCAACATTCAGAAAACGAAGATTATGGCATCTGGTCCCATCACTTCATGGCAAATATGGGGAAACAGTGTCAGACTTTATTTTTTGGGGCTCCAAGATCACTGCAGATGGTGACTGCAGCCATGAAATTAAAAGATGCTTACTCCTTGGAAGAAAAGTTATGACCAACCTAGATAGCATATTCCAAAGCAGAGACATTACTTTGCCAACAAAGGTCTGTCTAGTCAAGGCTATGGTTTTTCCAGTGGTCGTGTACAGATGCGAGAGTTGGACTGTGAAGAAAGCTGAGCACTGAAGAATTGATGCTTTTGAACTGTGGTGTTGGAGAAGACTCTTGAGAGTCCCTTGGACTGGAAGGAGATCCAACCAGTCCATTCTGAAGGAGACCAGCCCTGGGATTTCTTTGGAAGGAATGATGCTGAAGCTGAAACTCCAGTACTTTGGCCACCTCATGCAAAGAGTTGACTCATTGGAAAAGACTCTGATGCTGGGAGGGATTGGGGGCAGGAGGAGAAGGGGACGACAGAGGATGAGATGGCTGGATGGCATCACTGACTCGATGGACATGAGTTTGAGTGAACTCCAGGAGTTGGTGATGGACAGGGAGGCCTGGCGTGCTGCAATTCATGAGGTTGCAAAGAGTCATACATGACTGAGTGACTGAACTGAACTGAACTGAACTGATTGACAAGTAAACAAATAAATGAATGTGATTTCAGATAATGATAAAAATCCTGATAAACAATAAAATCAAGTAATGGGGTAGAAGATTCATGAAAGGATTCTGACAGATTGAGGCATCAGGGAGGGCCTTTATGAATAGGTGTCATTTGAAGTGAGATGAGCAGTGAAGAAAGAGCCAGTCATGGGATGATCAGAGAAGGGAACCCTAAGTGAAGGTGACAGCAAGTACAAGAAATGCGTTTGACCTCTTTGAGGAAAGTAAGAAAATATAGTTAGGCTGATGATCAGCATCCAGGGAAGGAGTGGTTTGAAAGTTAAGTTGAAGCAGAAGGAAGGGGTCAGATCATTATCACACCTTGTAGGTCATTGTAAGGAGTCTGAGTTTTATTTTAAATGTAATGAGTGTATGGCTATGGTCTTTTCCTTCCTGTCCCAAGGAATCTTCATTTGCTCCAGAAAAGTGTCCGGGTCTGGCTTAGAGACAGTATGACCCATGGAGACCAAGTTCCTATAGTTCTCTAACATTACATCCAAACTATTATATATAGAATGGATGAACAACAAGGTTGTGTATATCTCAGGAAACTATATTCAGTATCCTGTGATAAATCATAATGGAAAAGAATCTGAAGGGAAATGTGTGTGTGTGTGTGTGTGTATGACTGAATCACTTTGCTGTGCAGCAATTAACACAATATTGTAAATCAGCTATACTTCAATAAAAAGAAAATAACTTGCCACAAAGACAGCCACAAAAATAAATGTCATGAGAAATCACTAAAAGAACTTTAAACACATGAGCAGCAAGATATGATTGACACATTAAAGAGAAAGCTCCACATTCTCTGTGATAAAAATGAGTTTTAGGGAGAGGAAGATGGAGGCAGGGAGCCCTGGTTGGCGGCTGTTACATGGCCCATGAAAAGGATGATAGTGCTTTGAACAGAAAAAGGTGGGAGAGAAAACAGGGTAATAGAAAAACTGGAGATGTACCAGGGAGGTAGATGTCTCAGGAACTCCTGATGGACTAAGTAACAAAAAGTAAATAATAGATGAATTCAGTCATGGCTCTTGATGTCATTATCAATAACCTCAGATATGCAGATGACACCACCCTTATGGCAGAAAGTGAAGAGGAACTCAAAAGCCTCTTGATGAAAGTGAAAGTGGAGACTGAAAAAGTTGTCTTAAAGCTCAACATTCAGAAAATGAAGATCATGGCATCTGGTCCCATCACTTCATGGGAAATAGATGGGGAAACAGTGGAAACAGTGTCAGACTTTATTTTGGGGGGCTCCAAAATCACTACAGATGGTGACTGCAGCCATGAAATTAAAAGACGCTTACTCCTTGGAAGGAAAGTTATGACCAACCTAGATAGCATATTCAAAAGCAGAGACATTACTTTGCCAACAAAGGTTCGTCTAGTCAAGACTATGGTTTTTCCTGTGGTCATGTATGGATGTGAGAGTTGGACTGTGAAGAAGGCTGAGCACCGAAGAATTGATGCTTTTGAACTGTGGTGTTGGAGAAGACTCTTGAGAGTCCTTGGACTGCAAGGAGATCCAACCAGTCCATTTTGAAAGAGATCAGCCCTGGGATTTCTTTGGAAGGAATGATGCTAAAGCTGAAACTCCAGTACTTTGGCCACCTTATGCGAAGAGCTGACTCATTGGAAAAGACTCTGATGCTGGGAGGGATTGGGGGCCGGAGGGGAAGGGGACGACAGAGGATGAGATGGCTGGATGGCATCGCTGACTCGATGGACGTGAGTCTCAGTGAACTCCGGGAGTTGGTGGTGGACAGGGAGGCCTGGCGTGCTGCAATTCATGGGGTCGCAAAGAGTTGGACACAACTGAGCGACTGATCTGATCTGGACACTGGGGGGTGGAGGCAAAACTGGGTTCCCCAGTATAACAGTTCATGGTATGAAACCTTAGAGATCTTAGGACGAGCCTTTTCACTGTTTCAGTACACCTCAGAGGAAATCTCTATTTACCCTTGCTAAAGCTATGGAGAATAATTAGAGTCTTTGTTTTTGTCAACTTAGTACTGTAAGACAGCTCATACTTAATTAACTTATTTAGTGTAATTTGTGCCATAGAGTAGCTCTCTCAAAACATAGATCCCTTGATGGAGAATATTTAAATATTGATATCCTTGGTAGATTTTTGGATATTTATGTAATTGCGACCCCATGGACCCACCAGGCTCCAATGTTCATGGAATTTTCCAGGCAAGAATACTGGAGTGGGTTGTCATTTCCTGTTCCAGAGGATCTTCCCGGCCAAGGGATTGGACCCATGTCTATTACGTACCCTCAATGGACAGGTGGATTCTTTACCTACTGTTCCACCTGGGAACCCACCTCACCTGATTTGCTTTCCAGTAACTCTTCACTCTGTTAGCCTTTGTGTAAAGGAGCAAGGAATGCCAGTGACTCTAAATTAATCATGTGTGGAGTTTTCTCAGAAGTCCAAAACAAATAGCTTTTATAAAATAATATATTATCATCCATATTCCAGTTTTCAGTATTAAATCTAAACGTTTCTTTTAAAAATAGCCCTTTAAAAAGTACACATGACCCTTTACCAGAGAATCAATAATAATTCTACGCAGTATATTGAAATGTGTGTTACCTCCCATCAAAATTAGTGTACCACTTCTAAAGTCTCACATATATATAAGTATATATTTAATATAAATCTATTTTCAGTGGTGTGAGAATTACTAGGGGAGTGAATAGAACAACACTTGGTCTGAAGTGGTAATGAAGATTGACACTGAATTCTAGTGCACTGGCAACTCTGTCATGAATTTACTGTTTGATTCTATTCAAGTCATTTGAATTCTCTTTCTTTAATTTCACACCTGCAAAATGGTGCAGCAAGAAAGTCTTGATAAAATAGGACAAATATTAGATCACACAAAACAGATAAAAAGGGAAATGAATAACCTTGAATGCTAAATTAGAACTTTATATTAACAATTAAGCAGTGAAACTGGAAACAAAGCCTTGTATTTTCTTTAAACATATTTCTCAGTCACTGTATTGATTTTTTAATATTTATTTTATATTTGTTGACTGCTGACTATGTCAGGTGTTGGTGGTACGAAAATTATTTTATTAAATTTTATGTAAAGAACACTCAGTTTTGCTGGGGGAATTTTCTTTACTACTAAAAGGGATAATTTTATCCACATCCATTGATTTTTTACTTTGTCTTGGTCTTCTGCTATGATACTTTTTATGTACTATTTGAGTGATCCAGAAACTTTTAATATAAGTATATGTGTATATGTGAAGATATGTGAGTCAGTAGCTTTTGGAATTTTTACACAGCTAAGAAAATAATTTTTATTATTCTTTAAACGAAGCAAAGAAATCATTATTAATGTATATACAGTGTTAGAATATAGACAGCTATACTGCCTTTGAAGTAGATTTCTTTTCGTACATAAAGAAAAAAAGACTGTTTTTCTAATGTTTGTTGGAAATGTGGGTTTTTTCTTGTCTGTTTGAAAAGGAAGGGCTCATGTTTGTGCAGACTGTCCTTAATATGTAGTGATCTTGTGGGTGCACGGGGGGACCTTATTTAGAAAGCCTGTAGTTTGATAATCATTTTTATTCGGTTTACTTGGATTCCTTTTAACACATACTTCCATCATGGAATGCATTTCATCTAATGTGAGTGATACAAAATATAAACTGACAAAACTAGGAACTTGTTCATAAGGAAGCCAGGGCCTAGGAGATTATGGCCTTGGTCGTAGTACTGAATTCAGAGAGGAATGCAGATTCCATCAGTTCAGAGCATGACTGCCTAATAGAGGGATTTTCATCTTAAGACTTGCTCCCTTTGTCAAAACTGAGGCAAAATCATACATAACAACTTTGCATTTATACGGTGCTTTACTTTTAAACAGCAATATTTCGTATCACAAACATATATCGTGACCCTACAGTAATTGGGTTATAAAGAAAAAAGGCACAATACCTGTGCACTGAAAGAATGAATAATATAGTGGGAAATAGGCATATATAATTAGGTTAAATTACAATATCCCATTATGAATTTTAGTAAATAATTTTGAATAGGGAAGAGGAGAGGAAATATGCTGATATTTTTATCTTGTTTGAGCCCTCTGGTAATTCCTTGTGATCAATAAGGAAAGCTATCTGCCTCTGACCAATGGGGAAACAGCTTAACTTCTCTGGTGGGTGAAGGGCTTGTTAGTTTAGTTGGAGTCTTCTGATTCCTCAGCTGGTGCTCCTTACACAGCATAGTATTCTGGCAGAAGATTGCACCGCTTCTCTCACTAATATGTGGTTGGTGCAAAGAAGATGTTAGTTGACAAAAGTTGGCGTGTTAGGAGCTTCCTCTGATGTGAATTCAAATCACATTTTGGAAGGCACTTTTCAGGCAGTCTCCAAATAAGGCATCCTTGGGTTTTTGCCTTTTATTAGAAAGGGACAGTGGTTTTCTGTACGGAAACTTAATGAGGTTTTATTCATATTTAAATATTTGAACAATTGTATTTGCTTATATGGTAAAAGCAAATCTGAAGCATGTGGCTTTTTGGCCAAAACACAGAACAATAAAAAAAAAAAAAAAAAAAAAAAATCCTGGTTCAATCAGACCATAGTTAGATTCAGTAAAGAAGATAACTGGCAAGGCTAGTTTCTGCTTTTCTAGAAAAAAACAGCAGATTTTTATAATTTTCTAATTTTTGTAATAATTCCTGTTGCCTCACAAAGTTGAAAATGAGTTTTCTCATTTAGTATTCTTAAAAGAGCATTTAGGATTAGGTTCCCACCTCCTGAAACAGCAGAATGAGTATGAATGAACTTAAATTACACAGTGATAACTATTATATGAACCATGTTGGAAACCTCTTGGGTACTGGCAGCCCATACAACCCAAATTATGGAGAATAAAGATTTATTTCTAAGCTACTCTCTGATAAACTTTGAGAGTGTGAAAAGGAAGACAATTGTTTTAGTCTTTTCTATATTGATTATGTTGCAGGTCTAATTGAATCAGATAGACATAATATATACATAAGGAGCTGAACTACTGGGATAATGCAGTTGGACTTTGTTGCAAACTCTGATCTAATTAAGGATTTGTTAACTCTTGTATAATACAGCTGCTATTACCAAGGACTTTTAACTAAGTATTAAAAATCACTCTCAGCTGCAACTTGCCATTCGTGATCTCAGCTAGGAAGCAGTTTCCTTTTTATAATTTTTTTTTAAGTCTTTCTCTGTAAGCTTTGTAAGTACTTTTCCTTTGATAAAAAGTTTCAGGCATGTGTCTCACTTACGAAGTGGAAAATTCCTGATACATGAGAAGTAAAAGAGGAAATAGTTCATTTCTACATTTAGTGTCCTTTCTCATGAAGTAGAAGACTCCTTTGTTAAAAGAGGAACTCATCCTTGTTCTCAGAGGCTAAATAATAGGTGTATAAGGAACACATTGAAAACCTTCCCGATTATTTCTTAATTCTACCTCAGTGGTATCTGTTTTTGTCGCATATTCTCCTACACATTTCCGTGTATTTGTACAAACACATCTTTTTTTTCACCACATTTTTGAGAGTCAGCTTTATAGTTATGTCTTCTAAATTGCATTCCAGTTGTAGAGTTGGGGTTTTTTTTTTTTTTTTTTTTCCGTGAAGACTGATAGATGGCTCAATGAGCAGTGCTCATTCTTCAGCCTTTTCTTTGAGAAATTACCTCCATACATATACATCATGAATTTAGTGTCAAGTAATAAAAATAATGGCCTGCCATCCTGTATTATTTACCCTCAAATAACTTCCATCAAATCCACTCACATTCACACCACTTCTTTGTGTCCTGACAGAAGAAATCCTGAAGGCCAGTGTGGGCTCATGGTGAATGCACAGTAACCCTATCACCAATGAACTGGTTGTGAATCCTCCATTCTCTTGTAGAGGAAAACAGCTGAGACTCACTGCTCCCTTCATTTTAGCTTCAATGGTTTCTCCTGAACCCACGTTTCCCAAAATAACACTCATTGAATGTTTTGATGACTAGATAGAAATCTTTTCTAGATTCTCCTCCCTACTCTTGGTAGGAAAATGTAGGTGTTACAGAATACAGTGAGCACAGCTAGAACAGTTTTGCTGAAGGAGACACATGTTGGATGAACCCATCATTTCAGATTTTTCAGCGTTTAAGTTAGTGACGCTGGAATAAATAGCAAGAGAAATAATGATACTGACCTCAACAGATAAATGGTAATTGCTTTGGTCTTCATGATTCATTCCTTTTATGGTTAATTTATTGTATTTTTTTCTTGCTGCATGACAAACATTTTATCCTTATTCCTACACATGAACATTGAAAGACTCAGAAGTAGTTTCATATATTCATGATTCGCACAGTGAAATATGCTCAATAATACATCAAAATTCTTAAGTTTTGGACAAACAACTTTGGAATTAGGATATTGGGTAGCATATTAAAGCCGCAGTGACTCAATTCCTTTCTTACCTTTTTGATAGCCTTTCACTACTAGTTAACTTAGAATAGATGGGAAAACCTAAAAAAGAGGAAGTTGTGTGGGGTCAATCTGGCTAACAGTCAGCAGAGATCATTAAGTTTTATTGAAGTAGTTTATTTAGCTAGGGGAATCCAGCTGTCTTTCTCCCACCTTTGTTCCTCATTTGTTTCTGACATTCAAATATGTGTTGAATAGGTGAAACCTCTATTTTCACCCTTGTTGAATCATCTCAGAAATTTTCAACTTTACTAAGGATGAGACAGGCTTTCGGCCTAAACAACTTGACTACATTTAGACATATTTGGAATAAGCACTAGTAATTTAATCCATAGATGACTAGAAAATACCTGTTTGTGTGACCACATAAAGAACTTTCCAAACTACTCAATACGCAACTGAGCTGAATACTTAATAGAGCCTTTTCAAGCTATGGGTTGGGGGAATGGGTATAGTAAGGGAAAGGGATAAAGGTATATAAACTTCTAGTTATAAAATAAATATACAGTGTAGGGAACATAGTCAATGATATTGTAGTAACTTTGTATGGTAACTAGACTTTTCCTAATAATCGTTTTGTAATGTATAAAAACATCGGGAAATTCACGGTGTTAGGACTCCATGCTTTCACTGTCAATAGCTCAGGTTCAATCCCTGGTCATGGAACTAGGCTTCTGAAAGCTGTGCAGAGCAAACAGACAACACTGAATTACTATGTTGTATACCTGAAGCGAATATAAAACTGGAAGTCAGTTATACATCAATAGTTTTTAAATTGGGAGAAGGCAATGGCACCCCACTCCAGTACTCTTGCCTGGAAAATCCCATGGACGGAGGAGCTTGGTGGGCTGTAGTCCATGGGGTTGCTGAATCGGACACGACTGAGCGACTTCACTTTCACTTTCCACTTTCATGCATTGGAAAAGGAAATGGCAACCCACTCCGGTGTTCTTGCCTGGAGAATCCCATGGATGGAGAAGCCTGGTAGGCTGCAGTCTGTGGGGTCGCACAGAGTCGGACACGACTGAAGCGACTTAGGAGCAGCAGCAGCAGCAGTTTTTAAATTAATGGGTCAGGGCATTACCTCAACTGGTCCTTCTTTATCCTTAGTGTTGATGAATATGAATTTTATAGAAGTGTCTACCTATGCTGCATATCAACTAAATTTTCTGCAATCTTTTATTAGGTGCTCAACTAAAAGCTTAATTTAAATAGATTTGATGTTTGTGATGCATGTTGGCTGAGCTACTTAGAAATATAGGAGCCTGAGTTGTTCATGGGTTTAAATAAAACTTCCTTGTGGTCAAATGTTAATGTAATGTAGGTACAAAGATAGCGTGGTGTGGACATGGGAGGAAAGAAATCTATGTAGGATACCATGTTCTTCCGCTTTGATATACATGTTGCTCTAAATAGACACCTCCCAAATTCTTTAACATGTTCAAATTTGAGTATGGATTAACCTTATATTGACAAATTTTAACAAAAAATTGAAAATAAATTATATGCATCTTTTCTTTCCTTACTTTGTAGAGAAGGACATACTGAAAGAGTGTTATCAAGACATTGCTTTTCACATACATTCATTAGTAATTCAAAGATTTAGTAGCTGATGGTGATGTTAGTGTAATTAGCAGGAAAAAAAAATGGAAGAAATGCATGTTGCTATAGCAATATGTTCATCATGAATGATCTACAGCATAAACACCCAGGTTAATTTACAAGATGCCAGGTAGAAAGCTGCATGGCTGACTAGGCTACTCTCAGATGCCACAGTATTTGTTTTTATTAAGTATAAACATTACAGTGGAGCTTTCAAGGTATGTGTGCTTGTCACTGTCAATCACACAGGGGTTGCATTCCCAAAGAGTTTTCAATTCGCTTTAAATTTTTAACAGATGAAGAGAAACATATTTTTTTTTCAGAGAATTAAAAAATATATATACCAGCACAGATGACATTTTGACACTGAAACAAGCTAACAGTCTCCTTGTTCATGGGCAGAGTATGTTTCTGTTTCATGTGATCACTTGCTTTTGATACCAGAGGTATGGGAGTTTTAATGTGCAAGCAGATTTAAAAATACCGACATTGGAAGCCATGGTGTCAGGAAACCTCTTAAGAAAGCACTTGTGGATATGACCATAAGCTGGATGACATTTTAGCCCACCATAGTTTAGGGTTATTACTAGAAACTCAAGACAAAAAAGGCATCCTTACCTCATTGGGCAAGGAAATGCGATATGTGGGTGTATATATAGGTGTGTGTTTATGAGCAAGTCTGAAAGATACAGTTGCCAACTGGATGCTTGTTGCCAATGGTATTTTGGGGCCTGGAGCCAGACACATGGGATGGTACTAGGGACTCACATTCCTCGGCTTGGCCAGTGGGGTGATTCTGCAGCATTGGCACAAAGACAGATCATGTTCATGATCTGACTTTCTCATTCTCCATTGCCTGAATAGCCTAACTTCAGTGTTGGCTAAAAGCTGGGAGTTAGAATGGGGTAGAAGGTTTAGAGAGAAGCTTAGGAATTTTAGAGACAGTGAAGTTTAGCTGACCGGTATTCCCTTCCTATTGATACTTTATGGCTCAAAGGGTCATTGAGAGGTTTATCTGACTTATGTGAATTGTGTGTAGTTGACAACATTTTCATTAATTTATTCATAATGTAAAAATAGCACTAAGTGCTCTCATGAAGTTGGTCATTGCATTTTATTCAAAGTATTGCATGATAAGACTCAAGAAATGGAGAAGGCATGTTCTAGCGGCACATTGAGTGGTGCTCTGGTGTCCAGTGGGGACACAAGTCAAGTCAACATATACTTCTAGATCACTCGATACAAGTAAGACAAAATCATTGTCCTTGGGCAACATATAACTTATAAGGATGCCCAGTACAGAATTCTTGATAGAATGCCAACATGTTAAGGGCAAGACCTTCAAGGATATCAGAAAGAGTAGGAGAGTTGTGGTTATTTTTTCCCCTAGTCTGGAGAAGGATTGGGTCTCTGGGACTAACTCCCAACATCTGGTTAAACCATGTATGTTATGAGATTTGGCCAAGGGAATTTTTAAACTTGAAGCCAGGCCTGGCATTCACTAGTACTATCCCTATGGGATTTAGCCTGGAGGCTAGAGGTTGCCAAACCCAAGTTTGGACCCTACATTACTTAGGTTGGATAGATAGTCACTATGTAGAGGAAATGAACAATAAACATTATGTCCTTTGGGGTTCCACAAAGGAAAACAATAAACCTGCCTCAGTCATGGTTCCAATAATGGACGGGTTGCTTCAGGCTACTGCCCAAATAAAGGCTGTTGCAGGCAGTCAGCCCTAGAAAAGAACAAGTAACTTTCTTTTCTTGCCCCACCCTGTTAGGGAGTCAGTTGCTGGCCACCAGTGAAGTTGGTGCTAATCTAATCAGGATGTTTTGCTTTAACTTGTGGTGTGGCTTTTTGTCTGGGTTGAGGAGGAAAAAAGGATTTTTTAAAATGCTCCATTTCAGAGTTGTTTATATTAAGTGTCTCCATTATTTTCCCAGTACAAATTCTGCATCAGTAAAACTGGTTAGGCATTTAGACTTTTAATCAGATTACTTAAAGTATATCATACAATGCTGTTTTGCTTGGTTCAGCATAATTTTCTTAAAAAATCCCCACACAATAGGAATGGGTCAGACATAACTGAATCTGTCGAGTAATAGGGAAATTCAGGACTAGATTTTATTGTATGTGTTCCTAAGATGTCATAACAATGTAATAAAATACAGTCTTCAGGTACAGCACTTTATATCACTCAGGTGAGAAGATAAATGTAGATGTTCTAATACAGGAAGGAACTTGGATGAACCTGGTTATCTATTTGACTGAACCATATTACAAGCTCATCTAGAGCACAGTCTGGTTTGATGCTTACTTTGCACTTTTTCCCTTGCATCAGGTATCTTGCCTGGAACATATCTTAGAATGTAGCTATTGGTAGATAGGTATTAATGAAGGGCAAAAACTGTTATACAAGGGCCTGGGGAATAGCAATATTTAAGTTCTGCAGTGAGGAAAAAGAGGCAATTAAAGAGAGTGAAAGCATACTGGGAACTAGGAGGAAAATCATAAAAGTACACAAGAATAGAGCCATGGAAACCACGGAGAGGGTGCATTGAGAAGAAAGGTGTGGTCGGGAACTCGGCAGAAGTCCTTGGAGCAGATACTTTTTCTGCAGTTGTCCCAGCTGTCATTTCATCTTGACAGGTTGCTGTTTAGACAGTGGTATCATTGGGGGAATTCTGAAAATGCACCAGAGACTGAAATCCCTGTAGTTTTGTATAATTGAAAATGCTCTGCAGATAAGTTTAACAATGTAGACACTAGACGACTGTGTCAAGATGACTATTAAACATCAATCTGCACTTATATATATATCACACTAAACATTGGTAACATTTTGATGGTTTTTGTAATCAATTCACATTCAATATAATGCAATACACAATATATGGTGAAATAGTCTTTTTTTTTCATAATGGCATCCAGCTAAGCTCATGATATTCAGCTCTCTTTAAGAAAGTATACGGCTTAACTAAGAGAAGATACGTTAATGGATTTCAGTGAAAACAAAGCAGGTGCTATTAAATTCCAAAGTAAAATAAATCACATTTTAAACTATGTTCCATCCTTTACACAATAAA
The DNA here is from genome assembly GCF_019923935.1 of Bubalus bubalis. Lineage (NCBI taxonomy): Eukaryota > Metazoa > Chordata > Mammalia > Artiodactyla > Bovidae > Bubalus > Bubalus bubalis. Next base: position 21,917,262 of record NC_059165.1, on the reverse strand, counting down.
AAATGTGTAATCTTCATCAGATAGCAAAGGAAATATTAAAATTCAGTTAAGCAAGACTTTTGGCTACTTTCTTTGGTTGAAAAAATTAATATTTTGAAAAGTTAACATATGTTTTCAATTTCTAAGGCAATGCATTTAATTTCAAACCAATTCATAGTTTCCTTATAATAACCAACAGTGAGATTAACCTGGATAAGTATATTTCCAATAGAAACCTACAAGTTGATTAAATCTACCAAAAAAAATAAAAATAAAAACAACAGAAAATAGAAAATAGTAGAAAAGTTACCTTCCTATTCCCTGCATTAGGAACATGTATTAGAGCATTCTTTAAAATGGAGATTGTTAATTGATTTATTCCTAAATAGTCAGGGATAGTATTTAGGAAGAAATAGAGACTTGATCCAAATTTACAGAATTCTGTGGTTGATGTTCCAAGATACCATATTTTTAAAAAAGGTATAATTATTCATCTAAGTGCCTGTTGTCTGCAGATTTCAGGTAGTAATCTACAAATTACTGAATAGTGTGATTCTGCAAAAACAGGCAGGAAATAAAGCAGTTACTTCTTCAGCCTTGACATTGCTTGTAGAAGTCAGTCTTGCCCACTTGCTAACATAGTAATGTGTGTGAACAGTGATTTTGCATTGCATGTTAATGGTCATTGCATATATTCTTCTCTAGATTCAATTATGTAGCAGACATGAGTTTCCAATGGAAGTGATATGATTTCCAGCTCCATAGCTGGGACCAGGTAAGTCTAAATTTAGGATAATTCTGTCTCTCTTGACATACTGATTGCTTTTTGGAAACCTTCGCCTAAGTAATTAACAAATGACTTTCTTACTGCCACGAATACTGATCCAGGGTGGGCAGAGACCTAAAGCCGGTCTGACTAAAGCTCAGGTTGTAAGAGATATTGACTCTCCCTCCTGTGTGTTAACCAGAAAGTGTGAAGTTTAGGTAGGATTGGCAGTCCTCTCCCCGCCACGTTGGAGGGCCAACCTAGCAAAAAGCCTGCCAGGTGGAAGTGAACCGTGCAAGAGAGTCATAGATAATCAGGTCTGCCCCGATGAAACTGTGGCTCTCCCAACCTCTGCACAGTTTACTGGTATGAGATTGTTGTTTATTTGACTGTTTTGAGCTGGGTGTCTTACCACTTGCAGCTAAAAGCCTCCTCTGAAGTTATTGAAATTATCTCTGATTCCATTTTTTTTTCTCTCTCAGCCTGCTCAACAACTCAGGCGTCCAAGGCTTCTGCTTATTTTTCCTCGATTGTTCCTGGTTTTGTCCCCTTGTCTCGGTTCCTACTGGCTTACTTTGGATCCTTCTGTTTTCCTATCTATGTTGCTGCACTGACTTGCTAATATGTATCTCTTATTTGAATATACTTAATAAGTTTTTCAAAGGTTCCCCCCTGCTTCCAGTTAATGATCAAATTCCTCAGAAGTTGTCAGGAAACCTTGTCTCTCTTCTACTTTTAAAATTTCGTCTTGAAATCTAACATAAACTGCTTTGATTGTCCGAATGTAATATGTGTTTTATTCTCTTTAGACCTTTGCCTGAGATACTCTGACTGATTTTGATCAAACAACTCAGCTTAAAATACCACCTCTTTGGTAAAGTGTTTCTTAATTGCTTTTTTTTTTTAACTTCCTGCATGGCAAATTGTTCATTCTTCAGTGTTCTTATGGCACTTTACACACATACACATATCAACACTTCCCACATTGTGTTGTAATGATTTGTTTATAGTTTGATCTCCCTTCTGGACTGTGGCTCATTGAAGGCCAGGTCTGGACAAAGACACTGTTTTCTTCTTAACTCAGCCTAAGGCTCCGTACATAGTGCACATTTAACACGTATTTGCTGATTATGCGATTAAAGGACTGAAGTAGTCTTTATGGTTATTATGTCAAAACAAGCTGTCAGAATACACATCTCCACGAACTGTCCTAAAAATGAAACAGTTCAGAAGGACATGGTACCTCGTGTCTTGTATTTTATAGATTATTCTTCATGCACTTTAGAACAACTGTAGGCAGAACGGTTGCTTATTAGGTCTCTTAAAGACTCATTTTAAGAATTATAATTTTTTTTCCCCCCAGAAAGACTTCTCATAGTTGAGACTGAAGCTGAGAGAAAAGACAAGAGGAGCTTTAAGGTCTGCTTGTCTGTATTTGCTTGGTCTAAAAAAGAAGCTCTGGACTTTTGTTATGTGAGGTTTTCATGTGATTGGAGAGGAAAGAGTTTAACCTGCTGCTTTGTTTGAACAGTGATGGCAAAAACTAAAAATAACGCAAGATTCCAAATGTGTGTATGGAAATTAAAACACAATTTTGGGCAATTGCTGTAAAAACTTCCACTCTCTTTATACACCTTAGACTTAGCCGGAGCCAGATCTGCCCACAAAGGAGACGTTTAACTGATAGGTTCTTTTTATGAAAGGCCTTTTCCAGGGGCCACATCTTGGGGGGTTTGGGGAAGGGAAGTGTGTGGTTCTGTCTAAATTTCATCCAGGACTTCTCTCCCCATCTGACCCTGGAAATTGCTGCAATTTTAGCTTCCTGTGGTAGGCAGTAAAAAAAAAAAAAAAAAAAAAAAAAAAAACTAAATCAGAAATGGTAGAAAGACACTTAACCAAGTACAGGGAGTTTCTGAGATCCCTAGGCTAGAGCCAACTCTGTATTCCTAAGCAACACAACATAATTCTAACTTACTCAGGGCATCAACCATAGTAATTCAAACTTCTCTCTGGATGGGCCTTGAAAATAGCTTGTCATCAGGACCTGCTGTTGGTGAGATAGGTTTTTATCAGTCATTTTTAAAAATGAGAGAAGAAAATGATGCTAATTTGTCGAACACAATTCAAAAAACATCTCTCCTAAGGAGATGTGTGAAATAAGGGGTTGTAGAACAATAGTGTGAATGGGAGATACTGGGCAAGTGAAGTCGTTTGAATAGGTTGCCATAAAAAGAAAGGTCACAGTGCTTGAGCCGACTAAGTAGGCCCTAACTAAGAATACCACAGAACTGCTTGTCGGGCTAAGAAGGCTTTGATGGAAAATGACGCATGAGATTGACAGGGCATCTGAAGCCTTGCAGCTGTTTCATTTCAGGCATTCTTCTCCAGGATGGCTACTGCATGGATTTAAGAAGCTGTGGACAGCAGTCATTTAAGGAAATGGACACCAGGGCGAAATCATCTTAGAATGCAACCTAGCGCAGAGGGTTAGTTTGGCCAGAATATGCAGATCCCAGCCATTCACCAGCTTAGTCTCTTATCTTCTCCACTGGTTTTCTTTAACACTCTTTACTGCTCTGGTTCACTCCTTACCTGCATTGAAAAGAAGTTTCCTAAGTACAGGTCGTTTAAATGTCTTACCTGCTAAAAGTCCCACAGTGATGGAAAGCATTATAACAATACAAAAACCATATATGTTGGAGTCAAAATGTTTTTAATCATGGCTTGGGTGTTTTCTGCCTTTGTGGCTGTGGGCAAATTCTCTTGTATGAGGTTCACATTCCTCATCTGTAAAATGAGAATAAAAATAAGAATGTATAATTTAAAGAACTATTATAATACATACTTGATAATATATATAAATAACTAGGCACAGTTTGAATTTTTAATTCAACTAACAGGGCAACTAATATTATGTTGGCTTTCAAACATTATTTAACAGTTAGAATGCAGTCTTATATTGCGATAGACATATATGTGCATGTATATATGCATATGTGCATGTATATACATATATGTTCGTGTATATACATGCACACACAAACATGCATATATACGCATGTACATATATACGTATGTGTACATATATATACGTGTATAACAGTTTAAAGCAGTATATTACTATAAATATATTTTAAATTTCACATCAAATCATTTTTAAAGTAAGCAAGGAGAAAAGTAAGGCATGATGAAAACAAAAATTGGATAAAAATTTCAATAATAACCAACAGTTGCTCAAGATGTGTGATTCAGTAGGGATGAATTATGTCATTCAATCTTAAAAGACAGTTACTATTATCACCATTATTCCCATTTTACAGAAAAGGCAATGGGGCCAAGATGGGCTAGTTTTCTCTAGAACCCATAGTGAAGTGGGAGGTGAGATTCCAGCGCAAGCAGTATGCTACTAGAGCCTGTATCTTCGGGATCTCGGTGCCTCTGCAGCCAATCTATATTTTGTTTTATACTCAGAGTATTGGTAATCTTGACACAGAGATAAGTAGTGACATTGTAAAAAAAAAAAAAATAGTTGCCATGAAATCTCTGAAGACTGTTAAACTATATTAATGCATACAATTTAAAGGCGATGATTAGAGTATTTCCTTTTCAGAGTTAAATCACTACAATTTCTAATAACTTTTTACCTCCCTTAAATGGTAAAGGTTAAATTTGCATGAAATGCTGTATGGATTTCCTAGCCAATCGTTTAACTAATTAGTTCATCCAAAAATGTTTTTTGAACATGTTAGGCGGCACATCAATTTAAATATTGCTTGGTGAAAAATTATTATCAAATATAGCTTGAACTATAATGGTATTTTGAATGAAATTATTAAGTTGTTTGCTATGTCCAAAAGCAAAGGTATAATTTTATTATTAACATTCCTTCTTAAACCTAGTAATGTGGTGAGTTGAGCTTCTTTAGTTAGTTGAGCTCATTATAATTTGAGAGATGTTCAGCTATTGGGTTTTTAGATCAGGGATATTTAGGGAGTGATTTTATTTCATACAGTATTTTAAAAAACCTGCTCATGGGACAGCCCAATAAACCTCTATATTATACACTAAAGCTTAGAATTCAGTACTCAAATCATTACATATAACACAGGAAAGTTTGCCTTAATAAAATTAACAGTTTTTATAACAAGATCCCACAATGTCTGCAAAATACTGGCAATTGGATAATGAAAATGAAAATAATGTGCATACTATGTAAGCAAGTCATTAAAGAGGGAATGCATCCGTTTATAAAAATGCTTTTTCCTTAGGTGTCTGCTGGCACTGATGGATCAGGAGTGTCTGTCTTTCTATTTGTATACATAGGTGTCTATCTATTTATCTATCTGTCTCTTATCTGGACTTGAGTTTTGCATCCATTAGCCCAAATTTTTGCTCTCGCCACTACTTTGAATTACTTTTATATAGGCTTTTCTTGTTTTGTTATACATATTCATAAAATTAGCTTTTGTTTCCCTTCATCCTCTCATTCTCAATTACCTCTGAATATATGTTATATAAGTGATTCTCAAAATGGAATACCTACAAGAATCATCTGGGAAACTTGTAAAACAGGTTAATTTCCAGATCCCATCCACTGGGGTTCTGACATGGCAGGATTGGGCTTGAACCCCCAAATCTGCATTTTCCAAATGTGCCCCAGTAATTCTGATGGAGGTGGTTTTCTGAGCACACTTTTGGGAAATTCCTACTGGAGTGAACATGTAAAAATGGAATGAAAATGTAAGTTGAAATATTGTGGACATGGATATGTTGAATTTACAACACTAGCAAATATTGAAAGACTGTAATTTCAAACTCATACGAAGATAAAATGAATGATTTCTTATATGGGGCAAATTGCCTTCAGTTTATGTATGTTGTAAAATGGAGAAGGCAGAAAAAAAATGCTGATATGATTATGCAAGGTAGTTGCTGTAAATTAGTTATAAATGTTATATCTTTTAATCCAAAGAAAGTTAAAATGATTAGATGGTGGCCTAGAAATTTTTCTCTCCTGTTTATCCTTGTCAATCTCTGCATGCAACCCCCCACCAAATATTATAAATAGTGAATAGAGGGCTATGACCCCAATAAAGGAAAAATAGATAAAGAAGAGAAGCACCTTATTATAATTCAATGGAGATTTCTAGATTCTGCATTGCATAAAGATTGATTCTCTGAGGTTTTCAAAATTGGTATAAATTTGGAATGTAATTTTCTTGGGATCAATCAGTTAAATATTATTTTTCCCCCTAGGATTTGAAATCCCCTCTTGTTTCTTTCTGCAGATTTCTTTCTCTTTTTTTTTGTAATTTTGAACATTTCCTATCTGATTTAAAATATATTGTTTAGGTGATATCAAACTAAGATTACTGAAAAATTTTCTGAAATATCTGTATTTCCAAGGGTCATTGGCATAAAGTGAAAGTGAAAATTGCTTAGTCGCGTCCTACTCTTTGCGACCCCATGGACTATAGAGCCCATGGGATTCTCCAGGCCAGAATACTGGAGTGGGTAGCCTTTCCCTTCTCCAAAGGTTCATTTAGAATTAAAATAAAGACTCTGTAAGTTTAAAAATCAAAATGTTTTTTCTAAATTGAAAAAAAATTCTTATATTATGCCTGTTTCTTAGGCAATTTTTTAACATATTGCATTGATATGAGACAGTGAAACTGTGAGGAAAATTTTGAAATTTATAAATTAGATGAAATGCAAACAACCAAATAATTCTACCTTCTCAAATAATAGAGCAAATGTTGAATGATTTTTAAATCAAACTGACTAGGCTAGGCTGAGTTCTGCCCAGCGAGGAACATTTCTCTTGCCATAATTTAGCTTAAATTATTTTTATGGAGACTGGATTTTCTTCACAACCACAATGCCCTTTTTAATATTGGCTTTTGGCTTTTATTCTGAGGCAGACCCTTTTAAATTTAAACATGATCTGTTGTATTTACTTTGAATGCTAATATATTGTGTATTACCCACCAAGTGACTCTTTCTTTCTGCTATTCAGAATTAAATAAACCAAGACGCAACACATGTCTCGAAACCACAATAGTTTATTTATAAGAAGAAAGACAGCCCATCAAACTTTCCACAGGAATTTAAAAAATCCATCGGGGACTCAAAGCCTTTACTTTCTTTCCATTCATATAATTTTGGTTTTGGCTTAACACTTAGCACAATATTCACTTCAAAAGAATATCCCTTGCATTTAAAGTAAACAATCATTGTTCTACACAGACTTTTAATTTTTCCCTTCTGCCCTTTGCCACTTTTCTTCTCTCGGTCCAGTTCTTTGCTTAGCATTATGTTAGAGGATGCCAGATATAAAATCCCTTTTTCGTTTATATTTTGATATGGAGACTAACTCATGAAAGAACAAATTGTTACATTTTGTTTCATTTCCAATTACTCTTGACATCTATAGTTTCTTAACATTTTAAAATGATACTTTGATTATAGGGGATGAGATAGGACAAAATAACTGCAATTAGATTGAAGTACATTCTGGCGTTAGAAAGGAAAATTCAGTTTGAACATGATGTAAGGCAATGAGGTTTCATTTTGGGTTCAAATTCTTTAGGACTGGATAAGCCAAAACATATGATCTAGGGTGGCCTTGGTCTCATCCAAAGTAGATCTCATAAAATAACTTCAAACTTCACTGCAAGAGACATGGTTACTAATGACCAAAGGAGGGTCAATAGAAAAGATCCATAAATTGCAAAGTCCTATTTCTTGTTCTTCTGTCTCAGGAAGTTTACAAACTGTGGATCTAAGTATGCTTTGATCTCTAAGGCTGTCTGGAATATGTACAGGTTCTTTCTTTTTCTGGCCCATTGGAGTCATGAACAATTGAAAATGTACTTCAGTTTCACACTTACACTGGAAATCCTGAAATCCTACATTTCATGTCAAGAAGGCATACTCAGCCAACACACTGTGTGTGATATAGATAGCAATCTTTTACCAAAACACAAGACTTGCCAAATGAACAAAGAGTTTGCTTTTATGATGAAAGTGTTAAAAGTCATGAATTTGCTTCAGGGAAAAGAAAACACCTTATTGACTTGTGGAAGTTACTGTGCTAAGTGCTAGGATAACATACAGTCTTGGCCCTTAGGCACTTCTCAGCTTTGCAGTTTATTCTTCTTTGCAGGTAGTAACCTAAATCAGATACTCCCTATATTAATATTCTGTTCCCAAAGGCCTTTTGCAAAAAGAATCCTATATGCATTAAATATGTAATTTATAAATTTATACCTTACTACAGAATATAAATATATAAATATGTGCCTCACCACTTAAAATATTAGATTCTAGTCTTGTATATATCCATATATCCGTGGCTGCTATGTAGAAGTCCTGGGTGTATGGTACTTGTTACTATTTCCCCAATGTGTTCTGAATTAACACATACTTATGGATTGGACTTGCTCTCTTTCTTTTGGTTGATCTCTCTCAACTCATGATTATAATGCAATAAAAGGGAGGTATGAATAGCCCAAATACCATTGAAATAACAGAAGCTTGTATAGAATGAATCACAGAATACAGGAAGAAAAAGACTTCTTTGAGGCAGCTCCTATATTTCCTATGACTTTGCTTCCTGCCATTTGTGCCTGCAGCCAACAGCTTTGTGTTTCTTAGTAAATCCATTATGTTACTCCCAGTTTTCTGTAATATGCAGTGAAGCTCAGTATTTAGGGTTATGGACTCTCAAGTCAGACTGTTTTGCCACTTTTTACCTAAGTGACATAACACAAAATAATTTACCTGTTTGCATTCTGATTTTCTCGCTTGAAAAATGGCATGTATATCCATCATTAATTGTATCTAAGCAGTACAGATAACTACTCTGAAGTCAGGTTGACTCTTAGAGCTGGTGGAATGTCATGATTTAATTGGTAATGTTTTTTTTTTTTTTTTCCTTTATTGGTGGTACATAATGTAATGGCATATCTAACCATGGATATTGTGATGAAGTATGATAATCAGAACTTCCTTACTGGGTTCTGTTTTGGATTAAATGAATTAATGCAAATAAAACACTAACACAGTGCCTGGCCAGTGTTTCCTTTGCATTAACTCATTTAATTGTAATCAGCAACCTCAGATATGCAGATAATACCACTCTAATGGGAGATAGCAAGGAGGAACTAAAGAGCCTCTTGTTGAGGGTGAAAGAGCAGAGTGAAAAAGCTGGCTTGAAACTCAGCATTAAAAACACTAAGATCGTGGCATCTGGTTCCATTACTTATGGCAAATAGAAGGGGAAAAAAGTGGAAGCAGTGACAGATTTTATATTCTAGGGCTCCAAAATCACTGCAGAGGTGACTGCAGCCATGAAAAAAAAGATGCATGTTCCATGGAAGGAAAGCTATGACAAACCTAGACAGCATATTAAAAAGTGGAGACATCCCTTTACTGACAAAGGTCCAAATAGTCAAAGCTACGGTTTTTCCGGTACTCATGTATGCATGTGAGAGTTGGACCATAAAGAAGGCTGAGTGCTGAAGAATTGATGCTTTTGAATTGTGGTGGTGGAAAAGACTCTTGAGAGTCCCTTGGACTGCAAGGAGATCAAACCAGTCAATCTTAAAGGAATTAACCCTGAATATTCATTGGAAGGACTGATGCTGAAGCTGAAACTCCAATACTTTGGCCACCTGATGTGAAGAGCTGACTCATTGGAAAAGACCCCGATGCTGGGAAAGACTCAGGGTAGGAGGCTAAGCGGGCGACAGAGGATGAGATGGTTGGATAGCATCACCGACTCAATGGACACGAGTTTGACCAGACTTTGGGGGATAGTGGAGGACAAAGAAGCCTGGCGTGCTATAGTCCATGGGGTCACAAAGAGTTGGACACAATTTAGTGACTGAACAATCGCACAGTGCCTGGCCATAATTGTCAATTACTGAAATAACATGCCTAATGGAACATGTTGCTTAGGGTTGAGTCTCTGAGAGGGTGATGTGAATGTGTTCTTAGGAAGAAAATAGGTCTTTGGTTTTAACATTGGTTAAAAAGACCAAAAAAACTTTGGTCTTTGTTATTATAAAACTCAGTTTGGGTGGGGGCAGTTATTTGCACTAATGTCTCTAGTAGATTCTAAACTTCATAAAAGTAAACTTAGAGTCTTTCATTTTTAACAGCTGTTAGACTCTCATGAGCTTCCCTGGTGATTCAGCTGGTAAAGAATACACCTGCAATGTGGGAGATCTGGGTTCAATCCCTGGCTTGGGAAGATCCCCTGGAGGAGGGCATGGCAACCCACTCCAATATTCTTGCCTGGATAATCCCATGAACAGAGAAGCCTGGCAGGCTACAGTCCATGAGGTTGCAAAAAGTCAGACATGACTGAGCGAGAATATGGTTTATATTCAGTAAATGTTTGTGAAGCATATACCCCATTCCTAATTTACTTAATTTCTGTTATATTGGCAAAATAAGTATAATATTTTATACTAATTATAAAGGGTCTTATAATTAGTAGTTCAAAAATAATTACTAGTTTAAATGTACAGCCTCTAATAAATAAAATTATTTCTACTTAGTCATACTTTCTTAAAACTTTTACAAAAGTTCCCTCTTTAGCAAACACATTTAAAATTTCCTGCCATTTGTTTGATATCTGTAAAACTATTACATAAAGGGAGATTTAAATATCAAATGGATTTACTTATACATTTACTGAAGTAAATAGATCAGTGGATCTCAAGCATAGAATCAGCTCCATCTTAATGATTCATGATTTTCTTTCATTTGTTTTAAATCTTTAGCATATATGTATACTCATTTCTTTCTTTTTCTCTCTGCTTCATCAAAGACTTGGGAATGCTGGATAATCTCATATTATTTTACTGTGCATATTTTACCACTGTATCTATTGTTTCCACATGATTCTTCAAAGAAATTGCTCCAGTACAAACTTACCCTTTAGACAGTAGGAATGTATTTATGCAAGAAAGAATAAGGAATGGGCTTTCTGTAGACTCCTTATGGACCTAACAGGTGATAAATTGCAGCAAGTCAGACCCTACAAGAAGAAAGCAGAGAGTATTTAAAGGCAACTCCAGCCTTGGAATAATAAGAAAATAAGAAAAATGCGTTTGGATGGGAGAGAATACTCTGGTAGGTTTGGCAAGGAGGATGGGAGAGTTTCTGATTCTTATGTCTAGAGTAAATAAACTTTTTTCAATACAAGGTCATATAACAACTGTTTCAGGTTTTGTTGATCATTTGTTCTCTATACTGACAAGTCAACTCTGCCACTTTAGCTCAGATGCAGTTACGAACTGTGTAAACAAATGACCATGACTGTGTTCCAGTAAAATTTTATAAAGTTTATGAGAGGCAGGGACCTGTACTTGGCCTTTGGATCATAGTTTGCTGACTCCTGTTATATAGGAAGACATTATCTCTATAGTTTAATGTATTTATTGAAATATATTGAGCACCTATCATTTGCTTGGTGCTGTGATTTTGAGAATTTCCCAACTACTTTTGTTTTCCCATATGGAAAACTCCAACTTTTGCTCATCTTTCCACTTGGTTCACAGTCGTATGTCTTATTTTGTTCTCAGGTTGTTTCCTTTCCCTATTACAATTATTTTTAGACAAGAGATCATCCCCATTATTCATAGATGCATTTGAGCCTTAGGTATGTCTTGGGATAGTAAACTTTGTGTCTTAGGAGCTCTCTAGAAGATTTGGACTTACCAGAGTGAGGAAACAGAGAGACAGATGGTGTCATTGTGATAAAGAACACTTTTCAGATGTAAGTTGGATTTCCTTCCTCACCACCTACACAGTTGCTGTCAGAAGGGGAGTTGTGTCCTGAAAGATATTTGGAGACTAAAAGTAGGTTTCGAATTGGGATACCTGGAACCCTATATCACTCATTATTATTGTTTTTTCTTTCTCTTTGGCATAGGTCTTTAAAATGAAATAAAATTTGAGTTTTTATATCTTTCTGAGATCCTTTAATTTGCTTTAGAATCCATAGCACTCTGCTTGTGGCCCAGAATAGGTAGTCAACAATGTTTATGAAAATAGTTAATGCTGTTGTATTATGCAAGGCCTCTGACGTTTGCCCTTGCCAATTAATGTGGCTAATGTAATACCATGATATTAGATATGAATTACACTTTTTTAAAAAAGAAATCTTCAACATGTCCACTGCTCTGATTTGTCCTTCCAGTTGGGCTGGAGAGGTAGAGACAAATTTCATGGGGTAAGTTCTATGATACTCTTAGAGAATGTGTAAGTACTTATGACTTCAAGTTTTCTGCAGAATTAGGAATCATTATTTCTGTCTTTGAACTAGCTACTTGCACTCCTGCAAACTTCTTAGACAATACAAAACTTCTTTAAAACAAATAAAATTTTATTCATGTAACACACAATTAAACATTATGTGTATTTTTGTTCTTTTTTCTGCCTACTACTGTTGGTTGTCTGAGGAAGCCTGGCAAATAGCTGAGAAAAGAAGAGAAACTAAAGGCAAAGGCGAAAAGGAAAGATACACCCATTTGAATGTAGAGTTCCAAAGAATAACAAGGAGAGATAAGAAAGCCTTCCTTGGTGATCAATGTAAATAAAGAAATAGAGAAAAACCATAGAATGGGAAAGACTAAACATATCTTCAAGAAAATTAAAGATAACAAGGGAATATTTCATGCAAAGATGGGCACAATAAAGGACAGAAATGGTATGGACCTAACAGAAGCAAAAGATAAGAAGAGGTGGCAAGAATACACAGAAGAACTATACAAGAAAGGTCTTTATGACCCAGATAAGCACAATGGTGTGATCACTCACCTAGAGCCAGACATCCTGGAATGCGAAGTCAAGTGAACCTTAGGAAGCATCACTACAAACAAAGCTAGTGGAGGTGACGAAATTCCAGTCGAGCTATTTCAAATCCTAAAAGATGATGCTGCGAAAATGCTGCGCTCAATATGCCAGCACATTTGGAAAACTCAGCAGTGGCCACAGGACTGTAAAAGGTCAGTTTTCATTCCAATCCCAAAGAAAAGTAATGCCAAAGAATGTTCAAAGTACTACACAATTGCATCATGTCACATGCTACCAAAGTAATGCCCCAAATTCTCCAAGTCAGGCTTCAAAAGTATGTGAACTGAGAAGTTCCAGATGTTCAAGCTGGATTTAGAAAAGGCAGAGGAACCAGAGATCAAATTGCCAACATCCGTTGGATCGTCGAAAAAGCAAGAGAGTTCCAGAAAAACACTCTTTTATTGACTATGCCAAAGCCTTTGACTGTGTGGATCACAATAAACTGTGGAAAATTCTGAAAGAGATGGGAATACCAGATTACCTGACCTGCCTCCAGAGAAATCTGTATGCAGGTCAAGAAGCAACAGTTAGAACTGAACATGGAACAACAGACTGGTTCCAAATCTGGAAAGGAGTACGTCAAGGCTGTATATTGTCACCATGCCTATTTAACTTATATGCAGAGTGTATCATGAGAAATGCTGGGCTGGATGAAGCACAAGCTGGAATCCAGATTGCTGGGAGAAATATCAATAACCTCAGATATGCAGATGACACCACCCTTATGGCAGAAAGCAAAGAACTAAAAAGCCTCTTGATGAAAGTGAAAGTGGAGAGTGAAAATGTTGGCTTAAAACTCAACATTCAGAAAACAAAGATCATGGCATCTGGTCCCATCACGTCATGGCAAATAGATGGGGAAACAATGGAAAGAGTGAGAGACTTTATTTTCTTTGGCTAAAAAAATCACTGCAGCCATGAAATTAAAAGATGCTTGCTCCTTGGAAGAGAAGCTATGAACAACCTGAACAACATATCAGAAAGCAGAGACATTACTTTGCCAACAAAGGTCTGTCCAGTCAAAGCTATGGTTTTTCCAGTGGTCACGTATGGATGTGAGAGTTGGACTGTGAAGAAGGCTGAGCGCCGAAGAATTGATGCTTTTGAACTGTGGTGTTGGAGAAGACTCTTGAGAGTCCCTTGGACTGCGAGGAGATCCAATCAGTCTGTCCTAAAGGAATTCAGTCCTGAATATTCATTGGAAGGACTGATGCTGAAACTGAAGCTCCAATACTTTGGCCACCTGATGTAAAGAACTGACTCACTAGAAAATACCCTGATGCTGGGAAAGATTGAAGGCAAGAGGAGAAGGGGACGACAGAGGATGAGATGGTTGGATGGTATCACTGACTCGATGGACATGAGCTTGAGTGAGCTCCAGGAGTTGGTGATGGACAGGGAGGTCTGGCGTGCTGCAGTCCATGGGGTCTCAAAGAGTTGGACACAACTGAGCGACCGAACTGAACTGTTTATACATTAGATACTAGTATTGTTTCTGTGGTTAGATACTTCTCAGGCATTTGTATTAAATTAAATTTCCATATGTTGAAGGCAGTGACTTACTAACACAGAATTTTGGCATTTGCATGTGTTTTATTCTATTGCAAAATTCTATAGCATCTGTAATTATTTAATGATCAAAACAGTTACTTGATCTTGTCAATATTGCTAATTCTAACTAACATATGAAAATGGAGATGTCCTTTTTTTTCTCTTTCACATATTAATTATCACACTAAATTGAAAAACAGAATAAAAAAGTTTTCATTCTCAAATAATTATTGCTTGTCATTCCAACCTGAGAAGCATTGAGCTAAGTGGAGAAGTGTTACTTTTCCAAAGACAAAAACTCAATTTACACGTAGCATTTGGAATTCTTCTGATAAGAAACTTACCTGGATGTTAATAATAGTTACAGTGTCTGTGTCTCTAACAAGAGAGGAGAACAGTTGCAAGAGCTCTAGGTCTACCTGGCCTGGTGACCCTTGGATTTTAGTTGAAACGACCTATGAAAAATGCGTGCTAAGGACTCTTGGATACTTTTCAGAGGCTTAGTAATAACAGTATCACTATATTTCATCAATCCTGAGACATCTTTCTACATTTCACTTAACATTTCCATAATTAAGATGTCTTTTCTAGCCAATAGCAGTTAATATTAGATGAAGTAGAGTATTTAAAAGATAACAATGACTTTTTAATGACCATTTACTCTAAGCCACTATTTTAGACATTTCACAAAGGGTATCTTTTTTATAAACTTATGAGATCTTAAAACATAAAGCAGATATCCAGAGAGGTAAATAGTTTGCATCAATCACAAGGGTAGTAAGTGACAGAGCTGAGATTCAAATCTGGGTCTGTCTGACTCAAGGTCCCATGTCCTTGACCGCTGTGTACATTGCCGACATGGCAAAAGGAAAGAAGGAAAACAGCTATGTGGATATAGGGGTGCTTCTCAGAACCAATGGGTAGAAATGCAGTGAAGTTTCAGGAGAAGATGGACCAGAAATTAGAACTATGTCAGGCTTTTCTTAGCTTTCTCTTTGTTGTGTCACTTCTTCCTGAACAGATGCTTTCTTCTTTCTTTCTGCAGGCTGGCTTTCTCTGCTGTGCCACATGGCAGAAATTTGCCTTTTACATCATCCAACCTATTTAAAATAGCTTAGTATCCAATAGTTATGGAAAAAGGAGGAGGAAGTCGTTCTGCACTAATGTGAGAGCTGAGATTCACTGCTGTCAATGAGAAGTGGGTCCCAGAGACTGCGGACCTGTTAGGCCATGGAATGGGCAGATTCCATGTCTTGTCTGTCCAAAAGTCATGGAGTACACAGGGTGGCGTGGACTATCACAACATGCAGAGGAGTGCGTGTAGTCGGTTCGTACTTTGAAACAAGCCAGTCTTCCTTTGATACAGCTAACTCTTGATACAGGTAGCCCTATAGTTCATTCCATGACTTGGATATGCACACACAGTCTCTTCACGATGCCTACTAATATTTGAAGCAGAATCTTTCAATAAATAATATGAAAAATAGTGCTCTCTGTTTTAAAGAAGCAGGGATGACCATGAAGCCATGGAAGCCTCATGGGCAATGTGAAATGTAAACCTTGTTCTGAAAGGTATATAGAGTTTAGATGTGCCGAGAAAGTGGAGACCAAATAAGGTGGATCAAGGGCAGCCTTAGTTGCTGAAAAACATTATAAATAGGATGGGCATAGCCAGGAGTGAATAAATAGATAAGGAGAAGGAAATGGCAACCCACTTGAGTATTCTTGCCTGGGAAATCCCATGGACAGAGGAGCCTGATGGGCTGCAGATATGGGGTTGGGAAAGAGTCAGACATGACTGAAGCAGCTAAATAACAGCAAGACTGTATTTGATGAAGAGTTTAAAGTTGTTTGGAAGTTTTTAGCAGACTGTGTAGATCTGAGACAGACAGTGCCTTGCTGTTCAGTAAATCCATTTCTTTCTGCTACCAGGCACATTTTCCAAACTCCTTTGCAGATATTTTGATCACATGACTGAACCTGGCTAGTAGAATGTGAATTGGAGGTCTGACTAACAAAAATCTCCACTTTCTCTCTTTCTCATTTGGTGACTTGATTTTATACCCACATTGAAGATCACAGAACCTCTTTATTTCTTGTTCCTGAATGATTGCACGGAGCTGAGGCCCTTCTCTTGTTTCAGCTGGAATTTACATGAGTCACAGATAAATTCTTATTCAAATTAGCCATTGGAAATGGTCATGATAGAAGCTAGCCATATCAAGAACCTAGTGGTTCAGGCTAAGAACTTGACTTTTATCTCATAAATGTAACACTGTTTTTGAGTCCAAAGTCAGAAATAAATGTTTTAATAAGATCAACGTGACAGAAGGGACACTTAGGACACGGAGCGACTGTAGCAGGACAGGTAGAAGCAAGGAGAGAAATGGAGTCATTTCATCAGTGAAATAATAATAAAGGCAGAAAATTAATGATGGTGGGTTAAGGAAGAAATGCACAGTACTAGAAAAAAATTAAAAATTTCAAATAAGCTGTTAATTTTGACATGAAACTTACGTTTTGTAAAATAGCAAAACTACTGATACCCGTACAGCCACTGGATGGTTTCAGCAAATCTCTAGGGCAGTCCTGGCCACTATGAAACATTCTCCTATGGTCTCTTTCTGCTTTACTCCTTACTTCATGCAACAGACACTCAGGGATCCTGGTCCTCCCTTCCCCACTGAGATGACCTTAGAATATTTCTTAACGCCAAGCTCCAGGTATCAATTTCCAATTTATTAGAGGCTGCAGTTGAACTCGCACTTCTTAGCTGTATGTTTTACATAATCTTAAAAGTTTTAAATTTTTGAGGATCATGGAAGGAAAACTAAGGAGCAGTACTACAAACACTGCTTAACTATACATGACTGGGTTGTATTAGACGTTTCTCAGAACCATGGCAGTGAAAATTTATTATAATTCTGCATTCGTTTCTTGTCTATCAGGCCATTTACTTACATCAATTTTCTCCTCAGTTGGTATCATTATTATTCCACTGTCTTTCAATATTATGCTTTAGGGTCACTCGGTTCTTTATGACTGTCGTCACTATTATTTAATGATAACATTTACATAGAATATTTTCCTCGAAGAATCGTTAGGCATATACTATACTTCATGTAGTTCAATAGATTAAAGGAAAGCTATTTGAACTCCTCTGTCAAATCGGAGTTCCCTTTCTCTTCTCTTAGGGCTTTCTCTATGTGAGACTGAGTCTGAGCTGTGGGCTCCATGCCAGCTGGAAGCTGTTCTGGTTTCTGTAAGTGGAGCCACAGCCCTTATAAGTTAGTGTAGCATTACAGGGCTTTTCTGTTTCCCATTAGGCATTTAAGAAGAAGCACTCAAATCTGATCTGCATTTTGTAACATACAATCTGTATCACGTTGGTAGCCCCAGGACCAGTTATAGCACAATGAGAAGCACAATGTAATGGTATTTTTTTCCAGAGGTGTAGACCTATGTGAAATTTTGACAAGGTGACTACCTTGATCCATATTTAAAAGTTTCTATGCCACATGAGGAGACCTACATTGCCACTTTTATTGTCTTTTAAAACTATCGTGACAGTTACTTTTTTGCCAATTAACAGTTGATCACTTGGTGGGAACAAGAGGAGAGGAAAAGATAGAAAACCTGAAAGTTTATCCCAAAAGAAGCACTGTGACAAGAACATTATTAGGGCTCATTATATGTGTGTACTTATAGACTGAATTTTGAGCCAGGGAATCAGAAAATTCTTGAAGGGGATGAGATGATTTGAAGATATTTAAAGACTGGATAGAAGATGGAATTTTGTTTATAGCTGGCCATTCTCAGTTAAATTAATGTTGAGAAACATTTATTGGGCATTTATTATACCAGGCACTGCTTGTTATAAGTGTATTTTTTGTATTGTTTCATAGACTCTTTCAAGGAAGAATCAATTTAAATTAGGGAAATTATTAAACTTTCTTAGAAAATATTTTTAAAAGAATATATATGTTTAATAATAAGCATAGAACTTTAAGACTTGTCGATTCTCACTTAAACATAACCCTAAATGATCTCAAACTCCTTGTTCTAGCTCATTGAAATCCCTGGACTCTTAGGACTCTTCTTTCTTTCATTGCTGTCTATCAACTAGGCTTATTTACTCTGTGTGTGTGTGTATGTATGTGTTTTTTACACACTAAGTGTGAGACTAAGAAAACACAATTGTCTAAAGAAAATTATCTTAAAGAAATGTGTTACTAATTTCATTGTCAAGAGAAATTTTACTTGGGTTTAGAGATTTCTTAATTCTTGATTCCATACAGATTTTTTCAAAATGAATTATAGTTAAGTTACAATATTATACTTATTTCAGTGTACAACATGGTAATTTGATATGACAATAATACTAACTTTACAGTTAATATTGACTATATTCCCTGTGCTGTCCATTACATCCTTATAACTTACTTTATACTCTAAAACCCCTTTACGTATTTTGCCCTTCCTCCCACCTCTCTAGCCTCTGGTAACCTCTATTTTGTTCTCTGTATCATGAGTCTGTTTCTATTTTGGTGTAATTGTTTATTTTATTTTTTAGATTCCACATATAAGTAAAAGCATACTGGATTTATCTTTCTCTTTCTGACTTATTTATCTAAGCATTCTATCTTCCAAATCCATCTACGTTTAATCAAACTTTCATTCTTTTTTATGGATGAGTAATATTCCATTGAAAATGTATACCACATCTTCCTTATCCATTCATCTGTTGATGGAAACTTAGGTTGCATCCGTATCTTGACTGTAGTAGATAATGCTGCTCTGAACATTGGGGTGCATGTATCTTTTGAAATTAGTGGTTTTGTTTTCTTGGGATAAATATCCAGGAATAGAGTTGCTAGATTGTATGGCAGATTAATTTTTAATTTTTTGAGGAACCTCCATACTGTTTTCCATAGTGGTTGTACCAGTTTACATTCCCATCGATAATACATGAGGATTCCCTTTTTTCCACATCCTCACCAATTCACCAGTGTTTGTTATTTCTTGTCTTTTGATAATAGCCATTCTGACAGATGTGAAGTAATATTGCATTGTGGTTTTGATTTGTATTTTCCTGATGATTAGTGATGTTGAACATCTTTTCATGTGCCTATTGGCCATCTGCATACAAATTTTTACCATTTTAAAAATAAGAATTAAGAATACATGGATTCTGATGTTTATTAGATGTTTTTGGTAGAAAAATAGGTATACAGATTTTGTTGAATTACTTTTTGAAGCTGGCGGTTTTGTCTCCTGAAGAAAAGCAAAAAGTCTTGATTTTTAATGTACCATCTATTGTTTGTTTTTTAGCTATTTTCATTTTTAAGAATTGCAACTCCTCTTATTTTCTGGTGCTGCATTTTATATAGGCTTTCTTCCTGGAATTAGTAGAAATCATACTTTTGTGGCATTGTTATATACATAGATACTGTTTTTTCTGTTTTAAAAAGTGTAGCTATGTAAATTTACTTAGTTAACAAAGGTTTAGTTAAAAAAAAAAAAGAAATTGGTTCCTGGAGGATTTGGCCTTTAAAATAATGCTGAAATGACATGTTAACCTTAAGAGAGAAACTCTTTGTTTTAAATGCATGTATAATTCTGAATGGGAGGTACACAGGAGTGCTGTGTAGAATTTCAAGTTTCTGGGCACTGCTTTAGAAGGAGGAATGTCAACTTCCATCTCCAGTACTATTACCCGCAATCCAGGCTAACAAAAAGCATCTCTCTCTGGGAAATTATAATTTCATTCTAACCTGGTGTATATAAATGTTATAAATGAGGATTCATACATTGCTCGTGGGGATCACACCTTCCAAACAGATTTTACATTGTTATCTTAAAACTATGGTGATCTCCTTCATTGTGTGGGCCAAGTGTAGCCAGGACGGTTTGTGTAGTTACTTCCTAATTATGTTTCAGTGCCTTAAAAGAATTGAATATCATAGACCAGTGCTTCTTAAACTCACTGGGGGAAATGTTCAAGTGAAATTCTGATCCAGTAAGTTTGCAGTGAGACCTGAGGCTGTCCATCTCTAGCAAACTCAGAAGGTATTAATGCCATGGTTCCATTTTTCACACTTGGAGTAACAAGGCCACAGAAAATGATTAGCAAGCAGGAAGAATTGCCTTCTTGTGAGTCTTACTCAATAGTGGTCATCTTCCCTTACTCTGTTCTTTCCATTGATTCTGGACTTTCAGTTCCTGGTGAACATCCTGGTGCCCCTGCTCAGAGCCCTTATGCATGCTCTCTGGAAAAAACCTCACTTGTCACCTAGTCCATGCCTACCCTTGCATCTCATCTAAGCATCTTCTCCTTAGGGAAGACATTCATGCCCTTCAAGCCTGGGCTAAGGATAACCATGTCATATCAACGTCACCTTGAAAAATAACAATTTCACTTGTACAGAGTTGGGGAATGTCTGCTTTTCCCACTGGATGGAAAGGTCCATGGACGTGATAAGGTCTTTGACACAGGAACTTAGATCTGTCCTCAGAACTTCCTTTAGACTGACACGCAAGGACCTGGCCTAACCGTACCCTTAGAAGAATCTGCCTTTGAAGTGACTTCCTTGGAATTTACTCTTGTCTCCCTCTGTTCTTCGGCAATAGCACAAACTCAAGCCCAGACTGAAATGGGCATGGGCCCTGTCCTATTTCCCACTTTGCACTGAAGTACCAGCCCCTCTGTAGTTCAGTCAGCCAGATCCTGGAGCAGCTGTGAGTCTTACCCCTGTGGGGTCATCCTGGGACCCCCAGCTAAGCTCGTTCCAACAGAGAGGCCTGTCAGGGGCCTCCCACTGGTGAAAGTATTGATGCAATTTCTTTCTCAATGTCTGGTACTATGGGATTGCCAGAACAGTCCCAGATATGACACAGCTGATTTGAGGTGGTTCAAATTGTTCATCTAGATAGAGGCTTGCAACAAATATTTTTTAGGATTCTAAGCACCTGAAAAGTATCCCTGTCTTGATCACTGATGTATATTCTTACATACTTTAAAATGAAATGAATAACCCATAAACTTTACAATCAAATTGGGTCTAAATGCTACAAAAATGGAATGGAGAGAAGAGGTAACTCTCATCTTGACTTTGGAGTCTCAAGATTTTCCTGGCGGCGAAGTGAGATAAGAAAGTCACAATACGAGGCGCAAATACAGCATTCTCTCAGGATGCATTTTTCAGGTGGCACTTTCAATTTTGACCACAAGCCTCACATTTCTCCGGAGGTTTCAGCCTTTTCTTAACTCTTTTTCTGTTGCCCTGACACCACAATGTGTGCTCCATATGTGAAAGCAGAGTTAAATCAAAAGCTGCCTTTTCCCTCCAGAAGTCTCTACTAACTATATTGAGCTGTAACTGTGATATCCGAAGGTAAAACTACATGAGTAATACAGTCTGACATGCTGAATCATAATTGGATGCCAAACAAATACATCGCTCCTGAAAATGATACCTAAAAACATCATTTTTAACCACTGAGTTATGCTACTAATATTTTGGAAATCCTTTCACTGTTGATCTCACTTTAAACTGTGTGCTCGCTTTTCCTCTTCCAACACAGCAGGATTAAAGACCAAAAGAAGACTGTCGTGGTTGGGATCACCTTTAATAATTAGGTAGGTTAGATAATTAGAAGGTTGCTGAAAGACAAGGCAATTGAGATGGACACCTCCCAGTTACGGAAATATGACTGAAAGCCTTTCAGGTTAGCAATGGGACTACCTAGATTCTAGGACCAGCTGTGCCGTTTGCTCACTGAGCAGCTTTGATGGGTAAGATAAGCCAAACCATTGGCCTCAGCATCCTCCTTTATAAATTGAGAATGGACTAAATTATTGAAAGGCTCCTTTCCATTCCAAAAATCTATGAGAAAAAAGTCCTCAGATAATCACTTGCTCTGCTCAGCCAGCAGAGGCTCAGCCTCAAGACTGCAATCCCAGTAAAAAGGGAACCAGGGCTGGGGAAACAATTAATATAGCAGTTCTGTGGGGCCTCATCTTCCCACAAGGTATTTTTGCTTTGGCTTTCAGTCAACTTGGGTTGGACTTAGGTTCTCGTCTCAACACTGGAAAATCAGGTTGTTTGACATTTCTGGTCTGTGATTTACCATATATTTTGTTCCTAGGTACTGCTTTAAAGGTCAAAGTAGATATTGGAGGCTTCTTTTTAATCTTTCATGTCTGTGACTATCATGGCTGAACAAATCATCATCACCATTATCCTGGAATTCTGACATAGCTTCCTGTTCTCAGGATGCTACTCTAGTTCCCCTCTCCCTAGAACTGATTCTCCAGACAGTAATCAGAATGATCCTGCTGTCTCTTCTCTTTGCCCTCTCTTGGTGCATTGAAATTGTTCTCCCTTCAGCTCTGTGCCCCAGAGCGCTGACTTCTATTGAGTTAGATGGGGCTCCTTACCTATTGACTTCTACTGAGTTTTGTTGATTGTGGAGGTACTGCTACTAATCAGTGGAAGGGAGGAGAAAGTAGATTGGATATTTATTACCCAGCCTCCTTCTCTTCCAAGACTGTTTGGCAGAGGAATGAGTCTCTACTGGAGGCCCAGGGTCTGTTTTGTGGCCCTCTCCTTCAGCTGTAACTCTTCCCAAGTTCTGGACAATTTTCACTTGTTGCCCTTTCAGTCCTAGTGATAATGCTGCTCCACTATTGCTAATTCCAATACACTTCGAACTGCTCTACTTTCCCCACCTTAACACTATTATTATATGTATAAATAGTCCCTTTATGAAATTCACTTTCATTAAGCCATCTAAATATGCCATCTACTTTCTGCCATGTCCTTGACTGATACAGGAGAGAGTGAGAGATATATAATTCACAGACCATAAAATTTACCATTTTAAATGTATAAATCAGTAGTGTACAAGTCAGTGGTTTTTAGTATATTCACAAGGTTGTACAACTGTTATCATCTAATTCCAGAATTTCTCATTACCTTAAAAAAATAAAACAAAAATATGTTTTTTTGGATCCCTTGTATCCCTCCCTTTCTCTCTACTCCTACTTCCTGGCAAACACTAATCTGCTTTCTATATCTATTCTGGATATAAATGGAATCATATGATATATCACTTTTTTGTCTTTTTTTTTCATTAAGCATAATGTTTTCAGGGTTCATCCATATTGTAGCATGTATCAGTACTTCATTCCTTTTTGTGGCCTAATTATTTTCCATTGGATCACATATCATTTATCCTTTTATTGACTGATGCATATTTAGGATGTTTCCATGTTTTGGCTATTATGAATAATGCTGATATAAATATTCATGTACAAGTTTTTGTATGAGTTTATATTTTTAAATCTCTTTGGTATATACCTAGGAGTGGAATTGCTGGATCATACAATAGCTCTATGCTTAATGTTTTGAGAAATTGTAAACTGTTTTCTGCAGTGACTGAACCATTTAACATTCCACTAGCAATGTGTGAGGATGACAATTTCTCCACATCTTTGCCATTACTTGCCATTTTTCAGTTTTTATTATATCCATCTTAGTGTGAAGTGGTATCTCATAGTTTGATTTGTGTTTGCCTCATAGCTGGTATCATCTTTTCATGTACTTAGCCCTTTGTATAACTTCTTGAGAGACATGTCTGTTCAAATCCTTTGACCATTCTTTAGTTATTTATCCTTTTATTATTAAACTCTAAAGATTATCTTATTATTGATTGCAGATATTTTTCTCCTGTGGGTTGTTTTTAATTTCTTGATAGTGTTCTTTGACATACTAAATTTTTCATTTTGATGAAGACTCATTTAATTTTTTTTCTTTTGGTGTCATATTTAAGAAATTATTACCTAATATGAAGTCATAATGATTAACCATTAGATTTTCTTCTAAGGATTTTATTATTTTAACTCTTACATTTAGATCTTTGATTTATTTTGATTTAATTTTTGTGTGTGGTGTGACATAATGGTGAGAGTTCCTTATTTTTCATTATATAGCCAAATGTTCTAGCGGGACTGTTTGGAAGTACTGTTTCTCCATTTAATGGTCTTGGAATCTTTGGCAACAATCAAATGACCTTAGACGTATGGGTTTATTTTGGACTGTCAATTCTATTCTATTCAATGTCTGTCCTTATACTAACACCACATTGGCATGATTATTTTAGCAGTATATTAGGTTTTGAAATAAAACTATGACTCCTCCAACTTAAAAAAAAAATTGTTTGAGCTGTTTGTGTTCTCTGCAATTCTATATGAATTTTAGGTTCAGCTAGTCTATTTCTATTAAAAAAACTTGTTGGTATTTTGATGGGCTTTTTGTTGAATCTGTAGATCAATTTAGGTAGCATTGCCCCCAGTATTTGATAATATTAATCTTCTGTTGTATGAACACATAGTATCTTTCCATTTATTAGGCCTTTTATTTCTTTGAACAATGTTTTGTAGCTTTTGGTGTACAAGCCTGGCACTTTTTTGATTGAATTTATTCTTAAGTATCTTGCTCTTTTTATGCTATTATAAAAGGAATTATTTTCTCTACTTCACTGTTAAATTGTTCATTACTGTTGTGCAGTTGACTTTGTATATCAGTCTTGTACCTTGCTGAACATATGTCCAGTGCCATTTTAAATGTAAATATACTGAAGCTTTAATGCAAAATACGGAATTATTTAGAGTAATGAGCTTGATTTAGATATGATATTTTTTCCAAAGAATACAGGCATACCTCAGAGATATTGAGGATTTGGTTTTAGACCACAGCAGTAAGAAAGAAAAGAAAGTGAAGTTGCTCAGTCATGTCCAGCTCTTTGAGACCCCATGGGCTATAGCCCACCAGGCTCCTCCATCCATAGGATTTTCCAGGCAAAAGTACGGAGTGGTTTGCCATTTTCTTCTCCAGGGGATCTTCCTGACCCAGGGATTGAACCCAGGTCTCTTGCATTGTATGCAAACGCTTTTCCATCTGAGCCACCAGGGAAGTCACTTTAGACCACAGCAGTAAAGTGAATATCACAATAAAGTGAGTCACACAAATTTTGGGGTTTCTCAATGTATATGAAAGTTATGTTTACATTATACTGTGCAGTGTTCACTATACTATTAAGTGTTCAGTAGTATTATGTCTTGGAGAAGGCGATGGCAACCCACTCCAGTAGTCTTGCCTGGAAAATCCCATGGATAGCGGAGCCTGGTGGGCTGCAGTCCATGGGGTTGCTAAGAGTCGGACACAACTGAGTGACTTCACTTTCACTTTTCACTTTCATGCACTGGAGAAGGAAATGGCAACCCACTCCAGTGTTCTTGCCTGGAGAATCCCAGGGATGGGGTAGCCTGGTGGGCTGCCGTCTATGGGTCGCACCGGGTCGGACATGACTGAAGCGACTTAGCAGCAGTATTATGTCTAAAAAAAGCAATGTACATACTTTAATTAAAAACAATTTATTGCTGAAAAACGGTAACCATCATCCAAGCCTTCAGCAAGTGATAATCTCATTGCTGGTGGAGGATCTTGCCTCAGTGTTGATGGCTGCTGACTGACCAAGGTAGTGGTTGCTCACACTTGGGGTGGCTGTGTGACAATCTCTTAAAATAAGACAACAATGTAGTTTGCCACGTTAACTGACTCTTCATTTTATGAAAGATTTCTCGGTGGCATGCAGTGCTGTTTGATAGCATTTTCCCCACAGTAGAACTTCTTTCAAAATTTGAAATCCATCCTCTAAAATCATGCCACTGTTTTATCAACTAAGTTTATGTGATGGTTTTAAATCCTTTGTTGTCATTTCAGCAATCTTCACAACATCTTCACAGGAGTAGATTGTATCTCAAGAAACCACTCTTTGCTTATCCATAGAAACAACTTCTCATGTGTTAGAGTTTGATCACCTCTAAAAAGAGATTGCTGCAATTCAGTCACATCATCAGACTCTACTTCTAATTCTCTTACTATTTCTGCCACATCTATAATGACTTATTCCACTAAAGTCTTGAACTTTTCAAAGTCATCCACAGGAGGGAATCAACTGCTTCAAAATTCCTGATAATATTGATATTTTGACCTCTTCTCATGAGTCTTGAATATTCTTAATGATTTCTAAAATGGTGAATCCTTTACTTCCTATCAGAGGAATCACTCTCTAGGACAGTTATAGTCTTATGAAATGTATTTATTAAATAATAAGACTTCAAACTTTAAATTACTCCACAAGCCATGGGCTACAGAATAGATGTGCTAGTAGGCCTGAAACAACATAATTTTGCTTTATATTTCCTTAAGAGCCCTTGGGTGACCACGTGCATTGTCAGTGAGCAGTTATGTTTTGAAAGAAATTTTTTTTCTGAGCAGTAGTTCTCTATAGTAGGCTTAAAATACTCAGTAAAACATGTTGTCAACAGATGTTCTGTCATTCAGGCTCTATTTTTCCATTTATAGAGCAGGGCCAGGGTAGATGTAGCATAATTCTAAATGGTCCTAGTGTCTTGGAATGATAAATCGGCATCAGCTTCAATTTTAAGTCATGAGCTGAATTCACCTCTAAAAAGAGAGTCAACCTGTCCTTTGAAGTTTTGAACCCTGCCTTGACTTCTCCTCTATAGCTATAAGAGTCCTAGATGGCATCTTCTTCCAATAAGAGGCTGTTTTATCTACATGAAAAGTTTGTAGCTTAATACATCTTAGCTAGATCTTCTGGATAAGTTGCTGCAACTTCTCTCTTAGCACTTGCTGTTTCATCTTACACTTCTGTGCTATGGAGATGGCTTCTCTCCTTCAATCTCATTAACGGATCTCTCCTAGCTTCAAACCTTTCTTCTGCAGATTCCTCATGTCTCTGAGCCTTTATAGAATTGAAGGAAGCTAGAACCTTGTCCTGGATTAGGCTTTACCTTAAGGGACACTTGTACCTGATTTAGTCTTCTACCCAGTCCACTAAAACTTATCCATATCACTAATAAGACTGCTTCACTTACCATTATCATTTGTGTGTTCACTGGAGTAGCACTTTTAGTTTCCTTCAAAGACTTTTCCTTTGCATTCACAACTTGGCTGACTGGTTCAAGAGGGCTAGCATTCAGACTTCCTCAGCTTTTGAAATACATTCCTCACTAAGCTTAATCATTTCTAACTCTCGATTTAAATTGAGAGACATGCAGCTCTTTCAGTTGAACACTTAGGGTCCATTGTGGATTATTAATTGGCCTAATCTGAATAATGTTGTGTCTCAGAGAATAAGGAAGCCTGAGGCGGAAGAGCAGTGATGACTGGTCAGTGGAACAGTCAGAACACATACGTTTATCGATTCAGTTCACCATCTTATATTTTTATGTTATTATAAAATTATAGTATTATGTTAATATAATATACATCATATTAATTGCATCATATTATTATGTTAATATAATATAATGGAGAAGTTTAAAATACTGTAAGAATTACCAAAATATGACATAGAGATAGGAAGTGAGCAAATGCTGTTGGAAAAATGGTGCTTATAGACTTGCTCCATACAGGGTTATCAGAAAACTTCTAAATTTGTAACAAATGCAGTATCTGTGAAGCAAAATAAAGCAAAATGAAATAAAACAATATATGCCTGTATACATTTAACACATCCGATATGTTAGACTAGGAAGAAAGTTAAAGAAATAAAACCTTCAATCCTCAACTTAGATAAACAAGGCATATATTAAATACCAATCTGTGTGCTTTATGTGTGTAAATATCTTCATCGTAGCTCTGTAATGTAGATACTACAATTATTCCCATTTTACACATGAGGAAATTGGGGCACAGAGGAATTAAATAGCTTGGGCAAGTTGACATGGCTGGAAATTGGTGAAGCCAGTATTTGAAACCTGACAATTTGATTCAAGTTTACATATGTTTAACTTCTATGTCATACTACCTCTTGAAACAGTGTGGAAATAGATATGCAAAGTAGCTCCTCCCAGGATTTTTCAGTACTTTCTTTTTTTTTTTTAATATAAATTCATTTATTTTTTTTGGAGGCTAATTACTTTACAATATTGTATTGGTTTTGCCACACATCAACATGAATCTGCCATGGGTGTACACGTGTCCCCCATCCTGAACCCCCCTCCCACCTCCCTCCCCATACCATCCTTATGCACTGGGTCATGCCAGTGCCTAAGCCCCGAGCATCCTGTATCATGCTTCAAAACTGGTCTGGCGATTCATTTCACATATGATATTATACATGTTTCAATACCATTCTCCCAAATCATCCCACCCTTGCCCTCTCCCACAGAGTCCAAAAGACTGTTCGAGACATCTGTGTCTCTTTTGCTGTCTTGCATACAGGGTTATCATTACCATCTTTCTAAATTCCATATATATGCGTTAGTATACTGTATCGGTGTTTTTCTTTCTGGCTTACTTCACTCTGTATAATAGGCTCCAGTTTCATCCACCTCATTAGAACTGATCCAAATGTATTCTTTTTAATGGCTGAGTAATACTCCATTGTGTATATGTACCACCGCTTTCTTATCCATTCATCTCCTGATGGACATCTAGGTTGCTTCCATGTCCTGGCTATTATAAACAGTGCTGCGATGAACATTGGGGTACGCGAGTCTCTTTCAATTCTGGTTTCCTTGGTGTGTATGCCCAGCAGTGGGATTGCTGGGTCGTATGGCAATTCTATTTCCAGTTTTTTAAGGAATCTCCACACTGTTCTCCATAGTGGCTGTACTAGTTTGCATTCCCACCAACAGTGTAAGAGGGTTCCCTTTTCTCCATACCCTCTCCAGCATTTATTGCTTGTAGACTTTTGGATCGCAGCCATTCTGACTGATGTGAAATGGTACCTCATTGTGGTTTTGATTTGCATTTTTCTGATAATGAGTTATGTTGAGCATCTTTTCATGTGTTTGTTAGCCATCTGTATGTCTTCTTTGGAGAAATATCTATTTAGTTCTTTGGCCCATTTTTTGATTGGGTCGTTTATTTTTCTGGAATTGAGCTGCAGGAGTTGCTTGTATATTTTTGAGATTAATTCTTTGTCAGTTGCTTCATTTGCTATTATTTTCTCCCATTCTGAAGGCTGTCTTTTCACCTTGCTAATAGTTTCCTTTGTTGTGCAGAAGCTTTTAATTTTAATTAGGTCCCGTTTGTTTATTTTTGCTTTTATTTCCAATATTCTGGGAGGTGGGTCATAGAGGATCCTGCTGTGATGTATATCGGAGAGTGTTTTGCCTATGTTCTCCTCTAGGAGTTTTATAGTTTCTGGTCTTACATTTAGATCTTTAATCCATTTTAAGTTTATTTTTGTGTATGGTGTTAGAAAGAGTTCTAGTTTCATTCTTTTACAAGTGGTTGACCAGTTTTCCCAGCACCACTTGTTAAAGAGATTGTCTTTTCTCCATTGTATATTCTTGCCTCCTTTGTCAAAGATAAGGTGTCCATAGGGGCGTGGATTTATCTCTGGGCTTTCTTTGTTCCATTGATCTATATTTCTGTCTTTGTGCCAGTACCATACTGTCTTGATGACTGTGGCTTTGTAGTAGAGCCTGAAGTCAGGCAGGTTGGTTCCTCCAGTTCCATTCTTCTTTCTCAAGATTGCTTTGGCTATTCGAGGTTTTTTGTATTTCCATACAAATTGTGAAATTATTTGTTCTAGCTCTGTGAAAA
Organism: Bubalus bubalis; assembly: GCF_019923935.1. Lineage (NCBI taxonomy): Eukaryota > Metazoa > Chordata > Mammalia > Artiodactyla > Bovidae > Bubalus > Bubalus bubalis. The sequence continues at coordinate 21,887,448 of NC_059165.1, read as the reverse complement.
ATACCGTTGGTAGCTTGATAAGGATTGCATTGAATTTATAGATTGCTTTGGGTAGTATACTCATTTTCACTATATTGATTCTTTTGATCCATGAACATGGTATATTTCTCCATCTATTAGTGTCCTCTTTGATTTCTTTCACCAGTGTTTTATAGTTTTTATATATAGGTCTTTTGTTTATTTAGGTACATATATTCCTAAGTATTTTATTCTTTCCGTTGCAATGGTGAATGGAATTGTTTCCTTAATTTCTCTTTCTATTTTCTCATTATTAGTGTATAGGAATGCAAGGGATTTCTGTGTGTTGATTTTATATCCTGCAACTTTACTATATTCATTGATTAGCTCTAGTAATTTTCTGATGGAGTCTTTAGGGTTTTCTATCTAGAGGATCATGTCATCTGCAAACAGTGAGAGCTTTACTTCTTCTTTTCCAATTTGGATTCCTTTTATTTCTTTTTCTGTTCTGATTGCTGTGGCCAAAACTTCCAAAACTATGTTGAATAGTAATGGTGAAAGTGGGCACCCTTGTCTTGTTCCTGATTTTAGGGGAAATGCTTTCAATTTTTCCCCATTGAGGATAATGTTTGCTGTGGGTTTGTCATATATAGCTTTTATTATGTTGAGGTATGTCCCTTCTATTCCTGCTTTCTGGAGTTTTTTTTTTTTTTTTTTTTTTTTTATCATAAATGGATGTTGAATTTTGTCAAAGGCTTTCTCTGCATCTATTGAGATAATCATATGGCTTTTATTTTTCAATTTGTTAATGTGGTGTATTACATTGATTGATTTGCGGATATTGAAGAATCCTTGCATCCCTGGCATAAAGCCCACTTGGTCATGATGTATGATCTTTTTAATGTGTTGTTGGATTCTGATTGCTAGAATTTGCTTAAGGATTTTTGCATCTATGTTCATCAGTGATATTGGCCTGTAGTTTTTTTTTTTTTTGTGGCATTGTTGTCAGGTTTTGGTATTAGGGTGATGGTGGCCTCATAGAATGAGTTTAGAAGTTTACCTTCCTCTGCGATTTTCTGGAAGAGTTTGTGTAGGATGGGTGTTAGCTCTTCTCTAAATTTTTGGTAGAATTCAGCTGTGAAGCCGTCTGGACCTGGGCTTTTGTTTGCTGGAAGATTTCTGATTACAGTTTCAGTTTCTGTGCTTGTAATGGGTCTGTTAAGATTTTCTATTTCTTCCTGGTTCAGTTTTGGAAAGTTGTACTTTTCTAAGAATTTGTCCATTTCTTCCAAGTTGTCCATTTTATTGGCATATAATTGCTGATAGTAGTCTCTTATGATCCTTTGTATTTCTGTGTTGTCTGTTGTGATCTCTCTATTTTCATTTTTAATTTTATTGATTTGATTTTTCTCCCTTTGTTTCTTAATGAGTCTGGCTAATGGTTTGTCAATTTTATTTATCCTCTCAAAGTCCAGCTTTTGGCTTTGTTGATTTTTGCTATGATCTCTTTTGTTTCTTTTGCATTTATTTCTGCCCAAATTTTTAAGATTTCTTTCCTTCTAATGACCCCAGGGTTCTTCATTTCTTCCTTTTCTAGTTTCAGTATTTTCATTGTCCTTCCTTGATTACAAAGAACACCAAAATATCTGACCACACTGAGGATTATAAAACCCATCTTGACAAGAGGGAAATGTCCTCTGAGCACAGTCAGTGTCACAAGCCTATTGTTTTACATTAAAGAAAAATAACCCTTTGTTTTAGAGCAATTTTAGATTAACAGAAAAAAAATACAAGGGTAGTATAGACAGTTCCGATATACTCTTTTCTTGCTTTCATGGTCTCTGATGAGAAGTCCAGCGTAGTTCTATCTTTTTCCTGTTGTTGTTATTCAGTTGCTAAGTCCTATTTCACTCTTTTGTGACTCTATGGACTGTAGCCCATGAGGCTTTTCTGTCCATGGGATTTCCCAGGCAAGAATCTTGGAGTAGATTGCCATTTCCTTCTCCAGGAAATGAGACCCACGGATCAAACCTGCATCCCCTGCATTGACAGGTGGATTCTTCTACCAGTAAGCCACCAGGGAAGCCCCTTTTTCCCTGTTGGTTAGGTGTATTTTTCCTCTTTTACACTTTTTTTCTTTGTCTTTGGTTTCTGTAGTCTGAATAAAATGGCCAGTTGTGGATTTTTTTGTACTTATCCTGCTTGGTGTTCACTAAAGATTCCTAAGTCTGTGGTTTGGTGTCTGTCATTTAATTTTGGAGAATTCTTGGCCATTATTTGTTATTCCAGTCACTCGTTTGTGTCCAACTCTTGATGACCCTATGGACCTACAGCATCTCCTGGAGTTTGCTCAAACTCATGTCCACTGCGTTGGTGATGCCATCCAACCATCTCGTCTCTGTCATCGTCTTCTCCTCCTGCCTTCAATCTTTCCCAGCATCAGGGTCTTTTCCAGTGAGTCGGCTCTTCACATCAGGTGGCCAAAATATTGGAGCTCTAGCACCAGGCCTTCCAATGAATATTCAGAGTTGATTTCCTTTAGGATTGACTGTTTTGATTTCCTTGCTGTCCAAGGGACTCTCAGGAGTCTTCTTCAGTACCACAACTCAAAAACATCAATTCTTTGGCACTCAGACTTTTTTATTGTCCAGCTCCTAAATCTGTACATGACTACTGGAAAAACCATAGCTTTGACCAGATGGACCTTTGTCATCAAAGTAATGTCTCTGCTTTTTAATATGCTGTCTAATATGTTGTTGCTTTTCTTCCAAGGAGTGTCTTTTAATTTCATGGCTGTAGTCACCATCTGCAGTAATTTTGGAGCCAAAGAAAATAACATTGTCACTGTTTTCCATTGTTTTCCCGTCTCAGTTCAGTTCAGTTGCTCAGTCATGTCCGACTCTGTGACCCCATGAACCGCAGCACACCAGGCCTCCCTGTCCATCACCAACTCCTGGAGTCCACCCAAACCCATGTCCATTGAGTCAATGATGCCATCCAACCATCTCATCCTCTGTCGTCCCCTTCTCCTCCTGCCTTCAATCTTTCCCAGCATCAAGGTCTTTTCAAATGAGTCAGCTCTTCACATCAGGTGGCCAAAGTATTGGAGTTTCAGCATCAGTCCTTCCAATGAACACACAGGACTGATCTCCTTTAGGATGGACTGGCTGAATCTCCTTGAAGTCCAAGGGACTCTCAAGAATCTTCTCCAACACCACAGTTCAAAAGCATCAATTTTTCAGCGCTCAGCTTTCTTTATAACTTCCCTGGTGGTTCAGATGGTAAAGTATCTGCTTACAATGCAGGAGACCTGGGTTCGATTCCTGGGTTGGGAAGATCCCCTGGAGAAGGCAATGGCACCCCACTCCAGTACTCTTGCCTGGAAAATCCCATGGATGGAGGAGCCTGGTAGGCTACAGTTCATGGGGTCACAAAGAGTCGGGCACAACTGAGCGACTTCACTTTCAGCTTTCTTTATCGTCCAACTCTCACATCCATACATGACCACTGGAAAAACCATAACCTTAACTAGATGGACCTTTGTTGACAAAGTAATGTCTCTGCTTTGCAATATGCTGTCTGCTGCTGCTGCTGCTAAGTCACTTCAGTTGTGTCTGACTCTGTGCGACCCCATAGATGGCAGCCCACCAGGCTCTGCTGTCCCTGGGATTCTCCAGGCAAGAACACTGGAGTGGGATGCCATTTCCTTCTCTAATGCATGAAAGTGAAAGCAAAAGTGAAGTCGCTCAGTCGTGTCTGACTCTTCACGGCCCCATGGACTGCAGCCCACCAGGCTCCTCCGTCCATGGGATTTTCCAGGCAAGAGTACTGGAGTGGGGTGCCATTGCCTTCTCCGAATATGCTGTCTAGGTTGGCCATAACTTTCCTTCCGAGGAGTAAGTGTCTTTTAATTTCATGGCTGCAATCACCATCTGCATTGATTTTGGAGCCCCCCAAAATAAAGTCAGCCACTGTTTCCACTGTTTCCCCATCTATTTGCCATGAAGTAATGGGACTGGATGCCATGATCTTAGTTTTCTGAATGTTGAGCTTTAAGCCAACTTTTTCACTCTCCTCTTTCACTTTCATCAAGAGGCTCTTTAGTTCTTCTTCACTTTCTGCCATAAGGGTGGTGGCATCTGCATATCTGAGGTTATTGATATTTTTCCCACAATCTTGATCCAGCTTGTGATTCATCCAGCCCAGAATTTTGCATGATGTACTCTGCATACAAGTTAAATAAGCAGGGTGACAGTATATAGCTTAGACATACTCTTTTCCCAATTTTGAACTGATCTGTTGTTCCATTTCCACTTCTAACTGTTGGTTCTTGACCTGCATACAGGTTTCTTAGGAGGCAGGTAAGGTGGTCTGGTGTTCCCATCTCTTTAAGAATTTTCCACAGTTTTTTTGTGATTTACACAATCAAAAGGCTTTAGCATAGTCAGTGAAGCAGAAGTAGATGCTTTTTTGGCCATTATTACTTCAAATGCTTGTTTTGCTTCATTTTCTCTTCTTTTTATATTCAAATTGTACATATATTACACTTTTTGAAAGTCCCACAATTCCTGAGTAGTCTGTTTTTTTGTTTGTTTTAGTTTTAATTATTTATTTCAATTTGGGAAGTTTGTACTGACCTATCTTCAAGCTTATTGATTCTTTACTTTGCCATGCTCAATCTGCAGATAAACCCACTAAAGGCATTCTTCATTTCTTTTATACTTTTTGATATCTGATACTTCTTTTTTTTATTTTCTTTAATTTTATTTATTGATTTATTTATATATTTATTTTTGGCTGTTTTGGGTCTTCACTGCTGCTTGGGCTTTTCTCTAGTTTCAGTGAGTGGGGCCTGCTCTCTAGTTGAAGTGCACAGGCTTCTCGTTACAATGGCTTCTCTTGTTGCAGAAAAGAGGGCTCTAGGGAATGTGGGCTCGATAGGTGCATTTTCCGGGCTCTTGAGCATAGGCTCAATAACTGTGGGACACAGGCTTAGTCGCTCTGAGGCATGTGGGATCCTCCTGGATCAGGGATCAAATCCATATCTCCTACACTGATAGGCAGATTCTTTACCACTGTACTACCAGGGAGACCCGTCATTTTGATTTTTATTTCTTAGGATTTCCCTTTCTTTGCTATGGTACTCATTTATTCTTGTATGTTGTCTGCTTTTTAAATCAAAGCCCTAACATATTTATTCAGCTTATTTAAAATTCACTAATAATTCTAACATGTGTCATATCTGAGTCTAGTACTGATGCTTGCTTTGGCTCTTTCAACTCCGTTGTCTTGTCTTGTAGCATAACTTTTTTTTTGGTTGTTGTTGTTGAAAATCAGACATGATATTTTGGGTAATAGGTACTGAGGTTAACAGGTCTGTAGTGTGGTGATTTATGCTTATCTGGCTATAAGTTGGTCTGTGTTTATATTTGCTATAGCTATAAGTACAAGAAGTTTCATGTTCTCCTTGTATCTACCCTATTGACTTTCAGTTCAGTTCAGTTCAGTCTCTCAGTCATGTCCGACTCTTTGCGACCCCACAAATCGCAGCATGCCAGGCTTCCCTGTCCATCACCAACTCCCGGAGTTTACCCAAACTCATGTCCATTGAGTCGGTGATGCCATCCAACCATCTCATCCTCTGTTGTCCCCTTCTCCTCCTGCTTTAGGCTTCCCTAAATACTCCTCAGAGAGAGTCAGCATTTTGTAGCTCAAGTATAATCCTCTGTGCTATGCTCAAGCCCTACTGATGTGAATTAAATATTGCCTGCCATATCGGTAAACAAAGGATGTTGCAGCCATCAAGCCACCACATTACAGATGCCCCAATAGTGAGCCCCGAGGGAACTCCAGATACATGCAGGATACCCACAATCTAGCAGTCAACTGCTCCAGCCACCTCCTACAGTGCACGCCAGGAGACTCAGGATTAGAAAGCACATCATGTTGGCCTCAGATAGCTGAGGTGCATATCAAAGGAATGATTTCAGTGAGCCTAGACTCTTGCATCTTCCCTAAGTAGAAAAGCATTCAATTCCTTAACTTGACATATCTGTTTTCTTTTATTAACAGTAATTATTGATATTCTGAATACCTGGTCTTCTGTTGCAGATCTCCTATATATCCTGGCTTCCTTCCTTGCCTCTTTGAAACAATTTCTCTGTGTTATCTGAGATGCTGTCCCCTGGGCTCAAAGTCCTCAAATGTCCACCAAGTAAAACGTAACTTTTAGTTGTGCATTTTTTTTTTTTTCAGTCCACAATATGATAAGACATGGAAGAGGAGAAGAATTCTTTTAGCTGATCTGTATTTTAGGCCTGTGTTCCTCCAGGGGTATAACTTTGTCCCCCTTGTCTCCTATCTCCTTCTCTGGCTTCAGGATTCCGATTCTATTTGAATCTCTGATTCCTAGCTTGTTTGTTTTTCCCTTCCTTAGGTGGAGTAGGAAAGCTGGAGAGAGCTGGAGTTTGAGGAAGTTCCTTCTCTCAGCTGGGATAAGCCTCAGGCAAAGTGTTTCTCCCTACATTTTTAGACCTTTCTTAGGAAGAAGAGTTTGATTGTGTTTCACCAAGATTATTCTTCCCTGTTCTTGCCAGAGCCCTGAGGGATCTTTCTCAGAACTTCACTGTGAGAATCTGGTGGGGTTCCTTGAGGTAAACTGTGTGGGGTCTCCCCAACACTGTGGCTCCTCCCCAAGTTTCTCGTTTTCACACTAGTCTACTCAGCCTCCAGCAATTTGTCAAAATTACCATATACGCGGTCCTACCGGTTTATGGCTTCGGCGGCTTCTACTCCAGGCAAGCGGATCTTGGCTCTGGATTTGCCCGTCTCTCCAGATTTCTGGGTGGCAGTTTGCCCTGCCTCCTCAGTTCTCTGTGGTCCATGAAATCACTGCTTTTCAGTTTATTCAGGTTTTTATTATTGTAAGGACGTGAGTAATGACTTCCAAACTCTTCATATGTCTGAACTGAAAGTAGAAGTCAGGCATGTATTTTTAAAATTCTGAAATATACAATATTGGTGAGCTTTGGAAAAAGTAAGAATAGAACATTTAAAACAATGAGAATATTTTCTAGCTTAAATAGGAAGGCACGTGTAATAATTTGATCTGTGTCTGTAAGTGTAAATTGAATTGGTGAGCTATATAAAATTTTACTCTTCCTCAAAAATTCACATGAGCCATACTTCCAATGTGGGTAATCAGTGGATTTCTCTGTTTTGCTTTCCATCTGTATAACATACTACTTTGATGTCTATTTGACCAGAGAAAGAGATTTTTCCTAGCAAAAAGCATACAAATCAGTGATTCAGAAAGTTTGCCATGGGATTTGTTTTGTAAGGATATTATTATTTTGTATGTAAAACAGTCTTCAAAATGCCACACTGATCCCGGTTTCACTGAAAAGTCATATGCTGATGCAAACCTTATGTTCGCACAGTGGCTGCCTTTTAGTACATCAAACCCTAGTGAACATCATTAGATCAAATGACTGTAAAAGGTCTTAAGTGGAATGATTTTGATCTGCTCTACACGTTTCCCACTGGATTTTTTGTCCACATTACATAATCACTGTACATTTGGCACAGTATGTTGCCTTTGAAAGAGCTTCAAGATTAAGGAAGCATGAAGACAGAATTGCCCATAAAATCAGAAAGGAGTACTAGAAATATATATGCTGCAAAAACTAAAATCTTCCTTCCCCCTTCATTGTAAACTCAAAGCTCATGCTGAGCTTTATGATTAAGGACTCAACTTAGATAAGCATTAAAGGCTGTTTCACATGATTTGTCTTCTGATTTGGCTGGGCATTAGTATTAAAAAATCTATTAGGAAAGAATTCTAAAATTCTTACCCATGGACAGAAAATAGTTCTATTTACTCTAGGTGGTCGATAAGCATACATACGAAAAATCCTTTGTCGGTATGTATATAACAGATTAGTATGAGAGTATTTTTGTTTTAAGGGAGTATAACAGCAAAAGAGGAGAAGGCAATGGCACCCCACTCCAGTACTCTTGCCTGGAAAATCCCATGGGCGGAGGAGCCTGGTAGGCTGCAGTCCATGGGGTCGCTAAGAGTCGGACACGACTGAGCGACTTCACTTTCACTTTTCACTTTCATGCATTGGAGAAGGAAATGGCAACGCACTCCAGTGTTCTTGCCTGGAGAATCCCAGGGACGGGGGAGCCTGGTTGGCTGCCATCTATGGGGTCGCACAGAGTCGGACACAACTGAAGTGACTTAGCAGCAGCAGCAGCAACAGCAAAAGATGACCCTGTGGATGTGGATAGTCTTAGAGGCGATGTTGACAATTGAACAAACATTAAGTATACTTCTCCAAATTGAGAAGATGACTTGCCTATATCCTCTGACGTAGAGCTTCCCTTTTTCTTATCCCATATCCACTCCTCCAGTGTAAATTAGATTTAATAAAGGTGCAGTGACAGCAACTTCAGAAGCTTTGGAGTATGCTCAGAAGTCACCTTTGAAATTACCAGAAACTTCTGCCTTCACTTTTTTATTTTACAAATAAATGGACTTCCAAGTTCAAATGTTTTGTTTACTAAAATGGCACCTCAGGAGTTGCCTTGTTGTTTAGAATTATTATTATAAAAGCATAGCTTTATTTATGGCCTATTTCCACCATTATTAATAATATTATTTTCATAGGTAATAGAAATTAGGAGGTCCAAGGTATCACATCAGGATAAACATTTTAGAAAATAAACCTTTGTTGGGAATAGCCTATTGGAATACCCAAAGATGGGTTAGAGTCAGCTTTTACTAGCTCATGAGAATCAGTTGTTAAATTTTCAGTAATTTTGCAAACTAGTTTTTCAGTAGGCCATTATTAGAAATTAAAATATTCAGGCTTACATTATAATAAATGTTTAAGTTAATAAATACAAAATCATCATTTCCTAATTCACTGCAGTTTACTTTTATCTATGTGCTGGAGATTATTTATATCTACTGTATCACACAATGGAATTGCTATGCAGTGATGTGTTACTGGACATTTTTTCCCTACACCCTCTTCATCAGTGTCACACTGGTAACTTGAAATCGGCTGTGGTGGGTGTATTTACATCACAGAAATCACCAAATGCTAATAATAGGGGATTGAATTACTATTTTGTTGTTTGTACAAGCTCACGAAAGTGATGGGCAAAATGTTAACAATGCATATTAAATTTAAATGCCTCGTATGTGTTTGTTATACTTTAAATAGCACCAAAATAGAAGAAATATTTCTTGTAGTATAGAAAACTGTTATCCAATTTGGCAAAAAAATTGTTCACACGTTACTGATAGAGTAGATGACATTCTGATATATGAATTCATTATATCACATTCATTTTATTATCATTGGTAAGTTTTGTGCTATGCAGTCTTTATATTGGTAAAATTTATTACAAAAAAAACCTACCTCATATATGTAGGTATGGAAATCTCTGGTGGCTCAATGGTAAAGAATCTGCCTGCCAATGCAAGAGATGCAGGAGATGTGGATTCAGATTTGGGTCTGGAAGATCCCCTGGAGAAGGGAATAGTTACCCACTCCTGGTAACTGGAAAATTCCATTGCCTGGAAAATGCCAAGGACAGAGGAACCTGTCTGGCTACAGTCCATGGGGTCACAAAAGAGTCGGACATGACTGAGCAGACAGAGCAGCAGAAGAGTATTTGAGAAAACATGAGGGTGGGGCTACATTTGACCAATTCTGTTGCAAAACTGGTGATAATTACCTCAACACGCTGTACGACAGAGGATGAGATGGCTGGATGGCATCACTGACTCGATGGACATGAATTTGGGTGGACTCCAGGAGTTGGTGATGGACAGGGAGACCTGGTGTGCTGTGGTTCATGGGGTCGCAAAGAGTTGGACACGACTGAGGGACTGAACTGAACTGAACTGAACTGAAAGGAAAAGAACATTTGTTGAAAAAGAATTGTTCAGCTTCATGAAGTAAACTTTATTGAGGTGCCATCTACTTTTCCTAAAGTAGCATGAACTCCTTTTTTTCAGTGTAGGGGCTCCATATTTGTAAAAGTTATTTAGCAGCAGGACACTTACTTCACTTTTAGGCTCCTCCTATAAGTGCTGTTTTGATGAGAATTCTTCCTTTACAGAATCCTGGGCGCCTTTCTGAGCCATCATTCGGGGGCCCTTGTCTTTGATAGCAGTTGCTCATCTGTTTACATACACCTGTACATTTACATATAAATTTGGGCAAATTTAATTTTTAAAGCTAATAGCAATTTTTAAATTAAATTTAATTTTTTTACATATATCAGCATAACAAGAATTGTTACCCCTTGCCCCCAGGTAGTTTTCTAAGCCAATGTGAGCTTTCTCCTACCCCTGCTGCATCTACTATATGGCCAAATGGTTCAAAATAGGAAAAACAAAGGAAAGAAAAAAGAAGCAGATTAGAAATCATTAGATTGTGATACTGCAGAGTTAAATGATGGTTTTATCATATGGTTCCTCTAATTCTTACTATGTCTGAGCGAGGCAAAGGGTAATAGAGAGATGGAGAGAAAAGCTTCATCCTAGGGTATACAAAATTATCTCCTGACCCCCTCAGGCCTTTTGTTTTAGGCCAGAAAAATCTAATATTAATAGGGATCACTGTGTACAGGACATTTTTCCTAGAGAGATCTCTGATTTCACTGTGGCTGCTTTGGCTAGAGTGTCCTAAACTGTGAAATGAAAAGCTGTTTTAGAATGGCTATACCCCATGCTTGAGACCAGTTCTCACATTATACTGTTGAACACTGTCACTGGGACTAGTACTATTGGAAAAATGCTCTCAGCGGTGATTTATTTGTAGATACACTTGGGAACTTGTGAATATGGAATCGACTGATGGTGGGCTAAACCTTAAAATTGTGTTCAAGACCCTTCTCTAATTCAGTCCAGCCATTTCCACATTCTCTCTGAATTGGTGATGCCTTTTTACATGTCTCCTTGTCACAAAACCTTGTGAATTAGTACACAGTGTACCAGTTCAAGTGTTGTAACAGTTCTTAAACCTCTATCCTGCTAGAATGAAGAGTTGAGGGTATTGGGTGATATTGGCAGGTAGGCATTTAAAATGTGCTTTTTGAATAACTGACATACAAGGATCACAATAAAAATACAAATTTTAAAATATGCAAAATTTTAATCTTATGCTTTTTCCTGATACTTGGCCCAAAGCCCTCCCTCCAGATGAGTTAATCATCACTTGCATTAATATTTTTTTTGTGTATATTACTAGGTGTGTGTGTGTGTGTTTTAACACAAATAAAAGAAGATATGGATACAAGTTACAAATGCAGTTTTACTTTCAGTGAGCAATCATACTTATGGAAATCTTTCCTATAAATATATTTCTGCACATGAGCATGAGATTTGATTAGGCTCCTTATTGTAGCATACAATGCAGTAATCTGCATTTGTGGAGAAAAACAGAAGGAACTTTTTATGTATTGATATGTTGAAATTGAAATATTCCAGCAGGTATATATTGTTAATATGAAAAAAATATTGCAATAGGTATCTATATGTTAACTTTTGTATTATTAAAAGGAAGAAATTATAAAGGCTTTTGGAATGAAAATAAACTTTTAAAAAATAGATTGTTTAATCACAAACCTCAAGGCAGAAACAATTCATATTATTTTCAAGGGTAGTAGAAAGGATAGCACAAACTATTAAATTTGTGGATCCCAAGTGGATAATTTTACTGAACTCTAGTTCCAAATAATGCAGTAGTGAAAAATTTGGGAGAAGTCTAGAAATTTGGTAAATAAATTATGGCGTGTCTATATAATACAATATAATTCCTTAAAGTGAGATTTATAGTATTGAAAAATGCTCTTTTAAATGTAAAATTCATGTAAAGAAAAAGAAGTAGGCCAATCACTGTCTAATGAATTAGTGTAATTAATAATTTGTTAAAGGATAGTAGAAAATACACAAAGGCTGATAGCAATTGTCTTTGGTTGTGGAATTATTAGTGATTTTGTTTTCTTAAGCTATTCTTATATTTTCTGAGATTTCAATGCAGATTTTCTATTGCTGGAAGAGATGGGAAAAGTTTATTTGAAAAGGTGATAGAAATATTTCTGGGAGATGGTAATTGAAAAAAATAACTCAAACTTAGTGCTTTTGTTAGTTAGGGGGAGAGAAATATAATTCATTCTTGGCATGAAAGGTGACTCATTCTCCCCTCCTTTTCCTGCTTTTCTCTCCTAGATCAAAGAATGTGAGTCTGGGTAGCTCAGTAGACAAGTAGTCAGTTTGTCATTTAGTGTGGTAGATACAATATTTATGGTTATTATCCAACAAAATTATGTTGTTTTAGTAAGATTTTATTATGCACTTAAAGATATAAAAAAATATTGACCTTAATTCTATTACATTCATCATTCAAGGATGTGTTAAAGCATTTTACATTCCTTCAAGGCTGAAAGTGGTTGATTTAGGCAAAAGGATTATGGATTTGAGAGTCAGTTGCCCAAAATTTTTGAGAAAAATGTCTGCTATGAAATAAAATATGTTAGTGGTAGAAAGAAGAAAGAGATGGTTGTATAGCTCTACCAGGACTCTTTAACCTTTGTTTACCTGTCAGTTTCCATTCATCTGAACAGATTGTTTTCACTTACATCTTAGTGCATATCCATCTCTTTCTATTTGTGTAACTCCTTCCAGACTGCTATCATAGTCTTCAGTCTTTCATTTCGAATTAAAGTTATGTTTCCTCGTTCTTCTTCACTTCACACTGTTAATCAGTGACCAAATATGGGAGTATTTAGTGTTTGTCTTACTTGTTAGACTGCAAGCTCTTTGAGCATGAGAGACACTGCCCAACAGTGACATATCCTCAGTGCTTAGTGCACATAACATATTTCTTTTAGATGACTGAAACAGCAAGAGAACTCTTTTCCCTAATAACCCCTGTTTGAGGTTCCTCAGGCTTCCTAAATTAATCAGCTTTGAGAAATTCCTTCCTGCTTATTATATCTTCATATATTTCTTGTGCTTTATATTCTCTTTACTCTTGTGATTTTGATTATATGCATGATAGAACATTTGATCATGTTGCATATGCCCCATTGTTCTTTTTTGTTGTTGTTCTTTTTTTTTTTAATCTGTGTGTTTCAGTTTGGATTTTCTATTGACCTGGTTTTCAGTTCTCAGTTTCTGTCTTCTGCTGTGTTGAACCTGTGGTGATAAGCATTAAATGAGTTATTCATTTAAGTATATTTTTCATTTCTAGAAAGGCCATTGAATTTTTAAAAAATAGATCTCAGATTGCTATTGAAATTTTTCATATTTTCTTCCATGGTAGCTATTTCTCTATATTTCCTTTAACAAATTAATGAAAGGTGTGTTTAAGACTTTTTCACTGATTTAAGTTTGTGAAGCATCTCTAGGTCTAATATTCTCTTTGTTTCAATGATTTCCAATCAGTTAGCTATGTTTTTAGCATGTCTCACAAATTTTGATTGGATTCTAGACATTGTGAATGACCAATTTTAGAAATTCTAGAAGTTATTTTCCTACAAATAAATGTGGGGATTTGAGGTGGAGGAAGAGGGGCAGCTAGAGTAGCAGTCGATTAGTGATCCATAGAAGATTAATTTTAGACTTTGTAAGGACAGACTTAATGTAGTATGCTAGTATTACGGAGTGGCTCTTGTGCTGTTTTAGTGAAAATCTAAGTTGTTTACAAGCCCCTTTAAATTGGTAAGACTTGTATTTCAAAACTATCTTGTAAGCATCAAGCAGCTATTGAAATCTTTGTTCAATTCTTTAGTTTCCAAGTTGTTGCTTAATTCTGGAGCGCGTGTGCTGTCTTAGAGTCAGCTAGTGCTTGATGGCTATTTGTGTACATTTGCAGAGGGCTCCCTTCTGTTCAGTTCCTTCTTCTCCAGATTTTCCCTCAATTTGTACTCACTCTTTCAGCCCTAAATTCCAGCTCTTGTGTGTTTCGTTAATTTACTAAAAATCCTGCTTCCTGCTTGATCTCTGTTACCTGTACTGTGGCACCAAACTGAAAAGGGCTTTCAGGCAAAGACTCAGATAACGGTGGAACTTGTTTAATGGGCCTCTCTTCTTTTACAGATACAATCCCTAAGTTTTCCCCTGCTTTGGATAATTTCCAGTGCCTTCAAATCTTTCTTATATATTGTGTTAGTTTCCTGGGGCTGCCATAACAAAGTGAAGAAACACTTGGATGAGGACAGTACTCAGATTAGGTTAGGGACCATCCTAATGACCTCATTTTGACATGCTATGCTAATGCCAAGTCATTTCAGTTGTATCCGACTCTGTGTGACCCTATAGACAGCAGCCCACCAGGCTCTGCCGTCCCTGGGATTCTCCAGACAAGAACACTGGAGTGGGTTGCCATTTCCTTCTCCAATGCATGAAAGAGAAAAGTGAAAGTGAAGTCGCTCAGTCGTGTCCGACTCTTAGCGACCCCATGGACTGCAGCCTACCAGGCTCCTCTGTCCATGGGATTTTCCAGGCAAGAGTACTGGAGTGGGGTGCCATTGCCTTCTCCGCATTTTGACATGATTACCTTTAAAGATTTCATTTGTATGAAGTTCAAGAACAACCAAAACAAAGTGATTATGATAGAAGATACAGTAGCAGTAACTTGAGGAAGAAAATTTATGGGGTGAGGAAATACTGTGTCTTAACCCGAGTAGTTGTTACATAGGTGTCTACATTTATGTAGATCAATGAGTTTAGGATTAGTGTACTTAATACATCTTAGTGTATATGGGAGAGGAAGAGTGTCCCTCCATCTTTCAGGGGCCCTGTCCAGGAGCAGCAGCTATATATATTCAGGGATGAACCAACCCCGAATGCTTGGTGCATTTCCTGCTTCTGTCCTCTCTAGGAGCCTGGTGCTGGAATTTTCTACTATTGGGTTAGATTTCTAGGCCTTCAAGCATAATTTTATTTTCAAGTTAAAGATTTTTTTTTTTAATGTAGCTGTCCTTATCAATGGGAGGGTCTAAGTTATTTAGTTTACTGTTGTGGAAACTAAATCTCTACCCACTGGGAATCCTTATAATCATAGAGAATCTCCACAGATATTCAGACATGATTTAATGCATCTGACTTTGGGATCTTGTTGATCTTGAAAGTTGAGTGCAAATGGGTTTAAATCTGAACTCATTTTTCCTATATCAAGGCCTTGCCAAGATTCCTATTACTCATCTAATCAGCACAGTTTCTGAATTCTTCTTAAGTGAGATGATCAGATTGTTTCCACACAACTTTACCATTCTTTATTCTGGAAAAATGACATTGTCCATGCTTCATTCACTTACTTCTCTGCAGTATTCATTGAATACATTCATTGAAAAAATATCCACCTTTATGATTAAATTGGCCCCTTTTAAAAAGAATGTGTTGGTTTTATCCCTCTCCTAGTCTAGCATACTTTACTAGTTCAAGTGTGTTCTTATTTGTATGTGGCTTGGACATTTTTCTAAGAATTGTTCCTGTACAGTGTTTTGTAGAAGCTACTGAATTATAAACTTTTCTTATAAGGAACTTTATGTCATTGTTTCTATATTCCACACAAAACACAAATGCCCAGAACAGATTCTTAGAGTACAATAGATATTCTTAAAAGCTGTTGACTGTGTGACATCAGACGATTCAAGTTTGTTCTCTCTTGCTGAATTCAATTATGTTTAACCCTTAGCAGCAATTCTATATGTTATTCTGTAAAAATGAATAGTCATTTTTGGGGTGAGTCTTTGCTTTGCAAGGACTGTGTTAAAATGGAAATATTTACTTCAGTCAGTTCAGTTCAGTTGGTTCAGTTGCTCAGTCATGTCCAACTTTTTGCAACCCCATGGACTGCAGCATACCGGGCTTCCTTGTCCATCAACAACTTGCAGAGCTTGCTCAAACTCATGTCCATTGAGTTGATGATGCCATCTAACCATCTCATCCTCTGTTGTCCCCTTTTCCTCCTGCCTTCAGTCTTTCCCAGCATCAGGGTTTTTTCCAGTGAGTCAGTTCTTCATATCAGATGGCCAAAGTACTGGAGTTTCAGCTTCAGCATCAGTCCTTTCAATGAATGTTCAGGACTGATTTCCTTTAGGATGGACTGGTTGGATCTCCTTGCAGTCCAAGGGACTCTCAAGGGTCTTCTCCAACACCACAGTTCAAAAGCATCAGTTTTTCGGCACTCAGCTTTCTTTAAGGTACAACTTTCACATCCGTACATGAGTACTGGAAAAGCCATAGCTTTGACTAGATGGACCTTTGTCAGAAAAGTAATATCTCTGCTTTTTAATATGCTGTCTAGGTTTGTCATTGTTTTTCTTCCAAGGAGCAAGCATCTTTTAATTTCATGGCTGCAGTCACTGTCCACTGTAGTTTTTGAGCCCAAGAAAATAAAATCTGTCACTGTTTCCATTGTTTCCCCATCCATTTGCCATGAAGTGATGGGACCAGATGCCATGATCTTTGTTTTTTGAATGTTGAGTTTTAAGCCAGCTTTTTCACTCTCCTCTTTCACTTTCATCAAGCTCTTTAGTTCCTCTTCACTTTCTGCCATAAGGGTGGTATCATCTGCATATCTGAGGTTATTGTTATTTCTCCTGGCAGTCTTGATACCAGCTTGTGCTTTATCCAGCTTGGCATTTTGCATGATGTGCTCTGCATATAAGTTAAATAAGCAGGGTGACAATATACACCTTGACGTGCTCCTTTTCCAATTTGAAACCAGTCCATTGTTCCACGTCTGTTTCTAACTGTTGCTTCTTGACCTGCATACAGATTTCTCAGGAGGCAGGCCAGGTGGTCTGGTGTTCCCATCTCTTGAAGAATTTTCCACAGGTTGTTGGGATCCACACAGTCAAAAGTTTTTGCATAGTCAATAAAGCAGAGGTAGATGTTTTTCTGGGATTCTTCTGTTTTTTTCTATGATCCAACAGATGAAAACATTTACTTAGATGTTTCAACTTACATAATAGCTACTTTTGATCTTCCATTTATTCATGGCCTTTAAGTTTTTAATCAGAAATCATTCAAGTTATACACAAAATATTTTAAAATTATGTCTACATTTGCCAAATAAAATGAAAAATAAAATGAAGATACAGCTTAACTGTAATGGGGGAATAAAATCTTAAATCTGAATTGTCCAGGTAAAAGGCATTTTAAAAAATTTAATTCATTCACCTACTCACTAATTTAACATAATAATTATTGAATGCCTACAAGTGCTAGAAGTTGTTTTAGGCACTGCTCTTTTGCCTTAATAGGTGTAATATACTAGTGACAGAGACAAGGGAAAAAACCCAAATTAACAAATTATTTAATGTAGTTTCTAGTAATTGTTAAGTAAGGAAAAATCAAGTAGTTTAAAGGAATTGCAAATGAAAGGGGAGATATCAAAGACTAGTTGGTCAGGAAAAGCCTTTCTAAGTTCATTATCTTTGAATACAGACATGAATAAAATGATGGAACAACTTATTAGAAGATCAAAGACTTGTTCCAGATAAAGAGAACAGCAAGCATTAAGGTACTATGGTAGGAGTAAGCACTGATATATTCAAGGAATTGTAAGAAAGACACTGTAGATAAATTGTCATGGGCACAAAGGAACATAACAGGAAAAGAGACTGGAAAAATAGCAAGAACTGAATGATGAAGGTGAGAATTGGGAGTTTTCATTTGGTTCTGAGTATGTTGGATTTCTCTGAGAATAGTTTAGATGGTTAGTAATAAAATGTAATATGATGGAGGTTTTATAAGTTTCCTCTGGCTACTGTATAGGGGAAAGAGTGGATTCTATAAGTTAAGTTATGAGGTTATTGCAGTAGTTTAAAAGGGAGGTGAAGATGACTTGGAATCCAGTGGTAGCCGTGGAAGTGGCAAGGTGTGATTAGGTTCATGTTATGCTTTGAAGGAAGAATTGGACAAGAGGAGCCAGACAAGAAGTTTTCAAGGATGACATACAGGTTTTTGTTTCATGCAACTGGAGTAATGGTGGATAGTGTCATTTACTGAAGTGAGAATGATGGTAAGAACAAATTTTGCTGCTGCGTCGCTTCAGTCATGTCCGACTCTGTGTGACCCCATGGACTGCAGCCTACCAGGCTTCTCCGTCCATGGAATTCTCCAGGCAAGAATACTGGAGTGGGTTGCCATTTCCTTCTCCAATGCATGAAAGTGGAAAGTGAAAGTGAAGTCGCTCAGTCGTGTCTGACTCTTAGCGACCCCATGGACTGCAGCCTACCAGGCTCTTCCATCCATGGGATTTTCCAGGCAAGAGTACTGGAGTGGGGTGCCATTGCCTTCTCCCAAGAACAAATTAGGGAGATGAAATAGGAGTTCTGGGTTTAGTCATGTTACACTTAAACTAAAAGATTTCCAGTGGCAGTATTGAGTAATTGTTTGTTGTTTAGTCGCTAAGTTGTCCGACTCTTTGTGACCCGATTGGCTGTAGCCAGCCAGGCTCCTTTGTCCATGGGATTTCCCAGGCAAGGATACTGGAGTGGGTTGCCATTTCCTTCTGCAGGGGATCTTCCTGACCCAGGATCGAACCCACATCTCCTACATTGGCAGGTGGATTCTTTACTACTGAGCCACCAAGTAAGCCCATCTTGAGTAGAAAATTGATTAAAAAATATGGATTTCAAGAAATATGTTGAAACTGGAGATATAAATTTGAGAGTCATGAGGTTAGATGAGAAAATTAAGGAGATATTATAAATAGACTAAAAGAGGTGGTTAAAGTTTTGAGATATGCTAACATATAGAGTACAAACCAGAAAGAGAATAGACTGTCAGTAATTCAGTAATATCAAGAAAATAAAATGAAAAAAAAAAGTGTTCCAAGAAGTGAAATGTGATCATCTGCATTGAGTTCTATAAAGAGGTGATGAAAGATAAAGATCATTCATTGATTATTGACTTGGCAGCACAGAGCTTGTTGATGAACTTAACAAAAGAGGTATCAGTTGGGCTTTAATGAATACTTAAATATATTTAATAAGTATTTAATATAATATACATATATATAATATATAAGCACTATTATATATGTGTGTTTGTGTGTGTATAGAAAGAGATTACAACATGACTATGCAAGTACAAATGTTTCAGCAGAGAGAGATAAATAGTGTAGGAGGGAATGGAGGTAAATGTGAATAAGATCTAGGCACAGTGTGGAGAAGTTAGACTTAGCCAGAAGCGGAGACATTTCATTCATTTTATCAGGAGATAGGTCAAATGTATATTGAAATATTTGCAGGAAAGTTGGTAGTTTCTTAAAATTAAAGTTCATTAATATTAAAGCTCATTAATGTTAGAGAATCATCAGCTAAGAGTGAGTGGATGGAAGAGGTATTGAAAGTTAAGAGAAAAGGCATGAAATAGTCTGAGAGAATGGGAAATGAATTAACTAGGGAAATATATGATCAGAAAGCCCAGCTTTCAGAGGGTCTACTTGATATTTGTGGTCATATATTTATGTGAAACCATTCACTGTGGCTTTATGTTTGTAATTTTTTTAAAAATCCCTTTGTGTAATGGATTTAACCAGGTTTGGAGTTTTGCTAAGAGAGTACAATAAAGGGAAGAAGAGCTTTGTAGGCAAAGAAGTAATTATTATACACAATTTGTAGGATAGGACTATGAGGAATGGTGGCTGAGATAGGAAAAAAGATAATTTCCTAAAGGACAGGAGGGCCAGGGTTTCAAATGGGTCATCTATATGGTTGTTAAAATAAAAGATTGGTGCTGAGAGTAGTGGAGGACAGTGAGCCAGCTTCTAATGACAGGTCTATCACTTGTGTCTAGCACATCATTATATTCCTTCTCTTTCATCTACTCAAGGATATGGCTCTAGCAAGTTTCTCCTCCATCTTCTGCCTCCCTTTAAAACAGAAAAACTCTTCCCAGCTATACATATGCCAGTATTTTTCCTATCATGAAAATAAAAATAAAACAGTGTTAACAACAAGGGCAGTCTCTTAACTTCATAGCCCTTTCTAGGCACCTCCTCATTTCTCTACTCTCTCTTTGAGCTGAATTCCTTCAAACTGTGTCCATATTCATTGTTTTCAATTAATCTCTTCCATTTTTCTCTTAAATCTATTCTGATCACAAAGTGTGATAACTATGAAATAGGAGGAATAGACAAAACTTTGGTAGGCAGCTTTAAGACGATGATGATAGATGTTTGATGGCCCGAGCTGAAACAGTTAGGGTTTTAAGGGAATGAGTAGAAGCTTTCTGTATGTTTCAAAAGAAATATCTTCACTTTCAGACTCGCTGTTTTGTGGCATGTGGGAATGAGACATCCACCACTTGCAAGAGAATCAGGGGAAGTAGAACCCTTATGGGAAAGCCGGTTTTTGGTTAAAGAGAGGTGATAAATGGAATGTTTAGAAAGTTGTGTTCAGAATGCACACAGAGGTGTTCATGGCTGATGGCAGGCCATGACTTTCAGAGGGCATATTAAAGGAGTGTGGAGATGGGTGGAATGAGGATTGGGTTAGATTCAAAGATAAATAGAAAATAGAGTTTGGATGTTGATGAATGACCCAGGAGAATTTGAGTTTTTGCTGAGGACTGAGGTATTGATAGATAGGAATGTAAGCCATGGTAAAATTGGTCCAGATGGTCTTTTAGGGAAGGCCAATATAACTTTAGGGCATTTGTCTTTTAGAATGATTGCCCTAGAGGGGCTGTATATATGCCATGGAAGCTTGGGCTTTGGGATAGGAGGCTAACAGCTCTGGTGTATATCAAGAACATGAACTTAATAAAGCACCAGTCTGTAGGCCTCTCATAAATTCTGTTGAGGATTATGTATTGGCCAAGAGAATGCTTTATCTCACCAAGAGTCATAGAGCACCGGAAGTCATATTAATAACTTAAATCCAGGATAACCATGAAATTAGTATGTGGGAGTGGGGAATATCATGGATGAGGTAGCCCATGGAGCTTTGTGGCCATTCTTTAAATCCTGTCAAAGGTGTTGTAAGTTGTAAGGTGGGAACCTCCGTTCATCATCGGGCTCTACCACTTATTCCCAAGATGACATTTGCCTCTGCTCACTCATACTTAAAATGGGGCTCAATAGAGAACTTAGCTTGAAGGCTTATTATGAGAATTAGACAAATATATGTAAAACAGTTAACAGAGTACCATGTAACAACAACAACAAAAAATACTAAAAACATCTTGGTTGATAAACACTGAGGGGCCATATCACTACTCTCTGTTGGGTGCTTCAGTTCAGTTCAATCACTCAGTCATGTCCAACACTTAGAAACCCATGGACTGCAGCACACCAGGCTTCCATGCCCATGACCAACTCCCAGAGTTTGCTCAGACTCATGTCCATTGATGCCATCCAACCATCTCATCCTATGTCATTCCCTTCTCCTCCCACCCTCAATCTTTCCCAACACCAGGGTCTTTTCAAATGTCAGTTCTTCACATCAGGTGGCCAAAGTACTGGAGTTTCAGCTTCAGCATCAGTCCTTCTAATGAATATTCAGGACTGATTTCCTTTAGGATGGACTGGTTGGATCTCCTTACAGTCCAAGGGACTCTCAAGAGTCTTCTCCAACACCACAGTTCAAAAGCATCAATTCTTTGGCACTCAGCTTTCTTTAAGGTACAACTCTCAAATCCATACATGACTACTGGAAAACCATAGCTTTGACTAGATGGACCTTTGTTGGCAAAGAAATGTCTCTGCTTTTTAATATACTATCTAGGTTTGTCATTTTTTTTTCTTCCAAGGAGTAGCATCTTTTAATTTCTTGGCTGCAGTCACCATTTGCAGTGATTTTGGAGCCCAAGAAAATATAGTGTGTCACTGTTTCCATTGTTTCCCCATCTATTTGCCATGAAGTCGAGTCCCTTGGACTGCAAGGAGATCCAACCAGTCCATCCTAAAGGAGACCAGTCCTGGGTGTTCATTGGAAGGACAGATGCTGAAGCTGAAACTCCAATACTTTGGCCACCTCATGTGAAGAGTTGACTCATTGGAAAAGACCCTGATTCTGGGAAAGATTGAGGGCGGGAGGAGAAGGGGACGACAGAGGATGAGATGGCTCTATGCACATGAGTTTGGGTGAACTCCGGGAGTTGGTGATGGACAGGGAGGCCTGGCATGCTGCGATTCATGGGGTCACAAAGAGTTGGACACGACTGAGTGACTGAACTGAACTGAATGGGACCAGATGCCATGATCTTTGTTTTTTAAATGTTGGGTTTTAAGCCAGCTTTTTCTCTCTCCAGCTTTTTCTCTCCCCTCTTTCACTCTCATCAAGAGGCTCTTTATTTCCTCTTCAGTTTCTGCCATATGGGTGGTGTCATCTGAATATCTGAGGTTATCGATATTTCTCCGGGCAACCTTGATTCCAGCTTGTGCTTCATCCAGCCCAGCATTTCTCATGATTTACTCTGCAAATAAGTTAAATAAGCAGAGTGACAATATACAGTCTTGTCATACTCCTTTCCCAATTTGGGACCAGTCTGTTGTTCCATGTCTGGTCTTAATTGTTGCTTCTTGACCTGCATACAGATTTCTCAGGAGGTAGGTCAGGTGGTCTGGTATTCCCATCTTTCAGAATTTTCTACAGTTTGTTGTGATCCACATAGTCGAAGGCTTTGGCATAATCAATAAAGCAGAAGTAGATGTTTGTCTGGAACTCTTTTACTTTTTCAATGATCCAACGGATGTTGGCAATTTGATCTCATGTTCCTCTGCCTTTTCTAAATCCAGCTTGAACATCTGGAATTTCATGGCTCACATACTTTTGAAGCCTGACTTGGAGAATTTTGAACATTATTTTGGTAGCATGTGAGATGAGTGCAATTGTGTGGTAGTTTGAACATTTTTTGGCATTGCTTTTCTTTGGGATTGGAATGAAAACTGACCTTTTCCAGTCCTGTGGGCACTGCTGAGTTTTCCAAATTTGCTGGCATACTGAATGCAGCACTTTAACAGCATTATCTTTTAGGATTTGAAATAGCTCAACTGGAATTCCATCACCTCCACTAACTTTGTTCATAGTGATGCTTCCTAAGGCCCACTAGACTTTGCATTACAGGTGCAAGGTCTGTGCAAAGTCTGGCTCCAGGTGAGTGACCACACCATTGGGGTTATCTGGGTCATGAAGATCTTTTTTGTGCTTAGTGGGATCATTGTATCTTACAATTGAATAGATATTAAAGGTTATAGCTTAAGGAAATGTCACTTCCATAACTATGGGGATTTTTATTTATTTTATATCTAAGACGTATGTTTTTTAGGAGAACAGTCTGAAATGTTTGTCAAAATTTAGCATATCATTTGTTGATTTTACAGAGCATGAGAAGTAGAAGCTCCATGAGAACAAAGACGCTGCTGCTTTCGTTCATTGCTATGTCCCAAAGATCTTGAACAGTGTGTGGCACTATAGTAAGTCCTTAATAGTTCAGTTCATTGTTGAATGAACAAGGTAATATAAATATTCTTTGCGGTTTGATCACTGTGCTAATGTGGACAAGCTTTGGAGTACTTCCTTATCTGGGTAAGTGTAATTAATTTGAGCTATTGCATGATCACAGAGTCATACTTCACTCGTGTAAGGGCAGTGAAGTGGCAAATTTGTGGCCTGTCATGAGAAGGGAGGAAAAACTCTACAGTTAAAATAAATCCTGATACTAATAACAATAGCTAGCATACACATATAAATTCATTAATATGTGCCAACGCTGTTTAAAAAGTAGTTTGCTTATCTAGTAAATGTTCACATAACCCTGAGGGGATTTTGTTAACATAATTATAATCACCACCGCCAATGTTGTCAACATTATCCTATCATAGTTATCATCAGCTTCATCATCTCCGTTTTACAGGTGCATGAATGGAGGTACAGCAGAGTTAAGTAAGTTGTTGAAGATCACTCAGCTAGTTTATTGATATATGGCATAGCTATGATTTGAATCTGGAAAGTCTGGCTCCCTTTTCCTCTGGCTCATGGTCTAGCATACAGAAAAGATAATATCATTTGCTTTGTCTTCTTCGTCTCTAAAGGGGAAAGGGAAAGCAGTAGCTGCAGTTTTATTGTGTACTGTCTGTGTGCCAGACACTATATTAAGTAACTTAGGTTATTTCTGGCCCTTGAAAAAACTCTTCAAAGTGGGAATTATTATCTTCCCTTCTTCATTGAAGAAACTGAAGCTAAGGAGGTCATCATTTCTTTAAGGTCACAGAATACATTTATGTAATTCCAAAGTCAGAAACCTCTTTGTGACACCATATCATAAACAGTTTATCAGTGTAAAAAAGTTTTTTTCTTTGAAATTTGCTGTAAATTAACTATATGCCTGCTACCATAGTTGTTTGATTTACTCTGCAAATTTATATTGAGCACTTACAATATAATAGGAAATCCAAAAATGAAAATGACCCAATCAAATGAGGCTTTGGTATATTCTTGTATTTCTTGCTGCCTAAATTCTAAACAGCCAATTAACTAATCGATTAATATTTTATATTGGGGAAAAAACCCTCACTATATGAATCCTGACAGCAATCTGCATTTTGCCTCCAATTAGTAGAGATGAAGAAGCTCTTTTCCCTTTTGAAGTTTCTGGAACTCAAGCATATAGTCAGTGCTCTTGTCCTGAGACTAGAATACTGAGAAAGTGATATAAACGTCGAAGAGTTGCAAAACTACTCAAGAAGATGCAGCGGGGTTTGAGGATGCAGGGTCAGTGGTGCCACTTGCTGACTTGGACCCAGATCGCTTTCATCTTTCAACCTTGGACATGATTGCATTTGGCTGGCTTCCCTAGTCCTTGGCCCCTTTTTGAGATGGGTTCTCAGATTTCCTGTTGATCCTATGAGTCATCTGATATTCTTCAATAAATTCGTTTTCCACTCAAGTTAGGTAAAGTGCTTTTTGATGCTTGTACATAAGAACACTGACACAAATTTAGGGAGATAAGACATGGACAGAGTTAGAAAAAATAAATAAGACAATCAAGTATGACAAGAGCCAGAAGAAAAAAAATAAAAAGTGTTATAAAAGTGCAGAATATGACAAGATAATTAGGATTAATGGAATAGTTGCCCTAGTTGACCTTAGATAAGAATATTGAAAGATGGGCATGAGAAGGCAAAGAGGTGAGAAAAGTAGGCTTCAAGGTGCAGTGAGAAGCCCATATTGGCTGGAGTATAAAATACGTATGATGGAAGAAACAAGGGTAAATGAGGTTGTACTATAAAGCATTTCACTTCTCTCTAAGCCTAACCCTTACACATAACATCTTTCATTCATTCCTTTTCTGGATTCTGATATCTTGCTTCTTCATATTTTTTCATTGTCTGTCAGTAAAGAAATACATCCAGAAGTACATCATTCCATCATACAAATATTCTCTCATCTCCTGGAATCTTGAAAAGATAAATATATACATTTCCATTATGTTTTCTTTTCTTTCAATCTGCAATATATATTTTTTCTTTCCTTTTGACATTTAATGTATTTAAAGAAGAGAGTATGTTTTCTTTCTTCATCTTTTTTTTGGTTTACTTCTGATTTTTTTTTTTAAGAAACAATACACTGATACTGTTACATCTTTTGCATCGCTTCGCCCTCCTTCCCCACATGTAATTGCTATCCATAATTTCATGAGTTTATGTTATATAAATAACATATATATACACTCATAAACATTAACTGCCTTTGTTATTGCTAAGTTTAATCATTATACAGTATGCGTAATTTTGCAGTTTGCTTTTTTACTCAATATTTTATGAGATATGTTTTCTTATGTAATAATTTAGTTCATTAATTTTAACTGCTAAATACTTTTCTGCTGTTTGAAGAAACCACATCTCAATTTGTTTTCCACTGTTTACTTCAGTCTTTTGAATATTGGCTACCTCCTCTGGTTATCACCTGCTAACTGCAGTTATTGCCTGAAACTGCTCCCTTAAAAGTCACCAAATCTAATAGAATAAAAAGCATCTTCATTTCAAGCATCCTTACTTTTGGTGCTATTAATTGCCTGCCCCATTTTCCTTGAAATTTTCTCATCTCTTGGCTTTGTGAAAATATACCTCTTTTGATATCTCTGTTTCTTCTCCTTATTGTTGTCTAAATGTAGTGTTCCACAAAGTTCTGTCCTTAATTTTCCTCTGTCTCTCTCCCTGAACAATCTCATTTGTATCGTGGCTTCACTTCCCAAATGGCTCTCAAATCTATATTCAGTTTGTTTCCAATTTTCTACTGGTCATTGCCAGCTGGGTGTCATGCTTGACCTAAATTTGTGCTTTTTCCTCTCAAATTTGTTCCTTTTTCTCTGCTTACTATTTAAGTGGCAGTGGCACCGTCTTAACAGTCATCCAGGCTCAAAATCTTGGAATGACTTATAAGTCCCTTGGGCTTCATCAGTTGCCAGGACCTGCAAATTACTGTTCCATTCATTCTGCCAAATTGGTTCCCACTGCCACTGCCCTAGTTTAAACCCCATGACTTCTAGGCTTTTCACAATAGCCTGTCTTGTTTCCCTGCTTCTAAGTGTCTTTCCACTTCCCAGGCATCCTCTATCCTGCTTGATTAATTTTCCTAAAGTGCAATTCTCTTCATAATATTTCCCTATTTGAAAGCTTTTAACAGCTCTGTATTGCCTATAAAATTAAGTCCCAAATCTTCAAGTTGGAATTCATGCTTCTCTGAAAATTGACTTGTTTACCCTTTATTTATTTATCACTTCTTCATTTAATATGCCTCATATGCCTATCAAATGGAACATCTCGTTCTTATACCCGCCTGAATGGTCTAAGTTAAAGTATGGCAATAAACTACTCCAAAAAGCTCAGTGTCTTAAGATAACAAAGATTCATTTCTCACATATCTTGTGTAGTCACTCCCAGGCAGCGAGGATTTTCTCTCTTCATTGCAGTCACTCAGAGACCAGCCTAAGGGGATAGCCATCATCTTCAGTGTTACCGGTTTCCCCATCACAGGAAAGAGTGGACAGAGTTTTAGGGGAGGATGTCACCTTACCAGTTAAATGTTATGGTACCAATGTGACCAATGTCACCTCAGTTCAAAACCCACTGGCCAGAATTGTTCATTTGGCCCTAACCATAGGAGAAGCTGAGAAAAGCAGACCCACCATGTCGCACAAGGAGAGGAAAACCAGATATTGGTGAGCAGCAGTAATGATCATTACAGTCCTCAAAGGCCTTCTCCATCATTCCCCCCTGTGGATCATTGCTCATGAAATTTAAAATGTTTTGTTCTCTTCTTCCCATGTTCAGATGCTGCTTATCCTTAATCCCCAGTGCAGCTATCATCTCTTCAATGAAATGTTTCCTAATCTTTTGAGACTGATATATTCTCACTCTGCTCAAATGCCCCATAGCTCTTTATTTTGAAATAATCATTATTCCCTGTTGTTACACAGTTAGATCCTAGAGGTCAGAGTACATATATTATTCCCCATGAACACATGTTTTTGTTTTTGTTTTTTCCCTATTAACACATAAATCCTATAGAAGTGTATTCTAATCACTTGAGGATGCATTTTTGGAGGGTGGGGGCTGGCTTCTTTTATTATCAATTTATAGGGGAGATATTTTGTTCCTTATATTATCTGTAAGTTGGAGATATATATAATACATGTATATTTATATATCTTATGTATATATACATATAGTTAGCAGCTCCTAGCTACTATGGTATAAATATAGAGTAAATTAATTATGAATCTGCCTTATTCTCACTCTTCTCACTCTGAAATGGCTGGCAGTGCTATTATAACTCTTTTCACTCTTCTTTTTTTGATAAATGGTGTGTTTGACCATTGCCCTTTGGTAGCAGTGAGATGGATAGCCTAGAGATCTTTTATGAGTGAAATAGTTTAATGGTGTCTATATATAAAAGAAAACTGACAAGAGGAAAGTTAAAGTACTAAAATCCTGTCCTCTGTCCTGCCACCCTGCCTCCCTTCTTACTTCGTTCCTCATTCCTATACCAAAACTTATTGGGCACTTGTTCTATATCTGGTACTACGATAAAATATAATGTCGGGTCAGGCACAGATCCCTGTCTTGGTGGGACCGTAGAGTCATTAGAAGGAAGAATTACACACCCAACCCAACGCACACACATCCCTTCAGTATCTGACCTGAAAGTCACTATTTCCTCAACTATATCCCTGGCTAATGTCCACCCATGTTTTAAATACTTGCTTTGATATTTTATCCTTTGGAAAGCTTTTCTTGATTTCTCAAATTAAGTTTTAGCACTTTACTAGTACGGTGGAGATGGAGAGCATGATTCATTATTTTTGAAGAAAAAACTCAGAGACCGGAGACAGCTTTACAGAGAAGATGATTGAAAATTGTCTGAAGAATGAATGGGAGCTTACAACGAAGAACAAGAATGAAGGAACTCATGCTCATCCAGATGTGATCTGTTGAACATAGACATCTATGAGTATGTTAGTATTACTCAAGATTAAGTTTTAAACAAACATTATGTGAAAAAAAAGTTTGCTGAAGTGCAGTAACTGAATTCTGGGTGCTATACCATGGGTAACCTCTGAGGTATTTCAGGGAGCGAAGTGAAAGTGTCAGGTTTATTTTTTGTAAATATCGCTTTTGCTTAAGTATGGAGGATGAACTTGAGGCAAACTATACTGAAAGCAGGAGAACTATTAGAAGACATTTCTAAAGCTGAAGAAAGGGGTAATTAGATTTGAAAGTCAAATGGGGTTACTTTGAAAGTAACGTGAAAGAAATTAAGAAGAAAATAAACATTTAAGTTAAAAAAAGAAGACATTTAGTAGGAAAAGAGAAAATATATACTGATAGCCTGCTTGAAGTAGGCAAGGGAGAAGAAATTGAGAATGTCATTTAGTTTTCTAAATGACTGGGATGAATGAATGGCTGAAGACCACAAATGGAGATAGGATAAGAGGGAAGGCAAGTTTCAAAGCTGAGTTGGTTAAACTGGGAACCCCAATTTTCTGTCTAAAGAAAGGAGTGGCATTTACTGTCAAGAATAAAATCAGGAGTTGGTTAGGGGTTTTGAGTGGAGTGACACATGTTTTGAATTACTACTGAGGAAAATGGGAGTGGGAGCTAAGAGAGGGCAAGTAAAACCTTTTATGAGCAGTGGAGAGAGGTAAGCTGAAGTTGAAGGGTATAGACATTTAGCAGCCCCACTATGGAGTTGTATTATTATTTCTTAATCAAACTCCTCAGAGTACAAGAACAGACAATTTGTAGGAATTATTGAGGGTTAAAAGATATGATGAAAAGATGTAGTTGCAAAGGAGTTGAGGGTGTTTGTGAATCTGTGAAGGGGAAGAAATGAGTCAACTAAGGAATATCATAGAATCATGAGGGGTTTTCAGGATTCTACAAGGTGGAAGGGTAGGTGTAAAGAAAGGGGTTCTGCAAATGAGTCAGAAATGCAAGGGATAATCAGAGAGCAGGAAGCAGACTTTTTGATTCTAAAACACAGAGAAGTTTCAGCTTCTGAGAAAATGCAGGAAGAGACTTGAAAAGAAACTAAGGGAGAAGAGAGAAAGATCAAGCCCTCTGGCACTGAAGGGATTGCTTATAATTGGGAAAGGGTGTTGGAGAGTTCTATATGGGCATTGAAATTGTTCAGGATGATAGCAACCACTTAGGCAGAAAGCAGCTGTGATCCAGGAGACAGCCTGGGTGAGTTGGGTGAGTAAGGGTGCTGTAATGAGACAACAGTGAGTAATGATGCTATAGTCTGGAGGCCAACAGATGACATGTACAAGGAGGGTATGTTTTTTGTGAACAGGTAAACTGATCTTTAGTGTAGGAGGATTTGTTTTGGGGGGCCAGAGGATAAGCCTAAAAGGTCTCTTAGGAGAAAGCTGAACTTTCTTGTACAGAAGGATCAAAAGGAGGACGGGGATGGATGAGGAGGGAGATGGGGACAGCTCATGATACTGAGGCGTGAAAGAATGAGAGTGCTGCAAGAAAAGCAGAGCATTTGGAGAAAAGCCAGATTTGAACTGGAGTAAGGAGGTGGAGGGAACATGGTGTGTTCTGTAAAGAGGTTGAAAGTGTAGTGTTTATGTCCTGAGATAAAGTTCAGAAAAGAAAGTAACTCAGAAAATGGAAGGAGGAACAGAGCAGATGTCATACAAACAGCCAAAGATGGTGCCTGTGGCTCTCACATTGTTTAGTTCTTTATAGCAGGTTAGAACCATTAGCCCAAAGCCTGCTGGCACCAAACTCATGTTCTTACACATCCAGTTCCTTAAAATGTAGCCCAGATAAACATAATAAGCATATGTTTAGCCATTTAGAACCTGCTTACTTACAGAGCCTGTGAATCTACACCTGAAGTCTGTTAAGCATAGATAAGACAAACCCTGCAGCTGCAGAGGACCCTGTGCTACTGCTGCCTTTTGGAGCTCTCTGACCCAGAGACTCCTCACTTTGCTGCTGAGTGAAACCACCTTGATATGCAAGCCCCCTTCTCCACTGGGAGGTCCCTTGTCCTGTTCTCTGGATGGGAGAATTGTGTCACTGACTCTGGAAGGTCTCTTGATGGGACACCCTCCTCGCCCATACAGCTCTGCTCAAGCATGATCCATTAAAGATTGTGTGTTACTCTGTCTCATGGCCGTGCCTCTTTCTTGATCAAACTGCATATCCTTGAACTTCCTGCAGCAGAGGACAGAGTGACTGTAGTCAATTACAGGGGTGGTTGAAATGAATGTAATTGACTAACCTTAAGCCCAGTTACTCTGATGTTAGACCGTTAGAGGCAAGAGATGGATAGAAATCTACAGGGGCTTCATTCTGGTACTGAAAGTGAAAGTATTAGTCATTCAGTCATGTCCAACTCTTACGTGACCCCATGGACTGTAGCCCACCAGGCTTCTCAGTCCATGGAATTCTCCAGGCAAGAATACTGGAGTGGGTTGCCATGCCCTTCTCCAGGAGATCTTCCCAATCCAGGGATCAAACCCAGGTCTCCTGCATTGCAGGTAGATTCGTTACTGTCTGAGCCACCAGGGAAGCCCCTTTCTGGTATTAGGTGTTATAAAATATGAGTACTAAATTAATCAAGGAAAATGAACACTAATTGATAAATAGGGGTGGCTTCTACTCTTTAGAGAAATAAAAAGATAATTGTAGAGAAAAGACTATAATGAACTCTGCATTCTTCAATCTAGTTGACATGCTCTTGAAATCATTCATGAGAATATATATATTGCAATATATCATATTTTATGAATAATCGATTTGTGTAGATTTTTATGTGCATCAGGGAAAACTATCATTTTGGGAATCCAGTGAGGTAGCCTTTTGTGAAATGAAGCATGTTTATTTTATTTATTTAAATGAAAGTACATCAGTTCAGTTCAGTCGCTCAGTCATGTCCGACTCCTTGCGACCCCATGAATCACAGCATGCCAGGCCTCCCTGTCCATCACCAACTCCCAGAGTTTACCCAAACTCATGTCCATCAAGTCGATGATGCCATCCAGCCATCTCATCCTTTGTCATCCCCTGCTCCTCCTGCCCCCAATCCCTCCCAGCATCAGGGTCTTTTCCAATGAGTCAACTCTGCATGAGGTGGCTAAAGTATTGGAGTTTCAGCTCATTGGAAGGACTGATGAAGGTACATAGGAAAGTTTTTAATTACTAAGTGAATTTTGAGTGCTAAGTCAGTGATTATAAAAATGAATTCAAAATAGAATTTGGTATTTGTATTAGTTTCCTATTGCTGCTATAACAAATTACCACAAACTCAGTGGCTTAAAAACTGAGTTATTCTCTTACAGTTCTGGAAGTCAGAAATTGAATATGGGTCTTAAGGCTAACATGAAGGTGTTGGCAGAGCTGTGTTTCTTCTGGAAGCTCTAGGAGCAAATTGACTTCTTTGCCTTTTCCAGCTTCTTGAAACCATCTGCATCTTTGCTTCATGGTCTCTTCAGAATACATCATTCCAACTCATGTTTTCATTCTTGGCTGGCTTTGACCCTCTTGCTCCCTCCTATAAAAACCTTCTGTTTATATTGGGCTCACCTACATAATCTGAATACTTTCTCCTTCTCAAGATGATTAATAACATCTGCAAAATCCCTCTTGCCATGTATATTAGCACGTTTATAGGTCCCAGGGACTAGTATGTGGACATCTTTGAGGGGGTATTCTTCTGTCTACCATGGTATTGAATACCCATTTTTAACATTAAAAGGCTTTTGGAATAAATATTAGTAAGTTAAAGTTTTGGATTTTTTCATAACCAAACATTTAAAAGGAAGAATGATCATTAAAGTTTGACTTTAAGGTTTTATAATGATTATTCTCTGAATCTCAAAACACTGCCCAGGAATATCTGCCCCACTTTATATCATTGAAGCTTACTCATTATATAGCAGATTGTTTGGCTGCTTAAGTGAGGGGTGAGTAAGTGGATTTAGATAAAATAAGAACCAATTTGATCCTTTCTACAGAATGTTTCTTAAATTCTTACGGTTCTTTTTGAAAGGATTTCCCCCCAAACTTTCAACATGTACGGTTGGGTATATTTGGAACTCAAAATTTCACTTAGAAATGAAGTCTATAAAATCACACTTGGGAATACAGATTGAAGTTTGTGTGTGTGTGTGCGTGTGTGTGTGTGTGTGTGTTTGCATGTGTATATGCGTGTCTATTGTGTTTATGTAAATGTGTGAGTGTTTGTGGTAGGTGAATAGTGTGTCAATGGAGCATTATACAGATATTTTCCAGTCCATTTAAAATAGGAAGAACTAGAGCAGGAATAGATGAGTATGGAGAACAGTGGGTCAGGGCCAGTAAGTACTACTGAACTTTGTTTCTTTAAGTTTTTAAGTGTCCAACTGAACTCAAGTTAAATCTTATGAATCCTGGCATGGAATTCTATAGTATAACACTGTGGTTGTTTTAATCAATATCAGAGCTATTAACCTATTGCACAATCCTAATCATGACCCTCTGCTTCAATTTGGTGAAATAGTAGGAAAATCCTATAAACTCAAGTTCTTTGCTTTGTATTTTAAATTGATAGGTATTCGTGTTACGATTGCTGAAATTTCCTAAAGTAATGTATTTCTTGAATTTAACTTAGACTTCAAAACACTGTTATATCAAATTTTAATAGAAAAAGGTATCTATTTTTTAAAGAAAATATGTGGATAGGTCAACATAAAGCCTTCTGACACCTTTTTTGAAAGTTGAACTCTTTGTCAGTCATGCACCATTCTTCCTAAAAATACTAATAATTTCTGCCTGCAGAGAATCATGAAGACTTGGTAGTTAATGTAAACTAACTATGAAAAAGAACTAAATCCAGCACTTTATGCTATCTAATTATCTCAGCATAATTAACTGTTTGCTAGATGTAGTGCCCAGATCCTTTTTTCCAAACTTAAATTTCATAATCCTTTTGATTACACAAACATGATAGTCTATCATATATGTGAACTAGAGAGAGTGCATAAGGAATAATTAGGTTCACCTGGATTTCTTTCTTTCTTTTTTAGCTTCATCTCCACCTCCCTAAGCTTTGAATGCAAATTTAAAAATTGCTTCTGTTCAGACACTCACAGAATCATTATTTCCTTCTCACTAAAATGCAACCTCTAAGATATGTCTAAATAAAAACAAAGAAATCACACATTTGAAGATAATTAGTGCTTTTGCTTGAGAAAGATTTATCCAGTCTCAAGACATGCTTCCATGTCCATAACAATCAGTGCTTATCACTTGGGTATCTCTAAACCCTTGATCAGAGGTTCATATTTTAGCCCCCAAAGTATTCATTTGTAATTCATTAGAAATGTTTAAAGTGTCAGGGAGCAAGGGAGCACACAGTCCACTATCCTTTCTTTTTGACCACTAGCACAAGTATGATTAAAGCCATAGAAAAGGCCAGTAAATGAGAAAAATGCAAATGTTCATCATATTCCATTGCTGTTTTGACACAGCAATTAGATTTGTGCAGAACAGCGAGATTGTTCCAATTCTATTCTCCCAAACATAAGTTAAAAAAAGAGGTTACATTTGTGACTGTAGCTCGTGGAGCATCCAATCTGGCATCCTGAAAATCCATATGTAAGCCACACTTATATCTTAAACCTGTCAAACAAATAAATGTACAGAAGCAGTAATTTATGTACTTTATAGACTGTTTTGCCCTTTTAGAGCAAAAGCCTAATTTTCAAGTGTTGCTATTTTAACTTCTGGCAGTGCCTGGGAGATAACTGAGGTTCAAAATGTGAATTTTACAAGTAAAATGTGATTCAAAAATTGATTTACCCTGTTCTCACTACATGTGAGACAGAGAAGAGAAATGCTGGGTGTTTGTGAGCTTTAGGCAAGGGGAAACATATTGCTAAGTACAGAAGCCACGCAAAACTTTGCGGGTTTTCAGTTTAGAAGTGAACTTGAGCCTTTCCCAGTTCAAGTTCTGTTTAGGGCCGGCAAAACATGACTTTCTGATTCAAAGAAATAAGGCTTAAAAAGGCTTATAAAACAGGCTCGCAGGCTTCTTGTACATCAAATAGCTCTTACACAATGGCATTTAGATGATTTAAGTGTAAATGAATCAAAGACATATGGATTGCATTTCCCTTGAAATACGCATGGGTTTTAAAATGAAGGGAAAACACACTTGCCAAAATCCTTTTTGGGTTGTGCTGCATCAAAAACATTTGGAAATGGCTTTGAATGTTTGGAAGAACCCCAGATACCGGGTTCAGTCACCCCTGGGATTAAATCGGTATCCTTCATCCAATGATAATCAAGCCCCTATTTTGCAAAGACATTTCTTAAAAACATCAAGGCCCTAACCTGGTGCTCCTGAAAACTGACTTTGTTGAGGTTTGAATCACTAATTCAATGATAGGGTCTTATTATGCAGTCTTCCCCAGAGACCAAGAATCCATTTTGTGTTATTGAAGCCACCAGAAGCACATTTCAACTTTACCCAGTTTCTCAAATGTGGCTAAAAATGTCAATTCTCTTGGTTCTGGAGGTAGAAAATTAGTGGTTCTAGGGATCCAAAAGGAAATCAAATTTTCAAGCTGAATGAAAGGACTACATGATCAAGAAGATAAAAAAGGAAAACTTGTTTGTTCTCGAAAACATATGCAGGCACAAGTTCTGACATCACGTGGCTGTTAGCATACTTTAATTTTTTTAAAAAAGGGAAGGAAGGAAGGAAGAAAACTGGATGGTAAAATGTCTTTGGAGATAAAAAGAGAGATTCTGATGAAATGCAGAAATAAATTAGATTTAACGGAAATGGGTAGTTTCATGAAAATAGCTAAGCAGAAATAAGAACAAAATACCAAGTACAACACATTTAAAAAGACTGATACATAGGAAGGTGTTGCATTGAAATGAATGAAACATGGATTGGCACAAGAGATTAACAAGGCATTAAAAAGGAGCTAGGGAAGGGGGCTATGCTATTGGAAGAAAGTGTGTTAGATGTTGGAATCAAGGAGAAAGGAAGAAAAAAACAACATAGGATAATGCCTAAACTGAGAGAGAGGTTACACAGGCACTTAGAGCCAAGGGAAGAACAAGAAAAGACCGTCTAAAACATGTGACGGGCTGTATTCAAGCCTGTGCAGCAGAACAGCTTATGTTAAAAATCCTAGATCAGATTTTGTATGCAGTTCTGATGGAAGGAA
The DNA here is from genome assembly GCF_019923935.1 of Bubalus bubalis. Lineage (NCBI taxonomy): Eukaryota > Metazoa > Chordata > Mammalia > Artiodactyla > Bovidae > Bubalus > Bubalus bubalis. The sequence continues at coordinate 21,851,765 of NC_059165.1, read as the reverse complement.
AAACAGCTTTTGAAATTGCGTAATGACCTCCTGATAGGAAGGTTAACAGGATTATCCTGCAGTTCACTGGAGGATGGACAGCAGCTCTCAGCGTGTCCCTCACTCGGTGTGTAATTCCAATATTCTCCTTCACAGGGAAGTGTAAAATCGTGGTGCTACTCAGAGGCATTCGGTGGAAAGTTGGGATGCTTTTAATGAGGGAAACTGAACATGAAAGGGAAATAAAGGAAGGGAAGAACCTGGGTACCCAAACCTGAACTCTTTTAGCTTAATTTTGCCTTCCGTGAGTCTAGGGGTCTCTGGGGGCGCTGAACCTCCCTTGAGGTTTCAGTTTGCCCTGGTCTCCCCTCACTTCTGTCTGAGCTCTTGTATCCCAGTAACTAGTGTGGCATTCTCCACTTCTGACCGGTTCCTGCTCCTCTGTTCTGCTCTCCAGCCGTTTTCTTGTCCAAGAGGGGAAATACACCCCACCTTCCCTTCTGTATGGAGACCGCAGAGCAGCATTTCTTTGTATTGTCAATGTCCTGTGGAGACTCTAATGAGAAAGGCCTTCCTGCTTGGCTCCCTCTGATAGTCATGGCTTCGGTAGCCACTGGTGTGGGGGGAGCGTCGAGGGGGGAGGGTGGGAAGCGGTCCAGAAAATGCTCTGATCAATGCCCATCGGTCAGAGTCATGCTGTCATCCCTCTTCTTTTTTAATGATCCATTACTTTTGCCCTCAACTGGGGTTCTCTGACTTCCAAGGAACTGTATTCGTAAGATTAATTAGTGCCAGGTGCTGTAAATAATAACCTTTAGAATCTTGGGAACTTCACCTAGTCCAGGTTTTTCTTCTGGCTCATATCACAGTTTGTGTGGCAGGCAGCTTCCCATTCCCTGACCGTGGAATCCCATTTCCTCCATCCATCACCTTCTAGGGCCTCTTCAGACTTCACTGCTGCATTGTCTGTTTTAAGCCAGCTGACCAACAAAGGGTGAGGAAGATCATACGACGCAGTTCCATGCATATGAAATGAGAGTGGTGAACATGACTTCCATGACGTAGCACCAGTCTGAATGCAAAGGATGAAGGGAAATGTATTTTTTATGAGTGCCCAGGAGCAAGAGCTGACTCATTAGAAAAGACCCTGATGCTGGGAAAGATTGAAGGCGGGAGGAGAAGGGGACAACGGAGGATGAGATGGTTGGATGGCATCACTGACTCAATGGACATGAGTTTGAGTAAACTCTGGAAGTTGGTGATGGACAGGGAGGCCTGGCTTGCTGCAGTCCATGGGGTCGCAAAGAGTCAGACACAACTGAGCAACCGAACTGAAGGAGAAAGAATCATGATTGGTGAGCTTTTAGGCAACTTCTGCCGCATTGACCAAGGGGCATTCCCATGCCTAATGCAAATTAACCCTTGGTGGGCGTGTCTTCCCAGCCTTTGCCATATGTTCAGATATGTTTGAGTTCATGAACACTGTTCAGTGTGGAAACTGAGGAAGATTATTTAGATACACACAGCTAATAAAAGACAAGACTGGAATGTGACTCAAATTTGCCTGAGTCTCGTTATGTTCTCCCCCCAAATTTTATATTTTTGGGAGTAACAGTAGGTAGGTGATCAGACTGGAAGGAATCTATTTCTTTGCTTTGCACCCTCGGAGCCTGCTGAGATACCACAGCTTCACTGGTTATCAAAGATTTGGTACTGTGGAGGTTGCAGGTAAGGAGGTTCAAGGTAATCTCTATAGAGGAAGTCCTGAGATTGATGTTGTCTCATAGTGGCAGCGGAGAAGGCAATGGCACCCCACTCCAGTACTCCTGCCTGGAAAATCCCATGGATGGAGGATCCTGGTAGGCTGCAGTCCATGGGGTCGCAAGAGTCGGACACGACTGAAGCGACTTGGCAGCAGCAGCAGCAGCATCGTGGAAGGGAATGAAAAGCACTGAAATGCAGTGAACATGCCAGCCTGTCCTCCAGATTGGGTGTGGCAAGATGGCCCTCCAGCTGGCCTTGGAAAATACCTTCACCTGTCTCTCTCAAAGCTGAAGCAGAAAGTCAAGGGAAGGCCATTGAGAAAGGAAGACTTTAATATATGAGACTGAGCCTGGATTTCATGTTGCTCTTAAATTTTAGCCTTTTTTTTTTGTTAGTAGCTCTGTGGATATGGATGCATTACTTAATCTCACAGAGCCTTGGTTGTTAGAAAAATGAGGGTGGTGAAACTTAACTCACAAGGTAGTAAGAATTAAAGAGGTTAAAAAGGGCACTATGTATAACAAATAGGAGGCACTGCAACTAAGGGTTGCCTCATTTTCCATTTTATTAATTCTTTCCTTTAGTAAATGTGGCATCAAGGGGTGGCACCATAATGGAAAGATAATTCTTCTAAATGTCATGGAAAATAGCTGAGGTAAAATGATAAGTTACTTCATTTATTTAGCTATTCATGAACAAGTTGTTAATCCATTTCTTTTCATTTCTTTTCATCCATCCTTTCATTCTGTAATTTATTTGTTCTTTCACCAGTTCAGTTGCTCAGTCATGTCCGACTCTTTGCGACCCCATGAACCGCAGCACGCCAGGCCTCCTTGTCCATCACCAACTCCTAGAGTCCACCCAAACCCATGTCCATTGAGTCAGTGATGCCATCCAACCATCTCATCCTCTGTCATCCCTTTCTCCTCTTGCCCTCAATCTTTCCCAGCATGAGGGTCTTTTCAAATGAGTCAGCTCTTCGCATCAGGTGGCCAAAGTATTGGAGTTTCAGCTTCATTTGCCAAATATATACTCACTGGAGGCAAAGCATCATAGTAAATATTCTCCAGGCGATCTTCCCAACTCCAGGATGGATCCCAGGTCTCCTGCATTGTAGGCAGAATCTTTATCCCCTGAGCCACCAGGGAAGCCTATTAGTAAACATGGGAAATCCAAGAGGATCTCCTGGACCCTGCTTTCAGGACCTGTATCTTCTAGTTGCGGAGACAGGCATGAGCACAAGTCATGGAAATTTTGAGGTGGAGCATGATAAATGACATTTTATAAATGAAGTACTGTGATAGTGCAGAGTAGGGAATGTGAAAAGTGTAAAAGAATCAGTGGCATTTGTGTTGGGACTTGAACAATGGTGGCGCTGGGATTCTGAATAATAGCAATTTTGGACTAACAATCCCACTGGCAAAAGAAAGGATATTCCTTTTCTTTAAAGATTTTTTTTTTTGATGTGGACCATTTTAAAATTCTTTATTGAATTTGTTACAGTATTGCTTCTGTTTTATGTTCTGTATTTTTGGCCACAAGGCATGTGTGGGTAACTCCCTGACCAGGGATTGAACCTGCACTCCCTGCATTGGAAGGCAAAGGCTTAACCACTGGACTGCCAGGGAAGCCCCACGGGTATTTCTTTTGAAGCTATGTTTACATAACAAGAACACCAAATGTTCTTAGAATGCTTATTAAAAATCAATAAGGAGAATTCAATTTTGAAAGATGCTTTCATTCATAACTTTCTTACAAAAATCACAATTAAAAGACTTATAGAACATTCCTTTTTTCTTTTCACTTGTTTGCCAAAAAATTTAATAATTGTTGTTTTTAATTAGGTTGCTTAAGGGGTTGTATGAGTCAGCTTGGGTTTCCATAACAAAATACCATAGATGAGGTAGCTTAAACAATGGAAATTTGTTTTCTCACAGTTCTGGAGACTGGAAGTCCAAGATCAGCTAGCCAGTTTGTTTGGGTTCTGATGAGAATTCTTATCCTGACTTGCAGACTACTGCATTTTCAGTGTATTCTATGTGGCAGAGAAAGAACTCTGGTGTCTGTTCCTCTTATAAAGGCACCAGTTCTATTGGGTCAAGGCTCTACTCTTAGGACCTCGTTTAATAACCACCTTCTAAAAGCCTGTATTTCTAGTATGGTCACATTGGAGATTAGGGCTTGAACATATGCATTTGTGTGTGCATGCCCAGTCTTGTCTGACTCTTTGCAACCCCGTGGACTGTAGGCTACCAGGCTCTTCTGTCCATGGGGATTCTCCAGATGAGAATACTAGAGTGGGTTGCCATTCCCTTCTCCAGGGGATCTTCCCAGCACAGGGATTGAGCCTTGGTCTTCTACATTGCACATAGATTTTTTACCACTGAACCACCAGTTAAGCCCCCAGTGTCAAAGGCAATATCTATTTGAAGTAGTACAGGAAATACTCCTCCCTTTTAGGTAGACCTATGAAGATTCTCATAAGGATACAAATATAAATTTTATCATTTTCCAACTGCTGGTTTTATAGAATATTCACACACATTTTATAGGTTGGTAAACATTTTTACAGCTGTGCTGGATTTTGTTTTTCTTGCAGGTATTAGAGATTTTTTTCAGCCTACACAATTTAATCATGATTAATGGCATGTTCTCAAAACCCAACATGCATGGCTTGTAGCAATAAAAATAATTACTATTTGTTGCCTAAGGAGGGTAGAAAGAATCTGAACTTTTACCAGAATTTGAGTTAATTTCAAAAAGGTGCCACCTTTCCATATAAATCACCTATTTGGTAAAACTGTTGCCAGTTAAATATGCAAAAGGGTTTCAATTTCTTTTCATGTTTAACTCATGTATCAGGACAAAAATTCTCCTCTGTAATTCACATTCAATTCTCACCTGTCTTGTGTCCAACACAGCCACACTGTGCTATAAAAAGAGAATTTAGATGAAATATCTGCTAGTGGTAGATGGGTTTTGTATCCCCTCAGCCAGAGGGGACTGTTCCTTTGCAAATCACGTGGTGTCCCCTTTTCCCTCTACTTTGGTATCTTCTTGCAACTGACAGTATGTTCAACTGAATGATGACAACTCTGGAAAAGGCAAAGAAATTACACATAGGCCATGTGCAGCTTTGGAGGTCTATATGGAAGGAATGGCAGGGTCGTGAAGGTGGTTAATGAGAATCAAGAAAAAGGTGCCACTTCCTCTGGTTGGACACAGCCCACACCATGCCGGGGTACGTGGTTTGCAGACAGGGCCAAGGCTGGATTTCAGTTCCCATTTGCTCCTTTAGGTGGGCAACTGTTTGTGGTGGTCCTGGGCAGAGCCAAGTTAAGACCTAAATTGAGGGATCAGTTTATAAGCAGTACCTGCTTAATATACTTCGCACACAGTAAAAAGCTGGAAGATGGAGGTTATGAGTGAACAGTTTAATCACCATTGTAGTCAAACATTACCCAGTCCTTTGCAGAAAACCATATTCCAGAATGAGTCTTCAAGTCCAGATTCTAAAAGTTTTCTATTAATCTAGCAGAAAAACCTTTAGGAGTAGCATGGTCAATTTATACAATTCTCCTCTTGAATAGGATGAAAGATCATCTCAGACAAAATAAAAGGAATTGGTCTTATTTAGTTAGTTTTCTGATCTATCCAAGTCTATTTGGATTTGGGATTATCTGTGTTTTTGTGTGCAAGGAAATGATACTTTTCCTCAAGTAAGTTCAACAAACCTTGTACAAAGCCAGAGACTGAGATGACTAGTACAGTATCCCATGCTCTTAGAGGATTCTTCAAAACGAGAGGGGAGTTGCAGTGTGTTCTTGCAAAAAACACAATGGTTTCCTCCTTGGGTCCAGGCCTGGCTACATAGTTTTTGGATTTCCAGTACAAAATGATAACAAGGAAGCAACAAGTTAGGGAAGTCAATTTCTACTTCCCGCCAGCCAGTGGGTGACTCTCAAGGAATCACAACTTCTGTGCAAGAAAGTTAGTACGTGGATCTGAGGTGAACAAGAAGCTCTCACTGGGAATTCTGGTCAGGAAAGGGCTCTACTGGTGGGAAACAGATCTGGGTGGAGGTTGGAGGGTATGAGTGTTGGAGATAAGTCCAGGGTGACGTTCCAGTGTTCAGTAATCATTTATTAAGTGCCTACTAGGTGGCTCAGTGGTAAAGAATCTGCCTGCCGGTGCAGGAGACGTGGGTTCAATCCCTGGGTTGGGAAGATCTCCTGGAGGAGGGCATGGAAACCCACACCAGTATTGCTGGGAGAGTCCCATGGACAGAGGAGCCTGGAGGGCTACAGTCTGTGGGTTTGCAAAAGAGTTGGACATGACTTGGCAACTAAACAGCAAACAATAGCAACATGTCTCAGCCCCGTGCAGCTGATATAATGTTAAGAAAAATCAGATGCATTCTTTATTCTTATGAGGTTTACAACTAATGAAAAAATTAGGGCCAGATTGAAGAGATTCTTGAAGTATCATTTGTATTCATGGTTTCTCGGTAGACCTGAAAATCTCTCCAATCAGAAACATTTGTCTTAAGTCTCCTTGACCTCTACTACTGCCACCCATGGTTTAAATTATTTCTTTTTCCACATAGTATTTACTAGTCCTTGGCCCTATCTGTCTAACGCTAAAGAAAGAATATATTTTTTGAATTTAGTTTTCACTCCTTTCCATTCTTTATTATGAGTAATAGCGGAGACAGGAATGTGTTACTAAGGCAGTCTTTGCCAGGGGTCACTTGTAGTTTGGTTGATTGGAATTCTAAGCATATTACCCACTGTTAAATTTTGCTAGCCAGCCCCTAGGAACATATTTAGCCCATATGTACCTGCAGTAAATACCGTAGAGTATAACTACCACATGGGAAAATGTTTCCGTGGGAAAACTCTCAGGGAATTCTGAGGACATAAAATTCATGACTTACTGGGGATGGGTCTTTGCTGCTGTGATGATGGAAGGGCCTGCCTTTTTGATCATTTTCCACGGCACCTCAGGCCTGTTCTCTAAAGTGAAGAGTGGGAGCTAAGAGTAACCCAGAGGTTAGGGTGTGGGAGGAGTGAAGGACGGAAGTATAGGGATAGATACTTGAGGCTGTGGAGAAGGGGGCAGAACACGGTTGGAAAGAGCAAGGGGAACAGAAGTGGGAGACCGTAGATAACAGTGGAGACCTGAAGAAATAAGGACCAAGAAGTTTGAAAAGAGAGGCAGAGGTTAAGGGGGAACAGGGTCATCTTGATCTTATTTCCTATTCTGGCTGTACTCAATCTCTGCCGAGTTACTGAAAGCCATCTTGAAACTGTAGCGGTTGGGTTAACAGGAGCATAAAAGATCATAGGATTAATAGTCTGAAGGTCAAGTGGTAAACCCCAGTTTTCCCATTTAGTTTCGTGGCCTTTAGGTAAGTTACTTCACTCCTCTGAGCTCTGGCTCCCTTATCTAACAAATGGGCGACGCTAATGGCCTCAGGCTTATGCAGTTATTTTAAGAAATAAATGAGTCTATGTATGCGGAATATAGAATGTAAGCCCCAGACGAGTAGAGAATTTGTCTCGTTCCCTGCTGAATTCCCACCACGAGAAATAGTTCCTGGCACTCTGCAGCGGCTAAACAAATACCTATAAAACTAATGAGTAAGTAGGAAGAGATTTGTAAGTAGAGTGACATTTGAAAACGTCTGGTCCATGGGTTGTTCACAGCTGATTAAGCTACTGTAAAGGTTACAGAAAGTGAAGATTCTAGGAGGTGAGATTGTCTGAATTCAAGTCCTAACTCTGGAACTCACCATCTCGGTAACATTGGGGAAGTTTTACCCTCAATTTCTCCTTCCAGGAAATTTGGGTGATTATAGTCTTCACTGTATTATGGGGTTATGGGGAAAACAAGATGAGATAACACACAGCATTCTTTGCCCTCAGTAAATGTTAGCCGTGTTGATGACAAGGACGACCATGTTGCCATCAAGGGTGGTTCTCAACTTATACAGGGACAAAATCTCCCTCTGTCCCTGCTCCAGAGCTGGGGCAAGGAGCGGGTGCCCTCTGCGAATCTTCTGGAGCCATCTTGGAAGGGTTTGTGTGGCCTCGAGTCTGGCAGGGACAGAGCTGAGCAGAGTCGTTCACAGCAAATCTGCGATGATGATCCTCTCATCTGTCTTCTAAGCTGTGGGTGGCTCCTTCTTTGGAAAGCAAGTTATAATCAGAACTTGGAACACACTACCCTCCAAACAATGCTCTCATTGCCTTTTCTGCCATTTAATTAATGCCAGTCTAATTTTATAGAAAGTGCATAAATATGACATGCATATTTGTACCTATATTTTCCTGTGAGACTCACCACAAGGTACATGGCCATGTCAATCATATCCTTCTGACGAATATCTCTGGCCTGAATACTTAACGTGACTTTTTTATAGCCACATTTGGGGAACTTAGCTAGTGGAGGGAAGGATATTGTTTAACCTAACCTTCAAGTTATCATTGACCAGAACCAAAAGGTGAACCTCCTATTTGTTCCAGATTACATTAACATTTTTCTTTTGGACTGTAGGTAGATGTCAGCTGATAGCAGTCAAGATTCCATTTGCTAATCCTTGCCTTCTAGTTCTTGACAGTCCAACTCAAGAAACAGACAGTGGTCTATGTATTGCCATTTGAAAGTTAAGAGGACACAATCCATGCATTCTGTTTGTAACTTCATTTTTAGTGAATATAAAATTAATTCAGGCCATGATATGAATGCATTCCAGTCCTGAAAGAGTTGCATCGTAACCCCTGCAGTTTTAGTAAGGACCAAGTGGGTGTTGGTGGAGTGCCCTCACTGAGCTTTGCTACAATTTCATTTTGCACTGTGTCTGCAAGCATGTGCTCTAACAAGCTGATTTTATTAGGAACAACTTTGAAGAACGAGTAGTAAAGCTTTTTCTTTTTTACCAAACATGGATTTTAAAAATTATACAGAAATCAGCATTGTCAAGTCACATGAAGTGCAATTATAAGCAGAAGGCTTGAAACCTGTTTTTGCTTAAAGCCTTTATTTGATTTAGCAAAAACAACAGCAATAAAATTGTATTCAAAAGCACTTGTGATTCCTTTGCCACAGTGTTATTACCAAGAGCAGGATCTACAAAACATCCCCCCTTTTTCATTTGGGTCAGTTTTCTGTGGGCCTTCCCCAAGCATCCAAATCTGGGTTTACAATTCTGGAAACAAAGGATTGTTCAGACTCTAGTACCCGACACTTGAAGCTTAGTATTATTAGACAATAATTATAGCATGGATTTTACATTTTTATTTTCTTGAAATTGCCTCTAGAAATAAGAGAATATCAGAGATTTAAAAAGCAAAAATGTGTCATTAAAATATTTAGCACAAACATTACAATTTTGTCTTCCTCCTGAAATTTTCAGTTTTCATTTTTATCCTATATTCTCCTGTCTTCAAAACAATACTTTTAACATTTTGAAACCCTAGGTAGTCAGGGCCTACAGTCAAGTCTCAGTAGGAACATAAATGTCAAAAACAGAGCAGAAAGTTGAGGACTGGTCTCTGACTCACAGTTCACCCTAAGAATAATTATTGAATGGTATAACAGGATTTGATTTTTTCTGATGTTTTGTCATATACGATCTACTACCTCATTGATTCTTGCTCATGTTTTTGCTAAATTAACAAAACAGAAATAGATGACTTTCAGCATTTCCCAAATCCTTTGTTTAACTAATGTAAAATCACATTTGGGATCTACAAGATGGAGGCCATGTGCCAATTCCAGAACTATCATTTTGCTTCTATGTTTTCAATAACCTCCTCAGGTAAGGTAGTCAAGGCAAGTGGCCACATATCTGTTTTAAATGTGATGAGATTGAGATGTGGACAGGTTAAATGACTTGCTCATGGTGACCTGGTCAGTGACATGGCAGCTAGAGGAATTCAGGTCTTCAGATCCCTTATGTACAGGCTTCTCTTTACTGCCCTGGGCAAAATGTTAATTGCTAGATTAGACAAACCTCTAAGTAGAGGGTTGGCCAGTTTTGTGATGAGACAGCTACCGCTAGCAAAGGATACTAGTTCCCGTAAGTTTTGTATGGCAGTCCTGGACAGCTAGCTCCCTGGACACTCTATTGAATTAGTCTTAAGGTGTGATGGTGATTTTGGGCACGCTAGAATATAGCATCAGAGACCTGGGGAGGTCCAGGTAGTGGACTGGAATAGCTGCAGCTATTAAATATCTAGGTCATCCTTTATAGAGGCTTGTAATATATACTCTAGCTTCTGATTTCAGAGCTGACAGAAAGGAAAAAAAATCCATCTTGCTAAAATGTAGTCAGACAGCAGTTTGTCTTTCCAAAACATTATTAGGTATTATTACAGAATGTGAACACCTTTCATTCCTGACAAACAGGAAATGTATGCTGCACTACAGGTATGTCAATCAGAGTGATAGCATCAATTTTATGGTTTTTAATTCATCCCCACCTCCTGCCGAGCCTTTTGCTCATCCCAAATTATGAATCTTAAAAGCTACGTGATTAAGAAGAAAAAAAAAATGTCTCTGCCTGCGTGAACTCCCGTGTGAAGAGCTTGGAGGCAGATATTTAAGAGATTTGTAAAGTGTATCCTGACTACACAGTGACTGGACAGGTGACCTCCATTTCCTGCAGCCGGGATTGCCTCCTCATGTTTTTGCTTTAGTACTTTGCCAGCAACTCAAACGGGTATAGTTTATATGCATGACACCTTTACATTTTTAAGGAGCAGAAGGAAAATAAGTAATGTTATTAAAAGCTGTATTTGTCAGTTCATGATATGTCAGTTACATTTTCAATTTAAGTTTTTAGTATCTGTTTCTTTAGCTGTGGTGTTTTCTTGCATCTTGATACACAGTCAATAATAAATACAAAGTCAGTGCTGGAGCCTGGCTTTGAAGGAATCAGAGCAATTTCTCTCAAAATTCTTGTCTTTCCACCTCTTAATTCTTTTTTTTTTCGACATGAAGAGCATCACCAGTGTCAGTGGAAAGTGAGGCTGATTAAAAATAAATAAATAATGTGTGCATGTGCACACGCATGCACACACACACACACAGACACACACACACTTTACTTCTCAACAGGGGGTTTGGGAGCCTGAGGTGTCTGAATCTGTCTCCCATGCTTGTTTCTTGTTTCTGGTGAGGAGCCATTTTTCTTGTTTTTTCCTTTGCGGCTCCACCTGGACTCCACTTGCTGCCACAAACTCGGCAATTATCACACACTTATTTAAGATTTGGGGGTGTGAAATGATAGCGACTGATTGAAAGGTGAAGCAACAATTAGCAGTTGGTCAATATCAGTCTCCTCTCCTGGTGCTGACCACAGAGTGAGTGTTTCATCTTTGACAGAAAATTCTCTCTCCGCGGATAGCCCAGGCTCTTGGATCTCTAGTAAGAACTTTCAGTGTTTGGGGGCCTCCACATTTAAATCGCTCTTGGCCATTTTAACTTTTGCTTTCACGTTTTGAGTGCTTGAGTGTTTCCGCAACAGAGCATGGAGCCTTGAAGTAACCCATGTGGTGTTTGCTTGTGAAGAATTTCTCATTCCGCTTTTACCACAATTTCTTTATGATTCAGAGTTGAAGTATGCTGGTTCTCTCCCATGCAAGAGAGCAAATGCAGGAAACAAGCAAGAGCTCTTCTTTTCCTGGTGGAGCACTGGTGTGAAACACCGAGTTTTGAGACTGGTGATGAGCAGCCACGCACAAGTGTGGCTAGTGCAGCAGGGCCTGTCTTCCCAGAAGGCTGAGTCCTGCAGAGAAGCTTGGGGGGGATGGAAGGTGTCACGGATCTTGTTAAAGGAGGCTTGGAGGAGTTGGCCACACTGCTTTTCTTTGTGTAGTTGGTATTAGCATTCCCAAAGCACATGTACTTACTCTCACTTGCTTCCTCAGCTAGGAATATGTCACCTGGGTGCTGAGTCTTAAGAGATGAGCAGCTTGCTTTCAGATCACCTGGATGGTGAAGCAGCAAAGCTGTGCTTTCTGACTCCAAATCCTGTGCTCTTTGTCCTACCCTATGATTGCTTATTATTAGAGCCACTGACTTGGAACACGTTTGTGTTTCAACTCCCAATTAGATTGTTTAAGTGTGAATTTCTTAATAATACTGATATGTTTTATGACAGGGCTTTGCACATGGTATACACTAAATGAGTACTTTTGATTAATGAGCTATCTGGTTTTCCTCCTCCCTTTGTGTGGTGCGGCGTTTAATCACATCATAGACGTTTACAGACATCACAAGGACTTATGCTGGATATTGGGAATGCAAGGTGAATGCTATGGACTAGATGTTTGTGCCCCCCTCCCCAGCATTCGTCTGTGGAAGCTTTAACCACCCCCCACCCAGTGTAGCTGTATTTGGAGGTGGGGCCTCCAAGGAAGTAATTAAGTTTGATGAGTTCGTAAGGGAAGAACCCTGATCTGACAGTATTAGCGCCCTTAAGTCCTTAGAAGAGACAGCACAGAACTCCCTCTCTTTCTCTCTGCTATGTGAATGTACTAAGGAAAGGCCACGTGAGGACAAAGCAGGAAGGCAGCAGCCTTTAAGCCAGGAAGAGAGCTCTCACCAGAAACTGAATTGACTAGCACCTTGTTCTTGGACTTCTCAGTCTCCAGAACTGTGAGAAAATAATTCTCAGTTGTTTAAGCCATCCAGTCTATGATATTTCCTTAGGACAGCCCAAGCAGACTAATACAGTTATTAAAACCAAACCTTGCTCAAGCATTTCATTACCCTGCAGAGTAGAAAGAGAATAGCCATAGTCAAACAGGTGGGTGAGTCAAACATGCTCATGTGCGTGGTCCCTTTGGGAATCAATCTCAGGGTTATCATCATACCACTGGGGTTCAAACACCCTCAAAGTCAGAATGCTTCAAAACATGCTGTAGTTTTTAGAACTTCATGTAACAGTACTTGAGTGTGTATGGTCAGGGTGAAAGTGAGAAAGATGGCAAAAGCCTTCAAAGAGATGATGTGAATCTGTGTCATGGAGAGTGACTAGTGTGTTTCCAGGGAATAAGGCAGAAGAAAGTGCTCTGTTTTCGTCAGAGGAAACAGAAGTATAAATGAACATGGTGAAATCCTGGATTCTGAGACTTTAATTAGTTCATTAGGGCTGGAGCTTAGGATGGACATGGAGGAGTTTGAAAGATGAGGTTGGGAAGATAAGAAAGAGCTAGTTCCTTAAAAAATGTTCATATGTTCAGCTTAGAAATTGGACTTTAATCTGTAAGCGATATGGGTGATATAAAAGAATTTAAACCTGTATAGTTTTGTAGTTCTGAATCAGATTTGTAGTTTAGAAATCTACTTTGTATGTACTGTGGAGATTGAACTGGAACCTAATCTTGGGGTTAGGGCTTGGGATGGGATTTCAGGGAGTGATGCTGGCTCATAAATTCTCTATGAAAGATTTCACAAAAAATCAGGATGCTGCCTTTGATATTACCTCCTTAGCTAAAAGACACACTTCGAATTTTCAACCATTTTAGAATTCAAGTAAGCCTTCTTGCTTTTAATTATGGCATTGGAATAGCTCTTTTTAAAAATTTTTTCTGGAAGAAGAAGTGACTTTTGTTCATGTGAATGCCACATATCATGAGTGACACCCATGGCTCTGGTCCTCCTCCTCAAAACCAGAGTGGCTCCGAAATGAGCAAACCAGGGGCCTGGTGTGAAATTCAGCATTCTCTACTTCTTCTTCTGAACACTCTCTGGTTTCATTTTTAGGAGGTACCCCATTTTGCTATGCTGCTCACTGGAGCAACTTGAATGTTCTTAATTGGATGTTTCAGAGAGCAGTTAAAGAGCAAGTAAACCTGTTCACTGAGCAATTCCTAGTTCAAGCCCTGAGCCCAGAATTCATAAAAGACACAATCTCACCTTCACCTGGTCAGGGCGATGTAGCCTGCAGTTAGTTGAAGCCCAGGGAAAAGTTCAAGCTTTTGTGGTATGAATTGGATGTTTGTGTGTGTGCCTAACTTATGTGTTTATAGCAACTGTGAACTCGCTCCTCTTTAACTCTCTGAAGAGTAACTCACACGTGGAAAAAGGTGGATAGACTGTCCTGTGGTCACTGTGCCTTCCTCTCAGCCTTCTGTTCATTCTTTCCTCTTCAAACAAAGTATCAGTCCGCTGGAGAGGGACTGTTCTCACTTGTATGTGTCACACAGAATCCTAAAAACGGACGTTACCTGTTGGTGCTCACGACAGCGGTGACTGGGTGTTGTGGCACCTGCAGACGCCTTTCTCCCTGAACTCTCGTTGTCAATCTGGGAATTTTGTCACCCCGGTTACCCCAGAATGTTTCCTTATGACTACATTCTTACTAGCTCTAAGTAACTCTTTTACTCAACGGGAACAAGGGCCAGATGGCATGCAGACATGTGCTTGAGACTGGGTGAGTCTTATTTGTTCTCTATTTCTTGTTACTTACTGTCACTCCTCAGCTAACCACACATAAGGAACCCACCCTGTGGGCTGTGTTTTTTTTTTTTTTTTGCTGTGCATATCTGAAACATGATTATAGTAATGTGCTTTTTATTAACATTATTGCTATTATGGGTTTCTTTTTGTTGTTGTTGTTTCAATCCACCTCATTTTTTGAGGGGGAAGGTGAGATATAAATAAATTCAACAATGTCAGCAGGTCAGCCAGAACACAGATGTGTAAATACAATGAATTTCATCCCCTTCTAATTAAAAAAACCTTGAACTTGTTCCAACAACACTGTTATAGCTCAAAAATAATTTTATTTGGAAAATTCTCTTTTGAAAAATGTCTTCAGAGCTTTTGCCTATCAATCACAGCAAATCATTGTTCTCTGAGGGTGGATTTGATCCTTTTTTTTTTTTAATTATTGAACAAGTAATTATTAGGTGCTTACTACGTGGCAGGCAGTATACCAGGTGCAAGGAGCAAGACAGACATGGTTTCTGCCTTCAGAGACATTTAAGATCAAATCTGAGATGAATGTCTGAGCCCTGGAAAATACCTTTACTGATAAGAACAAGATGTGACTGTACAATGACAATCTTAACTGCCGCAAATGACAATTTTAAAGAAGAGATTTAAAACATTTTGAGTAATGGCAGCATCTCTGGAATAACTCAGACACACTACGTGGAAGACAATCACTGATATTTTTTTCATGCATCCAGTATATTTCTATATAGTTTATAAAACACTTTGTATATATTATGTTAGTCTCTTCTCTCCGGAACTTCAAATTATCAATCAGGTTTGAGTACCAGTTTCCTCCACTGGAAAATGAATGATCTCTATGTAGGTGTCTTCTAGGCTAAACATTCTGTAATTCTTATGTCTCTGATCCCATGCATTTATGCTGTGTCCATCACTTAGAATAGTTCCTTGTGATCTCTTTTGCCAAGAACTTCCCAAGCAGAGATGGAAGTCTAGTATCTTCTCCTGGGGTGGTGAGCAGTGGTAGGTGGCCTGGCGTTCCACTGAGCTGGGCATTTAGAAGCCTGGCAAGGGATGGATTGAGCTCATCTCTCAGCCATGGAAGGAGGAGCAGAGGGAAACTGAAGTTGAAGTACTAAGTGAGGAAACTTCCCTTGCAGTGAAGAAAGTCTGAAATAGCAAGTTCAGGGTATCAGGCAGAAGGAGAAATAAGACTCAAAGATTGAAAAAAAAAAAATGGCTAGATAAAGAAGCTGAAGAGGTAGAACTTAGAAAGCTACCTGAAGAAACACGATTTATTCTTCTGGGTGCTAGAGTGAGAGCCTAATAACCATTAGAATGATAAACCAAAAAAAAAAAAAAAAGGAAAAAAAAATTAAGTTGATTTTTTCCTTAACACCATTAGTGGCTGGACACAGAAAGTAAAGTGAAAATGTAGCTCTGTTCTACAACATTACCTTATCAAATTTCCAAACCAGAAGCCCATTCCCGTTAAAAAAAAAAATTGCAGAGTGTTCATCAAAGAGAACATCTTGATGATTCCCAGATAGAACAAGTATTTAGAGATTGAAATGGAAATTTGTCTTGACAGCTCATCCTCAGCATTTTGGACCTTCTTTGTCCACATCGAAAATAAGATGCCAGTCAAAGTATTAAGTAGATATAACCATCTCTTCTTATGAAAAAAAAAATTGTATACAGCGTAAAAAATACAGAAGTTTTATTTTAAGACTTTGCTGCTGGGGACTTCCCTGGTGGTTCAGTGGTTAAGAATCGGCCTGCCAATGTAGGGGACACCAGTTGGATCCCTGATCTGGGAAGATCCCACGTGCCTCAGAGTAACTGAACCCGTGAGCTACAACTACTGATGCCCAGGTTCTAGAACCCATGCTCCACAACAAGAAAAGCTACCTCAGCAAAACACCCACACACGGCAGCTAGAGAGTAGCCTCTGCTCGCTGCAACTAGAGAAAGCCCACTCACAGCAAAAGACCCAGCACAGCCAAAAAAAAAAAAAATTACTTTTGGTTATAATTCTACTAAAAATCTTCTCATAAAAATACTTTGCTGCTCATCCCAGAAAAGTAAGTGGAGTATTTGGAAATGTCATAGCCATAATGAGAGATCAAAGAAGCCCCTGGTGGCTTTGGCCACACACACACACACACACACACACACACAGACAACACACATACACGTTATGGATTCAGGAGAAATTATGAGAGCATCTCCAGGAGCAGTGGGTATGACAGGGCCTCTTTGCTGAAACTTTTCCTTTGGGCCCAGCATTCTGGCTCATTTGTACTGCACGTTCAAAGTTCATATCTGTGTTCTCCCGGCATGGCTTACCCATAAGCACAACAAATTGTTCCAGGTGGGAAGAAGATACAGAGGATATAAGTATACAGAAATCATGGTGTAAAAAGCTGCTGATAATGTGTTTCTAGTTTTCTACTTATGTTTTTGTGTCATTTGCCCCTCTAGACACATTTTGGTAGCCTCATTTCAGCCTCATCTGCAGTTTGATTTTGCTTGCTGTCCTGCTTACTTTTCAACCTTTTTCTGGAAGTTTCCTAAGTATCTAGGTGTTTTGCTAGTCAGCAATCTTCCAGAATTTCAGCACCAAGAAGTCTTCTCACAGTACTTTTTGTTTTGCTGTTGCTGTTTTCTCTCCCTCAACAAATTTGTAGCAGTAGGTCACGCTTTTATCGAGAAACTTTATTTTCCATTTGCTCTCCATTTTGGCTCTATTATTAGGCTATGCTTCTGGTATTCTGATCCCGCTTCATTTCCAGGACGCTTGTTGACGTCAGTGGGGAACCTAGGTAGAAAGGTGGGCACAGTCCTTGGCTGGGCTCCACGGACTGTTTTGGGAAAAAGCGTATGGCCTCCTGGAGGTGGGACATCCGTAGGATGGACCCCTGTTCATTTCCTACAGACAGTGGAGCCTCTGCGTCATATTTAATGCAACTGCCGGTACAGAATGATATGCTTGCTCAACCACCCAAATATATTGACTTTCTGTTAAAAGGCTTTTAACATAAATTTTAGGAGATTAACAAAACACATCACAGACTGTTGCTGAGAAGGCAGGCTTTTTAACTCCGTTTCTCCTCCATTGATTTTAGTTAATATATTTCCACCCGCCCCTCCTTATTTTACTGTACCTTTTAATTTGTTATTCATTTGTTTGAAACCAGAACTCTGCTGAGGCGCTCTGGACCCACAGGAACTGAAATAGTTTGCCTTCATTATCGGGTAGACCTGCTCGAGTCTGTAGCCCCTGACAGAAACCACAAGACTGTACAAACTGGCAACTGTGGGTTTGTCTGTTCTCTATTGATTCTATTTCTGGAAAAAAACACGAACCAATGGGCGAGCCATGTGACTGTATAGCTGACCCTAGGCTCCCCTCAGAAGGGGGATGGAGACCTTTCTCAGACTGGCCATAATGGGACCTCGGCACTTTTCAGTTTGCTTCTTAACCGTGGCCTTCGATAGCTCTGACTTAGAAGTTTAACTCCTTGTATTCTGGAATACGAAACTGCTATAGAATCTTAAGAGTCTAGAGAATGTTATTCAAATTTGGTCATTTTGTCCCAAGTATTTAATACAAACATGAGGTAACTTTGCTTATAAAGTGTCTTTGTTCTTCTAATGTGAGAATTACAAGACAACTCCACCCAAACACTTCAAAAGAAAATGATACACGCATACCTTTTAAACTATGGCACTGCAACTGCTCTAGTGTTTATTTTTCTTGAGCTTTGGTATTGGCGCTAAATACCAATAGTCAAGTAAATAGAATGCATGACACCTATGTGGTATGGCCTAATGAGCGAGTTCTGGCCTTGCTGTAAACAAGCTCTGTGTCCTTATCTTCTCGTTCCTTCTCCCATTATATGTGAGATGATCAGATGATCTCTTAAGATCTATTCTAGCTCTAAGATTCAGAGTGAGTAAAAGCTCTTGATAACACCAGAGACATCCAGGTAGGGAGAACACATCCTATTAAACACACACACACTCAACAGAAAAACCAAAATAGCTCCCCACGCCTCCTCCCCCAACAATGACAATGCAGCCATCTGTTGGACGTTCCATTTCACTTAGCAGCTGCTCTCAGATACAGAAATCTGCATTCCTCCCGCTCTCGTGCTGGTATGCATGCAGCATGTGTGGGTACTAGCATTTGACTCTCCCACCCAAAGGAATGGCTTTCATTGAATAAAAATGATCACAGAAGGTTCCCGTACTCTCCCAATGCTGTTTTCCTGATAATAAGTATTTGGAACTATCTCTCCTCCCCTGTGTATTAAAATAAACCCTCTTAAAGATATGCACATCAAACAGTCATCTGAAAATTGAAGAGGACAACCAGGAAAAGGCTTCCGTGAAACTCCTGTTTTGTCAGAAACTTCCGCTTTGCAGGAGCGTGGGAGAGGTTGGAATGTAAAGTTCCATTTTATTTCTATTTTGTCAATACCTCCAACACTGCACTTAAGCTCTGAGAAATAAATATTGTACAAAAAGGAACCAGGAGGCTTTTAAAAGCAGTAATAATCTCACCCTCAAACTAAATGAAAAAAAAAAATAGGATGAATCTCCAAAGGGGATAGAAAGTGAAGTCCTTTAAATCCTTTCACCCCCACCCCCTTGCCTCTTCTCCAGGCTGAATTTTGTCCTCTACGTGGTAGACTGTATAAAGTGGTATATCATTTAAAAAGAGGCACTTGGGTTGGGGGTTGGGAGGAGCCGCAGTTACGAACAACAAAAAGGGGTCCTACAAGCCATGCAGACAGAGAACCTTGGGTAAAATTGGATCTGCTTTTGAGTACATAATTTAGGACATTTGTTCCAAGATTACTGTGGTTTTCTATAAATGTTAGTTTGCCGTATTATTTTCCATGAACTACTTTTCCAAAATGCAGAATATTTTGCCCCCCAAACATGGAAGCACTAAAGCTCAGATGAAACACTGATTCATGGGGAGTCACCCAGAAACAGCTGGTCAGCCATCTGCAGCCCCAGAGCCCTCTTATTTTTACTTTGTTCAGCTAATTCTTTATGTAGAGGGGAGGAAGATGCGTTGGTCCTGGGAGAAGTGTGTGACTCGTGTAAGAAAACGATGACTAACTCCTGCCCGAGACTGGGATCTGGTGGCCTGATGTGCTGATTTGGAGGGCACACATTTCCTATGTGCATTAGGCTCTCAGCTCTTGACTGCATGTGCATTATTTTCTGTGCATCCGGTTCTTTGGGAAAAGGAAAGAAATGATGATATGCCATTGATCGTTCTGTGGGAATTGTTCCAGGTTAGAGCACCCCAGAGAGCCATAACCAGTCTTTTCAAGGCAGGCAGAAGAGCCTGCAGAATCCAGGACTCGTCTCGAAGTCAGACCCGAGAGTCTGCTCCTTCCTCCCTCAAGGGCCCCCTGAATTAGGCCTTCGAACTGCCCTAGAGTCTGTGGTCAAAAAATGTTGGGGATAAAGGCACTGGTTGACACCATTTAAAAGAAAAACCATGGCTCAGTGCCATAGTCATGTGAAGTCAAAACGCGGAGTAAATGTTTAGGTGGTGCTGTTTGATTTTACATTTTGTCATTACTCTCATAAAGCTGTGGCTAATTCAAGCAAAATAGCCGTTTGCCTTCCAGAGTGAGTCAGGGGGCCTTGTTGACAGAAGGTGGATAGTTCCATTATCCCTCCCTTGTGGTACCCAAGGCAGTTCATTCAGATGACAGAGCCAGATGACTGTGTGGGAAGGAAAATGCTCTTCCGGTTCTAGAAGGAAGATTTTTTGGTGCACAGGTGTATGCTGCTTACAGGTAGGCGTAATTATAGTTTAATCAGATTCTTCAGTGTCTCTAGAGACCACTTTTGGCACACTGTTTAATATTTTCCTCGAATCATCAAAATCTTTTACCCATTCCCCCCAAAACATGAGTATATGTGTGTGTACACACACATACACAATACATATGTATGTGTATCTTCCTTGTTTGATTGAATTTTTTAATTGAAGTATAGGTGATTTACAGCATTGTGTTAGTTTCATGTGTACAGCAAAGGGATTCAGTTATACATATATATCTATTTTTTTCAGATTCTTTTCTCACATTGAGTATAGCTTCTTGTGCTATGCAGTAGGTTCTTATCAGTTATCTATTTTATATATAGTAGCATGTAATGACCCACTCCAGTGTTCTTGCCTGGAGAATCCCAGGGATGGGGGAGCCTGGTGGGCTGCCGTCTTTGGGGTTGCACAGAGTCGGACACGACTGAAGCGACTCAGCAGCAGCAGCATGTATATGTTAATCTCAAACTCCTAATTTATCCTCCCCCCTACCTTTCCCCGTTGTTTTCTATGTCTGTAGGTCTACTTCTGTTTTGTGTATAAGTTAATTTATATGTTTTCTTTTTATATATCCCACATACAAGCAATATTTTACGATATTTGTCTTTGGCTTACTTAGTATGATAATCTCTTTTTTATTTTGGCTGGTTTTCACTTAGGTTTTTAGTTTCCTTAATGACTTTCATAACTACACTGCAAGATAAATCGTAATGTTTCTCCATAAAAGGTAGAGAAGAGAAGCTTTTACTGCTACACATCACCTGTGGGGCATTAACCCAGGATCTAATTCACCAACCACTTCTAACTTTTCCTGGTGTACAATTATGAAAAGGCTCTCGGACAGTTAACCAGAACAAAAGACAAGCACCTTTAATTGATGAGGCGTACAGTTTTTAAAAAAGAATTGAAAAACCATCTGTACTGTCAACTTTTGTGTCTCTTATTCATTCCTGTTTACTCTGCTATTCAATCCAAATAAAGATTGTTTCCACCTCAGCAACACAAAAATCCCATGGACTACCCTTCAGGCTGTCAGTCAGAGGAAAGATATACATATGCCCAGAGTATACACTTGTGCTTGTTCACAGTGTTATTTGGGGAAAATATGTTGCATGTTCTCCTGGCTCTCCTAGTTTTACATTTTGAATTAATGCAATTTATTCTAATTTATGACAACTGTTTGAAAGGCTTGCTCTCCATTTTCCCATTTATAAAGAAGTTATTTACATAGAGGGGAAGAGCAGTAGGAGAGAATTGCTCTGTGTGGTCAGCTGGAAAAATCCAGTGGACTCTGTCTTGGAGTCAGCATTGTGCCCTGAAGCTGATGGTAACTCTCTCTTCTGCCACTTTGGTGATAGGAATGAAATTATGAGAACCTTTCTCCTACTTCTTAAAGAAAGTCTTATACAATTGAGCTAATTACCTCCCCCTCCTCTCTTGTTCTCTCTTCCTGTATTTATATAGCAGCTATCACCATAGTACCTACACACGTTGATAAGAGTGCTATTTTAGAAAAAAAAAAAAAAAAAGGCACAAGGCAGGGGGGAAAAAAAAAACCAAAAAACCTAGATTCTTCCTTGTCATAGTATAAGGATCCTGTAAGGCCAAAAATCATAAGTCTGCATGATTTTAGAGATTTTTAAAGAGCCCTAAATAAAAGAGATGAACCTCATTGTACCTGGAACAGTGCTTCACCTATAGTGGGTATGCATGAAGGATGTTTGTTGATTGGCATCACTAGTATCTATTCATCTCAAAATTCTTATTTAAAAATACAGTCTCATCCCTGAGTGCTCTGCTCTGCCTTCATTCTTACCTTCTGAGATTGTTCACCTCATGGTGAAGAGGGAACTCAGACAGAAGGATGGGCAGGAATATGTATTGACTTCATTATAGAATTGGAGAAGGCAATGGCAACCCACTCCAGTACTCTTGCCTGGGAAATGCTATGGACGGAGGAGCCTGGTGGGCTGCCGTCTATGGGGTCACACAGAGTCGGACACGACTGAAGCGACTTAGCAGCAGCAGCAGCATTATAGAATCTGGTTCTTACTTGAGGCTTTCATGAAATTCTATTGGCATATGGTGCTTATCCTGCTAATTGTGCATACACACAAAGTTGTATATGGATACTTATAACTTCAATTACTTATATCGTTAAAAGAAATCACAAGTCATAGAAACTAAGATTTGTTTTTATGGGCCAGATACTGTTCTAATTCATTCATTTTATTAACTCAATTCTCATAACATCTCTGGGAGGTATCAGTTCAGTCAGTTCAGTCTCTTAGTAGTGTCTGACTCTTTGCAACCCCATGAACCACAGCACGCCAGATTTCCCTGTCCATCACCAACTCCCAGAGCTTACCCAGACTCACATCCATTGAGTCGGTGATGCCATCCAGCCATCTCATCCTCTGTCATCCCCTTCTCCTCTTGCCCTCCATCTTTCCCAGCATCAGGGTCTTTTCAAATGAGTCAGCTCTTTGCATCAGCTGGCCAAAGTACTGAAGTTTTAGCTTCAACATCAGTCCTTCCAATGAACACCCAGGACTGATCTTTAGGACGGACTGGTTGGATCTCCTTGCAGTCCAAGGGACTCTCAAGAGTCTTCTCCAACACCACAGTTCAAAAGCATCAATTCTTCAGTGCTTAGCTTTCTTTATAGTCCAACTCTCACACCTATACATGACTACTGGAGAAACCATAGCCTTGACTAGACAGACTTTTGTTGACAAAGTAATGTCTCTGCTTTTTAATATGCTGTCTAGGTTGGTCATAACTTTCCTTCCAAGGAGTAAGCGTCTTTTAATTTAATGGCCAAAGTCACCATCTGCAGTGATTTTGGAGCCCCCCAAAATAAAGTCAGCCACTGTTTTCCACTGTTTCCCCATCTATTATAAATGAAGAAGCTGAGCAATGGAGAGGTTAATTAAATAGCCCATGATCATACAGTTGGTAATAACCAGTGAAAGGGATTTGAACCCAGGCATACCACATTATCATAGGAAATGGCAACCTGCTCCAGTATTCTTGTCTGGAAAATACCATGAATAGAGGTACCTGGTTGGCTCCAGTCCATTGGCTCGCAGAGAGTCTGATGCAACTGAGCACATACCACATTATGCCTTCTCTGTCTCCAACAATTCCATATTAGAAACTTGGACTGCAACAAAAGCCCTCAGGGTAGTATGATTTTAGGGCCTGAATCTTGCCAGTACGTAGTAATCTGCTGAACCTTAAATTTAATCTAACATCAGGGTAGGTAGAACTGTCCCATATTATTATTTGTTTATGTAGCTTTAAAATGTTTAATGCAGAGCCTACTTAGTCTGTGAAGTCCATGGCTTTACACTAAAACCATGCATTCATTATGTAGACATTTATTGAGCAACTACTATATAAAATGCTGCACATAGAATGAGAAATCATTTTGCTTTTATGGATAGATTAGTCTGCTGGGTGGGAGAAATTCAAATACATTAACAAATGGTTTAAATGATGCTTAAGTGTCACTGGCAGAATCTACAAAATGTGGCAGCAAGGAGGAAGGACTTTGGTGTGTGGATAATAGGGGCTAGGGCTGAGTAGAGTTCGGGCTACATGAGAACTAGATTCTTGAACTGAAATTTTGCAGAGTTGATGATGCAGTCATCAGCTCAGTGAGAACAATCTAGGAAGTGGAAGCAGTTTGTTTAAAGACTTGAAGTTATGAAAGAGCATGATGCTGAATGTGGTAGAGGTGAAGCGAGATGCCAAGGTGATGAGCCCTGAGGTTAGAAGTGTAAGCAGGGATCAGACTGTGAAGGACCACCTGTGCCCCTCATCTGTAGGTAAAGGCAAATGTGAGGGATGATAAGAAGGGTACTCCGCCTAATCGAGTTTCTTTTTTGGAAAATGAGCTCAGAAGTTGATGACCTGGAGGAGGGTAAAACTAAGGGGAAGAGGGACAGTTGAAGGGATATTCTGGCGTAGTATTAGAGACTGAACATGCTTTTAATGCTCATACCAAGCTTGTGTACCAGGTATTATCTCCAGTGTCCTGCACTGTCCAGATCTTCTTCCTAACCCTTTGACCACATCTCCCCAGCCTCTTCTGCTGCCTGTCTTCTTGAGCTTTCTGCTTGGCTCCTCTGTTTCTCACACTTCTCAGCCCAGCACACTTCTCTTCTTGCCCTCTGCTCATGCCCTTCTCTCCCCCTTGACAAGATCACTCCTTCTGAAGCAAGCCACTACATTTCATGCATCCCATTCAGAAGTCCTGGAATCAGAAGCCCAGGAGTCATCTTGCCCCCATGACTTCTCTCTCAGTACTGAACTCAACCCCATGTCCTGTTGTTTCCAGTCTTAAGTATCTTTCAACAGGTCTCTTTGTTGCAGATTTGGTTAAAGTGAACCTGTTCTTACCTATACTCTTGCAGCAGCATTTTAGCTAGTCTTAACTATATCTGGCTATCCGAGTAATGTTTTTTAGTAGTAACCTCTACTCTTCTGTTTAAAATTCATTGGCTCCCTATTGTGTGTTGTGTGTGAGTTAGTAGCTCTGCTGCTGCTAAGTCACTTCAGTCGTGTCTGACTCTGTGCGATTCCAGAGATGACAGCCCCCCAGGCTCCCCCATCCCTGGAATTCTCCAGGCAAGAACACTGGAGTGGGTTGCCATTTCCTTCTCCAGGCTCAGTTAGTAGCTCAGTTGTGTCCAACTCTTTGTGACCCCACAGACTGTAACCTGCTAGACTTCTCTGTCCATGGGATTCTCCAGGCAAGAATACTGGAGTGGATTGCCATTCCCTTCTCCAGGCTCCCTATTAAACAAATATATATATATATATATATATATATATATAATTTTCTAAGAATGATCTACAAGGACCCCTAGATTGGGCCAACAATTTAATCTTAAACCTCATTTCCCATTGCTAGCTAGCACACGGCCTGGCAACAGTAAGAACTCAAAAAACATTTGTTGGATGAATAAATGAACGAATGAATGACCCCCAACTTGCTTAAACTGCTGTGTTTAAAAGAATTAGAGGTACAGATAATCTAAAATACCTTCATTTTCATTTTCAGTTACTATCCCAAGGTAGCTAGTGATACTCAAAATATTAATAATCAAAGCCTCAGCATCGACCAGTTAGAAGGGGCATGGGTTGTGTGTCACTGTACATGTTCACTAGCAACCTGGCTGGACTTCTCTTTTCAACACAAGTTGAGTGTGTTCTCATTTGCACCAAGCAGAAGTGGTTCCGCATAGAGTTCTCTGCCTTTGGACATCATTCTAGAAGCCTCCTCCAGCCCCATTTTGATTCTTCTCTGAAGCAGCTTAAGGGCCAAGAGACTGGAAGGATAGTTTTATAGATGAGAGATTCACAGATCTTTAAGACGAGAGCAGCCCCAGTGTTCCTGGTGGATGTGATTCAGGGAGGACAGGCACTGTACACATTTTGTTTCTGTCCCTCCAGAATAGCCTTGGAGGGTACACATAGACTTTCCCTTTTTTTGAACCACTAGTGTTCCGTGAACTTTTCAGTCAAACCTTCTTTTCTCCCATTATACTCACCCCTCTTTCTCATCTTTTTCTGTTACCTATGAGTGTTTCTACCCTCCCAATGCTTCTTCCTCCCTTTCCTCCTCTTCCACAAACATTCCCAGATCCTTACTTGAAGAAAATTGTGATCTGTCTTACGAATTGGGAAAGGAGTACATCAAGGCTGTATATTGTCACCCTGCTTATTTAACTGTACATGATGCAGTGTACATCATGCGAAATGCCAGGCTGGATGAAGCACAAGCTGGAATCAAGATTGCCGGGAAAAATAACGATAACCTCAGACATGCAGATGACACCACCGTTATGGCAGAAAGTGAAGAAGAGCTAAAGAGCCACTTGATGAAAGTGAAAGAGGAGAGTGAAAATATTGACTTAAAGCTCAACATTCAGAAAACCAAGATCATGACATCTGATCCCATCACTTCATGGCAAATAGATGGGGAAATAATGGAAACAGTGAGAGACTTTATTTTTGGGGGCTCCAACACTGCAAATGGTGATTGCAGCCATGAAATTAAAAGATGCTTGCTCCTTGGAAGAAAAGCTATGACCAACCTAGACAGCATATTAAAAAGCAGAAACATTACTTTACCAACAAAGATCCGTCTAGTCAAAGCTATGGTTTTTCCAGTAGTCATGTATGGATGTGAGAGATGTACCTTAAAGAAAGCTGAGCACCGAAGAATTGATGCTTTTGAACTGTGGTGTTGGAGAAGACCCTTGAGAGTCCCTTGGACTGCAAGGAGATCCAACCAGTCCATCCTAAAGGAGATTAGTCCTGGGTGTTCATTGGAAGGACTGATGTTGAAGCTGAAACTCCAATACTTTGGCCAACTGATGTGAGGAGCTGACTCATTTGAAAAGACCCTGATGCTGAGGAAGATTGAAGGTGGGAAAAGTGGATGACAGAGGGTGAGATGGTTGGATGGCATCACTGACTCAATGGACATGAGTTTGAGTAAGCTCTGGGAGTTGGTGATGGACAGGGAGGCCTGGCATGCTGCAGTCCATGGGGTCTCAAAGTCGGACATGACTGAGCGACTGAATGGAACTGTCTTACATATTTAGCATATTCATTAAGGAACATCACCTACGAATCAAATAAATATTGCTTTTGTGCCTCCTTCTCTCACAAAACAAAATTAAAACAAGACAAAAAGGTAACTTTTTTACTTGAATAAAAAACAAAAATAAAAATTGATTTTTTTTTTTTTATTCAGTGAGGCAGTGATTTTTATTAACGAGGCAGTGATTTATTGTAATAAAAAACAAAAGAAACCAAACCCTATTGTGGCCAGAGTGCTTAAACAGATAAAAAAAAAAGGCAAATGAAAAGAGAGACTGATAAGGAGGAGGAGGAAAAGGTGCAGGAAGAGAAGGAGATTTCACAGGTCAAAAATTAAAAGGGAAGAGTGAAGTCAAAGAAAGGGAACTGGACAAATATATAAGTAGCCTGTAATGACCACACCCCCTTTCTGGTTGTCAATCTTTCCCTTCTCAACTCACATGGAATCCCTGTTCAACCAAAGGAAGATGAGCCAGAAGGGAAGAAATTACATCTGATTTTGTTCACAAACAGGGTTTGAGGACCCACTGTGTACTAGGTATTGTTCTAGGCGGTTGGGAATCTTTACCAGTAATTTATGTTGTGGATCTTCTGTGTTTCTTTTTATGTTAAGAGGATGTTCTTTTCAGAGGAACATTTATTTTGTCAGCCTCCCTTTTTGTCAGTTGCTTTGTGTGCCAGCCAAAACCAAAGGCAAAAAAGTAGGTAAAAAAAAAAAAAGCAAAAGAATAAAATCCTGCACATAAAAACCTTACAGAGATTTATATTCAGTATGCTGCAGCAAGAAGGTTCAGCCCTTTTCTTCTCATATTTGCATCTGTTTCACTATCTCCAAAAGGAATTAGCAGAATAAACCCCCACTGTACCTGGTGGAAGTAATTCACAGCGGCAACTTCACTGGTGCGGCTGGATATTCATGCTAATGTACAGGAGTTAAATATAGCACAGAACAAGTGTGTCAGAAGGAAAAAACAAAGCAACTGACTTGACACTGCAAGGGGCGGGGTGGGGGAGGCGAGATGATTATACTCTTAAGCACCAGCATAAACTGCAAACCCGGTAAACTGATAAGACAAGAATGTGGTGACTACATTGAACTGAGTCATGCTAACCTAATATCCTCAGTGGTAAACAAACAAACAAACAAACCCCCCCAAAAGAACAACTAAACATGCTGCCTAGATGAGTGTGGATAAGAGAGTCTGGAATAGAAACAAAAATGTGGTGATGTTGATTAATAAGCAGGTTCGATAGGAGAGATGAGGTTCTCTTAAGTTTTCTGGGGTTTTCCCCCCTTTCTAATGGGAGACGGCGCTAAGACCACACACCATTGGGTATAAACAGCAGTTGCATATGCTCGTCGTATAAATCGTATAGTTCCCGTTGCCTGATTGTTACATACCACTTTGAAAACTCTAGAGGAAATGTCTCATGGGCAGTGACTTAAAGGAAGGAGCTCTGTTCTGAGAAATTGATCCACGATCATGAGATTTTTTTCCTCTGGCTATGGAAATTTGGCTTCAACACGTATGTATCCCATTCTTCCCCCAGGAGACCGTGTGATGTATGAACAAAAGCACTGGATGGGGAATCTCGACAACGGTGTTTAAGAAGTAAGCGCTTCTTTCACTAACGTTAGTGCCATCTTGAAAAAATTAACTTCTTAGATGTCATTTCTTTATTTCATTTCTTAAGTAAGATGGTTACGCCAGATAACCTCAACCCCTCTTTCTGGCTCTGACATCCAGATTCTCAGTAGATTGAAATGCCAAATGCCCTGTTCATCACTAAATGTAGAAATGGGTGGATGCCTCAGCCACAGACGATGGAGTATAGCTTTCTGTGCTTGGAGCCTGCTGTGGACGAGCCTACCCTTCCTCAGGGCATTGAACACCATCTTTGGGGGGACTTATTTACGTTAAACCATAACTGCATTATCTATACCTGAGCACAGCTGGTTCTGTATAACTACTACCTCTTTAGCTAACTGATATGTGCCCAGGGCTTGGTACAGTCACTAGCACTTACTGAGTACTCAGAAAATCTTTGGTAAATGAGTGAAATAATTATCTCCTGGGAAACTGATACCTAAATGGGATTTAGAAGGCTGTACAGGATAATGAGCACTTCTTTCAGGGCATAAGATACTGAGTGCAGCCATGGATAAGAGCAAGACCTTGGTGTTCAGACCTTGACTCTATCACTTACTATCTTGTTGACCTTAGGCAAGTGACTTAATCTCTCCAAGTCTAATGCTTTTCCAGAGAAAGTGGGGTTAAAATGTTATCTCTCTCATATGGACAAGGTGAAGGTTGAATGAGTACTGAATTATGAGGAAATGAACAGATTGCCAGCTAGTATCCAGAGAAAAATAAATTCAGCAAAGAGAATGCACAGGATCTAGATTGGATGCAGGATGTGATATGAGCTTTGGCCGAGGCATTAATACAGGGCTTTCTGTGGGGAGAGTGAGCTGGAACCATAGTGAAGCTCATTTCCTGGGGCAAAGGGCACTGGCCAGGTCCGCTCTAGTGCCTGGCTAACGTGAAGGCAGACTACTCAGAGAATATTGCCCAAATTCATTTTGGGTCCCAGAAAATATGGGACTGGTGGTGTGCACATGGAATGGTAGAGAGTTTTCTGACATTCTTCAGATGCTTTTGGATTTGAAGGTAGCCTCTCTGTGTAGGGCAGGACCACAGTTTCCCAGGTGGCGCTAGTGGTAAAGAACCTGCCTGCCAATGCCGATGCAGGAGATGTAAGAGACGTGGATTTGATCCCTGGGTTGGGAAGATCCTCTGGAGAAGGAAATGACAACCCTCTCCACTATTCTTGCCTGGAAAACTCCATGGACAGAGGAACCTGACAGGATGTAGTCCTATAGAGTCAGACACAACAGAAGTGACTTAGCACAGCAGACAGTGACTGAAGAGCTAGGAAGCAAGGGATTAGAAAGTGTTGGACAGGGTGTTAGACCTGGAACAAGTGAGGCTGAGATTCAGGATGGCCCAAATCTTCTAGAACTAACACCAAACAAAGAGGCCCTTTTCATCATAGGGGATTGGAATCCAAAAGTAGGAAGTCAGGAGATACTGAAATAACAGGCACTTTTGACCTTGGAGTACAAAATGAAGCAGGGCAAAGGCTAACAGAGTTTTCTCAAGAGAACATGCTGGTCATAGCAAACACTCTTTTCCAACCACCCAAGAGACGCTTCCACACATGAACATCGCCAGATGGTCAATACTGAAATCAGATTGATTATGTTCTTTGTAGCCCAAGATGGAAAAGCTATATACAGTCAGTGAAAACAAGACCTGGAGCTGTCTGTGGCTCAGATCATGAGTTCCTTATTGAAAAATTCAGGCTTAAATGGAAGAAAGTAGGGAAAACCACCAGGCAATTCAGGTATGACCTAGATCAGGTCCCTTACAGTTATACAGTGGAGGTGATGAATAGATTCAAGGGATTAGATCTGATAGAGTGCCTGAAGAACTATGGACAGAGGTTTCTAACACTGTATAGAAGGCAGTGACCAAAACCATCCCAAAAGAAAAAAAAAAAAAAAAAAGAAAGGCAAAGTGGTTGTCTGAGGAAGCCTTACAAATAGCTGAGGAAAGAAGAGAAGCAAAAGGCAAGGGAGAAAGGGAAAGATATACCAAATTAAATGTAGAGTTCCAGAGAATACCAAGGAGAGATGAGAAGGCCTTCTTCATTGAGCAAGGCAAAGAAATAGAGGAAAACAATAGCCTGGAAAAGACTAGAGATGTCTTCAAGAAAAGTAGAGATATCAAGGGAATATTTCATGTAAGGATGGGCACAATTAAGGACAGAAATAGTAAAGACCTAATAGAAGCAGAAGAGGTGGCAAGAAAATACAGAAGAACTATATAAAAAAGGTCTTCATGACCCAGATAACCATGATGATGTGGTCACTCACCTAGAACCAGACATCCTGGAGTGTGGAGACAAGTGGGCTGTAGGAAGCATTACTATGAACAAAGCTAGTGAAGGGGACAGAATTCCAGCTGAGCTACTCAGAATCCTAAAAGATGATGCTGTTAAAGTGCTGCTCTCAATATGTGAACAGATTTGGAAAACTCAACAGTGGCCACAGAATTGGAAAAGGTCAGTTTTCATTCTAGTTCCAAAGGCCAGTGTCAAAGAATGTTCAAACCACTGTACAGTTGTACTCACTTCACATGCTAGAAAGGTTATGCTTGAAATCCTTCAAGCTAGACTCCAGTGTTATGTGAACTGAGAACTTCCAGATGTACAGCTGAATTTAGAAAAGGTAGATCAACCAGAGATCTAATTGCCAACATTCATTGGATCATGGAGACAGCAAGGGAGTTCCAGAAAAACATCTGCTTCATTAACTGCGCTAAAGCCTTTCACTGTGTGGATCACAAAAAACTGGAAGATTTTTAAAGAGATGAGAATACCAGACCACCTTACCTGTCTCCTGAGAAACCTATGCAGGTAAGAAAGCAACAATTAGTCCTGGACATGGAACAATGGATTGGTTCAAAATTGGGGAAGGGGAATGTTAAGGCTGTATATTGTCACCTTGCTTATTTAAGTTCTGTGCAGAGTACATCATGTGAATGAGAGGCTGGATAAATCACACACTGGAATCAAGATTGCTGGGAGAAATATCAACAACCTCAGATATGCAGATAATACCACTCTAATGGCTGAAAGTGAAGAAGAACTAAAGATCATCCTAATGAGGGTGAAAGAGGAAAGTGAAAAAGCTGGCTTAAAGGTAAACATTCAAAAAACTAAGATCCTGGCATCCCATGACATGGCAAATAGAAGGGGAAAAATTGGAAATGATGACAGATTTTACTTTCTTGGATTCCAAAATCACTGCAGACAGTGACTGTAGTCATGAAATTAAAAGACATTTGTTCCTTGGAAAAACAAACCTAGACAGCGCATTAAAAAGCAGAGACATCACTTTGCCAACAAAAGTCCGTATAGTCAAAGCTATGGATTTTCCTGTAATCATGTATGGATGTGCGAGTTAAACCATAAAGAATGTTGAGCACCAAAGAAATGATACTTTTTAACTGTGGTGCTGGAGAAGACTCTTGAGAATCCCTTGGACTTCAGAGAGACTAACTCAGTCAATCCTAAAGGAAATCAACCCTGAATGTTCAGTGTAAATACTGATGCTGAGCCTGAAGCTCCAATACTTTGGCCAGCTGACGTGAAGAGCTGACTCATTAGAAAAGACCCTGATGCTGGGAAAGACTGAAGGCAGGAGGAGAATGGGGTGACAAAGGATGAGATGGTTATATAGCATCACCCACTCAGTGGGCACAAATTTGAGCCAACTCCAGGAGATAGTGAAGGACAGAGGAGCTGGGTGTTCATGAGGTCTCAAAGAGTTGGATATGACTTAGTGACTGAACAACACCACCACCATCAATAGCAAAGCTTAGAAGAAAACTAGGCAAAAGGCTTGGAAAAAATCAAGGACATGTCTTGCCTCTAGGCAGACCTTGTGGCTTTCCACTGAGTTAAAAATAACAGGAGGGGAAATAGAGATTTAGGAGAGAGCACTTTAATTTAGAGACTGTAGGGCCACCTACGTCTTACTCTGCTCATGGATTAAATATCTCGTAGGCATAAGAGATTAATTCCAAGTTGCACCATGTGAGATTGACAGTACCCATATGCATTCTGCTTTGACACCATTGGCTCAGAAAGTTAAGCTGGCTGTAGAGACAGATGATAAAGAGACTTGGCAGGGGATAGCAGCAGAGCTACAGACAAGAAATAAAAGCAGAGAGGAATAAGGAGAAAAAACATGAAGCTAAACAACACTGACCACAGTAAAGAAAACTAAATGGTAAAAAAAAAAAAAAATGAATAAAAGGCATATTTCTCAGATCCAGGAAGATTTATCTGAGGCAAAACAGACTGATCCCAGTGACTGAAGAATTTTCATCTGTTTCCAAAGGGACCACACCTAGGGCTTGATAAATGATAAACAGAATGCTTTCTTCCCCCACCTACTTCTCTTGGTGATCTAAGAGGCTAGGAAGAGTGATCTTATTAGATCAGGATAAAAGGAGG
Source organism: Bubalus bubalis (assembly GCF_019923935.1). Taxonomy (NCBI): domain Eukaryota; kingdom Metazoa; phylum Chordata; class Mammalia; order Artiodactyla; family Bovidae; genus Bubalus; species Bubalus bubalis. The sequence continues at coordinate 21,818,992 of NC_059165.1, read as the reverse complement.
CTGATGTTTTCCAAACAGTCCATAGGTCAGGGTTCAAAGAGAAATCTGGAAAAGGAAAGTGACATCAAGAATTACCTGGAGCAAACTACTGAAGGCCAAAAACAACAAGCATTGTGATAAGAGAAGAGAGAGCTTGTCAGTGTAAAGCCCACGGGCATATTATGTCCCCATACAGGGCAGACATCTGCTGATCAGTTGCCATAGGAGAGGTACTGAATATGCAGTGGTGGGATGATGTAGCTGGGGTGAGCTCGCAGCAGGAAATATGAAGTATACAAAGTAAGAAAAGGCCTGGGAGTCTGGGGTGTAGGTTTTATAATAGTAACCTCACAGATTTTTGAGGAAAGGTAAGTGGAATATGCAAACCCAGCTAGAGTGTTCCATAGGGGTGCCGTGTTTCAGTACCATCTTAGTCCATTTGGACTGCTCTAACAAAAACAGCATATACCGAGTGGCTTAAGTAATAAACATTCATTACTCACAGTTCTGGAGGCTGCAAAGTCCACACATGCTTAAGGCACCAGCAGATTCAGCAGAGTCGGTATCTCACGAGGGTTTTCTTCCTGATTGGTAGATGGCCGTCTTCTCACTGTGTCGTCTCGTGACAGAGGGGTGAGAGAGCTCTCTGGGGTTTCTTTTCCAAGGGCACTAATCCCATTCATGGGGGCTACATCCCATGACCTAATCACTTCCCAAAGGCCTCACCTTCTAATGCCCTTCCATTCCACTGGGGGTTAGGACTTCAACATATGAATTCGGAGAGGTAACAGAACATAACACCAGTTCAGCCATTCTGTCAAGTTTTAACTCCTTGATCAGATCTTTACTGTTGCCCACTTTGAAACTTTACAGACATCTAGAATATCAGTTAAAAATGTATTATAGGCCCAGGTAATTTTAGATCATTCCTTGCCTTCCTAAGGGCTTCCGGGTGGTGCTAGTGTTAAAGAATCTACCTGTCAGTGCAGGAGATGCAAGAGATGTGGGTTTAATCCTGGATCGGGAAGATTCCCTGGAGTAGGAAATGGCAACCCACTCCAGTATTCTTGGCTGGACAATTCCATGGACAGAGGAGCCTGGTGGGCTACAGTCCATGGGGTCACAGGCAGAGTGGAACACGACTGTATGACTGAACATATGTGCATGCTTGTCTTCCTGCATGACTTCAGGTATCCTTAGATGCCACCCAACTGATATGATTTGCAAGATGCCAGTGACTTACACAAATTACTTTATGTCACTGTCAAGATGCAGCTATTTTCCCTGTGGCACCACGTGCTGGGAATTATGAGTCACGAGCTTAGTTCTGGCAGAAATTTGCCTGATAGATCTGAGGGGCTGAGGTCTAGGAAAACAGGAGAAACAAAGCATGACCAAAGTGGACTTGCCCTTGAGTGATTGGTAGCAAAACTTAGAAATGATCTAGATCAGTAGTGATGATCATGGGGCAGCTTTATGAGTTCAAATAGAAGAATAAAATTATAACACAAATCGTGGATATGATTATAGATATAATCATCCTAAAATTTGTCAAATCTGACTCCTACAAAGGACATACCTGCAGTAGTTTGAGAACTTGCCCACTGTTGGGGGAAATGCCTGGCACTCAATGTTCTTTCCACTTGGTCTCTTCTTCTATACAAAGATCACAGTGATGACAGACCTTCTTTGGTTAAATGGTGGGTATAATTTAATGCAGGTAAATTGCCTTCAAGTTATAAAGTAATCTAGAAACTGATTTAAAGTCTGAAAACCATTTTGTTTTCAATTATAGCCACTCATTTTTTTATTTTATTTTATTTTTATTTTTATTTTTTAATTTTATTTTATTTTTAAACTTTACATAATTGTATTAGTTTTGCCAAATATCAAACATGTGGCACCCCACTCCAGTACTCTTGCCTGGAAAATCCCATGGACGGAGGAGCCTGATAGGCTGCAGTCCATGGGGTCGCTAAGAGTCAGACACAACTGAGAGACTTCACTTTCACTTTTCACATTCATGCAGGAAGGAAAGGAAGAGGAGAAGGAAAGGAGAAGGAAATGGCAACCCACTCCAGTGTTCTTGCCTGGAGAATCCCAGGGACGGGGGATCCTGGTGGGCTGCCGTCTCTGGGGTTGCACAGAGTCGGACACGACTGAAGCGACTTAGTAGTAGTAGTAGTAGTAGACTTCCACTCATTTACTCACTAAAAATTTATAAACAGTTAACAACTATAGGAATAACATATTATTGACTCATTCAAAGCATACTTGAAAGTATTCTTTTATTAATGTCTATTATAATGAAAATTTTTTGTCAGCGTTATGGGAAATTTGCAGAGCACAGTCAGGGGGTATGATATGACCAAGCAAAGGATCTGTGTGATTTGAGGGGCAGTGGAGAACAGAACATTTGTTTGGCTTAAATTGGGCAGCTTGATTTAAGAAGCACCAGAACAATACACAAAACTACATATGCCATCCAACCCTGTTAAGAAATACCATTCCAATGCTGCAGAGCTGTGCCAATTCAGCGTAGAGTGCCATCTTCAGCCAGCCTCATATGGCAGTGAAGACTCAGTGAAGAGTCAAGCCATTTCCAGTTTTCTTTAATCCTGGGAAATGAATTCAAGCGGCCAGCATGCCTTTTCCACATTGCTGGGAAAATAAAGCAGCAAGCACAAGCCTCTGTGAGTTCTGCTATCTTCATAATGCTATACAGAGCAAGGAATCTTCTGATACATGCTGATTTTTATTGAGGACTGCAAACTGACAAGTTCCAGTTCTTTGTAAAACAAAATAAGACAATGAAAACTGAATAGCAGCTTCAGATTAGGCCAAGTGAATTCCATTGGTAGGAATTGTTTTTGTTTTTGTTTTGGGTGATGTTTAGGTCAGTCTACCATTGTCGAAAGCTTACGGTCCTTGACAGTTAAGGTTCCTTCATAACCAGGAGGGATTCTGGAGACTTAATTTTGACAATATGATGGATTCTGAGATTCCATCTTTAAGAGTCTTAGCCTCATGGCCTCCAGAGGATTAATAGTAGAAAGGGCACTTATTTTCACTAGTGACCAGAGCAAAAAAAATCTTATTGGATAGCACAAGTGAATTCAGTGTTATAGTAGAAATGGATTACTTTTGATTTTTTTAGACACAGACACAGCCTTCAATTCAGCCAGGAAGCTGGAGCATCCTGAACTTTTTCTTTCTAATCCCCTGAATTTAGATAATCACCAAGCCTCCTCTGACCTGCTTTCTAAACTGCTCTTTTGCTCTCCCTTGCTCTGCATCTCCACTGCCACTGCCTGATCCTCAGCTCTCATCGTTTTTTCTGGGGTGTCCAATTGGCCTTGTTGGTGATCCTGCCTTGCTGTTCACAGCAATCCAAATCAGCTTACATACTACTGAAAGTGCGAATTTCCTGACATTCCTGCCAAATGACGTTAACTATCCTGATTTAAAATAAAAAACAATGACAACAGTAAACCAAGGAACAAACTTTGGTGACTGCCCATCACTTGAAAGACAGAGTTCGATTGTGTATCAGTTCAGTTCAGTTCAGTCACTCAGGCATTTCTGACTCTGCAACCCCATGGACTGCAGCACATCAGGCCTCCCTGTCCATTGCCAACTCCCGGAGTTTACTCAAACTCATGTCCATTGAGTCCTGATGCCATCCAGCCATCTCATCCTCTGTCATCCCCTTCTCCTCCCTCCTTCAATCTTTCCCAGCATCAGGGTCTTTTGAAATGAGTCAGCTCTTGGCATCAGCCAGCCAAAGTGTTGAAGTTTCAGTTTCAACATCAGTCCTTCCAATGAACACCCAGGACTGATCTCCTTTAGGATGGACTGGTTGGATCTCCTTGCAGTCCAGGGGACTTGCAAGAGTCTTCTCCAAGACCACAGTTCAAAAGCATTAATTCTTTGGTGCTCAGCTTTCTTTATAGTCCAACTCTCACATCCATACATGACTACTGGAGAAACTATAGCCTTGACTAGACGGACCTTTGTTGGCAAAGTAATGTCTCTGCTTTTTAATATGCTGTCTAGGTTGGTTATAGCTTTCCTTCCATGGAGTAAGCATCTTTTAATTTCATGGCTGCAGTCACCATCTGCAGTGATTGGAGCCCCCCCAAAAAGGACTTCTAAATAGATTCCCATGCTGGGCCCTGCCTATCTTGCTAGCCTTAACTTCTGCCTCACTTGGTCATGCTTCCAGTGCGCTAGCCAGACAAAACTATCTGCATTTATCTCAAAGCTGCTATGGTTTCTCCTGCCGCTGTGCCACTGTACAAAATGCTCTCTGTTATCCACCTTGCAAATTCATCTCTGAATCACCCTGGTGGAATAGAGCTGCTTGCCACCAGGGACATCCTCTTTGGAATATTGTGTGAGCAAGAGGTAACCTTCATTTATATTTGAGCAGTTATGGAAACTGGAGTCTTGTTGCTCCTATGGTCTGTATTGTCCTAATTCATTCATTCATTTTACAGCCATGACATACAGTTGCTCACGTGCATGATCACATAACCTTCTTGTTAATCATCACTATGCTGTGTTTTCTACCTGGCGAAGGAGGGTGTCTGTTATGGAGAAGCCAGGATCTTTGAGCTTTGAGTATTCTGCCATAGCCTCATTTGTATCTTCTGTCACAAGTCTGTGGCAATCTTGATTGGTTTCTTTAAGAACTATGGCTTCTCAGAGGGAGTAGAAGAAGGCAGTCCTTTTGTGGCAGACTGGGTAGATGGGTTAGGAAAAGGTTCCCCTTTTTGGTGACAGAGACTGTGTCGTATGGATTGATCAGACAGAAGGACTATCCTTATTTTTCATAGGTCCACTCCTCAAGTTTGTGTGCATGAATATGTAACCATGAAAAAATTTTGTAGTCATACACAGTGGCCCAAGAGTTACCTGTGTGTAGGAGGAAGGACTTGACTAGGAAGAGCCAAGATGGACCTGTGGATTAAGGCCTCAAGGAGGCCTGAATAAGAAACTCTAACCTAAAGGGCAGTGTGATGAATTCTTACAAGTGTACAAGTCACAGAACATCCAAGGAGGGAAAGAGCATTTACAACTCAAAAATAGTTTTATGTAGAAATTTGCATCTCTGCTGGGCCCTTAAAATTGGTAGATTTTGATATCCAGAAAATAAACAGTACAGGAACATTATATGTAGTTGGAAGAGTGTGGGAAAGATATTAAGATGCCTAAATGCAGATAGTTATCTAGTTTATCTGAGATATGAGGGTGGAGAAAGATGAAAGTGGAAAGATAGGTTGGAAACTTATCACAAAATTGTTAAATGTCATGATAGGGGGCTTAGAGGTTGTTTTGGGCAAGGAGGATCCATGAAAAGTGAAAAAGTGAAAGTGAAGCTGCTCAGTCATGTCCGACTCTTTGTGACCCCTTGGACTGTAGCCCACCAGGCTCCTCCAACCATGGGGTTTTCCAGGCAAGAGTACTGGAGTGGGTTGCCATTTCCTTCTCCAGGAGATCTTCCCAACCCAGGGATTGAACCCAGGTCTCCCACATTGTATGCAGACGCTATATTGAGCCACCAGGGCAGTCTGAGGATCTATAGTAGGATTTTAACACAAATGTTCTGTAAACTGTATAAAAATGGAGTTGGAGGGAGTAACCTCAAGCTACAAAGACAAGTTAGGGAAGTTTGGAATTATTCGGGCAAGCAGTTGAGAGAGTATAAGTTAGGCCAATGGCAGTGAGCAGAGAAAGGAGGCAATTGATGTTGGGAAAAACCTGGAATGCTTGTAGAAGTGAAGGAGAAGACGGAAGAAAAAGTGAAGCTTAAGATTTAGAGGCTGAGTGTATAGAAGAAAGTGATAGACTTAACAGAGATTGGAATGCCATGAAAAGGCCCAAGTTTTTGTAGAAGATGAGTTGATTTTGGACTCAGTGTGTTTGATTGGATCTATACACAGAGACAAGTTTTACATCCTGTGTCCCTCTTTGAGTTGTAAATAGCAAACCCTTAAAAAGCTCTAACTGTTTGCCAGGCACTGCTCTAAGCACTTTAAACATATTAACTCAATAAATATTCCAGGAACAATGAGGTACTTCCTAATAGTAAACTCATTGGGCTGAGAGTTGACAGGCTTAGAGTTACATAGGGAATGGCAGAGTGGGGATTTTAACTTAGGAAGCCTTAATTAAAAATCCATGCTTTTGGAACTAGCATAATACATGGTTTATTGTAAAATCAGGGAAAGAACACTCCAGAAACAACCAAGAAAGTATAATGTGAACATTTAGTAACGTTTCTAATAATTATTTCTAACTCCCAATTCTACTAGTGCCTTTGTTTCTCCTTTGTTGAGTAGGAGAAGCATTCTTTGGAAGCTTCCAGACCAGTTAGGGGCAATTAAATAGATAGTAATATTTTTCAGATAGGAAAAAAAAAATGTACAGAAACATATGGGAATGAGGAAAAAGGTAGAATTTGGTGTTAGATTCTGTCATAGAGGTGATTTTCAAAAATAATAGCATGTTAGTGGCCCATGACAAATGTGGGAATAGTTTGTCAGGCTGGGCTCTCACACTCGCCGTCTTCTCTATGGTTGGCCTTTAGCCAGAGCCAATCCTCCCAACTGGCAGCTGTCAACTGTCACAGGTTACTGATTAAAGTGACAAACTATTCAGAATGATGGATAAAAATACTACAAACTCAGAAGTTCTTGAGAAGAGTCCCTTTTAACTAGATTCCGAGCATTAGGAGTAGATGTCTCTCTCTCATACCCATCTCTGGAGCAATTTTGGCTTTGCAGTAGGATAACTAGCTGGAAATAATTCATTAATGTTACTTTATAGCTTATTTGGACCCTTAGTTTCTTCACCACTTCTCTGTCTAATTCAGATACATGGTGTGTCCAGTAGTCCAATTCTGCCATGTTTTATTCACATCCTAACATCGGAAAATACTCTGATGCTGGGGGGGATTGGGGGCAGGAGGAGAAGGGGATGACAAAGGATGAGATGGCTGGATGGCATCACTGACTCGATGGACGTGAGTCTGAGTGAACTCCGGGAGTTGGTGATGAACAGGGACGCCTGGCGTGCTGCGATTCATGGGGTCGTAAAGAGTCGGACACGACTAAGCGACTGAACTGAACAGAACATATTTCCAGTGAGAAATGACTGGTTAATTATTAGTAAACTGATACTTATATGAGATCTGGCATGTGAAGGGATCCAGTATAGAGGGTGATCTGGATGAAAGTACACCCCAATTTGCTCCCAACCATCCTAATTTACTCTTGATGTTCCAGTGTAATTATTATGACCTCCCCTTTCACACTCTCAAAAATATTCTGGTTTGGTCCATAAAGTATATGGACGTCCTGTTGACGGGGAAAACATCAAAATTCTTGGCCATAAACTTAGAGGCCTAATTCTATGTCTGTAAGTAATTAAGTATTGTCAGTCATTTGAAGGCAGTCTCAGAACTGCCTTCACACAAAAATGAAGTGTAATAATGAGCCGGGGTCTTACTGATGTACCCCAGAACTTTATTTTTATCTTCACTTTATCTATAATTTGATTATTGAATGTTGAATGTCTGGATTATTAAGACAATTAGGAATCTAATCTGAACAAATGATAGGTAACAGGAGTTATGCTATGATTGTAGGAAGAGAAGCAGAGGTGGTGAGCTGCCCATCCCAACATCTATTCTCCCCCTCCTCTTTCGTGTAAGAACTCTGAATACATTTCGGGTGGCAATGTGTCAAGCTAAAAAGACTATGTTTCCTAGAGTAATTTGCAGCATGATTTGGCAGTGTGACTAAGTCGTAGTTGAAAAAGTATATTCGAAGTGTATGGTACTTCCAGGAAGTCTTATTAGTAAGGAAGGAGCAAAAGTTTTTTATTCTTGCTGTCTGGAATGCAATGGAATGACTGGAACTGAAGCCATCTTCAGCCATAAGTCAAAAGACTGGGAGTTGATGAAGGAGCATGAAAAAGGAGGCTGGTTTCCTGAGGATCCTGGAACCACTAAGTTATAGACTGTTTGCCTCTGGGTATCGTTCCTATGGACAAAAATAAATTCTTCTTGCTTATGCCACTGTTATTTTTCCTTGTGATTACTTGCAGGCAGACTTAATTCCAGTCAACTCAGGAAAAAAAAAAACAAACATGAAAATTCCATACACAGGGTTCAGTGAATAGCATTGAGCACTGAGGAAAGTGGGATGTAGTGGAAGGGAAGGAAGGGTGCAGCAAGGGAAGAATTTCTTGAAAGTATTCACAGTACTTAAAATGGTTCAAATTACCATTTGGAAGAAATGAAAGTACTGAAAAAAAAATCATGTGATCTTATGGGTAGCAATGGCGATACTTCAGGTACGAGCAGTCGAATGCCCTAAGTAGATCACAAGTGCTCCTAGCTTTCTTAGCTGAACTAAAACCAATCAAGCATCCAAGCGTCCATGCTTCAGCCTGGAGCCCTGAAATGTCCAGACAATTTTCTTTAAAGGAAGGCACACTCTAAAGTACTATGGTATCAATAGACTACAAAATGCTTTCACAACTTCCCAGAAGAGTTTCAGCTCATTTCAGCATAACATGACCGGGTATGACTACCCATTACAATATGCTAGCATGTGTGTTCATTATGTGCAATATCTAAGCCCATCAATGTTGATCTAAGCATTTCAATGGCCGGAGCTCATAAATCCATCTTAATACAAAGTCTGAAGCTTTGACTTTCAGGAATACATCACGGACCCATTGCCTTACCTCTTTGTGGAATCAGAGGGCTTACACTTGGGTATCTAAGGGCTTGCTAGGAGTGGGAGCAGATGGTAGTTTTTATATGTTCTTTTTATAAATGCATTTTGAGCAGGTTTTTTTTTTGCATGAATATTTCATTTATGACAGGGTGCTGCTTAGTTATATAAAAAGTAAATACATAACGAGCGAGGTGTAAGTATAGCAGCAATGTAGTGTTGAGGCTAATGGGTGGAGAGGATTTTAAAAATACAAAGAATTCTCATTTTCAAAAAGTACTTTGCAAACTTTAAGATAAATGACTTGTTTCTTTCCTACTTCCTTTATCTCCATTTCCCACCCCCATTCTCTGAGTACTTGTCCAGGGAAAGGAGGAGCATTATATTCAAGAAGCCAAGCATTGGATTTTCAATCCTTATTCGGAGCACTATTTGACAAGTTTGGGAAAGGACAGAAACAGCCTACATAAAGTGAAAATAGTAAGGGCAAGTACCGCAAACAGTAGCAGTGGGAGGTTAGGAGACCCTAGATAGCTGGATATACAGCCAGCAGCAGGAAGAAATGAGGATGGAAAACAACAGCTGCCATAAGCAGAAACGATGGGCCTTCATCTTGGGAAGGGACAGGTGGCCAAGATATGCCATATACTTCCCATTGGGCAACATCATGTATGTGGTCACCATATTCTGGGCTTCAAAAAATATTTCCAGCCTTATTCTACCTAGAAAAAAAAAATTGTTTCAGGCAACAGGAGAAAATATTGATATGTCAAATCCCATTTTTCTATGGAGTTGTTTTAGTCCATGTCTATTTGATCTGTTGCCACAATTAATTGGAGTAGATATTTCTGATTCTTAGCCTTATTTTAACCCAAGCTGTATTAGCTAGTACCTACAACTAAGAAGGCCTTCATAGGTCGCTCAGTGGTAAAGAATCTGTCTGCCAGTGCAGGAGACGCAGGAGACACGGGGTTCAATCCCTGGGTCAAGAAGATCCCTTGGAGTAGGAAATGGCAACCCACTCCAGTATTTTGCTTGGAAAATTTCACGGACAGAGAAAGCTGCAAAGAGTCAAATGTAACTGAGCAACCACAACTAAGGAAAAAAAAAAAACCTACCCCCAACCCCCCCCAAAAAAACAAAAAAAACAGCTTTAGTTTTTTAGTCAGCATCTTAAATCTTGTGTGGTAGGAAGGTAGATACTGTAGTGATTTTGTGCACAATTATAAATAACATGGATGTCCTGATCTTAAGGTGTAATTAAAATGGCATTCATGTCTGGAATACTATGAAGACAATTCAGGTTGTAAAAAGGTAACTTGACAAAGAATTTTATATTTTTCTAAATGATCCTTGAAGATAAAGACTTTATTTTATATGGCAGGCCCTTAATATTCATGAGGGATACCGCAGTCCCAAATTCATTAGCATCAGTTTGGCATGTAATTGTCTCCATAAAGCTCCTAGTTTCTGGTTTAGAATCATCACTGTCTTGGATAGTTTTCCTTCCACTTGACTTTCATCACCAGAACTAGCTGATTTTATTTTGAAGAAAAGTATTCACAAAGAAAATAGTTTTTTGTTTTTTTTTTTTAAATTATGTCATGAGAAATAGTACAGAGTAACTTGACCACAAGTAGAGAATATCTAAACCACTGTGAGAAGATATATGAGCCAGTCATCTAAGCATGCTCCAGCTAAAGGATTCCTGCTAGAGACCCGCCTCTTGCCACATGTAATTCAATTTCATGCCTCAGCAGAATTACAAATTGCTGCATGTCATGAACCTTTGACTATTGCTTGAGGGTAGTCAAAGTAGCAGTATTAAATCCTGTCAGTAACGTATTTCTTTGTATTCTTGAAAAATTGCCTACTATAATGCCTTATGTGTAGTAGATCATCAGTGAGCTTTTGGGTTAGTTGATCATCTGATTGATTCCTTTAAGTGTATCTATTTTAGTAAGAACTGAATGGCTAAAATGGGCAGGCCAATGGAACACCCCACACCAAGTTACTCTTTGGCCCCCTCTAGTGCTTCTCTTCCAGGCAATTCAGTAATTTTAGTTAAGAATAGCATTAGACTAATGGGTGCTAAACAATGCCACAGCTGTTGTTAGGAGGGGGAGAGGATTACACAGAAAACAAATGTGGTCTACGAAGAAGGAATGGATGAAAACATTAGAATGCCTTCTAAACTTTGCTTAACTTAATGTTAAAAATATTTTTAGAGATTCCCTGGGAGTTAGCTTTAGTAATAAATCAGTGAATCAACAAGTCAACTTCTTCCCCAAGCCAAAAGTTCATTTATTACAAACCTCAAGAAAATGCATTATGGATAATCTTTTGGTTCAGTCATAGATCTTGGGTTACCCACAGTAGTTATTTATTAAGAGTAATGGAAGATGTACACACAGGACTCAACCAAAAAATGATACTCTGTACTTGAACTTCCTATCTCCTCTATAAAGAGTTTTGCATATTTACAAATATTAATTGAATGTAAAATACAAACAATAATTATATCATCTTTTCTTAGCTTTCAAAAGTGTGGTTTGCTCCAAATTTCAATTTGCCCTGCAAAATTATTCCTCCTCACATCTAATTTTCTTTTTGGTAATCCAAAAATTTGATTTGATTGATTTCTGAATCAGGAAAGACATAGATTTGTACAAAACAATAATACTTAGAGTTTCATAAAAACTCACATTTCCATAAAAACCAAACAAAGGTTTTTAATAAAGAGAAATATATTAACATTTTTGTTTCAGTTCCACTTTTTGATTCTTACTAGGTCTTCTTTTATTTCTTTCAGGCGAAAGGCCCAAAGTCTAATATCTATTTTTATAGCTGATTTACATGTTGTGTGAGCTTTCATCTCTTTTGTTTTGTCTTGGTGTTATAAAGAGCAAAGGGGAAAATGAATTACATTTCCTGAAGACTATAGAGTGAATTAATGGAAATAATCATTGCATTTAAATATCAATTGTAATAAATTGTTGTATGTTGAGAGTTGTATGAATTAGGGGGAAAAGATGATTCTGAATACTGGTAAAATATTTCAACTGTAAGGAAGATGAAGGCCAAGAGTAAGAGAGATGATTGCAATATAGGTAGACTTACTGATTAAAGGACAAATATGGAATGGAGGAAAAAAGAGAAGTAAAATCAGGGCAAGTCAGTGAAGGAACTTGAAACTGAGGGTTTAAAGTCTAGTTTTAGAGTTTGGGATAAACCAAAGACTTAACAAAATACCATTCTATATTTTTTTTAAAAAAAGCACACCATAATAAAGTGCGGTTGTAAGAACGTTTATGAGATAATTTCCTGGGGTAAATTTTCCTTCTGTTATTTGGGCAGTGATTTCCAGTGCTACACAAAACTCCTGAACTCTCCTCATAAATTGTCAATATTTCAACATCAGCATGAATAATGTATATAAGAGATAGCATAGAAAGAAGAATTCAGATTTGTAAAAGAGGAACAGCAGATGCTGGAAACCCTAATTGTGGTTATTGGGCAATGTTGTCTAGTCCATAGCTCAAGACTTTGACACTTACTGACTTTAACAGGGTTGTGCAATTCATGGACGTGGGAATTTAGCTTGGCTGAAAATGAATGTATTTTACCTGATAGTTTTCTCAAGGAGGTGATGGTTCCCAAATGTCTAAATTAATATTTTGACTGAATTCCACCACATATGCCTCATCTCTGCTGAGCACAATGGAAGAGTTGTGTTTTGGGGTTGATTAACGGAGGACACAGGATTAGCACATAGTAGACTAAATTGTAAATGACTGAAAAGAAGCTCATTTGTGTCTATTTATTCATCCTTATTAATAGTTTTGGGCACTTAGAAATGCCTCAAGGAAAGGCAGAACTGCAAGTAAATAAGTTTGTGAATACTACCATTAAACTCTGGGGTATTTGAAATACACAAAAATGGCGAAAATTAATGGATACCAAAATTTCAAAAAATCAGATTTTCTAAAATACATTTATAATTCCAACTTAAATTATTGCCTTTTGCATACCAAATATTTACCTGTTAGCTTGTAGGTCATATAATAGCTCAATGAATTATTTATTCAGATGTTGATTTTGAAGGCTATTAAAAGAGTTTATTTAAGTAATTTTTAGTGAAATTCTAATGTTTTCCAAACCATTGAATTTTAAAGATCATTACTGAGCAACAGTTTTTATTTTCTTTCAGTAAAATTGAGATAGCTGGCTGAGGGCCAAAAAATGGATGAGTAAATCAATTATCTTTTAGTGACAATCCAGAACTTCAACGTTTTTATCATAAAACCTGAAAAATCCTTTCATACTTTTTGGATGCCTTTAGAAAAAAAATCATGTTTAAGTGGACAGCGGAAGAGACTGCTGAATAAGGAAAATTGTGTTCAGTGGGGAATCAGAATACCCATGTTCTTGAGTTCTTATTCTATCTAGTTATATAACATGGAAATTCACCCAAATTATCTAAGCCTCATTTTTCACATCTGAAAAATTAAAGGGTTAGAATAAATAATGTATAAGCCATATTCCATCCCTTATATTTTACAGCTTTATGACTCTCTAATCTAACACAGAAGTTTGCAACCTCCTTTCCAGAAAGTTTTCCTCAAGCTGTATTAATGAGTTCTATTGTTAAAGTTGTATTTTCCCAATCCATTAGGAAAAATAGATGTAAGTTTTTTCCCAATTCAGTGCTGTCTTTGATAAAGGAAACATTATGGCCATCATTTATCTATATAAGAATAAAATATCTGATTTAGCATAAACCTGTATTTAGTTTAATACTACATGATGGCTAAGAGGTGCTGTACATCTGGTTTCACTCAGAGGCAGTGTTAAGTCTTCTTTCTTTCTCTCTGTCTAAGCTGAGCAAATCTTGAACCTTGCGGAGTCTCATGTCTTCATGATAAGTTGGTCCTTCTTAATGATAAGGTAGCATTTCATATAATAGCATATACTCAGTGGGATCATTCAGTAATTAGAACTCAAAAGAGGCCCAGAAAAATAGGAGAGCCCCCTCAAGAGCTTACCAGGTGGATAACAAAGAAGAATAAACATACATAACTTTCACAGCATGTAAAGAAGTTCATAATTGATGATAGATATAACTTGGTAGATAAAGTAATTTAGGACAATGTTTTGTGTTCCCTCTATGAGGGCAGGGGGTAAACATTTGAACCAACAACTAAGTCTCCCATGAAAACTATACCATCAAACCTTGCAAGAAAAACTTATGGGCTGAGAAAGAAGGTTTCTTATTCATGGTAATTTGTTTGTTGCACTAAATTAACTCCCTTCTAATAATCATGATCTTTTACTAACTTTGCATTGTTCCTTAACTGTTTCTTAGGCAAGCAGCAGAAAACTCTGAGAGAATAAACATTATTTCTATCATATTTAACAGATTTTCATGTTGGTGCTTAATAATTTTACAGTGACTTGTGCATCACAGATGTATTCTGAATTGGAAAACTGATTAGCGTGGCTACGAGTCTGCTGGCGACTGTTTTCATGTGTGCACATATGCGTGCACATGTGCACACACACAGACACACTTCACTAAAGCTCCTCTTAAGGAAAAAGATGATAAATAGCATTTTATTTTGCCTAAACTTAGAAAACCTAAGAACCACCTGAATGATATTTTAAGGAAATGGTTGATGATGAGGTTCTGAGGACCTAAAACAAACTGCTCCCTCTCAAACGTCAAAACCCAAAACATACAGGTGACTCCCTGATTAAAACACCTGTTCTGTAGGCGTGTTGCCATTGGGTCAATGAGGAAGAGAGATTTGTCAGAGAAAGCATGGTTAGGAGATGGAAAACCAAGGCTATCCCATGTCAGCAATCCCCATGGAAGAAATAATAATTGTAAGATGGAAGTGGCGGTAAATCATGTTGAAAATTGCAAAGAAAATTTGGAGAGTTTTCTGAGGATTTTTTCCCCATTGATTGCTAATGATGGAAGCCAGATTAAAAGTACCTAGGTGGGGGTCATGTCATAATTAGGAAGAAACATGAAAAGATGCCCTTAAGGAATTTATCATATATGTGAGAAGAAAAAAATACCACTGTAGGCTTAGAAGACCATAGCTGTATCAAATTGAAAACTGGCACCATGGTTTTAATATCTCATGAGATTTGCTTCTGTATATAATTCTGGTTAAAGAAATATTTTCTTTTCTGTGTGGGAGTGCTCCTCCTATTAATCAATATTCTCAGTGCCAAAGATTGCATGTGTGACTTATAATGTCATTTGAGCACCCACTGCTGCTTTTCTGAATTTGGTGATGCCTGTGGTTAAGCAGTCTCACATCTCGAGTAGAGTCACAGAGTCACAGTGGTCTTGGTGTTTCTGCCATACAGACTGGAGAGAGGCAAGTTCACCTCTGACCCCAGCTCTATCTCTTTGGTGTGGGTAGACTGTGGGCAGAATACTGCTATTTCTCATAAATTTCTTATAATCACAGCCATCTTTCACGTGCATCACTGAAGAAACCACAGAGACGTTCTGTTATTTCAGTACTGTGATTCTACTTGACAGAGACAAAAATTGCCCTAAACTGTCTGGCGGGTTCCTTTTGTTTTGTTTTGTATTCTGTGCTGTAGGTTCTGTAAATTCAAGGCAGACAGAAGCCAATAGTCTGATTTTCTTCCACTCTTTGGTCTCAGAAGATGTCCTCTACATTCACTAATGGTAGATCTGGATAAGACCTTAGATTTGAAGAGACGGCTGTGTTATAATTATTTAACTTCCAGAACAGATTTGAGTATCACCTTTGTTTTTACTATTTATTTTCTTTTGGTAGATATTCCTTTAAGGTGCCTAAAGTAATAGGGTGATGTTTGAACATTTCTCTCAAAACAGGATTTTCTTAAAAACTCCTCACAAGAATTTTCTCTTTATTCCTTTGTAAAGAGGCATGTTAAATTTTTTTTACAGCTATATAAAAATAACCAATGTTTTCAAAAAAGCTCTATGGAAACTTTTTCTATGATCTCTTTTCAAGAACATGTTCAAAATACACAGTAATATTCTTTATTTATTTAGTCTTGTTAAAGTTTCTTCGCATTCATGTCATCTCTTTTTTTCTCAGGGTTTCTAGAGAAAACACTTTTTAGAGTTAAATGCTGGTTATGGTTATCAAGGTGCTCCCCATCTATACTTTTCACTGAAATACAGACAGGAACTGACAGTTATACCTGGATGAAAATATTTTGCTACTAGTTGTTGACTCATCTCTTAGGTCTCCGACAATAAAATATTCTGCTTTTGTGTAGAAAATATACATATTTTCACATGCATAAATGTTACTCTTTGAATTTTTTCAGGACATTTCCTGAATCTTCCCTGGCTTTGTGAAGTGAGTTATGTGGCCCTGTCGATTATTGGCTTGCATGCAGGCAGAAACTGAGGAGTTCTGAACCTTCATTTTCATTGAAGTAATAAATTTTCTGGACATTCATTAACATGACATTAAGTTCACTTTTTCCTGTAGTTCATGTTCACTCATAGAGTAACCATTGTTTTTGATAAAAAGAAATTTTATGACATGGTATATTGGAAACATGGTCAGCAAAGAAGCATGTGTGCATGCTAAGTCACTTCAGTCATGTCTGACTCATTGCACCCCATGGACTGTAGTCTGTTAGGCTAATAAGTCCATGGGATTCTCAGGGCAAGAAGACTGGAGTAGGTTGCCATTTCCTTATTTGCTTGCTCATAGGGTAGCCATTGTTTCTGGCGAAAAGAAATTGTATGACATGTTATATTGGAAACATGGTAAACAAAGAAGAGTCAATATTAAACCATTTTATGAGAAATGTTGGACTGCATGAAGCACAAGCTGAAATCAAGATTGCCAGGAGAAATATCAGATATGCAGATGACACCACCCTTATGGCAGAAAACAAAGAAGAACTAAAGAGCCTCTTAACGAAAGTGAAAGAGGAGAGTGAAAAAGTTGGCTTAAAAGTCAATATTCCGAAAACTAAGATCATGGCATCTTGTCCCATTACTTCATGGCAAATAGATGGGGAAACAGCGACAGACTTTAGTTTTTTGGGGGGCTCCAAAATCACTGCAGATGGTGACTTCAGCCATGAAATTAAAAGACACTTGCTCCTTGGAATAAAAGTTATGACCAACCTAGACAGCATATTAAGAAGCAGAGACATTACTTTGCCAACAAAGGTCCATCTAGTCAAAGCTATGGTTTTCCCAGTAGTCAGGTATGGATGTGAGAGTTGGACTATAAAGAAAGCTGAGCACCAAAGAATTGATGCTTTTGAACCGTGGTGTTGGAGAAGACTCTTGAGAGTCCCTTGGACTGCAAGGAGATCCAACCAGTCCATCCTAAAGGAAATCAATCCTGAATATTCATTGGAAGGACTGATGTTGAAGCTGAAACTCCAATACTTTGGCCACCTGATGTGAAGAACTGGAAAAGACCCTGATGCTGGGAAACATTGAAGGCTGAAGGAGAAGGGGCTGACAGAGGATGAGATGGTTGGATGGCATCACTGACTCAATGGACATGAGTTTGAGTAAACTCCGGGAGTTGGTGATGGACAGGGAGGCCTTGTGTGCTGCAGTCCATGGGATTGAAGAGTTGGACACGACTGAGCGACTGAACTGAACTGACTAAATAGCATTTTTGCTTTCTGTGTTTTAGATCTTGCTATTTTGAAAGGCTTAACTTTTGGATTGGTCAGGGTCCTCATAGGAATTATAATTTGCCAGATGGTTCAAATACAGTGACAAGGAATTAGTTAAAGAGGTATGAGAGAGGTTCGAGATCAACCAAAGGCTGACGCAGACACTGGGACTAGCAACAGTAGAAACTTGCCACTCTTGGGAGCAGAAGGCAAGGGAACAGTGTTTCTAGAGCCTGATGACAGCTGAAACTGTGGAGAAGGGTCTGTCCCTGGGAGCCATGAGCGGGGGGATGCAAATGCTGCCATAGATGCAGCGATAAAGCAGATAGGGATTGAAAAAGAAATCAGGACCTCTTTATCTTCCCACAGTCTGATCTCCCTCCACTGCCTTCCATTGGTTGACTCCCAACCAGAAGCCAACTAACAAGGAAGTCCGGTTGATAGGTAAAGATAGAAGGGAGGAGATAGACCTGGGAGGGCAAACAGAAAACTTCTAAGAGTAAAACTACTCTTCAATGAGAGTTTTATTGATTTATTTTATTCTGGATTAAGCCACGATGCCATAGATGAAAGAGTAGGTGTGCTATAATAAAAAAAAAATCCTATTAGATGTAAATATATATACAATATATATATAATTATAAACAAAACTTCTAAGGCTCAAGATTTTGCAGTTATTAATTGGATCTATTGGATTTCTAAAGAATTTAAACATATTTAAGTCAATGTTTTTAAAAGTATTATTTTGAATGCCAGAGCCCCTTTCTTTCAAACAATACCTTATAAAAAGTACTGTTTAAAAAGAAAAAGTACTTGTATTAACCAAGAAAATTGGAGATGTTTGGCTGAAATAACAGGGTGTAGTCCTCCAACTTTGACTTCCCTTTTTGAATTTCATACTATAAAAACCAGTACAGATCCCACTGGAACACCTGGGTTCCAGGGACCCATTTTGAGAGACTTGTTTTTTTTGTAAAGAAATTATAAATTGAATTCTGTATTCCTTTGTTAATTCAGCTTCTTTGAGTGGGTACAGGAATACCTATAGTAGATTAACTGTTTCTTTAGTTTGAAACTGTTTCTTCAGTTTTAGAAGTATTTGTTTTTGTTCAGTCACTCAGTCATGTCCCACTCTTTGCAACCCCATGGACAGCAGCACGCCAGGCTTTCCTGTCCTTCACTATCTCCCGGAACTTGCTCAAATTCATGTCCACTGAGTCAATGATGCCATCCAACCTTCTCCTTCTGTCTTCAATCTTTCCCAGCATCAAGGTCTTTTCTAATGAGTCAGCTCTTTGCATCAGGTGGCCAAAGTATTGGAGCATCAGCTTTCCTATCAGTCCTTCTAATGAATATCTGGGGTTGATTTCCTTTAAGATTGACTGATTTGATCTCCTTGCAGTTCAAGGGATTCTCAAGAGTCTTCTCCAGCACCACAGTTCAAAAGCATCAATTCTTCAGTATTCAGCCTTCTTTATGGTTCAATTCTCACGTCCATACATGAATACTGGAAAAACCATAGCTTTGACTAGATGGACCTATGTTGCCAAAGTAATGTCTCTGCCTTTTAAAACAGTCTAGTTTTGTCATAGCTTTTCTTCCAAGGAGCAAGTGTTGTTAATTATGGCTGCAGTCACCATTTGCAGTGATTTTGGAGTCCAAGAAAATAAAGTCTGTCACTGTTTCCATTGTTTCCCCACCTATTTGCCATGAAGTGATGGGACCTGATTCTATGATCTTAGTTTTTTGAATGTTGAGTTTTAAGTCAATTTTTTCTCTCTCCTCTTTTACCTTCATCAAGAGGCTCTTTAGTTTTTCTTCGCTTTCTGCCATACGGGAGGTGTCATGTGCATATCTGAGGTTATTGGTATTTCTCCCGGCAATCTTGGTTCCAGCTTGTGCTTCCTCCTGCCCAATATTTTGCATTATGTACTCTGCATATAATTTAAAAAGTTTTAGTGTTATACTTCAAGATGGAGCAGTCTTGTGTCTTTGTTGTTGTTTAGTCACTAAGTCATATCCAATTCTCTTTGTGACCCACAGACTATGGCCTGGCAGGCTTCTCTGCCCATGGGATTTCCCAGGCAAGAATACTGGAGTGGGTTGCCATTTCCTTCTCCAGGGGATCTTCCTAACCCAGGGATTGAACTCACATCTCCTGCATTGGTGGGCAGATTCTTTACCACTGAGCCACTAGGGAAGCTTCCTTGTTCTTCTGCTTTTTCTTTAAATATGGGATGTGTCATTGAGAATTTTAAAACTGGAGGTTTATCTTTGTAAGAATATGGCAGATAGGTGGTTAGTCCCTAGTGGGAAATATGAAGGATGTTGGTAATTCTTGATTAGTATTTTCTCATCTCAAAATAAATTTGATCAATCACCTGCTCAGTTTATTCCTCCATCAAACTAATAATTAATGAGCATCTACTCTGTCCCAAATACTGCACTAAGCCTTTGCAATATAGAGAGGACGAGAATGACAAATGGTCAGCTCTCGTTGGTGTTACAGTTTAGCAGGAGGCACTGACGTATGTTCAGCAAATATATACCTAAAGTCATTTAATTCTATTTATAATGTGTTGTTAAAAAGTTCAGTAGGTATAGAATACTTAAAATTTTATACTTGTAATATGTATATAAATACATATATATATGCATGTATACATGCATAGATAAGTAGATAATACGAGGTGTTTAATTCATAAAATTGCAATGCATAATTATATGTACTGTGGAGAATGCTCAAAAAAAAATTTATCACTCCAGTGGACCCAGAGTCCGCTGGTCCAGAATAAGTTCCAAGGTTCTCAATATAGCAACCAAGGCCTTTGTCATATGTCTCCAATCCATTTTCTTCTGTTACTTCCCCGCCTAGTCACCCTGAATTGGTCTCCTGTATGCTGCTCACGTGCCTGTTGCATTCTGCCCCATGCCCAGATAGTCTTGTTCTTTTTGTTTTCTCTGCCTGAGACATCCTCTCTTATTTCTGCCTGCCAAATGATTCCCTGTTTGAATTCTTTCCTAATTTTAATTCTTACCAATTTATATAACACTGTGAACTTTTTACTGATCGTTCAGTGAAAAGTGATTCCTGCTTCTTCTGAAGTCCTGTAACATTTAATCATGTTTGGAATTTATCTCCTGCATTATATTGAAATTATCTGATTTTATGTTTTATACACTCTCAGTAAGTGTATGTAGTAAGTACCTATTGTGTGCCAACAATGAGCAAATATATCTCGGCTTTAATGGGACTTGCTTTTTATTTCTTTGGTGAAATTTAGCTCCTGAAGAGTACAATTATATTTATGTATCTTTGCAATTGTATCCACTTTACAACAAACAAGATGCCTCAACTTTGACAGTTGATAGAGAAACTGGTGAATGTATGAAGTGATTTCATATAGCCATTAAATTAAAAACTGCCATATTGTTCATCTTTCTAAGTAGCTATCCTTCTTGCTAATTTTTTCTTTATGTAACACGTCTGTATTAAAACAGTTGAAGAATTTACCTTCTGAAATTTATGCTGAATTAATCTATATATATATATGTATATCTGTATGTATCAGAAGGAGAATTATGAGAATAAATGAAAATACTCAGAAATACTTATATCTAAAAGGTATTGTCATTGGAATTACTTTTAGTTTGATTCATATAATAAATAATGCAAAAATTTTTGAAAGCCTTCAGTATTTCAGCAATCTCAGTTCTCTACTTTATAATATATACACTGAGACTCAGTGATTCCTTCATCAAGGCTGATTCCCATCAGTGCCCAACAGAAAGAACAGAAGAATAGAAAGGAGAAGTAGACACATCAAATTTTGCTTAGGTCTGCTGGCAAATTTCCATGATGTCAGCCCAGTTTTCTTTTTGTTCCAAAGTTAGAGGGTCATGGGCTTCCTTCTGTCTGTCCATGTCATTTCTCAATCATTAATCTGAGAGTCTTCCAAATACAGAGTGTCTGATTACCTGTACAAGGGTTCCAGTTGTAAAGCACATTTCTGAAGACAGAAATGGTTTTATATGTGTGTATTTTTTTTGTAGTTGATTGGTGGTTCTGAGTTGCAGTCTAACTGACCTCCTGAAAACAGTACTGAGAAGCTTGTCTATAAATAAGTAGTTTTGTTTACAGGAACTTACTGGGGAACTGGACTTGTACCACCTGCCATTTGGGCAATGTTGAGAAGTAAGAGGAAGGGGTTTCAGTCCTCTAAGATAATTCAAATCAACCAATCCACCTCCCTGTAAGCTAGTTTCTTTTTCTTGCTTTTAACTGGATATAGACACCCTTTCTATCATTAATGCCCTTTATAGCTATTTGATAGCATTAAAAAAGTTTTTTTTTCCTAATTATACCTGGTCATCTCATCTATAAGCTTTCTAAGAATGCATTTCCTTTGCCTAATGTGTCAACTAAAAGAGGATTAGGTAGGATGAGAAGAACTATATGAAAATAAACTGCCTGGAAATATGCAAATAAATATCTTCAAAGTTTTATACTTATCCCCAAATTCTTAATTTAAGCCCGTTAAGAGATTTCAATTCTGTGGGCTAGTGGCAAACTGGAGTCCATATGGAGTTTCTCAATTAGTCCTCTGAGTAGGTGGGATAT
This sequence comes from Bubalus bubalis, assembly GCF_019923935.1. Taxonomy (NCBI): domain Eukaryota; kingdom Metazoa; phylum Chordata; class Mammalia; order Artiodactyla; family Bovidae; genus Bubalus; species Bubalus bubalis. The sequence continues at coordinate 21,796,972 of NC_059165.1, read as the reverse complement.
AAATATCACGGCAGCGTTTCTGTTGTGTCCCTTCCGTGGTCGGAGATGCTGTCTTTTCTGTCTCGTTGGTCCTATGCATGGTGTGTCATGACAAATATCATTGGTGAGTTTTGTTTCATGAGGTGACAATTCGCAAGTGACTGAAGCCAGATACTTGTTTCCCAAGGTGTTTTGTAAACCTAAATGCTATTAGATGAGGGAGGCCACTCTGTTACTAAATTAAAGCTCACTGAAAGCTTACTATTTATTAAGGCAAATAAGGAACGAGTAGACAAAATTTTCCATACATTCTTAAAACGTGAAGTAACGTGAGATGAAAGGAAGAAAGTCTGGGGGGAGAAAAAAAGAAGCATTTCATTCTCTCCAATTTTTTACCCGTCTAGCCCACACTTTCCAGTGTCATAGCCCACACTGACTCCGATGGTTGGGAACATCTGTAAGATGAAGAACTAGAACTGTATTCTGAGTCACATGTTCTATTTTTCTTTTAAAATCCTATTTGGAGCTTGGTTACTATTAGGCTTGTCCTGATTTTCCTGAGTTAACTGTGAATTAGTCTTGATCATTTGCAAAATTAATGTTAGTAGTCAGAGACAGGTTTTCATGGATGTCTAGGATTTGATAGCTTGGAGAAAGGGTTAAATAACTTTAACCAATAGAGTGTTTTTCTTTAATTAGGAAAAGACGGAATTTCTTTTATTGTAAAGTAATTGGCCTCCAATTAAAATAAATAAATAATTTTTTTTTTAAGTGGAAGAGAACTGTTCCAAAGCTTTCAGAGGAAGCCATCACTGAAAACAACAGAAGAACTGAAGCAGAGACCTATACTCTGCCCTTAGCCTGCTCTACTGCCAGCTCTGTTTTCATTAGCAATTATAAGGAAGTAGATCCGGAAATAGAGATGCATGATAGCGAGACATCAGTACAGTAACCAGTCCTTTCAGGCATCACCACAAAAACATACACTCAGGATTTCACAACCCTCTCACATTGGCAATGTCACAATGCTGCCTCGGGCAAGGTTTTCATCTCCTTTTTGGGTAATGTAGGGTTCCTTTTCTTTCCCCTCACACCAGCTCCTATAAATCACGCTTCTTGAAGGGCAAACTAAAGTTTGTTGGTTTCAAAATCGTACTTCTCCTGACGAGGGAGATCCTGTTCATGCCATTAGAAAGTGAGCTTAACGTGACTGGTGAGTTTCAGAGAGTAACTGGGTGCATCGTTCCCGAGCAAATGCCTTCAGACATGGAAAACCTTTAAAGCCAATCTAAGATGTGTTATTGATGACACAATTTACATCATTCTTGTGTATTTATAAATATATATATATATAAAAAATATATATATATATATAACCCTGTAGTTTTTGCTTTTTAAAAAGTATCTTAAGTCTCTGGTGTTATCACTGAATTCACCAAATCCCATCACATCTCTTCTTGTCAATATATTCTTCTTACCCTTATCAGTATAAAACCCTCTTGAGATACTCCTCCCCCCAGACCAAGCTTAACAAATACTAAGTGAAATGGAGAATTAATACATTCAGCAGTTTGAAGTAAAAAAAGAAAAAAATTTTAAAATACCTGACTTTCACCTTGGATATTCAGTGGGTTTTATTTTTATATTTAAATTAAGTGAGCACTGGCTTGAGGACAGCCCTAGTGAAGTGAAAGGGCAAAAAAAAAAAAAAAAAAAAGTGGTCATTCTTTATTTCTGGCTACTAGTAGAATTTTACAGGAAATCAGCACTAAGCAAGCTGTTTCTGAAATTAAAGACATTGCCATATATACAAAGGGCTTCCCCAGTGTCTCAGCTGGTAGAGAATCCAGCTGAGTTCCTGTTCAGTTCCTGGATCGGGAAGATGCTAGAGAAGCAAATGGCAACCCACTCCAGTACTCTTGGCCTAGAAAATCCCAGGGACAGAGGAGCCTGGTGGGCTACAGTCCATGGGGTTGCAAAGAGCTGGACACAACTTAGCACGCACACAAGCATATGTACAAATGGCCAGGGTTTGGAGCAGTGGGACCCAATTTTGCAGCTCTGTGAAGTGGTAGAGTTTAACAAGTCATCATGAAAGGAAAAAAAGAAGCTAGGGTTTCATATGATCAATTCATGCAGCAGGGCTTGAATGGTGCGTCTGGAAAGTCACTGTCATAGCAGCTCTGTGGTACCAATTTCATTCATTTTAGAGCAATTCATCAATTCATGAGGAGGAAAGAAAGTCTATAAAAAGTTAAAGAGTTTCACCTCTCATTCTTACTGGAGAACAGGTTGCATGGTCCTCAGGAGAAATCTACTCATTGTCTTATTGTTTTTTTTCATTCTATTATGTATTGGTGATAATATCATCATAAAACTCATTTTAAAATGTAAAGCATCATGGCATCATTACATATGTAGTACTAGAGATATGTTTTCAAAATACCCATTTAAAAGAACTGCAATTCTCATAATATGCTAGAAAAATAATGACAAGCTACAAACATATCTAGAACATGTCACAGTATGAAAAATTTCAATCTGATGAAAATTGTCTTTGTCCTGCATCATTACATTCTGCAAGACAATTAGTACAAATATTGCTTAATTTTATTATACTTTCTAAGCAAATAGACCCTTAATTCCTAAATGAAAGTTAGAAACTAAGTTCAAGCCTAGAGTTAACTTCCAGAGCAAGTTACAGCTATTCTAACTTTTGGATTTTTTTCAGCTAAGATATATCAGTCCTGAATATTCATTGGGAGGACTGATGCTGAGCTGAAACTCCAATACTTTGGCCACCTGATGTGAAGAACTGACTCATTTGAAAAGACCCTGATGCTGGGAAAGATTGAAGGTGGGAGGAGAAGGGGACGACAGAGGATGAGATGGTTGGATGGCATCACCGACTCAATGGACATGAGTTTCAGTGAACTCTGGGAGTTGGCTTCCTTAGACAGGGAAGCCTGGTGTGCTGCAGCCCATGAGACTGCAAAGAGTTGGACACGACTGAGCTACTGAACTGAACTGAATGTTGATTTATCTGAGATGAAACAAACCATATAATAGTAAGATAGAAAATACAGATAGTTTTAGGTAGGTTCCATCATGTTTGAGAGGGACTCATTCCTTAAGAGTTAGTTCAAAGAGTTTTCTTTGCTCTGGAACATTTTCCAGGAATGTTACTAGTCCATATTGAGAGGAGATAGGCTTGATTCCCACATAGAGTCACAAACCTCAGAGAAGCTGAGAATTATATGAAATATATGTGTAATCTTTGAATAGTGGTAACCATGCCAGGAAATAGGAAGTGTATTTAACTTACTGTAAGGTCCCTCTCTGCCTGTTTTACCAATAAAACATCAAGTTTGTCTTGGATATTGAATAAGTTGGGGGAAAACATCATTCATTCATTGACTCATTCTTTCATTGGATGAGCAAATATTTAATGAGCCAAAGTATCGGACATGACTGAAGTGATTTAGCATAGCATAGCATAGCATAGCATAGTACTTCAAATGCTGATATCTAATTTACCGAATAGATTATCAACAAAATTTCTTGAAACATTATTTGGCAATAGATGAACTTCAGATGAATCTGTCATCTCAATTATCGTAAGAATGAGTTGTCTTGGTATATTTGGATTCACAGTATCGTTCGCATTTCTTAATGCTGTACTTTGTGAAATCTCCAAATGTGATGCACTGTGCCTACTGACTTGTCCTGTTCTGCATTTTGTGCCTGCAATTGAAGATACGTGAAGTACGATGTTTGTTGTGTGTTGAAAGTTGTGTGTGTGTATGTGTGTGTGTTAACCACAGATAATGTTTTAGATTGCTCTTGAGGAATCATATGAGAGTAATATCTAGCAAAGAACCTGGTACCCAGAAATGTTCCCTAAACTATTTTTATCAATGACCAGATGAACCGTTCTACTTTGTATGTCTTTCTATATGAGAATGTGTTGGTCATGATCATTATAAATCCCACAAATAACACTTCTCCACTTTCACCCACAACTTACTCCTTTTTCTGTATTTCTCATTTTAGTAACTGGCATCGTTAACATCATTGCAGGCAGCAAAGCAGAATGTTTCACAGAGTCCCATATTCTAGACTTTTGTAGTCTGGTGGCAGGAGATGAGACCAGAAAGAGATGGCAGGAGATGGGATGAGCCATGTGGACAGACAGTGTATGTTACTTAGAGTGTTGGGTTCGGTGAAGGCATTGGTGTCAATGGAAGGTTAATCAGTCTGTGGCTGAGTGTGTCCTCATGAGTGCTGCCAGCTGAGCCCCATTCTGCCATATGTTTTTTTTTAAGGTTTATACACTTTTAAATATAAACCTTAAAAAAAAAAACCATATGGACATCACCAAATGGTCAATACCGAAATCAGATTGATTATATTCTTTGCAGCCAAAGATGGAGAAGCTCTATGCTGTCAGCAAAAACAAAACCTGGAACTGACTGTGGCTCAGATCATCAGCTCCTTATTGCAAAATTCAGGCTTAAATTGAAGAAAGTAGGGAAAACCACTGGGCCCTACAGGTATGACCTAAATCAAATCCCTTATGATTGTACAGTGGAGGTGGGAATAGATTCAAGGGATTATATCTGGTAGACAGAGTGCCTGAAGAACTATGGAATGAGGTTTGTAACATTGGGACAAAAACCATCCCAAAGAAAAAGAAATGCAGGAAGGCAAAGTGGTTGTCTGATGAGGTCTCACAAATAGCTGAGGAAAGAAGAGAAGTGAAAAGCAAGGGAGAAAGGGAAAGATATATCCAACTGAATGCAGAGTTTCAAAGAATAGCAAGGAGAGAAAAGAAGTCCTTCTTCAACGAACAGTGCAAAGAAGTAGAGGAAAACAAGAGTGGGAAAGACTAGAGATCTCTTCAAGAAAAGTGGAGATAAAAGGGAATGTTTCATGCAAGGATGGACACAATAACAGAGGCAGGAGAGACTAAGAGGACATGGCAAGAATACACAGAAGAACTATACAAAAAAGGTCTTAATGACCTGGATAACTGAGATGATGTGGTCAGTCACCTAGAGCTGGACATCCTGGCATATAAAGTCAGGTGGCCCTTAGAAAGCATTACTACGAACAAAGCTAGTGAAGGTGATGGAACTTCAGCTGAGCTATTCAGAATCCTAAAAGATGATGCTGTTAAAGTGCTGCACTCAATATGTCAGCAAATTTGAAAAACTCAGCAGTGGCCACAGGATTGGAAAATGTCAGTTTTCATTACAATCCCAAAGAAATTCAGTGCCAAAGAATGTTCAAACTATTGGACTATTGCACTCATTTTTCATGCTAGCAAGGTTATGCTCAAAATCCTTCAAGCTAGGCTTCAGCAGTATATGAACTGAGAATTTACAGATGTGTAAGCTGATTTAGAAAATGTAGAGGAACCAGAGATCAAATTGCCAATATTCATTAGGTCATGGAGAAAGAAAGAGAATTCCAGAAAAACACCTACTTCTGCTTCATTGACTACACTAAAGCCTTTGACTGTGTGGATCACAACAAACTATGGAAAATTCTTAAAGAGATGAGAATACCAGACCACCTTACTTGCCTCCTACAAAACCTGTACGCAGGTCAGGAGGTGGCAGAACCAGAAACAGAACAACTGATTTGTTCAAAATTGGGAAAGGAATACAACAAAGCTGTATTTTGTCATCCTGCTTATTTAACATATATGCAGAGTACATTACACAAAATGTCGGGCTGGATGAATCACACGCTGGAATCAAGATTGCCAGGAGAAATATCAACAGCCTCAAATATTTAGATACTACCACTCTAATGGCAGAAAGAGAAGAGGAACTGAAGAGCTTCTTGATGAGGGTGAAAAACAAGAGTGAGAAAGCTGGCTTAAAACTCAGCATTAAAAAAATAAGATCATGGCAACCAGTCCCATCACTTCATGGCAAATAGAAAGGGAAAATGTAGAAGCAGTGACAGATTTTATTTTCTTGGGCTCCAAAATCACTGATGACTGTGACAGCAGCCATGAAATTAAAAGATACTTTCTCCTTTGAAGGAAAGCTACGACAAACCTAGACAGTATATTCAAAAGCAGAGACATCACTTTGCCATCAAAAGGTCTCTATGTGTAGTCGAAGCTATGGTTTTTCCAGTAGTCCTATATGGATGTGAGAGTTGGACCAGAAAGAAGGCTGAGCACAGAAGAATTAATGCTTTTACATTGTGGTGTTGGAGAAGACTCTTGAGAGTCCCTTGGACAGGAAGGAGATCAAACCAGTCAATCCTAAAGGAAATGAACCCTGAATATTCATTGGAAGGACTGATGCTGAAGCTGAAGCTCCAGTACTTTGGCTGCTTTATGTGAAGAACCAACTCATTGGAAAAGACCCTGATGCTGGGAAGGATTGAAGGTGGGAGGAGAAGGGAACGACAGAGGATGAGATGGTTGGATGGCATCACTGACTCAACAGACATGAGTTTGAGCAAACTTTGGAAGATAATGAAGGACAGGGAAGCCTGGCATACTGCAACCCATGCTCTCACAAAGAGTCAGACATGATTTAATGACTAAACAACAACATACTTTTTAATAAAATTTTTATATAAGAAAAACTTCTATAATGAGTTCTTGACTGAGACTGTTCCTGTTATCTCATTTTAGTTAAAGCTTCAAGGCTGATAAATGATAAATAACACTGTAGTCTAAAGAATAAAACAAGTAGTCAGTGCTCCCTCTGCTGCTGCTGCTGGTTTTTAGTTGCTCAGTCCAGTCTGACTCTTTGCAATCCCAGGGACTGTAGCCTGCCAGGCTCCTCTGTCCATGGAATTTTCCAGGCACGAATACTGCAGTGGGTTACCATTTTCTTCTCCAGGGGATCTTCCCAACCCAGGGACGGAACCTGTGTCTCCTACTTGGCAGGGGGACTATTTACAATTGAGCCACCTGGGAAGTCCAAGACTCCCTCAGAAATAGTCAGATTTGTCTTTCATATTCACCTCCATGACTCCAACCAAGCTTTATAATGATAAGACTAAAAATTCAAGCAAAGTGGTTGAAATAGTAGAGTTTGTGAGAAAGCAGATGACTACAGCCAGGGGAAAACTGCATACCGTCTCCTCAGCCACGTGAAAGAGGCCCCAAAGAAATCACTCTTAGAGGTTGGGGTGGGGGTGTTGCTTTTTACAGAGACTGACATTTTATTTATTGGTTGGATATTTGTGTATGCAGTTGACTCTCTGATCTGCCCCTTGATACTGCCTGAACAGATAAAGAGGCAATTGGAGAGATGAGAAGGAAAGGGAGGGGGGTAGTCTCACATCCTATACCATTGCTGTTAGGCAAGACTCTGAAGGATTTTTGTGAGCCACATAGATGTCACAACAGGTGATCAGACCTGAGCTATCTAAAAGTACCCCAGCCAGGAGGCTGGCTTGACATTTGTGCAAAAGAAGCTGTAGTAGGGACCTCAGCGCTCGGGAACTAGAGGAGAGGTGATTTAAAGAAGTCTTCTGAGGTCATGTAGAGAGCATTACCTGTGTCAGGTAAGTCTGCCCCAAGAACCCATGTTATATGCTTATCCCAGAGAGCTAATCTACAGCCAAGAGGAAACCAGTGGTATGAAGTGCTTCTTTCTTGCAAGCCTCCTCTTCTGTGCTAACACTGGAGGGGATGGGGGGGTAGCACCAAGTGAGGGGGAAGAGGACAGTGGAAGAATAGACTAGCCCCGCTACTTCTTCCTGTGCGTCCTTGAGGTATATACTGCCAGGATAGGGGGATCTAGGTTTGTAGGATCTTATATAATTCAGGGAACCATCTTTACTGAGTCTGAATACATATTTACAGTTTTGTATGAGGCCCCTGAAAGTTCAGAGCCCTGACCTTCGTTATCTTTGCCGGAAATCCAGTGCTTAAGGGGTCGAAGAAAAGAACCATGAATTGCATATGACATTGATGTCTTTATTTAGTAGAGGCAGACTTTTAAAAGTCCCAAATCAATCTATCTATCTATCTGTCTATCTATCACCATAATGGGGGTGTTCCTATAATTGCAAGTAATGGAAATCTAGGTTATGCCCAAGATGTTATCAAAGAGCACAGAAAGTAGGTCTGTCGTGGTATATTAAAAGGCAGTGGTTAGAGAACAATAAAGTCACTTCCGGATTGTACTCCCAGAATATGTAATAGCCTCAGCTCTAATTCCTTGTAAAACAGTCAGGAAAAAATTAGTACTTTATAATTACCTAAGCTAAACCCATTAATTAGATGTTATTAATTATAGATAAATGATTAATGATAAAATGAGTACAATAACTTCAGAGTTCCTAGATGTGGACAAAAATCCCAGAGGAACAAGGTCTAGAAGGCAGATTGTTTGTTAAGACAGAGGTCTAGGTCCATTTTATTTTTGATCTCACAGAGGACATAGGGACCATTCCTTTGCCTAAATCATTTTGCATCCTTGTCTTAACAGTTTCAATTGTGAACAGGAATTTTTTTTTTTCAGAAGGCATTCTCTACTCTTATAATCAAATAATAAGTGACTGTGACCACCCTATTAATTCAGCCCATGCCCCAAAGCAGAATATCTTCTTTAGGCACATGATGTCTAATCAACTTTACCCCATACTTCTGTGTCCACCTAGTCCCCTGTATATAAATGGGAACATGAGAACTCCAGAAACAACTGTCCAGGAAGCAGCCTTTCATTTTTATGAGGATTTCTGACAGCAAATACAGGAAACATTAGAAGTCTGGCTAAAGGTTATCAAAAATACTCAGATAAATAATATTTAGAAAGTTCATCCATGAGTTTATACTATAAGGTAACCTGTATTGTCTTAAGACTTCATTGAACACAGTGGATAAGATAGCTTCTCAAATTTTTGGACAAAAGAATTCTCAAAAAAGTGTCTTTGTTGTTGTTGTTTGTTTCTCTGCCTAGGCAATAAACAACTTAAAGATAAAACTTTTCTTCATATTTCTGGTGAGCCTCAGATCTGGCTTGGAACACAACAAGTACCCAAGAATATTTGTGAACCAATCATCTGAATCATCAAACCTATTACCAGTGTGATGAGTTGGGAAATGTAACATTAATAATTAGGATGACGACAAGAGGGATGAGAGACTCGGATGTAGCTTTACTTCTGAATGTCCATTTTGGTAGTTGCCAAAAATTGAAGTTCACTCAACTAGACAACCTTCTATGTAACAGGATTGATGAAGCCTAGGTTTCTAAAGTAGAAATTAACCCATCCTGGGTTAAATGAGTTTGTGACCAGAATCTAAAATATAATTAGAGTCCAAGTCTGTGGGATACCAGATCACTACCACGGGCGTTGCACTGAACTGGAATCAGAGTACAGACTGAATGGCACGGCTGTCAATCACTCAGAAGTGGCAGCTGTAAGTGACCGTAGGGGTCTGCTCTATTGAGAGTTTTAGAAAGAGCAAGAGCAGCACAAGAAAACGCACATTCTCGCTGACCTTAGCTTGGAAAGCCACGAGCTTTGTCAGTCTTGTCTATAAGACTTTTCCCCCCAGTCTCAGTGAGGGACTGCATTAAGGTGCTCTTTTTATCAGGGGAACACTCACACCACAGGAAGTAACACTCTCAAAGTAGAACACATGTAAGTAACAATAGTAGTGCCTTCAACTTGAAAGCTCAAAGTTACCCAAGTGCTAGCACTTTCATCTGGAACAAAAAGACCTGGAGGATATTTTTAGTAATAGTCCTGATCATGGAAAATGCATCTGCTCTGGTGATTTCAAGTTGCGAGTCTACTTTGGTGACTAAGCTGGGGTGGGAGTAGGGTTTGAGAGGTCTTTTAACAGCCTTACACATGCTAAACTGCCTGCAGCCTCTAATAAATGGATGCTTAATATTAGGACCATCTCGTTTTACATCACTATTTCTCCCTGGGATGTTCCTTGTACTCTTCAAGGCTTAAAAACATTTTAAGAATTCATAGTCCTTAACTCAGGTTGAAAATCTAATCAGATGACAGATTCTCTAAGTTCCTCCTCAACAGTGAATCACAGATCCTCTCTTGTCACATTCCTCCTGTTGCCTTTCTAGACCCTGAGGGCTCATCATGTTACCCTAGTTTAACACATGTGTATGTGCTTCTGATTAGGCTTTGCTGTCTGTCTGTCTAGTCTTTCTTCTAGTTTATCCATCTTGCAAATCACTGCTGGACATACTCGCCAAACAGGTAAGTCCAATGACACTCCTCGAGATTTTTTTTTTAAGATAAGAGATGAAATCCAGAGTAACTCTTCATTTTGATGTTTAAATCCACTTTTCTCATCTTATAGTGCTTCAAAGGCTCTATACCTCTGTTCAGTTTGTCTCTCTACTGTTTTTCCTATTGAAACCATGTTTGACATCAATTTTTGACTTTTGGATTGCTTATTTCTAATGTACAAGCCTTGGCCCATTTTTCTACTTTCTAGGACCTCTTTCCAAGCCTATTTTGAGCTACCCATCCATCACTCAAAGCCCCTCTCAGATGCATTCTCTCCCTGAAACATTCTGATGTTTGAATTCATTTGAATTCTTTAAATATATTGTTGACATTTTTGATTGTTGTATTGCTGACAGTATCCACTGTTAATTATCAACAACTCCTTTTATAAGAGGTATTCTTATACTTCTCTTATTCTTCCCTCAAAGCTGTAAATTTCTGGGACTAAAGGTCTGGGACTCTGTCTTATTCAGCCCGCAGTGCCTGAAGTGGTACCCTGGTTAGGAGTCAATCTGTATGACTACAGCTTATGTAACTGCATGTTTCATTACATATATATTTAAACATATTTGAATTAAATAGGTAAAATAATTAGAGTCACATCAAAGAGAAAATGGGCCACACCTTACTTTATGGTTACTTAATTCTTCAGTTGGCTTCCTTTTCTTTTCCTATTGAAAACAGCCCCTATACTACTATGTAAGTGGCAGGTTTTTTGTTTTTTGTTTTTTTTAATGGAAAGGTTACAAAGCTTGAACACATGATTCAGAAGCCGAAAAGGATAATTAAGTCACTCTTGCAATGACATGTTTTAAATGGAGTGCTTTTCTATCAGTTATATCTACCTGGAGAAGAATATTAAGGATTTTTTTCCCCACCTACGACTTTGTCACATAATAAATTGTATCGGAAACTTTTGTGTGCTCCTTCTTTAAAATAGCTTACCCAACTTCAACATTGCCTTAGATGGCATGCTGATCACTTAAGAACATCACTTACAAATTATTTGCCAAGTTATTTTTACAGACCAGAGTTTCTACTGAGGGAAATGATTTTAAATGTTTGGCTGACTTGGGCCTCCAACAAATAGTGCTTGTCAATAAATATTAAAGAATCATATGAATATGGAGCTGGAAGTCTGAATTATACCTCTGTCATGGGATTTATTATCCTCCTCTCACCATACCTGGGGTATGGAGGCTAAAAGGTCTGTTGCAAATCCTGTTTTATTCATTGAGAAACATCCACTGAGAACTATTCTTGAAACTTCTGCAACTGTTGAGGACTTATATAATAAAGCAGATTTTTACCCTGTGTCATCTTATCAGAAAAGAAAAACACTGATGAGACTAGTGCTGCTTTCAAAAATGCCATCTTCCTTTTGAGTTCTGGATATAAAATGTAGGATCTGAGATACGAAGTGAGGGAATTTGGAATGTGAGACTTTGTTTTGTTTTCATTGAACACTTCAGGAACAAAAGATTAAATAATTAACCTAAAAAAAGCCACATTCAAAGGGCTGGATTTTGTCCAGGGTAGCTTGGGCTGTGGAAGAGCTGACGGACATTTCTCAGCTCTCTTTTGGCTGTGTTTCAGAGGCCTAACCACAAGTGGTCAGGGGTTCAGAAGTGGATGGATTGTCTTCTTGCTTTTATCATCAGCGTGTACTGTGACCTCAGTAGTCATTTACCCAGCACTGTTTCTGTTTGTGTTTAATGATCCTGGAATGTGAGAGTGCAGTGATTAGGGGCCTGGACTCGGAGCCAGGCTGCCTGGCTTGAATCACTGCTCTGCCACCTACTAGTCCTCTAGCCTGCGGCAAGTCGTTCGACCTCTCTGAATCGATTTCCTCACCTCTTTGACCACTGCTGCTGCTGCCAAGTTGCTTCAGTCGTGTCCAACTCTGTGAGACCCCATAGATGGCAGCCCACCAGGCTCCCCCGTCTCTGGGATTCTCCAGGCAAGAACACTGGAGTGGGTTGCCATTTCCTTCTCCAATGTATGAAAGTGAAAAGTGAAAGTGAGGTTGCTCAGTCGTGTCTGACTCTTCGCGACCCCATGGACTGTAGCCTACCAGGCTCCTCCGTCCATGGGATTTCCCAGGCAAGAGTACTGGAGTGGGTTGCCATTGTCTTCTCCAGGAGTGGGTTGCTAGGCCTGGGTAAAACATCAGTGCAGCTTAGAACTCCTCTCACTTGGGTCCTTGCCCATGAGTCTTTTCTGATTGTGCTAAGCCCCAGACTCCTGAACTGAAGAATTCAGTTTGGTCTTCTGAAGGAGTGTGAATGCCATGACTTCTGAATGCCTGAATAAGTTAGAACAGAGAGACAACCTGGGCTCCTATGATTTTTCTCAAGAATGGGGATAGGGGTTATCCAGGCTTCATTTTGAGCCTCTGTTTCTACTGCTAATGGGCGTGAAACCCCGGGGGGATTTCCAGCTCTGATTCACCCTAACCTGAGCTCACTGGATATAGTCAGAACCCACTGGGTTGGAGAATGAAGCAAGTTAAATCCTTTCTTGCCTTACTCTTCTTGGCTCCCTCTAAACAAGAGGCCTTATCTTCTACAGCATCTCATCTCACCGTTGGCCTTTTCGTTCCTGAAGTGGAACTTGAGCCATGCTAGAAAGGCTGACCGTCTTGCTACTGCTTTTCTGTAAGGGCTGATGCTGTTCTCTGAGGCTGGTTGTCTGAGTAGCAGAGCACGATCTCCCATGCCCAGGGCTGAGTAACAGTTTCTGGGAGACTGTGGAAAGTATGCATTATTGGCATAATAGATCAAGACTTTCATCAACATAAAAGGAAAGGAATTACAAGGTACTTGCTGACAGGGAATTGTAGCTTGAGAGGGCACTCAGGGGCCAGATACACTAAAAGCATTTTGGCACAGCGAAGTGTATTTCCTGGACAGATGTGTTTCATTCGTGATGGAAGGGCCTCACACTTCTCTCGCGTTCTAACACGCTGGTTACAAGTCAGCTGCGGCCATGTTGTGTCAGATACTGTTATCACAGGAAGTTCAATGTTCTCACCCCCTTACGGGGACATTACTTCAAGAAAACCAGACCAGAGCTGTCTTGTGAGAGGAGAAAACGTTTTTGTTTCGTGTTTTCTCCTTTCATCTTGGTGGTCAGATCAGGTTAAAGGTGGCAGTGTTGGTCTTGGTGTTTATTCCACATTTTGCCTTTTCTGATTTCTCCTTATAGATTCCATGCAGTGTGAGAATTGCATTCAGAAGGGCTAGCTTGCAAAAGCGTCGCTTAGCAAGAACAGAGGTGTTTTGTTTTTTTTCATTTTCTCACAGAGAGAAAGAAAGAATTCTTTTATCAACATTTTATTTCATGGAAGTATAATTGATTTATAATGTTGTGTCAGTTTCTGGTGTACAGCAAAGTGATTCAGATACACATATATATATAATATAGTTTGTATTTGCAAATCCCAAACTCCCTATCCACTCCCTTCCCCACTTCCCCTCCCCCCTTGACAATCACAAGTCTGTTCTCCAAAGAATTCTTCATAAAAAAAAATTATTAACATATTAGTGAAGTCACAAAATATAATCTTTTCTTATTGTTATGTATGAGAAAATCTGGAAGGTAGAAGTTATTTTCCTCCAATTTTCACACCGACTACAATGTTTCAGCTCTTCTTTACGCCCGTTATTTTCTCCAGAGCCAAATAAGTAGATTCAGAGTTTTCCTTGCCCTCGAGAGCCCCTTTTCATCATAAAGTCTAATAAGAAGGCCCCAGACATAACTCCAGTGTCCCAGACTGCCCTTTACACCAGACGAAAGGTAAAACGAGCCGATCAAGTAACAAACTACAAATTGATGCAGGCAGTGAGAACAGAAGACTGGTTTTGTGCCCTGTAACGTCTGCATAAAAGTGGAGAATATGGTTAAAAACATTGGCGGCAGCCAGTTACCGGAATAGCTAGCACTTCCAGGAACAAATGCATTCCTAATGAATCTGCGGACACTGCATTTACCGCAACAACAGCAGACTTTCTCACACATGCACTCCACGGTGCCCGCCTGCACGGGCTTTATTGACCTTCTGCAAACACTGATGGAGGAGCAGGCTGCCAGAGAGTGAGAGGCAGAGAGCCATCCAAAACATCTTGGAAAGGCCTCTGAGAGAATTTTTTAGTGTTTAGAAGACATACTATTCTTTTCTCTGCCAAAAGTCTTTTTTTTTTTTTTTGGTTGTTGTTGAAGAATTCAAAGACTGAAAAAAAAAATATATATGGTTTTCTAATGACATAGTCACGCAATCCTTTCTAAGACCCACAATACCTGCTGAGATTTTGTATCATTCTAAAGCGGCTCAAGTGTCTTGATTATAGTATAAACACACATTCTGACTGACTGAGAAAGGCTTTTTTCCCCCTTTCACTGCTCATTTACATGGTTTTATAATCTTCCTGTGTAATGAACAGTAAGTCTAGCATGAAGAAATATCTTCTACAGAACACAACCTTGCTTAAACACTAAATAGTTTGGGCCTTGGAACTGAAGAGAGAACAGCTTTTTCACATCTGACTACAGCCAGAGGGATGAAAGGCTTTATAGAGTATTTTAGACAGCTCAAAGTCACCACCTGATTCACTGTTGGCTACTAATGGCAACTTAATACATCCTGATAAATAGGAAGCTACAAGTTTCATGTTGGAGGAAAATTCTCTATAAATGAAACTTTTTTTCCCATATATATAACTGAATCACTTTGCTGTATAGCAGAAATTAAGACAAAGTTATAAATCAACTATACTTCAAAAAATATTTTTAACAGAAACAGAAAAAAATTATTCTTTTCCTGGGAAGTGTTTTACATTTTTACACTTGGCCAAACTGGCTAACGGTTAAAAATTTCAGGTAATCAAATATTACCACCTTGTTTTTCTTTATGGAAGAGCTGACCTCCCCCCAAAATATCTCACTAACTGAAATAATTTAGTTCTTCTGGCAAAATACTATAACTAAAGCTGGCATCCATTTGCCTCTTCTTTTAGGCACTGAAATTAAAGTCACTGCATTCTTCATCCAAGATCTGTTATGTCTGTGAACAATAAAAACCGATGGTGATATTAGTTGCTGGACTCCAGGTAAATTACTCATAGCTGTCTTCACCATCATATTCTCTGCTCTGCCCTAAACCAAACACAGAGACAATGGTGCCAGAACAAATTACAATCAAACATTGAATCCTCAAGCAGCTATTCTGTATATAGATCTGGGGTAAATAAATTATACAACTGCCACGAATGCACATTTATCATTTCATTTTATCTGTGATGTTACTGACTCAACTAAAGACCACATCCAGTAAAACCCTGTTTTAATGACCAGCTCCAGACATCAAATTTATGCTGCTCTGGTTGCTTGTGGTTGGAACTCTTAACTATTGAATAAATGGCTCTATCTTCAAAAGATTGGGTTGACCTGCTGATTTGAAACCGCTTCCCAACAGCAGTTAACAGTGGCCACCCAGCTGAGATCAGAGGAGTTGAAACAGGCCTTTATGACAGACACAAGGGAAGAAGTTATCTGTCAGACAATCATGACTTAAAAGCATCCCAGAATCCTAGATCTGTAAATAACCGAAGGCACTAACTACCACGTGTTCACCCCAAACATCACCAGTTCCTGTGTAATTGAAGAAGTATCTTTAATTTTCACCCTGACTACGAACTCATTGGTCCATTTCTCTGCTTGTTAGCATGTGAACCAATGGTAATCAAGGCAAGTGAAAGAATATACAGGTCATATGTGAGACTTAGTAATAACTGAGCAAATGAAAAGAGATACATACTTGACTAAAATATTGTGAAAATAATGTTTTGAGACTTTGCATTTCAAGGGTATGAGATCCATAAGAATATGATACCTTGAAAGATCTCCCCTACTTAATATATTTCATTAACTCTAGTCTCCTCTTTCTAGTTTTTGTTGCAGTTATTCCTCCTGACTCTGGTTATTGCTCCATTTGGGAAACATTTCTTTTCAGCATGTAAGCAGCTGGTCCAATGTGTTTTGTATTTGTTTATGATTTTTGCTGATGTTTCTTTAAATTAGCCTATTGGCAATATTATCACCTAGCTACATTTTATGGTGGGAGATTTTTATTTTCCTGTAATATCTGCTTGGCTGAAAAGATTAGTTGGTATAAAATTATCCATAGCCTTGAGTGGGATATAATATGTTTGAACTTTCCCTGGCGGCTCAGCTGGTAAAGAATCCACCTGCAATGCAGTAGACCTGAGTTTGATCCTTGGGTTGGGAAGATCCCCTGGAAAAAGGAAAGGCTACCCAGTCCAGTATTCTGGCCTGGAGAATTCCACAGATGCAAAGAGTCGGACATGACTGAGTGACTTTCACTTTCTTTATAACCTACAAGGAAGAGCTTTTATAAAGACTTCTACCTAGACCCACACACAAGACTTATGATTTTACTGGCCTGGAGTAAAGTCTGAGCATTGTATTTAAAAAAGAAAATCTCTTCACATACATTGATTAGGGTTCCAAAAAAATGATTCAAAGGAAAAGGCTTTATTGAAGGGATAACTTATAAAAGTGTGAGCAAGATTAATATGACAAAAGGAAAAGGTGGCCAGAAATTAGTAACATCTGGAATCCATTTAGCTTCTAAGCCAGAACTGTAAGGACAAAGCTATTGCTAGAGAAGTGATTCCCAAAAAGAAAAAGACTTAGGAAAAAATACTCTGATCTCTCTCCTCTGTCTACCTATCTTCTATCAGGGCCTCCCATTGGCTAAACCCAGTGGGCAAGGGAATCCAGGTGGTGCACTGTGTGGGGTTATCCTCCCCGGGCCAGAACATGGTAGAGAGGATGAAGAATGTATAACAAATGGAAAATAACAATATAACATGTGACTTTTCTGTACAACCAAGGTTAAGAACTTCTTCTGTAGACAGTGGGAGGATCAGAAAGCTCTGCTTCACACTTGAAACAGAGACCAAAGAGGAATACTACACTACACATCCAGTGTCACACAGTTAGGGCACACGAGGTTCATGGGTTGAAGGTCTCCCAAGTTATCAAACATGCAACTGCTGTGATGAAAATGATATTGAAGGAAAATTAATTTGGCAATAAGGTACAGAAATGTCTTTAAAGAAAAAGGTGTTACAGGCAAAGACAGAAGTTTGGAAACTAGGTGAGAGTTCAAGGGTGAAATTTTAGGATGCTATGGATGTGAGAGTTGGACTATAAAGAAAACTGAATGCTGAAGAATTGATGCTTTTGAACTGTGGTGTTGGAGAAGACTCTTGAGAGTCCCTTGAACTGCAAGGAGATCCAACCAGTCCATCCTAAGGAGATCAGTCCTGGATGTTCATTGGAAGGACTGATGTTGAAGCTGAAACTCCAATACTTTGGCCACCTGATGCGAAGAGCTGACTCATTTGAGAAGACCCTGATGCTGGGAAAGATTGAGGGCAGGAGAAGAAGGGGATGACAGAGGATGAGATGGTTGGATGGCATCACCGACTCAATGGGTATGAGTTTGGGTGGACTCTGGGAGTTGGTGATGGACAGGGAGGACTCGCGTGCTGCAGTTCATGGGGTCACAAAGAGTTGGACACGACGGAGTGACTGAATTGAACTGAACTGCAACTAAAGCAATGAAAGTTGGAATGAAAGGAGGAAACAGATTTTGCAGAGTGTGCAAAAAAAAAAAAAGGATAAACTTTTGTGTATTACTGTGTTGATGAAAAAGGTAAATGAAAAAGAATTTGGAATAAAATATGACTTGGGTAATTCTAGTCCAGGAAAATAGGAGAGAGGTGATAATATTAATAAAATAAGGACAAGAGTAGAAGTTGTTTCTGTAAGGAAGAATTCACTTTTGGCCAACTTAACAGAATATATGAGTTGACGAGTCTGTTGTTAGTTGGTCATATAGGAACTGGAGTGTGTGGTTTAAATATATAGTGTGACAGTAAGCATGTCTGCAGCCCTTAGTTATTTGTAGTTAAATTTAAATACTTAGGTCTCAGTTTTTATCCATATTATACATTGTGCTAATTTATCAGGTAGGGAAAATTCTGGAGCCAGGTTAAAACATTTATTTTTTAATGTTAAAACTAAGAGAACATGGGGGCCTTTCCTAGCTGTTTTCATCCCTAGCTTATTAGACCAAATGAATTATGTGTCCTTTAGTAAGTTTCAAGACTATATTATTTTTGAATTTGATACTGATACATCTGTAGGTTTCTTAAAAAATCCAAATAGCAAATTTTCCTATATCAGCTTATGATAAATATACTTTATATTTTACTTATTCCTTTTCTGTTTTTTTTTTTGTTTTATGCCAACAAAGAATGAGATATATGAAATATATGAAAATATTAACTTGGCTAAAATTATGAGACATAAATGATGTATACTTAATTCAGGCCGAGTTCCTACCATCCAGATGAAGGGTTTCCAAGTAAATATGATCATTATCAATATTCTTAGATTCTTTGGGAAAAAATATACTATCAAGGAAGAAAGAATTTTTATCACTCAGTCTCTGAATGTATTAATTTATTTTGCTATCTGTTCTTCTAGCTAAATAGGTTTATTTATCATCCATTAAACTCCATTTGCACCAAACCAAACCAAACCAGTTTCTCAGAACTAACAAGTCATTTTGAACAGTGTAACTTCATCTACTACTACTTTCTATGTTTTGTCCTATAACCCTTCCCCTGTAACTTCATTCGTGTCCCTTTAATAAGGATGTTTGTTCTAACAACAGTTTCAAAAGATATTTTCTCAAAACGGTTATCTGTATTTCCCTTCTTATTCTACCATCTCATTTGTATTGCAGAAAAAAAGGGGGGATGGGAAAGTAAATTTTAAAATTCTAACTTTAGTAAAATTCTGTATTTTAAGTAAATCACTCAGTAATTTTTAAAGAGCCATTCCAGTATGGAATAATGAAAAAAAAAGATGGAAAAACTAAAGAAATTCCTTTCAAATAAATCTTATTAAGTGGTACAAGAATATTTTCTTTATGCTGATAAGTATATTTATTTGAAATTGATAGATGTCTCCAATAGGCAAGTCTCTTTAAAGAGTTAACAAGTACTTCTTTCTTCCACTCTGAAAATAGTCATATTCTTTCTCAGACTTTTTTTAATCCCAGTAAAACCAGTGATAAATTACCTAGATGTATTAACTCATTCTGCTTTTTAAGTCATATAATTTACTTTGCATGCTTTGTTCAATTATATTCAACTACAGTCTCTTTGTTAAGGTCAATGTTAAGTTCTTAAGGCACACATTTCCATTTAAGTTTTGCAGAAATGTTGAACACATCAGGGTCTAAATTATTAGGATCTCAGTTAACCTTTACTGGGTCTATAGTTTGTTATTAAAAGACTAATATGGGCATTTGTAACCCACATACCATATTGAAATCATGGTAATTAATTTTGAAATATCATGAATTCAAGATCAACTGTATTTTTGGAGGATATTCTCTAATGAGTTTTTTGGTAGCTCTGAAGTCTCTGTGAACCAAGGGAAAAATATAATCTATGTTACATTAATTCACATTCCACTGTCAGCCTCATTACTTTGAGACTTTGCTCTCAGTTTCACGCCTTGTCCTATTCCCAGATGAAGCTGACTTCTGAAGAAATGCACAAATTTTCTGGTCTGCCCACTCCTCAAGGGTAGATCATAAATAAAATGAGGCAGTGTGATTTTTTTACTGCCCACTTCTAAAGGTTTCCACAGACTCTTGGAATGAAACACTTTAAGGCACAGTGTTTATTCTTGCCTCATGATATTTATATTTGCATGATGCTATAAATATGAATTCAAATGCATTTTTAAACAAGCTGATGAATAATACCGCCCAAACCTTTACATTTTAGTTTTTAGAAGTAAGATGTCATAGTCTAAGGTGTAAAATCCAAATGTAGTTTGTGGGAGGCAAGAAGTGAAAATGAGTGAGGATTTTTTTCTTTTTCTTTTTTGTAATGGAAAGTCCAAATGACCACATCCCTGACCAGCTGTGTCCTTGTTTGTAGGTTTTACTCAGTGCAAGGAAGTCAGGTCAATTCGGTGTTTTTTTTTTGTTTTTTTTTTTTTTTTTTAATACAGATGCACATAGTGGTTCAACAATCATAACCCTATGGGTTATTATTACTGTAGTTAAGAGTCCTAAACCAGTCTCAGTTTCCAGGTAGAATGCTGTTCTGATGCTCCATCTCCCACATACTCAAAGTTTCCTAAATGTTGAGCTTGGACTTAGTTTGGGAAAGCTTGGGAATGCAGGGTGGGAGCAAGAACAGTTCATGTTGTTCAATCATTATTTTCCAGCCCTGATAATTATTTTTCTATGATCTATTGCATGATCCTCATCTCTCTGTCTCCAACCCGGCCCAGTTCCTTTGTAAAGCATGCTTCTTACATGGCATGTGTTGGAGATAGTTGCTCCTGTGTGAAGACCACTGACTGTTACACTGGGGCTGAAAACTGCTGTCATTATCACTAGTTGTATCTAGATATAGGTTAAGCTTCTGTAACAGAGACCAAAAAAAAAACAAACAAAAAAAGCCCTTGGTAGCTGTAAACTTCTTTCTCTTATATAATGCTGCAGGAGAAAATGCTCAGTGTGGTAGTCCAGAAGAATTCACACTGATGGGTTGACACCACTTTCTTTGTCATGTGGCTTCTGTCTCTGGGTCCAAGAAAATTTCCTTCTCTTGCCTTTTGCCAACTAATCGGAAGAGAAAAAGAGGTGACTAAGACAAATTAAGGACACGACCTGAAAGTTGTACATGTATCTCCTCATATCCCACTAGAAACAACTTAGTTATAAGATACAAATAACTGGACGGGATGCTGGGCGGTGGAGAACATAACTGGGTAACCATGCAGGGAGGGTCTGTAACCAAAGGAAAGACCAGCAGGATGAATAATACAAGAAATTATCAACCTCCACTATAATACCCATATCCTAACCAACTGAGCTAAGTTAATATAAAATGATTGTATAATACAGTTTATTCTCTAAGATACTGTTTGGTAAAATAATTTAATAAAAAAATAAGGTGAAATTCTATTGAGAAAATATTGTCCTTTCATATTTGCATCAGGAATAATATTCTTTTCATTATTGGTACACATTCTCAGAGAACTGAAATATGTATGAAATAGTCAATGTTCATCAAATATATCAGAGATATGTATCTTATCCATACTCAACATGTGTCCTAAATTTATAGTTTTCTGGGTGAAGAAAAGTTCAATCTGTTATCTGGATATCTCCTTTGGTGGAATTTCCAGAAGAATCTGTACAGCATATTTTAATATCTCAATGTTCTATTAATTATATGTCTTATCTTTCCACTGGTATGGGTCCGTATAATGCAGTTTGTCACTGGTTGGCTTTTCTATCATGAGAAACTCTTTGGTGCATTTAAGAGTGACAGGTAAATGAAAGTTCCTCAGGGTAATAACCAGTGAAGTATTAGTGGAAAATATGTAGTTAGCTGGCATCAAGTAGGAGCTCATGGCACGTCATCTGTCCAGCTCTTCACTTAGGAGGGTAAGGGGAATGTGATATCAAAGGAACCAATGGATGAAGGGATAACTTTCAAGGAAAAAAAGTAGTGATTTTATGTAATGCAAAGCAGTAGTGCTGGAATCCAGTCTCCTAAGTGAGAAACCTTCTTGTAACCCACAGCCCCTCTTCATCTAGCTTTCTCTCAATCTCTAATTCATTATTAAGTCTTGGTGCTTAGCCTACTTAAATATCTTATATCTATTTCCTGTTCTTCTCTCAATGTCAGTAGTCTACTCCACATCTAAATTATTTCCAAGAAATCCCCAGCTAGTTTTTCTTCTGCTCATCACATACTTTTGTACCATATTCTATATTCCTGTCATAGTGCTGTACCCTAAATGCACATCTAGACATGTCACCCCCATTTAAAGGCTCTCCATAACCTTCAGGGTAAAATAAAATGTTCATAGCTCAGCAGAGATGGCTTCTTAATCTGACCTTTGTTATCTATTTGTTCTTACCAGCAGCAGCTTCTAAATATAATATATCCCCACCAAGAGAATAAAATGATTAGTCATTCTCTGAGTGTATCCTACAGTTCTACTCCTCTAACCCTTGAAAAGCATCTTTAATATGTCCACTTGGCTTTCTTCAACTTCATCTTCAAGATTCAGTTTAGATTTCATTTTTTTAAAAAATAAAACCTCTCCCAGGATAATTTTCTGCATCTCACATCAGCATTGAATGGTCCTCCTTAGGGCACCAATCATATTGTGTTCTTGTCCCTGTCATACCACTTATTTGAGCTATATTCTATGTCATCACTCCATAGTACATTATATGCTCTGTATCAGTCTAGGGGCTTCCCTGATAGCTCAGCTCATAAAGAATCCACCTGCAATGTGGGAGACCTGGGTTCAATCCCTGGGTTGGGAAGATCCCTTGGAGCAAGGAAAGGCTACCCACTCCAGTATTCTGCTTGGAGAATTCCATGGACTGTATAGTCCATGGGGTCGCAAAGTGTCGGACTCGACTGAGGCGACTTTCACTTTCATCAGTCTAGTCTGTGTCTTAAGAGCATAGGCTATGTCTTATATCCCTTCCTTGCATATGATTTTCTTGCACCTAGAATATTTATAAAAGGTAAGAGGTGCTCTTTGAGGACTTGCTTAAAATAATTAGTTGACATAGTAAAGAGAGAAAAGTGTGGTGGTATTTTTAAGCCTTGCAAGCATTTTTCCTATTTAGACAAATCTATTAAACACTACCTCCATCAGCTAGTGGTATCAAAGAGATATATGAGACAGTTTCAGTTTCCAGGAACCCCAGATAAGATGTTAGTCACTTTATTTTTTAAATTAATTTTTATTGGAGTATAGTTAATTTACAATGTTGTGTTAGTTTCTGATGTACAGCAAAGTGAATCATATACATATATAATAAATATATATATCCACTCTTTTTTAGATTTTGTTCCATAAAGTCATTTCAGAGTACTGAGTAGAGTTCTTTGTGTTATTCAGCAGGTTCTTATTATTTTTATATATAGTGGTGTGTATATGTGTCAATTCCAGTCTCCCAATTTGTCCCTCCTCCACTGTTCCCTCTGATCATAGAGGTGATCATAGGTTTGTTTTCTACATCTGTGACTCTTTTTCTGTTTTGTAAATAGATTCATTTGTACCAATTTTTTATTTTTTTAGATTCCACATGTAGGTGATGTCATATGATATTTGTCTTTATCATCTGACTTACTTAACTCAGGATCACAATCTCTAGGTCCATTCATGTCACTGCAAAGGCATTATTTTGTTCTTTTACATGGCTGAATAATATCCCATGGTATGTATGTACCACATCTTCTTTACCCATTCCTCCATCGGTGGACATTTAGGTTTCTTCCATGTCTTGGCTATTGTCCGTAGGCTGCAGTGAGCATCAGAGTACATGTATCTTTTCAAATTATGATTTTCTCCAGTTATATTCCCAGGAGTGTGATTGCTGGAGCATATGGCAGCCCTATTTTCAGTTTGAAAGGGAACCTCCATACTGTTCTTCTTAGTGGCTGCACAAATTTACATTCCCACCAATGGTGTAAAAGGGCTCCCTTTTCTCAACAACTCGTGTGCCTCTTGTCCATCTATATGTCTTCTTTGGAGAAATGTCTATTCGGATCTTCCACCCATTTTTTGATTGGGTTCTTTGTTTTATTGATATTGAGCTGCATAAGATGATTGTATATTTTGGAGATTAACCCCTTGCTGGTCGTGGCGCTGGCAAATATTTGCTCCCATTCTGAAGCTTATATTTTTACTTTGTTTACAGTTTCCTTTGTTGTGCAAAAGCTTTTAAGTATAATTAGGTCCCATTTGTTTCTTTTAATTTTCATTACTCTAGGAGGTGGATTAAAAAAATATCTTGCTGTCATTTATGTCAGAGTGTTCTGCCTATGTTTTTCTCTAAGAGTTTTATAGTATCCTATGAGTTGGTGATGGACAGGGAGGCCTGGCGTGCTGCGATTCATGGGGTCGCAAAGAGTCAGACACAACTGAGCGACTGATCTGATCTGATCTTACATTTAGGCCTTTAATCCATTTCAAGTTTAGTTTCATGTAGGCTGTTAGGGAATGTTCTAATTTCATTTTTTTTTACATGTAGCTGTTCAATTTTCCCAGCACCACTTATTGTAGAGACTGTCTATTTTATATTTATATTCTGGTCTCCTTTGTCATACATTAGGTGACAATAGAAGCATGCGTTTATCTTTGGACTTTCTATGCTGTTCATTGATCTGTATTTCTGTTTTGTGCCAGTACCATACTATTTTTTATTACTGTAGCTTTGTAGTATAATCTGAAGTCAGGGAGCCTGATGCCCCCAGCTTAATTTTTCTTTCTCAAGATTACTTTGGCTATTCAAGGTCTTTTTTGTTTCCATACAAACTAAAATTTTTTTTTTCTAATTCTGTGAAAAAATGCTCTTGGTAAATTGGCAGGGATTATATTGAATCTGTGGGTTACTTTTGGTAGTATAGTCATTTTGACAGTATTGGTTCTTCCAATCCAAGAACATGATATGTCTCTCCATCTGTTTCTGATAATCCTTGATTTATTTGACCAATATCTTATAGTTTTCCAGGTATAGGTCTTTTGCCTCCTTAGGTAGGTTCATGTGTGCTCAGTCGCTTCAGTGGTGTCCAATTCTGTGCAACCCTATGGACTGTAGCCTGCCAGGCTCCTCTGTCCATGGGATTCTTCAGGCAAGAATACTGGAGTGGGTTACCATTCCCTTCTCCAGGGAATCTTCCCGACCCAGGGATCAAACCTGCAGCATCTCCTGTGTCTTCTGCATCACAGGCGATTCTTTACTGCGGATGCACCCAGGAAGCCCCATAGGTAGGTTTATTCCTAGGTATCTTATACTTTTTGATGCAGTGACAAATGGAATTGTTTCCTTAATTTCTCTTTCTGATCTTTGTTGTTAGTGTGTATATTCACTTTACAAACCAGACACCAAATTTACCTATTTGAATACTTACCTATATGAAACTAAAAAAAAAAAAAAAAAAAAGCATAGGAAGAAGAAAGGTTTTAGATTACTCTGTATTTACATAGCAGATATTGAAGATGTTGGGGTGTCCCAGGTGGCTCAGGTGGTAAAGAATCTGCCTGCAGTCCTGGAGACCTGACTTTGACTCCTGGGTTGGGAAGATCTCCTGGAGAAGGAAATGGCAGCCCACTCCAATATTCTTGCCTGGAGAATTCCATGGTCTGAGGAGCTTGGCAGGCTACAGTCCACGGAGTCTCAAAGAGTCAGATATGACTGAGTGACCTAACACACACACACACATTAAAGATGCTGAATGAGAATTGAAACAAAAATGATTCCCTTGGTACAAATACTTAGAAGGCATTGTAGCTGAGTTTGGGATTATGTAGCAAGCTGTTGGTGAATCCATTAAATACCAATGCAAGTGTCTGTGTTTACATTTGGAAAAAAAGCCACATTGGTAAGACATTATTTAATCACAAAAATTAAGAGATCTTGACCAAGCTTCTTTTACAAGGAAATTATTTTAAAAAATATTTCTAAACACTGAAGAGGTATTTGTAATAATATTTACTATACTGTTTTACTACTAATCTGCAAAATAATTTAAACACCCTCCAGAAATTCCCTTTAAGAAGATTTGGCCAGTTTGAACTGTTTTGCCTCTGAGGATTTCTTTTTAACCTTTTTTACTCTCTAATTTTGTCTAGGGTAAAATGTGTTCTTTTTAGGGTGAACCAAGATTATTACCAGGTCATTTAAATAAAACTATAGAATCAATTGGTTTGAGTGAAATTTCTACTAATTTAATTATTTCTTCAATTCTGCTTCTTTGGTAGAATAACTACTTAATTTTGTTTCTAGCATTTACTTAAATTGTCAGCTCATTTGATGTTAGCCTATATAAGGATGAAGCTCATTTTGCTGGAACATTCTAATAAAATTGACAATCAGTTTTATTTTTCTTGTTATTACTGCTCCTTTCCTTAAGAAACAGGTATTGAATGGACACTAGATATAGAGAGTCTTTTCACCTAAAGAGAATTTCTATGGATTAGAAGAAACTTAAGAAGTCAGTCGTTTCTAAATTATGTTGCTTTTAATTCTTGTTTTTAAAAAAAGGATATGGAATTTCTAAAATAACATTGTATGCAAAAAAAGAAGAAAATAACTTCTATTTAGTAGACTAAGGAAACTCATGGGTTGAAGCAGTTCTTTCCCCTGAATTCTTTATAAACTTCCTCTCTGTGCCTCTCTATACCACTTTCAATTTTAAATAAACATTTACAATAGACACTGAAATGGTTCTTTGATATTCTTGAAAACAACCTCCCACCTATTTTCCTCTTCCTCTTTCCTTCTACTTCCTCCTTTATTAGGTCTCATGTCTTCAAATATCTGATTCAAACATGAAAATTAATTCAAAGACTTTGCTGGGTCTTCATTTACCACTTTCTCAGAATGGAGGCCACGTTCTCTATAATGTAGAATTAAAACTACGAAAAAAAATCTTGATTTACATTTGGAATGATACTTTTATTCTTTAAAACAGTATAATTCAGGTTTATGGATATTTGAAAGAAAAAAAAATCTGTTGTGGTTTTTATCAGAGGAGTTTTATGTGACCATGCTTTGTAATTATCAGAATCACATTTGTGACAAAGTCACAGTGTCACATTTATCTGGTTTTCTTGGTTTAAATCTTAATGTATGCCTATAATGTTTCTTCCTGAGCTTAACCTTAATGCATAATGAAGTATTTAGACTAATTCATTTCAACTGATGACAAAATCAAATTTATTGAATGAATTTTTCTTTTCTTTCTATATATTTTCCATTCATAATGAATGTATCTAACATGGTGTAAGCATAATAAAGTAGATGCATTATTTAATTTCAGGACTGCCTATGAACAAAACACTGTTGTGTGGACACATTTTTTTTTTTTTTTTTTTTTAAACTTTACATAATTGTATTAGTTTTGCCAAACATCAAAATGAATCCGCCACAGGTATACATGTGTTCCCCAACCTGAACCCTCCTCCCCACTCCCTCCCCATACCATCCCTCTGGGTTGTCCCAGTGCACCAGCCCCAAGCATCCAGTATCGTGCATCGAACCTGGACTGGCAACTCGTTTCATACATGATATTTTACATGTTTCAATGCCATTCTCCCAAATCTTCCCACCCTCTCCCTCTCCCACAGAGTCCATAAGACTGTTCTATACATCAGTGTCTCTTTTGCTGTCTCATACACAGGGTTATTGTTACCATCTTTCTAAATTCCACATATATGCGTTAGTATACTGTATTGGTGTTTTTGTTTCTGGCTTACTTCACTCTGTATAATAGGCTCCAGTTTCATCCACCTCATTAGAACTGATTCAAATGTATTCTTTTTAATGGCTGAGTAATACTCCATTGTGTATATGTACCACCGCTTTCTTATCCATTCATCTGCTGATGGACATCTAGGTTGCTTCCATGTCCTGGCTATTATAAACAGTGCTGCGATGAACATTGGGGTACACGTGTCTCTTTCCCTTCTGGTTTCCTCAGTGTGTATGCCCAGCAGTGGGATTGCTGGATCATAAGGCAGGTCTATTTCCAGTTTTTTAACAAATCTCCACACTGTTCTCCATAGTGGCTGTACTAGTTTGCATTCCCACCAACAGTGTACGAGGGTTCCCTTTTCTCCACACCCTCTCCAGCATTTATTACTTGTAGACTTTTGGATCGCAGCCATTCTGACTGGTGTGAAATGGTACCTCATAGTGGTTTTGATTTGCATTTCTCTGATAATGAGTGATGTTGAGCATCTTTCATGTGTTTGTTAGCCATCTGTATGTCTTCTTTGGAGAAATGTCTATTTAGTTCTTTGGCCCATTTTTTGATTGGGTCATTTATTTTTCTGGAGTTGAGCTGTAGGAGTTGCTTGTATATTCTCGAGATTAGTTGTTTGTCAGTTGCTTCATTTGCTATTATCTTCTCCCATTCTGAAGACTGTCTTTTCACCTTGCTAATAGTTTCCTTTGATGTGCAGAAGCTTTTAAGGTTAATTAGGTCCCATTTGTTTATTTTTGCTTTTATTTCCAATATTCTGGGAGGTGGGTCATAGAGGATCCTGCTGTGATGTATGTCAGAGAGTGTTTTGCCTATGTTCTCCTCTAGGAGTTTTATAGTTTCTGGTCTTATGTTTAGATCTTTAATCCATTTTGAGTTTATTTTTGTGTATGGTGTTAGAAAGTGTTCTAGTTTCATTCTTTTACAAGTGGTTGACCAGTTTTCCCAGCACCACTTGTTAAAGAGATTGTCTTTAATCCATTGTATATTCTTGCCTCCTTTGTCAAAGATAAGGTGTCTAAATGTGCGTGAATTTATCTCAGGCCTTTCTATTTTGTTCCATTGATCTATATTTCTGTCTTTGTGCCAGTACCATACTGTCTTGATAACTGTGGCTTTGTAGTAGAGCCTGAAGTCAGGTAGGTTGATTCCTCCAGTTCCATTCTTCTTTCTCAAGATAGCTTTGGCTATTCGAGGTTTTTTGTATTTCCATACAAATTGTGAAATTATTTGTTCTAGCTCTGTGAAGAATACTGTTGGTAGCTTGATAGGGATTGCATTGAATCTATAAATTGCTTTGGGTAGTATACTCATTTTCACTATATTGATTCTTCCAATCCATGAACATGATATATTTCTCCATCTGTTAGTGTCCTCTTTGATTTCTTTCACCAGTGTTTTATAGTTTTCTATATATAGGTCTTTAGTTTCTTTAGGTAGATATATTCCTAAGTATTTTATTCTTTCTGTTGCAATGGTGAATGGAATTGTTTCCTTAATTTCTCTTTCTGTTTTCTCATTATTAGTGTATAGGAATGCAAGGGATTTCTAGGTGTTGATTTTATATCCTGCAACTTTACTATAGTCATTGATTAGTTCTAGTAATTTTCTGGTGGAGTCTTTAGGGTTTTCTATGTAGAGGATCATGTCATCTGCAAACAGTGAGTTTTACTTCTTCTTTTCCAATTTGGATTCCTTTGATTTCTTTTTCTGCTCTGATTGCTGTGGCCAAAACTTCCAAAACTATGTTGAATAGTAATGGCGAAAGTGGACACCCTTGTCTTGTTCCTGACTTTAGAGGAAATGCTTTCAATTTTTCACCATTGAGAATAATGTTTGCTGTGGGTTTGTCATATATAGCTTTTATTATGTTGAGGTATGTTCCTTCTATTCCTGCTTTCTGGAGAGTTTTTATCATAAATGGATGTTGAATTTTGTCAAAGGCTTTCTCTGCATCTATTGAGATAATCATATGGTTTTTATTTTTCAATTTGTTAATGTGGTGTATTACATTGATTGATTTGCAGATATTGAAGAATCCTTGCATCCCTGGGATAAAGCCCACTTGGTCATGGTGTATGATCTTTTTAATGTGTTGTTGGATTCTGATTGCTAGAATTTTGTTAAGGATTTTTGCATCTATGTTCATCAGTGATATTGGCCTGTAGTTTTCTTTTTTTTGTGGCATCTTTGTCAGGTTTTGGTATTAGGGTGATGGTGGCCTCATAGAATGAGTTTGGAAGTTTACCATCCTCTGCAATTTTCTGGAAGAGTTTGAGCAGGATAGGTGTTAGCTCTTCTCTAAATTTTTGGTAGAATTCAGCTGTGAAGCTGTCTGGACCTGGGCTTTTGTTTGCTGGAAAATTTTTGATTACAGTTTCAATTTCTGTGCTTGTGATGGGTCTGTTAAGATTTTCTATTTCTTCCTGGTCCAGTTTTGGAAAGTTGTACTTTTCTAAGAATTTGTCCATTTCTTCCACGTTGTCCATTTGTTTGGTATATAATTGTTGATAGTAGTCTCTTATGATCCTTTGTATTTCTGTGTTGTCTGTTGTGATCTCTCCATTTTCATTTCTAATTTTATTGATTTGATTTTTCTCCCTTTGTTTCTTGATGAGTCTGGCTAATGGTTTGTCAATTATTTTCATGACCTTGTTTGTTTTTCTTTGTTCGTTTTTTCTCTCTTTCTTTTCCTTCTTCTTTTCATTAACATCGTATTTTTGAAATTCCAAACTCTACCCTAGATTTTTAATTTTTGCTTTTATGTATTTGTTACCAATTTTGCACCTTTAAGAACCCAATCTTCAGGACCCATTTTTCACTAGGGAGCAAGATTAGTGGCTTGACTGCTGTCTCTTCCTTTGGACTCTCCAGTTTTTCCACCAGGTCGCCTGTATCTCCTCCCTAACCCCTCTCTACTCGACCCAACTCTGTGAATTTCTGTGTGTTCCAAACGGTGGAGAACACTTAGGGAACTGATTACTGGCTGGATCTGTCTCTCTCCTTTTCATTTCCCCCTTTTATCCTTCTGGCCACCTCTGTCTCCTTCCTCCTTCTTCTCTTCTCTGTATAACTCCGTGAACATCTCTGAGCAGTCCAGTGGTGGAGTGCACATAAGGAAGTGACTACTGGCTAGCCCACTCTCTCCACTATTGATTCCACCTCATCTCATTTGGGTCACCTCTAACTCCCTCCTCCCTCTTCTCTTCTCCATGTAATGCTGTGAACCTCTCTGAGTGACCCTCACAGTAGAGAAACTTTTCATCTTTAATGTAGATGTTTTATCAATGGTGCTGTATAGAAGGAGAAGTTTTGAAACTACTGTAAAAATAAGACCGATAACTGGAAGTAGGAGGCTTAAGTCCAAATCCTGACTCCAGGGAACTCCTGACTCCAAGGAACATTAATTGACAGGAGCTCATCAAACGCCTCCATACCGACACTGAAACCAAGCACCACACAAGGGCCAGCAAGTTCCAGGGCAAGACATACCAAGCAAATTCTCCAGCAACAAAGGAACGCAGCCCTGAGCTTCAAGATACAGGCTGCCCAAAGTCACCCCAAAACCATAGACATCTCATAACTCATTCCTGGACATTTCATTACACTCCAGAGAGAAGAAATACAGCTCCATCCACCAGAACATCGACACAAGCTTCCCTAACCAGGAAACCTTGACAATCCACCTGTACAAACCTACACACAGCGAGGAAACGCCACAATAAAGAGAACTCCACAAACTGCCAGAATACAGAAAGGACACCCCAAACTCAGCAATTTAAACAAGATGAAGAGACAGAGGAATACCCAGCAGATAAAGGAACAGGATAAATGCCCACCAAACCAAACCAAAGAGGAAGAGATAGGGAATCTACCTGATAAAGAATTCCAAATAATGATAGTGAAATTGATCCAAAATCTTGAAATTAAAATGGAATCACAGATAAATAGCCTGGAGGCAAGGATTGAGAAGATGCAAGAAAGGTTTAACAAGGACTTAGAAGAAATAAAAGAGTCAATATATAATGAATAATGCAATAAGTGAAATTAAAAACACTCTGGAGGCAACAAATAGTAGAATAACAGAGGCAGAAGATAGGATTAGTGCATTAGAAGATAGAATGGTAGAAATATATGAATCAGAGAGGAAAAAAGAAAAACAAATTAAAAGAAATGAGAACAATCTCAGAGACCTCCAGGACAATATTAAACGCTACAACATTCGAATCATAGGGGTCCCAGAAGAAGAAGACAAAAAGAAAGACCATGAGAAAATACTTGAGGAGATAATAGTTGAAAACTTCCCTAAAATGGGGAAGGAAATAATCACCCAAGTCCAAGAAACCCAGAGAGTCCCAAACAGGATAAACCCAAGGCAAAACACCTCAAGACACATATTAATCAAATTAACAAAGATCAAACACAAAGAACAAATATTAAAAGCAGCAAGGGAAAAACAACAAATAACACACAAGGGAATACCCGTAAGGATAACAGCTGATCTTTCAATAGAAACTCTTCAAGCCAGGAGGGAATGGCAAGACATACTTAAAATGATGAAAGAAAATAACCTACAGCCCAGATTATTGTACCCAGCAAGGATCTCATTCAAGTATGAAGGAGAAATCAAAAGCTTTTCAGACAAGCAAAAGCTGAGAGAATTCTGCACCACCAAACCAGCTCTCCAACAAATACTAAAGGATATTCTCTAGACAGGAAACACAAAAACGGTGTATAAATTCGAACCCAAAACAATAAAGTAAATGGCAACAGGGTCATACTTATCAGTAATTACCTTAAACGTAAATGGGTTGAATGCCCCAACCAAAAGACAAAGACTGGCTGAATGGATACAAAAACAAGACCCCTACATATGTTGTCTACAAGAGACCCACCTCAAAACAGGGGACACATACAGACTGAAAGTGAAGGGCTGAAAAAAGATTTTCCATGCAAATAGGGACCAAAAGAAAGCAGGAGTAGCAATACTCATATCAGATAAAATAGACTTTAAAACAAAGGCTGTGAAAAGAGACAAAGATGGTCACTACATAATGATCAAAGGATCAATCCAAGAAGAAGATATAACAATTATAAATATATATGCACCCAACACGGGAGCACCGCAGTATGTAAGACAAATGCTAACAAGTATGAAAGGAGAAATTAACAATAACACAATAATAGTGGGAGACTTTAATACCCCACTCACACCTATGGATAGATCAACTAAACAGAAAATTAACAAGGAAACACAAACTTTAAACGATACAATAGACCAGTTAGACCTAATTGATATCTATAGGACATTTCATCCCAAAACAATGAATTTCACCTTTTTCTCAAGCGCACATGGAACCTTCTCCAGGATAGATGACATCCTGGGCC
This sequence comes from Bubalus bubalis, assembly GCF_019923935.1. Classification (NCBI taxonomy): domain Eukaryota; kingdom Metazoa; phylum Chordata; class Mammalia; order Artiodactyla; family Bovidae; genus Bubalus; species Bubalus bubalis. The sequence goes on along the minus strand of NC_059165.1, from coordinate 21,763,934 downwards.
ATAAAGCTAGCCTTGGTAAATTCAAAAAAATAGAAATCATCCCAAGCATCTTTTCTGACCACAATGCAGTAAGATTAGATCTCAATTACAGGAGAAAAACTATTAAAAATTCCAACATATGGAGGCTGAACAACACGCTGCTGAATAACCAACAAATCACAGAAGAAATCAAAACAGAAATCAAAATTTGCATAGAAACGAATGAAAATGAAAACACAACAACCCAAAACCTGTGGGACACGGTAAAAGCAGTCCTAAGGGGAATGTTCATAGCAATACAGGCACACCTCAAGAAACAAGAAAAAAGTCAAATAAATAACCTAACTCTACACCTAAAGCAACTAGAAAAGGAAGAAATGAAGAACCCCAGGGTTAGTAGAAGGAAAGAAATCTTAAAACTTAGAGCAGAAATAAATGCAAAAGAAACAAAAGAGATCATAGCAAAAATGAACACATTTTTTAAATCTTAAAGCCCTCTACAAATGCCTGTTATTAGCATTAGTATCATCATTAGAGTGTCCATTGGGTGCATGTGACTCCTCAAACTTAACTCTTGCACAGACATTTTCATCTAGTTTTTTCGTTACTTGTTATCAAACAACTAGAGGAAGAATTGAAAAAAAAAAATAAAAAAATAAAAACAGAATTGTAACTCAACAGTTCCTAGGATTTATACCATTGATGTTGTTTAGTCGCTAAATTATGTCTGACTCCTCACCCCACAGACTGCAGCATGCCAAGCCTTCCCTGCCCTTCACTGTCTCTGGAGTTTGCTCAGTCTCAAGTCCACTGAGTCGGTGATGCCATCCAACCATTCTCATCCTCTGTCACCCTCTTCTCCTGCCCTCAATCTTTCCCAGCAACAGGATCTTTTCCATTGAGTTGGCTCTTTGCATCCAGTGGCCTAAGTATTGGAACTTAAGCTTGAGCATCAGTCCTTCCAGTGCATATTCAGGGTTGATTTCCTAACAGGCACATTTAAGTAACTCACAAATCATGGGTGTTTGCCCCCTCCTTTGCTGATATAGGATTTCCAACCTCTGTCAAGAGTCTTACCTAGTTCTGTCTAGGCGTTCACACAAATATTTCCTAAGAACTACACACTATTCTCTCATATTCCTTTGCCATGCTGTCACTGTCCCATAGACCGCACTTTCTATGAACTCATGGGAGTAGCCACTCACTGATGCTAATTGTTTGGTGGATAACATTTCAGATGATTTAATATTTATAAAATATAAGTAGTACATAGAAACAAAGACATAGATATATATGTATGAATATGTATGTATAAATATATTGTTTTCTTATTTTAAAACACATTCATAATTATTGATATAGATTACCATGGAAAGTTTTCTTTGTGCTTGCATATATGTTTACCTGTTATTTATTTTGTTTGCTAGTATTTACAGTTGTATAGGATTTGAGAAATGGCTATACCATAGGTTGTTTATCCACTCTGTCATTGATAGATATCTAATTGTTCCCAGATTTTGTTGTTGTTGTTGTTGCCATTGTTATGACAATGCTCTAATGAACACCCTGTACATATATTGTTCAACGTTTGATTAGATGTAAATTATTAACAGTGAGATCACTGGGTTAGATGGTACCTGCTATTTAACTTTTTATTAGATGTTGCTGGAGTTCTTAGAGTAAAATAAGAGTTTGTTTTCCAATGTTCCTACAAGCTAAAACTATCTTTCTCTCTCTCTCTTTTTCTATACAGACACACTTATCAGTATATCTCACTACTACTTAAAGTAATTATCTTGACCGGAGACATAATGAACCAAGATAGCTATATTTGTTGTCCGAAGACTTTTATTATGTTTCATTTTTCTGCATATAGAAAGATGTTATTAATTCATCCTTTTAAGCCTTTACAATATTTAGCTCATCATTATGCAACAGCTTAACTTTTATCAAATTCCATTTTACTTAAATGCAAAATATTCACCTCCCTGTTCCTCCAAACTGCAGAGACTGAAGGTATGTGTTCTGTTTTGACACTATTTCTTAAGGCAATTAGGCCTCTGAGGCAGAGGTGAAGAGAAGGTCAGTGGAATTTTCCTTCATGTGTGTCTGTTTATCATTGGAGAAAGCTAAGTTCCTGTTATGTAGAGAGCTTGAATAATTCTGAATTTTGCTACGGTTCTGAACTGGGGCTGTTATGAATTGTTCAGTCCAAAGGTTACAGTAACAACCAGCTTAATGGTCTTGTGGTTCCCTCATCGTTCATAATGGTTTTCAAGACTTACACACATCCTTTTCTATTCCTAAAGATGAGGACCCTAATTACAGCATGCCGTTTGACCTTACTCTGAGTTTCAGATTCCAAAAAACATGTGGACCCTTTAAATGGAACTAGCAAACAATGAAAGAACAAACTGTGTACCAGAGTCTTTTTTTTCAAATGGGAAAGAAGGGATTCTTACTACCTTTGCAAATTTTCCCTTTAGGCACTTAATCCGAATCTGTCCATGGGTTTTGCACATGTACTCTGAAGGTGTTTATACTCATCTTCCTGGTAGTGTAATAGCACAAACTTTCTACTTCGCAGTGAATATAAAGCAATGCTAATGCTAAGTCGCTTCAGTCGTGTCCGACTCTGTGCGACCCCAGAGACAGAAGCCCACCAGGCTCCGCCGTCCCTGGGATTCTCCAGGCAAGAACACTGGAGTGGGTTGCCATTTCCTTCTCCAGTGCATGAAAGTGAAAAGTGAAAGTGAAGTCACTCAGTCGTGTCTGACTCCTAGCGACCCCATGGACTGCAGCCCACCAGGCTCCTCCCTCCATGGGATTCTCCAGGCGAGAGTACTGGAGTGGGGTGCCATTGCCTTCCCCGAATATAAAGCAAAGCAGCCATCAAACTGAGGGAATTGCCCAACATCAGCAGCACAAACACACACACACACACACACACTCACACTCACGCACCCCTGCACTAAACTATGCAGAATAATGAGACTCAAATGTTCAGGGTATCATTTGGAGGGTAACTCTCCCTTCCATTTCCTGATATAGAAGGAATTTAGTCTGTCAATCAGTGCTGTGTCACTACTTAACACATTATTGTGCCAGATTTCAGGCATCCTTCTGTCATACTTGTGACTTTTGCCTTATCAAAAATAGAGCTTGTACAATGATCCCTAATATTTTTCTTTACATTGAGTTGCCTTTTTTCCTTAAGTACACTTACTTATAATAAAATATATGTAACTACTCTAAATGAAAAACTAGAATCTCTGAAATAAACAGGAGAAAAATAAAAGTAAATACTATCAAAGCTAAATAATATTAATTCTAGCAAGCTACTATTGTTTGCCAAAGGTTCTGAACCTTAACTCTTCTCTCTCTTTGTTAAAGAAGAGATTGAAAAGTACTTTTAAAAGATTAAAATTTTAATAATGTGATCCACAGTTTTTTTTCTTGTTCTTATATTGCTATAAATCACTTGACCCCTAAGTAGTGTTGGTCTTAGTGAAACCAGAGGGTGGACCCCAAATAGGATACTTGTTTCATTTACTGATGTACAACATGACTACAATTCAGGTGTTATCCTTATGAAGCAGAATTTTATCAGACTTCCATTAAAACAAAATTCTTACTCTGTTTACTAACTGATACTTCTTTTTGCATGTGAAAATAATGAATTGTTTGTCAAGTAATTGCACCTATATAGGGTAAGAAATGGAAATTTGCTTGTGTGTTGGCATTTTCAATTATTATATCAATATATATTTAGACAGTATGTTCATTTTATCAGCTCCTTCTCTCCTATGGAAGCCCATAAATGGTCAGTAGGATATAAATGGAAAACATCCAAGTTTGAGTTTTTATCACCACTCAGAAATACTATGGCCCCAAATAGATAATAGAGGTAAGAAAAATCTCAGGATTTATTATTTCTAATTGCCTCCTAGAGTTTTCCTTACTTATTCTTTTGTCTAGATACCATGCCAACCACATTTAAAACCCAGATCAAGGAATGAGAAATCCTTGCTATGCTGAAGATTTGAAAGGAGAGGGTTAAGATGAGAGCTATCTTCTTCATTCCCAACAGCCCACTGTTAGATTGCTTTCAAGGAGAGAACCTCATATTATTCTTTAAAAGTCAGTTACCAACATCAAATAGTCCACTGAACAAAAAAGCCAATGTGTACTTTGGGTTTTTGACTGATTATCTAATCTTAAAAATACTTTAAAAAGATCTGTTTTCTCTCTTGACTCAGCAAATAGTCAGAACCCACATATAAGAATAATCACAACAGCCAAGTAAGTTATATATATATAATGTTCCAGGCAAATTCATTGACTTATATTTCAATGCAATTGTTATTTCCAAAATGGTAAACCACTAGGAATTTATATTTGGATCTTCATAATCTTATATAAATTATCAACTTACTCTAGTCCCTTTTTTTTCTTTCATTTTTATAAGACTGAAACCTTTTAGGAAACCTTAGTATTCCTGGCAGGTGAAACTACAGACTATCTGGCCAGATTCCTTCATACCAGAAGAAACTACATTCATCGAACTAATTCATTAGAGATGCAGATATCTTAGCTGGTTCTCGGTATATTCTTTCAAAAAAAATGTAAGAATGATACAGTCCCCAACTCTTTACACACTTATAAATTGACACATCACAATCTTGTTCCATTTACTTGATTAAGGAAATGCATTCCCAGTCTCTCATAATTGCAGTAATATTGTGACGATAGTTTCGTACTAGTATACTGCGATTATATCATAACTCATCTTTCTTTCCTTCCACCCTTCCTGCTCCTAGCATGCTTCCTTCTCCCCCTTGGCCTTTCTCTTTCCCTCACCCCCTATTTCCTTCTTTTAAAATATGTTCATTGAGCCCCTGCTGTGTATGAGGTGCTGTTGTACAGGATTTGGGAACCAGTGGTAGGAGATGGTGGTTAATGATGAGCACTCTTGAGCTGAAACATCTGAAGTTGAAGCTGAGCTCCATCCTTAGTAGCCATGGGGCTCAAAGAGAGTGGAGTACATTCAGACTGCACACCTACCCTCCGAGCACTTATCTGCTGACTTGGAAAGCAAATTTTCTTCTGACAGTCGCTGGACACACTGGCAAGTCATCCAGCACAGCGCCAGGGGCTTAGTAACATTCAGCCATCAGTGAATAGTAGCTTGCTGCTAGTTACAGTGATTACAGAGTTGCTTCCCTCAAGAAGTTCAGAGTCAGAGAAGTTAGAAGATAATGGTTTTATTTTGATGGACAGTTGGAAGAAGTCGGGGCTCATACAAAATGCGGTGAAGACAGCCTTGAGCGGGACAAGAATGCTTTTCCGGGAGGTGACATCTGGGTCTAATCTAGTCTTTCACGATCGGTTGGGGTGCTGGTACAGAGGGCAGATGACAAGAGGGTAAGAGTGGGGCTGGACAGCAGGCTTAGGAAGCCACACCTTCCTAAGAGTCAACTCTCACTGAGGTTGGCTGGAGTCTAGAGTACCGAGGGAAGAGACACGATCTTCAAGAAGTGTTCAAAGATGAATTAGGTAAGGCCTTACATGTTTTGCTAAGGAGTCTGAAGCCTGTTGAAAAAGTTTAAGTAGGGGAGTTCCATGCCAGAAATTTTTCCGTTTAAAAGGTCATTCCTGCTGCAGTTTGGAAAATAGCTTGCGGGTGGGAAGAGAAGCAAGACTGAAGGCAGAGAAAAAAATCAAATGACATCAAGAGATACTGAAGGGCTAGAATAGGAGGCATTGGGATTGACTGGATGGACAAAGAGCCGTTATCTATTTTCCTGGCTTGGGTAAATACACAGGAAGAGGAAGATGATGATTTTTAAAAAGTTGTTATGTTTAGAAGTTCAAAATATGAAAGATTATAGAAAAAAGATGGCAAATTCTGGTCTCAGCAACTGAAACAATACCACTGTTCTATGAAGTTCTCATCAAAATTCTCTAAAATAATAGAAATAGGACATTATAGACAAAGTTCAGTCCTCTCTGTTCCCAACCCCAGTGTTTTCTTCTCCCTCCCTCTTCAAAGGCCATCACAATCATAGATTTGGTGAATATCTTTCCAGTCAATGTTTTCCTATGTGTAACACACACATACCACATGTATAACACACGGACATGCACATACAGGTTTTATATATATAATTTGAATAATTTTAGATTTATCCTATCAGTGTTACACTATACCTTGCTTTTTTCATTTATTATTTTTCTTAAATTTATGTATATTTACAGATATAAGTCTAAAGTATTTATTCTAAATGCAGTGTTGCCTCCTGTTATATGAATAAAAACTCTACATTTTTACTTTACCTATTTGAATGTTAAGCATTTTTTCTACTTTCTTAAAGGTAACCATTAAAATGTTTAACATATTTAACAATGCCCGAGAGTATTGCTAACCTTTCCCCAAATTATATAAGGATTGTAGATAATCATTAACATGGTCTTTTCCCTCTATTCCATGTTACTGTTTACTGGCATTTTAGCTCAGTCTTGTTTTTAAGTCACAGAGTTACTTATTATTATTATTAGCCATTGTCAGGTTTTACTTGTATTTACAAATATGCTTGCCTGTTTCTTTGCTCAGTATTGTTTCTTAAATCTTATTTCTACTTTCAGCATTCATTCCATCTTGATGAAGTATTTCCTCTATTCATCTTTATTTAATTTATTCTCTGATACAGGTTTTTTTTTTTAATCTTTTTAACATCTCTGTAATTAGGATGCACTTTACTATTAAGGGCATATCATAGTTTAATTAACAGCATTTTTCTTTTACTGGTACACCATAAAATTGATGACATCTTAAATCGAGTGTAATATGGTAGTTCATTTAGTGAGAGTTACGAGCAGAATAACTCTGCGTGTCTAAAAGTATCATTATTTCACCCTCACTCATGAATTCTGATCATGGAAGTTTAATTTGACAATCATCTTCCCCCAGCGCTTTGAAAACACTATCCATTTGTTTCTGGTGTCTATTGATGCTGTCAGTTTAATTGTCATTTCTCTGTAAGTAATTTATTCTTTCTCATAGCTTTTAAGATTGTTAAGACATATATGAATCTGATTTCTTCATAAGCTTTCTTTATTTCTGAATCCCAGAGACCATCCTGAGAAAGTGACAGATAAAAATCGAGTATTTCTGAAGTACAGCAGTTCAGAAGATGATTATGTCAAAGGTGTGGCTCTGGTAATGGATGGCTGAACTGCTAGGTGACGGAGGGATTTCAACTTGAGGTTACCAAAAAAGAAAAACTGGTGTATTGGTGCCCAAGTCTAGATGAACCCAGAATTTATTCAGATTATGACGGGAGTGGTGAAAAAGACAAATGCAGAAGTAGAGAGGTTGAAATATTAAATACGTGAAAAGTCTGAGAAGTTGGTAAAATCAGAGAGAAAAGTTGGAGGAAGAAAAAGGGGATATAACTCTATGATATGAGCCTCTAAAGTTCAGAGTTTCTCCTGTGGATGAAGGGGTAATGGCCTCAGGTAGCATGGAAAGGAATTAAACAGTCTGGCCCATTGACTGACCTAAAAATTGTATGGAAACCATTCCTTAGATAAGACACATACCAAGATTTTCTAATCCCAAATGTAACATTTTTGTCTTTCTAAGAAATGAAAACTTCAGCGGACAGACTGAAGCACTTACTATTCCTGATATTTGTTCTTAATTTAGCTTCAAAACTGATACGATTACAGCAGTTATTTTCAGTGTGAAAGGTTGTACTGGAATAGAGAATTCAAGATATTTCACATTTCATGAAATTTGCATTTTTTATTTTTATGAAACACATATTTCTATATGACTGTTTTGGTTTAGGCTAGCCCACTTTAAGGAAATATCACTTTAATGATCTACTTTGAGGTGGTTATCCATACAGAATATTTCAATTTAATTGCTCTTTTATGTACTGCCTTGGGTGTATTTGCATTAATTACAAATATCTGTGTTATAGGAAGAGATGAGGTAAACGGACCTTATATATACTATTACATTTCTACACTTTCTTTTACTTTTGGCTCTCAAAGAGTTTATGTCTCCTCAAATTTGGGGAAAATATTACCTCTTAAATAGAAGACTCTCTGTGCTAAAGGGAAGACTCTACCTATGATGCCATCTGTTCCTAAATCAGTGGTAACTGGCAGGGGTACAAGCTGGTGGTCTATGGATGCATTTTCTAGTAGGTATATTCCTTTTCTTATTGGTAACATAAATTCTGTTAAGCTTTATTTTCCAGAATAAATCACTTTCACCTACGTTGAGACTCTGTTGACCTGTGTACTCCAATTCTTTGATAATCTCAACACAGACATAAGTCCCTTACTCCACACCAGCCACTCAAATTGATTCTCAAATTCAAAGCATCTGCAAATTTTAGTTGCCTCCAAAGTGTGATCGGTGTTACAGTCACCAGACTTGACCCTTATATGTTCTTAAACTACAACTTGTTCCCTGAAATAATATTAAGCTAAGAGAATCTGCCTGCAATGCTGGAGACCTGGGTTCGATCCCTGGGTTGGGAAAATCCCCTGGAGGGGAAAGGCTACCCACTCCAGTATTCTGGAGAATTCCATGGACTATTCAGTCTTAAAGAATCAAACATGACTGAGCGACTTGCCCTTTCACTTTCACTTTCAAGAGTATCTTAAAGAGACATTAAATATATACCCCAACTCTCAATCATTTTTTGTTTCATAGATCACTCTTCCTTCTCTATTAACAGTTATATTCAATCATAAAAGCATAGTATTTTACTTTTTGTCCTTTATAATAATATTTTCTCTGGAACAATTTCCTATACAAATGTGTAATCTTCTACCCACTATCAGTTAAAAAGATTTCTGCAATTTCTATTGTAATGATAGATCCTATATGTCTTTTTACTAGATTTTCCACCTTATTTCTTTATACATATTGGATAAATGGTCCAAGATTCAAGTCAAAAATAAGTATAAGCAAAGCAAATGTAACAGAAATTTAAGAAAAGTTGATGGACGAGACAATATGACCCCACATGAAAGCCAAAGCCATTTATTGGAATTGAGTGGAGCTAGATATTTTTGTTCTGGATTATAATTGCAAAGTTTTTGAGGATCTTTACAGTTTTAGATGGAAGCTTCATCAAACCAAAACTAGACACACAGACATACATTTCAATTTGTTAATTTTGACTATATAATGCAATTAGATGTTGCACAGAAGGTGTGTGTCACATCTTTCTCTTATTGACTTGCAGATGTTGTGTTGCAAGCATTGATGATTGTGTGTGTGTGCGTGTGTGACTCTGTCTGCTAGTAATTACACTTAACTCTAAAACTTTATAGATATAGTTGCTCAAAATGACAAGAATAATACATGTTTTCTTGTAGAAGACTTGCAAATACATAACCCAAGCAAACAGAAATATAATTCCAATACTTTGGGGGTAAATATTGTCAAAATATTGGTGTATACATGGGCAAAGAATGATTTTTTCAAACTGGTTTTCAATATTTTATTGCTCTTAATAGAAGTCTTGGATATATTCTCCCATCATTAACTTTTCTTCTAAAACATGTTTTATGACATACTTTGTATACTGAATATGATGGATCATGTGTTTCTCTTTATTTTCCCTGTCTGTCAAGATGTTCTGGTACCACTTGGTACAGTTGAAGACTCCAAGTAGAATAGCTTATATAAAACTCCATGTCTAATTTCCCTTTATATAATTCTCGTACTACTGACACAAGATATTAAATATTGTTCAAACATTTTTCATGACTATGATACTCGTGTTCTTTCTTTGGGGGATTTTTTGCAGAAACTAATGCTTGTGGCCACTGATTGCTGTTGTTCAGTTGCTAAATCATGTCTGACTCTTTGCGACCCCATGGACTGTAGAATGCCAGTGTCCTCTGTCTTTCACTATCTCCCAGAGTTTGCTTGAATTCATATCCATTGAGTCGGTGATGCTATCTAACCATCTTATCTTGTGCCGCCCCTTCCTCCTTTAGCCTTCAGTCTTTCCAAGCATCAGAGTCTTTTCTAGAAAGTCGACTCTTTGCATCAGGCAATTCGCTATGTAAGTGAGTATTGAAACATCTCTGGTCAATAATGTTTGAGTAACAAAAGACATATTAATACATCTCTGGTCAATAATTTGTTAAGATATAATTGACACAGTACATTATATTAGCTTCAGGTGTACAACATGATGATTGATATTTCTAGATTTTGTAAAATGATCAGCAAAATAAGTCTTGTTAACCTCCATCACCCCACAGCTATAGTCTTTTTTCTTGTGATAAGAACTTTAAAAATCTACTCTCCATACAACTTCCACATATACATTATCCTTAACTGTTGTCACCATGCTTTGCAGTACATTCCTGTGAATTATTTATTTTTTACTTGGAAGCTTATCCTTTTAACCATCTTCACCCATTCTGCCCATTCCTCATCCCCTGCTTCTTGTCAATCATTAATATGTTTTCTGTATCTTTGCGTTTGTTTGTTTTTATATTCCATAGATAAGTGAGATCATACAGTATTGGTCTTTCTCTGAGTATTACACGTAAGCATCATGCCAAAGTCTATCCATGTTGCCTCAAAGGGCAAGATTATGCTCCTTTCTAGTACAATGAAGAAATACTAAAATTTTTAGTAAAAAAAAGGATTTAGTAAAAGGATTTTTAGTAAAAAAAAAATCCTAAATTTTTTTTTCAAACAAAATATCCCTTTAGATATCTTTGCAAACTTCATATTAGTGTTACAAAAATTAAATGACTCTAAGATATTTTAAGGTCAAAAACACACCTCTGTATTTAAAATAGATAACCCACAAGGATGTACTATATCACACAGGGAACTCTGTTCAATATTCTGTGATAACCTAAATGGGAAAAGAATTTGAGAAAGAGTAGATGCTTGTCTATGTATAACTGAATCACTTTGCTGTATGCATGAAACTAATATAACACTGTTAATCAACTATACCCTGATATAAAATAAAAATTAAAAGTAAAAAATATCAATTCATTCTTTCAGTAGGACTTTCTTTTAGTGGGAGTTTGAAATTCATTTCCTTTAGTTAGCTTTAAGTAATCATTTTGTCAAAATTACTAAAAAAAAAAAAAAATACTACCACTGTACCACTGTAATTAACTGAACTGAACTGAATGGTTTTTTAACTCTCCCCATCTTTTTTTGTTCCTAGTAAGAATTCCATGATAGCAAAATATTATGAAAGACCAGTGTGGTAGTCAAGGATGTGCACTGCTCAAGATCTCCCTTCAAAGACACCCTGCTGTGAGGAATTACCTAACAGTGTCTAGCTGCCTCAGCATTTTTCCTGAGGTCATGCTCTAGCTGAACTTTTGTCATTCACTAACAGAACACTGTAGGGAAACTAGACTTCAGCCTTGCTTGCCCGATGCAGCCCCCTACTCGTAATTGATTTTTGCTCTGGGGCTACCCTTTGACCTAGCTAAGACTTTGGAAGAGCTGCACAGACATCTGGGGCTCTTTTAACTCAAGCCTCTTTTTTCCCCCTCTTCTTTCACAGGTGCCATACCTCCACTACAGGGTGGAAGTCTTCCCTGCCTTCCTACTTCTTCTCCCCTTTATCTTTTGCAGTCATGTCCCCCAATAAATAACTTGCACTTCTTAGCCTATCTTCATATCTTCTTCCAGAGGATTCAAACTGATACAGTTTTATGTACCTACTTGTGTGTGTTCAGTCACTCAGTCAGGTCTAACTCTTTGTGATTCTGTGGACTGTAGCTTGCCAGGCTCCTCTGCCATGGAATTCTCCAGGCAAGAATACTGGAGTGGGTTGTCATTCCCTTCTCCAGGGGATCTTCCTGACCTAGGGATCAAACCTGCGTCTCTTGCATCTCCTGCATTTGGCAGGCAGGTTCTCTACCACTAGCACCACCTGCAAAGCCCGCTAGTGCCACCTAGGAAGCCCTATGTACCTACTTAGTTGTTCAGTCACAGGAGTCTGATTGCTTAGATGTATTGTCAATACTATTTTATTGTTTTGAATTCAGTTATTGTTTTGAATCAAAAGCAACTCTCTGAGTACATGAAGAAAATATTAAAAATAAATTAGCATGATCCAAAGAATGACAAAGATTAACATTATCAATAAAGTCCACTCCCACAGTCAGTAAAAAATTTCCTTCAATGCTAAAAGAAAATAAAGTTTCAAACAGATGTTCCTTGTATCGTGACTTGACAATGACCCATATCAGGCTACAGGACAATGATGAACAGGAAACATGATCCAGACCTGAGGGCTCAGCATCAAGAATTCTCTGGTCACCACCCCAGTTGCCAAACTCTGAGAAGAGACATTAGGAAACCCCATTTACTGTATTCTCAAAATTCTAATTCCAAAGGGTTTGTGATCAAGGAACTCCCATTTCCTGTTGACAATTTGAGGAGGTTGCAAGGGTTTGGCAGCATAAAATGAGTTCTGCATGTAGCCAAATTACTACCATTATCATTCTTTGGGAGGGTAGAAATATGTTTCAGATGCTTCCCCATTAAGATAGATTTTAAACTACACAGAGTCCTTCAGTAATAGTTTTATTTATGAAAAAAGAAATGTCTTTTATTCATTACATTTATAAAATAGAGAGTTTCTATATAAATAAACCAAGACAAAGAGTAAGAAGCAGCAGAAACATAGGGACTCTTCACAGTAACTCTTAGTTTGAAGCAAAGGATAAACCAGAGATACTAATCAGAGACGCTTCAAAAAAATCTGTTTCCAAACCAGTGGTAGAGCAGCCACAAACCATTTGGAAAACAAAGGGTAAGCTGGTTTCCACCTGGGATTTTCCTTTTCATTTTAACTAAACCTAAGCGCGGCGGCGGCTGCGACCGGCGCACTAAGTGAAGCGCGGCCGAGAGGCGCTACCCCACGTCCGAGGTCAGGGGCAGAAGCCGGGAGGACCCCATGCCCAAAGGGTGGCGGCCAAGAGGAGTTACCCCACGTCCGAGGTCAGGGGCAGTGGCCGAGGGTGCCAGGCTGTGATGGACGCAGGAACGGAGGAGAAGAGCTACCTAAGTCCGAGATCAGGGGAGGCGGCCGGGAGGAGCTACCCTGCGTCCGAGGTCAGGGGCAGCGGCCGAGAGGAGATACCTCGCGAATGAGGCCTGGGGTGGCGGCCGGGAGGAGCTACCCTATGCCTGAGGCCAGGCGTGGTGGCCGGGAGGACCAACCCCACACCCGAAGCCAGGGGTGACGGCTGGGAGGACCAACCCCATGTCCAAGGAGCAGTGGCTACGCGGGCCCAGGAGGGCCTAGAGGAGCTATCCCATGTTGAAGGTCAGGAAGGGTGATGGTGAGGAGATACCCCTCGTCCAAGGTAAGGAGCAGCGACTGCGCTTTGCTGGAGCAGCCATGAAGAGATATCCCATGCCCAAGGTAAGAGAAACCCAAGTAAGATGGTAGGTGTTGCAAGACGGCATCAGAGGGCAGACACACCGAAACCATACTCACAGAAAACTAGTCAGTCTAATCACACTAGGACCACAGCCTTGTCTAACTCAATGAAACTAAGCCATGACCCTGGGGCAACCCAAGATGGGCGGGTCTTGGTGGAGAGATCTGACAGAATGTGCTCCACTGGAGAAGGGAATGGCAAACCACTTCATTATTCTTGCCTTGAGAACCCCATGAACAGTATGAAAAGGCAAAATGATAGGATACTGAAAGAGGAACTCCCCAGGTCAGTGGGGCCCAATATGCTAGTGGAGATCAGTGGAGAAATAACTCCAGAAAGAATGAAGGGATGGTGCCAAAGCAAAAACAATACCCAGCTGTGGAAGTGACTGGTGATAGAAGCAAGGTCCGATGCTGTAAAGAGCAATATTGCATAGGAACCTGGAATGTCAGGTCCATGAATCAAGGCAAATTGGAAATGGTCAAACAAGATATGGCAACAGTGAATGTCGACATTCTAGGAATCAGCGAACTGAAATGGACTGGAATGGGTGAATTTAACTCAGATGACCATTATATCTACTACTGCAGGCAGGAATCCCTCAGAAGAAATGGAGTAGCCATCATGGTCAACAAAAGAGTCTGAAATGCAGTACTTGGATGCAATCTCAAAAATGACAGAATGATCTCTGTTCGTTTCCAGGGCAAACCATTCAATATCACAGTAATCCAAGTCTATGCCCCAACCAGTAACACTGAAGAAGCTGAAACTGAACAGTTGGCAACCCACTCCAGTACTCTTGCCTGGAAAATCCCATGGACGGAGGAGTCTGGTAGGCTACAGTCCATGGGGTTGCTAAGAGTCAGACATGACTGAGCGACTTCACTTTCACTTTTCACTTTCATGCACTGGAGAAGGAAATGGCAACCCGCTCCAGTGTTCTTGCCTGGAGAATCCCAGGGGCGGCAGAGCCTGGTGGACTACCATCTATGGGGTCGCACAGAGTCGGACACGACTGAAGCGACTTAGCAGCAGTAGCAGCAGCATGAAGACCTACAAGACCTTTTAGAACTAATACACAAAAAAGATGTCCTTTTCATTATAGGGGACTGGAATGCAAAAGTAGGAAGTCAAGAAACACCTGGAGTAATAGGCAAATTTGGCCTTGGAATACGGAATGAAGCAGGGCAAAGACTAATAGAGTTTTGCCAAGAAAATGCACTGGTCAGCAAACACCCTCTTTCAACAACACAAGAGAAGATTCTACACATGAACATCACCAGATGGTCAACACCGAAATCAGATTCTTTGCAGCCAAAGATGGAGAAGCTCTATACAGTCAGCAAAAACAAGACCAGGAGCTGACTGTGGCTCAGATCATGAACTCCTTATTGCCAAATTCAGACTGAAATTGAAGAAAGTAGGGAAAACAACTAGACCATTCAGGTATGACCTAAATCAAATCCCTTATGATTATACAGTGGAAGTGAGAAATAGATTTAAGGGCCTAGATCTGATAGACTGCCTGATGAACTATGGAATGAGGTTCGTGACAAGGTACAGGAAACAGGGATCAAGACCATCCCCATGGAAAAGAAATGCAAAAAAGCAAAATGGCTGTCTGGGGAGGCCTTACAAATAGCTGTGAAAACACGAGAAGTGAAAAGAAAAGGAGAAAAGGAAAGATATAAGCATGTGAATGCAGAGTTCCAAAGAATAGCAAGAAGAGATAAGAAAGCCTTCCTCAGCGATCAATGCAAAGAAATAGAGGAAAACAACAGAATGGGAAAGACTAGAGATCACTTCAAGAAAATTAGAGATACCAAGGAACATTTCATGCAAAGATGGGCTCCATAAAGGACAGAAATGGTATGGACCTAACAGAAGCAGAAGGAACTGTACAAAAAAAGATATTCACGTCCCAGATAATCATGATGGTGTAATCACTCATCTAGAGCCAGACATCCTGGAATGTGAAGTCAAGTGGGCCTTAGAAAGCATCACTACGAACAAAGCTAGTGGAGGTGATGGAATTCCAGTTGAGCTATTTCAAATCCTGAAAGATGATGCTGTGAAAGTACTGCACTCAATATGCCAGCAAATTTGGAAAACTCAGCAGTGGCCACAGCACTGGAAAAGGTCAGTTTTCATTCCGATCCCAAAGAAAGGCAATGCCAAAGAATGCTCAAACTACCGCACAACTGCACTCATCTCACACGCTAGTAAAGTAATGCTCAAAATTCTCCAAGCCAGGCTTCAGCAATACGTGAACCGTGAACTTCCTGATGTTCAATCTGGTTTTAGAAAAGGCAGAGGAACCAGAGATCAAATTGCCAACATCTGCTGGATCATTGAAAAAGCAAGAGAGTTCCAGAAAAACATCTATTTCTGTTTTATTGACTATGCCAAAGCCTTTGACTGGTTGGATCACAATAAACTGTGGAAAATTCTGAAAGAGATGGGAATACCAGACCACCTGACCTGCCTCTTGAGAAATCTGTATGCACTTCAGGAAGCAACAGTTAGAACTGGACATGGAACAACAGACTGGTTCCAAATAGGAAAAGGAGTATGTCAAGGCTGTGTATTGTCACCCTGCTTATTTAACTTATATGCAGAGTACATCATGAGAAACGCTGGACTGGAAGAAACACAAGCTGGTATCAAGATTGCCAGGAGAAATATCAATAACCTCAGATATGCAGATGACACCACCTTTATGGCCAAAAGTGAAGAGGAACTAAAAAGCCTCTTGATGAAAGTGAAAGGGGAGAGTGAAAAAGTTGGCTTAAAGCTCAGCATTCAGAAAACGAAGATCATGACATCTGGTCCCATCACTTCATGGGAAATAGATGGGGAAACAGTGGAAACAGTGTCAGACTTTATTTTTGGGGGCTCCAAAATCACTGCAGATGGTGACTGCAGCCATAAAATTAAAAGACGCTTACTCCTTGGAAGGAAAGTTATGACCAACCTAGATAGCATATTGAAAAGCAGAGACATTACTTTGCCAACAAAGGTCCGTCTAGTCAAGGTTATGGTTTTTCCAGTGGTCATGTATGGATGTGAGAGTTGGACTGGGAAGAAGGCTGAGCGCTGAAGAATTGATGCTTTTGAACTGTGGTGTTGGAGAAGACTCTTGAGAGTCCCTTGGACTGCAAGGAGATCCAACTAGTCCATTCTGAAGGAGATCAGCCCTGGGATTTCTTTGGAAGGAATGATGCTGAAGCTGAAACTCCAGTACTTTGGCCACCTCATGCAAAGAGTTGACTCATTGGGAAAGTCCCTGATGCTGGGAGGGATTGGGGGCAGGAGGAGAAGTGGACGCCAGAGGATGAGATGGCTGGATGGCATCACTGACTCAATGGACGTGAGTCTGAGTGAACTCCGGGAGTTGGTGATGGACAGGGAGGCCTGGCATGCTGCGATTCATGGGGTCACAAAGAGTCGGACACGACTGAGCAACTGAACTGAACTGAAACCCAGACAAGTAGGCTGTAGTAGTTAGCTACCACATCTAAGACAGTGTTGCTTAGATATTGATCCCTGTTTCTCAAAGAAACTAAAGAGCAGCTCGTAACTGAAGCAACCTTGATTCTTCTGTTATCAAGCTATGGCCTTGTCCCTTCATTGTCCATATGTCCCTCCCAACTGTACTGCATCCTATAAGAATTTCCCCACAGACTGGTTTAGAAAAGTCTGGGATACAGACTTTCCAACTGTGTCTCCATGGACCATGTACACTCTCTGTAGTACCAACATGTTCCAAATATTTGTTATAATCTGTCTCAAGAAACAGTGATATCCTTAGGGACAGGAATCTGTATTCTACTCATTGTTGGCTCTACAGTGCCTTGCCTACTGGTTAGCAGTTGGTAGATGTTTGTTGTGTTTAGAGTCACCAGATACTCACTTTTGAGCCAGATAGTCCAGATAATGAACTCTCTTTTTAGAAAACTTATTTCCAGCAAATACATATAGTCTGAGTTAATTGTATTACACTTACGTTGTGAGATTCTCTTTCCAATGACTGCTCTGATTTTTGACCTTCTGTATTAACTCACTTCTGTATTAACTCAGTATGTCAGCAAATTTGGAAAACTCAGCAGTGGCCACAGGATTGGAAAAAGTTTTCATTCCTATCCCAAAGAAGGCCAGTGCCAAAGAATATTCAAACTACTGTATAACTGCGCTCATTGCACGTGCTATCAAGGTAATGCTCAAAATCCTTCAAGCTAGATTTTTAGCAGTATGTGAACCAAGAGCTTCCAGATATACAAGCTGGGTTTCAAAGAGATAGAGGAACCAGAGATCAAATTGCCAACATTTTTTGGTACATGGAGAAAGCAAGAGAATTCAAAAAAAAAAAAACCATCTACTTTTGCTTCATTGACTGTGCTAAAGCCTTTGACTGTATGGATCACAACAAACTGTGGAAAATTCTTTTTTTTTTTTATCTTTAATTTATTCATTTCTTGAACACAACTATTACAATGCTGAGTTTTTCATATTTCCAAAGTAATGCCTCATCCATTGCCATGTTATCTTATTCCAAATTACTAAGTAAGGTAGAACTTTTCCAGTTACACAAAATAATAAAACTCAGTGTTTGAACAATATCACTCAGAAATCTGGATTACAAAGCTACTTAAATCTTCTATTAAAAGGAACAATATTTTTAAAACTTTCCAAGATACTGCATAGAACACAAAAACACAAATATGTTATGCACAGTATTGTCTGCAGCCCCGCCCCAACCTTCTACTACTTAGAACGTGAACTTCTTTTTAACAACAAAGTAAGGAATCTGCCTCAAACTCTCTTGAAGCGGGAAAATTCTTAAACAGATGGGAATACCAGACCACCTTTCCTGCCTCCTGAGAAACCTGTATGTGAATCAAGAAGCAACAGTTAGACACAGACATGGAAAAATGGACTGGTTCCAAATTGGGAAAGGAGTGAGTCAAGGCTATATATTGTCACCTGCTTATTTAACATCTATGCAGAATACATCATGTGAAATGCTGGGCTGGATGACTCACAAGCTGGAATCAAGATGCCCAGGAGAAATATCAACAACCTCAGATATGCAGATGATACCATTCTAAAGGCAGAAAGCAAAGAGGGTGAAAAAAAGCTGGCTTGAAATTCAAAATTCAAAAAACTAAGATCATGGCATCCGGTTCCATCACTTAATGACAAATAGATGGGGGAAAAGTGGAAGCAGTGACATTTTGGTTTTTTTTGAGCTCCAGAATCACTGTGGATGGTGACTGCAACCATGAAATTTAAGGATACTTGCTCCTTGGAAGGAAAGCTATAACAAACATAGACAGTGTATTAAAAAGAAGAGACATTGCTTTGCCAGCAAAGGTCTGTATAATTAAAGCTATGGTTTTTCCAATAGTCCTATATGGATGTGAGAGTTTGTCCATAAAGAGGGCTGAGTGCCAAAGAATTGATGCCTTCAGACTGTGGTGTTGGAGAAGACTCTTGAGAGTCCTTTGGATAGCAAGGAGATCAAACCAGTCAATCTAAAGGAAATCAACCCTGAATATTCACTGGAAGGGTTGATGCTAAAGTTGAAGCTCTAAGACTCTGGCCACCTGATGCAAAGAGGTGACTCATTAGAAAAGATCCAGATGCTGGGAAAGATTGAGAACAGGAGGAGAAGGGGGTGGCAGAGGATGAGATGGTTAGATAGCATCACTGACTCAATGGACATGAGTTTGAACAAACTCCAGGAGATAGCAGAGGACAGAGGAGCCTGGCAGGCTATAGTCCACAGGGTCACAAAGAGTCAGACATGATTTAACAACTGAAAAACAACAAAATTAACTCACTGATTGACTGTTAGAGTGGGAGGCGTGCTGGTATCAGTGAAGATGCCCCTGTGGGTACCTTGCTGTAAGTTAAATTGCAGAATTCTAAATATGTGTGAGCTCATGACCATATGAGTGGCGCATACACCAAATAAATGCAGATTAATATGTTTAAAATAAGCTTTGAGAAAGATGATTTACTGTTCACCTTTCCTATAATCTCAAAATAGGCTGTCTTTTATTTATCCCGAAATTTATTCAGGAAAAATATAACCATATTTCAAATTAAAAGTTACATGGCCTTATACAAGAATCAGTTTTATGTAGTCAGTATCAATGAGGTCCCCAGTATAGATCCAGGAGCTCACAAATATCTATAAAGTAACTTCCTTTCAGAGTTTTCCCTATGGCCCTTTAAATGTTTCAAGTTGAGAAACTGTGAGAATGTTTCTTCTTTTAATGATTACATTAAAATCTTGTAGCTGTCCTTATGGAACAGAAAAACTTTCCTTTAAATATAGTTTTCAAGAAGTCAGTGCCTAAGTAAGATATTCACTTTCTTGATAGAATAACATCTTTTGCTAAGTTACAAATCCATTGAAGTAACATGCCATTTAAAATATTCAAATTTATTGAATTAAAAAATCCAACAAAATTTTTTATTGTACTGCCAACTACAGTATGTAACTCTGTCCATAGAATTCTCTAGGCAAGAATAGCGGAGTGAATTGCCAGTCCCTTCTCCAGGGGATCTTCCCAACCCAGAGATAGATTCTGGGTCTCCCACATTGCAGACAGATTCTTTACTGTCTGAGCCACCAGGGAAGCCCTATCAAATTAATAATAACCACAGTTATCATATTCCCTATATTTTCTGAGTATTTCTAATTTCTAATATATATATGTTTATAAATTTATAATCCTCATGATCCCCCTATGAGGTAAATATACCTATTTTAGGGTTGGAAAATGAGCTTCAGACTTGTAAGTGATTTGAACATCCAAGAGTTAGTGAACAGCTAAATTGATATTTAAATCTGAAATTTTGCAAATCCAGATCCCTCAACCTTACCTATTAACTCGTGGGGTCAAGTGGAATATGTGGAGTGTGAATTTGGCTCAATAAGAATTGGATATAGAGCATGTGTGTATTTAAAAGTACCCTTCTCTGTTCAAAGATAAATTTTTGAAAATAAAACCAACTTAATAGATTCTACATTTACTGTTATATTTAGAGTGAAATGCAGATTGTAATTGATGAACTAAAACTGTGCTGATTTCTTATGTGTTCAGTAAATTTTTATCAACTGAGGTTTATAGTGTTGTTGAAACCATGTGGCAGCCATAGTTGATCATTGAACTTATTTTGTAACTAGAGGATGGACTCTGAGACCAGGCAAATCTATCATTGCTGGCCTGGGAAAAAAGCTATGTGCAGTACACAAAGAGACTGAGTGTCAGACACGTTCCTTCTGTCTCTTTATCACTTCCTATTTCATAATAAGAAACAAAAACAGCTTGCCGGTTATTGCTGGAGAGGGGCATCCAGACTCAATGTGTTTCCTTCACTCTGAACATTTATGTTGTGAGTTTGATACCCAGAGAGACTTGATGGTATTTTCTTTAAAACGGAAGAGACCTGTCAAATATATGCAATAAAAGCTTAAAGAAATGTATAGGCCTTATTAAGTCACATGTTTCTTAGATGTTAAAAACTTCTGCTCTTTTTTCATTGTTTGTTTTAGAGACTTCATCCCGAATGGGAAGAAATTGAGCTGAAACGCGTTTACATAGCATGAGACTCTATTTAAGGAGAGAGGAGAGGCAAACATGAAACTGAAATTTTCATAACAAAGAAAAAGATAAAAGAAAATAGTTACCCTTTGTTTAGTCTCTGTTAGAGAACAAATACTCATAATTAAACTGTAACTGGAATCAAAATGTAGTTTGGGATAAACAACCTAAATGGCCTCCAAGATAAATCACAGTACTCATTTCTCTATTGTTGGTTTGCGCTCTCCAGCTTCACCAGGAAGCAGGACTGTGGGGACTCTGTACTTGCGCGTCACCACCAAGCAGGTTCTCTCCTGCCAGCAAGCTTAGCAATTTGTTTGAGTCTGGCCACTTGCTTACCATCTGGAACTGCTTCCTATTCTCTTCATAGAGAGGGGGCAAAGGCCGGGGATGGAGGGAGGGAAGGAAAGAAGGGAGGAAGAGCGAAGGAATGAGAAAGAAGAAAAAGAAAAGGATGAGTAATGTCGCCGGGTTGCCTTTTTATTTCTAGAGCTTTCTGTGTACTTATTCAACCCCGGCATCCATGCATACCACCTGGAGGCACCCTACCAGCCACAATCTGTCAGACCTGGGGGTTTGACTACAGAACTGCTCTCTAGAAATATGTACATTCCAGACCCCATGTTATTAACTCTAGATTGCCAAGCGAAAAATGTGGTTTTATTTTGAGCATTTAATTTTCAATTGTTTGCAGGTTTTAACCTATTTTCCTCAATTTGTTGTAATCTTTATGAAGCTCCATTGGATTTATGAGGAAAATTGACTAAGTGGATTTTTTTCTAAAGAAGAAATGGCTCACCTGGTATGTGCTTAGGCTCTTACTTGGTCACAGGTAGTGGATGGAATGGTAAATGAAGTGGAAGGGGATGAGGGGTACAGCGTGTTATTATTCTTAGACTAAGCTCCGTTCTGATCAGGACACATCTTTCACCAAAATGTCTGTCCACAGTAGTTATTTCTTATAACAAAGCCAAAGAGGAAAGTGGTAGAAAGGGCTGTTCGGTTAAAACCTCATCTGTTTAAAATTTGTGAGAACACATATCTGTTCATGAGTTTATGAAATTCAGAAGTTTTCATAGTCATTTAACATTTTGATTTGTAACTAGCATTGAAAAATACAGAAAAAAATCTTCTAGAGGATACTGTGCTTATAGCCTGAAGAAATCTCCAGGTATTAGATTTGAAAATAATTGACCTTAACTCTTCTGGGGAACTTTATGATTGTTTCACAGAAAAGGAGAAAACATCGTCCTTCCTTTGCTCCCTTGGGGAGTTAGGGGTGGGGGTGGTCAGTGAGTAAGGCACACGTGCCAAACAAGACACGAGAACTTACTTTCATTTGTATGCATGGTAGTAGCCTTCTCTTGAGAGAATAATCACCAGCTGCGTTTTGCAGCATGTGAGAATGTGTGGGTGGAATAACCACTTCCCCACTAATCTTCTGCCTAGTCTTGGTATCACTCTACCCCACCTGGCTCCCCAGAAACACAGATGCTACCCGCGAGGTACACCACTTGTTAAGGGATGGTCAACCCCAGCTGGGCCATAGTCTAGTACTTGGTCCATCCTCAGAATGTGAGAGGGGATTGCAAAGTAAGAGAAAAAAAAAAACACCTTATGCCTGTGAAACAGTCTCTCTAATCTTCAGAGAGGTTAAAGAACTTTCCCAGATACAACTGGTTTGAACCTATGATCTCTGACTCCAAGGTCTATCATAATTTTACTGTATTTGGTTCCATGTCTTCCTAAAGAAAACAATTACTATTCTTTTGAAGAAATCGCTTAAACTGTTTTCCACCAGAGCCCCTGCTCAAAGGTTATTGACTTGTTACAAAGAAAGTATTTTATGATGAACTTTTTGGAGATCTATGTGTTAAAAATCACCTTTTCCCCTCATAGGACTTCTTGGAGTCTTAATATTTTGATATGCACTGTGTATCTTTTAGAGAGAGATCAGAATTTCTGTCCTTCTAAAATTTATGTCCTCACATGGTACATCTGTTACTATTTCCTTGAATCGGTGTTGCACAGAGCAATAGGGGCAGAATACTTTGAAATATCTAGGAAGTCCATTTAAGAGAAAAGCTCATATACTTGGATAATAATTATGAATAATGTTAGAATAATCCATTCGTGGGATGAAAAATAAAGAATTAAGAAGCCAAGCCCTGCCTTGTTCAGAGGCTTCTAGGCAATGGTTGGTGGGACCATGTCACGAGGCAGCTGACTGTAGAATCCAGGGCTAGTGCAGGCTCACCGGTAGGCAGAGGCAGGGTCTAGAAGACTCCAGGGGCTACTGCCTACCCAGTGGGTGAGGCCAGATCCAGGATTTAGCGTCAGGATGGGCAGAGCTGAGTCCTGGAGTCTGATTATAGAACCCATGGTCCCCGAGCTGATGTTGGATCATTGGTGGTACTTGGGTTGGGGTAGGGAGCTCCTGAGTTGTGTATAACAGTTGAGTATAGGATTGGGCATTCTTGGAGCTTGTATTAACCTGCTGATCAGCAGGGCTGGGGCCCTACTCGTTCAGGGCAGGGTCTGAGTCTACAGGCTGCAGGGCTGTGGTTTCCTTGCCTCAGTTGGCTGATCCCTGGAGGGCAGAGCTAGGACCCAGGGCATTCTGGAACTGCTGCCTGCTCACTCGTGGATGGAGTGGGCAGGGCGGTGTTTAGAGGTACCTGTGGGCTCCGGGGGTCTTAAGGCAGCCTGCTAATGGGTAGGGCTGCTCAGTTAGTTTCTTGGCCTAAGGTGTCTCGCACTGGAGCCTAAAGGCTGCTGGAGCAAGTCAGGGCTAGGTCCTGGGACTAATAAGCTAGAGGGAGGGTCCTACGGCGGTGCCCACCAGCTTTAATGTCCATGCAGCAGAAGGAGCTTCTAAAAATGACTGCCGTCAGTTGCCTCCTGCCTCTCTGCAAGGCTCTCAGGACCTGCAGTTAGGTCTGACCCGGGCTGCTATCAGATTACTCCTTCCCTGGGTCCTGGAGTGTGTGAGATTGTGTGTGCCTCCTTTAGGAGTAGAGTCTCTGTTTCCCATAGGCTTCTGGGACTCCTGAAAGGAAGTCCTGCTGGCCTTCAAAGCCAAATGATCTGGGGGCTTATTTTTCTGGTGCTAGGGAGCCCACCGTGGGGCTCAGAGCTCTCAGTCCTTTGGGAGAACCTCTGCAATGTAATTATTCTCCAGTTTGTGGGTTGCCCACCGTGGGTATGGGACTAGACTACATCACGAGTCTGCCACTTCTTCCCAATTCATTGGAGTTACTTCTTTATGTCTGTAATTGTGGAAGACCTTTTCTGATAGAGTCTGTTCTTTTTATCATTCGTTGTTCTACCAAAAGTTGTGTGATTTTGGTGTGCCTGTGAGAGGAGGTGAGTTCGGGGTCTTTCTACTCTGTGTCTTGTGCTCTTCTGCCTGTGCACCATTCTCAAGAAAGTGTCAGAAGACACTCCACCAAATTGAAATAGTAAGCTGAGAAAGAGGAAATAAGAAATGCTAAGTGAAATGTCAGAGAACGATAAATACTGTATGATTGCACTTATATGTGGAATCTAAAAAATAAAATAAACCAGTGACTATAGCAAAAAAGAAGCACTCACAGGTGTATAGAATAACCTAGTGGTTGACAGTAAGGGGAGGAGAGTGGGGAGGGATAAGAGAGGAGTGAGGGATTAAGAGGTACAAACTAACACGTATAAAATAAACTACAAGGATATATTCTGCAGTGCAGCAAATATAGCCAAAAGTTATGACCAACCTAGATAGCATATTGAAAAGCAGAGACATTACTTTGCCAACAAAGGTCCGTCTAGTCAAGGCTATAGTTTTTCCTGTGGTCATGTATGGATGTGAGAGTTGGACTGGGAAGAAGGCTGAGCACCGAAGAATTGATGCTTTTGAACTGTGGTGTTGGAGAAGACTCTTGAGAGTCCCTTGGACTGCAAGGAGATCCAACCAGTCCATTCTAAAGGAGATCAGCTCTGGGATTTCTTTGGAAGGAATGATGCTGAAGCTGAAACTCCAGTACTTTGGCCACCTCATGTGAAGAGCTGACTCATTGGAAAAGACTCTGATGCTGGGAGGGATTGAGAGCAGGAGGAGAAGGGGATGACAGAGGATGAAATGGCTGGATGGCATCACTGACTCGATGGACTTGAGTCTGAGTGAACTCCGGGAGTTGGTGATGGACAGGGAGGCCTGGCGTGCTGCGATTCATGGGGTCACAAAGAGTCGGACACGACTGAGCGACTGATCTGATCTGATCTGATTAATGGAATATAACCCTCAAAAATAGTGAATCACTATGTTGTACACCTATAACCTGGATAATACTGTACATCAACTATTCAATAAAATATATTAAATATTTAACAATCAGACATACAGATTTTTAAAAATATAATTTATCTATGCAATATAAGCTTATTAATTGATTTTGAGCTAATCTATTTGCTATTTGGATGTAACATCTTTAGATTATTTTCTTCACAGATTTTTAATTGGCAAAATGTTCTCATGGCAACAAAACCCATTATAATTTCAAACAAAGAGTGCATGTTTAAGGACTGAAGAATGCTTTGTGTGACTACTACTCACAGAAAACTGTTAACTTATTATTAAAATAGAATTTTCAGTGCCTCTGATGGGCCATGCAGAAAAGAATTTAGTGTGGCCTTGAGGGCCCCGCTGCCTAAAGGGACCAATGGGATTTTTAACAAAAAATGTAACAAGCTTTTTTTCTTTTTGAGAAAGTATCCTTTTTACACTCAAACTAGCCCTATCAGCAGCCTGTGTCATGTAGCAAATTAAGTGGCAACACTATTAGTCTAGTCTGCTGCTGCTAAGTCGCTTCAGTCGTGTCTGACTCTGTGTGACCCCATAGACGGCAGCCCACCAGGCTCCCCCGTCCCTGGGATTCTGCAGGCAGGAACACTGGAGTGGGTTGCCATTTCCTTCTACTGAGGATTAAATAGAATTCAAAATTTGTCATACATTTTTTGAATTTGAGGGCAGAAGTTTTCCCCATTTCCAGTGTTCTTGATCATTGATGCTCTTTGTATAAATTTGGGTCATCCAGCTAGTGGTTTACAGCCCTTTTGGTACCTAGCCCCTAAAGGGTACATGCCTGTAGGATCTGGGTATGGATGAGATCTGGTGTGTTGCTTGGAAGGTAGCTCTGGATTTTGTAGCTGGCTCATATCCCTGGCAATCTTTACTTCTGAACACCGAGTTCCAATTCTGCTTTCGTACATCTTACTCTTCCCTTGTCTCCCTCCTGAATAGGATCTTTCGGGCTACCTTATTTGTTATTACACCTCTGATTCTTCTACTGTCTATGGGTGCATAATTTGTACCAAGACTCAGCTTACAGACACAAATTAATACACAAGTCCTAGAAGAAAACTTTACCTCTGTCTAACAGGAGAAGAAAATGTCAAGAGATTTCTTAAGGAGCACAGAAGAAAGAATAAAGAGAATTCTACAAGGAGACAATGCGGGTGGAGATTGAAAAGAGGAAGGATCTTAGAGACTGAAGGAATCCCTTATGCAAAGACACAGTGAGAGAAGTGAAAAGAAAACATTTACATGACTAGAGCATAGGTTATTAAGGTCAGAGATGTGGTCATTCAACCATGCCAACAAGTGTACAGGTATTTCAGCTGGTTAAGAATCCGCCTGCAATGCAGAAGACCTGGGTTCAATTCCTGGTTGGGAAGATACCCTAGAGAAGGGAGACGCTACTCACTCCAGTATTACTGGGCTTCACTGGTGGCTCATACAGTAAAGAATTCACCTGCAATGTGGGAGACCTGGGTTCAATCCTGGGGATGGGACGATCCCCTGGAGGAGGGCATGGCAACCCACTCCAGTATTTTTGCCTGGAGAATCCCCATGGACAGAGGAGCCTGGTGGGCTACAGTCCATGGGGTAACAAAGAGTCAGACATGACTGAATGCTAAGCACAAACTTAAGGACATTAAATATCAAAAATATTTTATATAAAATAACAAATCAGATATAGATCTTAATAATTTTCCTCTGGCAGTGACTTAGAGGGTACAAATTTGAGGTCAGTATGCTCCTATTTGAGAAATGATGTGAGCCTGAACTTGGTAGTTGAACAAAAACTTTAGTGTAAACAAAATGAGAACACTGGAAAACATATTTTCTTTTCTGCTTTGTTCACAACTGTATCTTGAGCACCTGAAAGACTGCCTGATACATAAATTGAATGACTGTAAACAGGAGGATACTCATTATTTAGTTCTACCCATACATAGATCCATCTATCAAGCACTGAATATTTGCATTTGCTTAATCATAATCATATCTTCAGTTCAGTTCAGTCGCTCAGTTGTGTCCGACTCTTTGTGACCCCATGAACCACAGCACGCCAGGCCTCCCTGTCCATCACCAACTCCTGGAGCTTACTCAAACTCGTATCCATTGAGTTGGTGGTATTATCCAACCACCTCAACCTCTGTCATCCCCTTCTCCACTTGCCTTCAATCTTTCCTAGCATCAGGGTCTTTTCAAATGAGTCAGCTCTTCGCATCAGGTGGCCAAAGTATTGGAGTTTCAGCTTCAACATCAGTCTTTCCAATGTATATTCAGGACTGACTTCCTTTAGGATGGACTGGTTGGATCTCCTTGCAGTCCAAGGGACTCTCAAGAGTTTTCTCCAACACCACAGCTCAAAAGCATAAATTCTTCAGCTCTCAGCTTTCTGTATAGTCCAACTCTCACATCCATACATGACATCCAACACATCCATACATCCAATCCTATCCTAGGTTCTGAAAGAATGTATGAAGTTGGAATAAAAGAGGGCCACAGGTTTCCCAGGTGTTGCTAGTGGTAAAGAACCCACCTGCCAATGTAGGCAATTTAAGAGATGTGGGTTTGATCCCTGGGCTAGGAAGATCCCCTTGAGGAGGGCATGGCAACCCAGACCAGTATTCTTGCCTGGAGAATCCCATGGACAGAGGAGCCTGGTGGGCTACACTCTATGGGGTCACAAAGAGTCAGACACAACTGAAATGACTTAGCATGCATTCATATAGACTGAAATTTAGAAACATGAATATTTAACAGTAAGTTAGAGAAGAAGATCACTGAAAGAGGCTATAAAAAAATAGAGAAGATGAAACTAAATGTCACAACTCACACTGAGAACTAAACATAAAATTCTATGGATGATAAGGTAATTGTCAGTATTTTAGTGTTCAGATGAGATTATGATACGAATTGGCCAATGTCCACTGGATTTTCCCTTCTTAAATTGAAGTATAAGTTACAAATAATGAACAGTATAAACTATTATAGTTAAATGAGATTTACCAAATACAACTCTGTGACCCACTCACACATAAAAATAAGGAACATATCCATCTTCTCAAAGTTCCCTCATGTCCTTCTCATTCATTTCCTCCCACAAAGAGGTAACTACTGCTCAGATTTTTTTCTCTGTTGATTTCTTTTGCTATTTCCTATTTCCTGCCCTACATATGAATGTAAGTCTGTTTGATACTGTGCCACAAGTCAATGATTTTCTCTATGTGCTTCAATTTACTTTTTATTAACTGATCTTAATGAAGTGTCCAGTCAAGCTGCATTTGGGATGTTTATTATATTATTTTTCAGTTTTAAAATTTCCATTTGTTTTTCTTTTCATAGTTTATATTTCTCTGCTGAGGAATAGATTTCCATCTTTTCACACATTACCTTTGTATTTAAATTCACAGATATATTTATAATAACTGTTTTAAAGGCACTGTGTGCTAATTCTAACATCTGTATCACATGTGGGTTTGTTTCTGTTCACTCTAGTTTTCCTGGTTTTAGTCTTATTTTAAAAGTCTTCTTTGTATATCCAATAAATTTTGATTGAATGTGGGGCATTGTGAATATGACATTGCTTGCGTGCGTGCATATGTGCTTAGCCGTGTCCAACTCGGTGACCCCAGGCTCCTCTGTTCATGGGATTTTCCTTGCAGGAATACTGGAGTGGGTTGCCATTTCCTCCTCCAGGGATCCTTCCCGTCTTAGCGACTGAAATTGCATCTTTGCATTGGCAGGCTGATTCTTTACCACTGAGCCACCTGGGAATACTATATTACTTAAAGTTTAGATTTTGCTGTCGTTAAAACATGTTGAGATTTGTTCTAGCAGGCTGTTAATTTTCTGGTAGCTCAGCTTGAGACTCAGCTTTAGGCTTTGTTAGATGGTTCTAGAGTAGCTCTGACTTGAGGGCTAGACCTGTCCTACTCTTCAGGCATGGCTTTTGTGATTTTAACCGAATGACTGGGTTTTTCAGAGACATGTCTGCACTCTGGCTGGTTGGAACTCCAGGATATTCCAGTACTGAGTACACTCTGCATTCTCCATTCATCTCATAGTCCCCTCAGTAACTATAGTTTTCCAGACCTCAAAGCGTTTTACTCTGTATGTCCAGCTTATTATTTGGCCCAATATGGAAGGGATCTTTATGCAGATGCCTGGGGCTCCTTGTCAGTACTGCCTGCCCCCTGTGTTCTGATGTGCTCTTTTCCAAATTCTGGCTACCTCAGCAGCCTGGAATCTGCTCTCTCTCCCCTCTGCCAGTGCTCTCTGTTTGGACTCTAGCTCTCTGTGCTGCAGTTTGAAATGCCTCCAAGTAGAATGATGAGGTGAATTTGTGTGTTTACCCTTCCTCAAGGATCAAAACCTCTGTATTGTCTGTTGTACAAAGTCTGGGATCGGTTGATTTTTATTTTTTTTTCCCCTGAATTCACAATTGTTTATGGTGAGAGAATTATTCCAATACCCAGCAACGTATTATAGCCAGGAAGAGAAGGCCTGTTCATTGCATCTTGCAGTTGGAATGTTTTGGAGACCAGATGACTTTCAGGATTATAAAAATGTCAGTCCTTCACTTTATGAATGACAACACTTTGCCCTCCTCCAAGACTCTATAATCTGAGGACCTTATGGAGAGTCACTGCAGTTCAGTCTTATGGAACATGGTACCTATTTTTTAGCACTGTTTTTACAAAGTTATATAGTTCTTTACACCCATATCACCACATATTTTCCTAAGTCACAGTGTTTGCATAATCAGATACTTTATGGATTACCTTGAGCAAGGCTGGGAAAAAGCAAGTAAATATGTTGCTGGATGGTTTTAGTGCTAAAACTGAAGTTTAAGTCCCTCTCCTGACCAAAAACCCACTGATTCCATTGTTTCCCACTTGCAGTAAGTTAGAGGGTTTTTATGTGGACAATCTGTATTCACCAGTTGTATTGAAGTCACACACACATAGCTTAAGTTATGCATCACAGTGCACGCTGCCAAATGACTGCACAGCTGGGGAGTTCACTGGGGGTGGCAGCTGGGTGAGGATCCTTAAAAGATGGGTGGGTGTCGAAGGAGTTCCGTCTTGCTTTTGTACCCAGAAGGCTCACTATTAGCATCCCACAAACACAAAGAAGAGATTAGAGTTCATTGTTCATTTTCCCCTCGTGGGGAAGCCATGTATGTTTATGCCCTAAAGATTGCACATTTTAAAGAAAAAGCCACTTTCACTGTCAAATTAACCAAATTGACTATCTTCCCAGTTTGAATTCACTGGATAACTGCTAATCCCCACTTTACATTATGCTCTAAAGACTCAGCCAAAAGATTCTGAAGGCCTGCATTTCCAGGTTTTCTCATCTGTAATACAAACACCAGTTAAAGACATAATATCATTTTATGCTACTCTCAAAGGGCATCTCGCAAAGCTGGCTAGCATTACTGCAACATTTTAATTACTGGTGCTTACCACAATTTGCAATAATTACAGTTCATTTAGTGAGCTGGCTCTTAATTGCAGACACTGCTAAAGTAACAATTGAATAAAAAATAAAATGCACTTTCGTATATATATATTATATATATAATAAGATTCAGAAAGATGCTAGCTTATAAAGAAAGAAAGGAAACTATATTCTTCTAGACCAATTTCTAAGGCAGAGACATTAAAATCAGTTTTCTAAACCTAGGGCCCCAAATTAATCATCAGGATAAGTTCTATCATTTATGGAATTTTCTTTCTTTAGTATAATTTCTAATTCTATGCTTCTTTGTATTAAAGAATGCTCAATGGGTGAATTCTAGTACTAATATAAGTATACATTCAACTAACTTCTATTCATTATCAGGTGACAAATCTCAAAGAAATAACTCCTATATAAAAAGGCTTTTATAAGGAAAAAGAAGTTCTGGCAAACTCAGTAAAACTCGTTTTATTCATTCTTCACTTCATTGAATACCAAATAATCATGAAGTTTTGCCATATATACATGTAGGTCATGTGGGGAATTGGAATGTTTGGTGGGTGAGAAAGCAAAGGAAATGCTAAAACAAGTTAAACCAAAGTGAAAAGAATGATTAGTGAGAGGATTTGCTTTCTTGATAAGAAAGTGCATTAGGTTCTAAGTTTTCTAACAGTCATACTTTCTGGATGTCCTGGAGCAACTGCCCCAAGATCTCTGTGCTTCAGTGTTCCTAAAGACAAAAGAGAATAGTGGCTTCAGTGCTGGTCTAGGGAAATACCTTCACTTTGATGACCCCAAGGTTCTACTCTACTTGTGAGAGCACTTTGACTAGATGGGAGGCACAGGGTATCTTTCCTGCTGGTACATTGCTGCTCAATATGGCCAGTTCCATAGTTATCCTTAGTAGTTTGGTCTCAAAGGTGGGAGGACAAGGAAGGACTTCAGGAATACAGTAACACGGAGAACAATCCCATCAGCAGCTAAGTGTAAGTATTAACTTCTAAGTTGTTATGGAATTCTGTTATTCCACAAAACCATGGCATCAACATGCAAAGTGAATTGGAGAAAGGAAGCAGTCAAGAAGCCAAAGGAATTAGAAGACAGTTTTCCCCTCTGCTCTTAGGAAGCTTCTTCTGAAATGAAAAGAAAACTTAAGCCCTGGGCTAATTTCATGAGTGTTCTCCAGTGACAAAATATTCTCAACTCATATCTAGTTAACATCAAAAGTTACTGTATATTGATCCTCACGGTTGTGTTTTTTTTTTGTTTGTTTGTTTGTTTTTCATTCTGGATGTTAAATAAAAAAAATAAATTGTGGTCAACTTAACCAAGAAAATGGGAAAAGAAACACCTTGATCTATTGGGCACTTTTATACATTTCTTCCATTTTGAAGGAGATCAGTCCTGAGATTTCTTTGGAAGGAATGATGCTAAAGCTGAAACTCCAGTACTTTG
The DNA here is from genome assembly GCF_019923935.1 of Bubalus bubalis. Classification (NCBI taxonomy): domain Eukaryota; kingdom Metazoa; phylum Chordata; class Mammalia; order Artiodactyla; family Bovidae; genus Bubalus; species Bubalus bubalis. Next base: position 21,731,621 of record NC_059165.1, on the reverse strand, counting down.
GCCACCTCATGCGAAGAGTTGACTCATTGGAAAAGACTCTGATGCTGGGAGAGATTGGGGGCAGGAGGAGAAAGGGACGACAGAGGATGAGATGGCTGGATGGCATCACCGACTTGATGGACATGAGTTTGAGTGAACTCCGGGAGTTGGTGATGGACAGGGAGGCCTGGCGTGCTGCGATTCATGGGGTCGCAAAGAGTCGGACACGACTGAGCGACTGAACTGAATTGAATACATTTCTTTGATGATTGATTGATTTTATACATTTTGATGACTGATTGATGATTGATTGTATACATTTCTTTGATGATCTGGGCTTGAAGGTGGCAGCTCTCTTTCAATAAATTTGTCTTTCCTAACAGATATTATAATTACATTATAGATTTTTAGTAAGTTACTTGTCTTTAATTTCCAGTATTCTTGAAGAGAACATTTTAAGTCAAAGCAACAAAACAAAACAAACAAAATACCATTTCCCCCATAAAAAACTGTCTTCAGAGTAGATGGTTTTGATTGGAGTAGGTAGTAATTTGGAAAGTGATGCATCTCTCAAAATAATTTAATTTGGTTTAAAACAACATTGTGATCTTTATAAGAAAAAAAAAATGACATAATGGCCCTCAGAAAGTAAAGAGTGTTCTGGTTATAGTTCAGATGTCTTAGCATGTCACGGAGCAGTAAGAGTGAGGCAGACTGGCCCAGTGATAAAGTATGAAGCTGTGAAATTGTAATGATCATTTAATGCTGTGTGATCATGGGTAAGTTATGTAGCTTACGATCAGTATTTGTTAACATTAGCTATTAATATTTACCTCGTTACTGTTTTTTCATTGGTGAGGATTAAGTAGATTAACTGAATGAAATAGAATTGAATGAATATTTGTATAAAATATTAAAACAATGTTGTTCATAGTAAATGTGGAATAAGAGTTCACTATTATCATTATTGTTACTATTATGTAGGAGACAGTAAACTACACTGTAAGTTAGGAGACCTGACTCTAATGCAGCTTTTTAGCTTACTTCTTCCACAGACCATTTAACATCCTTGAGCTGTGGATACACTGGTTTTGAAACTAAGGGGCTGGATAATATTATGTAGGTTCTTTCATGTTCTAAAGTTTTTGATACATGCAAGTTTGAGTTTTTACAGCGTTGGCTTTGAGCAAAAATTAAAATATATGTAGAATCTCCATCTTCTATTAATATTTACTTTTTGTAGTTTTCTGCTCTCAAAAGTATACTTTGTGCCATCAGGAGAATATTGGTGTAAGTAGTCTCTAAACATGTTTTGAAAGCATTTGGGGTGTATTACAGATTGGTTTTGCTTATAAGAAGGATTCCCTGGCAATGGCAATAAAGTGTCAGTGTTAAATTCCACCTTAAATATCAACTTTCAATATATTCAATGTAATACTGTGGTAATAAATGACTTGCTAATATCAATAGCTTGTAACAATGATTTATTTCTTATTCAGGTTGACATGACAGGTGCTGCTATTTATGGTAAGCTGAAATTAGTGAGAGTTGGCTGCATCTCTGCTAGTCATGTCTTCTCATTCTAGCATCCAGGACGAAGGAACTGCCCTTATATAAAGCATTATGTTTTCTAAGCAAAGGTAAGAGCAAGAGAGTGGGCAGGCAAGCATATAAGTGAGAGCACATAATATCTGTCTTTCTCTGACTCCACTTAGTATGATACTCTCTAGCTCCATCCATGTTGCTGCAAATGTCATTATTTTATTCCTTTTTATGGCTGAGTAATATTCCAGTGTGTGTGTGTGTGTGTGTGTGTGTGTGTACAGACAAACCATGTATATGTATACACACACACACACACATACAATACACACATCACTTTTCTTAAACCAATAGTCTTTAATGGACACTTGGGTTGTTTCCATGTCTTGGCTATTGTAAATAGTGCTTCTATGAACATTGGGATGCATGTATTTTTTTGAATTATTTTAGAATTTCATTTCTTCCAGATCCATGGCCGGGAGTGGGATTGCTGGGTCATATGATAGCTCTATTTTTAGTATTTGAAGGAATATCCATGTTTTCCATAGTGGCTGCATCATTTTACATCCCCACCAGAAATGTATCAGGGTCCCTGTTTCTTCACACCCTTTACAGCGTTTATTATTTGAACACATTTTGATGATAGCCATTCTGACCAGTGTGAGGAGATAATTCATTGTGGTTTTGATTTCCATTTCTCTAATAATTAATGATGCCAAGCATCTTTTCAAGTTCCTTTTAGCCAAATATATATCTTCTTTCAAGATATTTCCATTTAGGTGTTCGATCATTTTTTGATTGAGTTTCATGTTTTGGGCTTATTTTTTATATTGACTTATATGAGCTTCTATATTTTGGTAATTAACCCCTTATTGGTTGCATTGTTTGCAAATATTTTCTCCCAGTCCATAGGCCTTTTCTTCTTGTTTATAGTTTCCTTGGCTGTGCAAAAGCTTATAAGATTGATTTGGTCCTATTTGTTATATTTTCTATTATTTCTTTTGCCTTGGGAGACTGATCTAGAAAAAATTGATATTATTTATGTCTGAGAATGTTTTGCTTATGTTCCCTTCTAAGAGTTTGATGGTGTCATGTCTTATATTTAAGTCTTTAAGCCATTTTGAGTTCATTTTTATATGTGGTGTGAGGGAGTGTTCCAATTTCACTGATTTATATGTAACTGTTTAGCTTTTCTAGCTCCACTTGTTGAAGAGAGTCTTTTCTTCACTGTGTATTCTTGCTTCCTTTGTAGTAGATTAATTGGCCAAAGATGTGTGGATTTGTTTTTGGATTCTCTGTTCCAGTGATCCATATATAGGTTTTTGTGCCAATACCATGCTGCAATCAAGATTGCCGGGAGAAATATCAATAACCTCAGATATGCAGATAACACCACCCTCATGGCAGAAAGTGAAGAGGAACTAAAAAGCCTCTTGATGAAAATGAAAGAGGAGAGTTAAAAAGTTGGCTTAAAGCTCAACATTCAGAAAACGAAGATCATGGCATCTGGTCCCATCACTTCACGGGAAATAGATGGGGAAACAGTGGAAACCGTGTCAGACTTTATCTTTTTGGGCTCCAAAATCACTGCAGATGGTGACTGCAGCCATGAAATTAAAAGACGCTTACTCCTTGGAAGGAAAGTTATGACCAACCTAGATAGCATATTCAAAAGCAGAGACATTACTTTGCCAACAAAGGTCCATCTAGTCAAGGCTATGGTTTTTCCAGTGGTCATGTATGGATGTGAGAGTTGGACTGTGAAGAAAGCTGAGCACCGAAGAATTGATGCTTTTGAACTGTGGTGCTGGAGAAGACTCTTGAGAGTCCCTTGGACTGCAAGGAGATCCATCCAGTCCATTCTAAAGGAGATCAGCCCTGGGATTTCTTTGGAAGGAATGATGCTGAAGCTGAAACTCCAGTACTTTGGCCACCTCATGCAAAGAGTTGACTCATTGGAAAAGACTCTGATGCTGGGAGGGATTGGGGGCAGGAGGAGAAGGGGACGACAGAGGATGAGATGGCTGGATGGCATCACCGACTCAATGGATGTGAGTTTGAGTGAACTCTGAGAGTTGATGATGGACAGGGAGGCCTGACGTGCTGCAAATCATGGGGTCACAAAGAGTCAGACACGACTGAGCGACTGAACTGAACTGAACTGAACTGAAGCTGTTTTGATTACTGTGGCTTCGTAGTATTGTCCAGAGGCTGGAAAGTTTATAACTCCACCTTTGATCTTTTTCCTCAGGATTGCCTTGGCAATTCTGTGTCTTTTTTGGCCCCATATACATTTTATGATTATTTATTCTTGTTCTGTAAAAAATGTCATGAGTATTTTGATAGAGATCACATTAAGTCTGTAAATTGCTTTCAGTAGTATGGCTATTTTAACAATATCAGTTCTTCCAGTCCAAGAGCAAAGGATATTTTCCATTTCTTTGTATCATCCTTCAGTTTGTTTTATCAGTGTTTTATAGTTTTAACCTTCTTGACTGAGTTTGCGTGCTTCCCAGGTGGCTCAGTGGGTAAAGAATCCACCTGCAATGCAGAGATGCAGGAGACAGAGGTTAGATCCCTGGATTGGGAAGATCCCCTGAGGAGGGCATGGCAGTACACTCCAGTACTCTTGCCTGGAGAATCCCATAAATAGAGGAGCCTGGTGGGCTACAGTCCATAGGGTTACAGAGAGTCGGACATGACCAAAGCGACTCAGCATGCACGTGCATGCTTAGTGATCAGTCATGTCTGACCCTTTTGCGATCCTATGGACTGTAGCCCACCAATTTCCTTCATCCATGAAATTTTCCTGGCAAAAATACTGGAGTGAGTTGCCGTTTCCTCTTCCAGGGGATCTTCCTGACCTAGGGATTGAACCCACATACCTTGCATTTCCTGCATTGGCAGATGGATTCTTTACCACTGCGCCACCTGGGAAGCTCCAAGATATATATATATATATATATATATATATATATGAGAAGGCAATGGCACCCCTACTCCAGTACCTCTGCCTGGAAAATCCCATGGGCGGAGGAGCCTGGTAGGTTGCAGTCCATGGGGTCGCTAAGAGTCAGACACGACTGAGCGACTTCACTTTCACTTTTCACACATTGGAGAAGGAAATGGCAACCCACTCCAGTGTTCTTGCCTGGAGAATCCCAGGGACGGGGGAGCCTGGTGGGCTGCCGTCTATGGGGTCGCACAGAGTCGGACACGACTGAAGTGACTTAGCAGCAGCAGCATATATATAAAATTGTTTTCTTACTTTCTCTTTTCAATATTTCACTGATAGTATAAAAAATGCAACGTATTTTCTTTTTATTAATCTTGTATCCTGCTACCTGCTGAATTCATTTATTAGTTCTAATAGATTTGTGTGAAGCCTTTAGGGTTTTCTATTTAGAGTATCATGTCATCTGCAACAGTGATAGATTTACCTCTTCCCTTCCAATTTGGATACCTTTTCTTATATGATTTCTGTGGCTAGGACTTCCAATAGTATGTTGAATAGTAGCGGTAAGAGTGGGCATCTAGTCTTGCTCCTGAGTTTAGGGGGAAGATTTTCAACTTTTCACTATGGCATATTATATTGTCTGTGGGTTTGCCAAAATTGGCTTTTATTATGCTGAAATATGTTCCCTCTATAGCCACTTTGATGAGAGTTATTTATCAGGAGAGGATGTTGAATTTTATCAAATGCTTTTCCTGAGTCTATTGAGATGAGTGTGTGTTTTTTTGTCTTTCCTTTTATTATTGTGGCGTATCACACTGATTGATTTGCATCTATTAAACCATCCTTGCCACCCTGGAATGAATCTAACTTAATCATGGTATATGAGCCTTTAATGTATTTTTGGATTTGGTTTGCTAATATTTTGTTGAAAATTTTTACATCTATATGCATCAAAGATATTGCCACATAATTTACTTTTCTGTAGCATCTTCTTCTGGTATTGGTGTCAGAGTGATGGTGGCTTCCATAGAAAGAATTTGGGAGAGTTCCTTCCTCTTCAATCTTTTGGAATTGTTTGAGAAAAATAGGTGTAAGTTCTTCTTTGTGGGTTTGGTAGAATTTCATAGTGAAGCTGTCTGGTGCTGAACTTTTGTTTGTAAAGAGTTCTTATTGTTTCATTTTGTTTTTTGATTCCATTTGACTTCCAGTGATCAGTCAATTCAAATCATCTGTTTCTTCTTGACTCAATTTTGACAGGCTGTAGGTTTCTAGAAACTTGTCTCTTTCTTCTAGATTGTCCACTTTGTTGGCGTATAACTGTCCATAGTTTTCTCTTATGATTTTTTTTTTTTATTTCTTGTGATATTAGTTGTTATATTTCCCTTTCAATTCTTTTTTATTTGGGTCCTCTCTTTTTTCTTCTTGGTGAGCCTGGCTAGAGATGTGTCAATTTTATGATCTTCTTTATGAACTCAGAGTTTAATAGACATGTGAGGTCTGTTTCATTATTTTACTTTCAGGGGATTTCTCTTGTTCTTTAGTTGCAAGTATTTCCTCTGCTTTTTCATTTTATTTCCTCAGTTTCTCTGAATTTAGGAGAAACATTTATCTATTGTGGTCTTTAAAAAAATTTTATCTTATTGAAGTATACTTGATTTACAATGTTGTTAATATCTGCTGTACAGCAAAATGATTGTTACACACATATATATGTGCATTTTTTTTCATATTCATTCCCATTATGGTTTGTCATATGGATATTGACTATATTTCCTTGTGCTATATATACCCAGTAGGACCTTGTTGTTTAGCCATTCTATATATAATAATTTGCACCTGCTGATCTGAAACTCCTCATCCATCCCTCCCCCACTCCATCCCCCTTGCCAACGACAAGTCTTTTCTCTGTATGGATTTGTTTGTTTCACTTATATCATATTTTAGTTCACATATAAGTGATATCATATGGTATTAATATTTGTTTTTCTCTGACTTACTTCACTTAGTATGATAATCTCACATTACTTTGCCAACAAAGGTTCGTCTAGTCAAGGCTATGGTTTTTCCAGTGGTCATGTATGGATGTGAGAGTTGGACTGTGAAGAAGGCTGAGCGCCGAAGAATTGATGCTTTTGAACTGTGGTGTTGGAGAAGACTCTTGAGAGTCCCTTGGACTGCAAGGAGATCCAACCAGTCCATTGTGAAGGAGATCAGCCCTGGGATTTCTTTGGAAGGAATGATGCTGAAGCTGAAACTCCAATACTTTGGCCACCTCATGTGAAGAGTTGACTCATTGGAAAAGACTCTGATGCTGGGAGGGATTGGGGGCAAGAGGACAAGGGGACGACAGAGGATGAGATGGCTGGATGGTATCACTGACTCGATGCACACGAATTTGAGTAAACTCTGGGAGCTGGTGATGGACAGGGAGGCCTGGTGTGCTGCGATTCATGGGGTCGCAAAGAGTCGGACACGACTGAGCAGCTGATCTGATCTGATCTGATCTGAAGAGGTTTTTTAAGTGGGAGTATCCCTGTGTAGACTCTGTGAGTCCAGTATTTTTTGATGTGAGGGCTGTTTTCAGTATGATTGCACATCAGGTCTATCCTCAGAGTGTGCTGCCCATCATCCCCCTGGATAGGGGGTGTGATTGGTGTTACAGTATCCAGGGACTGCACTGGATGTTGGGCAAGGTCTCCTCTTTGGTCAATACAGCCCTGGGAGGGGCAAGGTCTACTCCCCTTGTGTTTGGAGTAGAAGCCCTGATGGTTGGGTTCAGTATTGCCCTCGAGTGCATGCCCTGTCCCAAAGGAGGTTACTGCTGAAACAATTGAGGCCTGTGTGGTCAACTGATGTGTCGCCTATGCAAGCTTCCACAGTTCTGTCCAATAACACCACAAGGCCACGTACCTTTCTTTGTTGTGTTCATCCCAGATCTAGTGCAAGGCTGTGGTGTGGAATGGGCTAGGGATAGAGTTGTTGTGGCTGCATGAATCAAGGGTGTTGTGCTGCAGCCTGGGACCTGGGTTGTCACCTGTTGGAGGCCTCTCCCAGGTCTCGTTCACCACATTCCAGCTCCAAGCTGTGGTTTGGGGTGGGTGGAGTGTTCCTGCAGGGAAATGAACCATTGTGTCCTCCTCCCCAGTTGTGTCCACCTAACACGTGCATCACCGTGGTGCCATCTGATATGCACACTGATAAAGTCCACTGTGGCCTGACCCACCCCTGCTGGGTGCAGGCTGATAGTGAGCTCTGAGTTGTGGTCAGGACTACACCCCAGGCCTTTAGGGCTGTTTCTGCACAGCTAGACTAAGTTCTACCCCAGGGTCCATCCTCTGAGATTTAGTGCCGTACCACTGCAGCCGTTCCTGGTGAGCATTTTGGGCTGGGAAGTACCAAGTTTCAATATGGCAGCGATCAGCACCAATCTCACTCCATCCTAACTGCTAGGAAGCCAGGACGTGCACACTCCTTGGAAGCAGAGTCCAAGCCCCTCTAGCTCCTCTGTCTGTCCCAGGGGACCTCTCAGCATGCAAGAGGGGCTCCCCAAGCAAGATTCTACTGTGTGGCCTTCCTCTGCTTCACAGATCCCTCCCAGAGCAACCGGTCCTCTCCTACGTGGTAGCATGTAGATTTTTCTTGCAGCTTTGGTTGTATGAGAGAGCTCCCTCCGGTTTCCTGTTGGTTTTCTGTGAGAATTGCTCACATGTAGTTGTATTTTTTATTTGTTTGTCGGGGTAGGTGAGTTCCAGGTCCTCCTACCTCACTGTCTCCATCCTCCCTTCTAGTTTTAATCTTTAAACATACTGACAAGAAGGAAAATCTTTGTCACTTTCAATTAGAAGTCTTCTTAAATCTTTTGTTCATGTACAGTCTGATTTTGCAGGCTTAGTTAATAAATCCTGCTCATGTGTTGAATTTGCTAATTTTTTCCCCAAAAAGTGAATAAACTAATTTGTAATTTGATAGGTCAGGAAACTATCTTTAGTGATATGGCAAAATATGACTCAGCTATCCAGTCCTCATAAAAAAGGAAGATAAAGTGAATAATTACCAAAATAGAGTAAAAAATCAGAGAGGTAAATATGAATACTTTGCAACAATTTGATGAAGAAATAGACCTAACACAGAGTTTTGAAGAAATAGCTTATCAATCTGTCAAAATAATAATTTGTCTTAAATACTATAAACATGAATGCCTGCTGAGTTAAGAACACTAAGCTAAAGTTAGATAAAATAATGAATATATTTGGATCTTCCCAAGTAAAACAATTGTCACATTGACAATGGAGAATCTTCTGTACATTGGATTCCATGTTGCTGCATTACTGGTTTGCCTCCACTACCACACAAAATAAGTTTTAAACCTTGTGGTGCCTAGTAAATTGCCTTTCTTAAAGTACCTGTTCTATAAATATTTGTTACATCAAATGACTGAGTTGGAACTGGGTATGATTTATATTCTTATACAGGTCTTATACTAAAAGATCTTACTTTAAAATGAAGAGAAAACTATCACAGCTTAAATAGAAATCCAATATGGCACAACTTTTTTGCACAAATTATGGTTGCTATATTTTATTATTTTTAACATGATTATAAAGGTTATTTTTTATTTTTGATAAGACATGATAAGCACAGTTTATACTCTATACTCTCTCTGTCACTGAATGCAGCTATAAAATTTGGGCAGAATATATCAAGCAGGTGTTCAGGACTATGAGGAGTTAGTAGAAGACCAGTTGAAGAAAAACCGGAATATGATGTACAACCAAACTAACAGTAAATTTACCTTTTTATTCCCCTCCAATAATCCAAGATTTGGGCTCAGCTCATCATGAAATTTTATGTAGGCATAAGCACAGAGAAGGATCTGAGAAAACTCTTTCAGTTCAGGCTTGAGGGAGAGGAAAGGTATATCCTATTAGCAGTAGTAACCACAGTGTGGAGCCTACAACCCCTTCACTCTGTAGGAGGATAACTTTCCTTTCCTGTCATAGAATCTGTGGTCCCATGGAGGTTGGGCAAGTCTGTTATTTTCCCTCTCTTTGTTCTCCTTTTCCTTACCCCTGGATGAGAATGCAGTAATTTAAAGTATATAGCAGAAAAGATAACGAAATCCCCAGTATTTTGGACAGAAAGTACTGGGGCTATCAACAGAGAGGGAGAAATTTGGAGAAATGACCCATCAAGTTGTTCATAAGCTCTTGGGCTCACTCCTGAGTTTTTTATATATGTACCTGATACCAAACATTATAACAAAATATCTGAGAACTGAAATAAGACATAGACTGCTACCAACCTCAGACTAGCTACTGGGTGTAGCAAATGCAGGACAGATATAAATAGCATTTCAAAGGCTTTGAAAATGGAACTGACACTAAAACCACAACCCTCAAAAGGCTAGTCAAGAACTTGTGGCCTGAATCCAGCTGAGTTGATTGTCTGCTAAACAAAATATCAACATTTCCCAGCATATTAAAAAGCAGAGACATTACTTTGCTGACAAAGGTCCATCTAGTCAAAGCTATGGTTTTTGCAGTAGTCATGTATGGATGTGAGAGCTGGGACTACAAAGAAAGCTGAGCACCGAAGAATTGATGCTTTTGAACTGTGGTGTTGGAGAAGACTCTTGAGAGTCCCTTGGACTGCAAGGAGATCAAACCAGTCAATCTTAAAGGAAATCAATCCTGAATATTCATTGGAAGGACTGATGTTGAAGCTGAAACTCCAATACTTTGGCCACCTGATGTGAAGAACTGACTCCTTGGAAAAGACCCTGATGCTGGGAAAGATTGAAGGCAGGAGGAGAAGGGGACAACAGAGGATGAGATGGTTGGATGACATCACCAACTCAATGGGGATGAGTTTGAGCATGCTTTGGGAGTTGGTGATGGACAGGGAAGCCTGGAGTGCTGCAGTCCATGGGGTTGCAAAGAGTCGGACATGACTGAGCAACTGAACTGAACTGAAGGATTTAACCAAGACATAGGGTATCATGATATTTAAAATGTTTAGAACACAGTGCAGAATTTCTTAGCATAGGAAGAACCATATGCCATGGAGAAGAGTATCAGCAGACACCAACACCCAAGTGGCATTGAAGTCACAATTATCTGACAGGGACTTTATAGCAGCTATCATGAAAATGATGCAAGAAGGGCAAACACTCTTGAAATGAATATAAAGATAGAAATTGTCAGCAAAGCCATAGAAAAATAAAATAAGAACAAAACAGAAATTTTAAAAAATTAAAATATTGAGAATAATAAAACTCACTCTGTAGATTCAATAGCAGACTAGGGATGACAAAGGAAAGGATCATTAAATGTGAAAATAGATCATTAGTCATTATCTACTCCAAATATAAAGATAGATTGCAAAATAAATGGACATAACCCCAGAGACTTGAACAATACCAAAATATTACAGTTCATGTCATTGGCATCCCAGAAGGAGAAGAAAAACAGTGTGATGAGGAAAAATAACAGCTGAAACTTCTCAGATTTATGTAAAGATTGAAATCTTTGGCTTTAGTAAACTCAGTAAACCCCAAACAGGATAAAATAGAGAAATTCTGGTCCAGAGACAGTATAGTCAAACCACTGAAAACTAAAGAAAAAGTTCTCAAAATCAGCTGGAGAGAAATTATGTTCTGTAAACTATAACAGAACAATGATTTGAATTATTGTGGCTATCACATCTAAAACAATGGCAGCCAGAAGAATGTGCAACAAAAGTTTTAAAGTGCTAGAAAGAAAAGTCAATCTAGGGATTTTATTCAATAGAAATACTCTTTATGAATAAAGGTAAAATAATATACTCTAAGATGATGAAAACTAAGAATTGCCTGATATCAGCTCTATAATAATTGTGAAACAGTTCTTCATGAAGAAGGAAAAAATTTTTACTAAAAGTAAACATAAAGCATTTAGAATTAAGGAAAAGAAAGAGAATTGTTAAGTATCTGGGTAAATAGAATATTTTTTTCAGTTATTTGAGTATTTTTCACTGTAGAAAAAGTTACTTTTTTCTAAAGGAGTTTTCAGTGTATGTAGATAAAGCATATAAGCCAAGCATAAAGAAAGGGAGGATAAACGAACATTTAAAGTGGTTGAGTTTTCCACACTACCCTTAAAGTGGTTAAAAAATTAATTGTAGTTAGACTGTTAAAAGGTAAGCATGTATAATATATTTCTAGAGCAATCACCAAAATCTCATAAAATATTTATGATCCAAAAATAATAAATTTATTAAAATGGAATGATAGAGAAAGAAATAGTCCAAAGAAATAGGGGAGAAGAAAGAGAGAGAGACAAAAAGGGGGAAAAAAAGGTAGACCTAAATCCATGTGAATACTTAATTGGACCATGAAGTGCTTAGATATTTGATCAAACATTATCCCTGATGTATGTAGGAGGGTGCTTCTGCATGTGATTAATATCTGAATCAGACTGAATAAAGCAAGAGTTCTGTTTCTAATTTGGTGTGCCTCTTCCATTCCTCTGAAGGCCTGGATAGAACTTATGTGGAGAAGACTGATCTCCACCAGGAGAAGGAACACCTACCTGACTGCCTTTGAGCTGGGACACTGGTTTGTCCCTTGTCTTCAGAGCTGAAGTGATACATCAACTTTTGCTGAGTTCTGAGCCTGCTGCTCTTTGGACTAGAACTATACCACTCGCTTTCATGGTTCTCAGGCGCTCAGATTCAGCCTTGAATTACATCATCAGTGTATTACTCAGCTTGGGCTGCCACAGCAAAATACCATAGACTGGGTGGCTTAAACAATAAGAGTATATTTCTCACAGTTCTGGAGGCCACGGAGTCCAAGATCAAGGTGCTGATCAATGTGACTCCCTCCTGAGAGCTTTCTTCCTGGTTTGCAGATGTTGTTTAGTCACTAAGTCTCATCCAGTTCTTTGCAACTCCATTGACTGTAGCCCACCAGGCTCCTCTGTCCATGGGATTTCCCAGGCAAGAATACTGGAGTGGGTTGCCATTTCCTGCTCCAGGCTATCTTCCTGACCCAGGAGTTGAACCCATCTCTCTTGCATTGGCAGGCAGACTCTTTACCACCTGAACTGCCAGAGAAGCCCTGGCTTGCAAATGACTGCCTCTTTATTGTGTCCTCACCTGGTAGAGAGAGAGAAAGCAAGCTCTGGTGTTTCTTCTTAAAAGAACATGAATCCTATCACAAGTGCTTCATCCTCATAACCTCATCTAAACCTGATTCACTCCCAGAGGCTCATCTTGACATATGATCTCATTGGGGATTAAGGCTTTGACATACACATTGGGGTGGTAGGGGCATTTCAGTTCCTAGCAGTTGGTTTACATGATTCTCAAAGCTTTGTATGTAGACGAACTATACCATCACCTCTCTTGGGTCTTCAACTTGCATATTGTGGGATTTTTTTTCATCCTTCATAATTCCTATAATAGATCTCTTTCTATAGATATATACATCCTATTTCTCTGGAGAACCCTAATACACAAACTATGTTTTCTACAAGAAATTTACTTCAAATGTAATGATATAGTTAGACTTAAAGTGAAAGAATGGAAAAGATATATCATCCAAATGTCAAAGAAAACTATATTAATATCAGAAATATTAAAATTCATACCAAATAAAATTACCAAGGAGCACTTGGCTTCTCTGGTGGCTCAGATGGTAAAGAATCTGCAAAGCATGAGACCTGGGTTTGATCCCTGAATTGGGAAGATCCCCTAGAGAAGAAAATGGCAACCCACTCCAGTATTCTTGCCTGGAGAATTCCATGGACAAAGAAGCCTGGTGGGCTACAGTCTATGGGGTCACAGAGTCAGACATGATGAGCGACTTTCACTTTTCAAGGAGCACTACTTAATGAAAAAAGGGTCAGTTCACCAAAATAATGTATTAATTCTAAATGTATAAGCACAAGCAATAGGTCATTAAGATACATGATAAAAAAATGATAAAACTGAAAAGAGAAATAAATGAACCCTTATAGTTAGATCCTTAAACACTTATCTCTCTGTAATTGATAGAAACATCAGACAAAGTATAGCAAGGATTTAGAAGAACCAAACCAATCAGTTGGGTGTAATAGATACTATACAACTTCCCTTGCGGCTCAGTGGTAAAGAATCTGCCTGTCAATGCAGGACATGCGAGTTCAGTCCCTGGATGGGAAAGACCCCTGGAGAAGGCAATAGCAACCCACTCCAGTATTCTTGCCTCTTTCCTGGGAAATCCCACGGACAGATGAGCCTGGTGAGCTACGGTCCATGCAGTCACAAGTCAGACTCAGTGACTAAACAACAACAAAGACATACAATACTCTGTCCAACAACCGAAGGACACACGTTCTTATCAGTGCTGATGGAGCTTTCACCAAAACAAACGTTTTGGTGAAATATATTATGTCACAAGATAAACCTCAAAACAGTTAAGAGGAGTTAATTCATACAAAATATGTTCTCTGACCATAATGGAATTAGATTAGGAATAAATGGAAGAAAGACAAAAGAAACATCCTCAAACACCTGCACATTAAATAACACTTCTAAATAATACATGAGTCAAAGATATGAGGTCTTAAAGTATTATGGCTCATATAAAAATGAAAATACTACATATTGAAATTTGTACTATGTAGATAAAACAGTACTTAGAGTCATATTTATAACATTAAGTATTTATATTAGAATAAAACAAATGTCTCAAATTAATAATTTAAGCTTCCAAATAAAGAAATTAGCAAAAAAGAACAAAGTTATCTAAAGGAAGAGGAAGAGTTAAATAAAAAGAAATATAAAAGCATACATTAATAAAATTGAAAACATAAAAATAGAGAAAATTAAAGAGTATAATTTGTTCTTTTAAAAGGATCAGTAAAATTGACACATCTTAAATGAGACTGATAAAGAAAAATCAATATGACAAATATAACTGGAAATAAAAGTTGGAGTATCACATAAACTGCAAACCCAGAAGTACTCTTTTATTATTGTCATTTATTCTATTATTCTATTTTTTTAAATAAAGAAATCCTACAAAATGCTGTAAAATGGCTAATTTAGATTAAATGGAACAATTACTTGAAGAGAATTTTTCCTATGATTGAAAAAAATTTGTTGGCTCAAAACTCACCCAAGGTGAAATAGATACCTGAATTAATCATATAACTATTTTAAAAATTGAACTCAGGGTTAAACTCCTCTGAAGAAATGCTCTTCAAGTCCAGATAGTTTTACTAGCAAATTCCAGCAATCATTAAAGAAGAAACATGCTATGGTTTTTCCAGTAGCCATATATAGATGTGAGAGCTGGACCATAAAGAAGGCTGAGCACTGAAGAATTGATGCTTTCGAACTGTGGTGCTGGAGAAGACTCTTGAGAGTCCCTTGGACTGCAAGGAGATCCAACCAGTCAATCCTAAAGGAAATCAACCCTGAATATTCATTGGAAGGACTGGTGCTGAAGCTGAAGTACTGAAGCTCCAATACTTTGAACACCTCATGAGAAGAGCCAACTCACTGGAAAAGACCCTGATGCTAGGAAAAAGAGGAGAAGGTGGTGACAGAGGATGAGATGGTTGGATGGCATCACCAACTCGATGGACATGAGTTTGAATGAACTCCAGGAGATAGTGAAGGACAGGGAAGCCTGGCATGCTGCAGTCCGTGGGGTCACAGACAGTCAGACATGACTTAGCAACTGAATGACAATGACATCAATTTCACAAAATAAAAAAATGAATAAAAGGGAAGAAACACTTCCCAGCTTATTTTATAAGAGTAGCACTCTGATAACAAAACTATATATAGAAAGTAAGAGGAGAAAAAATATAGACAAATATTTTCCATGAATAAGGACACAGATAATCCTTAACAAATATTAGCAAATTTAATACACCATGATCAAATGAGGGGTTATTGTGAGAATACAAGCTTGATCCAACACTCAAAAATCAATGCAGTTCACCATTTAACAATTTAAAGGGACCACATGATTATATCAATTGATGAAGAAAACACATTTGAAGTAATTAAACATCCATTTGTAATAACAAATTCTTAGCAAACTAGGAATACAAGAGAATTTTGTCAACCTAATGAGAGAGATTGAGAGATCTTTCACCTAACATTATACTTAATGGTAAGAGAGTGAATGCTTTGTCCCTAAGTTTGGGAACGAGATAATGATGTGCATGTGTGAAATCAAGTGGGCCTTAGGAAGCATTACAAAGAACAAAGCTAGGGAAGGTTCTGAAAGTCCAGCTACTACTACTACTACTAAGTCGCTTCAGTCATGTCCGACTCTGTGTGACCCCATGGACTGCAGCCTACCAGGCTTCTCCGTCCATGGGATTCTCTAGGCAAGAACACTGGAGTGGGTTGCCATTTCCTTCTCCAATGCATTAAAGTGGAAAGTGAAAGTGAAGTTGCTCAGTCGTGTCTGACTCTTAGCGACCCCATGGACTGCAGCCTACCAGGCTCCTCCATCCATGGGATTTTCCGGGCAAAAGTGCTGGAGTTGGGTGCCATTGCCTTCTCCCGAAAGTCCAGCTGGCCTATTTCAAATCCTAAAAGATGATGCTGTTAAAGTATGGAAAATTAAGTAGTGGCCACAGGGCTGGAGATGGTCAGTTTTCATTCTAATTCCAAGACGGGCAATGCCAGACAATGTTCAAACTACTATACAGTTGCACTCATTTCACATGCTAGAAAGGTAATTCTCAAAATCCTTCAAGCTAGGCTTCAGCATTATGTGATCAGAGAAATTCCAGATATACAAGCTGGGTTTAGAAAAAGCAGAAGAACTAGACATCAAATTGCCAAGATTCACTGGATCACAGAGACAGCAAGAGAATTCCAGGAAAACATCTACTA
The DNA here is from genome assembly GCF_019923935.1 of Bubalus bubalis. Lineage (NCBI taxonomy): Eukaryota > Metazoa > Chordata > Mammalia > Artiodactyla > Bovidae > Bubalus > Bubalus bubalis. The sequence continues at coordinate 21,715,261 of NC_059165.1, read as the reverse complement.
CTTCACTGACTATGCAAAAGATGAGATGGTTAGATAGCATCACTGATCCTATGGATATGAATTTGAGCAAACTCTGGGATATAATGAAGAACAGGGAAGTCTGGCATGATGTAGTCCATGGAGTTGCAAAATATGACTTAGTGACTGAACAACAATAACAAAGCCTTTGATTGTGGATCAAAACGAACTGTAGAAAATTCTTATAAAGATGGGAATACCAGGCCACCATACCTGTCTCCCTAGAAACCTGTATGCACGTCAAGATGCAACAGTTAGAACCAGTCATGGAATGAACAATGTACAGGTTCAAAATTGGGAAAGGCATACATCTAGGCTGTATATTGTTACCCAGCTTATTTAACTTCTGTGCAGAGTACATCATGTGAAATGCTGGGCTGGATGAAGCAAAAGCTTGAATCAAGATTGCCAGGAGAAATATCAACAACCTCAGATATGCAGATGATACCATTCTAATGGCAGAAAGTAAAGAGGAACTAAAGAGCCTCTTGATGAGGGTGAAAGAGGAAATTGAAAAAGCTGACTTAAAAGTCAACATTCAAAAACTAAGATTATGGCATCCGGTCCCATCACTTTATGGCAAATAGAAGGGGGAAAAGTGAAAGCAGTGTCATATTTTCTTTTCTCAGACTCCCAAATCACTGCAGATGGTGACTGCAACCATGAAATTAAAACACAATTGCTCCTTTTGGAAGGAAAGCTATGACAAACCTAGACAATGTATTAAAAAGCAGAGACATCACTTTTTGGACAAAGGTCCTTATAGGCAAAGCTATGGTTTTTCCAGTAGTCATGTAAGGGTGTAAGAGTTGGACCATAAAGAAGGCTGAGTGTCAAAGAACTGATGCTTTTGAACTGCAATGTTGGAGAAGATTCTTGAGAGTCCCTTGGACTGCAGGGAAATCAAACCAGTCAATCCTAAGGGAAATAAATTCTTGAGTATTCATTGGAAGTGCTGAAGCTGAAGCTCTAATACTTTGGCCACCCAATGAGAAGATCTGATTCACTGGAAGAGACCCTGATACTGGGAAAGGTTGAGGGCAGGAAGAGAAAGGACAACAGAGGATGAGATGGTTGATAGTATCACTGACTCAATTCACATGACTTTGAGCAAACTCTGGGAGATAGTGAAGGAGAGGAAAGCCTGCTGCTGCTGCTAAGTAACTTTAGTCGTGTCTGACTCTGTGTGACCCTATAGATGGCAGCCTAACAGGCTCCCCCGTCCCTGGGATTCTCCAGGCAAGAACACTGGAGTAGGTTGCCATTTCCTTCTCCAATGCATGAAAGTGAAAAGTGAAAGTGAAGTCACTCAGTTGTGTCCGACTCTTAGCGACCCCATGGACTGCCTAGCTTGCTACAATCCATGGAGTTGCAAAGAGTCAAACACAACTAATCAACAGAACCACTCTAATGGCAGAAAGTGAACAGGATCTAAAGGGCCTCTTGATGAGGGTGAAAGAGGAGAGTGAAAAATCTGGCTTAAGAGTAAACATTAAAAAAAATTAAGATCATGGCTTGTAGTCCCATAACTTCATGGGCAAATCGAAGAGGAAAAGTGGAAGCAATGATGGATTTTATTTCTGAGGCTTCAAAATCACTGTGAATAGCAACTATAGCAATGAAATTAAGACACTTGCTCCTTGGAAGAAAAGTTATGACAAACCTAGACAGTGTATTAAAAAACAGAGACATCACTTTGCCAACAAAGGTCCATAACGTCAAAGCTATGGTTTATCCAGTAGTTATGTACCTATGCAAGAGTTGGACCATAAAAAAGGCTGAGCAGTGAAGAATTGATGCTTTTCAATCATGGTGCTGGAGAAGACTCTTGAGAGTCCCTTAGACAGCAAGGAGATCAAACTAGTCAATCCTAAAGGAAATCAACCCTGAACATTCATTTGAAAGACTGATGCTGAAGCTGAAACTTCAACACTTTGGCTACCTGAGGCAAAGAGTTGACTCACTGGAAAAGAAGTTGTTGGGAAAGATTGAAGGCATAAGGAGAAGTGGATGGCAGAGGATGAGATGGTTAGGTAGCAATATCACTCTATGGATATGAATTTGAGCAAATTCTAACTGATAGTGAAGGACAGTGGAACCTGACATATTACAGTCCATGGGGCCACAAAGAGTGGGACATGACTTAGCAACTGAACAACTTCTACTTCTGTTCCTCAATATAGTAGAAATTCTACTCAAAGTAGTTAGGCCAGAAATAGAAATTAAAAAATGAAATATAGGGAAGAAATGACACTGTCCTTATTCCTAGGTGACATGATTGTTGACAGATAATTTTAAGAAACCTACAAAGGACCCTGTAGAAATAATGAGTTTCAAGGTTGTAGAGTACAAGCTCAAGACAAAAAAATGAATTGTTTTTCTATATACTACTTTTTGAAAACCTTATTGCTCAGCCATTAAAAAGAATACATTTGAATCAGTTCTAATGAGGTGGATGAAACTGGAGCCTATTATACAGAGTGAAGTAAGCCAGAAAGAAAAACACCAATACAGTATACTAACACATATATATGGAATTTAGAAAGATGGTAACAATAACCCTGTGTATGAGACAGCAAAAGAGACACTGATGCATAGAACGGTCTTATGGACTCTGTGGGAGAGGGAGAGGGTGGGAAGATTTGGGAGAATGGCATTGAAACATGTATAATATCATGTATGAAACGAGTCGCCAGTCCAGGTTCGATGCACGATACTGGATGTGTGGGGCTAGTGCACTGGGACGACCCAGAGGGATGGTATGGGGAGGGAGGAGGGAGGAGGGTTCAGGATGGGGAACACATGTATACCTGTGGTGGATTCATTTTGATATTTGGCAAAACTAATACAATTTTGTAAAGTTTAAAAATAAAATAAAATTAAAAAAAATTAACATTTATAATAGTGCCTTCCCAAAATTTATACTTAGGCATATAAATCTAATAAAATATGTACAGGATTTATATATTGAAACATTAAAGCTGAGCACTGAAGAATGGATGCTTTCTAACTGTGATGCTGGAGAAGACTCTTGAGAGTCCCATGGACAGCAAGGAGATCAAACCAGTCAATCCTAAAGGAAATCAACACTGAATATTCATTGGAAGGACAAGTGCTGAAGGTGAAGCACCAATACTTTGCTCACCTGATGCAAAGAGTTGACTCCTTGGAAAAGACTCTGATGCTGGGAAAGACTGAGGCAAGAGGAAAAGGGGATGACAGAGGATGAGATGGTTGGATGGCCTCATCAACTCAATGGACTTAAGTCTGAGCAAACTCGGGGAGATACAGTTAAAGACAGGGAAGCCTGGCATGCTGCAGTCCTTGGAATCGCAAAGAGTTGGACACGACTGAGTGACTGAATGACAAGAACAATAAAATGTTGATGAAAGTGATCAGAGAAGATCTAAAAAAAGGAGAGAAAAACTATGTTCATGGATTGGAAGTCTTAAAGAGTCAAGATGTCAGTTTTTCCCCAGAATAATTTATATATTTAACATAATCACAATCAAAGCTGTAGCAGGCATTTTACAGATATAGTTTTACAGAATGCAGCAATCACTTACTTGAATTTAAAACTTTGAAACATTACAGCAATAAAGACCAGCGTGGTAACTGGGAAGGGATGGACATGTTAAGCGAAAGAATATAAAGCTCATAAATAGAAACACTCTAATTTATCTTTTTCACTTATAACAACATTATAGAGATAATTCAAGCGGCATAATAATCACCCATTTAAAGTGTACAGTTTAGTGATGTTTATTGTATTCATAAAGTCATATAACAATCGCTAACATCTAATTTTAGTACACTTTTATCACCATAGAAAGGTCCCGTACCCATTAGCAGTCAATCCCCATTTCCTTTCCCAGCCCTGGTAACCACTACTCTACCTTCTGTCCCTACAGCTGGAAATATTCTACATGCTTTATATAAATGGAATCAAACAATATGTGGCCTTGGGTTTGGGGGGAAATATGTGGGCACCCGAGGAATCTGATCTTATGATAAGAATGTTTTGTATCTTGACTGTTTCAATGTCACTGTCCTGGTTGTGACTTTGTAGTGTAATTTTTGCAAGGTGTCATCCTTAGAGGCAGCTAGGTAGAGGGTACATGGCATATTCGTATCATCTTACCTCTGTTATTTCTTACAACTGAATGTGAATCTACATTTCTCAAAACATTTGTTAAAACAATATCAACCGAATGGCCTAAAAGGCTGAGTTGGGATAATTCTTTGTTGTGGGGTTTGTCCTTTGTCTTACAGGATGTTTAGCAGATCTTTGGCCTCTATATACTAGTTACCAGTAGTACTTCACTTGGTAGTGAAAACCAAAAAGGTGCCCAGACATTGGCAGATGTTCCCTGAGGGGTAAAATTACCTCAGTTGAAAATCACTGTGTTGATATTGTTATTGATCTTCTACCTTAATGTTAATATTATGAAGTACTTTCCTTAATACATTTTCCTTGTAACACAATTCTGAAAAACACTAAACTCATATACAGCAAAGAATGACAGACACTTTTATCCTTGTGAGCTTGTCTTTGCATTAACTCTCCATACCTGAGCATATTAACTAATTTGTTTCCATATTTTCTCAGGCATTGTATTCTATAATGAAGGGTGAATACCATAAATTGTTCACAGTATCCATTTTTAGATACCTGATGCTTCTTAGCCATATATGAAAAGGTTTCTAATTTTCCAAGAATAATGATGATATAGCTTCAAATATATTCATAGAGAAGGCTATGGCAACAACAACAAAAAATCTATGCCCTATATGTTGCTCATTATATGGCATCATGATAGTTCAACAAGATTTTATATCTAGCAGTGGGACTCTTCACTAATTACATTGAGTAAATAATAAATATTTAAAATATTAAGAAAGAAGGAAAATTACATTAGAAGAGTATCATGTCTAAAGTAAGAACAGCAAAGGTTATTGCTTAAGCAATCAAGGTTTTTGATTAACATGAGCTGTTGGAAAGGAGGGAAGTCTTGGTTTCTGTATACCTTTCTATTTCTCTTATCACATTTCTCATATAAATGCACATTTAAATTAGAGGTTGGCAAACTACATCTTACTAGTCAAACCTGGCCTACCACTTGTTTTTCTACATAAAGTTATTTGGGACACAGCCATGCCCATTCATTTACATATTGTCTATTTATGCTTTTGTGCTACAATGGTAGAGTTTAGTTGCAACAGAAACTGGCCCAGAAAGCCTAAAACATTCGCTGTCTGACTTTTTACTCAAAAAAGCCTGTGATGCCCATGTAAACTATAAACAAGTTCTCACCAGAATATTAGATTACAAATTCTTTGCCATATCATTCACTAGTTTATTCTTTGTATTTGACTTTTGTACATAAGTGGAAATGATGTTTGTTAAATGAAAGAAGACAAAAAAACATCAAGAAAAGGGAAAAAGAGAAATAAGAGTTGAAAAGTGTTAAAAATGCAGGAAAAATGAAAATACTCATGTATGAAAAAACTGACTGAAGGAAGGAACAACATCTGGAATGTAGTAGGAGGTGAAGAAAATTAAACAAAAGAAAAGTTATCTCTTAAACTTTCTAATCTCTCTTGTGGTATTAGGGGCCATTGATGATTATTGCTTTCCAGTAATAAGAATTACTTTTAAAAACATGTTTTCTCATTGTTAAATAGCCTGCCTCGGATAGCAATGAGAATTCTCCTTGGATTAATCTGTGACACTAACTGTATTTGAAATAATCTCTCAAATTTTTAGGGGTATGTTTTAAAAAGTAAATCTGGAAGAAAATTTATGTGAGGATATTTGATGTTTTACAAAATGTTATTATAACTTATTATAATGTTGCAGTGAATAAACCGTCACAAGAGTAGGATAGTACATTCATGTTCATTTCATGGTATTTTTATAATAGTGAAAATGATAACAACATAAATGAACAACACTGGGGTAGATGTTAAGTGTGTATATCAAAGAGCAAACAAATATATTGTACCATAGACATTTTTATGGAAATTTTCAACTATACCTTGAGAGGAAATCTGGCTGCAAAGTAGCATATAAAGTATGATCCTAATTTTGTAAAATATGGATATATTGGATACATATGATTGGAAGGCACTATTCAAAAAGTAATATAAATCATGTCTTGGATATTATCCTGTGTAATACCACTAAAAATCAATATATGCTTCATTCATATTTTAATAGCAAGGGGAGAATAAAGGATATGTCAGTATGGTGGGATTAAAAAAAAAGAAATTGTAGTTGCCCTAATTAGCAGTACAGTTTAGGTAGCTAGCTGAGGGGAAGCTGACTATGACTCAGAAGGAAAATCATGATGTTTGTGTGCATTGAGCTAAGAACAAAAGGGACCTGTCTTCCTGTCTCTACTCATGCACCTGTCAGAAGGAAAGGCATACCACTTGTCCTCTAACATCTTGTTTATAGTGCAAATAAAGAAAGTTGTATCAATCCAAAGTCAGGGCACTAAAGAAAAAAAAGTATTTAAAAATATCTTGCATTTTTAATGTTTATTGTTCTATTGTCTCTAAGATTCTAGATTCACTTAATATCCTGGTGCTTTTCGCTAGTCTACTTTTGAAACCTTGAGTTCTACCTCATTTAACATCCCTCCTCTTCATTATTCTAACTGGAACCTGTTAAGTTGATTCCATTCCATGAATTCCTAGGTCCATTTGGAGTTCTGTGTCCTTCAGCATAATGACTCACCTGGGCCTGAAACCCACTGCCTTCTATCCTGACTAAGCCTACTTGTCTTCTCCATGGCAGCTGCGTTCAACAGCATATATTATTAATCAAGCTGAGTTTTGTTCCTGGTATTCCTAGCTCTTCAATGTCAGAGACATTGATTTTTGCAAGAAATAGTGGCTACTTGAAAGAGATCACCTTTATTTGGCTTTCTGGTTTCAGAAAACTAAAACTAGTCTAGGATTTTAGACTTACTGAAATTCAAAAGCCCAACCCTTATAGATATGCAACGCAAAGGCAAATAAATGATTACCTACTGAAGTAACTGACTGACTAAATGGATAACCTAAGAAGTGTGGAAGTAAAATCATACCACTAAAGTTTAAGGTCTGACAAATATGACTTGTTTAGTTAATTTGGGCTCATATGCTCCATTGCAAGCTGCTTCCTAAAAGATAAAAGTCTGAACTTATATAGAATCAAGATACCTTAAAGATAGCTAATATGATAGTATAATTTGAATATGAAAAAACCAAAAGAAAATTATTAAAAATAACTTGGCTTGAGGGGCAGGTGAGTAGCACAGGAAGATACAGATCACACTGTTGATTCCTAGTCTAGAGATCATTCCATTAGTAGACACTATGACGTGAATTAATGGTACTGAGTTGGTTACAAAGAATGGTCTTAGAAGCTTTAGACTACCTTCCTTGTGTTCAAGAATTACCATATAATGATGGGTCCTATTCAAACAGGCTCTAGATATCTGGAATTTTAAAAAGGGGTCATTAGATTAGTTTCATTCCCTAATTTCTCTAAGGTCAACTAATTAATAACTAATTAAAACCAAGCTTTAAACACTGAGATTTTTTACAGGAGGATGGCTAGTATCCAAATGATGACATAATACAGAAAATATGAATTTTATAATGATAAGAACTTAGATGGTTTAGGCTGAAGTTATTCCACACTGCTTAATAATAACAAGCTTTGGTTCTAGCATTTTGTTTTGATTAACTTCATTAGTTTACAAAAAAAAGCCTTTTTTTCCTTTATCATTTATTTTTTTTGCAGGTCCATATGTTTTACTGAAGGGTGTGACATCAAAAATTAGTAACAAACTGTAAAGCAGCACATTTCAGGACCTCTACAAGGCTTCTGGAAAATGAAATGATGCCAGTACCCTTTATGTCATATAATCCCCCTGACCCAAGGAGAAATTCCCATTAGCATTTTACCATAGCAACCTAGCACTGAACTCTACACAGGAACATTCATAAATTGACATTATGGCATGATATGTTCAGATATGCACCAAATAGGATTAGTTTTTCTTTTTGTCTATTTAGTTTGAATTCTCAGTTCCTTTTCTTTTGCATTTAATTGACTTTCTTCAGCATTCTTCAGGGGATGGAATTTTGTGAATAACTTTTGGAATTCAGGTTGGGTGTATAACTCTTCCATTCATTAATTCAGCAAATATACAATAATAACCTACTCCAGGCAAGACAACAATTAATTAGATAAAATATTGCTACTTAGATAATGAAATTATCTGAGCTGGTCATAAGTTCACTGGGGAATTCTATTAATGCCAAAAATACAAAGAAGAATTCATACCTATCTTTCTCAAATTATTCCAAAAGATTGAAGGGGTGATGCTCCCAAAGTCATTCTATGAAACCACTATCACCCTGATTAATACCAAAAGCAGACAAAGACAATATTAAAAAGTAAATTACAGCCCAGTATCTTTGAATATAGAAGCAAAAATCATTGGTAAAGTATTAGCAAACAGAATCGAATAACAATAAGAAAGATCCTGTACAATGATCAAGTTGGGTCACAGGTATGGTCCAACATAAGCAAATCAATCATTGTGGTATACCACATCAACAGAAGACAAGACAGAAGCCACATGATCCTCTTCATAAGTGCAGAAAAAGCATTTGATAAAACTCTACCTCTATTCATTATAAAAACTCTCACCAAAATGGGTATAGAAGGAAAGTATCTCAATAATGAAAATCATTTACAACAAATGCACAGCCAATTTAATACTCAAGGCTGAAAAGTTGAAAGTCTTTCTGCTAAATTCTGTAATAAGACAAGGATGCCCCTTCCCTTCTATTCAACATAGAATTGGAACTCCTAACCACAGCAATGAGATAAGGAAAAGAAATAAAAGTTATCCCGATTGGAAGGGAAGAGGTAAAACTGTCACTATTTGTGGATGACATGATACTCTATATAGAAAATCTTAAAAGACTCCACACAAAAACTATTAGGAATGATAAATGAATTCATCAAGGTAGCAGCATATAAGATCAACATATCAAAATCAGTTCCATTTCTTTATATTAACAATGAAATATCAGGGAAGATTTAAAAAATCCTATTTAAATTAGTGTCAAAAAATGCTTAGGAATAAACCTAACCAAGCATGTGAAAGACCTATATGCTGAAAACTAAAACAGTGATTAAGGAAATTGAAAGATGGTACAAATAAGTGGAAAGATACCCCTTGCTTTTGGATTTTGGAAGAATTAATATTGTTAAAATGTTCATACTACCCAGAGCAATCTACAGACTTAATGTGATATCCATCAAATTACCGATGACATTTTTCACAGAACTGGAACAAATATTCGGAATTTATCTGGAACTGCAGAAGATCCAGAATTGCTAAAGCAATTCTGAGGAAAAGAATAAAGGCAGAGGTAGAAACATTCTAGACTAGATAATACTACAAAGCTGCAATAATCAAAACAGCATGGTATTGGCACACACACAGAAAACAGAAGTATAGCTTGGTGGAATAGAATAGAGAGTTGAGAAATAAACCTGCACACCTATGGTCAATTAATCTACAACATAGAAGGAAAGGATAAGCAATGGAGAAAAGACAATGTCTTCAAGTGGTACTGGGAAAGCTGGACAGCCTCCTGTAAATCAGTAAAGTTAGAACACTCCCTCACAGCTTACACATAAATAAACCCAGAATGACTTAAAGACTTAAATATAAGACATGACACCGTAAAACTCCTAGAAGAGAATGTAGGCAAAACATTGGCAGACAAATCATACCAATTTTTTTTTTTTAGATCAGTCTCCCAAGGCAAAAGATATAAAAGCAAATGCAAACAAATGAGACTTAATCAAACTTATAAGCTTTTGTACAGCCAAGGAAACCATAGATGAAAAGACAGCCTATGGACTGGGAGAAAATATTTGCAAACAATGCAACCAACAAGGGTTGCATTTCCAAAATACAGAAACATCTCATGCAACTTGATATAAAAACAACAACTTAGAAACTGACTCACATGCACAGATAACAAACTTATGGTTACCAAAAGGGAAAGGAGAAGAGGAGGGATACATTAGGAGTATGAGCTTAAGAGGTACCCATCACTATATATAAAACAGATGGGCAACAAGGATTTGCTGTATAGCACATGGAACAATATTCAGTGTCTTGTAATAACCTATAATGGAAAATAATCTGAAGCTATTACCTGAAGCTAATACTATAAGTCAGCTGCTGCTGCTGCTAAGTCACTTCAGTCATGTCCGACTCTGTGTGACCCCATAGATGGCAGCCCACTAGGCTCCCCCATCCCTGGGATTCTCCAGGCAAGAACACTGGAGTGGGTTGCCATTTCCTTCTCCAATGCATGAAAGTGAAAAGTGAAAGTGAGGTCGCTCAGTCATGTCCGACTCTCAGTGACCCCATGGACTGCAGCCCACCAGGCTCCTCCATCTATGGGATTTTCCAGGCAAGATTACTGGAGTAGGGTGCCATTACCTTCTCCAGTAAGTCAGCTATAGTTATGTAAATAAAATTATTGATAAAATAAACTAAAAAGAAAAAAAAATAAGAATGGCCTTAGAAGTTTCAGAGTGATTTCCTTGTGCTCAAGAGCTGCCATATTGCAATGGGTCCCAGTCAACCAGGCTCTAGATATCTGGAACTTATAAAAACGGATCTTGTGATTAGCTTAGTTCCACTAGGGTGATCTCCCTAATTTCAGGTCAACTGATTAGTAACCTTAATTATATCTGTGGAATCCCTTTTTCCATATAAAAGGGTTTTTTCTTTGTTTTTAATTCAAGAGACAATAGGGTACCATGGTTGAAATCTCATACATTCACCGAATATAGCTGATGGGCACTGCCCACTCTGGGGCAACTGCAAGTTCTCAATAGTTTCTAGTGGGGACTTCCCTGGTGGTCCAGTGGTTAAGACTCCGCCTTGCCATGCAAGGGAGACCAGTTTGCTCCTTGATTTGGGACGATTCCATGTGCTGCGGAGCAACTAAACCTGTTTCCCACAACTACTAAACTCATTCTCCTGGAACAAGAGAAGCCGCCACAACAAGAGTAGTCCCTGCTCTCGGAAACTAGAGAAAGTCCACAGACAGCACGTTACAAAAGACCCACCACAGCTAAATAAACTAATTACATAAAAAAATAGTTTCTAGTAAACAACCTTGGTGCAGTATTTCACATCCTGTTCTTTTGTTGAATCCTGATTCTGCTTACAGCATTATTCACGTGCACCTGAATATGCAGTTAGGAGTGCTCAGTGGATCCATCTGCCAGTCATCACTTTATGTTTTGCACTCACATTCACCAATCAAGTGCAGATTTGCAATAACCAGGATAATGTTTAAAACCCTCTTTGCAAGTTCATTTGGCCTCGAATATACATACTCACCATTGTACTTTATACAGGTACTTAATCATTCACTACACACATACACACTGGGAAATAGCAAGACGGAGCCAGAAGAAATCTATATGCACAATTTTAAGCAATGGATTTCAAATAATGGCCAATCAAAGACAAAGATTTTTTTTTCCCCAGAGGTACTAGAGGAGTCTTTGAGTTCTCACTCTCAGGAGAGGCATCTGGTTGACAGTAGAGAACCTGGCTACCAGGTAATGACCATGCTATATTCTCTACCAGCAGAAAACAATCTGGACAAAATCCATTCCTGCTAGGTAAGGATTTTTAGAGTGACCAGCCCTTAATGTTCCTGGCTCCAGAACAGTGCCCCAAATGTGCCCAAAAGTACCCAAAAGTGTCTTATGTGTACCAAAAGTGTCTCATGGTAAGATGCCAGCATGCCAACCCACTGATTTCAGTCCAAGCAAAGAACTGCAGTCGAGGCCACTCTGACATCTGACCTACAGAACTGTAAGATAATAAATGGGTGTTGTTTAAGATGCTAAAGTTGTGGTAATTTGTAAGGCAGTAATATAATACTAATATGCTCACTTCATAGTCTAATGTTGTTACACCTGAGTGCTGTATAGTTTCCCAAGACCACAGTATAACAGAGTACCATAACCCTAGCAAGTTAAAGCAACAGAAATTTAATTTCTCATAGGTTTTAGAGGCTCATAGTCTGAAATCAGTATCACTGGGCCAAAATCAAAATATCAGTAGGACTCTGCTCGCTCTGGGGCCCTAAGGGAATCCGTCGCTTACCTCCTGTCTTCTGGTAGCTCATGGGATTTCTTAGCTTGTGCCTGCAGCGCTCCAATCCCTAGCTCAGTCTTTACACCACCCTTGTCCTCCTCATTTCCCCTGACCCTTGTGTGTGTACAATCTCCTTCTGCCTCCCTTTTATAGGGATACATGTCATTGTATTTGGGGCCCATCTGGATAACCCAGAATAATTTACCCATCTCAAGATTCTTAACTTAATCACGTCATGTCTGCTGCTGCTGCTAAGTCGCTTCAGTCGTGTCCAACTCTGTGCGACCCCATAGATGGCAGCCCACTAGGCTCCTCTGTCCCTGGGATTCTCCAGGAAAGAATACTGGAGTGGGTTGTCATTTCCTTCTCCAGTGCATGCATGCATGCTAAGTCACGTCAGTCGTGTCCGACTCTGCGCGACCCTACGGACAGCATGTCTACAAAGATCTTATCTCCTTCTTTTGTCAAATAAACTTACATTAATAAATTTTGAGGATTAGCCCATGGTATCTTTTGGGGTAAGGAGCCATTTTTTCAGTCTTACCATGCACTGTGAGTAGTCATTCATTATATCTCTGGATTCCAGTCTCCCCATTGGAAAAATGGGGCTGAACATGACTCTTTCAAGGGATTAATGTAGCAAGAACTAAAATAATGTTTATACAATGTCTACCATAATGCCTAGAACAAAGTTGACATCCAATGAAGGATAATTATTATTTTTTTCCAGAAAAACTGCAATCAGTTGGGGACACAGGTATTTGAAAATCCAAGGTGAAAAAAATTAGGGTCTTCTAACATAAAGATAGGAGCTTATCTTTCCTTAATTTTTAGATGCTAGAAATTGTCCATTTATCAGCTATGTCTGTTTTAGAGAATTGTCAAATGACTGCTGTCTTGCTACCATTATAATTCAATTGGATTCCACTTTAACTCTGCAAATGTTCACTCATTCTGCTATGTGCAAGGAACTCTGCTGTTCACCAGGACATGCATAGCTAAGCAGGACACAATCTGTGATTTAGTCAGCCTTACAATCCAGCAGGGGAACAAGAGTTTTCCATAAATACTTGCCTCAGAGAGCACATACTATATCCTAAGTAAGTTGAATATTAATTTTGGTAGTCCCCATTTTATGAGGTTTGCATCCAAACTTGAAAGCAAATACCATCAACCACAAAAAACAAGCACAAGTATTAGAATCTTTTGATTTGTGGTCAATGAAAAGACAATGCAAGTTATCATGATTTTTTTTGCATGCAAATTTTCTATAAGTTTATAAATACACATTGTTCTAAGGAAGATCCATGTAGGAAAGATCTGAAAATAACTCGTCACTGGTTTCATTTACCAGCTGCCTAAGCTAAGCCTGCATGCCCCTGCATTTCACTGTGAGGCTGCCTTGGGCTGACTGGAAATCATAAAGAAACAACTGGCTCCTGGACTCTCACTGAGTCCCAGGAACTATTTTGTGAAAATTCAAGCATCCTCAATAACATGAATACTTCTGAAATAATTCTTTTTTGCTTTAAATGTTTTTGTCATAAAACTGTGCTTGTGGTATTGCTATGTTGGCAGTAGTGTTTTAAGTCAATGGAATTTCTTATAAAACAAAACAAAAAGACAGTGACTCACTCATCTGTTTAAAGCAGACAAAACATTAGATAAAATAGCAGAAATTGTTCCAAGGTTTTGTTTTCCCCCTTTTTTTTAATCTTGCTGTTTGTTTCTTTTCTTTCTCCTACCTCTTCTTCTTTTGTTTTTTGTCCATTTAGATTTACTTCTGCAGTTAAATTTGCCTCAATAGTCCGATGATACATTAAGGTTGACTCTCTGTTAACCCTCAGAACATTCCAGTGTGGTTGTCCCTCTCTCATCATCTGGTGCTTATAGACATAAATCGAATATAACATACAGGGACTGGGAAGAAAATGCAGAAAAACTAAAATTTATACAGAGATTTTGTTGTTGTAGAAATCTTTCTCTTTTAAAAGGGGGGCCAACTGCTAGCAAAAGCAATTGGCAAAATAGCATACAAGCAGGTAAGGTGTTGGATATTACTATTTGAACTATGATACTTTGAATCTGATAAGATGGAAATACTTTAACTTACCTTCCCCATGCTAGACTAACACCTCATGAAGCAGACCCAAGTAACAGTATATTTCAGTGCTCAAAAAGATTCTCTGTGTATTTGTGGGGTGATGCAACTTCCAAGCACAATATTTTTGAAACCCTATTGTTAAGCAAATTATTAGACTGATCCAGTAGACTTTCAAAGCCACATATTTTATTCTGCCTGATTTGTGACTTCCACAATACCAGCAATTCAGAGGATATAGAAAGAGAAGTTTAAGAAAGAACAGCTTCTTTCTAACTTCAATGTGGATAGAGTAAATTATGCTTTCCCTTTTGAAAAATGAAAGAAAACATCAGAAACACTTTTTTAATTGTTACTGTTCCCTGTCTAGGCATCAGTTCAGGATACCAGATGAGCATCTATGATCTGACAAGGGGGTCGCAATTTGGCGGCCATAAGTACGTCTGTGTACTAGCATTTAAAAAGTGTCCCACACATTTTACTCACTACTACAACCAGTTTATGGGTTAATGATGATAAAAGAAGGACTTGTTCTGGACTAGAACAAACATATAACCATACCAGAGCTGCTTCTCATTAAAGAGCCCCCTCACAGATCTCAGGCTCCCCTCCTTGCCCTGTCTTTTATACAAGCCCCACCTGTAAGGATGTCAGGTGAGAGCAGGGTTGAGAGTGTGATGAGAGAGATCAAAGTTCATTTTGCCGAACATTTTTCTTTTGTTATCTGGTGTTTTTATTTTCCCAAAGGGATAAAAAGCCTTGCAATTCATTCACTTTGTTTCTCATTTATTCGAGGAAAGAAAATTGCCTGACATAATGAATAATGCAGACTTGTTAGTCAATATCATAACAGAATATAGTCGCCTGGTGGCTCAGATGGTAAAGAATCTGCCTGCAATGCAGGAGACTCAGGTTCAATCCCTGGGTCAGGAAGATCCCCTGGAGAAGGGAATGGTAACCCACTCCAGTATTCTAGCCTGGAGAATGCCATGGACAGAGGAGCCTGGCGGGCTACAGTCCATGGGATCACAAAGAGTCAGCACAACTGAGAGACTAACATACTTTTTCATCATAATAGAACATAATTCTATTTTAAATATACCATAATTTTCCACCTTCTCAAAGGGGCCAACAATAAATGTACATACTATACACCTGAAAAATGTGAAGAATCAGCTCTCATTGATTCCAACCAGGCATTAAAATCTGTTTTTATAAGCTAGAGCTAGGCCTGCACCTAGCAGAGGAAAGCTGCTAAAACTTTCAGGATGGAGAAAAAAATCACCCACATACATTTCAGAAAGTGTTCTTGCTTCCATTCTAATTTAAGGAGTAATCAGGGCCCTGGATTTTGACGAATACACCTCTGCAACATGTTATAAGAGAAGAAGAGAAAAAAGCATGGAATTGATGTGCATGTCACTGTGCTGTTCTGCCAAAAGGAAAACAGGTTCAGTACCACAGGTACACGGCACATTACTGCTCTCTGTCCTCTCTCCAACAATGGTACCAAAAAGCATGTTCAGTAGCCATCAGACTTCTCAGGTCAGTTAACAAAGAAAGAGAGAAAATATCCCCACCCAAGCTTTGGATGTGGGTACTTGCTGCAATAATGATTTTTCAAAGGTGACAGGTTACGTGATGAGTTTGCACATAGGATTGTACCTGGCCCTCAAAGGTTGCCATCCCGTGAACTGAGAATCTCAGCTCACTTGCCCTGGTGAACAGCAGACCAGTGCTGCCTTTGTATGCTTGGTAAGCTGTTCTCGCTATTACGGACACTGATTCAGCTGTTCCAGCTGTATACGCTATTGTTTATTCTCTCTTATTTGCTCACCATATGTAATGATTTCCTCAGATAGCAAGAGTACTTGGGTTGTGCTTTTATTTAGAAACTCTTTCTTTCGTACGAGTGATTGTGGAGCATTCAATTATAGCTGAATTTGAAACAGTTAGGATCCAATTCTAATTGATTTCAATGTAAATCCATAGATTTTCTAATCAAGCCAACGGAGCTGTCTGAAGTTCAATGCTGAATGACTAGTTAAGACCCTAACATTTTTACTTATGCCAAGATCAATAAGTAGCATTTTATTTCATTTTTGACTGGATCTTTTGTGTCTAGAATCGAGGCATTTACAGCAATTTGTTGACATTAGAATGTGTATTATTTTGTACCTGTACATCCCAGGTCAGATAGAAGCACTGGAAATGTAAAAATGATTAACAGAACTGCTCAGGAATATTTTTAAATCTAAGGAACACTTTTATAGGGGAGGTGAATAAAACCAGCAGCTGTTTGACATTAGGTGTTCAGACTGCCAGTTTATGGTGGGTGAAGAAAGTTAAGTGTTTTTTTTTTTTTTAATACATAATGTCATGATTACAGAGCATCACTGCAAAGAGGGTTAGGCTTCAGAAGATAACCAGACAAACCAGTTCTTAAGAGGGTGGCTGATTGGCTGCTTTGCTAAAGATAAATCTTTCCTCTTCCAAATATTCTGAAAAAAAAAAAAAAAGTAGACTAATAGCGAGAAGTGTAGTGATTTGCACATTATCCAAGCCATTGAGTTATTCCTGCCTGTCCTCATTCTGGTTCTTGATTTGCAGGCCAGCTATGCTCTGCAGCTGGAGCAAATTATATCAGCAGAAGTGCTGATGTGACCACAAGTTGACAAAAGGACATGATTTCTAGTAGCAAAAAAGCAACTAGATTTTATGAAATTGTATCTAATAATGTTGTTTAACTCATGGATCCTGCATCTGACGCCTGCTTTTTATCCAGTCCTTTCAGCGGCCCTTTGTTAACAGTCACTCAGAAGAGGAAATAAAATGTAGCCATTGAAATAAAAATTGCTCTACTCTTTTTAATAGCTCAGCTGCAGGCTCTATTGTTTTATTTAATGGATTGTATAACTGAAGTCTCTCCTCCTGATGATTCCCATTTGGCTTCTGAGTCCCCAGACTCTGTCAGAATCTTGGGGGTTCCAGAAAGGAGAGGACTCGGGTGCTTTGATTGTTCCGAATACAAGTGGATAGTAAAAGTGATAAGATTCTTTAAGATATAATTCCTGCTCTGGACTCAACAGTACTATGTGCAGGAAGCAGAGCTTTCTCACCAAGAGAAGGCAAGATGAGATAGACTGTTCCATGATTCAACGATTTTAGTTCAGGACACAGGAGGTTTGTTTGCTTGGCTTAAACCTATAGGGGCAAATACGGTTGCAGGCAGTAGAAAGCGGATAAAAAGGAAATAGAAGGACTAGAATAAACAGTTGTCTTCTTTCTTGTCAAAATCCCTGTGTTGTCCTCTGATTGAGAGCTGTGGGTTCTTTGCCCCAGGAACCCCTGCGCAGTGCCTCTCTCTGTTCTCCTGGCTCCATGGCCAGTGTGTGAGTGCTCCTGTAAACCGTTTGCCTTACTGTCATCCTAAAGAGTGTTATCTGAATGTTATATTCTGAATTATTTTGTTTTTGTTTTTCAAAGCCATTAAAATGTGTCTGAATTTTGCTGGAAGGATTACAGGTGATTTAAAAAATATTTATTTTACTTCTACTCTTCTAATGTAAAATTGCACTATGTGTATATTCTAAAGATCAAAGTTAAAAAAGTGCTTCCTACATAAGAAAAGTGGTATAAAATACCAAATAAAAAAGATTGACCGCCCCCCCCCTGCTCTATATTTATAAATATTTGAAACATAAATGAATCACAGACTATTTACCTGACTAAAATAAACTGTTATGGTTCTTGGAGAATCCTGCAAAAAGATTTTATAATTTATTTTTGCCCTGCTTTGCTATGTTCTGTCAAAGCAGGTTCATTGTTTTAGGGAGAGGAGGAGAAAGATTTGTTAAATCATGAAGTGCTAAGAAGCCTTTCAGCTGAGGAAGATACACAATGTACAAAGCAGTTAAAACAAATCATACGGTATAACCTGTTAAGGATGTAATTGAGATACATGTAATCATTAACCTTGGAACAGACTGGGAATCCGTTAATGAATCAAATCAATACCCTCTCCACTGATCCATAATAATTTGAAAGAAATGAAAAATTTAACAGTTACTGTATGTGAGGTTATCGTGGGCTGCAATTAGCTAGCCTCCAGGAGATTATGTTACCTAGTTACCAGAAGGTAAGTATAATTTCTGTAGATCTTCTGGAGAGACTGTCATAAAGACAGGTGCCAGACATGGAAATAGGTCAGGAATAGATGTTTGGTATGGCCCAAAGCTCGGTCATCTTTCTGTCATTTCATTTTGTACACCTTCTTATGACATTTCATACTCCTAGTTATATGAATATATTGCTTTGAAAAGACATTACAATTGAATTTTATCAGTTTAAAAAAGTGATTATCCCTTTTTTGTTAGTACATGTCTAGATCTCATAAGAGAGAGCAAAGAGGTCAAGGCAAAAATTTCTGCGTTTGGGAACGAATTTCTTTAACATGAGCTTTCGGCTGCAGGCAAGATACTTGTGTATGAAAATATTTGTTTGTACAATTCCCTCATCTTAACATTCCCAGCATGGTCATTTTTGCCAGTGGAATTTTATAGAAGGATGGTGAAAAGGAATGAATGTCTTGCCTCAGTGAATATCTGTTGAACCCCCCAATTTTTTACATCCCCATTTGGCAAGCAGGATACAGCACCCTTCAAAAGTGTGGAAAGAGCAAAGTGATCCCAGGGCCCGTGGCATATACATATATATATATATATATATATATATATATATATATATTGCTTTTATGTAAATCTTAGTTAGAAAAAACAATCTTGGAATGTGAAGTTCCATAGGAAGATCTGAATTTGGGGGAGATATAAAAAGAGATATTGCCATTCTCTAGGGAATCAGTAAATAAAACGGAGAACAGAATTTAAAAAATGCATGTAAAATATATGCGTATGGAAATGTTAAGAGCCTTATTTTATAATGCCAAGGAGGGCACAAGATAAAAACTGTTGTCATTTGTTTCCAGGGAAAGCAGTCGGTGAGACCCAGGCACAGTAGGATAGTTAGTTAGCTACCACATGTAAAGCTGAGAGCAGATGGCGCCGTTGATATAGAGCGCAGGAATGTGCGTGTTTATGCGGGTGCGTTTCTGTGCGTGTGCGTGTGGAAACCAGCAAGGAGTTTGACACTGATGTACTCCATCAAGTCCAGTTATAAAGAACAAGTAGATAGAACAACATTCTGTGCATCTGGCAGCCTAACTAGCTCTGTCAATCTGTGGATACTGCTGACATTGTACTATAAGCTTCGATTCCATCTGTGTTGTTTATTTTGAGCTGGATTTACTGCACACTATGTGAATTGATGATGGCTAGAAGGTCCAAAAGATTCTGAGTCTGTTTAAAGTTCCAAGGTGTCAAATTACACAGGATTGTGTCACGAACATTATGAAAGGGTAAGTGGAGAGGCAAACTGATTTCGGTATTTGTTAGACGTCCAAGAAAAATTGCTGAAAATATAGATGAAGAAGGTTTATGAAAACATCTAAAGAGTACATATGAACTCCTGCAATCAAATGTTTCTTTTTCAAGTTGTATTGTGTCATTTTAAAAAATTCAAAATATGTACAAACAAATAGACAAGTCAAATGAGCTCTCCACTCTGAGGTTGTGACATGCATATTATTCAAAACTTCCTGATCGGTACCATACTAAATTGCCAGAATAAAGGAATGGACTTGATTGATGAGGGTTACACCTGTCTTCTTTCTGAATAGCTAGAACTGAGCAACAAGTATGTTTCTATATATTCACTATTAAGTTATTCTGTGAAATTCTTTTTCTGCTTCAGCTTCTTTCTGTATTATGAGATACATATAAATCTTTCTACCATACAGTTATGAAATGGGCTTTGCTATCTTCACCAAGAAATCACTAAATAGTTAAGAATACACTTTTTAATGAAAACTGTGCACATTTATATGAGAAAAACACTATTTGATGTAGGTCATCTATATCAAGGCTTTTGTCTGCTTTAGTTTTCAACATAATGTGCAGCTAAATGCTATCCCTTTATAATCCAGAACATTTCTTTGAACACAGAGAAGAGAGATTTAATAATTCAGGTATTATATAAGCATCTCTATATCTGATGTCATTCATTTCATGTGGTGAAATGTCTGCTTGTATGGTGAGTAGCCCAGATTAGAATTTTCCTGCACCACAAGTAATAGAGACTAGACTGTATGCAGTTTGGCTTATAATCATTTAGGGGAAAAAGCATTCTCCTTCTGTTTTATACAAATTTCAATTCATGATTTTTACCCCCCCATTCAGGTAGTGGTTGATTAGGCTGAACTGTGTCATTGATGACAGATACATTTATATGTAGCTCTGTCCTCTTTAAAGAATGTTTTAAATTATCCTATCTTGTTTGTCTCAGAGCTAGGCCATCAGAATCTATGAAAGTAGCTCATCTGCTTGGTAATGCTTAGTGTTCATTGTTCATGAGTACTTATTCATATTCATAACATATGCTAGGTAATGTGAAATACACAAGCCAATATACTACATGATCCCTATCCTCAAGAAACTAATAATATCGAGTTGATGAGTTAAGATATTCTTATAAAATCTGAATAGCAGGACATATATTAAATGTCAATTTAAAGATACAAGAAGGACACAAAGTAGACTCAAATTAAGTTGAAAGTATTCACTATAGTTTTCTATCTGCCAGATACTAGACTGGAGGCTTCCTCTCCATTAGTTATCTCACCTGACACCTCAACAGCTTTGTGAGATGTCCTTGTTCTTCCTCTGGACAACAGAGGCTGGGGAAATGAATGTAACACGTGTAGATCAGATAGCCACTAAGTGACTGAACAAGGCTTCATTGAAGTTCACCTCCTCCTTCTCCTCAAACATACACTGAACATCTGGTCTATACCAGGCATCGTTCTTGGCACTGGAATCAATAAAATGCAAAAGCTGTTTCAAGAAATGTACAGGCTTATAAGGAATCAAATGTAAAAAGTTTCATGTGGGCCCAAGGCAGCAGTGCTGAAATAGATGTATGTATAGGGAGTGATAAGGGCACAGGGGAGGGCATCTAGCTCAGAGAGCTGATAGAGCTTGACACAGAAGGAAAGGCTTCCCAGGCAGGCACAGGCATGAACAAAAAGTACTGATAGGAACAAAAGGGAGAGCAGGACATGGCATGTTTGTAGCACCCCCTGGTAACTCACGTGGACCACCGAGGGAAACACACTGAATGTTGTGCATTCGTAACAGGATATAAGAAGAAGTAATCCCAGGGGGCTGAGGTAATGAGGAAGGGCTTGAGTGACATTGGTCTTCAGTTGACTCATAAAATTAAGGTAGATTTTTGAACAGAAAGATAAAGAAATAATTGTATACTGTAGGTAAAGTTAAAAGGGAACAACAGATATTTGGAGATAAAAGTGTATTAAACCAATATGGGAGACTGAGGGAAATACAGGCCAATATGACAGGTCTGCTCATGTTCCATCTTGGCTATCAGTTGCCTTGTACAAACTTGGAACTTATTATTATCTGGTCCATCTCTAAAATCTTAAATTCCTTTCTCTGACAAATTCTTAGCCTTGGAGTTCTCATTCAGACCTCCTCATTCTCCATGTTGATCAAGACCTTTAATCCCTTAACCCTCAAAACTGTATGTCTCTATCATTCCCAATCTAAATCATGACTAACTTAGTCTCCCTGGCCTATTGCTCTGACCTCTCTTTTTGCCTCAAGTGTTACTCAGTTGTGTCTGACTCTTTTTGAGACCCCACAGACTGTAGCCCACCAGGCTGCTCTGTCCATGGAAATCTCCAGGCAAGAACCCTGGAGTGGATTGCCACGCCCTTCTCCAGAGGATCTTCCTGACTCAGGGATCAAACCTGGGTCTCCCTCCCACATTATAGGCAGATTCCTTACCCTCTGAGCCACCAGGGAAGCCACTTTTACCTCAAAGTCCTTGCCAAATTTTCCTTCTATAGTATACCTTACTGGAAAAAACAAAAACCAACTCCCCACTCAAGATTGGATAAATTCTTCCTTAGTTCCCCACATCTCTTTCCCATTATTCAAATAAATGGTTATCACCTCTATTCTCCTTTATGTTAGCTATCTTTTTACCTCCAGTTTATTATCTCTTCACAAAGGAAACAGACATGGGGTCGCAAAGAGTCGGACACAACTGAATGACTAAGCACAGCACAAGAAAACAGAATCCATCTTCCAAATACTACAAGCAAAGGCTGATATACCTAAGTCTCTCCATCTTTAAAAACAACTCAGTACCCTTGTCCTCAAGTCACTCTTTAGGTATTGTTCTATTTTCCCCTTTCACAGGAAAACTTCTTTAAAAAGTGTTTCCCCCTTGCCTCATTCTCTGTGCATTCCCCAACCCATTACAATCTGGAAACCACCCCCAAGAATTTCCTGAAACTGTTGTTAAATGCTTTGTTTCTAAATCCCTAATGAGTTTCTAATCCCTTATTTTACTTATAGGGCTTAGTACTGGTGACTAATTTCTCCTCTTTAAACACAGTCTCCTTGCTTTAATGATACCACGCTCTGTCATTTTCTTTGTCTTTCTTTCTATTTCACAGCCATTTCCTTCAACAGCAGTGTCTTCAGGTTGTCTCTTGCCACGTCCTGTATACAATCTTTTGAGTAGCATCATTTATAGCTTTAATTACCATCTATGTGCTTCGATTACCATCTCCATGTGAAAGAATCCACTCCAAGGAATAAATCCTCAAGAACTTTCATTTTTTATAATCTCAGTCTATTTTTTTAATTTAAATGTAATTTAAATTTATTTTTGTAATTGAAGGATTATTGCTGTACAGAATTGTGTTGGTCTGTGCCAAATTAACTTCTTGACTCCTCTGCTTGGATGTCCCATGGCCATCTGAAAGGCGGCATATCCAAAACTGAACGGACCATCTCCTTCCTTCATTCTTTTAGCCAGACTTCCTAAATATTTCTCAGATACATGAGCTTTTGTTTTTTCTTTTCTAAAAGCATTATGCTCAGCCTGATTAGGGTAAACTAAAGGACTCCAAAATTTCAGGACATCTGTAATTGAGTAAGGAAGTTATACTTCACATGGCCAGAGGAAACAATTAAATGGAGCTGACAATATACATCTCTTAATTGGAACAGTTGAATGAACCACAGCTAAAATACGAAATTTCAAAAGCCTAACCCATTAGAAACAAGTATTTTAAGCAAGTTAAGAACAAAAGGCATATCATCTTTATATTTATATTCCTAGTTCAAGCATTGTGAGTTACAACACAGTTGCTGGCCAATTAATATTTCTTTAATGAATTATTAGGTTTGCTCTTAAATACTCCAGAAAAGCAAGAAGCATTACAAAATTCTCACCAGTTCATTCACATGTGTTTGTGACTCTTTTACAACTTTTTCTATACACCAAGTGGCTGATGAAATTAGCATGTCAAAACTGTTTCTACTAGTTACTTGATGAAATTACGAATTTTCTTAGAACACAATAATAAAAAGAATATCAGGCATTAAAATGACTAGCCATGTTAACTTTGTATAAAAATGAATTTCTATTCTACAGCCTTACTGTGTGAAATCAGCCACTATTCAAAATAGTTTTGACTGGCTCAACCTAGCTTATTGCTGTAAATATAAAATGAGTGTTTTACACATCTTGATAATGACAACAGTTGACTCTTCCTTAACCACAAACTTTATCTTCTTTTTCCTCAATGAAGTAATTTTCTCCCTGAGCAGTGAGTATAGACTAATGTGCTATAGAGCCTGATAAGTTCATCTTTCAGTAATATTCCAGACTTAAACAGAAATGAAATTTTACTGTTGTCCTGTCCTCCTTTAATTATGAAATATACAAATATAAGAAAATGTATAAAAGCATAAGTGCACAATTTAATGAATTATAACAAAGCAAATATTTATGTAACCACCAACACATTACAAATTAGAACTATGCGAACAACCTATCCAATTGTAACCCAGCCCCTGCCACTCAAAGAAATCACTGTCCAAACATTTATGGTAATAACTTTGTTGCTTTTCTTTATAGTTTTATCACCTGAAAATATATCACTAAGTAATTCAGTTTTGCCTGTGTGAACTTTAAATGGAATCATATAGTATATATTTCTTTGGTGTGACTTCTTTCAGTTAATATTAGGCTTTTAATTAAGATTTCTCCATGATTCTAGATATCTGTAATTCATTTATTTTAATTGCTATCAATAATCTACACCTTAATTTACATTGGTGATGAACATTTTGATTAGTTATAGTTTTTGGTTATCATGAATAAGGATGCTATGGCATTTGTGCATATCTATCCTAGTATATCTAACCATGTCTTTTGGTAGGGTATACAATTAGAAGTGAATGTTGGGTCTGAAAAAAATATATATATCCTCAAATTTACTACAATGAAAATGAATTTTTCATTAGTTATACTAGTTTAACTGGTTTTCAAAAATAATTTCTTAAATTCTGAAGGTAAATTCTATCTCTTATTACATATGTCACATGGGAACAAGTAAATAGTCTGACAAAATAATTCAAAATAAAATGTAAAATAAAGTATTAATGCCTAAAAGGGATGAACAAATACTGGTACTTTTTTTCCTAATGAAAATACATATTTTTTCTCATAGAAATGATAAGAATGCATCAACCACATTTATCTAAATTCTTAAGAGTGCAGACAGAAATACATAGATCTTATGGAGATTCAAAAGTGGAGTACAATGCTTAGATTTTCATTTTATGGAACTCACATTTCTCTCACAGTATTACAAAGTTTGAAAATCTTGCTCAACATGCAATTAAACAATCATTCTATGGGTTCATTAAAGAGCTTGCTCTTAAAATATAACTTCCACTTTTATATTTATACAATTTCGACCATGAGAAGGAGCTTTATACTGAAAACAGTAAATCAAATCAGTACTCTCTTTGACCTGGGAACTACTGACCGGTTCTTCTGAAATGAAAAACAAAAAAATTCCCCATGTTTTGATTTACCGTGAAACAAAATCCCTTAAATCACATCAGAATTTTTGGAACCAGTATATGAGAGATTTTTCAGAAAGTATGTATCATGATACTAAAGATGGCACTGAGAACAAAGTAGATTTCATCTCTACTGTTACACAGCTTAGCATCTAAAGGGAAATGCAGAAGAGTAAAGAAGATGAGAAATTATGGCAGCATAAAAAGGCACATTAAAGAGGGCACTTGAGCAAGTAAGACCTCAAGGATAAAAAAGTCATGACGAGAGAGAAGGGAGCGATGCATTCTTGGACAAGGAACAAAAGCTCAGAAATGAGAAAGCAACTATAGTAGGATCAGAAAGTAACATAGGTTCTTTGAAGTCAAGCAGACATAGAATGAAACTCCAGTTTCATTAATAGCTGTGTGACTTTTGTTAAGTCACTTACCCACTCTACTTCTCACTGTAAAAAGGAGATAATAAGAATGAATACAATTTTTGCAAGGACCAGGTAAGATAATGTTTATAGCAAAGTATACATTAAAAATTCCTCCATAAAGGTAGGTAGCAACCTTTATAGCAGAGTCAAGTGTTTTGGAGTTGGGGAAGGGTTCATATGAGGCAAAAATATGGACAAAGAAGTAGTCATCAGACATCAGGCCAGTCATGGGCCATATTAAAGATTCTCAGGCTGTGGTAGAAATGGTTGGAAGGGCAAATGCAGAAAGACCAGTGAGGACCTAACTGAAGTCAGTGGCAGTGGAAACAATGGGAACTGGGTGTCTTTAAAAGATTTTTAATGACGGTATGGAAGACAAGAGAACTAAAATGCTTCCTCTATACCTAAATAATAATTGTGTGTGTTTCTATCTCTCTGTATGTTTTCTTTAATAAATAAGCTAGTTTTCAAGTAATAAAATGAAATGCAAATGCTATGGGGCCAGAAATGAAGCATGAGCATGAATCCAAAGAAGTTATTAAGCTCTGAGGGTAACTGCTGCCCTGGGTGTATCTGCTGATCGTGAGTAGCCTAGATCCAGGTTTTCATGACTGGACTGTACGGGGGACAATAGACAAAGGTCAAAGCCTTTCTCTGTACTCACTTCTCAATGACCTCTGCATGGAGCCTGGATTCATAAAGAGCTAGTTTAAGACAAGGATGCTCTAGAAAACAATGCCATACAATATTTATGTCAGACAAGTGGTTTTTAAGGCAAAAATTCTATTACTAGAGATGAAGAAGGTAACAATATAATGATAAATGTTTCACCAGAAATACACAATAACTTTAAAACTTATAAAACACTTTTTAATATAGCTTCAGAATATATGAAGTGAAAGTCTGACATCAAAATGAGATATTTTATCACAGTCCCCTTAAAAATTATTAGATCAAGATAAAAGTGTAAGAGTATAAAAGATTCTAATAATGTGATTAAACTAGATTTTGTTTTAAAAATAAAATGTGTAAAGCACATGTAAAGAAGTTGTTTCATAAAGTCTTGAAAAATTCCAAAGAATATGCACTGACCAAAATTTCTTAATAGTCAATTACTTAACATCTAAATAGGTAAATTTTAAATATACTTAGAAAGGAATAGATGGCACCCCACTCCAGTACTGTTGCCTGGAAAATCCCATGGACAGGGGAGCCTGGAAGGCTGCAGTCCATGGGGTCGCTGAGGGTTGGACATGACTGAGAGACTTCACTTTCACTTTTCACTTTCATGCATTGGAGAAGGAAATGGCAACCAACTCCAATGGTCTTGCCTGGAGAATCCCAGGGATGGGGGAGCCTGGTGGGCTGCTGTCTGTGGGGTCACACAGAGTCAGACATGACTGAAGCGACTTAGCAGCAGCAGTAGCAGCATAAATTAACAAAAACCAAAAAAATGTTTTAAAAAATCTGAAGTCATATATGACATAACTAATAGGTCAAGGCAGATTTTGTAATAGAAAATATGTAAGTGACCAATAATAAGGGATATTTCAAATCTTGTGGGATGCAAAAAACTCTCAAAAGGAAATTATAGCATTAATATCTACCTTGGAATAAAGGTTGAAAATTAATTACTTATCAAACTTAAGTTAGCACAAAGCATAAAAAATGATAAAGTTAGAATTCCCTGGTGAATCACTGGTTAAGGTGCAGGTACAATCCCTGATTTGGGAACTAAACTCCTACAAGCCATGCAGCATGGCCAAAAAAAAAAAAAAAAAGTGAAGTACATAAAAGATGTAGAAGTAAGGATATAATAAAGATCAGAAATTAATAAAGTAGAAAATGGAGATAGAGTGGTAAGAAAGCCAGGGGTTGAATTGTGGGAGAAACAATGACAAAACACTGGCAGGTTATTATCTGCAGTTATCACTGCTTCCATTCCCTGTATAATAAAGATTCTGGAGCTCCCCATCAAATAAAAATAAGTAAATAAAAGTTTTATGATCAGAAAGGAAGAAATAGATGACATTATCTGTAAGAAACACTCAACAGAATGATTATTAAAATTAATAAGAATTTAGCAAGTTATTATAAAGTATACCATATTTAAGAATATGGAGGGTCAGTAAAGTTGTCAATTCTTTGCAAATATATTTAAACCTTTAACACAAATCTGATCAAAATCTCAATAGGATTCTTCATAGAATATGGCAATTAAAATTATATATATATATGGGAAAGAGACAAATATGGTCATAACATTCTTTAAGCAAATCTAAGTGAACTTGCTTTACTAGATATCCAGACTTATGATAAAGCTATAGCATTTAAGAGTGTGATTTTTCCCTCAAAGATAGAAAATATACAACAGAAGAGAGCCAAGAAACAGAGCCACCAATCTATAGAAACAGGATCTAAAACAGGGAATTGTGCAATCAATGGTAACTGAATGAATTTTCAACTGTATTAAAAAAACAATGTATCTCTTACATCACACATGTTACATCATACACAAATACTAGTCCTATGTGGATTAAGCCTGGAAAATCCCATGGATGGAGGAGCCTGGTGGGCTGCAGTCCATGGGGTCGCGAAGAGTCAGACACGACTGGGCAACTTCACTTTCACCTTTCACTTTCATGCATTGGAGAAGGAAATGGCAACCCACTCCAGTGTTCTTGCCTGAAGAATCCCAGGGACGGGGGAGCTGCCATCTATGGGGTCACACAGAGTCGGACACTACTGAAGCGATTTAGCAGCGTGTAGATTAAAACTCAAAAGCTGAACATTTTGAATTTTTATGAGAAATTATAGGATATCTTCATGACTTTTGGGGAGTGAATTGAGTCAGATACAAAATCACTTAATATAGAAATTAATAATTACTTAATTTACATTAAAATCAAGAACTTCTGTTGACCAAAGGGGGGAAAATTCTGTTGCTTACAAATAATTTTTTTAAAAGCCACCAACTGAGAGAATAACTGAAAAATAATGTCACACATATACGGTATAAATAAGTTTGGTATAAAATTCACTAAGAAATGGCAACAACCTAATAGAAAAATGGACAAAAAAGCAAACATAAATTTCACAGAAGAGCCCCAAATAAACTGAAATATATCCACCTACATTAAATTTTGGAAAAATGAAAATTAAACCACAGTGAAACGCTGTTTTACACGTACCAAACTGACAAAAATAAATATCTTTAAAAATCAAATCTTGGTCAGGATACAGAGCAACAGGAACCCTTAAAACACTTCATGAGGAAGTTTAAATTTTTATCTGTACACCGCAAAATAATTTGGCATTAAGTATTAAACTTGGAAATTTGCATGTATTACAATCCAGAAGTTATACTTCTAGAAATGGACTTTTAATAACATTCCTGTTATATAATATAGTAATACATTACTATATATATACATATATATATATCCTGTAATAAATACAGCAATCTATATAATAGATTACTATTATAGCATTATAATAGTAAAAGAAAAATTAAGACACAAATGACCATTGTTAAGTAAACATATAAATAAATTGTTACATATTTACAAAATATATACAGATTCCAACTTAACTATCCCTACATGTAACACTGTGGAGAGATCTCAAGGAATAGTGAAAAAAGCAGGCTATTGAAGAAAGCATGTGTTAGAATATTGTTTTTATAGTGTTCAAAACCAGACAAATATAATTATTATTTTGTTAGAGGATGCCTTTAAAGAAGAACAAGGCAATGATTAATATAAAGTTTGGAATAGAAATTAGCTCTGGAGGAATGCGGAGGAAGTAGAATGTTCTTCAGGCAAGTACAAAGTTAAATCCATCAGAAAGTAATAGTGACATATTTCTTAATTTGAGTGATGGGCTCAGGTGTGTTAATTCTAAATATTGGTAAGCAGAATACTGGAGTGGGTAGCCCTTCCCTTATCCAGGGGATTTTTCCAACCCAGGGATCAAACCCAGGTCTCCTGCATTGCAGGCAGATTCTTTACCAGCTGAGCTGCAAGGGAAGCCCATGGAATAGTTAGTATATGATAATTTGTAAATGGTGAGGGAGAGGAAAGAGCATAGGAGTCCCACAGTGGTGACCTGAGTCACTGAGTGGGTGATGCTGCTATTTAATGAGAGGAAGAGGAGAATCAGGCAAGGATGGGTGGGAGTGAGTGAGTAGGGAGAATGGAGATGAATCAATTTTTACCTATTCAGATAAAGATAGCTGCACTGTATCTTAGTAAAATATTGGGGATTGATTGTAATGTAATCGATGTACATTGATTATAATGTAATCAATTACAATATAATTGCAATTGTAATGCAGGATTGAATATGGAAAGAGAACTCTGGGCTTTAGTTAGATAGTCCGAAACTCTGGCATGCAGATTGTCTTTAAGGCCTTGGAATGGATGAAATAACTGGGGGTGGGTGTGGAGATTCAATAATAAAGGAGAAGGGGGGCTGGAATACACCTTTACAGATGTTATAAGTCTGAAGTCCTGGGGAACTCTCATCTCAGGAGGTAAAGGATTAAAAAGACCAGAGCCTGCTGCTGCTGCTGCTAAGTCACTTCAGTCGTGTCCGACTCTGTGCGACCCCATAGATGACAGCCCACCAGGCTCCACCATCCCTGGGATTCTCCAGGCAAGAACGCTGGAGTGGGTTGCCATTTCCTTCTCCAATGCGTGAAAGTGAAAAGTGAAAGCGAAGTCGCTCAGTCATGTCAGACTCTTCGTGACCCCAAGGACCACAGCCTACCAGGCTCCTCCATCCATGGGATTCTTCAGGCAAGAGTACTGGAGTGGGTGGCCATTGCCTTATCCAGACCAAAGCCTGCTGCTGCTGCTGCTAAGTTGCTTCAGTCGTGACCGACTCTGTGCGACCCCATAGATGGCCTCCTACCAGCCTCCTCTGTCCCTGGGATTCTCCAGGCAAGAACACTGGAGTGGGTGGCCATTTCCTTCTCCAATGCATGAGAGTGAAGAGTGAAAGTGAAGTCGCTCAGTCATGTCCAACTCTTAGCGACCTCATGGACTGCAGCCTACCAGGCTCCTCCGTCCATGGGATTTTCCAGGCAAGAGTACTGGAGGGGGTGTCATTGCCTTCTCCGAGACCAGAGTCTAGAGAATGTTAAACAGCTCCATTCTCACTCTCCTGCTTGTCTTGAAGAAGCAATGAACTGCCTAAGGAGAGGCCCAGGCGGCACAAAGTACAGGCAGCCTGTAGGACCTGCAGTCCTCAGTCATACAGCCTCACGGAAATGCATTCTGCCCAAACCTGAACGAGTTTCATAATGGATTCCTCCCCAGTCAACCTTCCAGATGAGAACCCAGCCCTGCTGACATCTTGATAGAAGTCATACAAAACCCAGAGCAGAGGAGCAAGTTAAGCTGAGCCCAAACTCCTGTCCCACAGAAACTGTGAGATGGTGATAAAATATGTGTTTAAAGTGCTAAGTTTTGGGTAGTTTGTTATGCATCCATAGGACATATACAGCATGGTGTCTGTATGTGTGTGTGTGTGACTGATATTCATTAAGGTCTATGTTGAAGGTGGGGAAAACAAAATATGTCAGGTGTATTTTTATAGGGACATTTTTCCTGAAAGTTTAATAGTTACAAGGAACCATCTCTTTCCCCACAAAAACTGTATATATAAAAGTAAGAAGCCCTCATTTAGGTAAGGTGATTGACCCAGAAAGCTCAGTTTCTAGATGGGCAAAGGAAGAGTGCTGGGACTTTGCACCGTTTAATTGTCTAGTTTTTTATTTTCATTTGATCATAGTTTATAACAGCCAATGGCCAATGGCAGTGTGCTCCTGGTTGAAACCCCACTTATAGTGAGTAACATTTTTCCCAGTTTAAATGGGAGAAACTTTAAAATGCTGTAAAGTCTGGTTAGATTAACAGAATTAATCACTTTTTATGTACCCATGACATTGATTGGTCACTTTTACAAACTGATGCAAGTTAACAACCAAATAAAACTTTGGCAGCTTGGAGAAGTACACCAACAAACAAAAGTATTTGATAGTATTTTAAAGTATTTAATATTAAAAATAAGGAAATATTCACATCAGGCATGAAAAAAACATATAACCAAGACCTCACTAAACCTTAGTAAAAAGAAATTCTCTGAATGAAATATTGAACCTCTTTAAATGCCTTTCTTTTTCATGTGTCTTTCGTTGATACTATAAAGAACTCACTGAAGGTTAGCAATGCTCTTTGAGGTCTCCATAGTAACTGTGACCTTAGCCATATCTTTGATTTAGAACATCAGAATGTTATAATTGATATTAAACACATGAACCCCAGATAAGGGCACTGGAGCCATATTTGATGCAACATCAAAGTCACTTTCTTGTTTGTTCTTGTATGTTCATATTGTTTCTGGCTTTTTCTATTTTACTTCTTCCCTCATAGGAGACAAGACTTGGAAATCTTAAAAAAATGACAATGGAGAATTTTTCTAGAGTCTGAAATACACCAGAGTAGCTGGAGAAGGAGCTGATGTGATTCAGGAGGAAGACTCCAGAGCTGATCTTTACACGATAGGAGCCAAGATTTGTTGGAACCAAGATTTTTATAAAAATTAAGAGAGTGTGATGTGATCCTGAAAAGAAATTCTAATCATAAAGGATTAGAAAGAAATGAGAATGGCAATATTTATTGGAAAAGTAGAAAAAAGAACAACCACAGAAATGAATGGAAAAAGTGTATACTAGCAAATGAAGTTGAGAATTGCCCTAACAGTGTAACAGGTGGGGGAAACATCAGACCTTGAAAGGAACAGAATCCCTTTGAACTACTTATACTTGGTGACCTCAAAGGTTGGCAAATTCAGGAGACAGCCTCAGCTTTAACACAGCTGCTCTGTGGCATTATTAATGGCACAAAAATGGATCTGGGAATTGGTAAAATAGTAACAGCTAAACCAACAGTTAAAAAATAGAATAATGTCTCCAAGTCAGGAAGCCTATCCATCAATTACACAAGAAAGGTACCTTCTTGCTGGGAATGAAGAGAAGGCAAGAATTTTCAGCCTATATCAACCTCAACAACTCTGTACTTTATTTCATTTTGATTTAAACCCAGCCTAGTTTGTGTCTATAACTTTTGATTTGAATACACTTTGGGAATTCAGTTCAGTTCTCCCTGAACTTTACCCGACAGTCACCCAAGGGGACCACCCTAAAAAGATAAGTGAAAAAGTAGGGTGGGTCTCTTAATGGCTCAAGCACTGAAAACCATCTTTCTCCCCAGTTGTTTGTTATTTATAATTACGAAAGTGAAAGCATTAGTCGCTCAGTCATGTCAGACTCTTTGTGACCTCATGGACTGTAGACCGCCAGGCTCCTCTGTCCATGGGATTCTCCAGGCAAGAATACTGGAGTGGGTTGTCATTCCTTCTGCAAGGGATCTTCCCAACCCAGATATCTAACCCTGATCTCATGCATTGTAGCTGGATTCTTTACCATCTGAGCTACCTGGATGCCATTTATATCATACAGATACTGGGCCCTCAGGGAAAAAGTGGGAAGAATACACAGCTTTTCCAATGGTACTCGGTGAGTAATTTCTTTATTCTTCAAAAAATAATGGGCTCAGGAAAATTATTCTGGAGATGAGTGCATCTCAAGCCTTGGTGTATTTAATAATCAGCTGGAGAGATTTTTAGAACAAAGACTTGACCCTTGTGCCAAGAGTCTCTTGCCAGAGATCATCAGTGATGATTTTTTTCCTTATTTACCCACACCAGTCAAACCCTTAGTGAAAGCCTTGGCGAGAGAAAATTAGGTCTGTGGGAAATTCTGTATCTCTCACTTTTTCCAAACACAACTCAGTAGATGCTAAAAGGCAGTATTGTTATGGATCACTGCACTGACTTTATTAACATTTCTGTTTAAAACCTTTCATAGGATTGAGTAGCATCTTTCTGATAGAGGCTTAAGATTATAAAACTTTGATAAGATTGCTTATCTTTATGACTCTTTGAGTGCTTTCCTAGCAGGAGGGTGAGCTGATTTTCTTCAAAATTTCCCTATGTTTCTGAGAGAACAAAAAGGGGTACCGATACTTATTGGAAACCTACCATATGCCAGGCTTAGTACTATTCCTCTTTTAAGCAGTCTTATTTAATCCTTACTATAGCCCTCATGAAATAGCACTGTTCTCATTCTCATTTTATAAATCATGAAATTAAATACAGAGAAATTGAGTCACTTAATAAAATTACATGGCTCCAAAGCAAATAAACTAAGATTTGAATCTTATTTCTTACTATGTTGCTACACAACTTGTCCCATTTTCTAAATTGCTTTAAATTACAAACTACCCCAGGGTGATTATACTTATACTTCCAACATCTTTTCTATCTTAAAAGGTAGGAAATCTCCCAATTTATACCAAATAATCATTCTATCTGTTCCTAAACTCAGAGCCTGGAGAAATCAGTATTGCCTTTGCTCTTTTTTTTTTCTCATATTGTTCATTGCTAATCTAGACAAATTAAAGTACAAAGGAAAATTTCTCTGTTCACCATAAGAGCAGGTCAACAGTTCATTATTCAATGCTTAATAAGGGTTATCACTACCCTCCTTAATTTATTTAAAAGATCCTTCAGGAATAAAGAATACAAGGGGAATTTCGAAGACACTATTTCTTATGTTAAAGCTACATTTATTCTATTTAACAAAAAAAGCTTTTAAAAAAGCTCAATAAAAATCTGGCATCTTTCAACATAATATAATTATGAAGAAGACCTGTATGTTTCACTTTCTCTTGAAAAGGTCAGGAATTTCATCCCCATTATAAACTAATAAAGCCTTCTAGGAAGACTAAGACTGACATTTTTTTATATTCTCAGCTGCCTCCAGTTTGTAAATCTATTCATGCATTCAACAAAACTTCATTGCCTTCTTACTGTGTGTTCTGCTTAAAGAATACTTTGGTGAACAAATGGATTAAAATTACCTCCATTTTCATGAACTCCAAAGGCATGAGGGGTCATCACTCACTTTTTCCAAGTTTCTACATTAATTGTAGTGATAAAAAGCTAAAGCAATCCTGTGAAAAATTTTAATTTAAATAGAAATGTTAATATAGCCAGTGAACTGATCCATAACAATATTACCTTTTAGGATCATAAATGTATATGTTAACTGTGTGATTAAATCACAAACCTAAATTTTTACTACCAGTTTTCTTTTCTCTAGGGTAGAGTTTCAAGTTTCACATAGTAGTAATAATATTAAATCTAATAACACTCACAGGGAGAACAACCTGTTAGACATTCTGTATAGTGCAGTTTCTACCCTTAACTTACTAATTAGAATAAATCTTTAGAAACTGAGGTAAATATAATTATATTGCTTATTTTTAGGTATCTTTAAGCATATAGATTGTTTTTTAATCAAATAACTCAAAGTTAACTATCTCCTGTCCAAACTCTTGATTTGTCTCTTTGTCTCAAATAGTCACTGCCCCCCACATCCCCCAAATACACCACTGTCTTTCACTCCTGAAAACAAAGAAAAAAAAGTCATTCTAGTGACCATTAATCAGAATGTCAGCTCATTTGGATAAAGACCTTATAAGGAATGCATTTGACAAAACCGTCAGGAATATACAATGGGGAGAGAATAGTCTCTTCAATAAATGGTGTTGGGAAAACTGGTCAGTAGATGCAAAAGAATGAAACTGGACCACTATCTTACACCACACACACAAATCAATTCAAAATGGTTTAAAAACTTGAACATAAGACCTGAAACCAGAAAACTCCTAGAATAAAACGTAACTCCTTAACATCAGTCTTCGCAATGATTTTTAATTTGACACCAAAGCAAAGGCAACAAATGCAAATATGAATAAATAGGACTACATCATACTCTAAAGCTTCTGCAAAGCAAAGGAAATCATCAACAAAATGAAAAGGTAATCTACCAAATGGGAGAAAAATTTTTGCCTATCAAATATTTGATAAGGTATTACTATTCAAAATATATAAGAACTATTGCAACTCAACAGAAAGGAAAATGTACAATCTGATTTTAAAATGGGCTATTATCAAAAAGACAAGACATAAGAAGTGTTGGTAAAAATGTGGAGAAAAAGCAACTCTTGTGCATTGTTGGTAGAAATCTAAATTGGTGCAGCCACTATGGAAAATAACATGAAGTTTCCTCCAAGAATTGAAAATAGAGCTACCATATGACCCAGCAATTCCACTTCTGAGTAGTTATACAAGGAAAATAAAATCATGAACTTGAAAAGATACCTTCACCCACATGTTCATCACAGTTTTATTTGCAAATAGTCAAGACAAGCTAACAATCTAAGTGTCCTTCAGCAGTTTAATGGATAAATAATATGTTGGGTCTATGTAGAGTCCTACCTCCAAGATATTGCAGATTATGTTCCAGACCACCACAGTAAAGAAAAGATCACAAAAAGTCACATGGGTTTTTTTTTTTTTCCCCAGTGCATATAAAAGTTATGTTTACATGGATCAATGGAACAGAATAGAGAACCCAGAAATTAACTCACACACCTAATGTCAATTAATCTTTGACAAAGGAGGCAAGAATATAAAATGGGAAAGAAGTCTTTTCAGCAGGTGGTATCAGGAAAGTTGGACAACCACATGTAAATCAATGGAGTTAGAACACACTGTCATAGCATGCACAAAAATAAACTTAAAGACTTAAATATAAGACATGACACCATAAAATTCCTAGAAGAGAACATAGGCAAACACTCTCTGACATAAATTGTGCCAGTATTTTCTTAGGTCAGTCTTACAAGGCAAAAGAAATAAAAGCAAAAATAAACAAATGGAACCTAATCAAACTTATAAGCTTTTACACAGCAAAAGAAACCACAAACAAAATGAAAAGACAATCTACATAATCAGAGAAAATATTTGCAAATGATGAGATCAACAAGGGTTTAATTTTCAAAATATACAAATAGGTCAGACAACTCAGCAAAAAAAAAAAAAAAAAAAAAAAAAAAAACCTTAATCAAAAAATGGGCAGAAAACCTAAGTAGACATTCTCCAAAGAAGACATACAGAGGGCCAAGAGGCACATGAGAAGATGTTCATATTGCTAATTGTAAGAGAAACGCCAATCAAAGTTATTATGTAAGGAGATGACACCTCACACTGGTCAAAATGACTGTCAAGATTTGAGTCTATAAATAACAAATGCTATAGAGGGTGTAAAGAGAAGGGAAATATAGGTTGATGCAGCCTCTATGGAAAACAATATGGAGGTTCCTGATGAAACTAAAAATAGAGTTGCCGTAGGATCCAGTGATCTAAATCCTAGGCATATATCCAGACAAAACTATAATTCAAAAGATACATGCAATTTTATGTTCATAGTAGCACTGTTCACAATAGCCAGGACATGCATGCATGCATCTCTGTGTGCCCATTTGTGTCTGACTCTGCGACCCCACAGACCACAGCCCTCCAGGCTCTTCCGTCCACAGGATTTTTCCAGGTAACAATACTGGAAGCAATTTAAATGTCTATCTACAGATGATTGGATAAAGAAGATGTGGTACATATATACAATGGAATACTACTTGGCCGTAAAAAGGAAAGAGATAATGCCATCTGCAGCAAATGGATGAACCTAGAGATTATCATACTAAGTAAGTCACACAGGGGAAGACAAATATCAGATGATATCACTTACAAGTGGAATCTAAAATATAGCATCTATGAAACAGAAACAGGCTCACAGACATAGAGAATAGACATGTGGCTGCCAAGGGGGACCATAAAGCAAGCTGAGCGCCGAAGAATCAATGCTTTGAACTGTGGTGCTGGAGAAGACTCTTGAGAGTCCCTTGGACTGCACGGAGGTCCAACCAGTCCATCCTAAAGGAGATCAGTCCTGAATATTCATTGGAAGGACTGATGCTAAAGCTGAAACTCCAATACTTTGGCCACCTGATGTGAAGAACTGATTCATTTGAAAAGACCTTAATGCTGGGAAAGATTGAAGATGGGAGGAGAAGCGGATGACAGAGGATGAGATGGTTGGATGGTATCACGGACTCAATGACATGAGTTTGAGCAAGCTCTGGGAGTTGGTGATGGACAGGGAAGCCTGGCGCGCTACAGTCCATGTGGTCGCAAAGAGTCGGACATGACTGAGTGACTGAACTGAACTGAACTGCCAAGGGGGAGGGAATGGAAGAGGCATGGAGTGGGAATTTGGGGCTAGCAGATGCAAATGATATATATAGAATGAATAAATAACAAGGTTCTACTGTATAGCACAGGAAACTATATACAGTATCCTGTGATAAACCATAATGGAAAGTAATATAAAAAGAATATATATATATATGTATAACCAAATCACTTTTCTGTGCAGCAGAAATTAACACATTGTAAATTAACGACTTCAATAAAAAAGATTAAAAAAATCATTATGCTTATTCCTTAAACTTATACAGTACTGTATGTCAGTTATATTGCAATAACACTGGATGGAAAAAAAATACAAAAGTTATGTTTCCACTATACTGTAGTCTAAGTGTACAATAGCATTTTGCTTAAAAAGTACATTAATTAAAAAGTTCATTGGTAAAAAATGCTAAGCACCATCTGAACCTCCAGTGAGTTGTAGTATTTTTTCTGGTTTGAAATATTTTGAGAAATACCAAAATGTGACAACAGAGACCCAAAGTGAGCAAATGCTGTTGGAGTAATAGACTGGCTCAACAATGAAGTAGCTGATAGGTATGTCTTACAGTGGAATATTATTTGATCATAAAAAGAAGGAAATCCTGCCACTTGCAAAATGAATAGGCCTCACGGGCATTATGCTAAGTGGAATAAATCACTCAAAGTAAGGTAAATACTGTATGGGATCACTTATGTGCAACCTGAAAAGAAAGTCAAACTCAGATTTAGAGATCAGGTTGGTAATTGCCAGAGGCAGGGGTGAAGGAGGTCACAAGTTACAAACTTCTGGTTATAAATAAGTCCTGATGATGTAATACACAGCATTGTGACTACAGTTAACAATACTGTACTGTATGTTTGAAAATTAGAAAAAAGTAAGTCTTACATGTCCTCATCACAAAAAGAAAAAACTGTAACTGATAGATGTTAATAAACTTATTGTAGCAGTCATTTCTTAATATATGCATATATCAAATCGTTATGCCACACACCTAAAATGAATAGAATGTTATATGTCAACTATAACCCAATAAAACTGCATTTGAGCTTGCAATGACTCTCCTAAAAAAATAAACAGAACAAAGTAGGGACAGACAGATTAAAAGTAAGACATTCTGTAAGTGTATTAAATATTATGGATATGTGAAGAATGAAATTTCATAAATATATCCATTAAATACTTATTAGGATTATAGTGTTTAAATAAGAACTACAAATAGACACATAAAGACTCTGGTTCTCTTAGACAAGATGAGAATCACTCATTTCCTTAAACCAGCTAGAGTAATGAAAAGAAAAATAAACTGAAATTGAACATTTTTATAAGTATAGAATTGACTCCATTTTCCATAACATTACACTGATTTCCATCATCTGTCTTAATACAAGGGGTTTTGTATACATTGAAATGGACGTGTCCTTGTTACTTATTACCTGTGAAGTAGGGATACCTTTTTATTCTGCCCATGTTTTCAAAGAGGAAAGCAGATTTCTGCTCTACTTGCCCAGAAACGAAAAGTATAAGGATACTTGGAATTTCTCTCTTTCCGTTTTTTCTCCCTTCTCCTCTGAAAGTGGAATGACTTACCTAAGTGAAAAGTTTGGGAGGAAAAAAGCTAAACGTGCATGACTCAGGCCCTGGTGGCCTTTTTCACAGCCAAACTATCTGCCTGGTACATGCATTCTTTTCTGCTCTTCATACTGTGGGTAAGCTAGCGAGAGCATTGCTGTATCCCTGTTGGGGCATCTGTTCTTATCCAATCAAATGTGATTCATTTAGTTAACTCATTTGGTCACAGATTAAAAGTCATTCTTTCTGATAAACTTTACTAGTAGTAACGTTAGTATTTTGAGCTCTACTTGTCAGTTTTTGATTTTATACAAACTCAGAATGAAGAAACAAATATGGGTGCCATTTATTGGATCCCTGTGTCTGCGTGCTAAGTCACTTCAGTCATGTCTGACTCTTTGCGACCCCATGGACTGTAGCCCACCAGGCTCCTCTGTCCATGTGATTCTCCAGGCAAGAATACTGGCGTGGGTTGCCATGCCCTTCTCCTGGGGATCTTCCTGATCCAGGGATCAAACCTGCGTCTCTTACATCTCCTGCAATGGCAGGCAGATTCTTTGCCACTAGCGCCACCTGGGGTCACATTGGACCTCTAGAACTCTTAAACTATTTCAGTATTCAACGTCTTGTCTTTAGAACAGTCTATTTGTTTATAGAGAAATTCTGAATACTCTTTAGGTAACGTCAAGCATAAACTTCAATAAGTGGTCTGGGCTTAAGTAAAGGATGATAGAACTGTCCTATGTAAACATGAATTTTGTGTAAATTTCAAGAATATATAAGAGCCATAGATAAAATACAGAGAACAAGGAATTAATAGTTTTTAATATAATTTTCAATAAGCTATCCAATTTATCAAAAATGGACATGTTAAGCATATGCACAATTAATCAAATTTTTGAAATTCATTAATCATTAAAGGACAAACACATGCAAGTTGTTAGTTGATTATTTAACCACAATTCATTTATTTTAGTTTTTGATTATAAATCTTTAAGTGTTTTACTATAATCATCATACTCTTAAAAGTTGTTTATCCTCCCATAACTTAAAAAATCATGTATGTGCAATGTGTGCGATTTGTGTACACATACACATACAACATACATATGAACCGGAATTTACAATCCTATTATTCAAGGATTATTTGCTTTTCAGAAGATCTTTCCCTGGGGAAGCATGTTTTCTAGCATTTTTATTATTGAATAGGGTTTCTTTGGGTGACCTTAAAGTGCCAAAGAATTGATGCTTTTTAACTGTGGTGTTGGAGAAGACTCTTGAGAGTCCCTTGGACTGCAAGGAGATCCAACCAGTCCATTCTGAAGGAGATCAGCCCTGGGATTTCTTTGGAAGGAATGATGCTAAAGCTGAAACTCCAGTACTTTGGCCACCTCATGTGAAAAGTTGGCTCCTTGGAAAAGACTCTGATGCTGGGAGGGATTGGGGGCAGGAGGAGAAGGGGACGACAGAGGATGAGATGGCTGGATGGCATCACTGACTCGATGGACATGAGTCTGAGTGAACTCCTGGAGTTGGTGATGGACAGGGAGGCCAGGTGTGCTGCGATTCATGGGGTCGCAAAGAGTCAGACACAAACTGAACTTTACATGCCCCCCAGAAGCAGAACTATAAGCAAAGTAATCATACCCACACAACAAACATTTCCTTCCTCATCCTCCAAAAACTGGTGTTCCTCTTTGCCCTGAAGAATAAATTTTTTATTTCCGTATACATATTTATTGACTAGAATTTTATATATATACAATAGTTTTGGTTGTACACCCACATGTGCACAAGGACACACACATACAGACAAGGATATGTTTCTACTTGTTTTTTGCTAAGTAGACATTTAAACACACACATGACTGTGAGGAAATGAATCTATTATATGCTGATAATTTGCATACAATAATTTTTTTTCAAATGAAGCTTTATGTAAAGTTAGTTCTCAGTCCACTGTTATTCTACTAAAAGTTTCAAACATATTAAAATGAAAATATGTTGTCTGAGCCTCAGAAGTCTTTTTTCTAGGTGATCCTCTTATCAATTAGGTACCCTCTGAACATATACCTTCAAATCTGTTTATCTTTATGCCTGCTGGGTATCTCCAACATGACTTAAAGGGAATATCCAAAATCAACTTGCCTTAAATGT
Organism: Bubalus bubalis; assembly: GCF_019923935.1. Taxonomy (NCBI): domain Eukaryota; kingdom Metazoa; phylum Chordata; class Mammalia; order Artiodactyla; family Bovidae; genus Bubalus; species Bubalus bubalis. The sequence goes on along the minus strand of NC_059165.1, from coordinate 21,673,544 downwards.
AAATTTGGTATCTTTCCCCTCTTTCCCCTCACACACATTCACCTTCTTATGTTCTATACGAAAGGGCACCTCCAACCCAAACCAGAGATCTTGCTTTCATCCTAGTTACCTTCTTCTCTCTACTTCATTCTTTCCCTCATATCCAATTAGTCATCAAACTTTAATCCTGCTAAACATACTCTGTCTCCTTTTAGACTATGAGTTCTAGATTATGATAATGGTTTCTTCATTTAGTTCTACTGTGTTCTTCCTATAAACCCTTAATAATCCACTCTTGGTCCCAGTGTCAAAATCATCTTTCTAATATGCAAAAAACCCTTCATGGATCAGAGCCTTGTCCTGCTGCCGCTGCCTGCATAACTCAATGAAGCTATGAGCCACGCTGTGCAAGGCCACCCAAGACAGATGGTCATAGCGAAGAGTTCTCACAAAACGAATCAGACGCAACTTAGCGACTGAACAACAGCATGCAAACATGATCATGTTGACCCCCAAAGAGATATATGGGTCATCCCGTTACTGATGTCACTGTGACATGGAAACGTCAGGTTATATAATAACATAAGGACATGGAAACGTCAGGTTATATAATAACATAAGGACATGGAAACGCTTACCCTCTTACATAGTACTCTTTAAATTATACCATAATCTGACGTTCTAAAACAAGAGACGAGTAGAACGATCAGTATGAAAGGCATTCCTATAATGCATGCTTCGTTTTAAGGATGGAAACTAGATGCTGCATTTTCTATTTAGCGGGAGGAAATAGTTGAGGCCCTCCTGAGTCAGCAATTGTGCAATACTCTCCTATTTCAGGCCCTGATTTCTACAACTAGATATAATGCTATAGTTTGCAAATCTTCACTTCACCAATTAACTGCCAATTTATTTGGAGAAGGAAATGGCAACCCACTCCAGTATTCTTGCCTGGAAAATTCCATGGACGGAGGAACCTGGTGGGCTACAGTGCATGGGGTTGCAAAGAGTCGGACACAACTCAGGGACTTCACTTTCTTTCTTTCTTTCTTTCTTATTTAACTTCACATAGCTTAGTCATTTCAACATAATTCCTGGAACAAGGAGGCCCAGGCTCCTTTGCACCTAAGGTTCTCTGTTTTCACTGAGAGCTGAGCTTGTGTAATAAAAGGCACAAATGCTGAGGGACAGGCCCGCAACAACCGCTTTTCCAACACAAAGCTGTTATCAGCAACAGAGGCCAAGCAGAGGAAGCAAGTTTACGAGATCACACCAACATCCCAGGCCCCAGTCAGGCCTCTGTGGTTTCAGAAATCTTCACATTCTGCCAACAGCAAAGCCTACATATCCTGTTTCCTGTTTTACTGTGGGCTTCTAGCTTATTCCCCAACTCCAATATCTGTCAATTCCTTAGTCATCACCAAAGGTGAAAGTCAAATGTTCTCTGCTTTACCCTCTGATATGCTGATTCCCGGCAAACTCACACCTTATTCCTTAGACACACTTCAACTTCAACCACGCCTTTATTCTCTGCTCTTCCTCTGATCTTAGGAATTCACTTTTCTATGCCATCAAAGACTTTCCCATTATTTTGCCTTTGTAGGAACTTGGTTCCTCCTTTGATTTTATTATATTCTTCATCACACGTCACTAAACAACTTTCAGGGAAAGGGGAGAAGGCAATGAACACCTTTTTTCTCACTGGAACTTTTATACCATTACTTCAAAGCATTTCTCAGAGCCTCTGTGTTCACCATTTGCCTTATGGTTTAACTCGCCACCCTATGCCTCTAAGACCCAGTAGCCAATCAGGTATAATGCTACGACTAACTTTTAGATAACCATAGATTCATGACATATTTACTTGACTGTTTGAATATGTAAATGTTTTAATGTCTATATGCATTCCCTTTCCTAAAATAAATAGTATGAACAGGATTGGTTTTATAAAAATTAATGTATGCAGTAGGTAACCCACAATGTTTTTCTTATCCAGCATAATGGATTACTTCTTTTCCATCATATCATTCCTGACATTCACCTGTAACCTCTAACCCTGGAATTCACTCTGCCCCTAACATCTACTTTATCCTTGAGGTGAGACCTAGATTTAGGTAGTGGTTATTTAAGAGCAGAATCAGTCATATATCAGGAAGGCCAACTAAGAGGAACCAAAGTGTGTGCGTGTATGCCCAGAATCCATCTTGTGCTCCATGGGTGCACTTTTACTACATTCTGTAGCATTGATTGATACTTTCCCTTGGAAGGTGAGAACTTATTTTTCTGATGTGTATTATTGGAATAAGCACTGCATGCAGGAACAATGGATTTGTGAAGGGAGTTGAAATTAGAAGGCCTGTGTTTGAATCCTCACTCTGCCACTTCCCAGCTATGTGACACTGGTCTTCAAGCAGTGATAATAACAGGAGCAGCAGCAGTGTAAGCCCAGAGATAGAAACTGGGCCAGAAAGAAGCTTAAACCAGATCATTGTTGAACCCAACGTATGTCCACCTCACTTCTTACGTGAGGTATATGCACTATGCCAAAGTTCTTACCCTCACATCACCCAGATCTTAAGGGAGGCATTCTTCAACAGCCTATGGCAGTGAGGACAATCTCCAGCAGGATGCACTAGGAGCTCCTTATTCCATGCTAAAATTTGTTTATAAAAGGAATGTGCGCATCACACACACACACACACACACACACACACACACACAGTGTGTGTCAAGAATGGAATAGGAGCCTAACAATTGGACTCAATGTTAGGGTAGAGATCAAATATTGGGTGACTGTCAAGGTTAGCTTGAGTCTTAGGGATTTGTTAGAGGTCAAAAATGGAGTTAACATCAGGAAGAATGCTCAAAATCCTGCAAGCTTGGCTTCAATAGTACGTGAACTGAGAACTTCCAGATGTTCAAGCTGGACTTAGAAAAGGCAGAGGAACCAGCGATCAAGTTGCCAACACCTGCTGGATCATAGAAAAAGCAAGGGAATTCCAGAAAAACATCTGCTTCACTGACTATGCTAAACCCTTTGTGTGTGGATCACAACAAACTGTGGAAAATTCTTAAACAGATGGGAATATCAGACCACCTTACCTGCCTCCTGAGAGGCCTGTATGCAGGTCAAGAAGCAACAGAACTGAACATGGAACAAAGGACTGGTTCAAAATTGGGAAAGGTGTATGTCGTGGTTGTATATTGCCACCCAGCTTATTTAATTTATATGCAGAGTACATCATGAGAAATGCTGGGCTGGATGAAGCTCAACCTGGAATTAAGATTACTGGGAGAAATATCAACAGCCTCAGAAGTGCAGATGACACCACCCTAATGGCAGAAAGCGAAGAGGAACTAAAGAGCCTCTTGATGAAAATGAAAGAGGAGAGTGAAAAAGCTGGCTTAAAATTCAAAAAACTAAGATCATAGCACCTGGTCCCATCACTTCATGGCAAATAGATGGGGAAACAATGGAAACAGTGACAGACTTTATTTTCTTGGGCTCCAAAATCACTGTGGACAGTGACTACAGCCATGAAATTAAAAGACACTTGCTCCTTGGAGGAAAAATTATGACAAGCCTAGACTGCCTATTAAAAAGCAGAGACATTACTTTGCTGACAAAGGCCTGGATAGTCAAAGCTATGGTTTTTCCAGTAGTCATGTATGGATGTGAGAGCTAGACCATAAAGAAGGCTGAGCACAGAAGAATTGAGGATTCGAACTGTGGTGTTGGAGAAGACTCTTGAGAGTCCTTTGGATAGCAAGGAAATCAAACCAGTCAATTCTAAAGGAAATCAGTCCTGAATATTCATTAGAAGGACTGATGCTAAAGCTGAAACTCGAGTACTTTGGCCACCTAAAGTGAAGAACTGAATCACTGGAAAAGACACTGATGCTGGGAAAGTTTGAGCACAGAATGAGAAGGGGGCAACAGAGGATAAAATGGTTGGATGGCATCATTGGCTCAATGGACATGAGTTTGAGCAAATTCCGGGAGATAGTGAAGGACATGGAAACCTGGCATGCTGCAGTCCGTGGGTCTCAACGAGTTGGACAGAACTGAGTGACTGAACAACAACAATCGGAGAATCTGAGGCTCAGTGATGGGATAAACACCACCCAAAACATTGAACTTATCACTTGATAATGCAAAAACTGTAAAACCCCCTTTTTTTTTCTGATCACAAAATGCCTATAATCTTAAAATGGTCTCCTTAATCATTTCTACTTTACTCATTATCTTCTACCACATCAGCTTTTCTCTGTCTCTAGGCTTCAGTGACATTTCACTGACCATTTCTTTCAACATGACTTTCAAGTTCCTAAGCACTGCCACAGAAGGTTGTGAATCTAGCATTAACTATGTCTACCACATATATGTATCCCTAAGCCCACTTCAGAGGAGCCTATAGCTCACAAACCCTCTGATTGCACTTTGTATGAATCTTCCTTGTCACATTGCTATTCAGCGTTTTCCCCTGTTTTCTAACATGCTTGTGCCCCAAAGCCATACTGTACCCCGTTCCCTTTGCTCTACATTTAAAATCACTTCTTTATTGTGATCAATTAGCTTCTGTGGCTCCTTCAGTATTCATTCTCTCCATGTCAGATTTCTTTTTCACTTATGCAGTTCTCCTTCCTTCTCTCCGCAGACAAAGGGTACTCTTATCCTTTCCAATATCATACCTTGTACACTAACTGCCATCCCTTCCTATCAATTTCAGCACCAATTGCTCAACTGGCCTTCACCTACAGTTACAACATTTCCATTGACTTTTTTTGATACACCAACAAAAAAGTAAATAAGTAAATATATTGAAAAGCCTTGAATGTATGTGTGTATAGGAATGAATGAATAGCTTCTCTGTCCCCTCAATATCAGTTGTTTGTGGGCCTGAGATACTTTATGAACACCACAAAAGCATGTTCTATTCCCAGCTGACTGATCTCCTTGCATTGGAACTTCCAGTTCCAGTTTTGCACCTGTGAAGTGTGGGCATCAGTCATCAAATGGTGATGGCTTATTGGTTCTGCCTTTTACTCCTTGGTCACATTTCTGAACTGGACACTAAGGTCAAACACTGAATTGTAGGCAATGAGTGCTGACTTGGATGAGACATTTCATCCACTGCAGAAGTTTGAGGGTGGGGTTATGGATTTCTCTGAGGCTTAAGCAATGGCCAGATTAAGCCGTGTTCAATTTCTGGGCTGGTTTTATCACAAGCCTTTTGTAATTTTCAAGGAAGTTGGAGCTGGGGTTTGTGATTTTTTGAAACCCATCTATGGTTTAAACAAATGTGGTTGTATTGACTACATTAATAAGATTTTCCTGAAATATGTTTGAAAAAGATCATATTTCTTAATAGTTTTGTTTAACTGTGTAGTGCTGTGCCTAGATGCTCAGTTGTGTCCAACTCTCTGTGATCCCATGGAGTGTAGTCTTCCAGGCTCCTCTGTCCATGGGATTCTCCAGGCAAGAACACTGGAGTGGGTTGCCTTGCCCTCCTCCAGGTGATCTTCCCAGCCGAGGGATGGAACCCAGGTCTTCTACATTGCAGGCAGATTCTTTACATTCTGAGCCACCAGGGAAGCCCAAGAATACTGTAGTGGGTAGTCTATCCCTTTTCCCTGAGAAGGGATTCCCAACCCAGGAATCTAACTGGGGTATCCTGCATTGCAGATAGATTCTTTACCAGCTGAGCTACCAGGGAAGCCCTTTGTACACATAGATTGTTTGGAAAAAGGATTTTAAAAAATCAAGAAAGCCAATAATCTATTTTATAATTTAAATCTTATTCAAGAATAGGTATAGTGTTTTATATGTATTTAATTTAAACAGTCATAAAGTGCTGGAATTATCTATGATACTGATTTATAGTCTAACACTGGAAATAAAACAAGATTATTTTTCTTTCTTTTGCAAAGAGCAAAAGGTTTCAGAATCGAGTTTGTCTTCAAGCAGCAGCAAAGGCTTGCTGACAAGATATTTTGGAACAACTTGCTATTAGGAAGGAAGTATGAGTGGGAGGATGAGAAACAGCTCATGCCCATATGACACATACAAGTTGTGAATGTGTTAGAAGTCCATGATGTAGAACATAAAAGGGTGTAGCAATTTATCTCAGTGACACAAAGGACCTTATTCTAATCTTTTGTTTTCACAGCTCTATTTTCAATTAGATTTTCTTTCTCTCTCTCTCTCTCATTCCTGTTCTCATTTACCTCAATCAGGTCATACACTGATGATTATAAATATGACAATTCGTAACATCCTGAGAAAATGCAGAACCTATCAAAATATCTTGAACAAACTGCATGGACTTTCATGTCAAAGCTATTTGCCCTTGTTATTCTAGGTATATGGCAAAATTGTTGCTATGTGAGACATATCAGTGAATTTCATTTTTTCGTTTAGTAATAATTTATGCTTTTAGAGTTTCTTCAGGTAAAACTGTCACAAGGCTTTACATGCAAGCTTCTCCACATCCCACAGAAATTGGTAGTAAACACAACACTGTCAAATTATTATCCTAGAACACAACATGATCCAGTCATTCTTTTCCGCAGTGTAGTTTACATGCACACTGGAATCCATCCCATAATTTGTTCAACAATCACTGAGCTTCTGTAATTTTCCAAACACTTTGATTAACATGTGCTTGAGGAATTTGTGAGAATCTCTATTCCTGCTCTTGAGGACTTTGGAGTCTACTCTGGGCCAAGGGTCTCTATAATCCCAGTTTTATCTCAGCTATATCTCCTACACATAAACTTCTTTATATCCTCTAGCAAAGAGGCTCTTACCTTAGTTCCTTGTAATATGCTGGATTTCCATATGGAGCAAAGTTCTGTCAGCCTTCTCTAACAATAATAATATTTACTTACACAAGTCATCAGAGTAGCTTGTAAGACTTTGAGTTCTCTGAGGGCAGGAACAATACCTTATAGGTCATTTTCTCTTCTGAAATACATTTCCTAGTACCTTAATCTTTGTAAGGTAATATGAAATATTTTATACCCATTATCACAATGCAGTTTATAGGGAATGTCACATGGATGGAACAGATGATTAAGATTTGTGGGTTATAAAGAAGTTACAAAGATGATGAGGGGTGTGTGTATACCCCTCTGTGCAGTTAGCTTGCAGATCCTCACAGCAAGATTGTCTTAAGATATATGTGGTATCAGGAGCACTTCAGTGGACATTCCCATTCAGAAGTGGGGAATGAGAGGTGAGCAGTAGTCACCAGTCCACAGTGGTTCTGAAATCCAACTAGGACAGCGATGCCAGTTCCTTATGTAGAGCCCAGTCATGCTTCCTGGGAAATATTTCTTAGGGCTTTAAACTCCACTTTCCAGCCTACTTGATCTACTCTTGGTCTCATCCCTCCTTTGCACAGGAAATGGCCCAGGATTGCAGGTGTTTAAATTTCTTAGGTTGCTCTTCACCCATAGAAAGTTTGGGAAGGCCTGTGACATTTTTATTTTGGTTTTTTTTTTTTTTTTTTTTTTTTTTTTACTCAATGTTAAAGTACCATTTATTCTTTTTTTTTTAATTTAATTTAATTTTATTTTTAAACTTTACATAATTGTATTAGTTTTGCCAAATATCAAAATGAATCCACCACAGGTATACATGTGTTCCCCATCATGAACCCTCCTCCCTCCTCCCTCCCCATTCCATCCCTCTGGGTCGACCCAGTGCACCAGCCCCAAGCATCCAGTATCGTGCATCGAACCTGGGCTGGCACCTCGTTTCATACATGATATTTTACATGTTTCAATGCCATTCTCCCAAATCTTCCCACCCTCTCCCTCTCTCACAGAGTCCATAAGACTGTTCTATACATCAGTGTCTCTTTTGCTGTCTCGTACACAGGGTTATTGTTACCATCTTTCTAAATTCCATATATATGTGTTAGTATACTGTATTGGTGTTTTTCTTTCTGGCTTACTTCACTCTGTATAATAGGCTCCAGTTTCATCCACCTCATTAGAACTGATTCAAATGTATTCTTTTTAATGGCTGAGTAATACTCCATTGTGTATATGTACCACCGCTTTCTTATCCATTCATCTGTTGATGGACATCTAGGTTGCTTCCATGTCCTGGCTATTATAAACAGTGCTGCGATGAACATTGGGGTACACGTGTCTCTTTCCCTTCTGGTTTCCTCAGTGTGTATGCCCAGCAGTGGGATTGCTGGATCATAAGGCAGGTCTATTTCCAGTTTTTTAAGGAATCTCCACACTGTTCTCCAGAGTGGCTGTACTAGTTTGCATTCCCACCAACAGTGTAAGAGGGTTCCCTTTTCTCCACACCCTCTCCAGCATTTATTACTTGTAGACTTTTGGATAGCAGCCATTCTGACTGGTGTGAAATGGTACCTCATAGTGGTTTTGATTTGCATTTCTCTGATAATGAGTGATGTTGAGCATCTTTTCATGTGTTTGTTAGCCATCTGTATGTCTTCTGTGGAGAAATGTCTATTTAGTTCTTTGGCCCATTTTTTGATTGGGTCATTTATTTTTCTGGAGTTGAGCTGTAGGAGTTGCTTGTATATTCTCGAGATTAGTTGTTTGTCAGTTGCTTCATTTGCTATTATCTTCTCCCATTCTGAAGGCTGTCTTTTCACCTTGCTAATAGTTTCCTTTGATGTGCAGAAGCTTTTAAGGTTAATTAGGTCCCATTTGTTTATTTTTGCTTTTATTTCCAATATTCTGGGAGGTGGGTCATAGAGGATCCTGCTGTAATGTATATCAGAGAGTGTTTTGCCTATGTTCTCCTCTAGGAGTTTTATAGTTTCTGGTCTTACTTTGAGATCTTTAATCCATTTTGAGTTTATTTTTGTGTATGGTGTTAGAAAGTGTTCTAGTTTCATTCTTTTACAAGTGGTTGACCAGATTTCCCAGCACCACTTGTTAAAGAGATTGTCTTTAATCCATTGTATATTCTTGCCTCCTTTGTCAAAGATAAGGTGTCCATATGTGCGTGGACTTATCTCTGGGCTTTCTATTTTGTTCCATTGATCTATATTTCTGTCTTTGTGCCAGTACCATACTGTCTTGATAACTGTGGCTTTGTAGTACAGCCTGAAGTCAGATAGGTTGATTCCTCCAGTTCCATTCTTCTTTCTCAAGATCGCTTTGGCTATTCGAGGTTTTTTGTATTTCCATACAAATTGTGAAATTATTTGTTCTAGCTCTGTGAAGAATACTGTTGGTAGCTTGATAGGGATTGCATTGAATCTATAGATTGCTTTGGGTAGTATACTCATTTTCACTATATTGATTCTTCCAATCCATGAACATGGTATATTTCTCCATCTGTTAGTGTCCTCTTTGATTTCTTTCACCAGTGTTTTATAGTTTTCTATATATAGGTCTTTAGTTTCTTTAGGTAGATATATTCCTAAGTATTTTATTCTTTCCATTGCAATGGTGAATGGAATTGTTTCCCTAATTTATCTTTCTGTTTTCTCATTATTAGTGTATAGGAATGCAAGAGATTTCTGTGTGTTGATTTTATATCCTGCAACTTTACTATAGTCATTGATTAGTTCTAATAATTTTCTGGTGGAGTCTTTAGGGTTTTCTATGTAGAGGATCGTGTCATCTGAAAATAGTGAGAGCTTTACTTCTTCTTTTCCAATTTGGATTCCTTTTATTTCTTTTTCTGCTCTGATTGCTGTGGCCAAAACTTCCAAAACTATGTTGAATAGTAATGGTGAAAGTGGACACCCTTGTCTTGTTCCTGACTTTAGAGGAAATGCTTTCAATTTTTCACCATTGAGGATGTTTGCTGTGGGTTTGTCATATATAGCTTTTATTATGTTGAGGTATGTTCCTTCTATTCCTGCTTTCTGGAGAGTTTTTATCATAAATGGATGTTGAATTTTGTCAAAGGCTTTCTCTGCATCTATTGAGATAATGATATGGTTTTTATTTTTCAATTTGTAATGTGGTGTATTACATTGATTGATTTGCGGATATTGAAGAATCCTTGCATCCCTGGGATAAAGCCCACTTGGTCATGGTGTATGATCTTTTTAATGTGTTGTTGGATTCTGATTGCTAGAATTTTGGTAAGGATTTTTGCATCTATGTTCATCAGTGATATTGGCCTGTAGTTTTCTTTTTTTGTGGCATCTTTGTCAGGTTTTGGTATTAGGGTGATGGTGGCCTCATAGGATGAGTTTGGAAGTTTACCATCCTCTGCAATTTTCTGGAAGAGTTTGAGCAGGATAGGTGTTAGCTCTTCTCTAAATTTTTGGTAGAATTCAGCTGTGAAACCGTCTGGACCTGGGCTTTTGTTTGCTGGAAGATTTTTGATTACAGTTTCAATTTCCGTGCTTGTGATGGGTCTGTTAAGATTTTCTATTTCTTCCTGATCGAGTTTTGGAAAGTTGTACTTTTCTAAGAATTTGTCCATTTCTTCCACGTTGTCCATTTTATTGGCATATAATTGTTGATAGTACTCTCTTATGATCCTTTGTATTTCTGTGTTGTCTGTTGTGATCTCTCCATTTTCATTTCTAATTTTATTGATTTGATTTTTCTCCCTTTGTTTCTTGATGAGTCTGGCTAATGGTTTGTCAATTTTATTTATCCTTTCAAAGAACCAGCTTTTGGTTTTGTTGATTTTTGCTATGATCTCTTTTGTTTCTTTTGCATTTATTTCTGCTCTAAGTTTTAAGATTTCTTTCCTTCTACTAACCCTGGGGTTCTTCATTTCTTCCTTTTCTAGTTGCTTTAGGTGTAGAGTTAGGTTATTTATTTGACTTTTTTCTTGTTTCTTGAGGTGTGCCTGTATTGCTAGGAACTTTCCCCTTAGGACTGCTTTTACCGTGTCCCACAGGTTTTGGGTTGTTGTGTTTTCATTTTCATTCGTTTCTATGCAAATTTTGATTTCTTTTTTGATTTCTTCTGTGATTTGTTGGTTATTCAGCAGTGTGTTGTTCAGCCTCCATATGTTGGAATTTTTAATAGTTTTTCTCCTGTAATTGAGATCTAATCTTATTGCATTGTGGTCAGAAAAGATGCTTGGAATGATTTCTATTTTTTTGAATTTACCAAGGCTAGCTTTATGGCCCAGGATGTGATCTATCCTGGAGAAGGTTCCATGTGCGCTTGAGAAAAAGGTGAAATTCATTGTTTTGGGATGAAATGTCCTATAGATATCAATTAGGTCTAACTGGTCTATTGTATCATTTAAGGTTTGTGTTTTCTTGTTAATTTTCTGTTTAGTTGATCTATCCATAGGTGTGAGTGGGGTATTAAAGTCTCCCACTATTATTGTGTTATTGTTAATTTCTCCTTTCATACTTGTTAGCATTTGTCTTACATACTGCGGTGCTCCCGTGTTGGGTGCATATATATTTATAATTGTTATATCTTCTTCTTGGATTGATCCTTTGATCATTATGTAATGACCATCTTTGTCTCTTTTCACAGTCTTTGTTTTAAAGTCCATTTTATCTGATATGAGTATTGCTACTCCTGCTTTCTTTTGGTCCCTATTTGCATGGAAAATCTTTTTCCAGCCCTTCACTTTCAGTCTTTATGTGTCCCCTGTTTTGAGGTGGGTCTCTTGTAGACAACATATGTAGGGGTCTTGTTTTTGTATCCATTCAGCCAGTCTTTGTCTTTTGGTTGGGGCATTCAACCCATTTACGTTTAAGGTAATTACTGATAAGTATGATCCCGTTGCCATTTACTTTATTTTTGGGTTTGAATTTATACACCGTTTTTGTGTTTCCTGGACATTTTTATTTTGAACTTACTCCTTCCTTTTAATTCAGTTTGTCAGTCCTTCCACCAGTACGATAGCCTTCTTTCAGGAATGTTATTGATCTTTATACCTCCCACAGATTTCTTTGAAACAGGTCATACTGCCTTGGGCTGAGAGTAGTCAGCAGAAAGGGTGAAAGGGTCTAGGAGGAAGATTTATTAGCTTTTTCTATATTTTGGTCTAGTGAAGAGGGTCTGTGAGGTATATTATTAAATCAACCTTCAGTCTCAACAGAGTTAAAGGTGCATTCTCAAATCCAAGCTGATATTCTACTAGTAGGTCTCTGGATTTGGTCAGTATCTTGAGTCTTTCTCGTACTTTGTGAACCATATTCTACATAGTTAACAGTCCCTGACCCTCTATAATCCCTCTAAATTTGTGCTAAAATACTAAATACTTTCTTCTTAAGTTTATCTCTTTTTTTTTGTCATATTTACCTTTTGTAGTTAGAAGAAGCCAGTTGGCACTTTCAACATTCTCCTCAGCCAGTTCAAAGAGTTCCTCAGGCACTCTTTCCATTACCACATTTCCACAGGCAAGGCTAACATTTCTGCCAATACATAACTTCAGCCCCTTTCCTCCAGCTTTCATTAGTTCCATTAATATAGGTTTCTATATTGCCCTTCTTGTCTTTACTAACAGACTCCATAGGTCCTTACAGCTCTTTTCCATCACTGGTGTCAAAGTGATTGCCACTCATTTTAGTTTTTCTAACAAAGAAGACCAGTTCTGGTGCCAATAACTGTTATCAGGCAATCAGGGGATGCAGGAATACCGCGTGGGTTAGGAAAAGACATGTGTAACAGGAATTTGAATGTCAACAACTGTGAGAGAAACTAAGAATATAAAAGTCAAAAAAGGGGAGGCATAATACCAGAGAACACTAACTAGCCAGGTCCGACGCAGGCTAACAAGTTGGTTCCTGTGTGGAAATCTGAAGCTATGCACATCCTTAAGGATCTGGGTCATGAAGGGAGGCAGGTGTGGAAATCTGTGGAAGGTTATTGGCTCCACATGACTATTGTCTCTCTGAGTTCACAGAAAAGCATGTGGTGGTGAGCCTGGGGTGCTGGTAGCCAGTGGGTGTGTCAGTCAGCAAGGAGAGCTAGACATAGAGAGGAGAGAGGGGGAAAGCTGGAAAGCACCTGCAGCTTTGGATCTGCCTCTCATTGCCTCTGACTGGTGATGACCACTAGGTGTAATGGCCGTTTTGCTTCCACCTTCCAGAACGCACACAGCTTCACACTGGTCAGCTCGAACCCAGAACCATACAGAGAAGACACTGACCACAGAACAGAACTATGCTGATTGAAGAAAATGAGAGAATTGTAAAAACATGTTCAGTTCAGTTCAGTTCAGTCGCTCAGTCGTGTCCGACTCTTCGCAACCCCATGAACCACAGCACGCCAGGCTTCCCTGTCCATCACCAACTCCCGGAGTCTACCCAAACTCATGTCCATCGAGTCAGTGATGCTATCCAGCCATCTCATCCTCTATTGTCCCCTTCTCCTCCTTCCCCCAATCCCTCCCAGCAAGCAGCAGAATAAAGTTACCCTGTATAACTCAGTGTGTGCTTGTGCTATCTCTTCAGGCATGTCCAACCCCATGTGACCTTATGGACTGTAGCTTGCCAGGCTCCTCTGTCCATGGGATTCTCCAGGCAAGAATACTGGAGTGGGTTGCTATGCCTTCCTCCAGGAACATACTCAGTATTGAGAGGTAAATGCTATTAACATTAAACAGATTCTCATAGTGGTTTTTTTTTTTCTGAAATATTTCAGAGAATAAAATAAATAAATAAAATTCCTGTTTGACTCTGTGGATCACAACAAACTGTGCAAGATTCTGAAAGAGATAGGAATATCAGACCACCTTACCTTCTTCCTGTGAAACCTGTATGCAGGTCAAGAAGCAACAGTTAGAACCAAACTTGGCTCAAAATTGGGAAAGAAGTATGTCTAGGTTGCATATTGTCACCCTGCTTATTTAACTTCTGTGCAGAGTACATCATGTGAAATGCCAGGCTGGATGAATCACAATCTGGAATCGAGATTGCCAGGAGAAATATCAATAACTTCAGATATAGAGGTGATACCACCCTTATGGCAGAAAGAGAAGAGGAACTAAAGAGCCTCTTGATGAAGGTGAGAGAGGAGAGTGAAAAAGCTAGTTTAAAACATCAAAAAACTAAGATCATGGCATCTGGTCCCATCACTTCATGGCAAATAGATGGGGAAAAAAATGGAAACAGTGGAATACTTAATTTTCTTGGGCTCCAAAATCACTGTGGATGGTGTCTGCAGCCATGAAATTGAAAGACACTTGTTCCTTGGAAGAAAAACTATAACAAACCTAGACAGTGTATTAAAAGGTAGAGACTTTGCCAGCAAAGGTCCATATAATCAGAGCAATGGTTTTTACAGTAGTCATGTATGGATATGAGAGTTGGATCATAAAGAATCTGAACACTGAAGAATTGATGCTTTTGAACTGTGGTGTTGGAGAAGACTCTTGAGAGACATTTGGACAGCAAGGAGATCAAATCAGTCAACCCTAAAGGAAATCAACCTTGAATAATCACTGGAAGGGCTGATGCTGAAACTGAAGCTCTAATACTTTGGCTGCCTGATGCAAAGAACCAACTAATGGGAAAAGACCCTGATGCTGGGAAAGACAGAAGGCAAAAGAAAAGGAGGGTGACAGAGGATGAGATAGTTGGATGGCATCACCAACTCAACCAATGGACATGAGCTTGAGCATGTTTCAGGAGATGATGAAGGACAGGGTGAAAGACTGGCATGCTGCTGTCCATGGGGCTGCAAAAAGTTGGACACAACTGAGCAACTGTACCAACAACAGCATCAGCAATTTGTTTATGAAGTATGAAGTGAAGTGAAGTGAAGTGAAGTGAAGTGAAGTTGCTCAGTTGTATCTGACTCTTTGCGACCCCATGGACTATAGCCCACCAGGCTCCTCCACCCATAGAATTTTCCAGGCAAGAGTACTGGAGTGGGTTGCCATTTCCTTCTCCAGGGGATCTTCCTGAACCAGGGATCAAACCCGGGTCTCTCGCATTGCAGGCAGATGCTTTACCATCTGAGCCACCAGGGATGATTAAGGGCCTAGGTTTTGGGTTGCTTTGCTAAGTTTGAATACTCAAATGGAAGTGTTAGTCACTTAGTCATGTCCGACTCTGTGACACCATGGACCATAGCCCACAAGACTCCTCTGTCCATAGGATTCTCCAGACACGAATACTGGAGTAGGTTGCCATTTCCTTCTCCACGGGATCTTCCTGACCCAGGGACTGAACCCGGGTCTTCTGCAGTGCAGGTGAGCTCTTTACCATCTGAACCACCAGGGAAGAGCTGAATACTAGATTCCTAACTAATAACTGTATCACCTTTGGGCAAAATAATGAATACTTGTTCTTGTTTATTTTATCTAAAATGAGGATAAAAACAGTACCTACATGTGATAAGTAGAATATGGCCTTTAAATGATGCCCATGTCCTAGTTCCTCAAACCTATGAATATGATAGATTTTATGGTAAAGGGGAATTAATATTAAAGATGGAATTAAGTTTTCTAGTCAGCTGGCTATGAGATGGGGAGTTTATACTGAATTATCCAGGTGGATTCCAATGTGACCACAGAAGATGTCATCAGTAGGAGAGGCAGGAGAGAAAGAACAGGAGGATATGGTAGTCTGAGAAGTTTCAAAAGACTCAACCTGACCTTCCTGCCTTTCAAGATGTAGAAATTGTGCCATATGAGGAAGGAAGGCTAGAAAGCATCTAGAAAAAGGAAGAAACAGATTATTCCCTAAAACCTCCAGAAGGAACATAGACCTGACAGCAACTGAGTTTAGCCCAGTGAGACCCAGTGAACTGTAAGAGAAGGAACATGTGTTGTTTTAAATCATGAAAGTTTTGATAATTTGTTACAACAAAAAGAGGAAATTAATGCATGCTTTCATGATATTGTTGTGGGAATTAAATGAGATGATACATGTAGTCATGACTGAAATAGGTCCTCACACATGGTAACTGCTCAATAAATGTGATTTTCTAGAAAAAATATAATTATATGTCTTATATATGATTATAATTCAATGTTATATGTATATACAATCTCCTGTGGTTGCATAGTTAGGTTGCATAGAAATTGTATTCAATTTCTTGTCATTAGAAAAATACTTCAGTGGAAAAACTCTATGGAGATCTGTCTTGATGCCTATTACAAACTAAGGGGCAAATATAGTGTTGGACACATAATAGGGGTCTCTACATATGCATTAATAGATAAATTAAAAAATGATTGACATATTTGTGCCTATGTATTTTTTCACATTTGTCTTTTGTCTTTGGGCTAGAGTCCCAGAAATGGAATTACTGGATCAAAATGAGCTGAACGTTTTCTTTCTCTTTATCCTTACTGCCAAATGGATTTTCAGAAAGGTTACACCAATTTACACTCCCACAGTATTGTATGAATGTGACTTTAAGGTCCTACTCATGCTCACACTGAGTATCCTACCTTTTAAAATTTCTGATAACCTTTTGCCTATTTTTATCATGCCTTTAATTGAGTCTCTTGATTATCTGTAATGCTGAAAGGCTCATTAATGGTTATTTTATTTATTATTGGTCATTATCATATTTTCTTTTCAAAATTCTTTGATGGCTATTGTCAAATTACAAGTTATATTTAACATAAGAGAAGATAAGAAAGATATAGAAAATAATAAGCCCTTCTGAATCCACTGGCAAAATTTGACAGATGTTAGCAATTTTACAATATTAGCTTCATTTATTGATTTATTTATTTTTGAAACAGAATTTTAGAACTATGTTTGAAACATCTTCTATTTTCCTTTCTGCTCCATCCTCTTCCTAGGGAATACTTACTTCTGCATATTCTTGTTTATGTTTTTGTACTTTTATGTGTTCATACACAACTCATCATGCACTCACTATTAGTATGAGTGATTATGGTCTTCAAATTATATATTTGCTTTTCCAGATAGTATTTTCAGTCAGTATTATCCATTATTAATCAATTAGTTCTTTGTGTCATTGGGTTTTAACTCTTCACTTGTCAAATTTGTTGTACGCATTTTTCGGGTTAGTCATTTTAATCATATTTGTTTCTAAATTGATTTTCCACTGATTACATTTCTTTCAAAGTCAGTTACTTCATTTACTTCATTTGATTTTTTATTGTGTAGAATTAATATGAAAATTATATGATTTTCATTCATATATTTGGTTTAATGGCGAAGCATCACAGTAGTAATTATTAACATTTTCTGATTTATAATTTCTAATCTTAGAATGAACTGCCATAAGTGTAGACTTGACGGCAGCTATTAAAATCTGTTATCATCTTATTATTTTAACATGGAATTTGCAAAATTTAAGATCTCTAAAGGTCTTATATCTTAATCCTCTCTTTTTACAATGTTATCTAATACTGGAGGATGAAATGATAGTGATTTCATTAATTAAAATTTATCAAAAGAAAAATTCCAGAAACGATTTAATATTCATCCAATTTCAAGTAACACTAAGAGAACACAATTTTCTGAGCTATTAAAAGTAAACGAGTGAAACATGAGCTTTTCAGTGGTAAGCTCCCCTGATTTTAATGGAAAGATGTTAGAATTCATTCAACATTGTTTAAGAGTGTGACATTCTTCTGAAAAATAAAAATGAATTTAATCAAACATATGGCAGGTATAATAATATGGCTTCTTAGTATACACAGGCAAGAGATTATAAAAGGAAATATATTCCAGATTTGTGACTTAAAAATTAAGAAAATCTGTATGTTAAAAAATGAGATGGAATTATTACATAATTTATCAGTACTTCCACTAGACCTGTAACATATCATCAATGGGTAAAAATCTAGGAGCCACCTTCTATTAAGTTTTATTTCAGATGCCAACTACCACAAAAGAGAGACAAACTGAACCAGGACTTTGCTGTGGGCATTTGTGGGGAAAGAGATGGCTTTCCCTCATCCCTAGAAAGTATATAAAAATATGACCACTTGTCACACTAAAAGAATAAGCTGTAATTCTAAAATCTTTCAGTGGGAAGTGTGTTCAGTGTACAGTAGCTATGTTTATGAATGTTCAGAAATCTACAGACAGAGCTACAGGGATAGATTTCCACATTTGAAAATAGCAATTACCTAATATAAAAGTATTCAAAATTTTGAATTTATGCCCACAAAACAAAACAATAAAAAGCAGCTACATCTAATGTTTTAACTTTGACCAGAGATATAATAAAATGAAAGCTGAAGAATTAGCAGCTAGAAATTAGATTTAGCTGACATTATCATGTGGAAATATTTCATTTAAATATACATGAACCTTTAATACATTTCAATAAAACAGACGCACAGGCACAATTAAGCCTACACTTATTAAGTAAATAATAATACAAGGAATTAAAATGTGTTTTGGTGAATGCTCTGTTAAGAAAGTACAACCACTTAACCTATTCACTCTGATTTTTTAAATCAGCACCCTTCAGCTTTCTCTCAGCCAGCTCTGCTGGAAACTGACAAAGAGACTAAACTTAGATTCTGTTGCTCTCCTCCAAAATGGCTCATCAATTTAAAATACTTGGGCAAATAAAACTGACAAGTGGCTTTCTACATTGAAGACACCTAAGAGCTATGAAAACGTTGATTATTTGTCTTTTACTCAACTATTAATGTAAATAAGAAAGGTCACAAATTTCGAAAGAGATAAGGTACTATTTGGGGAAATAAATTTAGAAGTGAAAACACTAGAAGGTAGGCTATTTATAAGCAGTAACTTTCTATAATCTGGTATAAATATATATATTGGCAGTGGAGTAGCCAGACTTGAATTTGAAAACTTGCTATTGCTATTCAGAAGGCTTTCCACTGTTTCATTATTATTTATTTACTGATTTATTTTTCTGTCAGGATTAACGTACATGGCAGACTATCTTTAGTAACCTGACCTAATGGTCTTGTTCATCCATTCCTTCCCAAACCCATCCTGCTGGAGGGAACCTTTCTCAAGTGCCCTGGGGAGAAATCTCCTTGGGAAATTCTTCAGAAGGCTATTTAGAGAACACATGGTGATGGAAATAGTTGCTGGGGAGATGAAACGGCTTTTCTTGAGGGAAGGCCACTGTCTGGGCCTCCTTGCCAGATTCTTCTGTGGATACTTCGTTGCTCTGCTGTCTGTGGTCTTTAGCCTGATGGAACTTTATTCCATTAGATTGAAGTAATATTTTTACAGAAAGAAATTTCACATTAAATATCCATTTATAGTACATGCGTGCTAATTCACTTTAGTCATGTCTTTGTGACCTTTGCAACCCTATGGACTGTTCAAAGCCTGCCAGGCTCCTCTGTCCCTGGGATTCTCCAGGCAAGAATACTGGAGTGGGTTGCCATGCCCTTCTCCAGGGGATTTTCCTGACCCAGGGATCGAACTTGTGTCTCTCAGTCTCCTGCCCTGTCAGGCAGGGTTTTCACCACTAGCGCCACCTGGGAAACCCCTGTTTACAGTAAGAAGTATGGATAAAGAAGCAAGATGTGACTGGAATTCTAAATGTTCAGAAAGCATAAGAAATGTAAAGTTCTAGGAGCCACCAACTGGACACTGAGACGGATACTAGAGAATGTCTCTAGGACACTTTTTGCTAGCAGCTCTTGAATGGTAGAAAGATGACATATGTTAATAAGTGCATATTTTGGGTGAGATCTAGCCTGTTTGGCAGAGATTATAAAATAAGGGAATCTGAATTTTTAATTACACTTATAACCTACATCTTATTAATTTCTAAATGGTTTTTTCTCTAACTCATTAGCAAATAAATTCCCCTAAGAACAATGTAGTTCTAAAGATATTGACTCAATATCCAAGGATGACATATTTTCATTTTGTCCGGTATTTTTCTTCCAGGTCCATAGGTAGCATTCCTACTGTGGCCAGTCATTTGCTCTGTGACAGCCATGATCTTTTAAAAAATTAGCTTACAATTTGGAGAGAAATTTTAAAATTGGGTCTCACCTAAAGCTTCCCACAGACATCCGGTTGTCCAGGTCTTGCAATTAATCATGAAAATAATGCGTAGAAAATGAATACAGTGCTTAGACTAATTGTGGAAGCTTCTACTACCTAGCCAATACAAGCCTCAATTTCAGAATTGATGATGAGAAATATCTTGTTGATTGAGACTGATAATATTCAATTCAGGTCTTTCCATCAGGAAGGCAAAGATCCTCCAAGTCAAAAATTATCTACATAAAGAAAAGAAGGAGAGGCTCAAACGACAGGCTCAGCTCCTGACTAATTGCCATAAGAATACAATGTGTGGCTTTGCGGCTACAGAGCTAAATTGGCACACTGTACCTTCTTGTTGGAATTAAAAGATGGCTGGGGGGGAATACAAGAATACTCTTATAAAAAAAGTTAGGAGGTAATCTCGTTATAAGTTTTCCAAACTTCCCTACTGAATGTTTGTTCCAAACTTTATTTAAATAGCATGTTACAGCGATACCTCATTTACATGGTATGTCAAAGTGTTATAATTTCCACATTTCTAGAATCCCAGGTCCAAGA
This sequence comes from Bubalus bubalis, assembly GCF_019923935.1. NCBI lineage: Eukaryota > Metazoa > Chordata > Mammalia > Artiodactyla > Bovidae > Bubalus > Bubalus bubalis. The sequence goes on along the minus strand of NC_059165.1, from coordinate 21,653,148 downwards.
CAGCATTGCATAATGAAGGGAAAGGATACACGATTTCTAGGAATGAATTTCAGTGTAAATAATAATCAGTGATTCTATCAACCTTCCAAGGACAGTGAGGAATCTATGATGTATTGTTTATTACATGCTCTCTGCTTTTACCCTCTATGGATTTCGGCACTTTCTGTAAACATGGACAGGGGCTTCATTATAAGATGGAGTATTTTTTAATTCTGTTACTTTTTTTTTTTTTTTTACATTTGTGTTCTATCATAAAATTCATCTAAGCATAGACATGGTTGTTTCTCATTGGGGAGTTTATCTGCCAAAATGTTATTGCTATAGGAAATGTATGTCACATTGGATTATCACTTGGCACTACCATGCCAGAACAGAGTGAGCTTTAAACTTGGTTTGAAGAAATCTAATTAGTATCAACTGAAAAAGAAGATCCCTAAAGATATTTCTTTCTTACTTTTCCTAATATAAAAGGTGATTTGTGACAAAACTGTTAATCTATAATCATTTTTGCTACTCAAAATCAAATTTGACATTTTCTGAACATATTATTCTTAGTAATAGGTAAATTTCCTTAAAGCAAGCTTAAAAATATGGAAGTGGGGGGGAAATGAATAGAAAATATTATTTTGAGTGAAAACAGCTGTAAGAGAATTAGTGAGTGAAAATATTATAAGACTGTAAGGCATTTGTAACTGTATTCAGTACGGTTCTCCAGACAAATTTAGTGCTGTTTTATTTATTCAATTAATAATAATTTATTGAGAAACTACTATGCTCCAGGTACTGTGTTAATGAAGGAAAGGCAAAGACACCATGAAGACTGCAAAGACTATAAATAAGACCTTATCATTTCCCTTACCCCCTCTGTGATCCAATCTCTGGGCAGATACATATATACATATATAAACATATATATGTATATAAACATATATATATATAAGGTAGTTTCAATCTTCAACAAAATTCAGTAGAAGTATGTATATATGTTTTATTTATAGACATACCTAGATATTTGCAAACATACACACATCCATCCATGTATTAGAATATATCTGTAAACACCTATTTGCACATATGCACAAGTTAAAGGATGAGATAAAACACACGCAAAGGACTTGCATTTCATTGGACTCTAACACATCTGAATGTTATTTGAACCACATAGAGCCTCCCTCAGATTTCTGAAAGTATTATAAGAGATAAGAGGTGCAAAGCATTTAGCTCAGGATCTGTCATACAAAAACAGTGAGAGAGTTATAACTGTTATTTATTATTATTATTTTGTTTTATTGTGGGTGACTTCTTGGAGGAAGCAGTTGCAGAAGCGATGTAGGTGAGAAGATAAAGGAGTAGTAGCAGAAAATGAAATATTATGAGAATACTATATCCTAAGGGGAGAAGGAGAAAGTCATTCAAGAACAGATATGAACTTCAATGACCACAAAATAGTATTAATATATGCCAACTTACTATTCCATCTGAGAGTGTAGAAAATTGTAAGAACAAAAAGAGGGCTTTTTAAATTTGTGTTTACATTGAAATAAAGATTTAAGCTTCAGTTCAGTTCAGTCACTCAGTCTTAAAATATACTAGAGAAATTAAAATACAATTAGTGAGGAAGACACATTATTTATTTAGAAAGTTATATTGAAGATGAAGAAAGAAAAGGAACTTAAAGCATTATCCATAATTTCAAATTTAAAAAATACATTTTGTGTTTAAAAATACAAAAAATGTTTTGGTTATAAGCAGAGTATAGAAGCAACTTGGCCAGTTATACACACACACACACCCCCTAATGCTTTCTGTTAATCTCTCTCTCTTTTCACTAATATCTTACATTTCTGCTCATTTATTTTTCTTCTTTTTATCTGACTGGTCCATAATATAAATCTTATCCTTTGAGGAGATGTCTTTCAGATAGAAAGATGAGAATTTGTATTTAAATTGAGAATCTTTGTGATATGGGAATTTCATTTACACATTATCTTAAAGCCATGAGTTGTACGCAGGGTCCTTTTGGAAAATTTCTATGAAAGTATTTCACAGAGTGAGCTTTGAAGGATTATAAATGCTTTGAACATGACATCTGGGGGGTGGTATTTTGAGAACAGCAGGCTTCTGTAAAACATACACACACATATTTGTAACTATTTATAACTACAATGTTATAGACAAAGTTAGGTAAGTGCTACTTAATACATATATAATACTTAAAAAATAGGAATGGATATATAGAAAAAGAGATGATAGAACAGAGATAGAGGTAAGAAATGAAAATCCATTTCATACAAACTGCTCATTCATGAGCCCTGGCTATTTAGGGTTCCCTGTGTGGATAACTGCATTATCACTTCCTATCTCTTATAGATCATTTATCTCCTACTTATTAAGTAAAAGTGAGTTAATGAATTTATTGAGCTGTATTATAGTCTATTTTATAAGAGTAGACTTGTACTGGTTTTCAGCCTTAAATTATACCCTCCCCACTCCATAGCTCTCCATGTTGAATTCTTACTCTTTTTAACAATACCATCTCAAATGCCAACTCTGCCACGAAGTTTTCCTAACACTTCAGACTTTTTAGATTCTCGTAATTTTCACAGCATTTTGTTTGTACTTTCAGAATAATGTGACTTGTCATGTCTTTTTGTGTGTGGGGGTGGAGTGGGGACGGGGGGGAGTGCTTTATGTCCTCTCTTCCTGGAAACGGTTGGAAGGGAAATCTAGCACACACTATGCTTTTGATAAACATTTGTCTAGTTGCATTAAATTGAATTTGTAGGCAACTTGTAAACTGGTTGGTTTAACAAAACCTTTCTAAAGGTCCATCTATCTGCTCATTTAATAGTACTTATGCTTTATCCTCCTAATTCTAGTTACATGTATATAGATATAAATAAACGCATTTCTTCATATATTCAAATTCCCAATATTTTATTAGTTTTTGATAAGTTACATCATTAAAAAAATTATGGTAAAAATTTCCTAACAGGCATCTAGTATTATTTAGCTGTATTCTATGCAACTATAATATTTTAAATGGTTTAATGATAGGAATGCACCAATCTTTCAATTATTTTTATCAGCCTATCAGTATTATCAGTGTTCTGATAAGCCTATCAGCTTATCAGTATTCTTTTTTTGAGGTATAAACAATAAATAATATACAAATCAATGTATAGGCAATGTAAATGTTACCATCATCCTAAACCAACAAAGTATGTAAAACTTTAAAATATAATAGTAACATAGTGAGGAGTTAAAACAATTCTATTGATTTTTATTTCTAACTCTTAATGCATCACTTGTCTTCCTTTCATAAGTCAATTTCCTTTACTACTGTGGCTCATTCAGGAGAAATGTTTTCTATCATAGTTCTATAGTCTCACTAATAATTAAAATATATGTGCGTATCCTGATGCTTAGCTATAATGATAACTCGAGTCAGTTGTCAATGGATATACCATTTGTGGGAAACTGCCTTATACTTTTGCTCTTCAAAAGTCAATTTGGTACCCTCCTCTGATTAAGAGTCCATGTTTCACTCAATCTAAAATTCTGGTCCATTACATAATTTTCAGAAGCTGGAAGAAAAGCATTTGCATCATTTCTGTTCCCAGATCTGTTCAATATATACTCCCAGTCTGTCATGCCTGAAATTAATTTTTTACAATCTGGATCTTTACTATATGCTAAAAATTCAGTACAAAAAAGGACCTCCTTCTGCAGAGAATATGTAAGCCAGAACACCATGTTCCATCTTTATAATGAAACACATAGTTCCTATCAAAAGGCAAATTTTTTGTTTCAAAATGTTTGAAGAGAATAATGCTTTAAAAGATTTCAAACGCTTATGCTTACTTTTGTGAAAGTGAAAAGATCTCTATTTCAAATATACTTTAGCTTGAATCATACAGTTTGTGTGTAAATTGAACAACTTTTTAATTATTTCAAGCTATTTCCCTTTCTGTATTTCATGCTTCTGAACTAGGAAAACAAAAGTTAATAATTAAAGAAATAGTTTATCTCAGAATATTCAGAGTCAAGTGTATGACTATGAAAATGCATACTGATTGTTAATATCAATATATTAAACAAATGATAACAAACTCTTCTGACTCATTAATCATAAAGCTTATTACACTCACAGCTAAAAATCTTGTTTTCCCCAAAGTGTAAAATAAGTTCTATAGATTTTTTTCAATGAGTAGTCCTAAAGAATAAATTTCAAATATAAGAGAAAATATAACATTAAATACAATGCAAACAAACAAAAATCCTTTGTATGATATTGGGAAAATTATTTATCTCTGAGAGTATGCTCATTCTTCTGTTAAATGGAGATAGCAAATATGAAGCTATAATAAAGTAATGCATGTAATTGCTATAACAGAATCTGGATTAAATTCTGCCTTCTCTTATTTTTCCTCCTTTTCTTCCTCTGGATCTCCTCTTCCACTTCTCTTCCTACTCCTCTTCCTCTCACTTTCCTTTCTCCTACTCCTCATAATTCTTCAAAATAGAAAATTTTGAGGCTTCCGAAATGTACAGCATTCAACTTGGATCTAGGATTCAAACTGAGACCTATATCACACCAAAGTCATTCAAATCTAACATTATTCTGCTCTAGTGCTTCCACTGATTTTTGCATAGTGTATTTGTCACAGACTGATTATAAGAATAAAACTTTCTTTTTGGGGGACAAATACTATATTTCTGAAAATATTTGCCTCATACTTTGGGGTATATATTGTTTGGTGCATGGGTGTTTTTTAATGTTTGGCCTTCATAATTTTTCAAACCTAAATAATTAATAATAGACTTTTTTAGTTGATATAGTGTTTTGCAATACTTTCTAATTGTTGGCTAATAATACTAACATTCATATGATGACTTTCTACAAAGTTTGTTAATAAATGTGTGTCATTATTTTAAATTTCCTGGATTCTTTATGCTCTGGATCCACATCTTACATTTTCCCCAATTCAGTGTGATTTTTTAAAATTATTTGTATTTTATTTACATTTATCTTTATATAAGTATTGCTGTTTGTCATTATTGCATATTTTTATTAGTTAGACTTAACTTAAAAATCCTTTTGATGTTTATATTATCTTGACTGAGGCATTGAAGGAATATCCTTATTCCACAATTATGTATATTGATCTTAACTTCCATTGCATATAAAGAATACTTTACTAGCTGGACAACTACATGTAAATTCATTAAATTAGAACACTCTCTCATAAAACATACAAAAATAGACTCAAAATAGTTCAAAGACCTAAATATAAGACATGATAACATAAAACTCTTAGAAGAGAACGTGGCAAAACATTCTCGGACATAAATCATGGCAATATTTTCTTAGATCATTCTCCAAAGGCAAAGGAAATAAAAGCAAACATAAACAAATGGGACCTAATCAAACTTAAGAGCTTCACACAGCAAAGGAAACCATCAACAAAATGAAAAGGCAACCTATGGAATAGGAGAAAATATTTGCAAAATAGGCAACTGACAAAGTAAGTTAACAAGGAAAATATAAAAACAGCTCATACAACTCAGTATCAAATAAAAGAAAACAAGCCAGTCAAAAAAATGAGCAGAAGACCTAGACAGACACTTCTTCATAGAAGACATACAGATGGCCAAGAGGCAGATGAAAAGATGCTCAACATTGCTAATTAATAGAGAAATACAAATCAAAACCACAATGAGGTATCACCTCACATTGATCAAAATGGATACTGTCATCAAAAATCAGTCAGAAAGAAAAACATGGTATCATTTATATGTGGGATCTAGAAAGTAATACAAATGAATCTATATATAAACAGCAACAGACTTACACACACAGAAAACAAACTTACGGTTCCTAAAGGGGAAAAGGAGAAGAGAAGGAGTAAATTAGGAGTATGGGATTAACAGGTACAAACTACTACTGGTAAAATAGACAAGCAACAGAGATTTACTGTATAGCACAGGACGCTGTAGTCGATGTCTTGTAATAACCTATAATGGAAAATAATCTGAAAAGAATATATCTAACTGAATCACTTTGCCATACACTTGAAACTGCCACAATATTGTGAATCAACTATATTTCAATTTTAAAAAATACTGTGCTTCTGCACAATGCCTCTCCTGCTCTCTTTTCATTTTTCACTGATTTCATCTATATATTTGACATTCTTCTTTTTTTCTTTTTGTATTTTGATTACTGTTGCTCCTCCCACTAGTTGTTGAGAACAAGTTTTCTTGGATTGCTTAAATCTACTTCCCTGAAATAGGTAGGCATCACAGACTGATCACAAAGGGGCACCAGGGAAGTCATTTGGCTGTGAGTAGCTGAAGACTCAGTTCACAGTGGCATAAGTAAACAAAAAGTTTATTTTTGTCACATTACCATATTCTGAAGATGAGAACTCCAGGACCTTTATGGTGGCTTTTCCAGGACATGAAGGACTTGTTCTCTTTCACATTTTTCACTCAGCTGAGTTTGGCATAATCTTTTGTCATTGGCCTTAGCACTCCCTGCTTGTGAGATGGCGAGATACCACCAGCCTTGTATCTGAATTCTGAGTAAAAGGAGTATTACAAAGCCTTCTAAGTCTTTCCTTTTAAAAGCTGTTTTCCAGACTTCACTGGAAAACTCTGGTTATATTTCAGTGTGCCAGAACTTTGTCAAATGGTATTTTTATCCATAAGAGAGGTTAAGGAAAGCTGTATTTATCTGGGAACATTGTGGCCCCCTACAAAATCATTGTTGCTCCAGACAAAAATCATATGCAAAGGCAAGCAGCAAAGTCTGCCAAGGGGAGCGAACCGTCATGTTAATATCATGGGATTCTCCTCCCTCCCCACCCCCAGCCACTGCTGATTGATTGTGTAGTGGACCCCTAACATTGGTTCAAGCTGATTTTCTTGTGAGTCAACTATGAATTATGGTTCCAAGTTAATAGTTAGTCTCTGTTGGGTGCTGGTGCTAAGAACCAAGGCTGGGACGCTCATTGTCTACCATACACATATTGAAATAGGGATAATCTGGAGAAAGAAGGAGGAAAAAGAAGACCAGAATTGCTCTGCAGAAAGTTTCAGAACTGAAATATCATGTATTCTCAGTAAGACGAAGAGCAATTCCTCCCTCTGTTCCTTTAACATATTACTGTTTATTCCAGCTAGTTTGATTATGGTTTGTTTCTCAATTCAGAGATATACAAGAATACAGCATTTTCCTTTCTTGGTGTTTTTTTAAAAAAAAAAAAATATATATATATATACATATACACTTCTGTTTTAGCTAGAATTTTAACTCTATGGGAGCAAATACCCATATGTCTGTTTAACAGTGATTCCTGTTTGCCTGGCATGGCAAGTTATCAATAAATATTTGTGTAATGGATACAGATTTTTTACAAACTGAACATCCTCTAATTCTCCTTATTGTTTATCTTTGATTTCTTTTATTGGTTTTACTAGTTATTTTCTAGCACAGCATTCCCTCTGAAGAGTACATTTGTTGAATGATTTCTGAACAAGGCTGTTAATGGTCCTGTTAGGAACAGTGTATTTTGGCCTAGTCAATTATGTAACTGCTACTGCTGCTGAGTCGCTTCAGTTGTGTCCGACTCTGTGCGACCCCATAGACGGCAGCCCACCAGGCTCCCCCATCCCTGGGATTCTCCAGGCAAGAACACTGGAGTGGATTGCCATTTCCTTCTCCAATGCATGAAAGTGAAAAGTGAAAGTGAAGTCGCTCAGTCGTGTCTGACTCCTAGCCACCCCATGGACTGCAGCACCCCAGTCCCCTCCGTCCATGGGATTCTCCAGGCAAGAGCACTGGAGTGGGCTGCCATTGCCTTAAGTGTACTTAAATGAGGAAATCTTTGTCTTCACATAGGTTAGTATTTGAAGAGATAGTTGTACATTCCCTGCCATATTTGTAAGCCAATTGAGAAAAAATGCAAGGAGAAAGGTACAGATAGCAATCAGAGTATCATCTTGACAGTCTTCCTGGAAGAATAGGATTATATCTGTAATTTAATCTGCTTCTAAATGTTAAACCTCAGAATTAGACATACTCATCCACCCAGCACTTCTGGAAAAAGAAGATCATGAGTTAAATTACATTGTACTTATGAGTTAACATTCAAAGAAATTAAAGAAACTCACTTGGGAAGACTCTGCCAACAGAAGGTTAATCTTGGCATTATGCATTTAGCACATGGCAGGGGCTACAATCCACCTATGCATAATTCCTCCTTTCGCAAAGAGCTCCACTTGAGCCATCAATAGATTCTTCTGTTATTTATAAATTTTGACTCGATGGCATCCCCACCATGAGGTCTTTCACAAAATTCTTTCTTTTCAGCACAGTATATTCAGAGCATCTGAATTCCCAGTTTCCCTTTGGTCCTATATTTCTATGTTGCAGAAGTGAATTGAGTGACTTTCCATTCACAAAGACCACACTCTACGAGCAGGTATTGCCAGGCCTTTGGTATTGTGACAATTTCCACTGCCTCTCATGGAACTGCTTAAGTATAAGAAATGAACTTAGGAAAGAAGTTTTCCTCTTCATCTGTAATTAACTAATCCAGAATAAATGTATAATCACGTGAAAGGTAATTCTTGAAACATTATGCTAAAGCTACATTAATTTTAGATTCCTCTCCCCATATTTTCCTCCCAGTACGAATGGAACGTGGATCTGAGTTAGCTGATCTGGTACTGTCTGTCCAAGGACGGAACTCATAATTTAAATTAGTATCTCATTACTCCATGAAACTCATTTGTTTGTCAACTTAAAAGCAGTGATTTTGTGCTTAGCTCATTGCTATAAAAATTCATCCAGCTCATCCTCCTTGACCCCTCTCCTCCATCCCAATTAAATCTGTGTCTCTGTGGCCTCAACTTTTTTGTGATCTGGGAAACAGAAATAGGTCAAAAGAGTTAGGTAAATAGAACTCAGACCTACAGAAGAGAGAGAGAGAGAGAAAAAAAAAAAAATTTCCCTCCTCCCTACTCCACTATTCCTTCACTCCAAATTACATGAATGCCAATTTGGTATTACATGACATGAATAACACTTTTAAAAAGTTGTTTATTTTTAATTGGAGGATAATTGCTTTACAATATTGTGTTGGTTTCTGCCATATAGCAACATGAATCAGCCATAGGTATACGTAATGTCCCCTCCATCTTGAACCTCTCTTGCACCTCCCAGCCCATCCCGCCCCTCTAGGTTGTCACAGAGCACCTGATTTGAGCTCCCTGCATCATACAGCAAATTCTCACTGGCTATTTATTTCACCCATGGTAAAAAGTATGTTTCAATGCTATTCTCTCAATTTGTCCCACTCTCTCCTTCCCCCACTGTGCCCACAAGTCTGTTCTTTATGTGCATGACATTTATGCATTACTGATTTGCTTTAAGTATTCTGACGCTAACCATTCATATATTTTAACACTGACTTTATATCTACTTTAGATTCAGTTTAGATTTAGATTTGGTTGTTATGTCTCTCAAGTCTTTCCTAATCTTGTCTCTTCTCTCTCCAGTTTATTTGTTGAAAACCCTGCACCACTTCTTTTGTAGGATTTCCCACGCTCAGATTTTATTTTTTACTGCATCTTTATAAGTTCCCTCTGTACCCTGCATACTGGAAATTAGAGTGTGAGGCTCAGTCATGTCTTAGTTTGAGTTTTCTGCAAGAATTCTCCCTAGCTGCTGTTGTATACTTTCTTCATGAGGTACACAATTTCTGGGTATCTCAATTTGTGATGTTAACTGTTGCTGTCTATCATTGCCCAGATATAATTTCATTGGACATTTTAAAAATGGTGATAATCTTTCATTATTTTCTGTCATTGTATCTATTTCATAAAATTAATAATCTTCTCCACGTTCTATATGTTTTTCAATTTTATTTCCTAGTTTATGAGCCAATTGTCTAAACCATTAATTTTCACTATTTATTTTCAATGATGACTTAAGTTGTTCTTTAACATGGTTTAATCAGTTCAGTTTTTGTTGCCCAGCTACTCTGCTTTCTTCTTTTTTTGCAAAAGAATAGCAGCTGTTTTCAGAATCCACTTTGTGTTGTGTTCTATATCAGAGATGGCACAGATATTTTTTCCTTCAGTTTTTTCTTTCACTTGGTTTCTTCAAACTTTATTAAGTCAAGTTATTATTATTGTTCCTCATCTTTCCTTGTGATTAGCTGGCTAATTCTCAGAGACCAAGTGTAAGTGTAGGCAGATTTGTGAAACTGAGGCCAGTGCTTTGCTTATGGCTCTGTTTAGAAATCGGCTAAGTCCTACTGATGCCAAGGGCTTCTCTGGTGGCTGAGCAGTAGAAAATCTGCCCACCAATGCAGGAGATGTGGGTTCAATCCTTGAGTTGGGAAGATCTTCTGGAGAAGAAAATGGCAACTCACTCCAGTGTTCTTGCCTGGAAAATCCCATGGACAGAGGAGCCTGGTGGGCTGCAGTCCATGGGGCTGCAAATAGTCAGACATGCCTGAGTGATAACAAGAGCTCAAGGAATGGCTGAGCGTGGGAACAAAGGAAGGATTTTGTTTTATTTCTTTTATTCTGAAACTTTTGTTCTTATGTGTGGCTTTTATATCCATAACAGAATTATTAGCATGATGTATCATATGGATTTGGGATTGGGGAGCGCACTATCATGGAGAGAGGTTTTCATTCCTCTTCCCAAAATCTGCACAGGAAAGGGTAACTCTACTTAGTAGCAGAGTATGGCTTCTGTATTTGCAAACAAGGAGTATGTCAACTGGAAGTGAGCACTGCATTCCTGTTCTTTCTTACGGGCTTCCCTGGTGGTTCAGATGATAAAGAATCTGCCTGCAATGCAGGAGACATGGTTTTCATCCCAGGGTCAGAAAGATCCCCTTAAGAACAGAATGACTACCCACTTCAGTATTCTAGCCTGGAGAATTCCATGGACAGAGGAGCATGGTGAGTTGCAGTCCAGAATTGGATTAAAGCCACTTTTTAGTTTTATGGCAGCATAACTGATATACAAAAAATGCACATATACAGTTTAGTGAATTTGGACTTATGTAGACACTTATGATACTATCACCAGTCAAGGTAATAAACAAATTCATCATCACCAAAAGTTTCCTCATGCCAATGTGATTTGTTGTGTTGTGTGGGTTTTTGTGTGTGTGTGTGTGTGTGTGTGTGTGGTAAGAACACATAACATGAGATCTACCCTCTTTAACACACAAGCCAATTTTTGCAGCTTTTCATCATCTGGCCCTGACATTATTGGCTGTATTAGGAGCTGGAATTTGTGTCCACTCTTAATGTTGTATTTCCTACACTGCACACAGTTGATTGGTCGTACTGAGCCAATTTTGTGAATCCAAGCTGTAGCCGCAGGAGTGCGGTTCATTTTCCCTGGTTTGCACACCCTGACTTCTGGCAGCACGCCTCTCCAGAAAGGCTGCCTAAGGATCTGATTGACAGAAAACACCATTCCTTGGTCCTAACCCATTAGGTGAGAGAGTACAGAAAATCTTACAAGACTTGGGAATTTGATTTTTCTCTATCATTCTTTTAGACAATAGATGAGAACTGTTTTTCTCTTAAGGAAAACTTTTTGGACATACCAGGGAGAAATTAAAAAAGGAAGATTTGGTTATTTGTCTATCTTCTATGATGACCATTGTATTTATAAAAATCTATTTGTTTCCTTTTGTCTTGTTTTTAATTAAATTTATTTATTTTTAATTGAAGACTAATTGCTTTCCAGTATTGTGTTGGTTTCTGCCAAACATCAACAGGAATCAGCCATAGCTGTCCCCTCCCTCTTTATTCATTTCTTAATACACATTGTAATTATTTTATCTCTATAAAGACCGCAGTATCTAAGTAGTGCAATATTACTTTCTGTAACTTCCACCATAGTTTGGTAAAAGTGACTTTTTCTGACCAACTGTACCAGAAAATGACTTTGACCTGCCCCAAGCCAGGCTGCTGCTGTGAGAAACACCAAGAACAGCAGGTATTTCATACTGTTGAGGCAGTTCTTTCTGTGGTAAATTTTACCTCTTTCCTTCAGGGCATGCTTCAGAATTATCAACAAAGAGCTAATTGGAAACAGTGTCTAGAATATAATTCTGAATATCATCCTTATTTTCTGTAAAATAGAGTTCTCTTGATTCCTACCAAGTTAAACGAGATTTCTATTTTGATTTTGAAGAAAAAGGAAAGAAAATTTCAACTATTAAGTCACCAAAGGCCACCTTCAGAATAAGATTATTTAACACTGGGACTAGTGTGTTTAAAATGTAATTGTACAAGTTTTCTTTCCTTTTTCCCCTTTTCTTCTTCCTTTATTTTTATGAGAAAGGAATTTTAACTCCACATTTTGTTTTTTAACTCCATGTTTTGTGTTCATTCCTCACTTAGGTGGAAAGGGGTTAGAATAAAGAAATGTGTTAAAACTGGATTCAGAATTGCTCTGTATAAGTAATGAGTCAGTATCTCCCTTAAGCAGAGCATCAGAACGTTAAACTTTGCTGACTGTGATTATTAGCCTGAAAGGACTCTACATTTTGACTCACTACTTTCTCATCCATAAGATCTTGATCTTTACCAGTGTTAATATCACAAAAGTTTGCACCCAAAGTATTTGACTCTAACCTAAAAGATTTTAACACTGGTTCTTTTCCAGGCCTGTGAACCTCTAAGGAGAAATAAAAACAATTCTTTTCCAAATGCAACTAATTCTGCTGGCTGAATTACTGGATTGATTTATTAATGTTTAATAACAGTCATAAAATAATGGTAATAATCACTGTAGTCAGAGTGCCACATTGAAATTCATAGAAATGAACCCTGGTAGCTCAGATGGTAAAGAATCTCCCCGCAACACAGGAGACCTGGGTTCGATCCCTGGGTCAGGAAGATCCCCTGGAAGAGAAAATAGCAACCCACTCCAGTATTCTTGCCTGGAGAATTCAAAGGACAAAGGAGCCTGGCAAGCTATAGTCCATGGGGTTTGCAAAGAGTCGGTCACAACTGAGCAATTAACACATTTATAATGAGTAAGTAAGTCAAATTAGGTAAATTCCTTTATGAGTGAAGGAAACATGCCATTTCCAATTTTTAAGACAACAGTATCTCATTGAGCAGTGCATCCATCACATCACATGTGTTGCTCAGCAGTTTTAGTCACTTTTCAGTTATCCTTTCTCTCCCTTCTGTATATTTCTCTTTCTAAATGATTGGAGTTAATTTCTCTTTCTTTTCTCACTGGGTTTGCCTCACACTACCAAATGGTTGATTAGTAACACCATCTCACCGGCATAGTATCTCTTGAATCAAATCACTTTGTTATATTGCAAATGTGCAATATATTTAACTAAAGCAAAATATATGACCTTGCCATGTTGAATTTATTTGTTGCAATTACATTGCAGATTTTCCAAATTTGTGTTTGCCTTTTTATCTTCACTACTAGGGTCTTACACCATGCCCTTAGAACCTCCTGCTTGCCTGAAGTCCAGAATTTGTGACAACTACCTGTTTTCCTGCCGCTATTATCTTTCTACACCACTTTTTTGCACCATTTTGCTTCTAGAGTTACGTGTTTAAAAATCAAATGTGATTGTGTCATTCTCTGCTTGGAAACCTTTACTAACTGTCTGTTGCATACTGAGATCCTCAGTTTGATGTATAACGCCTTTGGAATCTGCCTTACATTTTGATGAGGTAGATGGTCTCTTTTACAGTTGAGTGACCCTCCTGTACTTTTAATAAGCAAAAAGCACAGGTCCAGGTAGAATTCTGGTTTTACGCCTGGCAGGAGCAGAGGTTTAACACACTTAAATGTCAGTTGTGGTATTACTCCGCCAGAAGAGCCTATAAATAAAGACAGATTCAAATTGAAAGTCCGAAACCAAGTTGAGCATAAAAGCCCCACATTTGAGGAAGGACCCTCCAATGACACTGTAAAGTCATAAATGGTTCAATAGTCTTGGTAACCCAAGGCAAAGGAGTCTGAAACATAAATCCGGGGTTACAAATCAGAAGTTGTTACCATATTAGGCCCACAAACAGCTATGTTCATTAATTTATATTTATTCAGAGGGACAGTAATTTGATGGAAGGTCCTGAATGATTGAAATATCAACAGTGAGTGTAGAAGTATCTGTGCATTTGTATTAGTCGATGTGTATTGCTTTAACAAGCAATTTCAAAATCTTAGTAACTTACAACAGAAATTAAAGCTTTAGTTTCTTGTTTTCGGGTTTGCAAGTTAGCTCTGCTTTACTCCACATATCTGTTCATGCTAGCATCCAGGCTGAAGGAGCAGCCACTATCTGGGATATGCCATTCTCTGGCAGAGGACAGAAGCAAGCCCAACCACACCATGAAGCACAGTTAAAGCTTCCTCTCAGAGGGTATGTATCACATCCATTGGCAAAAGTAAGTCACATGGCTAAGACTGACAAGGGCTAGGATAGTATCTGCCAATGGCAAGGTATGGTAAGAGTTCAGTCAATTCAGTTCAGTCACTCGGTCGTGTCTGACTCTTTGCGACCCCATGGACTGCAGCATGCCAGGACTCCCTGTCCATTTCCAACTCCCGGAGTTTACGCAAACTCATGTCCATTGAGTCGGTGATGCCATCCCACCATCTCATCCTCTGTTGTCCCCTTCTCCTGCCTTCTATCTTTCCCAGCATCAGGGTCTTTTCCAACGTCTGTTCTTTGCATCAGGTGGCCAAAGTATTGGAGTTTCAGCTTTAGCATCAGTCTTTCCAATGAATATTCAGGACTAATTTCCTTTAGGATGGACTGGTTGGATCTCCTTGCAGTCCACAGGACTCTCAAGAGTCTTCTCTAACACCACAGTTCAAAAGCATCAATTCTTTGGCTCTCAGCTGAAGAGTAAGGGTGGGAGTGAATTATATACTCCTAAGAGTGGGAGATAATTCAAAACAATAGCAAAATATACCACAGACCTCAAATATGTTATACTTGATGATTCTCCCCTACCTCTCATTTGGAATTCATTATTTGGGGAAGATATTATGTATGCCCCACCTTATCTTGGGGTAATGTGAATTCTGGTATCTTAAGGATTTAGGTTATACATGACATTAGGTCATCAGCTACAGCAGACTTAATCACAATTTTGAAGTAATATGTAGTTATTTTTTTCTAATTATTTGTGTGCCTATCCTTACTTAGATTTTGGAAACACAACCTAAACTTTTCAGACATTTATATACCATGTATAAGACATTTTCTCGTACCTCATTCTGGCAACTTCTCTGGTTCCTATTTCTTCATTTTCTGATGCTAAAGTGTCTTCAAAAATGATTTGTCATCATTTTTCTCTGCATGCAAGGTTACCAGTGGGTCCACTGGGTGACCATAACACACACTACTAACATGTTGGATTCATACAATATATTAGGAAGAGTCCCTGTGATTCCAGGTCAAATGAATGTCATACTTTGCACATTTCAATGCAATGATCTATAGAAACATCCTTTAGAAATATTGCTTTATCACTAATAACATTATGAATACAGATTTGTGGCAATGATTTTATACTATACACAAAGTCTCAAAATAAGTACATTACTTTAAGAATCAGGTAAGTTAGACTAATCACTGATTTAGATTTTCGAGAAACTCTAAAGATGCTGAAGAATTTAATGAAGTCCTATGGGCATCTATTGAGTAGGTGACTTTTACTCTCAAGTTTAGCCATTCGTTTATAAGGTGTTAAAGAGAAATAGTACTTTCTGAGTTTCTGATAGTATAGTTTTACATGAGACACCCACCTCAGAGTGGGTTAGAATAAGACTCTGTAAGTAAGCCCATTTGAGAGAAAAAAAAACAGAAAAATACAACAAAAAAATAATTAGGAATAACTTCTGAATATAGGACATGCATTGAATCATGAAAAGTTAAACCTGTATTTTAATTTGCAATTTGGTTCCTATTAGATTTTCCCCTCTTTTTTAGTCTCTTATAAATGTTATGCTGATCTTCTTAGGAGTCATAAAATAGTGATGACATGTACATGAAATATGAGTAAAACCATTATAATATTTAGTTCCTATATTGGGAAGATGAAATTTGGAAAATTACTTATTTTTCCATTTTTCATTAAGAATCTCAGGGTGGAGGGTTTTTTAGTTAATTTATGTAATCTAGTTTGTAGATTATTCCCCTGGTGCTTAATTTACTAATTTTCTACAGACTGAATGAAATCTATCTATTGTGTTGTTAATTGGATAGCAATACAAAAAGAAGTAAATATTTCATCTATCCATTTTGCTACAAGATAATTGTGCTAGTAAAATTCCATAATAAATCACTGATTGGAATTCTTTGATGAAATAACAGTCGAATAGAAAGAGAAAATTTTAGTTTGCTTGATTTCTCTTTGCTAATTTTATGTGTGTTCCATAATTTTGCTACATGTTTTTTTTGCTGTTTGTTTTCAGAATAACTTAAAAATCTTCTAACTTTCAAATTTTACACTATTTAATCTTTATTCATGATATTTTTGGGAAGAGTGAGAAGGCTATCAGTAAATATTAATTAAAAACATAGTAATCAGAATGATAATGACTTAAATACAGGACCTATGTCCTGTACATGTGTCATATATGGAAGAAAGACACCAAAAGACACACTACTTATATAGCATCATTTTACTGCTCCCCTCACATTCCCTTCTGAATGGGAAGATTCCTTATTCAGTCAATTAAGAGGTCCCTGGGTGAAAGGTAGAGAGAACAAGAGAGAGACTAGGAGGAAAGTTCAGTCTCTTGCTACCTAAAAATAAAAGAAGGAAATATCTGGAAGAAAAATTAAGTATATATATGTGTGTGAGTGTGTGTGTGTGTGTGTGTGTGTGTGTATGTGTATGTATGTGTGTACACACACAAGGGGTGATGAAGTTGGAGAAGCTTAGTAAAAGAGAGTAAAGAAATATGAACATTTATCCAGCATATGACGGACCATGTCAGAGGGATACAAGAATTAACCTGAAAGATGTCCCAGTGACCAAACCTGGAACAATTTGAACGACAAAATAGCTTGGTTGTACTGGCCTTCTAGGACTACCATAACAAACTGCACAAACTGAGTGACTTAAAACAACAGAAATTTATTCTCTACCAGTTCGAGTCCAGAAATCATTGGAGATGAAGGTATTGGCCGAGCAGTGCTCTTTCTGAAGGCTCTAGGGAAGGGTGCTTCCTTGTCACTTCCTAGCTTCTGGTGGTTGTCATCCATCCTTGGCATGTCCGTTTGTAAGACATATCAGCCTAAGCTCTGCCTCTGCCAAGGTGTTCACCCCTATGACTGTGCTAGTCTCTGTTTCTAAATTTCCCTCTCCTTGTAAGAAGACCAGTGATTTTTGGATCTAGGGTCTATCTGAATCCAGCAAGACTCAGTTTAACTCAATTACATTGGCAAAGACTATATCCAAATAAAGGCACATTTACAGAATTGAGTGAACATGGATCCCTGTAAATTCTATTCAACTCAGTAGGATGGTGTTAGATTATAATCCAGTGTAAAATGTGTATATGAATACATACTAATATAAACAACTAATAGAATAAATATATGGGGGGAAAGAGACAAATTTTACTTACAAAAGAATTCCAAATACATATGTAGATACCTCCTGCAGGAGGTAGAGTTTTTCCCAGTCTCCTCCTCTATCACCAGACATCTACCTTCAGTGTGTACTGGATTTTGTGACTCATGTTCAAAGAAAGGAATATGCAAACAGAAAACCTACTAGCTTTACAGTGGAGACACCAAGCAAATATGGCCTTAACCAAATGATCAAGGTTAGCACTAACAAGACATGTCACATGGTGACAAGAATGCCTGACATTTTGTGATGAGGAAGGAAATTCATCTATGTGTTATTTTTCTCTAAAACCATAACCTCAGACTTAACATGAGAAAAATATCAGGCAAGCCCATGTGGAGGACTATTCTACAAAATACCTGACCAGTACTCCTCAAAAACATTAAAAACAAAGATGCAAAAAAAAAAAAAAAAATGCCGCTGATCTTTAAAAAGAAGTAAGGAAGGAAACACAATGACCAAATACAAAGTAGCATCCTGGAAGAAATCATGGAAGAGGAAAAGAACATTAGAATAAAAACTAGTGAAATCTCGAGTTTCAGTCAGTCAGTCCAGTCGCTCAGTCATGTCTGACTCTTTGCGACCCCATGGACTGCAGCACGCCAGGCATTCCTGTCCATCATCAACTCCCAGAGCTTGCTCAAACTCATGTCCATCGAATCAGTGATGCCATACAACCATCTCATCCTCTATCATCCCCTTCTCCTCTTTCCCTTAATTGTTCCAAGCATCAGGGTTGTTTCTAAGGAGTCAACTCCTCTCATCAGGTAGCCACAGTATTGGAGCTTGAGCTTTAGCATCAGTCGTTCCAATGAATATCCAGGACTGATTTCCTTTAGGACTGAATGTTTTGATCTCCTTGAAGTCCAAGAGATTCCCAAGAGTCTTCTCAAACACACAGTTCAAAAGCATTAGTTCTTTGGCACTCAGCCTTCTTTATGGTCCAACTCTCACATCCATACATGACCACTGGAAAAACCAAAGCTTTTACTAGACGAACCTTTGTCAGCAAAATAATGTCTATGCTTTTTAATATGCTGTCTAGATTGGTCATAGCTTTTCTTGAGTTGTTCTTTCATAGCTTTTCTTGAGTTCAAGAAGGTTATAAACTGTTCTTGAGTTTAGTTGATATTAATGTATCAGTGTTGACTTCTTGGTTTTCACAAATGTACCACATAGCAGTGTAAGAAGTTAACATGAGAGAAGATTGTATGAGGAGCATAGGGAACTCTCTATATTACCTTGCAATATTTTTTAAATCTAAAATCATTCAAAAATTTAAAAGTACCTAGTATTTTTTTAAAAAGAAAAAAAATACAAACAGTTGTTTGATGTGTGAGACTTTAAGGAAAGCACTGGGCAAAGAATGGTCTAAAGAAGTTTTATATTGTGCTGTGCCTTCATTGTCTTCCAAAGAGATAATGGAAATTAATCTATTTCTAAGCTATTTTCCTCTGATTTGTGTTTTTTTGTGTGTGTGATTCTATATTGTTATTGGAGTTAAGTGAAAGTGAAAGTGAAGTTGCTCAGTCGTGTCTGACTCCTCACGCCCACCAGGCTTCTCCATCCATGGGATTTTCCAGGCAAAAGTACTGGAGTGGGGTGCCATCACCTTCGTTAAAGTGGGAAGCAAAAGTTTGTTTTCATTTAGCTTATATATGAAATTTTGAAAACAACTTAATCTTTCATTGTATAGTTATAGAGGTTTAAGAAGTGGAAGCTCTCTTATAGATAACACTAAAGTACACTTGTAATACATGAAAAATTCTTAATACCACAGAATTTACCTCTGCTCTTTCTTGAGTAACAATATTATGGAATTCTGTCTTTCATTTTAAGTGCTAATCTTAGAATTATCCCTAATTATCCCTGGCTTCTCTGTACCTTTCTCAAGAACTATATAATGCTTTACTGCCTAGAAATGTACAGATATTGATTGTTGGATTTGTGACCATGACTACCAAAACTCTTAAAGAGTGTAGTCCCAGTGAGTTGCTTATTCTATATTAATTAAAATTTCTATTTTTCATTCATCTGATATCTTTGACTAATCTTTAATATTTCTTATTTTTAGGCATCCTAAATTGTCAGGTTGTGTGAACTCTCTGAGATCAAATTATCAGATAGAGAAATCCAGTCAGTGTTAGTAGCCAACTTCACATGAAAAGGTTTGAGGTAGAGCTGCTGCTGCTGCTGCTAAGTTGCTTCAGTCATGTCTGACTCTGCGTGACCCTCTAGATGGCAGCCCACCAGGCTCCTCCATCCCTGGGATTCTCCAGGCAAGAATACTGGAGTGGGTTGCATTTCCTTCTCCAATGAAGTAGACCTAGGTGTTTTTTTTTTTTTTTTTAATAAAATATGCCCTTCACAACAGTATAAAGCAATTATCCTTCAATTAAAAGATAAAAATAAATAAACAAATAAAATATGTCCTTAGTTTTTAAGGGCTTCCCTTGCAGCTCAGATGGTAAAGATCTGAAATGCAGGAGACCCAGGTTTGATCCCTGGGTTGGGAAGATCCCCTGGAGAAAGGAATGGCAACCCACTCTGGTATTCGTGCCTGGAGAATTCTATGGACAGAGGAGCCTGGCAGGCTATAGTCCATGGGGTTGCAAAGAGTTGGCACAACTGAGTGACTAACCCTTTAGTTTTTGAATTAAATTCCATTGAAAAATCTTCAGAATGATTGAAAACTAAAGCCTTCCTTTTCAATATTTTTTGCCTAGCCTGGTTCAACTTTACCTATTGTTGAATTTTAAACCTTTCTGTGTAAACATATTTGCATGTATGTTACAGATACTCTTTTTACTAAAATACTAACTATTGAAATGATTTTTCAAAATACACTATACCAATATACTGGGAAGCAAGTTTGGTTTTTAGGAACAGAAGAGAGAAATATGTGAGAAATATTATTAATACTAATAGAGAGAAAGTTGATTATTAATATATTCATGGCTGAAATTTCAAAGTATGTTTTAATTACAACTCTAATGAAAAGGCATTATCAGGTGCATGCTCAAATTAAACTAGATATTTGCACAGATAGATTGAATAGAATGTTTAAATAGTTGTATTTATATGCCACTTTTTATCCTAATTTGAGAAAGAACTATTTCTTTTCAATATAAAATACATAGGCCCTCTATAATGAACAATATGTATAATTTGTAAGGTATTTTGTACAGTTAGATCAGTAATAAAAATAATAATCACTTTCAGGAGGTTTTAGTCTTGAGTAATTTAAATTATCATTACACTTTTGCCATTTACAATTTTAGAATATCAGTCTACCAAGTTAAGATTCATGAATGAAACATCTAACCAAGTCAGTATTTGTCACTCATAATAAATGGTGATGAGATACAAGATAATCACAGGAAGGAGGGATAAAAGAATAAGGTGGTATCCCATACACACAGATCTCTGTAAAGGCTAAGACAGTCACAGATAGATCCTGGACAAAGGGGACGTGATTACAGAGAGAGTAGGAGAACCAGAGGTAAACAGACGAATATATACCCATCAAGGAAATGGAGGGGTACTGAAGGTATTTTTTAAAAAAGCATAAAGAAGCAGACAGAAAATTGAACTAAGGATCATTCCAAAGGAATCACTGTTTTGAGCAGTCAGTTTAAAATAACATCAGTACACAATGGCATTTTTCACAGAACTAGACCAAAAAATTTCACAATTCATATGAAAACACAAAAGACCCCAATTAGCTAAAGCAATCTTGAAAGAGAATGGAACTGGAGGAATCAGCCTTCCTGACTTCAGACTATACTACAAAGTTATATTCATCAAGATGGTATGGTACTGGCACAAACATAGAAACACAGACCAATGGAAGAAGATAGAAAGTCCAGAGATAAACTCACACACCTATGTATACCTTATTTTTGACAAAGGAGATAAGAATATACAATGGGGCAAAGATGTTCTCTTCAATAAGTGCTGCTGGGAAAACTGGACAGCTACATATAAAATAATGAAATTAGAACACCTAACACCATGCCATGGCAACCCACTCCAGTACTCTTGCCTGGAAAATCCCATGGACAGAGGAGCCTGGTAGGCTGCAGTCCATGGTGTTGTAAGAGTCGGACATGACTGAGCGACTTCACTTTCACTTTTCATTTTCATGCACTGGAGAAGGAAATGGCAACCCACTCCATGTTCTTGCCTGGAGAATCCCAGGGATGGGGGAGCCTGGTGGGCTGCCATCTATGGGGTCGCACAGAGTTGGACACGACTGAAGCGACTTAGCAGCAACACCATACACAAAAATAAACTTAAAATGGATTAAAGACCTAAATGTAAGACTAGAAACTATAAAACTCTTGGAGGAAAACATAAGCAGAACACTCTATGACACAAATCACATCAGGATCCTCTATGACTCACCTCTTAGAATAATGGAAATAAAAACAAAAGTAAACAAATGGGACCTAATCCAACTCAAAAGCTTTTTCACAGCAAAGGAAACTATAAACAAAGTGAAAGGACAACTCTCAGAATGGGAAATATAATAGCAAATGAAACAATTGACAGGATTAATTTAAAAATATATACAAGCAGCTCATTATAAATCAATGCCAGAAAAACAAGCAACCCAATCAAAAAGTGGGCAAAAACTTACAGACATTTCTCCAAAGAAGACATACATATGGCTAATAAATACATGAAAAGCTGCTCAATATCACTCATTATTAGAGAAATGCAAATCGAAACTACAATAAGATATCACCTCACATTGGTCAGAAGGACCGTCATCAAAAATCTATAAACAATAAATGCTGGTGAGTGTGTGGAGAAAAGGGAACTCTCTTGCACTGTTGCTAAGAATATAAATTGATACAGCCACTATGGAGAACAGTATGGAGATTCCTTCAAAAACTAGGAATAAGACTATCATATGACTCAGAAATCCCAGTATTAGGCACATACCCTGATGAAACCAAAATTGAAAAAGACACATGTACCCCAATATTCATTGCAGCTCTATTTACAATAACTAGGACATGTTTTTTTCCAATAGTCATGTATGGATATGAGAGTTGGACTATAAATAAGGCTTGAGAGTAGAATTGATGCTTTTGAACTGTGGTGTTGGAGAAGACTCTGAGAGTCCCTTGAACTGCAAGAAGATCAAACCAGTCCATCCTAAAAGAGATCAGTCCTGGGTGTTCATTGGAAGGACTGATGTTGAAGCTGAAACTCCAATACTTTGGCCACCTGATGCGAAGAGCTGACTCATTTGAAAAGACCCTGATGCTGGAAAAGATTGAAGGTGGGAGGAGAAGGGGACAACAGAGGATGAGATGGTTGGATGGCATCACTGACTAGATGGACATGAGTTTGAATAAACTCTGGGGAGCTGGTGATGGACAGGAAGGGAGGCCTGGTGTGCTGCAGTCCATGGGGTTGCAGAGTTGGACAGGACTGAGTGACTGAACTGAAGGACATGGAAGCAACTTAGATGTCTATCAACAGATGAAGGGATTAAGAAGCTGTGGTACTTATATACAATGAAATATTACTAAGCCATAAAAAGGAACACCTTTGAGTCAATCTTAATGAGGTGGATAAGCCTAGGGTTTTCTATACAGAATGAAGTCAGAAAGAGAAAAACAAATATCATATATTAACACATATATATGGAATCTAGAAAGATGGTATTGATGAACCTATTTGCAGAGCAGCAGCAGAGACATAGACATTGAGAACAGTCTTATGGACATGGTGGGGGCGAGGGGGAGGAGAGGGTGGGAGGTATGGAGAGAGTAACATGGAAACATACATTACCATATGTAAAATAGATAGCCAATGGGAATTTGCTATATGATTCAGGGAACTCAGACCGAGTTTTGGTAACCTCGAGGGGTGGGATGAGAGATGTGAGGGATGTTTAAGTAGGAAGGGACATGGGTAAACCTGTGGCTGGTTCATGTCAATGTTTGATAAAAATCAATACAATACTGTAAAGTAATTATCTTTCAATTAAAAATAAATAAATTAAAAAATAACCTTGATATAATTTTATTTCACCTTTAGTTAAAAGTCATTTCTTACCACAGAACCATTTTTTTTTTTTCTGGTCCCATGGATTAGCTCTTCAGACATATTTAATGGAATTTCTGTGTGAAATGTATACACAACCTGTAGACTAATTTCTAAGGCTAGATTTTAGTGAGGTAAATGTTTGGTACCCATCAATAATACTTTGTAGCTGTTTTGAGAAGAATGACCCCATGCATTTGCTATTTATGGTTTCTTCTTTCTTTAAAACCGTCATGGATCCCTTAAAATAATCAATTCTTATGGGCAGACTATGATAGTTATCAAATCTTCATTGAATCTTTTATGAATACAATTCTAGGTGTTAGGAGAGTTCAAAAATCTATGTAAGTTAGCTAATCCATATTAATTACTGTAATTTTACTTGACTTTAAAAATGTGGTCATTGAAAACTCATATGCTCTCAAAGTCTTCTTGAATTAATAGAAATGGTAACTTAAAATGAATGACATGATACTCTGAAAAACAAGAAAATGTATCATTAGTGAATCAGAATTTTATAAAGATTCTGGGAATATAGAAAACGAATGAAACATGATTGGTAGGGAAATGAAAGTTGAAATTTAATAAAAGTCACCAGAGACCTTCAAAGTGAATCACCAAATAGGGAGAGCCCGGGGCAATCCGGGTTCATCATTTAGGAATCTCCTTTCCAAACAGTTAGGAAAGTTGAGTTCTTTCCCCAACACAGATGCAAACAAGCTACAGTTTGGCAGCAAAGGCTTATCCTCTGTGGCCGAAGTCGAGAGTTATTCTCAAAATCAGGTGAACATATGGATGCGTTCCAAAGAAAGTTACCTTCTAAAGATGCTGGGGTCTAAGAGAGAAGTCAGACAGGCCTCAACCTAACTCTAAGTTACGACATAGAAAAGACAGGTTTACCATGACAGGCAGGAGAGCGCTTCCTTTTGGCGGTGTCATGTACCGGGCCTGAAGGAGCTTCCACTTCTGTAACCTCCTTCTTCCTCAGGAGAACTTCAAAGAGACTGGCTGTCAAAACATTCCTGTGACTTCTCAACTCAGAACCCTCAGTCAGGTTTCTCACTCAGCTGAGAGGCCTCATGGGGAAACGTTGGCAAACAAGAGCAGACAGCATACATGCCAGCTACCTTTAGCATTTAGTACAGTCCATCGTTCATAAGTGTGACCACACATCTAAGAATCTTGAGAAAGTTGAAGAAAACTAATACATGAAAGACAAGGTCAAATATGAACAAATAAAATGACTGGCCCATTTGTCCTTAGGGTTTGGGGAATCAGCATAAAAGGCTTTTCAGTAGGGGAAATACTTGCTATTATTTGAATTGTTGGATGATTATAATTTACTATGATATAGAGAATTAATTTCAGGGGAGCCAGATGATAAGAAATCATTTAGGAAATTATTTCCGTGATTCAGGGGAGAAGTAATAATGACTTAGGGGTGCTGTGCTAAAGGAAACTCATGAATATAAAAGGTGTTTAAGAGAAGAGTCTTGGTGATGTTGATTAAAAGTTGGGGTGAAGAGATTCAGGAGTCAAGGTGACACGCAGATTTCTGACTTTCTCTTTTACCTTCATTACTTTCATTTTGGAGGTCAGTGGATTCTCTGCGGCTCCTTGGGCCAAATTATTTAGCAAGGGACGTGATGGAACCCACCTTGTCCAGGTTGCTTTCTGCTGAAGCTGTGAACAATGCAATGACTCAAAGCTGGCCCAGGTCTGCTGCATTCCCAAGTATCGGATTTTGGCACTCAGGTCACTTTAACGTCTAATAAGTCAGTGTACATTAAATGTCTGGATATTTTACAGAGTTACCAGAGCTCTTCATAAAGAGGATAAGTATAATTTAACAATGCAATATTAAGATAAATGCAGGAAAAATTTGATTTTGTGATAGAATAATATTGAGAAGGT
This sequence comes from Bubalus bubalis, assembly GCF_019923935.1. Lineage (NCBI taxonomy): Eukaryota > Metazoa > Chordata > Mammalia > Artiodactyla > Bovidae > Bubalus > Bubalus bubalis. Next base: position 21,627,498 of record NC_059165.1, on the reverse strand, counting down.
TTGAGACTGTTAATTATACATGAATATGCTTGTCTGTATTTCTATATGTATAAATCAATATTTATAATATATTGCACATATACTACAAAGATACATTTGAAAGCTGCTTCTAATTGGCAGAATTATATCGTGTTTTATGTTTTAGAAATATTATCCATTTGAGATATTTTGGAACATGGATATTGATCATTGTAATTAATTCAGATTTTTATCAAATGGTGCTATCCATTAGGCATATAATATGACACATGTCATAAACCCAAGTCTGTGCAATTAATCAATAGAAACTAGTCATACAGGGTTTGGTTTTGCACCATGCCATCTCTTTGGGTAAAGTAGAAATGTCTGCATAGATGGCACTGTGTTTGTATTTCTTAATGCTTCATGGATGGTGGGTATAAATGGGCCTCAGTAACAATAACATAGAGAGCTTCCCTCTTTGTTTCCACTTCAATATGGTTAACACAGGAACCAATCCTCTGAAATATTTCCTCAACTACATCTTGAAGTTACCAAAGGCTGTTTCTTGGGTTCCAAAATAAAACCAAGCACTCTAATAAGTGCTTTGTGTGATATAAAATTAAAACTCTATTTTTAATTTTAGTTCAGTTTAATTTTAGTTTAGTTTAATTTTAGTTTATCACATATGCTCAAATATCTTTGAATCCTTACCTAGAATAAGACTGGTACCCCAAGTATAAAAGAAAGACACAAACCATAAAAGGGAGAAAAACTTTTGTCTTGGGTGTTGAGGGATCCTGAGAAGTATATTGAATTCTCTGGCATTGTAAAAGACAGAAATCAAGCAGCTGCATAAAGGTTTCCCAACAATTACTTTATAAATGTGAAACAGCATCTTTTTTCAATTTAAGAAAGTAGTAACATTTTGACTTCTGTAAATCTTGATCTTGATTTCTATAAGAAATTTAGTTCTTATATAGAGTTAGAGAAAATATTTAAAGCTGCATTTTGTTCCTTCTTATAGTTTTATTAAAATATATTAAATTTGCATAATGTTCCTAATATTGTCTAAACATTTTAGCATTTAATAGTCTGTTATGTCTCCACCAGCACCTTTTCAGGGTAGCCAGAACCACCATGCCATTTGACTCATGTGAGAACTGAGATCCAAGGAGATGAAGTGATTTTCCTGAAAACACAGGGTTAGTGACTACTAGGACTGTGGCTGTGAATGCAAGTCTTAGGATTTATAAACTTCATCTGTTTCATTTGGAAATTAGCAAAATGAGTATCTGAGTTACAAATAAAGGGTAGAAAAGGCCACCCAAAAGGTATGATTTGAGGGACTTTAATATTTTCTCAACTGCCTTCCACTGAGTCTGCATGTCTCACAGTTCCAGTTAAGGCACGATCCCCAGAAAGTCCCTAGTTGAATGCAAATACACAGGGTTTTCAGATTTACCCCAAATCAATGTACACAATACCCTCTTTCTTGCCACACTTTTCCCACACACCAGTGCCTTGCAGCTGCTGAAATGGGAACTACAATGAAGATGAACGGGACTTTTTAGAGATTCTCTGGTGCAAAAGGTTAAAAATAAAAATGGTACCCAATCGTGAGCATGATAGACAAAAAGATCCAGAAGCAATAGTCTAGCCTGGTATGATCTGCCCACCTGCTGGTTGAGAAATAAACCCTTAACATATGATCTGAACATGTTTTACTTTGGTTTATTATGTTAAGATTCTACAAATTCATGATTTATTTGGGTAATGATTATTCTAACCACTCAACATTTGGGAATTTAAGGGATTAAGAGTCATTCACACTTTCATGAATTAGTGGGAACTGGTACTCTCAGATAATTTCCTATTAACAAAGCTGAGATGAACTTTTCCAGGAGACTGACATTTCTGACCAGCAGAAGGAGCATCCAGGAGGGTAGCAAGGGCACTAAATGTAACATTCAAGTTCAAGATTTGTTTTTAATCTCTTTTCTGTGAACTTAGAAATGTGGCGACCATTTGTAATATTATCTCCATAGAAAATTCTGTGAACAAAATCCCTTGTCAGGATGGATATTTACTTGCCTGATATAGAGGATGTGTAGTATATTGATATCCTCATTACACTATACAGCTAGTCTACAACACTTAGAACTCTAGAGAATTTGTAACAATAGTTGAAAGTGAATGAAACCTACAGATAAACACTATAGATTTTGAGCCCAAAACTGTGGGCTCCTAGGGACTTTGGAGTGACAATAGAATCTAGAAAAACATGCTAGAATAATACAAAGAGATACAGAGAGCAATAGAGCAGAAATACACTCTTTCCTGCATTTATATAGGGCCAGCCTGGAGAATCCCAGGGACCGAGGAGCCTGGTGGGCTGCAGTCCATGGGGTCACTAAGAGTCGGACACGACTGAAGCGACTTAGCAGCAGCAGCCTAGAAAAAGAATAATTTTTGTGACGAAACAGACATAAGAGATCTCAGGCACTATTCTTAGCCTCTATTTTCAATTTTGATTTCACAAAGAAATTCAGAATGTGTGCCCTAATGAAAGTGCCATCTTTATTTCAAGGCAGCATGTGAACAAAGTGAGAAACCTCACAAACAACATCACAGTCTAAAACAGCAGAACACAACTTTGTCAGTTTCAGTTTGAGATTCTGTGTGTGTGTGTGTGTTGAGTCTAGAACAAACTTCAATTTGTTGGAACATCATACAAAAAGAAAATATTAAAAGGACTCGCCTTCACTTTTAAAATGACATTATACATCCCACATTCAGTCAATTCTCAGTTATACACAGTGAACTTAAATCTAGTCTTACTTGTCACCCTGCTGCTGCTGCTGCTGCTAAGTCGCTTCAGTCGTGTCCAACTCTGTGCGACCCCATAGATGGCAGCCCACCAGGTGGCACGCATCTAAATAACCTTACCCTGTGGTTATGTTTTTAATCCTAACTTTACTTATGATCCAATTTTTTTAAAGTAAGATTATTTTATTTAAGAAAGTACTTATTATAGAAATATATAAAATATCTCTATTGCTAAAACCCTTTATATATATATATATATATGCACATATGTGATGAAAGTATATATACTTATATAGATAGTCTACTGCCTATATAAGCAAGCTTGATGGAAAAATCTCTTTAATTTTGGTGGGAGGTCATAGGTATAACATACAGATTATCCTGTGAAGAGTAGACAAAAGGATGATGGTTATTCTAAGAATATTATTTTTAATCCTATTTTTATTTTTATTTATTTTCAACCATATAGCAGTTAAATACTTTCATAGGTAACTGTCAGATACAATTTGTTTGCAGATATGTGGTGACTTCAAAACCAAGAAATCCTCAGGTCAAGATTTCTTGTAATAGTCAATGTGCGGTAAGTACATTTCTCTATGGGAACTTTCTTCGCTTCTCAACCACTTGGGTTGAGAGCCTGGCTGTCCAAAATTACAACTGATACTAGAAACACAATGTCAGAGATGCTTTCTCCATTCTTGCTTACTGCTCTATTTAAAATTTTTGTATTACATTTCTGCTAATAAAAGCCTTTCTAAGGATTCTGTATCACTCTTCAGCAAGGCACATTCACAACCTTCAATGAAAGTTGCTATTATCAGAGCAATGTGCTCTTACGATTTATTTATTACAACAGCCCTCATGACTGCTTACCCAGGCAAGCACTAGAAATATCTAACTCATTACCACTACGTAAAATAGCATGGAGTATTTTCAGAATGAAAGAGATCAGAGCATGACAAATTCTAAAGCTGCCCATGTCCCTGATTCTAAAGAAATAGATTGCTATTCAACAAGCACTGGTAACTTTTAACTATTGAAGAGGATATATTGGACTCAGTGAAAATACTGCCCAGACCAAATTTTTGTCGGAAATACCTATTTGCTACTCCTTTTAAATTTAAGGTCTGAACACCCTTGGACTTTCTCAGGCTAGTCAGTGAAAGAAAACTGACCCAGATGGAGCCAGAAACTGAAAATGCTTATTGACTTATTCAGCTGGAAGTTGATCCTGGCTGCTATTTAAATCTACTGCTTTTAAGTATCAGCAGACATGCTGCATTCCTTAGGATAGTTCAGAGGGCAGACATTCGGGTCAAAATATTCTTACCGATTCTGTACCTAATGTGGGTTTTACCGTGTTTACAAACAGCTGTTACAATAACCCAAAGATCCAAAGAAAAATGTGACACATCCAAGAATCTGACAGTTAAAACCGAGCATTTGTTCCAATAGCACCTTGTGGTTTGAGGTAACAAGACCCATGATGATAATGGTATTTGTCACATTCAGAGCAGCTGTATTCATGAGAGTGGAAGTGACTACCCTCTTACACACCCAGTTACTACTTTGAACCCAGGTCTATATTTTGGCTGCCTTGGCAACAGCACAGCAATAACAACTGGAGCCGTAATGGTGATGTCAATCCAAGGACATCTTTGCATAAAGTGGGAGCCCTGACTTTCCACAGAGGAAGTCAGAAAAGAGCATACAGAATAATCTGAAACAGTGATATCCATAGCATTATTACACTGTGTATATTGAAACTAAAGTACTGAGACTCTAGATTATTTATTATAATCGTTAAGATTTTACAAGTCCAGTAATTTTCCAGTGGCTGTTCTTTCATGGAAAAACATTTCAGGAAAATAGATCTCTACAAGAAGGAAACTGGTTTTGTTTTGTTTTTTTTTTTTTGTCTGAAATAAAACTATAAAGGATAAATTACTTTTAATTGTGACCACATTAATCAATGTAGATTTCCCATAATTATTATGATGAAAGGGATTACAAACAGCAATAAAAATAGACAAAAATCAATCATTCAGCCTTCTCACTGGTTGGTTTTACTCCTGTAATTGGTCACTAGTATCTCTTCTCCTGGTCACACGATGAAATTGCATTTCTCTGTTCTCATGACATGAAACACATTTATATCCTTATGACTTGCTTTGATCAATGAAATGTGAGAAGTGACAGGTGTCATTTTGAGATGAAATTTTTAAAAGAGAAGTTCAATTTGCTATTGTCCCCTATTGTCCCCTTCTCCTGCCAGGGCAAAGAGCAACTTTGCAGATGGCAGAAGCATCATCTGCCTAAGTGAGAAGGTGTAGAACAGAGTTCCCAGTTGTCCTCTGATGGGCACGTGATACTAGCAAGAAGCACACTTCTGTTACACCAGGCTCCTGCTGCTTTGGAGTTGTTGTCTCAGTATAAACTAACCTGCCTTGGATACCCTCCCAGTTCGATTTGTAGAAATTCAAAGGATACCATTCATTTTTGAAATATATTTGATGTAAACATTATGTAAATTTAAGGCTCAATTTAAAAATTTAAATACACATTAAAAAAAAAAGAACACCATTTTTTATCTTTTTGTAGAATCAGAGGTCATAGTGCAGATAATGCTTCAAATCCCCTCACCAGATGAGATAGACTCTTTCTGTTCTGGCTAGTGATAAGTGCAAAATCATGAGTTTGTGGATAAAATATGTTCTCCAGACAGAAACTCAAATGCACAGTTAGACCAATCCAGATGAACTGTTTTACTCCCTGAACTAGCCATAAACAATTAAACTTGTTATCTTGTAAATCAAGCCAACATTTCATGAAAAAAAAATTTATCAGGAAGATCCCTTTTATTTTCCTTTGAATTAGCCTTTTTCTTTGTATACTTCACACCCTATCCTTTTTTCTTACAGCAACTTTCTCCTTTACTTATGTGGTATTCTGTCTGACAACAAGAGAAGGTAATTATTACTACTTTATAGAACAGATTCTGGCAAAGTATTTGTGCTTCTGTTTGCACAGTAATTTAAACTGTTTCTGCTGTTCATGGAAAGCAAAGTTAGATGTTGGCCTTATGGAATATTTGTGAAGTGGTGTCAATTCCACTAGGCTTATCTAGGTTCCAAAAATATTTGAGCCCTTTGTAATGCAGGTAAAGTAGAACACATGCGTGCATGCTAAGTCGTTTCAGTTGTGTTCAACTCTTTACAACCCAATGGACTGTAGCCTCCCAAGCTCCTCTGTCCATGGGATTCTCCTGGCAAGAATACTGGAGTGGGTTGCCATGCCCTCCTCAGAGCATCTTCCCAACCCAGGGATCGAACTTGTGTCTCTATGTCTCTTGCATTGGCAGGTGGGTTCTTTACCACCAGTTGCTTTTTAACGTTAAAGCAACTCCACTATGTTTCTCTGCTTCTGAGATCAGCCCAGAACAGTAGCTTCAGTAGTGTTCCTGTGAGCACAGTTAAGTGAACAAAAATGGAGTGTGCGTGTATGTGTGCATGTCTGTGCCTAAGTGTGCACACATACATTTTCATATGTTTAAAGTAAAAAAGGATATGTTTTAATCAGCTAAAAAGGGACATTTCAATTTTCATGTTATGACAGATAACACCATTATATCAATACTTGTTCACACTCTTTCTCCAGAATTACTACAGTAATATTCCTCATTTATAGACTTGCTTGGCAGAAAGCCATGATGACTTCCAGAAAAATCTGCTTTTATAGACAAAATATTCTTTATACTACTGACCACAGGTAAATTCTTTTTCTCAAGACAGAGAAAATAAATTTTAAAACTTTAGGAAGCATTATGGTATGGTGTAATTTTTCCAAAAAGTTTCTTTTCCTCATTTGCAGAATATTATTTTTTCAATAAAGTGATTCTGCATAAGATTTGCTAGTTGTAAGTTCTATCAAGGTTATATATACCACTTGTAGAGAGTCTTTATAAGACATTTTAAAGGTAACAAAATGCATTAATTTCACAGGATTAAAATAATTCTCTAGAAATAAACTATATTTCTCCAAATTAAATATATTAAATATATGTATTAATTTTAAAATTGCTTTATTTTGAGGATTTATTATTAGTTTATGATAATACATAACACAAATATCTCAATTTAAGATAATTTGAATTCATTTTTCATTGCCATATATTGAGAGAGAAGCTCATGATCATTTTGTAAAATAATAATAATAATAACCCCCTCTTACCCAAATGTGTATATTTATAAAATTTAATCAGCTGTCACAATATCAAAATTCTAAGTATTATATGAATGGCTTATAATTCATATTGTTCTTTCTGTGAATTCATAGAATAGAATTGTATATACATGAATTAAGGGGAATTTGTTGATGAAATAGTAATTTTGAGACCTTATTAGTTGAACTCATGCTAGTTATGGCTCTCAAGAGGGGATTTTTTAAAAAGAAAACTCCCCTACCAGAGTTAACCATGTACATCTTTAAAATATGAAAATCCACTTTGCGCTGATCATAGTCTTTATTAATAAGGCTGCTGACTTCAATACTAAAAATATCTGACTGTTCCAGAAGATTCATATGCAATCATTTTTCTGGTGATTAAACTGATCATGTACCATTACATAGTCCAGTTTGAGGTAGGTAGAGGTGAGGGACTTTACATTTTGGAGCACCTACTATGGGTCAAAACCTCTTTTGTACACTTTATGTATATTATCATATTTAGTATTTATAATAAGTCCAGGATGAGGCAATAATCCTCTGATTACAGAGAAGGAGGCTGAGGCTCAGAGAAATGAGTAATTTGATAAGGGGCATGTACCTGGTAAGAAGTGAAGTGAGAAGTTATGATTTAGGTCTTGTGATTTAATGTCTATATTATTCCATTATTTTACATGGCTTCCCACAGAAGGCTGTGGCTGCTTCACTAATTTGGGACTTGTTTTCAATTTGATTGTCAATAAGTGCTTGGCTAATTATTTTTCTCATATGAAACAAAATATACAGATGATACATGGTTCAAATTATTAATCCATTGATATTCCTCAGGAGAGTGACATGATAAACTGAAAAGGTTTACTGAAGACAGATTCACTAATGGAGTCCACAAATGTCAAGAAATGCCTTATTCTTGCGTTAATAGCATGCAGCTTAAGTCACATCTAGGGAGGGGTAAACTGACCCAGATGTTTGTATTCCCTGGCCTTCCCAATCTCTTTTCTTCCATTAAAAAAAAAAAAAAAAATTGGTATAGTAAAGATGAAGTAGTTCCTTGATTTCTACCCTTTTATTCAGGATTTGGAAAACTCCGAGTCAGTACTGTAATTTGCTATCTTCCTGCCAGCCAAATGAAGCCATAAGTGTATGGACATTTTATCTACTATCTGTACAGAATTCTGCTCCTTGTTCCCACTTTCTTCCCAAATCGGTTCCTGAACACATCTCAAATTCTAGCTTTATACTTCTCAGAGGGTACTGTGTTTTTCTTTTCAAACATATAGGATCCTTTGGTATTTTTCCACTCATGTTTATAATTCTGACTTCGATTTTGGCATTCACATTTTCTAAATTTTAAAGTAAGACCTTTCGACCATACTTTGTTCCTCATTTAAGATTTGTTGCAAAATTCTAATTAACAGATTGAATAACAAAAGAACCCGCTGAACACCCACTAGGTTTTTTTGAAGGGGGAAAACATTCTATAAAAAACACTGAACATTGTAAGACACACACTGATGAACACCTACTGCTTAATGAAATTTATCATCAAACTCAGTTCCTTCTTTCCCACCTCGTTGCTTCTACCCACTACACACACACCACACACACACCACACACACACACACAAGCTCTCATAAGACCAGTTCTAACAGCATGCACACCAAGATTTTTCCAAAAGGGTTTCTAAAACTGAAAATCCTGGCTTGTGTTTCAAATAGATGATAATTTTTCTAACTGCTGTTTTGTTGCATCAAAAGGACATCTTGTTGTTTGTGCCATCATAATTTAAGACCATCTAATTTTTTTTTTCCTTTCTAGAAATTATAAAAATACAACTTGCTAATTTTTTTACTGTATATTTAAAAAAACACATTTTTTCAGCAAATTAACTAGTAATAACTGGAACTAAGCCAAAAGCACTCTAAGGAAAGATTTATGATGGTCTCTATCTCTATAGATTACAGCAATGTGGAGCAAAGTTTTTCTTTAACAGAGTGTTCAGCCATTTTGGAACTTTAGTTCTAAAAGACATCATTTTGTGGTATACTTAGGATCGGTGTGAGTATATCCAGTACAGGTATAAGAATGAAGAAACACTGGCTTACACATAATTTCTTAAGTTTCAGGGGAAAAAATGCCTAATGAGCCTTATACATAAGCAAGGTTTAGTCCATAAAGAGGATAGGAATGTCTTATCTTCTATTCAGTTAACAGGTTTTCGCAGTTTTCTGAATACTTATGAGTAGCTCAGAAATTCATATAAGTTCATGTAATTCACACAGCATCTGTTGTGAAAAAATAAAGTGATAATTTACATCCAATTAAAATATTTTTCATTAGATAAAATGCTTTAATAAACTAACAAACTTATGTAAGAAGATAGCATTTGTTGGGAAGAAAACAAATCAATTTTCTGTAGAAAAATGCAAAATATCAAAGACTGGTCAGCCAGAAAAGGAAAGAGAGTCAGTCTTTTATGTAAAAATTTAATCCATTGTATTATTTTTAAAAATTCTGTGTCCTCTTACGCCTTATAATGTATGTAAGTTACTTGAAGGCATATCTGTTCATTGGGTGCATTCATATTAAACTGCTAGAAAAATATATATATATATATTTATATATATATATATGTATCAACCCCCCTATATCTATTATAGACATGGAAATTTCAGGGGTGCTTCTTATACATAATCACCTTTCTGTCTTAAATGTTTGCCAATTATACTACAAGGGAATATATGCAACCATGGCTTAAAAGGAAGTTAAAGGTTTTTTTTTTTGTTTTTTTTTTTTTTATTAATTTCTCTTCTCTGATATAAGAATTCTTTAACTTTAAAAATAAGCTTACATCTAATTTGGCAGGCAATTATGCAAATGCATTCTGTTAGGGCAGATTCCAATGGTAAAACATAAAATAAACTTAAGAAAAAAGGGGAGTCAAGGAAAGAGAAAGTTGGTGGGTCTTGCTAATTTTTTTTTGTTCTTTAAATATTTTTAGGCCTCTTTACCACTGCTGTTGGGTCATTTCTCTTAGCTGTACTAAAGAGCCTTTGTCAGTCTGGAGGAGGCTGCCATGTGTCCATGAATGCTTATTTAGTATGGAGAGGACAGATGGCCTGGAATTGCTGAAGAAGACCTTAAGATATATTTAAAAGAGGAAAGGGAAAGAAACAATAAGGGAGGAAATAAATTAGAGAAGAGGCAAATGTTTGGCCAGGAAAAGTGCTTGCACATATACAAACACACACAAACACCACACACACACACACACACGTACTCAAATGAAGACAAACTATAAATTGGTAAGTAGGGCCTGATTTTTTATAAATTCCCTCTTTCCATAGAAATTTTAATTTCCATTATTGTTGATTTGCTGTATTTTCAGCAGAAACATGATAATTGCAGTCACAGCTGATCTGAACTTAATCTCTTCTGGTTGGTTTCTTATAGTATCTCAACTTTAAAGATGAATTTTAATGTATGAAAGCTCAAACTTTTATAAAAGTCAGCCTTAAAATCAAACTGAATTGAACTAAATTCCCTGACACCCTGAGTCAGTGTCTTAACTCAACTTGTTTTCGAGTCTATCGTTATTAGTTTATCTTGCTTAGCATTTTATTTCATTTTTTTCTATTATTTCACAAAAACATACATACTACCATCCAACCCAAATATCATGAAGGGGTGTGTCATGTGTGTTAGGGATGGGAGAGGAAGTATGGGTGGTGAATTGTTTTCAGATAGAAAAACTGTGAGATGTTATAAGATGATAAAAAGTGACATTAGTGGATTTTTGTTATATATTTTTCTTTCCAAGTTATCAGATTAACATTTTCCCATTTTCTCAGATTTATTCTATTTCAACTATGCTCTGACTATGCCAGGTAACAGAGGACTGCTGCTTCAATTGCCAGGTTTTCTATTGCTCATAAAAAAAATATTAGATTCCAAATTTCTTCTTATTGCCTTCTGAGTTGTCATGGTTATCAAATGACACCTTCTCTAAATTCTTTCTCATTTTAACTCTTTTCCATGCTTGGTGTAAACAGTCTGCTTGAAAATCAAGAAGAAGAAGAAAAAAAAGCATCATGTTTGGGTGCTATAAGAAGCACAAAGCACAAGAAGAAAAGAAATATTTTGTTAAGCACAAATTGAAATTGGAAAGATTTTATCCAGAAGCATTAAATGTCATTAAATGTAAGAAGTCTAAAAAAATACCTGTTTTATGTACTCGTTCTCTGAACAAGCTCTTGGTAGCTTGCAGCCTGCTCAGAGTGTGACTCTTGCATTGCGGTTAGAGCCCTTCTACAACTACCACCCCACACCCCCACCAAGCACCACCACCAACGACACAGGCAGCGAGGACGCTGGATAGTCTAAAGTAAATAGAAGGGATGTTTTTTTGGATACAAGCACCTTTAAAAATAGAAAGGCAAGACGATTCATAAACAGAACCTTTGAAAATATACAATACTTTTGTCTTACAAAAACATCTGTTGCTCAGATGAGTATTTGGAACACTGAGTGCTTCAGATTATCCCTCAGAAGGTGTGTTGGGTGGTGGCTCTCTGTGGATTTGGCCCCAGAGGAGGTCAACCCGACTCCCTGGCCTGTTGGCTCAGCAATTTCCCAGTGGTCAGCCCGTCTTGCCATAATCACATGCTGGCGCCCCAAGCCTGTTTCTTAACTGTACTCTGTACCTTCTAATGAAAGCATCCCAAAATATCCCCAACCACTCAAATTCTGGGGCAGCCATGACCTCAGACTGGACTGCAGGACACACTGCATTTACTCAGACAGAAAGGCTGATAAAAATCTCCCTGCCACGATGCCTGAAGTGCCACCCTCTGCTGGATTTTGTTACTTCATAGCTTATGACCACTTGCATGATATGCAAGCTGATGAAGAAGCATTAACTTAATACACAACAGCACAATTCCATGTGACTTGGAGCCTTTACGATAATGAGAAGGAAAAAAACAGGAAAAATGTAATTATGCATAACTTTTTGTGCTTAAATCAGCAAACACAGTAATAATAACAGAAAGTAACATATGATAATCAAAAGATAAGTCTCTTGAAAGTTATTTGAAAACATGGTTTACCTCCTATAAGAATGAGGAATGACATTATTATGGCTGCTTTTTAGGGCGCATTCTCAGTTAATTTATGGATGAGCTACATGAAAGTAGCTGTGGATAAATGTGTGCTATCAGACTTTAGTAGAACCTTTTAGGTAAGCTTTCAGAAGCTCTGAGGATGACAAAACAAAGCAGGGAGGTACCACTTCTCCTGAAAAGTTCAACTGGAATAGCAGGCAAATAGACCAAAAGAAGAAGCTGTATCTAAATTCAACAGGTATTTCTCTGGGCACTTTTTCTTGTCAAGCTTTTTTGCGATCAAATAAGGTGTTTTGTCCAATGTGGCTTGACTAAGAAAAAATAAATAAATAATAACAACCTGTTGAAGAAATAAGCAAAAAAAAAACAAAACACAAACAAACCAGAGAGACACCAATTGTTATTTTGCCATGTTTTTATATGCACTTTGAAAGCTTTTGAAGCCTCTACCAAATAATGCTCCTAGATACACAGCACAATTCACACAACTTGATTCTTAAAAGTGCCTTTTGTACCTTTGATAATCTCAGCTAGAGAGTCTGATATTGAACTAGCCTCCTAGTATTAACACTTTTTATTTTCTTCAGGAACAAAAAATTTACTTGTAAAAAAAGGGTAACACGAAATATACCGACAGGGTTTTGTTAAAAATACAAAGCATTATCATTTATATGATAGTGACTTTCTCCCTATGAGTATGCTTTGTAAACGTGACTGAATGAGAAGAAAAAAAAAATCTTTTATTATCTCAGCTTTCGAAAGCTTTATTGTCTAAGCTACTCTTGCTCCTAAGTATAGCAGAATTAAAACACGTCAGGATGTTGTATGGCAAGTAACTAACAAGGCACTAATAGAGATTCCTTGCATGCGTTTAAATACAGGTTGGCAAAAATAATTCCCCTATTACCTATTTTAAAATAGAATATTAGAGGCCCAAATTCTAATTTAGTTTCTCTATAACTAACCCAAGTTTCACAGATTTCAAATCTATGTACCTCACTTTGCTGAGAGTCAATGTTTTCTAAACGAATGCAAACATATTTATATATGGTATGCAAATATATATGTACACATACAAGCTATATATTATATATATCATTGTATATGTCTTTATACAATTATGTGTAATAATTATAGTCCGCTTCTTGCAACTAGAATAAAAAGCACGCATTCACTTTAACCTAGAAACTCCTTGGGCATTTGGCTCCTGTCTACTTATTCTTCTTTCTCCACTGCGGGGTGGAATAGGGGGATGGGGGCAGGGGAGGCAAACTCGCTAGAGTCACAAGCAGCATTGAAAACAAGTGCAAGTCAATTTACTTTGCTAATTTCTCATATGCTTCTTTCTGTAACTGCAGAACTCTGTATTTTTTCCTCTCTTTTCAGAATCACTTTAAAATATTTTTTTCAACTATTTTTTTCCCCTAGAAAGTAACCCCTTGTGTCCTACCTTAGGCTCCTCACTGAATGATCTCTTTTTCTTCTAATTATATTTCTTCACCTTGGGAGGAACTCACAGCGCTTCAGGAAAAGCAACCCAGAAGAGCCTAAGGTCAGGTGTGCCCTAGAATCTAACTCTAGAAATTGCAATCATGGAATAAGAGCAGGAGAGGGAAAGAAGCAGAATGGGGAATTTGTAACAATATTGAGGCTCATTCTGAGGAATAATTAACTGAACAACATCCTATGTTACATCACTTGCTTGAAATCTCAGAGGACAGACCAGAGAATTTAGGAAGATGATTTGAATCTGCTTCCTAAATCCATGGGGTTAACAAATTACTTGTACGGTGGTCAAGTCTTAGAGTTTTATTTCTTAAGTATTACCTGCTCTGGGATCCAAAAAAAAAAAAAGAATTCTATTCATGAAGTAACAGAACACAAAAAGTACCAATGGCATGTTACTCATTAAAGATGCTCAGATTTAAAACACTGAAAGAAGACTTGATTTAATAGGAAGCTTTTATTCTTGTTAAAATGAGGTTCAGTAAGGGAGCTAATGGGGGTCAGCAAGAGAGAGGATTTCTAAGATAATTCTTGAAGTGAAAGAGACTTCTATTTTGGGAAAAATATGGGGACATTTGTAAAATATAAACTCTTCAGGTAGAGGAATTGTAGGTAGAAAAGGGGAAAACATTAGCTGAGCTTTTAAACCAAATCTTCAGCTGGGCTTTTGTTTAACACATATGCAAATGTGAGCACTGCTTCATTTGAATATTTATTTACTGCATTTGTGAAGGAAATTGGGGGATTATAGCCTCTTCCCAGCTGTGTTTTAGTTAATGACTGGTCAGCCTATTAGCCTGCTCCACTAAACGAATTCTCTGCACAAGCAACACCTTTTTTTACCCTGACTAGAAATTCTTCATATAAACAACAGTGGGTGGGGGAAACAGCAAATCAGAACCGGAGAGTTTTGTACCAAAAATGAAAATATTCCCCCAGAATCATTAGAAAAAGGCAAGAAAGTTACTTGATGATGGTGACTTTTGCGTTTTTATACTAAACAAGGCAAATATTTGCTATCAAATTGTGGGGTGGAGGGAGTTAGCTAGTCAGAATTTCTCTTTACTGAGAATTAATTCGGGTTGTGGTCTTTCTTCCTTCTCTGGGACTTACTCATTTATTCTTCCCTATGACCATAAACACACATATCAATGAAAATGTCATGAATTACTTCGGCAATTATTAATAATTGGGAAACTTATTGGAATGTGACTTTTACAATTTCCCTCTATCTTCTCACTGTCAAAATAGTGAGAGAGAATAGTAAATAACATTTCTTTAGCAACCAAATCCAGTCTACTGTCATTGCCCAAACAAACTTATTTAGAGCCATTACTGCTGGTTATGAGATTAAAGATTTGAATCATGACAAGCTCATTTCAAAGCATCAATGCTGAACAGATCTTTAGGCCAAAAATTTCTAATAACTTAGGTGTGGCAGTTTATCATGTATTGATTGTTATTAAGAAAAGTAGTATCTCTTTTCTGATAAATTTGTATATCGCAATCAATATGAGAAAATTGATCTTGTTCCCAAAATGTCTTTCTTCTCTATATCCTTTAAAATTTTATTTCCTAGTTATTCTCACTACCAAAATTCTGGATTTTTCTGAATTTGGGGTCAAAGAAAAACCTGAGCTTTGCTTTATTAGTGAGATGATCTTTATAAACCACTATAAACTACTTATTTATCAAAAGTATTACACTTTATATGATTTATGTAAACATCTGTTTGTGCTGGTTCATGTATGAAGTGTTGCTGCAAATAAGGAGACAACAAGAGAGAACCTGAGAGCAACTTGAATGTGAGGCACTGTTCCTGGAGCAAAATGATCATTTCTTACAGTTGGAACAATTGTGCATCATGTATTAGACTGACAACTCAAATATTTACAGAACAAAAACAAATAAGAAAAGAAGAGATGCTGTCAGACTTCAAGATAAACAGAGAAGTCTTTATTACATTGATGAAAAAAGTACTACAAGATACATATTCTACCTAAGAAACCCATTTTGGCAACTTCTGCTCCCAATCCTTAAAACCATTCAAAACAGCAAAAGGAAGTTTCAGGTATGTTCATACCCTCCTTCTACATCAAAAGAGGATGGGGTGCACATCTCAATAGTATCATTTTTTTTGCCTTCATACATGAGTTTCTAAACCATCTCATAAGCTCGTCAGGCATATTTCTTGTTCATTCCTTCTGTAGGGCAGAGGCAGACAGATTTGCTGGATCAGATAGTGCAATACGCTGTATACTGCATTTGAAATGTGCCTTTTTTTAAAGCAGCAGATTTATTGATTTTCTTAAGTAGAAAATATGCACCCGGACATTAGACAAACACAGACTAAACACAGACTGAGGAAAAGCTGATAATTTGATTAAACTGACTGAGCTTTTGTTGTCTGTGTTTGGGGAATTTCCAATAATGCACAAGTGCCAAGCGCCCTTCTCCTTCTGAATTTAACAAATGTAATCCCTAAGCACAATGAATTTTACAATTACACTCTGTGCGGAGAATTCTTTCTCTTTAGAAAAGTATTTTGATGGACCCATATACTGCTTTGAAAGGAAGGTAGGATGAAAATCTTGCCTTTCTCAAAATGTAGGACTTTACTTAGGAAGGGGTAAGTATTGACCAGGCAAAAATCATTTGGTTGTTTTAAGGGAATATTTTCTTTCTTCCTATCTGCCTGCTTACCTAAGTATGTACCTACCTACCTATGTATCTATCTATCTCTATCCTCAAGATTACTGAGATATAAGTGATTAGATGCAATTTGCTCCATTTGGAGGCCAAACTGAGTTTAATATTTAAGGTTTATACTGCTTCACAGTATAAGTATCATTTCACATGTCTCAGAGAGTGGTTTGATTGCCTCAAGATGTCTAAAAGCTCTGGTTATTTACTTCACCTTTGCAGATGCCTGCAAAGAAGTCAGTGGCAGCAGGCATGTGTGTGGGTGTGGAGCTGCAGGAATGAGGGGATAACAGCTGAAAGTAGTGTATGTGAGGATTACTGAGTTTTATGAATTAGTTGAATGAGATCTTGTCAACTTTTATTGTAAACACATCTGAACTGTCCTTGTATCTTGTATTTTTTTTTCTCATTTGTATTATGATATTGAGAACAAAACCCAATTCCCTCATATTCTGCAAGGACCATGCTGTAAAATAACCATTCCTATCTGCTTGACCAGAAACTCTCATTGTTGCTGTTTTCTAGGCCTACACATACTAGGTTTTTAAACATTCTTTTCTCATACTGTTCTGCAGCTTCTAGTAACCATTCTTTGACAACAATATTTTATTCCTTCTTTTCCACTGACTCCATCATCAGGCTTTTATGTCTTACCAAAATAACACTTGCCCTCTTTCTAATTTTTGCCCACTCCAGTTCATATTGGATATCTCTTCCAGAATTTTCTATTCCAGCTCATTTGACTAGTAAGATATTTGATTACAACTTTTCACAAATTTCTTGTGCTTATATTTGAAAGTCTGGATTCTTTCCCTTAGCCTCTACCAACTATATCTTTTTCTAAGCAGAGACATAGACACCTAACAGGTAACATTACAGTGACCAGATATAGCCCTAACCTAGAAGGTCATCAATTTCTTAATGGCTACTGATCACTGATGAGGTAGGTATATTTCAATAACAGATCTTATACTCTTTTTAAATTTCCTTTGACTCAAGGATATTTATGCACAAATTAAGGTAATAGTGAAGCTAAAAATCACTTTGCCTTCATGTATTAGATAGGGGCTTATTTAATGATTGATCTCAGCTGGCCTGAGGATGTTTAAACAAAGCCACATAGGAGACAGATTTAAAAATAATTTAAATCTATCCTTTTTCTGATTTGCCTCTCTGCCTTTTCAAGTATATGACAAAGATAATTTCCACTAACTCTTTTTCACCCTGCATGAACTCATTAGGGAAAATAACATATAAGACAAAACAAGTCAATTTTTACAGGACATTTTATACTTGTATGAGGCTTATCCCAGGAACTTCCAATAGCAATTTAAATATATTGCATCTCATTCCATCATTTATAATTTTACCATTTAGAAATCACATCTATTGCATATATGTGTGTGTGTGTGTATATTATATATATATATATAAAATATTTACACAATCTTTAGGGGGTTCTAAGAGAGAAATCATATGTAACCAAATTATGGCCCATTTTAATCTGACATATATTTTCTTGCTCTTTTATTGAGTGCTTTTGAAAAGGATATAGGGTAAAAAGTAGTTTTCACTAGCATATGAAATATGGCATTCAAGTGGTTAATATTAAGGTGCTGGTTTTCTTTAGGGAAGTCAAACTATGAGGTCAAATGACTAAAAGTCAGGAAACCTGTGTTCATCTTGTGATTCTACTCCGAGGAGGCTGTTTACCTCTTCTCAGGCTCTGTTTCCTCATTTGCAGAATCACAAAGTTAGCATAACTTAAGGCCTTTCCAACTTAAGACTCTACAGTCATATATTTAAGGTCTATGGATTTTGATTTTTTTCTTTATGAAAACTTTTTTTGGCCATGATGAGAATCTTTGAAATGAGTGATCAGGGCTTCACTATATTCTCATACGTCTGGCTGTTGAATCACACTCCCACGACCCCCCACTCTATGAAACCTCAAATCAAGAAACTGCTGCGGGTGGTGGAGGTGAGCACTCTGGTGTCACACAGGAAGCTTTACCGGAAGGTATCAACTGAAAGGAAACACACATGGAAATATCCAGCCACCTATAATGAAACCTCCTGCAGTAGACCGAGTCCTTTCACGAGATCTCCCAAGCATGGCCACCCACAGCTGCCCTCACATCATCCAGCTTCTCTTAAAAAAAAAAAAAAAAAAATTACTAAATATAGATTTTTATAATGTGTGTTTTGCTGATAATGTATCTCCTGAATACCATGAAATAACTAACTTTTCTTATAAGGTTTTAATGCAATTTTAAACTATCTACATAATTCTTCCTTCACAATATTAGAAATTTCTTGGACTTTGGTGGAATTCAGGAAAAATCAACACTTTGTAATTTCTATTAAGGAATTAGTTTTGATAATAATTTCCTGTGTTTCAAAACAAAACAAACTTTGCTTTATATATGGGTAGTGGTCATGTCTGATTCTTGTGACCCCGTGGACTATAGCCCACAAAGCTCCTCTGTCCATGGGATTTTCCAGGCATGAAAACTGGAGTGATTGTCATTTCCTTCTCCGGGGGATCTTCTCACCCAGGGATGGAACCCAGATCTCCTACATTGCAGGTGGATTCTTTACCATCTGAGCCACCAGGGAAACCTTAGATATAGCTTAAAAAATTATTGAGAAATGTAGCAGAAAGTTTTTGTTAATATGATTTTATGAAATAACCTTATCTCTTGCTAAAAATCAGCTATTCAATATAGACTCTTTAATTTTTATTGTCTTCATTAAATTATATGCTACAGATATGACATTCATTAAATAGATTATGATTGCATTATAAATATGACTAAATTTTAACCATATTCTCTTATTTTTGAAAAAGTTATTTTGCTATTCAAAATTTCATTCCTCCTAATGCAGATATGTATAGCCATGCAAACAAAATCACAGTTACCCGTTTTACATGCAAACATGGAGATTTTTAGAAACAGAATGACGCAGCTGCCCATATCATGTTATTCTACCAATAAAAAGTGTTCAGAAAACCAAAGGCTGCTTCCTGTAACCATCATAATTATCTTAAATTGTCTATCACCTAAGAAATAAAACCTAATAATTAAAGTCCAGAATTTTTCTCAGTAATTTAGTTATTTTATTTTACATTTATTCAAAAGATATTTATTGAGATTTAATCTATTATTCAAATAGATATTTATGGAGTCAAGCATTTTATCAGGTAGTGGAAAAGGAGAAAGGTAAAAATAAGATCTGGTTCTGGAAACAAAAATCTTTGTTACCCCATGAACTGTAGCCCATCAGGCTCCTCTGTCCATGAAAGTCTCCAGGCAAGAATACTGAGGTGGGTTTCCATTCCCTTCTTCAGGGAATCTTTCTGACTCAGGGATTGAACCCTGGTCTCCCATAGATTCTTTACTGTCTGAGTCACCAGGGAAGCCCATAAATAACTGTAGCAGAAGATAAAATACAATAAGAAATTTAAATTTTAAAAGAACATGTTTCTGTGTCTGTGTATATGTGTATGTAACTTAAAAGTTTTGGCAGGTACAAAGAGGGAAGGTTTCATTTGAGGTTGCCATCTGGGTTGCCCTCTGAAGGAAAGAACATTTTGAGAAATGGCAAATGTGGAGAAGTCTTTTGACCACATGAAGGCAGCAGCGTCACCAAGGTGTGATTAACCCAATTCATTCAAGAATGGCAATATGGTTTCACAGTGTAGGGTGATGGAAGGGAAATTTTGGAGGGTGCTTTATAAAAATTAAGTACAACCTGATCAGTACAAGGCCTTGAGAGCCCAGGTAAAGCCTTAGGGCTTGTTAGATAGGCAGTGAGTACCCACTGAAAGGATTAAGATATAAGAAAAGGAGTGCCTTATAGCAATGAACACAGAACTGTACAAAAAAGATCTTCACGACCAAGATAGTCACAATGGTGTGATCACTCACCTAGAGCCAGACATCCTGGAATGTGAAGTCAAGTGGGCCTTAGAAAGCATCACTACAAACAAAGCTAGTGGAGGTGATAGAATTCCAGTTGAGCTAATTCAAATCCTGAAAGATGATGCTGTGAAAGTGCTGCACTCAATATGCCAGCAAATTTGGAAAACTCAGCAGTGGCCACAGGACTGGAAAAGGTCAGTTTTTATTCCAATCCCAAAGAAAGTCAATGCCAAAGAATGCTCAAACTACCGCACAATTGCACTGATCTCGCACGATAGTAAAGTAATGCTCAAAATTCTCCAAGCCAGGCTTCAGCAATACGTAAACCACGAACTTCCAGATGTTCAAGCTGATTTTAGAAAAGGCAGAGGAACCAGAGATCAAATTGCCAACATCCGCTGGATCATCGAAAAAGCAAGAGAGTTCCAGAAAAACATCTATTTCTGCTTTATTGACTATGCCAAAGCCTCTGACTGTGTGGATCACAATAAACTGTGGAAAATTCTGAAAGAGATGGGAATACCAGACCACCTGACCTGCCACTTGAGAAACCTGTATGCAGGTCAGGAAGCAAGAGTTAGAACTGGACATGGAACAACAGACTGGTTCCAAATAGGAAAAGGAGTACGTCAAGGCTGTATATTGTCACCCTGCTTATTTAACGTATATGCAGAGTACATCAGGAGCAACGCTGGGCTGGAAGAAGCACAAGCTGGAATTAAGATTGCCGGGAGAAATATCAATAACCTCAGACAAGCAGATGACACCCCTCTTATGGCATACAGGAAAAAGAACTAAAGAGCCTCTTGATGAAAGTAAAAGAGGAGAGTGAAAAAGTTGGCTTAAAGCTCAACATTCAAAAAACGAAGATCATGGCATCTGGTCCCATCACTTCATGGGAAATAGATAGGGAAACAGTGGAAACAGTGTCAGACTTTATTTTTTTGGACTCCAAAATCGCTACAGATGGTGATTGCAGCCATGAAATTAAAAGGCCATTGGGAGAAGGCAATGGCACCCTACTCCAGTACTCTTGCCTGGAAAATCCCATGGATGGAGGAATCTGGTAGGCTGCAGTCCATGAGGTTGCTAAGAGTCGGACATGACTGAGTGACTTCCCTTTCACTTTTCACTTTCATGCATTGGAGAAGGAAATGGCAACCCACTCCAGTGTTCTAGCCTAGAGAATCCCAGGGAAGGGGGAGCCTCATGGGCTGCCATCTATGGGGTCACACAGAGTCGGACACGACTGAAGCGACTCAGCAGCAGCAGATAGCATATTGAAAACCAGAAACATTACTTTGCCAACAAAGGTCCGTCTAGTCAAGGCTATAGTTTTTCCAGTAGTTATGTATGGATGTAAGAGATGGATGGTGAAGAAAGCTGAGTGCCAAAGAATTGATGCTTTTGAACTGTGGTGTTGGAGAAGACTCTTGAGAGTCCCTTGGACTGCAAGGAGATCCAACCAGTCCATTCTGAAGGAGATCAGCCCTGGGATTTCTTTGGAAGGAATGATGCTAAAGCTGAAACTCCACTACTTTGGCCACCTCATGTGAAGAGTTGACTCATTGGAAAAGACTCTGATGCTGGGAGGGATTGGGGGCAGGAGGAGAAGGGGAGGACAGCGGATGAGATGGCTGGATGGCATCACCGACTCGATGGACATGAGTCTGAGTGAACTCTGGGAGTTGGTGATAGACAGGGAAGCCTGGCATGCTGCGATTCATGGGGTCGCAAAGAGTCGGACACGACTGAGTGACTGAACTGAACAGCAATGAATTAGGAGACTTTCTGTTCAGGAAGGCAAACCCTTGAGCAGGCAAAAGGGAATGATCAGAAGTAGCAGCTTCATTGAGGGAGAGAATACCATAAGCTGGGTAAAGTAAAATAAAACTCTTAACAAAATAAGGACAATAAAAACTAAATGGAGGTGTTGGGATACAAGAAAAAATCCAAGAGAAGCAGAGAATGCAATGACCATTAAATATGTGTCAATCTAGGAGGATGAAGGGTTTCCCTGGTGGCTCAATGGGTAAAGAATCCACCTTCAATAAATTAGAGGCAGGAGACACAGGTTTGATTCCTGGCTTAGGAAGATTCCCTGGCATGGCAACTCACTCTAGTATTCTTGCCTGGGGAAATCCCATGGACAGAGGAGCCTGGTGGGCTACAGTCCATGGGGTTGCAAAGACAGGACTGAAGTGACTGAGCACGCGTGCATGCAGGAGAATATAGGGACATCAAGAAGATTTGAGCTTGGATTTCTGGCAGAGAGATTAAACTACTAATATAAAATATGGGGATGGTAAAAAATAAGACAAATATGGTAAAATCAACCCTACACATGTGCTATTTAGAAGACATCCAAGCAGCAGCTGGAAAAGTGAGTCAGCTGCAGCAGCGTGAGTGTGATACAGGGAAGTAGATGGAGCCTGCGCTTTTTCTCTTCTGGAAGTAGTAGTTAAAAAAGTGTTACATGAAATGAGTGGCCATTCATGAGTCAGCTAAGATGTTTGTTAAAGAGAAATGTCTTTCTTATTGAAGTGTTCAGTAACCAATAAAAAGTCTGTTATCTCCTTCCTCCTTGCCCTTTCTTGTGTTCCCCATTCCTGCACCCGACCATCACTCAAGCCTGGGGCTCCTGGTGAGCCCTGAGTCTTACAGTCTGAAGTTGCCAAGTTAGACCAAGGAAAAAGGGTCTGATGGCTTCATAAAGGGGGAAACTCCAACTTTCAAAAATGGATGGTTTCACTAAAATCACTGAGAATAGGGATGAAGGCAAGAGACCTTAGGGGAATGCCTAGATTTAGGTTTGTAGGAGGAGCAGGAGAAAGGAGAAAAGGCATGGTGAGAAGCATTGGAGGAGAATCTGGAAAGGAAGAGTCAGGAAAGCTGAGTTTCCTAAAAGTGGCAGAGAGAAATGGTCAAGAAATCTGAATGCAGAGTTCTGAGAAAAAACAACCAGAAAAGAAATGTAATAATAAGCAGTTTAAATAAAGATGAGATTTTCAGAGTTGCTAAAGGGAGAGTCAGATATTATACTGATTAAGGCCTCTGTAGGATAAGTTGGGTCCTAGGGGGAAAGTGAGGCGATGAGTAGGTAGGATAAAGCTAGCTAAAGAAAGATTAAGAAAACAAACAGTGAAGAGAAAGTCCAGAATTTGTGTCAGATTGGTAACTGTGCTTAATACTGAATACAGAAGAAGTCTGAGGGACTTCTTATGAAAAAAAGGAATTTGGTCAAAATAATGTATAGAACTAATCAAACTCAAAGTTGCAGTTGTAATGTCAAAATGCCTTACAATGTGGAATCTTGATGATCAAAGTTTATTGGTTCCATTGAAAATCTTGCTATCAAGCTGATAGAATCAGGTCTCAGATTTTAAGATAAGAGTCTGCTATGGACTGAATTGTGCTCCCAGTGTGATGGTATTTAAAGATGGAATCTTTGGGAGATGACTGAGGTTTAGATGAGGTCATGAGGGTAGCGTCCTCATGATGGGAATGCTGCTGCTTAGTCACTTCAGTCTTGTTGGACTCTGTGCAACCCCATGGACTGTAGCCTGCCAGGCTCCTCTCTCCATGGAATTCTCCAGGCAAAAGTACTGGAGTGGGTTTCCATGCCCTCCTCTATGGGATCTTCCCAACCCAGGGATCCAACCGGGATCTCATGCCTTGCAGGCAGATTCTTTACCACTGAGCCAGCAGGGAAGCCCATGATGGGATTAGTGCCCTAATAAGAAGAGACACCAGAGAACTTTCAATCTCCTCTAGAAATGTGGTAAAATAAATTTCCTTTGTTTAAGCTATTCAGTCTATGGTATTTTGTTATGGGAGACCAAGCTAATTAAGACACAATCATTGATTTCCACTTCATGCCCCCAGTTGCAATGTGGGGTATTTATAGAATAGTATTCAAAAGTCTAAGATTTTGAAATTTTATAAACAAAGCAGAATCCTACTCTCAATAAGGTTTGAATAGTATTTTTTTAAAAAGCAAGAAAAAGATGAAAGAAAAAAAGGAGCAAAGAAACAATCATTTTGAAGAATTTTAAACATTTTGCAGATGTCTTAGAATAGACTAGACTAAGAATAATACCAATTGAAATTCATTGATCTTTTACTATGTTCCTAGCATCTTCCCAAATTAACTCATTCAATTCTCACAATAACTCTATGAGGTAGGTAAAATAGTAATGCCACTTTTTTTTCATAAGAGAATAAAGGAGCCAGAGAGGTAAAATAATATTTGCTTAATATTACTCCATAAGCCTGTGAAAGAGCTAGGATCATGCTTCCATAGTATCCAATGCTTTGTAAAAGTTCCCTAAATAAAAACCTGTTTTTCCCTAATTTTTTTTACTTCCATATAAAATTACACTTACTTAAAATATCCCAAGTTAACATTTACTTACTGCCTCTCAATCCTGAAATGGAAGTAGTAAAGCAATAGTGGTAGAAGCGTATATATGTGTATGTGTGTATATATACATACATACATACATACATACATATATATACACACATATATAATGTCTAGGATGAGGTCTAGATTTTAGACTTTCAAAGTTATGTTCATTGAAGCGTTATTCACAATAGTGAACATAAGGAAATAATACAAATGCCAAAATGTCCTTCAATGGATGAATGGATCAAGAAAATGTGAAATACATACACAACATGGAATAGTATTCAGTCTTCAAAATGAAGACAATCCTGTTATTTACAACATGGATTGAGCTGGAAGATATTATGGCAATAAAATAAGGAAGCCATAGAAAGACAAATACTGTATAATTTCACTATCTTGTAGAATCTGAAACAAACTTAAAAGCAGAGTAGGGTGATGACTGTCAAGATCCCAGGGGAAGGGAAAATGGGATGATGCCGGTGAAACTGTATAGTTCCAGTTGTGCAAGATGAAAAAGTTCTGGAGTTCTACTATGCAGCACGGTGATTATAGTTTATAATACTATATTGTATACTTAAATTTGCTAAGAAGATAGATCTTAAATTAAGTCTTCTCATCACACTCACTCAAGAGGTGACAGATATGTTAATTAGCTTGATTTTGGTGATCAATTTATATTAAAACATCAAACTATACACCTTGTGTGTGTGTGTGTGTGTGTGTGTATGTGTATGTGTGTTAGTTATTCAGTTGTCTCTGACTCTTGTGACCCCATGGACTGTAGCCTGCCAGGCTTCTCTGTCCATGGAATTCTCCAGGCAAGAATAATGAAGTGAATTGCCATTCCCTTCTCCAGAAATACATACAATTTTTAATGACACCAGTATCTCAATAAAGCTGTTGCAAAACTATGTTTCTGAAATGTCCATCACTTAGTTAAACTGTCATTACTTTTCTAGCCTATAGAAACCCACAGCAAAATTTAGTATCTTGATCAATCCAAGTAAAAATGAGACACTTTTAACCCTCAAAGTGTCTCCCTCCATTCTCACTGGTTTGCAAAAAGTTGTCTATCCCAAATAAGGTGTAACTTTCAAACTTGGATTTTAAAAAAAGAAAAGGGGAGTATAATCATCTTCTAAGGGTAAGTCTGACAGTTCAGGTACACTGTCATTTCACAGAGGAGATTAGAAGCTCTTTCTCTATCAGCCCAGACAGTTTTTACACTTAGCTGGGTTGCTTTTTGTTGTTGTTGTTAATGAGAGCTCATTCAACCCCTCCAGTCTCTTGGCTAGAGCAGCCATAGAAGTAGGTGGCGGGGAACTTGTTTAGATCGGCACACCATGTGGCTATAGGAGAGTGACTCGCTTCCTTGGGGCTCAAGGTTGTGGAGGCAAGCAAGTTTTACTAGGTAGCCTTTGGGGGAATCTGTGGTTTTCTACTTTTTCCAGGAACTGAAGAGTAACAGGAGTGACTTGATCCTGCTGCAGATGTTGCCCAAAGGTCCATTAACAGGAGAGTATGTCGAGAGCAGGGCTGGCCAACCGTGTCAGAGGCCAGCCAGCATTTGTGTGGTTTATCAAGCTCATCCCTACGAATGTCACTCAGGAAACAGCCCCAAACTTCTTAAAATATCTCCTAAAACACTACAAGGAAACTGTACCAAGCTTGGCATCTGGAAATGAGTTACACAGCTGCTGAAGGCAGGAAACTTAAACGAAAGCTGCCTCTTCCCCCTACTCCCCCTCCCCAACGATCAGATTCCTTTTTTAATTCTCTTCAGGTCTCATGATAATATAAGGTGAATATAAAGCATCAGAGAGATTTCTGAATTTCTCTGTTTTCTAAGCAGTTTCATCCAATGAGCTTCAAATCTTCTGTTGCCGACTGGTCTGAGGATGCAAGTCAGAGGAACAGGTTGGTGGTTTGAGAAAAAAAGAAGAGGAGGCAGAACAACTTCCAATTGCTTACAATGTACAGTTAGCCGAGCAGTAAACACAACTTCTAGACGTGCCAGCCTCCACAGAACTGGCCATTTTTTATCTCCCTTTCTCCACTGTGCTCAAAGCCATCCACCAAAGTGCCCCAACAGAAAACCACCGGAGGGTGTGGTCTCTGCGTGTCCTGGGCAATGAACAGGGAAGCTATTTATTTCTAGGGCATCTCTGTTCAATGACTCATGTTTCGACTGGAAAATTGGCCACAGCTTTCTAGCAGCTCTTTCCTGCCAGCTCTCCTGGCTCCTACCCAGTGCTTCCACCACCCCTCCCCCTTTCTCCTTGCCTGGTCTGCTTTTATATTCCTAAAGCCCCCACTTAATAACAGTCATTGTTCCACGTTAACCTTGAGGATCTTGGAGGAAGGACAGTGAAGGGCGTTGCTGTGTGCTATAATGAGCATTTGGCTCTATAGCAGGTGGAAAAGGCTTTGGGGATCTGGGCAGATTAGGAGGAGAGGGGGCTCCAGCAGATGTTGAAGCAAGATGATGTATTGCCACTCACTCTGGGATTCAGACAATACCAGTGCGAAAGTAGAACAGGGAAAAGGGGGAAAAATTGATCCCTTTTGATACAAACTGGGCTACAAACCAGACACACTTGAAACAGCATTTACGGAAGACAAATTTGTTTCCAGGTCCTGGGTTTTCACCTACCCGTTTTCTCTTCCTAATGGCAGACCAATTGCCAAATTGTTCTTTTAATTGAATGTTAACTACAGCCAGGGTTTGACTTATTTCCCATCAGCTAAAGGGTGTTATTAACCTGATGTCTTGGAGTAAGAGAAACATGAAAATAGACACATCAAAAATTTCATTTTAGCATGTATTCAGAACCAGGAGTCCATATCAAACAAAGGTGAATGGCAATTAATGATTGATTTTACCATTTGAAGAAGCATATATTTATTCTTTTGCTTTGTACTAGGCAATAAAATATTAAAGAAAATACTGATATAAACAAACCTTCCATTCACTTTATGAAGAATCTTAATAGATTTATGCTGACTATTCCTAGTTCTGTTTTTTAATATTTTTCAATGTGTTTTATGAAATTCTAAATATAGAGATAAATTACCTACTTATTATATGGTTTTCATAATTATTCACATATATTTATACATATACATATATATATATTATACACACACACACACACACACACACACACACACATGCATTTAAGCATATAACATGTTTGGAATATGGAAGAACAGATGGGATCCAAGGGCTAATGAAATGTAACAACAAAAAAATCACAGTTCTCAAATGTTGATAACACTGATGAAGATAATTATGACCAAACTATTTTAGGGAATATTATATATGGACAGTTGTAAAAAATATTATTTCTAGAAGTTTTAGGCTCTTGGCATTTCCCAGAAGTTGATACATGCATTCTACTAAATCAATCTGGGCAAAAAAAAATAACTGGCAATTAGGGTAAAAAAATCTACTTATATTTTATTCTAGTCAAGGATGACAATAGAAGCTAGAAACTGTAACCTAAAACCTGTGTTTACTGGGGTCACATTGTTTGTGACTTAAATTATTTAGGGACAATCTATATGATAAAAATAAAATGATACAACAATGAAGAAATGATTAAACTTACTATGAAAACTCTGATATGAGAACCTTGTATCAGTCAGGGTTCTCCAGAGAAACAGATTCAAAAGGATATTTATTTGTTTGTTTGTTATAGGAGTTGGCTCACTGATTTTGGAGACCAAGAATTCCTATGATCTATCTGGTGAAAGCTGTAGAAGCAGGAAAGCCAGTGGTACAAGCTGATGGTGTCTCAGTCCAAAGGCCTGAGAATCAAGGGGCCAGGAGTCTGAATGCTGGTCTGACTCTGAAAGTCTGGGAACCCAGGCAGGAGGAGATGGATGTCTCAGCTCAAGCAGAGAGAGCAAATCTGCTTTCTTCTACCTCTTGGTTCCACTCACACCCTCACTGGATTGGATTATGTCCACTAGCATTAAAAATAGTCTTCTTTGCTTTGTCTATGGATTCAAATACTAATCTCTTCCAGAGAGTCCCTCACAAACTCATAAATAATGTTTTACCAGCTATTCTGGTCATCTCTAAGCCCAGTTAGGATGACACATAAAATTACTATAGAGTATGTGATATGACACACATATCACATACTCTATAGTAATAGTTAATTAACTAAAAATCTCTGAGTTCAGAGTTAATTATTTGGATTTATAAATTTAAACAACAGCAGTTAAGTATTTCCATTTTCATTATCATAAATCTGAATTAAATCATGTACTATAGAGTTTGTGTCTGTATTACCACAGCTATAAAATATTAATAATCACTAGCCAGTTAGGTAGTTCCTAGGAAAGATTAATAAAATTTTTCATTTTAAAGTTGTTAAATGTCCCATTTTCAGGAGCTGGGGTGGGAAATGAAGGAAGTGTTCAGTAATTTGAGTGACCTAATCATTAAGTCTTTTCCATTATTAATTTATATAAATTTGGAATTTTTTAACTCAAGAGTCAGATTTGTGTGATAGTAAGTATTCATTGGTGGCTCATTGGTAAAGAATCCACCTGCCAAAGAAACAGACATGGTTTCAATCTCCGGGTCATGAAGATCCCCTGGAGAAGGAAATGGCAACCCACTCCAGTATTCTTGCCTGGGGAATCCCAAGGACAGAGGATCCTGGCAGGCTACAGTCCATGGAGTCTCAAAAGAGTTGGACATGACTACAACTAAACAACAACAACAACAACAAAAAGTATTCATTAGGGAATAGTATTTTATGGAATTTTGGAACTGTGATTTAATCTTTAACAGGTAAAGTATACTGTTTTGAAATTTGATAAATCAGTTAGAATCTCATTAGTTTGAAATCATTAGATATTGGCATGGGGTAACTTTCTAAAATCTCTGGAGCCTTAATTTTCCTTATCCAGAGAAATCAGGATAAAAATAATACATGTTCCATATGATTACCAGGGTTAAGTGATGTATTAAAATTAAAACACAGCAGCTTTCATTCAGGCTATTAAAATGTTTGTTGTCTAGATTACTGTAGGCACTTTTTTGTGACTGTGGAAACAGGAATCAGGCATTTCTAAATAGATATTAACAAAAGTATTATATGGTATAATTTATGATGAATGTTCAGTAAAGTAAAAAAATGCATTATTACCTAATAATATTAAAATTTTGATGTCAATATTTTCCCTCAGATTTACTAAAACTCCCAACACTAAGTGCAACAAATATCCAAATCATGTAGTTCCTTGTACTGTTCTTGTGATTTAGTTGCTAAGTTGTGTCTGATTCTTTTTCCAATCCATGGACTATAGTCCACCAGGCTCATCTATGAATGGGATTTCCCAGGCAAGAATACTGGAGTGGGTTGCCATTTCCTCCTCCAGGGGATCTTCCAGACCCAGGGATCAAACCTGCATCTCCTGCATTGGCAGACAGATTCCTTACCATTGAACCACCTGGGAGCCCCAGTTCCTTGCATACGGACTACTTTATTGTCCTCTCCACAGCTATTAATGCAATATTCATCCACTCAATGACTATTAAACTCTTTTAAGCCAGAGCCCTGGTGATACACTGGTGATAAGACAGTTTCTCGCTCTCTTTTGTAAACAAAGCTTGCAAGTTGTGGTAAGGAGAACATCTTGTATTAATTCTGCTATGTGGGAAGGATTAGGAGGTATTGAGATGATGGAACCAGAGACACAAGAACTATTCATTCATTCAATTCAATAAATATTTAACTGAGTGACTATTATAATGCAGATTACATGGTAGACAGTTAATAGAGAAAGGTACTCAAGACAAAAGCCCTGCTCTAATGGAGCTCTCCTTTGCTTTTCACGTCTCTTCTTTTCACAGCTATTTGTAAGGCCTCCCCAGACAGCCATTTTGCTTTTTTGCATTTCTTTTACATGGGGATGGTCTTGATCCCTGTCTCCTGTACAATGTCACGAACCTCAGTCCATAGTTCATCAGGCACTCTATCTATCAGACCTAGGCCCTTAAATCTATTTCTCACTTCCACTGTATAATCATAAGGGATTTGATTTAGGTCATGCCCGAATGGTCTAGTGGTTTTCCCTACTTTCTTCAATTTAAGTCTGAATTTGGCAATAAGGAGCTCATGATCTGAGCCACAGTCAGCTCCCGGTCTTGTTTTTGCTGACTGTGTAGAGCTTCTCCATCTTTGGCTGCAAAGAATACAATCAATCTGATTTCGGTGTTGACCATCTGGTGATGTCCATGTGTAGAGTATTCTCTTGTGTTGTTGGAAGAGGGTGTTTGCTATGACCAGTCCGTTTTCTTGGCAAAATTCTATTAGCCTTTGCCCTGCTTTATTCCGTAGTCCAAGGCCAAATTTGCCTGTTACTCCAGGTGTTTCTTGACTTCCTACTTTTCAATTCCAGTCCCCTATAATGAAAAGGACATCTTTTTTGGGTGTTAGTTCTAAAAGGTCTCGTAGGTCTTCATAGAACCATTCAACTTATTCAGCGTTACTGGTTGGGGCACAGACTTGGATTACTGTGGTATTGAATGGTTTGCTTTGGAAATGAACAGAGATCATTCTGTCGTTTTTGAGATTGCATCCAAGTACTGCATTTTGGACTCTTTTGTTGACCATGATGGCTACTCCATTTCTTCTAAGGGATTCCTGCCTGCAGTAGTAGATATAATGGTCATCTGAGTTAAATTCACCTATTCCAGCTGAAACTCCAGTACTTTGGCCACCTCATGCAAAGAGTTGACTCACTGGAAAAGACTCTGATGCTGGGAGGGATTGGGGTCAGGAGGAAAAGGGAACGACAGAGGATGAGATGGCTGGATGGCATCACTGACTCGATAAACGTGAGTTTGAGTGAACTCTGGGAGATGGTAATGGACAGAGAGGCCTGGTGTGCTGCGATTCATGGGGTTGCAGAGTCGGACACGACTGAGTGACTGAACTGAACTGAACTGAACTGAATGGAGCTCTCCTTTTGAGGAAAATTGATACATTAAAAAACAATTCAAAAACAAAATTTAGTACAAATAATATATACACATCTGTTTGGATGATGAAGGCTGCCTAAAGGAGGTGATGCAGAAGTTTTATTTCTCAGGGACAATTATGAATTGACTTGATGAATCAGGTAGGAGAGAGGAGTAAGAAAAAATGGTTCACAAAACTTCTCTTGAAGGTTTACTTAGAAATTTCACTACTTGTCTAAATAAACATGATAGAGTATATAGTGGACATTTTGCCCAAATCATAGTGGACATTTTGCCCAGTTCATCCTTCAAGGAAGAATGTGTTGTCCAGATACTGGGCATGCTATTGTCAGATAGTCAGTTCAGTTACTCAGTCATGTCCAACTCTTTGCAACCCCATGGATCGCATAAGTATACCCTGTCCATCACCAACTCCCAGAGTTGCTCAAACTCATGTCCATTGAGTCAGGGATGCCATCCAACCATCTCATCCTCTGTCATCCCCTTCTCCTGCCTTCAGTCTTTCCCAGCATCAGGGTCTTTTCTAAAGAGTCAATTCTTCACATCAGGTGGCCAAAGTTTTGTAACTTCAGCTTCAGCATCATTCATTCCTTCAACATCATCATTCATTCCTTCTCATGAATATTCAGGACTGATTTCCTTTAGGATTGACAAGTTTGGTCTCCTTGCTATCCAAGGGACTTGCAAGTCTTTTGCAATACAACAGTTGAAAAGCATCCGTTTTTCAGCCCTCAGCTTTTTTTATGGTCCAACTCTCACATCCACACATGACTACTGGAAAATCCATAGCTTTGAATATATGGACCTTTGTCAGTGAAGTAATGTCTCTGCTTTTTAATATTCTGTCTAGGTTGGTCATGGATCTTCCCTATAATGCAGGAGACCCTGCAATGCAGAAGACCCGGGTTCGATCCCTGGGTCGGAAAGATCCTCTGGAGAAGGGAATGGCAATCCACTCCAGTATTCTTGCCTGGAGAATGTCATGGACAGAGGAGCCTGGCAGGCCACAGTCCATGGGGTCGCAAAGAGTCAGACACGACTGAGCAGCTAACACTACTACTACACTAGGTTGGTCATAGTTTTTCTCCTGAGGAGCAAGCATCTTTTAATTTCTTGGCTGCAGTCACCATCTGCAGTGATTTTGGAGCCCAAGAATAGTAAGTCTCTCACTGTTTCCATTGTTTCCCCATGTATTTTCCATGAAGTGATGGAACCAGATGCCATAATCTTAGTTTTTTGAATGTTGAGCTTTAAGCCAGTTTTTTCACTCTCCTCTTTCACTTTCATCAAAGGGCTCTTAAGTTCTTCATTTTCTGCCATAAGGGTGGTGTCATCTGCATATTTGAGGTTATTAATATTTCTCCTGGCAATCTTGATTCCGGCTTGTGCTTCATCCAGCCCAGCATTTTGCACGATGTACTCTTCGTGTAAGTTAAATAAGCAGGCTGACAATATACAACCTTGACGTACTCCTTTCCCAATTTGAAAACAGTCCATTGTTCCATGTCCAGTTCTAACTGTTGCTTCTTGACCTGCATACAGGTTTCTTAGGAGGCAGGTCAGATGGTCTGGTATTCCCATCTCTTTAAGAATTTTCCAGTTTGTTGTGACCCACATAGTTAAAGACTTTGGTGTAGTCAATAAAGCAGAAGTAGATGTTTTTCTGGAATTCTCTTGCTTTTCCTAAGATCCCACAGATGTTGGCAATTTGATTTCTGGTTCCTCTGCCTTTTCTAAATCTAGCTTGAACATCTGGAGTTTCTCAGTTCACGTACTGTTGAAGCCTAGCTTGGAGAATTTTGAGCATTACTTTACTAGCGTGTGAGATGAATGCAATTGTGTGGTAGTTTGAAATTCTTTGGCATTGCCTTTCTTTGGGATTGGAATGAAAACTGACCTTTTCCAGTCCTGTGGCCACTACTGAGTGTTCCAAATTTGCTGGCATATTGAGTGCAGCACTTTCACAGCATCATCTTTTAAGATTTGTAATAGCTCAGCTGGAATCTCATCACCCCTGCTAGCTTTGTTGTAGTGATGCTTCCTAAGGCCCACTTGACTTCGCATTCCAGGATGTCTGGCTCTAGGTGAGGGATCACACCATCATGGTTATTTGGGTCATGAAGCTCTTTTTTGTATAGTTCTTCTGTGTATTCTTGCCACCTCTTCTTAATATCTTCCGCTTCTGTTAGGTTCATACTGTTTCTGTCCTTTATTGTGCCCATTTTTGCTTGAAATGTTCCCTTGGTATCTCTAATTTTCTTGAAGACATCTCTAGTCTTTCCCATTCTATTGTTTTCCTGTATTTCTTTGCATAACCTCTAGATGTTATCCCCTTTAAGAAATTTCCTAAGCTGGACAGTGTTGCCTCATTCAAGGCCATGTCCTTATGAGGGAGAGCAACATCTCATGTCATATGGAGGGTTGGTCATTTGTGTTCAATATGGGGGAACAGGTACAGGCCATTTTAGCTTCAGAGATCCCAATAAGGTCAACCAAGGATAACATGAGGCCTGAGATACACTTCAACTTATCCCTCAGCATCTTTCCTTCCCCTGGCCAAGTTTTAAAATCGAGAGCTTCTCAATTAGCATCCTACACCTCTGTCTCAGAGTCTGCTTACTGAGAAATCCAACCTGTGACACTGTGATAATTGAAGAAAGTTAAAGAAATTTAATTGTGAATTTCTCTTTGTTTTTTGGATCCCTATAATATGAGCAATTCCCCCACTTTGTTTTTAATAGATTGCTCAAATATTAGTCACATCAGTCTGCATTGTACAATTAATTACTCAAATTTGGTTGAAAAATATTACTTAGAAAGCACAGCATAGAGCTGGGTTTTAGTCATGAATTTCTCATCCATTTATCATTTGATCATATTTTTGGATAACTGCTTGCCAAAGCTAAAAATTTTAATCAGAGCCATTTTTGAGTAGGAAAAGCAGAAAGGATGCCTTTGAAAGCAATAATCCCTTTTTTTGTTTGTTTCTTTTTACTTTTATACAATTTAAAAATAGTCAACTGGAATTTTAAATTTTAAATTGATAAATAAAATTGCATTTGCTCCTCGCCAAGTTGACTCATACATTTTACAGATGAAATTAGGTTAATTAAGATACTACAAATTCCATGAAGTTATTTATTTTACTCTTCTGTTGAATAGCAAATATTAGCTTTGGTTACACAATGTTCATGAGAAATAATTATCTTGAGAGGTTTCACAATATTTACTATGATAATTTGTTATATTGCATTACATAATATTTTAAAATATTTTGTAGTCATACAGCCTAATATTTCCATGCATACTCACAAAGAGGGTTTCTCAATGTGTGTATATAATGATTTTCCCCTTATACTGTGATAAAAATACAGATTAAAAAAACACAGCTTTTTTGTTTTCCTCTCTTTGCTTTGGCTAATAATGATGTGGCCCCATTTTCCCCAATTTTTGCCCTGTTACTTTCTATAAAGCCACAGGGACCATCTGAACAATAGGAATGACAAGGACATCAACAGTAAGAACAGCTAGTGTTCGTTAAACTCATATGCCATACACTTGTCATTTTCAAATTCCTTCACATGTTATCACTTCATTTAATTATAACAAAACTTTGGAAGTTGGTGCTATTATTTTCCCTATTTTAAAGATAACAAATGACCCTTGTCTAGAATGGGGCAGAACCACTGAAAGAACAGTGTACATCTTGATCACTTCTATCTTGGGGCTTAAATAAAATTTTCACCTGCTAATCAAGTGGAATGCATAGCTTGTATGTCTACTAGGAGAGGTGTGAAAAGAACCAGAGGATAAATCTTTCAAATTCTTCCAAATATAATATAAAGAATTCAGAAACAAAGAAATGAAGCAGAGAGATGGGTATTTTCTTTAGCTCTGTTTATTATGAAAAATAGCTACAGTTGTTTGTGCTTGTGTGTGTCTTGGGGTGGTGGTTGCTGTAAAATGGGAATTTACCAAATTGTCCAAGTATATGTCCATAGGTGTTTAAAATGTGATAGTTTTTCTTCTTTCTGATTTTCATAGTTTCCAATTTTATATATAGCATGTCTTGCTTGTGTATCTGAAATACTAATTTGAAAGAGTTTTCAATGCTAAGATTCTGCGTTCATAAATATTTGCCTACCACTATGACAAATAACTATGTATTGTCCCCTTATTTCCAAAGAATAACTCACTTTTTTCACTATATATGATGGTAAAACTTCATGTGTCCTATATAAACTGTGCTGAGAGCTGACTAAAGTAAGGTTCCAGAATCATCTTTATCAAATTCTGAATGTAACAGGGGCTGTTAGGCCACTGAAGCCTCTATATATTTTTGTAGTCATTAATATTTTAATCAGAAAGTTAATGTTATTTAAATTACTAGTTTAACTTTAGAGCCTCATTATAGTGCAATCTTCTCTTGCTTAGTGTTAGTGTTTTCTGAAGCTAAACACGCTGTGCCAGGTACACAGGGAATAGAGCACTGAAAGGGAGCACTGTGGTCCTATTCTTACCAAAATAAAGGCAGGGGTGGTGAGCCCAAATTCATTTTAGAATATCACTCAGATCTTTCACTTCATTTGGCTTTTATTATGAATTATTTATTAGCTCAAGGATGATAAAATCTCATGTTAAATCTCATGCTACAACTGATTTTCTGGGAAGATCCTGACCAATAACCAATAAGAACTGAAACAAATCTGCTAATCAATTTCCTTAGTATAGTCCAGCTGACATCAGCAGCAAAGCAAAGATGGACGTTTTTTGTATAACACAGGTAGAGATGGTGATTCTTCTTGTTTCATAGAAAATGTTAACTGCTAATTATCTCTGTATTGACACACAGCAAAACCACTCGGTCTGCCCAATATGTACACTTCTATACTCCACAACTGAAACTTAATAGAAACTTAAAAGTTTGGGTCTTTCATTTTTCTGGAGAAAATGTTAGGTCCTAGTCTGTTATCATTTTTAAATGCTAAACTTTTAATTAACTTAATCTATGTATACAAATGAAAAAAATCAACACTAAAAGGTAAAAATCTACTCTGAAATATTTACTATCATTTTGAATTTATTCAAAGTCACCATGGAAATGTGTGAATTTCTGATTCCTTAGAGTGTATTGTTGAGATGATCTCTATGTGTCAATACCCTGAGAACAGGGACTTACTGAGACTTGCCTCTAGCAAGTGCTAAGTGCCTGGGAACACATAATAAATATTTGATGATTGGAAGATGCTGGAATTAGAGGAAATACCAATTCTTAGCCAAAGGAATTATAAATACTATATACTTATTTGTATATTACTGTAACTATAAAACATTTTACTTAAGAGTTTGTTTTATTAATATAAATACCTGTTTTGTGGATGTAAGTATACTATGTATATACCATAGAAAACTTAGAAATTACAGAAATTATACATATATACACACATATACATACACAGAGAATAAAATTATAATTCTACCATTGGAAATAACTACCATTTGATGTTATTTACCTTCTAAATGTATATAGTTTTGCATAGTTAAGTTTACACAACAGATTCACTTTTGAACCCCAGTTAGAACAAAACGTATATCCATTAGAATGTTCATGACATTATATATGTATTTATATATATATATATATGTCTTTAAAATATTAGAAAAATATGGTAATTTATGTTTCTACAATTATTTAGGTTATCTATATTTTGGAGCTATTATTAATAGTGATAACTGCAATCAGTTTGTGAGAGTTTGCTCTGTGCCGGTCATTGTGCATCTTTATGCACAAATCCATTATACTAGGTATTATCTTTTTCAGGTGAAAGAATTTGGTTAAAAAAGATTAAACATTTATCTCAAACTAACTACTAGTTTATGGTTAAGGCAGAGTTAAAAACTGGTTTTTCTTTCATATTAACCACTTTGTTGTTTTGGCTCTGTATTAGATATGCCGCCTTCGTAAACATCTCTGTGCATGTTTTAGATTATGTCTTTAAGTACATTCTCAGAAACAGAGTTGTAGAACTAAAGGGATGAAGCCTTTTTCAAACTTTTAACATAATAATAACATAATTATTTTCTAAGTTATTTTCAAAATGCATTAATCAAATTTATATTGTTATCCAAATGAGTTCAGGAGATCTAAGTATTGGTTAATAATTACGTTGTTTACTATTTGTTAATTAGATGGGCCAAATGCATTTTATGGATTTAACTCTCGTGTTTTTTATTTTTAGGCATGGTAAACATCTTTTAATATATTCATCAACTGTCTATATATTTCTTGTGTGATTACTCTGTTACACTGCTTAGTTTATTGCTCAGGTTTTAAGTGTTAATCTTATGATAGTGGTTAATTGTACTGATCTCTAAACTCTTCAGATAGTTAGGAAGTTACCCAACGTGGACACATTTATTAACAAACTTTTATATAACCATTCTTCGGTATCAGGCACAGTTCAGGACATAGCATATCTACTCCTCATATTTCCTTTAAAGACAGGTACTATTATTATCCTTATTGTTACAGATGAGGAAATCAGAGGAAGTAAATTTCCCTAGCTCACAGAACTAGCAAGGAAAGAAGTTGAACTCGGACAGGCTGGCTGAAGCAATCATGCTCTTATACCAAATATGTCTTGCAAATATTTCCCAAGCTTCACATTGTCTATTTTATTTGATTTATTAATATATATGTTAAGAATTAGTTTCATATAATCAAATCCATTGTTCTGTACCTTCCCCTCAGGTACAGTTATTCTTTTCACATATATTCTAAGAAAATCAAACAATTACAAAAATTGCTCTGTCAGATATGTTTCTACCAATATTGTTTACAACAGCAAAACAGCTGGAATTAACTGAAATTTTAAACTGAGGATTGAACAAATATGACGTATTCAGGTACGATGTTGTGGAGTTATTAAAAATGGGGAGTCTGTATATTTGTGGACATAGAATGCAGTCACCATATTGGTAAATACAAAGGTAAACTTTAGAAATAGGAACTCACCTATGTTAAAAAATTTATGCATACATGTTTGTGTACACCTACTAATATATAAAGGTTTCTCTTGGCTACTTATCTCTTTTAAAAAGCATCCTAAAATGGGAATTAATTATTGGTGAAAAATAGCTTTAAAAAGGTCAAGGTCATAAAACCCACTACTGGGCATATACTCTGAGAAAACTATAATTCAAAAGGACACATGAATTCCAATATTCATTGCAGCACTATTTACTAGGATATCGAGATAACCTAAATGTCCATCAACAGATGAATGGATAGAAAAGATGTGGTACATACATACAATGGAACACTAGTCAGCCATAAAAGGAACAAAACTGGGTCATCTGTAGTGATGGGGATGGATCTAGAGTCTATCATACAGAGTGAAGTAAGTCAGAAAGAGAAAAACAAAATATCATGTATTAACACATACATATAGAATCTAGAAAAATAGCAGAGATGAACCTATTTGCAGAGCAGTAATAGAGACACAGACTTGGAGAATGGACATGTAGACACAAGGGAGGAAGGGGAGGGTGGGAAAAATCAGGAGAGAAGCATTGACATGTATACACTACCATTTGTGAAATAGAGAGCTAGTGCAGGTAACAAATTCAAGGGATTTGATCTGTTAGACAGAGTGCCTGAACTACTATGGAGGGAAGTTCATAACATTGTACAAGAGGTAGTGACCAAACTCATCCTCAAGGGAGAAAAAAAATGCGAGAAGGCAAAGTGGTTTGTCTGAGGAGGACTTACAAACGGCTGAGAAAAGAAGAGAAGCAAAACACAAAGGAGAAAGGGAAAGATATACCAACTGAATGCAGAGTTCCAGAGAATTGCAAGAGAGATAAGAAAGCCTTAAGTGAACAATACAAAGAAATAGAAGAAAACAATAGAATGGCAAAGACTAGAGGTATCTTCAAGAAAATTGGAGAAAAAAGGGAACATTTCTTGCAAAGTTAAGGCACAATAAAGGACAGAAATGGCAAGGACCTAACAGAAGCAGAAGAGATTAAGAAGAGGTGGCAAGAATACACAGAAGAACTGTCCAAAAATGTCTTAATGACCCAGATAACCACAATGGTGTGGTCACTTACCTAGAGCCAGACATCCTGGAATGCAAAGTTAAGTGGGCTTTCGGAAGCATCACTATGAACAAAGCTAGTGGGGGTGACAGAATTCCAGTTGAGTTATTTAAAATCCTAATAGATGCTGCTGTTAAAGTGCTGCATACAATATGCCAGCAAATTTGGAAAACTCAGTAGTGGCCATAGGACTGGAAAAGGTCAGTTTTCATTCCAGTCCCAAAGAAAGGCAATGCCAAAGAATGTTCAAATTACTGTATAATTGCACTCATTTCACATGCTAGCAAGATTATGTTAAAAATCCTTCAAGCTAGGCTTCAACAATATGTGAACCGAGAACTTCCTGATGTACAAGCTGAATTTAGAAAAGGCAGAGGGACCAGAGATCAAATTGCCAACATCTGCTGGATCAAAGAAAAAGCAAGGGAATTCCAAAAAACATCTACTTCTGCTTTATTGACTACACTAAAGTCTTTGATTGTGTGGATTACAACAAACTGGAAAATTCTTATACAGACAGGAATATCATTCCACCTTACCTGCCTACTGGGAAACCTGTATGCAGAAGAAGAAGCAACAGTGAGAAACAGACATGGGACATAGGACTGGTTCAAAATCAGGAAAGGAGTACGTCAAGTCTGTACACTGTCACCCAGGTTATTTAACTTAAATGCAGACTGCATTATGTGAAATGCCAGGCTGAAGGACTCACAGACTGGAATTAAGACTGCCTGGAGAAATATCAACAACCTTAGATATATAGATGACACCAACCTAATGGCAGAAAGCGAAGAGGAACTAAAGAGCCTCTTGATGAGCATGAAAGAGGAAAGTGAAAAAAGCTGGCTTAAAACTCAACATTCAAAAAACTAAGATCATAGCACCTGGTCCCATCACCTCATGGCAAATAGATGGGGAAACAATGGAAACAGTGACACATTTTATTTTCTTGGGCTCCAAAATCACTGTGGATGGTGACTGCAGCCACGGAAGATACTTGCTACTTGGAAGAAAAGCTATGACAAACCTAGACAGAGTACATCACTTTGCAAACAAAGGTCCATGTAGCCAAAGCTACATTTTTTTTCTAGTAGTCAAGTATGGATGTGAGAGTTGGACCATAAAGAAGGCTGAGCACAGAACTTAATTGTGGTTCTGGAGAAGACTCTTGAGACTCCCTTGGACAGCAAGAAGATCAAACTAGTCAATCCTAATGGAAATCAATCCTGAATATGAACTGGAAGCACTGATGCTGAAGCTCCAGTACTTTGGTCACCTGACGTGAAGAGCTGACTCATTGGAAAAGACCTTGCTGCTGGGAAAGTTTGAAGGCAGGAGGAGAAGAGGACGACAGAGGATGAGATGGTGGATGGCTATACAGACTCAATGGACCTGAGTTTGAGCCAGCTCTGGGAGACAGTAAAGGACTGGGAAGCCTGGTGTGCTGCAGTTTATGGGGTTGCAAAAAGTTGAACATGACTTAGAAACTGAACAACAATAGCGGGAAGACGCTGTATAGCACAAGGAGTTCAGCTCGGTGCTCTGTGATGACCTAGGGGGTGGGAAGAGGGGTGCAGGAGGAGGCTCAAGAAGGAGGGGATATGTGTATCTGTGTAGTTGGTTTACTTTGTTGTGCAACAGAAACTAACACAACATTTAAAGCAATGATACTTCAATAGATAATTCAAGATTCTAAGTGTGACATCAATGCAAATGGTACACTGATAAAAGTTAAGAAACACCCTTATTTCCAGAAAAAGGGCTTTCTTTATCAAAAGTTCAAAGAAATACTCACCTGTTTTTTGGTTGATAATCTTTCTGCAATACAATCAATATTAAACTTTTTTTTTTTTGGATCACTCTTTAGATCTCTTTATGCACTGTAGGTGTCAAACACAAGCAATCTCTTTGTAGGTAAAACTGGCCATGCTCTCTTATACATAGATCTCTCTGTGTATACACTCAATACACCATTATTAACTGGATATTTATTCTTGGAAACATAAGAGGCCCATAGTGAATACACACTGACCATTGAATGAAGAGCCTGTACTAGCACACTGAGCAGATCCAATCCCCTTGTAGGTTAAATTCAAAATCCAGTTATTTAATTATTATACATGTACATGTGCACCAAAGTGTATGCTCGGAGGGGAGAGACTTTTATCAACTGATCGTTTTTGTATTCTCAGCTCCTAGATCAGTACCTGGCACATAGTGGGTGCTCAATAATCACTGTTTCCACAAGTAGTAGCTAAAATAACCCACTCATCCCAACAACTGACAAGGGAGCTGAGTTTTACTGCCATCATCTCACAGATCACACACCTAAAGCTAAGAGGATATATGTAACTTGCCCAAAGTTGCACAGTTGGTAAATGCTGGATATGGGACTTTAGCCACATGGTCTGATGCTGAAGATCCCATAAGCGTACCGTACACCCTCTCGAGACAGACCACTCTGGAAGTTCTCTGAGGACACAGACTCAATAAACATTTTCCATTGCTCTACTGCCATGTAAATATCCTCTCATTCATTTCTTTGGCAAAAATTTATCAGGTGCTTATCATGTGCTTGTTTTAGACGCTGGGATTACAATGATTAGAACAAAAAAGTCAGGTGAGGCTACTGTCTGCACAGTTCACACATTCTTTTGGAAAGAGACAAACAACAAGTGTGCCAAGTAGGGAATAAATAAGATAATTTTAGAGAATGATACGTGCTCTGAGGAGACTTTAAATAGGCTGATTGGGGATGGCTCTTCTGAAGAGAAGGGGCCCTTCACAGGAAGAATTTAGAGCAGACTGTCAAAGGCACAGGATCAAATAGCAAGTGCAAAAGCCCTGAGTAAGAAATGAGCTGGGCACGTTTGAGGATATAAAATGGCCAGTGTGCTCAGAGCAAGGGAACAAGGGATAAAGTGGGAGCTGGCTTGGAAGTCCTTCAAAGTCATTTGATTTGGACTTCTTAAAGCTAACACAGAATAAATGTTCAATCTAGGGCTTTCTAGCTAATAAATGATATAATACCCCATTAAAGAGCAATTACAAATCATTAATCCCTTTACCCAAACATAAGAATTTCGACTTACAACAATACTTTTTAACAAATTAAGAGGGAACATAGAGATAATATAAACTAGCATTATGAACCCTGTGAGTCTAAAATAAATCACTAGGGATGATGTTAGACTGGCTATACAAAAGGTGGCTTAACACTGGCATTGGCTTTCAAGAGAAATCATGGAATCTCCCCTCTGGAGATGGTTTAAAATAGGATTAGA
Organism: Bubalus bubalis; assembly: GCF_019923935.1. Taxonomy (NCBI): domain Eukaryota; kingdom Metazoa; phylum Chordata; class Mammalia; order Artiodactyla; family Bovidae; genus Bubalus; species Bubalus bubalis. The sequence goes on along the minus strand of NC_059165.1, from coordinate 21,584,431 downwards.
TATGTTCACTCAGTGCAGTCTTGCCTGAAAGCCTCTGCTGACCTCTCAAGGTCTTGCCAGTCCTATGATTCTGTGATAAAATTAGACTCTTTCATTGGGCAAAAACAATCCAGGGTTCACCATGCCAGCTGCAACCTGGCATAATTGGAAGGGACTGATTTTGGAGGAGTGTACCTCCTATAGCCAAGACAAGATGCAATTAACAGATCCCCCAACCGCTCTTATTTCATGCTGTACTGAGTACTCTGCTGGTTCTCGGCCAATAATGGCTGGTATCAGTGATACAAGCAAAGTCAAGTGGTCTGATCCATGATTAAATAGTACATGTCTTTATTAGATGCTGACCTTGCTTTGAACAGCATGCCTTCAAGAATTGTGTACCTATTAGTTGATTCTTTGAGCCTTGAAAATAGGAACCAGATGAATCCAATAATGAATTTTTATTTGGCCTCTTTTCTGCCATTCTCAGGATGAAATAACTCAAGTTCTGATGTCATGGATCCTTAACCTCATTAAGCCATTCAGCTCGATTGTTCAGCTACTTAATCATCAGCACTTATCTGCTGAGCTTATATCTAGTGCCTTCCTACCCAGATGGATGAACTTAAGGAAATTACTAAACTCCCCAGCGCCTTGGTTTCTTTATCTACCTATTAGAGAGAATACTAGTTCCTGTCTCATAGACTTGACGTTAGAATTAAATGAGATAATACAACGTAGGCTTTTCCCTATCCTATCCTATCTCAGATGTTCATTTAACATAAAACACCATCAGATATAAGCATAAGTTTACTTGATGGTGATTGCAGCCATGAAATTAAAAGATGCTTACTCCTTGGAAGGAAAGTTATGACCAACCTAGATAGCATATTAAAAAGCAGAGACATTACTTTGCCAACAAAGGCCCATCTAGTCAAGGCTATGGTTTTTCCAGTGGTCATGTATAGATGTGAGAGTTGGACTGTGAAGAAAGCTGAGCACCGAAGAATTGATGCTTTTGAACTGTGGTGCTGGAGAAGACTCTTGTGAGTCCCTTGGACTGCAAGGAGATCCAACCAGTCCATTCTAAAGGAGACCAATCCTGGGTGTTCATTGGAAGAACTGATGCTGAGGCTGAAACTCCAATACTTTGGCCACCTCATGCGAAGAGTTGACTCATTGGAAAAGACTCTGATGCTGGGAGGGATTGGGGGCAGGAGGAGAAGGGGACGACAGAGGATGAGATGGCTGGATGGCATCACCAACTTGATGGACATGAGTTTGAGTGAACTTCAGGAGTTGGTGATGGACAGGGAGGCCTGGCATGCCGTGATTCATGGGGTCGCAAAGAGTCGGACACGACTGAGCGACTGAACTGAACTGAACTTACTTGCTTTTATTGTTTTTCTTCCACTCCCTACCTTCCCTTATCCTCTGTCAGCAGGTGTGTGCACACACTCAGATATAAGTTCCATAAGGACAAAGACCCTCTTTGACTCATGCATAAACATCCCCGGATAAATATGCATGAAGTAAAAAAAAGAATGAAAACATCTTGCACAATGGTTTCTGGTGTGTGGTCAGCATTCCATAAAATGCTAGGTGATTAATTTTTTTTTTCTTGGAAATAATGTTCAACATTTGAAGCAGCCTGGAGCCAAGGGCACAGTGAAGGGAGCTTGCACAATGGACAAGAATTTGCTTCTGGCTTTGCCAACAATAACATGAACTGGGACAAACAACTTTATCCCTTCAGTTTCCTTACATGCAAATCACTTCCATATATGAGATTCTCTGAGATCTGTATTCTTACTAGTGTTGTCTCACTGTTTTGTAAACATAGGTCTTGTTTCTTAGAACAAAGAGGTGTCAAAACCAAGGAAAGAATGTAGTTAGGCTGTTAGATGCTCTCACAACCAGCACCCCTATTTCCTGGCACCTCCCATTGTAAAGTGAGGAAACCAGAAAAACAGAAAGATGAAAGAATGCAGTGATATTGATACATGACGGCTTCCCAGTGGACATCCTCACAGCCTCCCTGTTTACCCAGTTCCAGTTCATGAAACGCAAAGGTAGGGAAAACCCTTCAAGCTTGGATTAGCCAAAAGAAACTGAGCAGCTTGTTTCTCGATCATTTTTGTTTCCCCTGCATGCTGAATTATCTATGTTTGATTTATGAGGAAATTTTCTTTCAGTCTCTTTCATAGAGACCTTTGCTTTTTTGCTTACTTTTTCCACTTATTCACCATATGCAGGACTTACACTCAGGCTTCACAAATAGGTCATGTTGAGAAAGAGAGCAGTGTAAGGCACAAGCCTCAATTTTCAGAAGAAGCGACAACAAACCTGGAGATTCAGAGTCTAATACAGCTCCTTTCCATGTTAAATTTAGAATGGCATTGAAACATGTATAATATCATATAAGAAGTGAATAGCCAGTCCAGGTTCAATACAGGATACAGGATGCTTGGGGCTGGTGCACTGGGATGACCCAGAGGGATGGTACGGGGAGGGAGGTACACGTGTACACCCGTGGCGGATTCATGTTGATGTATGGCAAAACCAATACAATATTGTAAAGTAATTATCCTCCAATTAAATAAATTTAAATTTTAAAAATAAAATACTTATGCAAATTCAAGATAAGAGCATATATGCTGGTTTGTGTTTCGATAAATAATTATCTGAAAAGCATAAGAAGGTGAGGACAATTATCAAAGAGCAAAGAAAAGGGGAAAGACAGCCAAATAACGAGAAGGAAAAATGTGTGCAAGAAGAATAAAAAGAATTCTCGAACTAAAAACGGACAGACAGGCTATCAACAGGTGGACTAATAACTTGAAAAAGTAGTTTAAGGGCAAAGTTTTAAATTTTTTTAAACTCTTTTTTTCCCCCAGAATTTAGAAATTAGATGGTGATTTGATTGGAGAGATGTTTTGAAAAGGGAAAAAATGAATAGTAGAAATGTCTAAAGATGCTGATTGAGAGGAACAACAAAGCCAGATGGCATAAATGGCATCTTTAGGGATTTTGTGGCATCAGAAGCTCTGCTAACAAGTGCCCCCTCTGTCCTGAAAACGCTGCAGCCATGCTCTGAGCATGCTCTGTGTCCTCAGCTAGCCACGTTAACCCACTTACTGTGCTTGACCCTAAAGCTTCTAACTTTCTCTCAGCTATTCAGTCTCTTGATTTTTTAGCTGTGTTCAGTACTTCATCAAGCTGATTTTGCTGCCCTTTAGGACATCTTAATCAGTAAAAGTTGTGTAGTGAAATATTTGTGCATATTGATACTAAAGGATCTGAAGCAGCTATTGAAAAAGAATGAGGACATCTATATGAAGCAGATTCACAGAGATGAATCTAAAATCAAGCTGCAGAATAATTTGTATAGGATGATCCAATTCTCATCACTATAAACAACACATATCGATCACTTGTATAATGCTATAGAAATGCAGGAATATATGTATAATAGCTAGCTTTGGTTTTCTGAGAAGTGGGGAGGGATAGAGAATGACAAAGAGCAGTGGGAATGATTATTAATAAAGTAGAAACTTCTATCTCTGTACAACTAAGAAAAATCAGGAGAATAAGATATAGTCAAAGGGATGTAAGCAGAAGTTATTGTGTGCTACTTGCAGAAGAATTTATTTCAAGGCAGCTTGCATGCACCCTTCTGCCCTTCCCATTGTGCTCTTTCCTGCTGCCTGAAATACTGACATGAGGACTGGCCCTGTAGCAGCCACTTTGGACCGTGAGGATGGAAGCCACACACTTGGAGGATGATGAAACAGAAAAAGAGAGAAAGGAAGGTTTTCTGATGACTTCAATGGTGTCAATTACTACACCTGAAGTGGCTACTTCTGGTGAATTTAGTCCTAATTTATAAAGTCAGATACAGGAAAACTAGGTGCATATAGAAAATAACATTTCTTATGGGATAAAAACAATTATAAAGTCAGATTCCATATTATTTCTTTTGTAACACAGGCATATTCCATGTATGCTCAGATCTAGAACAGCTCACTTGTTAAATCATGATAATCCTGGGTGTGTCTATTTTGCTTCTGTAAAACACTACTCATTCCAATGAATAATTGAATGTTTGGAGCTGTCGTGAGAGTTCTTGGTTTCTGCCTTTCTCCTACTAACAATAGAAGGCCTTGATTGGATTGATTAAGCAAAAATAAAAGTGCACTGAGGCAAGAGTGCTATAATTGCTTAAACGTGTTTTTAAGGGGTCAAAGAGCTAAGCTGTGAAATTTCAGACAACAAAACATCAACTGTAAATAAGAAATCTGAGCTGAAACGAAGCACAAGCCTTGTTCAATGACATGAGAACAGACCTGGAAGTAAAGCTGTCTACTGGGTTCGAATTCCAGCTCTGCCATCTAATTGTCATTTGTGCCCGAGTGATATTATTTGGTTTACCGATGCCTCATTAGTGCAATGGGATAACTGACCCATAGGGAAAGGAAACACCCCATGGCTGAGTGAAGCATGGTTGAGGGAACTTTGTGGAAGTCCTCACTCCATGAAATAAGGTATGTTTCTGAAAGCATATGTTCCCAGTCAACCAGATACTATACTTAAACTCAAAACATGATATGATCCCTGGAAAATGGTGTTTTCAATAAATGATGACTGGCAAAGAAGAAGGAAGTGTGATGGTGCATAAATGGTTGTAAGCAGACAGCACTCCTCTTCACTCCTCCCAGTTGTCCATAGCCACAAACATGAGAAGTAACTGTAGTACAAACTCCTTTTATTACACAGAAAGGTGCTAACACCACACAATGAGAACAACTGTCCTGAATCTCCTATGCAGTCCAATTTCCTTTTTAAAAACTTTGATTAAACAGACAATGGGAATTATTATCCCCACTTTACAGATACTGTTGTTGTCATTTAGTTGCTCAGTCGTGTCTGACCCTTTGAGCCTCCATGGACTGCAGCACGCCAGGCTTCCCTGTCCTTCACCATCTCTCAGAGCTTGCTCACACTCATGTCCATTGAGTCAGCGATGCCATCCGACCATCTCATTCTCTGTTGTCCCTTTCTCCTCCTGCCTTCAATCTCTCCCAGCATCAGGGTCTTTTCAAATGAGTCAGTTTTTGCATCAGGAGGCCAAAGTATCGGAGCTTCAGCTTCAGCATCAGTCCTTCCAATGAATATCCAGGACTTATTTCCTTTAGGATGGACTGGTTGGATCTCCTTGAAGTCCAAGGCACTCTCAAGAGTCTTCAGCAACACCACAGTTCAAAAGTATCAATTCCTCGATGCTCAGCCTTCTTTACAGTCCAACTCTCACATGCATACAGGACTACTGGAAAAACCATAGCTTTGACTATATGGACTTCTGTTGGCAAACTAATGTTTCTGCTCTTTAATACGCTGTCTAGGTTTGTCATACCTTTCTTCCAAGGAGGAAGTGTCTTAAATTCATGGCTGCAGTCACCACCTGCAGTGATTTTGGAGCCCAATAAAATAAAGTCTCACTGTTTGCATTGTTTCTCCATCTATTTGCCATGAAGTGATGGGACCAGATGCCATGATCTTAGTTTCTTGAATTCTGAGGTTTAAGCCAGCTTTTTCACTCTCCTCTTTCACTTTCATCAAGAGGCTCTTTAGTTCTTCTTCGCTTTCTGCCATAATGGTGGTCTTATCTACATATCTGATGTTATTGATGCTTCTCCCAGCAATCTTGATTCCAGCTTATGCTTCATCCAGCCAGGTATTTTGCATGATGCGCTCTTCATATAAGTTAAATAAGCAGGGTGACAATACACAGTCTTTCCCAATTTGGAACCAGTTTTTTCCATGTCCAGTTCTAACTGTTACTTCTTGACCTGTATACAGGTTTTGCAGGAGGTAGGTAAGGTGGTCTGGTATTTCCATCTCTTTCAGAATTTTCCATGGTTTGTTGTGATGCACACACTCAAACTTTAGCATAGTCAATGAAGCAGAAGTAGAAGTTTCTCTGGAATTTTCTTTACAGATGAAGTTGATCAAATTCATGGACAAGAAATAAGTTGACCAAGGTCACTTAAGTACTGAATGGCAGAGCTGGGATCTAAATCCACATTTCCAACTCTAAATCTAGTAGACTAAATGCACCATATACTGCTCTGCATGGGATATAATGGAGCAGGTTGTAACTAATATGCACGCTTGACAGGGCATATTTAAGATGTGAGAGTTATTCCATTTCCCTCCAAGTTGCATATGCTCTTGACAACACTAAATAATCTCAAGCACACACACACAAACCATATTTGCACTTTAAGAAGGGAAGAAGAACCAGCTCCTGGGTTTCCTGGAAGGAGTTTCCATATGAAAATAAGCATTCATATGAAGAGTATAACCGTGTTGTTAATAATTTAGTAGTAATGCAGACTCTTGTCATTAGCATGGAATTTTCAAGGCAGAATCTCAGATAGCCACAGGTCAGAAACTCTAGAGGACAAAAGGTACATAGATTTTGTTCACTCTTGACTCCTCAGGGCTAAGAACAAGACCAGCTGAATCAGATGAAGTAAAACTGAAGGAGGAAACAGACAGAACAGGCTCCATCTTGAAAGCAGGACTCCATCCTGGGCTGGACTGTGGACTTTGAGCTATGTGCCCAGTATCTATGGAAACAACATACCAACTGGAAAACCAATCGATGGAAAACCGCTGATGGAAGAGCCCCAGGGCTCATACCTAGAATCTCCACCACCTAAAAGAATACCCTAATTATCTGTGTAACCCAATAGAATCATATATTCTATTATGCTTATTGGGGTATGACCACAGGCCTACTGATAATTGTCCACTGTTAACTACCTAGGCTTAAGGCATATGAATCATGGGTTAACTTTGTATCTTTCTTTTCCTTTGTTCAGACTAGTTTCAGGGAATTTGGGGAGGTGGGTTTGGGCATGTACACTTAGGGTATATAAGGTTTTCACAAAAACTGGTCGGTATCCTTGGCTAAGAGGAGACTCTGCCTTGGGCCCACCGGTGTAATAAACTGCACTCCACTATCTGCATCGTCCTTCTGAGTGAGCTTGTTTCCCGGAACGCGTGGCTACAAGAAAACAATATTTGTAGAAGAAATGGATGCTTGAAACTGATTCTTCTGTCTGCATTTGAAGGGTCCTTTTGAATGTCTAGTCATTGTTAGACTTTGATTTCTCTATTTAGCCATCAACTTTAGAGTCTTAAGAACTTACATAATGACATTCACAAGACTCTAAGCCCACAAGGGCAGAAAAAGATGACTTTTTTTTTAACGATTCTATTCTCAGGAATATCATAGTGCCTGGTGTAGGTATAATCCTCCCAGTGTTTATAAATCAATGATGTTCTAGATTCATTTCCACATAAACAATGAGTTCAGTACAGTAACTAGAAATCAAATGGCTTTGAAGAGTCAATGCGGGTTTTACAAGAGGCTAGCTTTATAGTTAGCAGACTACAAAGCACAGTCTCCAGTGGAATCATTTATTTATGGAGACTTAAGAAAAATCTTAACAGAAAAACAAAATGTATGAATTAGGTCATCAGTTACCATTGGTTTGAGTTTAGACCAAAACGAAGAAGAGAACTCATCTTTGTAGCCCCAGTTCAAACACAGATAAAAGTGATGACCCTTTCATTAATTTGGATCATAATTGCCCTAACTACATGAAACAAAAAAAGATTTATTTCTGTTCCTGTGGCCACAGGATGTGCTCCAACACTCCTGAGGTGTGGAGTTTGCCTGAAGCAGACAGGAAGCCCTCTACTTTGGAGAGCGCACAACCCTTTTTAAGGTTTAGATCTCACAGGAGAGCTGTGTCAGCACTAATGAGAGAAAACCGGTCACCCTAGAGCAAAGTCCCTCTGCCAAGAGGACCAAGAAGGAATTTCTGTAGGAATCTTACAGGAAAAAAATCCATCAGAGGATCAGTAGTAACTCAGACCATTAAACACTTTCAGCTTCTGCTAAAGAAAATAATTAAAAATCTAAATGAATCCAAAGGAATCTGACAACTGATGAAAAATGACTTAGAAAACAACACATTTTCTCTGCATGTGTTTTCCTCTCCACTGAGAAGAGAGTTAGGCACCTCCCCTGGCCAGAGCTGTAGACCAGGGCAGAGAATAAAATATTTATGAAATCATACATGTCAGAAATAGAAACAACCTTACAACAACACAATTAAACTATTAATTAATAGGTAAGGAACTCAAGAACCAGAAAAGAAAAATGAATTGTCCAAGATCACTCTATCAGTCTCTGGCAGACCTAGAATTAAAAACCAGTTCTGAACTCCCATCCAATTCAATGTGTTAATATTTTTGTGTTAATTTGTAAGTAACTGAACCGTATTTGCCATGGAAGCTGGTAACCTAGTCTATAGAAACACAAATTTGCAATTATGAATTTTTGAATTCAGCATCATAAATCATGAAAATTCACATTAAGTGCATATAAGATTGTAAAACATGACACATATACCAGAAGAGTTAAAATTAAAAATGCTCCCAATATCTAGTGATGGGAAGGGTTTGCAACAACTGGAATCCTTATATGCTGGTGGGAGTTTAAATTGCTTCTACAACTCTGTAAGACCATTCGTCAACATCTACTAGAGCAGTTTGCATAGCACTCTATGGCCCAGATTTATACTCCAAGACATAAACCTAAGATAAATAATAATGCGTTCACACAAGGATCTGAATATGAATGCTTAGTCCAACTAAGCATGGCTCAAAACCTGAAACAGCCCCATTGTCCATTAAGTACACTGAATCAATATATTTTGCTATATTCATACAAGGGAATTTACACAGTCATGAAAAAACTAATTTTCTGCTTCATACAATAATTTGAGTGGCTACCACAGATATGGGAGAAGGCAATGGCACCCCACTCCAGTATTCTTGCCTGGATAATCCCATGGACGGAAGAGCCTGGTGGGCTGCAGTCCATGGGGTCACTAAGAGTCGGACACGACTGAGCGACTTCACTTTCACTTCTCACTTTCATGCATTGGAGAAGGAAATGGCAACCCACTCCAGGGTTCTTGCCTGGAAAATCCCAGGGATGGCGGGGCCTGGTGGGCTGCCGTCTATGGGGTCGCACAGAGTCGGACACGACTGAAGCGACTTAGCAGCAGCAGCAGCAACCACAGATATGGGCTTCCTTGATAGCTCAGCTGGTTAAGAATTTGCCTGCCATTCAGGAGATCCTGGTTCATTCCTGGGTGGAAAAGATCTGCTGGAGAAGGGATAGGCTACCCACTCCAGTATTCTTGGGCTTGCCTTGTGGCTCAGCTGGTAAAGACTCCACCTGCAATGTGGGAGACCTAGTTTCTATCCCTGGGTTGGGATGATCCCCTGGAGAAGGGAAAGGCTACCCACTCCAGTATTCTGGCCTGGAGAATTCCATGGACTGAATAGTTGGTCTCAAAGAGTTGGAAACTTTCACTTTCTTTCACCTCAGATATAATGATGACTGAATGAAGCCAGACACAAAAACAACTATTACCTGATTCCATTTATGTGATGCTAAGGAACAGACAAAACTAATCAGTTATGGCAGAAAACAAAATAGTGGTTACGTCTTGGTGGAAGGAGGCGTGAGAGGGGTGGGTAGATGCTGGTATTGACTATGAAGGCACATAGAGAACTGTCCAGAGTATCAAAACTGTTTTACAATGTGTGTGTGTGTGTGTGTGTGTGTGTGTATCCATTTAACTAGTATCAAGTTATACATACTTACATATACCATGGTTATCAACTGAGCTGTACACTTTAGGCTTATACACTTCCCCCCTCCATGGTATATATATTTATACCTTAATTAAAATTCTTGGAAATTGATTCTGAAAAAAAGCTTTTGAGTATGAATAATGTATATTCTCATTGAACAGAAGGGTATAGTAAATTTTCAAGCAAAGTAAAATGTTTGAACAATTCAGGCTACTTAATGACATATTAAATGAATAATATTTATGTTGCAGAAGCAGAAATGCTCATACTACAAAAACTGTGAGTTGTAATAATGCATTGAAGGGCTATAACATCATTCCTTGTGATATTCTGTGCTCTTTCATCATTACTCCTTATGCTCAGAAAAATAAATCTTGAGTTTTAATAGTTCAGATGAACAAGAAGAGCTATTTAAGGGAAGGACCAAATGATGCAAAGAACTCAGAGAACAGACAGTTTGAGCAGGTGATGTATTGTTAGTGAATCTTTGTTATAAGTCACAGTTTAAGCATGGAGAGAGAATAAAGAGGTGGCTTGAAAAATAAAAGGAAGGGCGAAATTGTAGGACACAGAGGTAACTATGGGGATTTTTAGGACCAGGATGGGAGACTTTTCATTACTACCACTACCATCTCCTCCTGGCATGTCACATAATCTTATTAGGCATCTCTACAAGGAGAAGAGCATGTCTGCAGATCTAGGTTACTTTTTAACAGTTCATGAACAATGTCTAAAATTTCAATTTTGTCAAAAACCCCAAATACCAATTTTCGTTTTCATGTCACTTTTGTCAAAGGCTTGCTCTAATTGTCAGAATAATGAGGCTATATCAAAATAATCATTGTAAACCAGAAATCTTTGGCAATTGTCAAGATCAAGATCTGTGCTTATGCACACGTGTGTGCTAAGTCACTTCAGTCGTGTTCGACTCTGTGCGACCCTATGGACTGTAGTGTAGCCTGCCAGGCTCTTCTATCCATGGGATTCTCCAGGCAAGAATACTGGACTAGTTTGCTATGTTCTCCTCCAGGGAATCTTCCCAACCCAGGGATAGAACCTGCATCTCTTATTTCTCCTGCATTGGCAAACAGGCATTTTACCACTAGGGTCACCTGGGAAGCCCCCATTGAATTTCATGTTCTGCCCTTTAAGCCACAGAATTAATTAGCTCTAGTTTTTGGTTTCCATTGAACTCGGCTTACTTAATATCTGTCTAGACGTCATCCTACTAAGCTTAACTTTCGCTGTTCTGTAGCACTTTACTCTTTGCTCAAATAATCTCAGTTAAGTCCTGTTGACTGACAAAAGTATTTCCTCTTCATATTAAAATATCTCAGAAGACTTAAAGAGTTTTGATGTTCCACAATTCACCATATAACTCATGTTGCTAACCCTAAATATATTTTTATTTGAAGTGGATTCTGCTGATAACGTTGCTTTTCTGGCATCTCGTGAGGTTACTGAGTAAGCGGTTCCATGATTAGCCAGTGTTTGGCAGTAATTCTTGTTATTTAGCCACCGGTTTTTTCTTTCTTCTTTTTAAGGGTCCACAGTAAATCTTACCCTTGGAATCCTCATCTTTGCTGTCCAGCAAGTCACTCTATGTGCCTTTCTCACAGCTGGTCTAAATAATTTGGTTATTTTTTCATCAGATTTTCACAATAGTTTTACTTCCTGTGCCTACATGATTGTGAGCTATCTTAAAGAAGTTTGCAGGGAAAAAGAAAGAAAGAAAAGTGTGGCACAATTCTGCCAGCCTATATTGAAACTTGAATATTAAGAAGAGCTTAGAAGTTGCCTAATTTGATTTCCCCATCTTGAAGACAGCCCACTTAAGACTCAGACAGGACTTGTCTGAAGGCACATGGCTCACTGGCAAATAACAAGAACACAGCAATAAAAGCTGAGTAAGAGCCACCATTCCCTGGACGCTTACCATGTGTCAAGTGCTACGTTAAATGCTATAGGTGAATGATCTCGTTTAATCCTCGCAACAAACCTTTGAGGTAGGTTGCATTATATACCCTGTCTGATAGCCAGTCTGAATATCTTTCCACTGACCTATAAGACCCCTTGTTAATGTTGAGGGATGAATGTTGACATGAATCTTTTTGCAACAGTGAAATGCTAAGAATCATAAAGGTTTGTTTTTGCCATTTTAAATGCCAATTAGGTGATAGCTATCTCATATTTGGGATGCAGCTATTTTCTTAACTTTATCCTGATGTTATTTTGTTACCATCCTCTGAGCCCTGAGATTTGTTTTTCTGTTATATTCATAAACCTATTATCCAACCTTGGCTGTAAAAGCCTGTGACTTTTTTTATTATGTAATTCTGAGATAATCATTGGTTGTATTTTTATTTTATGAAATCTGGCTAGTATATGTTAATTCATAGGTCTTTGCAGAATATGCAAAATGGCCTGTTTCATGAGCTTGTGATATAAATAGGGTCATTTTTATTTTTAGTATTCAAATTAATCTCTAGAGCCTTCACATGCCTATTACCAGGAACTCAAAAATCTCTCTTGGGACCCTTCCAACTCCCTGAATATTTCAACAACTCTGGAGACTTTCTCATTCCAAGGGAATTAGTTCTACTTCACACTCAGGAGAAAGAACTAGAAAACCATCAATTCAATGAAAGAAGGCTCCTCAGTCTGCTGCAAACACATGTGGACCCACACCTTGGGATACTAAATTCATCTGCTTCTCTTGATATCACTAGTATTCTGGCATCCTCTCTACGGTCTCAGAATCTAAAAGGCAGGAAGCTGACTTCCGAAATGTTTCCTTATATCACTCTAAGCATAAGTTCCAGTTCTTACATCATTCCTACCATCTTTGATCTCAAGTCCTGAAAGTAAAATCCTACTGTGTCAGTGTGTTAGGGATGAGGGTCCTGAAGCTTGAGATCCCAAAATGTTACAGTGCCAAAAAGGTAGATGTCAGAGTCAAACTGATTGAAGTAATCTCTCTGGCTCAACTACTTAAAGGCTGTGGGAACTTAGTCAACTTATCTTCCCAGTTTTCCCATGGGTAAGACAAATATCATAAAGTTTTTTCAAGATAATTCATGTAAGGCACAAAGAAAAGTTCCTGATGCAATAATATTATCATTTTATTCCTTTTAAATAATGTATAGCTATTGTTTGAAAATTGTTAACTGCCCAGTCGTGTCCGAATCTTTGTGACCCCATGGAGTGCAGCCTGCCAGGCTCCTATGTCCATTAAATTCTCCAGGCAAGAATACTGGAGTGGGTAGTTGTTTCCTTTTGCAGGGGATCTTCCCAACCCAGGGATGGAACCTGGATCTCCTGCATTGCAGGCAGATTCTTTACCATCTGAGCCACCAGAGAAAGCACACACAGGATTGGAAGAGGCTACAAGCTTAAGATACCCCACTGCCTTTGTCCATCAACCCATGACCATAAATGTCTCAGCACTGAACTCAGTTACTACTCCAGGCATCCCACGAGGTATAATTGCACTGATATGCTCCTAGAAAATCTCTTCTACCTGGGAACCTCTGCTGGCTAACCATTTTAATCAACAAAGATGATGGGTTAGGACTGAACCTCAAAAGGAAAGTGGTTTGGGTCTTGATTTCCATGTTCCGAAAAGGTCCCTTGACCCCTGTATAATTTTTTTCACCTCCTCTTCAGACAGTCATTATCTACTAAGTGTGTACCAGAGAGTCAATTCTTACCAATAGAAACATCTTGTTATACCCTTTATCCAGGGCAATAATACATATTTACTTTATGCTTATAATTGAAGAGCTGACCTTAGAGAGACATTCTAGAGCTAAAAAAGGAACTCCTCCAAGGCAATTTCTTTTAACACCAAGACAAAGATATGGCTAGTGGCTTTTATAAAACACTTGCTTTTTCTAAAAATAATTGAAGTTCTTTTCTAAATCATGCACAGTGGTCCCCATCTATTTCATACCTAATTACATAGGGTTTCTTTCTGATCTGAGAACTCAGGGGTGTAGCTCAAGGAAATGAAACTGAGAACACAGTAGGATTTTAATGACAACAGAAATCAAACCCATAACAATACAAGTATAACACGTTGCACTTCCTGAAATCATATATATCTTCACTATGCTACTGCTAATTCAGAAAAGGACTAATTAAAATTTTCCAGGCTGACAAGTATCATCTGTATTAGATGTATCCCAAAAAGCTGTTTGTGAAGTTGCATTACTGGTAACCTAACGGCAAGCTATGAGAGCATAAGACTCTCTCAACATCACACCTTTTACTCTGCTTGCGTATCTGAATAACGTAACTAACACTGGATCTGTTCATCTAGTAGATATTTAATCCAATATATTTATTAAATGCCTTTGATCTGTATTGATACTGTACCTGTTTATTCCCAGTGATTTTTGTGTGTGTTTTCTCTTGTAAATGAAAGGGACCAAAGTAATAAATCTCATACACTTCAGAATGCTCAAACTAAGGACTAGAAAGCAATGTTTGTACTTCATTGCAATCTCATAAAAGAGGATTTATATAAAAAATAATATTTTAAAGGGCCAAGAGGAAATGATGTATCACTTTTTAAAAAAGGAAAAGAAAAATGGTAAAATTAATTTAAAAAATCAGATTTATATAGAAGGTGCATAAGATGAGATCTCATGACTTAGGAATCTAGGGTTCCTTCATCTAGTTATTTGAGAAGTTTATTATTGTTGGTTTATAAAGTATATTGTGGTCAGGACACTATTTTTAAAGGAAAACCACATGATACTTAAGTGTGAAAAGTAGATGTGCATTACTTATAGCCTTTGCTTATGACACAACAGAACTTAGTAGCAATGCTGCTATGACGCCATCAGAAGAACCAAACTTTGGTAGTCCAAGTTCATGGATACCCTATTATAATGCCATTATGGTAGGAAAATGATTTTAGTGCAAGTTAATGGAAACCACATTACACTTATAAACGATTTTATTGTAAGTCTGTGAAGACCACATTATGATGGTCAAACAATTTCCCTGTAAGTCTATGAAGACTGCATTAATAATGCCATTAGAAGAGCAAAACAATTTCAAATAAACTCTATGGGGACTCATTTCACTGTCATGATGGTGGCGAAATGATTTCAGTGTATGTTTATGGAAAACCCCTCACAATGCCATTATGACAGCATTACAATGGTAAAAAGAAATTATGGGGAGCCCATTATAAGGCCATTATAATTCCATTACATTGGTTAAAAGATTTCAGAGCAGTTCTACAGCAACACCACTACAATGGTAAAAATTAGGTCATAGAAAATATCAGAGTATATGACACTTAAAAGGAAAAACCAGGTCCAGGTTAGGAAAGATCAGATCAATATTCAGGAAAGAATCAGGTGTATTTAAATAGCCTTACCTTACTGCATTGATGTAATTTTATGAACATTTCCTCACTTCTAGATCACCCAATTTGCCATCATGAGTGGAGGTATTTGTGACTTAAATTAAAAATTCAGTCCCTCTCTATCAGGTAAGATGATTTTTACAGTCCCTAATAGGTTGTCACTGAGCATATGGTGCCACTGGGGACTCTATCTTACCTCTGGACTTTGTGGTTTAGCTAGCAGAATCTCAGAGAAGACTGAACTCTGAGTCCCAACAGGGAAGTGGTAGAGTTTTTGATCTCTCTCTCTTTTTTTTTTTCCAAAAAGATTCCTTGGCTTCTACATAAATTTGCTCAACTCTTCCCACATTATCAATACCACCTATTAAGTGGCACTCATTAACCAATTCATAGTTAGCTAATGATGAAGATTTTGCTACTGCATCAGTCATTTAGTTTCATGAAGATGAATCTATTGCATCATCCAGCTGATTACTAAGCATAGGCTACTGACAAGAACGTAATGTAAGGAAGATTACAGATGACTCAGTATGGGAGGCTGAATAATCCCCATTCTTTTCCAAGATGTCCATATCCTAATTCCTGGAACCAAGGGATATGTTATCTTACATGGTAAAAGGGACTTTGCAAATGTGATTGAATTAATGTTGAGAGTAAGGAGATTATCCTAGATTAGCTGTGTGTGCCCAATATTATCACAAGAGTCCTTTTACAGGGGAAGCAGGAAGATCAAAGACAGAGAAAGTGATGAAAAGGCAGAAGAACTGATTGGCGAGATGAGACCAGAAGCCAAAGAATGCTGGAGGTCTCTAGAAGTAGGAAAAGGGAACATATGGGTTTTGTTTTCCCTCAATCCTCCAAAAGAAATCAGCCCTCCCAACACCTTGATTTTTACTCCTGTCATGACATTGTACAGGAGACAGGGATCAAGACCAT
The DNA here is from genome assembly GCF_019923935.1 of Bubalus bubalis. Classification (NCBI taxonomy): domain Eukaryota; kingdom Metazoa; phylum Chordata; class Mammalia; order Artiodactyla; family Bovidae; genus Bubalus; species Bubalus bubalis. Next base: position 21,568,392 of record NC_059165.1, on the reverse strand, counting down.
CCCCATGGAAAAGAAATGCAAAAAAGCAAAATGGCTGTCTGGGGAGGTCTTACAAATAGCTGTGAAAAGAAGAGAAGCAAAAAGCAAAGGAGAAAAGGAAAGATATAAGCATCTGAATGCAGAGTTCCAAAGAATAGCAAGAAGAGATAAAAAAGCCTTCCTCAGTGATCAATGTAAAAAATTGAGGAAAACAACAGAGTGGGAAAGACTAGAGATCTCTTCAAGAAAATTAGAGATACTAAGGGAACATTTCATGCAAAGATGGGCTCGATAAAGGACAGAAATGGTATGGACATAACAGAAGCAGAAGATATTAAGAAGAGGTGGCAAGAATACACAGAAGAACTGTACCAAAAAGATCTTCACGACCAAGATAGTCACGATGGTGTGATCACTGACCTAGAGCCAGACATCCTGGAATGTGAAGTCAAGTGGGCCTTAGAAAGCATCACTCGAACAAAGCTAGTGGAGGTGATGGAATTCCAGTTGAGCTATTTCAAGTCCTGAAAGACGATGCTGTGAAAGTGCTGCAGTCAATATGCCAGCAAATTTGGAAAACTCAGCAGTGGCCACAGGACTGGAAAATGTCAGTTTTCATTCCAATCCCAAAGAAAGGCAATGCCAAAGAATGCTCAAACTACCGCACAATGGCACTCATCTCACACGCTAGTAAAATAATGATCAAAATTCTCCAAGCCAGGCTTCAGTAATATGTGAACCACGGACTTCCAGTTGTTCAAGCTGGTTTTAGAAAAGGCAGAGGAAACAGAGAACAAATTGCAAACACCCACTAGATCATCGAAAAGAGCAAGAGAGTTCCAGAAAAACATCTATTTCTGCTTTATTGACTATGCCAAAGCCTTTGACTGTGTGGATCACAAGAAACTGTGGAAAATTCTGAAAGAGATGGGAATACCAGACCACCTGTCCTGCCTCTTGAGAAATCTGTATGCAGGTCAGGAAGCAACAGCTAGAACTGGACATGGAACAACAGACTGGTTCCAAATAGGAAAAGGAGTACGTCAAGGCTGTATATTGTCACCCTGCTTTTTTAACTTATATGCAGAGTACATCATGAGAAACACTGGGCTGGAAGAAGCACAAGCTGGAATCAAGATTGCTGGGAGAAATATCAATCACCTCAGATATGCAGATGACACCACCCTTATGGCAGAAAGTGAAGGAGAACTAAAGAGCCTCTTAATAAAGGTGAAAGAGGAGAGTGAAAAAGCTGGCTTAAAGCTCAACATTCAGAAAACGAAGATCATGGCATCTGGTCCCATCACTTCATGGGAAATAGATAGGGAAACAGTGGAAACAGTGTCAGGCTTTATTTTTTGTGGCTCCAAAATCACTGCAGATGGTGACTGCAGCCATGAAATTAAAAGACGCTTACTCCTTGGAAGGAAAGTTATGACCAACCTAGATAGCATATTCAAAAGCAGAGACATTACTTTGCCAACAAAGGTCCATCTAGTCAAGGCTGTGGTTTTTCCAGTGGTCATGTATGGATGTGAGAGTTGGACTGTGAAGAAAGCTGAGTGCCAAAGAATTGATGCTTTTGAACTGTGGTGTTGGAGAAGACTCTTGAGAGTCCCTTGGACTGCAAGGAGATCCAACCAGTCCATTCTGAAGGAGATCAGCCCTGGGATTTCTTTGGAAGGAATGATGCTAAGGCTGAAACTCCAGTACTTTGGCCACCTCATGCGAAGAGTTGACTCATTGGAAAAGACTCTGATGCTGGGAGGGATTGGGGGCAGGAGGAGATGGGACGACAGAGGATGAGATGGTTGGATGGCATCACCAGCTCGATGGACGTGAGTCTGAGTGAACTCCGGGAGTTGGTGATGGACAGGGAGGCCTGCCGTGCTGCGATTCATGGGGTCGCAAAGAGTTGGACACGACTGAGCGACTGAACTGAACTCAGCTGATACTGTATTGGTGTTTTTCTTTCTGGCTTACTTCACTCTGTATAATCGGCTCCAGTTTCATCCACCTCATTAGAACTGATTCAAATGGATTATTTTTAATGGCTGAGTAATACTCCATTGTGTATATATACCACAGCTTTCTTATCCATTCATCTGCTGATGAAAATCTAGGTTGCTTCCATGTCCTGGCTATTATAAACAGAGCTGCAATGAACATTGGAGTATACGCGTCTCTTTCAATTCTGGTTTCCTCGGTGTGAATTCCCAGCAGTATTTTTAAAAATTTGTTCTAATGACAAGACTAAAACAATCACATTATGGTATACTTTTATAACAGGCAGAATGTAATCATATGTTTTTAAATAATCCACTGACTGGTTTGCATGTCTTTAAGTGTGCTTTAATATGTCTTAAACATAATCATTTAATTTTCTGCTACCCTTAGTGTCCATTCCTCTTGATTCTTGTTCTTCAAATAACATTCTTCAAAAAAGATATTTTGAAAAAAGGAGAAATACTGTAAGCTTTGAAAACATAAAGAATATTGGCATGAAGAAACATGTGACGTTTGGATGAGTATTTTAAAGTATGTTTTGCAACACCTCATTCTTTTTTTTTTTTAATAAGGATTTGTCCTTTCTTTCCTGGTATAGGAGAGAATATAATCATATGGAGATGCTTCAGGGGCTATGAGACAGTCACACCAGCCTGGGGTGAGAATAAAGTTGGTAAGGTGTGCAAGAACAAACAGTCTTCAACAAAGGTCATTATGCTTGTTTATATTTCCCAGCATCCTTTTCAGCTGGGCTGGGGACAAGGGAGTAAGTTCTGGCAGATGAGAATGTGAACAGAAGTCATATGTCACTTCTCATTCAGACGATTCAAGAGCCAGCATGCTTCCTACTTTCCTCCCCTGATGCAACCATCCTGTAAGTCATATGATAATAAAGGAACATAACAAAATGGAAGAAACCCGAGTCCTTGAGTCACTAAACAACAAAGAACCCTCTACAAAACTATGCTGGATAACTTTTATCATTAATAAGATACAAAGATTTTGGAGATTGTCTTTATTGTAGCAACTAGCATTATTTACCTTAACTAGTAACATATGGGAAGCAAGAAGAGTTGAAAATTCCTTTCCAAAGGTATTATTAAGTTTGAACCTAACTCTAGTTTTTCCAGAGGTCATAGTATCCTTCCCCCTCCCAAATAAAAGTTACATAGCTCTTAATTGCCACACCAACATAAGAGAAAAGGCAATAAGAGATGGGACTTAGAGATGTGATCCCTCAAAAAGATACCTAGTACAGAGAATTAAAATTATGGAATAGCTTTATTGTGGGGAGAATGTTACAAAGGGACATATTGTTCTTGTTTTCTTAAAAGAGACTTTGAGAAGGGTTCAAAAGTAAAATAAAAGAAATTGTAAGAATTAGAGGAGCAGCATAAGCTTGTAAGGACTAACCACAAAGATATTTGCACAGAGAAAAGGAGATGCATTTAGTTTAATCATGTGAGCTGACATACACCAAGCAACAAATATTCCAGTGGAAGATTCATTTTAAGACACTTTAGGGAACATTAGATCTCAACACAAAGACTCACACTTTATGGATATCAAGGATATATGGACATGAATGTAGGCCACTAAGCTCTCCCCAAGTGAATATGTTGTGGGTGCAGCTCACTGAGAGTCTCCGGTGGTAGCACCTCTGGATCCACCGTGGTGTCAATGCGAACTCTATACTTCCCTCCCATCTATGACTAAAACAAATGTGGGTACTCGAGCCTGGTCACTCATGCCCAGTGCTGGGCTCCAGTGAACAGCCTTTGTTAGGACACTCCTCACTGGCTTGACTGGACACATCTCAGAACTGCCATGACTCTGAAGTGTTTCCTACCCTGCTCTCCTTTCTTCCCATTCTCCTTTCACAAAGCCGTTGCACCAGGATACAGGTCTTGCCCTCCTCTGATCCCTCTCCTTGAAACCCCTAAAGACTCATTCCAGCTTGTCAGCCAACATTTCTTGAAGGACCTGAACTGACACAGGTAGGATTTAGGGCTGCCTCCCTCTGCACCCAGGGATCGGTGAGGAAACTGCTCTGGGTGAAAGCAGGAGCAGTTTATATGCTGGTACAATAAAAAAGCACCTTTTTTCAATACCAGTTTTTGGTTTGTTTTACCCAAAATGTGTGTATACCATATGCATTTGTTAGCTTATTTGTTTCCACATTGCCCTATTTATAAGTTTTGTCTGGCTTTTGGGCAATCCAGATTTACTTGGGGAATGGCACCCAACTCCAGTACTCTTGCCTGGAAAATCCCATGGATGGAGGAGCCTGGTGGGCTCCAGTCCATGGGGTCGCTAAGAGTCGGGCACAACTGAGCGACTTCACTTTCACTTTTCACTTTCATGCATTGGAGAAGGAAATGGCAACCCACTCCAGTGTTCTTGCCTGGAGAATCCCAGGGACGGGGAAGCCTAGTGGGCTGCTGTCTATGAGGTCACACAGAGTTGGACACGACTGAAATGACGCAGCAGCAGCAGCAGCAGTGTAGACTGAAACTGTATCAGTGAGGTACAGTGAAGTTTTAACATCAACACTTCCAAGCCTGCCCTACTTTTCCATATTCATTTTAGCCCAAAGAAGCATAGAAATCAGGTTTTCTCACACTCCTATCCCAACATTGTCTAGCAAATCATTTCATGCAAGTAAATCACTGCATGAATGTATATGTAGTATATATAGATCTTTCTTTAACCTTCAAGCTTTATATCCTTCAGGCATTGATCTTAGGAGATAGTTCAAAGAATTGGTCTCATGATCTTTTCATACAGAAGTGGAGCAGAGCAGGCTGGTATATGGATCAATAAAGATGTCCTGAGTGTCCTTACCTATAACAACTTCTGAACTTATAAGCAGGTGAAGTATAGCACTGCTTCTCATAGACACATCTTGACCTAGATTCTCATGTTGTCTTTAACTGCAATATATAATCAAAATATTTGCAGGAAATTTCATGTAGCATGGCCAAGTGGCAGCATAGGGGAAAAATGGGAAAGGGCAAGAAAAAATATGGAACATTTGCCTTTGAAAAGAATTTATTATTGGGCTTAGAATTCTGTGTGAAAAGTTCCCACATAAAACAACTCAACAGATGTAAAGCTTTTGCATAATTGTGTGTCGAGTAAGCACTCAATAAATGTTGTTTCTCCACAAAATTAATAAAAGTAACATTACATTCAATGCCAAGAGTGTGCTAAAAATGTTCTATCAAAAAATCCATAAAGAAACTGCTAGAAGCAAAATGAAATGCCAAAATAAATGCTATTAAATACAGGCAGACAAAAATTACTAAAAGATATATTGAAAGATTATACCAAGACTGTCATGTAACTCAATGTGCCTTAAATCAAAATGTGGAAATGTTCAATATCACTCATATGGGACTATTAAAAAGTAACATAGTTATGGTTTAGGATTGTTTAAACTTTGAACCAACAAAGGTTGTAGGTAATTATTGTAAAAAACACAGATTCATCCTCAGAATTTGGTAAGGCCAAAGCCATGTTTCTTACAGATTTATTAATGATTTTCTTGATAATACATGTGTTTAGAAGAATAAAAATATATTAGCAAATACCAGAATAGGAGAGAAAATCACAACACCTCTCTGGAAACAGAATAAGGCAGATTTGAGGTTTTCACTAGAAACACTCTAGGCAAAGTTCTCCTCAATTCTATTTCATATTTAAAAAAATAAGGAACCATGTAGAATTTATGCACACAACCCTCCAAATTTTCCAAGAGAACATTGGATATTTATGGTTTGATGAAGTCTAGAAGAAATTACTTCAATCTTTTCCCTTCTAGTATTAGTAACTATGTGCAACTTCAGAGATATTTCATCCTTATGTTTTGAATTCATTTGCAATTAAAATGATTTAAAAAGTAACTTTTGAAGTTTTTACAATTTTTCTCCATGAAGAAAGGGAGGTCATGTTTTGCCAAGAAGGTATGAAGTTGAATATTCACAAGTTTAAGCTAGGTTTAAATTTTCAACCACAAGAACATTAACTGAACTCTCAACTGAAGAGTAAGTTCTCAAATTTTCTGTTTCTTACCTGCTAAACTTCCTAGACCATGATAGGAATCTTAACTAATAATTTCTAGCTTCTCTAAAGGTGAAAAATGGTGGGATTTTGTGAGAGCTAGGTAATGCATGTTCTAGATAAACCCATCTCTAATCTTGAGGATGTGGAAGGTGGCAGGATTGCACTTTTGAGGAGTGTTAGTTGCTCAGTCATGACTGACTCTTTGCAACCCCATAGTCGGTCCATGGAATTCTCCAGGCAAGAATACTAGACTGGCTTGTCATTTCCTTCTCCAGGGGATCTTCCCAACCCAGAGATCGAACCTGGGTCTCCTGCATTGCAGGCAGAGTCTTTGTCGTCTGAACTACCAGGGAAGCCTTGAGGAATAAGGCTGGACACAAAAAAAGTGGCCTCTTGAAACCCACTGGAACCACCTCTAGAGTCTCTTAAATTAACAGAGATTAAGAGATTAAGATCTAAGAAGAGATGGACATTGCCAAGCCACGTGGACTTCCAGTGGTACATCCTGGGAAGCCAACTCGCCCTTAAGCAGTTGAGATTCCACAGTTATCGAAAGCTAGATTCAGGTATAATTTGTACAGGGGAACATGAGACTTATCTTAGACTGCTGTATAAATAAAGGTGAAACTCAACTGGATCTCCAGAGAATTTCTCTTTTATTTTCTTATATACCATTAAAACAACAACAACAACAACAAAACAAACATTAGTACATTTCTGAGGAATGATTGGGTGGACTTCTGACGTTGAGATGGACCTGGGCCAGAGCTGAACTACACTGGGAGAGTTCTCAGGTATCTGCATTGTGCCCTTCTGCATGGCCAGTATTTCCCTGACTTTTCCAGGGCAGCAGAAGGGAGAGAAATGGTCTGTTGCTCTGGAAACTGCTCAGTGGTATGCCACAGGACTTTCCTGGCCTGTGTGGGGAGGTAGACGAACCCTACTTGACTGCTGTCATTATTAAATGCAGGAGGAGAAAATAGTAACAGTTAAGTGCTTCACTAAATGTCCCACTGTTTATTCCCACTCCAATCCTCCTAGTTGCCTTTAAGGGCCAGGGTAGGGATGAAGTCTATCTTTATTTTCAACATAGCAACCACCATCAGTGACAAACTAGAGAGGGCACAGAGTGTGGTCGAAAGGACACTGGATTGAAGGTCAGAAGATCTGGTTTTAGCCACAGACCAGTTTTGTGACCTTTAGTGAGTTACATATATTAAGCAGTTCCCAGTATTCCCCTTTGGAAAAAAAAAAAAATGACCTGGTGATCCTTTGGTTTCCTTATGTCCGTACAAAAGTACAGTCTGTGTTTCTAAGTGGTGGCTCAAGAATCGGAAGGAGTTACAGAATGTCCCTTACTATGACATAGATTATTTTCAGGGAAGGCTAAGCTGTATTTGTGTCCTGCTTGAAATTAAATTTCATCCAATTTCCTGGCATTTTAATTTCACAAGAGGATGGAAGCAGTGCTCCTGAGTTTTGAGATGGATGAGCTCCTGTAGGTGAGTCAGCCTGGAAAAATGTACTGGCTGCATTTGACAGCGGCTGCAAGTGATGAGGAAAGAGAGTCCAGTGGGTTCATCTGGTGTCATACTTGAAAGATCATTTGTGCATTTGTGCATTTATGCTTAAAAGAGCTGACTCAGGACTGCTGCGACAGCTTTTAACTGAGAATTCTCTTATTTTTCTGGATTTCTGTCTCCTTCTTAATGGTATTTTAATGCAGTTTTGTGTTCAATTATAATAGTGTTGCTAAATACAGTAGGTCTGATTCCACAGAAGAAGAATAGTTTTTTCAAAATCAGCATTTTCCTGCTGATTTGCCAGCTGTTTCAATAAATACTCATCTCCCAACTTCAAACGAGTATATTGCACTCTTACTAAATATAAATGCCATCCACAGCTACTGGCTTTTGAGTTCTCCATAAAATCAAACACAAAATCTGCACTGCGAGGGACCCCTCTCTCAACCATGTGCAGGTGATTTTGCTGACTCGGGCATCCTGAAGAATAATAAATGATTGTTTTTCCAGTCATTTCTTCCCAATGTAAATGTCTAAGTATGAGCAAATGAATTACCACCTCCTCTTCTGGTTCTGCCATCTCTACTATTTCTATCTCTAAACTACACAAAATGATTAGTCAGGGCAACTTAAATTTGTGATAATAATAATACCATGTCTATTTCATATCTGTTTCACTAAAAAGACTTTTGACCTGCCTGGTAGGAAAAGATCAAATATGCATTAAACTCCAAGGATAAATTTTTACTTCTGGACACCATAGAGCAATAAGATATACTGATTAGGTTTAAGGAAAAAGCACTGTTAAAAATACACTAAGATTGTAGTATGTAGTAGCCTGTATATGTATTTTGTACTTTTATACATTAATATTATAATAACCCTGGCTAAAGATCAGTGGGACCATCAGACTACATTTTCAGCCATAATTGTTTTTCTCACAGTCCTCATTGAATTGTATGTGTACGTTTTTCTTATTTTTAATCAGCATTACAAGAAATGAAAGCAATGAGGCTTTTCAATATCTCCTGATAATAGAGAAAAAGCAGATATCGTAATTGCAGTAAGCCTATTTGTTGGTGTTTGCATTTAGAAAAATACTAGTTGGTCTTTTATTTGACAGAAACTAAAGCTGGGGAATTGTTACAGAAACAAATGCAATTCAAAAGCAACAGTAGCTTCACTTTAAAAAAATTTTTTCTTTTATGCAAGTTTATGCTTTTGAGTAAACATTTCTATCCAATAGCCCAGTCAGGTTAATTACAGAAAAGTGCAAATTGCTAGGTCCTGAGGTAGCAGTCCCTGCTAGTTGATTCTTGGATTGATAACAATCCTCTATGGGAACTGTGTCTCTACAACCACCAGGCTGACTACTTTCCAATCAAACTATTTCTTCCCACACCTTCAGAAGATGAGAAAAAATATGAAGCCTTAAGGTACTGAGCCCTGTGTACTGCATTCTCAGACACGTGGGTGGCCAAGAGCAAATGGCCAGAAAACACTCTTATTTGGTATCATGTGTTTTCACAAAACGACATTAGTAGCCCACCCTGAATTTTTGATAAACAGACTATCTACACATAAGAAGCAAACTGAGGGGGAAGTAGCCTGAATGCAAACAACCAGGTATTGACAAGATCTGGCCACTTTCGGTTGTTGGTTTTGTCAAAATAACTGGCCATTTAAATGAATTCAATCATTTTTAAAATCACTTTGTGGATGCAGACACAGCCACAGTCTCACATAGTTGACATTCTTTTCCTTGCAGCTGGAATTAGAAATTAGACACTTTTTTAGACTCTCATATCCATTCACAGCCCATTTTCTTTGCATACTTTATGGTTTGAGATTTCTGAAATAAATTTTATATGCAAAGTTTGATTTTAAATGTTTTAAGCCAATGTAATTGGAATTGTTTACAGTATTCTCTATGAGTTTTATCAGATGATCATCATACTTACATTAAATCATACACATTCAGAGACTTTCTGAAGTTTGATATGAAGTTTATAGATAAAACTTCTAGCTTAGTATTATTTTTACACTTTATCCAGAAATTCTGATACTGAAAATAAAATCTGCAACTTGAAGAATAGCTGTCTTTCTGGTTGTTACAAAAAAACAGCTGATTAGAGGTTTTTAAATGGCTCTACTTTTTTTTTTAACCATTTAGAATATGAGTTTATTTTCTTATTATCTCTATTGGAAGGTAAATTCTCTGAGGGCAGGGACTCTGTATTTTTCATAGTTGTATGATCAGTATCTAGAGTGGTGCGTGTCAGGCAGTATGCTCCCACTAAATCTACATTATATTCAGGCATCTCACAAATTTTCATTGGATGGCATGTTCTGGGTTCACTAAGCAAAAAGAGCTAATGGTAAAGACAGATAAAAGGATGGTACAAAATATGATAAATACACTGTTAAATGGAAACATGGAAATGTGGGAGCACAGAGGAGATGCCCCTGTTACTCTAAAACAGGAATGAGGGAAAACTACCTATAATAATTAATGTCTCAGCAAAGATTTTAAGGATGCATAAGAATTGACCAAATGAATGAGCAACAGACTGATGGCTGGAGAAGTATGTCAGCAAGCACATCTCCAAAGATCATGGGAATTCAGGTTTTTTAAAAATAGACTGTAGGGAATAAAATCACTAAAAGTTTGTTTATAGGAACTTGGCATAAAAGACAGAAGTTTTAGAAAGATTGTTAACTGTAGAATGGAGAATGGGTTGGAAGTACCCCTGAAATAATCCACTTGGGAAGTAATGCAGATCCTAAATAAGGCAGTGGCTTTGTAACTGGAGAAACTTCAGTGGATTTGAGAGATATTTAAGAAGTAGGATGGAAAGAATTAAGAGACTTATAGGTTTAGGGATGGGATAAAAGTGCTGGTAGAGCTAAGAACGATTCTTAGCATATGGGTTGGAACACTGGATGGATGGTGGTGCCATGCAGCAAGATAAAAATACAGGGCAAGGAGAAGTTTACAGAAGGTGGATGCTTAGGAAAAATCATAAAATTCATTTGAAGCATATTGAACTCAAAATGCCAGTGTCCCACAGAAGTGGAAGTATTCACTAGAAAGTCAGATAGGCATATTCAATGATGTTGAGCAGAGTGACGTAGGATGACATAGGAACTTGGAAGTCACCGACACAGAGATGAAAATGAAGTCATAAGAGAAGAAGAAAGCATAAGAACAGAGTTGAGGATGAGACCCTGAAGAACACCAATAAATAAAGAATAACCAGTGTAAGAGAAGCAACCTAAATAAGATTTATTAAAAGTATAAGACAAGAGAACATTTAGGGAAGCACTGAGAGAAGTGAATTTTAAAGGGGGTAAAGTTAATGTCAAAAGTGACATTAAAATAAGGTAAAACGAGGACAGAAAAAAGGTGTTGAAAATAAGTCTATCAGACTTGGCAATTAGGTGGTTATTGGTCAACCACACTGAAACAGAATAGTGTAGTCAGTGGCCTGGAAAATAAGAGAGGTTAGGAAGTGAAGGACAGACAGACTCCTTTTTATAGACATGATTACAGCATGAGAGAAATCCAGCAGCTTATAAGGCATAAAAGATTTACAGAGCCGTGTTTTAGTTTTATCCAAGATTATTTGTTTACTCATTTATTTGCTTCAATATTGGATAGACTTAAGAGAGTATAATTAAAAGAATATGGTCTCTGAGTAGGTGTAAGACGATGGGATCCAGGCCACAAGGCATGTTATTAACACTGGATGGAAGGGAAGCAACATTTTATGTGAGATCTTCGGGAAGGAATGAAGCATATGTGGTTATAGATGAACAGGTAGTGGGGTGGGGAGGCCTTATGGCTTCCACTGAATCTTTGAATTTTGGCTGATGATGGGGTGGAGGCTTTAGAAGCTAGAAATATCTTGAAATAACTCATATAGAATATGAAAGTTATTCTGGGATGCATTTTGCAATATAGCAGCATAGAGTTGGGGCTTCCCTGGTGGCTCAGTTGGTAAAGAGTCCACCTGAAATGCAAGAGACCTGAGTTTGATCCCTGGGTCAAGAAGATCCACTGGAGGAGGAAATAGCAACCCACTCTAATATCCTTGCCTGGAGAATTTCCATGGACAGAGGAGCCTGGCAGGCTACAGTCCATGGGGTCACAAAGAGTCAGACACGACCAAGCACACACGAAGCATAGGTTTAATCTTATGCAGCTTTAAGTGTTCTTGCATTTTATGCTTTATGATTGCTTGCTAACATCTGCAATCAATGCTAATTTTGCCCAGATATATCATCTCTCTTGCAGTTCATGCCTAGTGACCACCTGTGCAGTGCCTCTGGGTCAGAGCTGGAGGAAGAGGTAATTGTAGGGGAAAAGATAGTAGACTAGTATTCAGCTGACCCTGACTTTGAGACCTGCTTTTCTATTGTTTGCTGTGTGAAGCTGGTACCACCAGTCTGAGCCTAAATTCCTTATCTATAGCACAGAGATAATCTCCCATACTCCAGTTTCATAGGGTAATTAGGATTATCAAAAAGAATCATGAATTTAAAATTCTTATATAAATATGAATTATTCTCTTACAAAGTACAGAGTATATTATGGCAGAAAACACCTAGATCCAGAAGCAGTTGCTTCAACTAGGGCCCACGTAAGTGATTTATTAAAATGTATCAGAATCAAATAAAAAATACTCACTCTGGATGGATAACCCTATTTTTCTGTGGAAAAAAAAAAGTGTACCAAAGTGCTTTTTTTATGTGCAAAAATATTTTTTAAAAAATATCTCAAATTTACACTGAACAAGCTCAAAAGAGATAGACAAAATTGTCTAAAAACCTTCAATTTTATCATCCTTGATTTGTTACTAGATATAATTCAATCTTTACACCTGGAGTGGTGGTGATGGTTTAGTTGCTAAATTGTTTTCGACTCTTTGTGACTCCATGGACTGTAGCCCATAGGGCTCCTCTGCCCATGGGATTTCCCAGGCAAGAATACTGGAGTGGGTTGCCATTCCCTTCTCCAGGGGATCTTCCCATCCCAGGGGTTGAACCCACATCTCTTGAGTCTCCTGCATTGCTGGAAGTTTCTTCACCAACTGAGCCACTTTACACCTGGGACAGCTATTATTAAATTATAATTAGAGTATATTACTCAGACTAATATAGATTAATAATAATGTATAAGAAGTATACATATATTTTGAAGATGCAGAGTCAGTGGAGGAAGGGGTCAGAAGAGGGAAAAGGGGCAGGAAAATAGGGGAAAAATAAACAGTAATATTACTACCACCTTGTTGGAGACACTGAATGTACATACAGATATTGGATTCGAATACTTTCACAAATTAGTTAAACCATAATAATACTGAGAATCATATATCTAAGTATCTCCTGGACATCTCTAAATTCCTGCCTGTATGTCCCTCAAGAACAATGAACCAAAAGCTAAGTTCTTATTGCCTTGACCACCTTTCTCCTCACACCAGACTTTTCTCCTCTTCCATAACTTTTTCGGGAATTGATATAATATTCAGTTTGGACACTGAGTATTTGCTTTAAAAAAAAAAAACAAAACAAAATTCTCGTTTCCTCATCATTAATCAGTCACAAATTCTGATCCTGTGCTCCTTAAAATCTGTTGGTTTTTTTTTTTTCTTCATTAGTACTACTTTCATTCAGACTGTCATTTTCTTTTACCTGGATTGTTGAGATTTCAATTTGCTCAGCAAATATTTATTGAGTATCTACCATGTGTCAGGCACTATTCTTACTGCTGGGGATAAAGACTGAATCCTTATCTTTCTTGAGTTTATACATTCTAGTGCAAGGAGATAGAGAATAAAAATAAATATAATAAATAAGTAAATTGTATACATGTTAAAAGACGATAAATACTCTCTGATCCCATCATTTTGACCTGTCACCTTCTGCTTCACTGAATTTCTTTCTAAATAAGTCTTGTATCTACAGTCTCTACACGACCTTGTAGAGACTGTATCTACAGTCTCCAAGCTCAGATTTCTTTTTTTTTTTTCCCTTCTATTTCTTTTTTTTTTTAATTTTTATTTTATTTTTAAACTTTACATAACTGTATTAGTTTTGCCAAATATCAAAATGAATCCGCCACAGGTATACATGTGTTCCCCATCCTGAACCCTCCTCCCTTCTCCCTCCCCATTCCATCCCTCTGGGTCGTCCCAGTGCACCAGCCCCAAACATCCAGTATCGTGCATCGAACCTGGACTGGCAACTCGTTTCATACATGATATTTTACATGTTTCAATGCCATTCTCCCAAATCTTCCCACCCTCTCCCTCTCTCACAGAGTCCATAAGTCTCTTTTGCTGTCTCGTACACAGGGTTATTGTTACCATCTTTCTAAATTCCATATATATGCGTTAGTATACTGTATTGGTGTTTTTCTTTCTGGCTTACTTCACTCTGTATAATAGGCTCCAGTTTCATCCACCTCATTAGAACTGATTCAAATGTATTCTTTTTAATGGCTGAATAATACTCCATTGTGTATATGTACCACAGCTTTCTTATCCATTCATCTGCTGATGGACATCTAGGTTGCTTCCATGTCCTGGCTATTATCAACAGTGCTGCGATGAACATTGGGGTACACGTGCCTCTTTCCCTTCTGGTTTCCTCAGTGTGTATGCCCAGCAGTGGGATTGCTGGATCATAAGGCAGGTCTATTTCCAGTTTTTTAAGGAATCTCCACACTGTTCTCCATAGTGGCTGTACTAGTTTGCATTCCCACCAACAGTGTAAGAGGGTTCCCTTTTCTCCACACCCTCTCCAGCATTTATTACTTGTAGACTTTTGGATCGCAGCCATTCTGACTGGTGTGAAATGGTACCTCATAGTGGTTTTGATTTGCATTTCTCTGATAATGAGTGATGTTGAGCATCTTTTCATGTGTTTGTTAGCCATCTGTATGTCTTCTGTGGAGAAATGTCTATTTAGTTCTTTGGCCCATTTTTTGATTGGGTCATTTATTTTTCTGGAGTTGAGCTGTAGGAGTTGCTTGTATATTCTCGAGATCAGTTGTTTGTCAGTTGCTTCATTTGCTATTATCTTCAGATTTCTTATCACAGCAGTTAAGATTACACATGATCCAACTCTGCTCAAATATCAAGCTTTATATCTCTCCATCTTTTGGCTCACTGTTTCATTTTTAGAAAATTATTTACAGTTCTCAAAGTTCATCACTTTTATACCTATTGCCTGTGCTGTTTCACTTAGGTTACAACATTTCTCCCAGACAATATTTTGGTGAACACACTACTAGATTTAAAGACTCAGCTTATGTCAACTACTTTCTGAAGCCTTTCTGGTACTTACATACAAGGGAGATTTGATTCATATTATCTCCCATGTATGCCAATGGCAACCCATGCCTACTTCTATCATTCCAGTTATGATATTGGCATGAATATTTTTTGCCACAATCTGCTTCTCTATTTCAGCTCTTGAACTCCTTGAATGGAGCGAACATCTTTGTGCTGCCAATATCTAATAAAGTACTTGTCATAATATGTGTGTGCTCACTCATTTTAGTTTTGCCCCACCCTTTGTGACCCTATGGACTGTAGCCCTCCAGGTTCCTTTGTCCATGCGATTCCCCATACTGGAATGGGTTGCCATGCCATTCTCCAGAGGATCTTCCAGAGCCAGGGATCGAAACTGCATCTCCTGAGTCCTTGTATTACAGGTGGATTCTTTGCCCACTGAGACATGTAGGAATCTGTACTAGAAAAAAACATTTGCTAAATGAATAAATGAATGTATACTAAAGAGTTTAAAATGGTGACAACTAAGGCTTATGTCAATGAAAAAATTAATTCTGTTAAAAATTATTCTAATTGCCTGTGGAAAATAATAGTCATAGCTAACTTTTGTGATTGCTTTTTATATGACAGGTATTGTCTTCAGCACTTTATGTGTATTATTCCATTTAATGTCCACAAGGGCCATAGGAAGTGGGTGCTACTATAATTCTTATTTATAGGTGAGGAAAATAAGACACTGAGAAATTAAGCAATGATCTACAGTCTGATTCAGGACCCAAGCTCTGTGCCTTTACATTGTACTGTCTTCCCTTACATAATTATCCATTGTATTTATTCATGGATGCTCTCCCAAAATTAAAGATAATGATTAAAATTAAACTTAAAATTCATGATTAAAATTAAAGACAAAGAAAGCAGGGGTGAAGATGGTCAAAATACAAACATAAAATATATGTCATGAGGACATAACATAGAACATGGTGACTGCAGTTAATAGCATCACTACGAACAAAGCTAGTGGAGGTGATGGAATTCCAGCTGAGCTATTTCAAATCCTGAAAGGTGATGCTGTGAAAGTGCTGCACTCAATATGCCAGCAAATCTGGAAAACTCAGCAGTGGCCACAGGACTGGAAAAGGTCAGTTTTCATTCCAATCCCAAAGAAAGGCAATGCCAAAGAATGCTCAAACTACCACACAATTGCACTCATCTCACACACTAGTAAAGTAATGCTCAAAATTCTCCAAGCCAGGCTTCAGCAATATGTGAACTGTGAAATTCCTGATGTTCAAGCTGGTTTTAGAAAAGGCAGAGGAACCAAAGATCAAATTGCCAACATCTGCTAGATCATGGAAAAAGCAAGAGAGTTCCAGAAAAACATCTATTTCTGCTTTATTGACTATGCCAAAGCCTTTGACTGGTTGGATCACAATAAACTGTGGAAAATTCTGAAAGAGATGGGAATACCAGACCACCTGACCTGCCTCTTGAGAAACCTGTATGCAGGTCAGGAAGCAACAGTTAGAACTGGACATGGAACAACAGACTGGTTCCAAATAGGAAAAGGAGTTCGTCAAGGCTGTATATTGTCACCTTGTTTATTTAACTTATATGCAGAGTACATCATGAGAAATGCTGGACTGGAAGAAACACAAGCTGGAATCAAGATTGCCGGGAGAAATATCAATAACCTCAGATATGCAGATGACACCACCCTTATGGCAGAAAGTGAAAAGGAACTCAAAAGCCTCTTGATGAAAGTGAAAGTGGAGAGTGAAAAAGTTGGCTTAAAGCTCAACATTCAGAAAACGAAGATCATGGCATCCAGTCCCTCCACTTCATGGGAAATAGATGGGGAAACAGTGGAAACAGTGTCAGACTTTATTTTTCTGGGCTCCAAAATCACTGCAGATGGTGACTGCAGCCATGAAATTAAAAGATGCTTACTCCTTGGAAGGAAAGTTATGACCAACCTAGATAGCATGTTCAAAAGCAGAGAGATTACTTTGCCAACAAAGGCCGTCTAGTCAAGGCTATGGTTTTTCCTGCGGTCATATATGGATGTGAGAGTTGGACTGTGAAGAAGGCTGAGCACCGAAGAATTGATGCTTTTGAACTGTGGTGTTGGAGAAGACTCTTGAGAGTCCCTTGGACTGCAAGGAGATCCAACCAGTCCATTCTGAAGGAGATCAGTCCTGGGATTTCTTTGGAAGGAATGATGCTAAAGCTGAAACTCCAGTACTTTGGCCACCTCATGCGAAGAGTTGACTCATTGGAAAAGACTCTGATGCTGGGAGGGATTGGGGGCAGGAGGAGAAGTGGATGACAGTGGATGAGATGGCTGGATGGCATCACCGACTCGATGGATGTGAGTCTGAGTGGACTCCGGGAGTTGGTGATGGACAGGGAGGCCTGGCGTGCTGCGATTCATGGGGTCACAAAGAGTCAGACACGACTGAGCGACTGATCTGATCTGATCTGATCTGATATATTTAAAAGTTGCTAATAGATCTTTTAAGTTCAGGTCACAAGAAAAAAATTTGCCATTATGTGCAGTGGTAGAGATTAACTAGACTTAGCAGGGTGATCATTTCATAATACATACAATTGTCCCTCAGGATCTAAGAGGAATTGTTCCAGGATTCCTAGTGGATACCAAAATCCTCTTATAATAAAATGGTCTACTATTTACAAATAACCAAATATACCCATCCCTGTACACTTTACATCATCTCTAGTTTACCTGTAATACCTAGTACAATGTTAATACTATGTAAGTAGTTGTAAATATAATGTAAATGCTATGTAAATAGTTGCTGGCATGCTGCAAATTCAAGATTTGCTTCTTGGAAATTTCTAGAATTTTTAAAATATATTCCATCCATTACTGGTTGAACCCACAGACACTGAACTGAACCCACTGACAGAGAGCTGACTGTATAACTGAATATACCAATCTTCAACTCTTTTCATAAAAACCCTTATGTCTATTTATCATTTACATATAGTTTGTCTAGAGTTAGCTGTTTGGCAATAGTGGTAAAGAATATACCTGTGAATGCAGCAGACATAAGGGACACAGATTCGATCCCTGGGTTGGGAAGACCTACTGGAGGAGGGCACCCAGTATTCTTGCCAGGAGAATCCCATTTAATTCCTGGACAGAGGAGCCAGGCTGTAGTCCAATGGGTCACAAAGAGTTGGACATGGCTGAAGTGACTTAGCATGCACATCTGTTCTTTTCCAATCAGGGTAGGTTAAGTATTTTGCCATCAGATAATTTTATGTAACATCATATTTTTAAGTAAAAATACATGCTTCTTATTATACAGAGACATTGTCTTGTAGAAACAAAATTTGCACTGAATAAGAATATATACATCTGTTTGAATAGGAAACTACTTCATTGCATGGATTTCAAATATATGGAACAGCTCTCTTTAAATAGAATTATATGATTGCAGTAAATGCAAACCTGCTGTATTACATTCATGTTTCTAACTGCAGAAGCTGGAAACAGGCCCAACAACTTTTAAAAAATCAAAGCATCATATTTATGAGAAAAGTCATTCAGTTTTTATATCTCTTAACCCCTGTATGGACCTCATGCAGGCATTATTCTGGCATTGTTCTGGACATAGAAGGAGATTAAAAACTTCCTTTTCATTCTACTTTTTCTTATCCATGTAAATTCCTGAGCAAAACTGAAAAAAACAAATCACGGTCATTACTGTAGTGTTCATTTCTATTCTTTTCTTGAGGACAGCAGGTACAACTCAACAATAGGGAAATTTCAGGCACTAATAATATGCAGGTGGACACGATATGGAAATCAGAGGAGTCTTTGTGAGGACACTGAAATCCAACCTAAAAAACAAGGCCTTTCATTCAAAAATAAAAGTGATATGAGTGCAACAGAGAGAGACAGGAAACCCATAGCATATGAACACAGACACAGATGCAAGAGACAGGATCTGCTATGCTTGCTTTAAATATGGATCCTGGGAGAGTCCTGGTCGCACTGAATTTAGGAGAATATGAATACATAAAATGCATTCTGTTCTCCTCAAAATTAAATTCACTGCTTAGCATCTTTAATTGCCCTTATCATTGAAGAATTTGTTTATTTTTCATACATGCATGTTTTGTTCTTTTCGGTAAACTATAAACTCTTAAAACCTGTGGTTGTATCTCTGTCATTTTTACATCCTAATTATATAGCCTAACTTCTCTTTTATAATAAATGCTTAATTGATGTGTAAATAAATTAATGAGAGGATAGCTGAATGGATTTCCTTAGCAGTGGGGTCACTGGTTTTGTTATACTGAAGTCTGTTTAGCAATTTATGATCTGAGCATGGTAGTTTTGAATGTTGACCCTCATTGTATGGCTATCCTGGTGGTGTCTTTTAAAATGATGGCCCTGCAAAAATGCCTTCTCCTTTCCTAGGAGCTGACTCCCAAGTAGCAGGCAGGGGCTGGGGTGGATTGGGGCAGTTCTTGTAATTGGTTTTATTCATCCTTCCTGAACTTGTGTTTGGGAGAAGGCAATGGCACCCCACTCCAGTACTCTTGCCCTGGGAAATCCCTTGGACCGAGGAGCCTGTTAGGCTGCAGTCCATGGGGTCGCTAAGAGTCGGACACGACTGAGCGACTTCACTTTCACTTTCCACTTTCATGCATTGGAGAAGGAAATGGCAACCCACTCCAGTGTTCTTGCCTGGAGAATCCCAGGGATGGGGGAGCATGGTGGGCTGCCGTCTATGGGGTCGCACAGAGTCGGACACGACAGAAGCGACTTAGTAGTAGTAGTAGAACTTGAGCTTGGTTACAGAAGATTAAGTAGTCACCTGATTTACTTGATCCCTTCAGATTCTCTTTTCCAGGATGTTTGGTAGATAAAATCCCCAAGACCAAGAGTCACTGGAGTATATTCTCAATCAGAATAGCATTCTTAGAAAGAAAAACCTTACAAACGAGTTCCTTCTTTCAAATATGGGATACTTAGTTATCTTCTTAAATTCCAGAAGCTATTTTTCTGTTCTTCCACTAAGTTTCCTCTTAAATTAGTCAAGGAGTTTTTATGCCTTATTAACTGAAAGAATATAACTGGTAGAGATCTGAGGCAATCCTTTCTTCATCTCTCCCATCCTTCATAGAAAACTGATGGTTATGCTTTGTGTGATATCTCTGCCCAATTTTCTTAAGTCTGTTTCAATCTTCAGGCCAAGTTGCTGGTCCATGAATGGCACAGGTGTATTCTTTCTAGAGATTCTAAAATATTGGGAAAGGCTATAAGGGCAAAGATCTAAAAATAGTATCGAGGACTGTCATTCACCAAGAGATATTCTTTGACAAGGAAGCCTAAGTTTTATTGTTATTTCTATGGTTACCGTTTTCATCCCAGAGATTAAAAAAAGAGACCAGTTCTTTTGCAAATTTTTTTTCACTTTTCCCTCAGGGAGAACAATCTGTTTCCTTCTGAATTTCTGTTACCCTGTTCTTTACCCTTCTCTTATACGGTTCTTTGAAGTTATAAAGTCCTATTTCACTTCCATCAGACCATTTAGATATAGGTAATGTGGTATAGACATATAACTTCAAACACAGACACAAGTAGAACAAAAAGATGTAAGTCACAGGCAAAAAAAGCAGATATTCTGCTTGAATCAGGAAAAAATCCTGTGTTAGAGAATTTAAAATAAAGAAAAGATCTTGTTAACAAAATAGCTAATGTTAACTATGTTAACATTAGTTAACAAAATAACTAATGTTAACAAGTATCAAACATTAATTACGATTAGGATGGCAGATCCAAAATGAGTAGATGGTGTATAATACAAAGATGTTAAATTAATTTTGCATTTTATAACATTTACTGAAGAAATAATGCATCTGGAAATTCAAAAAGATTTTAACTACATTGAAATATTTTAACTATCCTTTACATTTCCTGTGAATTGAATATTTAATTTTGACAGGGTGATCATTTTTTTTTAAAAAGATAAAGAAAAAACTTTAGTGTTAATGCACATTGGTAAAATAGCTAGGACTGGTGATTTTTTCCTTCACAATTTGGTCTATTCACCCTCCTCAAAGTATTTCCAAGACACAAACATTAAAAGAGCAACAGGTAACATATGCTTCAGAATTAAAATCAAATAAGAATCTACTTTATAATTAGTGCCATGAAAACTTTACCGCCTAATTCAAACTTCAAATGCCTTCTTCCTTTATCATCCAGAATAGTACAAAGACTGCAGCTAAGTTCTTTATATGTGTTCAAATAAAAAGGGACTTGGAAATGGCAGAGTCAGATTCCTTTTGAAATTATTTCTATAATGAAATATTTCAGACAAAAATAATGTTAGACTGTATAGATTAGAATATATGTTTGATTACATTCTCACTTTTTCACAATAGAAGACAGGTCAAGCCCATTTTATATTCAGGTTGTTATATTCTGATGGTTTAACAAATTACCCTGCAAATGAAAAAGTAAAAATGGTGATTCCTAAAGTATTTACAGCTTCTTAGAATTTATGAAGTACTTTACACAAACATATAGAGGTAGTTAAGTTGGAAAAAAATAAAAGCAATCTGTTGTTTAACGTTTTTAAATGTTATAGTCATTAACGATTGTGGTATTCATCTATTCAGCCCTGATCAGGACATATTCAAAACGCAACAGTGGCAATGAAGGTGAATGTCTTCCCACAAACGTACAGCCTAGTAAGAAAGTAATCACAATGTAATATACGGCAGTATAAGGGAAACACCACAGTACTAGTGCCAATACCATGCTCCTGGAGTTGGAGGAAAGGAAAAAAAATTAATGCTATTTTATTTTACCAACTATTAAATTCCTCAACTTTGCTTTCTGTTTAAATCCCTCATTTTTTACTACTTTTGGTTGCTTTACAAAGTCAGGAAGGATTCAATTAGCTTCTGATCAAATGTGAATTCTTGCTCTTTGGTAACTTCACTAACTTCTGTAGGAAACCGCAAGAGTGCTAACTAACATTCTTGCAATTATTACCCGAGCTTCTGTACCTTATTAGCTCTTGTGCTAAATACAAAGAAGAGAGTTCAGAGTTACATGTCATCCTGTGGCTCCAGGTTTCTAAGGACTGATAACCTGGAGGCATGGAGGCACATTACAAGGAAGTCAGTGTCAGAAGAGCGCTGGTTAGATTCAGGACGTGTTCCCAGGTACAGTAAGACCCAGGCTGCATTCACAGTCTTTGCCCCCACCATCAGGCTGGCCCTCCCAGGGCAAGGCTTTTAAGACCTACTGCTGTAACTCTCTTACAACTCAAGCTGTTGCCTTGTTGTAGCTGTTCCAACCTTGGGAGCTTTCTCTCTCAGGTCACTTGGGAATGGCTGTATTTAGGTCACTCACAAACAGGAAATATAAAATAGCACATAATATTCTATTTCAACTTCCTAAAGTATCTCATGTACTTCTACGGTGTGGCTCAGAGACCAAGAACTTCTGATTTTATGTTATGTGTTTTTAACTTTATGTTATGTGCCTTTAACTAATTTGTTGTGTAGACTTTCCTCATTTTATTATTTTTTTACTTTTATTTAAAGACTATGTATTTTCTGTTCTGTTTTTCATCAGGCAATTATAACATTAAGTAATAATCTTATAAAACACTTAACTACTGTTTGTGAGAGAGAAAGTGTAGATAGGGTATGTAATATTTCAGAACTCCTAACCATCTGCAAATGTGTATGTGTGTTTGTGTCTCTGTGTGTGTGTGTCTGTTTCATTCTTTAAGTGATAAGCAAAGTACTTTTCAAAGCCAGTTCTTGCAGCATGTCGAAGATGTCTTAGAATGTCCTGATAAAAAAGATTGGGCACGTTACATTACATTCATTCATAAGAAGAGCTTTATAAATGTCCACTAAACATATGAAGAATGTCCAATCATGTTAGTAAGAAAATGTTTTCGATTAAGGCAATGGTATTTTTGTCCACCAAGCATTTTTTTCACACTCATTGGTGGCAAGGATACGGTGAAACAGGCACTCTAGCATATTCCTAATGGGATTGTAAACTAGATCAGTTTTTCTCAAAGACTAGATGTAGTTCTCTGTCAAAAGCCTTGATGGTCACAGGTTAAATGGAAGAAAATACAAAAAGCATTCCTTTCCGTTTTCTCCTTTGCCATATATAGTTCTTACTTGTCTTTTGTAGTATCTAATTTTCCACTTAATGGAAGAGATTTTACCAGAACATTTCCACAAAATTAGAGGAAAAAATGAATGTCACTGACAGTAGAATCAGAGACGTTAACCCCATGACATGTGGGTATGGGAGTAGAGTATGATACAGTGGTCAGAGCTATGAGTTAATGGAACTTGAAGCATTGCCCTGGCAAAAAGAACACCCTGCCACACACATATGAAAAATTAAATCTCACATCTGGCAGACTGCAAGACCATGGAAAAGAGATTCAACAATTTCACAACTGAGCCACAAGGTATGATGATGAAAGGGTCTAATAATACATCAGCTCCTTTTCCCAAAACCCAAATATTATAATATTAAGTACATAGTACTTGATGATGACCATTAGTTTAGTAAATATATCAAATCATGGAGGACAGAGGACAGTTTCCAGAGCTGATAACTTAGATAAGCATTTTCTGATATTCTTTTCAGCTGTTTTATGGGTGAGGAATATATTTTAGTTCAGTTCAGTCACTCAGGCATGTCTGATTCTTTGTGACCCCATGGACTGCAGCACGCCAGGCTTCCCTGTCCATCACCAACTCCCAGAGCTTACTCAAACTGATGTCCATTGAGTCTGTGATGCCATCCAACCATCTCACCCTTTGTTGTCCCCTTCTCCTCCAGCCTTCAATCTTTCCCAGCATCATGGTCTTTTCCAATGAGTCAGTTCTTTGCATCAGGTGGCCAAAGTATTAGAGTTTCAGTTTCAGCATCAGTCCTTCCAATGAATACTCAGGACTGATTTCCTTTAGGATGGACTGGTTGGATCTCCTTGCAGTCCAAGGGACTCTCGAGAGTCTTCTCCAACACCACAGTTCAAAAGCATCAATTCTTCGGTACTCAGATTCCTTTATGGTCCAACTCTCACATCCATACATGACGGGAAAAACCATAGCTTTAACTAGATGGACCTTTGTTGGTCAAGTAATATCTCTGGTTTTTAATATGCTGTCCAAGTTGGTCATCGCTTTTCTTCCAAGGAGCAAGCATCGTTTAATTTCATGGCTGCAGTCATTATCTTCAGTGACTTTGGAGCCCCCCAAAATAAACTCTGTTTCCATTGCTTCCTCATCTATTTTCCATGAAGTGATGGCACCAGATGCCATGATTTTTCAGTTCAGTTCAGTTGCTCAGTAATGTCTGACTCTTTGAGACCCTATGAACCACAGCACGCCAGGCTTCCCTGTCCATCACCAACTCCTGGAGTTCACCCAAATCTATGCCCATCGAGTTGGTGATGCCATCCAACCATCTCATCCTCTATTGTCCCCTTCTGCTCCTGCCCTCAATCTTTCCCAGCATCAGGGTCTTTTCAAATGAGTCAGCTCCTCACATCAGTTGGCCAAAGTATTGGAGTTTCAGCTTCAGCATCAGTCCTTCCAATGAACACGCAGGACTGATCTCCTTTAGGATGGACTGGTTGGATCTCCTTGCAGTCCAAGGAACTCTCAAGAGTCTTTTCCAACACCACAGTTCAAAAGCATCAATTCTATGGCACTCAGCTTTCTTTATAGTCTAACTCTCACATCCATACATGACCACTGGAAAAACCATAGCCTTGACTAGATGGACCTTTGTTGATGAAGTAATGTCTCT
The DNA here is from genome assembly GCF_019923935.1 of Bubalus bubalis. Lineage (NCBI taxonomy): Eukaryota > Metazoa > Chordata > Mammalia > Artiodactyla > Bovidae > Bubalus > Bubalus bubalis. The sequence continues at coordinate 21,543,679 of NC_059165.1, read as the reverse complement.
GCTTTTTAATATGCTTTCTAAGGTGGTCAAAACTTTCCTTCCAAGGAGTAAGTGTCTTTTAATTTCATGGCTGCAATCACCATCTGCAGCAATCTTGGAGCCCAGGAAAATAAAGTCAGCCACTGTTTCCACTGTTTCCCCATCTATTTGCCATGAAGTGATGGGACCAGATGCCATGATCTTAGTTTTCTGAATGTTGAGTTTTAAGCCATCTTTTTCACTCTCCTCTTTCACTTTCATCAAGAGGCTCTTTAGTTCTTTTTCCTGTATGCCATAAGAGTGGTATCATCTGTGTGTCTGAGGTTATTGATATTTCTCCTGGCAATCTTGATTTCAGCTTGTGCTTCATCCAGCCCCGCATTTTTCATGATGTATTCTGCATGTAAGTTAAATAAGCAGGGTGACAACATACAACCTTGATGTACTCCTTTCCCGATTTTGAACCAGTCTGTTGTTTTCATGCCCAGTTCTAGCTGTTGCTTCTTGACCTGCATACAGATTTCTCAGGAAGCAGGTAAGGTGGCCTGGTATTCCCATCTCTTGAAGAATTTTCCACAATTTGTTATGATCCACCCAGTCAAAGGCTTTGACAGAGTCAATAAAGCAAAAGTAGATGTTTTTCTGTAACTCTCTTGCTTTTTTGATGATCCAGCAGATGTTGGCAATTTGATCTCTGGTTCCTCTGCCTTTTCTAAATCCAGATTGAACATCTGGAAGTTCATGGTTCACACACTTGTTGAAGCCTGGCTTGGAGAATTTTGAGCATTACTTTGCTAGCATGTGAAATGCGTGCAGTTCTGCGGTAGTTTGAACATTATTTGGCATTGCCTTTCTTTGGGATTGGGATGAAAACTGACCTTTTCCAGTCCTGTGGCCACTGCTGAGTTTTCCAGATTTGCTGGCTATTGAGTGCAGCACTTTCACAGCATCATCAAGGCCAATAAAATATCATATGCTTGTGCCTACTGTAATACCTCCTTGATCATAAAAATAAGTTATTTGGTCTAAAGCAACATTGTGTGGGTACCACGATAATAGATGAGGATTTTGTTAAGCCCTGAAGTGGTAGGGGTAGCTGTGGCATTTCAGGAATGGAAGGTAAATATTGGCTTACCACTGTAGGATATGGATCTACCTGGTAAGGTGCATGCGTGTTCAGTCTCATCTCTTTGTGACTCCATGAGCTGCAGCATGCCAGACTCCTCTGACCTTGGGATTTCCCAGGCAATAATACTTGAGTGGGTTGCCATTTCCTTCTCCAGGGGATCTTCCTGACCCAGGGATCAAGCTTGTGTCTCCTGTATCTCCTGAATTGCAGGCAGATTCTTTATTGCTCATCTACCAGGTGAGGATTTATCAGTTATCAGGTAAGGTGTGGATTGGACTCATATAACAAAGTTACCACAGAGTGGCTCACTAGGCACCTTCAGACGACACTGATGAAGGCCCCAGACACTGTAGAGCAGAAGTAAGTTGTCCCTGTTTCAATTTTTAACTCAAAAAATCAGGATCAAAGAAAATAAATGCCTTTTGAGCTACTATTTTCGGGGAATAGCTTCCTATGCAAATATAGATAATGAAATGTCTAACAATAAGAAAGGTAAGTTATAGGACAGTCACTAAGCTTTATGTATTCTTTATAAATGACCGCAGTGCTAACAAGATAGCAAATGCTTACACAGTAATGAAATAGGACATATTGGTATGCTAAAGGATGTGTGAACTCATTAACATCTCTGCGACCCCATGGACTGTAGCCCACTAGGCTCCTCTGTCCATGGGGATTCTCCAGCCAAGATTACTAGAGTGGGTTGCCATGCCCTTCTTCAGGGGGTCTTCCCAACCCAGGGATCGAACTCAGGTCTCCCACATTGCAGGTGGGTTCTTTACCAGCTGAGCCACCAGGGAAGCCCCAAATCAAGCAAAGATGTATATAAAATAATGAAAAGCAATATAGGGCTATAACACAAATGGCCTAATATTTGTGTTTATGGTTGATATTAACTAAATTTGCTAATAAATCAATTTATTTGTATTTCATGAATATGGCATCTCGACACTATGCTTGCTGACTTATTTCATGCCTAGAGACTTGTAAATGCTCTAGGTTTATCAGGGTAATAGAAAAAAAGCTGATCCTGGAAAATCAGCAGAAAAATGATTTACATTTTCTTTCTGATCATGCCCAGGATGTGCAAAATCTTCTATAACAAAGTGTCTGTCCTAAGTATTTAAATACATATTGGTTGAAAAGAAGAAAGGAAAAAATATGACAAATTTTAGCTCTTGATTTTAAGAAGAAAACATCCTAATATAAAAAATGCACCTCAAGAGAGACACATGAGACTTAACACAATAGTAGCTAATAGAAGTTCTGCAGTGTAAGTTAATATGGAATGTTCTCCCTTTATTCCTAGCTGTATTACCAGCATTCATTTTAAAATTAGTTGATTGAACAGTAGAACACAATTCCTCAAAGAAATGACCGAACCGTGGTAGCATGCCAGAATGAGGTTTGGCCCTAGAAAGGAGCCATGAGATTTGCTGCTGGTTACAAAATTTGCAGTGGGCCAAATAGTCTGCAAATCAAACTAACCACAAAGACTTCAGTATATTTTCTGGCTTCAAGATGAGATTAGGCTTGGAGACCTGCTGGAGTTATAAAAATATGTAACTCCAGAAACATTTTGACACTGCTAGGATCTCAGAAATTTATATTTGTTGACAAGTTATAATTGAATAAGACACTTTTATTTATTGATAAAACATGTATAAGCCTTCTCTAGAGAGAACCATAGTGTATAACTTTTAATTTTTATTTGGTCAGTGAAAGATTTTACTTGCAAATATCATTTCAGCAACATGGCTATTTAATTAAGAACTATATACTTATCAGATACAGAGGAGCCTGGCAGGCTACAGTCCATGGGATCACAAAGAATTGGACATGAATGAGAGTGTGCACGAGGACACACACAGGCACACACTCACACATTTATCAGATATAAGTGATCAATAAGGGTATTTACTTTTATAAGAATATATAATTTAAATTGATTATATCTCCATGTATAATGAACCTAATACTATATAAAATTCACACTCATTAAATCTCTTTTCTTTTTATTTATAAACATAAGCCCTCCCTAATTTCGTATCCTATAGCGTTTAGAGTCTCAAATGTGGGCTTTTAACTAGGTTCCTATTCTGAATCCACCACTTACAGGTTATGTGAACTTGCGGAATTTAATTTCTCTGTGCCTCAGTTAATTGATCTGTGATATATACATTATATTAACTTTCTCCTAAGCTTGTTAAAAAGATGAAAAATGTCCCAAATGAAAGTGTTTACAATAGTATCTAGAATTAATAAGTCCTGAATAGATTCTAACTTTAATAACGTCCAGCTTGATTTAATGTACAACCTTTCCTTGACAAGACATATGAAAAGAAGATCATAGTCATTGATGATGCAAACTGAGCCATTTTCTGAAGAAAGTATGCTACAAAGTACTGACTTCAACTATGATTTTACAAGAAATTAATATGAAAAGTAAGTACAGAAAATACATATTTGGAAATTAAACAACACAGATCTATATTCCTCATGGGCCAAAGAGGAAGTTTCAAGGAAATTTAGAAAATATTCTGAACTAAATAGAAATAAAAGCACCACATATCAAAATTCTTAGAATGTAGCTAACTCAGTACTTCAAGGAAAATAAATGGTATTATCTGAAATCAAAGTTTATATGTTACTATGGGGATTCTCTGGTGGTTTAGACAGTAAAGAATCTGCATGTGATGCAGGATACCCGGATTCTATCCCTGGGCCGAGAAGATGCCCTGGTGAAGGGAATGGCTACCTACTCTAGTATTCTTGCCTGGGAAATCCCATGGACAGAGGAGCCTGGTAGGTACAGTCTATTCGGTTACAAAGAGTTGGATACGACTGAGTGACTAACTTACCTAAACCAGAAAAAGAAAAGTAAATGAAAACAAAATGAAACAGAAAGAAGTAAATAATAAACCTAAGGACATAAAACAAAGACATTGAAAACAAAAAAGCAATAGAGATCATTAAAATCATTAAAACCAAAAGTTGATTCTTTAAAAAAAATAATAACATGGACAAATCTCTGGTTAAACTTGGCAAGAAAAAAGAGAGACGACATCCCTAGCTTTATCAGGTATGGAAGAAATGAGATCACTAAAGAACCCACAGCTACTAAAATAATAATATAGGAATTTCATGAACAAGTTTATGCCCATAATTATTGGTATCAAATGAAATGGATAAATTCCCTGAAAGATGCAGAAAACCTAAGCTCACCTAAGAAAACAGATAATCTGAATAGTCTTCAATTTACCAAAGCAATTGAATTTGTTGTTCAAAACCTGCAACAAAGAAAACCCTAGATAGGTTCATTTACTAGATGGCTTCACTGGCAATTTCTACCAAACATTTAAGGAGAAAATAATGCCAATTCAATGTAAAATTTTCTATAAAGTAGATGAGAAGTGAATATTTCCCAACATTTTTATGAAATGTTTTATGAAACTGGCATTAGGCTGAAACCAAAATCAAATAGTGCTGGTGCAAGAAAACAAGTCTATAGTTTAATAGTCTGTGGGGTTGCACAGAGTCGGACACGACTGAAGTCACAGCAGCAGCAGCAGCTGGAACATACACGCAAAAATATGTAAAAATTTTAATCCAGCAATATATAAAAATGCTGCTGCATCATGATAAAGCAATTAACAGAGTGACAATGAGGGGAAAAAAAACTTATGATCACCTCAATCAATGCAGAAAAATTGTTTGACAAAAGTACAATAGCTCTTCATAATAAAAATTTTCAGCAAGTTAGGAAGAGAGGGGAACTTTTTCAATCTATTAAAGGGCATCTAAAAAAATACAATTTACAGATAGCATTATGCTTAATGTTGAAAGACTATTAAGTATGGAAAAAAAAGCATGAAGTTGGACAGCTCATAACATCTGACTTTAAGAGTTACTTTTACTTTTAAACTACAGTATAAAAATAGTATTATATTGAAGAAAGAATAGAAACATAAATCAATTGTGAAGAACAGAGTCTAGAAATAGACAAGCACTTGTATGGTGAATTGATTTGGGGCAAAGTTGCAAAAGCTATGGGAAATGGATGGTCTTTTCACCAAGTGGTGTTAGAAATATTGGCTATTCATGACCAAAATAATTAACCTCAAGTTCACTTTTCACTTTCATGCATTGGAGAAGGAAATGGCAACCCACTCCAGTGTTCTTGTCTGGAGAATCCCAGGGACGGGGTAGCCTGGTGGGCTGCCGTCTATGGGGTCGCAGAGTCGGACACAACTGAAGCGACTTAGCAGCAGCAGCAGCAGCATACCTTGTACCCTAAACAAAATTAACAAAAATTAATCATAGACCTAAATGCAAAACCTAAAGCTGCAAAAATTCTACATAAAGCATGGGAGAAGATCTTTGTGAACGTGAGTTAGGCAAATGTTTCTTAAATATAACACTGAAAGCATGAATCATAAAAGAAAAAAAGGGCTTTCAGTCGGCGCAAACATGGCTGTGGCCCTGCTATCTGCGGGCGTCCTGCTCTGCGATTGGCTGCTGTATGGCGGCTCAAGGGCCTGTCATCCATGGAGGTGCCAGTCGAGTGCGGCCACAGCGGCAGCCGCCACGGAGTTTAAAAAAAAGAAAAAAAGATGATAAAGTAGACTTTATTAAAACAAAAAATTTCATTCTTCGAAAAATAATGTTTAGAGAATGAAAAGACAAGGCACAGGTGGGAGAATATATTTACGAAACACATCTTCTAAAGGACTTTCATCTAGAATGTATAAAAGCTCTTAAAACTCAATTATAACAAAACAACCAATAAAAATGGATAAAATATTTCAACAGACACTTCACTAAAGAAGATATAAAGTTGGCAACATATTAAAAGATGTTCACTATCATTAATCATAGGGACAGGCAAATAAAAACAAAATGAGCTACCTTGTAAGAAGGATTTTAAAATGTCCTAAATGGCACCCCATTCCAGTACTCTTGCCTGGAAAACCCCATGGACGGAGGAGCCTGGTAGGCTACAGTTGATGGGTCACAAAGAGTCGGACACCACTGAGTGACTCTACTTGGACTTTCAATGACTGCCCTTGCACATGCCCTTCTCCATTAGTGTGGGGGGACTTGTAACTATGCTGGGCTATCACTCCTATGATTCTGTGACATTATAAGGCAAAAAGGGGGTGGAATTTTGCAGATATAATTAAGATCTCTTATCAGCTGATTTTGAGCTAATCAAAAGGAAGATTATCTTGGTGGGCCTGATGCAAATAAGTAACCTCTGAAAAGAGGATTTAGTGATCAAAGACAGAGAAAATCAGAGACATGCTTCTATTGGCTTCAAAGAAGAGTGAAAGTGCCATGTTGTGAGAGGGCCTATGCTCCAGACCTCCAGGAGTTAAGTGTGACCTCAGGCCAATAGCCATCGAGAAAATAGGGACCTTAGTCCCACAGTGCAAAAATCTGCATTCTGCCAACAACCTAAATGGAATTGTAAGAGGACCCAGAACCTCGGAAGACAAATTTGCAGTCCTGTTGATACCTTGATTTCAGGCTGGTGAGACCCTAAGTATAGTTCTTAGCCTTCTGACCCACAGGAAGCTGGAGGTAATAAATTCGTGCTGCTTGGAGGCACTAGGTTTGTGGTAATTTGTTACACAGCAGCAGAAACTAATACAAAATTACTGCTACATATTGCAACTAAATTATTGATCTGAAAACTAAAATATAGCTCCTGGATTAAAATCCCAGTGACTTAATAAAGTTAAATCTTGCTCAGGAAAATTCCAAAAATGTTTATACCCATGGAAAGTTTTCCAGCACGTGTGATTCAGGAAACCAAACTGCTTCTATCTTTTGCCCGTGTATTCTTCAATATCCAGACCCCAAGTTCTCCAGGCTGGTTTGCCTTGAGTGGGCAAAAAAGAACAAGCATGGGCTGGAGGGCTGGACCTGAAAGCCAATGGGAGCATGTCTCTTTGATTTTCTCTGTCTTTGACCACTAAGTGTGATGCTACACATGCATCGCATTTACTCACATCCATTGTGAGCAGTTTCCTGAAGGGAAGCAGTCAAATTTAGATAAGCAATTTGTATAGAAAGTATAGGAAAAACTTTTTGTGCACAAATAATCAATTTACTTATTATCTTATAATAAGTATAAAAGCATAAATTATTTCTTGCTTATAATACAATTTGGGCCCTGTCAAGGAAAAAACAGACAAAAAAGATATAACAAACAATAGTATCAATAAACAAGGATGTTAGTTAATTTTTGTAGGATCTTAAATTCTTGTGAATATTTCTGCTTGAATAATGTACCATTTAAAATGAATCAATAAAAAAACACTCTAGCAGAAAATGGTCACCTATTATGTAATCTTTCAGAATTTTTTCCAATTTGTGACTTATTTCCTGAGCTGCAGTTCAGATATTTTCCCACTGTGTCACCTGGCCTCTCCAAATTCTCGCTGGAATGGTGTGCTCTGGAACAAAGATGATCTCCTGAAGAAAAGCTTCACAAGTGATTTTTCTTTTATATGGATAGCCTTTATTTATTTTTTTTTAAAGAATCAGGCAGTTTATTTTCCAAAGAGATCTGCTGATAACGCACAAGAAGAAAAAAATTGCAAAACATTCTCTGCTGTTGCAGGGCAATATAGAATATAGAGGGACCAGAGGTGAGCTTTTTCTTACAGATAACTTGCCAAGCAGCGGGAGAGCAACCTTTTACCCTGATGGTCTTCTATCTAGCAGGCACAGCGTTTCAGTTGTCTGTGCGATAATTTAGTGCTATCTCAGTTTATGGATAACTTTTGAATGATATTTTAGTCTATCTGTCCAGCACTAGTATTTTAATAATATTCCACCCTAAAAATTGTACTTCCCTGATATAAGATATGCAAGGTTAAAATAAACAATTGTGTTCCTTGCATCAACTTTGGGAAAAGCTTAAAAACTGATGGACTCGTCGAAATAGGATTTAGTGACAGATTGGGAAATCATTCAGAGAAGTTGAGAATAAAAACTAATTTGGTTTCTTGTAGTATTTTTTTTTTGCTATGTAATAGATCATATAATCAGATCAGATCAGATCAGTCCTCAGTCGTGTTCGACTCTTTGCGACCCCATGAATCGCAGCACGCCAGGCCTCCCTGTCCATCACCAACTCCTGGAGTTCACTGAGACTTACATCCATCGAGTCAGTGATGCCATCCAGCCATCTCATCCTCTGTCGTCCCCTTCTCCTCATGCGAAGTTGACCTCATGCGAAGTCAATTCTTCGCATGAGGTGGCCAAAGTACTGGAGTTTCAGCTTTAATAGCACCTATTAAGAATGCTGATTATTTTTCTACAGGTGAACTCTTCTTTTAGAGTTGATGAGTGAGTAGCATTACCAGATTTCACAATCTACAGAGTGATTTTGTTTTAGAGTCATATAATTTTAACATTGTTTTCAAAATATCAAGGTGGTTTTTTTTTTAATTCTGCTTGAATAATCCAACGAATTGCCAGTGACCAATACGAGACATTTTGTAAGCAGTCAGAATTAAACAAATTCATTTTCTCATCCCACAAATATCACCCAACTTTTTGTTTTAATGAACTTTTCAAGAAAAAAAAAAACTATTTTTAAAAAGGATATTCTGATCCTCTTTTTAGGATATGAAGTAGTAAAGCTGCATAACTGCTTAATTCCTTATTGTATTGAATCATATATGGCATTAGAGAGTCTGGTCATCTGTGTATAAAAGATCTGGTTCTTCTGTATATCTAAATTTCATTACTCAGATTATTTTCTGATCTATAAATGGGTTTTCAGTTGCAATCTTATGAACTTCTATCAGTCATGATCTATAGTTATTAATGCAAGGGATATGGCATGTTTGTGTTAAATTGGCACAGTATGAAGCGTGAATTTTATGATATATTTTAAACTCCATGTTCATGAATTGTTTTCTTCTGAGTGGGTGGATCACAGCTATATAAAGACACGTTATGTTTCAAGGTCTGTTTCAATTGGAAATATATATACTTATTTACAGAGTATAAATAAGAAATAAAATAAGGAAAATTAAATTTGAAGAACTCAATATTTTGAAAGCTTTGAGCATTATTTTAAAAATTAGTTTTAAGGAGATACTCATCAGTGGAACAAAGATTAAAGAAAACTATCAGCCTGATTCTAATGAAAACTAATATTGTCAAGGACAAATGTGGTCAAGAGAGGAAGAAAACAACGACCAAGCAAGCTCAGGTATTAATAGATGCTTTTTGAGTGGGCCTTTTGTGTTTCAAGGGGTGGCAGGGCTTCTTCAATTTTATGCTGCATGATAAATCTACTTTTAAAAAGTAAAACCAATTACCAACCAAGTGACTAATTTACTGTTTGACTGGATTCATCTAATTCGTCATCAAATTTGGTCAAAGGAAATCAGATATTTAGCATACTGTATATTAACCCTAGAATCATACTTTAGCATGTGGAAAACATCATCCAGTGTAAAAGGGGGACTAACATCCAGTACATGGGTTCAGGAAAACATACTTAATGCACATACATGATGACTTTCTAAAACTATCTCCCTTTTGTTCTAATCTCTTTCTCTGCACCATGGTCATATTAAATGAAACATAAAATTAATACTCTATTGAAGTTGAAGTGTAATAACAACATTGCTACTAAGGATAAGAGTTTAGTGCTATTTCATTCATTTATTCATATATTTATCATACATCTATTATTGCCAGGCCTCATTACACATTGTTGAGAAAAAAATTACGTGGTACCTGCCGGGAGGGAGCTTATGATCTGGAAAAATCTCATCCAAAGAGCTGAATATTGTAAGTGGGATCTGGTTTATGAAGGTTTATGGTGATGTGTGAACATAAAGGAGATCACAGAATACTTGGGAGGACACGTAAGATCTGCATGATGAGCTGTGATCTGAAAGACGAGCGTGCCTTTCTTATCTGCAGTATTTACTTGTATTCCTAGGAGAGGAAACAGGGTATGGAAATATATTATGGCAGAAAGGGAGCCGAGATGAGGAGCTGTAGTGGCCTGACAGCTAAGAGTGAGAAGAATATGAAACAAGAGCATGGGGAGGCTGACTGAACCTTGCAGGGCCTGGGAGGCCCTGAAGAGTTCTTTTCTCATTTACCTGAAATCAATGAGAAGGTCTCGAAGTATTTTAAGAGCGTGTGTGTGTGTGTGTGTGTGTGTGTGTGATTTGTGATTGTAGGGGATAGAGCACTGTGAGAGGAAGATTTTAATTTCAGAAAGATCCTTCTGACTTGCTGTGGGGAGAACGGACCTGAGGGGCAGCAAGAATAGGGAGATGAAGGTGGAAGCTACTGCAGCTGGCGAGGTGAGCGAGACTGGGAGCTAGCGAGCCTGGAGCTCTGCCAATAAATTATCTTCCAAGACTCTGAAACTCTACCCTCTAGTTAAGAAAACTGTCATGATCTTACTTGTAAGCTACTCAATTTTATTGCACTGGAGGTCAAAATCTAGCTTCCTATAAGAAGTTAGAACTGCTCACCAAGAAGCGTATGCAATTTAGAAAGACAAACGAGAAATGAAACAAAGGTACAATGGAGGACATGTTACAAGTTAGGAAGATCTCTGGAAAAAATGAGGGCAGAAGATTAGTTATTAAGTCCATGCATCAATATGATAAATCCAGTCTGTTCCAAGCTGTATTATCCATTGCTGTTTAACAAATAATCCCAAAAGACAGTGGCTCAAAACAACAACATTTATTATCTCACAGTTTCTCTGGGTCATGGTTGTTGGTAGGATTCAGTTGCTTCTGTTCTCCTGGGACAGGGTGCCTTGGTTTCTTGCTGACCGTTGGCTGAAAGTTGCCCTCAGTGTCTTATACATGTGTCACTCCATGAAGTAGCTTTTAACATGGCCATTTACTTCGCCAGGAGAACCACAGAGACAAGCCAGAGAGAAGGTGGACATGCATTCATTTATAACCCAGTCTCAGAAGGAACACTCCATTCCCTTTGCCACATTCCATTTGCTGTAAGCAAGAGAGTAGGTCCAGTCCACACAAGAGGGGAACAACGACACAAAACTACGAATACCCCAAGGTGGGGATCACGGCAAGTTATTTAGAAGCAGCTTACTCACACTTTAAAAATACACAATAAGCATGTAAGTAGGATGAGGTAAAGTCATTATTTAGAAGTTGCCTATTGGACAAAAGCATAAACAAAATGTATTCTTATACATTCTAGGAAATGATATTGAAAAATAAAATAGAGAATGGGAAGAAAAGAGTAGTTTCAAATTCGTATGAGATAATGCTGAAAAGGAGACAAATAAAGGCTCCAGGAAAGCTGGGGACACGTACCACACTGCCATACAATCGCCTGTTTACTTTCCTGCATCTCCCACTAGACTACATGTCCCTGAAGAACAGACTTGCCTTTCACCCTTACCACCTCAATATCTGGTACAGTATAAGAACATTTCATGGGCTCAGTAAGTATTACATGAAGGACAAAGAGCTTTGACCTTTTAACCTTGCTTTAGAAGGCTCTATCTTTGCAAGAGTAGGTGGTTATTCCTACAGAAGATCAGACATCAGATGCCAATGCCTCTTAGTTTCATAATATTTATTTGTAGCACTGAGAGTGCTTTAGGAAAAATAGGTCAAGTGTGAAAATCTGTTTGCACATCACCATGAGTAAGGTTCTTTTCCTGTTATTTTGTGTGTGTGTGTGTTTGTGCATGTGTGCTCAGTCGTGTCCAATTCTTTGCAAACCCACGGCCTATAGCCCACCAGGCTCTCTGTCCATGGGATTTCCCAGGCAAGAATACTGGAGTGGGTTGCCATCTCCTCCTCCAGGGGATCTTCTCAACCCAGGGCTCGAACTTGTGTCTCTTGCATCTCCTGCATTGGCAGGCAGGTTCTTTAAATGACACCTAGTTGTTAGAACGTGGACCAGGGACAGGAGGAAGTAGCAGCAGGATGGTGAAAATGCTGAGTAGCTGTCCCCTCTGTTCTTAAGATGTTTACAAGGGCAAAGTCTTCGCTCAGAACGGAAACAATAACAAAGATTTCAAGACAATTTATAACACATATCAAATAAATTATTACAACTTAAAAGCCATGGACTTTTACAGATGAAAACAGTTACTAGAATTGGGATGGTCAGAAAAAGTTTGTAAATAACATGGTTATTCAAAAGATGAAATTTTGAAGAGAGGAAGGAAATGAGATGCTAGATAAGCAAGAAGGTGTGAATATATTTAAAGAATAGCTGAGAGAAGTACAAGCCTATGTGATCACTGCTGGTTTTCTTCTAAACACTGTCAGGGCTCACATGTGACTTGTTATCAATTTATGGAAATTAAAAGAGGCAAGAATGGTTTGAGAATGAACTTGTCTTCTGGCTTTTAGCTTCAAACTCCAGTACTTTGGCCACCTCATGTGAAGAATTGACTCATTGGAAAAGACTCTGATGCTGGGAGGGATTGGGGGCAGGAGCAGAAGGGGACGACAGGGGATGAGATGGCTGGATGGCATCACTGACTCGATGACGTGAGTCTGAGTGAACTCTGGGAGTTAGTGATGGACAGGGAAGCCTGGCGTGCTGCGAATCATGGGGTCGCAAAGAGTCGGACACAACTGAGCGACTGAACTGACTGACTGACTGAACCTACCTGAGTCTCAATTTTTTCCTCTGTAAAACTGGGAATCATAGCAACTCAACATCCTGGGATCTGTGAGGATGTAGTCATATCTGTATTTAGGGGACATCAGTTGGCATGCCCACTCCACAACCATTTCTAACAATCTTCTCCCTTGATTTCTTCTGCCACTCAGGCTGGAGACACATATTTTGTTATTTTAGCCACCTTCCAATCACAAGAGAAGACTCTACACATGAACATCAAGAGATGGTCAATACTGAAATCAGATTGATTATATTCTTCGCAGCCAAAGATGGAGAAGCTCTATAGTCAGCAAAAACAAGACCTGGAGCTGACTGTGGCTCAGATCATGAACTCCTTATTGCCATATTCAGACTTAAATTGAAGAAAGTAGGGAAAACTACTAAACCATTCAGGTATGACATAAATCATATCCCTTACAATTATACACTGGAATTGAGAAATAGATTCAAGGGATTAGATCTGATAGATGGAGTGCCTGAGAACTATGGATGGAGGTTTGTGACACTATAGAGGAGGCAGTGATGAAGACCATCCCCAAGAAAAAGGAGTGCAAAAAGGCAAAATGGTTGCCTGAGGAGGCCTTACAAATAGCTGAGAAAAGTTTACTTCAGTTCAGTCACTCAGTCATGTCTGACTCTTTGCGACCCCATGAATCGCAGCATGCCAGGCCTCCCTGTCCATCACCAACTCCTGGAATTTACCCAAACCCATGTCCATTGAGTTGGTGATACCATCTAACCATCACATCCTCTGTTATCCCCTTCTCCTCCTGCCTTCAATCTTCCCAACATCGGGGTCTTTTCAAATGAGTCAGCTCCTCGCATCAGGTGGCCAAAGTATTGGAGTTTCAGCTTCAACATCAGTCCTTCCAATTAACATGCAGGACTGATCTCCTTTAGGGTGGACTGGTTGGATCTCCTTGCAGTCCAAGGGACTCTCTAGAGTCTTCTCCAACACCACAGTTCAAAACATCAATTCTTCTGTGCTCAGCCTTCTTTATAGTCCAACTCTCACATCCATACATGACTACTGGAAAAAACCATAGCCTTGACTAGATGAACCTTTGTTGACAAAGTGATGTCTCTTCTTTTTAATATGCCCTCTAGGTTTCCCTCCAAGGAGTAAGAGTCTTTTAATTTCTTGGCTGCATTCATCATCTGCAGTGATTTTGGAGCCCCAAAAAATAATGCTCACTATTTCCCCATCTATATGCCATGAAGTGATGGGACCAGATGCCATGATCTTAGTTTTCTGAATGTTGAGCTTTAATCTAACTTTTTCACTCTCCTCTTACTCTTTCATCAAGAGGCTCTTTAGTTCTTCTGCACTTTCTGCCATAAGGGTGGTGTCATCTGCATATCTGAGGTTATTGGTAGTTCTCCTGGCAATCTTGATTCCAGCTTGTGCTTCATTCAGCCCAGCATTTCTCATGATGTACTCTGCATATAGGTTAAATAAGCAGGGTGACAATATACAGCCTTGATGTACTGCTTTTCCTATTTGGAACCAGTCTGTTGTTATATGTCCAGTTCTAACTGTTGCTTCCTGACCTGCATACTAGTTTCTCAAGAGGCAGGTCAGGTGGTCTGGTATTCCCATCTCTCAGAATTTTCCAGTTTATTGTGAGCCACACAGTCGAAGTCTTTGGCATAGTCAATAAAGCAGAAATATATATATTTTCTGGAACTCTCTTGCTTTTTCGATGATCCAGCAAACGTTGGCAATTTGATCTCTGGTTCCTCTGCCTTTTCTATAACCAGCTTGAACATCTGGATGTTCATGGTTCACATATTGCTAAAGCATTGCTTGGAGAATTTTGAGCATTACTTTACTAGCTGAGAAAAGAAAAGAAGATAAAGCCAAAGGAGAAAAGGAAAGATATATTCATTTGAATGCAGAGTTCCAAAGAATAGCATGGAGAGACAAAAAGCCATCCTCAGTGATCAATGCAAAGAAATAGAGGCAAACAACAGACTGGGAAATACTAGAGATCTCTCAAGAAAATTAGAGACACTAAGGTAACATTTCATGAAAATTGGTAACAATAAAGGACAGAAATGGTATGGACCTAACAGAAGCAGAAGATATTAAGAAGAGGTGGCAAGAATACACAGAAGAACTATACCAGAAATCTTCATGACCCAGATAACCACTATGGTGTGATCACTCACCTAGAACCAAAAATCCTGGAATGAGAAGCCAAGTGTGCCTTAGGAAGCATCACTACAAACAAAGCTAGTGGAGGTGATGGAATTCCAGTTGAACTATCCTAAAAGATGATGCTGTTAAAGTACTGCACTCAATATGCCAGCAAGTTTGGAAAACTCAGCAGTGGCCACAGGACTGGAAAAGGTCAGTTTTCATCCCAAACACAAAGAAAGGCAATACCAAAGAATGTTCAAAGTATCGTACAATAGCACTCATCTCACAGGCTAGCAAAGTAATGCTCAAAATTCTCCAAGCCAGGCTTCAACAGTACGTGAACCATGAAATTCCAGATATTCAAGCTGGATTTTAAAAAGGAAGAAGAACCAGAGATAAATCACCAACACACATTGGATCATCAAAAAAGCAAGAGAGTCCTAGAAAAACATCTACTTCTGCTTTATTGATTATGCCAAAGCCTTTGACTGTGTAGATTGAAACAAATTGTGGGAAATTCCTCAAGAGATGGGAATACCCAACCACCTTATCTGCCTTTTGAGAAATCTGTATGCAGGTCAAGAAGCAACAGTTAGAACTGGACAAGAAACAATGGACTGGTTCCAAAGTGAGAAAGGACTGTATATGGTCACCCTGCTTATTTAACTTATATGCAGAGTACATCATGTTAAACACTGGGCTGGGTGAAGCACAAGCCAGGATCAAGACTGCCAGGAGAAATATCAATAACTTTAGATATGCAGATGATACCACCTTTATGATAGAAAGTTAGAACTAAGGAGTATCTGCATAAAAGTGAAAGAGGAGAGTGAAAAATCTGGCTTAAAACTCAACATTCAAAAAATGAAGATCGTGGCATCCAGTCCCATGAGTTCATGGCAAATAGATGGAGAAACAATGGAAAGAGTGACAGCCTATATTTTGGGGGGCTCCAAAATCACTGCAGATGGTGACCCCAGCCATGAAAATAAAAGACTCTTGTTCCTTGGAAGAAAAGCTATGATTAATCTCAACAGCAGAGACATTACTTCACTATTAAAGGTCCATCTAGTCAAAGCTATGGCTTTTCCAGTAGTCATGTAGGGATGTGAGAGTTGGACTATAAAGAAAGCTGAGCACCGAAGAATTGATGCTTTTGAACTATGGTATTTGAGAAGACTCTTGAGAATCCCTTGGACTGCAAGGGGATCCAACCAGTTCATCCTACAGGAAATCAGTCCTGAATATACATTGGAAGGACTGATGCTGAAGCTGAAACTCCAATACTTTGGCCACCTGATGCAAAGAACTGACTCACTGGAAAAGATCCTGATGCTGGGAAAGATTGAAAGTAGGAGGATAAGGGGACCACAGAGGGTAAGATAGTTGGGTGGCATTACCCTCTTCATGGACATGAGTTTGAGCAAGTTGTGTGAACTGGTGATGGACAGGGAAGCCTGGCATGCTGCAGTTTATAGGGTCTCAGAGTTGGACACGACTGAACAACTGAACTGAACTAAATCACAGGATGCTCTTTTTGAACCTGAGATTTCAGAAAGTTGTTAGGGGATGACTTTCTCTTTCTTGTAAAAGACAAAACCTTAAGACACTTCTAACAACTTTTCAAAACTTTAGCAAAGGCAGTAATGCCCATAAAGATGCTACGTGGTATTTGTGGGTATGGGAAAGACAAAACATGGATGATATCACCACTGGAGGATAGTAAGATGATCCACAAACTAAACTGCAACAGCAGAAACTTGATGTCAGACCATGTAAGTCCTTGCTGCTGCTGCTGCTAAGTCACTTCAGTTGTGTCCGACTCTGTACGACCCCATAGATGGCAGCCCACCAGGCTCCCCAGTCCCTGGGATTCTCCAGGCAAGAACACTGGAGTGGGTTGCCATTTCCTTCTCCAATGCATGAAAGTGAAAAGTGAAAGTGAAGTCGCTCAGTCGTGTCCTACTCTTAGCGACCCCATGGACTGTAGCCCATCAGGCTTCTCCATCCATAGTATTTTCCAGGCAAGAGTCCTGGAGTGGGGTGCCATTGCCTTCTCCAATGGAAGTCCCCTAGTATGCACAAGTTTCCTGGAAACTCATTGAATTTTTCATGGACATGCATAGGGACAGGTGAATTTTAACAGAGCCTGGTGACCTGCAATGGCACTGGCATGATAGGTATAATAAATAGTCATTCTTCTGAGTAGCCCTGATTTCATAGGAATGGTTATAATATGAAACTATAATGACTTGTGACATGAAGTTTTGTATATATTTAATATTATTCAGTAATAGAGCATGTCTATAAATTCTTCAGTGCATTCAGGCTAAGTCGCTTCAGTTGTGTCCGACTCGGTGATCCCATGGACTGTAGCCTGCCAGGCTCCTCTGTCTGTGGCATTCTCCAGGCAAGAACACCGGAATGGGTTGCCATGCCCTCCTCCAGGGGATCTTCTCGACTCTGAGATCGAACCTACGTCTCTTATGTCTCCTGCATTGGCAGGCAGGTTCTTTATCTCTTGTGCCACCTGGGAAGACCAGTCTCTCAAACTCTAACCCAAAAAATTATATGATTGTCTCAGTTAGAATCATACAATTGGGGAGAATACAGGAAATTTGAAGAGGTTTCTGTGACATTTTGGTAGGGATGTTTTTAGAGAAAATCTAGGATCACTAGGTGAATATTTTAGAAAATTGTTCAAGTAATATTGTTTTGTGGCCATATTTCTTACTTTATGGCAAATATTCTTGTTTGATGCACATATACATATATATTTCCAGCACTGGGATATTATTTTAAATATTTAATAACTATGCATTTAATTATTGATCAATTAATGCATACAAATATTAGAATGAGTGAATATCCTTGGTCATTTTTCTATTCCCAGTTAGAAATCTACCCCATTTCCTGCAGCTGACATCATCAGTACTGTGGCTGCCTCCTGCACACTAATTGTTACACAATTCATACAGCCTTTAAAACCCATGAATCAATTCTTATTGGCACTGACATTTTCATCTTTTGATCCCTCATCACTTTGCTATTTCACAGTGTCCAAGAGTTTCAAAGTGTGGACTGAATCATGGTTAAACCTTTATGCACACAGAGCTAGTCTGTGTCCTAAAGGTACCAATCTAGCTCCCTTTTCAGGTCATATTCCATGTTTAACTTACAAAATCCCATAATATTGAGTTTAGGCAGTACCATTTCTTTTTCTTTCCCTTGCTTTTATTAGTACTTTTAGAGGGTTTTTTTTTTTAAATGAGATATGCCTAAAAATAGACCCATTTTGATAATTTAGTGCTTAATATATGTAAACTACTGTTTACAAATGCATTCTAGTATCTGCACCAACTTTTAAATAAGTACTATGTGCCAGTATGTAGTTTAAATCTGTATTTGTTTCAGTTTACTTTAAACTCATTTATTTCACATAACAGTTTAAGTGGAGTCTGCTAATACTCCCATTTAGCAGATGTAGTCTGTGAAGGATACAGAAATGAGTAAGTTGACCACGATCCAAGGCTGGTACATGTCACAGCCTTGATTTAAACTCCAAGAACTGGACTCTAAAACCTGTGCGCTCAACCACTTTCCTATTAACAAATATACTGAAAGTTAGTTTTACTTTTCAGAGTAGTCCCCTGGGGAGATAATACTTATTCAGATGATTCTGTGGATTCATCTTTAGAAATCATCTGCATAAATAATTTGTTGGTCTCACGGATTTTATAATATGTAGAATCTACTGTAAGACTCATTCTCCTTTCGGATTCTTTCTTTCTGCTCTGGTAAGCTCATTCCTTTCCCTGATTCTAGCTTTTGGTCAACAACAGAAGTCCTGA
The DNA here is from genome assembly GCF_019923935.1 of Bubalus bubalis. Taxonomy (NCBI): domain Eukaryota; kingdom Metazoa; phylum Chordata; class Mammalia; order Artiodactyla; family Bovidae; genus Bubalus; species Bubalus bubalis. The sequence goes on along the minus strand of NC_059165.1, from coordinate 21,524,904 downwards.
GAGTGTGGCTGGTTTGTAACTTGGATCTAGTAGCCTCTCTCCCTCCTAATTCCTCCAGACGAAGAGAAGACGGGTTACTCTGGGAGCAGAGTCTGGTGATCCTTGAGCAGACTCCTGCAGGAAGCAGGTTTAAAAGGCAAGGGTGCCTACTTCTCTTCTTTCTATGTGTGATAAATTGATGACATAGCAGCAACTGACTGCTGGTCATTAAATCAAATCACTTTAAATCAAGAATCTCTTTTTTGTAGAGTCTACAGTTGGTTAAAGTAGGTGAGTCTCTGCGGTGTTACCTGCTCGACATCTTTATTATTGTAAAGACATTAATTTTCTTTAAAGGAACATACTTTGTCCTTATTTTTAATACCTTTGCTAACATGGCTTGACCTGTATAATTCAGGGTTGCACATGTGACCCAGGCTAGGCCTGTGAAAGTCAGGCCTGGAATTTTTAGTGTAATTGCTGGGGAAAAAGATTGCTAGAGAACAAAGTCAACACACTGTCTAGAAATGGAAAAAGATTACTTAATGTTGTCATTTGAGCCCCTAGATCCATTTATGCTTAAAGCCAATTAATCTTCCTGGATTTCTCTGTTAAATATTCTGATATATCAGGGGGGCAGAGAAAAATGGTCTTTCAGGGGAATTCCCTGGTGGTCTAGTGGTTAGGTTTTGGGGCTTCCCTGGTAGCTCAGCAGTTAAGAATTCACCTGTCAACGCAGAGCACATGGGTTTGATCCTTGGGTAGGGAAAATCTCCTGGAGAAGGAAATGGCAACCCACTCCAGTATTCTTGCCTGGGCAATCCCATGGACAGAGGAGCCTAGCAGGCTACCGTTCATGGGGTCACAGAGAGCTGGGCATAATGTGCATGACTTAATGACTAAGCAAAACAACCCGGGGTTAGGACTCTAGGTTTTCATTCCTGAGGGCTGGGGTTGGAGAACTAAGATCTCACAACCACACAGGGCAATCAAATAAATAGTCTCTCAAATCAAAATAGTTGACTAATAATTGATAGCACATATATGCAAACCAGGTAATGTTCACTCAAACTGATTATCAACTTGGATGGACAAACCTTAACTAACACCCCTTTCCTAAGTATCTGCCAAACACATATCAAGCGTCATGTACACAATAAGGTCACTGGTCTTCTAGTTTTCAGAAGAATGTTACAAAGTTTGCAAGTGTGCATTTATTCATTTCAAATATTGTTAGGCATGTACTATGAGCCTGCCAATGTATTTGGAAGGAGGAAACAATAGTGACCATCAGATCAGATCAGTCCCTCAGTCGTGTCCGACTCTTTGCGACCCCATGAATCGCAGCATGCCAGGCCTCCCTGTCCAACACCAATTCCCGGAGTTCACTGAGACTCACATCCATCGAGTCAGGGATGCCATCCAGCCATCTCATCCTCTGTCATCCCCTTCTCCTCCTGCCCCCAATCCCTCCCAGTAACAGAGTCTTTTCCAATGAGTCAACTCTTCGCATGAGGCGGCCAAAGTACTGGAGTTTCAGCTTTAGCATCATTCCTTCCAAAGAAATCCCAGGGCTGATCTCCTTCAGAATGGAATGGTTGGATTTCTTTGCAGTCCAAGGGACTCTCAAGAGTCTTCTCCAACACCACAGTTCAAAAGCATCTATTCTTCGGTGCTCAGCCTTCTTCACAGTCCAACTCTCACATCCATACATGACCACAGGAAAAACCATAGCCTTGACTAGACGAACCTTTGTTGGCAAAGTAATGTCTCTGCTTTTGAATATGCTATCTAGGCTGGTCATAACTTTCCTTCCAAGGAGTAAGCATCTTTTAATTTCATGGCTGCAGTCACCATCTGCAGTGATTTTGGAGCCCCCCAAAATAAAGCCTGACACTGTTTCCACTGTTTCCCCATCTATTTCCCATGAAGTGATGGGACCAGATGCCATGATCTTCATTTTCTGAATGTTGAGCTTTAAGCCAACTTTTTCACTCTCCACTTTCACTTTCATCAAGAGGCTTTTGCGTTCCTCTTCACTTTCTGCCATAAGGGTGGTGCCATCTGCATATCTGAGGGTATTGATATTTCTCCCGACAATCTTGATTCCAGCTTGTGTGTCTTCCAGTCCAGCGTTTCTCATGATGTACTCTGAATATAAGTTAAATAAACAGGGTGATAATATACAGCCTTGATGAACTCCTTTTCCTGTTGGAACCAGTCTGTTGTTCCATGTCCAGTTCTAACTGTTGCTTCCTCACCTGCATACAAATTTCTCAAGAGGCAGTTCAGGTGGTCTGGTATTCCCAGCTCTTTCAGAATTTTCCACAGTTTATTGTGATCCACACAGTCAAAGGCTTTGGCATAGTCAATAAAGCAGAAATAGATGTTTTTCTGGAACTCTCTTGCTTTTTCCATGATCCAGCAGATGTTGGCAATTTGATCTCTGGTTCCTCTGCCTTTTCTAAAACCAGCTTGAACATCAGGAAGTTCACAGTTCACATATTGCTGAAGCCACAGACTTGTAGCAAGGCAGACATTAAGTACATAATCACATAAAGAAGTGTAAAATACCAAGTATCCAAGGATTACCACATAATGATCTTAAGGCTTATAAAAATAATAGAGGTATTTGACCTTATCATGGAAGTTAGGAAAGACTTTGTGGATCAGTGAGACCAGGTCCACTCCTTTTATGGGCCAGACATGAGTTCTATGGGCCTCTAGGCAATTGCCTACCACTTTTCTTTCTGCCCTAGGGATCATCATCTTCATGCTCACTTGACAAAACCCCCATCTCCTTCTCCCTTTGGGCAAAGCACACTGGTGTCCTAAGGAGAAGGGACCTAGAAGATCCTTTGCACAGGCCCGGGGAGACTTCTCAAGTATATTTGTGCAGGAAGTTACAGGGTCCCATGGTCCTGAGATCTCATCTAACTGGAGGATTATGAATCCCAACTGAGTTTGTCCCCTGAGCCAGCCCAATGGATTCTGTCTACCTTAGGAGAGAGACAGTGGAGAAAGGGTCATAGTGCGTACTTCCAAATTCAGAGCCATGTTGATCAAGTCTAAGGGCAGAATGCTAGAACACTTACATGAACTCTGAAGGCAAAGCCTGTCAATGAGACAGAGGAGTGGAGGAGGTGCTTGGGGGCAGAGTATAAGAGAGTGCTATGAAAAAAAAAAAAAAAAGAGAGAGTGCTATGAACCAACATTTTAGGAGAAAACATGTTCTTTATCATTAGAAACCTAGCCTGTACTTCAAGTTACATTTTTACATGTTTAAATGTCTTAAATATGAATATGAACAATAAGAAAAATAGCCAATGCCATGAAATGTAGGTGGGCTAAAACTGCTGCATAGTGTAATTTTCACAACAAACTCTTGTCTCAAAGCAACCAAGTCACACAACAATACACAGAAAAAGATGCACAACAAATATAATACCATCTCCTGAAAAAGGCTTGCTTTGTTTTTGAAAGAAATGATATACTCTGTATAACCTGCAGGTACCTAATCGCTCTGGGACTATTTTAACTAAGTGACAGTCACTGAATGTGTCCATAGACTTTATGGTGACAGGAACAATTTACCTGTACTTTTCTTCTTTAATTAAATAGTAATCAGTGAGTGGTAATTTAGACCCCCATATATATGGGTGCACAAGCATGACAGCATGATTTGCTACACTCTGAGTGTTAATCATACTTAAAGCACTGGCTGAATTTCTAGGTTTCAAGGTGCTTAGGTAGGCCTGCTGTTGAAAGAATTTATAGCTCTAAGCCATGTATAGATTTGTTAAAAGGATATGTTAAACCCACAAACAGGTGATTCCCTATGTAGAGTACTTTTTTCCTAAGTCCTGGGATGTGATCTTTCAGTAATATTTTCTATTTTGGGCTCTGAATGCTGCAGTAATGGCAAGGTGGCTATGAAATAGTTTGCCCTTTTTAACCAATTCTATAAGTTACTGTTATTAAGAATAAACATCTTCCTTTAAAAAATGGTTGAGTTCACAGTCTGTAAAATGCTTTAAAAATAACACTTTAAAACAAGGCTTTTTCACTATAAACTAGAAAGAGCTTTAACTGAATAAGATTTTATCTGATTTTCTTTAGAAAATGTGTATATTCATCAGACATTATCATAGCATCAAGTTTAGTGAATTTTGTCATTTAAATAACTTCAGTTATAATTCCAGTTTCCTTCTCTTATGTAAATAACCTCAAAACTGCTTCAGAGCAGAAGCTCTCCAAATATGGTCTCAGCCTAGAGGTAATTTTTTTTTTTTAACAGAGAGATTTTTTTTTAAGCTATATTAACTCTCCAATGTAAAAAATCCATGAAACCGAGTGAAAAGAGAATCTGAGAAATTCTTTCACTTTGATAAATCCGAAATGTTGGAACTTTCAAGTTTAAAATTTTCCCTCGGGCACTGTAAGAAAACTGACAGGAGATAAGTTTTAAAAGAATGTTATAACATTTAGAAGTTATAAATAAATTACACAACATAGGTCATTGCATAAATGAGCATTAACTATTTCTATCAGGCTTGAAATTTTCATGACCTACATTTCTTCATATCATATTATGAGGTCTATATTCATTCCCAGAGTATTTCTTTCTTTCTTTCTTTCTTTTTTTTTTTGAGAGCTACTAGAGCTGCGTGGAAAAGTGGTGAACCAAGAGAAGGTTAATGAGGGGGAGAGTGAAGGACCACGCTCTTGCCGTCTCTCATTCACCAGCCATTGAAGGGCAGAGGCTCCTCCTTAAAGGACTGACAGCCAGGCGCCCTGCATCACTCAAAAATGACGCCACATTCAATTAAAGTAAGAATGAGACATTTCAGATATGGCAAAGGAGGCCAAATCCTTTGAAGTGTAAATGTATTTCTCCATCCTAAAGAAATGGCAACAGGAGTGAGGGAGCTTCCAGCTACCAACTCACCAAAACCTGCACTGTCTTCTGTCTTTTTAATATAGCTGACATAAAGGATGGTTTTGCAAAAGTGTCTGTGGTATTCTCCTTCAGATTAAACTCTGAATTGATCTTTGTAAGAAATTTCAAATTAAAGCCAGGTAACATCCTCCCAAACTCAAATTGCCATGTATCCTACACTTAACTAAAACATTCTGGGGCAAGCATGGTTTTAAGACAGGAAAGCTATAAAAATAGTGATTGTATTTATTTTCATCTCTGTGTCCTTCCTTGGAGTGGAAAAGGACAGGAACATTTTGGGTACATATTCGTTGAGTGGACAATGGAATACTCATTGGTTATTTTCTAGAAGAGCAACTAATAAATCCTATGACAAAGAAAAAGTAGAGCCAAAGTATGCAGAGGGTATGTTTTCAAAGTTCCAAAAGATCAATTTACTCAAACTTAAGTTATCTAGCAACACTCACAGCGTATATCTTCCCCTGTGTTCTTAACAACTCCCAATTCCATATCATTTGCAAATTCAATTAGCCTGCTCTTTACTCCTGTCACATAACCCATCTGACCTCTTCTGCCTTTCTGCTCCATTTCACCCTTCCATCCCCACAGACTTGCCTAGGAACAGAGGGCAAGATATTATAAGCCCTACCCTCTCTAGCTCCTATTTTCTCTCCTGTACTCAAAGGAGAAGAATTGTGAGAATAGTTACTCAGATACATTTTGTAACTGAGGAGAAAAATTTCTGGAATGATTCTGTCCCAGTCATTATTATTACCTAATCTATATACTAATTCAATAAATTTATACATGAGTAATATTCCACGACTGCGTGACTGAACTGAACTGAACTGAATATTTTTATGTAACATTTCTATGTGCATTTATTACATTGTTATCTACGAATGATATAACACTTATAATTGCCACATAGGGAATTTGATGCCACATGCCTGTAACATCAAATTCATATTGTGTATCTCAGTGTGCACAGCAAAAATAAATTTGTCTTGGATGCTAAGCTACTTTTGTGGTTACAGGTACAAATATTATCGTTAAAAAAGTATTTATGTGTCGGTGTTGACCTTTTAATTAAATGGAAATGGCCAGAGTCAATCATCTATTGACAGGTATTTACATAGCAAGTAATTATAGGGTAAAGAAATTATTTCAGTTATAAAATCAGAGGGCAAGTCATGAAAACTTTAGAAACAGAGTCACCAAGTAATCTGCAAGAACATGTAATTGCTATGTTTTTAACTGGCATTTACCGAGGAAAACTAAATTCTTACGGTAAGTAACACTGTAAAGTGACTTGTAATTGAGGTTATTGGTATGGTTTTATTTTCTTAGTGATTAGGAGTCTGAAATCTCTAATAATATTTACAGTCTTACTAATATGTGAAAGAATTTTAGAGCCTCTCAGTATAGAACTTTCTGCACAACTTCTCTGCTCTAGGGTTAGAAAGCTAACATGTTCATTTCAAGGCTGCCTGGGAGACCATCTCAGCTCATTCTTATTTTAGTCCCACCTCTAAGTGCCCTGGCCATAGTATTTCTTAGTAATTCTATGTCCAGTATTGACAAAAGACAGTGATATAAACTATGGAGAATCATTGCAATCGAATTTCTGACAATTTGAAGATTTGGTATTTTAAAAAACATTATACCTTAATATAAAGGTATCTGGATTCTTGCTTCAGAGATGGAATCTGATCTCAGAAGTGAACATGACTCATCATCCATCCCTTCCTCCCTTTCTCTAAAGTCACCTAAATAGCTACCAATTACTATTCAGTTTTCCTTGACTCTGGTATGCTCAATGAGACACCAATTAGTTCTTTTCTTTTTAAAGAATTTATTTTTTGATGTGGACCATTTTTAAAGTCTTCTTGAATTTGTTTTAATATTGCTTCTGTTTTATGTTTTGGGTTTTTGGCCATGAGGCCTGTGGGATCGTAGCTCTCCCACCAGGGACTGAACCTGCATCCCACGCATTGGAAGGTGAGCTCTTAACCACTGGACCACCAGGGAAGTCCCCCAACTACTTCCAATTGCTATAGATGTGATGCTTTTTTAAAAAGTGAACAACACATTTGCTGAAGCTATATAATCAAGTTACACCTTGGTTATTTATATAATAATGATTGGCTGTTTCCAGTGTCCTATTGTTAACTTCAGAGTTTCAGTGGACTGTGAATGCAGTCTACAAAACAGAGGGTTTATGGAGCTCCAGTGAAGACAAATGCTCCAGATTAACTTCCTGATCATGCACAGTAGTTCATTTGTCTTTAGGGCTTAGATAGTGTTGAAATTTAAAGAGGAGTGTCAACAGATTTGAGTATCAAATGAGGAAGCCATACTCAACTCTATGAGCAGAATGGAGAGAGAAGAACAGTACAAGTGGAAATGAAAAGTTACCTTCAAACTCAAAAGGTATCTTTTTAAGCTATTGCTAGATGATTGTTAAAGTGGGAGCCATATATAGTTGCCTAAGTAGGGCCAATTTCTACCTGTCATTTAGAGAGGTAGAAGAGTTGTTAGTTACCGTAAGTAAAACAAATTCAAATAATTTTAGCTCAAGGGAAGCATGGACAATGAGAATTCTAAGGAGAAAACTTACTATAATCAGATTTTCCTAGTCTATTGATACTTCCCAGGATTGAAGAATAATCTACGGGGAAGATGGAATGAACACCTCTGAGCAAGTGCTGTGAGCCAGGCAAATTCAGAAAGCTTCACATCTTTTAACTCATTAATTAACCCTTATATACAAACAATAAAACTAAAACAAAGAGATTGAATGATCAGTTCCTCGTGCTGACCTGCCCCTGGGCTCCTGCTTCTAGCATTACCAGCTTCACAGAGACCCATAGCTTTGGCTCTAGTTCTAGTTTTTCCTTTCTTCGTTATGTTTACGATATGAAGCCAATTTGCAGGAAATACAGTTTGGTATTAATCTGGCTTCATACACTCAGGATAGACTGAGAGAAAATATGCCTCTGACTATAAAAATATACACACACAATACATTGTTAAGTAGCAGTGCCCTCCCTTTTTTTCCATCTTCTTTCCTTAAACCCTTCTCATAAAAATGGTATTTCTTGGCAACAGAAACCATTTTTCCTTTATGTCAGAGTCACTGTTAAGTTCACATTTGTGTTTGCACGTTCTGTTTCCAACTTTCCACTCTGGTTCTATCCCCCACAGCAAGAAGAAAATCACGGAATTTGCATATCGTGCTTATGAAGTAGCGTAGCTGTCTCCAGCGAGGGGTTAGAAATCATGAATACACACGCACGTTGTCGCAGAATCCTAATCCAACATATTTGTCTTCTACTTTTATATATTTCTCTGCTTTCAATTAAGACGCCTTATTAAATAGCATTCAAACATGTGAAAGCAAAGACAGAGCCTGACAGAATTTCAACAGGTTCTGTGCATTCATACTGTATGTCACCTCTTAATTAGCAACCAAAATGCAATGAACAGATTGTACAGTTTACCATCCTAGCCCAGCTCCTACACTTGCTATTTGTGCGTATACAGCATATTTAAAGAGACCCCCATCCAGAGGGATTTTCATACTCGCTCCATCCCTGGAACAGAACCACCATCAACTAAATGCCACTTCATGGATGCCTTAGCCTGCAGCAGCAGCTGGCATTACCAAGCAGTTGAAAGGACATTTTAATCTCCTGTTTAATGCATTTTTCTCCACCTGGGATAAGAAGCCAAAATTGCTGTTAGCAAAAAATGCCTTAGTCATTAACTGAAAGTGCCTTTTTAAAAAGTGTTCCATTACTCCCCTACTGGGAAATTTCAGACTTTATTAGCATTTTTTGAATTTGTATTAGTGGTACCTGAGTGGTAAAAAGCTAGTGGATGAACGCTTAGCTATTTTCCACAGATTTTGCTTTTGGGCTCTCCTTGTACAAGGAGCAAAAATAGAGAAAAAGGGTCAATAGACTGCATGCCTCACCTAGCTCTCTGGGATTGAAAGTCCATAGTCAGAGGAATCATCTTAATTTTCTATTCTTCTATCATTGCAGAAGCACAAAAGACTGGACTGGGGGACTCTCTTTTACCTAAGGGCATCTAAGAGGATATTAAATGTTCTTGAAATGCAAGTCTTGTGTATTTAAATCACATGCATGCTGGGCTGGTATTACCTTGCTTTGGTGATCAGACTGCATTGAATTCAGGCTGTGAGAAAATAGAAATTCTCCCATTGAAACACATGCTATTAGCAAAAGGGCTGCTCTGTCATTTTGGCACAAGAGTCCTGACATTAAGAAATAAGAACCATCCCAGCAATGATTTCAACCAAACATTATTTAGTTTGAGATTCTTTCACATTTTGTTTGTTTTTCTGTCTGCTAAACACCCACTTAAATTTTGTGAATCTTTTGAAATATGAGATAAGCCTGATACAGCTGGGATTTAGTTTTGTTTGGTTTCTGGAAAGACTGTGTTAGTCATGAGCTAAAATATATATATATATATATATATATGTAAGATAGCCACTTGGGTCCCAGATTGAAAATATATTGATACCTTCCGCCAAAATATTTGACTGTCTAGTAAAAACTAAAAGGGACAAACAGAAGGTCAAAACATATTTTGAAGTAATGTAGCTAAATTTATGCCTTGCTTTATTATCATATTCAACCAATTGAACAATATATTGTCATCTTATATAACTGCCTCTGAGATCCTCTTTCTGTCTCAAGTTTTACTTATGCCATTCCCTGGCTTGGTAACAGAATAAGCAAGCCTACTTTGATATGCAGAAACTATGGTTTCCTTAAGATATAAGTAGAAATGCAGTCTTTTCCAGTAAATGATGGAGGCAGCAGGGATAAAGAAAGAATATTGGATTTAACAGGGATTATGGCTAACAAGGCAGAAGTCCCCAAGGATGTGCATTTTCTGGAAAACTATGGCACAGTCGGGCAAAGGGCCTGAGTTAGTGAATATGGTAGGAAATATAATGGGAAGAGAAATGATTAGGAATTTTCTAAAACTGCTCTTTATTATTTGAATACTCAGAAATCATAATTAAAGTAACACAGTTCAGTTCAGTTCAGTCGCTCAGTCGTGTCCGACTCTTTGCGACCCCATGAATCGCAGCACACCAGGGCTCCCTGTCCATCACCAACTCCCGGAGTTCACTCACACTCTCGTCCATCGAGTCAGTGATGCCATCCAGCCATCTCATCCTCTGTCGTCCCCTTCTCCTCCTGCCCCCAATCCCTCCCAGAATCAGAGTCTTTTCCAATGAGTCAACTCAACACAAAAAAATCACAAAATAATGTCCTTTCAGTGGTTTAGGATAAATATCCCATAGCAATCAGCTGTATCCTTATTACTTTCCTGTCTCTAAGCCCTGCCACAAATATAAGCATCCCAAATGTGGTGAGTAGCTGCAAATGGCCAGTTTGGATGGTTTATTAGAACCTAGAGGTATATACGCAGATGGATGGATGGATGGGTGGATGGATGGGTGGGCGGGAGGATAGAGAAAGAGAGAGACAGAGAGTCATAGTCTATTTAATCTTCCTAAAGCATTCCCCTGAGTGAATCATCAGCAAATCTGATAGCATCTGTTATGAAATATGGCTTTATTGTGCCTTATTCAAAAATTTAATAGAAAATTTTAGAATACCAATTGTGACTTTTCTTTTATAGTCTAACTGATAACTCTGTATAGTCAGAAGACTAGGAACACATTGTTGCCTTTGTAGTAGAAGTCAACAGAGTATTTCTGCACAGAATCCAAATGTACCCTCAAATTCTATCCTCAACTACATGGGGTTTTTCTACATCTTTAACTCAAATATCTTTCTCAGAAGCTCATAATTTTGAGGAGCTTGCTTGTTGTTAAAAAAAATCCCTTTATAATTGTATATGTATATGGAACGTGACAAAAATGTTATTTTAAAAAGAGTAAAGAAATTTATATTAGCATGTTGGAAAAGGTTATATTACAAAACTGATTGTCATACTTTGATAAATTTTATAGCGTAGAAAGACAAAATTCAACCTTTGCCACTTAACAAGTCATTCATAGCAATTAATTTACTTGAACTTAATTGTATTATGAAAAAACAACATGTCTTGATTTTGAACAAATTTATAAAATAACATCATATTCAAATTGAGAGACTGTCTATTAGCATGTAGATTGAAGTATAACTTTTTTCAAAACAGACAAGGATTCTTAGTTGAATTAAATTTTTTATATTTTTCGTTAAATACTTTTGAAAAACAATTTTTGTTTTATTTTTCCCTCTGTATGATGGGGATTTTAGGCTGTTTGCAAGAACATCCAACAAATGACACATAATATATACTTAGAGTCATCATAGTAGAGTCATCTTAGTAGATAAAAATATGAATTGGATATATTCATCACTTTTTTTTTTCTTTTGACATTAGCTTCTGCAGTACTAGACACATCTTGATACTGCTCAAGATGAAGGTATCTTAGACGTCTGATCATAGGGAAGTAAATAAAGATCATCTTTAGAAATTCTCCTTACTCATCTTTATTTCATCTTTTGTTATGTGTTCTGTTTTTTATCAATATCACATTATAGCTAAAAAAATGGTATATGACTAAGAATAAAAATTTGGAATTGTATATGATTAACCATCAAGGTTCCTATGGGTGTTTGGTTAATTAACAATTAAGTGACTATATCATGACACCACTCACCTCTTAGTTGTTACACTCAAGGATTTGCTCAGACTACTTAATTTCAGAGACAGAAAATATTTAAATAATAGTTTTATGAATTTAAAACTTAAAATGAAAACATGTATCATTATCAACTATTAAAAATGTAACCCTGTATTTGTGTTATGCTAAATTCCCACTAGTAAGGTAATGCTGAAAATTCTTTAAGCTAGGTTTCAGCAGTATGTGAACCAAGAGCTTCCAGAGGTACAAGTTGAATTTAGAAAAGGCGAAGGAACCAGAGATCATGTTGCCAACATCTGTTGGCTCATAGAAAAAGCAAGAGGATTCCAGGAAAACATCAACTTCTGCTTCGTTGGCTATGCTAAAGTCTTTGACTCTGTGGATGAGAACAAACTGTGGAAAATTCTTTAAGTGATGGGAATACCAGACCACCTTACCTGCCTCCTGAGAAACCTGTATGCAGGACAAGAATCAACAGTTAGAACTGGACATGGAACAATGGACTGGTTCAAAATTGTGAAAAGAGTACGGCAAGGCCATAAAGTCTCACCCTGCTTATTTAACTTTTATGCAGAGTACATAATGCAACTGGCTGGGCTGGATGAATCACAAGCTGGAATCAAGAGTGCTGGAAGAAATATCAACAACCTCAGATATACAGATGATACCATTCTAAGGACAGAAAGCAAAGAGGAACTAAAGAGCCTCTTGATGAACGTGAAAGAGGAGAAAAAGCTGGCTTAAAACTCAACATTCAAAAAACTAAGGTTATAGCATCCAGTCCCATCACTTCATGACAAATAGATGGGGAAAAAGTGGAAACAGTGAGAGACTTTATGTTTTTTTGGGTTCCAAAATCACTGCAGATGGCAACTGCAGCCATGAAATTAAAAGACACTTGCTCCTTGGCAGAAAAGCTATGACAAACCTAGACAGAGTATAAAAAGCAGAGATATCACTTTGCTGACAAAGGTCCATCTAATCAAAGCTATGGTTTTTTCGGTAGTCATGTACAAATGTGAGAGTTGGACCATAAAGAATGCTGAGTGCTGAAGAATTGATGCTTTTGAACTGTGGTGCTAGAGAAGACTCTTGAGAGTCCCTTAGACAGCAAGGAGATCAAACCAGTCAATCCTAAAGGAAATCAATCCTGAATATTCATTGGAAGGACTGTTGCTGAAGCTGAAGTTCCAACACTTGGGTCACCTGATGCAAAGAGCCAACTCACTGGATAAGACTCTGTTGCTGGGAACGATTGAGGGCAGAAGGAGAAGGGAGTGACAGAGGATAAGTTGTTTGGATGGGATCACCAACTCAATAGACATGAGTTTGAGCAAACTCCAGGAGATAGTGAAGGATAAGGAAGGCTGGCATTCTGCAGTCCATGAGATTGCAAAGAGTCAGACATGACTTAGCAATTGAAAAACAACAACAAATATCCCATTTAAAAACTTTAAATGCATTTTTGTAAATAAATATTGACATTTGGATTCTAGATACCCATGCACATATAGAGGGCACTGACACATGAATGGCCATGTTATCCTGTGTTGAGCAGAACACTTTGATATTTGAGGAACATTGTTTTATAGAAAATCTTAAACCATGAGTCAAAGTCATAATCAAGTATTTAAAACACTAGGGTTTTCTTCCCTTGTAGGGCTTTTGATTGTGTTACATCAATGTCAGGAATTGTTAGGTCCATTTCATACAGCATGTCCAATCTCCTTAACTCAAGGAGTTATACCCATATTTTAGATGAGAAAGCTAAGGGTCAGGGAAGTTATATGAAATTTCCAAGAGTTCTCTCTCCCCTGCTATTCCTTTGAATGAGATCTTGATCCACAGTATTGTCTTTGTCTTCTTGATTGTAAACCCTGATTTTCCCGACCTAGGTAGCAGCTTAACTCTGTCCTCCCAGGCCCCTGATTTTAACATAACAACTTGATTGATATTTTGCATCTCACTTTGGACAACACATCTGATTCTGATCTTCTAGATCCTAACCTCAGAATTGTCTTTGCTACTAATGCTAAATCTTAATCTCTCTGTTCACCATATGAGAATAACTTGACCCCAAGTTGAATAGAAGTCACCAAGTCATAGAAGCTTATTTCTACTGAAGGTCACTGATATAGAGAAAAGGCATGGGTCTAATAGCCAAAATAAAATAGTGACACATTTTTTTTTTTTTTAGAAAATGGAATACAGAGATTATTTAACACTGTATGGATTTATTCCCCTGGAGGAGGAAATGACAACCCACTCTAGTATTCTTGACTGGAAAATCCCATAGATGGAGGAACCTGGTAGGCTACAGTCCATGGGGTTGCAAAGAGTTGGAGATGACTGAGTGACTTCACTTTCACTTTCACGGATTTATTTTCCATTCTACATCAGGATTACCTAAAGGAGAAGATGTGAGAGAGGGAAGGAAGGAGAGAGAGAAGAAGAGGGGGAGTCACAGGAGGAAAAGGAAGAAGAGAAAAGGAAGTGTTTTACAGCTGAGTAGAGAGCATTGGCATGGAATAAGGCAAGACTCAGTTTGAGTTCTGGTTCTTGCCTAGTCACTCTGTGACCTTGGGAAAGTTACCCAGCTTCTCAAAACATGGTTTCCTTTAAAGTAGGATTAATAACATATACTCACATGGTTACTGCAAGGATTACATGAGCTAATGTGTGAAAAGCTCATAGCCAAGGTAATAGTCCAATAGAAATAAGGGTATAGAGAAAGACAAAGTAGGTTCTGAAGAGTAAAGTAAACCTCTCTTGGTTTTATGCTTCAGCTCTTTCATTTTAGAGTAACACTTGTTATCACCAATAGAAATTTCAGTACGTTTAGCTCACTGCTCTTCCCAGGTCTTCATCCTCCCTTTAGATTTAAACTTATTTAGAAGCATAGGCATAAAACATATACTGTAAAAAAATATTATCTCTATATAATTCAGGGCTCCCCTGGTTGTTCAGTGGTGAAGAATCCTGCCACTGCAGGACACATGGGTTTGCTACCTAGGTCAGGAAGATCCCCTGGAGAAGGAAATGGCAACCCATTCCAGTATTCTTGCTGGTGATAATCCCATGGACAGAAGAGCCTGACAGGCCATTGTCCACAGGGTCACAAAGAGTAGGATATGATATAGCAACTAAACAACAACAACAATATGTAATTCAAAGACAATGGCTAGAGCTGTCCAAATGAAAGGAGCTGATTTAATCTTTGAAACAGTTTGCTTTCAAGCCCTACATGCTAAGTAAGAAGTCATTGTTGAAGATAGAATAAAATACTACTAGATTAAAATGCATGAAAGAACATTAGAGAAAGATCAAAGGGATCCCCACAGTAGTTCTGCAGAAGTTGGGGCTTAGAATCTGAATCCATAGAAAGCAAAACGTTCTAGTGGCCAAAGTGGAAAGTATAGAAATGCTGTGTAGCAGAATTTGAAGTGACATAGAAATGCTTATTGAATGCAGTATGTATACCAAACACACTTACTCAATACCAGTTGCTGTGCCAAAACTTCTACAGAATTAATTTAACTTGGTAAAACATTATGGATGATCACAACTGAAAAATTATTACCCCTGTGCTACAGATAAAGAGTCTGACATAGGTGACTTGTCTACAGCTATGCGGATAGGAAGTGGTGGAGTTGCTGATGCAACTGTCTAAACCCAAGCACGTACCATCTAAGATCTGACCTGCAAAGTTATGCTCGTTCAGTGAATTTGGGAAAATAACTACCATGCTTCGCTAAGATAAACACATTAGAATTCAAGTCTCAAGTAATCTTTTCATCAGAATTATCTGAATTGAACATTAAGACAAATTTTGTATTTTTATTCTTTCTTTGAAAAATTGTTTACCCTTATGTTAGCCTTTCAGCACTGATAAGCATTTTATCTATGGACAAAACACATCCATTTCCACTGGTTAGTTGCCCAAATGAAATTCTTACTAAGACTTCAAGATGCATGTTTTTGAAATGCTAGCAATACATAATGAAAGATGTATTTTCTAAAAGAGATTAATGATGGTTTTTAAAATAAAAATTAGATGAGGAAATGCATAATATAAAGCATTTACAAAAAACATTTGTATTAAAAATCTTAGTTACAAATAACTTATTCCAATACTAGGATAATATTTGCTGTTCAGTTTTATTCTCTTGATTTTCTGATCTTCTGAAAAATAAAACATGTTTTACTATTTAATGATTAGTATAGTTAGAGATGATAGAGAAGAATTATTTAGTCTACATTTTAAAATTTAATTTACTTTGTTTTATTTATTTAAAAAATAAAGCTCTGACTTGGAAAAAGAGGTGTAATTAGACATCAAAAGGAAATTAAAATTTGAGATTAAAATCTAATCTAAATAGAACTGTATAGTTAATAGCTACATTTTAGTACTAGAAGTCGTGTTTATATAAATGTACCGACTTCAATAATTTTAAGGAGCAAACACAAATATTATTTTTCTTATGCCCTGACTAGAGAGAAAGTTGTTACATTATATACAAAGCTGTTTCCTCTCATTTCTATATACTTCTACCACAGCAAAAGTGTTTTTATTCATCATCTTAAATACTGCGTGCAAGGCAATAGTACGACATGGTAGCCCTTTTCACTAGAGATTGCTTTGTTTTTGAAGAAATCCCCTTTAATGTTTCAGTCACAGAATTAAAAGGCATGGGACAAAGCCCAACTAAATGAAGGGTTCAAAACAATGCCCCTGTACAGCTTTCGTGGAACCCATTACCACATCCCAAGATGACAGAGTATTTTTGCAGGTACAGTAGGGAAGGACAAGTCCTGGCTGTCCTGCCTCTTGACAGAGAAAATAAATCACCCTTACACACTAGAGGATACCTTTCCAGACTGCATGCTGGGAACTTCATTACACAAGCTGTGCCACATATTATTATGCATATTGCTGCTGACTGGACATAGACGCATATCCACAGCCTATTTCTGTCATTGTCTTATGGGGAAGATACACATTTTTCCTCCATAGACAGACACAGGCTTGAAAAGGACATGAAGAAAATGATACTGTGTGCCCAAATATCGCCATCTTTAGCAAAATATGCTCTTGACTAATGATTTTTCTAACTTGCCCTAACCCTATTTCTTGGTGCATAAAATGGAATATTATTACAGATAATCTCCCATGATCTGAATGGGATTGTTATCAAACATCAGTCCTGTTGCCCCTGACTGCAGCCTCATTACGAACAGGGCAACATATTTCCACAGAGAAGACATTTTAATGCCTTTTTCTTTTCAATTGGTCACCCGTTCGGTTCATTCATAAAACACAAACTTTATTTACTTGGTTTTGCTCATGTGCCATGAATGTAGTTTAATCTAATTGGGACCAGTGTGATAATGAAAAACTTGCAAAGGAAGTCTTATAATCTTCAGGCTGGAAGCACACTGTCATTTCCACAGTCAACAACATAAAATTAATGAACCAAAGGAGATAAAATTAATGAATATAACTATTAGCAAGTTTCCTGTAGTTTGAGAACACTAGTGTGATTCTAGATGAAGATTCCTCATAATTTAGCCTCTTCTTAGGGAATTTTCTGAGGTGAAACGCTTCTGCCATTTCTGCTTTGGTTGAAAAATTCTGCCCATTGAAAAGTACATGTGATGCTCTTGTTGCTAGTTGTAACATGTTAAGCATTGTAAAAGGAGAATAAAGAAGATATTCCCTTTAACCTTAAGTCAGATCACTTTTCTTATTAATAGTAAAATAAAATTATAGCCTCAGTGTTCAAAATTAACCAATACAGAAAAGAAAACAAAACAACTACCACAAAAAAACCAGTAAGGCTTTGAAACACTGACTGCCAGCTCTTAAAAGTTGCTTGTGGGCAAAAGATAGAAATAACTTAGATTTTACATTCCTTGGCTTCTGGGTCGGTCTAACAGGCCATTTTAGGTTGTGTTTATGGTGTTAAAAGAGATGGTTGCCGTTAGACAATGTTTCCACTTCAACTAACACAACTAATGCTCATCAGAGAAATGCTTTCAAAATTCTGTGAGATTTTAAAGATTAGCTTCAGTGAACTCTGTCACGTGATGCATTAGACACTCAAGTTACTCCTATCGGACTTAATTTTTTTAGTTAGAAATATGTTTGTCATTTTTTTAGCAACCTTGTTTTCTGTTAACTGACATGTAGAGTCTGAGTTTCCTAGTTTTGGTCTGCTTTGGGGATGAACCAATTCTCCTTAATGCCCATAAGAAAAAAAATAAACATAATTCCATCTGACTTTCTAATTTTAGTCCCTTGTGTCACACTATGTGATCTCAAAATGCTAGGGGAAAGTCTCCAGCAAACTTCTTAGTGGAGAAAAAGAACAAAGCAGAGTGGGGGATCTCAAAGTGTTCCAACCATGAATAGATCCCCAGATCCTACATCTGATCTGTGCCTTGAAAAAATTATTCCTGTTATTTTTTCCAGCTTTATTGAGATATAATCGACATATAACATTGTATAGGTTTAAGGTATATAATGAGTTCAGACATACATATTGTGAAATGACTACCATAATAAGGTTAGTTAACATATCCAACAGCTCACATAATTACAATTAACTTTTTGTAGTGTAAACATTCAATATTTACTTCCTCAGCAACTTTCAAGTATGTAATTTTTGTTGTTGCTTAGAAGCTAAGTCATGTTTGACTCTTTTGTGACCCCTTGGACTGTAGCCTGCCAGGTTCCTCCACCCATGGAATTCTCCAGGCAAGAATACTGAAGTGGGTTGCCATTTTCTTCTTCAGGAGATCTTTCTGACCAGGTATCACATCTGTGTCTCCTGCATTGGCAGGCAGGCAGATTCTTTACCACTGAGCCACCTGGGAAGCCCCAAGAGTATAATACAGTATTGTTAACCGCAGTCATATACTCAATAGCTGGTTCACATAAATTATTCATCTTTTAACTGGAAGTTTGTATTCTTTGACCATTGAAACTTCAGACAGATTTGGATAGTATGGATGTTTAGTGATGTTAATTCTTCCTCATCCAGGGATATTTTTGCTTTATTTGTGACTTCTATCTCTTTCATCAATGTCTTATAGTTTTCAGTATACAGATCTTTCACGACCTTGTTTAATAAACTTATCCCTGAGTATTTTTATTGTTTTAAAGTTATTATAAATGGGATTGCTTTATTGCTCTTTCAGATATTTTGTTGTTAGTGTATAGAAATGTGACTAATTTTTGAATGTTGGTTTTATAGTCTGTAACTTTACTGAATTCACTTATTAATTCTAATAGGTTTTATAGGTAGGATTCTAAAGCATTTCCTATATATTCCATGTCACTATTTCCTGCCTAGATCCCAAAGCTCCCATGAAGGCACTTTTGTCTGTGGACTCATGCAAAATCACTGTTATTGAGGCAGATCACACCAGGGATGTCTTACTCAGTCATTTGGTTGATGTCATTCTTCCTTCTATTTTTTACTTTCTATTAGGAAATAAGTGTTTCTAATCACAAATATCAAGTCAGTACTTATACACATATAAATCTTTTATAATGTCTATAACTAACACAAGAATTTGGACTTGCTTTGTATTTCCCATACATATTATCTAAAATTATATTTTGGCTAATATTTGGTAGCAGTAATTCTTGGTTAAACATTTTAAAGGATGTTTCTTTTAATGGTAAAACCAATGTGGAAAAAAATTGATTTCTTGTTAATATACTGACTCTTTGCGACCCCATGGACTGTAGCCTATCAGGCTCCTCCATCCATGGTATTTTCCAGGCAAGAGTGCTGGAGTAGATTACCATTTCCTTCTCCAGGGGATCTTCCCTACCCAGGAATCAAACCTGGGTCTCTTGCATTGCAGGCAGATGCTTTACCATCTGAGCCACCAGGGAAGCCCATATATAAATTAACTTTTGAATATATTTGCTCTCTATTTACTCAAATAATTTACTAAAGGTAGAATTTTTGAAGAGTTGACATTAATGAAGAAATATCTAAATACTTGTTTGGCTAAATACTTTTAATTCCTAGACAAACATCAGTGTTAAAACACTTTTTTTGCTGTTGTTCCTGTTTATTTCTGTACATTTTCTAAATAAAACAGGTAGTGGTAGAATAAGATTAACAAAGAGTCAAAGGTAATAGAGTGATAGGTAGCTTAATGACACAAAGAAAGATGCTAGATCTGCCAGGAAGAAACATGTCAGCAAAGGACCTAGTTTTTCCTTTGACATCTTTAGTCACTGGATAATCGTGATCTGCTGTGATGCAGGTATGAGTCATGGTATTTTCATGATGAACAATGGCTGACTCTTTCAGGTGACAGCATGGATGAAGACAAAAAGAGAACCAATTCCTCATATTATGTAAGAAGTTTTCCAAATAAATAATTTTTAGAAAGAATCACTAAAACTTAAGTTCAAATGACCTTTTCAAAGGCTATTTTACCCACTCAGATGTATCAACTTAAGTCTTAAAATATAAGATGATGTCACACTGGTTCCTTTGTGCTCAGGTCTTCAATAGCATTGTCAGTATTTAGTAGAAATATCTCCTAATTAAAGTACTGTATGTTCTTTCAGATGCTTGCATAGGTTTTTCAGAAGGTATGTCCTCTTCTTTTGGGAACAGACAAATATTCTTTGGCTACAGTCTTCAGGGCATTAATTGACTTCCTCGATGAAGGCTTAAGAACAGCCAGCACTGTTCTGTGTATACAACTGCCGGAAGTGGTGAGGGAGGAATCATACTAGCAGCATGTTTTCCAAAGGAGCTGTGAAATGTCCCTTGCTCTTAGAGCAAGACATGATCAATTCATCTTTTGATAAAAATATGGAAAGTTACATGGAAAAAGCAAGAGAGTTCCAAAAAACATCTGTTTCTACTTTATTGACTATGCCAAAGCCTTTGACTGTGTGGATCACAATAAACTGTGGAAAATTCTGAAAGAGATGGGAATACCAGACCACCTGACCTGCCTCTTGAGAAACCTGTATGCAGGTCAGGAAGCAACAGTTAGAACTGGACATGGAAAAACAGACTGGTTCCAAATAGGAAAAGGAGTATGTCAAGGCTATATATTGTCACCCTGCTTATTTAACTTATATGCAGAGTACATCATGAGAAACGCTGGACTGGAAGAAGCACAAGCTGGAATCAAGATTGCTGGGAGAAATATCAATACCCTCAGATATGCAGATGACACCACCCTTATGGCAGAAAGTGAAGAGGAACTCAAAAGCCTCTTGATGAAAGTGAAAGTGGAGAGTGAAAAAGTTGGCTTAAAGCTCAACATTCAGAAAGTGAAGATCATGGCATGCAGTCCCAACACTTCATGGGAAATAGATGGGGAAACAGTGGAAACAGTGTCAGGCTTTATTTTTGGGGGCTCCAAAATCACTGCAGATGGTGACTGCAGCCATGAAATTAAAAGACGCTTACTCCTTGGAAGGAAAGTTATGACCAACCTAGATAGCATATTCAAAAGCAGAGACATTACTTTGCCAACAAAATTTCGTCTAGTCAAGGCTATGGTTTTTCCTGTGGTCATGTATGGATGTGAGAGTTGGACTGTGAAGAAGGCTGAGTGCCGAAGAATTGATGCTTTTGAACTGTGGTGTTGGAGAAGACTCTTGAGAGTCCCTTGGACTGCAAGGAGATCCAGCCAGTCCATTCTGAAGGAGATGAGCCCTGGGATTTCTTTGGAAGGAATGATGCTAAAGCTGAAACTCCAGTACTTTGGCCACCTCATGCAAAGAGTTGACTCATTGGAAAAGACTCTGATGCTGGGAGGGATTGGGGGCAGGAGGAGAAGGGGACGACAGAGGATGAGATGGCTGGATGGCATCCCTGACTCAACGGACGTGAGTCTGAGTGAACTCCGGGAGCTGGTGATGGACAGGGAGGCCTGGGGTGCTGTGATTCATGTGGTCACAAAGATTCGGACATGACTGAGCGACTGAACTGAACTGAACTGAACTGAGAGAGGTTTTAGGGATACCACCATATAAGGAACTTTTTCTCAATGTAACCATAAGGATTTTTTAAGTAATATATTAATATTTCTTACTATGTGATTCAATGTTATTGAATATATTAAGTGTGTACTAAAACCATCTTTCATGCCATCACTGGTACCCTCCTACATTCTATGAATCACCAATCTAGTGGTCAAAAAATATTTAGGAACTGAGGATACATCCATCTGAAGCTTACTTTGGAGTCACAAAAAATGACCAGTATAACCACAACTACAGTATATGATGCATAATGAAAAAGATAAGCAATCCAAGGGACGTACAGAATGTTACAAAAGATCAAATGAAAGATCACAAATGATCACTTCTGATTTTGAATCCAAAGTCAGTTCAATGAAAGATGTGCTGCTTGATGTAGCACTTAAAGAATTAATAAATATCATCAATTGCCAATGGCTAAAAATCATCCAAAAAGAAATCACAGGAAAAAAACAATGTACAAAAGCAGGAAGACATCTAGCACATTCAGGAAATGGTGTACACACCAATTAAGACATCAGGTTAAGAGTTTAAGAATAGGGTAAGAACATGCTACAGAGGGGAGGAGGAATGCAGAGGATTATGTCAAGACACACAGTTTGGCTTTTGGGAGACAGAGAGTCACCTGGAAAGCATTATGGAGTCAAAAGATTAATCTGATGATATCGTATAGGATAATTCGCGATGAGAAAGACTGAAGGTGGAGAGCATACTGCTGTGATTCAGAAAAGAAGTGGTAGAGAATTGACTAGAGTGGTGACAATTGACACAACAATAGTAACAATGACAGCCACCATGTATTGAGGCCTTCTGAAGCAGGCAGCGTATCAAGTCCCGTATGTATACAAAATCGCTGATACTTATAATCACTCGTGGAGATACAAGTATTTTCATTCTGCTTTTACAAATGAGGAACTGACCTAAAATCAAATGCCAGAGTTGGACTTTACACACAAATTATTTAATTCTAGAGAACAAATTTCTAACTATAATATCACAATATAGAGGGATGTACAGAAAGAAATTCATTTAGAGCTATTATGGTGTAAAACAAGATGACTAGTGACTTACTGCGTATGAGGATTAAGGAATAAATCAAGACTGATATTTAAAGTTTGAGCATAGGCAAATGAACTGATATTGAAAAAAAAAGAGGAAATTAAGAAGCAGGCAGTGCCAATGGGACACCCTGGAAGTGAGACCAAAAAAAAAAAAAAAAAACCACAATGGAAGTGTTATACAATTTGGAGAGAAAGCAAGGTATCGACTTAAGTGAATCTGAGAGGTACCCTGTCAAATTTCTGAAAATAAGACAAGGTTTGCTCTGAAGTTTTCTCTATTTTGATCATCAAATAGCTAGAAAGAGAGAACATGATTTCATTAGTTCTTTTTCATTCCTACTATGACTTTAAGTACATTTCTTCATACAGAGATGTTCTTCTATTTTATTTTAGGAAGAAGAACTGTATTATTTTATTAGTAAGCTCATTGCTTTTCTAACATTCATTATACTTTACAATAGCAATTATACCCTCTAGTCCCCTGCTTACTTTAATTAATGTCTAGTTTGTTAAAGAAAGAAGTGCCTTCAGCTTTACTCTAGGGTAAGGAACAAGCTAGCTACAAACTACTGATGATGGATCAGCCTGGGGACTAATCATTAGGTGTATCTCAGCAGCGTGTAAGACTAATTTGCCTTAGATTATTTCAATGAAAATTGTGTTTCTTGCTCTCTCTTTTAGTTCAAACCCTTAGTTCCCCCAGATGCAGTCAAGAAATCACCTAGTTAAGAGTAGGGATGATAGTTATGGATACAAGAAGAGTTCTGCTTCAGGCTATTGGGGTGTGCATCAAAGCTAACATCTTTAATGCTCCAGACAGTGTTCTAAGTTCTTTGCACACTTTAATGCCTTTAATTCTCCAAATCTGTTATCGCTTGCATTATACACCCTTGGAAAATCTGAAGCACCAAAGTATCGTCAAACTAAGTGGTGGAGGTGAGTTTCAAATCAGTCACTACAACTGCAAAAACCTGTGGTCTTCTACTGTCTTTTAGATTTACATCTGTTAAATAGCAGCACCTCATCTTAAAACTGCAAGAGGTTACTGAAAGGAAACAAATAATAAAACAGGTTTAAGTACCTATAAAACTCAGGCTTAAGGAGTAGGAAACTGCTGCTGAAGGAGAGGTAATATTTTATTGTGAATTGTTCATTTATTTCCATTCAACCCAATTTATTAAACACCTATTATTTTAAGTCATTCAAATAAATGATCAGCATTTACAGAAGCTATCAGATAGTTAGTTAAAACTTTTGTCATTTTTACACATCAAAATCAACAGTTTAATTACCATGAAATATTGAGCTAAGTAAAATTTTAAATGAATATACTTGTTCTCAGTCTTATGAAGTGGAAAGTTTGAGTGGCAATTGATAGCAACTAATCTTCATAAGATCACCAACATACAGTCTTGATCTACAGCTTTGAGAAATGAGTTTTGATAACCCAACCGTCTCCCTCTAGACCTTTATGCTCTGTTTTGAACTTGGTCTAAAGGGAAAAGCAGGAGGGATCACACATCAAGAGTCATTGAACACCTCCAGAAATCTATACATATCTATACTTATTTAAGTGTGTCTGTCTCCCAGGTGGTAAGATTCTGCCTGTTGAAACCCCGAGACACCCTCCTTCTACCAATGGACACATGTAGAATAGCAGCTGTGAGAGCTAAGAGAGGGACTCTTTCTCTCTCATCCTGCATAAAGCACTGTCCTTTTATTTCTGGTTTTGGTTAACTACATTTTTTCTTTCTCCTATGCTCTGTGCTCCATCATTCCACTGTGATCCACTCTTTGTAACTCAGACTGTAGTCCACCAGGCTCCTCCCCTGTCCATGGGATTCTCCAGGCAAGAATACTGGAGTGCATCTTCCCAGCCCAGTGATCAAACCCACATCTTTTACATCTGCCTGCATTGGCAGGCAGGCAGGCTCTTTATCACTAGCAATAAGCAATCCTTTAGATGAAATTTCAGATGACATAATGTGTGTCTATATTTTTCTCATGTTCCCTTCTAAATGGGATAGGCATGCTAGGCTATGTGTTATAAAGGAGATACCAAATTTTACCCTAGACGTGATGTACTTCAGTTATGGATGAGAGCTTGGGAAGCTGAAGAAGCCTTTGGCAACTGTTAAATATGAATAAAACTTTATTAATAAACATATACAATTTCACAAAGACAGCTACTGGTTACGTTTTAGAAGTTCCAATAAGAGCATGCACTGGTACATACATGCTCTGAAATTTTCTAGATATTTCCTTCCACTGATGATACTTTCAAATTATATTTTTGTTCTCAGAAAGGAAGAAAAAGTTCAGTTGAATTCAAACAGTAATTTGTTGTATCAAATAGTCATTTTCAACTCTTTTTTTTTTTTTTAGATCCTCCAGAGGCCCTTTAATCACAAGTACTATTGCAAAACGTAGAATAGAATTTCAAAATAAAATAAAAGCAATTTAAGTCAACTTAATTTTACAATAACTATTTGTACAAGCACCTAAGTAATAAAATAGTTGGTTAAGGCAGTTTTAAGAGATTGGGTAAATGTTTCAAAGTCTAATTTACCCAGAAGTTACATAAATGTTCTCTTACATCTTCCTACTATTTGTTTTGTGTTCATTATTTATTAGCATGTTGATATTAATGGATATATGTGTAAGTGAAGTCCATAATACCAACAGCTGGAAAAAAGTCAAGAGTTATGCTAACGCGAGGGATTAAGCCTAACATGCTGTGAAGGGCTGAAGTGTGAGTCTACAATATGCCTGTATTAAAGGTTTAATGTTCAGTACCTCAGAATGTGGCTGAATTTGGAGACAGAGCCTTTTAAAAGGTAATGAAGTTAAAATTGGGTCCATAGCATGGGGCCTAACCCAGTCTGAAGGGTGTCTTTATGAGAAAAGGAGATTAGGACGTAGACACAGAGGAAAAGACATATGCAGACACATGGAGAGCATCTCCAGCACCAAGACAGGCCTCAGATAAGCACAGACTTGTTGATCCCTGGATCTTGAACTTCCAGCTTTCAGAACTGTGAGGGAACAACTATGTTGTCTAAACTACTCTCTATGTGGTATTTTGTTATAACAGCCCTAGCACACTAATACAGCCACCAATTAACATCAAATCCTTTCAATCCGGAGGCAAATTCAAAATAACTGTATTTTAGATTTAGAGTGAACTGGTTATTTTATTTCACTGTAACCAATTAACCAATTAGCTAGGTAATTGTCTGACTAATGGCTAGATGATAAAGATATTTTATGTGGTCTCTCACCAAACCTCAACCAAAAAATGTCAATGCTCTGGAATGATTCTGAAAATGCATCTTTGTCACAAAAAAAATCATTTAATGCAAAATAAATAACAGATTTTAAACTGGTCTTTCACAAATGCTGATGATTCATTCTTATATATAGATACTCATCTCATGAGTTAAAGCAACAATTGAGAGCACCCTTATAATACCATTGTGAAGACACAGCAGAGATAAACAATATTTAATGGAAATAGTCACTCTTTTTCCTTTTTGTTAATAAGCATGTTCTTTGTTCCAAACCTTGTTTTCTCAGATTATTCATCTGAAAAGAAGAGAAGTTACTGGGAAAAAAAGAACTGCTTTGCTACGGTTTGCAAGGCAGATGGAAATTCAGGGAGTATCAATACCAGCGAATCTCACATTTGTTACATCAACTAACTTGAAAGTAGCAGTCAGGTGGTTTACAACGTTCTAAATCATCCTATTTGTGTCGTCAACATATCATAACCTCTTTCACACTGCAGTTGCTCTTGCTTAAGCATCCTACACAAGTTCAAGTGCTGAAAGACAACAATGATGAATACAATCTTATCAATATTAGCCCTCCCTATAACTATTGATTTCTTTTTTTGTGTGTGGACACTTGCCAAAATAGTTACTAGATTTTCAGCCCTTTTCATTTTTAAGGGAGGCTTAATGTGTATATTTCTTACATTATTATTTTCCCCGATGTAATTAATTTTGTGGACATTTCCTATCAGAGCTTGTTACTTAAGATAGAGTTGCTGAGGTTGTTATGACCCATAGTATAATCCAGCAGGAGTGGCTCAACCTTTCATGTGAGATAGTAATTAGAGGTTGTTATTTACAACTTAAGCACACAAATAAACTATTGGAATTCCTAACTTTTAGAAAGTAGATAACTCCCTTCACTTCTCCAGAGGAAGACTTATGGGGCTAACATTACAGGGGTTACTATGTTTAATTTTAGCTTGTGCAGTAGGCTCTGCCCCATGAAATTTCTATTTAGTCTATCAGAGATAAATTCTTATTTACAACCTCTTATCATTTGGAAAGTTTCTTGTTTTATTTTCATCTTTGATAGCTCAGTTGGTAAAGAGTCCACTTGCAGTGCAGGAGACCCCGGTTCGATTCCTGGGGTGGGAAGATCCGCTGGAGAAGGGATAGGCTACCCCCTCCAGTATTCTTGGGCTTCCCTTGTGGCTTAGCTGGTACAGAATCTGCGTGCAAGGAGGGGAACCTGGGTTCAATCCCTGGGTTGGGAAGATCTCCTGGAGAAGGGAACGGCTACCCACTCCAGTATTCTGGCCTAGAGATTCCATAGACTCTATAGTCCATGGGGTCGCAAAGATTGGGACATGGCTGAGCGACTTTCACTTACTTACTTACCATGTTAACAGAGCAGCCTAAAGCTTTTCTCCATTCTATTTGAGGTGAAGAAAGAAATAACAGCTTATATTATTGAACAAGCTAAAACTATTTCAGTAAGCTATTTACAAATATGGGCTAGAAGATTCATCTCTTAGTGAATGATGCCAAATCAGTATTAAAGGTACCCTAGCAATTAATCCAAAGTGATCATCTCATTGTGGAAAGTCACTTTTCTTTTCAAACAAATAGTTCAGGAATAATTTGCCTTTGTATATCAACACAATGCTACCTTTCCAGAAAGCTATGAAAATAATTGTGTGCTCAGTAACTCAGTCATGCCTGGCTCTTTGTGACCCTAGGTACTGTAGCTGGCCAGGTTCCTCTATGTATGAAATTTTCCAGGCAAGAATACTGGAGTGGGGTGCCATTCTTCCTGGCCGATGGATTGAACCAGAACGTCCCCTGCATTGGCAGGTGTATTCTTTACCACTAGTGCCACCTGGGAAACCCAAGAAAATAATTATACTTTATTTGTTCCAAATGTGGAATATAAACTGTATCATGTTGTTTATTATATATCGATTTAAAGATACCTGAAATACCTTCTTGGAAAACATTCTACACACTGATAAGAATAAGCAGCAAGCACCTATGTTCAAGGAAAGCAAAACTATTGATAACTAGAACCTATTTGAAGGGAGCAAAACTCATTGGTTTCTTCAAAGTTTATGTACCTAATCAGCTTGAATATCCCCCAACACCCCAGGGAGTAACATTTCCCAGACCCAGAAAAAAGTGTTTGCTTTGAACCCCACTCCTAGTTTGCCTGTTTATCTAGCTCCTTTCTAATTAAATATTGAGAGGGGTTTCGGGGGTTTAGTAGCAGCTTTAATGAAAAGTAAAAGATAATCAGGGTGACACCTTGGAGAAAACTGGGATAAAGTGCTCTCCAGCCTTCCTTGGCTATGTCTGGCACTTATGTCTTCTGCATTCCAGAGACCTCATTAACCCTGCAGAGAGAGAGAGGGGGAGAGAGAGAGAGAGAGACAGAATGTGTAACCCTTCCCATGTACCCTAACATATACTAAAGAAAGAAGGGCAAGTCAGGGAAGATAACTTTATTCCTGCTGTGTGAAGCATCCAGACTTATGGGTTTATGAAACTAATGTTACCTAGGTCCTTGAAATCGGAATTTTCCATCCATAAGTATCCTTTCACACTGCATCAAATGTTGGTGCCTTAGAGAAAGCTTGTAGGTTTGGCTTCTGATGTAAGGAAAATGCAAGAGTTGGATATTTTGGCAAGAGTAAGGCAAACCTTCCCCCTTACATTCTCTTCAAAGATATTCTTTAGAGCCTCTTTTATGGCTGAAGGTTGCTTCAGTATTTTACAATTAATGATCTGGCAGTGCTAGTTTGGATGTAGAGAGAGTATTTGTTAGCCAAGAGTTAAGCTAAAGCACAGACTTTGGAGACTTGCATATTTCAGGAAAGGAGATCCTTTCTCTTAGATTTTTCTGCCTTTCCATTCTCCAAGTTGTATGTTGTTCTTTTTTTTTTTTTTTTCCTTTTGGATGCTTTTGATAGGTGCATGAAGCCAGAATCATACAAAGGGTAGGTAAATGTAAGCATTTTGACATTTAATCTGAGGAGTTCTCTGATCTGAGAAAAAATATAAACTATTTTTATAAGAGAATAGAGACTCAAAGCCAAGCTCCTTGGTGCAAGAAAATTTAGCCTGAAAGACTACAAAAGGCAGATTATTTCCCTATGCAGATAATCAAGTACAGCTAATCCATCCCCTTGGCCATATTAGTGATAGATTGCCCATCAGTCAATGTGACAGAGGTAATCAGGACTGATGGTGGTGTTGGTAGGATTAAGTGAGTTAGCAAGGCCATTGCTGATTAGATAGCTTGGGCTAAGTGTTGGGTGGCTCCAAGCTTGCTTAGACGCAGTCTGCAGGCAGAGGTAAGGATCTCCTGTGCACAATCTCTGATTGATAGAGCCTCTTCTTTGCCTCTTTTGGATTATCTGTGACCTTTTTCTTCAGTGTCTAGTTGCAAAGGCTCAGGAACACTGGAGGCAGGGAGGTCTGTATGTCCTTTGATTATTGAGTGGTGTCAGATGACTAGCCACGGGCATGTGTTTCTTTAGTGAACACCATTCTTCCTTCTGCAGCTCATGAGGGAAGAAGAGCCTATTCCACATATAACTGAAAGGATGAATGCCCTTGCATTCATTCAGAAATACAGCAAACAATCAACAGTCAGTGGATTCTCTCATTCTTAATACCATGAAATCAGAAGAAAAAGTCGTGGCTCTTTTCCAGGAAATGTTTTCAGCGCCGTTGTCTTCATCAAAGGGAATACTGGCTCGGTCAGAGGGAATATTTATTAATGTCACCACTGAGACTGGGAGTGTCCACTTCTGACTCCCTTTCCTACTCCCTCATTCCCTAAGACTTTCCACCATTTTTATGTTCAGAGGGTTTTTGCTCCGGGTGCCTGTAGGTCTACTTCCAATGCAGTAATAAAAAATCTCTTATTTTCCGCTTTTCATTGGAATATTGAGGAATATTGCACTGAAATAAAGGGCTTACTATTTCTGTCCTCCTAACAGTTCCCCTAGTAAAATGTGACCATGTTCTTTGTAGGGATGAAGATAGGTCATTAACCAAATGTTGGTACAAGAAACAGCATTTCAGATTGGATGCATGGGATCCAAGACTGAATCTAGCCTTCAAGCTCCTACAGATTATTCAGGAGTTTTGTGATCTTCTCATTATATAAATCTACTACCGAGTAGAGCCCATCACCCAGAAAAATTCCGGGAAAATTTATTTCCCATTAACTAACAGAACCTCATATGAAGAGTTGACTCATTGGAAAAGACTCTGATGCTAGGAGGGATTGAGGGCAGGAAGAGAAGAGGACAACAGAGGATGAGATGGCTGGATGGCATCACCGACTCAATGGACAGGGAGTTGGTGATGGACAGGGAGGCCTGGCGTGCTGCAATTCATGGGGTCGCAAAGAGTTGGACACGACTGAGCGACTGAACTGAACTGAATAGAATAAAATACTATGTGAATATTTCTATCATTGACTTTGAAATGTTGGATTGTAACTATCCTCTTATTTCCCCTCTGAACTCCTTGAAAACAGAAACTAAACCTTGATTTTTACATTTTTGTATCTGGATATACACAGTACAGGATTTCCCTGGTGGCTCAGATGGTAAAGAATCTGCCTACAATGCGGTATACCCGGGTTTGATCCCTGGGTGGGGAAGATCCCCTGGAGAAGAGAATGGCAAAACTCTCCAGTACCCTTGCCTGGAGAATTTCATGGACAGAGGAGCCTAGTGGGCTACAGTCCACGGGATCGCAAAGAGCTGGACACCACTGATGACTAACATTTCCACTTTCACATACACAATAGGGGCTTCCTTGATGGTTCAGATGGTAAAGAATTTGCCTGCAGCGCAGGAGACTCAGGTTCAGTCCCTGGGTCGGCAAGATCCCCTGGAGAAGGGAATGGCAACCCACCCCAGTTTTCTTGCCTGGGGAATTCTTTGGACAGAGGGGCCTGGTGGGCTACAGTCCATAGGTTCACAAAGAGTTGGACGTAACTGAGCAACTAACACTCAGCCTCACACACAGTAGATACTCATTAGTTGAAAATTTAAAGATGGAAAGCAAACATTGGTCCCAGAACATTGTTTGATTATACAAAATATCTCCTAATGGCTTAAATTACCTTTTCTAAAAAAAAAAAATTATTTATCTCTGGCTGTGTTGTGTCTTTGTTGCTGTGTGGGCTTTTCTCTAGATGCAGAGAGCAGGGGATACTCTCTAGTGTGGTGTGTGGGCTTCTCATCTAGTGGGTGCTTCTCTTGTTGCACAGTACACGTTCTAGGGCCCACGGGCTTCAGTAGTTTCAGCACACAGACTCAGTAGTTATGGCTCCAGGGCTCTAGAGCATAGGCTTAGTTGCTCACCGGCCTTGGGATCTTCTTGGATTAGGGATCAGACCCGGATCTCTCTTGTTGGCAGGTGAATTCTTTACCCCTGAGGCACTAGGGAAGCCCTCAAATCATCTTAATAAAGTTTTCATTGACCTTTAGTTTCTACTTTGCTCTTAAAAGATCATTTACAAATGATACATTCTGATCTTTTAGACCATATACCTTACTAGCCTTAATTTTCTCCTCCTAAATAATTAATAGAAATAATAATAACAAAAACAATAATTAGCTATTACATTTACACAGTATTGTTATATTATCTGTGAGAGGGTAGGAGCCTACTTTCATGAGCAACAATTAGCAAACACAAATGGTCTAATCACTTTTACCAAATTCCCACTAGCTTCCCCCAGTTCTTTTTTCACCAACTCACTTCAGGACTGAAAAACTCTCCCACCTTTCACCTGAGTCCAGTCTGTCTCCCCTATTGCCACAGTCTTAAGTAAAGTGATCCTTCTCTATTTCATTCTGTACAGTGTAATTTGTCTTTGACACTTTCTGAATTTATTTTCAGCTTCCCACAGTATTTTATGCAATCTCTCTTCTCCTCTTTGATTCTCATAACCAAATATTTGCCTTCCTGACAGGTGTATCTTCTAAGAAGTTATACAGGTATTCTTATCATTTTCCTTTTTATCCATTCCAAGAGGGCAATTCTAGTACTTCTTCATTTATTCTTATTATACCAACACTCTTTCTCACGTTTTTGTTTCAAAATCACCTCGACCAACTTCACAGAATGTAATAATGTACAGGAAATAATGTATTTCCTCCTAGAATATAACTCTCACCACGACTGGTTAAAATTTCTTCCCTCCATGAATATGTTATCTGTATCCTCAGCCACATGAACTTCATTTTTGTTCTGAAATTGTCAAAGTGAAATAGATAAAAAGGGACAGAAAAGAGTCTACTTAAAATTAAAAATTTTCTAAAGCTTTAGATTGCATAAAACTCCAAGACATAGATTGCATTTATTTTATAATTTCAGAGTAATTTTTGAGGGTAAAATCTTCTGAAATATTCATGGATAAAAGAGGTAGGAGGGGGTGAAAAAAGTCAGATTGAGGGAGTTAACCTGATGTTCAACAAGTGGGAGAGGGATGGGAAAGGCCCATGAGATGCTCATGATGAGGACAGAGGCCTTTCCCATAAGGACAGGAGAAAGACATGCTGCGCACCCTTATTTCCCATGACGGACGTGTCCATCCCTTATCTCGTATTCCTAAGAGAATTTCTGGTATTCACAAGTTTGTTAATAATAATAATAGATGTAAGAAACCAATGAGTCCCCTGTCTCTCCCACGTGAGAACAAAGCAGTCCTAATTATCCAGCCCTAGGAAGTCGGTGCCAGTGTGGACTTATGTTCCCTTCCAAACTAGAATATAGCATCACAATTGATTTTCTTTTTCCAATTCTAATTTTCCAGACCTATTAAAATGACTCTGAACCAAACTGCTTTGAAAGAAATAATATTGGCTTTCTCCCATTATCCCTTTCTTTTCTCCCTTGTCTCCCTTCCACTAAATCAAATTAATCTGCTTTAAAAATAGAAAAGATAAGTGATTATATAATCTTCTAAGGGAGGCAGGAAGCTGTGGGACATAAGGCACAGATGAAACGCTCACACATCGGGCATATTTAGACAATATGCATGTCAATCCAAGTCTTTTGTGGCCTGGTGCTGTGCGGATGCAGCAAATGAAGGTGGGGAGGGTCTCTCCCTCCTGGGGCCCCCAGTGATGTGCAGCACTTTCTGAGGGGAAGGAACTGCTTCCACAAGCCCAGAGAAAATGTTAAGATGCCACTCTGAGCTCTTGTCGCTCAGAATTGCAGCCTGGAGGCAATGAAGAGCCCCCTGTGACTTAATCTTGACACAGGAGAGGAAGGGGGACTTTTTTTTTTTATCAGCCCAGCTGGTTCTGTCACTGTGCCTTTAAAAACCTTATTTTAGACTTGCTTTTAATTTATAATGGGAAAAAAAAAAACTCCTACAACTCAATGGGAGAGCAATTTAATCTTCTCAGGTAAATAGTAAAACTTCACTATAGCAGAAGCAGGGGCTCCTTAGCCCGTAACTTCCTCCTCTTAAAAAAGCCTAGTTTTGTCCTGCCCATCCCTGAAGAGACCAGACTTTGTCCAAAGAAAAGTCAGTTGAGGGGAAGGATGGTATTCTGGATGAACAAGAGTTATTTTCAGAAGCCACCAGCATTTGCATTTCTAAACTATTAGGGGATAAAATGAAGGGAAAAATTGTAAATGCATATACATATATACATGTTTTAAAATCTAATTTGAGGTCACAGCTGTAATTGCAAATGCTTTGGATTGTGTGTCATGCTGGAATAATGTCGTGTTAGGGAATGTAGAGCATTCAGCATTACTTTATGCCTCATTGCATCCGAAGTGTGATGCTATTTCAATACAACACCTACCACTTTTAGGTCTTTATGCTTAACTATATCTTGCTGGATGAAATCAAGCTACAAATTGGATAAAATTGGGTCCTCCCAGTTGATTCTACTGCTAGAAGTTCCAAAACTAAATTGTTTTCTAAATCCAATTCCATGAATTCAGAATCCAAATTATCATGATTTCTTGCACTGAAAAATAAATACAAAAGCTCAATTTGTTGCAGAGATGAAAAGTATTTTTTTCCACCATAAAAGTTAAAGTTAACCTCTTTTCACATAGTCCTTAAAAATGGCTTCGAAATGGAGCAAGAAATACTAGAGAAAACAACCGACAGGAATGTGAGACATAGTGTATCCGTTGCTCAGGCAAAAAAGGTCCTTCATTCAAACAATTCCATCCAAAATATTTCAGAGAAAACCTGCTCTGTCTTCAGCGGTCTTTCATCCTTGTTTGGTAACTCGTCATTCCATTGCCACCTAAATTTATGGTTGCAACATTTTCCTAGTTTTAAAGGCAATATTCAGATCACAATATCCTTCCGTGTGGCAATTACAGATGCATTTGAAAAGATATGGATAGAGTCCACCCTCAAAGCATTTAAGTTTCACTAAATTGTACAAAGTGTGGTAAGATGAAAAATGGATTTTCAGTGTGGCAGAAACGACTAAAATTGAAACTATCTGGAATTGAACCCGGATACTCAATAGCAGTTACTTCAATGATTTTGAAGATCCTTATATTAATTTTCCAAAATCTTTTTTCATTGTTGAAACAGAAGTCTCTTCAAAACAGTAGTATTTTGGTTGGAAATATTTTGGGTGGACAAATCTAATAAAGCAGACTGCTAAAACAGTCAAATTCTTATTCCACACACATTTCAATTATGCTAAATGAAGGCTGTGTTTCTAAGAGAAAAAATAGCTAACTAAAGAAAAATATTGGGTTATCCATGGGTGGCTGTTGTAATAATTTATACAAATTTATGCTCGATGTTAGTTATCCAAATAATTAAAATTACCAATAGCTACCTTGAGGGAAAAAATGGTCGAAATAATGGCATTGCAAGCAGATGTGTTTGTATTTGCTTTCAATGAAAGAGAAAGTATATGGATAATATAGCGGGCTAAAAGCATTTTGGTAAACAAGAGGTACATTATGAAAGTGAAAGTAGCTCAGTCCTGTCCAACTCTTGGCAATACCATGGACTTCTCCGGGCCAGAATATTGGAGTGGGTAGCCTTTCCATTCTCCAGGGGATCTTCCCAAACCAGGGTTCAAACCCAGGTCTCCTGCATTGTAGGTGGATTCTTAACCAACTAAGCCACCAGGGAAGCCCAAGGATACTGGAGTGGGTAGACTCTCACTTCTCTGGCAGATCTTCCCAACCCAGGGATCTTCCCAACCTGGCAGGCTACAGTCCATGGGGTCACAAAGAGTCAGACATGACTGAAGCAATTTAACACAGAGACATTATGGAGAGATTATCTGATTCCAGGTGGGGTACTAGGATTCTCTAGCATAGGTCTTAGCCCTCTTGCGCTGTGCTTAGTCACTCAGTGGTGTCCCGCTCTCTGCAACCCCATAGACTGTAGTCCTGGAGTGGGTTGCCATGCCGTCCTCCAGGTAAGCCCTCTTAGGAGAACTTACTAACTCAGGCCTTGTGAC
The DNA here is from genome assembly GCF_019923935.1 of Bubalus bubalis. NCBI lineage: Eukaryota > Metazoa > Chordata > Mammalia > Artiodactyla > Bovidae > Bubalus > Bubalus bubalis. Next base: position 21,489,429 of record NC_059165.1, on the reverse strand, counting down.
CTTGGTAGAATTCAGACTGAATTAGACTGGGTTAGAGGAAGAAGCATTGTCATCGACACTAGGTAGAAACAATTCATAAATAACACCACCACCAACCACTGTGAGTCACTGAAGAAGTACAGTGGTAAGGAAACCCACAGGCACAATTGTTCCCGAGGCCAGGAAGTAAGCACTGATCAAATGCAGCCCTCCTCTACGCACACTCCCAGAGCAATCCCAGTTGATGTTTGAGATCATGGAGTAGTTTGGGCTTCCTCCTATGTGATTCTGATTTCTGTTCACAGACTGTACTGAGGCATCCGGCTTCTCCCCTGCTCTTTTCTTCCTGTCATGACCACCTTCTCATCTTGATTGCTAATCTGATGATCTCTGGTCAGTGGTCCCCTGGCTAGTTCCAAGACTACCTTAACTTCTCTGTCTTATGCCTGCCTACCTCAAGTCACTGCTTTCAAGTCCTTAGCCTAGAGATCTCCACAGCTAAACAGGATCATCTGCGTTGATGACTTTTTACTGACTTAATTGATGTACTAGTCACTTCATCTAACATGGTCTGTTGGCTTCTGCTGCCCAACCCTCAACACTCATCCCCCAAAATAACTTAGGGAAATTACAGATGTGAAAGAGAATCATAATTTTAGGGGGTGTGGGAAGGCAGAGAGCGAGAGAAAGAAATGTATTTCTATGCAATTTGTATAAACAGTCGCCCCTCACTATTTGTTTATGGATTCTATGTCTACAATTTCCCTACTTACTAAAATTTATTTGTAATCCTCCAAATCAATACTTGCAGCATGCTCCCAGTCATTTGTGGTCATGCGTCAAGTGGTGAAAAGTGTGTGTTTACTGATGGGCTGAGGCCCTGAAAGGCAATGTTCTGCCTTCTTGTTCTAGCTTCCACACTGTAAACAACTGTCCCTGTTGTACTTTCGTGCTTTTTATTGGCGATTTCACTTTTTAAAATGTCCCCCAAGTAGAGTACTGAAGTGCTGCCTCATGTTCCTAAGTGCAGAAAGGCTGTGAACTGCTTACAGAAACAAGCTTTATTCAGGCATAAGGTACCATGCTATTTACAATTAAATGATAATAAAAAGAGCACATGTCAAAATGTGTGAAACACAACCAAAAGAAAAAAAGAACACTGATTAAAGAACATAGCTTTGAATACAAGTATTTAGAAAGTAGATTAAAACTAGCATTTAATTATTATTTCAAAGAAAATTTAAAACAAAGATATAAACATGATATGGATAAATAGAGAGGAATTTTATTTTCTGAAATAGTGCTAAATATAACTTTATAAAAATATCAATTCCTCCAAATTAATGGATAAATTTAATGCTATCCCATTCCCATTTTCAGCTAGATGTTGTGACAAATATACTTACATTTTACATAGGAAATAAAGACTACTATATACATCTGACAAATATAAAAAAATAAGATGAGGGGAGACTTTACAAATACAAAGAGAAAACTACAAGGTAATTGTAATAAAAGTCATGCATTTGCACAAGAACAGACAAATGGACCAATGGATCAAAAGAGAGTTCTCAGAGATAAACAAATGCTTATCTGGGGAGTAAATAAATGATTTAACTCAATACAGAAAGGATGATTTGTTCTTAAATTGTGTGGGGGAAAGTGGCTCACTCAGTGAAGCAAAATAAAATTGAATAACAGCACACACAAAGTTGGACCTTATTGAATTAAAAATCTATCAAGTTAATGGGGAAAATGTAGGGAAATGTTGTGAATGAATCAGATAAAGAAATTTTAAACAAAATTTAAAAAACAAATTTTATAATTTTATAATTATATTTTATAATTCAGTTCAGTCTCTCAGTTGTATCTGACTCTTTGTAACCCCACGGACAGCAGCATGCCAGGCTTCCCTGTCCATCACCAACTCCCGGAGCCTACCCAAACTCATGTCCATTGAGTCGGTGATGCCATCCAACCATCTCATCCTCTGTTGTCCCTTTCTCCTCCTGCTTCAATCTTTCCCAGCATCAGGGTCTTTTCAAATGAGTCAGCTGTTCGCATCAGGTGGCCAAAGTATTGGAGTTTCAGCTTCAACATCAGTCCTTCCAATGAATATTCAGGACTGATTTCCTTTAGGGTGGACTGGTTGGATCTCCTTGCTGTCTAAGGGACTCTCAAGAGTCTTCTCCAACACCACAGTTCAAAAGCATAAGTTCTTTGGTGCTTAGCTTTCTTTATAGTCCAACTCTCACATCCATACATGACTACTGGAAAAACCACAGCTTAATGAATGGACAAAAATAAAAGATGTACGCTAATGCTGAGGGAAGATATTTGCAATGTTTAAAAACAGTTATTATTCAAAATATTTTAAGACTTTCTCTAAGCTATCAAAAAAAGTCTTGCCAATGGAAAAATAAATACAAAGGAAATGAAAAAGTAGTTGACAGAGAAGGAAATTAAAAAAAAAAAAACCACACAACTAACGAACATAGGAAGATGATCAAATTCTTTAGTAAAAAGAAAAAGAAAATTAACACAAGTGAGTATCAGCAAGCTCTCTCTTTAAGCTGCAAAGCTTAGAAACCTGGAAAATACCAAATGTTAGTGAGAATGTGGGGTTATAGAGATCCTCAGGAAGATGAAAGTAGAATCTTGTAGTCATTCTGAGGAGCAATCTGGCATTGTTTACTCTAAATTAGCATATTTAGACCCTTCAGTCCAGCAAGTCTCAGGTATTTACACCGCTCTGAGGAAGTTCTTCACACTGTTACTTGTGCCTGGGTCCTAGCGACAGTCACATATCTATCACTGGGAGAGCAGGCAGGATAATTCAGATGAATGCACAACCCAAAATTCTAGAAGTAGTTAGGAGCTGCAAACTAAATATCCACCTACCCACCTAGATACCCTAAAACAAGTTCAGTATTGAGTTAAAAAAAAGTGGGGGAATACATACACAATACCACACACACATATTAAAAGTACTTGCAGACAGAAGAACAATACACACTTGTAATGATAATAAGGTCCTATGAACTGGAGGGGTTAATTCATATAATGCTATGCAACTGACTTACACAAAATTAATTTAAAAGTTGAATTAGAAACAATGATATCATCTAGATCTCCATTCTCTGAAAATATGGCATTTTAGTGAGCCGCATAATTCTTTATAAAAAGAATGTCTGGTCAGAAAAAAATCATTCCTTGTGTTTCTCATGGATCAGAATCCATCAGAAGTATTCATTCCAGCTTTGAGGCTTTCACTTTAAGGATAACCTTGATGAATGGGAAGCACTCCTCGTGCAGAGAGCTTGGTGGGTGACAGGTGCAAGTCACCTAACATGAAGAACAAGAAGGCAAAATTTACCTGGAAGCATATAGAGCATATGTGTCTCTCTCTTCAATGAATGTATGAGCTCTCATTTAAAAGAGACACAAGACACTGCATATAGTTTGAAGTGGGGAGTGGTTAAAAACAAGAGGAGGACCCTACAGTCAAGTAGATTTAGGATAAGAACAAAAGGGAAATTTCTAATAGAAAAATCCCAGTGGGCATAGTTACAGGATGAGTTCTTTGCCTGGCATTTTTCACATGGAAGTTAGCCATTATTTGTCAAGATTTAAGAGGTTCCTATCTTTGAAATGAGGGCCAGGGGATTGGCCTGTAAGGCCCCTTCTACTTCCTAAAATTTTGTAAACCTAGACTTTAAAATGCTTAATGCAAAGAAAATTTAAATTTTAAGCAATTTGCTTTCTTTTCTTTTCCTCAAATTTGGACAAAGCAATGACTCAAGTAGTTAAAAAAACCACTGAATTGGAAAAACAACAAGAATAATTTGAGGACTTTCTTTTGCTCTGAACTATTCGTAATGCCAGTATGTCATCCTTATTCGTAAGTTGCCACTGAAGTCAGTGAGGAGACACATTGACGGTTCCAGGTATTTACTCAGACATCAATCTATTCTCATACCTATGATTAGAACCTTTCCACAGCCATGATCATGTACCACAGGCATCTCTTTTTTCTCCACTGGGTTGGGAAGAACATCCCAGGGTGTGAAATATTCAGAGGTGGAAACTCCCTATATGATTATGTGATTCAAATTTCTATAATAAAATTAACCATCAGTCTTATAGCATGAGTTCTCTCAGAAACTATATTATGACTAGCATCACTAGCATTTGAAGTATTCCAATGGAATATTAGCACATAATGCCTAAAAGATAAGTTTAATTCATTCTTTTTGCTTCCTTCTAAGTCTTACTCCTATTATCCCTTTCCTCAATCAAATTCAAACTTCACCTTAAAGTACCTAAAGGCACACTTAGAAGCAATTATAACAGAGATGGAATGGCAAAAATTTAAAACTTCATTTTCTAAATATTAATAAAATGAGTAGTGGTGAACTTTATATCTCAATTTTGCACACTGTCTAGAAGATATGATAATCAATTCTTCTTTTATGTTAATGTGATTATATAGTGAAAATATAACTCAAGGCTGCAAAGACACTTTTCCTTCTCCATTTACTGGTCACTTGAAAACATTCAAATAGACGTAGTTCTTTTTCACTCCAGGTATAACATTCTTACTCACATCACCTCACTTCCCATTTTACTAAACTTAATGAAAAGATCAGAAACCTATCTGTTAAGGATTATGAAAGGAACAAAATAATGTGATCGCTTAAATGAGATATATGACGTTAGATGCCTAAGCTGTGTATACGTTGGTGAACTCAAACTTGTTCCAGGAGATAACTGGCAGAAAACTTTGCTGATGATCAGGGGTCATCAAACAATATACTTCAGGTAAAATTCAATATACCACACATTTTAATAAACAGATATTGCTGGAAAACAGTCATACTCATTAATTTATATTTGTCTATGGTTGTCTGAAAAAAAGTGAAGGGAGTGGTCTTTCTCAAAGGAAAGCAGGATGTTTGCTTTGATGTCCCAACTGCATCGGTAACAGAAGTACAGGAAAAGTGGCATGATTCATGATGCTGGCAGTTTTCTGTGGCTATGGAGCAACCAGAGCTAGAAGGACCACGGGAAGGATATTGCAACTTCCAAGGACAGCGGGAAGGCAATCCAGGCTTCAGGGGACAGCGCAAGGGAAACCAAGGTGTCAGGAGACAGTGGGAAAGAAGTAGTAGCTTCACAGGATAGCGATCAGAGGATGACAACAAAAATAACAGATTCAAAAACAAAGACTAGAAGTGGAGTTTAAATGAAGAATTCTGGCCGTAATTTGAAGTAGAGATGTATTTGGCAAAAATAGAACTATGTTCAGCAACATGGAACTGAACATTATTTTTCATAAAAAGTTAAAAGCACATTGTATTTCCTTCCTGACCACTTGCCCAGTCTCTATCTCTTCAAGAGAGATAAGCTTCATCTAAATTATTCAATCCGACTGTCATTTATAACTTTATTGCTACTTCTCTTTTGGTATTGCTTTGGAAATGATGTTTATTCATTACATGTTCTAATGTACTGTCTAGATTATAAAATAAAGCCAAGCATGTATCTGCTGATACTTTTTAAGTTGACCTGTCTTTATACGTAGAATTGTCTCTTAATAGTGGTCTTCCCTGGTGGCTCAGAGAGACCTGTGTTCGATCCCTGGGTCAGGAATATCCCCTGGAGAAGGAAATAGCAACCCACTCCAGTCTTATTGCCTAGAGAATTACATGGACAGAGGGGTCTGGCAGGCTGCAGTCCACGGGGTTGCAAAGAGCTGGGCAAGCTTCCTCCCGTGCCTGGCTGCCCTGGGGTCGCAGTTCAGGTGGTGGCATTGGGGGTGTGGTGACAGTGTCAGAACAGCAGGATGAACCTCAGAACCACCTCTTGGCAGCTGTGTGACCCTGTATCACTCACTCATGTTTGTCTGAAAGTAGCAGTAGTGAAAGTGTTAGCCATTCAGCTGGGTCCAATTCTTTGCTACCCCATTGACTGGAGCCTGCTAGGCCCCTTGTCTATGATTTTTTCATGCTACAAATTTGTTGAATAGTTGTACCTGAGCATATATGGCCTGTAAAACTAAAATATTTAATATCTGGGCCTTGCAAAAAAAAAAAAAAAATCTTTGTTGACCTGTGCCTTAAATATTCTGAAGTCCTAGAGATCCTTCACAGGAAACTAACCAAACTGATCACATGGATCACAGGCTTGTCTAACTCAATGAAACTATAAGCCTTGTAGGGCCACCCAAGACATATGGGTCAAACTGGAGAGTTCTGACAAAACATGGGCCACTGGAGAATGGAATGCAAACCATTTCAGTATTCTTGCCTTGAGAACCCCATGAACAGTATGAAAAGGCAAAAAGATAAACTTTTTTTTATAAAAGATAATCTCTCGAGGTCAGTAGGTGCCCAATATGCTACTGGAAAAGAATGGAGAAATAGCTCCAGAAAGAATGAAGAGACTGAGCCAAAGTGAAAACAACACCCAGTTGTGGATGTGACTGGTGATGGAAGCGAAGTCCGATGCCATAAAGAACAATATTGCCTAGGAACCTGGAATGTTACGTCCATGAATCAAGGTAAATTGGAAGTGGTCAAACAGCAGATGGCAAGAATGAATATCGGTATTTTAAGAATCAGTGAACTGAAACGGCAGAATCAGCGCATTTAACACAGATGACCATTATATACTACTATGGGCAACAATCCCTTAGAAGAAATGGAGTAGCCCTCATAGTCAACAAGAGTCCAAAATGCAGTACTTGGGGGCAATCTCAAAAATGACAGAATGATCACTGTTCCTTTCCAAGGCAAATCATTCAATATCACAGTAATCCAAGTCTATACCCTAACCACTAATGCCAAAGAAGCTGAAGTTGAACAGTTCTATGAAGATCTACAATACCTTCTAGAACTAACACCAAAAAATGATGTCTTTTTCATCATAGGGAACAAGAATGCAAAAGTACGAAGTCAAGAGATAGCTAGAGTAACAGCCAAGTTTGGCCTTGGAGTACAGAATGAAGCAGGGCAAAGTCTAACAGAGTTTTGCCAAGAGAATGCACTGGCATAGCAACCACCCTCTTCTGACAACGCAAGAGACGACTCTACACATGGACATCACCAGATGGCCAACACCAAGATCAGATTGATTACATTCTTTGCAATAGAGGATGGAGAAGCTCTCTACAGTCAGCAAAAATAAGACTGGGAGCTGACTGTGGCTCAGTTCATGAATTCCTTATTGAAAAATTCAGACTTAAATTGAAGACAATATGGAAAACCACTAGACCATTCAGGTATGACCTAAATCAAATCCCTTACAATTATATAGTGGAAGTGACAAATAGATACAATGGATTAGATCTGATGGACACAGTGCCTGAAGAACTATGGATGGAGGTTCACAACATTGGACAGGAGGCAGCAATCAAAACCATCCCCCAAAAGAAGAAATGCTAAAAAGGCAAAATGGTTGTCTGAGGAAGCCTTACAAATAGCTGAGAAAAGAAGAAACATGAAAGGCAAAGAAGAAAAGGAAAGGATATATCCATCTGAATGCAGAGTTTCAAAGAATAGCAAGGAGAGATAAGAAAGCCTTCCTCAGGGATCAATGCAAAGAAATAGAGGAAAACAATAGATTGGAAAGACTAGACATGTCTTCAAGAAAAATTAGAGATACCAAGGGAAAATTTCACACAAAGATGGGCACAATTAAGGACAGAAAGGGTATGGACCTAATAGAGCAGAAGATATTAAGAAGATGTGGCAAGAATACACAGAAAGTATGCAAAAAAGATCTTCGGTTCAGTTCAGTTCAGTCGCTCAGTCATGTCCGACTCTTTGCGACCCCATGAATCACAGCACTCCAGGCCTCCCTGTCCATCACCATCCCCCGGAGTTCACTCAAACTCACATCCATCGAGTCGGTGATGCCATCCAGCCATCTCATCCTCTGTCGTCCCCTTCTCCTCCTGCCCCCAACCCCTCCCAGCATCAGAGTCTTTTCCAATGAGTCAACTCTTCACATGAGGTGGCCAAAGTACTGGAGTTTCATATTTCCACTTCAGTTCAGTTCAGTTCAATTGCTCAGTCATGTCCGACTCTTTGATGACTCAGATAACCATGATGTTGTGTTCACTCACATAGAGACAGACATTGGAGTGTGAAGTCAAGTGTGCCTTAGGAAGCATCATTACGAACAAAGCTAGTGAAGGTGATGGAATTACAGCTGAGCTATTTCAAATCCTAAAAGATGATGCTGTGAAAGTGCTGCACACAATATGCCAGTAAATTTGGAAATCTCAGCAGTGGCCATAGGACTGGAAAAGGTCAGTTTTCATTCCATTCCCTTAGAAAGGCAATGCCAAAGAATGTTCCAACTACTGCAAAATTTCACTCATCTTACACGCTAGCAAAGTAATGCTCAAAATCCTCCAAGCTAGGCTTCAACAATATGTGAACTGAGAACTTCCAGATGTTCAAGCTGGATTTAGAAAAGGTAGAGGAATCAGAGATCAAATTGCCAATAACCATTGGATCAGAGAAAAAGCAATAGAATTCCAGAAAACATCTACTTTGCTTCATTGACTATACTAAAGCTTTAACTATGTGGATTACAACAAACTATGGAAAATTCTGAAAGAAATGGAATACCAGACCACCTTACCTGCCTCCAGAGAAATCTGTATGCAGGTCAGGAAGCAACAGTTAGAACCAGACATGGAACAACCAACTACTGCCAAACTGGGAAAGGAGTATGTCAAGGCTGTATATTGCCACCCTGTTTATTTAACATATATTCAGAGTACATCATGCGAAATGCCAGACTGGATGAAGCACAAGCTGGAATCAAGATTGCCAGAAGTATCAATAATCTCAGATATGCAGATGACAACACCCTTATGGCAGAAAGCTAAGAGAAACTAAAAAGCCTCTTCATGAAAGTGGAAGAGGAGGATAAAACAGCTGGCTTAAAACTCAACATTCAAAAAATGAAGATCATGGCATCCAGTCCCATCATTTCATGGAAAATAGATGGGGAAACAAAGGAAACAGTGAGAGACTTATTTTTGGGGCTCCAAAACTACATCAGATGATGACTGAAGCCTTGAAATTAAAAGATGCTTGCCTGCTCCTTGGAAGAAAAGCTATGACCAACCTAGACAACATATTAAAAAGCAGAGACATTTACATTGCCAACAAAGGTCCATCTAATCAAAGCTATGGTTTATCCAGTAGTCATGTATGGATGTGAGAGTTGGACTATAAAGAAAGCTGAGTGCTGAAGAATTGATGCTTTTGAAATGTGGTATTGGAGAAGACTCTTGGGTCCCTTGGAGTTCAAGGAGATCAAACCAGTGAATCCCAAAGGAAATCAGTCCTGAATACTCATTGGAAGGCCTCATGTTGTAAATGAAATCTCCAATACTTTGGCTACCTGATGCAAAGAACTGACTCATTGGAAAAGACCCTGATATTGGGACAGATATGAAGGCAGGAGGAGAAGGGAATGACAGAGGATGAGATGGTTGGATCACATCACTGACTTGATGATCATGAGTTTGAGCAAGCTCCAGGAGTTGGTGTGGACAGGGAAGCCTGGCATGCTACAGTCCATGGGGTCACAAAGAGTCAGACAGGACTGAGCAACTAAACTGAATTGAGAGATCCTTAGCTAATCTTCACATGATAACCTTTAATAAATATGGGTAAGTAAATGATGCCACAATTCTGGGTGGAGAGGAGAGACTACATTAGCAAAGGGCAGTCATCTAGAAGAAAAGTATTAGTGAGGATACTATTAAGTCATTCATTAGACGCATCAAGAGCCAAGTATGTGTCTGTGCCCCTGCCAGCCCCAGGGGACACAAATGAAAACAAAGATGTAATTCCTATCTTCCCAGAACCTACTATAGAATTTGCATATTAAATCAACTCCAAAATACATATAAAACTGTAGACTGTAGTGAATATTATTACTTAACACAGGGTGTACTGAGAAATAAAAGCTTGCAAGCTGAAGATGGACACCTGCTTTATTTTTTCTAAAGTGATTTCTCCCCTCTGGTAATAGTAATCTTCTTTCTTTGAGGAACTATGTCTACCCCATTTAAACCTGCATTTCTGCAAAGGCTTGCAAGACAACCCTTTCTCTGCCCACATGGTTGGAAACGTGACACCATCTAGGTTAATTGGGGTCATCCTGTTTCCAGTTACAGTGATTGGTGCAGGAATACTTCCATGACTCAAGCCTAACCAATCCCAAGCCTCCTTAGTATTCATTTTTAGTGAAGAAGGGAAGTTATCTTTCTTCTTGCCTTTTTGGTTGAGATGCAGTAGAAATGTCAGCTCAAAGCTCTAGGAGTCTTACTCTCCTTCCTGTGAATATGGAGAGAGACAAGGACAGACAGAAACAGAGATCTATTTCTCGAGAGAGACAGAGACAAAAAAGAGACATGGGGTAAGCTCATGACATTTGAGACCCTGGATTCAATTGTCCCTATAACCAAAGATAAACAAGAAATGGTCAGAAAAAATGGGCTTCCGCCTAAGATCTCACCATTGTTGTTGTTTAATTGCTCAGCTGTATCCAACTCTTTGTGATCCCATGGACTATAGCCCTCTAGGCTCTTCTGTCCATGGGATTTTCCAGCGGAGGATACTGGAATGGGTTGTCATTTCCTTCTCCAGGGGATTTTCCAGAACCAGGTATTGAACTTGTGTCTCCTGCATTGGCAGGAGGATTCTTTACCTCTGAGCCACCAGGGAAGCCCAAGATCTCTCCATAAGCATCCCCAAACACTCAAAAGAAAAAAATGGGGTAGCTGTTTTTGAGATTGAGCTTACTTTGAAATCAGGAAAAGGATTAAGAGCTGCTGAAGGTGTTTTCCAACTGTATTGGGAACAAGGAGTAAGTGAGTGAGTGAGTGTGAGAATAGGTGTGTAGGAGAAGGAGAAAAGAACATGGTTTAAGCCAGAAATCTAGAAATCATTCTGTTTACTAATCCTTCCTTCATTTCCAACATTAAATTTATTACAAATCCCATGAATTTAAAATAGTGGTTCTTAAAGTGTAGTCCCTTGGCCGGGAACATAAATATCACCTGGAAACTCATTAGAAATGTAAATTCTCAGGCTCCACTCTAGACCTCCTAAATCAGAAATTGACTTTAGGGTTCTGCAATCTATAAATCACACTGAAGTTGGAGAACTTTTAAACAACTCTGGAATTTGTTAACCTTTCTCAATCTCTACTGCCTTCCACCTAGTTAAAGTGCCACCATTCCCAGCCAGGACTCTGTAGTAGACTCCTAACTTATCTCCCCAAATATAAACACTCCCTCCAACACATTTTATTTTCCACAGAGAAAATTGTCTCAGTCACTTGCATTTTTTTTCTTTATTAAATACCTGATCCGTTCTCTGTTACCCAGCATATGTGAAGACCTGTTCCAAAATGATGCCCCCTCTGTTGAAGCCAGCCTGAAACTCTCCAACATCTGGAATCCCCTCCTCCAAATATTGGCGCAAGTTTTTTAGGACAATTCCCTGGTGTCCAAAGGAGTTCAGAGGCCTGTTTCAGCTGCTATTGGTTAGTTTAGCAGGGAGCACACACAAATTTATTCATTCCTTTAACAAATATCTATTTAGCACCCACTACATGACCCACACGGTGTTCAGTCCAGGGAGTCCAGAGGTAATTCAGATCTGAGGCTTGACTAAACAAGTTTCTAATATAATCAGAGGGTCAGTAAATTGCTCTAAGAGCTAAGTGGTAAGTGATATGTGGATAAGTGTTCTCAGGGGAACAAACCACTTGTAGTTTAAAGAATAACAGGGGTGCAACTCTATACAGAACAATGAGGAAAGGCCTCAGAAAGAAGGAACAGCTAGGTCACCAGCAAAGAAACAAAAATAGAGAGGAAAGCAGGCACAAATGCCCTGAGGCAGGTAACATATGACGCTAATGATGAACCATTGACAAGGTCTGTAGGACTGGTCAGAAGCAAATGGGGAAGAGACGAGGCTGGAGAATACAGAAGGGGCAGAGTTGTAGGCCTTAAGTCAATGAGAGAAGTTTGGATTTTATTCTAAGGGCAACAGCTAAATGAGACTAGCTGCTCTTCAAGAGAACATACTTGAAGAAGGCAAGAAGGTTACAGAGGGCCCTGCTGAAATCAGAGCTCTGGACAAAGAAAACACTGTCATCTTATTGGGTCAGGACATCTGTTCAAGTATATTAAGAATCAAGGAGGCTTTTGTAGGCTAACCTGGAGAAGTTACCATAATTTCTAGTTTCTATAATAAAGTACATTTTAAAACCTAAAAAAAAATTAAGGCAAAAAAAAAATCTTCAGAAACACAATCTATAAAGTTTGGGCTTATACCAAACTTTAATCATATTTAAAATTAAATTACTTGATATCAATACTTTTACCTCTGAAGTTAAAATTTAAACATTTATTTAAGTGTTTTTTAAACCTATGATCCTCCATCATCCAAAGAATCAATTACTGATGGTTTTCAACTCAACTTTTGGCTCAGACATCCCAACTAATTGTTTTAATTTATATTTTATTTTAAGCTTTATTTAGGTCTTCCCTTGTTCTCTTTCACTTATTTAAATATGAATATGCTCAGCAGGCAGGTGGTTATATTTGTCAAGCTTTCCCTGGTCTTCCAAAATAAATAAATAAATAGATGTGATGGAAAAAATAAATTGCATAAATTAATTAAATTCAATATTTTCCTCCTACAAAATATCTTTTTCCAGATTTTCTGCCTACTTTTTGGCTACATTCTTTGCAGCCTAGAAAGGAAACAGGAGGTGTAAACAATAGATACACTTCAGAACTCGTGTAATTAACAGATCCCCAGGTTATTGTTCAGTACAAGGTCTCCTGCTTCACTGAAAGGGCTGAAAGAACCAGAGGAGATACCTAAGGACATGCCCACACACAGGAAGCAGAGCTCCAGTTTCAGTTCACTACAACTCACTGGTAAAGCAATGGTGGAGTGCCATCTTCTACAAAGAAGCATGCTTAATAGCCATTTTCTAACTGGCTTGCAGCTATTTCAGCTGTAGCGTTATTTCCAATTCAGGAAATGTTTTCCAATGCAAGGGAAAGAAAAAGATATTTTTAACAACTCTGCAAAAAGAAACCTTGCTTTTAAACTTTGTTCTGCTCTTGATGTCAAAGCAGATTGCCCAGCTAATTAGGGCCTTAAGTTCTCAGTTCAGAGCCCAAAGCTTTCTGAAACATTTGCCTTGACCTTGTTCACAACCAGCCCAAACTATGAAGATATTTCAATTATCAGCTAGGATAATTCCCAGCCTAAGTTCTTTTCTCCTATCTGAATGGTCTCTCCTTAATATCATAGGTAATCAGTAATCCATAAAGGATAAGATTTGGGGATGTGAGAGGCACATGCAAAGGTCTGATTCATGGCTCTGTGTAACTTTAGGCAAGTCACTTAGCCTTTTCTGGGCTGGAATGCCAGATAAAACACAGCATGTCAAGTTAAATGTGAATTTCAAATAATCAATGAATATTTTTTAGTGTTAAGGAAACTCCATGGTATACTTGACCACCCTCAATCTTGCATCTCTACTCCAGGCTTTTGTTTTCTTAAAGTGTACAATGAATATAATAGTGGGGAGTCATGGAGATTAAAAAATTAAGCCAGTTGAAGCACTTATTATGGTTCCTGGAGCATGATGAGTTCCAATTCTTAACTTTTGTGGTTCTGTCTTTAATTTTCTCCAAGAAATAAAGGAATTCAATACAAGAATGTCTTGATAGAGTTTCCTACATGCTGGGTAAAAGGGGATTTGTTAGGTGAAAGACACTCATGCTTTCAACACGTACTTTATTAGATACAATCATGTGTTTGGGGCTACATACTATTATTTAGTCTTATAATCCTGTGTGCTCTGGTAGCTGTTTTCAGTCCCACTTTGCAGAGAAAGAAAGTCAGACTCTGAGAAGTAACTCCTTATTTAACATGGGTAGTAGTAGCTGGTACAGCAGAGTTTGTTTTGGGTGATTTCAATACACAGGTCCTTTTTCCTATTCTGACCATTGTCCCAAAACAAAACAAAAAAATTGGTAATAAAGACTCAAAAAAAATTAACTTATAGAAAAATAATACAGATTCCTTTTTTTGGTGACTATCAACAAGATAAAGAAAACTAAAAATAACTTTATAACATTTTTACAAGGCACAAAGCACCATCACCTTAATTTGTGACTTATTTCACAATAACCCCCTAAAGGTGGCATTTCCACTTACTCTCTTTTCAGAAATAAGGCAGACAAATTCAGGAACTAGATGTCTCCTCACAGTGCGCAGTTATAAATATAAAAGCCAGGACTAAGACCCAGCTAGGTTTTTGGATCTTGGGTTTCCTTGAGCTGCCATAACCTACCACTACAGACTAACAGGCTTTTTGTTGTTCAGTCACTCAGTCGTGTCTGATCTTTGTGACCCCATGGACTGCAGCACGCCAGGCTTCCCTGTGCTTCAGCATCTCCCAGAGCTTGCTCAGACTCATGTCCATTGAGTCAGTGATGTCATCCAGCCATCTCATCCTCTGTCGTCCCCTCTGAACCCCATTAACAGTATGAAAAGGCAAAAAGAGGCTTAAACAACAGAAAGTTATTTTCTCACAGTTCTGGAGGCTGCAAGTCCAAGATCAAGGTAATAGCTAGTTTGGTTTCTTGTGTCTTCACATGACCTTTTCTCTGTGTGTGTGCATCCCTAGTGTGTCTTCCTCTTTTTATAAGGACACTGGTCATATCTGATCAAGGACCTGACATCCTTTAACCTTTATCACTTCTTTAAAGATGCTGTCTGTAAATACAGTCAAATTTGGGGTCAGGGCTTCAACATAGGAATTTGGGAGGAACACACACACTTCCGTCTGTTAACATGAGGCTCTCGCATCTCTGGCCCAATCAGTATTGTTAGCCATGTTGCTCTTCCAGGATTACTTTAAATGACAACTCTGTTGCTGCACCTTGCATTTTGCTGGTGAAATAAAATGTAAAGCATTATAACTGAATATTCATGAAGGTCATGCAATACCATAAACATAGACACTTGGGGTTTGACCTACTGTAATATTTTAACAGAACCTAGGACTAAGAGAATAACAATCAATCTGTGAGAATAAGTTTGATCACAGAGGATGTAATAGCTAACCTCATATGTAAAGAAGTATCAGGAATCTAAAATCCATTCCGTACGTGCATGAAGAAGAGACACTGATGAGGCATGCACTAACCCAATTCCTGCAAATGTGAAACTTTCTAGAGTGTAGCAGTGTGGGCAGCACTCTGTGGGTCAAAGTAACCTCCACATGTACCTGCAAATGCCAGGTTAGATTAATCGCCACTTACGGTGAATGAGTCTATGGGTGATTCACAGGACTACTGCTTACTCCTGGAATCAGGTGGACCCTGTGCCACATTCTGATTTGTTTGCATTTAGCAACAGTGAAGAGCAAGTAAGGAAAGCTATTATGGTAGCAGCTGGAGGAGAAATCTGGAGGAAAGATGTAAAAAAAATCTTTCAACACTTAGTGAACGTAGGTAGAGAGCAGTTAATATGGACACCACTATAAATGATTTGAGCTTCAATATTGGCTTTTAAAAACACAGTCTGCACAGTGGTATTTTTATAGTCAGTGTCAAGCACAGTCATTTTTAGTTACAGCTTGCTTAGCAGTTCAAGATAAATCAAAAGTGAACCGTTCTGAAGAAAAAAAAAAAAGTAGCACAGATTTGCTAATACTATAATTATTGCTTTGGCCAAAGGCTACTTTGCACTGTGTCTATATAACACTCATTCAACAAATATTTATTAAGTGTTGATTATTTGCCAAATACTGTCTTAGGTGCTGGGAGTGTATCAATGAATAAAACACAGTCCCAGCTTGCAGCATCTCCTAGGGGAAGAATCAATGGCAATGCAGGGTGCTAAATGCTAAATGACATCAGAACAGTGTTGCTCTGGAGAAGGTGGCAACATCTACTCTATCCTAGCTGAGGGAAATCAGGATAAACTTCCTGGAGGAGGTGATATCTAAACTCAAATCAAGGCCCGGGGAAAAGTGAGACAAGGAGTTGACAAGAGGAACCCTCAGAGACAAGGGCTAAATATGTTAGTGTACTGAAGGTCAGAGGAAGCACAGTATGGGAAGCCATTCATCATGACCAGAAAAAAGAGTGGGAAGCAGGGGGTGTTACATGATGAAGCTGGGAAAGTTCTCAAGAGGATGTGCACACACCGAAGAGGAGTTTGAGTTGTCCTCCAAGTCATGCTGGGGGTATCATGCAAAAATGGGTCTGGTGGGAAAATCAGATAGGGGCTGATAAAGATTATGGTAGCCTGAACAAAAACATAAAGTGGACCAATTTGACAAGATTGAAAGAGATAAAACTGACAGAATTAGTGACTGGCTGAATGTCAAAAGTGAAGGAAAGAAAGAACTAAATATGTCCCCAGATTTCCAGACTAGGTACCTTGTAAATCATGTTGCTATTAACAACTAAGACTAGGGAATAGGGTTGGAGGAAAAGTAGTCAGTGATCCATGTGGAATATTCTTTCATTTTATTTGTTTAAACAGTCTAGGGTCTTCCCTAGTGGCTCAGTGGTAAAGAAGCCACCTGTCAATGCAGGAGACACGGGTTTGATCCCTGATCTGGGAGGATCCCACATGCTGTGGAGCACCTAAGTCCAAGCATCACACCTATTAAGCCTGGGCTCTAGAGTCTGGAAGCCACAATTACTGAGTTGACATGCCACAACTACTGAAGCCCATGCCCTAGAGCCTGTGCTCCACGGCAACAGAAGCCACCACACTGAGAAGTCCGCTTCCTGAAACTAGGGAAAAGCCCATGCAGCAATGAAGACCCAGCACAATCAAAAATAAAATAAAATAAGTCTTTATTGAACCCTTCTTCTGCTCAGCAGCGTGGTGAACACCAGATATAGTGTGAAGAATATAGATAAATCCCTGAAATTCACATTCTATTGATTTTCATAGCTAGGTGGAAAAATCTAAGAGATGAGTGGCTCATTCAGAGGTCTGGTTGTTATCACTACATGAGTGATAGAAGACTCCATCAGAGAGGATAGATAATCTATAGAAAGTGTTGAGCAAAAGAAGAAAAGAGGTCAAAAATTTTTAAGGGACACCATATATGGCAGACAGATGATAAGAAGCCTTCAGTGAAAAAGAAGTGGCCAGGGATATAGAAGGAAGATGAAAAAAGAATATTGGCTGCATGACAGACTAGTCATTACCCAGTTGCTTGGATCTCTGTAGAGAGTCAATCCACGCTCCTATGGTGCAAAAGCATAGCGTTTTTGTCTGAATTATCAGGTGCCTATCCACTTTGAATTGAGCCTCAAAAAGAAATCTACATTTAACACTGGGTGGCATGAACGGAGATATAGAAAAACAGTCACTTGAAGGAGTCCTTTGCATAGTCTAGAAAGATGAATAACCTTTTGTCCAGAAGAAAATCAAACTCTAGTCCTGCATATGATTATATAAGTGATTGCAAAAAGAAGTCCACAAAACTGATCATTTCTCTAATATTATATTTTAGGTTTTTCTCATTTCTGCCACATTTTTGAATAAAACTTCTTCTAGTCTATTCTAATAATGATGACAGCGACAATGAGCAGCTTGTATTAAGTTCTATGTGCCAGAGAGTATGCATTTACTTAATTCAGTCACAACAACAATCTTTTGAGGTTACAGGTTAGAAAGCTTTAGTTTGAGGTAGAGTAACTTGCCCAAGGTCACATGACAATTTTATTGGTGGAGGTGGGATCTGAACCAAGATATGCCTGATTCCAAGCAGATTTGTTCTGTGATAACATCTTCACGATGATGAAAACAGCCTTGGGGTTTGCCTTTCAACAGGGAAGATTTATATTATGTTCAGAATCAATTTTAATCTTGTTATGAAACCAAGGAATGTATTGTTACATTTCATTCATTAAAATTACATAATGCCCTCATCTCGATAAACAGATAACCCACATAAAAGTGAAAACAACTTCACACAGTATTTTTCTCCTATGAATTTTTTAAAGAGCTAATTTATTCATGAGCCAAAATGAATAAAAGTTCCTCCTCAGCAGTAAGGTCGTGTTGTTAACATGAATCGCTTTTGCCTGACAGAGCTAAATAGTATCCAGTGGGATTATGTTTCCTTTCATACATAAGTGCCAATCACAGAGGAAAATATATCTGTTTACAAAATGGTCTTTGGTCACTGGGTGTCATTTTTTTCTTCACTTCCCTTAAATCATTTAGATTTCTCCCCCAGAATCTTAACTATCCTATCCTCACCCTGTGGAGAAAGGAACCCTATAAAACTTCCTCCTAGAAAGTACTAGCTTTTGGCATTTCTTATGGTGAATCGTATCCCCCAAAATAAAACATGTGGAAGTCCTAACCCCCAGTACCTCAAAATATGCCCTTATTTGGAAATGTGCTCGATGTAGATGTAACTAGTTAAGTTAAAATGAGGTCATATTGGAGTAGGGTGGTCTCCTAATATAAGATGCCTGGTGTCCTTGTAAGAAGACAGTCATGTGAAGAAAACACAAGGAGAATACCATAAGAGGAGACGTGTGGAATTACGCAGCTTCAAGCCAAGGAATACCAAGGTTGCTAGCCAAACAACAGAAGCTAAGAGAAGGCATGGAACAGATTCTTTCTGGATGCTTCAGAGGAAGCATGGTCCTACTGACACCTTGATTATGGATTTTTACCTTTCAGAATTGGGAGAGAATAAATTTCTGTCGTTTTAACCCACCCGGTTTGGGGTACTTGGTTATGACTGCGCTAGAAAACTAAAATAACTTTCTTTTTTTCTTTTTTTTACTGTTAACCATCACAGTCAACTTTGCAGTGTGGAATACTTTTGGAAGTATTTGGAAAATTAATAGACTCATACAAAGTGCTGAGGGGTGGAAGGGGCATTTCAGGTAATGTGGTCCAATCTCCTATCCCTGAAGTGTTTCTTTTTAGATGCATTCTTAACAGATGATTGTATGGTCTCTGTTTAAATTACTGATAACCCAATATGCCAGTATAGGCATGCTAGGAAACACAGGAGATATAAATCATTTCATGTTCTCGTAAAATTTAAAATTCATACTGGATAAAATATTTGTAAGTAAATAGTTATTAGAAAATTCAAATAGGAATAGGATTTCAGGGGTGCATGTGTCAAAAAATAACAAATTTGACACATTAGCTTAAGCATAAAGGAAATTAACTTACATAATAGTCTAGTCTATGGATGGGTCCAATTTTGGAAGGAGCTTGATCTGTTCAGCTCAGTTCAGTCGCTTAGTCATGTCTGACTCTTTGGAACCCCATGTCCTTCCCTGTCCTTCACCAACTCCTGAAGCTTGCTCAAACTCATGTCCATCAGTTTGGTGATGCCATCCAACCATCTCATCCTCTGTTGTCCCCTTCTCCTCCGGCCTTCAATCCTTCCCAGAATCAGGGTCTTTTCAAATGAGTCAGTTCTTTACATAAGGTGGCCAAAGTATTGGAGTTTCAGCTTCAGCATCAGTGAAGCGTCCAATGAATATTCAGGATTGATTTCCTTTACGATGGACTGGTTGGATCTCCTTGAGTCCAAGGGACTCTCAAGAGTCTTCTCCAACACCACAGTTCAAAAGCATCAATTCTTCGGCGCTCAGCCTTCTTTACAGTCCAACTCTCACATCCATACATGACCACAGGAAAAACCATAGCCTTGACTAGACAAACATTTGTTGGCAAAGTAATGTCTCTGCTTTTGAATATGCTATTTATGTTGGTCATAACTTTCCTTCCAAGGAGTAAGCATCTTTTAATTTCATGGCTGTAGTCATCATCTGCAGTGATTTTGGAGCCCAAGAAAAAAAAGTCTCCCACTGTTTCCATTGTTTCTCCATCTATTTGCCATAGATTGATGGGACTGGATGCCATGATTTTAGTTTTTTGAATGTTGAGTTTTAAGCCAACTTTTTCACTCTCCTCTTTCACTTTCAACAAGAGACTCTTTAGTTCTTCTTCACTTTCTGCCATAAGGGTGGTGTCATCTGCATGTCAGGTTATTGATATTTCTCCTGCAATCTTGATTCCAGTTTGTGCTTTATCAAGCAGCTTGATAAAGACTCTAAATATATCACTGAAACATATCTCTCCTGTCTCCTTGTTTGAGTTTAGCTCTTACAACAGACTTGATCCCCTTAGGGTGGAAAACAGAAAAAACCATGTCAGGAATTTTCATGGCAAAACAAATGAGAAAGGACAAACCTGGGCGCTCTTGCCAGTGTAAGGGGAACGTTATTACTGGGGAGGCAGGCAACCAATATCTACTAGACAACAATTCTACCATGTCATATAGGTACATTTACATAAGAAACCAATATTGATTACTTCCATGCTAGTTGAGAAAATTTCATAAGAAGTTTTTTCCCCCCTAGGTCTGAAATGTTTGAAAAGGTAGAAAAAAAGATATGCAACTATATAAATGATAGAGTATTCTAAATCAATGCAAAGAAGCTAAATGAAGCTATAGTTTTAGGGTGTGATTAGCATGTGCTAGTAGGAAGCAAGGAAGGAGAGGTGTAGGCTGGGTTTTAAGGAGCCAGGAATGCTACTGGCAGCTGCCTTTACAGTGAGAGTCCTCAAAAGCTGGGCTAGAAGTGGCTAAGATTTGCTCTCGAAGAGTGACTTAGGCAATAGCTTAGGAAGGAGAAGGATGGAGGATCACAAGAATCACCTTGAAGAAAATATGAAGACCTGAATTAGCACTAAGAAAGAGCAAATGGAGAACACAGCACCAATTTGGTAGTCAATTGTATTTGGTGGCACCTGAGGGAGGAGAACGGGGAGAAAGTACCTCTGAAATTTCCTGAGTAATCATTGCAAGAGGAGAGTGCCTTTAACCAAGGCAGGAGCTGACTTAAGGAATGAGAGAACAGTGACGAAGAGATAGTGAGTTCAGTTTTGGATGTATTGATTTTATGGAATTTAAATATATTCCTGTAAAGAAAAAAAAATGGCAGTTAGATTGTTTGATATTCCTATATTCCTAAGTTAAGAGATTAAATTGTTGGAGTTCTTTAATGGGCCAGCACTGAGTTTGCAGTAAGAGCAATCCAAAAGGCAAACTTTGTATGAAATTTTAATTCCTCTGTTACCACAAACCATAAAAATCCTTCCCAGATTTCATTTCACTGAAAATTTCCCTCAACTCAGTATGTGCTCTACATTTTTGTCTTTTATGTCAATCTTTGTTTTTAGGCCCCCAAGCTCCTTGGGGTAAGGACTTTGTCATTAATTTAGCACAGCTGAATATATTACATGGTGCCATGTGTATTTATAGAAGTTTGCTAAGTAATGATGATTCAGATTTGGTAATCAGCACTTGCGATGATCATACGGTTATGCAGATCAACACTTACTATGCAGAAATCATTTCCTATCGGGGCAGATGTGCTGGTCTCTCCCTTAGTAAATTTTGAGATCAGTAAATTTCTTGCAGCATGTAAGTCAATTTAGATTTATGCCTTTGATTGTCTTCCTGTTGCCTAAGGGAACCAAGAGAGCAGTACCTTTCCACGAGGCTAAGCTGCCTGAAAGTAAGTAATGTTGACTGCTGTAACGGCAACTAATTCTAACCATTTAAATCATATAAAATGCCCTTTATTGATCTAACAATATAGTGATTTCACTTCTTCAAGTCGAAAATCAGTGGTTAAAACACTTTAAAATATTTAGAATATAGTCATACAAATGTGGCTCCTATATCAAGGCAGACTGAGATTCCACTGGAAATTAGAAATAAGAGTTTTCATTACACTTTTTGGAAGATGGCAAATGCTTCCAGATTTTAGATCTCTTTTTAAAAAAAGAGAGAGAAGGCATGTTTCATAATCTCTTTGATTTCTTATAAAATTTCAAAAACATCTGAATTGTTATTTTGAAAATACCAGTAAGGATTCTATATTAATTTACTAATACTGTATTAGTGATTCTATCAACCTAAGATAGGTGGATACTAATCCAAGGTAGTAAGAAAAGGGAAAAGGGAGAAAGTAGTAAAGAAAAAAAGAAAGTGAAAAAGGGAGGGAGAAAGATGTTTGGAGGATTGAAGTTTTATTTCCACAGTATCAGAACTCACCTGTGACAAAGTAAAGTATTTTAGAAGGAAGCCTCCTGTTTAGTGCAAAGCCGTTGTCATGCTTCCTTCTCCCAACATACGGTGAAGTGAAATGTTGCTATAATTTCCTACCTGGCCTCTCAAAAGTCCTTAGCCATTCCTCCTTATTTATCATAACCATTAGCGTCAGCTGATTGAAATCTTAGTGATATCTGATTTGAAATTGATAGACAGCTTGAACCTTATTTTTAATATTTAGCAATTAAGTGACATTATATCACTCATCCCCAAAAACAACCTCAATAACAACACGAATATGTTCAAGTATCCAATTATACTCTGGGGTGAACATAAAAATAAACATCACAACAACAAAAAGTTTTAACAGAAACGATGGCAGTTCCACAGCAATAGCGGTTGCCGCAGACAGCACTGAAACCTGTGTTTTTATGATCTTCCTTCTCCCTCCCCACCTTGGGAAGTGGTGGGTGGAAAGAAGGCAGTAAACAAGTGCTCGCTTGCGTACATGTTTGTGTATATTTAAATCTCTCTTTTTTAACCTTTTTCTTTGGAATCAACTAAACACTGTAAAACATCTTTTTAATACTAGAGTGGTTTTCTTCTTCCCTTTGCTGTTACAAATATTGTTCTGTAAAGTTCATGGGAAGGAACAGCTTGCTATTTATGTGTTTTTGGAGAGCTTAGTTGGAAACTGTAGGTCTATCCATTCTTGATCGGGATAAGTGACTAAAAAGCAATGTGAAAATACAGAATACCTGTTCCCATGTGCCAGTGTTATAATGACTCTAAATCATCAATAGAGATACTCAGAAAATGAGGTTTGCTGGCATCCAATGTGTTTCTTCTCAACCCCCGCGCCCCCCCCCAAACAGATCAGATGGAAGGTTATGAAAAAGGGACATAATCAAGATCAAAAGACAAAACCCAACTCAATATAGGTGACCTCTCAGTAGCGTTAAATAGTAGACCACAAAACACCAGAAAAGCTAGAGTGCAATGCTGAAACCGAGGGAAAGAAATTGGCAACTTTCTAATTGCCTCCCCTATCCCTGAGTGTTCCATTCTATTTACCAGACTATTTCTACAGGATGAGTGAAGGAGGAATAAGACACATTTCTCATGTGGGTACACTTTCCTGAAGGGAACTATGTGGGTCATGTCCTTTGTGCCTGAGCAGATTCAAGCATATGAATGCATCAGATGCTTTTTTAATTTCATAACCATTATTGTAAATAACAGGTAAGTCCAAATCCATTCTTTCTAGTGGCTAGAAGGTGGTCATACAAGCTGGATGGGAAAGAAGACCTTACAGTACTTCAGAAGTAAACATTCTGAAATAATGAGGAAGCAACAACTATTTATTCAAGCTCACAGATGAACAGCTTTTTGGAATTATTCAAAAGCCACATAATGATAGTTGTAAATTTACACAAATCAGGGTCATTCATAACCTGCATTATTTAAAAAGATGTGATCTATAATCTTTGGTAGGTTTACTTCAGAACAAACACCCAAAAGCAATATTATATGAAAATGTATCTATTTTCTCAGATTCTCAGAAACATAAAAATGCAATGTCATCTATAACAGTCGACCTTCTGGAAATTAGAAGATCTTGGGTTTTGTGCATTTATCATTTGCTCGTTATCATAGAGAAGGTGTAAAAATAAGTGGAACTATTCTAATTTAAAAACATCTTTGTATTTATTTTGATACCCCCTCAACTTCCATTCTTAGTTTACAAGTTTTTGGTTAAATGTCCTTGAATTCTTAAACACAAGAAAACCAGATCTGGTTGTTTATTAGCAATGTTGTTCCCTTGCTCAGTCTTGTTCATTACAGATTTCACTTAAAAAAAAAAAAAATCACTCGTCTTTTTCAACTGTGAAATTAAATAGCTAATCAATACATAGAAAATCATCTCTGCTTATATAATCTATGCTTATAATTCTATGCTTCATTTATTAATTATTGATTACTATTCCACACATACAGGAATGGTAAAGACTGAAGCAAACTGTCTTAATTCCTTTAGATTCTTTCTCAAAAGGAATCAACTAACCCAAGCCCCTCAGGGATAGTCACTATTCATCAATGCAGGTTCAGCATTGCTAAATGTCTTGATTTTCAGAGAAGTCATATCTTTTTATTTTGATTAACCCTGAATATTTAAGCAAAATACATACCTGGAATTAATTCCATTTCTATATCCCTTGTCTACAGGTGATCAGCAAACAACAACTTGTCAAGTCTATAAACTTAGATTCAACGCTCACATCAGAATGCCATGTTATGGAAAGAGGATTTTCTTCACTGTTGAAGAACTCACCCCCTTTCACTCTTGACCTCTCCATTCCTGCTGCATACCTTCTTCCTTCCTGTCTCTTCCTATACCTTCCCTTCTACCCTCTTCAGTTTCTCAACATTATCACTCAATCTTTCTCCTTTTGCTTTCTTCGTTCAATGCATACAAATCATAACTCTATTCAAAAATGTCTTCTTAGATGCCCTTCTCTCACATTTAAAAAATTAATTATTCCCTTTTTTCCCCTGTATCTTCAATCTTTTCCTAACCAAGATGACCTATTTAAAAATAAATAAATATATATATATTCCTCTACACTGTAAGATATACTGTAATAATTTTCCTCTCACCTCTGCTTTTCCTTTGAACTTTGATTCTCTCATCATCAAATTTCTTGAAAGCATAGTCCATGTTCACTGCTTTTATCTCTATATTATTCACACACGTATTTTTAAATGAAAATCCAGCCTTTGAAAATACTCTCCCTAACATTTGTCTCTCTCCTAATTTCTCTGAGATCTATTTTGCATATGATACCTTAGCCTTCCCAATTTTCCTTGAATCAGTTCCTGTCTTCAATTTCTGTGACAGCTCATTATCCTCTTGTGTGCTGAGTGACTCAGTCGCTCAGTCGTGTCTGGCTCTTTGAGACCTCATGGACTGTTAGCCCACCAGTCTCCTCTGTCCATGGGGATTCTCCAGGCAAGAATACATGCCCTCTTCCAGGGAATCTACCCAACACAGGGATTGAACCCAGGTCTCCCACATTGCAGGCAGATTCTTTACCATCTGACCCACCAGGGAAGCCCAAGAAAAGTGGGGGAGTCAGCCTATCCTTTCTCCAGGGGATGTTACTGACCTAGGAACCGAACTGGGATCTCATACATTACAGGCGGATTCTTTACCAGCTAAGCTATCAGGGACTCCTCATACATATATTTAAATTTAATTTGCAAAATGTTTTGTGCATTTTTTATGACATTTAGTGTTTTCAATCATAAAACTAAAGCATGTTAATTAAAAGTTGAAAAATGCATGGAATCTTTTCAACAAATGGTGCTGAGACAACTGAACATCCACATACAAAAGAGTAAAGGTAAACAACTACATCACACCATATACAAAAATTAAGTCATAATTTACAGTAGGTTTAAAAGTAAGAGCTAAAACTATAAAGCTTTTAGAAAAAAAGCATAGGTATAAATCTTCATGATCTTGTATTAGATGATAGTGTCCTGGATATGAAACCAAAAGCATGTGAGAAAAGAAAAAATAGATAAATTGAGTTCATCAAAATTAAAAACATTTGTGTTTCAAAGGATGTCACCAAAAATGGAGAAAAAAACCCACAGAATCTGAGAAAATATTTTTTTTGAACTTTTCATTTTGTACTGGGGTATAGCCAATTAACAGTGTTGTTACAGCTTCAGGTGAGTAGTGAAAAGATTCAGCCATACATATATATGTAAAAATATTTTAAAATAGTACATCTGATAAAGGACTTGTATCTATAATATATAAAGGACTCTTACAATTCAACAGTAAATGACAAATAACTCATTTAAAATGAGCAATGAATTTGAACAGACATTTTTCCAAAAAAGATATTCAGCTACACAGTATATAAATGTCAGTTACTAGAGAAATACAAAAACTGCTTTCTAAGTGTATCTGCTCAGTCCTCGTAGTCCTCAAGATGTGGGGCTCCTGGGCCCCCACCACCATCATGCTGACTCAACCTCTTGCACACAGTAACTTCTCCTCCATCTCAGCATTCCCCCCATTGCTCCTTCCCCACATCTTCACCCACGTGTCAACAGGAGCACTCTCACTTGAACCTTCCATGATTCCTCAGTGCCCTCAGGATAAACCTTGAGCACAGACCTTCAGGGGCCAGCATCTCTCACACCCTGTCCCCTCCCCTGCACCCCAGACCAAACACCAGCTGGACCCTGAACTCTTCCATCCCTGCTGGCTCCCATGGACACATATCTTTTTCAAAACATTCCCTGCAACCCTGGGAGTTAGGTGGTGCTGTACCCATTTCACAGAGGATAACACTGAGGCTCCAGAGAGGTCACACAAGGATTGTTAAAGTAGAAAAAGAGAGGAAAAAGACATTTTAGTAAAGATGTGAAGAACTTGGAATCTTAATACATTGCTGGTGAGATTATAAAGTGGTGTAAAAACTTTGAAAAACAGTGTGGTAGTTGTTTAAAATCTTAAATATAGAGTTACCATGTGATCAAGCAATTCCACTTCTAGCTATATATCCGAGAGAAATACAAATATATATTTACACAAAAACTCATATACAAATGTTCAAAGGAACATTACCCTTAATCTAAAAAGTAGAAACCATTCAACTTATTAATGGATTAAAAAATGTGATCTATCCATTCTGCTGCTAAGTCACTTCAGTCGTGTCCGACTCTGTGCGACCCCATAGACAGCAGCCCACTAGGCTTCCCCATCCCTGGGATTCTCCAGGCAAGAACACTGGAGTGGGTTGCCATTTTCTTCTCCAATGCATTAAAGTGAAAAGTGAAAGTGAAGTCGCTCAGTCGTATCAGACTTGAGCGACCCCATGGACTGCAGCCTACCAGGCTCCTCCGTCCATGGGATTTTCTAGGCAAAAGTACTGGAGTAGGGTGCCATTGCCTTCTCCAGATCTATCCATACAATAGACTATTATTATCATCAGTAAAAAGGAATGAAGTATTAATAGACACTGTGTCATGAAAGACTTTTGAAAATGCTATATTAAGTTAAAGAAACTAATCACAAAAGGCCATTCTTTTACATGAATCCATTTATATAAAATATCCAGAAGAGGTAAATTCATTATTTTTCCACCATGAATAGGATTGCAGATTAGTAGTTTCCAGGTGATAGGAAGAGTTAGGGATTAGGATGTTGCTGCTAATGTGATTTGTTTTGGAGCGCTGAAAATGTTCTAAAATTAGATAACAGTGATGGTATACAACCCTGTGAATACACTAAAAATCACTGAACTGCATACTTTAAATTTGTTGGTATATGAATGCGTCTTAATAAAGATATTTTAAAAAACACATGAGAATACAAAGAAGAAAATAAAAATCACGTGAACTCAGCAACCAAAGATGATCACTCTGAACTTAGAACAGATTTTAGAATCACCCAGAGCTGAATTCAAATCCTGTCTTTTTCACATATAACACATTTGTGGCTAAATGATTCAACTTCTCTGACTTTTTTTTTTATAATCTGAAAATGGATGTATTAACAAGGATATGATAAACTAATATAACAAATAAACTCCGAAATCTAACATTTCAAATATAGTGGGTTTCTTTTTTCCCTTGGGCTCATATAAAAGTCTAGAAAATTTGGGCCTTCTCAGCACTTTGGGGACCTGGGTTCCTTCAAGACTTTGACTCCTAGGGAAGGGGTTGATAAACTTTTTTGTTAAGGGTCACAGTAAGTATTTCAGGCTTTGCATGCCATAGGTCTCTATTGCAGTTAAACTTTGTTATTGTAGCACACCAGACGGTCCATACCAAAATCAGATTGATTATATACTTTGTAGCCAAAGATGGAGAAGCTCTACACAGTCAGCAAAAACAAGACCAGGAGCTGACTGTGTCTCAGATCATGAACACCTTATTGCAAAACTCAGACTTAAATTGAATAAAGTAGAGAAAACCACTAGGCCATTCAGGTATGACCTAGATCAAATCCCTTAGGATTATACAGTGGAAATGACAAATAGATTCAAGGGATTAGATCTGATAGACAGAGTGCCTGAAGAACTATGGATGGAGGTTCATAACATTGTACAGAAGGCAGTAATCAAAACCATCCCCAAGAAGAAGAAATGCAAAGAGGCAAAATGGTTTTCTGAGGAGGCCAAGCGAAAGGCAAAGTAGAAAAGGAAAGATATACTCATCAGAATGCAGAGTTCCAAAGAATAGCAAAGAGAGATAAGAAAGCCTTCCTAAGTGGTCAATGCAAAAAAATAGAGGAGAACAATAGAATGGGAAAGACTAGAGATCTCTTCAAGAAAATTAAAGATACCAAGGGAACATTTCATGCAAAGAAGGGCACAATAAAGACAGAAATGGTATGAACCTAACAGAAGCAGAAGATATTAAGAAGAGTTGGCAAAAATACACAGAAGAACTATTCCAGAAAGATATTCATGACCCAGATAATCATGATTGTGTGATGACTCACCTAGACCCAGACATCCTGGAATGTGAAGTCAAGTGGGCCTTAGGAAGCATCACTAAGAACAAAGCTAGTGGAGGTGATGGAATTCCAGTTGAGCTATTTCAAACTCTAAAAGATGATGCTGTGAAAGTGCTGCACTCAATGTGCCAACAAATTTGGAAAACTCAGCAGTGGCTGCAGGACTGGAAAAGGTTAGCTTTCATTCCAATCCCAAAGAAAGGCAATGCCAAAGAATGCTCAAACTACTGCACAATTACTCTCATCTCACATGCTAGCAAAGTAATGCTCACAATTCTCCAAACTAGGTTTCAACAGTATGTGAGCTTAGAACTCCTAGATGTTCAAGCTGGTTTTAGAAAAGGCAGAAGAACCAGAGATCAAATTGCCAACATCTGCTGGATCATCGAAAAAGCAAGAGAATTCCAGAAAAAAATCTACTTCTGCTTCGTTGACTATGCTAATGCCTTTGACGGTGTGGATCACAATAAACTGTAGAAAATTCTTAAAGAGATGAGAATACCAGACCACCTTATTTGCCTCCTGAAAAAACTGAATGCAGGTAAAGAAATAACAGTTAGAACCAGCCATGGAACCATGGACTGGTTCCAAATTGGGAAAGCAGTTCATCAAGGCTGTATATTGTCACCCTGCTTATATAACTTATATGCAAAGTAGACCATGAGAAATGCTTGGCTGGATGAAGCACAAGCTGGAATCAAGATTTCCAGCAGAAATATCAATGACCTCAGATATGCAGATGACACCACCCTTATGGCAGAATGTGAAGAGGAACTAAAAAATCTCTTGATGAAGGTTTAAGAGGAGAGTGAAAAAGCTGGTTTAAAACTCAACGTTTAAAATACAAAGATCACGGGATCCGGTCCCATCACTTCATGGTGAATAGATGGGGAAACAATGGAAAATTGTGACAGACTTTATTTCCTTGCGCTCCAAAATCACTCCAGATGGTGACTACAGCCATGAAATTAAAAGACGCTTGCTTCTTGAGAGAAAAGCCATGAGCAATCTAGACATCATATTAAAAAGCAGAGACATTACTTTTCAACAAAGGTCCATCTAGTCAAAGCTATGGTTTTTCCAGTAGTCATGTATGGATATGAGAGTTGGACTATAAAGAAATATGAGTGCCAAAGAACTGATGCTTTTGAACTGGTGGTGTTGGAGAAAACTCTTCAGAGTCCCTTGGACTTCAAGGATATCACCCCAGTCAATCCCAAAGGAAATTAACCCTTTATGTTCACTGGAAGGATTGATGATAAAGCTAAAGCTCCAATACTTTGGCCACCTGATGTGAAGAGTCAACTCCTTAGAAATGACTCTGATGCTTGGAACAATTGCAGGCAGGAGTAGAAGGGGATGACAGAGGACGAGATGGTTGGATGGTATCACTGACTCAATGGCCGTGAGTTTCAGCAAGCTCCAGAAGATGGTGAAGGACAAGGAAGCCTGGCATGCTGCAGTCCATGGGTTGCAAAGATTGGAGAGGACTGAGGGACTGAATAAGAATAACAGCTGTAGCACAAAGCAGCTAGGAGCAATGTGTAAAGAAAGGGTGTGGCTGTATTCCAATAAAACTGTACACAACAGGCTGCAGGGCAGATTTGGTCTATGGGTTGCAATTTGCCAACTCAAGCATCAGTCTTATAGTCCCTCAGCATCCAGCTAGCAAAACATGAAAGAAGGTGAGAAGAATGTATACAGTTGGCCCTCTTTATGTATAGGTTCTGAATTTATGAATTCAACAAACTCTGGGTTAAAAATATTTTATAAAAAATTTTAAAACATAGGTATAACACTTTTTGACATAAACCATAGAAATATTTTTTTTTTAGATATGTCACTTAAAGCAAAGGGAACAAAAGCAAAAATTAACAAATGGGGCCTAATTAAACCTGAAATCTTTTACACAGTAAAGGAAACCACAAAAAAAGGCAACTTATAGAACAGAATAAAATATTTGCAAATGATATGACTAATAAGGGATTAATGTCCAAAATATTTAAACAGCTCATACAACTCAACATCAAAAAAAATTTTTTTAATGGGTAAAAGACATGGATAGATATTTTTTCAAAGAAGACATGGAGATGGCCAACAGGCATGTGAAAAGATGCTCTACATCACTAGTCATCAGAGAATTGCAATTCAAGACCAGGATGAGATATCACCTCACACTTGTCAGAATGGCTGTTATCAAAAGAATACAAATAAATGTTGAGGAGGATATGGTAGGGCTTCCCTGGTGGCTCAGAGGGTAAAGAATCTGCCTCAAATACAGGAGACCCAGGTTTATCCCCACCTTGTTGATTAACCTTCCTTACACCATTCTGTTACTCATAAGTGTTAACACCATGAACTTGTTTTATTTCTTTGAATGTCCCATCCGATGGAGATTTACATTGCTTTGATCTTAAGATACATTCAATAATCATTTACTGCACACATTTTCAAAAGCAAAGCATTTGATAAGAAACTATTAGTCCTTAAAAAAAAAAAAAAAAAAACCTCTAAATAATAAAAGAAAGTCTGAGGAAATAAGGTCAAAGAGGGCAATAAGAAAATAAGTACATAGGGCAAAGCTGAATTCATTAATATTCTTTATGAGTCATACCAACAATGTTTAGACTATAGGAGAAATGTCAATATTTCAATATTTCAAAGTTGGCTACTGAAGGTGAAAAAAATCTGTCTTGTGTTTTAAAGTAAACAAAATTTCCCTTAAATAACAACATGGCGCTGAGGAATCTTGGTATTTTCGTGTTTTTAACCCAACAACAATCTGCTTTCATACATACTCCACACACAATACCGATTTTTCATCATGCCTTTCTCTAAAAAGACTTGCACAGAAGGCTAAGTAGTGTTCAGCTTATTCCTTTTTAATGTATGATATTTTGAAATACAATTATTAAACTTCAGAGTTGAAAGAAAACGAGGTGATCATTCAATATCCTTTTATTGATAAAAGAATATTACTTTTTGGAATAATTGTATGATTGAGATTGTGTTGCCCATTGGTTCCCAACCTGAGACCAGAAGCCAGGACTCCGGTCAGGTGTTCCTTCTCCTTCCCCATACATCCCTGCAGTCAGTTTGGAGATGACAGGAAAGAAACCCATGGATGATCTCCGGAAATTAGAGCCGTGTATGGAAGTCCTCCCATCCCTACACAGCAGTTGTGGAGTGCCCACCTTGCAAACAGAGCTGTCCTGCACACGAAACATTAATATTCCTTCAAATATTGCTTGCAAAGCAACTAAGAAATCTGTGAATATATTAAGGTTGGCATTAAATTCTCAGAGATAGTCAATTCAGAAAATAAAATTGGGAAAAAGATTAAAATCTTTCCTTATGTCATACCCTACACACAATGTTTCTTAAATTTACTGTGCGTATAAATCACTTGGGAATTTCATAGTGGAGACTGTGATTCAGTAGATGCAGGGCAGGGACTGGGAGCTGGCATTTATAAGAAGCTCCAAGGTGATGTTTTCCTATGGTCCAAGGACACACTGTGAATAGCAAGCTCAAGAATGTATGTAAATTCTAATGTCTCTGGTGTCCAGGGAGTGCTCAGACACACAGGCACCACACCCTCCTCTCAAGGACCATAGTGCTTGTTATCTCCAGTGCTGCTCTGGTCCGTAGTTCTATTCTGCTTTAATAGATACAGGTTCTTCCATACAATTAGAAAAATATTTTTGAGAGAAGGGATCATATCTCGTATTTCTTGACTCTCCAATGTCTAACAAATATTGCTCCTATGGCAAATAGATGGGGAAACAGTGGAAATAGTGGCTGACTTTATTTTTGGGGGCTCCAAAATCACTGCAGATGGTGATTGCAGCCATGAAATTAAAAGACACTTACTCCTTGGAAGGAAAGTTATGACCAAACCAGACAGCATATTCAAAAGCAGAGACATTACTTTGTCAACAAAGGTCTGTCTAGTCAAGGCTATGGTTTTTCCAGTGGTCATGTATGGATGTGAGAGTTAGACTATAAAGAAAGCTGAGCACAGAAGAATTGATGCTTTTGAACTGTGGTGTTGGAGAAGACTCTTGAGAGTCCCTTGGACTGCAAGGAGATCCAACCAGTCCATTCCAAAGGAGATCAGTCCTGGGTGTTCATTGGAAGGACTGATGTTGAAGCTGAAACTCCAATATTTTGGCCACCTGATGTGAAGAGCTGGCTCATTTGAAAAAACCCTGATGCTGGGAAAGATTGAGGCCCGGAGGAGAAGGGGACGACAGAGGATGAGATGGTTGGATGGCATCACTGACTCAATGAACATGGGTTTGGGTGGACTCCAGGAGTTGGTGATGGACAGGGAGCCCTGGCGTGTTGCAGTTCATGGGGTCACAAAGAGTTGGACACAACTGAGCCACTGAACTGAACTGAGACTTGTTTATGACTGATTATAATGTTAAGGGGAAAAAAATATTTGGATGAAAACCTGGACTTAAAGAAGGAAGTACTTATCAAACACTGGTTCTTGGCCATAATTTGAATCATTTTGTAAGCTAGCCATGTTATATCTGCTACGACATTAGAATCATGTCATATTGTAAAATATGTGAGTTGGCTCATCACATGCATTAATCTATGGCATAATAGTGCTTTACTTATTTTGAAAGAGAAATACTTAGTAATTCCATTTGCAATTTCATTCCTATCTAAAACTGGAAATGTAGATCATGATTGACTACATGCAAAAAATGTTTTGCATGTGATAATAATTCTTAGGGGAAAAAAAAGCTAGATGTCAATTCACTTCAAACTATTAACAATATTTTGGAAATTTATACCAAAAGACAAAAACACATAGTTTTTAAAAATTTTATCTCTCAATTATTAATAAATCAATATTCATGGATAATATACACTAAATCTAGAATAAACAAAGAGTTTCTTTTTGGAAGGAGGTAGATTTTTCCAGTGAAACTATTTAAGGCAGGGAGAACACCTTCATATTTCTCTGACACAGCCTGATACAAAGAAAGTAAAACTTAGAAATATATTTTAGTGATTCATCAGGTTTTCCAATGTCTCATTTTCTAATACCCAAATATTCTCTTTTGGAATGCATAAAATATCCTCATTCATAGAAATTTTGTCTTCTGCAATTTGTAAATGGCCTAATTCTTCTGTGTGCTGATTTGTCAGTGTTTTTTGCTTATGATTCTAATAATTCTTCCTATAAATTTCAGTGTATGAAATTATGGTGCTTTTGCTCGAAATACATGAGCAAAAATTCCCAGCTCAACTGCAAGGAAATTTATTAGCATACATAACTGGATCTTGAATGTGCTCCAGGTACCACGTCAGGTACTTAATGAGGCTATCAAGAACTCATGTGTTCTTTTGGTCTTTCAATCTGACTTCCATAGCCTAGGTATCATTCAAAGGCTGGCCCTTTTGTAGTTGCAAGTTAGTTTCCAAAGGTATTTGAGGATTATTTACTAAATTCCATACAAAGAGAACATGAGAACATGTGAAAGAGAAAAACTGTATTTCTCTCAAAGCCTAAGACTGAAATCATTCTCTTCTCTTGAAAATAGAACTTCAGTCAAAGTTTCATTCTGGCTCAACAACAACTTAAAAAGGAGATGCTAGGTACTTGGATAGTCTGGTTGGGGTACACTCTGGAGAGGGGAATTTGTGTGGGTGTTTGAAAAAAAAAAGAGAGAAAGAAATCATAACTCAGTTTCAAAGGAGTAAGGCAATGTGGTATTGTTTCAAGGTACAGTGATTTCATAAAATCTGGCACCTTTTATAAGATTCAAGTTCATATAACATACCTTTGTCCTGCCTTTGGTTTGTAGTGTCTTTTGAAAGTCAGTTAAAAGTAGTCAGTAGAGAAATAATGAATAGAAAATTGGTGCCAAGAATAGAGGGTAGGGACTAATTTTGCAAGTGATCGTTCTATTAACACAGATTTTTGAGTTATAAGAACTTTGCTATCTTCCAACACTGGAAAAAAGAATACTTCTCGTCAAGAACCTCCTATATTTCAGAGGAAATCCATTCCATTCCAAAGGAAAATACACTAGCAATGTGTACTGTGTGTCAATAAATAATGCAGAAATTGACAATTCAAGGTACTCATCTACATTTGAGCTACTGAAATAATGGAAAAAAATTTTCATACATAGAAAGGGAATGAATTGGGCACTCTCTATGACAGTAGAGCTTCTGAGAATCAATGAAGGATGTTAGGTCATTGGAAAAAGCTCTGTCCTTGGTATTTACTCTGGCCCAGGAAATGACTCACATGTCCCTGGGTAACAAAACTTACTCAAGTTTGTAGGGGAACAATATTACACCTGTTTCTTATTTGGGTGACTTCAGTTTTTCTGAATTCTCATTTGATATGCACCATTTTTGAACCCTTGTAAAAATTAGTCATGTTCTAGAAGATTTCTTTTGTATGTTGCAGTTTGAGAGCTACGTTGAACTGATGAACAAAGATAGTGGGAAGAAATTGGCTTTTTAAATATACATCGAGGTCTGAATCTATGAAAGGAGATGACCCTCAGAAATGATATATTGTTTTTCAAGGGTAACCATCAGAAAGGTGAATGTCAGTGGTGACAGGTACAAGGCAGGGACATCAACCAGCAGCATCAATGCCTTTGTCCTTGATCACAAACTAACAAGCACCAGGTAAGGACTAAGGAATGTGAGATTGTGACAAGTAACTTTACATATAACTGAAGAGAGTGTAAATGAATGTCAAACCGTTATATCAAAAGAAAAGAACCTCTAGAGCCTGGTGACTAAGGCAACAAGTACTGAGGTTCAGAATAAAAGAATTGTGGAAATACTCCCCTAGTATGCCTAGCAACATGCTCTGCCTTTGTTTTTGACTGTTTGTTTACTTTATCCTTTAGCTTTTTATGAATAGAACCACTCAGGGTATGTTGCCTTTAGGAAGAGATTGTGGGGGATGGGGGTGAGCTTTAATAACTAGTTAGTAAAAATATTGATCTGTTCCCTTGGTACCAGGAATTGGGCTGAATTGTGGGAAACAACTGAAGTTGACTCTATGTTATATTTTTTGTGATGCGATGGGAAAGGATAAAAATGCTCCTCTCTCATTTCCCACAAGGCATTTTTTTAAAATATTGTTGTTATAGCCATTTTATTTTTTAATTAATTAATTTATTTTAATTGGAGGCTAATTACTTTACAATATTGTGGTGGTTTTTGCCATACATTGACATGAATCAGCCACGGGTGTACATGTGTCCCCCATCCCAAAACCCCCTCCCCCCTCCCTCCCATCTCATCCTTCTAGGTTGTCCCAGTGCACCAGCTTTGAGTGCCCTGTTTCATGCATCAGACTTGGACTGGTCATCTATTTCACATACGGTAATTTACATGTTTCAATGCTATTCTCTCAAATCATCCCACCCTCGCCTTCTCCTGCATATTCCGAAAGCCTGTTCTTTATATTTGTGTCTCTTGCTGTCTTGCATATAGGGTCATTGTTACCATCTTTCTAAATTTGATATATATGTGTTAATATAGTGTAATGGTGTTTTTCTTTATGACTTACTTCACTCTGTGTAATAGGCTCCAGTTTCATCCACCTCATTAGAACTGACTCAAATGTGCTCTTTTTAATAGCTGAGTAATATCCCATGGAAAAGAAATGCAAAAAAGCAAAATGGCTGTCTGGGGAGGCCTTACAAATAGCTGTGAAAAGAAGAGAAGCAAAAAGCAAAGGAGAAAAGGAAAGATATAAGCATCTGAATGCAGAGTTCCAAAGAATAGCAAGAAGAGATAAGAAAGCCTTCCTCAGCAATCAATGCAAAGAAATAGAGGAAAACAACAGAATGGGAAAGACTAGAGATCTCTTCCAGAAAATTAGAGATACCAAGGGAACATTTCATGCAAAGATGGGCTTGATAAAGGACAGAAATGGTATGGACCTAACAGAAGCAGAAGATATTAAGAAGAGGTGGCAAGAATACACAGAAGAACTGTACAAAAAAGATCTTCATGACCCAGATAATCACGATGGTGTGATCACTGACCTAGAGCCAGACATCCTGGAATGTGAAGTCAAGTGGGCCTTAGAAAGCATCACTACGAACAAAGCTAGTGGAGGTGATAGAATTCCAGTTGAGCTATTCCAAATCCTGAAAGACGATGCTGTGAAAGGGCTGCACTCAATATGCCAGCAAATTTGGAAAACTCAGCAGTGGCCACAGGACTGGAAAAGGTCAGTTTTCATTCTAAACCCAAAGAAAGACAGTGCCAAAGAATGCTCAAATTACCGCACAATTGCACTCATCTCACACACTAGTAAAGTAATGCTCACAATTCTCCAAGCCAGGCTTCAGCAATATGTGAACCGTGAACTTCCTGATGTTCAAGCTGGTTTTAGAAAAGGCAGAGGAACCAGAGACCAAATTGCCAACATCTGCTGGATCATGGAAAAAGCAAGAGAGTTCCAGAAAAACATCTATTTCTGCTTTATTGACTATGCCAAAGTCTTTGACTGTGTGGATCACAATAAACTGTGGAAAATTCTGAAAGAGATGGGAATACCAGACCACCTGATCTGCCTCTTGAGAAACCTGTATGCAGGTCAGGAAGCAACAGTTAGAACTGGACATGGAACAACAGACTGGTTCCAAATAGGAAAAGGAGTTCGTCAAGGCTGTATATTGTCACCCTGTTTATTTAACTTATATGCAGAGTATATCATGAGAAACGCTGGGCTGGAAGAAGCACAAGCTGGAATCAAGATTGCTGGGAGAAATATCAATCATCTTAGATATGCAGATGATATCACCCTTATGGCAGAAAGTGAAGAGGAACTAAAAAGCCTCTTGATGAAGGTGAAAGAGGAGAGTGCAAAAGTTGGCTTAAAACTCAACATTCAGAAAACGAAGATCATGGCATCTGGTCCCATCACTTCATGGGAAATAGATGGGGAACCAGTGGAAACAGTGTCAGACTTTATTTTGGGGGGCTCCAAAATCACTGAAGATGGTGACTGCAGCCATGAAATTAAAAGACGCTTACTCCTTGGAAGGAAAGTTATGACCAACCTAGATAGCATATTCAAAAGCAGAGACATAATTTTGTCAACAAAGGTCTGTCTAGTCAAGGCTCTGGTTTTTCCAGTAGTCATGTATGGATGGGAGAGTTGGACTGTGAAGAAAGCTGAGTGCCAAAGAATTGATGCTTTTGAACTGCAGTGTTGGAGAAGACTCTTGAGAGTCCCTTGGACTGCAAGGAGATCCAACCAGTCCATTCTGAAGGAGATCAGCTCTGGCATTTCTTTGGAAGGAATGATGCTAAAGCTGAAACTCCAGTACTTTGGCCACCTCATGCGAAGAGTTGACTCATTGGAAAAGACTCTGATGCTCTGAGGGATTGGGGGCAGGAGGAGAAGGGGATGACAAAGGATGAGATGGCTGGATGGCATCACTGACTCGATGGATGTGAGTCTGAGCGAGCTCTGGGAGTTGGTGATGGACAGGGAGACCTGGCGTGCTGCGATTCATGGGGTCAGAGTCGAACATGACTGAGCAACTGAACTGAACTGAACTGAATATTCCATTGTGTGTATGTAACCACAGCTTTCTTATCTGTTCATCTGTCGATGGACATCTAGGTTGCTTCCATGTCCTAGCTATTGTAAACAGTGCTGCGATGAACATTGGGGTACACATGCCTCAATTCTAGTTTCCTTGGTGTGTATGCCCAGCAGTGGGATTGCTGGGTCATATGGCAGTTCTATTTCCAGTTTTTTAAGTATTGGCTGTACTAGGTTGCATTCCCACCAACAGTGTTAAGAGGGTTCCCTTTTCTCCACACCCTTTCCAGCATTTATTGTTTGTAGACTTTTTGATAGCAGCCATTCTGACTGGCGTGAGATGGTACCTCATTGTGGTTTTGATTTGCATTTCTCTGAAAATGAGTGAGGTTGAGTATCTTTTCATGTGTTTGTTAGCCATCTGTATGTCTTCTTTGGAGAAATGTCTGTTTAGTTGTTTGGCCCATTTTTTGATTGGGTCATTTATTTTTCCAGTATTGAGCTGCTTGTATATCTTTGAAATTCATTCTTTGTCAGGTGCTTCATTTGCTATTATTTTCTCCCTTTCCGAAGGCTGTCTTTTCACCTTGCTTATAGTTTCCTTCGTTATGTAAAAGCTTTTAAGTTTAATTAGGTTCTATTTGTTTATTTTTGCTTTTATCTCCATACTCTGGGAGGTGGGTCATAGCGGAGCCTCCTCTGATTTATGCCAGAGAGTGTTTTGTCTATGTTTTCCTCTAGAAGTTTTATCGTTTCTGGTCTTACATTAGATCTTTATTCTATTTTAAGTTTATTTTTGTGTATGATGTTATAAAGTGCTCTAGTTTCATTCTTTTACAGGTGGTTGACCAGTTTTCCCAGCACCAGTTGTTAAAGACATTGTCTTCTCTCCATTGTATATTCTTGCCTCATTTGTCAAAGATAAGGTGTCCATAGGTGTGTGGATTTATCTCTGGGCTTTCTATTTTGTTCCACTGATCTATATTGTTGTCTTTGTGCCAACACCATACTGTCTTGATGACTGTAACTCTGTAGTATAACCTGAAGTCAGGTAGGTTGTTTCCTCCAGTTCCATTCTTCTTTCTCAAGATTGCTTTGGCTAGTCGAGGTTTTCTTATATTTTCATACAAATTGTGAAATTATTTGTTCTAGTTCTGTGAAAAATACCATTGGTAGCTTGATAGGGATTGCATTGAATCTATAGATTGCTTTGGGTAGTGTACTCATTTTCACTATTTTGATTCTTCTGACCCATGAACATGGTATATTTCTCCATCTATTTGTGTCATCTTTGATTTGTTTCATCAGTGCTTTATAGTTTTCTATATCAAGATCTTTCGTTTCTTTATGTAGATTTATTCCTAAGTATTTTATTCTTTTCATCACAATGGTGAATAGGATTCTTTCTGTTTTCTCATTGTTAGTGTGTAGGAATGCAAAGGATTTCTGCATATTTTATATCCTGCAACTTAACTATATTCATTGATTAGCTCTAGTAATTTTCTGGTGGTGTCTTTAGGGTTTTCTATGTAAAGGATCATGTCATCTGCAAACTGTGAGAGTTTTATTTCTTCTTTTCCATCCGGATTCCTTTTATTTCTTTTTCTTCTCGATTGCTGTGGCTAAAACTTTCAAAACTATGTTGAATAGTAGTAGTGAGAGTGAACACCCTTGTCTTTTTCCTGACTTAAGGGGAAATGCTTTCAATTTTTAGCCATTGAGGAGCTGTGGGTTTATCATATATGGCTTTTATTATGTTGAGATATGTTCCTTCTATGCCTGCTTTCTGGAGAGTTTTTATCATAAATGGGTGTTGAATTTTGCCAAAGACTCTATTTGCATCTATTGAGATAATCATACAGTTTTTACCTTTCAATTTGTTAATATGGTGTATCACATTGATTGATTCGCAAATATTGAAGAATCTTTGCATTCCTGGGATACGGCCCACTTGGTCATGATGTATGACCTTTTTAGTATGTTTTTGGATTCTGCTTGTAAGAATTTGTTGAGGATTTTTGCATCTATGTTCATCAGTGATACTGGCCTGTAGCTTTCTTTTTTTGTGGCATCTTTGTCTGGTTTTGGCATTAGGGTGATGGTGGCCTTATAAAATGAGTTTGGGAGTCTAACCTTCCTCTGCAATTTTCTGGAAGAGTTTGAGTAGGATAGGTGTTAGCTCTTCTCTAAATTTTTGGTAGAGTCCCCCTGTGAAGCCATCTGGTCCCGGGCTTTGGTTTGTTGGAAGATTTTTTATTACAGTTTTGATATCTGTGTTTCTGATGGGTTGGTTAAGATTTTCTATTTCTTCTTGGTTTTGGAAGGTTATACTTTTATAAGAATTAGTCCGTTTCTTCCAAGTTGCCCATTTTATTGGCATGTAGTTGCTTACAGTAGTCTCTTATGATCCTTTGTATTTCTGTGTTGTCTGTTGCGATTTCTCCATTTTCATTTCTAATTTTGTTGATTTGATTCTTCTCCCTTTTTTCCTTGATAACTCTGGCTAATGATTTGTCTATTTTATTTATCTTCTTAAAGAACCAGCTATTAGTTTTGTTGAGTTTTGCTATAGCCTCCTTTGTTTCTTTTTCATTTATTTCTGCTCTAATTTTAATGATTTCTTTACTTCTACTAACCCTGGGGTTCTTCATTTCTTCTTTTTCTAGTTGCTTTAGGTGTAAAGTTAGGCTATTTATTTGACTTTTCTCTTGTTTCTTGAGGTAAACTTGTATTGCTATAAACATTTCCCTTAGCACTGCTTTTACTGAGTCCCATAGGTTTTAGGTTGTCGTGTTTTCATTTTCATTTGTTTCTATGCATAGTTTGATTTCTTCTGTGATTTGTTGGTTATTCAGAAGTCTGTTGTTCAGCCTCCATATGTTTGTATTTTTAATAGTTTTTTTTCCCCTATGGTTGACATCTAATTTACTGCATTGTGATCAGAAAAGATGCTTGAAATGATTTCTGTTTTTCTGAATTTATCAAAGTTATATTTATGGCCCAGGATGTGATATATCCTGGAGAATGTTCCATGTACACTTGAGAAAAAGGTGAAATTCATTGTTTTGGAGTGAAAAGTCCTATAGATATCAATTAGGTCTAACTGGTCCAATGTATCATTTAAAGCCTGTGTTCCCTGCTAATTTTCTCTTTGGTTGATCTATCCATAGGTGTGAGTGGGGTATTAAAGTCCTCCACCATTACTGTGTTACTGTTATTTCCCCTTTCATACTTGTTAGCATTTGCCTTATGTATTGAGGTACTCCTATGTTGTTTGCATATATATTTATAATTATTATATCTTCTTCTTGGATTGATCCTTTGATCATTATGTAGTGTCCTTCTTTGTCTCTTTTCATGGTCTTTATTTCAAAGTCTATTTTATCTGATATGAGTATTGCTACTCCTGCTTTCTTTTGGTCTCTGTTTGACAAAATATCTTTTTCCAGCCCTTCACTTTCAGTCTGTATGTGTCTCTTGGTTTGAGGTGGTTCTCTTGTAGACAGCATATATAGGGGTCTTGTTTTTGTATCCATTCAGCCAGTCTTTGTCTTTTGGTTGGGGCATTCAACCCATTTACATTTAAGGTAATTATTGATAAGTATGATCCTGTTGCCATTAACTTGTTGTTTTGGGTTTGAGTTTATAAACCATTTTGGTGTTTCCTGTCTAGAGAAGATCCTTTAGCATTTGTTGAACAGCTGGTTTGGTGGTGCTGAATTCTCTCAGCTTTTGCTTGTCTGTAAAGCTTTTGATTTCTCCTTCATATTTGAATGAGATTCTTGCTGGGTATAGTAATCTGAGTTGTAGGTTTTTCTCTATTCCCTTCTGGCCTGAAGAGTTTCTATTGAAAGATCAGCTGTTACCCTTATGGGGACCCCTTGTGTGTTATTTGTTGCTTTTTCCTTTCTGCTTTTAACATTTGCTCTTTGTGTTTGATCTTGGTTTCAGTATAGGTATGGAGGCTTTTGGGTGAGCTCTTGTATATTAATGTTTCCTGGAGTTCTCTGATGTGCTCAAGTTCTAGAGTTAAGCCTCCTGCCTCTGGTTTTCAGTCTTATTCTTACCGTAGCCTCAAGACTTCTCCATCCATATGGCACAGATGATAAAACATCTAGGTTAACGGTGAAACAATTCTCCAAAAGTGAGGGACACCCAGAGAGGTTCACAGAGTTACATGGAGAAGAGAAGAGGGAGGAGGGATATAGAAGTGACCACGAGGAGACGAGGGGGAGTCAAAAGGGGAGAGAGCAATCTAGCCAGTAATCAATGGTGTGGGGAGTGAGGAGCACTACAAACAAATATTGCTGGCATGTGTGTGGGGTGTCGCAGTGTCTGGATCATGGTGGGTTTGCCCAGCTCAGGCTCCAGGGTGCTCTGCAGGGCATCTGCATTTCGTGCACTTCCCACTGCATTCTCATGCACTACTGAGAACCTAAGCCACTCAGGTTCTCAGGTACTCCGCAAGGACACAGACTCAGTTAGGCATGTATTTTGTGTCCTTTCGAGGTCCAAGCAGCTCAGGCAACCGGGTGCTTGGCAAACACACTGTCCCAGGTGGGCCATGTGTCTTAATCACCTCCCCAGTCCCACTCAGTCTCCTGGGTGTGCCGTGAGTGCACCGTTTCAGGTGTGGTGTGTCTCCTCTGGGGAACTGATCTCTGGCCGCGAACCTCCTGGCAGATGTCAACCGTCCAGGATCCCAGGAAGATGTGGTTAGCAACTAGGAGCCTGCTCACAGTTTGGTGGAAGATGCTGGTTTCTGGGGCCGAGATTGGAGCAGTCCCTTGCCTTCTGGCTTTGGCTGTCGCCTGCCTCTCTGCCTCCGGTGGGGTGAGGGGCCTATATGCAGCCGGCTACCTCTCCTTTGGTATTTGCTCAATCCTTTGTTCTGTGAGCAGGCCAGGCTGCCCATTAGAGCTTTTCCTGGGAAAGTTCTCTTTTTTTATTCTCTCTGGTGATCCCACAGTTTGGTTGCTATCTCACGTTAGCCCCCTCAGATTGTCCTCAGGGCATTCACGCCCTGTCCTTACCCTAAGCACCAATGATGCAGCCCGCGCCTCTCTGTCCAGCCCTTAGATCTATTTCTCACTTCTACTGTATAATCATAAGGGGTTTGATTTAGGTCATACATGAATGGTCTAGTGGTTTTCCCCACTTTCCTCAGTTTAAGTCTGAATTTGGCAATAATTCAGGAGTTAATGATCTGAGCCACAGTCAGCTCCCAGTCTTGTTTTTGCTAACTGGATAGAGCTTCTCCATCTTTGGCTGCAAAGAATGTAGTCAATCTGATTTCGATATTGACCATCTGGTGATGTCCATGTGTAGAGTCTTCTCTTGTGTTGTTGGAAGAGGGTGTTTGCTATGACCAGTGCATTCTCTTGGCAAAATTCTATTAGCCTTTGCCTGCTTCATTCTGTACTCCAAGGCCAAATTTGCCTGTTACTCCAGGTGTTTCTTGACTTCCTACTTTTGCATTCTAGTCCCCTATAATGGGGCTTCCCTGGTGGCTCAGACAGTAAAGCGTCTGCCTGCAATGTAGGAGACCCAGGTTCAATCCCTGGGTCAGGAAGATCCCCTGGAGAAGGAAATGGCAACTGATTCCAGTACTCTTGCCCGGAAAATCCCATGGATGGAGAATCCTTGTGGGCTACAGTCCATGGGGTTGCAAAGAGTTGGACACGACTGAACG
Source organism: Bubalus bubalis (assembly GCF_019923935.1). Lineage (NCBI taxonomy): Eukaryota > Metazoa > Chordata > Mammalia > Artiodactyla > Bovidae > Bubalus > Bubalus bubalis. The sequence goes on along the minus strand of NC_059165.1, from coordinate 21,445,461 downwards.
ACTTCACTTTTCTTTTCCCCTATAATGAAAAGGACATCTTTTTTGGGTGTTAGTTCTAAAAGGTCTTGAAGGTCTTCATAGAACCATTCAACTTCAGCTTCTTCAGCATTACTGATCGGGGCATAGTCTTGGATTACCATGATATTGAATGGTTTGCCTTGGAAATGAACAGAGATCATTCTGTTGTTTTTGAGATTGCATCCAAGTACTGCATTTCAGACTCTTTTTTTGACTAGATGGCTACTCCATTCCTTCTAAGGGATTACTGCCCACAGTAGTAGATATAATGGTCATCTGAGTTAAATTCACCCATTCCAGTCCATCTTAGTTCACTGATTCCTAGAATGTGAATGTTCACTCTTGCCATCTCCTGTTGGTCTACTTCCAATTTGCCTTGATTCATGGACCTAACATTCCAGGTTCCTATGCAATATTGCTCTTTAAGCATCAGACCTTGCTTCTATCACCAGTGACATCCATAACTGGGTGTTGTTTTTGCTTTGGCTCCATCCCTTCATTCTTTCTGGAGTTATTTCTCCACTGATCTGCAGTAGCAGATTGGGCACCTGCCAACCTGAGGAGGCCATCTTTCAATACCCTATCTTTTTGCATTTTCAAGCTGTTCATGGGGTTCTCAATGCAAGAATACTGAAGTGGTTTGCCATTCCCTTCTCCAGGGACCACATTCTGTCAGACCTCTCCACCATGACCCGTCTGTCTTGGGTGGCCCCACATGGCATGGCTTATTTTCATTGAGTTAGACAAGGCTGTGGTCCATGTGATCAGATTGGCTTGTTGTCTGTGATTGCAGTTTCAGTCTATCTGCCCTCTGATGCCCTCTCCCGGCACCTACCATCTTATTTGGGTTTCTTTTACCTTGGACAGTGGGTTTCTCCTCACTGCTGCTGCTCCTGACCTTGGACATGGGGGTATCTCCTCTTGGCCGCCACTCCTGCGCCTTCTTATTTTATTCTTATCTGAAGGTCTTTTCTCAGTAGCCATCATAGTCTCCTTAGCATACTTAATTTTAAGGGAAAAAATAAATCAAGGTAAAGAGAATGGAACTAGGGTACAAAAGGTTGGAGGGGACTAAAGTACAGGTTAAGAAATGTAGCTTAGTCTGTACACACTGGGGATATATGCATGTAAGAAATGAGGCAGAAATTGATTTGTGGAGCCCCTGTCTAGTACTAATCTGCTTTGGGAACCTTCTGAGTCTTTGGCCCTAGTTAGTTTTCTTGATATCTACTTGCACATTTCTGTTCATTGTAACCACTTTCTTCCTGACAAAAAGGAACTACTTTCTTCCTGACCCTATAATGCATGAAGTTTAATATATATAAATCAGAGAGCTTGAAGTTTATCACTTGCTGATTTCCTGAGACCATGCAAAGTGTTTTACATTATTAACTCGTTCAACCCCTATAACAACACCTAAGAATAAGCAACTCCATTTTACAAATGATAAAACCATGGCACAGAGAGACTAAGAAACATGCTTAAATCACAAATCATTAAGTGGCAGAGTTGAGAGTCCAAACCAGATAGACTGGCATCAAAGGTGATTCTAGTAGCCACCACAATACAGAACCAAAGAGCCTTTCTATATAATATTTGCCAGTGAGAAATTTTCTAATTTTAAATATTTTTGTCATATTTGTTCCTTCTAAAAAATAAGAGGTCATTTTATTCTATTCCTCACTTTTATTTTTGCATGATTCTCAAAAATAAGGCAAGCTACTGCTCAGTTTCTTCAAGGTTCCAGAAGATTGAAGGTGGGGAAATCTACAATTACTGTACAATTATCAATTTCTATTTAGGAAGTTTCTGTACTTGCCAGAATGTCAATTAGATTATTAATTCTCTAATTAAAACTGCAAACCAAAAATCTAAGTCAAGGAAGATAAAGAGACACCTGGTGGCCTAATTCCAGGTATATGTTATCAGATAAATCCTGAGGGATTCCAGTTTCATCATTTGTAAATAGTGGACTAAGAGTAGCTAAAATTTAAAGATGCTTCCAGAACTAAAATGTGATGAGTTTGTACATCACTGGAACTTGTTTTGTTTTAGTAGAAATACCTTCCTTATTTAGGAAACTTAAAACTAGACTGGACCACTCTATTCAGGAAACTTAAAACTAGACTGGACAATATATAACAGAATTTTTCTGTTAAGGGAAAAAACAAAAACAAACAAAAAACAACAACCCTCTGTTAAGTTGTTTCAAAACATTTCTCTACTGAGGATACTATATAACATTCTTTTATATCTTTGGAAAGTGAACCATTCCTCTAAGAAATTTTGATTTCTTGATACTCTGTTAAATATTTTTAAAAGCAAATTACAATTTGAAGGAAAATAAATAACAACTTTTTTAAGCAGGCCAAAGAAGCCACAATCATGCTAGGGTTTATGATGACATAAACTTTTCCTAGACACTAAAGCAAGACATTGCTCCTAGCACTCTACCATCTGCTGCAGATATTTTAAAATTCTAAAGCACTAACAATGATGCAATTTGCTACATTTTGAGCTGCATTTTACAACTCTCTCTTTGCTGAATTACTATTGATGACATTAAAACCCTTTACAAATCAAGACAACACATTTGCTTGCTATTGCCACCAAAGAGCTGTCAGTTACTCTCTTTCTCTGGAAGTTTACCTGCCACCTCCTTCATGGGCAGCAATGCTTAAACCTTTTAAGAGAATGCTAACCTTTTTAGACACATAACACATAATTTCCTATGCTACTCATTGCTCACAAGAAAAACTACAAAGGGAGAGGACATTAACTTAAAAAAGGAATAATCTGTGAAGCAAAGTGAACGTTTGTTTTATTTTAATTTTTTCATCTTCTCATAAATACTGGGGAGTACTCCCCCACTTTTGGGAACAAGGGATAAGAGGAATAAAAAATGCTGACAACTATGGAAGTTTCAGCTCAACTCAACACCTGATGACTGGCCACCCGTTTCAAACTTCAGAAATTATTAGCAGCTGTTACATTTTAAAAGAAACTAAAATATTCAAACACTTGCCCTGGAAAAACGACACATGTCAAAAAAAAAAAAAAAAAAACAGGATAAAATATGTCTTCATTCATTTTAAAGGACATATTTTATATTTTCATCTAACTGAAAACAATCATTTGGCATTCTTGGTTAGCTTCCTAGCCTTTTGTTTCCCTTACTACTAAACTCTTTTTTTTTTTTTTTTAAATTTTATTTTATTTTTAAACTTTACATAACTGTATTAGTTTTGCCAAATATCAAAATGAATCCGCCACAGGTATACATGTGTTCCCCATCCTGAACCCTCCTCCCTCCTCCCCCCGCAAAAGTCTACAAGTAATAAATGCTGGAGAGGGTGTGGAGAAAAGGGAACCCTCTTACACTGTTGGTGGGAATGCAAACTAGTACAGCCACTATGGAGAACAGTGTGGAGATTCCTTAAAAAACTGGAAATAGACCTGCCTTACTAAACTCTTTTTAAAAAATATCGTCTTCTTACACACAAATTCCTCCTATTTCTATTTCATTACTGAGATAACTTTAACTATTATTATGCCTGTTATAAAGCCTACATCTACAACAGTCCTGAATTTGTAGTATTTAACATATTTAATTAGACAGAAATATATTTGAATTTTGATGCTAATAATAATTTACAGATACCTGTCTAATTACCTTCTAATTATTTTGCAAAAATAAAAGAAAAAACATTATTTCACAGAAAAGGTGTGATACTTAGAAAAATAACTTTTTTAAAATTTCAGGATAAGGAAAAAAATTGTTTATGCCACCTAACACCCTTCCTTCAATATTGTACGGCACAAAGTGAGGGAAAGGTAAGTGACTTCACAAGCAACCCTGAGGGCTGAGTCACCACGCTTGGAAGTGGCAAACTGTCGTCTTATTTTTATCACTGAACACTTAATGAAAGTGAAAGAGAAGCGAGGTTATAAGCAGCTGGCCAGGCTGGATGTGCATGATTCACCTGGAGAAAAGGCACAGACGTAGTTTGTTACAAGAGCAAGATATCTGAAAGAGACTCTAGCATAAGATCCCCCATGAGTCTTTCCCCAGACAACTATCCTTTCTCCAAAGACCCTCTTGCTCGTATAACAATAGTAGAGATGACAAGAGCAACAATATCCACAGGGCATCCAGTAAACGCTAGTTCCTAGGACAGATACTTTTCATATATAATCTCTAGCCACTAAACCAGTCCTATGAAATGGACAGTATTACTTTTGCTCATAAATGAGAAAAATCAAAGCTCAATGAGGCCAAGGCTTATCTGTGGCTTGCCCTTCTTAATACTAAGAAGGACTTCCCGGTGCTTGACCTCAAAATTATCTGCTATCAAAGCCCACACTCTGCTCAACATACTTTGCTGGTAAATATAAAGTGGGAAACAAGCACAACGGATATATGAAATATAAATTTAGTACATAAATAGGCTCACTAAATTAGAAATTTCTGTGTCATATTACATCTGACAGCACTTATTTTTAATGTATCACCTAAGATACTGGATAGTCTTCATGAATCAAATGAATCCTCTCTCTCCTTTTCATTTCCTCACTTCATAAATGCTGAGTCAGACAGGGAACAAGCTTATTCCAGGTTTTTCATCAGTGTCTTGGTTAAACCCAAAAGACAGATACAGAAACACACACCACACACACACATACACACACATACACACAGAGTCCTGAGGGTAAGAACAAACCTTGGTTAGAAGGAGTGAAACACAGTAGGTCTTTCCAACCTCCCTAGTATCTATAATTCTAATTAATTATCCCTGACTTGTCCCTGACCAAACAGGATAAGCCAATCTCTGACCCCTGGAATTCTTTCTCTTTACTCCTGATGCACAAAAGGAAATGCTTCTAGCTTTCCTTAACTTGTCATATGCAATGGATTAGTAATAATATCCATGCAATCACTGCTGGTTTCTAATATAGTCCTGGGTGTTTTCACTCTATATAATTATAATTTTAAATATTTCTAAAAGTTTTCTTGAGCTATGATTTCCAGCTTATAATCAATGAAGGCCAAACTTGGACCTCAAGAAATATTCCAATTACTTGAAAAATTCATGAACTCCCTAGAAACATTATCATAGTGTGACAATCTGAGGGAGAATCCTACAACTTAATAGAATAAAGAGTCCCTAATTATAAACAGTAAGACACATCCCACGCCTTAAGCAGTGCATGTTGAAACGAAGGTCCCTTTCTCTGCAAATGAATGCTTGATGACCAGGGAAGGGGCATTTTAAGTTTGACAATCTTTTACCTTTCATTCTGTTTTATTTCCACCTTATTTTTCTTGGTAATTACATTATAAACAGTTCATCAAGGAAATTTGTTAATATGCTACAGATGGTGAAGAGACTACAGTGTTTTATTCTTCAGCATTTTCGTCACTTGCCTCATTAAAATAGGTCCCAGGTTACAATTAAGAAAAGGTACTTGTTTTTCTATTGCTCTCAAAAGAAAAAGCATCATTCATCAGTTAGAACAAAGCACTGAGAACTTGTAACATGGATTCTCTTTATGACTTTCCTTAAAACTCTATTTGACTATATCAAAGTTATTAACTTTTTAAGTGTTTAAGAATGTTAAAAGGAAGACAGTGCTACCTTCCTAGAAAATTGTATAAAGCTCAGTGTATTAACATTTACAAAATAATTTGAACTCTTGAAGTTTCACAGATCTTCTAAATATTAAAATAATATATTAATTCAGTATCTACTTTTTTAATCTTTTGACTTTATTTAAAATTAATGTATTTTCTCTGAAATATAAGTAAAAATCATCTGAATAAGCTAAGTAACAGATTTCAGCATTGCCAGTAAGGCAGTTTTCCTATGCTTTGCCAATATCTTTGTAAGTCTTCTTGTTAATCATTTTACTTTATTATTTATTCCATATATATTTCCATGAAGAGTTCTTAACTTGATGAAAATCTGATTTCTTGATCCACAATCAAATCTCACTATGGCCAGCTGCTATGTCTTCATAACTGTGAAGATATTACATCTCTTTGCAAGTTGGCTCTAATACAAGAAAGGTTACTAAACTAACCCAATTAAATTGAGCATATCTGCAAGTTTAGATGATTATTGCTGTTGTCTGTGAGGGCTGGGATCCAAAGTGATGGATTGCTGGCTACCCTAGTGAAGTCTAGAGGGGAAAAATATCCCATCCTGGGTTAGCTTGAATTGGCTTACACAAAGGTTTTATGATGCAAATTGGAGATATTGGACTTAGTAACAACCTACACTATCTGTTATATTCTCCTGTCTGATAGTCACAGGAAGCTTTCTTGAGTATGACGCTTCATCCTCATTAATAAGCTCTGTGTTGTACATCTTTGTCTGATATGAAACTGCCATACCTTGTCACCAATTATAGACTCTGAAAAGACCCATCTCATTATAGTACTTAAATTGCTTGTTCCTGAAGGTGATGCTTGGTGTGTCTCTTCTTCCTCTTGCCAACAGGAAAATCACCCTTGAAGTGAATAGATGTCAGTCAAAAGCCACAAAAGGAAAGCAAAAAGAATTAATAAAAAAAAACCCCTAGAATATTTATCAGCTTATTGCACAAAAAAGAATATAGATCAGACAAATAAAATGCAAAGCTAACAGAGACACTGTGAAATATTTTAATCTCGTGAAACATATCTGCCCATAAGTTTGGGACCAAACAAATATTTTGAATATGAATCACATACGTGACCCAAAGCAAATTACCATTCTGTCATTGTTGCACTATGGCACAGTGGTAAAGAATTTGCTGCCAATGCAAGAAATCTAAAAGTTGCAAGTCTGATCCTTGGGTTGGGACTATCCCCTGGAGTAGGAAATAGCAACCTGTTCTAGTATTATTGCCTGAAAAATTCCACAGAGAGAGGAGCCCAGTGGGCTACGGTCCATGGGGTTGTAAAGCTGGACACACCTGAGCACACACACTTTGTTGCACTAGAGGATAGATACAGAGCTTGAAAACACTTTTTCTCTGTTTCCCATTACATCTCTAGATGGTAGGAAACTGAGGATGATGCAAGAGAATTCTTGTCCTTGGAGAACATCACTCTGTATTGCAAACTTTGTCTATAGGCAGTTTTTAGTAAATTGTGATTGACCAGTAAATTGAGATATCAATTAATGAATTGCTAGGTCGAATGGGCATAGAAGAGTACTTTTCTGCCAAAGGAAAGCTAGCATATTAGGCTTAAGCATATGCAAAACACATTTGAAATGCATTCAAAGAACATTCATTCCCAGGTGCAATAAAGTTCTATTTATTCTATTCCATTTCAAAAAGAAAAATTTTTTCACAAATTCCTCTTACTAACAATAAACCTCATTATAAGCAAGTGTAGGGGAAAAAATGTTTATATTTTCTTTTTTGCCTCTTTGCTTTTGGAATGTATGAGTTTATTCACAAGTTAAGCCAATGGAGACTATTTTAATGGTGGGTACTCTCCAAAGGCACTCTAGTTCAAATAACTGCCCCACACCTCCCCAGCTACAGAATTGAGTCAGCCAAGGGCAAGATGAAAAAGGCTCACAGAAATCCTTAGAAACTAGCATACAGTTCCTAGCTTAGCCCCTGGAACACAAATATATGCTAGTCTTTTACAATAGGTTTCAAAAGTATTTATAGATCTTGTGGTGTCATTCAACATACTGTGCCTCGTTTGGAAAGAAAATGTTCAATACTAACACCACCAGACTTCCCCTTGACAAGAGGGTCAATGAATTACACTCATTCTTTTAAGAAGTCTACTTAGTCTACTTAACTATATCCTCAAACACCATGAGAACTCACCATCTGCATAAAGTATCCATTTGTTTATATGTAGGTATATACGGTAAATACACACATAAATATGTATATACACATACCCACAAGTTTTAAGAAGGAACAGAAAGAGAATAAAGATGATCAGATCACATAGAGAGCATCTATGTTAAAAAATACTTGATATAAGACATTTTCACAAGACATAACACCTATCTCTAGTTTAAGATTCGGTATTGCATACACCATTTCTTCATGGAAATTTTCAGAATCTAATAATACAGCATTTGAATGTGAGAGATGGGGGAAACGGTCCGCTTTTCACTGTTGGAGAAAAGAGCAATGAAATTCTAATATCCTTGCTGACCTCAAAAGAACATACTTTGCCACCCCATGGACTATATATAGCCCACCAGGCTCCTCTGTCCGAGGGATTCTCCAGGCAAGAATACTGGAGTAGCCGTTCCCTTCTCCAGGGACTGAATCCAGGTCTCTTATACTACAGGGAGATTTTTTACCATCTGAGTCACTAGGAAAGCTAAAGAGTTCTTTAGCCTCCATTCAGCGTATTTGAGAACTGAGAATGTTATTATTTTCACTGTTTTTTTGCTGTTACTCTACAAAGCTTATTGTAAACTGTAAAGAATCAAATACTTATAAGGTCTTATTTCTGAAGTGCTGTTAAAGTACTGCACTAAATATGCCAGCAAAATTTGGAAAATTCAGCAGTGGCCATAGGACTGGAAAAGGTCAGTTTTCATTCCAATCCCAAAGAAAGGCAATGCCAAGGAATGTTCAAACTACAACACAATTTCACTCATCTCACACACTAGCAAAGTAATGCTCAAAATCCTCCAAGCCAGGCTTCAGCAGTACATGAACTGTGAAGTTCCAGATGTTCAAGCTGGATTTAGCAAAGACAGAGGAACCAGAGATCAAGTTGCCAACATCCATTGGATCATAGACAAAGCAAGAGAGCTCCAGAAAAACATCTACTTCTGCTTTATTGACTACACCAAAGCCTTTGACTGTGTAGATCACAACAAACTATAGAAAATTCTTAAAGAGATGGAATACCAGACCACCTGACCTGCCTGCTAAGTCTGTATGCAGGTAAAGAAGCAATAGTTAGAGCCAGATATGGAACAATTGACTGGTTCAAAACTGGGAGAGGAGTATGTCAAGGATGTATATTGTCACCCTGCCTTATTTAACTTATATGCAGATCATGTGAAATGCCAGGCTGGATGAAGCACAAACTGGAATCAAGGTTGCCAGGAGAAATAGCAATGAGCTCAGAAACACAGATGACACCACCCTTATGGCAGAAAGTGAAGAGGAACTAAAAAGCCTCTTGATGAAAATAAAAGAGGAGTGAAAAAGATGACTTAAAACCCAACTTTCAAAAAACTAAGATCATGGCATCTGGGCTCATCACTTCATCACTTCATGGCAAGTAGATGGGGAAACAATGGAAACAGTGAGATACTTTATTTTTTTTAGGCTCCAAAATCACTGCAGATGGTGACTGCAGCCATGAAATTAAAAGACACTTGCTCCCTGGAAGAAAAGCTATGACCAACCTAGACAGCATATTAAAAAGCAGATACATTAATTTGCCAACAAAGGTCCATCTAGTCAAAGCTATGGTTTTTCCAGTCATCATGTATGCATGTGAGAGTTGGACTGTACAGAAAGCTGAGTGCCAAAGAATTGATGCTTTTGAACTGCGATGTTGAAGAAGACTCTTGAGAGTCCCTTGGGCTGCAAGAAGATCAAACAAGACAATCCTAAAGGAAATCAGTCCTGAATACTCATAGAAAGGACTGATGCTGAATTGAAACTCCAATACTTTGGCCACCTGATGGGAAGGGCTGACTCATTGGAAAAGACCCTGATGCTGGGAAAGATTGAAGGCAGGAGGAGAAGGGGACGACAAAGGATGAGATGGTTGGAGGGCATCACTGACTTGATGGACCTGAGTTTGAGTAAACTCCAGGTGTTGGTGATAGACAGGGAGGCCTGGTGTGCTGCAGTCCACGGGGTCTCAAAGAGTCAGACACGACTGAGCAACTGAACTGAACTGAACTGACAACTATAATATAATCCAAATCTTATATCATTCAAGTTGTATTTTCTGCTTTGGTCTTGAATCTTGAATTGCTTTATTTTCAAAACACAGAAATAAAATACTTTGGTAGAGTTCAGTAATTTTATAGATGACAGATCAGTTTAATAACAATACTCTAAGTCTGCCATAGTTTTGCAGTTTGGTGTTAAACTGTCTTAGAGGACACCATTTAGATGGACAACAATATGAAAGTCACCCCCCACAATTTTCTGCAGGGAACAAATAACACTGCTATGCAGTACAGCCCTGGATAACAAGATGAACAAGTAAGACAGCTTAAACTTCCAAGTCCCAAAGTGCAAAACCCTAAACATCTCTCATGAAACAGTTTTTAGATGCATGGAAGTAGCTCCTGGTGATTTTACACTGTTTTGATGTTTTAATATTAAGGAGAACAGCAAATGTAAGCAGAGGAATGTTTCCCTGAAATAGTGACTGATTCTTGAAAAGCTCTGATTGCTCTATTCTGGATATCTCGATCTGTTTCAAATACTGAGTCATAAATGAAAACAGAGATATCTTTATTCTTACACAGGTGAAAAATAGCCACAACTGAAAATAGTCACAGAAATTTTCATTCCCAGAGTGTTGTGAATATAACTTTCCTCTTACTGCATGTGTGAAGCACCATCTGATCTATGGTAAATGACCTCAAACAACAGTTTGGTTGCTTGGCTCTTTGATTATATAGTTAATAATGAGAGATTCAAATATTACATGTAAATTAAATATGTAACACTGTTTTTGAGAAACATTTTTCATTTGTTCTTTAATTCTGTTCTGTACAGCATTCAAACTAATTTCCTTTCACTTTAATTTCCTTTATTATACAGTGTAATGGCCAAGGCACAAATAAAATGAAGTAGCAGCTTTTAAGCCCCTAATAGGAATCATTTTTAATTGAGATGGTGATTTGTTACCAAATACTCAAAATCATCTTCTCATTGTAAAGGAAAAAATAATTAACTCAATGGGCTATCTCCCCCTGAAAGCTTTCATAAATTCTATGCAATTTCTTTTTAGTTGTTTGTCACTCATGTTTACACATAAAGCAATCAGTAAAAAGGAAATTGTTTATTTTTATTTCCTTAATAATATATAAAGATATTTAACTTCAAAATGCAATTTAATATTTATTAGTGATCAAAATATTTTTTAATTTTATAAATTAGTCAGGAACTTAAAGTTATCCTTTTGATTTACTAGGTAAATCAATGTATTTTCAAAACTATTTTACTATTCATAAAGTATTCATTTAGCTAAACATTTCTGGAACAAAATAGGAATCATTTAGCTAGTATATAAACACTGTGTATAGTGTTATCAACATGAGGGTAGTTATAAGAAATCAAGAACTTCAGGGTGAACACTTTACTCTTATTTTTTGCTTTTAATAATGAGATCCTCTTTGGTTTAGACACTGATGTATAGAACAGTCTTATGGACTCTGTTGGAGAGGGAGAGGGTGGGAAGATTTGGGAGAATGGCATTGAAACATGTAAAATATCATGTATGAAACGAGTTGCCAGTCCAGGTTCAATGCACTATACTGGATGCTTGGGGCTGGTGCACTGGGACGACCCAGAGGGATGGTGTGGGGAGGGAGGAGGGAGGAGGGTTCAGGATGGGGAGCACATGTATACCTGTGGCGGATTTGTTTTGATGTTTGGCAAAACTAATACAGTGTTTCAGGTTTAAAAATAAAATTAAATTAAAAAAAAAAAAGAATGGTTTTAATAAGACTCCTGGTTTTAGGTTTAGTTCTTATACTAGTACTGCCTTTATTTCAATAGCTTCTCAATTATTAATCAACATAACTAAAAAATCACTCACAATTTTTTAAAGGATGGTGGCAACCCATTTCTGCAGTCTCAGCTGTATCCAGATTCAGACACTAGCCTCACTGAAAATATATAAGAAAGTCTTTGGAAGAATAAAGAAAATAATTGTAATAAAGCTCAAGAGCATTGCATGGGAAGTATGTCCAACCCTCAAACAATAGTCAAATGACTTGGTAATTCATGTAGAATTAAGAGTATTCTCTTAGCAAATGTGTCCACCTGGTTTCCTTGGAAACCTTGATTTCTTACCAAATGATAGTGAACACCTGATTAGAAATAAGAAGAAAGTGTTAGTAGCTGATCTATTGTGAAAAAATAAAAAAACACTCACAATCCGACATCAGAATCATCAGAGTTTACCTGTAGTCATTTACTTTAAAAGCAAACCTAAGCTCAGGGGTTCTGCAACTGTCCATGTATTTAGAGTGAATACAAACACTGATGGGCATAATTATGAGCACAGCTAGTCAGGAAAGTATTAAGCATTACTCTTGTAGTCTATTTAATAAGGTAAAGAATGGACATTAAATTTTAGAAATGTAGCTGTGAAATAAGTAAATAATTCCAAACATTAGCTTTTAAATGGATGTTTTAGGTATTAGAAATGTTCTTATTTGTTCAGAGTATCAATTTCCCAAAATAATATGAAGCCATCTTATTTGATAGTCAGCTTAGGTGTAAAGAACAGAACTGTATGAAGTGATATAAATGTGATTAGGAATATGAAGTCATGAAGTGGGAAGCTATTCTCTTTTGATATGAAGAGTAGTTTATAGTATTTCAACTGCTTCAGATGACAAAAATGAGAATAAAAGAATATATGTAAAAGAACAAAGATATGTACATATGGCAGAGTTAAATAAGCAAAAAAAAAGTCTCGATTTCTCTGTGTATAAATGAAATCAGTAAGTAAAGCAAGGGTGGCCCTACTTTAAAGGAATGCTATCTTCTTTTACAATAAGTAGTTTTGGCTTCCATGAGAAAAGCGTGCCTGCCCAAGCCTTTTTTTAGGTCTCTTAATGATGCTAGTTACTCTTCACAAAGTAATACAGTATGCTTTACTGCATTTTTGCTCCAAAGTCACTTTTTCACATTTTTACTCAATTGCCATTTTCCTACACCTTAATTCTACTAATCCTACTTTGTAAATATATAAAATATATATAATAAAATATATACATATATATTGTAGTTAAAGCAGGGTTTAATAAAATCAACTCAATACATTTTTAATTTTTTGTTACAGAAAATTCCAAATCTATGTTGAAAGCTAGAAAGATAGGCTAATAAGCCACCTTATATCAATATCCACTCATTTCTCCCCAAGCCCAAATTATTTTGAAGCACTTCCAAGACATCTGGCTTCAGGGGCCAAGATGTAGTAAGAAACAGAATTATTGAATATTTCTGAAAAGACACAAAATTGAACTTTTAAAAATGGCTGATCTGTCAAGACTAATAAAAAATGAAATTTAAAAAGTAAAAACCCAAAGTATAGCAAGAGTATAAATCATTGAGTAAACAAATATCTAGAGCCTGAAACGTGGGTAAGAGTGTTAGAGTTCTGGTTATGTGTTGAGATGAGCAAATAAATTTCACCCATGGAAAAGAGACATTTACTGGTCTGCTAACCAATCTGGCAAAGCTTTGTAAAGATGGAAAGAAATTCAGAAGGTAAAAAAATAATACAATTAATAAATCCTGAAAGTCTCTTTTTAGAGCTCTCTTTCTATCCCTCTACTTCTCCGGGTCAAAGTATAGCCTCCTCAGAATCAGAGCATTCTCTGCGAATAGAATGACAGCTGCCCTTTGAAGAACGAACAGCAACTTTCTGACACAGAACGTCTGATGGAGGTGATTGTGCCCCCTTTTAAATCAGTGTCTAGCAGAGAGAGATGTCAAGATCTCTGACACCATGTAGTATTCAGCATCATTCCTCAATGTCCTCAACAACCTTTTTTCCCCCAAAGTTCATGTTACAGAGGAATTTGGGGGGTGGGCAACTGCCCCACTCTCTACTTGTGACTTGTTTTTATTAATTATGTTCAGGCAGTTTTAAGTTACAAATATTTTTTTCTTCCTACTTTTGTAACTTCAGAAACATACTATGTGATCATCAAGCTTGATTACTATGCCTCTGCCTCAGCCTACAGAATGAAAATAAACACACTTTTTATGTCCACAGAAGTAAGGCATTACTGTATCAATTATGATGACTAAAAATATGTTTCTGGGATACTGTTTGTATTGAGTAATAGTGTCTGGACTTTATTAATTCCTCTATTTTAGAAGGAGTTTTTATCTGACAATATTTAACAGTTAACGTTCTAATGGTTGTTAAGAATGAGAGAGCAGACAATGTATTCAAGGTGTCTACTTCAAAATCAGCTGGAACACAGTATGCAGGAAGAAGAAAATATAATGATTGAACCATGGTTTATTCATGCAATAGAATACTAGTCAACATTTTCAATGAGTTAACCAGAGAAGGAACTAGACTAGATGTCTCATCAGGATGTAGAGATATTGGACCCATCATACACTGCTGGTGGGAATGAAAAATGGTATAGCCACTTTGGAAACATAAATTTCTCTATATAACAAATATAGAATTATAGTATGATGCCACAGTTCCATCCCAGGAATATACACTAGAGAAATAAAAAAATATATTTCTAAAAAGCATGCATATGTATGGTCATAACAGCATTTCTCATAATAGGCAAAAGGTGGAAAAGACCCAAATGCACATCAAATGATAAAAGGATAAAAAAATGTGGTATATCTATTCAGTACAATAATATTGTCAATAAAAGGAAGAAAGTACTAAGACACACTAAAATATGAGTGGACATTTAAAAATTTGTGCTAGGTGCACGTAGCCAATCACAAAAGACCATGTGTATATTATTTCATTTATATAAACTATCCAGAATAGGCAAATCATGGAGGTAAAAAATAGATTCTTGCCTAGATCTGGTGATGTTGGGGAAGAATGGAGAGTGATCACTAGTAGATACAGATTTCTGTCCCAGAGGACAAACATGTTTCAAAATTAGGCTGTTATGATGGACACACATCTTGTGAAGAGACTAAAAAGCACTAAACTGTATACTTTAAATAGGTAGATCATACGGTGATGAGTCAAACATCAATAAAATTGTTATAAATGCATCAGGATAATATAAACCAGTTTTGTATTTGTACAAATACAAAAGGACTTGTATTAATGAAAAAGTAAAAAGGGACCCAGCTGCTATTTTTTTTAATGTACAATGTTAAAATTTCTTAAATTTGAAGTGTAGATACACTGTGTCTGTTAATAACATTTTTTGTTCTTTTTAAAGTTTTACATCAAAGTTCATACCAACATTAAATATTAAAAACAGATTTAAAAACCGACAAACAGGAGTAGGTGCTTTCACATTGGTATTACTTATTCTTCATGATTCTCTAAGGTAGAGTTTATTATGTCCATTTTACATACAATTAAACTGAGACTTAGGAACTGAGTTCAGTAAAGTCACAAAGTTAAGAAACAGTATTATTGAGACTTGAACACAGACCTGTCTGTTATACAGTTCTTTACACCATACCATACTGCTTTTAATTACTAAATAAAGAAATTTTAGAAAGAAATAAACAATAAAGCAAAATTTTATAACATTTCCACTAATACTTAACCTTATCTAATGTCACTCTAAAATCACTTATACTCAAGTCCTTTCAAGCCGTTTATCGCCATTCTTCGAAACTGTTCAGCATCAAAACATCTATACAAATGCTTCAATATGATCATGAGAAATAATTTTTTTCCATTTGGTATCTACATACTCCCACATTTTTAATAAATATATTATTTTGTAATTAATGGAGTATATAGAAGATGGCAACCCACTCCAGGATTCTTGCCTAGATAATCCCATGGACAAAGGAGCCTGGTGGGCTACAGTCTATGGAGTCGCAAAGAGTCAGAAACAACCAAAGTGACTGAGCACAAAGCACAATAGTCATTTAATATCAAATAAATTCCTTTTAACAATTATTTAATTTTAATACTAAGATTATGTATTTTTTCCTCACAAGCAGTTCTATGCCCATGTTTTCATAGTAGTTTTCTAGGAGTATTTTAATCCAGAAGAAAAAAACTTGCAAAAATAATAAATATACAGTTTAGATGTTAAATCTGCGAACCTCACTCTTGATTATTACCTATATTTTTATGAAGATTTTGTCATAAACCCTGGTTGTATCTTAATACATGAAAGAACAAAAACAATTATAAAGATTATTATACCACCATTGAAATCCCACAATTTCATAATCTATCTACCAAAAAGGCTAAATCGTTGCTTTCATGCTTGTAGAAATCTTTAGAAAAGTCCCTGACCCTTAACACTCACTCCCCAGGTCAGTCAGCAAGGGGAGAAGTGACAACTCGCTCTCAACTAGGTTGTTAGCTTGGCAGGTCTACCCCTTTTCATTCTGTGAGTGAACTCAATATCACATATCTTATTTGTGAGAAACACATGTTAATGGTCTCTTCCTGTCTCTTTCAGAGTCTCTGGTCTGAGCATCTTTGCAGAGAGCCAGTTTTGGACGCACCCTGCTCTGATCCTGCCAGAGCCTTCCCAGAGACAGACCATGCTCTCTTAGTTATATACGGGCCGCACTGTTGGCAGCAAGTCGCAACCCACTTGAATTTTAATAAAGATTCATAGGCAGTTGTTATGAAACAAACACCATAATGACACCCAGACAGGCTGCAGAATTATTTTTAGCCAGATGATGTGTGTGGCCCATGCCTCAGGCCCACCAAGTGATAATAATAGTAACACTATGCCGTAAGTAAAGGGAACATTTTTCATAAAAGTTGTATAAATCACAAAATGTTTCCTGCTAGCCTTCTGCTTCCTGCCCACCTTCCTTCCCCTGCCCACCTTCCTCTCTACACCATCAGCAGTTACAGGGCTCGGTATTGACTGCCTCGCAGAATTCAAGTAACAATCCAAAGAAAAATAACATTCTTAATTTTGTTGAAGTATCAGTAGAGAAAAACAAGGGATGGCATCACACGTGTACTATGAAAATGGCCAAGTTTTGTGCAGTTTTAAAAACTACACCCAGATTTGTCTTTTTAAAACAGGGTGATGAATGAATTCTTCCATATTTGATGTTGTTTTTCGTATGTATAAGTTAATATGCAGCAGTGGCAGAGGATGGAAATTAATGCATTTCAGAAAAGAGCTATCTGTCAAGCTGAAAACACTTAGAGGGAAAAGACCATTCCTGACAACTTAAGAAACATTACTATCATAAGAAAGCTAAAGAAGTCCTTTTTGAAGAGTGGTATGTTAGGCTATTGATAAATTTAGATTGCCAAACACGACTTTGGCCTCTTAGGAGTCAGAGAGCCCAAATTTCGGTTTCATCTAGTAGTTAAAGAAGCTAATTTTTTTCTTAAGCTCCCTGCTTGCTCTTCCATGTACTGTTGAGAACTGCAAGATTGGCTAAATGTGGAAACCATTTAAAGGAATCTTATTAAAAATCCAACTTCCTAAAATTGAACCTTAAGTGAACTCCAGCCTCAGAGAAAACCAGTAAAGTGAGATGAATATTTATTTACTGCAATTCAGATTAAAAAGGAGGTTACAGTATTAAAACTTGAGAAAGGAAGCATTTAATTCTGTACATTTTATTTGCTGCATTTCCCCAAATTTTGAAAAAGACATAATTAAAACTCAGAGAGGGCAGGCAGTGTAACAGACTCCGGTACATCTGGGTCTGAGACCCTGCTCAGCCCCTCATGGATACCTCACCTTGGGTGGTTTTTCATCTTTCTATCCCCCAGTCCCCCAGCCATAAAACACAGAAGCAAGTAAGCAGCTAACAGCGGACTTTTTCTTATCTAGAAACTAAGAGAGAAAAACAACGAAGGGGACTATATTAAGACTATTTCAGCTTAGTCTTTGTTTCTTTAAAAAGATTACATTGATGTCTGTTTTCTTTATTTCATATATTCACACTTACCTTCTTCTATCTCAGTTTTTGATTCCTAAGTATTCCCATTTCTTATCCATGCTTAAATTCTTTGTTTGTTTGTTTTGACTTATTGTTATTTATGTCCACCTGTAAGGACTTCATTTCCTGTCCATTCCCAGTTACTCAAACTTGTGTTTGATAAAGAAAAAGAACAATACCAGATTCCCTTTCTCTTTAAATCAGCCCAAGTCTCAAACTATCTTAACTTCTAATTCTTAAAAAGTGTGAAAGAGTGATATCCTGAGAAACACACACATTTTAAGCTTTGCCAGACCCACGAGACAGCAAAAGAGACACTGATGTATAGAACAGTCTTATGGACTCTGTGGGAGAGGGAGAGGGTGGGAAGATTTGGGAGAATGGCATTGAAACATGTAAAATATCATGTATGAAATGAGTTGCCAGTCCAGGTTCGATGCACGATACTGCATGCTTGGGGCTGGTGCACTGGGACGACCCAGAGGGATGGAATGGGGAGGGAGGAGGGAGGAGGGTTCAGGATGGGGAACACATGTATACCTGTGGCGGATTCATTTTGATATTTGGCAAATCTAATACAGTTATGTAAAGTTTAAAAATAAAATAAAATTTAAAAAAATTAAAAAAAAAAATAAAAATAAAAACAAAGTGATGGAGAAAGTAAATATAAGTGCTGCATCCTTTTTCAGACTCCAGTTGCTAATCCTGACTCCAACAACTTTGAGGTTAATAAATTTTATTGTGGTCCAGATTGCAATCACTCCTGTACCTCAGGAGTTTTGAGTCTTCTGAAAATTGCTCCTCTGTGTCTTATAGCATTTTCTTTAATCTTAAACTACTATATGTTAAAGCTCTGAAGTTGGGAAAATTGCCTCGTTATAGGAATGATAGGAAAATATTTATGATCTCTAAACTTCTGAAATTCATTTCTACAAAGGTGATTAATATTCAGTCTCTAAATATTCACATGAATGCCTGGGTCCCCACACACATTACTTATGCTAAGAGATTCCTTCTAATTCCAGGATAAGGCAACATTTCTGAGATCAGTGGTATCCTCTAAGTTTTTGATGCTCAAGTCCAAAGTCAGAACAACTCCCTATGCTTAGCTTTACAAAGGGACACACAACTCTTAAAAGAAGTAAATTAAAAAATAATCAAAAATTTAAAAAAAATCATTAATAGCAAGGACAAAATCCCCTGATTTGTAAACAGTTTCAATTAAGTTGGCAATGACATTGGCAGTTCTATTGCCAACCATCACTCATCGGGTTCTTACTATGCTCCTCTTTCTTGAAGGTGAACAGCACTGATCGAACTATATTTTGGGTTTTGATGCTCTTTAAAGTTTTCCTCAGTAGACTTTGAGTCTTTTAAGAGGTTTTTTTTCTTTTTTTTTTGAAATCTCTGAGCAGCTTAGTCTAGGGACTAGGAAGTAACAGGAGTAGCCGGGTAATATATTATAATAATAATAATTATTATTATTATAACTACCACATAGGGGGTTCTGATAATGTGCCAGAAATTATGCCAGTTATTTTATATATTATATAAACCATGTCAGACAAGTTTAGTGTTACAGCAGGCAGGTACCTAGGTATGAGCAGAGAAATGAGGGCAGGGTCAGGTGGCAGGAAATCACACATCTTGTAAAAAGCGGGGGTCCATAGGCAGACAAACAAAAGTAGAAACCTCCAGACTGACAGGAAATCACACATTGGGTGATAAGTGTCCAGGTAGCAGACAAAGAAAAGTGGGACAAGGTAGGACTCTCCTGCATCTGAATGTAACCTGTTGCTCATTAATTATGCTCTCATTACAATAATATTAGCCTTGCACATAGGTACCCATCATAAACCAAGCCGGCACCATGACCCTTTTCATCAAAGCTCAATAAGGACAAAAATCCCGCCTCCCCTCTGGAAAATGGAGTTGGAATGGAAAATCAGGAAATAAGACGACCCTGAAACTCCTCCTTCCCCAGTGAATATTCCTCCCCTTCATTTGCATGCTCCTCATAACCAGCTTGCCAAAGAAAACCAGGGTAGCAGCTCATCACCTGTCTGCCTGCTCTCCTGAGAGCATATCCTTGCTTAAACAAACTTTCACTTAACTTTCTCAATCTCTCGGCTTCATCTCTGAATTCTTACAGCAGGAAGAACCTTAAATACACCGAGAAAATTAGTATCCCCATTTTTACACAAAAAATTCAGTTCCATGAAGGTTAATAGGTCTGCCTATGTTCACACAGCTTGTAAGATAATATTTTAAACTCAAATTTAATCAATAAATGATTAGTGATCTTTAATTAAATGAATAAATAAATGCACAAATATATAAACATAGAGGTATGAGCATACACCTATCTCATAGTCACATAATTTTATTCTCATTTATCCTTTATATATAATTTTCAGATATACATAAAGAGGTTTTAGTTGGGGATGAGGAGAAATTGGACTCTGCCTTCTCCCTGTTGTTTTAAATTATTCACTCATTGAGAACCAAAACTTACCGTGGAGTACATGTAATTATGACCAGTGGCAAAAGAGAAAACAAAATTACTTTGTCCCATATTCTATCTATAAAGCCTGACCAAAAGAGAAGTAGTGATTACAACACACTGATTTTAAACATGATTTGGGAGGGGGGATGATTTTCAGATTCAAACTCTGGGCAAACCACAAGAACAGGTGTCTCTGCTGCCCCCGGAGAGGAGGAGCATTGACTGGCACAGGAAACGCACCATTAGCCAAATCCCTTCCTGTTACATTCACATCCAAGACACAAGACATTCTCCTTGAAGCAACAATTCCTTTCAGAAGATGAAATATATTGTCTTAGCATAAAACACTATACATAAAACCCTTGTGAACCAGAGTGATAGTATTGCCCCGATATGGAAAAATATTCCCCCCCATCCTGGACACCTTCATTCAAGGAAATGTTTTTCAGATCATTGTTCCACATCTCTTCTGTTCCACAAAAAAAATAGCACATCTAGCAGTTTTAGGAAGATAATATTCACCTGCTTTTTGGCCACATTCTTTCTTGTTAGACATCTAAAAAAAAATGAATCTAGATTAGAAAGAAAGAATAGAAAGTAATATGAAAGAATGGCATGAGAGTCATTTATTGAATTAAAATTATAGACCCCAAAGGGTCAAAATTAACGCTTCTGTTTCTTCCTTCTAAGGAGCAGCAGTCTCAGCATTTCTTATAGTTGGATGCTATGTACATGCCAAAGAATTCAAGAGGGTGGCAGGCATAAACAATTTTGCAACAGCTAAATGAGGAGTTTTGGGGGGTTGTTCATCCCAAATATCTATTAGAGGACTTTAGCTCTAAAAATCTGTAACCCATTCAGTGCAGCAAATCATGTTCTATATACAAAGAATGGAAAGAGAGGCTTTAAAGACTTTGTGCTCTGTCTTAATTTCTCTGTATGCAGTCCATTGTTGAATTTTTTTTTTAAGGAAATGTACCTTTAAGGCATCTTCCATTTGATCAAGAGGAATGATATAGTAGTATGTGTCTACTTTCTTCCTTAAAGTAACTATCTAACAAAACAAAACAGTACAATATCCTATGGTATAAATTCAATAAAAAGCAAAGCTAAGGAAATGAAAATGTACACCCATATGGGAATAAAAAAAAAAAAGAAAAAGAATGTCATATACAAGAGAAACAGTGAATTGAAATCAATGTCTTAAATTTTAAATACAATACTTTTGTAAGTACCCAGGAGCATAGTAGGTTTGTAATACCTGTCATTGCTTTCTGAGATCTTTCTACAGGTGCATAATTTAATCATTCCACCTGAAGTGTCAGGCACATAAAGGTATTATTAGTTAAGACTGAATTGTAGTTTAACTTGAAATGGGAGACTTGAATTTTGCTTTTAACTATTAGAAACAGACAAAATTAAAGTGAATAATTTTATAGTTTTAAACAGTCACAATTCTTGCTATTTTAACTTTAGCCAAGGTGATCTTCTAAAATGTATGACAACATTTATTTTGAGGCCTATTATGTCTCAACTTTTGGAGAAAAATAAGTGCAATATACCACAGAGACTTGTAACCTTTAAAATTCCTATGGAGAATCAATTTTAGGGACAGATAGAGATTGAAATTAATTTTGTAAACATATATTCAGTGACCATTACATGTCAAGCATTATTCAGTTCAGTTCAGTTCAGTTCATTTCAGTTGCTCAGTGGTGTCCGACTCTGTGACCGCATGAATCACAGCACGCCAGGTCTCCCTGTCCATCACCAACTCCGGGAGTTCACTCAAACCCACGTCCATTGAGTCGGTGATGCCATCCAGCCATCTCATCCTCTGTCGTCCCCTTCTCCTCCTGCCCCCAATCCCTCCCAGCATCAGAGTCTTTTCCAATGAGTCAACTCTTCGCATAAGGTGGCCAAAGTACTGGAGTTTCAGCTTTAGCATCATTCCTTCCAAAGAACACCCAGGGCTGATCTCCTTTAGAATGGACTGGTTGGATCTCCTTGCAGTCCAAGCATTATTAGGTATGGTAAAGAATTATGGATAAGACCCAGTTCCTGCTCTCAAGGATCTTATGTACTAATGGGTGGGACACATCATATAAATACATTACATACAATAAGTTAAATGCTAAGGGAGGTGTATGTACAGAGTACAAAGAGAGAATAGATGAGGAGTAATAAATTCTAATTTAGGGGTTAAAGAGTCTAAAGGAAGTGGCAGCCAAGCTGAAATTCTAAAAGAAAGATGTTTGTTTTGAAAACAAGGAATAGAAGTAATTCTTGGCAGAATAAAAATATATGGAAAAAGACTGAAGTATGGAACAGAATGATTTGTATTATATAAAAACAAATGTTTTTAGAGTATGACTAAGACCCTGGGCTCTGAGGAAGATGGCTTGAATTTGAATTCTGACTCCAATATTTACAAACTGCATGGCCTCACGCTGCTGCAGCTGCTAAGTCGCTTCATTCGTGTCCGAGCCTGTGTTACCCCATAGACAGCAGCCCACCAGGCTGGCTACCTAAACTCTCCATGGCTCAGTTTTCCTGTGTGTATAATAGGGCTAATAGCAGTACCTAACTCACAGGATTATTGTGGGGATTAAATTAGGTAATCCTTGTAAAGCACTTAGAACATTACCCACTTTATGGTGAGAGCTCTACAAACAATAGCTCTTGTTGTGGCAAAGACACTCTACTGACTACAGTGGAGGCTAACATAACTTGTAAAATACATACTTTTAGTAATAAATAAAAACAACAGTATGTCAATTACTTTTTGAGGCATGAAATAAACACTGCTAAGGAACTGGGTGTTCCACATCCATTTAGGAAGTACAACTGATCATAATTCTCATCATAGCAAGTAGAGCAAATTTTTAAAAATATAAGGCATATACAAACATATATGTATAACGTACATGCTTATTTAAGATTTCACGGAGTTTTATAGAAAAATAAGTCTAAAATAATTAGTTTCTTTTCCAGAGAATAATAAAGGCTTTTTTGAGCAAATACCAGTGCTACTTCTCTATCTGTGAATATTAGCCATGTCTGGGAAAAAATGGGCGAGAAATGGGCCAGCTATGAACAGAACTCTGCTGGGATAGCAAGAAATATGGCAGTTTTTAATAGCTGCATGGGCTGGCATGATGCATTGGAAACTATTGTATCCCCAAACTCAGAGCTGATTCTTCTGACCAGGCAGTGCTACCCCAAGAGAATTTTGCTGCTAGTAGGGCAGCATAGGATGCTTTGGGCTGGGCTGTAAATCAGAGAGAAATCTCCATACCCTATAGTGCTTCAATCCTAAACTTCCCCTAGAGGGTGCCCGTAATCACTCAGGATAGATATAACTGAAGACATCGAAATCAAAGGTAAACTGAAACTCCAGCTGCAACCCAAACACACTCCATCTAAATTCCTATTTGGATCAAAATAATCAACTCCACACCCTACCAACCTACCTGACAGAGAAAGGGATGTGTTTTCTCTGAGGAAAACTATTTTTTGCTTCAAATTCTTTGGTTCATTTAATTATGCAACCCTACACAATGTCAAAAATGAAAATAAATGAAAGGAAGAGAAAAATTAATACACAGAAGTAGATTCACAAATGAATCAGTTATTGGAGTCAGCAGGTTATAGATTCTAAAATTATTATAAATATGTTATTCAGTTCAGTTCAGTTGCTCAGTCATGTTCGACTCTTTGTGACCCCATGAACCACAGCACACCAGGCCTCCCAGTCCATCACCAACTCCCGGAGTCCACCCAAACACACATCCATTGAGTCGGTGATGCTATCCAACTATCTTATCCTCTGTCGTCCCCTTCTCCTCCTGCGCTTGATCTTTCCCAGTATCAGGGTCTTTTCAAATGATTCAGCTTTTCGCATCAGGTGGACAAAGTATTGGAGTTTCACTTCAACATCAGTCCCACATTTCTCCAAGTCCCAGTAGTCCCAATAGTGTCCCACATTTCTCCAAGACTGTTTATTGTTCTTTATTCTTTTATTCCCCTCTGTCTTTATGTTACATAATCTATACAGTTCTAAATTTAAGTTCATTGATTCTTTCTGTTGTCAGCTAAAATCTACTCCTGAATCCCTTTACTCACTATTTTTTCATTCCAGTTATTGTATGTTTTAATTATAGCCTTACCATTTAAAAATAATTTTGTCTTTTAATGGATATTCTCTACTTCATAACAAATTGTCATCATATCTTTAATTCTTTAAGCATAATTTTCTTCATCCTTTGAACCTAGTTATGACATTGTCTTGTAGTCTGCTAAGTCCAACATCTAAGCCTTCTCAAAGGCAGTTTCTATTACCTGCTCTGCTTTATCTTTGGATGGGTCATACTTCCCTACTTCTTTGTATGTCCTGGGCATAATTTTTCATTCATTTTTTACATTGCTTATGCATGACTTTGGCCATAAAGTATATGGTGTGAATTTGATGTAGCTCAGAAAAATGCATCCTTTAAAAGAGAAAAAACCTCAAAACTCTATAGTCATATCTTCATATGTCACTATCAAAAAAAGCACAAAATAATTATTGCTGCTTGGAACTTCTACAGGGAAAAAAAAAAAAACTGCCAAATTATAATTTTTTTAACCTCCATGAGATTTCTCTGTATAATCTGGCCAAATTGGACAAGTTTTCCAATATCAGTACTTCCAATGCAGTATGGGCTGCATATAGAAACTTCTTCATGCACTCACATTCACAGCCTATTCTTCATTTCAGGGTTCCTGGACCCTTTCCTAACACTTGTGAACTAGTCTAAACACTCATTTTTGACCTGTTTTAAACTACATGATGAGCACCTAATTTAGTTACTTTCTTTGACACTTAGTGCTAGCCTTGATGGTGGCTAGGGTTTTGTGGTTCACCCATGCGCACATCTAATTCCAACATCAAACTTCATCATTTTGATATTGTGTAATATTTTTCTATATATAAGATGTGACTTTCATTTCCAGAACTTTTGCTTTTCCAATAGGTTTCATGGTTTAACAAGAAAATTTCACAGCGTATATTTCATCAAATTTCATTTACTCAGAGAAAAAAGAAGGAGACTGATAAAAAATACAAGTTGTAAAAATCATTTAATTACCATCAATGCTATGTCTCTAGATAGTGTTTAACTTGGCAATATCTTAACAGTCAATTTTTCCCTCTTCAAATAAAAAGATGTAAACATTTCCAAGACTAAATTAGCCTTTGTGTAATTCATTCCAGGATATTTTAGCAGTCCTGTATAATTGTACACTAGGATTTCTCTAATACAAGTTCTTCTGGGACAAAAAGTTGTTAATTACCCAAGAAATACAGAAATATGGATAAATGGCAAGTGAAAATATGTACCTAGGTAAAAAGGCAAAATAGTGAAGATGTTAATTCTTCCCAGATGAATCTATGAATTTTACACAATCATAATATATCAGAAAGTTTGTTTTTTCATATATGACAACATCGTTCAAAGATTTTCTGGAGGATATACGTGAGAGACCAGCTGTGAAATACTTGAGAAGTAACATTATGGCATATGTAAAAATTACTTTAAAGACTTAATAAATAAAAGAATAAAGCAGAAATAGATCAATGGTAAAGATGAGAAAGATCAGAAACAGATAAAAATATATTAAATAATTGAGGATATAATAAATATTGTATGTCAAATCAGTGGAGAAAGATTTCAGTAGCATTGGGAAAATTGTTAACCAGTAGTAAAAAATAAAATTTGATTTTTATTTCACACCACAGATCAAAATTCTAGCTGAACTAAAGATCTAAATAAAGACAGGAGAATAAACAGAGATGTTAATTATGTAATTTGAATGGAAACATTTTATATATGACACCACCTAAATAGAAAGTATGAAGGAGAAGATTATTGGATCCAGCTATATAAAAATACAGAGTAAAAGGCCCTCTCATAATTGTAGCGTATCTGATGGCAATGAATCAACAGAACTACTATATAAATATTTCTCACAAATCACAAAAAAGTCACCAGTAAGTACACAGACTAAGGAAGAACACCAAATATTAATGGAAGAGTAAATATAAGGGGAAACATTCTACATCATCAATAACTGATAAATGTAAATTAAAAGAATGAAATACACACACACATATACATATAGCTGGAAATAACATTTATTGAAACTCAATTTTGAGAAAATAAGACTTCTCAATACCAAAGGGGGTGTAAATCAGTATATTTCTAAAATGAAAATTGATCACGTATCAAAAGTGTTAAAATATTTACTGTTCATTTATCTAATAGCTGCATTTTCAGAAATCTGAGAATAGGAAACAGTCATAAAACTATGATAGATTTATCTATGAGAATAAGTACTGTTTATAATAGGGAAAAACTGGAATTTCTCAAAATGACCGACTGATTAAATGTGTGGTACAAAGATATTGGGAATAATTGTTGTTATTGTTGTTTAGTTGCTAAGTTATGTCCAAGTCATGGGATCCACTGAGATCCCATGGACTGTAGCCTGACAGGCACCTCTGTCCATGGGATTTCCCAGGCAAGAATACTGGAATGGGTAGCCATTTCCTTCTCCAAGGGATCTTCCCAACCAGGATCAAAACTGGGTCTCCTGCATTGGCAGATAGATTCTTTACTGCTGAGCCACCAGGGAAGCATAGTGAATAATAAGTAGCCACTAAAAATAAAACCCTAGATGATACTAATGGCCTTTAAAGTGAAAATATTTGCATTAAATCTTATGCAATATAATCCCACAAATGTGTGTGTGTGTGTGTGCATATTCCATTTACAATGAAAATGTAGTATTTTTCTCTTTTTGTCTACCTATATTTACTAACATTTTAACATCACATAAAATGAAGAAAAAAGAGTTATTGCTAATCATTATTAGGTAGGTGTCCAATATGCTACTAGAGAAGACTGGAGAAATAGCCCCAGAAAGAATGAAGAGACTGAGCCAAAGCGAAACAACACCTAGTTGTGGATGTGACTGGTGATGGAAGTAAAGTCTGATGCTATAAAGAACAACATTGCATAGGAACCTGGAATGTCAAGGTAAATTAGAAGTGGTCAAACAGGAGATGGTAAGAGTGACTATCCACATTTTAGGAATCAGTGAACTAAAATAGACTGGTATGGATGAACTTAATTCAGGTGACCATGATATCTACTACTGTGGTCAAGAATCCCTTAGAAGAAAATGGAGTAGCCCTCACAGTCAACAAGAGTCCAAAATGCAGCACTTGGGTGCAATCTCAAAAACAACAGAATGATTTCTGTTCGTTTGCAAGGCAAACCATTCAATATCACAGTAACTCAAGTCCATGTCCCAGACATTAATGTCACAGAAGCTGAAGTTCAATGGAGCTATGATGACTTACATTACCTTCTAGAACAGCAAAAATGAGGTAATTTTCATCACAGGGGACTGGAATGCAAAAGTAGTAAGTCAAGAGATACCTGGAGTAACATGCAAGTTTGGCCTTGGAGTACAAAATGAAGCAGGGCAAAGGCTAACAGAGTTTTCCCAAGAGAACGTATTGGTCATAACAATCACCCACTTCCAACAACACAAGAGACGACTCAACACATGGACATCAGCAGATGGTCAATATCGAAATCAGATTACTTATATTCTTTGCAGCCAAAGATGGAGAAGATTTATAAAGTCTTGGGCTCCAAAATCACTGCAGATGGTGACTACAGCCATGAAATTAAAAGACACTTGCTCCTTGGAAGAAAAGCTAAATAGCATATTAAAAAGCAGAGACATTACTTTACCAAAAAAGATCCATCTGGTCAAAGCTATTGTTTTCTCAGTACTCATGTATGGATGTGAGAGTTAGACCAGGAAGAAAGCTGAGCAGCAAAGAATTGATGTTTTTTAACTGTGGTATTGGAGAAGACTCTTGAGAGTCCGTTGGACTGCAAGGAGATCAAACCAGTCAATCCTAAAGGAAATCAGCCCTGAATATTCATTGGAAGTACTGATGCTGAAGCTGAAGCTCCAAACCTTTGGCCACCTGATGCAAAGAACTGATTCATTGGAAAAGACCCTGATGCTGGGAAAGATTGAAGGCAGGAGGAGAAGGGGATGACAGAGGATGAGACGGTTGGATGGTATCACCAATTCAATGGACATGAGTTTGAGCAAGCTCTGGGAGTTGGTGATGGACAGGGAAGCCTGGTATACTGTAGTCCATGGGGTCGCAAAGAGTTGGACATGACTGAGTGACTGAACTGAACTGACTGAATATAAGCCTTCTTCATTTAACTCAAATTTCTGAATGAGTAGTATATCTGGGCTTCTGTGTCAAGTCTGGATAACAATGGGTTTAATCTCAGTTAAATGAGATCAGTCCTGGGTGTTCATTGGAAGGACTGATGCTAAAGCTGAAACTCCAATACTTTGGCCACTCATGTGAAGAGCTGACTCATTGGAAAAGACCCTGATGCTGGGAGGGGTTGGGGCAGGAGGAGAAGGGGACGACAGAGGATGAGATGGCTGGATGGCGTCACCTACTCGATGAACATGAGTTTGAGTGAACTCCGGTAGTTGGTGATGGACAGGGAGGCCTGGCGTGCTGCAATTCATGGGGTCGCAAAGAGTCGGACACGACTGAGCAACTGAACTGAACTGAATCTTATAGGGATTTTATCTTGTTCATCTTTCTGCACACATGAAACAGTACAGGGCTTTAAACAGAGCAGCAATTTCCAGGTACCTTTTGTTGCATTTTACCTCCTCCATTTTGCTTTTACCCCTGATACACTCAGCTTAGTTCTCCTTTTAGCCACAGTAAATTCCACAGTGGTAGAGGACTGAGACAACCCCTTCACATTCCACTGCTGATTCTTGCTTTTGTTTAGCTGGAGATCTAGGCAATGATTACAACCTTGGAAATTCTATTGCTCTTCTGTTGCTTCAAGGGTGGTATTTTGTTCTTTAATTAGAATATAAGCTTCTTGAGCCCTGGAACAATTCAATGTTTTTAGATCTTTTTTTCTTTTCTAATGATAACTATGTTTTACACAGAAGGGATGAAGAAAGCAGACAATTGGGAAAGAAAGTCACGAAATATATCAGAAAATGTCATTTTCTCTTGAATACTTCTCTACCTCTATAGCAGGAATTTAGCATTCCCTCTTATCTGGGAGGGATATGGGATCTGGGAGGGATATCTGGGATGCTCCCCTGGCACATAGTACAATGTGCACATGGTATTTTCTCTTCTTTATAATTTCTTATAGGCATACCTTTCACCTCTGCCTGCAACACATACTTTGTGGTCAGGGAATTTGTTTTATTACATCTCTATACTTTCAATCACCAATATCTCAGGGTATATAGTGATCCCTCAATAAATGAATTCATAAAATGATGTGTTAATTAGTCATTCGAGTACTACCAACTCTGCAATTTAAGGATGGTCAATTAGGTCTTTGAGACTGTTTTTTCCTTTATGTAATCAAAATAATACTATTGACTTCATAAGATAAGTGGAAGGATCAAATGAGATAAGTAGAACATGATCTATCAATTGCTGTTTCCAAAAAAAATGTAAATACTCAGTAAATACTTACAAATGATGTGAATTCTAATTCTATTATAGAATCCAAATGAACATTTTATGGTCATTTGCAAAAAAGAAGTCTTACCCAGGTTTAGGAAGCTTGCTTGCTCTTTAGTCTTATTTTAACTTCCCTCCCAACCCTGCTATCCTTGATGGTGGTACACTTTTACATCTTTGTAAAGACATTATAATTTCATTGCTAATATTCACATATATAGAAATTTGGCAACTTTTCCATCTTTATTAGATTGGGATAAGCTCTAAAATGCATTGTCTTATGCATATTCGTGGCCTCAGGATTGAAAGACGTATCTAGGTTAGTATCTAACATGTTATATGCTTAATATATTTTGTGAATGATAAAGTAAAAAAAGAATTATAGATAAGAACTTTAAAATGCCATTTATACCCTATCTCAAAATATGGGATAAATACTGCTATACTTAGCATCATAAATGCTATGAAAATAGTTTATATGAATTATATTACTAATGCTGACCCAACCTGTTTTCTGGGTGCTGTTTACCTAGTCTTTGTCCTGGAACTGAACTTTGGCAGGTAGGAAGCATATTCTAGTTATTCACTTTTATCCTGTGGAAGGAAGAACATAGGGTTTCAAAATTAATTTTGACATATATGACAAATGGGGGTTGCCATTTCACACCTAGAGCGTGAATATTTCAATGGCAAAGAGTCAGCAACTGTTAATTAAAAATGGGTATTGTTAATTGGGCCCAGTGTTGTGGTTTTGTCAGCGGCTTCAGATCATTTCCAACCTATTTCAGTGGATCTTTATGAGCTGATAAGGTATCTTTTCTTTCTCATGTAGAAATAACTATTGCAACCCTGAGTTTCTTCCTTCATCATATTAGTTCTGTAGGTGTATATTATTTTATAAAGTGGAGAAACTCACAAGGACTGAAATTTGGCTCAATAGCCCTCCATCTATTCAATCCAAAATAGTTATTAAGCACAACAGTGTGATACTTACTCACTTTATGATCATCTACAACACAGAGATGGAACAATAATTTTGGAAGATTCTTTTCACACCAGAAGAGGAAATGTGTTTAAAATGTAAAAGTAGCTGAGATAAAAGAAGAAAGATTTGTTTTTTTCCTAGGTTATTAAAGTGTACAAATGTTCAGTATTCCAATTTACTCTTGTCATCAAAATGTGTAATTGACACAATGTAATATTTTCATGTGTGATAATATTTCTGTAGACCAAAAAAATAATAATGTAAGGAATTGTGAATTGTAACAGAGTATTAATTGGGCCAGTTTTAACCTGATATTCTCATTAACATCAATTAAAAAAAAAACAAGTCTGAAGTATATATTTGGAGGTTAAATTCTATTTTTAAATTATACCCTGTTCCAAGTAAGGTTAAATTTGGAATTATATATTTAACAATATCTCCACGTTTGCAGCAAATATGAGAAAGCGAATCAGAGTGTGTGTGTAGGGAATGTTTGAGGAAGGGAGTTGGCTGTGAAGAAAGCTGAGCACCGAAGAATTGGTGCTTTTGAACTGTGGTGTTGGAGAAGACTCTTGAGAGTCCCTTGGATTGCAAGGAGATCCAACCAGTCCATTCTGAAGGAGATCAGTTCTGGGATCTCTTTGGAAGGAATGATGCTAAAGCTGAAACTCCAGTACTTTGGCCACCTCATGCGAAGAGTTGACTCATTGGAAAAGACTCTGATGCTGGGAGGGATTGGGGGCAGGAGGAGAAGGGGATGACAGAGGATAACATGGCTGAATGGCATCACTGACTCGATGGATGTGAGTCTGAGTGAACTCCGGGAGTTGGTGATGGACAGGGAGGCCTGGCGTGCTGTGATTCATAGGGTCGCAGAGAGTCGGACACGACTGAGTGACTGAACTGAACTGAACTGAGGAAGGGAGGGTAACACAAGGCGCTGGTCACTCTAGATAACTTGTCTATCTCACTTTTTTCCACTCCCATAGTATTCTGAATCAATTGTTTCGGGAGCCAGTCAACAATATGCTACAGCAAGAGATACCCAAAAGCTATTCTGAATGTGCATATTTGAGCTAAAACATTCTTCTCTATTACTGCTTAAAAATCAGTGAAGCCAAGTAAACCACATTAACACAGTGAGACATTCAAGTTCAATAGTGTAAATGCTCAGAGGCCTTGTTCTGGCCTTCAATCTAAATTAAGCAAATTTCTCTTAATCCTCTCATAGATCCTTTTAATTTCCTTCAAAAATTTTTTCACAATTTTAAATTAAATATACACACTCACATGCACACATATACTATGCTGAAAGCTCTGTAAAATAAAGGAAACCAGTTCCTTTATTTATGCAGGTCTGTGTAGAATTAGTGCCTAGCAATGTATCTGGTATGGAGTTGATGTTTAGTAATTTCTTCCTGAATGAATGTGTGGATGAAAGTATGAAACAATGGTGGAAAGTGGTATTGCTTTAGTTTGAGAAACTTGAAAGCTATCAGTTAGTATTATTTGCATTATTTGCTTACAATT
This sequence comes from Bubalus bubalis, assembly GCF_019923935.1. Classification (NCBI taxonomy): domain Eukaryota; kingdom Metazoa; phylum Chordata; class Mammalia; order Artiodactyla; family Bovidae; genus Bubalus; species Bubalus bubalis. The sequence goes on along the minus strand of NC_059165.1, from coordinate 21,413,028 downwards.
ATTACCTAAATCACTACAAAAACTATACCATGATGATGTAAACTATGAAAGAATTGCTATGTTGAGCAATCTGACCTGTATTGCAATCAAAGTAGAACTAGATACTCCTACAATTCTTAAGATTTTTGCTTATATACTTACTCCAAAACAAAATGAAATAAAGCACTAACACAATGAACAATGAAGATGATTCTTATAGTAAATATTAGAGTCAATTTCTCTGCCAATTAGTAATGACAAATAGTGCCTATATTTAAAATATGGTCTTTCTTCCTCTCCTCTCCCACACACACACAACAAACACACATTCATGAAAAAAAACAAAACAAAACACTATTGTTCATTTACATTTTGCTCTTCTTTCATTTTACTTACTTATAACTTAGAATTACAAGTCTCAAATACAAATAAGCTTCCAAACAGGGCTTAGGCACATAATAACTTCCTGAAACCATCCAAATAACATAGCTAATAGCATAGCTAATGTGTGACTTAGAGTTTCTAGTCCAAGAGGTATGGATGTTATTAAATGTCTACTTAATATCTGGTCTCTTGAAGCTTCTAGCAATTAATCCCAATGTAAAGATGACTTTTGCTTTTTTTTTTTAGTCTTAAGACTCATTTTCTAGAAAACCATTAATTCATTTCATTTTCACTACTGACAGCTATCAAATAATAATAGTAACTATGGGTTTAGATCAGGCTGGTTTGCGTTCAATCTTTTTATCTACAAGAGAAAGATTCTATATCCTGTTACCAATGCCCTGAGCCAAAAGAGACCCTCAAACAGACTTAAAACTGAGCCCTGGTGACCAGAAATACGGTGATAAATGTTAAGCTAAAAAGGTAGGATTTCATAAAGCTTTTGTCTATAATCCTCAAAGTAGAGTAGTTGGTACTGCTGCAGAGTTAATTAGCATACATGTGGAAGCAGTTTATGGATGCAGTTTAATCCCAAACAAATGTGAAAATAAGCTTACATTGTTTTGTAGAATGATTTACATTCATTATCATCTACTTAAAACACACACACACATGCTTTAAAAAAAATCATTATTCCTTCCAGAAAATCAGAATAAAGCATTTCCATATTTGTACTTTTGAAAATTATGTATTTCTAGACAAGGTCATATTCCTCAAATTAAAATAAAGTGGAAGCTTTTGTCTAAAGTTATGGCTTCCCAACTTCATCCAGATAGAGAGATTACTGAATGACACAGGATTCATGATGTGAGTCAACAGATTTAACTGACTATACATCATTAGAAAACCAAACCGTTTTACTAGTTTCTCTGAGGGACATTTTGAAACATCATTAAATGAGATCTCTATAAAAGGTACATGGTAGAAATATCTCTAATACTTGCTGCTGCTGCTGCTACTAAGTCACTTCAGTCATGTCCGACTCTGCGCGACCCCATAGACGGCAGCCCACCAGGCTCCCCCATCCATGGGATTCTCCAGGCAAGAACACTGGAGTGGGTTGCCATTTCCTTCTCCAATGCATGAAAGTGAAAAGTGAAAGTGAAGTCGCTCAGTCATGTCCGACTCTTCGCGACCCCATGGGCTGCAGCCTACCAGGCTCCTCCGTCCTTGGGATTTTCCAGGCAAGAGTACTGGATTGGGTTGCCATTGCCTTCAAAAACAAGGCCTATATTTTAATACCATCTCATTATTTGCTTGCGATGACAGTTTTCAGTAAACACAATTTGACCAGAGAAACAGGTATAACTTGTAATGATAAATCAATCATATTGTAATGTAGTTTGACTGCTCATGGGAATCTTACAACAAAGTTAATATATCTCATGGACTCAGTGGCTGCTTCAGGGTTCTTTGAAATAGTCCAAGTGAGATACTCACTTAGAAATGGAGTCTCTCTACTTTTGGTCTCTTTGAACAATTATATTAGGAATGAGGCCAAAACTCAAATGATTTACAGACATAGTGAATGAGGCAATGTTTAATTAGGGATCTCTTATTTCTAAAGCACTCGATCAACTTACCTACACTTTAAATACAAGCTTTTTATCAATTAATAAATATTTTTATTAATTATACATAGTGAGGGTACTCACTGTGTGTCAGGCATAGGACCAAAGCCTTCGACACAATGTGAACAAGAAAGTTAATGTTCCTGTTGTTCACAGGGTTATAGCCTCATGAGGGAAATAGTTATGCAATTTGAAAATTTCTAACTGTGGAATAAACATCATAATAAGGAAATGACAAAATAGTCACAATCTACAGTGCAGCCATGTAACCTAGGGTTTGGGAGTATGGGAATATGCCCTGGATGAATATGCCAGGTAACTAAAAATGAGAATAAAGAGAAAGCAATGCAGGGAAGAAAAATGGGAATATCCCCAAAAGATGCTGTCTCAGAATGTTGGAATCTGAATGGTTAAGAGAACCATCATGCTAGATAGTAAAGCAGCATGCTAGACAGTTAAGTAATTATGTAGACAGTCCTCAAAGCACATTAAGGACTCTGAACTTTATGCTTTGTCTTAACTACTTGCCTACTCTGCTGCTACTCTTCTGTGACATTTGTCAAATGCTCACTATCTATGGAACAGTGCATTCAGCACATATTTGATGATCAATTGGAAGTTTGGATATGATGGATCTATCATAGAGCCCATCCAAAGGTATTGGTTATGGTGGATTCAAAACAAAGCACCCATTCTTTCTAATTTTTCAATATTGTTTGTTCCTACTCATGGAGATTATTAGAGTAAGTTGCTGATTTAAAGGCAAAGTGCTATCCAGACTGTGTCATGCTTCAATATGAAACTACACCAAAGCACCAATACTCTATTAATTCCTTTTAAGTTTTACTTTCCCCAGCAGACAGCTAAGACATGGTTGTCTTTTGCTGGAAAATACATAGGATGGGCTTAGAAGGCATATAAATTTAAACAAGCATGATGTGTGGGTAGGAAGTACAAATTATGCAGAAACTACTTGAATTTGATTTTGCAAATGTGATTTACTGGGTCCAGGATTATTTATTTCAGTCAGACTTATACTTTTGGTATGTTTCACTTTCATGCAATGCTTCTACTCTGATTAGCCTTTCTTCACCCTATCATAAGAACATCAGGAATACCATGCAACATCATGCTTACAGAAGTAAAATGCTGCAAAAAAAAAAAAAAAAAAAGAAAGTTATAAGCTAGTGATCCTTTTTTAGATAATCATATCTCAAACTGTGTTATTATAAGTGATCAGTTTGAGATTTTTAAAAACATGTTGATCCCTTGAATGTCTTCTAAGAGAGGTCAGTATAAAAGAGAAATGTCTGCTTTTATTCAAACCTCATGGGCGTTCTTACAGTTAATGCAAAAACAGCTGAGTTTTATGAAGGCAGAGTCTTGCCAACAGATTCGTGTAAAATATTTTTCTTTTCTGTGCTCTCTTTTTTAGGCAGTAGAATGAGAGCCCTCAGAGAAGGCTTCCTGCAGCTGTCCTGGATTTTTAATCTCTGTATTCCTTTTAGGGATGGAATCGGGCATTTCCAAAGTCACAAAGAGAGTAGAGACACCTTTATTTGAGTGGCGCCAACTAATAAATCACAATTTTCCTTTGGAGTCACCAGCATCACCATTCCCTGATTACTTAGCCAACCATATTGGCAGATGAAAATATTATAAATGACACATCTCTTTCTTGGTTATTTCTTTTCTTTCTGACATTCTATAAATTCTCTTTGTTGAAGAAGACTTCCTCAGAAGGAAACTTAGAAATAAGGCACTGTGAATGAACTTTTCCTTCACCTTAAGAACACTTTAAATAAATAACAAATTTGTGGCAGTTTTCTCATTTCTTACCTCCTGAAGTAGGAAAGGAACACCTGTTTCAAATTCATGGATAATTTGTATAATGAATTTTCATTTAATTTAGACTACAGCATTAGTTGATTTCCCTTTTACCCCCTGAATGTGAAAATCCCTTGGAACTTCCAAAGTGAGTTATTTTTATTGGTAAAAATTAGTGAGGGAGGTGTTTCTGCCACAAGACTATATAAAGTAACTTTTATTTCTTTTGCATTTTCTCATTTTTCTCCACTATGACTCAATAGAAAGTGTAATCCTGACACACACACAAACCCAGAGAAATAAAATAGTTTTATGCATATATTTTTCTCATTGACTTCCATACTGCTAGAGATGTTTTTTAAAGACAAATTTATCATGTGATTCCACTGCTAAAAATCCTTTAGTAGATAATCTCCATTGCTTTCAGGGGGAAAAAGCAACAACAATCCTCTTATTATGCAAAAATGAATCCAGTCAACTAATAAATAGAAATATATAACTCATTATGCAGAGTTGCAACTCTATCAAAATGAATTGAGAGACATAACTTACCCAACATCATTCAATAAAGAAACAGTAGAGGGGGATTTGAGTCCAGATAGTCCTGTTGCTGAGTCTATGCTCTTAACCACTAATACAAATAGCTTCTCTTAATTTTGTAAGGGCTAACTCTTCATCTTCATGTCTCACAAATGCTCAGCTTTCACCACTCACTGCTGACATAACAAATTATGTACTTTAAGTTTCCTAATGTTCCATGACTGCCCTTTCCTCTGATCTCTTTCTACACATCACTCCCTTAGCAAAAAACATTCCCTTCCCACCTCAGTAATGCTTAAGGTAATACCCATCTTTCATTAATTTTTACATTTACTCTATGAAACTTCTAACAGTACCCTTATTTTATAAATGTGAAACTGAGATCCAAAAGATAGTTAATGTGCCCCGAAGTCACACAGTCAACAAGTAATAAAAACAGCACTAAGACATGTTAATTCCGACTTATAGTTCAGCTTTTTCTCATAGGAAATATTTTCTGCCATTTTAATCACTTTGCTTTTCCTCTCAAAACTATCTCTAGTTTCTCTATATCTATTCTGATTATTTTTATGTTTTTGCCCTCAAAATGGACATACTGAAGACTTGATTAAAATAGTACCATGAAGAAGGCTATTTAGAATTCACACACCATAGTAGTCCATGTCCTATTTGTTCATTCCCCCTGAAAAACAGCCCTATATTACTGCTTATGGTTATAATGCAGATCAGATAACAGTACTCAAGTCTAATTTAGCAGTACAGAGATCATATCTGTAACCTACCTAGCTCACTAGCTAGAGCCACTGCTCAATAAATCACTGGTAGTATTATCACTATCTTGAACTGTAGCCTTTTTTCTGGAACAATTATTTAATTAATAGATCCTATTCGATGCATGCATATGGATTTATACCAATGCATCAATTGAGGCATATGTTAGAGGTATAAACTGGTCTCTTTCAATTTCCTTATCAAAGTTTAGAGTTTGAAATCCATAAAATAAGAATAATAATATCCTTGCCTCCAGAGGTGGTTTAGAAGATCAAATATGATAATTCACCCAATATGCTTAGCACAATCACTGGCACCTAGACATTCTCTATAATAGTGGCTTAAGTGTTCTATTTTAATTAAGTTATTTTGTTGTTGTTCAGTTGCTAAGACATGCCTGACTCTTTGCAACCCCATCGACTGCAGCATGCCAGGCTTCCCTGTCTTTAACTATCTCCTGAAGTTTGCTCAAATTCATATCCATTAAATCAGTGATGCTATCTAACCAACTCATCCTCTGCTGCCCCCTTCTCCTTTTGTCTTCAATCATTCCCAGCATCAGGGTCTTTTCCAGTGAGTCAGCTCTTCACATCAGGTGGCCAAAGTATTTGGAACTTCATCTTCAGCATCAGTTCTTCCAATGAATATTCATGGGTTGAACTCCTTTAGGATTGACTGGTTTGAACTCCTTGCAGTCCAAGGATTCTCAAGAGTCTTAAGCACCACAGTTTGAAAGCATCAGTTCTTTGGAACTCAATCTTCTTTGTGGTCCAACATTCACATCCATACATGACTAATGGAAAAATCATAGCTTTGTCTCCATAAACCTTTGTTAGAAAAGTAATGTCTCTGCTTTTTATATGCTCTCGATCTAGGTTTATCAGAGCTTTCCTTCCAAGGAGAAAGCATCTGTTAATTTCATGGCTGTAGTCACTGTCCACAGTGATTTTGGAGACCAAGAAAAGAAATCTGTCACTTCTTTCACTTTCCCCTTTCTACTTGCCATGAAGTGAAAGAAACAGATGTCATGATCTTAGTTTTTGAAATGTTGTTTTAAGCCAGCTTTTTCACTCTCCTCTTTCACCCTCATTAAGAGGCTCTTTGCAGAGACATTACTTTGCCAACAAAGGTTCGTCTAGTCAAGGCTATGGTTTTTCCAGTGGTCATGTATGGATGTGAGAGTTGGACTGTGAAGAAGGCTGAGTGCCAAAGAATTGATGCTTTTGAACTGTGGTGTTGGAGAAGACTCCTGAGAGTCCCTTGGACTACAAGGAGATCCAACCAGTCCATTCTGAAGGAGATCAGCCCTGGGATTTCTTTGGAAGGAATGATGCTGAAGCTGAAACTCCAGTACTTTGGCCACCCCATGCGAAGAGCTGACTCATTGGAAAAGACTCTGATGCTGGGAGGGACTGGGGGCAGTAGGAGAAGGGGACGACAGAGGATGAGATGGCTAGATGGCATCACCAACTCGATGGATGTGAGTCTGAGTGAACTCCGGGAGTTGGTGATGGACAGGGAGGCCTGGCGTGCTGCAGTCCATGGGGTCGCAAAGAGTCGGACATGACTGAGTGACTGAAATGAACTGAACTGAAGAGGCTCTTTATTTCTTCTTCATTCTCTGCCATTAGAGTGGTATCATCTGTATATCTGAGGTTGTTGATATTTTTCCTGGCAATCTTGATTCCAGCTTGTGATATATCCAGCCTGGCATTTAACATGATGTACTCTGCATAGAAGTTAAATAAGCAGGGTGACAATATACGGCCTTATCGAACTTCTTTTCCACTTTTGAGCCATTCTGTTGCTCCATGACTGAGTCTAACTATTGCTTCTTGACTTGCATACAGGAGACTTCTCAGGAGACAGGTAAGATAGTGGTCTGGTACTCCCATCTCCTTAAGAATATTCCACAGTTTGTTGTGATCCACACGTCAAAGGCTTTAGTATAGTCAATAAAGGAAAAGTAGATGTTTTCCTGGAATTCCCTTGCTCTTTCTTTGTTTCAACAAATGTTAGTAGTTTGAACTCTGGTTCCACTGCCTTTTCTAAATCCAGCTTGTACATCTGGAAGTTCTCAGATCAAGTATTGGTGAAGTCCAGCTTGAAGGATTTTTGGTATAATCTTCTAAGCATGTGGAATGAGTGCAATTTTAAAACAGTTTGAACCTTCTTTGGCATTGCCTTTCTTTGGGATTGGAATGGAAACTGACCTTTTCCAGTCCTGTAGCCACTGTCGAGTTTTCCAAATTTGCTGACATACTGAGTGCAGCATCCATTGATACAGATAAGCACTGGAAAGCTTAAATTCTAAATCACAGTATAGTTTAGGATTTGATTTACATCTACTTGATTTACCTGATTTTTAAAAATATGTGGAAAGTTATTCTCAAACTTTAACCCATCCAGATTTTATCATATGTACTTTAAAAGGAGATAACAGAAACATGTTTAAATTTGAAAAATCAAGTTTTAGGTAATCAGTGTCTAGAACCATGAGTACCCACTATGTATTTAGAATATTCTTTGGTTCACAGTAAGTTCTCAATTAAGTTTGATTAAATAAATTAAAAGTCTTTGAAAATACTGTAAGTATAGCATTAGAAAGTTACAATATGTTCTGATTACCTCTTATTATAAGCCTTGGTTTCCCCATTTGCTTTTTTCAATTTATTTTTTTAAAATCCTAAGATAAATAGTGTTTTAAATATGCTTAGGTCAGTGCTTGAGCACAAACCGAACTGTTGTTTAGAGAGCAATCATTCATCTGAGAATAAGCGTTTCATTTTATTCTCGAAACTAATATAAGAAATTAATTAACATTATTAGCATTTCCATGATTATAGATTTTGCCACTCAATAGGGTGTCACACTTGCACTGAACTTAATGTAGTCCTGAGAAAGGTCTTGGAAAGTATAATGGAATTATTAAAATAAGACTCTCAGTTAAAAGTAAACACTTTTCTCAAAAGGAAGCATAAAGTAAGCCTGTTGAAAACAAATTTCTTCCAGCTCACCTCCAGATATTTATCTACCTTCTCAAGTCTTCCTTTCCAGAACTATTACTCTCTCTGGTTCTCACTTGTTAATACTCTGTTTTTATCGATGAAGTCTATGGATTGTTTCTTCTCTTTGTTCCATATTGGTTCATTCAAGGAAGCTATTCATTTCTCCCTTCCTTATTGTTTTATGTGTCTATGTCCAATTTTCCTGAATGCTGTGGTGAAACAGGCTTTATGTTGTAGTCTTTCAAAGAAATTAAAATTAAACTGTACACAGTTAAAGAAGAAAAAGAAGAATTATACTCGTAAAAGAAGAAAAACTTGTGCCACGCTATATTTTTGAATTATCCTTTCTCCTCACCTTCCTCCATTACCTTTACTCAGTCCCTAATGTTCCTATATATTTAACTTCTATGCAGAGTACATCATGAGAAACGCTGGGCTGGAAGAAGCACAAGCTGGAATCAAGATTGTCGGGAGAAATATCAATAACCTCAGATATGCAGATGACACCACCCTTATAGCAGAGAGAGAAGAGGAACTAAAAAGCCTCTTGAAGAAAGTGAAAGAGGAGAGTGAAAAAGTTGGCTTAAAACTCAACATTCATAAAACTAAGATCATGGCATCTGGTCCCATCAGTTCATGGGAAATAGATGGGGAAACAGTGGAAACAGTGTCAGACTTTGTTTGTGGGGGCTCCAAAATCACTGCAGATGGTGATTGCAGCCATGAAATTAAAAAACGCTTACTCCTTGGAAGAAAAGTTATGACCAACCTAGATAGCATATTCAGAAGCAGACACATTACTTTACCAACAAAGGTTCGTCTAGTCAAGGCTATGGTTTTTCCAGTGGTCATGTATGGATGTGAAAGTTGGACTGTGAAGAAAGCTGAGCGCCAAAGAATTGATGCTTTTGAACTGTGGTGTTGGAGAAGACTCTTGAGAGTCCCTTGGACTGCAAGGAGATCCAACCAGTCCATTCTAAAGGAGATCAGTCCTAGCTGTTCTTTGGAAGGACTGATGCTAAAGCTGAAACTCCAATACTTTGGCCACCTGATGGCAAGAGTTGACTCATTGGAAAAGACCCTGATGCCTGGAAGGGTTGGGGGGCAGAAGGAGAAGGGGATGACAGAGGATGAGAAGGCTTGATGGCATCACTGACTCGATGGACGTGAGTTTGAGTGAACTCCAGGAGTTGGTGATGGACAGGGAGGCCTGGCGTGCTGGCAATTCATGGGGTCACAAAGAGTTGGACAGGACTGAGTGACTGAACTGAACTGAACTGAATGTTCCTATTTATTATTATGTAAAGTAGTTACCAGTCTTTTTATTTTGCTTATCTGTAGGCCAACAAATTCCCTTAAAATTTGACCTATCACCTAAGGCTAACCAAACATTCTGAGCCTTTATCAAAGGGTTATCCTAAACCAAGAGGAACCATACCAAGATACACCAAAGTATTATCTCTTTGAAAGGAATCTTGGTGCCAACTGTCAAGACTGTTTTAAAGTCCACCACCGGTGCAATCTCTGGAGCCTCCTCAGGAACACCCTGAACACATGGTATCTAGAGATAGTATTCTGGAATCTGTAAATTGAAATGTAACCAGGCCTGACCTCTGGATGTCAAGAAGGACAATACTGTCAGCCAGTGATGGTTTACCCTTGTTTAACAAGTCTGTTCTTTCCAAAGATATAAAATCTATCCCTGTTGCTGAGTTCTCAGTTTGGCAATTCATATTTTACTTTAACTTTTAGGCAGATATCTGTTTTCTCCCTATTAATGGCTGTATAACCTCACTCTTACCTTCTGAACAAATCCCCACTTTGAAATTTCTCCAGGGTAGAAGAGAATCATTCGATCGGGATGAGACAAATCACTTACTTGAAGAAAACAAAAAGCTGTTTCCTTCACTTGCTTTCACTAACAAGAATAGAAAATTATGATTTAAAAAAAAAAAATCGGCAAGAGCTTGTTCTTATCGCATTTCATGCTATTTCTGAGTTTGTGCACTCCCAGCAGCCTTCCACAGTGTCAACCCATTATATACCTTAAAAAAAAAAAAAAAAACACCTTCCTCCATTAAACTTTAAGCTGTCAAGGATTACAACGAAAAGATGCAATTTTTTTCACTGCAGGAAAGGTCTGATTTAGTAACAAGCTATAAGCTAACAGAGCAGCAGAATCCACATATAATGTTTCTTAGAAAGGAGAAAAAAAAAACATGCTGCTTTTTTGTGTGCTCAACCTTGTTTTTTCTCTTTTCTTATAAATAAATAAATAAATATATATATATATATATTCCACTTAGCTTTCAACTACAAAGGAAAGTAGGAAGTGTTCTCCTCTTACATTTGTGGCTACAAATCTTGGTGTTCAAGCACTTCAGGCATCTAGTTGGTTTATGCACCTTTGTATTGGAGGGAGCACCACAGAGGGGGGAAAAATGTTAGTCCACATTGCCGTCTAGCTTTCATGTTTAATATTGATTTAATTAGTTATTTAATTCCAAACACCCTTATTATCCACTTGTTTGAAAAGGCTATTTACTTTCACCACAATGCATACATTAAAACAAGTGACTGAATAGAAAGCCAGGCTTGCGGCCTGGTGCTTTCTTGGTGCAGAAATGATATCCTCCTCCCCCACTTTCGCTCCAGCATCACAATGTCAAACATTCTGCACACATTCCCTAAGGAATCTGCAAGGCTAATTAGGGTGAGCTTCGCCATAAAGAATACAGTTGTTAAAACAGCTTCTGTACACACTAGAGTAATGAGCATTCTTTACACACGCTGTGATTTGTTACTGCAATTTGCAGTCATATATCTCTTAGGAAATAACTCATGTGTTGTTATTTATTGCATGTATGATTATTAATGATATATTAACAACTGTTGAAAGCAACTTATTTCACTTCAATAACTCATGTACTTAGCTCAATGTTTAAAAAGCTGGGGAGGAAATCAATTCTTCCAGAAAACTATGCTATTGTCTTTTTCTTCCTCTAGGATAGTTAAAAAAAAAAGTCCGAAGTCTGATAAATACAAGAAATATTATTTAACTTGCCTTAAAAAGATTTTATCATGGTTACAGGAGAGCATATTTTTAATACAGCATTGCTTACAATTTTTTTGAATCTTCCAATAATTTACTCCATCCATATAATCCAATGTCTGCTATTAGAAATAAAATTCAAATATTGTATGTCTATTATTAGTAGTAGTGAATAGGGACAAAATCATGTACAGAGTTATCTTTTCCTATTAATGCTACTAGAAGAAATATTTTGCTGCTCATTCAAACTTAATTCAAACATAGAGTTACCTAAATACTTCAAAATGCTGTGTTAGTAGCTTATCGTGCATTAAATATACAAGGAAGGTTAAGCTACTGACTTAAATATTATGTGTGAGACATCACACGTTCAGCATCGATGAAAGCTGAGCTTCTTACTGCTTCACTTTCAGCACTGACAGATTTTTACCAATTAACTACTACCCAAATGTCTTCTGATAATTGGAACATAGATTTAAGAGAGCCTTTGTTTCAGAAATTAGAAATATAGCATTAGATGTAAACTTTCATGACTCTGAGCCATTACATAGGATGATGTCAGGGTCTCAAGACCTGTTTTGGCTTACCTGAAATCATGGCTGCTTTGTGCCTGCATTCCCACAGGCATCTCTTCCACAGATATAAATTGCATTACAAGTGTGGCACATTTCCAGAGAGACAAAAGATTCTGTCTTTTGAAATATTCAGAGATCTGAAGAAAGCACTGCACTATACTCAGTTTCATTACCAAACACTCAGATAATGTCACAGATCTACATGATCCTAAAGGCAAATAAATGATTAATTCAGCTGTGATGATCAGAAAGGATGATTGTTGACACAAAGTGATGCCATGTGATGAGACAGCACCTTAGGTTGCTAATGACTCAAGTTTATAAAATCATTTCTGACAAGTGTTCATCTCATGAGCCTTTTCAAGCTCTTGTGAAACAGAGTTTTGCAAAGAATTTTGTTGGAGTCATTGAAAAGGATGATATTAAGTACTACCTTCTTTGAAATATAATCCATTGTGCAGTTTGCATGTGTGTATGCCAAAAAAATGGATTGCATTAAAAAGTCAACTCAAGGCATTCAGTTCTCAAAGGAAGAGTATGAAGCTAGAAGTATGAGGCAGAAAAATAGTATAACAATAAACAGGCAAAGAAACCAATCAGCAGGCAATGGGTATGAGTCTCTAGTCTCTAGCAAGACTGAAGGGACAGGACTGGAAGGGAAGCAACACATCTGCATATCTAAGGAGAATGATAACAACATCAGATGAAACAAGTGAATATCAGGACTGAAAAGGCTGCAGGAGTTTGCAAGCAGATGTCAAAAAGCATACAAGAAAATGTCAAGCAAAGTATACCAAGCAGCTAAAACTGGTTGCAGAGATTAGGGTGCTAAATATATGCATGATGAGAACACTACTCTGCGCCTTACAGACCCAATTGCTGCTTCACAAGCAAGAAGGGGAAAAGAGCTTCATAAATAAATTCTGCAAATAAAATTGGGATCAGGATGTAAACAAAGGTAGAAAGCAAATAAAACTCTGCTTGGAACTTGCTTCTAGAATCTCTGTGCCAGACTACTTAACCAGATAACAGAATGACCCTTTATTACATAGAAATTGTAAAATGCCCTAGGTCTGGAAGGGAAATACAGAGAGATGTCCAGAAGTAATTATTATAATTTCTAACTTTCAGAATATTTCTACTCTGTGAAATATTACAAATAGGAATTGGAATTACAGGACTGCTGATGACTTCATTACAAATCATATGGAAAAATTAAGTTTTCTGAGCTCAACCTGAGGTATTGTGTTTAATGTAATTTATGACATAACTCAATTCTAATTCCAAAGATTCACAAGTTTAACCAGGCATGAAAAATTTACAGATGCCAAGGTACCTGATTGACTGGGCAAAACCAATAAAATTCATAGGACTATTGCCACAGAGACATCCACTATTAGCTTAATTTTTAATTTAAATTTTTATTCTTATTGAGAAGCAAATGACAGCACAGAATCCTTCTCTCTTTAGAACATGACTAAATGAGTTATCATTCGCCAAGAATAATATTGCTGTACCAAGAGTTTTGCCTATATTCAGTGAGACTAGCAAAACATTAGTTATGAAAACAAAACAAAACTACACCATGGAGGTACCACAGGCTGCACCTTATTTCTCTTTCAAGGACAAACTACTTTGCAAGAGACCAGAAAATCTTAACGATATAGTCTTAAAGACTTGGCATCTAAGCTGCTATTGTGTGAGTTTCTCCTAAAACCATATCAGTCTTGCTCACCAAGATGGCAACAAACTAAATTCTCACTAAATATTTATTGACTTGAATTTACTGTATATTCAAATGCTTTGGGCCTTTTTTTTTTTCCTAGGGTTCCCTGGTGGCTCAGAGGGTGAAGTGTCTGCCTACAATACAGGAGACCTGGGTTCAATCTCTGGGTGGGGAAGATCCCCTGGAGAAGGAAATGGCAACCCATTCCAGTACTCTTGCCTGGAAAACACAATGGATGGAGAAGCCTGGTGGGCTACAGTCCATGGGGTCACAAAGAGTCGGACACAACGGAGCGACTTCACTTTACTAGGGCTGTACTCGCTCCTCAACTCCAAAGCTAATTCATAAGTGCAGAAGTGCAGTTCTTAATCAGACATTTCTAAAAGATCTATTTTCTCTGGGATCTTTTTATCAGCTTTAAAAAAGACATAAAACATTTTTGTCACAGAAGCATCACTTAAGTCGTCACTAGGATGGTGGTCATCTGGCCATCTCATTTCCTCTGAATCTGTCTTATCCACAGCATTGTCTTTTATAATTTCTTCATGCAGACCAGAATCACATAAGACATTTAATTTTTACAAGACTGAAATAGACTTTCTAGAAAGAATTCAATCGACTTGGAAATGATAAAGTTTTAATCAGTTAAAATATGATCAATAGACGGTTATATACAAGGTTCGTCAAAAAGGTCTTTGGGGGTTTTTCATAGCATCATACAGAAAAACCCAAACAAACATTTTGGCCAACCCAATACATACGTACTTACCTACCGTATGGAGTTTTTGTCAGCTGAAAAACTAAACACTATGCCCTTTTGTTACATCGTGACCTATCAGATGTCAGAGCAAACTAACCCAAAGTGAAATTGATGAAATGCTTCCACCACAGTGAGAAAAGCCCAGGAAACCACTCTTCATTACCACCCAATTCACCAAGGATATATGGTTGATCCTTGAACAGTGAAAGGATTATAGTTGCAGCCCTGCACAATTGATAACCCTCATAGAACTTTTGACTCTCCACAAAGTTTACTAATAGACTATTGTTGATTAGAGGGCTTCCCTGGTAGCTCAGCTGGTAAAGAATCTGCCTGCAATGCAGGAGACCCAGTTCGATTCCTGGGTCAGGGAAGATCTGCTGGAGAAGGGATAGGCTACACCCTCCAGTATTCTTGGACTTCCCTGGTGGCTCAGATAGGAAAGAATATGCCTGCAATGTGGGAGACCTGGGTTCAATCCCTGGATTGGGAAGATGCCCTAGAGAAGGGAACAGCTACCCACTTCAATATTCTGGCCTGGAGAACTCCATGGACAGAGGAGCCTGGCAGGCCACAGTCCATGGAGTTGCAAAGAGTCGGACACAGCTAAGTGACTTTCACTTTGACTGTTGATCAGAAGCCATATTAATAACATAAACAGTTAACACTTATTTTTATGTTATTTATATATCATATATTATATTCTTACCATAAAGAAAATATTATTAAGAAAATCATAAGGAAGAGAAAATACATTTATAGTATGTATATGTCTTAACAGAAAAAAAAAAAAATCCACATATAAGAGGACTTGTAAAGTTCAAAGGTCTACTTTACTTATAGGAAGAGTTAGGAAAAAAATTTCCAGAAGCAAACAGTAATGAGAAAGTAAAGAGAAACTATTTGTATAGAGCACAATCTCTCATTCAGACCAGATCATTCTCAGAAGTCTGGTTACTTCTGGCAACAGCTCGAAACTCCCCAGCTTTGTACTCTTAAAGAACTTCTTACGGCAGTACCCAGGGCTCTAACCAGCACCACCTTCTATCTTTTTTTTAATTTAATTCATTTTACTAAAAGTAAAAACATATGCAATGTAAAAGACAACTTGGATCCATACCATAGAGATAAAAGTCTCATTCCATTCCCATCCCTCACCTAGTCTGTCTTAGCATTCCCTGGCTAAAGAAGAAAAGAGGAGAGAGGATTTACACATTCACTTTTGCCTCAAGATGCAAAAAGTCTTTATTATTTTCTGAAGAAGACTCTTCTATGGTTGTAAATGCCATCTGAAATTTTATCTTTCTTACCTATTCTTTTGCTTCCTTCTTTGTTCACTGTTGCTCTGATGCTGGGAGGGATTGAGGGCAAGAGGAGAAGGGGACGACAGAGGATGAGATGGCTGGATGGCATCACTGACTCGATGGACGTGAGTCTGGGTGAACTCTGGGAGTCGGTGATGGACAGGGAGGCCTGGCGTGCCGTGATTCATGGGGTCGCAAAGAGTCGGACACGACTGAGCGACTGATCGGATCCGATCTTGCTCACCGTATCTGATCTTCTCTGTAGAGCTGCTCTTATTAATACTCCACAGCTTAATAAAAAGCACCATGTTAATAATCCTCAAATCTGTATCTCCAGCTCAGAATTTATTTCTCAATCTCAGGTCTATCTCTCTGACTTGAATGTTCTGCCAACATTGTAAATCCAACAAACCAATTCACTATACCTCCTATTGTCCCCAAAGATACACTATTTTAAAAATTGAATAAATTGCATTGTATATGAGGTGATAATTGATACAGAAAAATATCAAGCAGGGAAAGGAAAAAGGTGGTATCAGGGAACAAGGGTAATAATTGCTATCAAAGAGTATCTTTAACCATTTCTTCTTTCTGCTTATCTCCTGCTTCCCTTCTACTTAAATTTCTTACTTCTTCAAACTGCATTTTTTAAAGAGTAGCTATGACCTTCTCCAGCACGTTGATCATAAAACTGGTCCTTTGGAAATATTTTCATTGTCCTGTGGAAATATATTAATTCCTCTCAAAATTTTTAAACGCCTACACCTATGTTAGAATTAAGCCCAACTTATTTTGTGTGTTCAAAAAATTTCTCCAAATATTTTCTCTAATACATCTACAACATCAATTCTAGCACATAATTGACTGAGGACCTACTAGGTGTCAGGGGCTGTGTTATATACAGGAAAATTACAATAATTCGGATATAGTCTCTACTCTAAGAGTTCAGAATCTGGTAAAGATGGATAGCAAACAACAAATATCCCAAACCTACCAGCTTTGATCTTTCCTTCTAAATTTTACTCATAGTGTTTTCCTGCTCTGGATTGACATCCATGCCCAAGCTTACTCCAATCTTATTCATCTTTCAGAGCTCATTTATAGATATAACCAGTCTCCTCCCTCCAAGGACGCTTCAATGATTAGGGTTATTTACAAAACTCCTACACAGAATTGGTCATTGGTACAATGAACTTTGGCACTTGTGCCAATATTAAAATTTGTCTACTGAAAATCCACTCTTCCTTCTTCTACATTAACAGATGCTAATTTTACTCCAAGAAGAAATGCGCCCACCTAAAGAATTGTTTCCTCCCCTGCTTTGCTGATGGTGGTGACCAAAGAGAAGTGAGAATAAGGACTGGACAGAGGATTCCAAGGAAGTTCTTTAGAAGGGGATTGACTGAGATGCTTATTGCTCTGTTTTGCTCTGCCCTTCTTCCTCCTTCTTCTTGCCTACAACAGAGATATGAAGGCTGAAAATCCAATAGTTATTCTGGATCAGGAAATTACTTTGAATATGAAAACCCTGCACTAATAATTATTGAGGAGAAAGACTGAAGATCCCAGATTTGATCATGGTGGGGTGGCCACACCAACTCTTAATAAATACCTTTGGCTTTCTTTAACATGAAAGATAAATAAAACACTCTTTAATCTGCTAAGGTTTTATTTGGGTGGGGGAAAAGAATATTTCATTTCCCTTACCCAAATACAATCCTACCAGATTTGGCACTATTTAGCCTCAAATTCAGTCATTAACAACACACTTGTTGTGCATTGGGCATTTCTTATATACCAGATATTTTGCTCCATACGGATGACACAAAGACAAATGAGAAATGATTTTTGCCTTCCAAGATCCCCCCACATGCAATAGGAAAGTTAAACAAGAAAAAAAAACAATTGATAAATGCAATGGACAGAAGCACTGTGGTTGAGGCAACTCTCAGGTGCTATGAGAACTTTAGGTAAGCATGTGAAAGAAAACGCCCCCAAGGAAGACACCTGAGCCAAGCCCCAAATGCATCCGGAATTACCCATGAAGTGAAAGGGAGGGTAGTGAAAGTGGGGCTGGACAAGTGGCCAGAAGGCAAGTTATAAAATGCTTTTTATGCCCTGCTCAGGAATTTAGGGCTTTACCTGCACATATTTAGAAGACACTGAAGGGTTTTCAAAAGGAGGAATAAAATAAGACATATTTTGGATCCATTCATCTAGAAATTATTTGTTGAAAACTTTGAAAAGAGAAAGATCACTTAGAAAGCTGCTAGAAAAATCGTTATACTTTTCTAGAAAATAGGTACGCTGGTCAAGGAAAAAAGACTCCATTGAAAAATTATTTGAGAATTATTATTGACACTATTTCACAGGGATTCGTTTTGGGAGCTGACGGGAGAGTAGGGAGAGTGAGGTATGATTTAGGCTATGGTTTCTGAGATAATGGGAATGTCACCACCTAAGAGGGGGAGGATAGGAGGAAGGGCAGCTTTATTGAAGATTGTAAGAAAACTAAAAGTTCAGTGGGACTGTGGTGATCTTGAAGTGGTATAAGATAGCCTAGTGGACGCTTAGAGTGGTGGTTATATATAAATACCTGAGTTTATATACAAATACATGATAGAGGTTTAGGCTGGATTTAGAATTATCAATGTCTATATGATGATAAATGGGTACAAGAGAAAACACCCAGAGGATGAAATTATAGGAGAAAAGGATGAAATTATAGGAGAAGACTTCTGCAGAGCTTCACCTATCAACAGAACAGCAAAGGACAGAAAGGCCATGCATGGAGACAGAGTATATATCCAGAGAAGGAAATCAAGAGAGAAGGGTGAATTAAAAGAAAGTTTCAGAATGTGGGCAGGGGTAAAATGTTGCAGATCAGTTTAATGCTATAAAGCTAAAAGTTAAAAAAAAAATTTTTTTAAAGTATGTTACATTTGATTGACCACAATTGCCTATGCTGCTGCTAAGTCACTTCAGTCGTGTCTGACTCTGTGTGACCGCATAGACGGCAGCCCACCAGGCTCCCTCGTCCCTGGGATTCTCCAGGCAAGAACACTGGAGTGGGTCACCATTTCCTTCTCCAATCCATGAAAGTGAAGAGTGAAAGTGAAGTTGCTCAGTTGTGTCCAACTCTTAGCAACCCCTATGGGCTGCAGCCCACCAGGCTCCTCCGTCCATGGAATTTTCCAGACAAGAGTACTGGAGTGGGGTGCCATTGCCTTCTCCGACAATTGCCTATAGAGCTCTTTCAATGACTTGTGGAGCAAGACCCAAATTAAAGTGAGTTGAAAACAAATGGGATATCAAAGTATTGCACTATAGCTCAATATTCTGTATATCACATCCTGTATCCTGAATTAAACTACAAATTTCTAGAATGCAGTGTTTATACTACTTTTCTATCCTATTTCCATCCCATTTTATATGTATATATATTTATGTGTGTGTATATGTACATACTTACATATGTGTGCATGGATGTGCATAATCAATTATGCATATATTTGTGTATAAATGTATGAACATATGTGTAGATATATATTTACCCTGTATATTTAACAGTGGCTGCAAAAATATCAATGAGCAAGGTTAACTTAATAAAGATACACATAAAGTCCCTGAGTCTCCAAGCCCACTCTGGCAGCACCGATACTTTTAGTCACTGTTATTTCTTTTTTCCCATCTCTCCTAAGCAATATCCAACCTGTTTTTGTCATAGTCTTTTGTGTAAATCAAATATGTAGCCTGATGTTTCTCTTTGCTCCCATTTTTTTCCCTTTCACATCTTCATAGTCTTTCCTCCTCTTCTCAGATCATGTGCAGTCTGCCTTCAACAGCTGGCATTTATAGAGCTATAAGTTTCCATAACTTCTCCAGGAGCTCTGCATGCACGAGCATGCCAAATCAAGCCCTTAAGCTATCCTGCAAATAATTTCTACAGTAAATTTCGTTTGTAATGACCTGAAGTTGAGTTTGTATCCTTTAGGAAAAAGCTCTATCTTCTCACAGAACTCACAAGCTCTCTCCTTGCAACGTTAAACTCAGATTTTAAGAGTATAATTAGTATACATATGGAATTTATGGCACAAAAAGTATAACTGATTAAAACAAATGGAATCACTTTAAAACAACAATGAAGCACAAACATACTTTTGTTCTGAAAACCCCTTATTCCTTACTGTGTCTCTGGGTTTAGCGTTCCCTCTAACCACAATATGGTATGTTTGGGGCTTCTATTATCTGTTTTGGCATTTCACACATGGAACACCTGCATGAGATAAGTTCCTTGACTCTACAAACAGCTTGCAGGATAAGAATTTATTATTGAATGAGTCTTATTCATGCTGTTTAAATGAAAGGAGGAGCTCCACTAATGGTTTCTTCAGTTTAGTAACTGGAATATTTTATAGTTTCATCTAACTTTTATCTTCCCCCATCTGCTTAAGTGGCTTTATTCTCGCAACTTGAGAATTTCAAGGCTCTTTACTAATAGGATGTTAAAAAGTATTGCTGCACTTTTTGTTTTCCCTGCCACCTTTTTTTCCCTCCTAATAGTCTGCTTTTGTTCTTCTCAGAGGCCTTTTATAAACCTTTCCTTTTCCCTTGATATTCTCCAGTCTAAAACAGTTCCAAAAACCGTATGAAGTCACAATGGAAGAAGAAGAGTTCGAAGAATGAGAATTTAAGTGGAGGATGAAGAAGCAATGAGTTTGAGTAAACTCCGGGAGTTGGTGATGGCCAGGGAGGCCTGGTGCGCTGCAGTCCATGGGGTCTAAAAGAGTCAGATACGACTGAGCTACTGAACTGAACTGAACTGAAGAAGTAACCCCATTTTAAGGAAATACAGTCTACATTGCCTCAGCCAATGTGGTTCTCTAAACTGTTCAATCAATAACACCCCTCAACGTTTTCACCTTCTAAATCTTTCCCCCATGCTTCACTCTTGTGAATCACGGACATCGTGGTATCTTACAGTCTTAGAAAAGCAGGAAACTAAAAACATCATCAAGTGTGTTTGTTCATATGAGTCCAAGAAATGATGGGGTCGGAGGGCATTCTGTCCTCACTTTCTCCAAGAAGTTCTAATTCCTATTAGCACAGTGTAAGGCATTAGTCCCCTCAGAGCCCATGGTGGGCTAATTAACCGTCATGCCTTCACTTTCCTTTCTTAGCTTTCAATCTACCACAAAGGAAATATGTGCCTTGTGGGGAGGGGAGGGGATGGGAGCTGGGGAAGATGGGAAGGTATTAACCGAAAGTTTGATTTTTAACATTTGCCATTTTCCATGGTGTAAATATACCCACCATGGTTAACTTTAATATAACATCAATTTATGAACTGGCTGCTGGATTTTTGTCAATTTAACAATCAGCTCTCAGAAACTGTTATGAACTAGCCCCTGCACACCACTGCCAAGAGTGTTATATAAAAAACTTTGAGGAGTAATACCACATTTCCCTTTCTACCCGACTCATTATTCTACCCTATGCTTTCTGTCTGACTTTCTTAGGGCCAGCAATAGGCAAACTCACAAAGTTAGAACTCAGTTTTGCTTCACCTTTCAATTTGCCTGACTTTTCATCACTTAGCAGTGTCCATTGCTTAGCTATGGATTTAGCAATCCTACAATACACTCTCACCTCCATTAAAATCACTTGCCTGCTTAGCATTCTGTCACTGAGACCTAATAACTTAAGTGAGCCAATAAACTCACAAATGAGCTAATGGGCACTAAGTGTTAATAGAGATAATGGCTTGGTTCTGTATTCTGTCTAGTGTTATCTGCAATATAGAGAGTGATAGTCTGAATTCTTGTCCTGGCTCTGAAGAGTGACTCTGAGGCACCATAAGGCATTAGGAAAACAACAGAGCTTTTCATCTGTCAGGTCAATTCTCAAATGTTACCCTGGACATTCAGTCCAAGTTCTTCCAAAACAGGCAGGGAAAACTTTTGTGGGGAGAAGCTGTTATCTTCGATTATCTTACTCAACTTTTCTGGCATTTCAGAAGCATTTTATTCATGATTTCCCTAAAATCTTGAGCAGAACCAAAGCTTGTCTCCCTTCCCTCTATAACCAACATTTTTACTCCTCTCCACACCTACGCTTCTTCACGGCACACTGGTTGCTGCCCTTCCTTCCTCCTGAAAGTCCTTATCTTATTGAGATTGTACTAAAAATTTAGCTCTTTCAAAAGGATTTTCCTAATTCCGAGCCCACTTTATCTCACCTTCATTTTTAGGCCTGTATACACAATTGTCTTACTAATTAGATGATCCAGAGCAAGTGACCTCAACATTCTGTGCCTTCAGTTCCTCATCTTTAAAATGATAATGAGGAACTCAGAGGTAGAATGTGAAATGCCTGTAAAAGAGTAACTGCACGTAGAATGACTTTGCAATAAACATCAGCTTGTAGTGGTCGCAGTATTATCAAGTACTAGTTTCTCTCCATATTCAATTCAAATTCTTAGTTCTTTGAAATCAAAGAGACTATGTCTTAACTCTTTTGTATGCTAAGCCTCTCTCTTCATACCTGGCATTCAGTAGAGGCTTGATGAATATTTATTGACTAACACAGGGTAGCTAGCAATTTTTGTCTAGTCAAATTGTATGCATATTTTTGGTCTTCCAAACTAAATTGCAAATTTTTATATGCCTTTTACTTTTTCATATTTCTCAAAGAACGTAAAGCAGTTCAAGAGATCTCCTCAGAAATAACATTAGTGAAAGAATTGAGTATGAAATGGTGTTAACCCTAGTTGAACTAAATTCATTGTGTTCTCCTACCATTTCTTTCTTTTTCTGCGGTGGTTGTAGCATTCAGGATAGGAGCTGCCAGGGCAGAAGCTATATTTGATTTATGTTTGACTTAAATATTTAAAAGTGTTGAATAGGTTTTCAGCACTCAGTGAACAGTAACGATAACAATAATAAAGATAATAACTGCAGTAAGCTGGTTAAACAAGAATCAGGCACCAAGACTGGCAATTCTATCACAGCTGGGGAAATGAAGCTTGGTTACTGTTTGGAGAAGGAAAGCCACTTTCCTATTAAACTTAGGATACACAAGCGACTGCAAACAAATAATGATGAGTCAAATAAATTAAGTGGAAAATATGTAACTGAAAGTTCTCTGTATCAGGATAATGTTTTAAATAAATATTGTGAACTATCTACCCCACATAGATGGGCTGTAATTAAGGCAATCTGTAATAGTATTCAAGCTGAATTAGAGGCTTGATCCTAGGAGATAAAAATAATATTTATATTGGAATTTAAAGGACTTCAAATTCCCATCAATCTCTACTATATTCCTGTAGATAATTGGCACTATTAAAATAGGAATAGAAAGAAAAGAAGTCACTGAAAACAAAGAAGACAAAGAAAGGATAAATAAGATCATGAAGTAGGAAACCATCCAAACTGAACTCAGTATCTTTTCCACAATTAAAAACAGGAGGCAAAAGTGTTGGGGGGAAAGTGGTATCAAACTGACATCACTCTTTTATTAATATCTATTCATTCTACAACCACTTACTAAGTTATTATTGTACTAAATACTGTGGTAAATGCTCACATGTCATAAACATCTTGAAATACCCATCTTCAGGCATTATTTAATGCTCATGAATGAATCAAACTTAAATTATACTTTGATTCTATGCCAAGTTAACTTTTCCTGTGAGCTATGATTATCAATATAACTATTGAGTCTCTACCATATATCATATATTGTAGTAAACCTCCCCTGCTGCTAAGTCACTTCAGTCGTGTCCAACTCTGTGCAACCCCATAGATGGGAGCCCACCAGGCTTCCCCGTCCCTGGGATTCTCCAGGCAAGAACACTGGAATGGGTTGCCATTTCCTTCTCCAATGCAGGAAAGTGGAAAGTGAAAAATGAAAGTGAAGTCGTTCAGTCGTGTCCGACCCTCAGCGACCCCATGGACTGCAGCCTTCCAGGCTCCTCCGTCCAAGGGATTTTCCAAGCAAGAGTACTGGAGTGGGGTGCCATTGCCTTCTCCGAAACCTCCCCTACACTCTATGAAATAAGTACTAATGTAACCTTTTTGCATATGAGGAATCAGGAAGTTTAAATAAATTCTACAATGTCACACTGCTAAAAAGTGGCAGAGCTGGTGTTTGAAGCCATGCAATCCTCACCATTAAGTATGCTGTATTAAAACAAGTGTTGAAGTGTTAGTGAAAGTTGTTGCCGTTCAGTTGCTAAGTCATGTCTGACTCTTTGCACCCCCATGAACTGCAGCTCACCAAGCTTCCCTGTCCTTCACTATCTTGCAGAGTTTGCTCAGATTCATGGCCATTGAGTCCATCTTATCCTCTGCCACCCTCTTCTCCTTGTGCCTTCACTGGTTCCCAGCATAAGGGTCTTTTCCAGTGAGTCGGCTCTTCACATCAGGTGACCAAGTATTGGAGCTTCAGCATCAGTGCTTCCAGTTAGTATTCAGGGTTGATTTCCTTTAGGTTTGACTGGTTTGACCCTCTTGCAGGCCAAGGGACTCTCAAGAGTCTTCTCCATCACCACATTTTAAGGCATTAATTCTTCGTGCTTAGTCTGCTTTATGGTCCAACTTTCACATCCATACATGGCTACTGGAAGAACCATAGCTTTGACCAAATCTTTGTCAGCAAAGTGATGTCTCTGCTTTTTAATATGCCATCTAGGTTTGTCATAGCTTTTTTCCAAGGAGCAAGTGTCTTTTAATGTCGTGACTGCAGTCACCATCTGCAGTGATTTTGGAGCCCAAGAAAATCTGTCACTGTTTCCACTTTTCCCCTTCTATTTGCCATGACGTAATGGGACTGGGATGTCATGATCTTAGTTTTTTGAGTGTTGAGTTTTAAGCTAGCTTTATCACCTTCCTCTTTTACCCTCATCAAGAGGCATTTTTTAGTTCCTCTTCACTTTCTGCTATCAGAGTGGTAGCATCTGCATATCTGAGGTTATTCATATTTCTCCTGGCAACCTCGATTCCAGGTTGTGATTTATCCAGACCAGGATTTCACATGATGTGTATATGTTCTGCATATAAGTTAAATAAACAAGGTGACAATATACAGCCTTGTCATACTCCTTTCCTAATTCTTAACCAGTCAGTTGTTCCATATAAGGTTCTAAGTATTGCTGTGAAAGCTATTTGGGCGCTTATTATGTACCGAGTGCTCTAAACATGTTAACGTCACTGATATTCACAGTAAGCCTGTGATGTACGTACAGGCGAGCAGCTCAGAGAGGTTACTTCTTCAACAGCACGTAGCTAGTAAGTGAAGTTAAGTTTTAAGCCAAGAAGGCTATCTGGTTCTAAAACCTGTGCCTATAAGCACTGCACCATGCTGCCTCCATCTGAGATCGTTTCAATTCTTGTATGTGCAAGGCTCATTACTGCACAAATACTCTTGGCCACACCACTGTCATGGCAGACGTCTCAGCAGAGAAAAAATGTTCAAATTGAAGCAGTAAATGCCCTAGTTCACTAAGCCTCCTTCTCCTTTATTCGTACTTCATGACTACAAAGTTGAACCATATTGCAGCCCCAATCAACAATAATAATATTCAGGAGACTGACATGGGATTGGGCATCAGATGATTACATGTATGATGGAAGAGAGAGTGAGCCTTCAAAATCCTTTCTCCATCATAGCTTAAAGAAAAAACACTTTTTTTTAGAGAGTTCAAGGAAGAAACACATACAATCAAGGAGGCCAGAAAAGGAAGACGCCAGAAAAAAAATTTAAATGCTAAAATGTAAGTGGAATTTGGAGTTAAAACAATTTTGTACATAAAGACACATTAAAAGAAACAAAATATAGTAGGGATAACATGGAAAAGACACTGGGGACATGTATCAACTTGAATAAACAGAAAACATTAAAAAAGGAAAATAAATGTGTAGTCATAAAAGATAAGGGGGATAAATTCTATACATGAAAATATATCATGCATATATATATATGGTTCATATTTCTAAGGAAAAGAACAATGTTTCTTAATAAGGCCCTTAAAAAATGAAATAATAAAGATCTGAATTTGTATATTAAAATTATAAATTCCATCATATGGAAACTAAGTGATATGGATCAACCAACATCACAACATATTCTGGAAGAGTTGCTGGACTTTAAAGTACAAAAAACTAATTCTAGGCAGACAATAAAAATAAAATATATAACCAATTAGAGAAAAGAATAAATTGCTGAGGGAAGGAAAAGGTGGTCTAAATTATTTAGTCCTCAACAACAAATAATTAATAAATAGTCTCTTAATAATTAAGGCAACAATGAGAAATTACATAAGAGCCCAGGCTATACAATCCCCGTTCAAGCATATTCAAGAACTACTTAATCACGAGATCAAACCTGACCAAGATTAGTCAAAATAAAAGACCAGGAGTGAAACTTTTAGAAATATAGCAATGATGATTTCCAAGGGAAGGGGTGGTGGAGAGGAAAGATTTGGAAGTTTGGGATTAGCAGGTGCAAACTATTACATATAGGACAGATAAACAACGAGGTGCATGGAACTATATTCCATATCTTATAATAAACTATAATGGAAAAGAATATGAAAAAGAATATAATGTATAACTGAGTCATTTGGTTGGATAGAAAAAATTAAACATGGCATTGTAAATGAACTATTAACTCCAATAAAATTAAAGAAAAAAATTTTAAAATGGTGAGCACTGATTCCATGCACATAAACTAAATAATGGTAAGGAAATATGGGTATTATTATTACTTGTCAATTATATAATGATATAAATGACAAAACAGAAAGAGGATGAGAGAAGAGGAAGTTTGATGAAGTGAGTGCATAATTATTTCCTCAGGGAGAACTCAATATATATTTTCTAATTTTTTGAAATAAATTTTACTAATAAAAGTTAATAATAATCATAATATCAACCAAAACTAATATATTATGTACTTGTAGGTGACAGTAACAAAAGTATAAGTGAGTTAATTTTTTTTATATATTGATGTAGGGATTCGATTAATCTTCTAAAGTTAATAAATTAAGAAGTATATATAGTTAAACAGACAAGAAAAACTTGAAAGTTAATAAACATTCCAAGTCACAAGAAAAAAAGTACATAAACAGAAGCATGATAAAATACAGACTTCAGCAAAAAGACTGAAAATAAGGAAATATGAAATATTCATTAGATATGAGAGAAGGCAATGGCACCCCACTCCAGTGTTCTTGCCTGGAGAATCCCAGGGATGGGGGAGCCTGGTGGGCTGCCGTCTACGGGGTCGTACGGGGTCGTACGTGGTCACATAGAGTCGGACACGACTGAAGTGACTTAGCAATATTTTTCACATCAATGAAGCCAAACAGAATAAAATAATTTATTAAGAATAAAAGATAATCTAATTGGATCAACAAGAAAGCTCAGTCCCATAGCAAATTAAACTTTTAAAATAAAGTGTCTCTAAAGTAATAAGGGCTCTGCTGGCTCAGACAACAAAGAATCTGCCTTACAATGCAGGAGACGCAGGTTCAATCCCTGGGTTGGGAAGATTCCTTGGAGAAAGAAAAGGTGACCCGCTCCAGTATTCTTGCCTGGAGAATTCCATGGACAGATGAGCCTGGTGGGGTACAATCCATAGGGTTGCAAAGAACTGAACACAACTGAGCAACTAAAACTTTAATTTTCAAAGTAACATAAGAAACAAATAGGAAAAGGCATATTGGGAAAATGCTAAGAAAAAAGAAGGCAAAATATGTTACATTAGTAGTAGAGCTGAAGAGGAGGAAAAAGAACACCAAAGGAGTACAAATAGGTGGTTTAATGAAAATAGAAGATACATAAGAGCAGCACAGCATTTTAAACACATTTTTGAGCTCATTTGGTCAGAGACCAAATGAATGTGTATAGATATTCCTAATAAAATATATTTTTATGAGTAAAACAGCATATGGTTTAGGTTACAAAGAAAACTTAAAGTGATTTTTTTAAACAAAGAGATTAGAGAAATTCTCTGCTTATAATACAGTGCAGTTATGATAACAAAAAAGGAAAAAACAATATACCAAATCTTTAAAGATTCAGAAGTTCTATATTTAGCAATTCATGAGTTTAAAAAAAGTATAGAATACCAAGAAAATAACTTTGAAGTCATTATATATCAGAACCTATGAAAACTAAGATTGTAATCAAAAAGAAATTAACATGTTTTAATAATCACCTTTCTTAACTACCAAGGATAAAATAATTTAATAAAATATTCTATTGAGGAAATTTTAAAAGTAGCAAAACAAGAAAATAAGAAAAGTAAAAGGAAGGAATTACTAGTGATAAATGCAAAATTAATAAATTAGAAAATAGAGAAAGTGTAAAAAAGCAAATTCATTAATTGAGGTATTCATATAAATATGTATTATTAATAACTGAATATATATTAGACATACATGCAAATATTAATCAATATGCATATATACATAATATTGAATAATATTCACAGAAAAGCACATGTAATAAAAAATAAAAATTCAATGTGTTAGCAACTATATATTATATATCTATACTATGTATTATACACATACATTATATATGACTATATACATTTATAAATTTAAGAATATGTATGTGTGTCCCTGCATGTGTATGTATGTGTGTATGTATAAACTCATCTTGGAAAAATAAGATAAGGAGAAAGCACATACAATAAATAAAATAAGAAAAATTAGAATTTGTTAATAAATACAGATGAAGAAAAAAATGAAAATAATTATGAGAAAATACTTGTCACACACTAAAGATAAACTTAAATGTGTGAAAAGGATGATGCTTTTTGTGATAACAGTCATAATTGTTCCTAAAAACAGCAAAAGTCAAATTAGGTAAAGGCAGATTTTCTAATTTTCTTCGGGGAAAAATTAGGACAAATATTTATTCATCCCTAACTGTAAACAAGCCAGTCCTTTACTAAAGAGTTTCAGTGATGAATTCTAAACATCCCCTGAAAAAGAGAAAAATTATAAAGTTATTTTAAATATTCTAGAAAGCATAAAAACATAGCTTCCAAGTTTATCTTTTATGAAGCCAACATAAAATTAATGTTCTAAATCTGAAAAAACATCTTTCCAGATTTAAAAAGGTGGAAAAAACTACAATGGATACTACTTTTGTATATAAAACAAAACAAAAATTCTTAGACTATTAAAAGGATAGAACAAGATTAATAAGTTTTATTAAAGGAATATAAATATCCTTATATAAAACATATACAAGGATATGTTATAAAATGTCCTTATATAAAATATATCAATATATATTAAAATATTAGAAGTAAGAAAATAAAAACAAATGATTATCTTTGTACACAGGAAAAAGTCATTTGATAAACAGAATTTTGGTTTTTAATAAAATTGTGTAAAATAACTGGTATTTTGTCTAAGTTAATCTGTTTGATATATATGTCTGAAAGCAAAATCCATAAGCATAGTGAAATATTAAAAGCATCCTCATTAAATTCAGTAACAATGAAATAGGATACTTACTAATATCACTACTATTTAAATACTTAATATTACCCTAGGAGTATCAGATGCTATAGACCTTAAAAACTTTTTAGAAACTTAAACTGATTTTAAATATAAAAGATGTAAATACTGGAAAGGATAAAGCAACGTTCTTTTCAGATGATTATACAACTAGAAAAAGTAAAACAATTAAAATTAAAAGCAATAGAAATATTAACCCAGGGAGCCAAATCCAAATAAATAATACACGAAAATGAATTGTTTTCCTAGAAACAAACATATCCAGCTATTTTTAAAAAAGAGAAATAAGAATCTCATCTTTAAAATAAGAATAAATATCTAGATATGAAGTTAATTACATAACGTGAGAAACCTCTTTGGAAAAAATGTTTTAATTCTACTAAAGGATATGTATTTCTAAAAGGCTTCAAAAGGAAAAATGACAAAAATTATTCCTGCACAGATTTAATACTGCAAAATTGTAAGTTCAAACTAAATTAATCTACAGATTTCACAAGATCCAAATAAAATACCAACAGCCTTATTTTTGGAAATTGAGCTAGCTGATTCTAAATTTCTTATGTAAAAATAAACATGAAAAAATTGGCAGCCAGTTTCTGAAAAAATAAGATGCAGTGAAGGAGAATACCTTCATAAGATAGTAAAATATATCTTAATACAACTAAGTATTTGGTGCTAGTGTCTAATTAGGAAGCTTGAGCAATTAAATGAAAGAAACAGTCAAGAAAGAAACAGAAATACAAATGAGAATTTACTGTATGATAAAGTTGGCATTTCAAATCAATAAAAAACAAATAACTTTCTGAATAAACATGTTGGGACAGCTAGCTGGCCATAAAGAAATTATTATGGCCTTAAGGGTAGACCCTAGTAAATTCCAGATGTATTGACGATTTAAACGTAAAAAGAAAACTTTTAAGTACTAAAACATTACATTAAAAATAGTTTTGACATGGAAATACTCTTTCTAAATAAGAGTAACCATCTAAAGCAACATTAGAAAATATTAATAAATTTGACTACATAAAAATTTATATATTCTATTTCCCAAGCCCCATGATATGAAGACTTAAATAAAAATATTTTATAAAGCTTTTTAAAGAAGATAATTTTTACTTATAATAAACATATATATTTTTTATACATTCTAACTGATGTAGAAAATAGGCACACACAGAAGGAAAATGTAGTCAGAAATTTAACTATAAATTTATCTAAGCTGTGACTCAGTAATGCAGCTTCAAAGCATTTATCCAGCATTTATATATACATCTATAAACAAATAAAAACAATGATGTTCATTGCAACATCCTTAGAAAGAACAAAAATCTGTAAAAATCTCTAAATGCCAAGTAGTCATAAATGGGTTAGATCAATTTCAGTCTACTCATAAATGAAATAACTCTGCAGCCATGAAAAGCAAGGCAAGCTATAGAGCTGATAATGAAAATATCACCAAAATATGTTTTCAAAAAGATAAATATTTTATGTCTACATATATTTGAAAATTGTTTAAAATACAAAAGACTCTAATCTGAAAATTGGGACTACAGAACAAGGATGGAAGAAGAGTTGCTTTTCATATTATAACCTCTTTACTGTTTGGAATTTTTTGCATATATATGTATTTAAATGTGTGTATTACTTTTTAAATTTAAAATATTAAAAAATATTAAACCCGGAAGTTAAAGTAAGCATTACTTAGATTCTTTATAAACTTCGTATTTTCATGATTTGACAGTGACGGATACATTTTACAAAAGTTTTAAAAGTCTGATAACAACACTTCATGTCATAATTGTCATCTTACTATTTGTCCCCTCAAGGCAAAAATAATTTTGAGGGTCAAGGGAAGGTAAAGAGATATTCAGTGTTCAATGTAATCTTTTTAAATTCTAATCATGCAACTGCAGACGATTCCTACACATAAATGAGGCTGCAAGAATTTAATAGCATGCATGTAATTTAGAGAAAACAGTAGAGGAATTAAATTCAGACAACTTGTTTTGAAGCTGCTGTACCACTTATTTGAGCAAGTTATTCCATCTTGAAAATTCTCAACTAAGCAACAAAATAGAGATATGGGTAACAACTTCATAATGTAGCTGAGAGGATTAAATTATGACATAGTAAATAAAGAGTAAAGATGCCCAGATTTTAGTGTGATGGGATAGTTATAAAAAGAGATTATCTTTGTGGTATTGTCTACAGCAGCATCTTCAGACCAGAAAATGGTTAGAGGTCTCAACAGATCCAAAGTAAATACTAAAAAGCTATAAAAACAAGAGAATGAAAACCACATACAACTTAGTAGAGTCTCAGTACACTAAGAAACTCCTGAGCAATGAGAAAAACTCACAGAGGCATGTGGGTTCTATTCAGCTGGATGCGTTTTGAATGCTTTTTAAATACTCTTTAATTTGTTGTTCTTTTTAATGACCTGATTGAGAATTTTCAGGGTCTGCTAAAGGAGCATTTTATTTGTTTCTTCACACTATCTCTTTTCTTCTCATTTCCTTCTCTCCTCTGTTTTCTGCCTCTTCTTCTATTACATAAATAGATAGGCCCATGCCATATGTGTAATTTGATTCAATTTCACTCTTTATCCCCTCACAGAAAGCTGTTTTAAATGGACTGGACCAACAGAACTAGAGGTGCTAACTAGATCAAACAGTTAATTCTGAAAATTTTGAAGGCTTTCTGTAATATTTATGTTGGCTTTTTCATTTAGCTTCTAGGAAAATTTTATCACTGTGACAGTTAATTCAAATCCCAGCAAGACCTGGTAAGCAAATAACTTGCCAAGTTTTAACTCCAAGTATTCCTTAGCCTTTACCAAAAGAAGGACCAATTTGAGGTGTATTTCTATAATGGATGAGCCTTCTGTCTGAGTATTCCATTACCTCATTCATTTTAAAGTCAATTTAGAACTCATGGACAGTGCCAAATTTACAGCCCTGAGTCCAGACTCCCTTTTTTAGTCTACAGAGAAGGCACTGCATAAGTTGTCTTGCTGCAAGTCTTCTGAGCTAGCCCCATTCCATCACATTATCCCTGAGGGGGCAAGGGTTTCAGACTCTTAGTCTATTCAATAACGTGAGTACCATTAAAGATCAGCAAATCCAGGGGCAACCTTGACTCCCCAGCTGATACCCATTATTGTATCACTAACAAGATGGGTTGGCATAAGCAACCAAGCTCTAAAATACCCAAGACTCGAGCCACTGAATACCTTTGCATTTACTCTATCACAAATTAGTAAATCGGGAAGTTCATAAAATATTTAATTTTTCTAGATGTTCTTAAGAGCTATTCCCTGAGAGACTTGGACCCCTAAATGGGCAGAACCTAGGTTCAAGGAATGATAGATTAGATCATCTTCTCTAAGAAGAAATGATGTCATGGCTGTTCAGGGAGTTAAGCCTATTTGTGTGCAGACCCTGTCTATAATTAGCATTTTCTGAGGGATGGGCTGCGGCATTGCTGGGGTAGGATTACCTGGCTCTTTCACAGTATCACTGCTATTGTGGGCCTGGTTACCTCATTCTGTCAAATGTCCTCGTGCATGAGGGCACACAGAGCTTTGACCCCCTCAGACAGCTTGCTTTTTGTTACACAAGTCCTAATCATTGCTGTCTATGTTTTCTTTTTTTCCTTTATAGTTTCCTCTGCCTGAAAATGTTCCCAAGTCCCAGCAAGGTGTTCAGTGTGAACTCTGCAGGGACACCAGGCGGGATGGTATCTGGGGTTGCTGTACTTTTGTAATCAGAGCTGAAGTCATGTTCAAGGGGAAGTTCAAAACAGGGAAAGACATCTATTTTCACATATAGGGGCAAGCAGTAGAAAACTAGGTCAAGGGATCTGAGATTTGAGAGGATAGTAAAATCCAAGAGTCTAAGAAGAAAACTTAAAATGTGAAGGGTGTCCAAGGCTCATTTTTAACAAGACAGGACACAGCAGAGTTGAAAGGGGTAGCAGTCTTCTTGCAAATAGAGAGTCAGAACAACCAAGTATGCCTTCCGTCCCCTCTCTACTACCCATGCTGTTTTCATCCTTCACAGATATCCTTCAAACATCATCCATCTTCACAGATACCCTTCAAACATCATCCAAGCCTTCTGGAACTCTCCTTCCTGACTCTCAGGAGAATGAATCATTCCCTCTTCTGAGCTCTCTCTCAAGACTTGCTCAAATTGCCTACTTTGGAACTTATCATTTTA
The DNA here is from genome assembly GCF_019923935.1 of Bubalus bubalis. Classification (NCBI taxonomy): domain Eukaryota; kingdom Metazoa; phylum Chordata; class Mammalia; order Artiodactyla; family Bovidae; genus Bubalus; species Bubalus bubalis. Next base: position 21,379,711 of record NC_059165.1, on the reverse strand, counting down.
ATATAGTTAGATATAGATTTATCTTCTTGGGTAGAGACTAGGTAAGATATTTCAGTCTTCTTTATATTCCTAAAACCTAACCAATTCATAAGGTAGATGCATAATTTAGATTAGATGAATTGAATTCAAATGTTGCTTGCATCTTCCATGAGATCAGGTTATGCATATAAAAGGCCATAGGAACTTCAATGAACCGAAGTTTATTTCCTACTTGATTAATAATTCCACTATCACCATAAAAGATGTTTTAGCATGCCCTTGTATTAGATGAGAAATTTGTAAATAAACTAGATACAAAAAATAAAACTATGCAAAAACGTTATTGGAATTATTCTGGATTTATGGATCAAGGGAGGCACGTTTCAGAGAGAAGATAAATTTACTTTCGGCAGCAGACTCAGAGAAGAGCCAGTAGGATGATGAGGGAAGAAATAATTCCATTGAACCACCCACTGTGGAAGAATATTGAATATCTATGATAATTGTGATACCAATAACTTTTTCAAAGGCAAAAAAATGGTACTTATGTTACAATAGTGGCATCCGTGAAACATTTGGATAATTTTAGTTTAAGGTTTGAATCTTTCTGATTTTCAGAGCTTTCACAGTTGCAGTGCCCTGTCATGTTCTGGAAGGAGTCCTTATTCATAAAAAGCTGTATCTTCATTCTTTTGTCATTAGTAAAAATGGGTCATAGATCATGCCGTGTTGTCTGTAACATAGTTATAATTCCAGCAGGAGGGAAGTTTCAAAATCATGATTTCATATAGGAACCTTTAAAAACTCATTAGCTTCTAATAATTATACTAATATATAAAGCATTAAAAGCATAGAGCTAATTTCTGCAAAAGATTGGCAGTGAACGTGTTCTGGGGAAGTTTTCTCTTTCAACTTTCTGGGAACAAAAGAGAAGGCAGTTCAGGCCTCTAACATGACATCCTATTTCAGATGCAGAAGAGAGAATTTCACAGAAGCCTCGCATCGTGAGTTAGCGGATTCTAAAATGAAAAGCAAGAATATTAGAGCAACATCTCAAAATGTGACTCTGGGCACTGGAGAAGCCTCTCCACTTGTGATTGATTTGCATTTCTGCCTATGTCTGAATTCATATTCCATAAGCACAGATGGAGGTGTGATAGATTTTTTTTTGAGCACATCTATTTATTCAGATACCGGATTCAGTCTCTGAGTAGAGAGATGGTAAAGGCTGCTGTGAGCAGATGGCACATAGGCACTATGACTTCAGAAACAACATTCTTTCAAGATAAGTGGCACAGTAATAATAATAATACTTAGCACATATATTGCACCTTTGGTCTGCCAACATTAACTAATTAATCTTCAGTAGACCCCTGTGAGATAAGTAAGTACTTATAATTATCTCTATTATGCAGTCAAGTCAACTAAGAATGCGTCTGCACATACTGTGGGAGAATTGGCCCAAGTTAAAGACCGGGTGGATCCAATTTGCATGGCTCTTTAAGATTTCTGCTCTCGTAGCAGAGACTAGTATTTCTAGACACCCTGCTGTTTGAGGCCCTAAGTAGATTTGAAGCAGGATATCAACTGCAAGACATATTTCATTCAGAAGGTTTCTGCAGCAGGGACCCAAAATAGGCCTGAGAAAAGTTGAGTCATTTTTCCCAAGCTCTAGAGGCCATGGCTGGCTAGAAACAGGTGTGGAATTACAGAGTCTCTGCCTACTGTTCTTTAAAGCAGGCAATTTGACTACCTGTATCTTTCGAAGATATTCTTTACATTATTATTGAACAAAATATAGGGTCAGAGAACTCTGACATTTTCTCTTAGCGACTGCTGTATCTGCGGTTTTTCCACCACAAGCAGGTTGAATGTGCCAGTGCTTTGACTCGGTATTAATAACCCACATGAAGGGCTGGTGAGGTTCTTATGACACTGAATTTCTTAGATTTGAGGTTCTGATGCTGCTGATGTGAAAGAGCAAAAGTGTCTGTCCTGAGGGTCTGAAATTTGGGATTATTGAAATGTATCATATCAAGAGGCCCCAGTCTTAATTTGAAATGTGTGGTAAAAACCTTGGCAAAAGTGGCAGCATTAATGCCGCACATACAAACTTATTGTAAGGATTTAAGGAGAAAATACACGGGAAGTCTCTCAGTACCTGACACATGATAGATAAACAAGCAATAGTTTAATCCTTAAACTACTGCTTATTAGCAGCATGACCCTAGGCAAGTTACAACCTGAATGACTCATTTTGCTCACCTACTAAATAGGGCTAATCCCACCAAGTACAAAAAACTTAAAGACCCTAAAACTATTTCGAGTTCTCTCAATAGGGTCTAGAAGTCTTCATAACCTCATGATTTCATATTTTAAAACACTCTTATGTTTTCTATTGTAATATTTATTACAGCCTTCTTTGCATCTAAAGGAATAACCCTTTACTTATAAACCTTGGGAGTTTATCCCCTTTGAGTTAATATTTTCCTCTTGTCCATTTTAAACCTGCTCTTGTTTTATGCAAGGGGCTTCAAATTCAAATGTCTTGAAAGCATTAAGATGTGGGATTGTTAAACATACATTAATAATGATAGCTAGTGACGCTGACTTGGAGAAGGAAATGGCAAGCCACTCCAGTGTTCTTGCCTGGAGAATCCCAGGGACGGGGGAGCCTGGTGGGCTGCTGTCTATGGGGTCGCACAGAGTCGGACACGACTGAAGCGACTTAGCAGCATCAGCAGCAGTGATGCTAACTAGAGGCAAATTAGCAACTGCATGCCCTAAGTGTAGATACACAAATTGGCCAAAGTCATTTTTAGCAGACACCACATCTGGGACACAAGATATATTTCTCTCCCTTAGAATACTCTCTCCCTTCTTCTCAGATGTCAAGATCCTTCCCACCTTTAAAAGTTCAGATTATATCTGAGCCCTCCCACAAAGTTGTTCTTGACCCTCACAGTTTATGATGATATCTTTTACTCAGAATTCAAAAGTTTTATCTTCTAAATTCTGAGTCTGGAATGCAGAATTTTGCATTAACGAATCACAATTCAGTTTGACATTAAAGAATGGTATAGGTAACTATTTTTTAACCTATCATACACCTTGGCATTGTTATCTTTTTAGGCTATGTGTATCTATGAGTAAATTGTGTTACATAAATTAAATGAGCAAAAACTCATTAAACTGAGAACTATGATGGGCCACACACATGAAAAAAAAAAAACAATAAATATCACCTAGTATAATTATTTTATCATTAATATCTTGATCTTCAACTAGACTTTTTTTCCTGGCACAGAAAAATGAGCATAAAGATATCTTACATTGTTATAACAACTTAAAATTTACCAAGCAGTTGGTCAGCCATTTAGCCCTTAGAAAATAATTAGAGGTAAGTAGTATAAGCGTTCTTGCCTGGAGAATCCCAGGGACGGGGGAGCCTGGTGGGCTGCCATCTATGGGGTCACACAGAGTTGGACACGACTGAAGTGACTTAGCAGCAGCAGCAGCAGCAGTATTAGCCATCTCTGAGAGAGAAAGGAGTTAAGGTTTGGGAAAAGGTTAGCAAATTAAACAAGGAAACTTAGCAGAATGTTAATAAACAGGAAATTCAGGGCCCCTGAGTTGAAGGCAAGCCCAGGGAAAGAATTTATCAATGATGGCAAAGGTGCTAATTCATCAGCCCTCCTTAATACAATCCCTGCTGCTACTGCTAAGTCTCTTCAGTTGTGTCCGACTCTGTGCGACCCCATAGACGGCAGCCCACCAGGCTCCCCCGTCCCTGGGATTCTCCAGGCAAGAATACTGGAGTGGGTTGCCATTTCCTTCTCCAATGCATGAAAGTGAAAAGTGAAAGTGAAGTCACTCAGTCGGACACGACTCTAGCGACCCCATGGTCTGCAGCCTACCAGGCTCCTCTGCCCATGGGATTTTCTAGGCAAAAGTACTGGAGTGGGGTGCCATTCCTTCTCCGTACAATCCCTAAAACAAACATTTTTTTTTTCTTTTCTTTTCTTTCTGAGTCACGTGAGTTTAACAATATCTGAACTAGTCTCTAAATTATTTACAGGTTATATGTCTTCTATGTAGATTATAACTTTCATTAGGGAAGATATTGCACTAAGTATTTTCAACTCTCCCCTAACCACTTGTTATAACACTCAGCATACCCTTTGAAGGTTCAGTACATATTTTTAAAACTTGGGTGTCTAATCTTACTTTGACTACTAATTGGCCATGTGACCACAAAGATAATCAGGAAATATTTATTGCAAACATATTAACTGGATTTTTTTAAAAGTAATTGCCAATCAAATGATGAACTATAGACTTAGTCTCCTGAGTTTTCACTAAATCTATTCCACTTAATCAGGCTATTTTCCTTAGGTTGAAATGTTATTAAAAATATGTGAAGCACATTGGATGGTAGTCGTTAAACTTCCTTTGACAGCACGAACCTCAGCAGTTATGGCTAATTTTGTGAAAGTCAGCAAACTATTAATCAGTTCCATCTCATTCAGAGTAACTCAATAAATGTTGGGGTGTAGCTCTGGGGGTTTTAAATTGCTTATTAATGTTAAGTTTACATGAAATGCAGAGAATGCAAAGTAACAGCCAAGACTACTGGTGTCTACTCACTAAAAGCTGGTATTTATGCTGGTACTGGTGTGTATGTACTATATCTCCCTTACCTGTTTATTCATTTTACTCACTAGAATATGAGCTATTCTAGATACTAAACACTGAAAAATAATCATGAGGTTAACACTAAAAATAGAGCATATACTAGATAATAGTTTAATTATTTTCCTGGAAATTGGGAGAAAATAACCACTACTTGACTTTGATAATGAAGAAAAATTTTGATGCTCAACATTTGAAAACACCTGCAGTAGAAATTAAGGTAAATCTGAATTGTCACTCCATTCTTTACTTATTAAAAAAAAAAGTACACCAACTTGTTTATTCATTTACCTGTCACGTTTTTCTCTTTGAGTGCTAATCACACACATTTCATAGAAACATAATTCTTTAAGAACCTCTTCTTTCCCAACAACGGGGAGCTAGGTCTGGGGGTTACAAGAAAACTGGCGATCATGACAAACATATGAAGGCCACGGTCCTTCTAACATTATAACTACAGCTGGGTGTAAAATTTTCATGTTTGCTGGATGTTAAAAATGTAAATCATTATAAGCCCATAGACCGTGTACAAAAAGATAATTGCAAAGCTAAAGGCTCAGATATGTATGTATGTATATATACATGGAAAGAGAGCAAGAGAAAGGGGAGTGGTGGCCAAATCAACAGGAATACTTTTATCAGCCATAACACGCATATATGAACATTCTATTGCTATTCTGACAGTCATTGAAGGAAGACTCCAGAACTAAAAATTATGATGCAACAAAAGGAGCAGATTTAGTTTTCCCTCCTGTCAGTAAATATCCCTCATTCATTTTATCCATCAGTTCTAGGAAAACTTCCTTTTCCGAGCATTTGTTCTCGGCTTAGTGAAGCTACACCGGTAATGCTGTCTCAGCAGGAAACTGTCTTCTTGCTGAGGGCCGCCAATTATTTGTAGTGAAACTAGAACAGAATAATAAATATTACATGTTGATGGATACTTGTCAGGAAAGGGAAAGAGGTGCTTTCAATGGGGCTTGTCAGACACAAAAACCTTCAGCAAATCTGCATTTTCAATGGCAAAGTGGCTAGAATTCTCCAGCTGCTCCACTGGTGAACCTCAAGATTTATCTCATAAATTTAAATTATAGATGACATAGCACTGGAATAGAAATAGATGACACCTTTAAAAATAAATCTAGTGCAACATTTGGGAAAAGGAATCACACATTTCAAAGGGGGAAAAAATAAAGTTCCGATGTGCCAAAACAGAGTTTTTATTTATTGTCCTATTTACTATTCTCTGTCTAAAATTAGCATCTCTCTTACTTTTCCTTTTAGTCCCCTTTATAAGACATGCTGTGGAGGAGCTCTGGAAGTTTTGTGCAGCTCAAGGAGTAAGCCGGTTGCAACTATAACAAAAAGCTTGCCAAGGTTGAGAGCCAAACTGGCAAGGTTTTCTGTCATGTCAGCGTTTAAGTATTATTGCAATGTTATCGTATCACTGAAGAAAGGGGAGCATGAAAACAGCAGAGCCAAATGCTTAGGAACATTTGAAGGAAAGTGTGCACCTAGCTTCAACAGAGAGTTTGGCAGTAGAGGACAGGGTTTAGCTTTAATAGGAACCAGTCAATTCAACTTTAATTAGGTCACATGAAACTATGCTTTTAACATTTATTCCAGGAGATCTTGATTCTAGCAGTCTTTCTGAATCAAATAGTGGTAAAGAATAATAAAGAATATAAGTGTGAAAATCTATACCACCAGATGAGTACTTACATGTGCTAAAAGGAAATTTTCACTGGTCAGAGCCGGAAGAACAAATTTTTCTTGAAGGGAAACTTCAAAGCAATACATTTGAGCTCTCCCCCATGCCCCTTCATGCATGTATTGAGATGTCCATTTAAAAGTCAATGAAAATTTGGACATTTGTCATGAACAATAGAGTTCATGATTTGAGCAAATATTTTACCAGTATTAGAAGAGTCAACTGAGAAAAACACAAAGAGGAAAGCAAGCAGCAGAAGCAAAATGAATTAACCTATCACTAACATTAACATGTTTACTGGAGAGTGGAGAGACTTTCAGCAGCATTTTGATCATTCCATGTGAGGTGTTATGAAAGATGAGCTGCACTAGATTGGAGACATTTTTTTGTTTTTTTCCTTTTTCCTAACCGAGTGAAATCCAGAGGGGGCTACGTACAGGAACATGAGCACTTCAAAAAACAACTTTTCCTTCCACTACTGATGCATTCTGTTCTTCTTCTCAGGTCAGCCATGGAAGTACACATAACCGATTCAGGGGATTTCAACACTGAAGCGGTGTGTTTAATAGCTTTACCCACAGTTACTATTTGCCTCACTTGCTTTCCAAGTCCCTGTAGCTAGAGTCAAGTATATTCTCACCCAGTGATCAGTGTTGGTTTTCAAGTGACACTCTGCATGTGGAGCTCAGGAAAACCAAACACCTACAGGAATGTGTTGAAGAAATGGGATAGCAAGGCCGCCAAGTGACTCAGTCTCTGCTTCCATTCCCTGGAGTTTATCAACTTTGTTAATGGGGCATATGTGCTGAGAATTATGTAACATTAAACATGGGGAACATTTTCTGGAGACATTTTTCATTCTTCCTCAAAGCCGATGCATTGATGAGTCTAGTGTCCAGGTAAAACACCACCCTCTAGTGTACGTCTCTAAATTATGCTTCTGAGCCTCCTCTGATGATAATGATAGTCAAGAACACTAAAGTAAGCATTACAGTGAAGGTCACTTCCTATTAATTAATCCTTAGGGCAATACACACAGGATGAACTGAATGGTAGGTGATCTGTAACTTACTGGTGCCGTCACAGTAACTGTTGATTTGCAGTCAAAATGAAGTGAACAGTTGGACAGAAAAAAAGAGTCCAGCAAAGCTCATCAATTTCACAAGTACTTAGTGAGAATTTGGTATGGGACCAGATGTGTGTGGTATATGTTCAATGACACAACAAGGATGATCATCGCCAAAACTATGAACTAGAAGAAAAGTATTCCAAGAGGTGAATGTCCTCTGAGAAAACATCCTCTGAGAAATGCCTACTCTTTGGGGAAATGTGGTAACTTGCCATGATCAGGGTAGCATTCAATTACCCGAAGAAAATGAAAATGTAACTAGCAGAAACATGAAATTGTTTCTCAGAAACCCTCAAAATAATCAATAAAATATGAATTATCCAAGTTCATAAGGAGTAAAATAAACTTATTAAAGTCTAGATTAGAAGCTTTTTTGACAGCTCAGTTGGTAAAGAATCCACCTGCAATGCAGGAGACCCCAGTTCAATTCCTGGGTCAGGAAGATCCACTGCAGCAGGGATAGGCTACCCACTCCAGTATTCTGGCCTGGAGAATTCCATGGACTGTAGAGTTTCTGGTGTCTCAGTCAGACACGACTGAGCAGCTTTCAGTTTCACTTTTTGACGTTATATAGCCCGATTCCATGAGGAAAAAAAGAAGTAGATGGAGCAATTTAAAGTAGTCTACAACTCTCTGGCATGGAAGGTTATTGGAAAATCCTGTGAAGATATTTGGCATTACTCTTCTCTCTTACAGAACTCAAAGAGACTGACTTCTTTTATTGAAAATATCCATAGCTCCTTTCTACACTTGTGAACACTCAGGCAACTTTTTTCTTAATCTTATCTGGCTTTAACTGTTGAAAGTAGATCTAGTCTGGTAGATAAAGATGTTGAGCATTTGAGAATGTTAAAAACTGCCCACAGGACATGGAATAAGTCAAATTCATATATTTTCCCATTCCCATGATACCTTATTAAAACTCTTTCATTGGTATTTTCTAGTGGAATCAGAGAAGACCTAGTATCTCCAGTTAACAAAAACATCATTGCTCACCAATACAATCTTTCAGCTATCACCAAGCTATTTAGATTTTTTGCTACTCACAGATCTTCCCTCACATACCCACAACTGTGACCTAATTGCCTCAAAAAATATTTGGAAGTGACTTCAATTAAAGACCTGTATGTGTGTGCATGTGCACATTTTACCCAAGTTTCCATGTGTGAGCATAATGAACATCAGTGGAATGCAATGTGCTCAGAAAAATATTCCCCCCAAAGAAAAAGATAGTGACTTTGTCCTAGAAATTGTCTTCTTTCATAATTGAGAAATAAACACAATCAGCACACTGGATGCCACAAGACTTAAATCTTCATCCTGGTTCTGATTCTGACCACCTATGTGAGTTGAGAAAAAGAACTTTATGGACCCTCAGATTCCCAGTTCTAACAATGTGTGGACAGGACTAAATGAGTATAAAAACTCTTTCAAGTTGTAATAGCCTATGACTTGCAAGTAGTTTAATAGTTTATGACTTTTTTGTAGTTTGGCTCTCTAATATTAAAACTACTTTGGAAAATTTTAAGATAACACTGGCTACAAAAAAATAAACAAAACAAAGTGAAGTCACTCAGTTGTGTAGCCTGCCAGGCTCCATCCTTGATATTCTCTAGGTAAGAATACTGGAGTGGGTTGCCATTTCCTTCTCCAGGGGATCTTCCTACCCCAGGGATCGAACCTGAGTCTCCCACATTGCAGGCAGACTCTTTATACTCTGAGCCACCATTCAAAATTTTACATATAACATCTAAAAGAAAAACCTTCAAGCAAATAATTCTACCTAAAGTCCATGCTTCTTTCTGTTGGTGTAGCATTGCAGTTAGTAGAACAAGATATGAAATGAAGTTGCCTAGATTGAAACCCCAGCTCTGCTATCTTTAAATATCACTGTGATATTTAACTTCTTTGTACCTTAGATCTCTTACCAGTAATGTGGGCATAGCATAGCACCTCTTCTATTTTATAGGGTCATTTGGAGAAGCAGATGAAATCAAACATATAAGGCTGTTAGCACAGAGTTTACAAATATTGAGAATCCAACAATTTTTAAATTATTACTACTACTCTAACAAAGAATAAATGAAACAATGAGAAAGGAAAATATACTTAATGATTTCAGTAGAATCTTTAAATAAAATTTTTTAACCACGTCAAATTGTTAATAATTTTAAATTGTATCTCTACAATGAATATCAGTGATTAGAGATACAGGTAGCAGCAACTGGGCAACAATTCTAGTTTTCACTATGAAAGACAGCATGTTTGAACTCATGGGGGAAGTTTCATTGAGACAAAGTTAAGCTGTCAAGAATGGATAATGGATAATAAATTAGGTATGAGGGCATTCCTTATAAAGGCATCCTTTCTCCCTGTATTCTCAACAGCACATCCATAAGAGTAACTTGAACAAATAGCAGCCACACAAATATCTGCTACCACACATACCAAAGGAAAGTGGGGAGAAAGGAACATTCCGACTGTGGTGAACATAGCAATCTACCCCAGGAAAACTATATTATTTAGTTAATCCAACAATGTAGTTTGACAGGTTCTTTAAAAATAAGCAAAACAGTGCATTCTGAAATTTATCAAGTGATTTTTTTCAAATAAATATCCATGCTGTGTTTGAATATTCTTTAAACCTTGACATTTATGTTTAGTTATAAACTTGCTTTGAAAATGGAAACTTGGATTTCTCAAACGAAAGCCTTTTGGAGTTGATAAATAATTCTCACTGCAACTTTATAGATTCTCTCCAAACTTCAAGTCCAAATGTCAGAGCTAGAGACTATGAAGACTGACAAAAGTAGAGGTTTTGTTGATGCTTTCTCTCCTATTACTGTTCTTATAAAGGTTTTATTCCAACTGAATACAGCACATCATATGGTCTCTAGTTAGTACTGGCAGAGAAAAAAATGAATTTACAGAGTTCAGAAAGACTAAATAGAGATGATATGGCATGAGGATATCAGCTTCGACACATCTCTTTCTTATATTTAGTATTGTGCGTAAAACTAAGTGGGATTTGAGGAAAGAACATGATCTTAAAAGGGTAAAAAAACACCCTGAAACTAAGTTAATATTTTGAGAACTCTCACAAAAAAAAAAATGGGGACTGAGGCCAAACCAACACTGCTTTGTAATCAAGAGTTGTCCTCGTATTCATTGGCTCTACTGGGTACATTTAGCACAATTGATCAGGCTAACTTTGAGAAGCATCGTAAGGATATAAAGACTCCTGCAAAGCAGTGGGAAAATGAATAGCTGAATGGAGAAAATTGTACCACACATCTTCTTGTCCTGTTACTGTTAACGCCAGCAGTCACAATCAGTAGTTTATTGTATAGGGCAATCTTGTTGATTAGAAACTGGATTCAAGTTCATCAAAATGGAATGGCATGTAACTCATCCCTTCTATTCCTACAGAAATAACTTATGCATCTTTATAGACATTTTTATTTGTAGCACTGTATTATGTCACAAAAACTGGCTTTGGGAATGTATATAGTGCCTTGTCAATCACTTGTGCCATTAGTTTCTGAAAGAGATAGATAACAAATCAGCAAAAATAAAAAGAGTTTCACTTTGGCAAAGGAGACATTACTATGCTACTTTTATTGAAAAATTTTGAAATATTGGTCTTGAAGTCCGATAGCTATGTCATATTATTCAGGCTACCTTCATATCAGGAGGTAGACACTTTGCTAAAGGCTCCTATATCTAATTCTTAATTTAATGATCTATAAGAAACAACCCTAAAGAAATGGAATAATGTGCTCAAAGTTACCAAAGAACTCACTAAGTGGAAAAACAATGCAAAGCCAAGAATTTTAAAGTTCATAGTCAGCCACTAACTCCTTTCTCTGACATGAAACATCAGTTCATTACCCCTAGTCCTGACCCAAAGAGCTGAAGATAAACAAATTTAGTTGCTTGGCATCAAGACTTAAGAGCAAATTTGCTTTATTCTTGCTTCTTGAACTGATCATTTCAAGGGCCTTGCAGATCTTGCAACCCCTAAAACCAGCAACTCTCCACAAATACTAACTTAGATCAAAATAATGTTGCTGTTCAAATACTACATATAAAACCACTTCAATAGAAATATTATAATAACCATAGTAATTATTACTTAATAAATATTGATGCATGACTATGTTGCTGCTGCTGCTGCTAAGTCGCTTCAGTCGTGTCCAACTCTATGTGACCCCATAGATGGCGGCCCACCAGACTCCCCCGTCCCTGGGATTCTCCAGGCAAGAACACTGGAGTGGGTTGCCATTTCCTTCTCCAATGCATGAAAGGGAAAAGTGAAAGTGAAGTTGCTCAGTCGTGTCCGACTCTTCGCCGACCCCATTGTCTGCAGCCTACCAGGCTCCTCCGTCCATGGGATTTTCCAGGCAAGAGTACTGGAGTGGGGTGCCATTGCCTTCTCCAATACTATGTTAGAAACAGTTTTAAGTGTGTTTGTATATCTTAACTTGCAGAACATGGAGAAGAGGTGAAAATTGTACATTGTAAATATGTTGAGTATTTAAGAAGAGACAGAATATATACATGAAGAATATACATTAAAAAACAAAAAAAATGATTATTGGGTTAATGCATGAGGGAAATAAGATATCAGCAAATGTGCATACATCTTCATTAAAAAATATATATGAATATCTATATGTTTTCCTTTCAATGATCTTAAAACACTTAATTTCACATTCTCTTCCAAGTTTTTTTGAGATTGAATGAATACAAGTATGTTTTTCCTTATATAAAAAAATAAAAACATCCACTTATGATGAAAAAAAAACAAAACCTCCAAAAACTGGGCATAGAGGGAACACAACTCAACATAATAAAGGCCATATATGACAAACTCATAAGCTAACATCATATTCAACAGTGAAAATCTGAAAGCATTCCAATATTTGGAAGAAGACAAGGATGCCCATTCTTAACCACTTTTAAACACAGGGAAATCCTAGCCACAGCAATCAGAGAAGAAAAAGAAATAAAAGGAATCCCAACTAGAAAGGAAGAAGTAAAACGGTCACCATTTGCAGATGTCATAATACTGTATAAAGAACATCCTAAACAGGTCACCAGAAAACTATTACAACTCATCAATGAAGTGGTAAAGTTGTAGAATACAAAATTAATACACAAGAACCTGTTAAATTTCTGCACACTAACCCTGAAATATTATAAAGAGAAATTAAGAAAACAATGCCATTTACCATAGCATCTAAAAGAATGAAATACCTAGAAATAAATATACCTAAGGAGATAAAACACCTGTACTCAAAAAACTATAAGATGCCGATGAAAAAAATTGAAGACAATAAAAAAAGATGGAAAAATACATCATGTTCTTGGATTGGAGGAATAAATATTGTTAAAATGACCATATTACCCAAGGCAATCTATGGAATCAATGCAATCTCTAGCAAATTACCAATGATATTTTTCACAGAACATGAAGCAAATTTTTTTTTAATTTGTATGGAAACACAAAAGACACTGAATAGCCGAAATAATCTTGACAAAGAAGAATGGAGATGGAAGAATCATATGCCTTGACTTCAGACTATATTATGAAGCTACAGTAATTGAAACAGGATGCTATTTGCACAAAAACAAGACACATGAATCAATGGATCAGGATATAAAGCCCAGAAATAAATCCACTTACTTATGGTCAATTAATCTAAAAGAAAGGAGACAAGAACATACAATGGAGACAAGACTCTGTTCACTAAGTGGTACTGGGAAAACTGGACAGCTACATGTAAAAGAATTGTAAAAAAATTAGAACATCCTGATACTTTATACAAAAATAAACTGAAAATGGATTAAAGATTATAAGAATGGATACTATAAAACTCCTAAAAAAAAAAACAAACAGGCAGAGCCCTCTTTAACATAACTTGCAGCAATGATTCTTCAGATCAGGACCTAAATGAAAGGAAATGAAACTAATTTGGGGAACTAATTAAACTTGAAAACTTTTGAAAAAGCAAAGGAAACTATAATGAAATGAAAAGGCAACCTACAGAATGGGGGAAAATATTTCCAAAGATGTGAGTGACAAGGAATTAATTTCCAAAATATACAAACACTCATATAACTCAATATGAAATAAAAAAACAAGCAACCCAATTAAAAATGGGCAAAAGAACTGAATAGACATTTACATAAAGAAGACATACAGATGGCCAACAGGCACATGAAAAGACCCTCAACATTGCTAATTATTAGAGAAATGCAAATCAAAACCACAATAAACTATCTTTCCACTCTGGTCAGGATGAAGATCACCAAAAATGTTGATAATGAATACTGGAGAGGGTATGGAGAAAAGGAACCCTCCTACACTGTTGGTGGGAATGTAAATTGGTACAGCTGCTAAGGGGAATACTATGGAGCTTCCTTAAAAAACTAAAAAGAGATTGACCATATGACCCAGGAATCCCACTCCTGGGCATGTATCCAGAAAAGACAAAAACTCCAACTCAAAAACATGAATGCACGCCAATGTTCAGAGCAGCACTATTTACAATAGTCAAAATATGGAGACAATCTAAATGTCCATTGACAGATGAATGGATAAAGAAGATGTCCATGCATGCTGCCACTTCAGTCGTGTCTGACTCTTGGTGACCCCATGAACTATAGCCTGCCAGGCTCCTCTGTCCATGGAGTTCTCCAGGCAAGAATACTGGAGTGAGTTGCCATGCCTTCCTCAGGTGATCTTCCCAACTCAAGAATCAACTCTGAGTCTCTTATGTCACCTGCATTGGCAGGCAGGTTCTATACCACTAGCACCACCTGGAAGCCGACACACACAAACACACATATATCCACACACACACACACACACACAATGGGATATTACTTAGCCATAAAAAGAATGAAATAATGCCATTTGAAGCAACATGGATGGATCTAGAGATTATCATATTAAGTGAAATCAGACAGAAAATAAAAATATTAGATAAAACCATATAGAATCTAAAAATAATGATATAAAATCTTTAACAATGATTTATAAAACAGAAATAGATTCACCAACACAGAAAACAAACTCAGGATTACCAGGGAGGAAAGTGAGGGGTGAGATAAATTAGAGATTTGGGATTAATACAAACACACTACTATATACAGGGACTCTCTGGTATCTCAGATGGTAAAGAATATCTACCTGCAATGCAAGAGTTCTAGGTTCAATTCCTGGGTCGAGAAGATCCCCTGGAGAAGGGAATGGCTACCCACTCCAGCATTCTTGCCTGGAGAATCCCATGGACAGAGGAAACTGGTGGGCTACAGTCCATGGGGTTGCAAAGAGTTGGAAATAACTGAAATGACGTAGCACATAAATAAACTAGGGCCTACTGTATTGCACAAGGAACTATATCCAATATCTTATAACAACCTACAGCAGAAAAGAATCTGAGAAAATATATATGTATAACTGAATCACATGTATATGTGTATATATACATATATACATGAATCATTTTGCTGTACACCTGAAACACTGCAAATCAACTATATACTTTTAGAAAAAGTAAAAACAGAAAGCTTAAAGATAAAGTCATTGCCTCTTCTTAAAGCAAAAAAATTAGTCATATAAACTAGCTCATAAGTTTCAGTTTAATATCCTTTCAATTTGTCATACTTTCAAACCAGATGTTATGTGTATGAGTCTGCATGTGAAATTTCAGCATCATAATTCAACTAGTACACAGGTTAACATTGCAGAGACAATTTGTATCAAAATTAAACTGCTAAGTAATAGTTACTTTACCAATCCAGCTACTTAATAACCATCAATTACCTGGGGCTCACTCTAAGGGTTCTGATGACTAGGTTTCACAGGGAAAGGTCAAGGAACACAGCCTCAATTTTCCTACGCAAAGAAGCACAATGTAACCACAGAGCACTAAAGACATTCCAAGAAAAATGAATGAATCCAGATATTTCAAAATTTAGCCTCTTCTAGGCACTAGGGGTAAAGAATCTGCCTGCCAACACAGGGGACTCAAGAGACACAGGTTCAATGGCTGGGTTGGGAAGATCCTCTGGAAGAGAGAATGACAACCCACTCTAGTATTCTTGCCTGGAAAACTCCATGGGTAGAGGAGCCTGGTGGGATACAGTTCATGAGGCCAAAGAGTCAGACACACTGAGCACTAAGTGACGAAGCACAATGCAGCATGATGTGTAATTTTAATGTTGATTTTCTTATTTTAAAACATGACATGATTGAATCTTGCTAGAAAGACTGCAAATTTCATGTATAGTTTCTTTAAATATATTTGGTTGTCCCATTATAGGAAGGCTGTCTTGTGGTCTTTCAAATCCTGTAGATATACTTAGGGGAATAAAAAGTTCACAGTGAGAACAATAGTTCCAGACACCACAGATGGAAATTTAAATGTGGTGTGATACTGCACATCAGGAGCCAGCTAAGGTAACTGTGTTGCAATCTGCAAGCTACTCTTGTGAAAAGATCCCTTGGCATTTTCTTAACAAGAGCAGAGTGTTAGTGCCCATGTTCTGGCTTCCTTCCATTTTTCAGTATGTGAGCTTTAACCACGAATAGTTTCTACATTTCATATCTGAAATGATTTTTAGGTTATGTAATTCACATTAATATTTTTCCTTTAACATACATTTTAGTGATGGCAACATAGACCATATTAGGTGTTTATGAGATTTCTCAGGAAAAATTTTGTTCTGGTCTTGAGCTACAGTAACATCAGTCTTACATTGTTTTTTTTTTAAACCAAGGTCCTGATTTCATTTTCTCACATTATCCAACATTTAATCAACTTAAATATTTTCATGTAATTGAACCAAATTCAAGACAGGTACAAATAAAAGCAAAATAGAGGAGACTAGGTAAAGGATCACACACACACATATCACATAACACAATATCTGGGAGCACATTGAATTATTTATCTTAAATTTTTTTGCATAGGAAAATAAGATATATATTGTAATTGTATTTATATACTGTAAATATATAATTATCTTTTATCAACACTTTCAATACTCCTTAATCTAACGAAAGCTAAGCAAATCATGGACACATTGATTTGTTTAGTATGTAAATTTCAAAGATAAAATGTCTTGAAGATTAAATCTGAAAGTCATATGTTTGAATTTTAAATATCAACAATAAAAATTCACAAATAATATTAAAATTTGATATCGGGCTTCCAGTTTCCACAATGGCTTGTAAGAACCTTGGAAGTCACCAGTTCATTCTAACAAAAATGAAAAACTGAACAAACTGAAAAATCAACAATTCTTCCTAGATCAATAAAATTCAGATCACAGGGACCACTGCCCTGCATATTAGAGAGACACACAAAAACAGTGACTCACAAGCCACTGGAGCAGAAACTCGTGAGCAAAATATCTGTAGGAACCAGTGGGGTGTATGCAGAGGGAAGGGAAATCTGAATTGTAATTGACAAATTATTGGAAACTCAGTGTGGACTACTAAGAGTTTAAAAGTCCAGGGGAATCTAGTAACTGGGGTGGCTCCACACTTCTGTGAGTTTTACCTCCAGGAGTTCAACCTGGATCTCTCTGTGAATATCTGACAAAACCACCCCTCATGCTTCCAGCAGCAGGAGGAAAAAGGACCATATTGAAACACACCAATACATTCTGTTCTTCCTAACAAAGTCTGCCCTAAGGAGAAACTGTTTAAGCAGAATCTAACCTGCTGAGGTTCTATCAAGAGACTAATTGAACTACAGGTAGGGAAATAACTCCAGCCAGCCAAGGAAATGGCAACCCACTCCTGCGTTCTTGCCTGGAGAATCCCAGGGACGGGGAAGCCTGGTGGGCTGCCGTCTATGGGGTCGTACAGAGTCGGACACGACTGAAGTGACTTAGCAGCAGTAGCAGCAGCAGCCCTACCGGGATTGTTTAGGCAGTGAACCTACTTTGTACTACAGTGGTGGATGTATGTCATCATACATTTGTCCAAATTCATAGAATTTACAACCCCAAGAGTGAATCCTAAAGTAAACTGTGGTCTCTGGGTGACTGTACTATGTCAATTTAGATTCATCAATTGTAGGGATGTTGATTATGGGGAGACTCTGCATGTATGGCAGAGAAGGCAATGGCACCCCACTCCAGTACACTTGCCTGGAAAATCCCATGGATGGAGGAACCTGGTGGGCTGCAGTCCATGGGGTCGCTAGGAGTCAGACACGACTGAGTGACTTCACTTTCTCTTTTCACTCTCATGCATTGGAGAAGGAAATGGCAACCCACTCCAGTGTTCTTGCCTGGAGAATCCCTGGGACGGGGGAGCCTAGTGTGCTGCTGTCTCTGGGGTCGCACAGAGTCAGACATGACTGAAGTGACTTAGCATAGCATAGCATAGCATAGCTGCATGTATGGATGTGGAGGCAGGGGTCATAAGGGAAATCTGTGTTCTTTCCCCAAATTTTGCTGTGAACCTAAAACTGCTCCAAAAGATAGTCTGCTTCTAAACAAATCTGATCCAGTCTTAAGCTTACATTTTAGTCATTTTTTTGTCCAATCATTCCCATAGTTATATTATTTGATTATTTTCTTTTAAAATCAGTCTATTTGATTTATTCTCTCTTCATCCTACTGCTAATATCCATTTACTGAATGCTCACTTGTGTTTAGTACCTAATGCACATACCATTAACTGTTCGAATTTCCATGGTGAAGTAGAAATGATCATTTCCTTTTTATAGGTGAGGAATCTTGGGTTGAAAAATTTAGTTGGCTTGTTTAAATCACATAGCTGAGAAGCAACATCTGTTATGTCCTAGGATTAATCACATTATACAGTTACTAGTGATGATAAACTGTATCAAACCAAATCCATTAATATTTTTTTACCGAAAGAATTCTTCAAAATTGTTTATTATACCCCTGTAAAGCTACCTTCCCCAGAACTTCTGAATAAAATTAAATTCTTTTGTAGAATGAGTTACAGTTGATTCAAGAGTTTCAAAAGCTGGATGAAAGTTTCTCATTTTATTTGACTTATCATTCAATGTTTCCTACCAAGATTTTGGGACAGTTAAGAGCTATATTTCAGAGAATAGGGATATCTAGACCGCTGCTATAGGAGTTACATACTCTAGAAGAAATAAATGATACTATTTCAATTATAATGAGGGGCTAAAAGTTGCCTGCAATGTTATTGTAGTTGAGGGACAGAAAGTAGATGAAGTCAAAGCTGGAGGACAAGGATATCCATCATACATATAGATGTGATGGATGGATGGATAGATGGCTATACTTTAAAGATAAACAGATACTCTAGTCTTCTAGAGTGAAGAACTATTAGCATAGTCATAAATTAATAATCTGTTTATATTTCTTTTGCAAGGAAAATATTGAATAGCTTTTAGAAGACTCTATGCCATTGCTGCATGTATCAAAATGTGAAAATGCTGACTTAGTCTTTTCTATTAAATACTTGATTTGGTAAACTGTATTATAATTCTGAAAATCAAATTGCATTAAAGACTTCAAGGAAGTCCCAAGTCCAGAACAACAAATGACTAGTACGGATAACCTGAGTATTATCAAATCATATTTTGCTTTGTTTCTCATTTCTGATCCTTACTAAACACATGGCTATGGCCCTTAGCTATGACAGACATACATAAGCATAATGAGGCAGATACAGATTAAATGAAATAAAACTTCTGTATTATGAGAGAAAGAAGAGAGGGATATGTGAGTTTAGGTGGCTATAAAATAATCAGATTTAGGTTGGCTTCTACTTTTTTAGTGCTTTTATATTTTGGGGACACAGTAAAATATACTCCAAACCACATGGCATACTTTGAAATTATAGAAGCATTGTTTCACATTCAGGTCCAAAAAAGCAGAGCAGGATAATTTAAAAAGAGGCAAAACAATTACATTTTAAAGCCACAAGCACCCTAAGTTTATGCCTTATTAATGGACTGAAACTTCCTATAGAGAAGAAAGAGGGGGCTGGCAAACAAGAGGTCTAAAATAGGCATTTTCAGAATATTACCATAAAGAGAGAGATTGCTATAATTTAACCACTGAGTTGAAATCTGAAATCCTTAAAGTGCATTTTTAGGCTGCTGATCCTGACCTCCTACAGACCAATTAAAGCTAAATAATTGTTGTTGGTATGACAACCTCAGGGAGAAACAAAAGACTTCACTTTCTTTAACAGAAGCCTCAAAGTTGTTCTTTAGAATAGAAAATAAGCAGGGGTGGCTATAAATTGTGGTAGCTTATGAGATCACATTGGATAATGACATTTTTTCTTATAATAATGTTATTAAGACCACAATGGATCATAGAGGGCTAACCCATGCACATCACTGATTTGTGCATTTCAGCTGTCTTTAATGCAAGAATTGATTATCAAAGCCAAATTGATTATTTCATTTATACGAATAATAAGGCATTTAAGCACGATTTCAAATGCATGATTCTTTAATTTTATGTCTCAGTAGGAGATGCGTTAAAAGGTCTGATGGTCAAAGCCCACGTACATTTAATTTAAAAGAAACACATTTGCAAATGGTCACATTTGATCTATGTAAAAGCTGCTACTACTGATCACATGGAAATGAAGATGCTTGTAGTTTTCATTGCTTTAGTATATATTACTCGATTTTATTGAGATATGACTGATGTACAATAAAGTACACATATTGGTGTAGAATTTTATGAGTTTTAACATGTATTCACTCATGAACTCACCACTGCAATAGAGGTAATAAAAATATACATTATTCCTCCCAAATGTTTATGTCCCATTGTAATCCACTTATGCTCCATTCCCTCTCCCTGAGGGAAACTTTCAGTGACCAATTTACCTGTTCTCTGTTATCATAAACTAGCTTTCCTTTTCTAGAATTTTATATAACTGGCCTCAATAGGGTAAGTACTTTTTTGGTCTGGCTTCTTTCATTTAGCATAACTATTTGAGATTTATCCATTTTGTTGTGCTCCTTTTCATTACTGAGTAGTATACTATTTATATTCAAAAATATAAATAGTATACTATTTATACAATTTGTTTGATCACATATTCTGAACACAAACCCTTTCTGAAATATGAGTTTGCAAGTATTTTCCAAGTCCTTGGTTTATCTTTGCATTTTCTTGTTTCTTTTGAAAAATTGAAGATTTTAATTGTGATTAAATCTAACTTGCAAATCTTTTATTTTATGGATTGTGCTTTTGCCATCTAAAAGTATTTACTTAAGTCACAATGCTTTTCTCCTGTTTCTTTTAGCACTTACAGTTTGAAGTATTTTATTTAGGTTTACAATATATTTCCATTAAATTTTTATATCTAAAAAAAGAAGAAAAGTAAACGTCTGTTCTTTTTCTCTTTCTCTCTTTTGTTTTTTGGTGTTGTGTGTGTTTGCATGCGTGTGTGTGTGTGTGTGTTTCGATCATGGCTGTTCAATTTTTCCAACATTTGTTCAAAAAAATTATCATTTACCCATTTGATTGCTTTGGCATCTTTATCAAAAGTCAATTAACTACCCATGAATCTATTCTGGATTCTCTACTGTGTTCCACTGATACTTTAGCCATTACTACACTGTTTGATTACTGGAGACGTATACTAAATATTTCGTATCAACTAGAGTATGTACTCCATTTTTTTTTCAAAGTTGGAAAAACCAAAGTCATTTTAGCTATTTTAGGTTCTATATTAGCAAATAAATGTATAATGATTGTCAACATCTTCAGCCTAAATCTTGGCATCATTTGTTAATTGACAATATAAATTACCAACTTGTTAATGTTACTCATCTTGACCTGACTCACTTTGCTAATAGGACATTTCATTATGCCTATTGTGATGTCCAATTCATAAAATTCAGTCAAAATTATGTGTTGTCTCAATTTAAGGAACCATTTTGAAGATAAACATGATTTCCTTTTGCTTAAGTAAAAAAAAAAAAAAAAAAAAAAAAGCATCGAAGTATCTAGATCTAAAAAAAAGAGACAGAATGATCTTTTCAGGTGACATAGAACAGCTAATGGCAACTGGAATGTAATAGCAACACCAGCCTTCTTAATTGGTATCACAGGGGGCTGACTTTTCAAGCATAATTATATGTTGTCTTTAATCCCCAAACATAGAAACACTCAACAGATCTCATCCATGTGCTGTAAAGCTTTTTTTTTTCCCCTCTCTTTTAAGTTTCCCTTTAGCTACAAAGGTATAGACATTGCATATGATACTGGTTAATATAAAGTAAAACTACAGATTAGCTGCCTCACTGTGGAACAGTATATACTATAGGAAGAGCAGGCTATAATTTGAAAATTACACTTCAAATTGTGTGACCACACAATTATAATTTTTACTCTGGGGACCTTTCAGGGATCTTTTAACCTCTCAACATGTCAGAGATAAATGGTCAACAGCAACACTCATATTTTCACCATTAATATAAAAAGCTTAAGTTCTACATAATTTCTAAAATAGCTAAACCATTTACTTAGATCAAAGTTAATCCTCATAGTTTACATGAGGATTTAGACAACTAGCTAGAAACTCAGAAATAGAATACCTCTGAGCCTACTAAACATTATACTGAAAAAGATCAGAATACTTGCAATTTGTTTTTATTAAAGCAAGATACTAAATTCTGTTATATAGAATTGAGATGTGCACTATTCTAGACAAATATTTAGATTGTGAGGAAAATAATCCTACTCAGACTGAGGAAAAGGAAAGGGGAACCAGGAAGCCATCAAGGATGAAGGTAGTTCTAGACACCTGCTACTATTTGCCAGGTCTGTCTGTCATCTGTCTCATTTGCCATTCTCACTCTCATGGTTTCTTAGATTCTCTTTCCAGAGATTCTACATTGTCCTCTTGCTTACTTAGAGCCTCCAGACCTTTGTTCTTTATTTTATTTAAACATGCCCTCAAGACTTTTTAAATGACCTAGCTCTTCTTCCTCAAGAGTATCCTTTAAGTTAGTGAGACAAGAGCTGCAGGGGGGAATTATTAGAAGATAGTGTACAATAGGTGACAATACAGCACATGTAAATTTGCATATCTTCAGAAGATATTTCTATGTCCTTTCTTAGGTATCTGGCATCTATATTAGTTAGGAAAAAAATGTAAAATTCAGGATTTTGTATAATTGTCATGTCACTATTGCTAGTGAAGTGGTAGACCAAAATAAAACATCAAAATATGTAGGATGCAGAGAAATGTCCAGGAAGTTCTTAAAAGGATGTTTTACTTAATACAGTTTTATATGTCTGTGTAAAATGTATTGATCCCTTTAAATTAAATTATTGATATTACTGTCTCAGCTACAATACTTAAGATTATAAAATGAAACTCTGTACTATTACATATTCTATATGAGTGGACATACTGTCCATTTTGAGGTGATCTAAAAGCATGGAAACTACATGCTTCAATAACAAGGATCATGTTTGCTGCATATCTTTGGGTGACTTTATAAAATATCATATTATTATATGCTAGATCTTGTTTTACCTATTTCGTTTATGCATGTACACAACTTGCCCCCAACTAGATTTAAGTAGCTGTTGATTATTCATTATTGTTTACAGACAAAAACAGACATTTCCATGGTGATTTCCTACACAAGATTGTGGAAACTTTGAAGTTTCCCAAAAGCGATTGTCATGGCATAATCATGGCATTCACAGTAAATTAAGACATAGGTAGAAGCAAGGTGTAAATTTCAGGATGGTACCCAGGTATTAAATTAATGCTAGGAAGGAAAATCAAGCTCTGTATCAAATGTTTTGTACTTCTCTTGGCTTAAGAAAAAGCGACTTCTGTTAATAGCTATAAACATCATCAAGACATAAGGTATATCCAGGATTTTTACATTACTCCCCCCTTTAAGATACAAGGTAAGGACAATTCTCTCCCATGTTTGAGGTTTGGCTAAAGAAATGTGAAAGGAAGTGATGTACATCACACAAGGAAGCTGTGAAAGGCATTGGGTAATTCACTTTGTTTCCTTTTCCTGGTACAATGAGTCATCCAAGCATGTATGGGCAAAAAGCCTTCATTAACTGAGTCTTAGAGAAATTGCGATAAAGCATCTCCAATTAACCTGATGACTTTAGCTTCTCTCTATTGAAAATGTAATATGAGTGAGAAATAAATTTTAGTTTATTTAAGCCACTGAAATTTTGAGATCTAGGGGCCATTGTTATCACAGCTTCACCTCCAAGACTACTGAATCACACCATACAGCCTCACACATACCCCTCAAGAACATTCACCCAACGAAAGGGAAAGAAATTGTATCAAAAACAAAGATTCCAATATAAGAGTAAATTGAAAACTAAAAGAATCTCCTGACTTAATAGGTGATGCAAGAATATTATTTGAGAAATGGGAAAACTATCTACATTTTAAAACAATTCTTAATCTTTCAGAAAAAGTTTTATGGGTTTCAAAAAAATTTATTTCATTATTTGTGAGTATTTCAATGCTTTTACTTCTTACCAGTGACAATGAATGCTGGAACCTACATACCTCATAACTTTAATTCTGAGATTATTTACATTTATCTTAAGCCAAAGTGAAGAAAAAAAGAAAGTGTTAGTCTCTTAGTCATGTCCAACTCTTTGCAACCCCATGGGCTGTAGCCCACCAAGCTCTTCAGATCATGGAACTCTCCAGGCAAAGAATACTGGAGTGGGTAGCCATTCCCTACTCCAGGAAACCAAGAATCAAGCTTAAAGACAAGTGCTGCTAAGTCGCTTCAGTCGTGTCTGACTCTGTGCAACCCCATAGACAGAAGCCCACCAGGCTCCCCAGTCCCCGGGATTCTCCAGGCAAGAACACTGGAGTGGGTTGCCATTTCCTTCTCCAATGCATGAAAGTGAAAAGTGAAAGTGAAGTCGCTCAGTCGTGTCCGACTCTTAGCGACCCCATGGACTGCAGCCTACCAGGCTTCGCCATCCATGGGATTTTCCAGGCAAGAGAACTAGAGTGGGGTGCCATTGCCTTCTCCGAAAGACAAGTAAGGAACCTAAATAAATCTGCACAGTGCAAAAGATTGTAAAATACAACTCAGGAAGTGTCTCTCCACAATGACTACTAACACATTAGTTATTTGTATAGATGGGTGAATCTACCTACATGGTACCTTTGACAATGCCAAAATCACAGGTCTGACAGTCTCCTCCACCAGAAGTAGAAAGTGTCCATCAGTTCAATCAAAATGATAGTGCTCATACTGCGTGGCACTAATGACCAATCATTTCTTCAGCCGCTTAAAATCTAGGTCATTTCTTAGACTTTCAAAGTTGAAGCCTTTTATATGTTTTAATAATACAAGTTTTGAAGTATTATAGCTAATTTTGTGATCTAGCTTTTCTGTGTTAGAAAGAACATTTTAAAATCCTGTGTGAGTAATGAATCAGGAGCAAGAGATCTATAAAGCACAGACATCAAATGCCTCTGCCCAGACAGTCTTCAGATTATACAAGATGTGTCACTTCCACTGAGTTGTAAGTATGGGGAAAGGTAGTTAATATTTTTACAGGCATGGATCAGAACATAAACCATTGCTGTTGTTAGTGGAGTAGTGCAGATAAATTCTAACAAAGTAACAAGTAGACAATTTTCAAATAGAATACTCATCTGTTGTCCTTAATCATCGGATCTGTACAACTTCAGAGCCCACCTGGTATTGTGTAGCCTATTCTAACCCTTTAGGCATGACAGTCCCGAAAGCCCTCTGCTTGTTTTAGTGAGGACATAATGATTTTATTCCTTTCAATGTCCTAAGCAATGCTTCAAATTAACAATACACTTTCCTTGCAGAATCTGAGAGTAGACTATTGCAAATCTTTCTTCTCTAACCTTAGAACTTAAATGAGAAGCAAAGTTCAATTTTTCTATTGTACTCCTTTCATATGTCACGTAGTAAGTGAATTGACTATGCAGCAATCAAACCATTGAAAGAGCAAACATGAGTGAGGGTATGTCCAAAGCTTGTTTCCAGGGTGTAGACTAATATCTAAGAAATAAAATAAAGCCTGTTCCTATAGGTAAATTATCATGTACTATACTGAACTCTGAAAACGATGTTACTTTTAATGAAATGCATAGAAATCATGATATAGAATATAGTTATAAAATTCTGAAAGCTCAAAGTCTTATTTGTAAATCAAGGATTGAACTTGATTATCATGTCTTTGCCAAATACTCTAGATTTGGTAAAAAGCCCTATCTCATTATAATTTCTTTTAATGTGATTTCTAATAATTTAAACAGTGTAACATCATACATAATACATGTCAATATACTGTGCCAATATAGGATGTGATATAGCTATACGCCTCTTTTATATTTAAGATGTATGAACTCAATACATCCTGTTATCCAATGCAGCCAGGAAGACATTTGTGAAGAAAGTTAACTCAGTACTCTTTCCCTCAAAAGAAAGAAAAATTATTTCTTTGGGTTTTGAGAACATTACCAAACATATGAATTATTTTCAATATAGCTCTAGATGAAAAATCATTATCAGTTAAAAGATAAACATGTACAGTATTTTATGATAATAAATATGTTAAATTAAAGGTCAATCCAGTAAACAAGTGAGGAAAAGAGTAAGCAGCAAAAATTGAACAGATCTATGAAAAGATAGGTTAGTATATATCTTTTCACTTATAAGTAAAATAATGATGATGACAAATATGATAATACTGACAATGATAATAACAGAAAGAAGCTTCTAGTCTTTTTAGGAACTTATAGTGCCTTTGGGGAAGAAAACCCCAAGACATCACAATCAAAATTTTAATGAGACTTCAAACCTTCAAAATACTGTCAGAGAAGCTGCTCCCTTTCCTTACTTTTTCAAAAGGAATTGAGAAATGTGAACGCTTAGAAAAAACAAAATATAGGCTGGCAGGAAGAAATTCCATCTTGTTGGGTCTCTGAAACAGCGGAGGACTGAACACTTGTAAACACGGTACCTTGAGCAATAGTTGCCTTATGGCTTGTAGTTTGAGGCCAAGAATAGCATGATAAACTTAGAATGTGTTTATCTCTTGGCAGCTTCATTTTACTTGCAAGCTGGGAGGGACAAAGACCAACAATTTTCCACCTACAAAGTGCATCTAAGCTGGCAGGCAGCTCAGTGAGTAAGTCAACTTGAACCTCCAGATCACAACTACTCTCAAAGACAGATGGACAGTTTTGGAATAGGGATGATTCAGCCTATATCTCAAGGCATTTATGGTTACAAAGTCCTGTAGCTGGGAGGGAGGTAATTGGAGTGGGGGGGAGCTTTAATTTGGAGACTTCACATACATTTAGTGCTATTTTAAGAGAAACGGTATGTGTGCAAATTTTTATAATTCCATGTTCATTGCTAGTTGAAAACAGGTAGGAAGGTGGCAGCATTTTAAGAACCTGTGTTTTCTCTCCAAAACAGAGAAAGCTAAACACTTCTTTCAAATACAGGTTTTATTCTGTTATTATTTTTTCACCTCTTTCATAAGAGTGAAAAGCACTGTTTATTCAATGGCTTACTGTCAATTATTTAATGACTGATTCTAAACCCAGGTAGACTTTTATGTTTTATCTTCAAATTACTTAATTTAGGATTAGTGTTAATTATATGAAGTGTTGGGGAAAGAGGAGTTTGGATGCTGTAATTTTGAAGACTGAGCAGAAGAACTTCTTGTTAAAAGGTTTGAGACATCTGCCGAAGTTGGGTTATTTGTGTAGTAGGGGTGTTATGTTTCAAATTATAGATATTTTGAGATCATAAAACAAAACTCTTTTTTTAACCCACTGAATTCATATGTTTTGCTCTCCATACAGTCCTCTTCTGCTTCAACACAGAGCAGATCACCCAAGATGATTCTGAATGCTTGGAAAGTGCAGGTAAAATCTTTTGGTATTGGGAGAGCCATTTTATGGATACAACATTGATCTGATTTCATAACAAATTGGGAAAAAGTATTATCAGAAGAAATATTCCAGCCTCTCTTGGTGAAACATTTCATGACTTAACAGAAAATACAATCAATTTCAGAATGGGAACTAAATATGATCAACTGTTTACTCAAGACTATCTGTAAGAAATGTGTTTCATGTGGAATAAAAGGATTTTTCATACTTACTTTTACAAGTTATTAAAAAGTAGACTTATAAAGAGAAAAAGTAATCAAAGCAATAAACACTGGAATGTTAGACTCTCTGTAGTTCTGAGAATGACTCATCATGGTTTCTTCCAGACAGTGGAAAATTAACATATTTTACACCCAGAAGAAATTAATGCAGTTGAGCCTGCCAAATTCCAATTCCTTTGCCATGCCACATGTCCAGAATAATTGTTTGTTTCCCCTGAAAAAGGTTTCCTGTGGACCTCCACTACGGCTCATGCTGGAGTTTAAATCCTGACAAGGAAGGCTAGTTATTTTTTCCAGTTGCATCTTGCAACCCTTAATTTGTTGAAGAGATCCAGACCAATCCAGACCAGTGTTATCTTTTTGCCTTTTATTCCATACCCTGACTACTCTACTTGCTCTGTTGGAATAATACCACTACATGGAAAACTAACTGGATTAAATATTTCTATCTTTTATTAACATGCCATTAGGAAAAGGGCTTCCCAGGTGGCGCTAGTGGTAAAGAACCTGAGTGCCAGTGCAGGAGACCTAAGAGATGTGGGTTTGATCCCTGGGTTGGGAAGATCCCCTGGAGGAGGGCATGCAACCCACTCCAGCATTCTTGCCTGGAGAATCTAATAGAGAGAGGAGCCTGGTGGGCTACAGTGTATGGGGTCACACAGAGTTGGACATGTCTGAAGCAACTTAGCATGCATGCATGCATTGGTAAAAAGGTGTTTTAAGAAACTGTTTTTTCTCTTGAGAACAACTCAATGTATCTATTCTTTAAGTTTTATAAGGATTTTAAAACTTCAATTTGGATTAATAAATGGTCACTATTAGAATTGGACACGACTGAGCGACTTCACTTTCACTTTTCACTTTCATGCATTGGAGAAGGAAATGGCAACCCACTCCAGTGTTCTTGCCTGGAGAATTCCAGGGACGGGGGAGCCTGGTGGGCTGCCATCTATGGGGTCACACAGAGTCAGACACAACTGAAGTGACTTAGCAGCAGCAGCAGCAGCATTAGACACACGGGATGCCACTGAGTCCATTGCAATTGTGAATTGCAACTCCATGCTGTTAAAGGTGAATCGGTCCCACCCAGAAAGCAGACATATTTAATTGAAATTTGTCATTCTCATTGTCAAATCATCACTTTTTAAATACAAGTGTTTCAACTACTATCATGTCTATTTTGTGGAATCAGAAGTGCATGCTTTCTGAAAGAATACAGAAGGTAAGTCTCTCTCTCTCTCACTTCATTTCCACAGTACTTGTTGCCTTCTTCTCCTTCCCACTTAACTATCCAAATATTGGAGAAGCTACAGTCTCGATAAAAATAGGACTATATCCTGAAAGGAGAAACTGTTCAAAATGAGTGAGAACCCAAGGGGAAAAATAAGGCAAGGTAATTTTAAAAAGAATCTTCAAAATTTTTATCAACAACAAAAATGCCAGAATTTTAAGTCAGTGATTTAACTCCCTTTACAGATATTCTAAATGCCAGAATGTATTCTCACAAAGGAAGGAATGTTAGTGATGATTCTATTTGCCCCACAGTCCTTGGAGACATGCATTATAATGGAGAAAGGTAGTTAATTAGGAATTAGAAAGGAAAAGTAAAATGAGCCAGAATAGGAAATAAGTGTTTCTCTTTTTTTGGAAAAAAACAAAAGGGCACACATGGAGACTGTCATAGCCACTACAGGCTGAGAGAAAGAAGGAAGGTTGCCCATGTTCTGAGAACATGGAGTTCTGTCCAGGGAGAGAACGTAAGATGGTGCAAAACGACAAAACGCACTATCAAGGCGATAAATGCCCAGAAGATCTGGATCTCTTAACAAGAGTGGGCTTCTCTTATCTACCAAAGCCTAGAATAATTTGTTGTTTCTAGCTTTTATTGTCATAACCTGGCATATATACAAAAGCTTTGAAAAATCTGAAAACAGAAAAAGTTTCTTCTCTTCTCTATGCCAGGGAAGACATTCTGCCAACTACCTCTTAACTTAAAAGGGAGAATCCAGTCCAATGAGACTAAGTGAGATGGCTGGAATGTAAAAACATCACTGTCCAGTACAAACATCCAGAGAACACTTTCCATTTAAAAGTGTCTTGCTGCTGAACAAACATAGCTAACTCCCTTGAAGATTATTTTAGCCCCCATTGCCTTTGCACAAAGATTCCTCATGTTACTCTGAGATGGTCCTTTCATTACACTGAGAACAGGCTATCTCTATTTGAGTGTGATGAGAAAATTAAGCCACTGAGGCAGATTGAAAGTTTGGCTCTGAACCACGCCATTGGAAGGACGTTCAAATGTTTACCAATGCTTTTCCTTGGCTGCACAGTACCTGCACCTGTGTTTTATGCTAAGAAAATATTTCCGTCCCCAAGAATATTTAAACTGCTTAAATTCAAAACACAGAAGACAACTGTAACTCTCTGTTAAGGGCCTGATTATTCTACTTTTGTAGAGAATTCCAATCCAATTTTAGCTTCTTCCTACCAAAATTTTTCCCCACATTCTCTTCCTACTCTTTCCTCCACCTACATTTTGGCTAATCCCCTGACCAATAGGATTTTCATTGGAGCAGCCAATAAAAACAGAGATAAAGCATCCCCAGCATTTCATATAGAAATATAATCCCTTTACAATTATGTATATTGGCCCCAAATTAAAGCAAGCCCAATTTTAATTCTTTTGAGTTTTGATTCCTAATATTAACTACATTCAATACTTTTCTCAGGACTCAAAATTTATTAAGTCAACTCCTGAAAGTCTATTCCCTACAAGCAAACTCATTGAAAGTTACTTTGCTGAAAGCCTAGTACTTTTACCAGCTAAATTTTAAAATATAAATTACACCAGTCCATATTAGAAAGGATAGTTTCACCATCTCTTCAAGATTTCTATATAGTTCACCATTTTTCAATTTGTCTTCATAATAGCATCATATGGAATGCTCAATTCCTCTCTCCTCCAATAAAAATATATATCCATAAAAATATATCTATCAGGAAAATATTTTCATGAAAAACATTTTCATTAAAAGAACATTTACATGTTCACAAAAATGTAGTTTTGAATAGGCATTTGAATATATTATTGTGCATAAACATATTTTGAATGCAGTCTTATGAATATATTCTTATGACCCTCAGATTTTTCCCTCTCTCTGATCTAGCTCCCTTATTACATCTTATTATTTCATTCTCCTCTTTCACTGTACATCAATCTCCCTCTTCATTCATCAGCCCTAAATCCATTTCCAGTTTATCCCCTAGGGAGGACAACCAGACAAACTGGACTAGAACATTCCTATTTCTTCACTTGTGGTAGATAAAATAGTATCTGTTAAATATTTTAGTGTCCCTTTTCCCTCTCAAATGACTTCTAGTTTGAACGATCTCTTATGTGGTTCCTTTCTTGTGGTTCTTCTCTTGAGTGCTCTATCACTGTCCTCTGCAGACATGTGTTGTTTGATGGTAGGCCTAGCTATCAATACTCAGCCTCTACTTTTTATTTCAGTTCCTTTCAGTTATAGAAGTAGTCAAGGAGAGACAAATTAAAATGACTGAAAACACTGTGAGGAAAGCAAAATAAAAATTGTCAAATAAAACTTTTCTGGAAATGCCAACGGTTTGGAAAACTACTCCACATAATACAACATACTGTAAATGTGCTCAAATAGTTAAAAGAAACACACACACATACACACACACAAATGTGTGTGCATGATAAGATTTTTTTTTTTTAAATCAAACTGACCTTGAGAAAACTGTCTTTTCAGGGAGAAGTCTAGACTCAAATAAGGAGAAGTAGGACAGGAAGAAGGGGTATTTAAAATAGCCCCTAGGATGACTGTGATAAGACCCTCTAGGAAAGCAAGAGTCACTGAGAATATAACATAAACTCATGCAAACTAAGACATCAATACCACCATTTCAATCAGTTCAGTTCAGTTCAGTTCAGTCACTCAGTCATGTCCGACTCTTTGCGACCCCATAGACCGCAGCACACCAGGCCTCCCTGTCCATCACCAACTCCCAGAGATACTCAAACTCATGTCCATTGAGTTGGTGATGCCATCCAACCACCTCATCCACTGTCGTCCCCTTCTCCTCCCGCCTCCAATCTTTCCCAACATCAGTGTCTTTTCCAATAAGTCAGTTCTTTGCATAAGGTGGCCAAAGTATTGGAGTTTCAGCTTCAGCATTAGTTCTTCCAAGGAATATTCAGGACTGATTTTCCTTTAAGATTGACTGGTTGGATCTCCTTGTAGTCCAAGGGACTCTCAAGAGACTTCCCCGACACCAGTTCAAAACCATCAATTCTTCAGCTCTCAGCTTTCTTTATAGTCCAACTCTCACATCTATACATGACTACTGGAAAACCATAGCTTTGACTAGATGGACCTTTGCCAGCAAAGTAATATCTCTGCTTTTCAATATGCTGTCTAGGTTGGCCATAACTTTTCTTCCATTTACCATCATTTACTGAATGTTTCCTCTAGGCCTGGAACTACTCTATGCAGTTATCTTATTTAATCTTCTAAGCAACTCTTTAACTTACATGTTATTATTTTCATGAAGAAACTTATATTCAAGGAAGTTTCCCAACTTGCACAAAAGTGATACCAATACTACATAACAAAGGTAGGAAAGGAACACAGGACCTCTGAACTCCATATCTTATGACCCTCAAATTACACAAAGAAAATCTAAGGTAGCTATAAAAAACCAATATGTATACATGAGGTATATATAATAAGTATGCTATGTAAACTTTTGCATTCATTTAATGATTATAAAAATGCAAGACTTGCAGAAAAAAAATCTTCAGGAAAGAAAGTAGTTAGTGGGAAGGTGACATTTTTGGTACTTAGAAATAAAGGAGAGGAAAAAATTAAGCATTTCTTCACTGCTGTGAAGCTAACTAAAAAATTTTAAACTCTTTAAAAAATATTTAAAACTCAGCACATTGGCATATTTTGAACACTAAAATATATTATAATTTAAATAATGTTTAAATAATCCTTAAGTTTATTAATCTTATTAAACACTAAATATATATTGACATATTTGTTAGTGTTATGACATGATAAGGGTTGATATGAAACATAATTAAGATGGTTGGTTAGCATTCCCCAAATAAACGTATTCTTACATAGATTTGCCAGCAGAGTTTTGATGAAGTTACCACCTCCTTGTTCCATAGGAATAGAATCAGGCAAGCTGGTTTTAGAAAAGGCAGAGGAACCAGAGATCAAATTGCCAACATCCACTAGATCATGGAAAAAGCAAGAGAGTTCCAGAAAAACATCTATTTCTGCTTTATTGACTATGCCAAAGCCTTTGACTGTGTGGATCACAAGAAACTGTGGGAAATTCTGAAAGATATGGGAATACCAGACCACCTGATCTGCCTCTTGAGAAATTTGTATGCAGGTCAGGAAGCAACAGTTAGAACTGGGCATGGAACAACTCCAAATAGGAAAAGGAGTTCGTCAAGGCTGTATACTGTCACCCTGCTTATTTAACTTATATGCAGAGCACATCATGAGAAACGTTGGACTGGAAGAAGCACAAGCTGGAATCAAGATTGCTGGAAGAAATATCAATAACCTCAGATATGCAGATGACACCACCCTTATGGCAGAAAGTGAAGAGGAACTCAAAAGCCTCTTGATGAAGGTGAAAGTGGAGAGTGAAAAAGTTGGCTTAAAGCTCAACATTCAGAAAATGAAGATCATGGCATCCGGTCCCACCACTTCATGGGAAATAGATGGGGAAACAGTGGAAACAGTGTCAGACTTTATTTTTCTGGGCTCCAAAATCACTACAGATGGTGAATGCAGCCATGAAATTAAAAGACGCTTACTCCTTGGAAGGAAAGTTATGACCAACCTAGATAGCATATTCAAAAGCAGAGACATTACGTTGCCAACAAAGGTTCGTCTAGTCAAGGCTATGGTTTTTCCTGTGGTCATGTATGGATGTGAGAGTTGGACTGTGAAGAAGGCTGAGCGCCAAAGAATTGATGCTTTTGAACTGTGGTGTTGGAGAAGACTCTTGAGAGATCCAAGAGATCTGCAAGGAGATCCAACCAGTCCATTCTGAAGGAGATCATCCCTGGGATTTCTTTGGAAGGAATGATGCTAAAGCTGAAACTCCAGTACTTTGGCCACCTCATGCGAAGAGTTGACTCATTGGAAAAGACTCTGATGCTGGGAGGGATTGGGGGCAGGAGGAGAAGAGGACGACAGAGGATGAGATGGCTAGATGGCATCACCGACTCGATGGACGTGAGTCTGAGTGAACTCCGGGAGTTGGTGATGGACAGGGAGGCCTGGCGTGCTGCGATTCATGGGGTCGCAAAGAGTCGGACATGACTGAGCGACTGATCTGATCTGATCTGATCTGATACAGGCTGCACCTCTTCCAGATATGAATAGGTATCTATTGATTGAAAGTGTTGTGACAAATGTTTTCCCATGTGCTTTGCATGTTTCCAAACTCATGAAACACATGAGTGTGCTTGTGAACCCATGTTTACATAAGTGTTAGAAATGGGACAACTCTTATATTCAGTATCAATTTACTTGGGGCCAGGGAAAAGAATTCTTATTGGTATAGCTTTATTGCTACAGTAGGTTAAAAAAGAGAGAGAGAGTTGGGAATATTAAAATCACCAGGAGTACTAAAAACAAAACAAAACTTGAATTCAGATATTAAGGTTTATTTTCAAATTTTATTGGGGAATTAATTAAAGAGCTGTAAGTTTTGTCATGTGATGTGTGCAAAACTAGAAAATATTCAGTAAATATTCTGAAAGGAGTCTTTATCACAAAAATACTGTACGTATTTGCATACAATGCTTAAAAGCAGAATGGGATATACAGGCTCAGACTTTACTTACCCAGAGAAACATATTTATCCCCTTTTCAGTAGGGGTAAATATTTTCTGATACCACCTAAAAAATATACTGTTCAATGTTAAAAATAATTCTGAATCTGCCATAATATTCTTGTGCTCTCACCATTAGTATGATAAAATAATCTAATTTTTAAAATTTAAAATAATCTCTTTTTAAAATTCTAAAATCTCTCTTTAGATATCAAGTGGTTCTTCAAATCAATATTTTGATTATTTAATTTAAATGACTCACAAACATATGGATTAGCTTTCATTGAATGACACATGATATTAAAAATTAAGGCAAAATGTTCTTGGCATAATATAATTCTGTTTGAGCTTATAAAAAATGTTTGAAAACTACTGATTCTGTATTTTTCATATTAAAATACATCTGGGTGTGTCCCAAAGTGTGAACAAATAAAATTTTCTTTTAAAATTCTTTTATGTCTCAAGAACAATCTCAAAATTTAAATTTTACAAACACTATAGTTTTACATTCAATATTCTCTTGCATTTTTGAATTGCTCCATTTTTTCAATTAACTATATTTTTACTCATATAAGTTAATTATTAAATTTAATTATTCAACTAATAAATAGCATTTATTGGTTTTACCCCAAGAGGATGACCCAGAGGGATGTATGAGGAGGTAGGTGGGAGGGGGTTTCAGGATGGGGAACACATGTACACCCGTGGCAGATTCATGTTGATGTATGGCAAAACCAATACAATATTGTAAAGTAATTAGCCTCCAATTAAAATAAATAAATTAAAAAAAAAAGAAAGAAAATGATAGCAATACTCAATATCTAGGTAGAGGAAGCAAGGTTAACTTGTAATTCTGTACATGTTCTGGTTTTTACATCAAATATGTGTGACTTCCAGACGTATATGTGTGATATGTGTGTTCCAACTAAATATACATGTACAAATATTGTCCAGTCACACTGTAACTTACAGTAATATTACTACTTAGCAAAAAAAAAAAAAAGAAAGGAAAAGGGTATCAGAAAGGAATGACAAATGAACCAAGGAAGTAAAGAAGCAATAAAAAGAAGGAGAAGAAGGAAGAGAGAGAAGGAGGATGGGTAAAAATTAGTTTCACAGGTTGAGGTAACTGACCAGCCATTCCCTTCAAGAGCATTTAATTTGGAATAAGCATGAAATGGGAGCTGCCAATCCATAGTCTGAAATTCCGATCCCCATTCCAGGGAATTTGAAAATAAACCTTAATATCTGAATTCAAGTTTTGTTTTGTTTTTAGTACTCCTGGTGATTTTAATATTCCCAACTCTCTCTCTTTGTTTTAACCTACTGTAGCAATAAAGCTATACCAATAAGAATTCTTTTCCCTGGCCCCAAGTAAATTGATACTGAATATAAGAGTTGTCCCATTTCTAACACTTACGTAAACATGGGTTCACAAGCACACTCATGTGTTTCATGAGTTTGGAAACATGCAAAGCACATGGGAAAACATTTGTCACAACACTTTCAATCAATAGATACCTATTCATATCTGGAAGAGGTGCAGCCTGTATCAGATCAGATCAGATCAGATCAGATCAGTCGCTCAGTCGTGTCCGACTCTTTGCGACCCCATGAATCGCAGCACGCCAGGCCTCCCTGTCCATCACCAACTCCCGGAGTTCACTCAGACTCACGTCCATCTCTCACACAATGTGCTGCCACTGAGGACTCTTTGGGATTTTTAAAATTATTTTTTATTTAAATTATTGACATCATAGAGATCATCCCTAGGTCAGCACATCTTAGTGGTCAGCCAGTTATTACTCAAGACTTTGTTCTTGAAAACCTTGGGCCTGTAAGCCTTCCACATTTTGTCATTAACTTGTATTTTTTAATTTCTTATTTCTAAATCCAATATACTATGGTTATTCACACAAAAATTCTAAACAAAACATTAGATTTACAAATGGAATATAGTAACATACATATAATATGTATATATGTATGTATGCATGTATATACATATGTGTGTGTGTGTGTGTGTGTGTATATGTATGTTGTTTCATCACTAAGCTGTGTCCACTGCTTTACTGACCCTGTGGATTGTAGCCTGCCAGGCTCCTCTGCCCATGGGATCTCCCAGGCAAGAATATAGAGTTGGCTGCCATTTCCTTCTCTAAAGGATCTTACCAACCCAGGGATTAAATACACATCTCCTGCATTTGCTAGGCAGATTCTTTACCACTGAGCCACCAATGTATTTTATCTATCTATATATATGTGTGTAGAATTATACAACTTTATTTCATTACTTTCTTTGTGCTTATGTACCTTACAATGAAAAATGCTATCTTTATTATTTTGATTATAGTAATTATTTCATGAATAAATGTATATATGGCAAAATACCATGTTATATGTTTGATACATATGTAGTTTAATATATAACTACAAATAATGCAATGTCAATTATAAAGCTACATAAAAAACTTTTAAGATGTATTATTTATTTAAAAGTAACCAGTACTATGTGTGAGATGATAATCATATGATTCTTCAACTTTAAGAAATAAACTTCCTGGTCTCAAAATAGATTTCATCTCCCTAACTAGTTTCTGCTTTATTTTGTAGGTGGAAAAATCTTGAACTGCACCTGGAAAGGCTGGGGTATGCAATACTTTTTTTAAAGACTTGATTAACACCTGCTTAAATACTTTTTTCCAATCTTTAATTAAACAGTTAAGGTAGGACTTCATTTCTAGATATACAATCAGACCAAGTCTGAATAAAACTCTACAGCTGCTAATTTCCCTTTCCAAAGAGAGAGTTAAATACCAAAAGGTTTTTAACTTTCTAAAAAGAAATCCCTTCACTTTATAAAAGAAGCAAAACCCTCAGAATAGAAAAAATATATAAGTAGAGAAATAATCGCAACCAACTTTTGATGCTGAAAATTACAGACACATTATTTTCCCCCTCATTCTAGGAGAATTATCTAAAGATTTCAAAATAAAATTCAGTCAATAAAATAATGTTAGCATATTTTTCCCAACATATCAACTATGAGTACTACTTTAGAATCAATAATGGTCTCAACATCTAAAAATAATAATATTAATAAGTTGTGAAATTCTAGACTAGTCATCAGTAAAATAAGGACTTCATTATAATTCCTCAATTAACATTGAGCATCACTCAGATTCTAGAAGGCAAAGTGAAAAGATATATATATATACACACACACACACACACACACACATACGTATGGTATTTATACTTAAAGTATATAATAGTTAAGTTGATATTTATAAAATAGTTATAGCTATACTCTTTTCATAAGCATATATCACATTTCTTGCCTCACTTTCTGATTTGCAGAATTTTAGGCCTTTTTTCAGCCCCTGGACTAGTTAAAATTTTCTTTTTAAATAGTGTATTATACCTGTAAGGAAGAAGAGGAGGAAAGAGAAAGGGAGGAGAGAGAATGACAGAGGAAGGAGGGAAAAGGGAGAGAATAGGAGCAACCATGTGATAGCATCATAGCATCCTAGCTGTTTCAAGGCTAATGGTCCTGGTTTAGTTAGAATAACAACTGTTGCTGGCAATTTTCAATGCACATGCACAAGATCAGTCCTAGCTACTTTCGTTGTGTGTGCAGACTGCCGCTTGGGAAGGAAGATAAAGACGACTAATGAGAACATTTTTATTAGAGAGGTAGTCAAGCACTCAATTCTGAAGCCAGACTGTGTGTTTGAATTGTATCTCTACTTGCTATGTAACCTCTGGCAAGTCACTTAATCACTCTGTGTCCATTTTCTCCTGTGCAAATTGGGGATGTTAAGCAAGCATGCTTCACCAGGGTTGTTACGAGTTTTAAATATGTTTGTGTATTGAAACGGTTCAGAAAATGTTTGTTATATGCTTAATACAAATTTGTATACTATGGCAACCCACTCCAGCATTCTTGCCTGGAAAATTCCATGGACAGAGGAGCCTGGTGGGCTACAGTTCATAGGGTTGCAAAGAGTCAGACACGACTGACTACCTTTCACTTTCATTTTCATCCTACCCATGATGGTTGAATTGGTACACAGCTTCATGAAGCTGTATCACAACATAAAATTTACAAAAGAGTTTTACCAAGAAATAGTTATTTATTCCACTATAGTACTCAAAATGCATGATTCCACATTAAAAATTCATTGAAATAACAGCATAAGGGTTTTTATAATATTCAAAATTAAAACAACTTAAGTAAATTATAGAGGTTCTTTTGAAAATCAAAACTTCTTTTGAAAATTTCTAAAATAACAAATTAATTCAATCCTAAACTTATTAATATAAATACCCTGCAGTAAAATGTTAATTTTTAATGAATTCCAAGTGAGCTAATAGCAAATGAATTTCAGGTGACATAATAGTGAATGTTAACATATATTAGCCATATAATAACTATCTGGCCAGATTATGAGGTACCCATAAAAGACTTTAGTAAAGAGTGAAGAACAACACTGGAAGCCTAGAGCATTCATGAAATAGTTGGAACTTCCTGGTCATCATCCCTATACACTAATTCCAGTATTACTCTCCAGTAATCTGTGAAAACAAAGCTTAGGAAAGGCTAATACTTTTAGGAATAATTAAATAACTATAAAAATTAGGACATTAGGCGAAATAAGAATGATTGAGTAAAGGAAGGTATTATTCATAACAAAACGTGCTTGACTGCTTCAATGAAGATTTTATAGAATTTTAGTGGGCAATGTTAGTATTCTACCAAGATTCAATCAGTGGTAAGTACAAGCTGGAGTTAGAAAAGGCAGAGGAAACAGAGATCAAATTGCAAACATCTACTGGATCATAGAAAAAGCAAGGGATTCCCCAAAAAACATCTGCTTCATTGACTGCGCTAAAGCCTTTGACTGTGTGGATCAGAATGGATTTGGAAAATTCATCAAGAGATGGGAATAGCATACCACCTTAACTGCCTCCTGAGAAACCTGTATGCAGGTCAAGAAGCAACAGTTAGAACCAGACATGGAACAACAGACTGATTCAAAATTGGGAAAGGTGTACATCAAGGCTGTATATTGCCACCTTGCTTATTAATTAATATGCAGAGTACATCACACAAAATGCCAGGCTGGATAAAACTCAAGCTGGAGTCAAGATTGCCAGGATAAATATCAGTAACCTCAGATATGCAGATGCTGCTGCTGCTGCTGCTAAGTCACTTCAGTCATATCCGACTCTGTGCGACCCCATAGACTGCAGCCCACCAGGCTCCCCCATCCCTGGGATTCTCCAGGCAAGAACACTGGAGTGGGTTGCCATTTCCTTCTCCAATGCATGAAAGTAAAAAGTGAAAGTGAAGTCGCTCAGTCGTGTCCGACTCCTAGCGACCCCATGGACTGCAGCTTTTCAGGCTCCTCCATCCATGGGATTTTCCAGGCAAGAGTACTGGAGTGGGTTGCCATTGCCTTCTCCGATATGCAGATGACACCACCCTAATTGCATAAAGTGAAGAGGAACTAAAGAGCCTCTTGATGAAGCTGAAAGAGGAGAGTGGAAAAGCTGGCTTAAAACTCAACATTAAAAAAACGGTCATGGCATCTGGTCCCATCACGTCATGGCAAATAGATGGGGAAAAATGGAAAGGGCAGCAGAGTTTCTTTTCTGGGTTCCAAAATCATTGCAGATGGTGACTGCAGCCATGAAATTAGAAGATGCTTTCTCCTTGGAAGAAAATCTATGACCAACCTAGACAGCATATTACAAAGCAAAGACATCATTTTGTGAACAAAGGTCCATATAGTCAAAGCTATGGTTTTTCCAGTAGTCATGTATGGATGTGAGAGTTGGACCATAAAGAAGGCTGAGCACTGAAGAATTGATGCTTTTGAACTGTGGTGCTAGAGAAAACTCTTGAGAGTCCCTTTGACTGCAAGGAGATCAAACCAGCTAATCCCAAAGGAAACCAACCCTGAGTATTTATTGGAAGGACTGATGCTGTAGCTGAAGTTCCAATCCTTTGGCCATCTGACATGAAGAGTAGACTCATTGGAAAAGACCCTGATGATGGGAAAGATTGAGAGCAGGAGAAGAAGGGGGCAACAGAGGATGAGATGGTTGTATTACATCACCAACTCAATGGACATTGAGCAAACTTCAGGAAACAGTGAAGGACAGCAAGCCTGGTGTGTTGCAGTCCATGGGGTCACAAAGTGTCAGACATTACTTGGCATTTGAACAACACACCTACCCCCAGCTGCTAGTAGTGTTCCTTCTTCTCTGGAGCAACAACCTCATCACGTGAGAGCCGTCTCACCAGAGAGGTGCTCTCCCGCACCTCATGCTTGGTGCTTGGGACATGGCACATCTAAAATCAGTTACAACTTAAATCCTTTTCCTGGGCTCTGTTTCTACAGAAACCAACCTAAGAGACCAATAATTTTCATTTCCTCCTTAAAAATCAATCAAGAAGAAATATATCTAGGATTGAGGTAAACTATAAGAAGCATTACTTAAATATGATCGCTAGTACCTATTAAAACAGTGAATTAATTTTTTCTATCATTATTATTTCAAGAAGATTAAGTCTTTTTGTAGTGTTTATGTGTATATATTGGCTTCCCTGGTGGCTCAGACAGTAAAGAATCAGTCTGCAATTCACAAGACCCTGGTTTGATCCCTGCATTGTGAAGATCCCCTGGAGAAGGAAATGACAACTCATTCTAGTATTCTTGCCTTGATATATAATATGATTTCTAGACCACAATTGCATATAATATACAATTGTGCAAGGCATTTTGTTATGTGGTTTCATATAACAACATATGAATTGAATCAATGCTGATTGATATTGAAAGGTTGTTGGAGAACCACGAAAGATGCTGGGATTATTGGCCTCCAGAGGAGAAGAATTCAATCTGGGGCCAGAGATGAGGCTTGATTGCTCAGAGCTTTTGTTTAATAAAGTTTTATTAAACTATAAAAGATACAGAGAAAGCTTCTGACATAGACATCAGAAGGGAGCAGAAAGAGTGCCCCCTCACTAGTGTTAGCAATGGAATTACATACTTTTAATTAGTTATTACAGTGAATCAAAAGAACGTCTGGAGGTTGTAAAGACCTTACTAGACCCACTCCCATAATTTACATTTTAAGATAACAGGATTAGTCAGAAGGTTTTTTCCAGAAACTGTCCTCAAGCAGGACACATTCAGATCAGATCAGTTGTTCAGTCGTGTCCGACTCTTTGCGACCCCATGGACTGCAGCACGCCAGGCCTCCCTGTCCATCACCAACTCCCAGAGTTCATTCAGACTCAGGTCCATTGAGTCAGTGATGCCATCCAGCCACCTCATCCTCTGTCATCCCCTTCTCCTCCTGCCCCCAATCCCTCCCAGCATCAGAGTCTTTTCCAATGAGTCAACTCTTCACATGAGGTGGCCAAAGTACTGGAGTTTCAGCTTTAGCATCATTCCTTCCAAAGAAATCCCAGGGATGATCTCCTTCAGAATGGACTGGTTGGATCTCCTTGCAGTCCAAGGGACTCTCAAGAGTCTTCTCCAAAACCACAGTTCAAAAGCATCAATTCTTTGGCGCTCAGCCTTCTTCACAGTCCAGCTCTCACATCCATACATGACCACAGGAAAAACCATAGCCTTGACTAGACGAACCTTTGTTGGCAACGTAATGTCTCTCCTTTTGAATATGCTATCTA
Source organism: Bubalus bubalis (assembly GCF_019923935.1). Classification (NCBI taxonomy): domain Eukaryota; kingdom Metazoa; phylum Chordata; class Mammalia; order Artiodactyla; family Bovidae; genus Bubalus; species Bubalus bubalis. The sequence goes on along the minus strand of NC_059165.1, from coordinate 21,337,416 downwards.
GGTTGGTCATAACTTTCCTTCCAAGGAGTAAGCGTCTTTTAATTTCATGGCTGCATTCACCATCTGCAGTGATTTTGGAGCCCAGAAAAATAAAGTCTGACACTGTTTCCACTGTTTCCCCATCTATTTCCCATGAAGTGGTGGGAGCAGATGTCATGATCTTCATTTTCTGAATGTTGAGCTTTAAGCCAACTTTTTCACTCTCCATTTTCACCTTCATCAAAAGGCTTTTGAGTTCCTCTTCACTTTCTGCCATAAGGGTGGTGTCATCTGCATATCTGAGGTTATTGATATCTCTCCCGGCAATTTTGATTCCAGCCTCTGTTTCTTCCAGTCCAGCGTTTCTCATGATGTACTCTGCATACATTATTGCTATATAATCCTAAGGAATGTAGAGGGGGAAAAAAAAACTTTTCCTTTCCTCCTCCTTGAGAATTCCAGACTTCTCTCTCCTCCTCAAGAACCCCAGACCTCCCTCCTTGGGGATCCCTAGACTTCCTATCAACCTGCCTAGGAATTGACTCTCTCATTATCAACACATTTATTTGTGGAAATTCAGAAGAAAATGTAGTCAAAGAAGTGTATCAGCATTATTTAAATCTGTTTAATAATTATTTTTCTACCTTTGTTATTCTTAATGGATCTAAGAATTTTATAACTTGAACAGTATAAGTTAAAATATCTTGGTGATCCAAAAATACACCTGGAGGAATGTGATACACTTTCCCTGGACTGGTAAAATATCTGCAGATATTTAATAGGTATTAAGTCAATTCTCTACAGGGCTAAACTTAAAATTGAAGTTCTTTTCAGAATATAAAATAAATCTTAAGAATTAAATACATTATCATCTTTTGCTACATTATCTTTCTCTTTTACTACATTGTCTGCTACGTTGTTAAAAATGGGGATAGCCTTAATCTGAAAAGCTATAATTCTCAAGGAGCTTCATATTTTTGACATTTTCTAAGATTTATGGTCATCTAGTTAGTAAATTCTGTATTGATGCTTGTATAGATTAACTCTTTCCCCAGGTTACTAAGGATGACAAGAATAGATATTAAGAGAAGCAAATGTTGATCATGCTTCATTGATCCACTTGCCTATTGACTTAAGAAACAATAAGAAATTGCTAGGCTGTCATGAACATGACCTCTTATACTTGCAGTTATTCCACCTCCCACAGGATTTCATTGAACGTGGCACATGGTCCTCTTGGTATACACTGTCAGTTGGACAAGTGGTAACTGACAGAATTCCTTAAGACAAATAGGGCCGGTAGGATATGAGAGCAGAAAATAGGCAGAATGATTGTGGGAAATAGGCAACACAATAATGCTGACATACTTCTTTGAGTGCATTTTCTTCCACAACTAAAGTTTACGTTTAGCCCTATATTGAACTGGCCAAGCCAGCACTCATTCCAGGCCTCTTTTCTCTCAAACTCATTGCAAATAGAATGATTTTGTGTATGTATGTGAAGGGAACAGGGATTACTGGATATTTGAAATGCTTTAATTTCACTTATTTTTGAGCCAACCTGCAACTGAAAGATGTCTAGCACTTTGCAAACTAAGGATGCTGCGGCTAACAAAAGTCTATTTAAACAGAAGTAGAAAGATACTCTTTGGTTCTGAAATGGGATGTTTGGAAACACAAGGATAACCCAAGAGGCCAGTACACAGACAGAAAGAGTGATGAGGGAAGACAACAGGGGAAAGGAAGGAGGTTGAAGGCGAGGCCAAGTGAGGAGAAACAAGCTGAACTATAATCTACAGTTGTTGAGGCACGTGATACTTACTGTAACTGAGCTCACTGAGTATTACCAGTATTTGTGTTAAAAATTGGCAAGAAAGGTCTCTGGAAATTCTGGAAGGCCCATCAGATGAGTTAAAAGGGGAGGGGACTTACCGTTTTATGAATACAGAAATATCAAATTTCCAAAATTCAAGGAAAAGGGATATAATCTTAACTTGAAAGTCATGTCATATTTGGCAAAAAGGAAGGAAATATGACAAGTTCACTAGTTCCAAAGTTCTCCCTCAAGTTTCCTCATGTTGGCAATGTTTTACAAATGAAAACATCATCATCTAAATTCATGACCTTAGCATTTCTGTTTAAAAGGTTTTGATACTCATGATGTAGCTTCTCCAAATTCTCAAAGACATTCAAAATACCTATAAGATGGATTTCAAACCTTGATACACACACACACACACACACACACACACATATAAAATCAATCACAACATGAAGCTCTGTGGTCAATCCCTTAGCAGTTTTTGAAGGGATTTTAAAATTGGTTGGATGCAGAATGTTTATAAACAAGCACAATGATTTATGTATGTTTAGCTGCCAAAAAGAAAGGAAAACTGCCCAAATGAAATAAGGTTAGAAAACCTTTCTCTCCATCACTCCACAGATTCTACTTAACTCTGAAGTTCAAGATAATTATGGCCTAAGAATTAGGCATCAGTTTATCTAATAAAAGATGCTTATTCTGAAATTGAGGGGATGGAAAAAGGTATTTTATGCAAATGGAAATTTTAAAAAGCCAGAGTCTCAATACTTATATCAGACAAAGTGACTTTAAAATAAAGACTGCTAAAAGAGGCAAAGAAGGCCACTATATAATGATCAAGGTATCAATCCAAGAAGATGTAACAATTGTAAATACTTATGCATCCAACATAAGAGCCCCTAAATATATGACAGCTATTAACTCATTATTGACCAAGGGATTTTTGCAGAAACTAATACCTGTGGCCAGCACTTTTTATTTTAGCCAGATGAAAATTCATTCTGATCGTTCACTAACACTTTGCAGGTATTACATTCAATAGTTATACCCAACACACCTATAAAGTCTTCTAATTTTCATGAAATGTTGTCTTCATTCCACTCTTTTGTAGAAGCATATGGAAACACACACACACATATATGCATACATACACACACACTGATACATACACACATAGTGGAATACTGCATAGCCATGAAAAAATAAAATAATTCCATTTGCAACAGCATGGATTGACTTGGAGGATTATTATGATAAGTTAAATAAGTCAGACAGAGAAATGCATGTATTATATGATATCCCTTATATGTATAATCCCCCCCCAAAATACAACAAACTAGTGAATATAATAAAAATAGAGCAGACTCACAGGTATAGAGAACAAATTAGAAGTTATCAGTGGGGAGAAGCAGATTCACAGATACAGAGAGAACAAACAAGATGTCATCAGAAGGGCAATAGAGGAGTAGGAGATTAAGAGATACAAACTTATGTACAAAATAAGCTTCAAGGATATATTGTATGACATAGGGAATACAGCTAATATTTTATAATAACTAAAAATGGAGTATATTCTTTAAAAATGTGTAAGTCACTATGCTGTACAAGTTATATATGATATTGTACATCAACTATACTTCAATAAAAAAGATGTTTCTCCTGAGATAGTTAAGATATACTCTCCAAATATCCTTCATCACTTCCATTTAGTGGTTAGACTCTGATAACATAACTGGGCATAAAGAAGATGAACAATGAAAAGGGAGTTTGGCATCTGAGAGATATGAACTTATTGAAAGCCCCAAGAGAAATTTTTGTAGAAATTTTAATCTATCTTATATTGAGTTGATTAAGAATGTGCAAGAGCCAAGCAATGAAGTGGAAGAATCTCTATTCAGTCCAACAGATCCATACCAGAAGAGCGCTCACTAACCACTGACTATACCTGCCCAGCTCCCTTATAACTGCAGAACTGAAGAGGGCATGGAGTCAGTCCCCAAGTAGATGGCACGTAAAGTTTAGGACAATGAAATTTATTCACAGATATGAGATCTGAAAAGATCTATTTTAAACTCAAATAGATAAATGGACTTCACAGATGGTGCTAGTGGTAAAGAACCTGCCTGCCAATGCCAGAGATGTAAGAGACGTGAGTTCTACCCCTGTGGTGGGAAGATGCCCTGGAAGAGAGCATGGCAACCCACTCCAGCATTCTTGCCTGGAGAATCCCATGGACAGAGGAGCCTGGTGGACTAGAGTCCATGGAGTTATAAAGAGTCAGTTCAGTTCAGTTCAGTTCAGTTGCTCAGTCGTGTCCAATTCTTTGCGGCCCCATGGACTGCAGCACGCCAGGCTTCCCTGTCCATCACCAACTCCCGGAGTTTACCCAAACTCATGTTCATTGAGTTGGTGATGCCATCCAACCATTTCATCCTCTGTCATCCCCTTCTCCTCCCATCTTCAATATTTCCCAGCATCAGAGTCTTTTCAAATGAGTCAGTTCTTCTCATCAGGTGGCCAAAGTATTGGAGTTTCAGCTTCAGCATTAGTCCTTCCAATGAATATTCAGGATTGATTTCCTTTAGGATGGATTGGTTGGATCTCCTTGCAGTCCAAGGGACTTTCAAGAGTTTTCTCCAACACCACAATTCAAAAGCATCAATTCTTCAGCACTCAGCTTTCTTTCTAGTCCAACTCTCACACCCATACATGACCACTGGAAAAACCATAACTTTGACTAAATGGACCTTTGCCAGCAAAGCAATGTCTCTGTTTTTTAACATGCTGTCTAGGTTGGTCATAACTTTTCTTCCAAGAAGCAAGCATCTTCTAATTTCATGGCTGCAGTCACCATCTGCAGTGATTTTGAAGCCCCCCAAAATAAAGTCTCTCACTGTTTCCATTGTTTCCCCATCTATTTGCCATGAAATGATGCCATGATCTTAGTTTTCTGAATGTTGAGTTTTAAGCCAACTTTTCCACTCTCCTCTTTCACTTTCATCAAGAGGCTCTTTAGCTCTCTGCCTTCTATCATAAGGGTGGTGTCATCTGCATATCTGAGGTGTAGGGTAATCACTTATAATCACAGCACCACCATGGTTTGTTAATAGTGTTGATTTTTTGGCTCATTTACTGGAAACATATTTGTGGGTGAACTCTGTTTCTGAGAAAATTGAGATCATTCTGTTTATCTTAGTTATCTGTAGCCTCCTCCCAACCCCACTTGGTTTAGCAACTGTATTAGTAAACACAATTAAATGACTACCTATTTTTCTATCAAAGTTTATTTAATCAAATTTTTATCTGTCTATTACATCAAAAATTTCACTTTGTCAATATACTGATGTAATAGTGTTGCCATTCTTTTGTGCCAAAAAGTGTGTAAATCCTGCAATGCATTTTATCCATATACCAACCTCATTACACATTATTGTGTGGAAATTCTGTACATGATAACATTAACCTCACAAATATTTTTAATGGATACCTAATCTATATGAAAAAAGGAGTGGAACCGGATGCAGGCAGGATTAAGTAATAATTAAAGTTGGTTAATATATCTGAATTTAAAAAAACAAATAAGGTATCAGCTGACTTCAAACTTCTCAGTAACACTAATTGTGAGAAAGGGCTAAAGCACTGCAGTGGAGGATAGCAACACAAACCCTGCTTTCAAGCCCAGGCTCTACCAATTATTAATTTTATGACTCTAGGGGAGGCACATATTCTTTCTAAGTAGCATCATCCATAAATTAGGACAGTAATACCAGCCTCACAGACACAGCAGAGCTTAAATGATACTGAGTACATAAACAACACAGCACAGTACATCATAAATACTATATGTTATTAAGTATAAGATTTCAAGGATTGTAAAATACACCATTATTTTATCTACTATTAGGTAAGGGAGTAAAAGACTGTCAATTAAACTGTGACATAATGCCTTAATGATAATCCTAAGTGACAATCCATCACACCAGCCTCTCGTTTGCTTTGAAATTAATTTCAACTACACCAAGGTTTTTGGCAGTTTCTCATGCTTTCATTTGCATTCCTTTGAGTATGATAGACAATATTTGTGCACAAAAATCTAAAATAAATAATTAGTAGTGCTCAGTCCTCTACTTTAGAGTTTAGTCCTTTCTTTGATCACTTAAAACATTTTGTTTAGTCTTTGCAAACAAATAGAGTCATAATCATTCTTCCAACAATTAATATTTCTACATTAACATCAAATTGATGCCTTTCTTCTCTGATCTATGACTTCCTTTATATTCAATAACTTTTAACTGTGAATTTGTGTGTAATTCTTTTGAAGACATTTGACATGGCATTTACATTTAATATGTGCAGAAACATCAGTGAAAGCACTTTATTGAAATGATGAAAAATAAAGAATTGTGACCAAATTTGTGCACGTGTAACCAAACTGTCATTGCCATCCCAAGTACCACTCCAAAGTGATTGTATGAGCTTATTAATTACTACAAGTAACATCATAATTTCAGAAATATTAAAAGATGAAAAGTACATTTTAGAATTGATAAAATACACTTAGTAAATATTAATAATTTCTACTATTATAGATCATGGGAGAGTAAAAGTTTCTGTTCATTATAATCTTATAGCCATTGATATTTTTCATTTTTTGAAAAAAGTCAGAAAAATATATTCAGAATAACAAACACTCAAACATGTACCTACTACATACTGCTTTTTTTATGAAACAGATTACTTGAAAATTATATAATAAACTGTGATACAACCATACAATAGAATATTACTAGAATTAAAAGAAGAATTCACATGAATTCACGTGAAACTACATGGCAAACCTGAAATATATATTGCTAACTGAAAGATGTCAGTCTGATATAGCTGCATACTGCCTGATTCCAATTACATGAGTGGCTGGAAAAGACAAAAGAATAGTGAAAGTAAAAAGATCAGTGGTTCCTAGGGGACTAAGGCAGACATGATTGAATAGGTAAAGTATAGGGTATTTTTTAGGGCAGTTAAACTATTCTGTATAATGCTATGTGCTCAGTCGCTCAGTTGTGTCCAACTCTTTGTGACCCCATGGACTCATGGTAGTCCACCAGGCTCCTCTGTCCATGGGATTCTTCAGGCAAGAATACTGAAGTGAGTTGCCATGTCCCTCTACAGGTATGAAGCTATAGTGATGGATATAGGACATTATGCTTTTGTTAAAACCAACACAAGGTTAAAGAACAAATGATGAAAATAAAATCATTTTGGAGATTGAGGTATCCCAAAAAGAAATATAGACTGACAAGAGAACAGACTGTACTACAAATATATGAAATTATCTCACTATAATTCTGAAAGAGATGGGAATACCAGACCATCTGACCTGCCTCTTGAGAAACCTATATGCAGGTCAGGAAGCAACAGTTAGAACTGGACACGCAACAACAGACTGGTTCCAAATAGGAAAAGGAGTACATCAAGGCTGTATATTGTCACCCTGCTTATTTAACTTATATGCAGAGTACATCACGAGAAACTCTGGGCTGGAAGAAGCACAAGCTGGAATCAAGATTGCTGGGAGAAATATCAATAACCTTAGATATGCAAATGACAATACCCTTAGGGTAGAAAGTGAAGAGGAACTAAAAAGCCTCTTGATGAAAGTGAAAGGGGAGAGTGAAAAGTTGACTTAAAGCTCAACATTCAGAAAACAAAGATCATGGCATCAGGTCCCATCACTTCATGGGAAATAGATGGGGAAACAGTGTCAGACTTTATTTTGGGGGGCACCAAAATCACTGCAGATGGTGACTGCAGCCATGAAATTAAAAGACGCTTACTCCTTGGAAGGAAAGTTATGACCAACCTAGATAGCATATTCAAAAGCAGAGACATTACTTTGTCAACAAAGGTTCATCTAGTCAAGGCTATGGTTTTTCCAGTGGTCATGTATGGATGTTAGAGTTGGGACTGTGAAGAAAGCTGAGTCCTGAAGAATTGATGCTTTTGAACTGTGGTGTTGGAGAAGACTCTTGAGAGTCCCTTGGACTGCAAGGAGATCCAACCAGTCCATCCTAAAGGAGATCAGTCCTGGGTGTTCATGGAAGGACTGATGCTGAATCTGAAACTCCAATACTTTGGCCACCTCATGCAAAGAGTTGACTCATTGGAAAAGACCCTGATGCTGGGAGGGATTGGGGGCAGGAGGAGAAGGGGACGACAGAGGATGAGATGGCTGGATGGCATCACTGACTCGATGGACATGAGTTTGGGTAAACTCCAGGAGTTGGTGATGGACAGGGAAGCTCAGTATACTGCAATCCATGGGGTTGCAAAGAGTTGGACAACTTAGCAACTAAGCTGAACTGAACACAGGTTTGTACATGCAAGTATGTCTCCCTACTCGGTTAGTTGAAAGGGCCTAGAAGACCTGAATCTTGCTTCTTAATAACACTCTTGAATAAAAGCAACCAGTGTTCCTTAGAGAAATGGCAGATTAAAGCACAAGCTGGAAATATTTCAGATGAATTTGAAGCACACTGTGGTTCCTTTAAGTGAGGCACTTTGGAAAAAGAAAACAAAACCATTACTACATTTTTGAAGTATGTAAAAGGGACATAAGAGCCAACTGAATGAGCTCCCAGCAGCCTAAGATGAACACTTTGAGTGACAAAGTAAAGAAGCAGTGGATTATAACCTAAAGTAAGAAGAGACATTACTTTGCCAACAAAGGTTCGTCTAGTCAAGGCTATAGTTTTTCCATTGGTCACGTATGGATGTGAGAGTTGGACTGTGAAGAAAGCTGAACACCGAAGAATTGATGCTTTTGAACTGTGGTGTTGGAGAAGACTCTTGAGAGCCCCTTGGACTGCAAGGAGGTCCAACCAGTCCATTCTGAAAGAGATCAGTCCTGGCTGTTCTTTGGAAGGAATGATCCTAAAGCTGAAACTCCAATACTTTGGTCACCTCATGCGAAGTGTTGACTCATTGGAAAAGACTCTGATGCTGGGAGGGATCGAGGGCCGGAGGAAGAGGGGACGACAGAGGATGAGATGGCTGGATGGCATCACCGACTCAATGGACGTGAGTCTGAGTGAGCTCCGGGAGCTGGTGATGGACAAGGAGGCCTGGCATGCTGCGATTCATGGGGTGGCAAAGATTCAGACACAACTGAGCGACTGAACTGAACTGTACTGAAAGAAGTAAATATCTATAAATTTATACTGATATAAATAAACAACTGAATAAACAAATGGGGAAGGGATTAGATATGCCAACCTTGCAAAATTCTAAATAAATTATGTAGATGTTCTGCCCATAAGGGAAAGAATATATGCTTAAGTATAGGCTATACATAATGAAAAACATAAGCAGATTTACAAACATTTTATAAATCTGACAAATATTACCTCAGTTCAAGGTCAACATGAATAGTGAAAAATCATATTAATAGTATATACATTTGATGGTTAGTTCTATGAGTTACTGTGGTTAGGCTCTAGTACCCAGTAATTTAATCAAATACTAATCTCGACATTGCTGTGAAGGTATTTTGTAGATGCAGTTAAAATCTGTATCTATTGACTTCAAGTAAGAAAATTACCCTTGATAATGTGGGTAGGCCTCATTCAATCAGTTGAGGATCTTAATAGTAAAAACTTAGATTTACTATAGAAGAAATTCTGTAAAAGTAAAAATGTAAATATAAAAAAAAACTTAAGAAAAAAAAATGTGGTATGAAAAAGTGAACAATTTAACCACTAAAGAACAAAACTACAGGTTGAACATCCCAGTAAATATTAACAAAGTATGGAAGCAAATTCTAGAAGGGGGAGTGGAAAACTGGGAGAAGAAAAATCTTACTGTTGAAGAGAAAAGTTTCTGAAGACTCAGTTATTCCTTGAATGTGAGAATTTTTAAAATACAGATCAAATTATGCCTTTTTACCCCAAATCACTACAAAGTGTAAAAAAGGAGAGTACTACTTAAGAGGAAAGTAAACAGCAGGCAAATATTAAAAACAGAAAGCAAAAAAGAAAAGTCAACTGTAAGATCATCTGTGGCAACCACGAAGATCAACTTTAAAGTTTTGAACTTATTAAAATTTGGGTTAGAATTTTACGTTCTGGAAAGTGAAGAAGATAAAAACAGAAAAAATATATTAAAGGAAAAAGAATAAGTATTAACATAAAACACATGTACAATAGTGTAGGATAGAGCAAAATGACTATCTAAGTTGGAAATTCAATCACAGAGCATAGAGTGGAATAAAAATGATGCTAATTGGGGCACATAAAATAGTTTTAAATGACTGAAGTCCATAACTTATTACATATTTTAAAAAGATATAACCTGCCCCAGCAAATTCAATGTACTGATTATCATTTTTATTTCATTTTATTTTTACTTCAACACATAAGTACTCAAATACGCCATTAGAAGCAAACCTAATACCTTCCTATTTAGGACTACCATACATTTCAATGCACCCTTTGGAATACAATGCAATCCTGTGTATTCCAAATAGAGGAAAGAAGGACATGGCAACCCACTCCAGTACTCTTGCCTGGAAAATCCCGTGGACGGAGGAGCCTGGTAGGCTACAGTCCATGGGGTCACAAAGAGCTGGATGCAACTGAGTGACTTCACTTCACTATACATACATCAGTTCACCACTTCCACTGCGGTTGCTGACACAGTGTTGCTTTTCAAGACTGACTTTTCAGGAGACTGACATCAGTTTGCTGCTCGAGTTCCCATGGTTCTTGGATACCCCGCAAGGCATGCTCATAATATATGCAACTGGGATCTCAAGGAAAGAGCCTCGGACATCCTTTCAGATCATATCTAATGCTCTAGAGTGACTCAGCTAGAATTTTCCTGTATCACATCATTGTGCCAGAGAAACCCTCCTGAAAATCATGTTATGAAAAATATTTGACTTCTTGTCACCAAAAGACTGTTGAGATCTGAAAACATTATAGACAAAAAGACAGGGAAACACAAAAAGCAAACAACCAAAGCAAACAATGAAAATAAGGTAAAGTCTACAAAATAGGCAAACAGCACAAGCACTCTACCCCCTTAATACACACACATGCATGCCCACACACATATACACGTGCACACAACTACTGTGCAAGTGAGAAAATGTTTAACCTCGTGTTAAATAAGACATAAAAGTTTTATGCACTCTTTTATTTGACAAATTGGTAAATATTTTTTAAAATAATGTTCAGTTATGTTGAAGTCCTGGTAAGATGGACAGGGTCATGTTCTGCCACAGAGTATGAACTAAGAAGATATTTCTGTGAGGCAAATTGGAATATGTATCTAAAATTTTTAAAATGTTCAAATGTTCTATGAGAGAAACATCTAGAAATCTGTCTTATGGACAGATTTGCAATATACAAAATTTGATTAAATTGCAAGGTATTTATGATAGTATTTTAAGACCAGCAATACAAAATAAAAAGTTTTTAAAATGTAAAATTAAAAAAATATCAACTATGGAAAACAATCTAATTGCCTAGTTGAATCTATTAGAGTCTTTAAAGGTAGAAGACTCAGTGATGACATTTTCATTGTTTTCAATTTATTTTTAGTTTTCACTCTTCTTGTTTTGGTGTTTTTGCTGTTGCTTATGAGTTAAATGTTGAATACATAAATATTATCATATGTATATTATATTTGCCAGTGTCATCTTAAACATATGGTGGTAACAGCTATAAAAGAATTTAATGATACTATAAAAGCAATTATATTATAAAGCTATAATTAAAGGTAATATGATTTATTAAGTTGTCTTATAGATAGCTAATGTTGCCTATTAAAATAATTTTGTCCATCTTATTGGAATATAGTGTTACCATAGCATAAGTTAGTACCACCTTGGAGTCAGGATGCATGAAACTTTCCTACTGAAATAAAAGGTTTCTTTTGAAAATTTTCTGTGTAATGTGCTTTTCAGAACTAAATTATTCTCACAGGACCAAGGCAAAGAGTGTCAGTATGGCTACCCAGATCAGTAATGACCATCAACCTAACTGCAAAGAACTTGTGTAGAAGATACTGTTCATCATCATAAACAAAGGGCTTTCTCAGAGGAGGAATGAATGAATATGGATCAGATCAGATCAGATCAGATCAGTCGCTCAGTAGTGTCCGACTCTTTGCGACCCCATGAATCGCAGCACGCCAGGGCTCCCTGTCCATCAACAACTCCCGGAGTTCACTCAGACTCACGTCCATCGAGTCAGTGATGCCATCCAGCCATCTCATCCTCTGTCATCCCCTTCTCCTCCTGCCCCCAATCCCTCCCAGCATCAGAGTCTTTTCCAATGAGTCAACTCTTCGCATGAGGTGGCCAAAGTACTGGAGTTTCAGCTTTAGCATCATTCCTTCCAAAGAAATCCCAGGGCTGATCTCCTTCAGAATGGACTGGTTGGATCTCCTTGCAGTCCAAGGGACTCTCAAGAGTCTTCTCCAACACCACAGTTCAAAAGCATCAATTCTTCGGCGCTCAGCCTTCTTCACAGTCCAACTCTCACATCCATACATGACCACAGGAAAAACCATAGCCTTGACTAGACGGACATTTGTTGGCAAAGTAATGTCTCTGCTTTTGAATATGCTATCTAGGTTGGTCATAACTTTCCTTCCAAGGAGTAAGCGTCTTTCAATTTCATGGCTGCAGTCACCATCTGCAGTGATTTTGGAGCCCAGAAAAATAAAGTCTGACACTGTTTCCACTGTTTTCCCATCTATTTCCCATGAAGTGATGGGAGCAGATGCCATGATCTTCGTTTTCTGAATGTTGAGCTTTAAGCCAACTTTTTCACTCTCCTCTTTCACCTTCATCAAGAGGCTTTTGAGTTCCTCTTCACTTTCTGCCATAAGGGTGGTGTCATCTGCATATCTGAGGTTATTGATATTTCTCCCGGCAATCTTGATTCCAGCTTGTGCTTCTTCCAGTCCAGCGTTTCTCATGATGTACTCTGCATAGAAGTTAAATAAACAGGGTGACAATATGCAGCCTTGACGTACTCCTTTTCCTATTTAGAACCAGTCTGTTGTTCCATGTCCAGTTCTAACTCTTGCTTCCTGACCTGCATACAGATTTCTCAAGAGGCAGATCAGGTGGTCTGGTATTCCCATCTCTTTCAGAATTTTCCACAGTTTCTTGTGATCCACACAGTCAAAGGCTTTGGCATAGTCAATGAAGCAGAAATAGATGTTTTTCTGGAACTCTCCTGCTATTTCCATGATCCAGCAGATGTTGGCAATTTGATCTCTGGTTCCTCTGTCTTTTCTAAAACCAGCTTGAACATCAGGAGGTTCACGGTTCACATATTGCTGAAGCCTGGCTTAGAGAATTTTAAGCATTACTTTACTAGGGTGTGAGATGAATGCAATTGTGTGGTAGTTTGAGCATTCTTTAGCATTGCCTTTCTTTGGGGTTGGAATGAAGACTGACCTTTTCCAGTCCTGTGGCCACTGCTGAGTTTTCCAAATTTGCTGGCATATTGAGTGCAGCACTTTCATAGCATCATCTTTCAGGACTTGGAATAGCTCAACTGGAATTCTATCACCTCCACTAGCTTTGTTCGTAGTGATGCTTTCTAAGGCCCACTTGACTTCACATTCCAGGATGTCTGGCTCTAGGTCAGTGATCATAGCATCGTGATTATCTGGGTCGTGAAGATCTTTTTTGTACAGTTCTTCTGTGTATTCTTGCCACTTCTTCTTAATATCTTCTGCTTCTGTTAGGTCCATACCATTTCTGTCCTTTATCGAGCCCATCTTTGCATGAAATGTTCCTTTGGTATCTCTGATTTTCTTGAAGAGATCTCTAGTCTTTCCCATTCTGTTGAATATTGATAGTGCATACATATTTTTTTCTACTAGAATATCCCAAGTTCTACTTCCTATACAGCATCAGGTTCACTCCTCAACTTTCAATCTCTAAACAAGGAAATGAGGTCTAAAAGCTGTGCCTATCATAATGCCTACCAGTTAGTACTCACTTGATAACTGCTTTTTGAATGAGTGCTCAACTGCTCCCCACCTAATTAAGGAGAGGGAAGGAGAGAAGGATAGTGTGCTTTCACTTAAGGGTCACAGAAGACTGGAACGTAAATTTTTTCTCTCCTTGCTCGTCATGGGAGTCAATTTTCACTTAGTTATTACAAATACAATAATCATTCCAACTTATTTTCTCTAGAGGAATAAGTTTACTAGGTCAAATAAAAATGGTTTTCTGTAGTGTTCATATGAGACATGTTCACTATGATAAAGAGTAGTCACTGTCATACATCCAATGAATGTCACTATTTAAGAAGAGTCTTACTGAGTGCCTAATACATATTACTGAGAACAGCACAAGAATCAGGAGCTTCTATAACAAAATAATATAGAAATCAATTTATTCTCCACACTCCAAATTTTCTGTAATTAATATTTATTTCATTAGCACAAAGAAAATAAAGTACATATTCACTGACAAAAGCCACTCTACTTTAGGCCAAACAGCATTGCCTGAATTATGTTGAACTGAATATATTAGAATAATTCACTAAATGTCTGCCAGGAAGATGAAACTAACATGGAACTGTAATATGAAATGAACATAGATTTATGTTTCATCTGGTCCTGGTTTATATAAGGAATGATTAATGTTAATATTTTAAAAATTAAATGTTACTTTATGCTTAGCCTTAACTTCTCATCTTAAAATTGCATAATAAGACATATTGGAAAATTTCCATTTTTATCTTAAATTTGGGATTATAATAGGAAATTCAAAATTGTTGAGCCAAGATTTAATATTTATCCTGGACAAGATATAACTGGTTGGAGAAAAGTATTGTATATTTTTTAAAACACTGGATTTGTAATCAGAATATGGAAATATTAAAATCTTTTCAACTGTTTACAGCCCTGTGGCTTTGGGTGCATTATTTGCTTTCTTTAGCTTTTAGTTACCTTGTCTCAAAATCAGGATAATAGAAACTACTTCAAAAGCTTATTAAGAGGATTAAATCAAAGAAAATTTAAGTGCTTATTTGATAGTGTATCTCATATGAGGAACCCACTACATGTGTATCATATTCAGTTAGTAGAGTTAAACAATTAGTCATAGGGATGGATATTGGGCATTAGGACTGGGTGGAAAAACTAAATATGAAGGAAGAAACCTCAAATGATAGCTTTTTGTCACCTTAAGAGTGAGATGCACAGAGAACACAGTTGGAGTTTGGCAGTGAGTGATCCACAGATGTATTTGTAACTCCACCTTGGGCAAAGGAAACTGGGACAGCTTTATGCAATAAGGGATAAGAACATGAAGAGAAGAATTTGTGTTATATATTATATTAAGTGTTAGGCATAAAAGACTAAAAATGGGCCTATGTGCTCAAGGTGTGGCAGATGTATTTTATTATCTGATGACTCTGTTTGCAGAATAAATGATAAACTGTGTTTCCATGTGGTCTCCTCTGCCTATCTGGTGACATCACTAGATGGAAAAAAGCTTTAAAACATGAAAATGATGTAAAACATTTTAAATATTATCATCACTAGAAAGTAGAACGTGAAGTCGCTCAGTCATGTCCAACTCTTTGAGACCCCATGGACTATAGCCTACCAGGCTCCTCTGTCCATGGGGTTTTCCAAGCAAGAGTACTGGAGTGGGTTGCCATTGCCTTCTCCAGGGGATCTTCCGGACCCAGGGATTGAACCCGGGTCTCCTGCATTGCAGGCAGACACTTTATTGTAACTATTGCTAATATTAAATTTCTTCTTTCTGTTCTTGGACAAGTCTTTTCTAAACCAAAGTCAAAGAGCAATGGAAAGGTTCTGCCACTTCTAGTTATTAGGGCTGTTCTCAAAACACCCTGGTTTCTCATAACCACCAGGGCTGCTAACTACATTATCCATACTGCCTGGCAAACACACCCCATTATCTAAATATTTCTACCTATCTTTGCCTTCCATTCATGGGAATACATTCTTCCTTTCTTCTTTTCACTCAGGGCCCCTAAGGTAAGATAGCTAATCTGATAAACTAGTGAATCAGCACAATTACATGAATGTATGGCCTTTCCTCAAGGATATTATGGACATTTTAATAAAGCTTTTCCAGATTTCATGACAAGAGGGTGGTAAGAATAACTTGCTAGGAGAAGAAAAAAGAGGTCTACCGACTTTGCCTAAATGTAAAACCAGCCCCATGTATGACCATCCAGATCTAGACAGGCACATTGCTCAGCTGTTGGTTGAGTTAGCAGGATGCTGGGAGCCCTGCCCTGGAGACACAGACAGAAGAGGCTGAGTCCTAAATTACTGCATGAAACAGAATTCCATGTAGTGCCCTCCCCCAATCCACCATTGTCCACACCGATACCTCACTCTGGCCTGTGAGGTGAGTGAGAACTGAAAGGCCCTGAAAGAACTGAAAGCAGTGAAAGGCACTCCTGAAGGCACTGAAGGCGTAGACTGCCAGGTTGTGAAGAGAGCCGCACGCAGAGAATGGCAGGCAGCCTCCAGATGCTGCCACTGCCTCCAGCTTACAGCCAGAAAGAGAAGAGGGGCCTGGTTCTATCACCATGAAGAACTAAATTCTGCCAACAACCGGTGAGCTTGGCCAAAGGCTGTGTCAGAAGCATGTGCAGCTCTCACCAAACCCTCAGTTTCAGCCTGGTGGACAGAGAACGCGTCTACACCACGTGCCGACTCTGGCCTTCAGAACTGTGAGATAAGCTGCTTGTACTGTCTAAGCTGCTAATTTTGTAGGATTCTGGCAGCAATAGAAAACTAGTACAGTAGCTAAGCAGGCTTCCCAGGTGGTTCAGTGGTAAAGATTCCACCTGCCACTGCGGGAGATGCGGGTTCGATCCCTGGGTCAAGAAGACCTCCTGGAGAAGGAAATGGCAACCCACTCCAGTATTCTTCCCTGGAAAGTCCCAGGGACAGAGGAGCCTGGCGAGTTATAGTCCATGGGGTCGCAAGTGTCAGACATTATTTAGTGTGTGTATATATATATATATATATGCTTTCATTGCTTAAATAGTAAATGAGGGCAACAATGTAAAACAAAACCATGAAATACAAGCATGTACTATAAAAGTTTAGCATTTTATACAAGAAAACAAAATTTTTTTTCATCAACGGTATAGTAAGAGGTGAAGACATTAATAGCCTACTAAGTGTAATTTCAGAAAAAAATACTCTGAAGTCCTTAAATGTTGTCATTAGTAACCACTAGCAGTTACTGACATCTATAGTATGCTGATTATCTTACACAGATCATTTTACTTAGTCTTCCTGGTATCTCTGCAATGTAGGTTTTTTTAACATCCTATTTCGCACATTAGAAAACAGAGGTTTAGGGGGTTTAGTAACTTACTTGAAGTCACACAGTTTGTTAAAAATAGACAAGAATCAAAACCAACCTATCAGACTCCAAATCACTGATCTTTCTACTGTACTACCTTGCCCATAATAACTGTTTTAAACCTTCAATCAATGTGAAAATATAATACTAATGGGAAATGATGATATTATTTACACTAACACACACTAAAAACAATTTTGGAAGCATCAACATCTATGTATAGCATCTTCATGAAAGAGTTCTCACTGATTTTAGGAGACTGTGAAGTAGCCAGGGCAAGTATTATTAATTTACCTCTTTTTGCAGATAAAAGAACAGAGGTTCAGAGAGTTACACCTAACTTGCCACAGGCCATGGGACTGAGTGACAGTATTAGGTCTCAATCTCACATCTTCAAATATAGAGCTCTTCACCCTAAATGGGACAAGTATATGGGGTGGGGGAGGAGGGAGTAATGAGGAAGAAGGATGAAGACATGGGGCTAGAAGGGACTGCAATTACCCTACCCACCGACTTCTTAAGCCTCAAAGCATCATAGCTAGTTTATAAGACTAGCACACTTATGTGCCCAAAGAGAAAACATAAAATTTCTGTTGTATCTATGAAGAGAAAAGGCTACATGGTCTGGGGCTTTGAAATCCACAATATTTGCATATAAAATAATAAACACGTTAGGTCACTTTTATTTGGGATGATGAATCTTTCATTGCATAAGAACTGTCTCAGAAAAACCCCCCCATGCTATGTTCTGATTTTAATGGCTAAATATTTTTTTATGAGGACTCCATATTTCCACGTCTGTTTATCTGACATCATTTGTAGGTACAAAGAGAGAATAATCACAACTAGAAACAATGCAGCCTTCTCCACTGCACTTATTAACTCTCTATGGCATTGATGAGAATGGAGTATTCAATCATACATTTTGGTAGTGAGTTATGGTTAATAATATCACAAGTACTGTGATGACATTATAGAACTAAATCTTATTTCTAACAAGTGGTGAAGCTTAGTTAAATGCACTGTCAATAATGTTGTCAATTAACTATCAATTACTAGAGCCAAGGTAAAGGCAAGTTGTTTGTTTCTCAGCAAACAGTTCACAGAGAAGATTGTTGCAATTATCAATCTCTCACGTCCTCCTACATTAAGTGTCTTACTAGAGGTTGAAGAGTCATTAATATCTTACATAGTCGAGGCTTTGCCACAATTGTTTAATAGCTATTTTGCAATTATAAGCAGAACACTAGTTAAACTAAATTAGAGTTCATAATTATTTTTGTAATGAATTGGAAATATAAAAATACATGTAACTCTCTGGAAGTCCAAGCATACTTAGTTCTCCTTAGCCTCCCATGGAGTGAAGGGTTAATATATTAAGAAATGCAGTATAATTACATTAATTGCTGTGTATTGGTTCTCAATAAGTGAGACTTGTTTTAATTTTGAATCCCAAATGGGCAGTACCTCTATGTGATTCTCTTAGAACTCTTGAAGGCACATTTTTATTTCTCACATGCCAACATACTATGGATATACATATCTTCAACAAGTGGACTTTTACAGAATTAAGTATACTAAGAAACAGTAAATGCATTTTGGATTTAGAATATTAATCCTAAGGAAGTACTTCTCTCATTTTTTCTTCTTTGTAATCATATAATTATTTTAGGCTTACTGTAGTTATGTAAAATTAAATCATCGTTTTAAAAAATGCTATGATTACTGTGCTTATTTCAATGCATGGAGTACGTAATCAGTCCCAAGCTTGATAAAAGAGTAAGTATCTTAATAACACATAAACACACACATACACACAAAGATGTTTTCAAATCTTGGATTTTTCACACTGACAACTTAGAAGGTACTGCAGAACACACAAAATGAAAACTGTTACTATTTTAATCTGAAGTTCAATTTAGGAGTTTATAGGCTCTCACCTCCAATGTTTCTTTCTAGAGAAGCTGCCTTTGTCCAACTTACCTAAATTATCCTCCCTGCTTGTGCTCTATCACACCAACTTATATAGCAAATATGTCACATCACCTTAGATAAAAGTTGAAGTCATCACTTAAATAAAATATAATGTAGATGTTTATTATTGACGTCCTCTTTAGAATAGAATTCTGTCATGTTCACCTCTATTTCTAGTGCTCCTTAGGAGCTGGGTGTATAGCACATTTTAATAAATAGATGTTAGATGGATAAATTAAAGAATTAACCAATAAGGGTGTGTGTCCCCAGCTTTAGCAATCCACCATCAGTCTACAGTGTAACAACAACTGGGCCCCTAATAAACACTTTGTGAAGGAATCAGTCCTGTTTGGAATTCTAATGAGCTTCTGCCATGAGACATGTCTGAGAGCCCCTGGGCCATAAGGGTGGGGGAACACCACTTATTACCCACACATCAGAATTTGGCTAGACAAAACCACAACACCACATTATGAAGCTCGTTATCATCTGAAGCAGAAGCACAAGTCATCATATCATCTAAAAGGGCAACCAGGGTACAATCCAAAGGGATGTCTTCACATGCTAAGAATACAAAAGAACTGCTGATCATGCGTGAATCTCTCAACTCCATTCTATCCTCAGAGAAAATAGAAAATTTAAGGCTTAATAAACCTGACTCATCTTGAAGAAAGTCTCAAGAAACAATTCAAGGAATAATTAATGTGAATCCAATGTAATTTTACTTTCTATCCATATGACCAACTTCCTCAGACTGTGTCTATGGAAATTAGACTATGGTCTAGGTGATAGTTTAAGGAAATAGCAAAGTGCAGAATCATAGACATTTGGTGGAAAGATCTAAGAAAGATTTACATAAAACCAACACTGCCAAATGATCAGCAGCTATTAAAGAGAGCCGTTACCAATGGTGATCCTTGGCTGCTTTGGATTCTCAACAGCTCTCTCCTTAAAGATACTTTGGATCTATTTCATATTGGAGACATAGGTTGTCTTTTTTCCTCCACGGTTCTCTTGGCCCTGGAAGCAGTTTCTGTGCCTTGCCTTACAGGTCTTACTGCCTTCCCTGTGTTTCCTTATGCTGGGTGCACATTAAGTAGTTGCTAAATTATGTTGAAATTTCCTTTGCAATTTGCTTTTACAGATAAATATAGAAAGTTACTTAATACAGGAAAATCACTGGTTATGAGAGAATAACCACAAATCATTCCTTGAAGAGGTTTTGTGTTTTTTTTTTTTTTTTGCCCATTTCCATATAGCAGCTAGGAAGTATAGATGATTAGGACACTTCAGAACAAGTTCTGCCTAGATTAGATGATTAGACAAACAAAACTGATCCAAAGTACTAATTATATGTCCAACAGCACTTATACATTATAGAGCACTTTGTATTGTATAATAAACCTATTTCTCTCTAGCTGTAACCATTTCGTACATGGAATCATTGTCAAATTGATCACCTATATTGTGTGAACTGTATCAAAATGAAATGGACTTCAATATGGGGCCAGTAGAAGTACATGAATATTCAGTGAAAGACTTAAAAGCTCCACAATAGAAATGTATTTGGCAAAGCAAGGACAGAAATATATATATACGGTACAGGGAAAACAATTTTTCACTGCCATTTGGATACAAAATGGACTGAAGCAAAGGGGAAAAGTGGTAGTCGAACATGTTATATGGAAAAATTAGAAAAGCTAGAATTTTAAAATTTCCTTCATCAACTAGTCTGCAGTAACTCACAGATTACTAACAACTTATGCAAGTTTTACATGCCTATTCCATCTGCTCTTCATTTAAAAGAAAAAAAACTTGTCACCATAGCAACTGCCACATGCCATGGTATTTATGCTGCATCTGATGTACAAAGCATGGTTTGTGTAGGAAGGAGTGTGTGTATGTATATGATGTGGCAGCTGTCGTCTCTGCCATTTTGTTGCTGCTCTAGAATAAAACAAGTAGTGGTTATGAATACTCATTTGAGATACTAGTGCTCATTTAACTAAACCCTTGTACACACACAAAAGTCCTTATCTGACCACACTAGTCTGCTGACATGACTGATGATAAAGGGTTGTGGAAAGGAAAAAAAAAAAAAAAAAAAAAAACCTAACTTTTATCCCAATTTTTAAAAGCAGACTTAATACAATGAAGTTCCTTTGTTTAAAACAGTGAGTGACATTTTGGGTAAAATTACAATATCTCTTAGCCCTGTTAGCTAACGGTTTTCATCTTTCGGTAAGACCCTCTATAATCAATGTCTAAAAGATGTCCCAGTTCCTTTGTTGTCCATAATTTGTTTTGCGATGAAATTGCTAAAATTTACTGGATATAAGATACAGCTTGGAAATCATGGTAGACAATGTTGACATAATTCTCTACCCTTTATTTTCTTGCTGACTTCTATCATAGAAGCTGAAAATGCCAAATACTTGCTTTCCATCATCTTACAAAAGCTAAATGCTTAAAATTCCAGCTTCCCTTGAAGCTAGAGGTGGCTATGGGATACAGTTCTGGCCAATGAGATCTAATCAGAAGCCTGCTGCCACAGATCTGGGAAAACTTTGCTCTCCCGAAAAACAAAAGTGACAGAAGCTACTAGCAAAATCCCTTCATCAGTCTAACTGCAATTGAAGTTTCAATGATTACCTTGCAATGGAGCAACAAACGTGAGAGTTTTCACTCTTCTAGCACAAGTGTTTTTTGGCATGGCTGGAAATGATATACAAGCCTCTTCATTCCTACTAACACACCTCCTCTTGTTAACAATACATAAATGTCATTATTGCTTAGGCAACTGTTTGCAATATTTTCTGTTAGTCGCAGGAGAATGCATTCTTATCTGACACAGAATTTTTATTCTCTAAAGAATGTGTTGTGTTATTTTTATATTAATAAAATAGAACCTATTCTAACCTACTCTATTTTTAGAGATTATTTTGCTTACTGAGAGATTACACATGTGAGAGGGCTTCCCTGGTGGCTCAGACGGCTAAGAGTCTGCCTGTAATACAAGGGACCCAGGTTCGATATCTGGGTCAGGAAGATCCCCTGGAGAAGGGAACAGCAACCCACTCCAGTATTCTTGCCTGGAGAATCCCATGGATGGGGGAGCCTGGTAGGCTATAGTCCATTGGGTTGCAAACAGTCTGAGATGATTTAGCGACTAACACTTATACATGTGAGAAAGATATGCTGTGAACTGTATTTCCTTGATTCTCTATTTGATAAAAAGCTAGCGTTGCAATAAAATGGGTAAAACCTCAGTTTAAAAACAAGAAAGAACTGAGCAAATCTAGAAACACCATCAAATATTTTTGAACTTAAAAAAGTCAGTTCCGGTTGTGGATGTATATCGTATTCATTTGGCGTTTTAAACTAACTGCAAAGGTAATTTGTAACATTTCAAAATAGCTTTTGAGTTCTGTTGCCTCGCTTGGATTATTTCTTTTAAGAAACAGACTGGCAGCATGTTCTTTTTGATGCCGAGCTAAACTGGATCAAAGTTTCAGTCCCAATTTTTAAAATGCTACATGTGCTCTGAAGAAAGACTAGAGACCAGACACGCATTCAGGTGAGGCTTCAATGGCATCCAAACTCTCAAACTCTCTTAATTGAAAATAGCTTTTGTTTTTTGCCTTTGGTAAAGTTTAATATGCTGCATTAAGCAATATTTTGCAGTAGTAAGAGTTAAAATAGTTTAATACATATCAAATATGAAATAAAACTAGTCAGTAGCAAGATGAGAGCATTAAAACAGGAAATGAAGAACAAATTATAGATAGTTCTCTACTAGTCAAGACAACCTCTGCTCCTCCTCCCTTTTTATTTCCTTCACAAACACCAGAGATCCTATGAGCTATAAGGAGATTCCGTTAAGTTGAGAATATCTAATAATAGGAAATTCCAAGGTATCCTCTATTACATATTCTATGGCAGTGAAAGAGCAACATGATAATGAGAAAGCAGATGGTTCAGAGCCACAGTATACACATTGTTCTTCTAACTTTCATATGTCCAATTTCAAAATACTTGGTTAATGACAAGTAAGATGTACAGTTCTATAGTTAAGTCCAAAAATCAAGAAATATTGCCCACTTAGAAAATTTGATTTATGCCCAGAATAAATCAAATTGCAAATACATATAAATGAATAGTGGGGAAGGAAATGGCAACCCACTCCAATATTCTTGCCTGGAGAATCCCATGGACAGAAAAGCCTGGTGGACTTTTCTGAGGTCACAAAGAGTTGGACATGACTCAGTGACTAAATAAAATGATAAATGAATAAATTAAAATTTTAGCCTTAATGAACTCACAGATTTGACTAGTTTATGCATTTATCCATTCATTCAATAGTCCATGCAACAGAGTTACTGATCCCTCTACGAAAAAAAAAAAAAAAAATTAGTCCTGTTTAGGATAATCTGTTTCCCTACAAAATGACTATCCATTTTTTAAGGTATAGTAAATGAATAATTTTGAAAGTTTGGAAAATCTTTAAACTCTGTTGCACAGTTTAGAAAAATATCATTTATTTTTGCTTTCTTAAATCTGTAACTCCAACAAAACTATAGTTAGTGAAGCAGATTATTTTTCCCATTCTATATTTATACAAATTTATTCTAACCTAAATTCAACATTAAGAGAAAAATTCATGGGGTGGTATGAAACAAGACATAATTTGTCAAAGCATTCACCGTCTTGTAATGGATTCACTGCTATTAACTATTGTTGAGATCTTCCTTTGGACATCCAAGCAAAAGAGTTTGCAGCATATATGTATTCTGTTGGACTTACATTAGCCAAGTTTATAGAAACCTCTCTCTCTCTAATATATACATGCTAAAGTGTGTACTACCAGATGGAATTTCAGGTGCCTACATCATTGCTGTTATTATTAAATTATCTTTTGTGATGATACCTCAGGTAGTCAGGACTGTTATGCAATAGGGAGTTAGGGGGAAATCTTCAGCTTTTAAAGCTATTAAAATTTCTTGCAGGTGTGTTTGAGAGAAGCACAGCACAAATTCACTTGCACACTATGAGGATTAGAGATTATGCAGCCCATCCACAAGGGGCAATTAACACAAACAGTGTGGGGGAAGAAACAAACAGAGTTGCAAACTAAACAGAACTTGTATCCCCCGATTATATTGCAAAGCACAGATGTTTGTTCCACAAAATAAATGATATTGGCAGTTTTGGGCTATGATATAATTCCATAGGGTCTACCTTTCTAAATACCTACTTTCTACTGATCTTGTTTTTCCCTGGTTCTCGTGCTTGTGTTCTGTTTTTCCTCTGTGATGTGAGCCTATTAAAAACATGACAAGCCTTACTCACCACTTGTTGCAGCATAAACTTCAATCTGCTACATCTGGAATAGAATTTCTTCCCGCAGTTACTTCAGTGAAAAGCTTAGATATTTCTAAGTCCCACCCCCACCCCATTCCCCCAAATAGTATATATTTGTGAAAAGGTAACTCTTAATCTGGATACAAATTAAATTTCATTCCAATTAGCCTCAACACCAGTGATCCAAAGAAAAACTGGTCCCCTCGCCCCCAGTGTAGTGGTGCTGAAGTCTGTCTTTGGAAGAAAACTTAAAATCTTTATTCTTTCCCCACATTCCAGAATATCTCATGAGTCATTTCAGAAGAAAATCACAGACAATAACTTTGGCTGCCATACCAACCTGTCATTTAAGAAAGCTACATTAATCAATAACACCTGAACAGTTCAATTACTGAATAAGAAAGGCAAAGAAATGGAAAAAAGATTAATAGGTCTTCCCCCAAATTAGACCCCTAAAATCAAAGAGGAGCTGCAACCTGTGATGATTTGAAAAGTCTATTACTGCTTGAGTTAATATATAATTATCCAACCCTTTTATTTATTTTTTTCCACATACAGCAGCCAGTTTCACTGACAATTTTCCTGCTCAGAGAATTTTTCACCTTTGATTAATGACACTTAATAAAAATTCCACCTAGTTGCAATGAAAAGAAAAAGAGTCACTTGAACCAATGGTGAAGTGCCTTATAGAGCTAGGCTAGGAAAGGTTAATGGCATCATTACTCAGGTCTTTGGAGTACACATATTCCTCTCTCAGAGTAGGTTAAGCATGCTGGATAGTGCGTTAACCCCTTCCAAACTCTAGGGCCATTGAACTGTTCTTTTCAAAAGATAATTAATACTATTTATAAATACATGCCATTTTTTCCTTAAAGGATTTTTGGATTTTGCAATGACAAATAAAATGTAATAGAATGAATCATATCCCAGAGGATGACAATAAAGATTAAAAAAATGCTTCAAAATAACAAAATCCAAGTGCCAATCCACAGGACAAGTATCAACCAATTACCTAAAGTGTTTATCTTTGTACACTGAGTCTACCAGGTATGCCTCTTGAGAATACTTACACTTCATACAAAGGAATGGAAAATATCTTTACGATGCCACAAGTTTTGTTTTTGTTTTTGTTTTTTAATAAATCACCCCTTGATACTAACCAATCGAACTGCACCCATGGTACAACTCTGAAAAAAAGTATCTCTGTGGTAGTAAAGAAAGTCCATTTATTCATTAATCGAAGATTGCTGAGTCTCTGCTATGTGGCAGCAGTAGTTCCAATGCTCAGGATACATCAATGCACAAAATAAACCCCCAAAGATATCCTTGTGAAATTTATATTCTGATGGGAAAAGTAAATAATTAAAATGAAACACATAAGTAGACAAAACAGTAATGTTAGATAGTGCTAAGTATGAAGGTAGATTGTAGAACTAGGTAAGGGTAATGGAGTGGCAAGATGGTCTATTTTTATAGGAAGAAGAGGTTGCAATTTTAATGGGCTGGTTAAAAGGCTTCTACTGTGGTAGCTAACATTAGCCTTCTACTCAACTGCTCATGATGATTTGAATTAGGAAACCCTTTTGTTGGCTGCCTATATGTTTAGCGTCTGGGAATTCCGCTGATATGTGTGGATCAAAGTCATTTTAGCCTTGTTGCTCAGATAGTAATTACATCCATCCTGTCTCTGACAGTTAAGTGCAAAGTGAGAGTGCTGTCCTCTAGCAAAGGAAAGAACAGCTTCTGCTGGCCTGGAGGATTCAGGGGCATTGGGGGTTTAAGGTTTTCAATTATATACCTCACTTCTTCCCTGTCAGATTGTAAGGTGTGTCCCTCCCCTGTGAGGATCCAGACTTTAGTATAAGATCCCTGCTAGGAGTGTATTTAGCTTCTTTCATACCTTGTAACATCCTTACCACAATTTGAGGGCCTGATTTATAGTGTATTCAGTTCTCTGAATGCAGGACATAAGGATTTCTTTAAATACTCTGTGAAGCCTTCTGGATATCACAGATGATCTAAGTCTAAGAGTATCCTTCTTCAAAGCCCCTGGGTCAGTAGAAAAAACAGCTATCTCTACATTATTTATTATAGTTATTGTCCCTTTATTGTCAGGTACTAGAGTTATATCAAAAGTCAGCACCCTCCCTCTGCCAACTTATACATCACCCCAGTCTACCACTCTAGTGATTCACCATAGTCCAGTGAATTGTGATAATACACCATGCAAAAGATTTTTCACAATTCACTTTCATCAGCTTTGATATTGTCATCCGATAGCAGGTTTCCCAGGTGGTGGTAGTAGTAAAAAAACAAACAAAACAAAACAAAAAAAAACACCTACTCATCGATGCAAAAGACCTAAGAAATGAAGGTTCGACTTCTAGGTCAGGAAGATTCCCTGAAGAAGAATTGGCAACCCATTCCAGCACTCTTGCCTGGAGAATTCCATGGACAGAGGAGCTACTCGGACACAACTTAACACACAAGTAGGCCAATATTAGAACCATGTCCTAAAAGGCTGCTTTCTAGAGCCAAGTTGGGTGAACTGTCTTAGCTAGGACTTCCCTAAAATCAGAGCCCCATATAAGAACTTACGTGCCAGAGGCTTACTTGGGAGAAATCCCAGGAAGAACTGGGAAGGTGGGGAATATGAGATGCAGAAGGGAGAAAAGCCAATAAAGGGTGTTTAAATGAGTGAGGCACTGGTATGGACAACTTGAGGTTGATCATCTGGTAAATTCTCTGAGAACCTGTGAAACAAACACAGGATCATTCTACAGAAAGACTGAGTAGCTGTGGCATTTTTCACCAGATTGTATCCCTGGAGTAGTTGGCTTTTCTGCATAAAATATATTGTATCTACTTCAGTAGAAGGAAATGGCAACCCACTCCAGTGTTCTTGCCTGGAGAATCCCAGGGACGGGGGAGCCTGGTGAGCTGCCGTCTATGGGGTCGCACAGAGTCGGACACGACTGAAGTGACTTAGCAGCACCAGCATCAGGACAGAGGAGCCTGGTAGGCTGCAGTCCATGGGGTCGCTAGGAGTCAGACATGACTGAGTGACTTCATTTTCACTTTTTACTATCATGCACTGGAGAAGGAAATGGCAACCCACTCCAGTGTTCTTGCCTGGAGAATTCCAGGGACGGGGGAGCCTGGTGAGCTGCCGTCTATGGGGTCGCACAGAGTCGGACCGGACTGAAGCGACTTAGCAGCAGCAGCAGCATTGCAGTAGAATCAGCTTCAGAGAGCTGCAGAATTCCTTCAGGAAGAGAGGAAGAGAGATATAGGCATTCATGATACTAAGTTGTCAGCAAGCATACTGGACAGTCTTCTAGACCAACAGGCACACTGAAATGGGCCAATGGATCAAGGCAACAAAAGCACCTGCGGCATTACTTATCTCCTAAATTTACACAAGCAGTCTTAAATTACCAAAGTATATATTTTTCAATACCTTAACTCTTCTCCAAGACTTTGGAACATCTTAAAACCATTTATCCAACTCTTAATTTATAGGCTATTCCTGTCAAGTATTTTAATATTAAATGTATTAAACCCATAAAGTGAAAGTGAAGTCGCTCAGTCGTGTCCGACTCTTTGCAACCCCATGGACTGTAGCCTAATAAGCTCCTCCATCCATGAGATTTTCCAGGCAAGAATACTGGAGTGGGTTGCCATTTCTTTCTCCAGGAGATCTTCCCAATGCAGGGACTGAACACCGGCACCCATTATTGTTGTTTTGTTGTTCAGTTGCTAAGCTATGTCCCACTCTTCATGACCCCATCAACTGAAGCACACCAGGCTTCCCTGTCCTTCACTATCTCCCAGAGATTGCTCAGACTCATGTATGCCACTAGGCCAGAGATGCCATCCAATATCTCATCCTCTGTCACCTCCTTTGCCTTCTTTTACCTAGCCAGTATTCATTAGTCTTATCCTTATAATTAGCAGTTTTCCACCACTCTGGCCTCTCGTTTGAGATTATCTTCCTTCTGCCTAAAATATACCATTTATAATTTTCCTTAGTGCAACTCGATAGTGACTAATTCTTTTGTAGTGGTTTTGCTCTCTTAAAAATGTCATTGTGCATTCATTTTTGAGGGATGCTTATACTATTGGGTATAAAATTGTAGTTTTGAAACTGTCATTTTTCTCTAGTACATTGTAAACATCATTCCTTTATGTTTTGGTTTCTATTGTTGGACTCAAGAAGTGAGTTCTCAATTTAACCATATTTTTCTTTACTGATAATGTCCTGTAACTGTTTTAAAATTTGTCTCTGGTTTTCTGGGATGTCACTATGTGTCTAAGAGAAAGCAAGCCAAATTTTCCCAATTGTGGTTCACTGGGTTTATAAAATATGAGATTAGGTGGCGTTAATATGTTCTATAGTATTTTCAACTATTTTTTCATCAACTATTTCTACTTCATTTTCTCCTTTCTGAGACACAAATGAAATGGATATTAGATTGTCTCTATGAATCGATGAAGCGACTTCACGTTCACTGTTCGCTTTCATGCATTGGAGAAGGAAATGGCAACCACTCCAGTTCTTGCCTGGAGAATCCCAGGGACAGGGGAGCCTGGTGGGCTGCCATCTATGGGGTCGCACAGAGTCAGACACGACTGAAGTGACTTAGCAGCAGCAGCATGAATTTTCTAAGTTGTTTTTTCCTCGTCTGTATTTTCCATCTTCATATTATTCTATACTTCTTTTGAATAGTTTCTTCTGATCTATTTCCAGTTAACTAATATCTTTTCATATGTATTTAATTTCTCTTAAATCTATAAACCAAATTATTATTTTATCATAGTTTTTATTATATAATGTTTATTTGTTTTAAGTCATCTTTTTTTAAGATTTCATTTTTTTAATTTAAATTTATTTATTTTAATTAGAGGCTAATTACTTTACAATATTGTATTGGTTTTGCCATACATCAACATGAATCTGCCACTTGTGTACATGTGTTCCCAATCCTGAACCCCCCTCCCACATCCCTCCCCATACCATCCCTCTGGGTCATCCCAGTGCACCAACCCCAAGCATCCTGTATCCTGCATTGAACCTGGACTGGCAATTTGTTTCTTATATGATATTATACATGTTTCAATGCCATTGCATTACTCAGCCATTAAAAAGAATACATTTGTATCAGTTCTAATGAGGTGGATCAAACTGGAGCCGATTATACAGAGTGAAGTAAGCCAGAAAGAAAAACACCAATAGAGTATACTAACGCATATATATGGAATTTAGAAAGATGGTAACGATAACCTTGTATGCGAGACAGCAAAAGAGACACAGATGTGTAGAACAGTCTTTTGGACTCTGCGGGAAAGGGAGGGGGGGATGATTTGGGAAGATTTCATTTTTTAAAGAAATTTTAGGTTCACAGCAAAATTGAGGGGAAGGTATAGAGATTTCCAGTATACCCTCTACCCTTATTCATGCATAGCCTTCTTCATTATCAACATCCTCCACTGGTGTGGTATTTGTTACAACTGATTAACCTAAACTGACACATAATTATCAAAAGTCCATAGATTACATTAGGATTCACCCTTGTTGCAGTACATTCTATGAGTTTGGACAAATGTATAATGACTTATACCCCTCACCATAGGATCATATATAGCATTTTCTCTGTTCTAAAAATCATCTGTGCTCTGCCTATTCAACACTCCCCCACCCTTCAGTCCACAGCACCCACTGGTCTTTGTATTCTCTCCATAGCTTTGCATTTTCCAGAAAGTTGCATACTTGGAATCCTACAGTATGTAACCTTTTTAGATTGGCTTCTTTCATTTAGTACTACATAATTAAGGCTCTCGATGTCATTTAATGGCTTAATAACTTGTTTCTTTTTGTTGTTGTTCAGTCGCTCAGTTATACCTAACTCTTTGCAATGCACACCCCTCTGCCATGGACTCCAGCACGACAGGATTTCCTGTCCTTCACCATAGCCCAGAGTTTGCTCAAACCCAGATCCACTGAGTTGGTGATGTCATCCAACAATCTCATCCTCTGTCACCCCCTTTTCCTCCTGCCTTCAATCTTTCCCAGCATCAAGATCTTTTCTAATGAATTGGCTCAATGCATCAAGTGGCCAAATTATTGGATCTTCAGCTTCAGCATTAGTCCTTCCAATGAATATTCAGGACTGATTTCCTTTAGGATTAATTGGTTTGATACCCTTGCCATCCAAGGGACTCTCAAGAGCCTTCTCTAACACCACAGTTCAAAAGCATCAATTTTTTGGCACTCAGCTTTCTTTATGGTCCAACGTTCGCGTCCATATATGACTACTGGAAAAACCATTGTTTTGACTAGAAGGACCTTCATCGGCAAAGCAATGTCTCCGCTTTTTAATATGCTGTCTAGGTTGGTCATAGCTTTTCTTTCAAGGGCAAGCATCTTTTAATTTCATGGCTGCAGTCACCATCTGCAGTGATTTTGGAGCCCAAGAATAGAAAGTCTGTCTCTGTTTCTACTGTTTCCCCATCTATTTGCCATGAAGTGGTGGAACCAGATGCCATGATCTTAGTTTCTTGAATGTTGAGTTTTAAGCCAGCTTTTTTACTCTCCTCTTTCACCTTCATCAAGAGGCTCTTTAGTTCCTCTTCACTTTCTGCCATAAGGATGGTGTCATCTGCATATCTGAGGTTATTAATATTTCTCCCTGCAATCTTGATTCCAGCTTGTGCTTCTTCCAGCCCAGCGTTTTTGCATGATGTACTCTGCATATAAGTTACATAAGCAGGGTGACAATATACAGCTTTGATGTAGTTCTTTTCCAATTTTGAACCAGTCAGTTGTTCCATGTCTGGTTCTAACTGTTGCTTCCTGACCTACATAGAAGATTTCTCAGGAGGCATGTAAGGTGGTCTGGTATTCCCATCTCTTGACGAATTTTCCACACTCTGTTCTGATCCACATAGTTGAAGGCTTTAGAGTAGAGAATGAAGCAGAGGTAGCTGCTTTTCTGGAAATTTTCTTGCTTTTTCTATGATCCAACAGATGTTGGCAATTTGATTTCTTGCTCCTCTGCCTTTTCTAAATCCAACTTGAATGTCTGGAAGCTCTTGGTTCGTGCTTTGTTGAAGCCTAGCTTGGAGAATTTTGAGCATTACTTTTCAAGCATGTGAAATGAGTGCAATTGTGCAGGAGTCTGAACATTTTTTGACATTGCCTTTCTTTGAGATTGGAATGAAAATTGACCTTTTCCAGTCCTGTGGCCACTGCTGAGTTTTTCAAATTTGCTGGCATATTAAGTGCAGGACTTTAACAGCATCACCTTTTAGAATTTGAAATAGTTCAGGTGGAATTCCATCACCTCCACTAGCTTTGTTCATAGTGATGCTTCCTAAGGCCCATTTGACTTCACACTCCAAGATGTCTGGCTCTAGGTGAGTGATCACACCATCATGGTTATCTGGGTCATTAAGATCTTTTTTGTATAGTTCTTCTATGTCTGGATGTACCACAGTATATCATCCATTCACTAACTGAAGGACATTGGTTGTTTCCAAGTTTTGACAGTTGTGAATAAAGCTACCATAAACATTTGTATGCAGATATTTGTGTGGACATGAGTTTTCAGCTCCTTTGTGTAAATGCCAAGGAGTGAGATTGCTAGATTGAATAGTAGGAGTTTGGTTAGTTTTGTGAGAAATTGGCAAACTGTCTTCCAAAGTGGCTGTATATCATTTTACATTCCCACCAGCAGTGAATGACAGTCCTGTTGCTCCACATCTTCGCTACCATTTGGTGTTGCCAGTGCTTTGGATTTTGGCCATTTTTGGTGTGTACTAATATCTCCTATGTCATTTTTTAGTTTCTAGTTTTCTCACAAATTATTCCATCTTACATTTTTTTAAAAACCACAGTAAGATGTGTTTTATTAGCCATGTCCAATAGTTCCAAATTCCCATGTCTTTGTGGGCTTGGTACTACTATATGTTATTTTTGATGTTTAGAACTTAGCTTTACTATCTTTAGTTGTATGATAAAAGTTATATTTAATAAATTGTTTGGTAGAAGACTTTGATATCTAAGATAATGATAACTTCTTCCAGGGATTATCTGTGATAGCTTCTTGGAAATGTTAGAGGGTTTCCTTCACCCTAAATGATAAAATTCTGGCTGCAACCTCTTATGATTATCAGATTTACTTCTCATTCACACTTCCTTGAGGTCATAGCTCTTTATGGATCTGGTGTTAATTGAGGCCAGAGTCTCCATCCTTAGCAGGATTCCAGCTTTGACCTCTGTCCTCCAAGATCCAGGAGATCACCAAAGATCACCACTTAGCTTGCAGCTGCCTCTCTCAGGTTGGGAAAATATCCCTAAAGCAAAGACAATTTTCAGTCACTATTCTGAGTTCTCCAAAATCTTGGCCTGACTTTTCCTCATTGTTTTGTGAGCTCTTTAATACTTTCAAAAAGATGTCTTAAATACTTTGACCAGGTTCTTCATTTTTTTTTCTGACAGATAAAAGACTGGTTTGGGTCAACTAGTTTGTAATTATTGGAAGTGAAATTCTCCATGTTAGTAGGTTGGTGCAAAAGTAATTGCAGTTTTTGCATTGTTGATATTTGCCTTTGGGATATATACTCAGAAGTGGGATTGCTGGAACATAGTTAGTTTTAATTTAATTTTTTGAGAACCTCCATACTGTTTCCACAGTCACTGAACCATTTATATTTCTACCAACAGTGCGTAAGGGTTACCTTTTCTATACATCCTGGCTAACACCTGTTATCTCTTGTCTTTGTGCCTTATAATAGGTATTAGGTGATACCTCGTTGTGGTTTTGGTTTGCATTTCCCTGATGATTAGTGATGTTGAGCATTTGTCATGTACCTGTTGGCCATTTGAGAGTAATTACTAAACTTGTCCACTGTCATTTCATTCAGAAGTTGTGTTTTGTCAATTTTAGAAGTAACCAAACATTCATTTCTAAATCCTAATTCTCTATTTCACCTGGGAGATGTATTAGTATTATACTGAATTAATCAAATCTCCCTATATAGGCCAGAGCTGATCAGTGGGAGGGGCTTTAGGGAAAATAAATCTGACAATATCCTGAGCATCAAACCACAATATACTCTTTGATTTTAAGTAAATACATAATGTTAGATTCATTAAAGAATACAGAATTGTCTTCATTTTAAGAGGAAATGTGTATGTGGGTCAAGAAGCAACAGTTAGAACGGAACATAGAACAACTGACTAGTTCAAAATTGGCAAAGGAGTATGTCAAGGCTGTATATTGTCACCCTGTTTATTTAATTAATATGCAGAGTACATCATGTGAAATGCTGGGCTGGATGAATCACAAGCTGGAATCAAGATTACTGGGAGAAATATCAACAGCCTGAGATAAGCAGAAGATACCTCTCTAATGGCAGAAAAGGAAGAGGAAATAAAGAACCTCTTGATGAAAGTGAAAGAGGAGAGTGAAAAAAGCTGGTCTGAAACTCAACATTCAAAAAAAACTAAGATCATGGCACTGGTCCCATCACTTCATGGCAAATAGATGAGGAAATAGTGGGAACAGTAACAGATTTTATTTTCCTGGGCTCCAAACTGCAGCCATGACATTAAAGAAGGCTTGTTTCTTGGAAGGAAAGCTATGGCAAACCTAGAGAGCACACTAAAAAGCAAAGCCATCTCTTTGCTGACAAAGGTACAGAGAGTCAAACTATGTTTTTTTCCATAGTCATGTACTAATGTGAGTGTTGAACCATAAAGAAGGCTGAGAGCTGAAGAATTGATTTTTTTTTTTAATTATGGTGCTGGAGAATACTGTTGAGACTCCCTTGGACTACAAAGAGATCAAAATTAACCCTGAATAATCACTGGAAGGATTGATGCTGAAGCTGAAGCTCCAATACTTTGGCCACTTGATGCAAGGAGTCTACTCACTGGGAAAGACTGAAGGCAAAAGGAGAAGGGGGCAGTAGAGGATAAGACATTTGGATAGCATCACCTAATCAATGGACATAAATTGAGAAACTCCAGGAGATGGTGGAGGGTAGAAAAGCCTGGCATTCTGCTATCCATGGGGTTGCAAAGAGTTGTACATGACTTAGCAACTGAACAGCATTCTCCATGCTTAGTCACTAAGTCTTGTCTGACTCTTTGCAACCTCATGGACTGTAGCCTGCCAGGCTCCTCTGTCCATTGGTATTCTCCAGGCAAGAATACTGGATTAGGTTCCCATGCCCTCCTCCAGGGATTCTCTCCAACCCAGGGATCAAACCCAGGTCTCCTGCATTTCAGGCATATTCTTTACTGGCTAAGCACCACTGAAGCCCAAGAAAACTGGAATGGGTAACCTATCCCTTTTCCAGGAGATCTTCCCAACCCAGGAATTGAACCAGGGTCTCCTGCATTGGACGCAGATTCTTTACTAGCTAAGCTACCAGGGAAGCCCACATTTGGAAAAGTACAAAAAAGTGACCTGAGGAAAGAGGTTGAAGAAGTTTCACTTGGAAAAGTTAACTCAGCAAAAGTATGTTCAAAGATTAAAGAAAGGGAGGTAAAAGTGAAAAGAATAGAGAAAGCAAGCTCAGTATTATTCATTCCCTCATTTCTTCATTAATTCTTCTAAGTGCAAATGTGTAGAAAAGCCTTTAAAGCTTTGAAGAAAATGAACAAATGCTAAAAGTGTCAACATAGTGGAATTACTGGTAGTTTGCAAGGAATTAAAAGTGGGAAGTAAACAAGAAGAAAGAACTTCCTGTGACAAATTTCTGTCAAATTCCTATGATGGAATTTGATGTTCTAGGAAGAAAACATAATAGATAGTTTAAAATATTTTGATCCCCACCAAAAAGAGTAGCAATACCATTTACAAATATAGCAAATTCAGTTTGGGAAGATAAAATAATGAGAACTAATTTTGGTTCTGAAAATGTGAACTTTGTAGGACATCTAATGTGCAATGAATTAAGAAATGAAGATCTACGGTTGGGAGGAGATGTTAGTGATATACACATAGCAGATATTACATGTATTCATAGAATGTTCAGTACACCACTTTAAGGGAGATAAATCAAGAGAGAAGAGGACACAGCTAAAGATGATACAGCAGAGGTTGATGATGTCCTGTGCAGATCCCCTTTACTGACTGGAGTATCCATCTCCCTATGACTGTGATTTGGAGAAGGAAAGGGCAACCCACTCCAGTGTTCTTGTCTGGAGAATCCCATGGACAGAGGAGCCTGGTTGGCTACAGTCCATGGAGTCACAAGAGTTGGACATGACTGAGCAACTAAACCTACCTACCTATGACTGTAATTGTTGGCAAAAAGCTTGGGTATAAAAGTGGAGTCATTTGCCTCAAAGAGAAACCAGAGTGGTTCAGTTTGTGCCACAGAGCATTTCATAGGATCAAACTGAAGCTGGTCTCCAACTGAAGCCATGTTTTTGCTTAGCATTTTACTCTGCCCTATTCTACTTCCCTAACTCCTGAGAGCTGGAGAAGGCAATGGCAACCCCACTCTGGTACTCTCGCCTGGAAAATCCCATGGACGGAGGAGCCTGGTAGGCTTCAGTCCATGGGGTCACAGAGTCGGACACGACTGAAGTGACTTAGCAGCAGCAGCAACTCCTGAGAGCATTTCCAGTAAATCTCTTGACTAATAAGCCCCATCTCAGACTCTGCTTCTAGAGGATATGTCCTAAGACTGATGATATGGTGGTGGTGAGCAGGGGGCAGGAGGTGGGGGTGTATGTGGTGGAAGGGGCAAGTAAACAATAGGAGCACAAATTGTCATAGACATAGGGCTACATCCTGGAAATGGTGAGAGGGAGAGTCGTGATTGAGAAGAGAACGGTGAGTGGTGTCAAAGGTGGTTGTAAAAGATAAAAACAAAAGCTAACTGGAAAAGCAAATGGCATTTCTGACCTTCAAAGGGACAATTCATTCAGAGTATATACACCTTTTCCCAAGAAATTTTGATGTCGAAAGAAAGTTTGGAATGATTATTGAGGGAATGGCAGGATCCAAATTTCTATGTTCAAATCAAATATGCAAAAATGGAAGAAAATACAATGGAACAAAAACACAGTTACTTTGGTTTAAGGGTCAGTGAGACAACTGTATAACATTTATGTCTGGTTTGGTACCACTTTACTTTCTCCTTCACTGCTGTACACCCATGGGGTAAGACATCCCACTGTGCTGTAAGGAGCATGGCTTGAAGTCCATTGATTTAGAGGAAGAGTAGGAGATAAGACTAAAATATAAAGCAAGAGGTGAGAAAATCCTGAGTGGATTTATCTGGGACAATTACAAAGGGATTTGAGTCTCACTTCGCTTGCATGTTCTAAGAGACATAATGACTCAGTAAAGCCCCAGGGGATATCTGTGATTCTTCCTGAATGTGGGGCTAACTCTAAACTAGGCTTTAATAAGGTGAAATCTGAAAACCTAGGTAGAATGGGTGAACCCGAGCTTCTGAAATAAAT
The DNA here is from genome assembly GCF_019923935.1 of Bubalus bubalis. Classification (NCBI taxonomy): domain Eukaryota; kingdom Metazoa; phylum Chordata; class Mammalia; order Artiodactyla; family Bovidae; genus Bubalus; species Bubalus bubalis. Next base: position 21,300,405 of record NC_059165.1, on the reverse strand, counting down.
GCCAAGGAATAGAGTCAAATATATATTTTCAGTTAACATCTCAGATGGCATTCAGAAACAGATATGGCATTCATATCAATTCTTTATAATTTTCTTGTTTTTATGTTCATAGTTCCTATCTTTGTGCCTATCCATGACCACACAGCCAACATCAAAAGGTCTAATATGTTCATGATACAGGGGCTTCCAAAAAGGAGCTACTGAACAGCAAGGTTTGGAGGAGAAGAAATCGTATGACATATTATATATTGATGACTGCCAGGGAAAAGGAAATACGATGGAATGCCTGGACCAGGGACCCCAGAGTCCACTACAGTGCAAAGGATTGGGTGTCACCAGTCCAAACTGGAGTCCTGGGCCAAGACACTTATAAGCTGCAAGCATTGTTAGGAGACTAATATGAGGGTGCACATAGCCTTGAATCGTAGGAGGGAAATGAAAAAGAGAAGAGAGATGCTAGAGGAATTGTTGGGCTTAACGACCATCTATACATAAAAGGCACATGCCAAGAAAGGGGAGCAATGAAAGGTAAACATTTTTAAATTCTTGCATAAGGAACTTTGTACTTAAACGTGGTTTGGTGATGATTTTGCTTGTTTGGATACTGCAATGACATAAATACACAGCCAATTTTTTGAGCTTATCTAGCTGTTGTTCCGGCATTTACATTTTCCGGCATATTTTGGTTATATCTTTCTACATAAAATGAGAAAACATGAAGAAGAGAGTGCAAAGAAAGAAAGTTTTGAATTCTACAATCTTTTATGCGCAACTTGATATCTGAAAATCTGCAAGGACTGTATTTATTGAATGGCCACACATTAAATCTGCTTCAAACCACATGGATTTGATTCAGAATGTACAGCTGATATGAAAACCTGGAGATTGGGATATTGCCCCTCTGCACAGTTGAAAATCTGTATGTAACTTTATAATCAGAACCTCCATATCTGTGGCTCAACACCATGAATTCAACCAACTACAAATCATGCAGTATTATAGTATTTGCTATTGAAAAAAAAAATCTTAAGGGAACCCATGCAGTTCAAGTCCATTGTGTTCAAACGTCAACTGTATATGATTATCCTAGTGCTATAAAACCTGTAAGGATTTATCAGTAAAGCAGCAGATATCAAGTGATTTGAATATAAAAGAGCAGAAAGACCTTAACAGTTCATGAGTAGTAGCACTTCCCTCATATTGATATTCTTCTATCTTAGAGCAAAAATTATTTCTGAGAATAATAAAGGTCATTATCGGCTACATTTTATGTCCTTTTGAAGACTCAGAGGACAGGCGTTATTCCCATTCACCCCTTCACCACTATCACCATTAGGCATTCTGAGACTGCCCCTGATAATGCAGAAAAGGGTCAAAGGGCAGAGGCAGCTGAATTCATCATGAATTGATTCACTCTCCCAGCTGAACACACTTCTCCTGCCTCTAGGACAGAGCCTCAGACACAGGAGTCATTGCAGCCGTGACTCTCCCTTTATGACCCACGTTCTTCGGGATTCAGGCCTGCCACAAAAAAATGCAGGAGGATGCAATAGAAGGTGAGAGGAAACAAACATCATTCTCTTCCCCACAGCAAAAATGCAGATAAGGGGCAAGGACAGAAATGCCTGAGACACAACTGACAACACATTGTCAGAATGAAGAAAACACTAAAGTTAATAACCATAAACCGATGGGAAATGCTTTCATTATTAGACCATACAAATGCCTTCTAATTGTAACTAATGGACATATTATTTAATAATTAGTTAAAAATAAAATTTAGTTCACATTTTATCTATCAGAAGAATAACATTCACTTCCAGAGATCTCTCAGCAAGAATTTTTAAAATAACCAACGGCTCTTACTTTGGTCTACATGCTGCTGCTGCTAAGTCGCTTCAGTCGTGTCCGACTCTGTGCGACCCCATAGACGACAGCCCACCAGGCTCCTCCATCCATGGGATTCTCCAGGCAGAATACTGGAGTGGGTTGCCATTTCCTTCTCCAATGCATGAAAGTGAAAAGTCAAAGTGAAGTCACTCAGTCGTGCCCAACTCTTAGTGACCCCGTGGACTGCAGCCTACCAGGCTCCTCCATCCATGGGATTTTCCAGGCAAGAGTACTGGAGTGGGGTGCCGTCGCCTTCTCCATTGGTCTACATAATCCACTGTAATTGTTTCTGCCATACTATCAATGGTAGAGTTCAGATTTCTCCACCTTAAAGAAGGAAGATTTTCCAACTGATATGTTGGAGACACGTATTTCTGCCACCTTTGACCATCCCTGAAATTCAACAATCTTTGGTGAGACCTCCGTTTTCTCCCATTGGAGCTGAAGGACAAGACTCTGTCATATCTCAAAAGGAGCATGTGGTCCTGTCACTCTTCCACTGTCACAGAGGCTACACTGTGTCTCATCACTGTTCCACACTGCTCAGGGAGGGAGGGAGCACTAGCTCAGAGCACTGGCTGTCTTGATCCTATAAGAAGAGATCACTCTCTGTTTCAGAGGGACTCATGGCCTCCCCAGGACCCCTCTGACTCATTCCTAATGAGAAGACCCTCTTTCCTTGAATCAGGTTTCCTTCTGTTTACTCCCTGATGATGGCAGGGTGAGGGAGTACTCATAGTCTTCTGTCACGTGGTCAAAATGGCAATCCCACATGACATGTAATAAAATGTGATTTTGACACTTTTCAATGTCCAATGTTATTCAGTTTTCTCTGTGAAAAACTTATAGAATATTTTACTTAAAATTCAACAGGACTGGAAAGGGTCAGTTTTCATTCCAATCTCAAAGAAAGGCAATGCCAAAGAATGCTCAAACTACTGTACAATTGCACTCATCTCACACGCTAGGAAAGTAATACTCAAAATTCTCCAAGCCAGGCTTCAATAGTATGTGAACTGTGAACTTCTAGATGTTCAAGACAGATTTAGAAAAGTCAGAGGAACCAGAGATCAAATTGCCAACATCCATTGGATCATTGAAAAGGCAAGAGAGTTCTAGAAAAACATCTAGTTCTGCTTTACAGGGAGAAGGCAATGGCAACCACTCCAGTACTCTTGCCTGGAAAATCCCATGGGCAGAGGAGCCCGGTAGGCTGCAGTCCATGGGGTCGCGAAGAGTCGGACACGACTGAGTGACTTCACTTTCACTTTTCACTTTCATGCTTTGGAGAAGGAAATGGCAACCCCCTCCAGTGTTCTTGCCTGCAGAATCCCAGGGACAGGGGAGCCTGGTGGGCTGCCGTCTATGGGGTCGCACAGAGTCGGACACGACGGAAGTGACTTAGAAGCAGCAGCAGCTGCTTTACTGACTATGCCAAAATCTTTGACTGTGTGTATGACAACGAACTGTGGAAAATTCTTAAAGATATAGGAACACCAGATCACCTTACCTGCCTCCTGAGAAATCTGTATGCAGGTCAAGAAGCAACAGTTAGAACCAGACATGGAACAACAGACAGGTTCCAAATAGGGAAAGGAGTACGTCAAAGTTGCATATTGTCACCCGGCTTATTTAACTTATATACAGAGTATATCATGTGAAATGCTGGACTTCATGAAGCTGGAATCAGGATTTCCAGGAGAAATATCAATAACCTCAGATACACAGATGACACCACCCTTATGGCAGAAAGCAAAAACGAACTAAAGAGCCTCTTGATAAAAGTGAAAGAGGAGAATAAAAAGTTGGCTTAAAACTCAAAATTCAGAAAACTAAGATCATGTTATCCAGTCCCATCACTTCATTGCAAACAGATGGAAAAACAATGGAAACAGTGACAGACTTTATTTTGGGGGGCTCCAAAATCACTGCAGTTGGTGACTGCAGCCATGAAATTAAAAGACGTTTGTTCCTTGGAACAAAAAGCTATGACCAACATAAACAGCTATTAAAAAGCAGAGACATTACTTTACCAACAAAGGTCTGTCTAGTCAAAGCTATGGTTTTTCCAGTAGTCATGTATGGATGGGAGAGTTGGACCACAAAGAAAGCTGAGCACCGAAGGATTGATGCTTTTGAACTATGGTGTTGGAGAAGACTCGAGTGTCTCTTGGACTGCAAGAGACCAAACCAGTCAATCCTAAAGGAAATCAGTCTGGAATATTCATTGGAGGGACTGATACTTAAGCTGAAACTCCAATACTTTGGTCACCTGATGTGAAGAACTGACTCATTCGAAAGACCCTGATGTTGGGAAAGGTTGAAGATGGGAGGAGAAGGGGACAACAGAGGATGAGATGGTTGGATGGCATCACCAACTCAATGGACATGAGTTTGAGCAAGCTCTGGGAGTTGGTAATAGACAGGGAAGCCTGGCATGCTGCGGTCTACGGGGTCGCAAAGAGTTGGACACAACTGAGTGACTGAACTGAATTTAAAATTAGCTCTGGAATGCTGTTCTCAAGCTATGTTTTCTTTCCTAAAATGTGAAATAAATTTTTTCTCTGAATTACAAAACTGGTAAGTTCATTTTATTTTTCTTGGAGAACCCCTCTAGTCAAGACCGAAAAAACATAAAGTATTGGTAAAGATTCATATGGGTTTTAATTTCTTTGGTCTTAATTAATTAACAAGAATCACAGTTTTTGATTTCAGACTTTGATTATTTTTATATTAGTTTTAGAATTTAATATATTTTGGACTCAACTGTTTGAACATTAATTTTTCCCTGGGAACCATATAACAGGAGGGGTCTATAGATGTATACAGGTTATTGTAGTATGAGGATTTTATTATTGAAATATTTTTAAGAGGAAGTTTGATTTTACCACCTAATTTCTTATACTTTTGTTGAAGAATGTGGCTTCATAAAATTTGGGATACATACAAAGGAGAAAAATTTTAGGCCTGAGTACAAAGTAGCCTTATTTTATGTTGTATGATTCTGACCCATTTCAAAGCTTTCTTAAGTAATTTTTTCATTGTATACCAAAAGGATCAATAAAACAATAGTGCTTGGTACTAGAATAGCACACCCATGGCTATATCAGCAAGAACTCCCTGAGGACATTGCTATTCTCCTAGCCTGATAGAAGCATTCTGAAAGGTTGTTGTTGAATCACACAAAGACACCGGGATTCTTGGCCCCCGGAGGAGAAGAATTCAATCCAGGGCCAGAGACGAGGCTTGATCGCTCAGAGCTTTTGTGTAATAAAGTTTTATTAAAGTATAAAGGAGATAGAGAAAGCTTCTGACATAGGCATCAGAAGGGGGCAGAAAGAGTACCCACTTGCTAGTGTTAACAATGAAGTTATATAATCCAAAGAATGTCTGGAGGTTGTAAAGACCTCCTCAGACCGACTCCCATAATTTACATTTTAAGACAACACTGTCCTCAGGCAGGATACATCCTTGTAAAGACTGGGTCTACTCCCATAATTTACATTTTAAGATAACAGAAGGTTTAATCCAAAGACTGTCCTTAGGCAGGATACATTATTGTTATATAATCCTAAGGAACGTAGAGAAAGAAAAAAGTTTGTCCTTTCTTCCTCCTTGAGAATTCCAGACCCCTCTCTCCTTGGGGACCCCTAGACTCCTTATCAACCAGCCTAGGAAATGACTCTCTCAATTCTAGTGCACCGTATGTGTGGCAGTTAAGCCTAAGGGATAAGTGAACAGAGGCTTGGAAATGTCACTGCTTGAGGGAACCTCCTTTATACTTGAATTTTGTGTCCAGTTAGACAGATATGAATTCATAATACTTTTCTTTTTTGCATTCCATCTATTTCCTTACTCAGTCCTTCCTGATAAGATGTGAACAAGACTGGCTTCAAGTATGGGTGATCTGTAATTTACACAGGGCTTCACATTTAGAAAGACTCATGTTTAAGTCAATGCTCTATTGTCTCTTTTGAAACTGTTAAAACATTTTAAAGAAGGGATCCTGCATTTTCATTTTGTGCTGGGCCCAACAAATTATATAGCCAGTTATGGAAGTGAAGCTGTACAAATTTGTCAGTTTGTGAGAAAGGACCATATGTGAGTAGTTCAACTCTTTCCCTCTCCTCCTCCCTTTGGGATCAACCTGTGTTTGGAGAGCATATGGTTGGGCCAATTCTCCACTTGTAGGATGCTTAACAGTAAATAAATCGTTCTCATGAGCAACGCTGTGGTTTTCCAGGGTGTCTCTGACTAGGTGAATGGATATGCCAAGTTCTGGGGCACAGATTAGTCATCTGTCTAAATCTTGTTTTCTAACAGTATTATTAGTATTAAAACTGGTCATTTTATTTCCAGTTGCCTGACTCTTTTGTGTACCTCTCATTTGGTTTAGAGCTCAGATAGAGGACAAAGTGGTATAAACCCCAATGGGAACTATATGCCTTTGTGAGAAAGTATTTTTTATTTACTGCAGATGGTTGGCAGCCTTTCAGGGGTAGAGTTTTCCATTACAGACCCCTGTTCTTAATGGGGGAAAGATACAAAAATGGCAAATGTGACAAGAAAAGAAGTATACATAGATCCCAGGCTCAAAAGTCCAGCCGTACTGCTCAAGCAGAGATTTGTTTAATGAACACTGTCTTTAAACTTTAATTATACCTTGAAGGAATAAGTGCATGGATCCTTCACAACACGATCCTGCTTTCATACTTTAGTTAAATAATTGGATTTGTATCCATCTAATTAAAACTTACTGGGTTGGCAAATTTAAGTAGCAAAAGCAACACTTTTTCAAATAGTAAATGGCCAGCATAATATTACTATAAATCAGGGAATGAGTCTTCATACGATGGGGGAACAAAAGGTGATCAAAACAAGACCATCAGCCTTATATCTTTTCATAATGTCCTAATGATCTCAGCTTTCAGCTCACCTCTCCCATATCCCTAAAAATCATCTTGAGAGATTTTCTACTATTAATACAGATAAAATAGAAATCGATTTTTAAAAAGGTTTTTTTCATTACAGATAATCATCTCTTTGAAATTTTTAGTTATCACTAGATACCATCCTTAATAAAAGTTTATAAGTAAATTTATTTTAAAAGATGGCCAATAACCAAAGAAAATCAATCAGCAAACTTATATAAGCTGGTGGGAACCAACAGTCACCACCCAGAGTAAGATGCATTAAAGACCACTGTTTTTGGAGTATCAAGTCAGTTTCCCTGCCGGGCTGATGCCCCTTCCCTGGCCAATGATATGTCTGTGTGTTAGTTATTTAGTCGTGTCTGACTGTTTGCAACCTCATGGACTGTAGCCTGCCAGGTTTCTCTGTCCAGGGAATTCTCCAGGCAAGCATACTTGAGTGGGTTGCCATTTCCTTCTCCAGGGGATCTTCCGGAACCAGGGATCAAACCCAGCTCTCTCTCCTGCATTGCGGGTAGATTCTTTATCGTCTGAGCCACCAGGGAAGCCAATGATAAGGGCAGAATAAACGATAAAAAAAAAAAAAAAAACAGACTACCTATAAATTTTAGGATGACTACCAGGCATGAAGAAAGCCAGTAATGGCCGTTTCCTAGCACTTACGTGGGGCTGCATCTGAGAAGTGACCATCTGCAGGATAAGCAATCATGTAATATTTCTTAGTTTACATTTATCTAATCAATCCCTGGGGAAGTGACAACTCAGCATTCCTGGAAACCCTCATGCCATAAATTCAAAGAATGTTACACGTAAGTCCTATTTGTCCACCCTATGTCATCAGTGTTCTGAGCAAAAGCCTTCACAAACTCTGTGGAGGAAGCCACTATTTTAAAGGCCTTTGAATTCCTTTACTCTGAATTTTCTCCTCGTAAATGTTATTACCTTAAAGTGGGATCCTATTGATAAATTCACCTGGAATAGAGCTCTTCACAGCTCCGATGGAACATTCAAGGCTATGTGGCCACGTGCCTCTTTGTTCCCAGTTAAAAGGATATAACCCATTCCCCACATCCAAGTTTTCTTCTTTTCTCTCTTTTTCCTCAAAACCATCTCTCCCAGCTTTGGCAAATCTGCAGTTTTTCCTGAAAACCAAATCTCTTGGTGCCTTTCCATTCTTCTATATAATCAACATAAAAATCCTTATTAATCATATATTGCCTTTCTGCTTGCTTCTATCTCTTTTCATTAAAATAGCTTTACACAAAATGTAACAAGCCAAACCACTGACATTAATAAAGAAGTTACTTACTTCAAACAGTGCTTTATGAAACTGGTTCTTTCCTCTCGGATTATCAACTTCAAAAATACACTGCCAAAATGAGCAAAACAAACAAAAGTCTCTCTCCTCTTTGCACTGAGGCTCATTTCTGTCTGGTTGTGCTGCATATTATGAAAGTACACATTTTAACGTTGAAACCTACCTTAAAAAAACCAAGTACTTTCCAACGAGTCAAATGGATATTTCTTTATCATTATAGTTTACTTCCAGAATCAAAAGGGGCCTGGCATTTGGTTTTTGAGACATGCTGCATACTCTCTGGTATCCCACAATCATCGAGGTGCTTCCCCAGCTTCTCATGACTCTTACTGGATGACGCCAGTGTAAAGACAAGAGCACTTCCGATGTGGCGAAGGTAGACACTATGCATCCAAAGGTACTGGAGACCAGAAAGCTCTCTCAAGGCTGCTTTCAGGGGTGTGACTGGAGGCCTGCTGAAGACATCAAGGGCCCCATCCAACCAAGTGAGGGCCTCTTCCAATAAAGGTGGTTTTAGGAAGTTAAGGAGATAGCAGGACAAGCCTAGAAGATTTGCTGTTAAAACAACACTGCAGATATTTCAAGAAAAAAACTGTCAGGTCAGGTTCCCTCTGTACTAGCTTTCTGATGTTGCAGAATGAATTGTCACACATTCATTAATAAATGAATAAAATAATCTAACAGTAAATTCAAGTTTATTGTTAGATTAAAATAACAATAAATGGATTACCTGACGGTTTCTGTGGATTAGGAGTCTAGCACATTTTCCCCTAAATCCTTTACTCATAGTCTCACAAGGCTTCAATCAAGATGCTAGCTGCCTTTGTCCTCATCTGGAGAATCAATTAGGGAAAGATCCGCTTCCAAGTTCCCTCAGGTTGTTGGCAGAATTTGTCTCTGATTGAGGTCCCTATTTTCTTGTTAGATGTCAGCAGGAACTACCCTGAACAACCAGCAGCTAACGTCAGGTCCTTAACATGTGGCCTCCTCCATAGGCTGTTCACAACATGGCTATTTGCTCCTTCAGTGCTGGAGGAAAATGACTCTTGAGTCCTTTTATCTGTAAACTGTAAACTCTCTTTAAAAATCTCACCTAATTAAGTTAGGCTTAACTAGAATAATCTCCTTTTATTCACTCAAAACTCAGCCAATTAGGAATCTTAATTGCATTGGCAAATTCTTCCCAACCTTTGCCATAAAATTTAACCTAACAGCCATGGGAGGGATATTTCATTTACACATAAATGGCATGCATTTAAACTCCAAAGGAATGGGATCCAGGGCATATACATCAGGGACTTAGACGTTTAGGGTCCATGATAGACTCCTGCCTACCATATCTATAAACCATGAGGCTGCCACCATTTCAGAACTTTTAATCAACAACAAAAATATTATGTCTACATCTTTCATCTACAGATATGACAAAGTGATACTCTATACAAACAACTAAGGTTTGTAGGTATTGGCAATTTGAGACAATAGCCATCATCACTTCTCCTCCTGTTTGTTTCCAACCCCACATGAGAAGAAATGTAAGAACTAAATGAGATCAAAATATAGTAAAATTATTAATGGTGAAGCTAGTCGGAGAATGTAGGTTCTCCTATCTCCTTTCTGAATTTAGACTTTGGTATCTCTAGCCTGTCGCAGGGAGAAAAGTTAGAAGACAGTGGACCTGCAGAAACTGACTCTGTTTGTCTCTTTGCCAAATGAAGGAAACTCACTTGTTTTACTGATGCCTAAAAGAGAAAGTGAGATGAGAAAGAAATGGAAATGGCACTGCACTGTTCATGTTTCAAGGCTGTGGTTCTACTGTCCAATTAACAAGGCCTCTAGGTCAGTATGAGTCACTCTGCAATAGTAAGAAATCCCCAAATCAGTAGTTAACACACCGACATGTTGTTCCTGCTCATGCTACAAGGCTAACACTAGTGAGCTGGGGGTTCTCTCTTCATCCCAGTGACTAGGGAATTGGGCTGATTGAGACCTCCTCTCAACCTGTGCTTCTTCAGTCATTGCAGCAGCAAGAAAAGCAAGTGGGGAATCACACGCTGGCTTTTAGCGTCCACAGTGCAGAGTAACACATGTCTCTTCTGCTCAAATTTTATGGAGCAAAGCAAGATACATGGCTACAGAAGACGAAGGAAATACTATTCTACCACGTCTCTTAAAGGGAGGAGAACCAAAAATACTTGGAGAACGTGGATGCTGGGAAAGATTGAAGGCAAAAGGAGAAGAGAGAGGCAGAGGATGAAGTGATTAGATAGCATCACCGACTCAATGGGCATGAATTTAAGCAAACTCCACCAGGTAGTGAAGGACAGAGTAGCCTGGTGAGCTGCAGTCCGTGGGGTCACAAAGAATCGACACGACCTAGCGGCTGAACAACACTAACAATTAACAGCTTATTGCCACGGCTTAGTGCATGTCATTTCTCTCCTACGGACGATGTAGGAATGAAGGTAGTCCCCAGTGGATGTACTCTATAGCTCCCCTTCCAAGAGAGTAGAGTAGGCGATTTCTAATGGAAATGTGGATGTATAACAATTTCCTCTTAAGAGTAAGTATAGACCACAGAAAAGGTTTATGAAGCAGCCGTGTAGCACCAAGCCCTCACCTTCACAGAGACTGATTCCCTGAGCAGCTAACAAACACCACTTTCCCAAGGCTGCTCTGCAGGCAGGCTGAGAGAGGTCCTAGCCCCACGCGACAGGCTCCAAATAGGAAGAGAGAGACTGTGCCTGCCACATTTTAGGAGGCCGCCTTCAAATTCAGGCTGTGTGTCTGGAGTCGCTGTACCGAACAGGATCTGTGAGCTGGCTCTGTGCTGGGTGAGAAGTGTGAAACCTGGTGCCAGAACGCGAGTGCACATCAAAATCCTGGCACGGGTGCTCTTCAGAAACGGACAGAAGACCAACTGTAACATACGGCTCATTCTTCTCACGTCATAAATGGAAAGGCATTAATCGCTGGGAGGCCTCCCAGAAATTAAAGTTCATCTATTGGTTATGGGGTGTCAAAAGGCAAATGTGGAGTGTTTTAAATTTGCTTAGTTTTCCTGCGATATAAAATCCAGGTTTCAAATGCTGGCTTTATCATCAAAACAGACTCCTGCCCCTGCCAAAGCTAACATAAAGAGAGAACCCAGAACTCCACACAGGTTTCTCATTTATAGCATAATTTCCTCCAAAGACAGCTATTTTAAAATGTAGATTAACCCTTAATGTCTGAATTCTCCAGATTGAAACTTTGAAACAATGCAGTCCCATCTGCCGGCATTGAAAACCCAGGTGGCGAAGGAGTTGCCCAGGCTTTCCCCAGTGAGGGCCACAGCCCGGCTTACCGACTGTCCACACAGGAGGGAGCACCACGCTGCATGCTTGGTGGTCCTCCCATGGAGAGGCAACCGTTGTGTTCTCAGGCTATAAATTATAATCAGCTGATAAAAGGAGAAAGGAAGTCATGATGTGTCTTCTCGAAAAAAAGTACTAAGGCGTATGTGTATCATTAACACCTAAGTGAAACAATTCAAAGTAGTAACTCCTTTAAAGTGATTGCCAGGCATTCACCAGACTATTCTTAAGGGTTTAAATATGAATATATGCAACCAATGACTTCACATTCACCCCCAAAATGGAATTATACATTTCTGTATCTAGTCTGTATAACTTTCGCTTAAGAGAAAAGTGATCATTCAAAAGGCTGCAAAATGTTAACCTGAGTGTGTGTGTGAGCACGTGTGTGCATGCACACTTACCTGTACAATGTCATTTCAAATTAGTAGTAGTAGTAGTCATTCAGTCATGTCCAACTCTTTGGGACCCCATGACTGTAGCCCACCAGGCTCCCCTGTCCATGGGATTCTCCAGACAAGAATACTGGAGTGGGTTGCCATTCCCTTCTCCAGGGAATTTTCTCAACCCAGGGATTGAAGCCAGGTCTCCAGCATTGCAGACAGATTCTTTACCGTGGGAGCTACTGGGAAGTCCATCATTTCAAAATAAACCTGAATAACTTCATATGAAGTATAAAGTATTGATGTTCCACAAATCTCAGTCCTTATCATCTTGAAGTCTGATTTACTCATTTATGTTATCAGCTCTAGCAATGTAGAAATTTGAGTTGGTGAACTCTATTTTAAAGAAACTTAAAAAGGAAGACAGCAGCATACAAACACACCTCAGAATTATGCCTATCTTTGAGATCTTACTGAACTAAAGTCAGAGTAAAAGTAACACCCTCTATGCAAAAATGCAAACAACCAATCCTACTCTTCCTCTTTGGGCCATTCCCAAGGCATAAAATTTCATCAGTGAAATGAAATAGCTAGCTTGAAATGTCCGGAGAAGGCAATGGCACTCCACTCCAGTACTCTTGCCTGGAAAATCCCATGGATGGAGGAGCCTGGTAGGCTGCAGTCCATGGGGTCGCTAAGAGTCGGACACAAGTGAGCGACTTCACTTTCACTTTTCACTTTCATACATTGGAGAAGGAAATGGCAACCCACTCCAGTGTTCTTGCCTGGAGAATCCCAGGGACGGGGGAGCCTGTTGGGCTGCCGTCTATGGGGTCGCACAGAGTCAGACACGACTGAAGCGACTTAGCAGCAGCAGCAGCAGCTTGAAATGTCAGAGAAGGCAATGGCACCCCACTCCAGTACTCTTGCCTGGAAAATCCCATGGACGGAGGAGCCAGGTAGGCTGCAGTCCATGGGGTCACTAAGAGTTGGACACAACTGAGTGACTTCACTTTCACTTTTCACTTTCATGCATTGGAGAAGGAAATGGCAACCCACTCCAGTGTTCTTGCTTGGAGAATCCCAGGGACGGGGGAGCCTCTTGGGCTGCCATCTGTGGCGACTGAAGTGACTTAGCAGCAGCAGCAGCAGTAGCTTGAAATGTAGCGTAACAGATATAAAGAACCCAACCTCAGTGCCTGGCACATATCAGGCATTAAATAAACATCAGCAATGATAATCATACAGAAGTTGCAAAGTTAGTGTTGTATAAAGACATGATTAAGAGCTTAAGCTTTAGTGTCTGCAAGCATGGATTCATATCCCAGTTTCACCAGTTACCAGAAGTGCAGCTTCCTAGGAATGGGATCAAAGTTAAATGCACACAGTGAGGAATCATGAGAGAGTGTGAGATTTTCCAAAAGACAAGAGAAGACAGTAGAGGTTTCCTGCGTATGAATGAAGAGAAATGAGCACTAAGGAGAGATAGTCTCTCAGGTTGAAGATCTAGAGATATGGAATTATCAGAAATCCAGGGTAGATAGGGTTTTTCAAAAGAAGAAATGTTATTAAAACTGCCAAATTCTATTGCACTATAGATAAGGTTATTGTCTACAGGTCCCTTGAAGCAGGAAGACTTTAAACCTGGATCATTTGTTAATGTCTCCCCATATATTTCTACCCTGGTGGGGCTGCTGAAGCAACAATGTAGTAGAATGGGTTCTAAGGAATTCTACACAGAACTCCAGCCTCAGAGATATTCCCCCAAAACATCACTTTCCTGAACTGTGTCTACAGAATCAGCCTTCTCTAGAGAAATCATTTTCACCAAGTACAGAAAATAATAAAAAGCTTCAAACTGATTGATAACTAACAAAGTAATTGCTAGAAAATACCTTCTTTCCTTCAGCACTGAGTACTTTCTGGATAAAAAGTATTTTAAAAACAGAACATTTAAATACAATCAGTAATGAAATATAAATATTAGATAAGATAAACATCTGTCATAAGAATCATCATTAATTATTCTCCATGCTGAGAATTTACTCCTGCCCTTTATTTCTCTTCCAAACACTCATTTCATCTTTTTTTTTAAAAGAGGCTCTATCATTGGGTCAAATTTAAGCCTTTAGAGAATAGATGTTGCTGCCACATACCTTACTTTATACACAGTCTCTAGTGAATTCATTCTTTTATTATTTTTTAAACTCTATTTAGCTTTCCAGTCCAGTGAGAAGTAATTTATTTTAAATAAAAGAAGGAAGTCAATTTACTCTTAAACCCAGAGGTTAATCTCCATGTAAGCCATCTTTGGCTTATTTAATTGATGTGGGAAATTTTGCTAAGATAACTTTTGCAGGGGCTTCATGGAATGCTCTTCAGAAAGCCCTCTTGGATCTCATGAAATCACCAGCATTCTTACCCCAAAATACTATCTTTAGGCAAAGGGTTATGTTCACATGCTGTGAGTTTGGGGGTTTCAGAGGTTAATGTAGAAATACTGTACACATTTCATGGGAAGATTTTATCTTATAGAACAGGACCACTTTTTACACCAAATTAAATAGGTTGCAAATAGTGATTTCATCTGTTCGTCTGCACAAGTTTACTGAGCTCTTAGCATGAGCACTATAGAGAACATGGGAGATATTAGATATTAGCAGCATTAGAATCTTCAGGTAGAAGGAAATCAACATTGAGGGTCAATTATATGCTCTATTATTGTGTTCAGAGGATATCTACCAACTCATGAGTATAAACAGGACAAGGCTACAGGAATGTAGCTAATATAGATGTACAAGCTCACAGGATTGCAGTCATTTGTTGCTGATCACAGAGGGTGTCATAGAGAGGTGGGGTTTGCACTAGAAAAATGTAAGATTTTAATTGATTAGAGCTTCCTCAAGGAGATGCAGATGAATTGAGCAGTCACAATAATACGAAACTCTAACTGCATAGAGAAGGTTTGGACTATGCTCCCAAAGGAAAAAATATTCTAGAGAATTATTAGAGAAGTAAGGTTAGGAATGGAGGATAAGGGATTTAATGCCAAGGTAAGGCTTTTTATTAATTTAGTAGAGGGGTGGATGCTCTAAATCTTTGATAACTATATGTTTTAGAAAGATCAGTCTATCAGAGACATATGTGAAAGGTTGGAGTGAAAAATAATGGAGGATAGTGTGTCCTATTAGAAGACTATTAAGTGCACAAAAAGCACAAAAGGTTGAGGATTTCAGTAAAACACAAGTTTTAAGTTTCAGCATCTAGGAGTTGCTATTTAGTTACTAAGTTGTGTCTGACTCTTTGAGACCCTGTGGACTGTAGCCCACCAGGCTCCTCTGTCCATGGGATTTTTCCAGGCAAGAATACTGGAGTGGGTTGCCATTTCACTGAAGGTTAAGGATTTCAGTAAAACACAAGTTTTAAGTTTCAGTATCTAGGAGGGCGAGGCAAAATTAACAGAAATAAAGCATCATAAAATGGGTTGACAGGCCAAGGTGAGTTCAGATTTAGGTCAGTTAAATTAGAAATGACCTCAGTATATATCCAGAGAGAAGTGCTGCTTTCGTAGGGCATTTTCATACACATGAGAAATAAGCTCATCCCATCATTTGCCACAATGAGCAGGATTACAAATTTCTGCAACAGCCACACACAGCAAACTTCAGGCATATTCTTTCTTCAAACTACTGGGAAATGGAAAACAAGTCAAATTTCAGTAACTCTTTTGATAAAATTATGAATATTTGCTCCCACCAAAGGAGAGTGGCAGTTGGTTTCATACTTTTCAGAAACGCACAAAAGAAATAAATAGAAAACCATGTCTTTCAGGTCTGCTTGATTTGTTATTGTTCAAGGGGGAAAAAAGCTATAATTATTTCATCTAGTTAAAAGAGAAGAAATAATCTAGGGTGATAGTGAATAAACCAAATTTAGTCAAACTGTCCAAATAAAAGAAAACACAATGTTCTAAGTTACATTTTCATACCTCCCAGCCAAATATTAAAAAAAAAAACCCACAAATCTCCCTATTCCGGTAGTGTATAAAATATCCAGATGCTGGGTAGAGAGTGGCTTTCCCTCCCTGGCTGTCCTTCATCCCACATCACCTTCACTCTGCCTCTCCCTTCATCCTGCACAGGTAACCCAATGTGAACAGTATTTATGTTTATTGGTCACAATATAAATATTTAAAATCTTAAGTATAATTTTAGCCACATGTTTGCCACTAACCTCACTTACAGTAATGTGAATTAAGTTACTGGCTGCTTAATTAACCTCTGGATCTGGTTCCTCATAAAGACTTCGTGGTTTAAACATTTTCAAACAACAACAAAAAAGGGGGGGGAATCAGCTTAATGATATGCATCGAAATTATTTTAATGCTTTTCTTTGTATAGGTTTCATTACACCAGCAAAGCCATAGATATTAAATAAGACTGAAAAAAGGTCATTTATTCACAAACATCAATCAACTGAAAAATTGACCATGCCCATGGGGAAACAGTGGAAACAGTAAGAGTTGACTCATTGGAAAAGACTCTGATGCTGGGAGGGATTGGGGGCAGGAGGAGAAGGGGACGACAGAGGATGAGATGGCTGGATGGCATCACTGACTCCATGGACGTGAGTCTGGGTGAACTCAGGGAGTTGGTGATGGACAGCGAGGCCTGGCGTGCTGCGATTCATGGGGTCGCAAAGAGTCGGACATGACTGAGCGACTGATCTGATCTGATCTGATGGTCCTTTGGCATTTGAAGCAAATTGGAAAGGTGAAAAAGCTCAATAAGTGGGTGCCTCATAAGCAACCGCAAATTTTAAAAAAAAAATCATTTTGAAGTGTTGTTTTATTCTATGCAAAATACAACAAACCATTTCTCGATCAGGCTGTGATGTGCAATAAAAAGTGGATTTAAT
Organism: Bubalus bubalis; assembly: GCF_019923935.1. Lineage (NCBI taxonomy): Eukaryota > Metazoa > Chordata > Mammalia > Artiodactyla > Bovidae > Bubalus > Bubalus bubalis. The sequence continues at coordinate 21,283,610 of NC_059165.1, read as the reverse complement.
ATGACAATGTGATGATCAGCTCAGTTGCTGGACTGAGAGGAAACTCCAAAGCACATCCCAAAGCCAAACTTGCAACATAAAAGGTCATGGTCACTGGTGGTCTGCTGCGTCTGATCCACTACAGCTTTCTGAATCCCAGGAAAACCATTACAAGTGAGAAGTAAGCTCAGCAAGTCAATGAGATGCGCTGAAAACTGCAGCGCCTGCAGCCGGCATTGGTCAACAGAAAGGGCCAGTTCATCTCCACAAGAATACCTGAGCACACTTCACACAACCCCTGCTTCAAAAAGTTGAACAAATTGCAAAGTTTTGCCTCATCTGCCATATTCACCTGACCTCTCGATAACCAAGAACTTCAAGCATCTCAACAACTTTTTGCAGGGAAAACACTTCCACAACCAGCAGGATGCAAAAAATGCTTTCCAAGAGTTTGTCGAATTCCAAAGCACAGATTTTTACGCTACAGGAACAAATCACCTTATTTCTCAGCAAAAATGTGTTGATTGTAATGTTTCTTATTTTGATTAATAAGAGCCTAGTTATAATGATTTAAAATTCATGGTCTGAAACCACAATTACTTTTGTACCAACCTAATAAAGTCATTATCTGGGCAACTAGCATTTTTTGAAAAGTGCTATAACTATGTGAATCTTTTAACAACCACTTGCTTAGAAATGGGTATGAATTTTCTGGATAATTATGATAATTTTCTTAACTTTGCCTTTTGTAGCTCTTTACACTGAAAAACTTATATAATATCCCATACTCTGTCTGTAGAGTTGTTTCCATTAAACATGCAGAAACAGTTTTATCAATCAAATAAAGTGATTGATCAGGTATCTTTAGCAATCCAGAGGAGTGTGTGGGAGAGTCAGGGGAGGGAGGAGGTATAAGAGGTAACCCTGCAAATATGTTGATATTAACTGCCTATAAGTGTTAAAATTTCCCTTTAAACTCTGCACCAAATTCTCCATCTCAAATTACATTCACCATTTTAGTTAATGACATCATATTTTCTCTCTAACATTATTTAATAAATATAAAATAGAAATAATATCACAAATTCTCAAACATTTCATTACACCATCTTTCCAGCTTCATTTTAATAAAGACTTTAATCAATTCATACATACAATCTATCTTTAACTGATCTTATTACCACCAAACTCCTCCCCCTCTGATTTTTCTTATTCTTATTTACCTAACTAGTCTTCTTGAAAATCTTTTCATTCATGCATTTCCAGAATTCACAATAACTTCTAGTACCTATTATATTAAAATATGGTACTTATTATATTAAAATCTATAATCCTCAATAAACTGGTCTTACCTATATTATTTTATTTTCCATGACCTGCCAATATGTGCCTTCATCTCCAGTTTAATGAGTTTCATCCATATTTCCTGCTTCCCTCACAACTAGAGATCCCTCTCCTACTTAAACCCCATCTCAAATACAGCTCTCCCTGAAATGTTCATTTTCCTTACAAACTGCATAAGCCCCTCCTTCTACTGTCCTCTTCACTATCCTACAATTTTGCTTTCTGTTTTGTGTTATTTTGTAACCTATTACATAGAATAAATTCTCTTATACACAAATTCAGTTGTCTTCATAAGAGAGAGTATGTTAACTGTGTGTCTGATGCAATTCAAAGACATAGGTGACCACATAATGGTCATTTGAACCTTTCATTAAATAATTTGATATCACATGCTATTGAATCTGATAATGACTTCTCCCTTTTTTTAAATTTCCTACTTTAGTTTTTGGTACTCATCATCCTATTTCTGTCCATTTGTTTATTATATGTGTTAGTTTTTAATTCTTGGGCTTCCCTGGTGGCTCAGTGGGAAAGAATCCAGCTGCTAATGCAGGAGATGCAGGTTCAATCCTGCATACCCAAGAAAAATCCTGGGTTGGGAAGATCCCCTGGAGAAGGACATGGCAACCCACTCTAGTATTCTTGGCCTGGAGAATCCCATGGACAGAGGAGCCTGGAGGGCTACAGTATATAGGGCTGCAAAAAGTTGGACATGACTTAGTGACTAAAACAACAACGAAAATTTTTAACTGATTGAGATCTCTGTATGTATCTGATTTTCTTTCTTTCTTTCTTTGCTTTGTGAGCTTTAAAAACATCTTCCAGTGTCCATGGTTCAGTAGTTAATTTCTGCTTGTTTAGTTTTAGTATATATTTTTCATTTTTAAAATTTTAATAAAATTGGTAATTCCAAAGAGTTTAAAAGAGTTAAATAGTTCTGCAAGTTTCATTATGAGATATAGCAGATCCCCAGCCCATTACTTCCACATATTACCCACCTCATGGCAACAATTTTTATCCCTTTTAGTTGATTATGTTGCTATCTATCACCGTGTCTCTAATATGCCTTTATTTAACTTTTTAGTTCATTATTTTGACATAACTCTATGCTTCTAAGAAACATGGCTTTGGAGGCTAAGTTTTAGTGTGAGTTTTACTATCATTTATCTACTTATACCACACAAGATGAGCGTTGAGAGCTCTCTCCCCCAATCCCCTCAACTCCCATACTCAAAATCATTCTATCATGTGCTACATCATCTCAAATAGTTACACTGTAACTATTTAGATTAAAATTTAGAGCTGAGTCATTTAATAGACTTACTATTTATGATTAGTTTTCTATTTCTGTAGTTTTCACTAGAGTTATCACCTATTTCTTGCTTTATTCATTTTCTTTGGTTCTCCTTATATTCATTACTAATTCAACCCCAAACTCTATTAATTACTAAATCTCCTCTCTAGAGGTTCAGATGTGTCAGGTATTCTGTATGTTTTATCTATTTTTTTTTAGAACAAGCTTTCCTGGAGCCTTCTCACCTTCTCCTTTCCTAGCCGATTTCCTATTATGAGTACTCAGTGCAAGGCTCTTATTCTCAAGGCCTCCCCTCCCTCTTATTGAACTGTCAGTTCTACAGATCTCATGTCTTCAGTACTCTTGTTTGCTCCTTTGATTGACGAATGGCTTAAAATATCCTTGATTTTCCCATCATTGATACCTTGGCTAAGTATACACTTCTAATAAGAAATTATTTTTTTTTAAGAATTTTATGGAAGACAGTTCTCTATTGCCTTTAGTTTTCAGTGTTACCTTGAAAAGTACATGGGTATTCCAAACACTTTTTTTCCTTTTTCTGGACTTGAATGCTACCCTTTTATTTTTCCTCTGCACTCACTGTTATGAAATTTTGTAATGGTATGCTTTGCTATGAGTCTGATTTCTACTTTTATATAAAACTCAAGGATTCATGCAATCTGAATACATTTTTATGGTTTATTCCAAGAATAATTTTTTACTTCCTTGTTTTTTCTATTTTTCTATAGAATCCCTATTTTCAGCTATTGGACTGATCCTCCAAATTCCTTACCTTTTCTCTCTTGTTTTCAATCTTTTGACATTTTGCTTTACTTTCTGGAAGATTCACTCAATTCCACTTTTCATTTCTTTCTTAATTAATTTTTATCATCAGATTTTTAATTTAAGCTTTTTTCTCTGCGTGTCAATCTTGTGTAGTATCTTGTTCTTCATTTTCTTCCTTTTCTTATTTTTAAGTTTTCTTCCTCATACGCTTCCCCTCTCTCCTTTTCTAATTGTTTTGTTATGATTTCTGTACTTCTTGTCAGATGCTAACATGGTAATCCTTGTTTGCCTGCTAATTTGTTTAGATAATTAGATCATTCCTATTTCTCAGTTCCTAATTTCACTTCTTGGGGGGAAGTATAAGGCTCCTGATATTTAAACTCAGTTTTAAAGATGAATAAGAAAATAAAAAGATAACAAGCATATATATATATATATATATATTTGAGATATATATATCAGTATTTGACATACTGATAAATTTGAGAGTTGTAGTTGAAAAATTAAAGAGAAGTCAATGAAAGTAAGCCTATATAAATAAAGGGAATTATCATTTATTGCAATATTTCTGGAAAACTTCCTACTCCAAAGGAGAAAGGACTTAAAAAGAAATCAGATCTCTCCATTTTCATTTCTAATTTTATTGATTTGATTTTTCTCCCTTTGTTTCTTGATGAGTCTGGCTAATGGTTTGTCAGTTTTATTTATCCTTTCAAAAAACCAGCTTTTGGTTTTGTTGATTTTTGCTATGATCTCTTTTGTTTCTTTTGCATTTATTTCTGCTCTAAGTTTTAAGATTTCTTTCCTTCTACTAACCCTGGGGTTCTTCATTTCTTCCTTTTCTAGTTGCTTTAGGTGTAGAGTTAGGTTATTTATTTGACTTTTTTCTTGTTTCTTGAGGTGTGCCTGTATTGCTAGGAACTTTCCCCTTAGGACTGCTTTTACCGTGTCCCACAGGTTTTGGGTTGTTGTGTTTTCATTTTCATTCTTTTCTATGCAAATTTTGATTTCTTTTTTTATTTCTTCTGTGATTTGTTGGTTATTCAGCAGCGTGTTGTTCAGCCTCCATATGTTGGAATTTTTAATAGTTTTTCTCCTGTAATTGAGATCTAATCTTACTGCATTGTGGTTAGAAAAGATGCTTGGAATGATTTCTATTTCTTTGAATTTACCAAGGCTAGCTTTATGGCCCAGGATGTGATCTATCCCGGAGAAGGTTCCATGTGCGCTTGAGAAAAAGGTGAAATTCATTGTTTTGGGATGAAATATCCTATAGATATCAATTAGGTCTAACTGGTCTAGTGTATCATTTAAAGTTTGTGTTTTCTTGTTAATTTTCTGTTTAGTTGATCTATCCATAGGTGTGAGTGGGGTATTAAAGTCTCCCACTATTATTGTGTTATGGACACCTTATCTTTGACAAAGGAGGCAAGAATATACAATGGATTAAAGACAATCTCTTTAACAAGTGGTGCTGGGAAATCTGGTCAACCACTTGTAAAAGAATGAAACTAGAACACTTTCTAACACCATACACAAAAATAAACTCAAAATGGATTAAAGATCTAAACATAAGGCCAGAAACTATAAAACTCCTAGAGGAGAACATAGGCAAAACACTCTCTGACGTACATCACAGCAGGATCCTCTATGACCCACCTCCCAGAATATTGGAAATAAAAGCAAAAATAAACAAATGGGACCTAATTAACCTTAAAAGCTTCTGCACATCAAAGGAAACTATTAGCAAGATGAAAAGGCAGCCTTCAGAATGGGAGAAGATAATAGCAAATGAAGCAACTGACAAACAACTAATCTCGAGAATATACAAGCAACTCCTACAGCTCAACTCCAGAAAAATAAATGACCCAATCAAAAAATGGGCCAAGAACTAAATAGACATTTCTCCAAAGAAGACATCCAGATGGCTAACAAACACATGAAAAGATGCTCAACATCACTCATTATCAGAGAAATGCAAATCAAAACCACTATGAGGTACCATTTCACACCAGTCAGAATGGCTGCGATCCAAAAGTCTACAAGTAATAAATGCTGGAGAGGGTGTGGAGAAAAGGGAACCCTCGTACACTGTTGGTGGGAATGCAAACTAGTACAGCCACTATGGAGAACAGTGTGGAGATTCCTTAAAAAACTGGAAATAGAACTGCCTTATGATCCCGCAATCCCACTGCTGGGCATACACACTGAGGAAACCAGAAGGGAAAGAGGCACGTGTACCCCAGTGTTCATTGCAGCACTGTTTATAATAGCCAGGACATGGAAGCAACCTAGATGTCCATCAGCAGATGAATGGATAAGAAAGCAGTGGTACATATACACAATGGAGTATTACTCAGCCATTAAAAAGAATACATTTGAATCAGTTCTAATGAGGTGGATGAAACTGGAGCCTATTATACAGAGTGAAGTAAGCCAGAAAGAAAACCACCAATACAGTATACTAACACATATATATGGAATTTAGAGAGATGGTAACAATATCCCTGTGTACGAGACAGCAAAAGAGACACTGATGTATAGAACAGTCTTGTGGACTCTGTGGGAGAGGGAGAGGGTGGGAAGATTTGGGAGAATGGCATTGAAACATGTAAAATATCATGTATGAAACGAGTTGCCAGTCCAGGTTCGATGCATGATACTGGATGCTTGGGGCTGGTGCACTGGGACGACCCAGAGGGATGGTATAAGGAGGGAGGAGGGAGGAGGGTTCAGGATGGGGAACACATGTATACCTGTGGCGGATTCATTTTGATATTTGGCAAAACTAATACAATTATGTAAAGTTTAAAAATAAAATAAAAAAAAAAAAAAAAAAAGAAATCAGAGTACTAGCTGCCAAATAATTTGAAAGATAAAGAAAGTAGAAAATGTTGGTCAGTAGAGTGCTTACAGACCAAGAGAGATTTCTGCTTCTCTCCAAATGTCTCCAAATGTTCCGTAGGAATTTAAGTAAGTTAGAAAGATGAGAACGCCATGCACAATTGACTGATTTTTAGAATCTATTAATAGAAATCATTTGCAGATTCTTAAGGGGATAGATAGATATCCCCAGTTCTGTCCCTAAAGGCAATTCACCACAAGTCTCTAGCTTATTAGTGAACTGAGAAAGAAAAATAAGCAAGAGCTAAGAACTAGCCATTTAAGCTCCGTCGATAGTTATTTTTATTTTCAAATGTCCTTCACATAAAGAGTAACTTCTCAAGTATAACAAAGTCAAAACTCCTAAAAATTAATAATTATTTTAATACAATTTTAAGTGAATCGCAAAGTAGTACTTACCATAGGAATTAAATAATACATCTTGGATTCATTCAGTTGGATCTGAATTTATTTCCTAGATGTTCAATGAAATTGATAGAAAGGACATATTCTAAAGCCATTTAATACCTCCATTTTAAATAAGTACAAAAAGCTTTACTAAACATATGCACATTAAATGCTATAACAAGTAATACGGTATACATGATTCTGAGCTAAGCAATTCTTAATCATATCTGTGTAGCCATCACATATATAAGCATTATTTCTTAAAATATATGACCTGACAGTTATCTTCTCTTTAAATTTCTCAACCAACTTCAACTCAGAGCCCAATGACTCAGAAGTTCAGTTCAGTCGCTCTGTCATGTCCGACTCTTTGCGACCCCATGAACGGCAGCATGCCAGGCCTCCCTGTCCATTGCTAAAAAGACAAAGGATCCCAGCAAAGTCAAGGCCTGTGACAAGGAAGCTTTCTCAGGCCTGGGAGGATCAGCCTCAAACTCAGAGCAGGCTCTGTTATCAAGATCACAACTGAAGCTCTTTTGCCTCAAAGAGTCTTGGGAATGACATGAAAAGAGTGGCCATGCTGGACAGCAGGTAGAGCTGAATCTGAGACCCTCTGCTGAAAAGACTCCTCCCGACCAAACATTTTATGTCATTTGACTGAAGTACCATGGGAAAAGGGCCATATTAAAAAGTGAGAGAACAAAATTATGTGTTTATAATTGGTCACGAATTCTGGGACTGAAACACTGAACCCGTCTGTGTGCCAATTTCTCACTCTAATGGGTTATGGTGTACAGTGAAATCACACTGGAAAGTTGACTAAATTATAGAATAAAGCCCCTATTAAATGAGAAAAAATTTCAATAGCATACCTCATAGTCCCAAATATCATTACCAGAGGTAGTCATGCTAAAAGGGACACGGCAATGAGAGAAATAAGATTGGAGGGGAGGGGCAGGGTAAGAAAAGGGAAAGGCCAGAAACATACTTTACAACCAACTGAACTCATTTACAGAATGTGCAGAGGATGGGGATCAATTCTTAATCCAACCATTTCTGCCATCAGCTCTCTGATACCACTGAGCAGAATGTGATGGTTTTCTTTGCCAAGACTCTGAAAGTGAAGCTATCAACTGATCAATTCAGTTCAGTCACTCAGTCAGGTCCGATTCTTTGTGACCCATGGACTGCAGCATGCCAGGCCTCCATGTCCATCATGAATTCCCTGAGCCTACTCAAACTCCTGTCCATTGAGTCAGTGATGCCATCCAACCATCTCATCCTCTGTCATCTCCTTCTACTCCCACCTTCAATCTTTCCGAGCATCCGGATTTTTTCCAAAGAATCAGTTCTTCACATCAGATGGCCAAAGTATTGGAGTTTCAGCTTTAGCATCAGTCTTTCCAATGAATATTCAGGACTGATTTCCTTTAGGATGGACTGGTTGGATCTCCTTGCACTCCAAGGGACTCTCAAGAGTCTTCTCCAACACTACAGTTCAAAAGCATCAATTCTTTGGTGCTCAGCTTTCTCTATGGTCCAACTCTCACATCTGTACATGACTACAGGAAAAACCATAGCCTTGACTAGATGGACCTTTGATGGCAAAGTAATGTCTCTGCTTTTAAATATGCTGTCTAGGTTGGTCATAGCTTTTCTTCCAAGGAGCAAGCGTATTTTAATTTCATGGCTGAAGTCACCATTTGGAGCACAAGAATATAAAGTCTCTCACTATTTCCATTGTTTCCCTATCTATTTGCCATGAAGTGATGGGACCAGATGCCATGATCTTAGTTTTCTGAATGTTAAGTTTTAAGCCAATTCTTTCACTTTCATTAATAGGCTCTTTAGTTCTTCTTTGCTTTCTGTCATAGGGGTGGTGTCATCAGCATATCTGAAGTTATTGATATTTCTCCCGGCAATCTTGATTCCAGCTTGTGCTTCATCCAGCCCAGCATTTCACATGATATACTCTGCATATCGGAGAAGACAATGGCACCCCACTCCTGTACTCCTGCCTGGAGAATCCCGTAGATGGAGGAGCCTGGAAGGCTGCGGTCGATGGGGTCGCTGAGGGTCGGACATGATTGAGTGATTTTACTTTCATTTTTCACTTTCATGCATTGGAGAAGGAAATGGCAACCCACTCCAGTGTTCTTGCCTGGGGAATCCCAGGGATGGGGGAGCCTGGTGGGCTGCCGTCTATGGGGTCACACAGAGTTGGACACAACTGAAGTGACTTAGCAGCAGCAGCAGCACTCTGCATATAAGTTAAATAAGCAAGGTGCCAATATACATCCTTGATGTACCCCTTTCCCTATTTGGAACCATTTTCTTCTTCCATGTACAGTTATAACTGTTGCTTCTTGACCTGCATACAGATTTCTCAGCTGTCTTCAATTAGATATAACCTATTTATTGAAAGATCTCTTTATCAAACTACCTGGAATAAAGTCCCTCATAGAGAAAATGTTTAGTTAGAATATTCCAAACTAAATTTTGAAGTGAATAAATGTTTATCTTGATTTTTCAAGTCTCTTTGCAGACACTGTTAGTATTCAGCTTTGTAGAAAACAAAGTTATGACTTTTTATCATTTAAATCAGGATGCCCAATGTATTTGAATTTATCAGGAAGCACACTAGAAGCTGTTAAAAATGCAACTTTGAGAGAGACTAAAATAGACAAACTTTTCTACAGATTATCCATTATACCACATCAAACAAGAAGTTATTTTCATTGCAATATCTGCATGAGAATGCAAAGACTAATTCCACCAGTTTTTATACCAGAATTCTAACAATTTGAGTCATAAGAGGTATTCTAAACAGTGGTTTCTGAAAATGGTACTAATTTATTTTTTGTTGTTGTTGCTTCTTTGTTTTACAATCATATTGGCTATGTGCCTGGTGCCTTTTATAAGAATACATTTCTAAGTAATATTTGAATAATTTACTTTTTTATATGGTATTTACAGCAACAACAATAAATATTCATTTAAAACAGCATTTAATACTACATGCAATTTCTAGTCCTTCCCCCTTTCCCTTGACCTTCAATGGGAAAATCATTATAAAATTTGAGACATTAATAAATAAATCTACTTGACATTTCTTTTCTTTTTATCTAAGGTTAACCAACTTGTTTTTCAATTCAGCATTTGGTAGGTTCTTCAAATCCAAGATTAATTTTTTTTGTTGCTCTAATGTAATGTTGCATATTCATTTGCAAAACAAAGACACATGGGCAAAAACTTCTGCAATATTGTCTGTCTAGGGACAGCTCTGAGGATTACAATATGCTCAGCTTTCAATTTTTTGAAACAATTTAGGGATGCAGTCTTTAGTTGAATTTCAAGATGGATTCGAATTTTTACATGGATCCTTCTGGCAAGGAAATTCTGGGTACCTTAAGGAATTGAAATAAAAAAATATAAGGCATAGATTCTTGAAATCTCCCCCCTCCATCTAAATGAAAATGAGCATAGGAAAACATACTGTGGAAATCCAAAACATTCATTATGAAAATCATGTAAGATTTGAAACTCTCTCTGCAAGCTGCATTTGATTACAAACTTCTCTTGGGACTATGCCTAGGTATTCTTGGGCTTGTGACCAGACTACACTGCTTAGCCTACCAGCCATCACTGGAACATAATTTAATATCACTGAAGACCTACACTGTGGAAAAGTCAATATTTGAGATACTTTCTCTACTGTCCTGATTTTTTCCAAAATTCCATATTAAACTTGATAACAGTTACTCAAAATACTCATGGCTCACATCTTCTGTAATACTGCTGCTCATTTTAGTTTTCTCTTTTCCTTTAGTGCGATATTGCTCCAGTCATGTCCGACTCTTTGCAACCCTATGGACCATGGCTCACCAGGCTCCTCTGTCCAAGGGATTCTCCAGGCAAGAATATGGGAGTGGGTTGCCACGCCCTCCTCCAGGGGATCTTCCTGACCCAGGGATTGAACCCACATCTCTTACATCTCCTGCATTGAGGTGGATTCTTTACTACTAGCACCACCTGGGAACCCCCCTCTCTTCCTTTAGCACTCCATTAACATTCAATCTCTTCTTCTTCTCTCTACAGCCACAGATGCTAACTCTACTCAAACTGCAGAAGAAAACACCCTCCCTCTCATCTAGTAAGGACAGTGAAGAAGTAGCCTGGAGTGAGCAGGGGCCTACAGAAAGAAAGACACAGGCAAAGAGGAAAAGCATGGTCATAAAGAATATAGGTTTTGAATTCTGTTGTATTGAATCCTATAACCATGTATACTCATCAGCAATACCATACATCCAGAAAATACCAAGGTCAAAATTGTTTTCCTTAGTCATCATATGGCTTGGAGCATTGAACTAGAAGGATAGACAGTCATTAATGAAGGTTGAAACGCTTATATTCATGGGACAAGGGACAAGGAAGGAGGAATTTTCTATTAATATTTCTATAAAATGTCACTTTTATATAACAATGTCTCTGTTTCAAATTTAGTTCCTCTTTAATTTTTAGAGGGCAATGGTAAACTCTTTAGCATTCAAGATCCTCCCAATTTGACTCCAAACTACTTATTGAGTTTTATCTCTACCTGTCATTACAGCTACACAATTCTTCATTTTTTTTCTAAGTATTCCTTTTGTCTATTCATCTTCCCTCTAGAATAACATTTCTATAATATAAAATATCACTTTCCACATAACTTAATGTCTCTGTTTCAAATTTTAGTCTATTTACTTATTTAAACTTCACTAAATCTTTCAAGCTACAGCTCAAATTTTCCTTTGAAGCCTTTTCTAGTTATCTTAACTGTATTTATTGGAGAAGGAAATGGCAACCCACTCCAGTACTCTTGCCTGGAAAATCCCATGGACTGAGAAGCCTGGTAGGCTACAGTCCGTGGGGTCGTAAAGAGTCAGACACAACTGAGCAACTTCACTTCACTTCGCTTTAACTGTATTTATGAAGTAGGGTAAGCCTCTTTTCAATGACCTCACCTTCTTCTGACATCCTAAAACCCTGTATACAATTTATTCATTTATTTGAAAAAGGCTTTCTCTGTCCCTACTGGTATAAAAGTGCATACTTGTACAAGCAGTAAAAATATGGACTTTTAAGATTATAAGCTGGACACATAAGACAAATTCATATACAACTATAAGTAAGAACATAAACAGCATAGGCAAAGTTTACACAGGGTTCATTGGATGTCAGGGAAGGTAAACTGCATTTAGATGGAGGCAATAGATACAATTTAACAGAAATACCTAAAACATTTCTTGGGTTTACTGCCCCATAAGTTACTGTTAATGTAGTGCAATATGGAATTATATTTTCACCTTGCTTGCACTCCATTTCTAGTTTGTAAGGCATTTTCCCCCCCATAGGGGAGGGGTGAAGCAGAGACTTTCTCAGCTTACCATCTAGCTGCAAGCAATAGGAAGCTCTGACTCAACTTGCTTAAGCAATAAAAAAATTTCAGAAATTGAAATTTAAGAAACCCAGATGTAACATAACATTTAGTGTTGGTTAAGAAATCACTAAGATCAGGTTCAAGGTAAGGATGCCCTCCCTCATTACTCTAGCTGATGCAATAAGACAAGAAAAGGAAATTAAAGATATACAGAATGGGGAGGAAGACATATAAAACTATCTGTGTTCACAGATCAAATGATTCTCTGTGGAGATAATCAGAAAGAATAGAAAATACTCCTGAAGCTAATAAGAGAATGCAAGATTGCAAGATTCAAGGTTAATATATAAAAGTCAATTGTTTTTCTATATATCAGCAATCTAAAAGTAGAACTGGAAATTTAAAACATAGTATCATTTATATGAGCACCCCAAAAATGAATACTTTGGTATAAATCTAATAAGTACAAAATATATATGATACATGAAGAAAACTACCAAACACTGATAAATGAAATTAAAGAATAACTAAATAAATGGATATATATTCCACATTCATGTATAGGAAGACTAAATACTGTTAAGATGTCAATTCTTCCAAATTTTTTTTAATAGAGTCAGTGCAATCCCAAATAAAATCCCAGCAAGTTATTCTAAAGACATAAGCAATCTTATTCTAAAGTTTATATGGAGAGGCAAAATACCCAGAATAGCCAATCCATTTTAGAAGGAGAAAAACAATTAGAGGACAGATAGTATCTGACTTCTACCCTTACTATAACACTATAATAATAAAGACAATGTGGTATTGGTGAAATATCAAACAAATAGATCAATTTTGGAACAGAATATTAAGCCCAGAAACCGATCCCTGTAAATAAAGTCAACTGATTTTGACAAAACAGCAACAGCAATACAATGGAAAAAAATCTGTTACAACAACTGAACTTCCTCATCATAAACCTAACTGTAAAACCCCAAACTATCAAACTTCTAGAAGACAAGGAGAAAATTCAGATGATCTTGTGTTTGATTATGACTTTGCAGATGCAACATCAAAGGCACAGTTCCTGAAAGGAAGAATTGATCATCGGGAATGCATTAAAAAGTAAAACTTTTACTTTCTGAAAGACACTGCCTTTCTCCCAGCCACAGGCTAGGAGAAAACATTTGCAAAAGACACATCTGATGAAGGACTGTTATCCAAAATATAAAAAGAACACTTAAAACTCAACAACAAGAATATAAACAATCCAATTTAAAAATGGTTCAAAGACCTTAGTAGTCACCTCACTAAAGAAAATGTAAAATTGCAAATACATATGAAAAGATGCTCCATATTATATGTCATCAGAGATAAGAAAATTAAAACAATAATAAGATATCACTATATGTCTATTGGAGAAGGCAATGGCACCCCACTCCAGTACTCTTGCCTGGAAAATCCCATGGATGGAGGAGCCTGGTATGCTGCAGTCCATGGGGTCGCTGAGAGTTGGACACAAGTGAGCAACTTCACTTTCACTTTTCACTTTCGTGCACTGGAGAAGAAAATGGCAACCCACTCCAGTGTTCTTGCCTGGAGAATTCCAGGGACGGGGGAGACTGGTGGGCTGCTGTCTATGGGGTCGCACAGAGTTGGACACGACAGAAGCAACTTAGCAGCAGCATATGTCTATCAGCATCCTTTCCTCCCAACATGGGGGCCGGGGCAGGCCGGCGGTGATGGAGGCCACTCCATGGACATAGTGGGTGATCGTCCCCACAGGAGCCAGGGCAGCCCTGCTCTCACCAGACCTCTGATCCGCTGCCTCGCTCCTTGGTCCCCCTGCCTGATAGACAGAGTGCCTGATGAACTATGGACGGAGGTTCGTGACATTGTACAGGAGACAAGGATCAAGACCATCCCCATGGAAAAGAAATGCAAAAGAGCAAAATGGCTGTCTGAGGAGGCTTTACAAATAGCTGTGAAAAGAAAAAAAGCGAAAAGCAAAGAAGAAAACGAAAGATATTCCCATTTTAATGCAGAGTTCCAAAGAATAGCAAGGAAAGATAAGTAAGCCTTCCTCAGCGATCAATACAAAGAAATAGAGGAAAACAACAGAATGGGAAAGACTAGAGATCTCTTCAAGAAAATTAGAGATAGCAAGGGAACATTTCATGCAAAGATGGGCTCGATAAAGGACAGAAATGGTATGAACCTAAGAGAAGCAGAAGATATTAAGAAGAGGTGGCAAGAATACACAGAAGAACTGTACAAAAAAGAGTTTCACGATCCAGATAATGACGATGGTGTGATCACTCCCCTAGAGCCAGACATCCTGGAATGTGAAGTCAAGTGGGCCTTAGAAAGCATCACTACGAACAAAGCTAGTGGAGGTGATAGAATTCCAGTTGAGCTATTTCAAATCCTGAAAGTTGATGCTGTGAAAGTGCTGCACTCAATATGCCAGCAAATTTGGAAAACTCAGCAGTGGCCACAAGACTGGAAAAGGTGTTTTCATTCCAATCCCAAAGAAAGGCAATGCCAAAGAATGCTCAAACTACCACACAATTGCACTCATCTCACACTAGTAAAGTAATGCTCAAAATTCTCCAAGCCAGGCTTCAGCAATACGTGAACTATGAACTTCCTGATGTTCAAGCTGGTTTTAGAAAAGGCAGAGGAACCAGAGATCAAATTGCCAACATCTGCTGGATCATCGAAAAATCAAGAGTTTCAGAAAAACATCTATTTCTCTTTTATTGACTATGCCAAAGCCTTTGACTGTGTGGGTCACAGTAAACTGTGGAAAATTCTGAAAGATGGGAATACCAGACCACCTGACCTGCCTCTTGAGAAACCTATATGCAGGTCAGGAAGCAACAGGTAGAACTGGACATGGAACAACAGACTGGTTCCAAATAGGAAAAGGAGTACATCAAGCCTGTATATTGTCACCCTGCTTATTTAACTTCTATGCAGAGTACATCATGAGAAATGCTGGGCTGGAAGAAGCACAAGCTGGAATCAAGATTGCCAGGAGAAATATCAATAACCTCAGATATGCAGATGACACCACCCTTATGGCAGAAAGTGAAAAGGAACTAAAAAGACTCTTGATAAAAGTGGAGAGTGAAAACCTGGCTTAAAGCTCAACATTCAGGAAATGAAGATCATGGCATCTGGTCCCATCACTTCATGGGAAATAGATGGGGAAACAGTGGAAACACTGTCAGACTTTTTTTGGGGGGGGAGCTCAAAAATCGCTGTAGATGGTGATTGCAGCCATGAAATTAAAAGAAGCTTATTCCTTGGAAGGAAAGTTATGGTCAACCTAGATAACATATTAAAAAGCAGAGACATTACTTTGCCAACAAAGGTCCATCTAATCAAGTCTATGCTTTTCCAGTGGTCATGTATGGATGTGAGAGTTGGACTGTGAAGAAAGTTGAGCACAGAAGAATTGATGCTTTTGAATTGTGGCATTGGAGAAGATGCTTGTGAGTCCCTTGGACTGCAAGGAGATCCAACCAGGCCATCATAAAGCAGATCAGTCCTGGGTGTTCATTGGAAGGACTGATGTTTAAGCTGAAACTCCAATACTTTGGCCACCTCATGCGAAGAGTTGACTCACTGGAGAAGACCCTGATGCTGGGAGGGATTGGGGCAGGAGGAGCAGGGGACGACAGAGGATGAAATAGCTGGATGGCATCACCAACTCGACGGACATGAGTTTGAGTGAACTCCGGGAGTTGATGATGGACAGGGAGGGCTAGCGTGCTGAGATTCACAGGGTCTCAAAGAATTGGACACAACTGAGCGACTGAACTGAACTGAATATCAGTATCCAACTATTGCAAGAGTCCAGTGAAATGGATTATATGTTCTTTTATGTGATATCAAAATCTTTAATGGATTTTGACTGCACTTAGAATAAGCTCAAATACATAAATGTGGCCTAAAATGAAATGCTGGTAATTTCTAATCTCTCTTATCTCATTTCCCGCTATAGCTCTGGGCATCACCCTCAAGCCAAACAAGCTTTTTCTTTTCCTTTTCTATACTAATTTATAACCCATTTTAGATCTTTCACTTGATTTTCTTTTGGTTTGGAAATCTCTATCCTACGTATTGCCTAGCCAGCTTTTATGAAAATTTCAGTGCTCTTATCACCTCCATAAAGAAGCCTCTCCTCTTAACAGTAATCTAAGGTAGATCCCTTCAACATTTTCACGCTACATCACTGTTTCTTATCCTCACTGCACTATCACCTTTAAAATTTATCTTGTTAACATTTGTGTGTACTTTTTATTGTTGTCTATTTCACTCCTCTGGAACATAAGCTCCATGAAAGCAGGAATCTGGCTTATTTTATTTACTGCTGAATTTCCAGTACCTCACACAGAGCAGACACTCAAGTATTTGTGGAGTATGCGAATATCTACTTTCTTGTTTTTCTAAAAACCCGTTTGTTTCCACGAGGATGGCAGATGTGAGGTTAAAACTGTAGTATACAGGGATAAAAGATATACATTCTCTTGCAACATTAATTTACAGTCAATATTGTACTTCTAAAATCTCTTCTGACTACCTACCTCTGTTGAAATACTAGAAAAAGCATTTTAAAATGAGCATATCTTAAAAAAAGAAATCTGGGAAATGGAGTTGGTTTCAATAATATTTTTGCCCCTTTCATTTGGGAAAGGCTTTCATCTGCAAAACAGAAAAGAGCGAATGCTCATGAACTGATGAGTGCTGCTTTTTCTATCTCAGTGCATTTCTACCCTGCCATAGAGCATGACATTTAAGAAAGGCAGGACCTACAGGAGGTATACGTAACCCGTTAATGCAAGTGACCTCCATAATCTTCCACTATCCTACATCCACTCTGTAACAATTCATCAGACCACGAATGGCTCTGTATGTTCATAAATATTGTCTAAATTGACCAATGTCTTAGTCTTGCAGAAAACAAAGTCTGAAACAAAAGCTCACGTCCTTCTACTTTATAAGACAATGCAAACTCAAGAGTGAGAGGAGAATGAGGCAGAGAATAGATGAGCTAATAAGTGGGCATTTTATGGAGTTGGTATAAAGTACAAATGATTGCTGAATATTGGAAGATCCTTCTTGTTCCTTAGAAGTGGGAAGTTTCTCTAGGTCAAGGAAAGGGGAAGAGTAGATATAGTCTACTAGTGTCATTTTGCATTTGTCAAAAAGATTTGTTCTGCAGAGTGTTCATTTCCTGTCCCTAGGCCTCTATTCCTCCTCTCCTCCCATCTGAACTTCTGGACTTATGCCTCAGTATCAACAAGGAAGCCCCAAGGCAGGAGGAGAAATCCTCAGTGTGATCATAAGAGGAAACAGAGTCAAGTGATACCTGCATTCAAACTGTCAGGGCCAAAGCAGAACTGGTCATCTCAACAATGCCCGAGACAGGATAAGTGGCCAAAACAATGAGACAGATAAGGACTACAGATATCAATTTTCTCTGCTACAACTACCCACTACACTCTTGAGTCGTAACTAAACAATTTTATGGTAAATCGAGGAAAAAGCCTTGATCAGTGAAATTGAGATTTACAATAATACAGCAGGGAATATCTACTCTTAGGGGAAAGTAATCTCCATTTATGGGCTGCCCGCTCAGTGAGAGTGCCAAGCTGAGCATTCTTTCAAGCACTTGCCACACATTAGCTTCAGGGCAGGCGATAGCACACTCCGGTACAAAGGTGC
Organism: Bubalus bubalis; assembly: GCF_019923935.1. Taxonomy (NCBI): domain Eukaryota; kingdom Metazoa; phylum Chordata; class Mammalia; order Artiodactyla; family Bovidae; genus Bubalus; species Bubalus bubalis. The sequence continues at coordinate 21,265,779 of NC_059165.1, read as the reverse complement.
GTGTTCTGTGAAGCAGTACTCTCAAAGTGTCTGCTGCTGCTGCTGCTAAGTCACTTCAGTCGTGTCCGACTCTGTGCGACCCCAGAGACAGCAGCCCACCAGGCTCAACCATCCCTGGGATTCTCCAGGCAAGAACACTGGAATGGCTTGCCATTTCTCCAAGGTGTCTAGTAATTAGAAAAAAAGATTGGTCTTTGCAATATGGAGAGGAAAAGGGGAAAAAATGAGGACATAGTCAAGCCGAAAGAAAATGGACAAAATAAAGAACTTCAAGGAGCCGTAGAGACTGTCCCTCACTATTTTAGGAACTATTCAGAGACATTTGTGCTGTTGATAATCAAGTTTTAACCTTGAAATGAGGTGTAGGCAAAAAAGAAAAGTGAATAATAATTTAGGAGAAAGGGACAATACAAACTGTTTATTGAATTCCAAGAGAACACAGGTAAACCTTAATTAAGATAACTTTGAAAACTTGATTAAAATTAAGTACCATAAGAACATCATCACTAATAAATGTAAGCTGCAGTGGTATGTAAACAGGCTTGATGCCTTGCATGACCAACTTAGGATGGTGAAAGACGTGGTCATATATTTATGTTTTTTCATAAAACTCTAGAGTTGAAAGGAACTTCTGTGATCATGGGATCTCAAATCTTCAAACACAAAAGATGAAATTGTAAACTTGAGACAGTGAGTAAATTGCCCAAAGTCAAATAGAAAGGCAAGACCAGAACATAACTCGCAGCTTCAATGTCAAGGCCTTTTCAGTAAACTCGAGTGATTTCACTGTCTTAGGAGAAACACAAAGCAAACCTTTTTCCTTCACTCAAGAAAAAAATTAACTTAGTGCACAGGTTAGAAATAGGGCTTCCAATTATTTTTATGTTATTTATATACAGACTCAACAATGTTTAGTCAAAAGTTCATATGCAAAGAAATGCATGCTATTTTTTGAAATCTGAGTACAAATTTTCTAGTATTAACAAAAAAAATTTACTTGATCTGATATGAAATTCTTACTAAAATCACGTCTACAAAAGACTGTTGGCTACTCACTGCTTTGTTCCATCCTATTCAAAGGCTCCCATCAATGCTACATCTATACCCATTGAGAGAACAATGAACTGTCAGCTACTGTTCTAATGCACCACATTATCTCCATTGACCAGCTCACTGCAGAATCTTGGCAAGATTCTCTTAGAAAGCTAATTTATTGCACATATTTATGTCTGTTGGACAAAAGATTATTAAACAGAATGGATGTTAAGATTACATTAAAAGATCTGACAGAAGGTAGAACTTCAGGGTGAAAACTTAACCCTCCCTTTAAACTCAACTCATCAGAGATCCCTATGATGATCCCCGAATAGACATAGCCTACTAGCTCAGTTGAGTGCATTTGTTGGACAGGAGCAGAGGGTGAAGGACTTCGAGAAAAACCTTGGGCTCCTTTTAAGGAGTATGATAAACAACCGTATTTTGTTTTGTTTCAACACACTGCTAGTGTTTCTCCTGTTCTAAAATCTGCCTGTGCCGTGAGAGTCCTGGAGGTAACCTGCTGCCTATGAGGCACCCTGCCTGATTGGCATCGACTCCCGGTGACCTCCCTGCAGGCAAAGCCCCGAGGACAGCCTCCTGGAGGTAGAGGTAGAGTTTAAAACACAGGTCGCGCCTGTATGATATTTTTATTTATTTATTTTTTTTTTTTTGTATGATATTTTTAAATTGTCAGAGTTAGGAGACAGAGAAGCAAAATCATTACTAACATGATTCATGTTTTTCCCGAAGCGCCTCAAGGGTCTCCAGAAATATTTAGCAACACTCCCACCGCTTTTGTATTATTTAGATTTATTTTACTAAGAATAAAGTCATTTCTTTCCAGCCTACAAGTCCAAAGTTTCTCATTATCCTCCGAGCAATCACATGACAGATGTTAATGGCTTCCCTGTGCTAAAGAATGTCAACTGTCATACTCTAGGGAGATTTTACATTGTGGTCAAAATATGAAAAGTATTGTCATCTAAACATGGCAAAAGGCTTCACTCGACTATTTCATCTAAAAATCTGGTTCTTACAATTGAGAGTGATGTAGATGATGTGATGTATCTGAGATATTAGGGAAAACATGAATTATTTTTCTTCTGGTATTTTTGTGATTCAAAAAAGAGCAGTGTATATGGAGGGAGATATTATTTTATAGTTGTGATTATTGTTCTTATATGTTTGGGTAGTTCTTTGGGCTTTTTCTTCCTCAGCTGTATGCAAACATATACCTAAAAATGCAAGACATTTCAGATGAGGGTTATTCTAACAAAGCACACAAAGGAACTTTTTTTTTCCCTTCAGAAATCATCTCTCTGACAAGAGTCTGACGAATGTCTTTGAGAACACAGAGGATAAGACTTGTTACTTTTGTTTTATGGACGAAAGAATTACAAATTCTAAATGAAACACTAAATGAATGCTTGTTGAAATCAGTTAAGGCAAATCTAAAGTGTGAGCTTCACTTTACATCAATAAGAACACAGAAATAAAGGATGGCTTCGGGTAAATCTAAACTATCACCGGATATTATCCCTTAGTCTAAATATAAATGTTACCATTCACTCACCTATTTCTAAAACTCACACAATTCTGAAAGTGTATTCTTCTTAGATTCTTCCTGATTTAAGTTTAATAATTTATTATAGTTTGATGAAAATTTCTTAAGCATTTACTGAGCTTTTACTATGCATAGATGAATAAGATCAAAATGTATACACAACTCACTTTAATATAAATCAAGTACTATTTAAAAGTTTAAGCAAAATGTTTTCAGATTAGAGATGATGAAATGATCAGGGAAGTTTTCATTAAAAAAACAAGATTTTACCAACATCTTAAAAAGTAAGTGTCTTCCCTGGGACGCCCCCTCTCTGTCCGAGACTAGGTATCCCAGTCTCTGCAAGGGAGAACAAAATCTCATTCTGAACAGCCACCGTGTGCCCACCCCTGACTGAAATTACCCATTGAGCTTTTGTTTTGTTTTGGTTTTTTTATCCCCATTGAATATTCAAGTAGGCTTTCCAAAGTAGGTATTTCAGGCCTATTTTAGAACTTCGGCTGTCTGGGGCTCTGGTAAAATGACTTGCCCAAAATCACACACAGAATAAGGAATGAAGTGAGGCTTCAAGACTTGTCTGCAAAACTCCTACACCTGTACCTTGTCCTGAGGACCACACTGAATGCCTTTCTTCACGGTCCCTTCCCTCCTCCAAGTTCCAAGTTAACGGTTTCGTATTTGACAAATGTTTGTTTGGAACTAGCACCCATCCTGTTATAGATGCTGACGTCATTAATGTCTCTTGTGAGAAGAAAGGAGAGAAAGGAAGACGATTCCGCTGATTGCAATATTGTGCTTACGAGGTGGCTTGCTTATGATACTCGACACATCCTTACTTAACCATCTCTATTAACCTTTGAAGCAGCGCTGCTATTCACTACCAGTAAGACATTGTACAAGTAACATAATCTTTTGGAGCTTCCCTTCCCTCCTTGAAAAAGCAATGAGCCTCAGAAGGTTGTGAGAATTCAGAGATAATCCACAGGCAGGGCTACCACAGTATCTGGCATATCAGGAAAGCTCGATAGTTGTTGGGCATTATTTTATTATTGAGCAAATGATACCCCTTGCTAAACTCACTTTTCTTCTAGTGCCTGTGGAAGTTGTCTCTAAGTAGTGGTAAGAACATGAAGGTGTGAAAATGTATGGAATACTTGGAAATATTCAGAAAAAGCAAGAGATTTCTAGTATGGCATAAGAGATATGAGGTGGATGAGAAATGAGAAAAGTTAAACAGTTGTGAAGAGATAATGATTTCATGAGTGGGTTGCCATTTCCTTCTCCAATGCATTAAAGTGAAAAGTGAAAGTGAAGTCGCTCAGTCGTGTCAGACTCTTCGCGACCCCATGGTCTGCAGCCTACCAGGCTCCTCCGTCCATGGGATTTTCCAGGCAAGAGAACTGGAGTGGGGTGCCATTGCCTTCTCCATATCAGCAGGAAGGAGATACCAAAGGCAATTGCTGTGTACTTATGTGTTGATTTGTTCTAAACAAAGGTTACATAATCTAACTCATCTTTGTTTTGGGAAAACAACCTTGATAATACTGAAAAAAGATAAATCTAAGAGGAGAAACACTGGGTTTGAATGACAAGTCAGAAGGATTTTTACAATATTCTAGAATAGTTAGGAACCTGGACTAGGGGAGTTGTATAAACAGAGAAGATGATTAGAAAGTAAAATCGACTAATACACAATGGATTGGATGGGGGGTTGAGAAAGATAGGAGAATCAGAAATTTTTTAAAAAGGTTTGTAACATGGGCAACTATAGGTAGTAAGGAAATTAACCCAAACAGTTAATGTAAAAACAGAATTCAGAGAAGTTAATGTGTTTGGTTTGGGATATCTTGAATTTGAGAGACCTGAGGCAAAAAAAAAAAAAAAAAAAAAAACTAATGACAAGTTTAACTACATGTAGTTTTGTACCTGTGAGTGAGTTTAGAACTGGAGATTTAGATTTGGGGGTCATGAACCTAAGTGATAGTGAAGGCATGGAGTGAGTGAGGTCCTTGGAGGGAGAGATGCAAAAAGTCAACCCCTGCCATGGCTGAGCAGAGGGATGGCTGGTCCTAACCACTGCATCAGGTGAGAACTTCCCAATGGGCCTTGGGATACTCCAGCTCCTTAGGCCATTACTGACTTCTCATCCCATTTCTCAGGCAAATCCCCACAGATTATGTGACATTTCTTTCTTTAGTAAAAAGCATCAGGTTCTAATGAAGTTCATATCAATAAACTCATAATAAAAATAGAAGGTAGAATACTACTCCTTAGTGATTTGGTTCAATTTTCTACCTGAAAATTTTATTTATGTATGCCCTAATCATTATCACTGGATTAAGCATGCAAAATCTTTGCCTTTTTGAACTCTGATCATTATTTTTCCTATTTAGAATAAATAAAAACACTTCAAATATTTTAAACAGTAATATCTTAAGGCTAATATGTGCTTTAATCACTTATGTCAACCTGTATTATAGATAGTCCTCAAAATGGGTAAGAAATCTGTCTATATACTTAACTCCTTGGCATCATTTTCCTGTGTTCACTGCTGATAACTTCTTCAGAATTAGATTACCACTTTGGTTTAGCACATATTGGCCTCAAAAGAAGCTGAACTGTGTTTGATTTTTATTTCTTCTTGGCTTGGGAAATATTCAGTGTTGATATTAACTTCAAAATTTCCTAGCCCAGATATCCAGATAAAAATTTGGGGGGAAAATCAGTATAAAATCTTAAGTGATATTTAATTAGGTCAATCGAATATATACATATTAGTTACCCATCTCTGTTTCTTCTTTGTAGTAGTGCTAAACATTGTATTTGAAATCTAAATACTGCCTTATCTTTGTAGGTAATGTGGGGAAAGCAGGAAAGCAAGGAGGTGATGTATACATAGCCACCAACAAAACAAAATAAAAAAACACAAACCTTTGTTGTTGGTGATGTGTATCACAAGAGACAGAAAAGCATCCTACAGCATTTTTTATAATGAAAAATTATATTCCATATAAAGGGGCTAACATAAATTGAGAGAGTTAAAAGACGACCCAGGGGGAGGGTGTGGGGAGGGGGGAGGGAGTGGGGTTCAGGATGGAGGGCACGGGTGTACCTGTGGCGGATTCATTTCGATGTTTGGTGGAGCTAATACAATATTATAAAGTTTAAAAATAAAATAAAATAAAAAATTAAAAAAAAAAGGCATATAGTTTTAGGAAAAAATAAATAAATCATACAAATCCTAGAAAAGTGTTTCTCAAAATGCTGGATACTGACAGACACATGACAAAATGGTTCCTAGATGCAATAGCTTATGCAACTCTTGATTGAAACAGTTTATTCACAGTAGCCTTCTCAGAACACTTGATAGGCCCCAGTGAGAGAGAGCGGACTCAAACTTTCTCACAAGGGCATAAGAGAAAGTACCGGGGGTAGCAGACACTGGCAGTTATCCACCCAAATTCTACAATTACCTTTGGAGAACTGACCTCAAGTTACTGGGGCTGCTTTCCCAGCAAAGACAGAGAAGTTCCTGGGTATTTATGTTCCCACTCCTCCGTTACCCTACTCAAAGACTGATTGGTGCCACAGTATAAGAACCCAGCTCCGTTGCTAACAGCAGCACCAGCGGCAATGTGTGCTTTGAACTCCAGAGCACCACCATGGAATCACACTGAGGCTCTTCCTGCCTGACACTGTGTCCCACTTTAACTCTTCTCCTTCTGTGTCTTTTCCTTCCTTACTGGTTCCTGGTTGTTCTGCCTTAATACATTCCATGCAACAAATTCTTGTCTCAGGGTCAGTCAGTTCCAGGAACAATGCTGAAAAGATATCCAGGTTAATACCACCAAGTGTCTTAAATGCCAGAATTAATGTTTGTAACTGAAATTTCTTGTTTTCTTCCAGGTATCTGGCATAGTTTAGACCTTGTCCTCTTTGGCAAACTAAATTCTAAATAGAAGCAGACATACCCTGTAACATTTGTGGATTTCAAGGCAAGAGGATAAATAAGACCCACACAGCATAGAAGGGGAAAAGATGGAAGCAGGGAGAGATTTCCTCTTCTTGGGCTTTAAAATCACTGCAGATGGTGACTGCATGAAATCAGAAGATGACTACTTCTTAGAAAGAAAGCTATAAGACAGCTATACAATGTATTTTAAAAAAGACATCACTTTGATGACAAAGGTCCTAATAGTCAAGGCTATGGCCTTTACAGCAATCATGTACGGATGTGAGATTTCAACTATAAAGAAAGTAAAATGCCAAAGAATCAATGCTTTGGAACTGTGGTGCTGGAGAAGAGTCTTGAGAGTCTCTTGGACAGCAATGAGACCTAACCAATCAATCCTAAAGAAAATCAACCCTGAATACTCATTGAAAGGACTGATGCTGAAATTCTAATACTTTAGCCAACTTTATGCAAAGAGCCAACTCATTGGAAAAGACCCTGATGCTGGGAAAGACTGAAAGCAGAAGGAGAAGAGGGCAACAGAGGATGAGATGGTTGGATAGCATCACTGATTCAATGGACATGAACTTGGGCAGACTCCGGGAGATGGTAAGAGACAGGGAGGCCTGGTGTGCTGCAGCCCACGGAGTCAGAAAGAGTCAGGCATGACTTAGCAACTTAACAACAACAAGCATAAATTAACCTAAAACCTCTTAATACAGTGTATCTATTCTCTTATCTTTTCCATCAATTAAGTTCAGTTGTTCAGTTGTGTCCAACTCTTTGCAACCCCACGGACTGCAGCATGTCAGGCTTCCTTGTTCATCACCAACTCCTGGAGCTTGCTCAAAATCATGTCCATCGAGTCAGTGACGCCATCCAACCATCTCATCCTCTGTTGTCCCCTTCTCCTCCTGCCTTCAATCTTTCCCAGCATCAGGGTCATTTCCAATGAGTCAGTTCTTCACATCAGGTGCTTCAGCTTCAGCATCAGTCCTTCCAATGAATATTCAGGACTGATTTCCTTTAGGATTGGTTTTATCTCCTTTTGGAGATTGGTTTATCTCTTTTGATCTTTTCCATAGTTACTCAATATTGAAAACTTGTTACATCTGCAAATTCATGGTCCCTCTAGAATCATAAATTGAAATACAAAGAGAAGAAGATGAATGCTTGACCCAACTGGAAAATAATACTTTGTTATGTAAAATTTATTTCTTACTTTAAGATGTCCCACTCAAATTCTTTCACATTCTGCCTTGTGGGCAGTGATACCACTCACAACCCTTCATATCATTTGGACACAGTTAATTTCTATTTTCAAAACAAAGGCAACAAAGGTGGAAAAGCATTTCCTTGGGGCTTGAACTATGCTCATTTTGAGAGTACATGTTTAGGGGCATCTGTGTATCTGTACCAGTGCTATGTTACCAATTCGAAGAAGCTGACATGCCTGCATTCCTTAATGAACTTCATCTGTGTTTGTGTTTATCATCAGTGGAGCCTTCTAAAATATAGGGCCAAGACCCACTTATCTGGGAATGAGGGCTATACTAAACAGAAAGATGATTTCTTACTTTTATTTTATGAGCACTATTTCAATAGAAAAAACATGCTGAAGCAATTCTGTTTGATCATTTAAAAAGTGGAATCCATAAATAAAAATAATAAAAGAGTCCATAGTGTTTTAAAATAAGATGCAAACTGATTTACATGATTTTGTAAGTTAAAATGAATTTAACAGTTTTATCTCTTTGATATGAAAAAGACATATTGAAATATATTTCAGAGTTATATAAGCCACACAATTTCAATAAACCTATATTTACACAATGCAACAACAAAAGAGTAGACATAGTCTCCTTTAGCCTGCTATGAATTAATTACAGTACATATGATATTAACACTAGTACACCATTATTTACTAAGTGATATTGAAAACACAAAATTGTAAGAGTATTCTTCAAGAGGTGTTTATAATGAAGAGTAATCCAATTCAGTAATGCACAGTAAGACTAAGCTAATACCCCTCTAAGGACATGTTTTATTCTAATAAAGAGCATCACTTCAAGTAATATATTGGATCGGCCAAAAAGTTCATTAGGGTTTCTGCATAACATCTTATGGAAAAACTTGAATAAACTTTTTGGCCAACTCAATAGCATACAAATTACATGTTTAAACCTACAAGTATAAGCTATATGGCAGAGTAGAAAAAGAATATAACAAGAAATTTGGAGTCATGACCTATGGCTCTAAAAGGGACAGTAAAGCATTTAACCCTGAGACTAATCCAGATACTTAATTTCTTTGGCACAGGTGCCAAATTGCTTCAGTCGTCTCTGATTCTTTGCAACACTATGGACTGTAGCCCACGAGGCTCCTCTGTCCATGGGATTCTCCAGGCAAGAATACTGATATGAGTTGCTATGTCCTCCTCCAGGGGATCTTCCTGACCCAGGTGTGGAACTCACGTCTCTTATGTCTCCTGCATTGGCAGGCGAGGTCTTTTCACTTTCCATGTGTGATAAGTCACTTCAGTCATGTCCATCTCTTTGCAACGCTATGGACATGTAGCCCACCAGGTTCCTATATAGCCCACGAGGCTTCTCTGTCCATGAATTTTCCAAGAAGAATACTGGAGTGGGTTGCCACGCCATTCTCCAGGGGATCTTCCCAACCCAGGGATTGAACCTGAGCCTCCTGCCTTGGCAGTCTACTTCTTTACCACTAGAGCCACCAATTTCTCCTCTTCGGCAGGACCACCATGCAAATACATTTATTCTTATTTGCAGATATCATTATATTAAATGCTACTATAGTATTGAATTGTGATGTGAAAGTCGCTCAGTCATGTCTGACTCTTTGCGACCCCATGGACTATGCAGTCCATGGAATTCTCTAGGCCAGAATACTGGAGGGGGTAGCCTTTCCCTTACTGAATTCTGAGAGCAAATACTTAATACTTGTTTGTTGAATAAATAAATAAAGATTAAATCAATCTATTTGGATCTCTGCTTCCAGAATTGTAAAATAGGAGGTTTACAGTACTCCTGGATGATCTGCTATGTTTCTATACATTTGATTCAGAATAACAATAAAAATAGGGCTTCATTTTTATTGTACTATTCCATCTAACATTTTAAGGTGGTTTGTATCTCTGTCAGTTTTCTAAAACAGCAGGTATCTACACTCTAATGCAATGCTATGGTTGACAGTAACTTGAGTGGGATGTGATAACAGAATCCTAGGTAATTAATCCATATTTCCTTTACTATTTCTCAAATATTTGTAACAGTGCAATGGATTTACACTCCTGATTTAGAACTTCCAGTTGTTCTCCTACTGCGAAGATAAAAAAGCACACAAGATATCTTGGGATTTTCAAAATGCTGTGCTTGTACAAATCATAAGACTCCTTGTCCGCACCTTGTGTTACTTGCATGGAAAGGCATGAGTAAGTTCTCTGAAGTTTTAAAGAATGTCAATATGCATATGCTTGAGAGGAAATGAACCATGAATTACAGAACTTCTCAGCTTGTAGTCTTGCCCAGTCTTGGGTCTCAAAACCTTTTAAACTCTTTGCTTTCCTGATATAAATGCCATGTGCTTGTTTCATTCATGGCCAAGCGAAGGTTTCCCACAACTTTGCAATAGTTTGCATTGGCTTCAATCAAGATTGCATGTGTCAGAGTAGAACTTAAAAAAATGTTTATGTAGATATGACGCAACCCCAGGCACAATTTCTCATTTTCCTTTCAACGTGTTTTTCAAAGACTTCTAACATAGTTCAGTCCAAAAGTCAGAAACAGTTTTGACAATAATGTGGAACCTAATATATCAGCTTTAAAATGAATTATGGAGCTATTTTAACAGCACATAGGTGACCTGAGAACTCCAAAGAAATTTCCTACATATGGACTGTTTAATAGCCCAAGACAGCAATACCTATAGTTGTCAGGATAATTGACAATTATTGTTTTTAAGGAAATGTATCCTTGCCATTCAGTTGAAAGATGAAAATTTAGAAGAACAAGGTTTCAACAATCATTCAAGAACAAGGAATACCGTAATAAAATACAAAATAGTATTTATGCATTAGCAAATGTGAAATGTTTTTAAAGTTTTCAGTTTACCTCGAGGAAAAGTTTCTTTGCTTGCACAATTTTTTTAGAGTTTCAATAGGTTATCTCAAATATTTTAATAAATTTACAACATTAGAATAAGTTCAAACTTAAATGTCTAGAATTATAGAATATTGAGAGAAGATCAAGTTGTTTTGATTCCCTTCAATATTTCAAAATTTACTTGGAAAGTCAAGACAAGCAAAAATGAAACTATTAAGGGACAAAGTAGCAGCAAGAGATAGCTGTTTTTGGTGTCAGAATTTCACTTCAGTACTTGCAGTTCTCTGAGATCTTGTGATAACTTGTGAAAAGGTAAAAACCATTCTCATACAGTGTTGATGGGTGTCAAAGTGGTGTAAGCACTGATTAATAATGTTTTCTGAAAATAGAACATATTTATAAGCAATATAAAAATGTTCTCCATTATTGAGCAATTCTACCTCAAGATGTGTACATTTGTTAACCAAAGATATAAAAGATACAGATTGATACAAGCTATTCACAGTAGTTCTATTGGTAATAGACCCTCCAAACAGGAATGAATATATATACATATATAATAATATATTGTACACACACACACATACACACACACATAATCCTATGTGTGTGTGTGTGTTTTGCATGACTCCATATATCCATAGTTCAAAGCTAGGCAAAATTAATTTATCATGTTAGCAATCAGAACACAAATTAGCTCAGAGGGTATTGTGACTATAAAGAAATATGAGGGGGGCCTATAAGGTACTAGTCAGGCAGGCTCTGGGCTACAAAGATATATTCAATTTGTGAAAATTCAATCATTTATAATTTGTGCACTCATCTATATATATATATATGCTATACTGCATAATTTGTTTCAAATATATATATTATACTATAAGAAAGGAAATATAATAAAAAGTTAGTTCAGTTTAGTCACTCAGTTGTGTCTGACTCTTTGCAACCCCATGGACTACAGCATGCCAGGCTTCCCTGTCCATCACCAACACCCAGAGCTTACTCAAACTCATGTCCATAGTGTCAGTGATGCCATCCAACCATCTCACCCTCTGTTGTCCCCTTCTCCTCCCGCCTTCAATCTTTCCTGGTATCAGGGTCTTTTCAAATGAGTCAGCTCTTCGCATCAGGTGGGCCAAAGTATTGCAATTTCAGCTTCAAAATCAGTCCTTCAGTACTGATTTCCTTTAGGATGGACTGGATGGATCTCCTTGCATTCCAAGGGACTCTCAAGAGTATTCTCCAACACCACAGTTCAAAAACATCAATTCTTTGGTGCTCAGCTTTCTTTATAGTCCAACTCTCATATCCATACATAACTACTGGAAAAACTATAGCTTTGACTAGACAGACCTTTGTTGGCAAAGTAATGTCTCTGCTTTTGAATATGCTGTCTAGGTTGCTCATAATTTTTCTTCTAAGGAGCAAACGTGTTTTAATTTCATGGCTACAGTCACCATCTGCAGTGATTTTGGAGCCCAATAAAATAAAGTTCCTCGCTGTTTCCATTGTTTCCCCATCTATTTGCCATGAAGTGATGAGACCAGATGCCATGATCTTAGTTTTCTAAATGTTGAGTTTTAAGCCAACTTTTTCACTCTCCTCTTTCACTTTCATCAAGAGACTCTTTAGTTCTTCTTCACTTTCTGCCATAAGGGTGGTGTCATCTGCATATCTGAGGTGATTGTTATTTTCCTGGCAATCTTGATTCCAGCTCGTGTTTCATCCAGCCCAGCATTTCGCATGATGTACTCTGCTTATAAGTTTAAGCAAGGTGACCATATACAGCCTTGATGTACTCCTTTTCCTATTTGGAACCAGTCTGTTGCTCCATGTCCAGTTCTAACTGTTGCTTTTTGACCTGCATACAGATTTCTCAGGAGGCAGGTAAGGTGTTCTGGTATTCAGATCAGATCAGTCACTCAGTCATGTCCGACTCTTTGAAACCCCATGAATCGCAGCACGCCAGGCCTCCCTGTCCGTCACCAACTCCCGGAGTTCACTCAAACTCACGTCCATCGAGTCAGTGATGCTATCCAACCATCTCATCCTCTGTTGTCCCCTTCTCCTCCTGCCCCCAATTCCTCCCAGCATCAGAGTCTTTTCCAATGAGTCAACTCTTCACATGAGGTGGCCAAAGTACTGGAGTTTCAGCTTTAGCATCAGTCCTTCCAAAGAACACCCATGACTGATCTCCTTTAGAATGGACTGGTTGGATCTCCTTGCAGTCCAAGGGACTCTCAAGAGTCTTCTCCAACACCACAGCTCAAAAGCATCAATTCTTCGGTGCTCAGCCTTCTTCACAGTCCAACTCTCACATCCATACATGACCACAGGAAAAACCATACCATCTTTTAAATAATTTTCTGCAGTTTGTAGTTATCCACACAGTCAAAGGCTTTGATATAGTCAATAAAGCAGAAGTAGATGTTTTTCTGGAACTCTCTTGGTTTTTCAATGATCCATTGGATGTTGGCAATTTGATCTCTGATTCCTCTGCCTTCTTTAAACCAGCTTAAACATCTAGAAGTTCACGGTTTACTTACTGTTGGAGCCTAGCTTGGAGAATTTTAAGCCTTACTTTGCTAGTGTGTGAGATGAGTGCAGTTGTGCAGTAGTTTGAACATATTTTGGTATGGCTTTTCTTTGGGATTGGAATGAAAACTGACGTTTTCCAGTCCTGTGGCCACTGTTGAGCTTTCCAAATTTGCAATAAAAAGTAAAGACCAATGTAGTTGGCAGTAATTGGAAATATTATTATATTTCTGGAGAAGGTGAGTTGGGTGAAAGTAATATCTACTTCAATAAATGCTTCAAAAACATCTTCCTTGAGGCTTTCATTACATGTCCCTCTGCAGTTCTCAGCCATTTCATGACAGGACCTTGTAAATGCCCACATTCCATGGCCAAGAAGTAGGGGAAATGACCAGAGGAGTGTAACTCACCTTGCCATTACTTTCAACTGCCTTTATAATAGTAATATATTTTTCTTCTAGTGAAATTTTGTCATCTGGTAACAATCCACCTATAAGTACTGACGAATAAAGTTTTTCTAACCAAACCTTAGATTCACAGTTTATTCTGATATGGCCCAATGAATTTCAAATTGTCTTGCCTTCCTAACAATGAGGGAACGGCAATAAACTTACTAAGATAATAACCAGAATGTTATCACTGGATGTTCCTTATTAAACGACAAAGAAATTCAGCTTTAGTGCCTGAACAGAACTTTGACATGTAACTAGGGAGTCCAAAACACTCTTCCAACTCTGTTTATAATTATCTCCAGTATAAACTAATACATGTGGGTAGGACAACTGATAAAAATATGTACAAAGCATGTCAATGAAACAGATTTTGAAATGTTTTTCAGAGAAGAGTCTAAAAGAGAAAATTCTAATACTTGACTTTAAAAAAAATAGCAAATTTCCAAAATGATATTTCATTCATGTAACAAACATGTATCATGCACCTATTATGCGTCTGTCAGAAAGAACAGTATAAGCAAAACTTCAGTGTGAGAATGAGAATGAGAAAAAGTGAGAGTAGCCGGATGCCTCCCTAGGGTGAGGTGAATTTCGGAAGGCCTCCAAGAAGGACTGGCTAAATAATATGTGGAGCCCAGTACAAAATGAAAATGTGGGGCACCTTGCTCAAAATCACTAAGAATTTCAAGACAGTGACAGCAGAGTGTGTAATCAAACAGAGGACCCTTTTCAGGGCAGGTTATACGTGACTGCACAGGTCCCACAGCCATGAAGCTGACCCTGGTGCCACACCTGTGATTCATCTTAAAACCGATGCAAGTGTTCAAGCGACAGAGTAACTTGATTAAAGTAGTGTCTTGAAAATAACGAATCCATCAAGCATGTGATGATAAAAGAAATCCATGAGAGGGTAGCTGTGGAGAATGTGAAGAGTAAGTAAATGTGCGAAGGATAATTAGGAATCTGAGCTGGAAGGATTGAGATCCTGAAACAGGAAGAAACTGTGAAAATGAAAAGAGAGGGGCAAATCTGCAGGAATGAAGCATAGATTCAATATAAAGTTGAGAAAACAGACATCTTGAGTTAGACAATATGATTTACCAGAATTGAATGTGTCTGCCTGTATGTGTTTAGGAGGGTGAGTTAGGATTTTCCAAAGAAAAGAGAAGGATACAAAACTGAGCACTACTTGCTCAAGGTTTACTCAAAAGGGAGGATCTTATGTCTGGTGTGTGTATTACAGTCATGTCTGATTCTTTGTGAACCCATGGACTGTCGCCTACCAGGCTCCTCTGTCCATGGGATTCTCCAGGCAAGAATCCTGGAGTGGCTTGCCATGCCCTTCTCCAGGGGATCTACCTGACCCAGGGATCAAACCCTGGTCTCCCACATTGCAGACAGATTCTTTACCATTTGAGCTACCCAGGAAACATGGTATAAACCATATCTGGAGCTCAGTGTAAAACAGATTCAAGGAAAGCAGGACTGAGCAGGGCAAATACAAGAGTGAAAAAAGAAAAGAAAGTTTAAAAGTCACCATGAATGGGAGATTGGGGAGGTAACTGTCCCTATGGGGATTCAGGGAAATTGTGTAAAACTTCTGTAGAGAAATTTTGTTATATTTTAACAAAATCTTTACTTTTGTCTTACTATATGGTCTACTGGATCCAACTTAGGTTTTGAGTTTCTCTTTTGAACAGGATAGATATTACATGGCTCATTCATTCTTCCAAAGAACACAGATAAACCTTATTTTAAAATATATACAGAATAAAACTTATTGAACAATTTGGCTTTTTAACAGGATATGAGATCTCAGAGTGAAATCTTTATAGGAAAAGAGGATTCATATTATAATTAAATTGCCTTGTAAGAGTTTTTGGTTAGATTTAACAGAAAAAGTGAGGCTTCTATAAATGGTGATTGCAAATGAAAGCCTAGAAGTATCTGCATTTCATCTGATTACTTTTAAGGAGCCAATTGGCTGTTTTCCTTTCATTAAGAGAGGCAATGTTCCTGAGGAATTAATGAGTTTCTTCATCAGTTCTTGGGATGCGCATAAAGTTCCTCTAAAACAACTCACCAAATGGTCATTTATACTAGCTCTAGAACAAGTATGCCAGAGACCTATAGAAATCTTGCTCTCCTCCTTGCCAGTTTGCTATGGGTACACAACAGAGCAGTCCCAGTTAAAATCAGCATTAATTTTCAACCGAGTTTTGAAATTAAGACTCTTAGAATAATCAGAAAAGATCCTTCAGATTCCCGTGATAAAGCACCGACTTCAGCACTTCATTGGCTGTTTCAAGAATTATTTGCAGGCCTGAAAGTAAAGTTTGTAACTTCACACACACACACAAACACACACACACACTTTCTTCACTCCAGTCAGCAGCAAGGCAGGTGCCGGGACTGCAACTTCTACAGCCTTGCCCTGAGTCAGTCTTTCACTCTCCTGACTGTCCCTCTCTCCCCACCTCTCCCCATCCCCCAACTGTGTCACACCTAGTGACTGTTGAATTCCTGTGTTGAAATGTTTAGTATTTTATTAAAAAAGAAAAAAGTTGGTCATTCTGAAAGTACATAAAATGCAATCCTATTTAGAGCCACGGTGAAATCAAACATTGTGTGCTCACTGCAAAGTTTGCAACATTTGACAAATTGTAATTCTGTTCTTTGCAAACTTCTAAACACTTCCTGCTAAGTGACAACAAGCTTCAGCAAGTTTCCACAAACCTTCTGCAGCTTCTTCATCTCACTATAAAGAACAGATGCCGTTTAGGGGCTGCTGTGAGCTCTTCTGTTCTCTGTACAATATGTACGCACACAAAAAGGAATTCACATTCTATGAAAACGTGATAGCCAAGGCCTCCAGAAAGCTTCAGCAGTAAGTGCACAGCACTCCAACAGCTGGCCTAAATCAAGGGCTCTCTGTCAATCACAGAGAAATGTGACAGACTTGTGACTTTGTGGCAAAAGTGACAAAATTTACAGTTTGAGAGAATCACATCAATAACAAAATAATTTGTGTTGTTAAAATATACAAAGATGCTCCAAGTTGTTTTCTAACAAGTTTAATTAAAGTGAATGTATATTTTCATATTTAATATTCAAAAAACTGAAAAAGTAGGTAAATAAATATAGTTCTAGTCATTTTCAAGTAAGAAATTAGAGCAAAGCAAATATATTGGCACTACTTCTCACCATGAGGATTAATGCCAATAAATTCAAGTTATCAAAAAGGAACTAATGCATTCTGGGGAATTCAATAATTTCACTGTGTACTTGATCTGCAAGTTTACTTTTTTAGTGAACTCAGTCCCCCTAAATATAAATCTACTCACAGAGTACAAAGGTAGTTATTTGCCAGTGCAAAAATTTATTTTATAACACTTTCAATGGATTTTTATTGTGCAATTTAAATTTTTAATCCAATATCCTTAAAGACAAACTTTCTTTCAGACTTTGTATTCTTTTCACTACAAAAAAATTGTTCATAGTCTAAAACTGTGCTTTCCAGACATTAATGTTCTTAAGATCTTGATCTCAAGATGCATCTGTGATATTCATCAAAAATAACAACTACTAGACCTTCCACCAGAAAGTTATGACCAACCTAGACAGCATATTAAAAAGCAGAGATATTACATTGCCAACAAAGGTCTGTCTAGTCAAGGCTATGGTTTTTCCAGTGGTCATGTATGGATGTGAGAGTTGGACTGTGAAGAAAGCTGAGTGCTGAAGAATTGATGCTTTTGAACTGTGGTGTTGGAGAGGACTCTTGAGAGTCCCTTGGACTGCAAGGAGATCCAACCAGTCCATCCTAAAGGAGATCAGCCCTGGGTGTTCACTGGAAGGGCTGATGTTGAAGCTGAAATTCCAATACTTTGGCCACCTCATGTGAAGAGTTGACTCATTGGAAAAGACTCTGATGCTGGGAGGAATTGGGGGCAGGAGGAAAAGGGGACGACAGAGGATGAGATGGCTGGATGGCATCACCAACTCAATGCACATGAGCTTGGGTGAACTCCGGGAGGTGGTGATGGACAGGGAGGCCAGGCGTGCTGTGATTCATGGGGTCGCAAAGAGTCGGACATGACTGAGAGAATGAACTGAACTGAGACCTTCCACCAGAAAATCAAAGTGGCAAATCTGTATTTGGGGTTCCCCAGCAATAATTAGAATCAGACAATGTTCTTAAAAAATAGTTTAGAAAGTTTCTAAGACACTTATCTGTACACAATTCAGATATGTGACCCCATCGACTGTATGGTTCATGGAATTTTCCAGGCCAGAATACTGGAGAGGGTAGCCTTTCCCTTCTTCAGGGGATCTTCCCAACCCAGGGATAGAACACAGGTCTCCCATATTGCAGGCAGATTCTTTACCAGCTGAACCACAAGGGAAGCCCAAGAATATTGGAGTGGGTAGCCTATCACTTCTCCAGGGAATCTTCCTGACCCAGGAATTGAACTGGGATCTCCTGCATTACAGGTGGATTCTTTACCAACTGAGCTACCATGGAAGCCCCTGCACAATTCTAATAATTTTTAACACTTTAACTTAAGGAAAACTAAGAGAAAACAAGTATCAATATTATGTATATATGCCACAACTTGTACCGAAATTATTATAATAATTCATATATATACTAATATAGTTTTGTGAAAAATTAAATGATTTTATCCTGTATATCAGGAGTCCCTAACCCCTGGGACACAGTTCAGTACTGGTCCATGGCCTGTTAGGAATGACTCTGGCCACACAGCAGGAAGTGAGCGGCAGGTGAAACTGAAATTATCACCCCCCCAACCCTGTTCCCTACCTGGCCCCTGGACTGTGGAAAAATTGTCTTCCACAAAACTGGTCCCTGGTGCCAAAAAATTAGGGACCACCACTATATATACATATATAATCTAATTTTGTCACAAAGACTGTATGATTTGGGGCGGACTCTGCCGTCTATAGGGTCGCACAGAGTCGGACACGACTGAAGTGACTTAGCAGCAGCAGCAGCAGCAGCAGCAGCAGCAAGGAGTTGGACACGACTGAGCGACTAACACTTTCACTTTTTCAGACAATATTACAAATGGTTTTCCCAGGAAACAGATTATATGTGGAAATTTGCAAGGAACAAATTTTCTTGCACTGTTCCTTGTAGGACTTTTGCCTACAAAGATTTTCATAATTGGTATCTTCCAATTTTCAGTTCTGGATATAGTTGGTATTATTTGAGTTCCAAAACTTTGATAAGTGTGTTGACCTATCAATTCCATGTGTTATTTTTGCTGTTTTAATTAATTCAGTTAAAAAATATTAAATGAGAGGCAGAAGAATATAGAGTTTTATCACTTATTTGCTCTGTGATCCTTGGCAAGTTTCTTAATGTTTCTGAAGTTCATCCTCCTCATCTATTAAACAGAGTTGATAGTAGTGTTTGACTAGTAGGGTTTTTATGAGGACTAAGTAAATTAAAATATTTAAAGCACTCACCACAGGGTCTGGCACATGATAACTAACTTGCCCAATATTAATTATTAATGGTATAAGAAAGATACTATGGCTTTTCATAAAACAATGTCTCTAAAGTGACCATATAATTTATCACCCAAACTAGAAAACTTCTAATAACCATGGCACAATTAACAGCTTCATGGAGACAAAGATGAAAATCTAGACAGTTCTGGGAAAACAAGGATATATAATCACCCTCCTTGACACTGAAATCTAATTAAGTATATGGTTTAATTATTCAAAAAAAAAAATAAAACAGACCAAATGGAATGAAGTTAGGATGAATTTATAGAATAGTCTCACTTTGCTATTTTGCAGAGAGGAAATTTGAGGTTCAAAAAGAAGCTAACAGGATTGAAACAGATTTATAATGAGAAATCAATTTCTAAACATGGAAGATGAACCGACCTGAATGTCTTGATGTGATAGCTCTTTTTGTCATTAATGATCATCAAAAGATCATTAAGAACAACATTTTTTTTATTTTCCCTTGCTTTTCATCAGAAAGAGTTAACAAAATCTAAGCAGTGATTTAAGTTCCCAGCCAGGTAAGCTGAATTTTATTATTTGGTGTCAATTCTAGAAAGGATTTGGTTAATGGCAAGAAAATATAAAAAGGAGATGGTACGATTCAAGGCTGGATACACACCTAGGGTTCAGTCAGAACCCCTTGGTGGGGCGGGGGGAGCTGGATATTAAAAAAATATAGTCTTCATGTGACTATGCTGATGATCAGCTAGATGGGATTCTGTTCCTTTTTAAGGCAATTGTATTCTATTTTTTTTTTTTAGAACCATTACTCCTCCCTATCCCTAGCTCCCTGCTGAGGTTAAAGTTGATTCTTCCTTTAGGTTGCAGAAATAGATCTTCTGGCCTAAGATAATCCAACCCCAGGCAGAGAACTGCTTGTCTCCAGTGGATGCTGCAGGGTGGAGAGAGAACTCAAGTGAGGCCAATCAAAGCCCAAGAGTTTCAATTCTAGGAGTTGGATTTTGGCTACATGGAACATTTCTTTTACTGGACAAAGACACTGTACAAGAAGTAAAGCCCAGAGACAGGATCAAGTGACATGATATGAGCCCTGATTAAAGCTACATTTAATACTAGAAAGCTAAAGAGCCAATAAACACTATTCTGTTTAAGCAAGTAAGAGCCAGATTTCATATCACTAATAAAAAAATAAAAATAAAAAAAAAAGACAGAAGCGAAAAGCAAAAGAGAAAAGGAAAGATATACCCATTTGAATGCTGAGTTCCAAAGAATAGCAAGGAGAGATAAGAAAGTCTTCCTCAGTGATCAGTGCAAAGAAATAGAGGAAAACAATAGAATGGGAAAGACTAGAGATCTCTTCAAGAAAATTAGAGATACCAAGGGAACATTTCATGCAAAGATGGGCTCAAGAAAGGACAGAAATGGTATGGACCTAACAGAAGAAGAAGATATTAAGAAGAGGTGGCAAGAATACACAGAAGAATTGTATAAAAAAGAGCTTCACGATCCAGATAATCATGATGGTATGATCACTCACCTAGAGCCAGACCCCCTGGAATGTGAAGTCAGGTGGGTCTTAGGAAGCATCACTATCAACAAAGCTAGTGGAGGTGAAGGAATTCCTTCACCAGTCCTTCACAGGACTGGAAAAGGTCAGTTTTCATTCCAATCCCAAAGAAAGGCAATGCCAAAGAATGCTCAAACTACTACACAATTGCACTCATCTCACACATTAGTAAAATAATGCTCAAGATTCTCCAAGCCAGGCTTCAACAATACATGAACTGTGAACTTCCAGATGTTCAAGCTGGTTTTAGAATAGGCAGATGAACCAGAGATCAAATTGCCAACATCCGCTGGATCATAGAAAAAGCAAGAGAGTTCCAGAAAAACATCTATTTCTGCTTTATTAACTATGCCAAAGCCTTTGACTGTGTGGATCACAATAAACTGTGGGAAATTCTGAAAGAGATGGGAATACCAGACCACCTGACCTGCCTCTTGAGAAATCTACATGCAGGTCAGGAAGCAACAGTTAGAACTGGACATGGAACAACAGACTGGTTCCAAATAGGAAAAGGAGTACGTCAAGGCTGTATATTGTCACCCTGCTCATTTAACTTATAAGCAGAGTACATTATGAGAAAAGATGGGCTGGAGGAAGCACAAGCTAGAATCAAGTTTGCCGGGAGAAATATCAATAACCTCAGATATGCAGATGACACCATCCTTATGGCAGAAAGTGAACAAGAACTAAAGAACCTCTTGATGAAAGTGAAAGTGGAGAGTGAAAAAGTTGGCTTAAAGCTCAACATTCAGAAAACTAAGATCATGGTATCTGGTCCCATCACTTCACGGCAAATAGATGGGGAAATGGTGGAAACAGCAGCTGACTATTTTTGGGGGCTCCAAAATCATTGCAGATGGTGACTGCAGCCATGAAATTAAAAGACGCTTACTCCTTGGAAGACAAGTTATGACCAACCTAGACAGCATATTAAAAGCAGAGACATTATTTTGCCAACAAAGGTCCATATAGTCAAGGCTATGGTTTTTCCAGTAGTCATATATGGATGTGAGAGTTGGACTATAAAGAAAGCTGAGTGCTGAAGAATTAATTCTTTTGAATTGTGGTGTTGTAGAAGACTTTTGAGAGTCCCTTGGAGTGCAAGGAGATCCAACCAGTCCATCTTAAAGGAAATCAGTCCTGAGTGTTCATTGGAAGGACTGATGTTGAAGCTGAAACTCCAGTATTTGGCACCTGATGTGAAGAGCTGACTCATTTGAAAAGACCCTGATGCTAGGAAAGATTGAAGGCAGGAGGAGCAGGAGACGACAGAGGATGAAACGGACGACTCAATGGACATGACTTTGAGTAAACTCCAGGAGTTGGTGATGGACAGGGAGGCCTGGAGTGCTGCAGTCCATGGGGTTTCAAACAGTCAGACACAACTGAGTGAATGAACTGAACTGAACTGAACTGACCTGATAACTTATCTGTAAATGTACCTTTGTCACCTCACTAACCACTGAGGATCTTCTCTTTATTGTGTGTGGCATATGAGCAGGAACAGGCCTGAGTCTACAGATAGAACTCACCAGTTGATGGTGAAGGAGGAGAAAAATGAAACAGGACTTATGTATGATTAAAGCAATGGTTTTCAGCTTGTCTGCACATTATTGTATTTATCTGCCAACCTTTTAAAATATACACAGGCCCTCCCCTAAAAAATTTGAATTTAACTGATCTGATGGTGAAGCCCTTTTCATTATAGGGGACTGGAATGCAAAAGTAGGAAGTCAAGAAACACCTGGAGTAACAGGCAAATTTGGCCTTGGAATACAGAATGAAGCAGGGCAAAGACTGATAGAGTTTTGCCAAGAAAATGCACTGGTCATAACAAACACCCTCTTCCAACAACACAAGAGAAGACTCTATACATGGACATCACCAGATGGTCAACACCGAAATCAGATTGATTGTACTCTTTGCAGCCAAAGATGGAGAAGCTCTATACAGTCAGCAAAAACAAGACCAGGAGCTAACTGTGGCTCAGACCATCTACTCCTTATTGCCAAATTCAGACTTAAATTGAAGAAAGTAGGGAAAACCACTAGACCATTCAGGTATGACCTAAATCAAATCCCTTATGATTATACAGTGGAAGTGAGAAATAGATTTAAGGGCCTAGATCTGATAGAAAGAATGCCTGATGAACTGTGGAATGAGGTTCGTGACATTGTACAGGAGACAGGGATCAAGACCATTCCCATTGAAAAGAAATGCAAAAAAGCAAAATGGCTGTCTGGGGAGGCCTTACAAATAGCTGTGAAAAGAAGAGAAGTGAAAAGCAAAGGAGAAAAGGAAAGATATAAACATTTGAATGCAGAGTTCCAAAGAATAGCAAGAAGAGATAAGAAAGCCTTCTTCAGCGATCAATGCAAAGAAATAGAGGAAAACAACAGAATGGGAAAGACTAGGTATCTCTTCAAGAAAATCAGAGATACCAAAGGAACATTTCATGCAAAGATGAGCTCGATAAAGGACAGAAATGGTATGGAGCTAACAGAAGCAGAAGATATTAAGAAGAGATGGCAAGAATACACAGAAGAACTGTACAAAAAAGATCTTCACGACCTAGATAATCACAATGGTGTGATCACTGACCTAGAGCCAGACATCCTGGAATGTGAAGTCAAGTGGGCCTTAGAAAGCATCACTACGAACAAAGCTAGTGGAGGTGATGGAATTCCAATGGAGCTATTCCAAATCCTGAAAGATGATGCTGTGAAAGTGCTGCACTCAATATGCTAGCAAATTTGGAAAACTCAGCAGTGGCCACAGGACTGGAAAAGGTCAGTTTTCATTCCAATCCCAAAGAAAGGAAATGCCAAAGAATGCTCAAACTATTGCACAATTGCACTCATCCCACATGCTAGTAAAGTAATGCTCAAAATTCTCCAAGCCAGGCTTCAGCAATATGTGAACCGTGAACTTCCTGATGTTCAAGCTGGTTTTAGAAAAGACAGAGGAACCAGAGATCAAATTGCCAACATCCACTGGATCATAGAAAAAGCAAGAGAGTTCCAGAAAAACATCTATTTCTGCTTCATTGACTATGCCAAAGCCTTTGACTGTGTGGATCACAATAAACTGTGGAAAATTCTGAAAGAGATGGGAATACCAGACCACCTGATCTGCCTCTTGAGAAATCTGTATGCAGGTCAGGAAGCAACAGTTAGAACTGGACACGGAACAACAGACTTCTTCCAAATAGGAAAAGGAGTTCGTCAAGGCTGTATACTGTCACCCTGTTTATTTAACTTCTATGCAGAGTACATCATGAGAAACGCTGGACTGGAAGAAACACAAGCTGGAATCAAGATTGCTGGGAGAAATATCAATAACCTCAGATGTGCAGATGACACCATCCTTATGGCAGAAAGTGAAAAGGAACTCAAAAGCCTCTTGATGAAGGTGAAAGAGGAGAGTGAAAAAGTTGGCTTAAAGCTCAACATTCAGAAAACGAAGATCATGGTATCCAGTCCCATCACTTCATGGGAAATAGATGGGGAAACAGTGGAAACAGTGTCAGACTTTATTTTTCTGGGCTCCAAGATCACTGCAGATGGTGACTGCAGCCATGAAATTAAAAGACGCTTACTCCTTGGAAGGAAAGTTATGGTCAACCTAGATAGCATGTTCAAAAGCAGAGACGTTACTTTGCCAACAAAGGTCCGTCTAGTCAAGGCTATGGTTTTTCCTGTGGTCATGTATGGATGTGAGAGTTGGACTGTGAAGAAGGCTGAGAGCCAAAGAATTGATGCTTTTGAACTGTGGTGTTGGAGAAGACTCTTGAGCGTCCTTGGACTGCAAGGAGATCCAACCAGTCCATTGTAAAGGAGATCAGCCCTGGCATTTCTTTGGAGGGAATGATGCTAAAGCTGAAACTCCAGTACTTTGGCCACCTGATGGCAAGAGTGACTCATTGGAAAAGACTCTGATGCTGGGAGGGATTGGGGGCAAGAGGAGAAGGGGAAAACAGAGGATGAGATGGCTGGATGGTATCACTGACTCGATGGACGTGAGTCTGAGTGAACCCCGGGATTTGGTGATGGACAGGGAGGCCTGGCGTGCTGCGATTCATGGGGTCGCAAAGAGTCGGACACGACTGAGTGACTGATCTGATCTGATCTGATCTGATGTGAAGCCCACAACACAGATGATTCTAGTATGAGGCCAAGACTAGAACCATGGCCTAGAGTCCCAGATCAATTCTGAGAATTTCTTACTTCCTGCTGAATCATGTGGAGGCATCTAGCACAATGGAAAAGAGCCTGGGCTTTGGCTTCTTTGGGCCCACATTGGGAGAAGGCAATGGCACCCTACCCCAGTACTCTTGCCTGGAAAATCCCATGGATGGAGGAGCCTGGTAGGCTGCAGTCCGTGGGGTCGCTAAGAGTCGGACAGGACTGAGCGACTTCACTTTCACTTTTCACTTTCATGCATTGGAGGAGGAAATGGCAACCCACTCCAGTGTTCTTGCCTGGAGAATCCCAGGGATGGCGGGGCCTGATAGGCTGCCGTCTATGGGGCCGCACAGAGTCGGACATGACTGAAGTGACTTAGCAGCAGCAGGGCCCACATTTGAATCTTGCATGCCTCTTGCTGGAAAGTGTGCATAAGTCTCAAGCTCTTGAAACCGGAAGTTGGTGAAGAGGTTCAGGGCTGGCGTCTTCAAGATGGGCCACTTTGGCATGAAAATCATGTTGAGTTGAAAACAGTCAGGGCCAAGAAAGACTCAGGAAGATACTTTGACCCTTTTCTAACTGCCTAAAAGAATTTACATAGAGGACCTGTTTCAGGAAGGGAGCTAAGGGCACAGATAACAATATAATATGGACTAAGTGTAATAGGCAGGGAAGAATCTAAGCAATCATCTCATCCTCTGCTGCCCCTTTCCCTTTTTCAGGTGGTTGGATGGCATCACATACTCAATGGGCATTAATTGGGCAAACTCTGGGAGATAGTGAGTCCAGGGAGATCTGGTATGCTGTAGTCCATGGGGTCACAAAGAGTCAGACATGACTTGGCAACTGAACGACAAACCTAAGCAATGTCTACTTGCTATAATCCTCTGTGTCCCATTGTTCCTTATGGCCCAGCAAACATTTGTTTACCAAACATTTGCTCTTTTCCATATTCCTGTGAATTGTCTTTCTCTTCCTTTGAAGTCCTATTTAAATCTTAGTTTGCTTTCTTATGTTTTTCTTAAATCATGAATACAAGGAAATCACAAACTTTCCCATTATAGAAAAAAAAAGTTAAAGTTAAATGAATTTGTGGGAGGTTTCACATAAGTATGGGACCCACACACATTTCAAAATTGTTTTCCATTGGTGAACTCATAGTTCTGAGATAATTAACAGCAACCATAGATCGCTAGTGACCAAAGGTACAAAACAGCAACATTATCAAAGAAAACTAATGCACAAAAAGTCACACTGACCTTTTCAAAATAGCAGGGTCAGGCTGGAGGATATAAAATACATAACAAGAGCAATACTTGCAAATGGATAAGAAAAATCCCAGGGTGCCTTCTCAACTCAGTTTTGGTAATCCAGCCAACTGAAAATGTAAAACTTAGGCACATCAAGACATAATGACACCTTATCCTACCTCCATAGTGCTGGATACCAGTGATAGCTGAACAAATTGACTTCTTTATGAGCAACAGAATACATACATGCACACACAGGAATAAATAAAAATAAATAATGAAGGTCAACTCTAAATAAAAATATTAGTTGATGACATTTTCCTATAGTGCCATACTCTTTAAGATGGAAAAATTGAGTTGCAGTACTTCTGTGTACTTGAGGGATATTTTTGACGAGTTTGCCTAAAGTAGGAGCAGACCTGTCAGTTTGCCTTGGTAGAGCAGCTGATGACCTACATAATTAACAAAGGACTGTGTAAGTAAATATCCAGCTTAGGAAGTAAAAGTAGAAACTTGAAAAAGGAATTTAAAAAAATAGCAGGCAAATAATTATTCATCAAATACTCTTTGATTCTCCAATGTGAAATAAGACCAGGCATTGAACAACAAAGACGTAATAATGACAGGTGAGTTTTCTGAGATGTAGGTAGAAGGCAAGTTTGCTCTCCAGAAGCAGGGTGTCAGTGCCAGGATAAAGGTTAGTGACTTCTCCAGCTGTATTCACAGGAACTCGGGATGTGTCAGCCAGGGCTGTGTACTCTTTGCACTCAACCTCAAGTCTCAGTTTTGAAATGTGTGAAAATTACCAAGTTAGACAGGTTCATGTGAGACTATGAATATTTTCCTCCTTGTTTTTAATTATTAGAAATTGTAATTGACCTGTGTAAGTGATGTCTGTTGTATTGCTTAAATAGTTGAGCTCTGAAGCTAACTCCTTTCATTATTAATGAAGAAATGGGTGTTTGCTTCAGTAACTCAAGTGTGACAGAAATGTCAGCTATGAAAAACATAACATTTTTATCCCTGAAACAAAGAATAGCTTTTCTGCTATGTATTTTTTTTTCCCAAGTAAGCACCATATGATCCACAACCATATGATCTACAAATCTGGTTTAGCTCACTCTTCTGAAAATCTCGGGGATTAGAAATATTCTTTTTCTTTTTAATTACCTTGCTCATTTCCAATGTAAGTTTCTATCTTTTTAATAATCAATTTGCATTCAAGTTCTGAATCCCTTCATGGCAACAAGCCAAGAATAAAGAAAGTATTGTTGGTTAAAAAGGACTTTAAGTGAAAGTAGGGGAGTATGATTTATTTATGTCCATTCTCTCTGATTTGTACTGCAAGAAGGGTTTTTCTTAATTTTTTTTTTTCCAGGAGTTGTTTCATCTTTCTTCCTTCCTGTAAACTTTAGGTAAGACAGCTGGAGATCTTAGGATTCTGCATTTTCTACATCAGCAAATCTCAGAGTCTGCTATGAAAGGGGTGTGATTCTGTTTAATCACAGTGTTATATAATGCTGCAAATTCTCTAAGGTGTAATGATATTTAGAGGCGACAGTAAAAGCATTACAATTCCACCAAGTGTTATACAGAGAAACATGCACAAGGAAGGCTGAACTTTTTCAAACAGCTAATAGAAACATAATGATTTTTTTTTTCTCTACAACATTTTCAGCAAACAAAAATAGCTAGTTGAGATTTTGGTCACAAACTTGAGATGCTGTTATAATATACCTATTAAACTGACAAATAAATCCTGCATACTATTAATGCATTTTCAGTACTTTCATAGAATACATATTAAGTACAAATGAAAAATATTTGAATGGACTAGTGTGCAGTAGATATTTTTAGCTCTTATTTGAATGAAAAATATATTGACATATTTAGTGACTTGGCTAAATTCCTTGCATTATTTTTCTATCAAAATGTACATAAAGAACAATTTCATTCTGACTTTAGTAATAGTAGCAGTAATAGCAATAGTAATTGTATTTAGGTAGAGTTATATTAACTTAAGGTAGTAAAGGTTAAAAATAAACATTTCTCATATCTTTTTTTACTGCATGGTATCATTTATAAGTGGGATCTAAAAAATACAACAAAACAGTGAATATAATAACAAAGAGGCAGACTCACGGGGATATAGAACAAACTTAGTGGTTACTAGTGGGGAGAGGGGAGATGGGGGCAATTAAGAATTACAAACTGTTATGCTTAAAATAAACTACAAGGATACCACATGGGAATAACAAAGAATATAGCAATTATTTTATAATGATGATTAATGAAGTATAACTTTAAAAATTGTTAATAACTATACTGTACACTTTTAGTGTATATATTATACACTTATACTTTGATTTTAAAAAGTGCTTTATGAAATAAATTATAACTCAGAAACCTGTTATACAGATATGAAAGTGATATCACAGTGATAATTTATTGAAGAAAGTAGCGTTTTGTAAAGCTCTGACTTTATAAACTTTCACTAAAAACCCTAAAATTAACTTATTAAACCATAATTTTTAAGTAATTAAGACAGTGTGGTATTGACATAGGGACAGACATTTAAACCACTGAGACAGATTAAAGGGTCTATAAGTAACTCACAAATATAGCACATAATTCATGAGAAAGATGGCACTACAGAGCAGTGGGGAAAGAACAATAATATCAATAAATAATGCTGATTCAATTGTAAATCTATATAAGGAAAAAGTAATTCTTCATCTCTACCTTATTCTATTAACAAAATCACTTCCATATCATGGCCCTAAATGAGAAAGGCAAGACAGAATAAGGAATCTAGAAAATAAGAGAATATATTCATTGCTTTGAATAGGCAAAGATTTCTTTAAAGGGACCCAAAAGGCCTTAACTGTAAAAAGGAGATATAGAGAAGTGAACTACATTAAAATAAAGATTTGTAGAAGACAGGATCAAGATGGTGGAGTAGGAAAATTCTAAGCTCACCTTCTCCCATGAACACACCAAAGTTATAAGTACTTGTAGAACAATTCTGAGAAAAACCTGAAGAATACAGAATGACTCTTGTACAATGAAAAATATAAAGAAAAAGAAAAAAAAAAACACTCTGAGATGGGTAGCTGGGGAAGAGAAGCAATCTAGTCGGGACTCATATGCCCTGCAGGTGACCCAGAAGTGGACATCATGGGGGGAGGAGGGAGTGGACATCATGAGCTTGGGAATCCTTTCTAAAGAAAAAGAGCTGTTTAAGCACCACATTGGGAACCCCAGTCCTGAGATCCAGCATCAGGAAGACGAGCCCCCTTGGCTGGCTTTGGAAACCACTGTGGCTTACAACTCCCACATAACAATGTATTTTAAGGCTGGGTAAGTAGCTTATTATACCTAATGTAATAAAGACAAACAGAGAAAGTCAAACAAAATAATAAGACATAAGAATATGCTTCAAACAAAAGATCAAGACTAAAATTCATGGAAAAAAAAAAAAAACCCTAATGAAACAGATAATGTACCTGATAAAGAGTTGAAAGCAATGGTCGTAAAAATACTCACCAAACTCAGGAAAAGAATAAAGGGACATGATAATAACTTTGTAGAAACATGGATGGGCCTACAGTCTGTCAAACAGACTGAAGTAAGTTCAGAAAGAAAAAAATATATATCATATAGTACAGAATATATGTGGAATCTAGGAAAATGGTATAAATAAGCTTATTTCCAACGCAGAAATTGAGACACAGACATAGAGAACAGACCTTTGGACATAGTGTGGAGAGGAAGGAGGGATGAATTGGGAGATTGGAACTGACATATATACACTACCATGTGTAAAATTTAGCACAGAAAGCTGAGTTTGGTGCTCTGGGGTGGGATGGGGGAGAGCTGGAAGGGAGGTTCAAAAGGGACAGGATACATGTAAGCACATAACTGATTCACTTACTGTACAGCAGAAAACAATGCAACATTACAAAGCAATCATATTCCAATAAAAAAGAACCAATCAGAGCTGAAGACTACAATAACTGAAATAAAAAGACACTAAGAAGGAATCATGAAAGCTATGAAATTAAAAGACACTTACTTCTTGGAAGAAAAGTTATGACCAACCTAGACAGCATATTAAAAAGCAGAGACATTACTTTGCCAACAACGGTCCATCTAGCCAAAGCTATGATTTTTCCAGTAGTCATGTACAGATATAAGAGTTGGACAATAAAGAAAGCTGAGCACCAAAATGATGCTTTTGAACTGTGGTGTTGGAGAAGACTCTTGAGAGTCCCTTGGACTGCAAGGAGATCCAACCGGTCCATCTTAAAGAAAATCTGTCCTGAATATTCATTGGAAGGACTGATGTTGAAGCTGAAACTCCAATACTTTGGCCACCTGATGTGAAGAGCTGACTCATTTGAAAAGACCCTTATGTTGAGAAAGATTAAAGGCAGGAGGAGAAGGGGATGACAGAGGATGAGATGGTTGGATGGCATCACTAACTCAATGGACATGAGTTTGAGTAGGCTCTGGAAGTTGGTGATGGACAGGGAGGCCTGGCGTGCTGCAGCCAATGGGGTTGCAAAGAGTCAGATATGACTGAGCAACTGAACCGAGGAAGGAATCAACAGCAGACTAGGTGATACAAAATGCATAAGCAACCTGGAAAGGAGAATCGTGGAAATCACCCAATCGAAACAGGAATAGGAAAAAAGTTTGTTTTAATGAGAATAGTTTAAGGAATCTCTAGGACAACATCACATGAACTAGCATGCACACTATGGTGGCCCCATGTAGGAAGAGAAAAGAGAATGGGGCAGAAAGCTTATTTGATAAAATGATCTCCAAAAGCTTTCTTTTTTTTTCATTTAAATTTTTTTTAATTTTATTTTATTTTTTAAACTTTACATAATTGTATTTACTTTAATTGGAGGCTAATTACTTTACAATATTGTATTGGTTCTGCCACACATCAACATGAATCCACCACAGGCATACACGTGTTCCCCATCCTGAACTCCCCTCTCACCTCCCTCCCTGTACCATCCCTCCGGGTCATCCCAGGGCACCAGCCCCAAGGATCCTGCATCGAACCTGGACTGGTGATTCATTCCTTATATGATATTATACATGTTTCCATGACATTCCCCCAAATCATCCCACCCTCTCCCTCTCCCACAGAGTCCAAAAGACTGTTCTATACATCTGTGTCTCTTTTGCTGTCTCGCATAAAGGATTATTGTTACCATCTTTCAAATTCCATATATATGCATTAGTATACTGTATTGGTGTTTTTCTTTCTGGCTTACTTCACTCTGTATAATAGACTCCAGTTTCATCCACCTCATTAGAACTGATTCAAATGTATTCTTTTTAAGGGCTGAGTAATACTCCATCGTGTATATGTACCACAGCTTTCGTATTTCTTAACCCAAAGATAGAAACACATAACCAAGTCCAGAAAGTACAGAGATGAATGCAAACAAAGTTACAGTAAGCTATATCACAATTAAAATTGCAAAAGTTGAAGATGAAGAGAGAATTTTAAAAAGCAGAAAAAATAAAAATAAAGCGTTACAAACAAGTTCAGTTCAGTTCACTCACTCAGTCATGTCCGACTCTTTGTGACCCCATGAATTGCAGCACGCCAGGCCTCCCTGTCCATCACCAACTCCTGGAGTTTACCCAAACTCACGTCCATCGAGTCAGTGATGCCATCCAGCCATCTCATCCTCTGTCGTCCCCTTCTCCTCCTGCCCCCAATCCCTCCCAGCATCAGAGTCTTTTCCAATGAGTCAACTCTTCACATGAGGTGGCCAAAGTACTGGAGTTTCAGCTTTAGCATCATTCCTTCCAAAGAACACCCAGGACTGATCTCCTTTAGAATGGACTAGTTGGATCTCCTTGCAGTCCAAGGGACTCTCAAAAGTCTTCTCCAACACCACAATTCAAAAGCATCAATTCTTCAGCGCTCAGCTTTCTTCATAGTCCAACTCTCACATCCATACATGACCACTGGAAAAACCATAGCCTTGACTAGACAGACCTTTGCTGGCAAAGTAACGTCTCTGCTTTTGAATATACTGTCTAGGTTGGTCATAACTTTTCTTCCAAGGAGCAAGCGTCTTTTAATTTCATGGCTGCAGTCATCATCTGCAGTGATTTTGGAGCCCCCAAAAATAAAGTCAGCCACTGTTTCCAGCATTTCCTCATCTATTTGCCATGAAGTGATGGGACCAGATACCATGATCTTAGTTTTCTGAATGTTGAGCTTTAAGCCAACTTTTTCACTCTCCTCTTTCATTTTCATCAAGAGGCTCTTTAGTTCTTCTTCACTTTCTGCCATAAGGGTGTGTCATCTGCATATCTGAGGTTATTGATATTTCTCCTGGCAATCTTGATTCCAGCTTGTGCTTCTTCCAGCCCAGCATTTCTCATGATGTACTCCGCATAGAAGTTAAATAAGCAGGGTGACAATATACAGCCTTGACGTACTCCTTTTCCTATTTGGAACCAGTCTGTTGTTCCATGTCCAGTTCTAACTGTTGCTTCCTGACCTGCATGTAGGTTTCTCAAGAGGCAGGTCTGGTGGTCTGGTATTCCCATCTCTTTCAAGGGAACTCCCATAAATCCATCAGCTGATTTTTCAGCAAAAATTTTGCAGACCAGAGGGTATGGCTTGATATATTTTAAGTAATGAAAGGCAAAAAACTTCAACCAAGAATACTCTACCTGGCAAGGTCATCATTCAAAATTGATTGAGAAATAAATAATTTCCCAGACAAGCAAAATCAAAGAGTTCATCACCACTAAACTGGGCTTACAAAATATACATATATAAGTGAAAAAGAAAAGGTCATATAACAAAAAATAAAAAAATGTATGAAAGAAAAAATATCACTGTTAAAGGCAAATATATAGAAAAGGCAATGAAACAACACCTGTAAAAGGTAGTACAAAGATTAAAAGATAAAACTCATAAAACCTTCTATAACTATAATAAAATAGTTAGGAGGTACACACAAAAATGTAAATTATGACATCAGAAATATAAAATATGTGGCAGTAGAGAAAAAGCTAAAGCTATTAGAATGCATTTGAACATAAATGACTGTTAGTTTAAAATAGATAGAGAGAGATTTATATAAATGTCATAGTGAGCACAAACCATAAACCTAGATTAGATGCTCAGAAAACAAAGATAAAGGAACCCAAAAACAACACTAAAGAAAATAATCAAGCCACAAGGAAAAGACTAAAAGAAGCGAAAAGAACTACAAAAAGTACCAGAAAACAAATAATGAAATGGTAAATATATATATCTATAAATAATTACTTTAAATGAAAATAGGTTAAATGCTGTAGTCAAAAGACATACGGTGGCTGAATGGATAAAAAAATCGAGACCCATCTATATGCTGCATACAAGAGACTCACTTCAAAGCTAAATAAACACACACAGACTGAAGTAAAGAAATAAAAAAAGAGACTCCATACAAAATGGCAACAAAAAGAAAGCTCAAGTAGCAATACTAGTATCAAACAAAATGAACCTTAAAATAAATTCTACAGCAAAAGTCAAAGAAGGCATATATTATGATAAAGGAGTCAATCCAAGAAGAAAATAAAACATTCAAAACACTCATATATACAACTAACAGAGGAGCATCTAGATATATAAAGCAAATATTAAAAGACATAAAGGGAGATATTACCAGTAATCCAATAATAGTAGGGGATTTTAATATCCCAGTTACATCAGTGGATATATAACCCATACAGAAAGTCCATACAAAAATACTGGCCTTGAAGGAAATTATTTGATATCTATGTGACAGTCTATCCCAAAACATCAGAATACACATTCTTTTCAAGTTCACCTGAACCATTCTCAAGGACAGATTACATGGTAGGCCACAAAACAAATCTCAATAAATTTAAGAAATCTGAAATTATATCAAGCATCTTTTCAGACAAAAACTGTATGAAATTAGAAATCAAGTTCTGTAGAAAACTGGAAAAAACAAAGCACGTGGTAAACAGACAACATTCTACTTAAAAAGAACAAAGAAATCAAAGAGGAAATTAAAAATATCTTGAGATTATGAAATTATAGACACAAATTCCCAAAATCTATGAGATAGAACAAAAGCAATTCTAAGAGGAAAATTTACAGCAAGACAGGCCTACCTCAAGAAACAAGAAAGCATTCAAATAAACAACCAAACTTTCCTCCTAAAAGAATTAGAAAAAGAAGAGCAAAGCCCAAAGTTAGTAGAAGAAAGGAAATAATAAAGAGAAAAACAGAAATAAATGAAATAGAGACCCAAGAAAAGTAATACATCAGTGAAACTAAAAAGTGGTTTATTGAAGAGATAAACAAAATTGATAAACCTTTAGCCAGACTCATCAAGAATACATTTGCAAACAATATGTCTGATAAGAGCTTACAATCCAAAACATAAGAACTCACATAACCAAATATATTAAAAAATGGGCTCAGGAATTGAATAGTCATTTTTCCAAAGAACACATACAGATGGCCAACACACATATGAAAACATGCTCAACATTACTAACCGTCAGGAAAATGTAAGTCAAAACCAGAACGAACAATCAAGTCACACATCTCAGAATGGCTATCATCAAAAAGTCAAGATACAACAAGTGTTAGCAAGGATATAGGGAGAAGAGAATACTAGTACAATGTTGGTGGGAACATATATTGATATAACACAATGGAAAACAGTATGGAAATTCCTCAAGATATTAAAAATTGAACAAACATATTTCTGTCAATTCCACTCCTTGCTATTTATCTGAAGAAAACAAAAGCACTAATTCAAAAAGATACGTGCACCCCAGCATTCACAGGAGCATTATTTTCAAAGCCAAGATATGAAAGTACCAGAAGCACACATTAACAGATGAATGAATTAAAAAGATGTGGTATATATTTACAATGGAATATCATTCAACCACAGAAAGAATGAATTCTAGCTGTTTTCAATAACATGTATGGACCTGGAGGGCATTATGCTTAGTAAAATAAGAGAAAGATAAATACTGTAAGTTTTCACCTATATATGGAATCTGAAAAGCAAAACAAACAAATAAAACAAAACAGAAATTGACTCATTCATATAGAGAAAAAACTAGTGGTTACCAGATGCGGGAAGGGACCTGGTAGGGATAAAAAGTACCCAGGTGGTACTAGTGATAAAGAATTCACCTGCCAGTGCAGGAGGTGCAAGAAAAGTGGGTTAGATCCCTAGGTTGGGAAAATCCCCTAGAGAAGGAAACGGCAACCTACTCCAGTATTCTTGCCTGGGAAATCCCATGCACAGAGGAGCCTAGTGGTTTACAGTTCATGGGCTTGCAAAGAGTCGGACATGACTTAGCAACTGAATGACAACAAGGTTGTAAAATAGGTGGAGGGGATTAAGAGGTATGAACTACCAATTTTAAAATAAATAAGCTACAGAAACGTACTGTACAGCACAGGGATACAGTCAATATTTATAATGTTCTATGCTGTGTAATCTATAAAAGTGTGGAGTCATTGAGTTGTATGCCCCAAACTAATGGAATATTGTAAGTTATTATAATTAACTTTTAAAATCCAGATACACTATTGAGAATGAAAACACAAGCCACAGAGCAGATGAAAATATATTGATAATTAAAATACATTGATAATATGTATAAATGAGAAAGGACTTGAATAAAAAATAAATAATATTGTATAAATTAACACAAACAGCTCAGTTTATAAATTGGAAGTATATACTTCACAAAAGAGGATATCCAAAAAATAAAGGGTGCTCATTATCATCAATCATGGAGGAAATGCAAATTTAAACCACAATGGAATGCCATGACATGCCACCAGAAAGCTAAAGTTAAAAGGATTGACAATTGCCTTTGTGGTAAGGATGTGGGGCAACTGGAACTCTTATATATTCCTCTTGGAAGTGTAAGTTGGTTCAACCATTCTGGATAACTATTTAGTAGTTTTTATTAAACTAAACATGCGCATACTCTATGACACACTAATCCCTCTCCTGTGAGTGAGTGAAGTCGCTCAGTCGTGTCCGACTCTTTGCGACGCGGTCGACTGTAGCCTACCAGGCTCCTCTGTCCATGGGATTCTCCAGGCAAGAATACTGGAGTGGGTTGCCATTTCCTTCTTCAAGGGGTCTTCCCGATCCAGGGATCGAACCCAGGTCTCCCACAATGGAGGCATACACTTTAACCTCTGAGCCACAAGGGAAGCCTATGTATATTCTAATTCTGAATGCTTATCTGGTATACTGAAAGACAAGTTTAAGAATGTTTTAAGCAGCATTATTAACAACAACAAAAGTGAAAACAACTGAAATGCTCATCAACAGTAAAACAGACAAATAAATTCAGTTCAGTTCAGTTCAGTCGCTCAGTCACGTCCAACTCTTTGCAACCCCGTGAATCACAGCACGCCAGGCCTCCCTGTCCATCACCAACTCCCAGAGTTCAACCAGACTCACATCCATTGAGTCAGTGATGCCATCCAGCCATCTCATCCTCTGTCGTCCCCTGCTCCTCCTGCCCTCAATCCCTCCCAGCATCAGAGTCTTTTCCAATGAGTCAACTCTTCGCATGAGGTGACCAAAGTACTGGAGTTTCAGCTTCAGCATCATTCCCTCCAAAGAAATCTCAGGGCTGATCTCCTTCAGAAGGGACTGGTTGGATCTCCTTGCAGTCCAAGAGACTCTCAAGAGTCTTCTCCAACACCACAGTTCAAAAGCATCAATTCTTCGGTGCTCAGCTTTCTTCACAGTCCAACTCTCACATCCATACACGACCACAGGAAAAACCATAGCCTTGACTAGACAGACCTTTGTTGGCAAAGTAATGTCTCTGCTTTTGAATATACTATCTAGGTTGGTCATAACTTTCCTTCCAGGGAGTAAGCATCTTTTAATTTCATGGGTGCAGTCACCATCTGCAGTGATTTTGGAGCCCAAAAAAATAAAGTCTGATACTGTGTCCCCATGAAGTAATGGGACCGGATGCCATGATCTTCGTTTTCTGAATGTTGAGCTTTAAGCCAACTTTTTCACTCTCCTCTTTCACTTTCATCAAGAGGCTTTTTAGTTCCTCTTCACTTTCTGCCATAAGGGTGGTGTCATCTGCATATCTGAGGTTATTGATATTTCCTCTGGCAATCTTGATTCCAGCTTGTGTTTCTTCCAGTCCAGCGTTTCTCATGATGTACTCTGCATATAAGTTAAATAAACAGGGTGACAATATACAGCCTTGACGTACTCCTTTTCCTATTTGGAACCAGTCTGTTGTTCCATGTCCAGTTCTACCTGTTGCTTCCTGACCTGCATACAAATTTTCAAGAGACAGATCAGATGGTCTGGTATTCCCATCTCTTTCAGAATTTTCCACAGTTTATTGTGATCCACACAGTCAAAGGCTTTGGCATAGTCAATAAAACAGAAATAGATGTTTTTCTGGAACTCTCTTGCTTTTTCTATGATCCAGTGGATGTTGGCAATTTGATCTCTGGTTCCTCTGCCTTTTCTAAAACCAGCTTGAACATCAGGAAGTTCACGGTTCACGTATTGCTGAAGCCTGGCTTGGAGAATTTTGAGCATGACTTTACTAGCATGTGGGATGAGTGCAATTGTGCGGTAGTTTGAGCATTCTTTGGCATTGCCTTTCTTTGGGATTGGAATGAAAACTGACCTTTTCCAGTCCTGTGGCCACTGCTGAGTCTTCCAAATTTTCTGGCATATTGAGTGTAGCATTTTCACAGCATCATGTTTTAGGATTTGAAATAGCTCTACTGGAATTCCATCACCTCCACTAGCTTTGTTCGTAGTGATGCTTCCTAAGGCCCACTTGACTTCACACTCCAAGATGTCTGGCTCTAGGTGAGTGATCACACCATAGTGATTATCTGGGTCGTGAAGATCTTTTTTGTACAGTTCTTCTGTGTATTCTTGCCATCTCTTCTTAATATCTTCTGCTTCTCTTAGGTCCATACCATTTCTGTCCTTTATCGAGCCCATCTTTGCATGAAATGTTCCCTTGGTATCTCTAATTTTCTTGAAGAGATCTCTAGCCTTTCCCATTCTGTTGTTTTCCTCTACTTCTTTGCATTGATCGCTGAAGAAGGCTTTCTTATCTCTTCTTGCTATTCTTTGGAACTCTGCATTCAGATGCTTGTATCTTTCTTTTTCTCCTTTGCTTTTCACTTCTCTTCTTTTCACAGCTATTTGTAAGGCCTCCCCAGACAGCCATTTTGCTTTTTTGCATTTCTTTTCCATGGGGATGGTCTTGATCCCTGTCTCCTGTACAATGTCACGAACCTCAGTCCATAATTCATCAGGCACTCTATCTATCAGATCTAGGCCCTTAAATCTATTTCTCACTTCCACTGTATAATCATAAGGGATTTGATTTAGGTCATACCTGAATGGTCTAGTGGTTTTCCCTACTTTCTTCAATTTAAGTCTGAATTTGGCAATAAGGAGTTCATGGTCTGAGCCACAGTCAGCTACTGGTCTTTTTTTTTTTTGCTGACTGTATAGAGCTTCTCCATCTTTGGCTGCAAAGAATATCATCAATCTGATTTCGATGTTGACCATCTGGTGATGTCCATGTATAGAGTCTTCTCTTGTGTTGTTGGAAGGGTGTTTGTTATGACCAGTGCATTTTCTTGGCAAAATCCTATTAGTCTTGCCCTGGTTCATTCCGTATTCCAAGACCAAATTTGCCTGTTACTCCAGGTGTTTCTTGACTTTTGCATTCCAGTCCCCTATAATGAAAAGGACATCTTTTTTGGGTGTTAGTTCTAAAAGGTCTTGTAGGTCTTTATAGAACCGTTCAACTTCAGCTTCTTCAGCGTTACCGGTTGGGGCATAGACTTGGATTACTGTGATATTGAATGGTTTGCCTTGGAAAAGAACAGAGATCATTCTGTCGTTTTTGAGATTGCATCCAAGTACTGCATTTCGGACTCTTTTGTTGACCATGATGGTATTCCATTTCTTCTGTGGGATTCCTGCCCGCAGTGGTAGATTTAATGGTCATCTCAGTTAAATTCACCCATTCCAGTCCATTTTAGTTCGCTGAATCCTAGACAAATAAATTAGAATATTCATAAATGGGAACATAGAGCAAAGAAAAAAGTAAACAAAATTTATACACTACAGCAATGATGAATTTCATAAATATAATATCACTCAAAAGTTGCCAGACATATAAGATTTTTAAAAATCTATGATATTTGAAATCAGATAATAACCTCTGAGAGAAGGGAGGAGTGAGATTAAGAGGGACTGGTATGTGTTACCAGGAGATGCTGATAATATCTTCTTTCTTAGCCTGTCTGGTGGTTCCATGGGTGTGTCCCCATAGGGATTAGTAAAATTTTATCATTGTGTATAATTTCTGCATTTTACTGTAAGTTGTCAATAAAAAGTTCACTAAATACAGAAATGCAAATAAGACATAAGTGAACTACCTTAAAGCTGGAATATAAAATAAATTATGCGTAGCATAATTCAACCTCCTTTCAAAAAAGTATGGAATTTATAAAGTAGCAAAACAACATGAAGTGAGAATATTAACAGAATTATCAATACTTGGGGATCCTTCTATAAGAACTGATTCATGGGATCACCAGAGTAATATGATACAAGTCTGCTTATGAATTTTATTAGCCCTATTGACCTCATGAAACATTCTGGTATTGCTGGTAGGAATATCTTGATACCTTACTCAGGAATAAGGTTTCACATAAATTTGTATAATCTAATTCTTTCAACTTTATATACTATTGAAAATCTTTATTTTAAATCTTCCTTAGTTCCCATCACTATCACAGCTCTCATCCATAATAAGTAGTGAGCACTGTTATCAAGGAATAAGTATTCCTTTTCCTCAGGATTTCTTCCAATGTTATCCTTGGATCTTGATATAGTCTCCTATGCCTCTATGGCAATCCACTCCAGTTTTCTTGCCTAGAGAATCCCATGGACAGAGGAGCCTGGTGGGCTACAGTCCATGGGGCCGCAAAGAGTTGGATACAACTGTAGCGATTTAGCACACAGGCATATGTCTCCCTAGTAAACTACCACCTGAAATCCCCCAAGAGAGAGTACACCAACCTCTTGGAAACTAAATGAGATTTTTGCAATATTAAATAAGACTGCATTAACGAATCAAGGAAGAGTTCACCCTGTAATCTTTCCTGGAGAATATGAGAAAGTTAAAAAAAAAAATTTCTAATTCTATTTAAGGATTTTCTAATTATAAAATGTTCTAAGATAAATAAATAAATGATACTGATAATACTCCTTCAATATGGCACAACAGTTCTCTCTCACCAAGCATGGTAAATATTCAATAACAGGACCCTTTTTTTCTTGCAAAGTCTAAATATAACCTAAGAATCCACCTGCAATTTGGGAGACCTGGTTTCAATCCCTGGGTTAGGAGATCCATGGAGAAGGGAATGGCTACCCACTCCAATATTCTGGCCTGGAGAATTCCATGGACAGAGGAGCCTCATGTGCTACAGTCCATGGGGTTGCAAAGGGTCAGACATCCTGAATGATTTTCACTTTCATGCAGCCTATAGCAATTGTTGGCATGATCCACATGGGGAAACAGTGGAAACAATGTCAGACTTTGTCTTTTGGGGCTCTAAAATCACTGCAGATGGTGACCGCAGCCATGAAATTAAAAGACACTTACTCCTTGGAAGGAGAGTTATGACCAACCTAGACAGCATATTCAAAAGCAGAGACATTACTTTGCCAACAAAGGTCCGTCTAGTCAAGGCTATGGTTTTTCCTGTGGTCATGTATGGATGTGAGGGTTGGACTGTGAAGAAGGCTGAGCGCCGAAGAATTGATGCTTTTGAACTGTGGTGTTGGAGAAGACTCTTGAGAGTCCCTTGGTCTGCAAGAAGATCCAACCAGTCCATTCTGAAGGAGATCAGCCCTGGCATTTCTTTGGAAGGAATGATGCTAAAGCTGAAATGCCAGTACTTTGGCCACCTCATGCGAAGAGTTGACTCATTGGAAAAGACCCTGATGCTGGGAGGGATTGGGGTCAGGAAGAGAAGGGGATGACAGAGGATGAGATGGCTGGATGACATCACTGACTCGATGGACGTGAGTCTGAGTGAACTCTGGGAGTTGGTGATAGACAGGGAGTCCTGGCGTGCTGTGATTCATGGGGTCACAAAGAGTCGGACACGACTGAGCAACTGAAATGAACTGAAGTGAACTGAAGTAAGATTGTCGTTGTTTAGTCACTAAGTCATGTCCAACTTTTTTGTGACCCCCATGGTTGGTAGCCTGACAGCTCCTCTGTCCATGGGATTTTCCAGGCAAGAATATTTGAGTGGGTCCCCATTTCCAACTTCAGGGGATCTTCCCAGCTCAGACACAGATAGAAAGAGCCCTTGTTTCCTGCATTGGCAGGCAGTCTTAACCACTTAGCCACCAGGGAAGCTGGCCCTTCTTTTAAAAAATGGGTTGTTATGGGAAAGAATTAACAATATTTTAAAATGTCGCTTTCAACAAATCCAAGGGAGAGATCAATGCAGACCAAACAGCCCATATCTCTTCCATTTGAGAATCTCCATCTTAGAGCATACACAAAAATGTATTCTAGTTTCTCTTGTTCATATTACTGCTACTTTAGCATTCTATTTGCTTGGGGTTTCAATATCCATAACCTAGTAAAGCTGACTTTAATAATTTAGATAATGACTTTGTGCAATCAAAATTTTCTGGTCTGCATAATGCAAAGTATATGTTTATTTTGGGGTTTTTATTTGGCTACATTACCACTTTAAAATAAGCATTCCAAGTTGAAAAGACTTTGAAGAGACTTTGTCACAAATGATGAAAACAGGATATATGCCCCCAAATAATCTTTCCTTTCACTATGGTGACATGCAATGTTCATGGCACCTGATGCAAAGTCAGAATCTAATCTATATTTCTGGATGAATGAATGGTGAAAGAAATCATTAAGAATGTATAGAGTTATAGTATTTATAACTCTCTGTGAAATAAGCATAAGGTATATCCATTGGGCAGGTACTTCCTCACAAAAATTTAACATAAACATATGAAATTACCCTTAAATTTACCCACATTTAATGTATGGAGAAATAGTAAGACATATTGGTGCC
This sequence comes from Bubalus bubalis, assembly GCF_019923935.1. Lineage (NCBI taxonomy): Eukaryota > Metazoa > Chordata > Mammalia > Artiodactyla > Bovidae > Bubalus > Bubalus bubalis. Next base: position 21,223,416 of record NC_059165.1, on the reverse strand, counting down.
CAGAGGAAACCCTTGCTTTAGGAAAAGAAATAAAAGGAGCTGGGATCCCTTGTGCTATATCTGTGAAATTTTGAATATTTTTAAGGCACTCCTTGAAACAACAAAAGCAGCTCAGCTGAACAAGCTAATACATATTTCTCAATGACCTTCTTTCTAGTTAAAACAGAACAGGAGCATTTTGTTTTTAAGAATGTTGGTTTGCACTCCATTTGGATTTTCTCTAAATTCTCAGAAGGGTTCTACTACCATAGTCCATTTGGCTTAGGTCAAATACTATGACTCACTAAGGGAACAGTTCAGAAAAGGTTAATAATTATAAAAACAATTTCTCTTTAAAAGAGCATCTAGACCTGGCATTGTTAATAGAATCTGAATTAACTGATAATTTCTAACTACTCCTGGGCTCTAGGAACAACGGCCTTTCCCTCCAAGTTTTAGGCCTTAAAATTAGGTGCAACTTTCTCATTCCCTGTTAATATTGACATCCAACAGTATCCATTTGCCAGTGAAATACTGACTCACCAAAACTTGCTTTACTTCAAAGGTAGAATACATCTACTCCACCTTGTACAATCAAGTTTGCAGAGCCTATGTGGTGCCTTCCCTCTAGGTGGAAATTACAAAGGAGCACACCTTCCCTCAAACAATTTATATCTTAGAGCTGCTTATGACTGGAAGCCAAGTGAGGAGCCCACACAAGGACTGAAAGGCGAAAGGGACTCCAGTAACCTATGTCAACAGCTGAGAAAGTCTTAAGATAAAAAGTGAAACTTCAAATAGGTTCTGGTCCAGTATTCCTTGCTACTTATTTCTCACAAAACTCCGTGTGGTGATTATTTATGTGACATGAAATGACCACAAAATCTCTGTGGTTTTAAAAAATAATTATGTGCTTCTCATACATGACTTGCGTTCCTGTCGTTCTGCTTTATTTCAGCACTGGGTTCAGAGAGCAGTCTTCGTGCCCTCAGGGTGATGGCACAGCTTCTGTCTGAAGTATTGCCTGTCCTTACCGCAGAGATAACGTTGAGTCCTGCAATGGCTCTGAAACCTCTGCCAAGAAGTGACTCGTCACTTCCATTCACATTACACTAGCTAATGCCAGTCACATGGCAATGCCTTAGTGGGCACTGCAGGTCTGTGCAGGCCTCCTCCAGGGAGGGAGTCCGCAGGGAGAAATGCTGAAAACAGTGAAATGTGTTTCAGTCTTCCACATTAAGTCAAAGTAATCTCCACTCTTAATGCACAAGGTAGAGGAGGCCTGGAATTGTTTTAGTCAATTCTATTTCATGGGTAATAGAAGAAAGGAGAGGTGGTAGGTATTGGGCACCTCCCAGGCTAAGTGCTTTACATAATTACTCCATAGAATCATCTCAACACAGGGAGGGATAGCATCTGCAGCCTGATTTTACAGAGATAAAAAACTATGCTAAGTCAGACTTTATTTTTTGGAGGCTACAAAATCACTGCAGATGGTGACTGCAGCCATGAAATTAAAAGACACTTACTCCTTGGAAGGAAAGTTATGACCAACCTAGATAGCATATTCAAAAGCAGAGACATTACTTTGCCAACAAAGGTCCATCTAGTCAAGGCTATGGTTTTTCCTGTGGTCAGTATGGATGTGAGAGTTGGGCTGTGAAGAAGGCTGAGCACCAAAGAATTGATGCTTTTGAACTGTGGTGTTGGAGAAGACTCTTGAGAGTCCCTTGGACTGCAAGAAGATCCAACCAGTCCATTCTGAAGGAGATCGGCCCTGGGATTTCTTTGGAAGGAATGATGCTAAAGTTGAAACTCCAGTACTTTGGCCACCTCATGCGAAGAGTTGACTCATTGGAAAAGACTCTGATACTGGGAGGGATTGGGGGCAGGAGGAGCAGGGGATGACAGAGGATGAGATGGCTGGATGGTATCACTGACTCGATGGACGTGAGTCTGAGTGAACTCCGGGAGTTGGTGATGGACAGGGAGGCCTGGCGTGCTGCGATTCATGGGGTCGCAAAGAGTCGGACACGACTGAGTGACTGAACTGAACTGAACTGAATGAGTAATATTGTTATGGTAAAGGCCATACATTACCAGATTGCAGATGAATTTGACCCTTTAAATCAGGTATACAGACAGCCATCTTTGCCATCAAAAATATTCATTAAGAACTCATCTGTGTGTGACAGAAACTGTGTAGATATAACCCCTTTACAACTGACACTTTGCACACACATACTTTAAAAGACGACAGAACAAACCATGGATACAATGCCCGAGTCAATGGGGAAAAGTTCACACTCTATAAAACAGTTAAGCATTTATCAAATGTATGCAGAGAGAATAAGAATAGAAAATTAGGGGAAAATTCATTTAAGCCACCATCACTTTAAAGTTCTGTATCACTATGAGAAAAAGGTAGGTGAAATCTCTATGATAACTCATGATTTCTTATTATTTTTACTAGCACAACAAAAGGGAAAGGAGTGTCATTTACGTCCTCAATTATCCTTGTTCTGAGAATCCGAAAATAGCCATATGCAGGCTGATGCCCCCAAACGGCTTGGTAATTAAGCATGCATGTCTCTGTATTTTACATTTTTTTACAGTAGAATGAATATATTTTTTAAAAAATACTATAGGGATTCTCCCTCAGTAATGCTGCTGCTGCTACTGCTGCTAAGTCACTTCAGTCATGTCCGACTCGGTGCGACCCCATAGACGGCAGCCCACCAGCCTCCGCAGTCTCTGGGATTCTCCAGGCAAGAACACTGGGGTGGGTTGCCATTTCCTTCTCCAATGCGTGAAAGTGAAGTCGCTCAGTCATGTCCGACCCTCAGTGACTCCATGGACTGCAGCCTTCCAGCCTCCTCCATCCATGGGATTTTCCAGGCAAGAGGGAGTGGGGTGCCGTTGCCTTCTCCGTCAGTAATGCTAATAATCACTGACAAATATTTTCACTTTTATTCTCTCTAGTTTCTCCCATCTTCACCATTTTTCTATGCATCATTCAGTCTACTCTTCCAGACCTCACTTATCCATACAATGCTATAACATTTCTGGAATCCTGTTTATTGCTTATACATTTTGACTATCACATCCACATGTTTAATCGCAGCCTGACTAGTCTCACTCTTCCAGCTTTAGTGTCACGAGCATTACCTAAAGCACTTGCATGAAGAAAAAAATTCAAAAAGAAAATTCCCTCTTGCATCCTTCCCCATTCTAATACAATATATTCAGTATAGAAAGGGGCCTAGGAATCAGCAGTTTAAATCAAGCCTCTCCTGCTGCAGGCTGGGGAAATCTGATGACCTCATGGGCCACAGGAAGAAAGCTGTACACTGCCCCTCCACATACTACTACATTTCTATGGATATTTCCAAAGATGCCCTGTATCAAATTTTATTATCTTAGGCTAGAATTTATTTTCACTCCAAACTGTAGGAATAAATCACTGAAACCTCTTCTAAATTATGCATTTTCAGGTTATTGTGACCCCTGGAGCTGTGAGAATGTGCATATTCAAGGTGAATTTTCAGACTCAAAACTGAAGAAAAAAATTCTGCCTGCTGATTATGAAGAACATCAGCTTATGGAAAAACAGTGAAAATACTCATGGAAATTGAGGACAACATCAAACAGTCTCAGATTGCAATTAAAAGTTCTGATTTGGTCAATATATAACAAAAAATTTGACATAATTTCTGCTCAGGAAAGTAAAAAACTGTTATAATGATCCCAATGTGTTTATTTTCAAAACAAACAACAATGTGGCCCTAACATGAGCTTCCCTGGTGGCTCAGTTGGTAAAGAATCTGCCTGCAATTCAGGAGACTTGGGTTCAATCCCTGGGTCAGGAAGATCCCTGGTGAAGGGAATGGCTACCAACTCCAGTATTCTTGCCTAGAAAATTCCAAGGACAAAGGAGCAGGGTGGGCCACAGTCCATGGGGTTGCAAAGAGTTAGACACTCAGTTCAGTTCAGTTCAGTTGCTCAGTCATGTCCCACTCTTTGCGACCCCATGAATGGAAGCACGCCATGCCTTCCTGTCCATCACCAACTCCCGAGGTTTACCCAAACTCATGTCCATCAAGTCGGTGATGCCATCCAGCCATCTCATCCTCTGTCGTCCCCTTCTCCTCCTGCCCCCAATCCCTCCCAGCATCACAGTCTTTTCCAATGAGTCAACTCTTCGCATGAGGTGGCCAAAGTACTGGAGTTTCAGCTTTAGCATCATTCCTTCCAAAGAACACCCAGGGCTGATCTCCTTCAGAATGGACTGGTTGGATCTCCTTGCAGTCCAAAGGACTCTCAAGAGTCTTCTCCAACACCACAGTTCAAAAGCATCAATTCTTCGGTGCTCAGCTTTCTTCACAGTTCAACTCTCACATCCATACATGACTACGGGAAAAACTATAACCTTGACTAGATGGACCTTTTGGCAAAGTAATGTCTTTGCTTTTGAATATGCTATCTAGGTTGGTCATTACTTTTCTTCCAAGGAGTAAGCATCTTTTAATTTCATGGCTTCAATCACCATCTGCACTACTGAACAACTAACATACACACACATACAAGGGAATGAAAATCTTCCCAAGCACATCTCCCATGCACTCTACCTCAAGTTGAGCTTGGCCACCATGGACAGTCCCTTGAGCCTGCCTTGGTTCCATGTGCTTTCTCCCTTTCTGACTATCCCCTTACTTTAGCATGTTCAAGTCAGGATTATCCTTTAAAACTCGGTTCCAATGCCATTAACTCCATTATTTCCTCAACATATCTCCAGCCAGAAATAGCCAATTCTTCCAATTTACTCTGGTACTTTTTGTCTGCTCTGCCATGATTACTCAGTTTTACCTTTAACTATAATTATTTCAGTTCACAAATACTTTCTAACTATGAAGCCAGAGGGGAAGATTTATCTTTATATTACCTAGAATGCTCCATTTCAGTTTAGTTCAGTCGCTCATTTGTGTCCAACTCTTTGTGACCCTATGAACTGCAGCATGCCAGGCCTCCCTGTCCATCACCAACTCCCGGAGTCCACCCAAACCCATGTCCATTGAGTCGGTGATGCCATCCAACCATCTTATCCTGTGTCGTCCCCTTCTCCTCCTGCCCTCAATCTTTCCCAGCATCAGGGTCTTTTCTAATGAGTCAGCTCTTTGCATCAGGTGGCCAAAGTATTGGAATTTCAGCTTCAACATCAGCCCTTCCAGTGAACTCCCAGGGCTGATCTCCTTTAGGATGAACTGGTTGGATCTCCTTGCAGTCCAAGGGACTCTCAAGAGTCTTCTCCAACACCACAGTTCAAAAGCATCAATTCTTCGGCGCTCAGCCTTCTTCACAGTCCAACTCTCACATCCATATATGACCACTGGAAAAACAATAGCCTTGACCAAAGGGACCTTTGTTGGCAAAGTAATGTCTCTGCTTTTTAATATTCTGTCTAGGTTGGTCATAACTTTCCTTCCAAGGAGTAAGTGTCTTTTAATTTCATGGCTGCAATCACCATTTGTAGTGATTTTGGAGCCCAAAAAATAAAGTCAGCCACTGTTTCCACTGTTTCCCCATCTATTTGCCACCTGAGGTAAATGTTTCAATGTTTATGAAAAATCAGATCAGCGAGGAAAGAAAGCATACTAAAATAGAACAATCACCAGCAGTTTCTCTAACTGGGTGTAAATGGGACATGGGAAAGAATAGCTTTAAGAAAACATCTTAATAAAAATAAATAACTGTTTGAACTGGTTTAAATCAAATTATCTCAAGCTCAACACTATTGACATTTTGGGACAAATAATTCTTTGTTGTGAGGTGAAATCCTGTGAACTCTAAGACGTTTAGCAAGTGTCTTTGACCTCTACTCAGTCACACCTTCTCCTTCAGTTATGAAAACCCAAAATATTGTCAGACATTGTCAAATGAATGTTGGGGGAACAAAATCACATCTAGTTGAGAACAATTATTTTAAAGTAAAGATGTTTTCTTGGACTACATCAGAAAAGTCTATATGCTAACTTGCTGGCCTAAGAGAATGGAGAAAAAGGCCATGATACTACAGAAACATTCCAACGGGAAAGACAGCATAGGTGCCTTAGAAAAGAATCCTTAAAGAGTAGTTTCAAAGTTACAGGGAGAATGGGAAAGATGACAGAAAAATTGAGATAAGCAACTGCACTGCTTCATGAAAGGGAAAAAGGACAGATAATGAAAAAAATCTATGCTGGAAAGTCTTGTCATCAAACAAGTTTTTGAAATATTTTCTTCAGTTGCTAGAACTGAGGAAGAAATAGGTAATCGCCAGAATTGAACAAGGGTCCATTAAGAGCAGAGAGTGCCATACTGACCTCATTTCCTTTTATTGTCATATATATAAGACGGAAAATATTAAATTTATATTGTAAGAAATTTTATAAGATCTGGCAAGATACCTTTTAGGAAAGGTATTAAAGGGCCTTTAACGGAGCAGGGTGGTTTTTCCAGTAGTCATGTATGGATGTGAGAGTTGGACTGTGAAGAAAGCTGAGCACCAAAGAATTGATGCTTTTGAACTGTGGTGTTGGAGAAGACTCTTGAGAGTCCCTTGGACTGCAAGGAGATCCAACCAGTCCATTCTGAAGGAGATCAGTCCTGGATGTTCTTTGGAAGGACTGATCCTAAAGCTGAAACGCCAGGACTTTGGCCACCTCATGCAAAGAGTTGACTCATTGGAAAAGACTCTGATGCTGGGAGGGATTGGGGGTGGAGGAAAAGGGGACTACAGAGGATGAGATGGCTGGATGGCATCACCAACTCAATGGATGTGAGTTTGAGTGAACTCCAGGAGTTGATGATGGACAGGGAGGCCTGGCGTGCTGCGATTCATGGGGTCGCAAAGAGTCAGACACGTCTGAGTGACTGAACTGAACTGAAATGAACTGAATGGAGCATGAATTAAAGGTCCCTCTACTTAAAAACCTTTCTTCAAAAAAAAGTAAGCATCAGATGAACTAAGAGACTTTCCATCTCCAAGACTGTATAACTGTGGGAATTACACCATACTCAGGTCATGCTCTCTTTTCTGCTTGAGGAAACTCATGGGGAAAAGGTCTTGGCAGGGCAGTCTGAGGACCAGTCAGCAAAAACACACGCCATGAGAGGCTGAAAACAAGGGTGCAGACTCATCTTTTGACTTTACGCTTTAAGAAGACAGAAATAATACCTGTTTAGCTCCTTATTTCTTTGCCATGTCATAGGTGCCCAATAATTATTACTCAAGAAATGAATGTCACAGATATAATTTAATTCTAATTGAGTCTCACTGAAACCTCTTAGACAAGTTAAGAAGAACTTCCTGGATGCTGCTTCTTTTGAAGACACTAGTATAAGAGCAAAACTGCTTTTCTCCAGAGATACCAGCCTGATGCTTTCCTAGCAGATGAGTATGTACTAAATACTATTTATCACTTCCATGCATGCCACTCTACCACCTCAGTATAGCAAAGAAAATAGTTTCCTTCTTTGACACAGAAGAGAAGAAGACTCAAGAACAGACATCCATAACTAATACAGTCTGTTAGCACTCGCTGAGGGTCATGCTTCCATGTCCTCACATTTTTAGGGCAGAGGATGGAGGTGGGAAGCCTGGCATGACAATCAATACCAAAATTACAGCTCCATGGTAAGAAATGCTGTCAACATGGTAATGACTTGTTTAAACATTTATTAAATCACTTCACAACAAATAGTAACACATGAAGTGTTATCCTCACATTTCACAGCGACATCACTCCTAAGCAGAAAAAACGCTAGCCAAACTGTTTTAAAATCTTCATCAAGATATTATGTAGTTAATTTTGAGGGGCTGGATTATTCTTGTTTGTTCACAAACAACCTTTTAATAAATTTGGCAAGCAAATGCAAGCATGGATGCATTATTATTGCTGAAAAAATAAATGTCTAAAAATCAGGAAATTCAATATTGGAATACCCACAACACAATGGTTTTCATCTTCTCTATGCATTTTTCAGCCTTCTATTTCACTTTGACTTTCTGTGATCATGGATTATAATAAAGTTACTATTAATGACAGACTCACAATATCACAATTTAGAACCTATAACTTGTGTGAATACTCAATCTTATGTTTCTTTTTTTCATCCTTTTAAAAATGTTTACTCCAAAGAAAATAACAAAGAAAAGGAATGAGTACTTTTTAAAAATACACTCTTATTGGTCATTTCTAAAACACTACTCGTTCTCTTGGTAAACAGAGATATATTAATCTAATGGTATATGTACATACATATAAATACTTTTTACATAGAATATTGCTGAATTGATTTAGTTACCATTTCAGAATAGGTCAAAGGAAGTTATTGGCAATATAACATTTTTATGTCCATTTATTACTTGAACCATTTATTTTTGTATTAACAAAAAGACCATAAAAGTTCACTGATTTAACAAAGAAATTAAGATCTGTAAAGGTAGTTCCAAGCTAGTGTGACATCTCCATGAAGTTGGAGACCCAAACCCTTCCTTGATGTTTCCTTATCACTCATTAGAAAGTTGCCTGTCTACAGTTAAAGAGGGCTCACCACTATGTCCGCTGTTGCCTCTTTCTGGCATGGGAATGTTGGGGAGTGATGTGGAAAAAAAGAGCATGCTCTTTCTTTAAAAGTACTACTTAAAAGTTGTTCACATCACATCTGCTTCACCAGATCTTTGTTATATAGCCACTAACAACTGCAAGACAGCCTCAATTTTGAATAGACATGTGCCCAGCTATTGTTTGGAGGCTCCATTACTAAAGAAAAAGGAGAAATAGATATTGGGACATCTAATATCTATTTTAAGTATTTGAGCCCAGTTCATTATTATTACTATTGTAAGACACAGAAAATGCTTGGAGTTTCATTAGCCAAGACACCTGATCCCAAACATGATGGAGCAGCCCACCACAGAGAAACACTGAATAGTCTTTTGTTTTAATTTCCTGACAGATTATTCTCAGAGTGGCACATCCTGATCTCAGAGCAAAGGTCTGATGGAACAAAGTCTAGGTGCCCACCATTCATGCTGCAGAGAAATGAGAGCAAGCTACAAAAGGTGGCATGATTCTATGTTGAAGTTAATTCTGGAGAAGAGAATTTCCTTCTCTTTGCTTGACAGAGCATGAATCATGCAGACTGAGAACAAGGGAAGGGATGTGAAGTATGAAAGTTGCTCTGTCCTGTCCAACTCTTTGCGACCCTATGGACTTACAGTCCATGAAATTCTCCAGGGCAAAAAACTGGAGTGGGTAGCCTTTCCCTTCTCCAGCAGATCTTCTCCACCCAGGGATCGAGCCCAGCTCTTCCACATTACAAGTGGATTCTTTACCAGCTGAACCACAAGAGAAGCCCATATAAATGATCAAAATCCACCTCTCTCTGCACTCTTGAGTGTGTGATAGCTGAAGTAAGATACCTGATTGGTGGTTGATGAGATGGTGTCTACATGGTCTGATTCCCAGTTTGGTCCTTTTTACATTGCACAAAAGTGCCTTCAATATGGCAAGCTGTATAAATAGAAAAACAATGAGAATGCTCAACAATTCATAAGGGGAAAAGAAAGAGTAAAAATCCAGTGAACTCATCAGGTATTTTTATTCACACAAATGCTTATACTTCTCCATATGTAAGTTCCCTAAGGACAGGATAGTTATATTTTATTTACTGCTGTTCCTATCACATGGGCTTCTCTGGTGACTCAGTGGTAGAGAATTTGCTTGTCAATACAGGAGACCCAGGTTCAATGCCTGGATCAGGAAGATCCCCTGGAGAAGGAAATGGTAACCTGCTCCAGTATTCTTGCCTGGAGAATCCCATGGACAGAGGAGCCTGTGGGCTACAGTCCACTGGGTCACAAAAAAGTCAGATATGACTTAGTGACTAAACAATAAAACATTTCCACCACATAGTAGGCACTAAATAAATATTTATGGAATTAATGAACAGAATAGTCCTGTACAGCCCCCAGTCTCAACCTGAAGCTCCAGACTCTGAAAACCTTGTTCTTATACTGGCTGTTCTTGAAGCAGCTCTCCCTGGAACCAGGGGAGCAGCGTGCAAGAGCCTCAGCCATTGTACCACCTCCTAATGATCCCTCTGTAACAAGGGTATAGCTGGTCCTTCTTTTCCATATGAGCAGTATGAAGCCATCTAAGCACAAACTTATGCAATCAGCTCAAAGTTCTTCTCTAGGGAACATTTTTCTTGTACTGTTTAAAGATGTTTTATTTCCCCTGCTGCCTTTTTCTCCCATCTTTTCCCATTTCTCTTTAGAAATCATAATCAGCCTTTTTAATTTACGACACCCATAGATTTAAAAAAACAGAAAATCCCCTAGAAATAATGAGGAACTCAACACTGCAAAATCCTCTTGGTAATTCAGCAGTCCCCTGATCATATACTGTATCCTAACTATCCAATTGTAAAATTCCCAATGCACCAGACAAGTTCACGTTGAACCAGAAAAAGCAATCTGTAGATGCAACCATAGAGCTACCTCTATTCAGGAAAGAAAATGAAAGAGATAAGGGCAAAAATAGAAAAAGACAAGCATTGTGCATTGATACTGCTATTGTAATAATAATTACTCAATACCATTGGTATTTTGCTGTTTACACAATCCCATGGTACACATAATTAAACTGAGGCTCAGTATTTTTAAGTGGGTTGTTTAATATTATGTAACTGATACATCTTGGAACATAGACCCAGACACTGAAATCCTTTGAGTGTAAATGTTATGGTCTTGGTCAATATACTGTGCTACTTTTTAAAAGATCAACATGAATTCTGGAATCATAAAAGAGTTTAACATCTTCTGCAAGTTCAGAGGATCCATTGAATATAACAATGGTTTAAAACCACGCTATTGTAGCCTGGTAATTTATCTTGATCACTTCAGACATGTGTTACTAGTTATTTATTAATAATAATAAGGTGTTATAGTTTAGGAGTGGCTACTTTTTAATAATTTAGAGCAGATATACCTGTCCTGCACTCTCACTCATTTATACTGCAATATGCTTTTTTTGGGTGGATGCAGAATCTGTGCAATAATCACTATCAGGCCAGGATACGCACAGAACCTTACTATCACCAATGCGAGCGGGCCTTAAAGGGGCGAGGGGAGCATTTTTGCACGTATCATCTGAGAATCTCTGGTTCAAAATAAGAAACCTGCGACTACAGACTTTATTTTCATTTTATTTCACTGACCACAATGCAAACTTGTGCCACTCAATCATTAGAGGCAACAAAAAAGATCTGGAGCTGGAAGAGATCTGGGGCCATTACTGGAAAAAAAACCAAAGATTATCATCTCTGTATATAAATGCCAGCATATTGCCTTTGGCAACATCCATTATTATGACTAAAGGAGTATGGAAAACTTGGAAACATTTCAAAGAACAGGGCTCACCACCCATTAGCCAGAACAAATGTTATTTCTCTGAGATTGTCTATGTTCTACATTATGTAATTTTAATGGATTGCTCCTCCCCTCAGTGTTCTGTGCACATACTCAACAATAGTTCTTTCTCTGTAATTATTCATTGCATTTTTGTCTTTTCCCCAAATGTAAAAACTCCTCAAGGGCAGGAAATGTTTTATTCATCTTTATCCATCCATAATAGATGCTCAGAAATGTCGATTTAATAAAAATGGTTGATTAGGATTGGAAAGTAGAACCTGTGTTTTTAAAAAAGAAAGTAGTAGGAATTTCTTAATCTGAGGAGAGGTCACAGTGAGACTACTTAATGAATGATTGGTAAGGCAGTTACAGACAGTGATTAAACTTCTGCTAGGATGAACTAGTTCATAAGCGGCTTCAAAAGACTTGGAGTTTTACTCAGAATCTCACGGAAAACCCCTGGAAGATTTTACACAGGGTATTAATATGGCTAACATGTTGAAAATAATTGTAGGGGTACAAAGGCAAAAATGGAGACCAGGTAGAAGGAGGTTATAGCAGTAACTCAGGCAAGAGATTATGTTGGCTTTAAGGATGGTAGTTGTGAAAGGTGATCAATTTCTAGATTTTTACTGTATGTATAAAGTAGTCAACAGAAACTCCATATAGCTTGGTTTCAAAAAGAGATCAAAGATGAATACAAAGTTTTTGGCTAAACTAACAAGAAGGATGGAATTCTTCAAGCACTGAGACTAGATCATATTCCAAAGGGAAGGAATATAGATAAAAAAGCAAAAATGTATAGCTTGATATGTAGGAGCTATCAAGCACCCTGATATTCAGGAGTGGCCAGAGAGGTAGAACTAACATCAAGAGAGCACTATTCTTGAAATCATGTAAAGGAAGGTCTCAGTGACCTGTTTTTAAAAATCTGTCAAATGAGATGTCGTTGTTCAGTTGCTAAGCCATGTCCAACTCTGCAACCCCATGGACTGCAGCATGCCAGGCTTCCCTGCCTTCACTATCTCCCAGAGTTTGCTCAAACCCATGTCTATTTAGTCAGTGATGTTATCTAACCATCTCATCCTCTGCCACCCTCCTCTTCTCTTGCCCTCAATCTTTCCCAGCAATCTTTTCCAATGAGTTGGCTCTTCACATCACGTGGCCAAATTATTAAAGTTTCAGCTTCAGTATCAGTCCCTCCAGTGAAGGGTTGTTTTCATTTAGAATTGACAGGTTTGATCTCCTTGCAGTCCAAAGGATGTCCAAGAGTCTTCTCCAGCACCACAATTCAAAAACATCAGTTCTTCAGCAGAGCCTCCTATCCTCATCCATCAGAGGATCAGATGGATCAGATGGATCATCAGACAGAACTAAAAACTATAATCTCACAGCTACAAAACAAAACCCACAATCTCAGAAAGCTAACCAAATAAGATGAGAATTCAGCAAAATGGCAAACATTGGTAAACTTAGTAAGAGTTACATGTGATGGAGACATGGGATTAGAATCCTACTGATATTGGAACAAAAGAGGGTGTGAAGGAGGAAACAGAACAGGCTCTATCTTGAAAGCAGGACTCCATCTCTGGCTGCACTGTGGACTTGGAGCTATATGCCCGGTATCTATGGAAACAATATACCAACTGGAAAACCAGGCCCCAGAAGGATGAGCCCCAGGGCTCTCCATTGCCTAAAAGAATACCCTAATTATCTGTGCAACCTAATAGCATCATACATTCTATTATGCTTATTGGGGTATGACCACAGGCCTATTGATAATTGTCCACTCTTAACTACCTAGGCTTAAGGCAAATGAATCACGGGTTAATTTTGATTGTATCTTTCTTTTCCTTTATTCAGACTACTTTCAGGGAATTTGGAGAGGTGGGTTTGGGCACATACACTTAGGGTATATAAGGTTTTCACAAAAAGTGGTTGGGGTCCTTGGCTAAGAGGAGACTCTGCCTTGGGCCCTCTGGTGTAACAAACTACACTCCACTATCTGCATTGTCCTTCTGAGTTAGTTTGTTTCCCAGAATGTGTGGCTACTACAGGTGGAAGGAGAGGATCTAGATATAGTGGGTACCCATAACTTTTTTGTAAAAATTTTTATTGAAATACATTTGATTTACAGTGTTGTCGCTAGCCTCAGGTGTACTGCAAAGTGATTCATTTATGCATATATAGTATTTTTCATTATAGATTATTGGGCTTCCCTTGTGATTCACCTGGTAAAGAATTCACCTGAAGTGTGGGAGACCTGGGTTCACTTCCTAGGTTGGGAAGATCCCCTGGAGAAGGGAAGGGTGACCCACTCCAGTATTCTGGCCTGGAGAATGCCATGGACTGTATAGTCCATGGGGTCACAAAGAGTCAGACATGAATCTTTAATAAGTATAATATAATACAGATTATTACAAGATACTGAATATAGGTCCCTGTGACATACACTGGGTCCTTGTTGGCTATCTATTTTATACATAGTAGTGTGTAAATTTCAGTCCCAAACTCTTAATTAATCCCTCCTCCTCCTTCCCTCCTTCGTAACCATAAGTTGGTTTTCTATGTCTGTGAGACTATTTCTGGTTTGCTAGAAAGTTCATTTGTATCACTTTTTACATTCCACATATAAGCAATATCATATGATATCTGTCTTTGTCTGGCTTACTTCACTTAGTATGATAATTTCTAGTTCCATCCATAATGGAATAATGCAAATGGCATTAATTCATTCTTTTTTATGGCTGAGTAATATTCCATTGTGTATATATACCATATCCTCTTTATCCATTCATCTGTTGATGAAGACTTAGGTTGCTTCCATGTCTTAGCTATTGTAAATAGTGCTGGTGTGGACACTGCAGTGCATGTATCTTTCAGAATTATAGTTTTCTCCAGGTAATGCCCAGGAGTGAGATCACAGGATCATATGATGACTCTACTTTATGTTTTTCAAAAAATTTCCATACTTTTCTCCACAATTTACAGTCCCACAAACAGTGTACGAGGATTTCTTTTTCTGCACACCTTCTCCAACATTTATTATGTATAGATGTTTTTGAAAATGACCATTCTTACTAGTGTAAGGTGATAACTGATTGATAGCTTTGATTCACATTTCTCTGGAAGAAGCACAAGCTGGAATCAAGATTGCTGGGAGAAATATCAATAACCTCAGATATGCAGATGACACCCCCTTTATGGCAGAAAGTGAAGAAGAACTAAAGAGCCTTTTGATAAAGTGAAAGAAAAGAGTGAAAAAGCTGGCTTAAAGCTCAAAATTCAGAAAACTAAGCTCATGGTATCCGGTCCTATCACTTCATGGCAAATAGATGGGGAAACAGGGGAAACAGTGGCTGACTTTATTTTTTGGGCTCCAAAGTCACTGCAGATGGTGATTGCAGCCATGAACTTAAAAGATGCTTGCTCCTTGGAAGGAAAGTTATGACCAATCTAGATAACATATTAAAAAGCAGAGACATTTCTTTGCCAACAAAGGTCCCTCTAGTCAAGGCTATAGTTTTTCCAGTAGTCATGTATGGAAGTGAGAATTGGATTGTGAAGAAAGCTGAGTGCCAAAGAATTGATGCTTTTGAACTGTGCTGTTGGAGAAGACTCTTGAGAGTCCCTTGGACTGCAAGGAGATCCAACCAGTCCATCCTAAAGGAGATCAGTCCTGGGTATTCATTGGAAGGATTGATGTTGAAGCTGAAACTCCAGTACTTTGGCCACCTGATGCAAAGAGGTAACTCCTTTGAAAAGACCCGGATGCTGGGAAAGATTGAAGGCAGGAGGAGAAGGGGACGACAGAGGATGAGATGGCTGGATGGCATCACTGACTCAATGGACATGAGTTTGGCTAAACTCCACGAGTTCGTGATGGACAGGGAGGCCTGGCGTGCTCTGGTTCATGGGGTTGCAAAGAGTCAGAAATGACTGAGCAACTGAACTGAACTGAATAATTAGTGATGTCGTGCATATTTTTCATATGCCTGTTGGCCATCTGTATATCTTTTTGGAGAAATGTTTATTTAGGACTGCCCATTTTTTGATTGAGTTGTTCATTTTCTGTTATTGAGCTTTATGAATTGTTTGTATATTTTGAAAATTGATACCTTATTGGTCACATCAGTTGCCAATATGTGCTCCCCATGCCATAGGTTGCCTTTTCATTTTGTTTATGGCTACTTTGCTGTGCAAATCTTCAAGTTTAATTAGGTCCCATTTGTTTATTTTTGTTTTTATGTCCATTACTGTAGGATATAGATCCAAAAAGACATTGCTGTGATTTATGTCAAAAAGTATTCTGCCTGGTTTCCTCTAGGAGTTTTCTAGTATCCCATTTTATATTTAGGTCTTCAATCCATTTTGAGTTTATATTTGCGTATGGTGCTAGAGAATTTTCTAATTTCATTCTCCTACATGCAGTTGTCCCATTTTCCCAGTAGCATTTGTTAAAGGGTCTATCTTTTCTCCATTCTATATACTTGCCTTTTTGTTGCAAATTAATGGACCAGACTGTGTGGGTGAATTTCTGGGCTTTCTCTTCTGTTCCATCGATCTGTACATCTGTTTTTGTGCCATTACTGTATTGTTTTCATGACTGTGGCTTTGTATGCTAGTCTGAAGTCGGGAAGCCTGATTCCTCCAGCTCGATTATTTTTTTCTCAGGATTGCTTTGGCTATTCAGGGTGTTTTTTTGTTTCCACACAAATTTTAAAATCTTTTGTTCTAGTTTTGTGAAAAATATCATTGGTAATTTGATAGAGAGTGCAATGAATCTTTGGGTAGCAATTGCATTGATTGCTTCGGGTAGTACAGCTATTTTAACAATACTGAGTCTTCTAATCCAAGAATATGGTATATCTTTCCGTTTGTTTGTATCATCTTCTATTTCTTTCATCAGCAACTTAAAGCTTTCAGAGTACAAGTCTGTTGCCTCCTATACAGGTTTATTCCTAAGTATTATATTCTTTTTGATTCAGTTGTAAGGGGATAGTTTCCTTAATTTCTCTTTGGAATCTTCCATTGTTAGTGTATAGAAAGAAATGCAACAGATTTCTGTGTATTAATTTTGTATCCTCCAACTTTACTAAATTCATTGATGAGGTCTAGTAGTTTTCTGGTGGCATCTTTAGGATTCCTATGTACAGTATCATGCCATCTGCAAACACTGAGAGTTTTACTACTTCCTTTTCAATTTGGACTCTCTTTCTTTTCCTTCTCTGATTAACATTACTAGGATTTCCAAAACTATGTTGAATAAAAGTGGCAAGTGTGGGCATCCTTGTCTTGTTGCTGAGTTTAAAGACAATGCTTCCAGCATGTCACTGTTGAGTATGATGCTAGCTTTGGGGTTGTCATCTGTCTGTGTGCTCACTCAGTCGTCTGACTCTGCAACCCCATGGACTGTAGCCCACCAGACTCTTCTGCCCATGGAATTTTCTAGGCAAGAATACTGGAGTTGTATTTCCTATACCATGGGCTCTTCTAGGCCCAGGGACTGAACGCACATCTTGTGTCTCCTGCATTGGCAGGCAGATTGTTTACTACTGCATCACCTGGGAAGCCCCAAGGGCTTTTCATATATGGCTTTTATTATGTTAAGGTATGTTCCCTCTATGCTCACTTTTTGGAGAGTATTTTTCATAAATGGATCTTAAATTTTTGGATGCCAACATCCATAAATATATGTTAAATTGATAAATCAATTTATCAATTTTCCTACATCTATTGAAATAACCCTGTGGCTTTTATTCTTCAATTCATTAATTGGTGTATGACATTGATTTGTGGATTCTGAAAACTCCTTGCACCTTCAGGGATAAATCCTTTTTGATCATCGTGTATAATCATCTAATGTATTGTTCGAGTTAGTTTGCTAGTATATTGTTGAGGATTTTTGCATCTATGTTCATCAGTGCTATTGGCCAGCACTTTTTGTGATATCACAGCTATTTTGTGATATCTTTGTCTGATTTTGGTATCGGGAAAAGATGATATCATATAATGAATTCTGAAGTGTTCTTTCCTCTGAAATTTTTTGGGATAGTTTCAGAAGTATTAGTGTTAACTTATCTCTGAGTGTTTGGTAGAATTCCCCTGTGAGGCCATCTGGTCCTGGACTTTTGTTTGCTGAGAGTTTTTTAATGACTGATTCATTTTCATTACTGGTAAGTGGTCTGTTCATATTTTCTATTTCTTCTTGGTTCAGTCTTAGGAGATGGTATATTACTGTTTTTCTTAGAGCAGAAATTTTATATTTTAATAAGGTCAGAGAATAAGCCTTTCTTTTGTAGACTGTGCCTTTGATGTTGCATCTAAAAAGTCATCAAACTCAAGATCATCTGGATTTTCTACGTTATCTTCTAGGAAGCTACAGTTTTGTGTTTTACATTTAAGTCTGTGATCTATTTTGAGTTTTGTGAAGGATGTAAGGTCTGCATCTACATTCATTTTTTTCTGCACATAGATATCCAGTTGTTCCAGCATCATTTGTTGAAAAGATTTTTCTTCTCAAATATATTAATATTGTCCTTGCTCCTTTGTCAAAGATCAAGTGACTCTATTTTTTGAGGTCTATTTCTTAATATTTCTATTCTGAAATGGCCATGAAATTTAAAGTGAAATGAGTAAGCATAAACTTCCCCAGACAAGTTCAGCTCCTTAGGTATAGGTACAAAGTAGGCAAAGTTTAAAACCACTATGCCACTTGTAGGGGCTTCCCAAGTGGTGCTTGTGGTAAAGAATCCTCCTGCTAGTATAGGAGAAATAAGAGATGTGAGTTTGATTTCTTGGCTGGGAAGATCCCCTGGAAGAGGAAATGGCAACACACTCCAGTATTGTCTAGAAAATTCTGTGGACAGAGGAGCCTTGGGGGGCTACAGTCCATGGGGTGGCAAAGAGTCAGACATGACTGAGCAGATACACACATGCCACTTATAAGCTGTGTGATCCTGAAAGACTTAGATTCTCCAAGCTTCTGTTTTCTCATTTATTTTCACAGGTGTGTTGTAAGACTCAAATGAGATAGTATATGTATACTGCAGTGATTAAGAGCTCAAACACTAGATTTAGTCTGATTGGGCTTAAATCCTGACTCCTGTGTTAGTGATAGAGAGAAAGAAAAGGAAAACAAGGGCATATGCAAAGTAATGTTTATAAATACTAACCATGGGATGTTGAATACGGAGGGAGGTGAGAATATGAAATGGGGTAAGGGAGGACAGTGAAAATGTGACTGTATCAGTTGGGATGTTTTGTTTTCGGCTGGAAAGATAGGAAGGAGGTGGTCAGAAAATAGAATACCTAAAACTGATATTATGATAGGAATGTACTAATTGACATGACCTTGGAAATCAATGTCTGATGTAAGGTAGAGAAATAGATTTATGAAGAAGAGGTAAAGAGGCTGAAAGTCTGAGTATCATCTCTGTGGACACTGAAAACACTAAGAAGTATGACATAGGGTAGTGTTGATAAGGATGAAAACCAAGGTTAAAATATTCAGGAATCAGAGGTTTCTATAAATGACTGCAAAAAAAAAAAAGCAGGGAAGTGTGGATAATTTCATGGCTGGAGCTTCAAAGATAGGAGGAATTAAGAAGGAATGAAAGAATAAGAAGCAAGGAAGAAAATATGTTACTTGGAAGCGTAGTAGTACAGAAGGTGTGAAGGGAAAAGAAACAGCTCCCACTTGATACAGGGCAGAGCATGTTTAAACCATCCAGTGTCTTAAAATCCTCTGGAGAAGGAAATGACAACCCGCTCCAGGTTTCTTGCCTGGAGACTCCCATGGACAGAGGAGCCTGGAGGGCTATAGTACATGGGGTCGCAAGAGTCGGACACTACTTAATGACTAAATGACCACCAGTTTCTTAACACTAAAAAGTCTTATTCTTAGATTATAAACTAGCTTCTCAACTCTGCCACACTCTATAGGAAAGCAGTCAGCATAATCATCCACCTTTATGGATGGATGATCCACACTACATCCTTATAAGAGTCTGGCAACCCAATCAGTGTTCTTGCCTGGAGAATCCCACAGACAGAGGAGCCTGGTGGGCTCCAGTCCATGGGATTGCAGAGTAGAACAAGACTGAGTTGTATGCAAGTCAAGAAGCAAGAGTTAGAACTGGACATGGAACAACAGACTGGTTCCAACTTAGGAAAAGAGTACATCAAGGCTGTATACTATCACTGTGCTTATTTAACTTATATGCAGAATACATATATGCAAAATGCTGGGCTGGAAGAAGCACAAGTTGGAATCAAGATTGCCAGGAGAAATATCAATAACCTCAGATATGCAGATAATACCACCTTTATGGCAGAAAGTGAAGAAGAACTAAAGAGTCTCTTGATGAAAGTGAAAGAGAAGAATGAAAAAGTTGGCTTAAAACTCAACATTCAGAAAACGAAGATCATGGCATCTGGTCCCATCACTTCATGGGAAATAGATGGGGAAACAGTGGAAACAGTGAGGGACTTTATTTTGGGGGCTCCAAAATCACTGCAGATGGTGACTGCAGCCATGAAATAAAAAGATGTTTACTCCTTGGGAGAAAAGTTATGACCAACCTAGACAGCACATTAAAAAGCAGAGACATTACTTTGCCAACAAAGGTCTGTCTAGTGAAAGCTATGGTTTTTCCAGAGTCTTGAATGGATGTGAGAGTTGAACTATAAAGAAAGCTGAGCACCAAAGAATTGATGTTTTTGAACTGTGGTGTTGGAGAAGACTCTTGAGAGTCCCTTGGACTGCAAGGAGATACAACCAGTCCATCCTAAAAGAAATCAACCCTGAATATTCATTGGAAGCACTGATGCTGAAGCTGAAACTCCAATACTTTGGTTACCTGATGTGAAGAACTGACTCATTGGAAAAGACCCTGATGCTGGGAAAGATTGAAGGCAGGAGGAGAAGGGGACAACAGAGGATGAGATGGTTGGATGGCATCACGGATTCGATGGACATGGGTTTGAGTAAGCTCTAGGAATTGGTGATGGACAGGGAAGCCTGGTCAGCCCACTGCAGTGTTCTTGCCTGGAGAAACCCAGGGACTGGGGAGCCTGGTGGGCTGCCGTCTCTGGGGTCGCACAGAGTCGGACACGACTGAAGCAACTTAGCAGCAACAGCAGCCGGGAAGACTGATGTGCTGCAGTCCATGGGGTCAGAAAAAGTTGGACAGGACTGAGTAACTGAATTGAACTGAACTGAGCAACTAACACTTAGACATGATTACCCTGAGAAAAAATTGTTCTCAATATTAGCATGATCAGAGTTAAAAAAAAAAAGTCAATTTAACAATATCCTAATCATTTACAGCCTTGACGTACTCCTTTTCCTATTTGGAACCAGTCTGTTGTTTCAGTCCAGTTCTAACTGTTGCTTCCTGGAAGAAGCATAAGCTGGAATCAAGATTGCCGGGAGAAATATCAATAACCTCAGATATGCAGATGACACCACCCTTATGGAAGAAAGTGAAGAGGAACTAAAAAGCCTCTTGATGAAAGTGAAAGAGGAGAGAAAAAAAAAAGTTGGCTTAAAGCTCAACAGTCTGAAAACGAAGATCATGGCATCTGGTCCCATCACTTTATGGGAAATAGATGGGGAAACAGTAGAAACAGTGTCAGACTTTATTTTTTTGGGCTCCAAAATTACTGCAGATGGTGACTGCAGCCATGGAATTAAAAGATGCTTACTCCTTGGAAGAAAAGTTATGACCAAGATAGCATATTGAAAAGCAGAGACATTTGCCAACAAAGGTCCATCTAGTCAAGGCTATGGTTTTTCCAGTGGTCATGTATGGATGTGAGAGTTGGACTGTGAAGAAAGCTGAGCATGGAAGAATTGATGCTTTTAAACTGTGGTGTTGGAGAAGACTTCTGAGAGTCCCATGGACTGCAAGGAGATCCAACCAGTACATTCTGAAGATCAACCCTGGGTATTCTTTGGAAGGAATGATGCTAAATCTAAAACTCCAGTACTTTGGCCACCTCATGAGAAGAGTTGACTCATTGGAAAAGACTGATGCTGGGAAGGATTGGGGGCAGGAGGAAAAGAGGACAACAGAGGATGAGATGGCTGGATGGCATCACCGATTCGATGGATGTGAGTTTGATGAACTCCGGGAGTTGGTGATGGATAGGGAGGCCTGGCATGCTCCTATTCATGGGATCGCAAAAAGTTGGACATGACTGAGCAACTGAACTAAGCATTTACAGCTTAGTTAGGTAAAAGCATTTAGAATACATAGTTGTTGAATTGCGCCTTTAAAACAATTGCTCTTTCTATAACACAAGCATTTTAAATAAAATTGAATTTCAGGGATCTAATACACACCCACAAAGACATTAATTCCACATCTCTTCCAAAATTAGTGTGGGTTATTACGGATATGAGTTTGAGCAAACTCTGGGAGATGGTGAAGGATGGGGAAGCCTAGCGTGCTGCAGTCCACAGGGTTGCAAAAAATCAGGCATAACTTAGCAACTGAATAACAACAAATTAAGCAATCCTATAGTTACCATATCTTAGAAAGGTCTCAGAGAAACTAAGAAACTGTGAATCATACTTTTTTAAAAATCAGATTTAAAGCAAAATATCCATTACAAAAAAAAATTTTATCACAATTTTAAATAAAGACAAGACACAACCCTCCACTTGCATGATCCTTTCCCCACTATCCTCAGAACCAGTCCAATAATGTTTTATATACAAAAAGAGGTACTGGCCTAAAGGTCAGTTTGCCTATGCAATTTTTAAAAATATGGCACAAAAATAAGATTCAATTTGATTACTGAGTTTTGATACTTTCTTAAATTTTGTACTGGAGGTTACTCCAGTCTGTCAAAAGTCTCTGAAAGTGAATGATTACTATATTTATATTCTTACAATCCTCACAAAGCCTGCCTCACTTTATGAAGAGACACAGACATCTTATTGTAACAAGCAGTTACCCATTTCATTTCAGTCCAGAAACTATTTCCTGGGGGTCCTTCACCTCTTCTCAAGCCAGCTGTCCAGTTTACCTGCACATTACTCTATCAGTGAAGTTTGCTGTAGAGAGCAGGTGGCAGGAAAGGACCAGCAATTATCAAAATGTTATTAAAATGATATAAAACGACAAATAACAACAATCTTGATAAGTGTTTAAAATATCCTTTGAAACTATTTCACATCTGGAACGGCTAAATTGAGATGATCATCACAAGAAAATTAAGTCACCAAAAATAATGCAATAATAAACTATTATAACATCCAATAGCTTTGTATCAATAATGTTAAGCTAATGGTAGAAGTGCAAAAGTCTTAACTCTATCACCATTCTGTCTGGAATAAATAAAAACTTATGACAGAACAAATTAAGGAGTGAACTATTTAATATAGTAATGAGAAATGTTAAAATTAGTAATTACTGAAGAAACCATATGTTTAATGTGTTAACTATACCTATTAAAACTATTATATTATTTTGTCAGGTTACGTAATGAGTTTTTTTTTTTCTAAGTAGAAGCTACTTCCTAGGAGGAATATTAGGTTTTTAGGAATCCTCACTATTTAGGCCACAGTTAACTTTACATTAGTTTTGTATTATGGTTTGTACCCTGGGAGGTCTACTTGAATTGCTAAACTAAGCTTCTGAAAGAGTTTGATGAGGTGTCAAAACAACAATATTTAGCAACTGGCAATTCCAAGGCACTGAATAGTTCTGGGGCCTCTATGCCTCTCAGGATCCTGTGAATTTTTTAAAGACAGACATGGGAAAGTTAGGGAGTCCCTCATAGATACCAGAATCCTATGCCAGTAAAAACTTACACCCCCAGTCAAAAGTCCTCAGAATAACAGGTTATTTCCAGAGTATTTCCAGGAATACCAGTATTTGCTAAATGAAGCAAGTCCCTTTATGACTACGAAAATCCTTTAAAAAAAATTTGGAATGCAGATCCACCCAAATTATTCAGGAGTTTGCTAACCCTTCACGGTTTAATATATGGGAAATACTCTTATTCATTCATTTATTAACTACCCACAAAATGTTAAATACCCACAGTGAAGTGATTATATGGATATACTTCCCCTTCGTGCCTTATATTTTATTAGGGAAGAAATTAAATATACACATATAAACATACATGCATACATACAGAAAGGAGACAAACTATTGTTCAGTCAATCCTATGAAAAAATTCACAAATAGCCAAAAATACTACTGGGGTCAGGAAGCTCCTTTAGAAAACGAGGGAAGCCCGCTCTGAGGATCTAACATTAAGCAACAACCTGAAAGAAAAGGAGGCAGCTTTGAGAAGTGTGTTGGAAAAGAACATTCCAGGGACAGGGAGTTATAGCATGTCCCTAAGAATTTCCTGGGGTAGAATAGAATTTGGCATATCCTAGAAACAAAAGTCCATCATAGCTGGAATATATTGGGGCAGAGAGTACCTGTCTCACAAACTCACACACACACACATTCCAATTTTCCTGAAACACACAGCATACAAAATTGTGATGAGGTGGATACAGAGGTATAGAAACTAATTAGCACTTAGGATCATGACCTTAATAAGGTTACTTTGCATACCATAAAACTACCTATTGCAATACTGATTCAGTAGGTTTTAATAAATATATGAAAATAACTGTGCAACGATCACCTAACTAGTTTAAAACTTTTTGGAGTGCCAAAAAGTTACCTCATGCCTTTGGCAGTCAATCTCCACTATTATCTCCAGCCCCTAGCACTTAGAGATCTGAATTTTTCTTCACAGATTTCCTTTTTCTAGAAACTTCATGTCAATTTAATTATGCACTGTTCTTTCATTTAGTATAAACTCTGTTTTTTCATGCATCAGCAGTAGTTTTTTACTTTTTATTTCTGAATTGTAGTCCACTGCACAAATATACCACATTTTCTTTATTCATTTACCAATTGATAGATATTTGGATTGCTTCCAATTTGGGATTGTTTTATGAATAATGCCTCTATAAACATTGGTCAAAAAGTCTTTAAATGAACACAAGTTTGGGGTAGATATCTAGGAGTAAAATCACTTGGTCAAATGGCACTCTATCAGTAACTTTCTAAGAAGTTGTCATATTGTTTGAGTCATATGTTTTTAAGTCCTTGCTCATAGACCACTTATGGAGGATAACAATGATGAGACAGCTTGCTGGAATACTTGATGAAACCTGTAGCCATACTCATCTGTAGCCATACTCATCTCTTTCCAACTTCACACTATAATATCACAAGGGACCCGGCTATGACAATCACTGCTGTTTACAAATGAGAAAGTTCAGGAGAGTGAAAACAAAATAGGCAACTTATGAACGGTTCGTGAGGACATTATCTGAACACTAATTTTTAATGATTCTCACAGTTCATCACATTACATGGGGACTCTCATAGAGAAAAATTATTGGAACTAAGGTGTGTATAGGTGTGCCCAGCTTGGAAATGTACTTTGTGCTAATCAGAAATATGCATCGACCATGAGACCAAAAGTATAAGATTCTGTACTCGACTAATAAGAATGGTTTCTATGGCGTTATTTCTATCTGCTCATCATCTATATCTGAAAAAAATAAATTTTCCTATAGTATCTTCAGAATTTAAAAGGTACATGAAAAGCTAAATGGGCTTGTTCATAGAGGGTGGCAAAACTGATGAAGACAATGTGCAGTGACTTTCTATATGAGGCAGAAACATGCACAACGCATAAAGAGAAAGAAACTAAAAATATCTGATGTTGTTATAAAGGAAAGCAGAGCCAAAAGCAATTTGTCTGTGCTTCTTTCCCATCTGTGTGGCTCCTTCAGTTAAACAGCCAATGTAGTCAAATCTGATTTGCTTTCCTGTTATAAAAGTTGTGGCTTAACTAGGAGCTGTGCTGGAATGTCTAGATAAAGACATCTTTACATAAATACTGTATATACATCTATGTTTTACACATATGCTTTCTTCATGTGATTTTTGTACACACACCCTGTCTTCCCATCCTCAGGTGATATATTAGTCAATGAAAAGCATTCAAAGGGAAGTCTTTCTTCCAAGGCTGTGAGAACTGTTCTTTCTCCTAAACTTGTCTGTAACATTAGAAAAGCTATAGAGAAAGTTATAACCCTATTCACAAAACAGAAAAGAAAGTCGTTATCTCCTATACAGTCAGGACTGGAAGAAATAAACTGAACCCTCTAAAAATATCTCTAGACAGGTAGGAGGTATCTGTACTGCAGTCCTTGTCCATCCAACTGGGGACTAAAAGGAGAAGTGGCTTACCTAACATTATTAAGTGCTTCTCATGAGGACTCAAACATGGCATCCAGATAGCTTTTCCTTCAGACTAGTGCTTTAACCAGCTGACCACTCTAGCTATAAACTATCTAGCCTTTTGCCCGGGCTGTATTTTCCCACTCCTGGATGATTGTCTGCCTGGCAACAAGATGACAGAAGCACTAAGCCAAAATATCCTTATGTGGGCATAGCTGCCTCTTCATGGTAGAGCCAATTTGGACCCCTTCCATTGGCAGGGATGTCCCAGAAGCAGCCAATTTTAGTTCAGCCTCTTTAAAACTCTGGATTGTAAACAAACAGTAGGATTTTCCACAGTGGAACGGAGAATAATGAGATGAAGGATGCAGAAGAGAACGGGTAGGTAAGGCTGCACCTAGTTCACCAGAGAAATTAATGAGCTGAAAACTCTCAGACGCTCTCCTGATAAACTCCCAGATCTCTCAATTTTTAAAGTCCATGAACTGCATGCAGCTCTTCCCTCCTTTTCTTTCTTACACTTTTAAATTTCCATATCATTGCTTGTTTTTCTTTCCTTTCTTTTCTTAGTCCCTCTTGATATTTGAAATAGTAGGTCAAATTTGGACATGTCTAGTAGGCGGATGCTGTTTTAGTAGTGGGGGGGAGTAGTTGTTCAAATCCCTGGTTTGCCAAGCCTTCATATGATTTCATGGATTTCACAAATCTTTCTAGATTCAGTTTGGTTCAGTTCAGTCACTCAGTCATGTCTGACTCTGTGACCCCATGAACCGCAGCATGCCAGGCCTCCCTGTCCATCACCAATTCCCGGAGTTTACTGAAACTCATGTCCATTGAGTCAGTGATGCCATTCAACCATCTCATCCCCTGTCGTCCCCTTCTCCTCCTGCCTTCAATCTTTCCCAACATCAGGGTCTTTTCCAGGTGGTCAGTTCTTCACATCAGGTAGCCAAAGTATTGGAGTTTCAGCTTAAGTATCAGTCTTTCCAATGAATATTCCAGACTGATTTTCTTTAGGATTGACTGGTTTGGTCTCTTTCAGTCCAAGAGATTCTCGAGTCTTCTCCAACACCATAGTTCAAAAGCATTAATCCTTCAGTGCTCAGCTTTCTTTATAGTCTAACTCTCACATCCATACATGACTACTGGAAAAACCATAGCCTTGACTAGACGGACCTTTGTTGACAAAGTAATGTCTCTGCTTTTTAATGTGCTGTCTAGGTTGGTCATAACTTTCCTTCCAAGGAGTAAGCTAGATTAAATGTTCTCAAAACATATTAATAATTGATTAGATTCAACATAATTTAAGGCAGATCCAGTCATTCTCCTTCCATGAATCTATGCCTTCTAGAATCAAATGCAATTTTGATATGCAATAGTCACATCATGTTGTTGTTCAGCCACTAAGTCATGCCCAGCTCTTGCTACCCCATGGACTATAACCCACCAGGCTCCCTTGTCCATGGGATTTTCCAGGAAAGAATACTGGAGTGGGTTGTGGGTTGCCATTTCCTTCTCCAGGGGATCTTTCCAACTCAGGAATTGAACCTGCATCTAGAGCCTGGCAGGCAGATTCTTTACCACTGAGCCACCTGGGAAGCCCTTTCACATCTAGTGCTCTGCAATGTGATAGAGTCAAAAGAGAAAGGTGCTTAGAGTTGGATGGCCAAGTTAGGATTAATAGCTCACCTTATCTACTTAACAATTACTTTACACAATTGGTATAAAAACTAAACAACTATCTGCACTCAATGCAATAGCCATTATAGCTGTTGGTAATTATGTTATTATTATTAGTATGCTGTTGATCAAAATGAATGTAAAATTGCTGATGACCAGCTCACAACAAGGATTTGACAAAAAATCTTTTCAATTTGGTATCAGTGATGTAACTGTGGATAATAATTTCATAAGATTTAATGCACTGACACTCTCAGTTACTATATAAAACGTACAAGTAACCCAGAATCCTCCATTAACTGAGAAAATATAAAATGATGAAAAGTCACAGTGGCCGAAGGATCACTTTTATATACATTTGTATTTTATCAATCACAGCATCATTTACTTGTGTTTGGGGGGAAAACCAGTATATTTTCATGTTAGAGATATTTATTCACATTACAAAAAAAAACTCGGGGTACATATGTATTGGTGGGCCTCATCCCATAACTCCATCACTCCTCATAGTCCATTGGCACACAGGCTAGGAATTACCAACATTGGTTAAGGTCAAAATAGACAGGAGAGCCTTACACATACTAGCTCTGCTTGCCAAGTGGAAACGCTAACCTGCTCTTTCCCAGGATTTTATAAAAGCATTTGAAGACATTTCACAAGATAAATGGAAATGGGATAAACACAAGGCCTTAAGAAAAATATACTTCTGGTGCATTTATTAAGCACTTGGATCTGATGCGTGACACCTGCTTGAAACTCAAAGAATTATCATAGGCTTTGCCGAGGAAGAAAAGACAAGAATTATGACTGCACACAGGCTCATACTTCAGCAAGTCAATGTTTTTAAATCAATGAAAAACAATCCAGTGATTGTGTTTTCTTCAAAGAGAAAGCAGTGTAAGATGGCATACAGTATTTCAAGCTGTTCAAATTACTGATGGCAGAGTGGCAAGATATATATCCATTAAAACCAAATAGTTGTTTCAAAGTATGTTGGGCAACAGAGATAAATAGTGTCTCTCTGAAGCAAATATAGAATTATTTCTATACTTGGAATTTTGGACTCTATAATGCTTTCAACTGAAAGTATCTCTTGCTTATTTTGGAATCTTTATTTTGCACCTTCATTCAGAATCTCTTGAGCTAGCCCACCAAACTCATTTTCTACATCAACATTAAGGCATATACACTGGGTTCCAAAGCATGCATATTTCTGTGATAGGTTCTCTGATATTCTCATTCATATTGATAAATTGATCATAGTGAATGAGTAAAATGTGTTAAATTTGACGTCTACTTTCACAGGAGTATTACATCATCAATACTACCTTCAGGATGGAAACTAATGGGCCATGTTTAACCGCGTTACTATTTGGGAGAAAGAGGTGCCTGCAATTTATCTTTCTTTCTTGATTCTTCATTCATCAGTGTTTTCATTTCTAAACTTTAAAAAAAGTTGACATATAAAGTACTAGATCACCATCCATTTGTCCCCAAGGCTTTGCATCCACCTAATCAGTAAAAATAATCCTCTCTTCTTTATCTGTCTAAGAAGTCCAAGGTAGCTAATGTGGGATCACAGAATGCTGACCATCAAGAGCATCTATGAATACTAGGTGTTCAAAACGTAAATAAATTTCTTTCACACAAAGATTTTGTACAGTTGATGACTTAAGATGACCATATTGCTTTTCCAAGTTCTGTCCCTCTCAATGATAAGCTATGCCACTTCTCATAAGACATGGCCTAAAAAATATCATTAAGCTCCTCACAACTGGAAAAAATTACTCTTTCTAATCCCTCTGACTACACTCCCTTTGAAAAACTGACCATCACAATAAGTTCAGAATTCAGGTTTCCATTTTCATCAGAAACCTAGAAAAATACAAGAGATGCTCATCAATTATGGTCGATAAAGATACCAAATACAGAAGTGTTTGTTAAAGGCCAGAATATAACTTGACATTTTGAACTAAAACGTTAAAAGTATATATATAAAGTGGATAATTTCTGGTTCCTAGTCTTTAAAAAGAAATCATATAGGATAATGAAAGATGTGAAAATGACCAATTTTGTCCTGGAAAATAATGTAACAAATTAACCATTAGGAAGCAACATAGTCTATGGATAAAACAATATTGTGGTATACTTAAAGGAATATAACCTTTTTGATAAAGAAATAGGTCAGAAAATAACTCTATTGTTTCTAATCCTTAAACTATGCAATTTTGAATGATATCCTGGAGTCATGACATAAAATATTAATCAAAAATATTAAAATGTTGACAATAAAAAACATATTAAATTCTAATCTCAAATGTAACAATAATGCTGAGGTACCTAAGTTGTTCTCTGAATTGCCTGTTTTCATGTTCATCAGTTCAGTCGCTCAGTCATGTCTGACTCTTTGCGAACCCATGGACTGCAGCACGTCAGGCCTCCCTGTCCATCACCAACTCCCGGAGTTTACTCAAACTCATGTCCATCAAGTCGGTGATGCCATCCAACCATCTCATCCTCTGTTGTCCCCTTCTCCTCCTGCCTTCAATCTTTCCCAGCATCAGGGTCTTTTCAAATGAGTCAGTTCTTCGCATCAGGTGGCCAAAGTATTGGAGTTTCAGCTTCAACATCAGTCCTTCCAATGAATATTCAGGACTGATTTCCCTCAGGATAGACTGGTTGGATCTCCTTTCTTTACAAGGGACTCTCAAGGGGTTCCCTTGTGGCTCAGCTGGTAAAGAATCTGCCTACAACGTGGGAGACCTGGGTTCAATCCCTGGGTTGGGAAGATTCCCTGGAGAAGGGAAAGGCTACCCACTCCAGTATTCTGGCCTGGAGAATTCCATGGACTCTACAGTCCATGGGGTCACAAAGAGTTGGAAATGACTGAGCGACTTTCAGTTTCATGTTCATATTCCTGTGCTTATACTGATGGCTATTTATGCTCAAGATCAAATGCTAAGCCTAGAGGATTTAGATTCAGCTATGCCTACCCTCAAAATCTGGGACCTTAAATACTACATAGCATATTACACTATGAACTCTTCTTGACCTATTTCTCCCTAAGTCTTCTTCATAATAGTAAAGAACGCATCACCCCTGAATTAGTCAAGCCTGAAGCCTAGGCATTGTTCTTGACTCCTTTCTTATACTCACACTCCACATTTAACCCATCAGAAAGTGCTGTCAATCTCCCTCATAAAGAAATCTTCTTTCTATGTTTCCACCTTCACCATCCTATCCTGAGTTATCATTTTCTCTTACCAGAATACTCAGTATCCTAACTGGTCTTCTTGCTTCCATTCCTGCTATCACACAAATGACAATTAGTAATATTTTAAAGATGCAAATCAGATTCAGCTCCAAAATCTTCCTTCTATGCACAGAAAAAAAATCTGAAGTTTCTATACTGGCATACCAAAGCCCTGCATCAAATGGTACCTCCTTTCCCCAACGACAGGAGAAGGCAATGGCACCCCACTCCAGTACTCTTGCCTGGAAAATCCCATGGACAGAGGAACCTGGTAGGCTGCAGTCCATGGAGTCACTAAGAGTCGGACATGACTGAGCGACTTCACTTTCACTTTTCACTTTCATGCATTGGAGGAGGAAATGGCAACCCACTCCAGTGTTCTTGCCTGGAGAATCCCAGGGATGGTGGGGCCTGGTGGGCTGCCATCTATGGGGTCACACAGAGTCGGACACGACTGAGGCGACTTAGCAGCAGCAGCAGCAGCTCCCCAACCACAGCCTCTAGACTCCTCTTTCCAGTGAGAACCAGACATTAACATGCTAAGTTTTTCCCTATCTGTAGAGTTTTTCTGCTTGCTATTACCTGGGTAATAGTATTACCCAGGAATACTATTCTCTCTGTCAGTTTATGGCTGTTCTTTTATTGCATTTGGATCTCAATTTATATGTGACCTCACCTGAGAAATGCCTTTTCTGGCTGCTTCATCTAAAGCAGCCAGCCAGTGACTCTCTATTCACCTTGCCTTATTCTAATTCTCTGCCCACATTTCTCACATTTGCCATTTTCTTGTTTTTATTGGTTCACTTATTGTTTTTCTCCCCTTCAAAGAACATAAGGTCTATACAACAATGTCTAATTCATTGCTGGATTCACAGTGCCCTAGACATGAGAAGTTCAGTGAATATTTGTTAAATGAATCATGAGTGAAGTGGGCTGTTTCTGGCATGTGGAGCATTTTGACTGATTGCCTTCACAAAAACATCCCAGTGATGTCAACAGTGATCCTCCACCCCCCTGCCCACTCTACTTGATCCAATTTATAGATACTATAACCCTGTGATTAAAACCTCAATCTAAAAAAATGTTCTTTGTCAAAATTAAGACAGCATCCCTCAATGGGTTACATTTTAAACTTTAGCAGTCATATATACCTCAGTGTGAGCAAATTTAAATAGTCAAATATCTTAAAATAGAAATGAGAAAAGAAAAAACTGAAGGTATTAAATGACTGAAAGTGAGGACAATGGGGAACTGGAGCTTCAAGGCACATTTAATGACTTTAAAGATTGTCCCAGCTTCTGTCCTGAGTAGGAGCTTTGCCTAACAAGGAGTTCTGATGCAGATTCAATGTTTCTTAGAAACAGTCTTCAATTACTGACAAAAGATGGCCATCTGTTCTGATGCTAAAGCCAGACAAAGGGGAAAAGAATAAAATGCAGTGCAGAGGGTTTACATTAGATATGAGGCAGGATGCCTACACAGATATGTGAGGAGTTATACAATGGAAAACGTTTCTGGAGGAAAACAGCTTTGAATTTTCTTAACATGGAACTCCTTTAGAACCTAATTCAGTTTTGTATCAACAAGGAATTATTTCTGAAGTTAGGAAAGTGCACTCTATTCCTTTTTTCATGTAATATCATTTGATACAGTGAACAAAGATATTCAAAAGATCTTAAACAATTAGAAATCCAGGATGGAATCCAGAATGCATAATGGTAGACATAATCGCAGGACTGGCTGAGTGCCAAAGAATTGATGCTTTTGAACTGTGGTGTTAGAGAAGACTCTTGAGAGTCCCTTGGACTGCAAGGAGATCCAACCAGTCCATTCTGAAGGAGATCAGCCCTGGGATTTCTTTGGAAGGAATGATGCTAAAGCTGAAACTCCAGTACTTTGGCCACCTCATGTGAAGAGTTGACTCATTGGAAAAGACTCTGATACTGGGAGGGATTGGGGGCAAGAGGAGAAGGGGACGACAGAGGATGAGATGGCTGGATGGCATCACTGACCCAATGGACATGAGTCTGAGTGAACTCCGGGAGTTGGTGATGGACAGGGAGGCCTGGCGTGCTGCGATTCATGGGGTTGCAAAGAGTCGGACACGACTGAGTGACTGATTTGATCTGATCACTGCTTGGTGCAGCAGAATAGAGACCCACAAAAACCTGAGCACATTAAGGTTTTGTATTCAATTACTTACATCAGAAGTCACCTTCCATATGACATAAGTTGCCTGAGTGGTCTATAAGAAGAGGGCCAGGAGAGGGCACAAAGTAAGACAAGTTCCCATAGTTTATCTTGTACTTTTCCAACTCTCTCTATACAGCATTTCTCCTTTCTTCAAATTCACTTTCATTTGAGTATAGCAAAGAGTCAGACATGACTGAGCAACTTTCACTTTCACTTTTTGAGTATCTAATGAACCTTCAACCCACTGAAGTTTGGGTCTATGATGCCAAGTTTTTCTTCTGCTATTTTCTACATGCACACAATATTCTCCATCCAAACCAAAGTTCCAAAGAATGGTTCCAAGTTCTCAAAGACCCCAAGAGCAAGCGTCTACTTATTTTGGTTTCAAAGCTCCAGAAATTTTGTGATTTGTTCTTGTTGTTGATAGTATGCTTTCTTTTCTAAAAGGATTTTAAAATACTGATATTAGCACATTACACCCCATCACATGACTGCTTTATGACCAGATACTTAGGTTACATTTGATCACATTCTGAGTACCTGAAGGTCAAAGATGTCCAGCATGTTCTCTGAATCAAGCTTATACCATAGTTGTCATCAAAAATTCTGCAGCTGTGGAAACATACTGATCAGAAAAAACCTGCCCAGGACGTGATGCAGGCAGGTATGACTGCAGGACATCTTGCAACAGGATATCATCTGTGCATATGACAAATATTCTCTGGAGAGTTCTTCATTGATCATTTTTGTTATTGTATTTTACATTTTCTATACATTGTTAAATTGATTGTCTCATAAAAATATAGTAGTTAAAATTAAAAATTCATTTTAAAAGGAGAAATAATGATTACAATGATTAATCAAATTATGGTTTCTCATACTCAAAAGCACAAAAATTACATTGACAACAAGTAACAGTAAACAAATTGTTACATTTGTTACTTTTAAATACAGCATGAGAAATATGGTCTCAATAAAAATTCTTTGCTTTTTAATGTTTTTAGCTTGAATTTTATTTTTTATAGTTTTGCCTTGGCTTCATTTATTATGTTTAACCTTATAGTTGCATAAGATGTACATTTTGTTTTCTTTTAGAACAATACTTAAGAAATTCTGTATTGAACTTAGAGCCAATGCTAGAAGTCAAAGAGGGTTTTTGTTTTGTTTTGTTTTTGTTTTGTTCTGCTTTCTTCTTTAAAAGGTTGTGGTAAATTATCTAAGATTACAAATCACTTAGAGTAATTGAGCCTTATACATGTTAAAAGGAAAGTGACTTGATTTCTTGATTAAAATAACTGACACTAACTCCAGATGGTTATTATAATTTTTAAAGAAGTCCTGGTCTCAGAACAAATCTTCACTTAGTGTTTCAGGCCTTCACAAGCATCTGATGTACAACCGAACTCGGGGCTGTCACCAGCTACTTCCCTGTACCCACCCCCACACACACACACTAAAAGGATTTGATAAATCATCTTTACCTGTTATCCCTGGAAGAACACCAGGGACCACTCTGCCACTAACCTAAGTTAGTGATTGCCATTATTTAGTCAGTTTTCTAACCACAAGATTTTGCAGATATATTTGTCCACTTGTGCCCAAGCACTGACACTTTTATAATACAAGAAATTTTATTATCTAAGAAGCTAGAAGACTGAGCTCTTAATATTAACAAGTTAGTAAAAGAATGTTATATATATTCAAGCAAAAGTCATAGAAAGCAGGGAAAGCAGAACTTAATATAAGAAAGAGTACAACATGTGAAATGCTGGGCTGGATGAAGCACAAGCTGGAATCAAGATTTCTGAGAGAAATATTAATAACCTCAGCTATGCAGATGACACCACCCTTATGGCAGAAAGTGAAGAGGAACTAAAAAAAAGAGACTTGATGAAAGTGAAAGAGAAGAGTGAAAAAGCTGGCTTAAAACTT
Organism: Bubalus bubalis; assembly: GCF_019923935.1. Classification (NCBI taxonomy): domain Eukaryota; kingdom Metazoa; phylum Chordata; class Mammalia; order Artiodactyla; family Bovidae; genus Bubalus; species Bubalus bubalis. The sequence goes on along the minus strand of NC_059165.1, from coordinate 21,188,648 downwards.
GATTCAAAAAGCAATGACATCCAGTCCGATCCCTTCATGGCAAATAGATGGGGAAACAATGGAAACAGTGACAGACTATTTTCTTGGGCTCCAAAATCACTGCAGATGGTGATTACAGCCATGAAATTAAAAGATGCTTGCTCTTTGGAAGAAAAGCTATAACAAACCTAGACAGCATATTAAAAAACAGAGACATTACTTTGCCGATGAAGGTCCATCTAGTCAAAGCTATGGGTTTTCCAATAGTCATGTATGGATGTGAGAGTTAGATCATAAAGAAGGCTGAGCACTGACAAACTGATGCTTTTTAACTGTGGTATTGGAGAAGACTCTTGAGAGTCCCTTGGACAGCAAGGAGAACAAGCCAGTCAATCCTAAAGGAAATCAACCCTGAATATTCATTGGAAGGACTGATGCTGCAGCTCCAATACTTTGGCTACCTGTTGTGAAGAGCTGACTCATTAGAAAAGACCCTGATGTTGGGAATGATTGAAGGCAGAAGGAGAAGGGGATGACAGAGGATGAGATGGTTGGGTGGCATCACTGACTCAATGGACATGAATTTGAGCAAGCTTCAGGAGATGGTGAAGGACAGGGAAACCTGGTGTGCTGCAGTCCATGGGGTTGCAAAGAGTCAGACACAATGGAGCAACTGAACAACAACAATATAAGAAAAATGAAATGTGGAAATAGTTCAGTGAAGTGTGACATTATGCATGGTCTACATAAATGAGAATCAAAGATGCTTTATGGTGGAGGGAGCATTTGTGTTGAGACTCAAATGACTGAACTAGGAAGATAAAAAGGAAGGGCCTTCTGGGTGGACTGGAATAGCATAACAAAAATATATGAAGGTAGAGAAGTATTGGGCCATGTTCTCTACTGGTGAGTCACATTGTTGTGCTAAAGCATTAAGTACCCAGAGGGAGGCAACGTGGACATGTGCAGAAAAGACAGATTGTGGGGCAACATGGTAGACATTCCTACATATCTTGTTAGGTTTGAGCTTGATTTGGAAGACCACGAGAAGCCAATAAAGGGTTGTGAAATGGGAGTATTGGGCAACATTGTCTTCAAGATGATAAGCAAGACTCCAAGGTAGTAGTTTTCAAAATATGTTTTCTGGAGCCACAGCATCAGCATCACCTGAGAATTCCTAGAAATTCAAATTATGTGGCCTTATCCCAGGACAACTGAATCACTAGGAATACAGCCCCAAATTTAGCAAATTCTCCAGGGTATTCAGATACAAGCTCAAATCTGAGAACCTTTTCTGTAAGGTATAGAATACACTGGAGGGGAAAAGATCAGGAGGTCCAGTGTCTACAATGAACCAAGAGAATATTCTTGGCATTTGTTACTTTTGCCTACCATTGACTAAAGGAAAATGATTTACTGAAAAGATAATCCTTAGCTTGATCTATATATAAGTCTGTAAATACGAAAATGAGGTTATGGCACTAACTTTCCCCTTCCACTTTAAAATTTTAAATTCCATCAAAGAAGAGAATATTCTGCTGCATGACCACTGAAATTAGTATAGCAAGTTTAGCATGAATTTGACAATCTCTGTTATCAATAAATCTAGCACTACCAGACCTCTTTTGCTAAATTCCAAATCTATCTGGTTTCACACTATGATTTTTTAATGGTCTTATTTGTACATTATTTCAATTTTTCATTATATATTGTGCCATTTAGTATTCTCCATGATTATGTTTTCACTGAACAGATGCACTACGGTTTCACTGCACCAAATTCTATGATCCATAATTAGATGTCAATATGTTTTCTTTATGAACTAAATACATTTTTAGTTACTTGGACATTAATTAAAATCACATGCTGGATTGTTACATCCTTTCAACACATTTTTGAGGAAATATTTTTGGTTTACTTGAATGCTTTAAAACATTCAATTTTATACTATATAATTCTTTTTTCCATAAGAACAAATACTATATCTAATATATAAATATTAATTACAGAGTTACACCACGAAGCCATTAATGAGATATAACCATTAACATGCAAAAACAGACATATGATGAATTAGGAGAAAAGAATATGTTTTTTTAATTGCTGCTTTTTAAATATATCATGAGTTGTATTTATTTTCATGGCAAGTTAAGAAAAAACAAATGAAAGAAAATTTCAGAATAATGACAAAAAATAAACAATCCTTAACTCCCATAGGAATTAAGTACATAATACTTATGTAAAAATTCACATTCCAATAAAAAAAAGAGCCAGGATAATAAGGTGATACAGAGCTCACACTCATTAGTCATGTTATACTGTACCATTTTGAACATTCTGAACTCCTCATGAATTTGCAAGATGCGCTCATAGCATGGGAAAACTGAAAACAGCTTTTTCAAAGAAGAAGAAAAACTTGATAGCCTCTAAGAAAATGTTGAAAAATCTAACCCAGAAAGTTACTCCACTTATGCCAGGCATTCCCATCTGTTTTTATAAGTGCAGTATGGAATCGGCCAGAGGTTAGGGCAGAAGGGGAAGTAAGCATACATGGAAATTATTCTAGCATGTCTCTGTCCTTTCTCTCTGATATTCTACTGTTTCCTCAGTTAGAGTTACTGCAGTTCATGTGAAAATTCAGCAGATATAAAACTCTTAATCAATGCAACTGGTATAATAGAAGCTACTATGTCTCTTAATACCAGTCCAGTTTGGCCTGAAATACAACGGGACATAAAGAAATTAAGTTGTGACCTATTTGGAAATTTATCCAAAATAATTTCTCCCCTTGGAATTTCTATTGCCTTCTTTCTGGGTATATCACATATGGCAAACTGAGATTTATTTGTCTGAAATAACATGTATGGATGTGAGAGTTGGACTATGAAGAAGGGTGAGCACCGAAGAATTGATGCTTTTGAACTGTGGTGTTGGAGAAGACTCTGGAGAGTCCCTTGGACTGCAAGGAGATCCAACCAGTCCATTTCTAAAGGAGATCAGTCCTGGGTGTTCATTGGAAGGAATGATGCTAAAGCTGAAACTCCAGTACTTTGGCCACCTCATACGAAGAGTTGACTCATTGGAAAAGACTGTGATGCTGGGAGGGATTGGGGGCAGGAGGAGAAGGGGACGACAGAGGATGAGATGGCTGGATGGCATCACTGACTCGATGGACGTGAGTCTGAGTGAACTCCAGGAGTTGGTGATGGACAGGGAGGCCTGGCATGCTGCGATTCATGGGATGGCAAAGAGACACGACTGAGCAACTGAACTGAACTGAAGTCGATGGTGGAAGTGGAATTTGCCGCAAAGCTATCTCTTCCTAGATTCCCAAATGTACTCCATTTATCTAATAACCCCTTAGATATTTTGGGTGAGAGATGATCAGACAAAATATATTTGGCATATATGCTAAAAATATCCACTATATATCTGAAATTCAAATTTAAGTACATAGCCTTATTTGATACAGCACCCTATCTGAGATACACACACTGACTTTGCCCTTGCCATTTTGCACAATGAAACTCCACCTGGCCTTTACTGAGACTAACTTTTTTCCACAGGAGTACTTCTTTTTGGCCACTGTCCTGTGTGACTCTGCACTGTCAGGAGTAACTCTCCTCTCTGGCTTACCTATGTTGAGATCACCCTTATGGAGAAAAATTACTAAAACCAATGGTAACTTTCTAGATCTCCTCTAAGTTGTACATCAAAAAGTAAAGAGACTTATATTTCTGGCACAATGGCACATCTACCTTCCCACTGGAAAACTTCTAAATGTGTAAATATTTTTTTAAATATTTTGATTAATTCACAAGAAATAAGGAATATTCAGACTAAAATCTAAATGAAGGTGGAAAATATTATTAAGAGGATTGCTGAAGCTAGGCTTCATCCTGAGGGATTTACTAAGTAAACAGCATTTCCTTTACATGGCCTTCAAGGACTCAAGGGACAGGAGCCAAAAACCAAAGCCTCCTCAGGGTAAGAAGTCTAAGAAAAAAATTCATAAACAGCTGTGACCTCAGAGGTCCAGCCTTCATAGCAAAAGTGAGGTTAAAGATATTCTCCTGAGATTTCACAAGCAAAAACTAGCTTTCACATGAGTTTGTAGCATAAATTCACACATGAAAGTACTCTAAATAATTTAAGCCAAAGTTGAATTTACATTGGTCCCAAACTAGGTAATATACACAGATCCCACACAAAGGCAACTCTCTTGTGTACCTGCCTTCATCCTAAACTATAGATGGGATTCTAAGGAATATAAGATCATAGTTCAAAATTGCATAACCTGTCCCCGCACAAGAAACATCAAAAGGGGAAACAAGTATAAAATTAGCAGAAATGGATTTATCAATACAAAATATTAAATAAACACATCTATTTTAAAATAAAATAAATATTTAAAAATGAGTGGAAAAATCATTAGATCATTATTAAAACAACCAATCAGGTTTCAAAGAGAACTTATGAAAATAAAAAATAAAATAAATTAAAGATTTAGCAAAGAGATTTAATAATTGTTCAGACATAGATATAAAAAATTGATCAGGGATACATCAGTAGATTGATGAGCAGTATAGAAGAAAAATCCTAAAAATCTGTGAGCCCCCCTCAAATGTCCAAGTTTCAAAATAAATGCAAAGTTATAAATAAAGGCCAGTTTTCATACAGATTAACAGTCTTAATTCACACAAAATCTATGTTCTGAAAAACTCAAACTTAAGATTTGACTTTATAGAAACACATATAGAAAAAGAGGATGAGAAAAACTAATAAGATACAGCAATATTTGAAAAGGAATTTTGAGAATTATCTGATACAAATGAAAGATATCAATCCACATATTCAAGAAGCCCCCAAATTCCCAAGTTAGAAAACTGAAAAGAGAAATCATTATCCAGACTCACCATAGTGAGACTTTAGAACACCAAGACAAAGTTCTCATATGAATTAAAAAGTCAAATTGTTTTCCAAAGAGTGAAGGATAGGCTGATAGTTGACTTAATCAAGGCCAATATTCAATGGAATTTTATGTTCAGGGTTATGGGAAAAATAATTTTGAAAAATGAATACTGTGATTTCAATGTTACAATCTGGGAAATGCTTTTATAGCTACAGTGGCAAATAATTATTGTGGAGTTAGAAAATATAAACCCAAAAAACTCAATGCCAAGATCATATATTTTGGAATCAGAGATATTGAAGTTAAACATTACTAAGGTTCTCATATTGTTGGAAGAATGGGAAACATATTGCTAAATATTAGATGATTATATATTAAATACTCATGTTAGAATGTCTACAGTATTCACTAAAAAAATTACAGTGATTGGAAGGACACAGAGCATGTTGCTGATCACAATGTAATTAAATAAGAAATCATTAACAAAAAGGACTAGAATAACCACAGGTTTAGAATTCTAAAAAGCATACTTCCAAATAATAAATCAAAAAAGGAAGCATAGTAAAACTAATGTGTTTAAATCCAAATGATAGTAGAATATTTTTATCATTATTGAGGGGCACAATTAAAACAGCTGTTGGAGAGGGAGAGGGTGGGAAGATTTGGGAGAATGGCATTGAAACATGTATAATATCATGTATGAAACGAGTTGCCAATCCAGGTTCGATGCACGATACTGGATGCTTGGGGTGGGTGCACTGGGACAACCCAAAGGGATGGTGTGGGGAGGGAGGAGGGAGGAGGGTTCAGGATGGGGAACACATGTATACCTGTGGCGGATTCATTTCGATATTTGGCAAAACTAATACAATATTGTAAAGTTTAAAAATAAAATAAAATAATTTAAAAATTAAAAAATAAAAAAAATGCAAACCCTAAAAAAAAAAAAAACAGCATTTGAAAAAAAGTTTCTATATGTTCATTTAAATAAAGAAACAGCAGAATATTTTTTTCTATAGATTACATGCTGAGCCATTAGGAAAGCCTCAGTAAATTTAAGAAATTTGAAATCATATCAATCATCTTTTCTGACCACAATGTTATGAGATTAGATACAGGAAAAAAAAAAAAAAAAACCATAAAAAACACAAACACTTTCAGGTTAAACAACCAATGAACCACTGAAGAACTTAAAGAGAAAGTTAAAAAATACCTAAAAATAAATGACAATGAAAACATGACAATTTAAAACATGAGGGATGCAGCAAAAGGAGTTCTAAGAGGGAAGTTCATATAAACACAAACTTACCTCAGGAAACAATAAAAGTCTCAAACAACCTAACCTTATACCTAAAGCAACTAGAGAAAGAAAAACCAACAAAACCTATAGTAAAAGGAGAGAAATGATGAAGATCAGAGCAAAAATAAAAGAAACAGAGATGAATAAAGCAATAGCAAATATCAATGAAACCAAAAGTTGGTTATTTGAGAAGATAAACAAAACTGATAAACCTTCAGTCAGATTCATCAAGAAAAAAGATGAAATAATATTATACATAGAAAATCCTAAAGATATTACCAGAGAACTACTAGAGTTCATCAATAAATTTGATAAAGTTGCAGAATATAAAATTAATACAAAGAAACTCTTGCATTCCTATATACTAACAACGAAAGATCAGAAAGAGAAATTAAGGGAACAACCTCATTTACCATAGCATCAAAAAGAATAATATACCTAAGAATAAACTTACCTAAGGAGGCAAAAGGGCTGTACTCAGAAAACCACAAAATACTGATGAAAGATATCAAAGATGACATAAACAGATGGAGAGATAATATCATGTTCTTGGAATGGAATAATCAATATGGTCAAAATGACTATACTACCCAAAGTTTAAAAACTTGTGCACAGCAAAGGAAACCATAAACAAAATGAAAAGACAACCCACAGAATGGGAAAAAATATTTGCAATGAAGCTACTGAAAAGAGACTAATCTCCAAAATATACAAACAGCTCATGCAGCTCAATATCAAAACAACAAACAAACCACACAAAAAAATGCGTGGAGGATCTAAACATTTCTCCAAAGAAGACATACAGATGGCCAACAAACACATGAAAAGATATTCAACATCACTAAGTATTAGAGAAATGTGAATCAAAACCACAATGAGATGTCACTTCAAACCAGTCAGAATGGCCACCACAGACAATAGAAGTTAGAGAGAGTGTGGAGAAAAGGTAATCCTCCTATACTATTGGTGGGAATATAAATTGGTAACAGCCACTATGGAGGACAGTATGGAGGTTCTTTACAAAACTAAAAATAGAGCTACCATATGATTCATAAATCCCACTCGTGGGCATGTACCTGAAGAAAACCGTAATTTGAAAAGATACATGTACCCCAGTGTTCATTGCGGCACTATTTACAATAACCAGGACATGCAAGCAACCTAAATGTCCACTGATGGAGGAACGCATAAAAAAAATGTGGTACATACATACAATGGAATATTTCTCAGCCTTAAAAAATGAAATAATACCATCTGTAGCAACACAGAGGGACCTAGAGATTGTCATACTGAACAAAGTCAGACAGAGAAAGAAAAATATCAGATGATATTGCTTATATGTGGAGTCTAAAAAAGGGTACAAATGAACCTATTCATAAACCAGAAATAGAGCCATTTATGTAGTAAAAAAAAGAAAAACAACTCATGGTTAGCAAGGGGGAAAGGGAAGGAAGGATAAACTAGAAGATTGGTATTGACATATGCACAACACTAGATAAAAAATAGATAACTAATAAGAACCGACTATATAGCACAGCAAACTGTACTCAGTACTTTGTAATGACCTATATAGGAACAGAATCTAAAAAAGAGTGGGTGTTTGATTCACTTTGCTGTGCAGCAGAAACTAACACATTGTAAATCAACTATACTCCAAAAAAAAAACTTCAAGAAAAAAATCAGGTGTTCAAATAAGATAATAAATAGGAGTAAGCCAAACAAGAAACACTATTATAAAAAGAAAAAATTGAAATTACTGAAAGAAAATACATCTGAAATAAATCAACAAAGCAAATTTCTTACTTTTCAAAGCAATAATAAAATTGGCAATCCCTGGACACAAATAATAAAAAAATAGATAAGGCACCAAAAATAGGAATGAAAAATGAACAGAGCTACATACTAACAACTATACAAAGATTATAAATGTTTTTATATGAATCAGTTTTAAAATAAAATTTAAATGGAAACATTTCTAGAAAAATATAGCAACAAAACTGCCCAAAACTGAAATGGGATGCCTTAAGAGTTCTCAACCAGTGAAGAAATTAAATTAGTAGATAAACTTTTTCTATACTGAAAACTCCATATCTGGACAGTTTTATTAGTGAGTTCTATGAAGGAGTTAAGGGCCAAATAATTAAAATCATAAAAATCTATTCTAGGGTACCATAAAAAACTAGAACAATTCCCAACTTATTTTATGAGAGAAGAATATCTAGGATACAAATCCAGACAAGGACAATATGAGAAAGGTATTCTTATAATAATGAATGCATAAATCTAAATATATATACATGCAAATTCAATCCAGCAACTGCAAAAAATCATAACTGAGTTAGGTTATCCTAGGGATTTATTGTTGCCTTTATATCTGAAAACAAATTATTGTAATTCACTACATTAATAAAGGGAAAATGATATGTCTGTTGGCTTAGGAAAGCTGCTTAATAATTTAAAAATTACACATGGTTAAAAAAAAACTTCTCAGCACACAAAAAATAGAAACTTTCTTGAATACATAAAGATAGTTCAGAAAAATCTATAATAAACATCATTCTTAACTGTGAAACAATGAAAACTTCTTCTATAATGTCACAAGTAAACCAATGGTGTCTGTTATTAACATTTCTAGCCATGATTATACTAATTTCCATAGTAAAGCAAGAAAAAGAAATCAAAGTGTATGCATTGAAAATGAAAAAACAAAGTTTTCATTAAGAACAGATATTTCACTACAAAGTCTATGAAAATCATATTCATACTAGAATTGATTAGAGGGCAAGTTTAGCAAGCTTTTAAGATACAACATAACATACAAAATCAATTATGTTTTCTGTATCCCAACCAGAAATTTAGAGTGCACAAATTTTTAAATGTTATCTAATGTTTTATAGATTATATCAGTATATAAAGTCTAAGTAAATCTAACAAAATTCTGTAAAAACTTTACAGAAAAAAAATTATAAAATTCAGTAAAAATTAAAGAACATAAATAAATAATGTTTATAGATTAGAGAGTTTGATATCAAGATGTCAGATCTTCCCAAATTTATCCATAAAATTTAAATATACAATAAAATTTTAAAGTGGCACTTGACAAGCTGATTAAAAATGGACGAGCAAAGGGCTATGAATTGCTTAGAATCTCTTGAACAACAAATTGGAATGTATCTTTCACCAAATAGCAATAATTATTTTTAAATTATTGAAAATAGAATGGATCCCTTACCAAATATCAGTAATTATTTTTACTCAGTATGATGCTCTCTGGGTCCATCCATGTTGCTGTAAATGGCCTTAAATAATTATCTTTAAATTAATGAAATTAAGATATTGTGATATTACCACAGAGACTGGAATATAGTCCAGTCAAAATATCCCAGAAAAAGACCCACTCTTTCAAGGAAACTTGATTTATGGCAAAGATGACATTTCAGATCCATGGTAAAAATATGGACCTTAAACAGTGCCAAGGCAATTTGTTATCCATACAGAAAAAATAAATAAAATTAGATTTTTAACTCATATCCTTCACAAAAATTATTTCAGTGGTATTACAAGAGCTAAACATGAAAACCAAAACTATAAAACTTTTATAAGATAATACAGGAGACTATTCTATAAAAATCAGTAATAAAATAATTTTTCAACCCTTCACATAAAAGCACAGCCTATGCAGGATAAGACTGAAAACTGAAACACCATATAGAGAAGAGAAAATGTTTTAAATATATATAATAAACGACCAGGATCCAGAGTGTCCAAAGGACTTCTAGTAATAAATAAGAAGATAAAATGGGCAAAGAGGTGAACAAATGCTTCACAAAACACAATATCCAAATAAGTAATAAGAAAATGTAAACATAATAAACAGCATTATTTTTCAGGGAATTATAAACTAGAACTACAATAAAACAGTATTACATACTCTCCAGGTTGGCAAATATTTAAGTCTGACAATACCAAGCATTGGCAAACAGGTGATGCAAGTAAATATTTACATATGTATACAACACTGATCATTTTGTAAACTGGTAAACTACTTTTGGGAGACAGTTTGAAACTATCTGAAAATTTGAATATACATATTTCTTTGACCCAGAAATTCCATTTCTAGGTTTAAGTGCTAAGGAAACACTTATTACATGCACCAGGAGAACATTCAGTTCAGTTCAGTCGCTCAGTCATGTCCGATTCTTTGCAACCTCATGGACCACAACACGCCAGGCCTCCCTGTCCATCACCAACTCCCGGAGTTTACCCAAACTCATGTCCATTGAGTGGGTGATGCCATCCAACCATCTCATCCTCTGTCATCCCCTTCTCCTCCTGCCTTCAATCTTTCCCAGAATCTGGGTCTTTTCAAATGAGTCAGTTCTTTGCATCAGGTGGCCAAAGTATTGGAGTTTCAGCCTCAACATCAGTCCTTCCAATGAACACTCAGGACTGATCTCCTTTAGGATGGACTGGCTGGATCTCCTTGCTGTCCAAGGGACTCTCAAGAGTCTTCTCCAATACCACAGTTCAAAAGCATCAATTCTTCGGTGCTCAGCTTTCTTTATAGTCCAACTCTCACATCCATACATGACCACTGGAAAAACCATAGCCTTGACTAGACGGACCTTTGTGGACAAAGTAATGTCTCTGCTTTTTAATGTGCTGTCTATGTTGGTCATAACTTTCCTTCCAAGGAGTAAGCATCTTTTAATTTCATGGGTGCAATCACCATCTGCAGTGATTTTGGAGCCCCCAAAAATAAAGTCTGACACTGTTTCCACTGTTTCCCCATCTATTCGCCATGAAGTGATGGGACCAGATACCATGATCTTCATAAGAGCACTATTTATAATAGCAAATGCTTATTTAAATATAATAGATAAATAAACCAAGATGTGATCATCCAATGAAATACTGGAGAGCAATGGAAAGTCAGTGAATTACATTTACTTGAATCAATGTCTAAACCACTGAAGGTATATCAAGTGAAAAAAAAGCAAGTCAATTAACACATATAGTATTATTCCATTTATGGAAAGTTAGAGACAACATGCAAAAGTAAGTAATATATGAGCTAATATTAGAAACATATGGTTAAGAATATAAAGAAAAATAGGGAAATGATAAACATAAAATCAAATTTATTGTGATTTTCTCTGAATTACATATGAATGGAAGAGACTCAGAATAGGTAACACAAGAGATTTCAAAGGAATGTTAATATTCCATTTTGTGATTTTATGATCCATTTATAAGCATTCTTTGAATAATGGTTTTTGTACATTACTTATATTTTATAGATATTTCTTGAAATCTATTCAATTTTTATAAAAGAATTAAAAGTATTAATACAAAGTGAATGGTTTTATTAATGATCACATATTCAATACAATTTACTTTGAATGTACAAAAGCAGATAGAATTAGAAATCAGTAAATGTTCAATAAATGCATTGGTATGTATTATGTCAAACATAAAAACAATTTAAAGGAACTCCCCAGTGTTGCTATATTTAAAATGGATAGCCAAGGACCTATTGTACAGCACTAGGAATTCTGCTCAGTGTTAGGTGGCAGTCTGGATGGGAGGGGAGTTTGGGGGAGAATGGATACATGCATATGTATCAGTCTGCTGAGTCCTTTTACTGTCCACCTGAAACTGTCACCACGTTGTTAATCAGCTTTACCCCAATACAAAATAAAAAGTCAACGAAATAAAGAAACTTTCTAGTGTCAGTCTTTCCTTGGAGCTGTCACTGAATTCTACTTCCTTGCTAGTACTTAGTAAGTGATAAACTAGGACCAAAAGAGTGCATTAAAAATTCCACCCAATGACTAAATGTCTAGTCGCAAATAAAACAAACATTTACTGAGTACCTATCATATGCATGGCAATATGTATACCTAGACAGCATATGAAAAAGCAGAAATATCACTTTGCCAACAAAGGTCCATATGGTCAAAGCTATGGTCTTTCCCAGTAGTCATGTATAAATGCGAGAGTTGTACCGTAAAGAAGGCTGAGCACTTTTGAACTGTGGTCTTGGAGAAGACTCTTGAGAGTCCCTTGGACTGCAAGGGGATCAAAACAGTCAGTCCTAAAGGAAATCAACCCTGAATGTTCATTGGAAGGACTGAAGCTGATGCAAAGAGCCGACTCATTCAAAAAGTCCCTGATGCTGGGAAAGATTGAGGGTGGGAGGAGAAGGAAGCAACAGGAGATGAGATGGCTGGATGGCAACACTGACTCAATGGATACGAGTTTGAGCAAACGCTGAAGGACAGGGAAGCCTTGTGTACTGCGTGCAGTCCACGGTGTCAGAAGAGTCAGACACGACTTGGTGTCTGAGCAACAGCCTGGAATTCACAAAACACAGAAGATACTCAGATCTTCTCCACCTCTTACTAGAAATTTCTAAATAATCCACTAGTTTCCCTCTCTTGCACACTCTATCTAGCAAGCCTACCCTAAATCCCTTCCTTGTGGCTCCCAGACACATCTTTCTACTGTGCAGAACTTCAAACAATATCCATCTTATGATAAAATTTGAAAATGGATTTCTCTGATCATTCTTATCTTTGAAAGCATCTGATGGACCTCATTATATTCTGGACCCATAAATTTAAATGCCTATCAGGGCCAGGCAAGGCATTAAATGAGAGACTCCTATCAAGCATAAGAAAAAACATCGAGAGCAGAAGCTCTATGCGAAAAAAGGCAACAGCTAAACTGGTCTAGCCAAGTATTGCCTCATAAGAATGGAAGCTCTGTGTTCTTTCTTAAGAAAAGTATGAAATTTAGATTTTTTTTTTAATTGAAATCACATAACTTTCAACTCAAAACCATAAAAAGACCCGCTGACCTACACAATAAAATGCAAACTCCTTGATTTTAGCATGTAAGGCTCTTCAAACTCTGTTTCCAAACTAACTTCCTCATGTCTCTTCCCACATGTTATGTTCTGCACTCATCCTTCCTGCACACACCATATTCCTTGACAGTTCCAAGATGGGAGCACATTTATATAGATTGTGGGCCAACCCCTGATCCAAGTCCACTCACTGCTAAGGACTGACCTGCGCTTAAAGCCACCTCCACCCAGAAGTCTTCCTCAACACCTACAGGACAAAGTCAGCCACGGTTTATTATATCTATTTCCTTTTCTTTGTTCATATACATACAGGCTGTCCCTGACTTTCATATTTTCAGCTTCTGAACAGCCAACACTTTCATGCATTATACATCGACACTCCCAAGTGCCTTTTGTATGCCAAATCCAGACTTTCATACATCAGCAGATCAACGAGCATTTTGCACTAATGTGTGGTGGCACCGCCTGACAGCCAAGAGTTCTGTTTGGGCAGTCATGCCATCTTTGTCTGGAAAGAGCAGCCTCTATGTAATTATTTGAATATTTTTTGCTCTTTGCCCTTATTATTTTGCCAAAATGAGTGGAAAATGAACATTGAAAATGCTGATAATAGTAATAAAAAGCGTAGGTCTCATGAGCTTAATACAGTTGAAACAAAGATGAAATCATTAAGCATTCCCATTACAGCACATCTTTAACCCCAATCAGCTTCTTATCAGATTTAAGCCCAGTCAACTGTACTCCAACTATGAAGGAAAAAAATATAAGACTAAGGGGCCTTGTATAAAATACTAGAAACAAATTGTTGAAGACTGTGTGTTAATGGCAAGGTATAATTAGAGAGTATATCATATATTTTAGATCTCAAGGTAAAAAGAAAACTCTGTCTAATAAGATTTTTTTTTTTACTTTTAACATTATGACTCTATTATGTGTTTAAGGAAAGTATTATATATGAATCCATGGATATTTGATGGATGTTTTCACTGGGAATCACAGTGCCTTTTTACTATATCCTTAACCTTTGGGTACCCTTGATCCACTTGCTCCCTAATTTGCTTACTCGTTCATACATCATCCTGAAGTGCTAAGGAACCTATCCACGCTCACCCTCCACTCGAGAGCCACTGACTCCTAAGGGGAGGCTGTGGTACACCTGTCAGAGAGATGGAATAATCAATTTAGAGCCAAGATGGCATGAACCTTGTGGAGCAAATAAATGAGACCTCAAGTACTAGGGAATGAGAAAGAGTATTCTGTTTCTGGCTATATGTCAAGTACTGTGTATAAGTACTTTATTTATTCTTATAAAAACTTGTCAGGGATCATTGAACAGATTAGGAAAGTGCACTCTGCGACTTACCCATGGTCATGAAAACAGACAGGCAACCAAGCTACCATTTAAAATCAACTGCCTCTGAATCCAAAGTGAATCCTCTTTCAAAAACACAATGGCTTCAGTATGCTCAGTATTACAGATACTGGTCAAGGCTATTATCAAATGATCAAATGATGTATGTTCTTCCGCTCCATTCTTTAAACTTGTCCCTCTGGGCTGATTTAAATTTCTTTTTCAGAAAGTTCTAATGCAGTCATTTATCAAATGGTTGGTTTGAATATCTGTTACAAAGAAACATCTTATTCTCCACTCAATGAGCACTGGTTTTTGTTTGTTTTAGTATTAAACATTTCACACAGCTCACTTAGAGCCAAAGTTTTCTGAATCGAACTCCTTGTGTTCTTTTCAGGAGTGAACTTTCTCTGTGCGCATCCTCTTACAGTTCTTTTATTCAAAAAGATTTTGAAATTTAATGATAAACATGAAAGATAGAATGCAAGAGGAGAAGGTTACAACAGAAGACAAGGTGGCTGGTTGGCATCACCAACTCCATGAGCATGAGTTTGAGCAAGCTCTGGGAGCTGGTGATGGACAGGGAAGCCTGGCGTGCTGCAGTCCATGGAGTCGCAGAGTCGGACGCAACTCAGCAACTGAACAACAAGATGAAAATTATAAATAGCGTATGCAATAAGACGAATATCAAGCCTAAATCTCCTGCTCACAGTAATATACAATACGATGTCATGGGATCACAGCAGTTTCAAATATGTTTTTAATCTCTAAATGTGTGTTTAAGCACATTCATGAATAATTGAGGGTTACCAGGAATGGGGGTGCCTGGTGGCCTGCCGTCTATGGGGTCACACAGAGTCGGACACGACTGAAGTGACTTAGCAGCAGTAGCAGTAGCATTCTTGAGTATATATTACTCCCTTTCTCACCACGCCTTTCTTCCTTAAGACACTGCAATTAGTTCATACAAATCTAATAAATCCATGGGTCAAAGTTCTCCAGCACATACCTGATCAATTGCTTTTCTTGGTCTCTCTATAGAATTTAATATGTGCATCATCCCTGATCTATTTCTGTCTCATAATCTGCCCCTTCTGAAATGGACAACTAACAAAGGTTTTAAAGACTCTGCTTTCTGGCTGCAATTACTGACCTGTACCTGTATCTACTTCTACCAGTTGGATGCTCACTAAAGAGATAATTGGCTGCCCTCTCAGATATACAGTGATCCCTTTAACCTGCTGCTGTTAGTGCTGCTGCTCATAGCCCATATCTTACCCCCCTCAGACAGATAATCTTCAAGGTCCTGGAATCACCTAACTGGAGGTAACTGAGAGAAACATGTGAGTCACCCACATTGGGTGACTGAGTCAGTCAGTAACTAACATGGATACAAAAGCCCTGCTTCCTCAAGGTGGGACAGACTCTTCTGATGCAGTTTATGCTTTAGTGCTTCCCTGTGGGGTTAGGCTCAAGCTGGATACTTGAAATCATGTCTTTGCTTGTTTTTTTTTTTTTTTTTTTCCCCTTTTCCCTATCCTCCTCTCTGACTCATGCAGAAATTCCTCCTGAACATATACTCTCTTTCCTAGTTTAAGCCGTTGTCTTAGCTGAGACTCTACTTCCAGAGAAACTGACCTAAGAAAATGCCTAAAATCAAAACAGAGAGTATGTGGCTTTTTTTTTTTTTAATCCCTGAGAATCAAGGGGCATAAACCAGTTTATTGGTTACATGACTCTGAAATTCTGGACTGTGGGATTTTCCAAAAAATCTGTTACTTGTCTGCTGTATTAAATAGGAGCTAAAAATGGATATTGAGATTCAGCCTGGGAACTTCAAAATTATTGCCTTTCCACCTCTTTGTGTCTCTGCCAACCTTCTAGGCATACCTGTGGCTCTCCTGGAATAAATTTGAACCTGGTAGAGGTGGAGATTCAGAGCCTCAAGATTTGTGAACCTATGAAGGTGGGCATTTCTGTAGTGTAGTGGTTATCACGTTCGCCTCACACATGAAAGGTTCCCCAGTTTGTAATGGAGCAGAAACATATTATTTGGCACTTCCCAGGGGGTGCTAGTGGTAAAGGACCTACCTGCCAATGCAGGAGACATAAGAGATGTAGTTCAATCCCTGGGTTGGGAAGATATCCTGGAGGAGTTCATGGCAACCCACTCCAATATTCTTGCCTGGAGGATCCCATGGACAGAGGGTATAGTCCATAGAGTCACAGAGAGTTGGACACAGATGAACCGACTTAGCTTGGGATGTTGTAGCTCTGTGGCTAACTGAATAGAGCCATTTTAATAGGAAGAAGGCTCGGGACAAAAGAGACAATCTGAATAACTTGACTCCGAAAAGGCAAAAATAATTTCCATAACAAAGAGTTAACAATGAATCAAGAGATGGAGCACTGAGGTTTGGGAGGGGGAAATCAAGGCTGCGCTTGGTGCATGCAGTGTTAAGAAGCACTGACCATATTCACCCAAGTCCCTAGGATAAGTAGTGATCTTTTACAACTGAGCTTTTTCATATACCTGGAGACTGAAACGCTATCTGCTTTCTTAGAGATCAAGTAAATTCGACTCCCATCAGAATGCAGTTTTTAAAACAAAGTCCTTCTTAACCATTTTGCTACCACAAACTTTTAAATTTGTCATTAACACCCCTAAAGTAAGGTTCTCTAAGTTTATTCTCTCTGAATATCTGATCTCTTCGCTATGAATACAGCCTTAAAAAAAAAAAAAATAACATTGATTTCCTGTAGTCTTATGTGCCCTACACTTGTCCAAACCACTCTATTCTGCGGCTACTCAAGTAATTTTATTTTATAACATTAATTTTAACTAAAGTTATTTTGTATCATTCCCAATTATATATCTGTTTACATCTTCCTGACTGAATTAAAAGTTCTGAGAAGAGCATCTTAATAGCCCCTTCATATCCTAATGTCTTTGTTAGAGCAGATCTTTTATAAATATTTTAGGATGAATAAACAGCATGTTACTTATTTAACAAGGAATTATTCTGCACCTACTATGTGCCAGGACACTTTCTTCCCATTGGTATAAATACATCACTTTGAATGATACAAACCTGATGTCTCTTCATGGAACTTTATATTTGATTGAACAAAATAAATAAGCAGATAGTGGTTATGTTTTATTATGGGAAATAAAAGAAGGAGGAGCGGTAGAAAAAAAAGAGAAAAAGAAAAACTCTTGTGGAAGAGAGGCTCCGTCAGTTACCGTGTGGAGAGACGATTGTCTGAAGAAGTGGTACTTCAGCTGAAAGATGAAGGACAAGAGACAGGAAGCCTACACTGGGAGGAAGCAACAGCAAGTGGAAAGTTCCTGAGGCAGGAAACACAAATCAACATGATGAGGAAATAGACAGAAGGTCAGTGAGGCTGGAAGGCAGTGTGAGGAGAAGACACGGGCTGAAAGGAAGGCACAGGCAGGTCAGGCTCGAGCACTAGGCGTCTGAAGATTCAGCCACACGCGTCAGCTCGAACCGCATAATTTGCGAGGCCTGTTGCAAAACGAAAATTTGGAACTCCTTGTTAAAAAAAAAAAAATAGAGGAAAATGCAGTTTAAAGTACTAAATTATAACCCATTTGGCTTTCCCCTCCGTCTCTTTCAAGCTGTCACGGCATTTTTATTTGCTGCTTAATGTTTAACTCCCTCTGACATGAGGAGGCTCGCGTGGGCAAGCACCATGCCGCGCCCACTGACATGGTGGGGGGTAAGCACCCAAGCCCTCACCTTCACGCATCCCTGACTGCCCTCTGGGTCTGAAATGCCGGGACTTCTCTGACTTGGAAAATTTGTTAATATTATCATTCTCAACGGTAAAGTCAGGTTGTGGAGAAGTTAATGCCTTGACTAGGCAAACACGAAATAAAAGTACTTGAAACATAGTTATCAAGGTAAAATACACCTACAGGAATCATGTAGCGTAGCCCCCTGCTTACAGAAAATACTTCATAAATCCTGGATTTAAAGAGAGAACTGACGAACCTCTTCGCATCCTGCTATTTCTTTTCCCCCTTTGACTAAATTCCTAGTTAAATTCCAAGATTTCTGTTCAAGCCAGCATTTTCTCATTCAACGTTTATTGAGTACCCACCATGTGCCAGGCACATACCTGAATACATTAACTCCAAAAGTGAAATGCAAACCATGCTATAACTAAAATGTAGCTTTTTATACAGTACGGTGTTTTTATGCTAAGAGTTCTATATTCTCCACTAAACTGAACTTTTAAATTTAGCACGTTTTAATGTCCCAAGCACTGCTCCATCTTATTTAACACCTCAAAGTCTAAGACAGAGGTATTTTTACTCTACATTTATAAATGAGGCAAGCAAAGAGCAGAGCTCTTCAGTAATTGAGGAAGCTACACAATAGGAGACTGAGCTTTCAACTTAGGGTTGTCTCACTGTAAAGATAGCGTTTTTCCTATAAATCATCCACTCTCCATTCTTCCTGTCTTCCAGCGAGTCACCATGCCTCTTATGTCCTCACCTTCAGAAGTACTCAACAATTCAGCAATTCTGAAATACCCACTTAAAAAAAAAAAAAAAGCCTATCTTGTTTGTATTTAGTTTTAGAAGAGCTGTACTTCAAATTGTTTGAAATACCTACAAGAAATTTTGAATGCACTTGCATATAGTATTAGCTATATAATGTAAATGTAAGTGCCTCACTGAAGTAGTCAAAATCAAGCATAGGATTAGGTTCTTCAAAGAGACAAGGTTGTAACTTAACATTATTTACTACCTTTTTTGCTAGGATCACATCCTCCAAATACTCCTAACAGTTGTACATATGTGTTCAAAGAGAGGTCTATAGATCAAGGCAGTGATTTTCTAAATACTAAAGTCTCAGAGCACTCCCAGGGATCTGTTGATTAACCCAGTAGGATATTAATTATGAACACATCTGCCATTCTTACTTTTTGTTCTTTATCTTTAAATAGGAGTGGAGTAATTCAGACCTGTGTGTATGATTAGGTGCAGCTAGCAATGCATGATGAGCTAGATTTAGATACATTTACAAAGCAGCAGATAAAATGAAACAGTTTACTAGAAAACATAACTTGTACTGAGATTAAAAGTCTAAAGTAAGAAAAAGTTGTTTTTAAAAAGCTTAACCTTAAATGAAACAGCATATGAGGTGAGTGAATGTGAAAAAAATAGATAGCTTTATTGTTTCTCAAGAACAGGAGTATTTATAGTTCTTCTACTTTGTGACTCATCACTGTGCTATAAAATATTTGGGGTATTACTCATAACTACAAAAAAGACAGGCTAGAATAGTTTGATGTTAGGGTAAAAGACGAGGTGAACAAGCTGGCACTCTATATGTGACATTTATTCAAAAAATGGACAATTTCTATAATTTTTGGCTACTTTTCTTTCTTTGTAAGAATGAGTATATTATTTAAAACAAGTGATCATCCATGTGCCTCACATCTAAAATTATAAAAACAGGCAAAATGGAAATAAGGCATAGGAAGTACCAGAAATGTAGCAGATTATAATTAATCCCCCTTATATTTATTGAGCTAGGTCAGTTTATGATTATCATACAGGCATGCTTTGAGGATTAGAGAAGTTAGTCTAATGGCAGCATTTCCTTCAACCATTCCTTCTTTGCAGCTAAGATGAACACCAGGAGGAAATAGACATAACAACAAAGACGAAGAAAGAGGAGGAAGCATTGCTAATGGATGAGAAGATTGAGATGATACAAATCCTCTAACTCAAACAGCATGTTTTTATAGATATGATTAGTAGTTTTAAGCAGTAACTCAGTAGAAAACAGTTCATCTTATAGCATTTTCCCATTCTTTTCATTAAGTAGTATGCTAAAATGAAGTTAACCTTCCACAACAATGTTTTTCTTAAAGAAAATGCTGATTGATTATCAGTTGCTCTAAATCATTTCAAGAATACAGAAAAAAGCATTTCAAAATGCTACTCATTTTCCAGGAATACAGTATTATATTCCCTCTCAAAAAAATATACAAGTTTTGTTCATTAACTTTTGCTTATAAGCACCACTGCATTTGGTCAACTAGATTTCTAGAATTTTACCATTAAGATTTTCACTTTCGAGAGAGATTGTAATTGGCCAAGTTTTTGTACTTCTTATTTCTTCTAAATAATGGAGAAGGCTCCTTTTTATGGTGAAAAAGAAAAATACTGGGAAAAGCTTATTCTGAAATATTGTTAGGGGGCTTCTGTGGATTTGGAATTGTGTTAAAGTCACATACTGCTAAGTCACTTAGTCGTGTCCGACTCTGTGTGACCACATAGATGGCAGCCATCAGGCTCCCCCATCCCTGGGATTCTCCAGGCAAGAACACCAGAGTGGGTTGCAGTCTCTATATCAAAATACATAAAATAAATATAGCTGGGTTGGTTTCTTCCATGATTATAAACTAACACCGGATACTGGCTTTATCTTCTAGAATATCAACCCTGAAGAAGGTAAAAGGTTCTGTCAATTGATCTAAAAACTACTGAACAATTCTTGAGTAACTGAAGGTGGGAGGTTCTGGAGTATGTCTATATGTGTTGGAGGTGGGGCTCTCATCCTTGACACTCTTGACATCTTGAGTCAGATAATCCTTTGCTGTGTGAAGCTGCCCTCTGTGTTATATGTTTAGCATACATACAATACCACTGCCTCCACTCACTAAGCACCACTAACCCTAGCGCCCCCTTTCCCTAGACATAAAACTAAAAAAAAACAAAAACAAACAAACAAAAAAAAAACCTGCATCCAGACCCAGACAGTATTCCATTGGAAGGCACTGCGAACCCTGGATGCAGATGATTTCAACCCATTATCTCTCCCAAAACTTATGTCAAGACACATGTATAGCCTCTAATTCATTAGAAGGCAAACATTTTGAGTTAATAAAGTGATTCACTGCAAAGATCAAATTAAGGATATGGTCTTTTAATTCAAGTCTAATAGCCTCCAGGTTGCCACTATAAAATTGAGAGAGTAAAAAGTATTAGGAGCAAAGACATACAGCAGATTAAAAGACAGTATGTAAAAAGAAGAATTTGGGGTGGGCTTCTGGAACATGAAACTTACTAGAAACAGACTTGAAACCTATTAAGTTTGTAAAGCTACTGCATTGCCAAAGAAACTACATTACTGGTTGAAAATTTGTCTGCTGAAGACTTAAAAACAACTCTGCCTCTTAGTCTTCCAAGAGCAAGAAATGGGCTGAGAATAAGGTGCTAAAGTTAAAGAGGGCACATTCCTCAGCATCTACTTCACAGGGGACCCTTGAGAATAACAAACAAAGGAATAGAGGAGAATCATGATCTAATTAAGGAAATTTCCACCCATTCCATGCCCAACCCTCCACCCCCTCATGGTAGGGGCTTCACCTTATCTGTGCAGCAGGATTTCACAATTGGTTTGAAGGCAGGACTGCTGGATTATTTCCAATCCTTCCCATTTCCTAATATTGCATTGTTGGCATTTGGGAGAGAGGACAGATAAAATTTGTCTTTAAGTTCATGGGACTTGAGGAAAAGTGAAGATACCATTAGACTTAATTCAGAGGCTATCTTGAACCTAGAGTTCTTAGACTTTGAATTGTATGCAGTGATTGAACACATTTTAGATTATCTCTCTGGGGAGGGGTTGAATGTGTCCTTTGAGCTGGGTGAAAGGAGCAAGGTGATAATCTGTGACTGGAAGATTAGATTGTGACAAAACAATAACTTATCAAATACCCATATGGTCCTCTACATGGCCCAGCCTCCTTGACAGTTAAATGAAAACTATTTGACTAGTTCTGGCCTCCAAAGGGTTATAAGCAGAAGTGACATGAATTACTTACAGGGTGAGACAGTTTAGAGCACAATGCCTCCTCTAAATCTCTCTTTTTCCCTTTGATGACTCTTTTGGAAGCCATACGTTGAGATGGTGGAGGCACAAAATTAAGTGAACCTGAATTTCCAAGTTGTTCTTTGGGCAAGAACCTCTGCTGCCCTTCACCAGGCTTTGTTGTGGTAAGCTACTGAGACTAATAGGTGTATCTGTTACTGCAGCATGGGCTAGCCTATCCTTCCTAACACAGTTCCCTAACCAAGAGTTCCGCCATCATCTCAAACACTGACACAGGTAGAAAATAGCTCTACAAAAAAAAAAAAAAAGTTAGCTACAAAAAAGCTGACTGCTAGTGAGCATATTTTTAGGGTTTCATTTGGTAATCATTACACAGTACATTGCAAAGACAGGAAAGAGAAACAGATCCTGGAGTAAAGATTTTAATAGGACCTCACACTTGTTCCCCTCTGTGAAAAGTGCTACAGCATGTATGTTCCCTTTTGGTAATATACATATAGCAGGTAAAATATACATTCAGTCTTTTATGTAGTAATTTGAGTCCATAAGCTCCTTCCACCTCTGACCATGATGTTACATGTTATGCAATCAACAAAGAACTTCCATTCCTCAACCAGAAGCCTTTAACGTTGTGCTGTATTTTAACAGGCACCTTGGTTTTTACTAATGGGACTGATATTTGGGGTCTTGGGTTGAGGATAAACTTTCATGCCAAATTATTAAGAACTTTACACTTCCACATTTTCCAAATCCTTTGTCCCTCCACTACCAATTGTCATAGCTCACAAAATCTGTTATCTAGGTTATGCAATGAAAAAAAATTTTTTTAACTGCTCCAGCAACAATAGAGAAATAACAAAAGGATGTTTAAGTATAATTGAGCTGTAAATATATTTTCATAAGTATATAGGTATACATGTGTGTATATGTATGTGTGTATGTATGTGTGTATACATATATATTACCCACAAAAATCACTTTATTATTTTCTCGAATGGGTTTTTGTTCAGAAAAGAAAATGCACAGTCGATGACTTAGCCACTTTCAGGGTAGCTACCCGTGGCCATCCTGCTGTCCTTTGAAATTCAACATATTCAAACTTCTCCCTCTACTATTTATCCTCATAATGTTTCTGATGATCTGAACTAGCAACCTTTCTCGCATTCACCCATGTATGAAATTCAGAATAATTCTTTTTCCCTCCATCCTACAAACTATATGGTGCCAAGTACCTCAGTGACCCTCTGATCAAATCCTGTTTCTCCATTCACACTGCCTGTAGTCTCAATCAGTCCTTCAACCCTTCATCACCTTTTTCTGATCTTTTAAGGGCTGCTGAACCAATCTTCCTACATAGGGTCTTCTCTTACTCAACGCAGTCTTCACACTTCTATCAGATTAAATTTTTTAAAACCAAGATATAAATTATGCTATTTTCTTACTTGAAATCGATCCGATTTCCCCCAGTGCCACTCTACCATATCTTTATCCTGTCACTTAAAAGTCTTCCTCACCGTAAGTCTAATTTTGTAACCACTTCTCTCCTATCTTTATCCTGCTGCTGCTGCTAAGTCGCATCAGTCGTGTCTGACTCTGTGCGACCCCACAGACGGCAGCCCACCAGGCTCCTCTGTCCCTGGGATTCTCCAGGCAAGAATACTGGAGTGGGTTGCCATTTCCTTCTCTAATGCATGCCTGCATGTATGCTAAGTTGCTTCAGTCCTTTATCCTACATTTCAGAAAATTGGATTTTTCATCATTGCTTGTGTTCTTCTAAACCAGGGCTTTTACCAATACCATTTCTTTTGGTCAAAATATTCTATCTTCCCACTGACAGTCTACTTGTCCTGTAAACGTTCATCTCATTAGTTATATCTTCAGAAAAACCGTTCTCAATCCCACCAATTGGTACAGGGCCTCTTTTATGGCACTAATCAAAATGTCTTGTTATGGTACTAGTTAAAATCACTTTTGTTATGCCTTAGCATTATCTGAATTGCTACTGAACTATGAGTTATGTGATGGCAAAAGTGAATGTAAAAATATAACTTAAATAGGTGGAATAAATTGCTATATGGAAGTAGCATCATCAGTCTATTGTACTAAGTCATCTTTCTGTTTCAACTCTCTTCATTTCTTTCTTCTTCACCTTCACCATAGATATGTGGAAAGTTTCCTTCTTTTAGTACCACAATAGCACTCCAGTATTTTTATGCTGACAGCCTTACATAAGATGCCATTTAAGGAAGTTTTACTTCTGAGTCCTGGCTTTTTGGACTCTGAATATCAGTGCTCCAGGACTTCCCCACTATTGATCACTCAGTTCTTCTAGCATTATAACAGTATACTGCATCAACTCAGTTCATCCCAATTGGTAGCTCCAAAGAGAATGTATCATCATGAATATCTTATTAAATTTATCTAAGCAAAATTCCAGAGAGATTCAGATTCCCATCTCAGTTTCTGCGTACATGCCAACCTTTGTAAATAGAATGACATATTGTCCATGTCAATAGAGATACAAAATGAACTCTCAAGGCGGATTATTCTCTCTGTGGTTTTTCTTTTCAAGACAAATTCACACCTACCTTGGCCACTAGCAGGTCAAATTATAGAACACTGATTTTAAGAAAATACCTGAGTCTAAGGAGGAGTGTGAATGCATCAGCGTGCCACTGTTTAAGAATGCCTTGACCTACATTCCAAAAATCTCCTATGAATGGGAACTGTTCCACTTCACACAAGAAATTGGATGCTACAGTCCATGGACCTCCTGTCCTCTCCAGTGATGTATCTACCACACCATTTTTTAAAAATCAATTGAATAAAGGGAAATATAACATACAGGTCCACACTCATAAACATATGACAATGAAATGCTCAATGAACACTTACTTCAAGGGAAGCCCAATAAAGGAAAGTGAATGAAGTATCTCTATTAGTCCCATATCTCTTTTTCAGGTGACCAATTTTTCTAGTTTTCCCTGGACTGAGGGAATTCCCAGGAGAGGGGACTTGCAGCATTAAACCAAGTCCTTCCAAACTAGGATTCATTCCTTACCCTATCCTTCACAGATGTTAATATGATAACCTAAGCCCTTTTCAAATTCCCAAATATAGGTACTTATTCAAGAATTGATTTTGCCTTTTATTTCCATAAATTATGGAGGCCAGATATGATCTGTTCTTAAGAATTCCAGACATTCACATTTGATCTCAGCAGGTCTAAATCCCCTTTCCCAAAGTGTTTGAATTTCTGGGTCTCCAGCTATAAGACAGTCAGGGAAGTAGTCTTAAGGAGCCAGCTGCTCTCTGGTGGCTCAACTGTATTATCTGAAAGAGATTCCCTGCTTGCCTATCTTGAATTTTCTGTCCCTACTCAATCACAAAATGAGAGAAAAATTGTCATGGGGCAAGAAACTTTTCAAACCTCAAAGAGACTCTTCTCTTAGCTAAACCATTCCATTTATACATCTTGGCAGTAGTCATTAGCAGAGAGAAACCTAAAGAGACAACAAAAGAAAAATGTATGTCTTTTTCAAGAGCTTCTGAAGTGTTGAAAAGTGTTTCTATTTAAAAGCTTCTGACAATGATTGGCAGGATCTGAGAAAACCTCGAAAGATGAGCCCCACCCTCTGAGAATTATTATCAGGAGAACCGTAATTGGTGAACACCTATTCCGTTCTTACCACAGCTGAAAGATTGCAAACGAATTGCTACTTGGTGGTCCCTCTCAAACGCCACAGAAGGTGAACAAAGCACAGATCAATATAGAACACCCTGCAAAGGTTAGGGGCCTCAAAGAAGTGGAGACGTTCTAACGTTTTGAACTAAACTGACACAATAAAATTAAGAACAAACATGTATTGATTGAGTGATTACTAACTGGCCCATTAGGTCAGTGTCTTCCCAAGAATCTGACATTCAAAATCAAAAATAGGACAGGCCTAATTTTAAGTTTTGTGATTAGGGGATTTAATTTAAATGAGAAGAAGAACAGAGGTGTATATATCAACCCAATTTAGTATAGATAGAAATGGAAATTACAGAGTCAGTTCAGAATAGACATAATGAAGCCCATTTACATTTGATGTAATAGATGTTTAGAATATTAATGACCCACATGGCAAAATGACCTACTGACAGTTAAGGTATTTAAATACCAACTTTTGAACTTTGTTTTTCTTAAGTAGCTACTCGATGATAAATATTAAACACCATGAAGGAGTTAAACCAAATTTTACCTATCAAGTAATTGAACTTAAGTCCTAAACCAATTAGGTTGTGATTTAATCAATAGTGCCTCGGAAATGGGTGCCCTGATCCCCTAATGAATTTCCCTGAAGGTTAATTCTAAGTACAGAAAGTTGATGGTCATTATCATTAGTACAGGGAGAGGGAAACAAAAACAAAAACAAAACAAAACAAAAAAATGGGCCTTTGACATCTGTCATTAAAAGCAGAATACAAATGCATAAATCATTTTCCTTTATCCATCTTTATGTAGTAATCAAGAAAGATGCCTTTAGAAGTCATTTGGTTTATCAACTAGGCAATAGTGCATTTAATCCAAACTAAAAAAGAAATTACTTGGAAAAGAAAGGGACTCCAAGAAGGGGAATAGCAGACATATGCTCAAACTGTGAGATTTCAAATGATATGTCATAAGATGTAATATCTAATCACACATATAGAAGAGAACCATTTCTTTGTGGAAAAGAAAAACTAAAGATACTTAAGCATCAGATAAGTGCCTGGAGATACTACAAATGTTTTGCAAAGCCATGTAAAGCAATTAAGTCAAACTTAACTTCACGTCAGATTTTTCTATTCAAACAAGAATCCGCCAGGAAAGACTGATGTCTGTTAGATCTTGCCATTTTGTTAACAGGGGGTCACAAGTCCTACTTATTACCTGATTCTGAAAAATATTCAAGAACAGATTGAGAATCTTGGACCTAATGTCTGAGTGAGAACAATAAAAACAGCGTTCAGCTGCCATTACATAACTTCTCTCTTCATTATCGCACAGCAGATGATATTTATTTTTCTGTTTCATTTTCTGCTTTCTAACCTGAGCCACAGGCCAGATTCTCCTCCTCTGTAACTCTGCAGGGATTCTTTGGTTTGTACCTTTTGTGTAATTCTGCTTGGCATTCTAAATATGGCTCATTCTCCTGGGTTTCAATACATTTCTTGAATTTCACCTACAGACCTTAATGGAGTTGAGTGCCTTGGAATAACGGGTAGTTATCAGCAGGAGAAATCTAGAGATATTATGGGCTTGGACCAATAATAATTAAATTTCTATTTCATAAATTGGGGGGGAGGGAGAATCTTCTTTGAAGAATGGATTTCACAATTCTGCAATTCAAATTACAATGTATTGCTGTCGTATAGTGACTACTCCCTAAAGTAGTACAGTTACTGCACTTTTTGATAGCTTCAAAAATGGTTTATCAAAAATGGATTTCCAAAATCTAATCTTAGCAGTCTGAGATTTCTCAAAAACAAAGCTGGATTTCTTTATTGCCCAAATTACAACAACCCAGGCCTCTTGTCAAAGAAATATAATTCCTGAAATAAGGTCAAAACTAAATCCCTCCAGTCTTTGTTTAAAAAATATGTTTTTTATGTTCCAAGTGTTTCACACAATGTTTGCATGAGGTGGTCATGCACTCTGGAAGTGCCCGACAAACTTGATATAACCTTCAAGAGACAATCACTTACTCTGAACGTTTGTAATATTTCCGACCATTACTTTTTCCAGCTCTCTTTGATGATTCATGCTAAGGGTAGAGAACCGGAAGGGATATTTTCCTTCAGAGCCACAAAAATAACCAAGATGTACTTTTCTTTCAGCCATACATTTCAACATGCATAAACTCTCTGGCTGATATTTCTTGCCATTTGGTCCAACTATACTTCCTGAAGACACTGTATGAAAAGAACTAGTCTAATTTAAGAAGGAATCTGTCCCTGGTAAAACAATACATACAAAAATGAAAAAAGAAATCATTCAGTTTAGCCAACTTCCTTACAGCCTTGATCTTAGAATCTGGTTTTTAAATAGAAAACTTAAACAAAAGTCACTATACAAGTCATTTTGTTCTCAGTACAATTAGGATCGTTTTATGGAAAATAGAGTTTATTTAAATTAATTTTAAGGTCAGTGAAACTTACATAACCTAAATAGATCTCTTCTTCATGCATAGTCTCAAGTATACGTCATTTTCCTTCGTGATCAAAATGTTCATGTATAAGTTTATTTTCAGAGAGATTTACCATACTTTTTTCCAGGATTTATTAAAATGTGTATGACCTCCCCAAAATACAAAAAGGTAAAATATTCTGAAACAACTTAATTCAAAAAATACTTTTTAGGAAAAGACTAAAATCCACATACACATAAAGGATACAAAGTACATATTTACAGACTCACTACTGTGTTCAGATGGCAGTAGCTATTGAGGCACTTTGAGCCATGGAATCTGCTCAACTGAGACAGGTATCGTGATCAGAACTAAGAATTACAACACTAAACCTGCTGAAATTATCATAAACTATTACCACTTCTGAGTCTGGTTCAATGAAGCTATTATTTTTACTGGAAATGGAGATAAAACTTGAGGAGGAAAGCAGAATAAAAGTATTCAAAGTGGTAAATTTATTTATTTGTTTTTATTTATTTTCAATATTTTAATGGTATTATTTGTTAGGTATTTGCTATACCTGTGGGAAACACACATTTCCTACATGGAAAAACACAGCTAGAATTTTAGGTCATTGGTTTTCTTAAAGTGTGGTTTCTGGACCAGCAATTGCAGCATCTCCTGGGAACATGTTGGAAATGCCAATTCTCAGGCCCCACCTTGGCTCTATCAAATCAGAGAAACTCCAAGAGGACACTCAGCAAACTTTTCACAAGCCCTCCAGGTGATTCTGCTGCACATTCAAGTTTTAGAAACACTGTTCTAGATAATCATTTGTAGGGTGGAATGAATTCAAATATAGACAAAGCTACAAAATATTTTGCATCACCGACTCAAAGAACATGAGAAAACTCTGGGAGACAGTGAAGGACACAGAAGCCTGGTGTACCATAGTCCACGGGGTTGCAAAGAGTCAGACATAACTTAGCAACCGAACAATAACAAAATATTTTGTGATAATTTAAATAATGCATTTATATAGTGCTTCATCAGTTACAAAGTACTTTCAAATGCATTAATCGCACTTGATCTCTCAATATTATCATGATAGTAACTGTGAAGGTACTCATATTTTCATTTTGTAAGATTAAATTGAGTGTGAAAGAGGTTAAATAAGTTCACTTCACAATGCTATTTAATACAACTTAGTGAGAACCTAGATCTCAGGTAGTAAAACACGTATGCTGTTACTAAGACAGTTGATCAGAATTAATATAGATACTTTGTTTAACACTATCCACTGGCATCCAAACATGTTTTAAGCTCTAAAATTTTTTAATGAAGTAACATTCAAAAATGCTGTCTTAGAAAGGATTTAAAATAGATATTCAAATGAAGCTCTATCTCTGACCAAAATCAAATTAAATAAATTCTCAAAGTCCTGGTTGATGATTTTACAGATAAACAGAATACTCATTTATTTTTGCTACTGTTGAAAGGGAGAACAATCAAGTGTCCCAAATGGTCTCAATTCAGTTCAGTTTAGTCGCTCAGTCGTGTCCAACTCTTTGCAACCCCATGGACTGCAGCACACCAGGCCTCCCTGTCCATCACCAACTCCCAGAGATTATTCAAATTCACATCCACTGAATCGGTGATGCCATCCAACCATCTCATCCTCTGTCGTCCCCGTCTCCTCCCACCTTCAATCTTTCCCAACATCAGGGTCTTTTCAAATGAGTCAGCTCTTCGCATCAGGTGGCCAAAGTCTCAGACAATTTTATATTCATAAAAGCATAAAGAAGAAATAAAGCTTAAATTTGTGGGAAACCAGGCAATCATTTTTTAAAAAATATTCTCCAATTTACAGTATAGGAAGTAAGAAATCTTCAGTCTATCCTTTTTGTTTCCTATCTGGAAAGTAGATTCTAGATATTTTTCACATAGGGCTTTTCTAAAGTGAGATGGACCTGCTTCTTATCCTGAGCTGAGTGTATATTTTCTGAAACTTTAATAATCACAGTCACTTATTGTAGCATGATTTACATCATGACTTTTTATGGGCTCTTCATAATTTCAAAAGAAGAATTTAAGGATGTTAACAAAGTTTTCAGTCCACATTGACACTACTCAAGACATCGGCATAAATAGTGTTTGTTAGTAAAACTAATGTATCACAGAATTTGTGAGAATGTCTGATATCTATAGAAGGATTAAAGCAAAATGCTAGGGAAAACATGTTTATGGTTGTTGCAGATGTTCTTAGATCCAATAGCATCTTAAAAAAAAAATATGTGTGAGATGTTTCTTTGAATGACACAGGAGAACAATTTACAAGTCTAGCCTGGGATTTCTCAAACTGGGATCTCAGAGTGTATTCTAGAGAATTAGAAGGTCTGCAAAAATATTTTTTTGTATAATATTTGTCATTTTGATGACAAACTTAAAAAAATACCTCATCAATTATAAAGAAGCTTATTTGAAGTGACAATTTACAAGTGAATAAATACACTGTTTTCCGGGATTAAACATGTATTTCTTAAGTCATAGGGCTTCTCTGATAGCTCAGTTGGTAAAGAATCCACCTGCAATGCAGGAGACCCCAGTTAGATCCCTGGGTTGGAAAGATCCCCTGGAGAAGAGAAAGGCTATGCACTCCGGTATTCTGGCCTGGGGAATTGGCCCCCTGTAGAGTCCATAGGGTCCAAAGAGTCAGACACGACTGAGTGATTTTCACTTTCACTTCACTTTTTCTTATGTCATTCTTTTTCAAACTAGGGTTCCAGGATGTACCTCCAAATGAGTTATGAGAATTGCTTTTGAAAAAGATCTATTCATCATTCACATTTGAGAAACAGTAATTGTATCAATTTATTGACTACCTTAAATCTGATCAATCTGGGGAAAAAAGCAAACTCTACTAGGGAGCTTAAATAAATATGAAACATTATTTTGTAAGCACATAGAACATAATGACAATGACATGCAGTATCAGTTGAACTGGACCAGTATCTGTATCACTTGACCAACTTTGAGTGAAATACCAGTGGGACAAGAGAGGAACATCCATTCCAGTAGGGAAGAGTATTTTATCACTAAAAATGTTTTAATTTGGTTATAATATAAATCAGACTGATTTTATTTGGTTTTATTGTTGTTTTTAGATACTCGACAGACATTCCTCCCCTTGTGACTTGTGACTGAGCTGAACCGCTTCCACTGGCCTGTCCATGGTACATCAGTTCTGAGTTTGCAACATAATAGCACAATGACTCAAACCAGCAATTCAATAGGCAAAGACCCTCAGTGGTAAAGATCACCATCTGAAGATTATCTTCAAGATAACCCAAGTGTGTGAATGTTTAAAACTCCATGAATGAAGAGTATGACCAGGGGTTAGAGGGACAATATATTCATAGAAAGTGAAGAAATATGAAGATTCAGAATTCGCCATAATTGTCTATACTTTACCACTTATTTTTCCTTGTTTCCAATGATTTAATTGGTAACTGAAACCCTTATCAGGTTTTTTAAGTAGAAAAGCAGGCCTTCTCTGAATATCAAAATATAGTCAGCCAGATTTCTCAATGTCTGAGGAATGAATTACAACACATACCTAAAGGAAGGAACTCTGCTGTTGCATTTCAACTAAAAGTATCAATATGGATGTATGGACAGATAACAGATAATGAAATAAACATAGCTTTGTTTACACAGGTGTATATGTGTTAATGTATGTGGTGTATGTGTCTTCTGAAACAACCTATAAGCAGTAACACTCCAGTAGAAAGACCACACCTAGCAACCATACTTTGATTTCTAAACATTATTCTACACTAAAAGGAACAGAGACTCTTGGAAAATTGGCTGCTAACCAGGGTTAGGGATGAAAAAAGATAAAAAGTTCTTGTAATATCTTTGAATCTAGAAATAAAGAAATTAGTGCCCCCCCAAAAAAGGACATATCAAAATAATACACACACACACACACACACACACAAACACCCACCAGTTTGAACAAGTTCCTATTGGCCAAACTGGCACAAACTGTGCATCAAAATAAATAATGAAGAATTCATGCAACCAGTCTAATATAAATCAGTAAATAAATAATTAAAAGGAGGAAATGAAAAAACCCATCTTTACATAAAAATGGCAGCTAATGAGTGTAGAAAAGTAGATGGAATTAGAAATTCACTCTAATATTTGATTCAGGCACAAATCTTCAATGGATACTCAAGCTAGAGGGTGAATATTTGATGAGACAGGATATTTACAAAGTCTCAAAGCCTCTCTCCACAAAAAACTTATTAATTATGAAGGAGGAAATAGTAACTTTATGAGAGAAACCTGGCAGACACTACCTTAACCAAATGATCAAAGCTAATTCACTAATAATGGCACAAATGGACATCATGTATCTCCTGAGAAGGACACATCACTTCTGCTGTATTTTTACTAAAATATATAACCTGACTCTAATCATGAAGAACTGTCAGACAAACCAAAATGGAGACACATGCTACAAAATAACTAGTCTGTATACTTCCAAAATGCCAAGGTCATAAAAGACAAAGGAATATTGTAAACTACTCCAGAAAAGGAGAGACTAAAGAAATAGCAATTAAATGCAACATTCAATCCTGGACCAGACAAAAATGATATTTTGCTATAAACAATATTACTAGAAAAAATGAAAATATTTGGAACATGTTCTTTACTATTACTTATATATACTTTTTATTATATTATATTATGCTGTGGAAGAGAAAAAAATTTTCCCCAATCCTCATAGAATCCCTGGTTGGGTCTTAAAATTACACTGATAAAGACAGATTAACAGATGAAAAGCTTATGGATTTTATTGAAATTTTACATGTATATGGGAGCCTTCTCAAAAGAATGAGACCTGAAGAAATTACCAGAGCAGGAAGCTTTTGAAGCTTTTAGACAAATAATAAATTTTTGACAAATAGATAATGCAAGGGATTTTGTGCTAGGGTAGCAAATGGCAAAGAATTAACTAAGAAGATAATACTTAGTTTAACAAGATTTATTAACTCTTTGGTGATAAAACTGTCTTCTCTCTTGCCAGGATACATGGGGAATCTTTCACATGAGATTTATCTCCTTTTCGGGAAAAAGGGCCAAAGGAAGCAGAGGCATTCAGAGTGATCTTTCTGCTTCTGCTCCTTCTCCAGTTGCTTCAGTTTAAGATATTCAGTATGCCAAGGTTCCATTGCTTCAGTCATGTCCGACTCTTTGCAATCCCGTGGACTACAGCCCACCAGGCTCCTCTGTCCATGGGATTCTCCATGCAAGAATTCTGGTGTGGGTTGCCATGCCTTCCTCCAGGGGATATTCCTGACCCAGGGATGGAAACTGCTTCTCTGTTTCTTACATCTCCTGCATTGGCAAGTGGGTTCTTTACCACTAGCACCACCTGGGAAGCCAAATATATATATATATATATATATTTTTTAATATGTTTATATATGTATATATAGATAATATATATATTGTGTGATAGCCTGTCCTGAACATCAGTATCAATGCCAATTTCCTGATGTATATAACTATGCTCTGGTTATATAAGAAATTTTTTCCATAAAAACACATGAAAGCATTTAGATGTAAAGCGGCAGCACACCTGTACAAACTCTCAGTTTAAGATGGGGTGGGGGTGGGGGGATGGTAGGGTGAGGGGTACAGGACGGGGAAGCTACCCGTCCTACCCAGGGAAGCCTTCTCAAAATTTCTCTGACTACCCAGGGAAGCTAGATAAAGGTTAAATATTTGTACTACTTGTTTTTCCACATTTTTGCAATTTTTAAGTTATTTTATAATAGAAAGTTACAAGAAAGCATATCCTTTCAATTTGGTGGAAATGTAGAAGATGGTACAGAAACTTCATCTGTGGGGGTTAAAGAATAATCTCAGGAGACAATGGTATTATTATCAGGTTCCATAGGAAATAAGAACAAAGAGGCCTTAATCCTCTCTATCAGGGTGCATGATCTATCTGGAAATGCAAAATAAGTATTGAATTAGAAAATGAAGAATGCAAAGACAGTAAGAAAGCACATTGCCATCTTAAATGTATTTAAACATCTAAATCTAACAGATAAACATCATGGCAAATTAAAAGGCATCTGTCAAGTTATCTGGGAAAAGCAATTTAGTCAACAATTACAGATATGAGACTCAATCTATCCTTGGCCA
This sequence comes from Bubalus bubalis, assembly GCF_019923935.1. Lineage (NCBI taxonomy): Eukaryota > Metazoa > Chordata > Mammalia > Artiodactyla > Bovidae > Bubalus > Bubalus bubalis. The sequence goes on along the minus strand of NC_059165.1, from coordinate 21,153,984 downwards.
ATTTGACAAGACTAGAGTCAGGAAGAGGTATTCAAGTGCTACTCAGGAGACAAACAGATATTTTACTCATCTTCAAAAACGCAAATCTTAGAAAGAAGAGAAAGTTAACTTTGACATTATACACAGAATTCTTGAACAGATTTTAAAATATTGGGCCATGACAATTTAAAGAAAAGAGATAATCACTGCAAGGATCACTAAGATCAAACCAAGTCAAACTAACTTCACTTCCTTTTTCTGAGAAACTCAGTAGACATGCATGTCAGTAGCAAATCACGACGAATTTTGCTACCAGGAAATCACTGGTAACATTTTACAACAACAAATCATCATGAACAGAATAGAAGGATATGGGCTGATCCCACATTCTAATACAGTTGGTAGGAAGTGGGTTTAAAATCACTTAGATCATTGTTTCAAACGGTGTTCAAACTGGAAAGACTAACTTCATACTATAAAGGACTCCATGCTTGAAAGGCAAATATTGCCAAATTTATTGGGCATGGCTTCAGAATCAAACTACAGAAGCAGAAATGAAGAACATTTCCACAAGTTGGAATTACTGTTTGAAATAACAAGGCTATTAGTTCAGTAAACTTCATCAGATTTTAAGATGGATAATTTGGAAATTAGTGAAAACATAAAAGTAAAATGTCTTATAATGGCCAACACACAGAGACTGATATTGCTAGTATACTGATTCTTCTTCTTAATTGTGTGTATATGTATCTATGTGTACTTTTAAGTGGAAATACGCTGCATATTCATTTATTACTTCATTTAGCAAACAGCATGTTTGCCAATGCCTGGCACTAATCTAGGCACTGGGGAAAGGGACAGTGAAAGTCAGTTGTGTCTGACTCTTTGTGACGCCAGCACGCAACAGTCCATGAAATTCTCCAGGCCAGAATACTGGAGTGGGTAGCCATTCTCTTTCTCCAGGGAATCTTCCCAACCCAGGGACTGAACCCAGGTCTCCCGCAGTGCAGGTAAATCCTTTACTGTCTGAGCCGCCAGGCAAGCATAAGAATACTGGACTGGGTAGGCTATCCCTTCTCCAGCTCAGCTACCAGGGAAGCCCTGACACAGCAGAAAATCAACTATAAATAAAAGACAGTAACTCTTTAACTCATGCAAGTTATAGTCTACATATAATTGAATATTTTTTCACTTAAAATTACAATGAAAGCATTTTTATGCCATTAAGTATTTTTAAATAGCAGTAAATAACTGTGCAATGTTTCATTCGTGCTATTATGAGGCATTTAACTACTTTCCTATTGTTGAAAGTCTAATCTCAAATTTTGTTTTCATAAATAACACTGAACATTTTTGTGCATAAATCATTAATCCCATTTCTCATTTATTTCCCATGTAACATTTCCTGGATCATATGATGATAACTCTTTCTCAATAGTTTCCAATTGGCTTCTGCAAAGATTGTAACTATTTATACCCAAACAAGTAATAAATGAATGTGTGTATTTTCCTTACCATGAGTATTAAATTAAAATTTGAAAACAAACCAACTGACATTTGGCAATTTGATGGATAAAATTTTATTGAGATTTTAATTTGCATTTTTATTACAAGTTGGGGCTGAATTTTTATATGTTTATTAGACATTATTCTTTTTTGTTGTCTGTAATATCTTTATTCTATTGGTAAGTAGAATGTTCACCTTGTTTACATTATTTGCAAACACTCTTTAGATAGGTAGTAAAATATAAAGAATAAATCTTTAATAGATAAACCTTACATTTGAAAAATATAAAAATAAAAAGATAAGTCAATCTTTCTCTCTCTCTCTCTCATACACACACACACAAATCCAAACACAAGATGGAAGATTCCTGACTTAATTGTACTACAACTCTATTTCAAAAAACAAAAAGGCTTTCAGATCATATGCAAATAATGACCAACACTAAATATATATAAAGAAAAAAAGCAATATGAAGGGAAATCACGTGTTCAAATGTGGGATAACAATTCTACTGATTTTTAAATGTATAAAACACCCCTCAAATTTGAATTCACACTTAAGAGTGATACTGACAAGACTTTTCAAGAAGACAGTGACCAGAAACAGAATTTAAAATTATATTGTCAGCAAAATTAGAAGGGAGGATATTTATATTTACAAATGCTGTTTTCCTCTTTCAACCATAAAAAAAGAGTGTGTACCAGAATAGACTACTGTGTTGCTGCAGGGCCCTGAGCTAACACTTCTCTCTGATGGTGGTTTACTCTCTCAAGCCTTGTCCCACTCTTGCGACCCCATGGACTGTAGCCCCCCAGACTTCTCTGTCCATGCAGTTTCCCAGGTAAGAATACTGGAGTGCGTTTCTATTTCCTCCTTCAGGGGATCTTCCTGACCCAGGGATCAAAATCGGGTCTCCTGCATTGCAGGTGGATTCTTTACCAAATGAGCCACCAATTATTGAGTACAGGAATAAATGAGTGAGTAAATGAATGAATGACCAAATAAGCAAAACTGAGCAAATGACCAAAATTGATCACCTAAAATGAATAGAAGTTACAATATATATGTCTCAGTCAACACAAGAATTACGTTTCTAATCATTAGATTTTACCATCAAAGGGTGGGCCACCTCAAGCAACAGTGAGCACCTCAGGATTTTTGAGCGTGGAGGAGAGGAAACTGGGGTGACATGGAGACTGAGTTAGCATGAGTTAGCCAGATACTCAGTAAAGCCGCTCTTATTTCTACGATTCTTAACTTCTATGAAAGAAGACAAGCCTATTACCATTTAGGAACCCAAAAAGGAATAAGCAGATGAAACGAAAGCTGAGAAATAGAAAAAAACGTTCTTATTTCAAGTCTGAGGTGCAGGCAATAGATTGAAGAATAGATTATTGTGTAAACCAGAGCATCTGAAAGCATACTTGAGAAGCCTGAGGGTTAGAAGCTCCGAGTCTAAATGACTTCTGAAGTCACACAGATTAGTTTATACCACTTTTTGTGTTTTAGAATGGAACCATAAATTTTAATGTGATATCTGACCAAAATGTTGAATGAACAGAAAATGTTAGTGAAGTGTACTTCATTCATATTCAATGGGAGGAGGAGGGGCTGTGGATAATAAAGAACACTCAGTAGACATGACATTATTTCATTATTATTAGCACTCATCAGTTAAACACGGCCGGCTTGATGGAATAAGTTATTCTAGAGAATGGGTATAATCAAGATGAAAATCTTCCTCTAAACTTATATACCTAATACATTAACTGCAATCAGGTTTCCAGCCAAATTAATCAAACAGATATATAAACTATTTAAGATGTTCGAGTGGGAGAGCCAGAGCCACTCTTTCGAGGCTCAGTCTGCCAAAAACCATTGGAGGCGTCTCTATTTCTAATATTAGATACTACAATTGGACCTCCGCCTCCTGTCTCCAGATAACTACTCGGTAGGGCTGACTTTCTCTCCGCTTATGTGAGGACAGAGGAGAACAAGATTCGTGACACCCTGGGATTTTGCCAGGATTCAGTGGGTGGTAGAACCAAGGCTGAAGGCCAAGGGGCAAATCCACTGACTGCACACAACACAGCCTCATGCCTTTGTTGATTAAAGCGTCATATTAGTTTTTTTTTGTTTTTTCTGAGCGTGGGGGTAGGGAGGAAATAATCTACTTTTTAAAAGTGTCTCTCCAAGAAAAATAGTTCCAAGTTTAGGCTGGTATACTGTAGGGGAGGGGGGGACAGCTAAAATAAAAAGCTTAGCTGTAGTTCATTAACTTTAATTGGTTTTTGTTGCCTCTCCTCAGGTTTCCTGGATCTTTCAGCTCTCTCCTCCCCCTACTCTCTGCTTCCCCTTCTTCTACCTCTCGCCTCCTCCCCCTCCAATCTGGCTTTCCCTCCTTCCTGGCAGCATTTTTAGCTTTAATTTGATAGTAAAAAACTGAATCCAAAGTTACAAAATTCTTCAGATTCAACTTCTTTGAAAGAAAAAGAAGTTTTGGAAAAAGAATGGATATCTCAACTTAAACCTCACCCTGCTTAAAGGCACATGTCCTCACGGGTGGCAGGTGTTTTATGAAGGTGAACTGGATCATACAAACGCATGAAATCATTCATCTGTGTAAACAATGTCTTCTGGCAGGCTGGCTTAGTAAAAGCACTGTTCTGGGCCCTGGACACTAGCAGAGAACAAGCAAAGTCCCCATTCTCATGGAATATATAAATTTACTGGAAAGACAGATAAAAACAAATGAACAAACAATTATATTAAAACTTGGTAGTGAAAATGCTATGGAAAAAAACATAAAGCTGGAAGGAATAAATTAGTGTTGGGGTGCTGCTTTAGAGAGCAAAGGCTTCTTTCAGGAAGTGACTCTTGGACACCTAAAAAAGTGCGAGTACAAACCTGCGACCTTGCAGGGGAACTGTGTTCCAGAGAGGGGAAGGCCAGCAAGAAGGCCAATACATACAGAGTGAGGTTAACGTGAGGGCCGAGGGAGAAAATCAGGTCAGCAAAAAGGGAAAGAAAAAAAGGTATTAATCAAGCAATGTTTCCATTCATCTCCTACCACTGGAGAGAGAGCCGTATGCATAAGCTCTCTATAAAATTTATTAGGTTCTAAACCATTGCTGTACCAAGATGTCCTAAGCATGTATTTCTGAAATGAAACTCAGAATTCCTCACTTATACAGATTCTTTTTAAAACCAAAGCAAAAACAGAAAGGAATGCTAAATTGCTTTTTGGTCCACTGGATGATTTCCATTAGCCTTGACTTATTTTAAGTTCAAGGCACACACACAAGTACTAATTTTCATCACTAATGTCAGTCCAACCTGATCTACCCAGGCAGAACTGCACCTAAACCTCAGACTTAATTCAGGGCTTCCTAACAGAAGTGGGAGCTTCCAACTTTGGAAGAAAAAAAAAAATGTTTTACAGAAACAAAATACTGATGGACTATAAATACTATTGGACTATAAAGAAAGCTGAGTGCCGAAGAATTGATGCTTTTGAACTGTGGTGTTGGAGAAGACTCTGGAGAGTCCCTTGGACTGCAAGGAGTCCAACCAGTCCATTCTGAAGGAGATCAGCCCTGGGATTTCTTTGGAAGGAATGATGCTAAAGCTGAAACGCCAGTACTTTGGCCACCTCATTTGGCAAAACTAATACAGTTATGTAAAGTTTAAAAATAAAATAAAATTTAAAAAATAAAAAAATTAAAAATTAAAAAAAAAAAAAAAAGACTCTGATGCTGGGAGGGATTGGGGGCAGGAGGAGAAGGGGACGACAGAGGATGAGATGGCTGGATGGCATCACTGACTCGATGGACATGAGTTTGAGTAAACTCCAGGAGTTGGTGATGGACAGGGAGGCCTGACATGGTACAGTCCCTGGGGCTGCAAAAAGTCAGATATGACTGAGCAACTGAACTGAACTGAACTGAATGATTAGGCAGAGTATTGCCCTGGAACCAGTAAAACAAAGCCAGTCCTGGTATATGTTGACTAGAAAATCATTTTATTTCTCTGTTTCAGGGTCCTCATCTATACAAGGTAAGTATGTTGAACTGATGATTTCTAAAATCTATTTGAGATATTATGTTTGATCATTAAAAGATTCAAAGAAGATTTGAAATAGATCCTTGGATAATAAATCCATATCCATGACTCTATATGCTTTAGTAACACTGTATTAAGCAGAATACTTGTCAAGACTGACAACTGTCCCAAATGCAAAATAGCTTTCAGGTAAGAATAGAAAAGAAAAGGCAAAATGGGAAGAAAAGATTTTGAAAAGAAAAAATGAAAAGGGCTAGGAAAATGAAGTAAAAACAAAATTTGTAGAACAGTATTATTCTGTAAGTACTCAAAGTAACCCCTGGATGCTGAGAGCAGAAAAAAGAAAAGAGGAAGTCCATATAGTTCAATGCTTGGAAAATAAAGATGTCCTAATGTAAGAGTAATTTAAAATGAGACATTTCTCAGGATATAACTGACTTCATGACCAATAGAATTCAGGACTTATGTTCTGTTACGGATAAATGATTGTGTCCCTCCCAAATTAGTATGTTGAGGCCCTCACCTCTAACATGATGATGGTAGGTAATGGGACCTTTGGAAGATAACTGGGTTTAAAAGAGGTCATGAGGGTTGAGACCTCATAATGGCATTAATGCTCTTATGAGAAAGAGATACCAGAGCTTCCTCTCACCACCCCGTGAGGATAAAATGAGAAGGCAACTCTCTGCATGTCAGGAAGAGAATCTAAACAAGATCTACTTACCTTTATCTTGGACATCTCAGATCCAGAACTGTGAAATATAAATGACCAATGTCCGTTGTTGAAGCCATTCAGTCTATGGTATTTTGTGATAACAGACCTAACTAAGACACATTCATGTGATACATTGTTCAATGATTTATCCCCTGGTGGCTCGGTGGTAAAGGATCTGCCTGCCAATGCAGGAGACGCTGGTTTGATCCCTGGTTCGGGAAGATCCCCTGGAGGAGAAAATGGCAGCCCACTCCAGTACTCTTGCCTGGACAATCCCATGGACAGAGGAGCCTGGCGGGCTACAGTCCACGGGGTCTCAGAGAGCTGGACACGACTGAGTGCACACACACATGCCGACGATCTATCAGATGAGAAAGGTCATCTGTTAAAAGAACTTAAACCCAGAAGCCTTTGAGGGCTTCTGTTTCTTTGAAAGAAAAAGAAAGCATGAGAGAGACTGAAAGGCTTTCTACAAATTCTATTTAAAAAGACAAGGGGGAAGGGAGCAAAAGGAAGTTGAGAATAAACTTCGAGATGATGACAATACAAGGGCTCCATTTTGTACTCTTTCCCTTCAGCATGTTCCCTTCCAGACCCAAGACAGAAATAAATGTCAAACGACTCCATACATTTCTGGTAAAGGAGGGATAGAAATTAGGTACAGAGACATTGGATTTAGTAAAGGATAAGTGTCCTAATCCAGGAGGCTGATGCTTGAGGCTTTTCCCATCCAGAAAATACCCCTTCCTGCCTAAACAAATGGTATATATTTGCCAAATTTTTTGACCTATAATCATACATGAAATAGGTCAAAGCTTTTGAAAAATTGAATAATTAGCCAGATAAGTCTCAAATAATCCACAAACTATCCTTTCTGTGACTCCACATCCCCTAGAATTTTCTCCCTTCTGAGTCTGACTTCATGATATTTTATTTGAGCAACAGGATTAATTCTGTTAAAACAAAAAAGGAAATCCTGCTTTTTGCAATTACATGAATGAAACTGGAGGGTATAATGCTAAGTGAAATAAACCAAACCAAAAAAAAAAAGAGAGAGAGAGAAATACTGCTTGATATTACTTATATGTGAATTAAAAAAAAATAGTGAAACCAGAGTAGAATGGTAGATGCCAGAGCTGGAGAGTCAAGGAAATAAGAAGAAACTGGTAAAAGGGTACAACTTTCAGTTATGAGTAAGGTCTGAGGATCTAACGTATCATATAGTGAATATAGCTGATAATACTATATTGTATAATTGAGATTCACTGATAGAGTAGAACTTGTGTTCTCATTTTTTAAAAAGGTAAATATAGGAGGCGATTAATTAATTTGATGGTGGTAATCCTTACACTATGTAAATGTATACCAAATCATCATGTTGTACACCTGAAACATATTACAATTCGATTTGTCAAGTGTACCCCAATATGGGCTTCCCTGGTGGCTCAGCTGGTAAAGAATCTGCTTGCAATGTGGGAGACCTGGGTCCAATCCCTGGGTTGCAAAGATCCCCTAGAGAAGGGAACAGCTACCCACTCCAGTATCCTGGCCTGGAGAACTCTTGGGGTTGCAAAGAGTCAGACACAACTGAGAGACTCACTCACTCACCCCGATATAGTTTAAAAAAGAAAAAAAAATGTTTTTATGATAACTTTAAGAAATTATGAATGACATGTTTTTTCTCTGATAACGCAGGATCAATACATGATTTAAAGAGTGAGAATAAAAACAAATGCAATGCAATTAGCTCTGACACAAATCCTATGCTCCTTGAATGCTTTATTGCCTTAAACTTGCTATGGTATACCATGAATAAGGGCCATGATGCTTTCAGCCTTCTCAATGGAAGAAAAAAAGGGAGAAATAAGTTAACAGCAGTTAAACATCTCCAGGAGATATGCTCAGTCATTTCACACATGCTATTTTATTAAGTTAGTCCTCAGAATACTATTCACCCCATTTTATAGATGAGAGAGCATTCAGAGTCAGTGGATTTCAGGAACATATCCAAGGCCACAAATGAGTAAATAGTAGAACTAAAATTTGAACCCAGGTCTAAAGGCAGGCTAGTTGTTTTTCAAAAAGCTTGTCAAAAGCAGGGATTATTAAAATGAATTTGCTTTGGACACTGGGAATCATCAAGATTTGAGGCTTTTAGCACCTTTGTGACGAGAATTGAGTTCACATTGATGGAACAACACAGATCTTTCAGGAAACGACAATTTGCTTGTGTATTATATACAGAACACCAAGCTAGGTGCTGTAGGAAAGAACTGTATACATACATAGATATATACATGTGCGTATCAGTTTCTCAAGTAGTTGACTATTAATTAGCACCTATAATTATAAGCCGTCTTCATGCCTCAGCATTCTATTTTGTATAAGAAAGGGGCAAATAATGATAAAACCAAATGATATCTGCACATAATTTCCAGGTATGCTTCTGTGTTAATAATCAGTCCATTCAACCTCTTAGCCCTGCTGCAAATATAGCTCCTCCCCTTGATCAGGATAATTTCATATTCTCAGTGGTAATCTTGAATACCATGATATCCTCAATCATCAAAGTTTGAATTATGTTGACTCTAAAATTATAGAGATAGGACAGTTTATTTGTAAATACATTTGAGGAAACAGATTTAAGAAAATGAATAAGATTTTGTTACTTCTCTCTTCAATCTCACACCAATGAAATATGCCTTTCATTCTTTTCTTTAGCCTTTAGGTGTCTAGTAACACAGGAGAATTTTTTCTCACATTTATGGACAAAATTGCTTAAAGACTTACTACTGGCATTGCACATTGTGAGATGAAGGTGAAAGATTACAACTTTTAATTGCTTTGATCCCTATGTGTGACATAGGTTTGATATATATAACCTATATACAGGTCAGGAAGCAACAGAACTGGACCAACAGAAGCAACAGTTAGAACTGGACCAGTTGAACAGACTGGTTCCAAATAGGAAAAGGAGTACGTCAAGGCTGTATGTACATTGTCACCCTGCTTATTTAACTTATATGCAGAGTACATCATGAGAAACGTTGGGCTGGAAGAAGCACAAGCTGGAATCAAGGTTGCCGGGAGAAATATCAATAACTTCAGATATGCAGATGACACCACTCTTATGGCAGAAAAGTGAAGAGAAACTAAAAAGCCTCTTGATGAAAGTGAAAGAGGAGAGTGAAAAAGTTGGATTAAAGCTCAACATTCAGAAAACGAAGATCATGGCATCTGGTCCCATCACTTCATGGCAAATAGATGGGAAAACAGTGGAAACAGTGTCAGACTTTATTTTTCTGGGCTCCAAAATCACTGCAGATGGTGACTGCAGCCATGAAATTAAAAGACGCTTACTCCTTGGAAGGAAAGTTATGACCAACCTAGATAGCATATTGAAAAACAGAGACATTACTTTGCCAACAAAGGTTCGTCTAGTCAAGGCTATGGTTTTTCCTGTGGTCATGTATGGATGCGAGAGTTGGACTGTGAAGAAAGCTGAGCGCTGAAGAATTGATGCTTTTAAACTGTGGTGTTGGAGAAGACTCTGGAGAGTCCCTTGGACTGCAAGGAGATCCAACCAGTCCATTTCTAAAGGAGATCAGTCCTGGGTGTTCATTGGAAGGAATGATGCTAAAGCTGAAACTCCAGTACTTTGGCCACCTCATGCGAAGAGTTGACTCATTGGAAAAGACTCTGATGCTGGGAGGGATTGGGGGCAGGAGGAGAAGGGGATGACAGAGGATGAGATGGCTGGATGGCATCACTGACTCAATGGATGTGAGTCTGAGTGAACTCTGGGAGTTGGTGATGGACAGGGAGGCCTGGTGTGCTGCGATTCATGGGGTCACAAAGAGTCGGACACGACTGAGCGACTGCACTCAACTGAACTATGTGTGACTACTAACATTTAAAATAATTTGAAATATCGTTTCTTTCTCAAAGATATAATATGTTGAAGCTTCATACTCCTAAGACTCTTAAGTTGTGAATGACCATGTAACATTAAAGATAACAGGATGGTCTGGTATGCATGGCACACCTTCTCCTTGGGCAACATGCATGCATATTCAGTCACTCAGTGTGTCCGACTCTTTGCAGGACTGTAGACATTCAGGTTCTTTTGTCCATGGGACTTCCCAGGCAAGAATACTGGAGTGGGTTGCCATTTCCTACTCCAGGGGAATCTTTCCAACCCAGGGATTGAACCCAAATCTCCTGTATTGCAGGTGGATTCTTTTACCACCAAGCCACCTGGGAAGCCCTTGGGCAACACAGTAAGCCATTTAAGCCTTGGGATACCAACATGTCACAGATTCACCTATGTCTTAAACTAGTTTCTTTGCTTGTCTTCATTACTTTAACTTCTGCAGCTAACATTGGAAATTGTCTAAATTCCTCTTCTGGGATGGAATTTCTGTAGTTTGAATCTTAGTCAAATACAAATGTGTTATAAAAGGATAAGAATGAGTGAATAAGCAAATGAATAAAGCTACTGTTAATATCAGTTTCAGATTCTTTGCTGAGAGTTGACCTTGTGAAGACTAAGGCCTTATTTTTTATAGTCGAATAATACTCCACTGTGTGTATATGGATATGGATATACATATATATTTATATCACAACTTCTTTAGCCATCAATGAAGGACACTTAGGTTGCTTCTCTGCCTTGGCTATTATGAATAATGCTGCAATGAACATGTGGGTACACATATCTCTTTGAGATAGTGATTTCATTTCCTTTGTATATATATGCAGAAGGACGATTGCTGGATCATACTATTGTTTCATTTTTAGCTTCTTAAAGAATCTCCATATCATTTTCCTGTGGCTATACCAGTTTATATTTCCACCAACAGTGTACAAGTGTTCTCTCCTCTCCACATTCTCAAAAGCATTTTTATATCTTGCATTTTTTATTACAGACCTCCTAACAGGTGTAAGGAGGCATTTATTGTGGTTTTGATTTGCATTTTCCTGATAAGTAGTGATGTGGAGAGATGTTTCGTGTATCTGTTGGTCATCTGCATGTCTTCTTTGGAAATATATCTATTCAGGTCCTTTGCCCACTTTTTGACTGTGTATTTGTTAGTTTTGCTATTGAGTTGTATGAGTTTCTTATATATATTGGATATCAACCTTGTAGCAGATGTGTAGTTTGCAAATATTTTCTCCCATTCCATAGATTGCTTTTTCATTTTGCTGGTTTTCTTTTCTATGTAGAAACTTTTTAATTTGGTGAAATCTTATTAATTTTTATTTTTGTTGCCTATGCTTTAGTGTCAAGTACAAAAAATTTTGTCCTACACCATATACAAAAATAACTCAAAATGGATTGAAGATGGTAACACAGGACATATAACCAAGAACTTCTGTAAAATAACATGGGAGGTGAATTCCTTGACATTGGTCTCAGCAATGAATTTTTTCAAAGAACACTAAAGCAAAGGCAACAAAAGCAATTTCCTTGGTTAAATTGATTACTAATTATTTTATTATTTTTATGTTAATGCAAATGAGATTACTTTCTTAATTTCTCTTTCTGACAATTTGTTTTTGATACATACAAATGTACTGATTTCCATGTATTGATTTTGTACCCTGAAACTTTACTGAATTCATTTTTAGTTCTAGCAGTCTTATGATAGAGCCCTTAGGGATTTTTTTACACATAATATCATGTTATTGGCAAACAGAGACAGTTTTATTTAGTCCTTTCTGATCTGAATGCCTTTTATTTCTTTTTCTTGCCTCTGGCTAGCACTTCCAGTACTATGCTGAATAAATGTGGCAAGAATGGATGGACATCCTTGTCTTGTTCCTGATCTTAAAAGAAGTTTAGCTTTTCACTGGTGAGTATGATGTTACTTGTGGGATTCTCATATATGGCCTTTATTATGTTGAAGTACATTTCCTCTACACCCAGGTCATTGAAATAATGTTGAATCTTGTCAAATATTTTTTTCTACATCTATTGAGACAACCATATGATTTTTGTTTTTCATTTTTTCAAAATGGTATATTACATTGATTGTTTGCATAAATTGAATCATCCTTGCATTTCTGGAATACTTGATCATGGTGTATGATCTTTCTAAAGTATTGTTGAATTTAGTTTGCATATTATGTTCAGAAACTCTGCATCCACATTCATCAAGGATGATGGCCTTGGTTTTCTTTTCTTTTAGTGTATTTATCTGGTTTTTGTCTCAGAGTAATCCTGGCCTCATAAAATGAATACAAAAGTAATTCCTACTCTTCTATTTTTTGAAAGAGTTTAAGAAAGATTGGCATTAATTCCTTAAATGTTTGGTAGAATTCACCAATGAAGCCACCTGGTCCTGGACTTTGTTGGGAGGTTTTCAATTACTGATTCAATATCATTATTAATAAATGGTCTCTTCAGATTTTCTATTTATTCATGGTTCAGTCTTGTTAGGTTTAGGGTTCCAGGAACTTATCCATTTCTTCTAGTTTGTCTAGTTTTGGTGATATATAATCATTCAGGATAGTCTCATAATCTTTTGAATTTCTGTGGTATCGGTTGTAATATTTCCTCTTTCATTTCTGATTTTATTCTTCTCTCTTTGGATCTTGACCAGCCTGGCTAAAGTTTTGTCAATTATGCTTACCTTTAAAAAAAAAAAAAAAAAAGCTCTTAATGTACTGATCTTTTCTTTTGTCTTTCAAGTCTATTTCTCACTTCAGATCTGTTAATATTTGCTTTAAATATTTAAGTGCTCTGAAGCTGGGTGCATAAATACTTACAATGTTTATATCTTCTTGATGAATTGACCACTTTGTCATTATATAATGACCTTCTCTATCTCTTGTTACAGTCTTTAGCTTAAAGTCTATTTTGTCTGTTATACAAATAACTACCCATGCCTTCTTTTCATTTCCATTTGTATGGAATACCTTTTTCCATCCTGTCACTTTCATTCTATGCATATCTTTAAAACTAAAGTGATTTTCTTATAGGCATATAGTTGGGTCTTGTGGGTTTTTTAATCCATTCAGCCACTCGGTGTCTTTTGGTTGGAGAATTTAGTCCTTTTACATTTGAAGTAATCACTGAAAAGTATAGTCTTACTATTGCCATTTCATTCACTGTTTTTGGTTGTCTTATACTTCCTTTGTTCCCTTTTTCCTCTCCTGCTCTTTTCCTTTGTGATCTAATGATTTCACATAGTGGTATACTTAGATTCCTTCTCTGTATCCTTTGTGCATATATATAGGCTTCTACTCCATGGTTACCATGAAGCATACATATACTATCATATAGCTGAAACAGTCTGTTTTAAATTGTTAGGTCGGTGAGGGTATGTCAAGAGCCATCAGTATCACGAAAGGGAGGATCTAAGCTAACACATACGCAGGCTGATCAGAAGCCAAACTCTCAGACTGAAGCTGGGCAAGTATATTGTGAAGCACCTTCCAGAGAGAAACTGGGAGATACGAGTTTTTGCCAGCTCCTCTCCACTGATCCCAGGTGTACAGATGTAGGGGGGGCAAAGGTAGAGAGAATTCCTCTTCCCACTTAAAAACTGTTTCTTTTTCACTCTAGTCCTGTGGGACGCATGAATGCAAGTCCCATTGGCTATCAGGTGATTTAGGGACCCATACCCTGGTGGCAGCCACAAAAGATGGTATTCTAGATGTGTGGACAAGCTCGTAATGGTGGTTTGGTTTTACTGTTGAAGTGAACCAGAGGGAGAAGGCAGGAGAAGCGTCCACTGGTTGCCCTGGTCTCTGAGGAGCATCAAAGCTAGCCTCTAGACACAAATTAGAAGGTAGACCTTCAGACGCCAGCTTTAAATGATGTCTTCAAACCCCTTCTTGGAAAGACTGGGAGATGGGCATTATTGCCTGCTCCCTCTGCCCTGAGCACTGGAAGTTGTGGTTGTGGGGGAGTGCTTATGTAACTATTAAAAACTGTTTCTCTGCTTACTATAGTCCCATGTTTCTTGTAGAGGAAAGCCCTCTTAGGTTTCAGAAATAGGTATTTGGAAGCCTAAACAAAGTGGGGTCTTAAAAGCTGAAGCACTAGATAATGCAGTCCAAATGCTTCACTCCTCAGGGACAATCTGGGAGTTGGGGGTTCGCTCTCAATCATATGGGACTATGATGGGGTGGGGTGTGTGCCAAGAATGTATTGCAGCTTCCTATCTGTTTCAGGGGGTATTTTCTCATTTGCCCAATGTGTAGCCATCACTCAGCTAGTCTCTGAATTTCTCTCAGAGGGATTTTCCCTGTGTGTAGCTACATATCTGGTATATCTCTGGGAGGGAGAGGAGTTCTAAAGCATCCTTGCCTTGTTGCCATTTTTTAATACTGTTAGGGACTGATTACGTAAGGCTAATGAATCTGCTTCTCAGCCAGAGAGAATTTGATTTTTCTTTTGCCTTCACCATTTATATACTCTTCTTTGAAGTATGTTACACATGTTCCTGCCTTCACAAACCAAGTATTAGGAATATAATTTTTATATCAACAAATACATTTAAAGCAAGTTGCTGAACTATTGAAATAAAAAAGATTAAGAAAAACTATATTTCTGTTTTTGTGTCAGTACCTTACTGTTTTTGGTGAAGGAAAATGCAACCCATTCCAGTATTCGTACCTGGAAAATCCCATGGACAGAGAAGCCTGGCAGGCTACAGTCCATTGGGTCACAGAGTCAGACACAACTGAGCACATAGGCACCTTACTGTTTTGATTACTATAGTTTTGAAGTATAGTCTGAAGTCAGAGAGCCTGATTCTTATAGCTCCATTTTTTAATTCCCAAGATTGTGTTAGCTACTCAGGGTCTTATGTATTTCCATAAAATTGTAAAATATTTTGTTCTAGTTCTGTGAAAAATGCTATTGGTAATTTGTCAGAGATTGTATTGAATCTATAGTAATTGGATAGTATAGTCATTTTGACAGTATTGATTCTTTCCATCCAAGAACATGGTATATCCCTCCATCTGTGTCATCTTTGATTTCTTTCATCAGTATCTTACAGTTTTCTGAGTATAGGTCTTTTGACTCCTTGGGTAGGTTTATTCCTAAGTATTTTGTTCTTTTTGATGCAATAGTAAATGGGATTATTTCCTTAATTTCTCTGTATTATATTCATTGCCAGTGTTTAGAAATGGAACAGATTTTTTATATTAATTTTTTATCCTGCAACTTTACCAAATTCACCGATGAGCTCTAGTAGTTTTCTGGTAACATCTTTAGGATTTTTCTAGGTACAGTATTATTTTATCTGCAAACAGTTACAGTTTTACTTATTTTCCAGTTTGGTTACAAAATCCAAACATTAATCCATGCATTTCTGTTCAACTAATCTATGACAAAGGTGGCAAGAATACACAGTGGAGAAAAAATAGTTTCTTCAGTAAGTGGGGGTGTGAAAAGTGGACAGCTACATGTAAAAGAATTAAATTTGAATAGTCTCTCATACCGTATATGAAAATAAATTCAAAATGGATTAAAGACCTAAAAATAAAACTGAATACTATAAAATTTCTACAGGAAAACAGAACACTCTATGACAAAAATAGCACCAAGATCTTTTTTTGGTCCACCACCTGGACAAGTAAAAATAAAAACAAAATTTAAAAAATGAGACCTAATTAAACTTAAAAGCTTTTTCTTAGCAAAGGAAACCATAAACAAAATGAGAATAAAATCCATAGAATGGGAGAAACTATTTGCATATGTTGTCGCTGACAAGGGATTAATCTCCCACATATACAAAGAGCTCAGGCAGCTCAATATAAAAAACACCAACAAGCCAATCAAAAAAAAAATGGTCAAAAGATCTAAACAGATATTTCTACAAACAAGACATACTGATGGCCAAGAGGCACATGAAAAGGTGTTTGATATCACTAATTATTAGAGATATGCAAATCAAAACTACAATGAAGTAACATCTCACACCAGTCAAAATGACTATTATCAAAAAAAAAAAAAAAATCTACAAACAATACATTGTGGAGAGGCTGTGGAGCAAAGGGAACCTTCCTACACTGTTGGTAGAAATGTAAGTTGGTACAGCCACTATGGACAGCAGGACAGAGAATCTTTAAAAAATTAAAAACAGAGTTACCATATGATCCAGAATTCCCACGCCTAGGCATATATCCAGAGAAAACCATAATTCAAAAAGATATATGTACCTCAATGTTCACCAAGCACTATTAACAATAACCAGGATATTGAAGCAACTTAAAGGCCAACCATCAGAGGAATGAATAAGAAGATGTGGCATATATATACAATAGAATATAATTCAGTTATAAAAAAGAATGAAATAATGTTATTTGCAGTGACATGGATAGACCCAGAGATTGTCATACTGAGTCAAGTTAAGTCAGAGAAAGATAAATATTGGATGATATTGCTTATACGTGGACATCTAAAAAATGATACAAATGATCTTATTTACAAAACAGAAATAAGAGTCACAGATGTAGAAAACGATTTTACAGTTACCAAGAGTGAGGTAGGGGAGAGGTGAACTGGGAGACTGGGATTGACATATGCACATAACTATACATAAAATAGGTAACTAACAAACATAAAATAGGTAACTAACTAGAACCTACTGACAGCACAGGAACTACTCTGTAATGACCTATATGGGAACAAAATTTTAAAAAGAGTGTACAAAACTCTGTATAGTCAAAGTTATGGTTTTTCCAGTAGTCATGTGAGAGTTGGACCATAAAGAAGGCTGAGCACCAAAGAGTTGATGCTTTTGAATTGTGGTGTTGGAGAAGACTCTTGAGACTCCCTTGGACAGCAAGGAGGTCAAACAAGTCAATCCTAAAGGAAATCAACCCTGAAAATTCATTGGAAGAACTGATGCTGAAGCTTAAGCTCCATACTTTGCATCCAAGGATGCGAAGAGTAGACTCATTGGAAAAGACGCTGATGCTGGGAAAGATATAGGGCAGGAGAAGAAGGGGGCAATAGAGGATGAGATGATTAGATGGCATCATCGACTCAATGGACATGAGTCTGAACAAACTCCAGGAAATAATGAAGGACAGGAAAGCCTGGCGTGCTGCAGGCCATGGGGTCACAAAGAGTTGGACACAACTGAATGACTGAACAATGAACAACAACAAAAGTGGCTAACTTTGCTGTACAGCAGAAACTAATTCAACATTGTAAATCAACTATACTCTTGTAAAAATTAATTTAAAAAATAAAGGTAAAATAAAGTAAAAGAGAATCCTAACCCTCCCTGAACTCACAGGTTCGTTAAGAAAATTAGGAAGTAAAAAAATAATTACATTGTAATAAGGCCCATTCCTAAGACTTGGTGGACCTGCACAAGGGTATAATGGAGGCCTGCATACCAGATGTCTAAATATTCAAAAACAAATTTAAGTTAAGCTACAAACAGTTGAATAAAAAAATTGTTTTTCTACCTTGGCAAATATACCTTCTTAACAACAGAGACTATCAGGTTGAAGTTTAGAATCCCTGGATTACTCAAAATTCCAGGCTGAAAACTAATGTCATCAAAGAAGCTGCCTTCCGGCTGCAGACCTGTAGCTCTCCTCTCTTCTTTCACTGCCCCGCCCTCAGCTCTGTCTTTTATTTTGAGGGGCCTGGAGAAGGCAATGGCACCCCACTCCAGTACTCTTGCCTGGAAAATCCCATGGACGGAGGAGCCTGGTGGGCTGCGGTCTATGGGGTCGCTCAGAGTCAGATACGACTGAGCGACTTCACTTTCACTTTTCACTTTCATGCATTGGAGAAGGAAATGGCAACCCACTCCAGTATTCTTGCCTGGAGAATCCCAGGGATGGGGGAGCCTGGTGGGCTGCCATCTCAGGGGTCGCACAGAGTCGGACACGACTGAAGTGACTTAGCAGAGAACATGTATGTGGACACCCCAGTGGAATATGTGTTCGATGGTAACCCTGGGCTGTCCTTAGAATATGCTTTCCATCCTTCTCTATGTCTCTCATTTTTCTCCATAGATAGTTGCTGCTTGGCAAAGACAAGCTTAGCAGTGAAGCCAGAAAGGCCAGCATTTAGAGATTAATAAATCAACCCTGTCTAAAATGGATTTTACCCCATCAGAACCTAGTAGATACTGTAAAGGAACAGAGAAAAGGCTTTCCCTACCCAGTCCCATCAGCCACAATTCTAGAAGCTAGCTTCTCTTTCCTCTATGAAGGAGATGTCCTAACTGAAAATATGCCTGTGCACAATTTCTCTAGGGTGTCTTAGCTGTAACCTGAAGGGGATGCACCCAGGGGTGAAGAGCCTGGCCTGGCTTGTAGGAGTTTGAAGTATAGGTGGTGATTTCCAATGCCTTCCAAACAAAGAGTAGGTCCCTGAAATACAGCATGATAAAAAACATTTCTAACAAAACTCCAATTTGCATTTGAAGCATTTGTCTCATTAAGATAGTGCTCAAATAAACGGTTCACTTGACTAGGCTGAAAACAAGCCCAGAAACCAAGTTCCAACAACACTCCCTCCATACCTCTGATCTAGTGGTGCTCACATCATCAGCATGGGCTGTTTTCAGATGCAAAGACCCAAAGAAAAGACTTTCAGTAGTTCGAGGGATAAGACTTGGGCTATTAGTAGAGCTTTATGGCACCATATATTCAGAGAATAACTTCAAAGGGGGAGGTTAGGACTTTGGATAGCACATCCCTTTGACCACATAGATCTCCCCCAACTGGAGGAGGGTCAGAGACCTTTAAATCAGGTTCACTCTTTCCTAGGCCTGGGGGTGGTACTACCTATAATTATCTTAAACAAGGTATTCATAAAAGGGCAATGTAACCCTGAATGGGAGTTCTTCTTTCCAGGAGTGAGGAAGTTTTCAGACGAGAGATGGCATTTGAGCTGGGTCTTACAGCGTGAGTGGGAGTTTCCCACGTAGAGAAAGGAGGGAAGGGCACTCCAGGAAAAGAAACAGCATATGGGGAAAAACAAGAGTTTGAAGAGTGGCATATTCAGAGAGTGGTGAGAAGTTACTTGTGGCTGAGGCGTAGGGGGCATGTGGGAGATGAAGAGAGATGAAGGTGGCAGGGTTTGTGGAGGGAAGATTGGGAAGGCTTTGATCATGAAGACTGCGGTTCTCCCAGAGGCACTGGCGATTATATAAATGGTAGCAGACTCTGAGGCATCAACCTTGTGATTTCAGAAAGGACCTATGGCAGTGTGGACAGAAAAGAACTGGAGAGACCAGCTGAGAGGCAGTTACACCCAGAAAATAATGGAACATAGAGGCCCTTGTCATCACAAACATTCTTCTCTGTGTCTCACTTATGCTACGGGGTCAGGAACAAGAAGAAGAAAGAGAAAGGTCTCAAAAGCATAGAACTGTTCAAAATATGAACAGTTGCAACAAGAACAGGGACCTAAGATGAAGAAATTCTTAAGAGGGAGAACTGGGAGAACTTGGCTACTTGGCAAAGGAAGGGCGGGTGAGGCAAAGGAAGGTCTAAGTATGATGCTGAGGTTTCCAGATTCAGTAGATTGCAGGGTTTGTTAACTGAGGTGAGACGATGAGGAGAGGAACAGGTTATCTGAATTTGACAAAATTCACGTCATTCCGATGATACCGTCCTACGTGGAAGCACAGTGGCAGACCTCAGCGTTCCTGGCCTACCCTGAAAGACCCAGGGTCTTTTTTGCAATTTTCACTTTTTCCCCTTTTTAAACAGTTTCTGGTCTTTGTTAAGAGATTAGCACTTGTCTCATATTTTTGTTGTCAAAGCCCCAAAACGGACTGTAAATCAAAACATCCTCTATGTTACAGTTAAAATATTAAACAAGGACTGAAAATGGACTCAGTGGCTCCTCCAGATCAATTATGAAAACTTCAGGACACCACTGCTATGATTTCTTAAAAGTCCCATCCCAATGAGCTGACACTGTCAGATCAGATCTCCAAATAAGAGGTATAATTCCCAACATCTGCAAAGAAGGCCTTGGGGTAATTTGAAGAAGTAAGGATGTTCTTTTGTCTTTAATCCTTCTGACGACTGACTTTTCTCCTCCATAAAAATGCCTAGTTTTTATTCTCCTAGATCAACAGGAGCCCTGTTGGAAATATCTTTTATACCAACTCTGTGCATGTTTGAAATATAAAGGCAAACTACAGCTCAGCCATTTAAATTTCTCCCTCCCATTTCTCCCAAATGCTTTGGATCATTTTAAGGACTCCAGAAGAAGCATTTACAGCTAGCTCAGGCCCTGAGAGAACCACCAGGTGGACTGACCTAGGAAGAAAGCTGGTGTTCTCAGCCAAGGCCCAGGAAGAGTAAATACCGGCCAGTCCTCTGCAGAGGTCTGTAACCCACACAGGAGGCATAGCTTCAGCTACTGCAGCTGCTCTGGGAGGGAACGTCTCTGACTCTCCTTGAGCTGTCTGCGTGCTTCTCACCCTCCCAACCCGTCAATCTGGTCCCATTCAGCGATTACTAAATGTACAAACAACAATGACAAAAATCAGATACAACAAAAACAATAGTAGCCGGGTAAGGAAGACAGCAATAATGTATAGACGCAGGATGACTGCTTTCAGCTTAATAGAAATATTATATCAGCAACTTGAGTAATGTAGATACCTGTGATTGTGACTGCCATATACGAAAACAACCATGAAGGCTTTTACGTAACATTCGTTCAGGCATATAATCCAAAGTAAACAGTCTTCAGGAGATTGTTTTAAAGTGCAATTTCTTTCTTCTAATTATATGAACATATTGAAGATTTTCTCCAGACTTCTTGAAAAAATTATTTTATTCCTCCCTTTTTAAGTTTCTAATTAATTCAGGGTTTTTTTTTTTCCCCCGATAGAAACATATTTTTGAAAGGCCTCAATTATTTGCTCTTCCTAAATGTTTTCCATTGCAAGGACTGGAGGTGATAAATCACATTCAGTTTATCTCCTACGGTTTCTTCTAGCACATTGTCAACTCCCCTCTCAGCCTCGTGCGCACACCCCCTGCATAGCAGCTGCACATGGGACAGTGTAAAGGCTGTGGGATAAGTGACACTATTAACACAGTGTGGTGACTTTGATGTGTACTCTCGGCAGGGCTGCCAGAAGAGTGACAGGCTCCTGCTCTAATGCACAGACTACTTCTCATTTGCTCGGCTCACTTCTAATGGTCTTCTATTACCATTAGTGGCAGAGAGCAGACAGACACCATGGCGGAAAAATTTCACATCCTTGGGATTAGTTTATTGAGTGCCAGCTTTCTGTACATAAAAACCCTTTGTTAAAAAATAAAAATAATCAAAAACACTTTTATAAAGAAAAATATTCAAACATATAATAGGTATCAGAACGAGGTCAGTTGTGTTTAATGCAACTCAGGAGAACGTCGTCTCCCACCACCACTCCCCGAGCCTGGCATAGAGGTGTGGAAACTCCATTTTCTGGGCAGTTTTCTGAGGCAAAAGCTGCCCTAGTCTCCCTGCAGGTGCCAGCGTGCCATGAATCTAGTTTTGCCATTTTCTAAGCCTTGAGTGAAACGTTGTTCCCAAACAGGAACAACAAAAATATTAATGAATAATTTTGTATCTAAAAATAAATCGTATTAATGGTTGAAATTGGAGGAAAAAAGAAAATGGGATCAAAGGCACCCAGGAAAACAGGATGGATTGAACACTGAATGAAGGAGGAGTTAACCAATGAGCAGTTAACCAGAGGGTTTAAAGCAGAAGCCAACCCACCTATAAATGTGGGAACATTTTAAGTGTGAGAAAGCTGTTAAAGGGGACTTAAAAGAACAAAAAGTACCATTTGTTCCCCTAATTAACTTTGAAGAGTCTAATTAAGGGCAACATAAAAGCTTAAGAAATGTTGGTTATTAGGCATGTACTTTAACTTGATCAGTGAGATGGTATTCTTGTAAACAAAGATGCTAATTTCACCCAGCCCAAAATAAACCTCTCTGCAAATATCTCACAACATAATCATGCAGTACCTTGGGAGCAGAATCTCTATCTAGTGCAGGCTGCCTCTCAAGGGTCTTAATTCTAGGCATTAATAGCACTCAATTTAAAGATGCCACCAAGGATAAAGAACATTCTGACAATTTGGTCTGAACATGGCCACTCCTCAAAGGAATCTTCTTCTTGTATTATAACCTGCCTGAGCAGCTCTAAGAATTGACAATTTCAATCATAGAGAGAGAGAACTTTATCTCTAAAATGGAGACAAGCCAGATAAAAATTAAAGAGCATTTGTACCTGATTAAAACAATACATTAGTATTATTCAAGGTTAAGCTAGGCTTTGCTACAAGACTATGTTTAAATTTTAGTTTTTAACACAAACAGATTTAGGGAAAATAGAGAGCATTTCTTTTTAGAAAAGGAATCTGCCAGTAATATAAAAGTGATTATAATATTATAATAACAGGATTATGTGATTGTGTTTTTATCTAATTCTCCTTTAGTTGCTCTTAGGAGTTGCTCTATGAGGGAATGAAGGAACCTCCATCCCAGAGTTGAAAACTTTGACTTCTGGGAACTTGTCTTATGTTTTGATTCAGTGAAGATCAGTGCCTTCAGTTGGGGAAATTCAGATGAAGGTATTTTCTAGGAACGCTTCACAGGGAAGCTAATAAAGAGCTTTGCATTTTTTGTGAAAAAGGAATTATGATTTTTATTATTGTTAACACCAATATTAAGCACAGGAGTGTGTGAAGCTAGACAATCGTGGCTTAAGGATATAATCACACCAAATGAATTCCCAATCCTATGCAGTGCTTTGAATTACCATAGCCTGCAGTAGGTAGTGATGCTTTGCAATTGGCACACTATTAAAACTAACCCTAAAGCTTGCAGCTAGGGAAAAGAGAGGCTTCTATGATGCTTTGAGACTTGGTTCTAAGATTGGCACTCAAAAGGACAGTTTTCAAAGAGGGCAGTGTCTAAGAGCCTTGAGATGAAGGATTATAGATTATAAATAGAATGAGTATTAAATATATATTTTGGCATACAGATACGTCTAAGGATTTTCTCCTGCTAGACTCTCAATAGCCTACTGCCTGTACTTAACCTGGCAAAATCTGTAGGGACGACTACTTTGCTCAGGGATTCTTGCCCCTAGGGAACCAATAGAATGTAGAAATTACAAGACCACAAAAATGACATATGCTAGAGTCAAATTGGAAGTTACACAAAATTAAGCCTGGACTGGGTAACAGAGTGACCTAATCTTTAAGTCTACAAA
Organism: Bubalus bubalis; assembly: GCF_019923935.1. Lineage (NCBI taxonomy): Eukaryota > Metazoa > Chordata > Mammalia > Artiodactyla > Bovidae > Bubalus > Bubalus bubalis. The sequence goes on along the minus strand of NC_059165.1, from coordinate 21,130,491 downwards.
TAAAACTCTTGTGTGATTCTACACAAACCAGAATGTACAGAGTATCTGCAGTGTTCAAAATACTACACTTTTATTTGAAGAAGGGCAAAGACAGGGTGGAAAAGAAGGATAACACATTAAAGAATATGCAGAAGACAGAATCACTAAATCATTTTCTTTAAGACCAGATCTTGTAATTTACCCTTCAAATTATTATTTAGAAATTATTGGGCCCAGGAAAATCCTAGTGGCTCAGATGGTAAAGAATCTGCCTGCAATGTAGGAGACCTGAGTTTGATCCTTGGGTCAGGAAGATCCCCGGGAGAAGGAAATGGCAACCCACTCCAGTATTCCTGCCTGGAGAATTCCGTGGACGGGGGAGCCTGGTGGCAGGCTATAGTCCATGGGGTCCCAAAGAGTCAGACATGACTGAGCTAGGGGTCAGATCTTGAAATCGGGCCCAGGAAAACTATATTACACTGTTCCAAATTGTAATTATCCTGCCCGAGAGCATACATGCAGCTTCCATCAGCGGTTTCCTTTCTCCTGCAGTTCTTCCACCACTTAGGTTAGGGAATGCCATCATCTTCCAGAAACAAATACAGAAGCGTTTGTTACCCACACCAAATCCTTTGGGAACAAAGGGACAAGAACGAAAGACAGAATCCATTTCAGATCTGTCACCAAGTATATTTCAAGTACTACCCAAGGTTTGATAAGGCTTGACCATATCATAGAAACTACTTTCATCATCCTAATCAATTAGTGACAGGAATTACCCCCCAAGAAAATCAATGGAGACAAAAATCATTTTTCTTGTAAAAAGGAATGAGAATATGTATAGATATTTGATTACAGGATTCCTCTCTGATATGACAAAGGCTTGTCCATGGTATTTTTCTGCTACACTGGACTGTGTGATTTTAATATGTCTATGGAAACTTGTGTGTCTACCTGTAGCGAGAGACTAATTTAGTGCTAATTGCTTAGCATTGTCATCAGTCAGTGTTGTCTGCAACACCTCACTACCTGTGTGTAGCTTTGAGTATGGATGCTTGGTCTGCACATGTATCTGTTTATTAGCCTTTTCACTTATCTATATTCTTTATTATTCACTTTAGCCAAATTAAAATAAAAACAAAAATGAATTGTTACTGGGAGCACCCTAAGTGTTGCCCTATAAGTAATGTGTGAATAACTTTTCATCACTTTCCACATTTAAATGTTTACAGAAGAAATGAAGAATTCAGAAGACTGAGAGTTACCTAGGTCTGTATGCTGAGCCTCTTTTTTAATGCAGTGCATACCTATTTACACATTTTCTCACAATTTACACCCTTGCAACTTAGAGTACTTCTTTAAGGATAAAGAAACTCCCTGGCCTTCTCTTCATCAAAGGTTAGGTGATAAATAAGAGAACATGGAGCAAACTGGCCATTCTTCTCCCAGTAAAAATGAAAGCAGGCATTATTTTGAAACCTTGTGGGAAGCTAACCTATTGCTTCCTCTCAGTTGTTTCTCTGGGAATCTAGAAGCATGTTTCCTGTGGTTAATTCAGGCAGGTATGGACCTTGTCCTTCCAGGGAAAGAGGGAATCTTTCTCAAATTCCATTAAGACTTGTTTTTCAAAGCTGCATTTCTTCTAGGTGTTTTTTGAAGGCGTATGTAAGATGGCCCTAGTGGTAAAGAATCCATCTGCCGATGCAGGAGACACAAGAGATGTGGGTTCAATCCCTGGGTCAGGAAGATCCCTTGGAGAGGGAAATGGCGACCCACTCTGGTATCCTTGCCTGGAAAATCCTATGGACAGAAGCCCAGCAGGCTACAGTCCATGGGGTTGCAGGGAGCCAGACACAACTGTGCACACACATAGTCGTATGTAACAGAACCATACATCTGTGTTGAAAAGCCCTGAATATGCTTTCCCTCCAAAGAATATTTCCTACTAGCATATTTGGATAAACCATGGAAGCCAAATTTTAACCTTCAGAGTCCAATACCAGAGACATATCAACCCACATCTTCACTGCCTGATATATGGAGAATGAAATGCTCTCTCCAGATGTTCTAACACTATGGGTGAGATGAATGGCTACAAAAATAATTCAGCAAGATACACTAGGGGTCACAGATTTGGGGTGGAGTTATACACCCACATTCAGAAGGAGCAGCTTGTTTCCTGTCATAGATGGAAGGGGACTTGCTAGTGAGAATGTTGTCTGCCAGACGTGACAATGGATACCCACTTTTTATGCAGCACACACTTCAAGGTATTTGGGCGCATTACTCAATGAATCTGTACTGATAAATTCACACTGTTTTTCTGTCTCCTGGTGTGAATCAACCACATCCATCCAGGATGAATAATAGAGGTTGGAGTTTATTTGCAGACATGGGGCATGGAGGAGGTAATTCAGTCTCAGGGATACAGACTTGGAATCATTGAGAAAATGTTCTTTCTAATCCATGGAGTTAACCATTTGAACAAGGGAAAGAGAGGTACTAAAATAATGTGGGTGGGCCAACATAAAATTTTTATAAGAACGGTTATATCTCAACCATTTAAATTGATACTTCCCTGAAAGACAGTTTTCAAAAGCATGATGCAGGTGAGTCTAAATTGCACAAATGAAAAAAGGAAGGTGCTAAAGTGCAAATTTACATGTCATCTCCTAAAAGTTATTCATTATTAGCATCGTGAAATACCTGAAAAACATTTGTGATTTCTGTGTGACTTGTTTTATTTTTTAACAAAAATTCTGCGTTGGTGTTAAACAGATTTTCAACCCTCAACAAACCAGATGGCTAATCCAAAATTATTACATGAAATATGAATAGGAAACTAAGAACTGTACTCTGCAAAAAGATAATGAGAATTTTTCAGCATTTACATTTTTACCAAATAAGTTATAGTTTTATTTCATTGGTATCTACTTTGGAATTGTAACAAATAGTCCCAGTGATAATTACCAAACATCTATATTTAGGGAAAACTAGCACATGTGTATCATAAATAATAGCACAAATTGATATTTCTGAATTGCCTGTTTTTCTAGATATAGACATTTGGTAATTATCGCCAGAGTTGGCATGTAAAGAGGTGTTTAGACAATTTTTTAAATGCATATTGCTTACTCAGACCATGCACTAATGATATTCTGCAGTGAAAATCATATTTAGGTAAGTTACAATAAGGTGAGATCTTGACCCAGTAGATAATAAAGGAAAAGTATACACTGCAGCTTAGTGAGCACAACCACTTCACTTTAGGGCCACCAAGAACAGCTCTGTCTGTGACTGATAAAGCATTTGCTAATCTAATAGCAGTCCCTAGGTAGAATAACTTTGACCTTAAAACTAAAATGTTTACTGCCCAAATATTATTTCTGTTCCTTGGCAGAAAGAAGTTCATTAATTCTGCATTGCTTGTCTGTCTCCTGCAGCTTTCAGTTCTGACTTATTGCCTGATTGGCAAAGAGAAACTTCCAACAGAGAAAGGCTTAACACAGCTTAGCCAGAAAGGGCTTGCTTTTGGCTCCTTCACCTGGCAGAATGGATGTCTATACGAGCAAGTCTCTTTTTCTGCTCAGGTAATATACAGGTACATTCAGAGAGCAAAAAGCAGGTAGCAGATGGAAGATTTGCTTGATTCTGTCCACTACAGCGTCTGGCCAACTCTTGGCAAATATTATTTTCAGAGCACAGTGAGACATGTGAAACACCATCAGCTATTACAGCTATTACCAGGTGACACCAACAACAGAAATGGAAGCTGTGACTTGGGCAACGGGGAGGACCAACTGGCTGGAAGTAATGTGAAGTTACCAAACTAAAACTATCTTGTTCATTGCCGCTGTGAGAAGAAGATGCAGCTCAGTGGGCTGCTAATGAGAAGCAAAAGAGGAATACAAAGGCATTGCCAAGAGGCATAAGACAAGGAAGGAAGATAATTAAGAGACAGCATTTAAGCTTCTAGTAAAATCAGAAGTCTGAGTATTAAGTTTAACGATGCAGGCCAGTTGGATTGACTAATAATAAGAATTTAACAAATATGCTTGGAATGCTTAGGCAATAAGAACAACAGAATAGCAGAGCAAAATAGATGCAATGGAAAAATAAGAACAATATGAGTAAAAATATAGTTAGTATTACAACTAAACAAAATATCAAAACAATTTATGCTAGGATAAGTTAGTATAATAAGGTATTTTGCTGGTTCCTGGCAGGATTCTAAGAACTGGAAAAAAATTGTTCTAGATTAAGTATTTTCAATTATCTATTAATTCAGCCTATATGATGAAATGTATATATTATATAATTAAATATTGGTTCTCTTCCTTCATACACATCAACCCTCAGGGCCATGGATCTAACTGTTCATTTCATTCACATCTTTTTCTTTTGTTGTTATAGTCATTAACGGGGGCTTCCCAAGTGGTACAGTGGTCAAGAACATGGCTGCCAATGCAGGAGATACAGGAGACACTGGTTCGATCCCTGAATCAGGAAGATCCCCTGGAGCAGGAAATGGCAATCCACTCCAGTATTCTTGCCTGGAAAATTCCATGGATGGATGAGCCTGGCAGGCTACATATAATCCATGCAGTCACAAAGAGATGGACATGACAGAGTACCAAGTCATTAAACAGTAATCCTTCATGAGTCCTAATATGGTCTCACATTCTGGCAGAGAACATTAGAGCTCACCTATTATTCCATATGTGCCCTTATGTGCTTGTTTTTTTTCATGTCTCAACTTGGCTAGCTACTGTACTTCAATCAAATACTAAGATAGGTGTTGCTATGAAAGGAGTTTGCAGATGTAATTAAAAAGATACATCAACTGACTTTAAGGGGGGTTACCCTGGATAATTTGGGTGGGCCTGATTCTATCAGTTGAAAGGCCTCCAAAACAGGTGACTTCCCTGAGACAAGAAGGAAAGTCCTGCTAAGTAGAGTAGCTGAAACCCATGCCTATAAACTCCCGCCTGCTCATGGTCTCTGCTTCTTGGGTGCCCCCTTCCGATTTCAGACTTGCCTATCAGCCTCAGTAATTCTATAAACCAATTCCTTGTAGTGAATCTCTTAATACATCTACCTCCTACTGATTCCACTTCTCTAGTTGAATCCTAACAGACACAAAACTTTTCTAACCTCCCTTACAACTAGGTTGAAGCTATGTGGCTAATTTGGCAAAAGGACTAAGAATTTAGAATGGATGCATGCCACTTGCAAACTGAGACAGCTAAAATATATAATTGATGTGCCTTCTTTGTCTCTCCTTTTTCCATGGCAACCTTGAAGGCCACATGCTAAGACGGTAAAGCCATAGTCAAAAGTAGACTGTATCCCTAAGCCACAGAGTTGAAGTATCCTCTGAACTGCATCACATTTTATAAGAACGAGAAACAAACCTGCCTTCTATTAAGGCTCAGCTGTTTTAACCTCATTTTCAGGATTTATTTATTATGTCAGTGTAGCCTTCTAGTCCCATTTAATAAATGTATTTCTGGCTTTCTTACAGATCCCTATGGACATAGATAGGGTACTTAGGAACTCACTGGGCACACTTTTTTCATAAATTATAAAACTATTGGGCTGCCGTCTATGGGGTCTCACAGAGTCGGACACTGAAGTCGACTGAAGTTGACTGAAGTGACTTAGCAGCAGCAGCAGCACTATTGTAGATGATATGAAACTTCATTTTCATTGGCAAGATTTACACTAAAAACAAGACAAAAGTGGAAAACAATTACTGGGTCAAAGCACAAGCTGTAATTATTGCACTGGCCATACATATTAGCAGAATCTTTGTTACTTTGTAAAATCAATTTTTTACTTGTTTGTTCTTAGCTCCACTGCAACCCACACTTATCAGAATCCAAAGCATCCTATGATCAGAGTCCATGGCATCCTACCACAGGCAGAAGTTGGAAGAAGAAACACCAATATAATGTCCAAGGAATGACACCTTGGAGTAGGTGTCACGCACCTACTGGAGAATCTATCACAACAAACTGGAGGGGTGGTTACTATATACGTGTGTGTGGTTACTATATATGTGTGTATGTGTGTATGTGTGTGTGTGTTTGGAAAATTTTTTCAATTCTTTGGTCTTATTGGCTCTTGATCTACTAATCTTACTAGATTTTATTTACTAAAATAAGAAAAGGTAAAAAATGCCTGGGAAGGTGTTTTTTAATTTAAAAGAACAGCTCTCATATACAATGTAAGGTGAACGACGTGAACAATACATATAGACATGTATATGAATATAGATACACATAGGTACACATGAGAGAGTATAAGAATGTTAGAAGTTTCACAAGTGACAAAGGTGATTATGCTAATGAAGGAAAAAATACATCATTTTAAAATTATTTCTTCTGTCTTCTCTATTTTCCAATTTTTCTAAAATAAAGATATTTTTAAATCAAGGGAAATTTTTATAATATAAGCAATAAAGGAATTAATTAAATATGGAATATTAAGAAAAGTATTGCAAAAGATGATAGCATTATAAGCATTAGTTCCTTGCATTTATTATAACATTCACTTTTCAGATGGTTTTTCATTTAAAATTCACAGCATTTGGATATTAATAACTAACTACCTTTTGTACAGAATTATCAAAAGTATTTTTTAATGAACAGCTAATCTTTCCCTAGCAACTAAGTGATTACTCTATGCAGTAAAATCTAAATCTAAATGCACATTTCTCATTTTAACAAATATCTACTCAGCTCCCTTAGTGGATTTTTTAAAATCAAATGGATAGGAATAAGTTATAATTAACATCATGAAACACTTTTTATGTCAAAAGATGCTACTAAATTTATAAGTATGCTTGAAAACACTTTATTTCTAGTCAATATAAGGATTATATCTATCTCCAAAATTTGTAAATACTATTAACTCCCATTACCTCTTGCTTAGGAAAAGTGGAGATCATCTAGTCCCCCGCCAAGTGATCACAAAGTCCTGATTTACAAGGAGTTATTCAGTTCAGTTCAGTTCAGTCGCTTAGTCGTGTCCGACTCTTTGAGACTCCATGAATCACAGCACGCCAGGCCTCCCTGTCCATCACCAACTCCCGGAGTTCACTCAGACTCACGTCCATCAAGTCGGTGATGCCATCCAGCCATCTCATCCTCTGTCGTCCCCTTCTCCTCCTGCCCGCAATCCCTCCCAGCATCAGAGTCTTTTCCAATGAGTCAACTCTTCGCGTGAGGTGGCCAAAGTCTGGAGTTTCAGCTTCAGCATCATTCCTTCCAAAGAAATCCCAGGGCTGATCTCCTTCAGAATGGACTGGTTGGATCTCCTTGCAGTCCAAGGGACTCTCAAGAGTCTTCTCCAACACCACAGTTCAAAAGCATCAATTCTTCAGCGCTCAGCCTTCTTCACAGTCCAACTCTCACATCCATACATGACCACAGGAAAAACCATAGCCTTGACTAGATGAACCTTTGTTGGCAAAGTAATGTCTCTGCTTTTGAATATGCTATCTAGGTTGGTCATAACTTTCCTTCCAAGGAGTAAGCGTCTTTTAATTTCATGGCTGTTATTAGAAGGATTCAATTATTACTCAATTCTACTACAACCATCACATTCATGATATCACTACATTGTTCAGTACTAGTTTATTTTTGTTGGCAATATTTTTAATGTCCCAATTTTCTTCTGATCATTATAATTATGTCATGGAAATAATTTCTATCCTATGTATACATGTTACTACCTTTCATATACCATCTTTATCAATAATTGATCTTGGCTTTACTCTATTTTAAAATCCTTACCAATCATGGAGCTTATAGAGATTTATCTTCATGGAAGCAGAATGGAAATGAATAAATGAAAAATGAATGAATAAATAAATAACCTATTTCAGAGACCAGCTGACAGAGTTAAGTGTGGTTTGTGACTTGAAATGATTTAGAAGTATTCAACCTCAGAAGCCAAGGGGCAAAGGAATGTCAAAGTCCTTCCGGTCCATGTGAAGTTTAAATGATCCTGGGAGTTGAAAGGAAAAGAAAGAATCGCTTGTCAGTTACTCCCTGAAATGTTTTTCTCTGACTTCTGCCTAACTTTGGTGATTCTTTCTTCTTCCTTTAACCCTTAATTGCATATCAACCCCCAAATGTTACTTTTTCTATATCACGGTGCCAATCTAAAGACCAAATATAGTTCCAACTTAACCTGTTTTACCAAGACAGTCCATAATGCATCTGAGGCATTTTATAGACTAGCTTTTGAGTTTGTTTATCTAGCGAAACTCCTTAATGTTTTTCAAAAGGTAAGTAAACAAGAAGAATTACACCTTTGTCTTGATGAGCAGAAGGAGTCAAGGGTGTCTCTGAGGCTGTGGTGAATAAAAGAGCAGCTGAGGTGAGGGTGATGGGGCTGTCTCCTTCTAAGGTATCATTGTGGGTTTGCTGGAGAAGTCCAGGAAAGTAAAAGCTTTCTGTATCTTACTAAATGAAGTCATGTCATCTCTACCATAAACATGAATAGCCCTGCCACCAGAGAAAAAGCTACACAGTTAATGACTCTTGGTGTCTATCTTGACCACCATGCCCACTCCCCTATAAGTGGTTTCTGAAATTAGAAAGCTGCATGTATTCCCAACTGTATATTCAACGTGTGTATAAAAGTACAGCAAAAACAGCCCCACAACATTTTCAATGAACGCTGTCCTGAAATACCAGTTGACTGTTTGCTGTTCCAAGACCTGTTTAGCTAGAGACGTAAATATAAAAATACAAATAAATAAACATACAAATAAAACACAGAGACCGGCTTCTTAGCTAAGGAGAGACAGGGAGAAATCATGTTTACCATGTGTGGTTGGAACAATGCAGCCAACATTTATTTAAATTCTACAATGAGTATCTAGTCATCAAGTAGAGAATGAGCTCCCCAGGTGGCGCAGTGGTAAAGAATCTACCTGCCAATGCAAGAGATGAGACACTCAGGTTTGATCCCCAGATTGGGAAGACCCCCTGGAGTAGGAAATGGCAACCTGCTCCAGTATTCTTGCCTGGAAAATTCCATGGACAGAGGAGCCTGGCAGGCTACAGTCCATGGGGTTGCAAAGAGTCAGACACAACTGAGCTACTGAGCACACAGAGTATAAAGTTTCTTCACTTTGATTTCTTAGTTCCACAATAGAGTTACTGACAATCACAGTGTAAAATGAAAAGTTTTCTGTCATGGGGGAATTAAATAGTAATGGTAAGAGCCAACTTGCAAACCAAGTTATTGGCTTAAAAAGAAGAGTTTTACAGAATAAAAAAGGAACTCTTTCAGATGCCAGGGTTAACAGATATGCACACATGAACAAAGCTCTTCCAGTAGTCTGCCTGTTCACCTTGATATAGGTTTAAAATGTACAAAGGAAATATTCATTATCATTAATTAGCTAGCACATAATACAATCCAACGACAATTTTTTTTTTTTACAGTTCACCATCATCTTCCACACCACAGCTGAGTATTCCTCCTTTCTGCAGTGCTACAGCTGTTTCTGACTCTCAATATTGTTCTAATTCAAAGATCAAGCAGTTTGTTATCATTTGACTCTGCACTAGACTTTTCAGCTGTTTGCTAGAAACTATACTCTAATTTTTGATGTTACACGTTCTTCTGTTTGAGAATCTTTAAAAAGTCAACCTTTGTCTGATGCTTTAATTCTGAGATAGTACCCAAAAAAGTATGCTGGTAGGAAGACAACAGTCAAAGTAAATCAACAATTACCCTGGAGAATTTGGTGTGCTCCTCACCTTCTGTTCCTCCCCAAATCAACAAGATCTTGGTTCTACCAGATCTTTTGAAAAATGGTAGATCAAATGCCAAAATGGGCCACAAAACATAATGTAAAAAAAAAGGTATATTTATATATTTGATACATTATATCAAGACCTAAAGGACTTAACAAAAAGGCAATAAAATGTGGAAAAGTGTTTGTTACTTTATACTTTCTGTACACTTGTCTTCTGGCATAAAGGATATCAGCTGTTCAGTAAATCTAGTAGCAAAATTAGCATTCCTAACTTTCTTTCTCAGTTAACCATGCCCTCCCACAATTCTTTCCCTGATGGAATAATAGCAAAACTCATTTTCTTAATCACCTTTATCACCAAATAACTTATGTAATTACAAATTAGCTGTTTGAACTTAGACAAATTACTTAATTTGTCCTGTGCTTCAATATATACCTATGAAATTGAGATAATATCATCTCCTATGCTATAGGGTTGTTATAAGAAATTTTAAGTAAGTACAAAACACGGAACAATGCAGGGCATGCATTAAGACTTCATAATTGTTATTGTTTTATCTTTAATATAATCATTCTTACTTTCATCGAATTTCACAACACAAAAGTTTTATCACAAATTGCCCATCACAATATTCCCAAATGTATCAAGCATTTTAATAAAAGAAGTCCAAAGAGGTCTTGACAGTAATGATAGATATGGAAGTGCTCCATTCTCACAATCATCTTTAATATTCCATATTTGAATTAAGCAGCATCTTTCCATGACAAAAGAAATTTCTCCTAAATTACTTTTTCCAATCTTAACATAAATTTTGTACCACATAAATAAAAATTACATTTGTGGGTAGAGGTCACTTCTGTTGGGAAACCTGAAATATTTAATTATGTTTCATAATTTCAATAAATTTTCTAGAGAATAAAATATTAGTTGGAAATCTCATTTTGATAGTTTGGACTGGCTTCTGTTAGACCTGCTAGGCTGCAAACATGTATTTGGATGTATGAGAAAGTAAAGTCAATCTCAGGCAAAAGAAATAAATCAGGTTTGGACTTTTATCATAACCTGTTGATTCACTACTAGCAATCTGTCATGTTCTGGGTCACATTACTGCAGAAAATGGAGCGTCACCTCCCGGAGTGCCCCTCTGAGAACCTTAAGTTCATGGGAATGAACAGTGGAAGGGACCTCTGAACTCGTTCCCACAGCCAAATGTCAGCTGTGATTCTTTGGCCTCAGCTTGCCTTCTTAGGCTGATTCGGCATGAAATTTATGGTGTCTCCTCCACAGGGTCCCATGCCAGCTCTGGACATTTATTATTCTGACCAATTATTGAAGGATATATGTTTTTCCTATCATCCAGTTTGATCAAAATTCCAGCCTCTAAGATAGGAGGAATAAACCACAACTGGGGAATGAAGTAGGAGTGTGTTCTGATGTGCTGCCAAGACTTGTTCCCTGAATCTTAAGTGCAAACTTAAGCATATTTTAATATTGTTTTTAAAAAGCCGTGTTGAGGCTTCATTTTATCAGCAAGTTTTCTCTCATCAGAAAGATGTGCAGGATGGGAAAAAAAAAAAAAAAACATCAAAGGGGCAGACGAAGAGCTCAGACTTTTTCACATGAATGTTGGGTTTCAATCTTTTCAAGCTTCTACTTATGAGCCGAGTCATCTTTAGTTGATTTCCTAACCTCCCTGAGCCTCAGTGCTCTCATCTGCAAAATGAAAATAATGCACAACTTATAGAATTTTGCGAAATTCAAGTGAAAAACAGATGTTAAACATTTAATACAGAAAGAACTGTGTGAATATTACTTCTTACTAATATGATTAGTGAACTTTGAGTTCACATGCACTCAACTTGGTATTTGTTGAGATTTCTGAATTATTGAATATAGAAAGCTTGAATACTCCAAGCTTAATAAATTTGTGTACTAATTAAGTCCTTTAAAATGGAAAAATAATTATTGTTTTATTCTTACATTCCACAATCAAATGATGGAGTTTGATCAGTTTTTCTATTTTACTTGCACACAGAAGCCAGTGTTATTATACCTACAGAATTATTATATTTGTCTTTTTAAATATTTTGTATTATCAGTTTTGTAGAATTTTTTAAAAACTATATGAAAACAAATGTCTTCATAAATTTCATTGCTATAATCCAAAATGTGAAACTTAACTCATTGTGTGTGTGTGTGTGTGTGTGTATGTGTTAGTCACTCAGTTGTGTCCCACTCTTTGAGATTCCAAGAACTGTAACCCACCAGGCTCCTCTGACCATGAAATTCTCCAGACAAGAGTACTGGAGTGGCTTGCCATTCCCTGGTAGCTAAGATGGTAAAGAACCTGCCTACAATGCAGGTTTGACTCCTGGGTTGGAAAGATCCCCTGGAGAAGGGAATGGCAACACACTCCAGTATTATTGCCTGTGAAGTCCCATAGACAGAGGAGCCTAGCAGGCTATAGTACCTGGGGTCACAAAGAGTCAGACACAACTGACTAACATTTACTCATTATAAAAGCATTAATTCAACAAGTACTCAGTCTCTGCTTTGTGACAGACACTGTTCATGGCACTGGATATTCAGTGGTGAAAAGACAAAGTCCTAGTTATTATGAAGCTTACAGTATTTGAAGGAGGTAGACAGAAAGCTATACATAACAAGAGATTGTATAAGGATCAAAGAGAAAAGAAAATGGTAAAATGAAATGATAGAAGCTGACACTGAGACAAGAGGTTTGACTGGAGCCTTTGGATGGTGCTTTAGATAGGTGGGCATGAAATAATCTCTAAGGTGAGGCTTTCAAAGTGATTCACAAATGATGAGAGAAGGAACTAGCCACATGAAGAGCAGGGAAGGAACATTCTGGGAAAAGAAGGCAATGTTGTCAAACACCGAAAAGACCTCAGTGTTAGAGGACACGGAGTAGAAAAGATTGGAAAGAGCTAAGCCATGAAGGACTTGGAGGACCATGGGAAGGAGAGTTTTATCTTAGAAATAATGGGAGTTTGCTGGATGAGAAATACCATGATTTATCTTTGAAGAAAATTAAATGAGAGAACTGACAAAAAAACAATAGGGATACTTGTTCGAGAGCTTCTTCTGTCTGGAGACGGAAGACAGAGGCTTGGGCCAGGGTGGTGGTAAAAGATATGAAGTAGGCATATCTAAATATCCTCTCTAGGTAGAATCAAAAGGACCTGCCGGTGTATCGCGTATGAGCGTGGAGGAAAAGGCAATAGCCAAAGATGACAAACAGTGGTGCTATTTGCTGACATGAGGAAGAAACAAGAAAAGTTTTCATCTGAAATGTGGGAGTGGGGAATCGGGAGTTCCCTTTCAGACATGTTACGTTTATGAGGCCCATCAGACAAGCATGGGGTTTAGGCAGGGCTGAGCTCATGTAGATCTTCAGGCTGTCATCATGCTAATACCTGAGGACTCAGTTTAGCCAAGAATGCCCTGCAAGGACCTGATGTGATAGCAACAAACCCCACCTACTTGAAATTCCCTAAGTTACAGGAGCAAATATATTTACTGGGGAAAATAGTTTGCCTAGTATGTGTCAGGGAGAGAACGCGGGCTGATTGAAATTTCTTTAGAATCACATACCCAGAGCCATAGTCATCACTTATTTAGGCCTGACATGTGAATTACAGAAGCAGTAAAGTGAGGTATGGGACATGCGAGACTTAAGTAGAGGACAAATCAGTCAGAAATCTTAAGTGTCCAGAGGACACTATTTGGTGCTTATGTGAACAGTAATTGTGGAAATGGCATCCCAGATAGTTATGTAGGGTAAGTATCAACATCACATTTGAAAGATAAACTACTTCTTCAGTTGTTTTCTTTGAAATAATAATACATACAGCCAACTCTCTATTTTGAAATCTAGTGTCTCCGAACAATTATGCTAGACATTAATTTTAATCCCATTTTACATTTCTAAAATAACCAACAATCAACCATACATGGACTTACATAAGGCTTTTTAAAAAAAATATAGAGGTCTGTACTTGCTCTCTTCACTCTTTTCCTCAAATAAATGTGCTAATAAAATGTAAAAATGAAAAAGGAAAAAAAGCAACCAAGAAGGAGAAAAGACAGTATGGTCAAGATATTCCATGTTTCAGGACAAACAAGGCTTTGCAGATTCTCAGAATTAGGTGGGGTATTATCAGCCTAGGATTACTTCTGAGTATAATTTAAGTCAGAGCTGCTGTTTATAGAATGTGAAAAAATATTCACATATTTTTGAACAACTCTGAACAACAACAAGATTGTTGAACAACAACCTTGAACAACTCCCTACTCTCTTTCCAGAAGATAATATCTCGTAAGAAAAATTAAAAATATGTGTGTGTGTGCACATGCGTGTGTGTGTGTGTATAAAAGAGAAAGAAGGGGGGTGAGAAGCAGAGATGTGGGGGGAGACATCTGTGACACGTCCAAACATAAGCTTTAATTCTAGCCCAGAATTACGGCAAGCGGTCTTTGGAACCCCGGTGATCCCTGAGGCGGGCGTTAGGTCGCAGTCTGAAATCTCCTGCAGCAGGGAGTGGCTGAGCACTGTTTCCCTGCAGCTGAACCAGCAGAGACACACACTTTCCATCTTTCCATCTGAGCTGCTACACAGAGAGCAGGTTTTGGGGCAGGTTCTTAGAGCATGAAGCCATCACGACTGAAGCTTGATGCTCCAAGCACAGACACATTCTCACTTCCACAAATGTTTAAGTAAAAAGAGAATGTGCTGAAGGAGGAAACTGTTGTCTTTTTGTTTCCTTCTTTTCATTTTCTTTTGCTGCAAAAGCGTACCTCGTATGGTGTTTTGACTTCCAAAACATGAAAAACAAAGATTAATTCTGAGACTGCTAGTAGTGAAGAAACATGGATTTTTCAAAAGAAGAACAAGTTCTTTCATTAGCACGGAAATAATTTTTGAAGAGAAAGTATCAGCCTTTTTCCTTAGAATCTTTCTTCCTAATAGAACAGATATTTGGACAAGATTCATCAAAATATATCTCTCAAAAAACTCCACCATAGCGAGCTGATTTTCTCACTTTTCTATATGATCATATTTAAAGTTAGTACAATTTCTAATACAGAGACTTTTTTTCATGAAACAGTAGTTATTCATTTAAGCAAACTTTGATTTCAGATAATGATAGTTAATGAATTAATATGAAAAAGTGAAAGTTATAGTCACTCAGTCGTGTACAACTCTGCAACCCCATGGACTGTACCCTACCAGGCTCCTCTATTCATGGAATTCTCCAGGCAAGAATACTGTAGTGGGCAGCCATTCCCTTCTCTAGGAAATCTTCCTAACCCAGGGATTTAACCTAGGTCTCCTACGTTGAAGGCAGATTCTTCACCATCTGAGCCACCAGGGAAGCCCCTGATATCAAAAGTATACACCAAAAAAAACTGATGGATACAGTATGATACTAAGTAGATACCAAATATTTCTTCCATATGTACTTTCAGATGGTAAGAGTCCACCTACAATGCAGGAGATCCAGGTTTGATCCCTGGGTTGGAAAGATCCCCCTGGAGAAAAGAATGAATATCCACTCCAGTATTCTTGCCTGGAGAATTCTGTGGATAGAGGAGCCTGGAGGATTATAGGCCATGGAGTTTGCAAAGAGTCGGAAGTGACTGAGTGAATAACACTTCACTTTCTTTTGGTCTCAGCAATTAACATGGAAGACTTTTGTGCTCAAAGCACATTGTTTATTGCTCTCTCTACAGAGGATAGAGACAAAGTGAGTGTGTCATTGGCTTCTGAAATAGTAACCCCAAAGGGTACATAACTATAGTTGGAATCTCTATGGAGTCGCTAACATTATTTTATAAAAATTATTCAATATATGTCTGCATTTTGATTGTTGTAAAAATGAGAAAACATTGTGAGGCCTGCAAGTGTGATGTTTATTTTTTAAATCTACAGAAATAAGAAGACAGTCAATTATCATTTACTGACAAATGAGAAAATAAACTAAATCAAACTTCAAGATGGGTAGCAGCCAATATTCTATAATAACCTACAGGGAAGAAGAATTTGAAAGAGACTAGATACACATATATGTATAACTGAATCGCTTTTCTGTCCACGTGAAACTGACACCACTATCTATGCTTCAATATAAAATATTTTTCTTAAAAAAATGGGTAGCAGCATCTTGATGAAGAATATAAATCAAATGCTTTTATTTATTGGTGCGTTATAACTATCCCAGGGATTGTGGAATAAAACAGTCTTCATCTCTCCCTCCACCATTCAAATGCTTCCTTTGCTTTGTTAGCCCTTTGGGAAATCACAGTTCTCTCTAGGTTGCATTTTCCTCCTCAGCCAAGAAAACTTATTAAGCGATTACACTGCCACTTAATCCAGTATAATTATACTAATATGTACTGTAAGTCTACTCAGCAACAATGCCTCTCTGTCCAGGGAGGTGAAAGCTTTGTGGAATCTAGATACTATAAAGCCAAAGAAGAAGATACTTTCATCACTACGGAGGGTGAAATCGCTTCCAGCAATGGCTAAAACTGAGGAAAATATGGGCTCCCTTTCCTCAAGAGATGACAAGTTAAGTAAGTCATTACAGGAAAATACTGAGGCAGGTTGCTGGATATATGCCAACAAGATGAAACTTGTTGAAATCAAGGGGAATTTTTAAAAATCTTGAAGCAGTAATGTCGCCTCTCTCTCAGTGGTCAAAGCGTGTTTTCACTCTCTTGCTCTCATTTGCTTTTCTCTGGCAAAGAGAGAGGTGAATCACTTTTGTTCTGCTGTGATTATTTTTACCCCTCAAAACATAGCTTTAGGGCTCCATTTTAGGGCATAATTGCACACAGAGCCTACTTCCTCAAAAGGTTAAAAAACAAAGCAGAACTCCTCTACTCACAGCAAATATCAAGCAGGAGATGAGTCAGGTCCAAGTGAAAGAAGAAATATTAACACTTACATTAAACATACATATTTCATTACTCTCGATTAACCCCACCCCATTCTTCATCTGTGCTTCGTTTTCTCTATGCAGTACACACAGTACACTCTCCATCTTTGCAAATAGCTCAATATCCAAAACACATTTGTAAATCAGTATTTGAGCTCACAGTGTGTCTCAGCACAGGGGAAAAATATCCTATGTGGGGACTAGCTTTCTAGACTATACAGGATACTTAACATCACTCTGACATATATGAAATGGTGAGCATTATACTCGTGATAAAACTTGTAGAACTCAATATTCTTAAAATATTAAGAATTATAAAAACAGACACCATTTAAACTGCTCCCTTGTTTTTTTCAAAGTGGAAAGCTGAAAAATGAAAATGATACAAGACTAACCAATTTGGGTATAGGCCCAAGAATCATTGCCTCTATGTAAGAAGAAATCTAGATTTAAGGATTAGGTTTTCACACTGCACAGGACAAAAGTATACTCCAACCAATCATACTTTGATAATTTGCAAATTATGTCATCAATTTGTTGTTGTTCAGTAGCTAAGTTGTGTCTGGCTCTTTGTGACCCCATGAACTGCAGCACAGAGGCTTCTCTCTCCTCCACAACCTACCAGAGTTTGCTCAGATTCATGTCTACTGAGTCGGTGATGCTATCTAACCATTTCATCCTCTGCTGCCCCCTTCTCCTTTTGCCTTCAATCTTTCCCAGCGTCAGAATCTTCTCAATGAGTCAGTCCTGCGCATCAGGTGTACAAAGTACTAGAGCTTCAGCTTCAGCATCGGTCCTTCCAGTGAATATTCAGGGTTGATTTCCTTTAGGACTGATTGGTTTGATCAAATATCTTGTTTATGTCCTCTTCCTTCATCATGAAGTTGGACCACATCTTCCACTTATTTTATTTCATCTCCATACCCACTAAAGTTTTCAACTTTCTTTGGGCACAAGATAAATGAAATTCTGGCTCAGAAAAAAAAGAACTGAGTTCTCTGACTACTCTGAAGCCCTGAGGCTAAGCTTTCCTGGATCTTGCACTGAATCTTATGCTTGACCAATGAGAATGTTCTACGTTGACTTCATAACACTTTTCCTCAACATCTGCAACAACACAGCATTCCAAAGGTGGCCTCTTTTGAGCTCTTTAAATTTGGCAGTGGAGGGGGAAGAAACGCATAATGGATTGAAAAGATGTTCGTGGAGCATCAGAGGAATTATGTTGTCAACAATTTTCCCTATCTTTGCTCTTTCCTCTAATAGTCCATTTCCAAACATACCACAGGCATTTAGCAAAACACTGCATCACAGCTCTGCCCACTCTTAGGCATCCAGTGGCTTCTGACCCAAACTCTGTATTATCACCTTCCAGATACCTTTGGTCCTAGCTCCAGGCACCTCGCTGAATCACTATTTACCTTATCCTCAAGCTCTTCCACGTCTTGGCACCACTTTACCTCTGCCTGAAGACTCCTTTATAGATCTCTATGTGGCCAGCTCTTTAACAGCATTTTGCTTTCAAAACAAGGTAATTTCTTATCTGACCACCATTTTAAAAATAGCCCCTGACCTTTCTCCCTCTAATTTCAGTCAGCTACTCTGCTTTATTTTTTAGATCACTTATCACTATCCCTGGTGGCTCAGAATCTGTCTGCAGTGCAGGATACCTGGGTTTGATCCTGGGTGGGAAGATCTGGAGAAGGAAATGGCAACCCCCTCCAGTATTCTTGCCTGGAGAATCCCATGGACAGAGGAACCCGGCGGCTACATTCCATGGGGTCACAAAGAGTTGGATTCAACTGAGCAATGAACACTCATCACCATCTAAAGTCATATTATTTATCTTACTAATTTCTATTTATGCCTTCCCCTAAATGTAAACTTCATGAGGCTTCAGTTCAGTTCAGTCGCTCAGTTGTGTCCAACTTTTTGCAACCCCATGGACTGCAGCACACCAGGCCTCCCTGCCCATCACCAACTCCCAGTTTACTCAAACTCGTGTCCATTGAGTCGGGTGGGGACTACTTATATCATAGTTAACATGCTTTTTCTAGCATGTTAGAGTAGCACCTAGTAAACAGTAAGTGTGTAGTAAATGAACAGACAGTTATTGGTGTTAAAGAGATATCACTGAGTTTTTATTGCTGTCTGTAATCACTACATTATCATTTACTTATTTCACTACTTTATTATAATTAAATCATATTGTGGTACAGAAAAAGAAAATCATACCCTTTTCAAAAGAAATGTAAAGTTCAAGAAGCAGAAGTTCAAGACACAAAGTCTGAAAGCACTTTGAGCCAATTCTTTTACAAATGAACTGAAAGAAAAGGTTTAAAGGATGGAGTTTTTTGTTTTTTTTTTAACCAAATAGAAACCCAAGAAATTAGCTAATTATCATCTTCACATATATGACAACATTTTTATCATGAAAATGTCAAGCTTTTATCTATATGTGAGGGAAAAAGACAAAACAGATTTAAATTAAAGCTGGAGATAATTAGAGTAACCCTAAGACCCTCTTGACCACAAAAGAATTGACTACTAAAGTGATTCTGGAATATAGGGGTCAGAATTCTAGCAGGAAAGAGCTAGGAACTTCTATCTTGATTACATGAACATTAACTCATATGAGAAGTGGCCATAGTTGGAAAAATCCCAGAAGGCCTCGTTTAGCTGAGGAAAGTGTTGAGAAATATTCAGTTAATACAAAATAATGTGTTTATGTAAAACAGTTCAAATTAATATGAACATACAAATACATGCTTCACTCTTTTCTAGACTTCTGCATGCAGTTAATACTCTCTGTCTGTCCAAATGAGCACCTTACTTTCCAAATAGAAACTGAGTGCACAATAATTTTGTCCTAGCTGATTTATCCTTTTCCTTTCTCTCCTCTTACTTAATTTACTCAGCAGATCCCAGAGAAAGAGTAGAAGACAAATGTCCAAACTTAAACCAACAATGGGATGAGAGACACTGCTATCCCTGACTATCTGTGACTTCAGAAAAACTGTTTTTCTACACCATTGCTAGCTAATAGTAACAAGAATTTGCAGTTATTGAACATTTATTGCTTGCCAACCACTTTCTGAAAGGTTTACATAAATTTGTGTCCAACTCTTTGCAACCCTATGGACTGTAGCCTGCCAGGCTCCTCTGTCCATGGGATTTTCCAGGCAAGAATACTGGAGTGAGTTGCCATTTCCTCCTCCATGGGATCTTATCCACCCAGGGATCTAATCTGCATCTCCAGAATTGACAGGTTGATTTTTAGTCACTGAGCCACCTGGGAAGCCCTTTACGTGTCATGCCTCACTTAAATCTGACAGGTAGTGTAGGAAACCAAGACTCAGGTGAAACTCATTTGTTAAAGCTGATACAGATAGTAAGGGGTAGAGCCAAGTCAAGAACCCACCCTCTCTGACTGCACTGGCTATGTTTCTGAACCATTCTGCAAGAGGAAGTTGGAATAGGCTAGAAATAGACAATAATTCATCAATACATTTTCATTTATCAGAGAGCATTAGTATCTTCCTGAGGCCTATAAGAAACCAATTATTCCTTTTTTCCTCCCATAATCTGTCCTTTGAGAATCCCTTTCCCTTTAACATTATCCAAAACTGGCCACAAGCCAGCAAGTATTTTTAAGTCAATCCATTGAAATATTGGACAGGCTACCATGCTGAGACACAAAACAGTTTTAAGAGTGTGTGAACAGGAGAAATTCCCAGTCTCCAGCTCTGCTTTCAGTATCCTCTCGTTGTGCTTTCTCTGAGATCCCCAACTGGGGCTGCAGTCAAATGAAGTCTATCCTCACACACACACACACAGGGAATAAAGGACATGTTATTGTATGTAGAGACATAAATGCCAACTTTTGTGTTTCTTAAGGGGATTATGGCAGGATAAGGCAATTTTTTAAAATGTACATACATAATGTTTGCTCTAATAATTATGCTAGTGAATTCACAAAGGACATACTCATAAACGCACACAGAGTTTAGTTAAAAGGTGCTTCACTGCAGTATTTTTTATAGTATTAAAAATAAACAAACAAAATACACACAAATCCCTTCATAGTGGATTGGTTAAACCAATCATGGTACATCAATATAAGAGCATTAATATAAGGTCTGAAAAGAATTGCTAATTTCATTCTTTAAAGTGTTTACAATATGTTTTGTGAATAAGCAGTAAGTTATTAATAATATGCACATTATGGGCTCATTTTAGCAAAATAATATTAAGATGTGTTTAAACATAAATACGGAGAAGGCAATGGCACCCCACTCCAGGACTCTTGCCTGGAAAATGCCATGGACGGAGGAGCCTGGTGGGCTGCAGTCCATGGGGTCGCTAAGAGTCGGACACGACTGAGTGACTTCACTTTCGCTTTTCACTTTCATGCATTGGAAAAGGAAATGGCAACCCACTCCAGTGTTCTTGCCTGAGAATCCCAGGGACGAGGGAGCCTGCTGGGCTGCCGTCTATGGGGTCGCACAGAGTTGGACACGACTGAAGCGACTTAGCAGCAGCAGCAGCAGCAAACATAAATAAAAAAAGAGAAAGTCATGCATCAAAAAGTTAAACATAGTTATTGCTACATGATGGTTTTATATATTAATTTTTTGCATATTCGTGCTTTCTAAAAACCACATGCTTTACTCTCCTTATGAGATAATTGAAAGAAGGAAAAAACAGTTGCCATAACATCCTTTCATGAAGAGTATGAATTTCTCCTGCTTTCCAACAAGCTTAATATATGCTTCCAATGATTTTAATGGAAATGTATGCCTAGGAATTTGAAACTTGTTCAGAAGCAAAGAGAAAGTTTTAACATGAGTTTAAAATCTGAGAAATTTCTTATTTTCATCTCTTCTTGGAATTTGGGAAGAAAACGCAAAGCCAGCACCTGAGCAACACTGGTATGGCAGAGACTGGGCAGAGGAAGACAGCTAAGGAGCTAAGGAAGAAAACTGCTGAATACATGTCAGTGATTTGTAAAACAGCCAGAAATTAACTGAAAATGAAATAGAATGAGGGGCACCAGCCATGCAGAGTATCAAATAAAAGCTATACAACAGAATATAGAAACTAATCCTTATAAATATGATTATTCAGTCTATGGAAGGAAGAGAATTTCAGTCCAGCTTTAAATGTTGAGCTTTTTAATAAACAGTAGTCAGATAATCAACCACTCATATAAAAACAAACTTTAGAGTCCTACCTCACACAATTCACAAGCAGAAATTTGATAAAGATCCACATGTATCAAACTGAACTATAAAATATTTAGAATTCAATGGAGAAAGCAATGGCACCCCACTCCAGTACTCTTGCCTGGAAAATCCCATGGATGGAGGAGCCTGGAAGGCTGCAGTCCATGGGGTCGCTGAGGGTTGGATATGACGGAGTGTCTTCACTTTCACTTTTCACTTGCATGCACTGGAGAAGGAAATGGCAACCCACTCCAGTGTTCTTGCCTGGAGAATCCCAGGGACGAGGGAGCCTGGTGGGCTGCCGTCTATGGGGTCGCACAGAGTCAGACACGACTGAAGCGACTTAGCAGCAGTAGCAGTAGAATTCAATAGTGGAAATGGAAAGAGCTTTCAAAGTCATATATGAAACCTCCAAGAAAATTAGTGATAGTTTAAAAAACAAAATATCAAAAATTTCTGAGATGCAAAATATACTTTAAATAATATAAAAAATAACTGACTTCCTGGAGAAAATATTTATAGTGTTTAATGTGTAAAAATCAGCTGACAATACACAACTAAGCTCCCACAAAACATTAAGAAAAATAGAAAGGATCTATAGAAAAATGAGCAAAGAATATGAATAAGCAATCCAAAAAATAATACAAATAGCTAATACATGAATGAAAAATATGTTCACCATCAACAGTACTTGAGAAAGTGCAAATTAAACAATACCAAGACACCATTTCTCTTTCCCTGGATCAACAAAAATTGTTTTATTAGCTTGATGGAAAAGAATCATGGTTTTGAATTGTTGAACTTTGCCATTTGATTCTTAAATGGGATTATGTTATACATGATTTTAATGCACATTTGTCACTTTATGGTTTTTTGCTAATGACGTATTACTTGCTGTTTATATTTGTTTTGGAAAAGTAAACAAAGTCTTGGAAAAGTTGAAAAGTCCTGATGCTGGGAAAGACTTAGGGCAGAAGGAGAAAAGGGTGTCAGAGGATGAGATGTCTGGATGGCATCACTGATGCAATGAACCTGAACTTGGGCAAACTCTGGGAGACGGTGAGGGACAGGGGGGCCTGGCATGCTGCAGTCCATGAGGTCGAAAAGAGTCAGACACAACTAGGCGACTAAACAATAACAACAGCATTTATTACAGACTAGGGAAATGGTGTTAGACAAAAAGCAAATCCGATCAATTTTTGTACTTGGTTTCAAAATGGGTCCTATAGGAGCAAAGACAACTCACAACATCAATGATGCATTTGGCCCAGGAACTGCTAACAAACATACGGTACAGTGGTGGTTCAAGTTTTGCAAAGGAGATGAGAGCCTTGAAGATAAGGAGCACAGTGGCCGGCCATGGGAAGGTGACAAAGAACAACCGAGAACCAGAGCTGATCCTCTCCCAACTACAGGAGAAGTTGCCACAAAACTCGACGTCAGTCATTCTACGGCTGTTTGGTACCTGCAGCAAGTTGGAAGGTGAGAAAGCAGCGATGACCAGCTCAGTGTTTGGACCAAGGAGAAGCTCCAAAGCACTTGCCAAAGCCAAACTTGTACCAAAAAAAAAAAAAAAAAAAAAGGTTCCGGTCACTGTTTGGTGGTCTGCTACCCGTCTGGTTTACTGCAGCTTTCTATATCCCTGTGAAACCATTACATATGAGAAGTGTGCTCAGCAAATTGATGAGATGCACCAAAAACTGCAATGCCTGCAGCCAGCATTGGTCAACAGAAAGGCCCAATTCTTCTCATCAACAACGCCCAGCTGCACCTTGCAAAACCAACACTTCAAAACTTCAACTAATTGGGCTACAAGGCTTCGCCTCCTCCGTAGTATTCACCTGACCTCTCACCGATTGACTACCACCTCTTCAAGCATCTTGGCAACTTTTTTCAGGGAAAATGCTTCCACCACCAGCAGGAGGCTGAAAATGCTTTCCAAGGGTTCGTCAAATCATGAAGCATAGATTTTTATGCTACAGGAAAAAACCAATTTATTTCTCATTGGCAAAAATGTGTTGATTGTAATGGTTCTATTTTGATTAATAAAGATGTGTTTGAGCCTAGTTATAATGATTTAAAATGTATGGTCCAAAACCACAATTACTTTTGCATCAACCTAATAATTGGAAAATACTGAAGACTGGAGATGCTACAGTGAAATAGAAATGTTCATACACTGGATTATTGGATTATAACTTGAAACATCTGTTCAACAATCAGAATAATATTATCTAGCAAAAATTTAATTGCACTTACAGTAATCTATCCCCAAGGAAAACCTAGCAGTTAATAAAGCTATGCATACAACATGGTTGCTATTAATAGTAAGGAAGCTACATCTTAACTGGCATGGCAATGGCTAAAGAAAATACACCTCCACATACTCACAAAAACCAGACCTATGTATCTTCATATCTATTTTAAGGTATATGTAAGCACCTCAATAAATATACATATAAAACCCCAAACTGAGGGCCAGTTCTAGGTAAGTATAATGTCTACATTGAGAGGCAAAGAAAGGATGAGACCTATGATATGAAACCCATTGTTCAGCAAAGGTCTAGAGCAGCAAAGTGCATTACTGTATCTCTTCATATCAAAGAAAAACTCAATTCTCTGTTTCAGAAAAGGAGCTGGAGAGAACAAAATTATTCTGTACCATAAAATCAGAGAATTTTATTTTCTCCTGAGGGTAAATTATTGCTCTTCAGAGAGAAAACAATAGAAGGGTGGAACAACATAGTGAAATGGCCCAGGGCCTCCTAGGAACGTAAATACATAATTTCATATTAAATTGCTTAAACTGCTGTAGTGTCAAATACTCCATCATCTCAAACTTTCAGGGACATCTGTTTTACTCAGAAATGTGTGTATGTGTGTGTGTGTGCAACTTCCAGGAAGGGTCTGAGCTTTATGCTTGGGTTGGAGCCACAGCAGAGATTAAAAAAAAACAGCTTAAAAAAAAAATGAGAAAAAAATCAAAAGAAACAAGGAAACTAGAATCATGAAAATGTTTACAACATTTGTTGTAGAAAAATTACAAAAGGAATATGCATGATATAAAAATTTGTATAGCCATGAAAATATAAGCCTACTGATAGCTTACAGTGAACGGTATCAGATTCATGATCTCCAAGAAGAAAATTTAGCTTCGGGATGAGGGACCATGCTTGATCACTCAGGAGCTTTTGTGTAGCAGAGATTCATCAAAGTGAAAAAGAGACAGAGAAAGGTTCTGACATAGACATCAGAAGGGGGGCAGAGAGTGGCCCCCTCGCTAGTTTAAGCAAGGGAGTTATATACTTTTTAATTGGTTATTCAGTTCAGTTCAGGTCAATCGCTCAGTCGTGTCTGACTCTTTGCAACCCATGGACTGCAGGACACCAAGCCTCCCTGTCCATCACCAGCACCCAGAGTTTATACAAACTCATGTCCATTCAGTGAGTGATGCCATCCAACCACCTCATCCTCTGTCATCCCCTTCTCCTCCTGCCCTCAATCTTGCCCATCATCAGGGTCTTTTCAAATGAGTCAGTTCTTCACATCAGGTGGCCAAAGTATTGGAGTTTCAGCTTCAACATCAGTCCTTCCAAAGAACACCCAGGACTGATCTCCTTATAGTCCAAGGGACTCTCAAGAGTCTTCTCCACACCACAGTTCAAAAGCATCAATTCTTTGGCGCTCAGATTTCTTTATAGTCCAACACCCACATTCATACATGACTACTGTAAAAACCGTAGCTTTGACTAGACAGACCTTTGTTGAGAGTCATTTCTATGCTTTTTAATATGCTGCCTAGGTTGGTCATAAATTTTTTTCCAAGGAACAAGCATCTTTTCATTTCATGGCTGCAGTCACCATCTGCAGTGATTTTGGAGCCACAAAAAATAGTCAGTCACTGTTTCCCCATCTATTTGCCATGAAGTGATGGGACCAGATACCATGATCTTAGTTTTCTGAATGTTGAATTTGAAGCCAACTTTTTCACTTTCCTCTTTTTCACATTCATCAAGAGACTCTTTAGTTCTTCTTCGCATTCCGCCATAAGGATGGTGTCATCTGCATATCTGAGATTATTGTTATTTCTCCCAGAAATCTTGATTCCAGCTTGTGCTTCATCCCGCCCAGCATTTCACACAATGTATTCTGCATATAAGTTAAATAAGCAAGATGACAATATACAGCCTTGACGTACTCCTTTCCTGATATGGAACCACTCTGTTGTTCCATGTCCACTTCTAATTGCTGCTTCTTGACTTGCATACAGAATTCTCAGGAGGCAGGTCAGGTGGTCTGATATTCACAACTCCTTCAGAATTTTCCACAGTTTATTATGATCTACACAGTCAAAGTCTTTGGCATAGTCAGTAAAGCAGAAATAGATGTTTTTTCTGGAACTCTCTTGCTTTTTCCATGATCCAGCAGATGTTGGCAATTTGATCTCTTGTTCCTCTACCTTATCTAAATCCAGCTTGAACATCTGGAAGTTCACGGTTCACATACTGTTGAAGCCTGGCTTGGAGAATTTTGAGCATTACTTTACTAGCATGTGAAATGAGTGCAATTGTGCGGTAGTTTGAGCATTCTTTGGCATTGCCTTTTTTGGGATTGGAACGAAAACTGACTGTTTCCAGTCCTGTGCCCATTGCTGAGTTTTCCAAATTTGCTGGCATACTGAGTGCAGCACGTTCACAAAATCATATTTCAGGATTTGGAATAGCTCCACTGGTATTCTATCACCTCCACTAGCTTTATTTGTAGTGATGCTTCCTAAGGCCCACTTGACTTCATATTCCAGAATGTCTGGCTCTAGGTGAGTGATCATACCATCGTGATTATCTGGGTCATGAAGATCTTTTTTGTATAGTTCCTCTGTGTATTCTTGCCACCTATTCTTAATATCTTCTGCTTCTGTTAGGTCCATGCCATTTCTGTCCTTTATTGAGCCCATCTTTGCATGAAATGTTCCCTTGGTATCTCTAATTTTTTGAAGAGATCCTCTAGTCTTCCCCTTTCTATTGTTTTCTCTATTTCTTTGCATTGATCACTGAGGAAGGCGTTCTTATCTCTTCTTGCTATTCTTTGGAACTCTGCATTCAAATGGGTATATCTTTCCTTTTATCCTTTGCCTTTTGCTTCTCTTCTCTTCACAGCTGTTTGTAAGGCCTCCTCAGACAACCATGTTGCCTTCTTGCACTTCTTTTTCTTGGGGACAGTCTTGTTCCCTATCTCCTGTACAATGTCACAAACCCCCATCCATTATTCTTCAGGCACTCTATCAGATCTAATCCATTGAATCTATTTCTCACTTCCACTGTATATTCGTAAGGGATTTGATTTAGGCCGATTTAGGTCATACCTGAATGGTCTAGTGTTTTCCCTACTTTCTTCAATTTAAGTCTGAATTTGGCAATAAGGAGTTCATTATCTGAGCCACAGTCAGTTCCCGGTCTTGTTTTTGCTGACTGTATAGAGTTTCTCCACCTTTGGCTGCAAAGAATATAATCAATCTGATTTCGGTGTTGACCATCTGGTGATGTCCATGTGCAGAGTCTTCTCTTGTGTTGTTGGAAGAGGGTGTTTGCTATGATCAGCGCATTCTCTTGGCAAAACTCTATTAGCCTTTGCCCTGCTTCATTCTGTACTCCAAGGCCAAATTTACCTGCTACTCCAGGTATTTCTTGACTTCCTACTTTTGCATTCCAGTCCCCTATAATGAAAAGGACATCTTTTTTGGGTGCTAGTTCCATAGGTCTTGTACAGGTCGTCATAGAACTGTTCAACTTCAGCTTCTTCATCATTACTAGTTGGGGCATAGACTTGGATTACTGAGATATTGAATTGTTTGCCTTGGAAACAAACAGAGATCACTCTGTCATTTTTGAGATTGTATCCAAGTACTGCATTTCAGACTCTTTTGTTGACTATGATGGCTACTCCAATTCTTCTAAGGGATTCTTGCCCACAGTGGTAGGTATAATGGTTATCTGAGTTAAATTCATCCACCAGTCCATTTTAGTTCACTAATTTCTAATATGTTGACGTTCATTTTTACCATCTCCTGTTTGATCACTTCCAATTTGCCTTGATTCATGAACCTAACATTCCCGGTTCCTATGCAATATTGCTCTTTACAGCATCAGCCCTTGCTTCTATCACCAGTCACATCCACAACTGGGTGTTGTTTTTGCTTTGGCTCTGTCTCTTCAATCTTTCTGGAGTTATTTCTCCACTAATCTCCAGTAGCATATTGGGCAGCTACCAACCTGGAGAGTTCATCATTCAGTGTCCTTTGTGCTTTTTCGTACAGTTCATGGGATTCTCAAGGCAACAATATTGAAGCGGTTTGCCATTCCCTTCTCCAGTGGACCACATTTTGTCAGAACTCTCCACCATGACCCGTCTGTCTTGGGTGGCCCTACATGGCATGGCTTATAGTTTCATTGAGTTAGACAAGGCTGTGGTCCATGTGATCAGATTGGTTAGTTTTCTACAATTGTGATTTTCAGTGTCTGTGCCCTCTGGTGGAGAAGGATAAGTGGTTTATGGAAGCTTCCTCATGGGAGAGACTGACTGAGCGGGAAACTGGGTCTTGTTCTGATGGGTGGGGCATGCTTAGTAAATCTTTAATTCAATTTTCTGTTGATGGTATTACAATAAATCAAAAGAATGTCTCAAGGTTGTAAAGATCTTACCAGACCCACTCCCATAATACACATTCTAAGATATTAGGATTAGTAAGAAGGCTTTCAGGAAGGAGAAACTATCCTCAAGCAGGACACATTGTTGTTATATAATATTTAGTTACAGAGTTTAAACTGAGTTTTTTGTTGTGTAATCATCAGTTCTGGGCTTAAAGAAAAAAACATTTTATGTGACTAAGACTAAGGAATGTAGAGAGAGAGAGAGAGAGAGAGAAAAGGATGTTTGTCCTTTCCTCCTCCTCAAATTCCAGACTCCTATCTCCTCCTAGAGCCCCAGGCCCCTTTCTCCTCCTCCAGGTCCCCAGACTTCTTATCAGCCTGCCTAGGAATTGACTCTCTCACTACCTTCAGAAACTTGCAGGCACATGTTCTTACTATAGGGCAGATAATAGGCGTTCAAGAATATCTCATCTAGATCAAAAAGACTATAGATGTCCTAGCTGACATGCAGGTTACAAAAGTTTGTAAATGTAATGGTATAAAGGTTACAATATTCATTGTAGAAAAATTACAAAAGGAATATGCACTGATATAAAAATGTCTATAGAGTAAAGGCAATGGCACCCCACTCCAGTACTCTTGCTTGGAGAATCCCATGGATGGAGGAGCCTGGTGGGCTGCAGTCCATGAGGTCGCTAAGAGTCAGACATGACTGAGCGACTTCACTTTCACTTTTCACTTTCATGCATTGGAGAAGGAAATAACAACCCGCTCCAGTATTCTTGCTTGGAGAACCCCAGGGACGGGGGAGCCTGGTGGGCTGCCATCTATGGGGTTGCACAGAGTCGGACACGACTGAAGCAACTTAGCAGCACCATAGAGTAAAAAGAAAGCCTTTTTTCACTGTCTCCCTCCTGATAGCTCCCACTCACTAGCACAGTGCAGACTTCTAAACACTAACATGTTTCTTAATATATAGAGAAGCTGAATTGAAGTGCTATCATTAAAGCAGATGCTTTCTGACTCCCCAGCAATTGCCCCCACCCAAGCCCCAGCCTGCCTAGTATATACTAACCAGTGGCATACTAGCTATGTATCTTTAGATAGGTGAAATGAGTATTAACTGTGCATATTAACTGACCAGGTTAGGAACTGTAAATAGGCTTCCTTCATAGCTCAGTCGGTAAAGAATCTGCCTGCGATGCAGGAGACACAAGTTCAAATCCTGGATTGGGAAGATCCCCTGGAGAAGGAAATGCAACCCACTCCAGTATTCTTACCTGGAGAATTCCATGGACAGAGGAGCCTGGCTGACTTATAGTCCATGGGATCGCAAGAGTCGGACATGACTTAGTGACTAAACCACCAGGAAATGTATACAGTTATCATTCAGTGTTCATAGAAAATTGCTTCTAGGACTCCCACAGATACCAAAATCCAGGAATACTAAAGTCTCTTTTATAAAATAGCATAGTATTTGCATAAACCTATGCACATGTATGGATGTGAGAGTTGGACTATAAAGAAAGCTGAGTGCTGAAGTATTAATGCTTTTGAACTGTGGTGTTGGAGAAGACTGTTGAGAGTCTGTTGGACTGCAAGGAGATCCAACCAGTCCATCCTAATGGAAATAAGTCCTGAATATTCATTGGAAGGACTGATGCTGAAGCTGAAACTCCAATACTTTGGCCACCTGATGCGAAGAACTGACTCATTGGAAAAGACCCTGATGCTGGGAAAGACTGAAGGCGGGAGGAGAAGGGGATGACAGAGGATGAGATGGTTGGATGGCATCACCAACTCAATGGACATGAGTTTGAGTAAGCTCCAGGAGCTGGTGATGAACAGGGAAGCCTGGCATGCTGCAGGACATGGGTCTCAAAGAGTCAGACTCAACTGAGCAACTGAACTGAACTGATGCACATCCTCCCATATACTTTATATCACCCCCAGATTACTTATAATACAGATTACCTAATGCAAAATAAATGCTATGTAAATAGTTCTCTGTTCCAAGGAAATTCAAGTTTCACCTTTGGAACTTTCTGGAATTTTTTTTCAGACTATTTTCAGTGTAAAGTTAATTGACTATGTTAATGCTAAACCTGTGGATACAGAGGGCCAACTGTATTTTTTTAAATGAAATTATGTTTGTGGGTTCAATTGAACCAGAAAATAAACAGAACTGCATCTATGTAAAAGATGAGGCCAGTGAGTAAAATAATGCTTTGTAGAAATTGAGAAAAAGAATAGTTCCAATGATCAGAAGTTTGTGATTATTCAGACACACAGAACAGACTTGTGGTTGCCAAGGGGAGTGGGGGTGGGAAGCGATGGACTGGGAATTTGAGGTTAGCAAGCGTGAACTTAGAATGGATAAATAACAAGGTCCTACTATATAGCACTGAAAAGTATATTCAATATCCTTGGTTTATTCAATATAAACCATAATGGAAAAGAATATGTGTGTATGTATGTATGTATGTGTGTGTGTATGTGTGTGTGTGTATATATATATATATATATATATATATATATATAAATAACTGAATCATTTTGCTACACAGCAGAAATTAACACAACAGTGTAAAACAACTATACTTCAATCAAATAAATTTAAAATATAAATCTGTAATTATTAAATTCAGAAACTAAGCAGAGAACAAAACAAAGTTTCTTAGAGAAACTTAAGACAAGCTCAAGTTTGACCAGAAATTGAATCTTATAAAAACCTGAAAGACTAGAGATACCACAGATGAGGAAAAGCACTTGACAAAGACATCTATAAGGACCTGACAAACCCAGAGATGGAATTAAGAGACACTTTGCTGCCCCTACCATTGCCTTACCAATCAGACATAATAACTGATTCCAGGCCTATGTCACTCAGCTGAGTCAGAGGTAAGTACACAATCCTTCTGAAGATAACATCCCAGCCAGTAACTACCAATGGATAAGAGTTAGCACAAGACATAAAGTCTTTTTACCATCAAGTGATTTGACAGAGATATGCATAAATATCCTGAGATGATTGATTGGCATAACCAACTCAATAGACATGAGTCTGAGGAAACTTCGGGAGATAATGAAGGACAGGGAAGCCTGGCATGCTACTGCTCATGTAGTTGCAAATAGGCGGACATGAGTTAGTGACTGAACAACAATAACAACAATGCCAGAAATAAACCCTCTTCAAGTAAGATACCTCCAAGACCCCTCCTTGCCAAAGCAGAATTCAGTATACCTACTCTGGCCAGAGTAAGTGTTACATGTACAGTTTTTACCCTGAGTATAAGTAAATTCCTGCTAATCACTCTGTGCTGTTCAGTCTTACAGAATAGATGTGTAAATTTATGTCCTCAAAGTTCTAATCAGAAAAAAAAACCTCCTAAGTCTTTAAATTTAAGCAACAGCATAAAAAACCCTAGTCATGGGGTAGAAATATACAATGATGAAAAGAATACAGAAGACCTCACTGCAGCGCTCAACGTCCCCTCTACTCCCTCTCCAGGAAAAACTCAAAACCAGGACTACCAGCTCTCCTGGCATATGTGTTAGCCCACTCTGCTCCTAATCATGCAGAGAATAGAAATCTCATGACATACAATATTCTGTGCTGGGGGAGCGTGGCAGCATTTCTGCTCAAGAGGTCAGAAGAGCAAAGAACTGCATTCTTCCTAAAGAAGGCTCTTGCAAAGTTTCTGCTGAATTGAGCTTTACATGCGGGTGGAAAACCCAGTGTAAAGCATGTGGTTGCATTAATTATAAGATTTCAATTTGACAGTTTAATTAGGAAAAAGAGAGTTAGTGTAGGGCTTGCAGAATTCATGATGAATCACATACTCCAACAGACTTCATTTTCATATTTCAATTACACACATTTCTAACTGATGAACAGCAACATAGCATTTTCTGTTTAATAAATGTGATATCTGTTGGAATTGATAACATTAGTTCAGTAATTACAGAGCCATTATTGTCAGGCTTTTTAAAAACACGGAAAGAAGCCTTAGTTATTAAAGTTTAGTACAGCACAAAACTACATTTTCAGATGTTCCTACTAAAGAGCTTTTGAACAGTATATTAGCTATCCCTTATAGAAGAGAGGTAAAATTTAATAGCAGGTATCTGAATGAGATTGGTTTTGATATATTCACACCTTATTTGATTCCTTGACACACAACTGTACCTATATCCTCTCTAAATCTTCATTCAGAATTCAGGCCAAAGAACAAGGGAGCGGGACTTAGGTTTGAATGACATAATTTAATGCAAAATCATGCTTTAAGTTCTGATCTGATTCTGGTCTTTGCTTAAAATGATAACAAAATATAACAAAACACTTATTTTTCATCAACTTAAAGATAAAAAATAGATCCAAAGAGGAACAAACTTTCAAAGAGGAATAAGCTCAGTCAGTCAAAATGCATAGAAACATGAGTTCTTTCCCAGAGTGCCTGCTCTGAACTCTGGGAACCTAAGCTGAGAAGCTGGGTATGCTCACAGAGGCACTAAGGTCTTCTTCATGGGTTTTGAACAACAGTCCATTAAATCAAATACAGATGTCAGTTTCCTTGGGGATTAAGAAAAAGATCATGTCCTTCAATAAACACAACTGTAAACTCCAGAAGTTAAGCTCACTTCTGTTTTTTAAATTACTGTCCATTTTGTTCATGATGATCCTTTCATGAACAATACCTGATTTTCTGTGTACCTGAACTACCTGCTTGGTACTGCTTAACTTGCAACAATCTTGATATTTTGCTTAGGTAAATCACATGTGTTTAAATACATTTGTATATGCTGCTGCTGCTGCTAAGTCGCTTCAGTCGTGTCCGACTCTGTGCGACCCCATAGACGGCAGCTCACCAGGCTCCCCCATCCCTGGGATTCTCCAGGCAAGAACACTGGAGTGGGTTGCCATTTCCTTCTCCAATGCATGAAAGTGAAAAGCGAAAGTGAAGTTGCTCATTCGTGTCCGACTCTTAGCGACCCCATGGACTATAGCCCACCAGACTTCTCCATCCATGGGATTTTCCAGGCAAGAGTCCTGGAGTGGGGTGCCATTGCCTTCTCCACATTTGTATATGAATCACAAAATTTTCTCAACATTCAAATAACAAAATATAGAAAAAAATGGTTTTGTCACATGATACCACCTGAAATCTCGTGAAAGTAAAAGTCGCTCGGTCACGTCCAACTCTTTGGGACTCCATGGACTATAGCCTGGCAGTCTTCTCTGTCCATGAGATTCTCCAGGCAAGAATACTGGAGTGGACTGCCATTCCCTTCTCCAGGGGATCTTCCTGACCCAGGGATTGAACTGGGTCTCCTGCATTTCTGGCAGTTTCTTAACCATCTGAGCCACCAGGGAAGCCCCTACCTATTGCATGTTAAAATTGTAAAGATAAAGGGTTTTTGTTTTACGGTCTCAAAAAAGAGTCATATATTTTCCCATTATAAGTAACTCACTTCCTTTAGTTTAAGGGGAAACTTGAGTATTTTACTGATTTCTTCATAATAATGACAATAAAGTGGCTAGCGTAATGACTAAATGGTTAGTCAGTAAATGGTTACTATGATTATCATTAGCAGGCCAGAGATTGTTGTACAAAAGTTAAAATAATATAAAATTTAAAGAATAAAAATTATAAGCATAGAAAGGTTAAAAGTTTGAGAATTATTTCAAATTTAAAAAGAAAAATCATAAATAAATGACCTTCTCATCTCCAAATGGCACATCCTTAAGAAAATATTTAATATCTTTAGTTCCTTACTTGACACAAATTGCAACTTGATCAGTGGGCAAGTGAATATTTTCAGAACTTAGAACTGCTCTGGTCTGTCAGGTGGTAACTTTATAAATGTAAACAAAAGAAATCAGAAAAAAAAAAGAGAAAGAAAATTCAAAAAGTAAAGATTTCCAGTTCCCCTCATTCTGTAAACACTGAGGCCCAGAAAAGCAAGTTTTTTTCCATTATCACAATGGCTAAAATGTATCCAGCTAGATTGTATACTAATATAAGGTCTGTCTACTTTAGCAACCATTGCCAAAGTATGGCCCATGAAGTTCAAGGGATCCCCAGTTCCCTTTCAGGGTCCTTAAGCTCAAAACTAGTTTCCTAGCAAGGTTAAGTTTTGCTGCTGTTCTTTTATTGACTATTGAAGTTTTCACTAATGGTGTAAAAGAAACGGTGGGTAAAACTGCTGGCACCTTCGAGTGAATCAAAGAGGTGGCCCTGAGCTACCCTAGGAGTGACTGCTTGTCACTATCGCTGTAAAACACAAATAAAAATAGAAATCCACCTTCATTAAATGTCAAGTCTTATGTACATGTTTTTAATAATCTGTGTGACAAAATGGGGAGCGTACCTAACATCCTTCTGCATACTGGACAGCAGTCGCCTCCAGGAGAAGCATGATATGACAGCCCAAGTTGCCAGTGAACTAGCCATTATTCTCCACAGAACATAATTTTTACTTGAAAAAAAAAAAGAACTTTGATTCTTCAGATTTGCTTATTTTATAGGCATTGTCTTGAAGATGACAAAAAAATGACTCAGTCACCTTAGGGAAAATTATTTGGATGGTATGTTTTGCCTGGTGGCTCAGACGGTAAAGCGTCTGCCTACAATGTGGGTGACCCGGGTTCAATCCCTGGGCCAGGAAGAGCCCCTGGAAAAGGAAATGGCAAGCCACGGCAGTATTCTTGCCTGGAAAATCCCATGTACGGAAGAGCTCGGAAGACTACAGTCCATGGCATCGCAAAGAGTTGGACATGACTGAGCGACTTCACTTTCACTTGCATGTTTTGCCAAAGGTAAAAGTTAAGCTTTCAAGCAGAACTTAGAATTTTGGGAATTGTGCATCTGTCATCATGACAGCTTCTCAAGACATAAAGAGTTGTCTGATAAACTGCTGGTGACAGTAATAAACGTGCTTTATTAATACTGTATAATACGGTACGTCAACACTTACAGATATGCATAGCTTAGCTTAGTAAACCAGTATTTTCCAAATCATCAATAATACTGTCACAAAAACATGCATGCGTAAAAGATAAATTTAAAATATAAGATAGGCATATGGATTTTAACATAACAAGTATGAATGGTTATTGGCATAGTTTCATATTCTACATTTCAAATAACCTTTAAGAAATCATTACTACACGTTGAGTTTTGGTGTAATATCAGAAAGAATACTTAAAATATCCCCCTTTTACATATATGTTTATGAGGCAAGATTTTCTTGATATTATGTAACCAAACAACATATAACAACAGATTGAATGTAGATGTTTCCTGTTAAACCAGACATTAAAGATATTTTCAAATATATAAAATAATTTTCTCATTAAATATATGTTGGGAAATGTAGGGTGGCCTCCTTTATAAAAAGTTTCATCACTAGATATTGATATTTATTATTGTATTTATGTTATTTAATAAATTAATGCATAGCTTTAATGCATTTATGCAATTTAATACATAAATTGATGCTGAAGCTTCAATACTTTGGCCACCTGATGCGAAGAACTGATTCACTGGAAAAGACCGTGATGCTGAGAAAGATTGAAGGCAGGAGGAGAAGGGGATGACAGAGGATGAGATGGTTGTATGACATCACTGACTTGATGGACATGAGTTTGAGAAACCCTCAGGAGTTTGTGATGGAAAGGGAAACCTGGCGTGCTGCAGTCCCTGGGGTCACAAAGAGTCAGACGGGATTGAGCGATTGAACTGAACTGAATGCATAGTTTGAAATTTTCTCAGTATTCATTTTTAATGTGGTATATACTGATATACATTATTCACAAAAATTAAATGTCTTTTGGGGCTTTCCTGGTAGCTCAGATGGTAAAGAATTAACCTGAAATGCAGGAGACCCCAGTTCCATCCTTGTATTAGGAAGATCCCCTGGAGAAGGGATAGGCTACCCACTACAGTATTCATGGGCTTCCCTGGTGGCTCAGACAGTAAAGAATCCGCCTGCAATGCAGGATACCTGGGTTCGATCCCTGGGTTGGGAAGATCTGCTGGAGGAGGGCATGGCAACCCACTCCAGTATTCTTGCCTGGAGAATAGCCATGGAGAGTAGCCTGGCAGGCTATAGTCGTTGGGGTTGCTAAGAGTTGGACATGACTGAGTGACTTTTATTTATATATATTTAAAAGGTCTTTTTGATCCTCAATAGCTTTTAAGACTACTAAAGTTTCCTGAGTCCAAAACATTTGAGAACTACAAATGATGCTATACAATAGACACAGAGGATGAGATGTTTGGATGGCATCACCAGTGAAATAGACGTGAACTTGGGCAAACTCCAGGAGATGGCGAGGAACAGGAAAGCCTGCTGTGCTGCAGTCCAACGGGTCGCAGAGTCAGACACAACTTGGAGACTCAACAACAACAGATTATAAAGCAATTCAAATACAATACAAACTTGAACCAGTTTGCCATGGTTGCATGGAATTGGTAGAGAAGGACCTGGAAGCCATGTTTTCAGTCATAAAAATAGAAAATTAGAAAATGTGATATTTAAGCCACCTTGTACCCAAGAATATATTGTTTTTCAGATCTTTCAGAATAGTCCAATGTCCTACTCATCCTTCTCACCCTCATAGTACTAGCACAGTGCCTAGACAGGGCCAGTGAATAAATGTTGATGAATTTAACTGAATCTAATAGCCCTGGGTCTTCTTTGGAACAAATGATGCTAAAGCTGAAACTCCAGTACTTTGGCCACCTCATGCGAAGAGTTGACTCATTGGAAAAGACTCTGATGCTGGGAGGGACTAGGGGCAGGAGGAAAAGGGGACAATAGAGGATGAGATGACTGGATGGCATCACCGCCTCAATGGACATGAGTTTGAGTGAACTCCGGGAGTTGGTGATGGACAGGGAGGCCTGGCATGCTGCGATTCATGGGGTCACAAAGACTGGACACAACTGAGCAACTGAACTGAACTGAATACAAAATTACACTGATTCGTTCTACAAATTCTGATACAAAGCAGAAAATCAATGATTATTGTTCTATGAAGCAAATGCCAAAAAAAAAAAAAAAAAAGGTCCATCTAGTCAAAGCTATGGTTTTTCCAGGAGTCATGTATGGAGGTGAGAATTGGACCATAAAGAAGGCTGAATTCCAAGATTTGATGCTTCTGAGCTGTGGTGTTGAAGAAGACTCTTGAGAGTCCCTTGGACAGCAAAAAGATCGAACCAGTCAATCCTAAAGGAAACCAATCCTGAATATTCATTAAAAGGACTGGATACTGAAGCTGAAGCTCCAATACTTTGGCCACCTGACTTGAAGAAACTGACTCATTAGAAAAGACCCTATTGCTGGGAAAGATTTAAGGCAGGAGGAGAAGGGGATGATAGAGGAAAAGATGGTTGAATGGCATCACTGACTCAATGGACATGAGTTTGAGCAAGCTTTGGGAGATGGTGAAGGACAGGAAAGCCTGGCGTGCTGCAGTCCATGGGGTCGCAAAGAGTTGCATAGGACTGAGAGACTGAACAACAAGGAGAAAATAGAATAGATAACTACACAGGTTGCATGATTTCAAGGAAATATAATAAATAAATAAAACTTTTTAAATTTAATGATTAGTTCCTGAATTTATTTTTATAATTAGAGATGTTACCTTTTATTCTACAATGTCAAAACACAAATACTCGAACAAGACATAGCATATTCATTCAAATTCAAATAAAATTTAAACAATATTATCCAGGTTCAAAATGACATCAGTTCAGTCAGTCAGTTCAGTCACTCAGTCGTGTCCAACTCTGTGCGACCCCAAGAATCACAGCACACCAGGCCTCCCTGTCCATCACCAACTCCCAGAGTTCACTCAAACTCATGTCCATCGAGGTGGTGATGCCATCCAGCCATCTCATCCTCTGTTGTCCCCTTCTCCTCCTGCCCCCAATCCCTCCCAGCATCAAAGTCTTTTCCAATGAGTCAACTCTTCGCATGAGGTGGCCAAAGTACTGGAGTTTCAGCTTTAGCATCATTCCTTCCAAAGAAATCCCAGGGCTGATCTCCTTCAGAATGGACTGGTTGGATCTCCTTGCAGTCCAAGGGACTCTCAAGAGTCTTCTCCAACACCACAGTTCAAAAGCATCAATTCTTCCGTGCTCAGCTTTCTTCACAGTCCAACTCTCACATCCATACATGACCACTGGAAAAACCACAGCCTTGACTAGACGGACCTTTGTTGGCAAAGTAATGTCTCTGCTTTTGAATATGCTATCTAGGTTGGTCATAACTTTCCTTCCAAGGAGTCTTTTAATTTCATGGCTGCAGTTACCATCTGCAGTGATTTTGGAGCCCAAAAATATAAAGTCTGACACAGTTTCCACTGTTTTCCCATCTATTTCCCATGAAGTGATGGGACCAGATGCCATGATCTTCATTTTCTGAATGTTGAGCTTTAAGCCAACTTTTTCACTCTCCACTTTCACTTTCATCATGAATCTTTTTAGCTCCTCTTCACTTTCTGCCATAAGGGTGGTGTTATCTGCATATCTGAGGTTATTGATATTTCTCCCTCCAGTCTTGATTCCAGCTTGTGCTTCTTCCAGTCCAGTGTTTCTCATGATGTACTCTGCATAGAAGTTAAATAAGCAGGGTGACAATATACAGCCTTGACATACTCCTTTTCCTATTTGGAACCAGTCTGTTGTTCCATGTCCAGTTCTAACTGCTGCTTCCTGACCTGCATACAGATTTCTCAAGAGGCAGGTCAGGTGGTCTGGTATTCCCATCTCTTTCAGAATTTTCCACAGTTTATTGTGATCCACACAGTCAAAGGCTTTGGCATAGTCAATAAAGCAGAAATAGATGTTTTTCTGGAACTCTCTTGCTTTTTCCATGATCCAGCAGATGTTGGCAATTTGATTTCTGGTTCCTCTGCCTTTTCTAAAACCAGCTTGAACATCAGGAAGTTCATGGTTCACGTACTGCTGAAGCCTGGCTTGGAGAATTTTGAGCATGACTTTACTAGCATGTGAGATGAGTGCAATTGTGCGGTAGTTTGAACATTCTTTGGCATTGCCTTTCTTTGGGATTGGAATGAAAACTGACCTTTTCCAGTCCTGTGGCCACTGCTGAGTTTTCCAAATTTGCTGGCATATTATGTGCAGCACTTTCACAGCATCATCTTTCAGGATTTGAAATAGCTCAACTGGAATTCCATCACCTCCACTAGCTTTGTTCGTAGTGATGCTTTCTAAGGCCCACTTGACTTCATATTCCAGGATGTCTGGCTCTAGGTCAGTGGTCACACCATTGTGATTATCTGGGTCGTGAAGATCTTTTTTGTACAGTTCTTCTGTGTATTCTTGCCACCTCTTCTTAATATATTCTGCTTCTGTTAGGTCCATGCCATTTATGTCCTTTCTTGAGCCCATCTTTGCATGAAATGTTCCCTTGCTATCTCTAATTTTCTTAAAGAGATCTCTAGTCTTTCCCATTCTGTTGTTCTCCTCTATATCTTTGCATTGATCACTAAGGAAGGCTTTCTTATCTCTCCTCGCTATTCTTTGGAACTCTGCGTTCAGATGTTTGTATCTTTCCTTTTCTCCTTCGCTTTTTGCTTCTCTTCTTTTCACAGCTATTTGTAAGGCCTCCTCAGACAGCCATTTTGCTTCTTTGCATTTCTTTTCCATGGGATGGTCTTGATCCCTGTCTCCTGTACAATGTCTCGAATCTCCGCCCATAGTTCATCAGGTACTCTATCTAGCAGATCTAGTCCCTTAAATCTATTTCTCACTTCCACTGTATAATCATAAGGGATTTGATTTAGGTCATACCTGAATGGTCTAGTGGTTTTCCCTACTTTCTTCAATTTAAGTCTGAATTTGGCAATAAGGAGTTCATGATCTGAGCCACAGTCAGCTCCTGGTCTTGTTTTTACTGACTGTATAGAGCTTCTCCATCTTTGGCTGCAAAGAATATAATCAATCTGATTTCGGTGTTGACCATCTGGTGATGTCCATGTTTAGAGTCTTCTCTTGTGTTATTGGAAGAGAGGGTGTTTGCTATGACCAGTGTGTTCTCTTGTCAAAACTCTATTAGCCTTTGCCCTGCTTCATTCCGTATTCCAAGGCCAAATTTGCCTGTTACCCCAGGTGTTTCTTGACTTCCTACTTTTGCATTCCAGTCCATAATGAAATACAAATAATGGGGTAGAAGATCTCAGATGAAAGACATTGTGGAGATGGTGAAAGAAATGACAACAAGAGTAAAAACTGAAGATTCTAAAGTAAACATTTATTTCACAATTTGATATAATGACTCTCTAGAACAACAGCCAAAAACTTATATTTTTCCAGTCCATATGCAATATTGTAACCTATGTAGAATAAAAAAGAAAATCTACAAAATGAAAACCAGAATGTCCCACAACTTAAATCTAGCTTGTTGGACTCCTACATGGCAGTCAAATTACTGAATTGCATATTGTATGCTGACTTGATCAAGATTTCCTTATTGCAATACAATGAATGAAGGCAGACTTTCAAATAAGCAATGATGGCTTAACACTATGGAAAGAGAATTAGGATAGAGAAAAGTAACTTGGGTTTAACCCAACCCTAAAAACTGATTGTTAGCTCTGTGACTTTGGGTAAGTTTTTTTATTCTCCCTGGGTATCAGTTTTCCCTTAAGGGAAAAGATCTAATGATCTTTTTTGAAATGTAAGATGCAATAGTTTTAAATTTAATTATTTAGATAGGA
Organism: Bubalus bubalis; assembly: GCF_019923935.1. NCBI lineage: Eukaryota > Metazoa > Chordata > Mammalia > Artiodactyla > Bovidae > Bubalus > Bubalus bubalis. The sequence goes on along the minus strand of NC_059165.1, from coordinate 21,089,145 downwards.
AATTAACATTTCTGTCACAGACATTATTTTTAGCATGTCTCATTGAAATTTTGTAGAACAATATTTCCTTCAAGGAAAATCAGAATACAGAATATTAAAAGCATTTTAATGAGACAAATTATGTGAGGAGAAAATCTATATTTAAGCAACTCTTTTGTTTATCTCAATTTTTCATTAACCAGTTAAGAACTTATACTCTTTCACTGTGTTTTCTCTAGCAGTAACTAAAGGGCATTGAATAGTAAGAAAAACGTTTATAAAGAGTTCAAAATGGGAATTTTTTATATCAGTATCCATCTCTGGCCATTTCCCAGGAGAATTTTATGAGTTCAAGATGTCAGAATCATTCTGCAGAATGAAAATCTACTTTATTCCACTTCTTGTTACCTCAAGAAATGGTGAAAATAAATTTTTGTGTGGACAGTGTTTTTGTCATTTTTAAGTCTGCTGACAACCGTGTTTAGTCACATTTCCCCCCAACTGCATAATGTATAGGACCCCAATCCTACACTTACTTTAAAGTGAAAAGAGCAGCCTTTTTTGTTTGTTTGTTTGTTTTGATAGAAGGGCTACTGTCACATTGTTAACTCACAATTGGCTTTTAAAATCTCCTTTCCATTTTTAAAGTATACTCTACTGATAACATATTTTTAATAGTCTTTACCAATATCAAAGACACACTAGATTTCATTATGCCACCAAAAGGATCAGTTACGCAAATTTCTACCTAAGCTGAGTGTGTCAATGCCTATCCCTAACCCTTCCTTTTACTTTCAGCTTCCTTTTTTACTTGGAACTCTTTGACTCCGATATTGTATGAACACCCACTAAACTATTAAAAATAAGCAACAACAAAAAAACTTAGAAATATCTAACAAACAAAATGTAATTAAATACCAGAAAACAAGAATGGCTGTTAAAGTATCCCACAATCACAATAGATTTATTGGGAGAAACTTTTCCCTCATTACTTGCCAAAGCCTGCATGACTGACTAACAGAATTATTCACCTAGAGCATGAAATGAAGAACAGTTGCCAATACAAAGCATGTTTTTAAATCCAGTTAATTAACAAAGATTCCTATGTTGATCTTTAGACAGATTAGTTCACAGGAATAATAATAATTTAGATTATAAAATTTTCACCATGGGTGGTACTGCAAATGGGTCATTGTCTCTGTGCCAAAGAGCATATCAACCGATGAATGAATTAAGCAGATGTGGGGTGTGTGTGTGTGTGTGTATAGACACACACAATGGAATATTACTCAGTCAGTAAAAAGATTGAAATTCTGCCCTTTGCAACAACATAGGTGGACCTAGAGAATATTATGTTAGTGAAATGTCAGAAAGAAACTTTGCTATGACTTACATGTGCAATCTAAAAAATAAAATTAATGTACATAAGAAAAGAGAAACAGACTTACAGATACAGAAAACATTCTAGTAGATACAGTGGAGAGAGGGAAAAAGAATAAAAATAGAGGTATGGGATCAAGATATACAAACTGCTGCTGCTGCTGCTAAGTCACATCAGTAGTGTCCGACTCTGTACAACCCCACAGACGGCAGCCCAACTACTATGAGTAAAATAGATATACAACAAGAATACATTGCACGGCACAGAAATATAGCCATTATTTTGCAATAACATTAAATAAAATATAATTATAAAAATACTGAATCACTGTGCTGTACATCTGAAACTAATAATATTATAAGTCAACTATACTTCAAAAAGAGTCCATCATTCACTTTGGGTTGGTGGGAGGGGATGATGCTAAGAAGATAAAGTCTGAAGTTGGGCTGGTCATCTAATTTATTCACATCCATAGTAATTTGAAAGAATGGTCTCCAGTCTCAATTTGTTTCTTGGTGTTCTTTTTTTAAAATAGATTTCTAAATTATTTTTAAATTTCAGGAAAAGCATTTGTAACAAACATAGAAGTCCTTTTAAAAGTTTGCTGTCCTTTAAAATGAAGTCAAGGATCAATTATCAAAACAAACTCATTCCGTTAATCAGTTTACAAAGGTGCAAATTGTTTGTCAGAATACAATGCCAGGGAGGCTGCTTTGTTTAATGACAATCCTAACAGCAAGAATCCCTGGGGCAGGAAGCAAGTAATCAAGAATCCATCTCTGAAACTTTGAGAATGCTGGCAACAGTCTATTATAATGCATGGTTACAAGGAGACCTTGTACAGAAAACAATACACTGAAATAGACCAGACTTGTTATGAAACAATAAACTTATATATAGCTCTGAACCTGACACAGCTAAAGGATTCTTGCCTTCTAGGATTGAATTTAACACTCGAGGCTAAATATTTCAAATAGATTTTTCTATTGCCCACTTTGTATGTCTGAATGCACATACCATAATCACATTTTGGTGTGCAATTTCAACAACGTATATGTGAACTAAAACCAACATGAAAGGTTAAGGAGCTGATGTAAAGACTGGTCAGACATTTGAGGGCTTCCAGTACTTACCCTGACTTCCCTTGTGGCTCAGCTGGTAAAGAATCTGCCTGCAATGTGGGAGACCTGGCTTCGATCCCTGGGTTGGGAAGATTCCCTGCAGAAGGGAATGGCTACCCACTCCAATATTCTGGCCGGGAGAATTCCATGGACTATACAGTCCATGGGATCACAAAGAGTTGGACACGACTGAGCAACTTTCACTCACTCAGTACTTACCTTGTACTAGAAGAGATGAAGGACACACAAAAAATTTTGCAGTACATTTTACAAATTCTGGAGCAAAAAAAATGTGTATGCAAGTGAAATATTATGTGAAACGAGTCATAGGATTTGAGAGGAAGGAAAAGAGTGAGGCTGAATTTAAGAATTGGGTTTGGATTGAGTATAAATAGGCAAAGAAAGAGGAGCATCACACTGAGGCAAGGCATGCTCAGTCACTCAGTCATGTCTGTCTCTTTGCGACCTTATGGATTATAGCCCCCCTGGCTCTGCTGTCCATGGGATTTTCCAGGCAAGAATACTGGAGTGGGTTGCAATTTCTCCTCCAGAGGATCTTCCTGACCCAGGAATCCAACTTGCATCTCCTTCACTGCAAGCAAATTCTTTATCTCTTGAGCCATCTGGGAAATCCCAAGGAATGGTACAGAGGTAGAGAATTATATGTTGTTAATACTAGAATAGATGAGATACTGAGTCCACTCCTTGGGCTGAAAGCAAGGGTTCAGGAGAAAGTGTAGTGGAGGGCAAATAGGGAAGGCAGATTAAGACACAAGTGTGCAGAAGATAGGGTTGGCCTTCTGAACACGATTCCCATTTGTTTCAGCATAATATCTCACGACTTTGGGAGAATGCTGTGAGTTACATGACAAACATCATTTTCCCCCAGTTAGAGGTGGGGTCAGGAATGCTGGGAAGAGGTCAGGGTCACACACAGAGTGACACAGGGAATGACAGAGAGTCCTGTTTCCCAGTCCAGCCATCTCTCAGCCAAGATATACTACAACCTCCCTGCCTCTTTCCCAGGTTCCAAAATACTGAAATGGAATGACCATGCTGGAATGAGCTAAGATGCTGGAACTGCCCCTTATGTTTTCCTTCCTCTGTGATGAGAAAGAAAAGAGAGGAGGACTGTTGAACTTTAAACTTCCTGATAAACTATAATGTGGGAAAGTGCCATTTTTAGGTTTACATGAAGGAGCTACCTCTGAGAATGGCCTCTTGGCCTGTGAAAAACTAGAAACATCCCAGGAAGTCACTGAAATGTTGTAGTACTGTGAGAATTTGTATAAAAATAAACACTGGATTATTTCAGGCTTAGTCCCTTGAGAAAATGAGCCAGAATTACTCAGAACTACTAGCCTAATCTTGACAGAACAGAGGAAATTAACAACTGAAGCCAGAATTTTTTTTCCCCCTTCTTAAAAAAAGGCCTATTTGTGATATTTTGGAAAATGAAAAAAAAAAAAAAAAAGAATCAGGTTAACCATGTGATTCAAGTGACCCTGGAACTAAGATGGCTGAGTGTCCTGATGAGAAGATGCAAGGCAGAGCAGTGCTTCTTGGAAAATGTCAGCTGGGGGCACAGAGGCAGGAAAGCTCGAGTATATGGATTCAAAGAGGCATGTAATTCAGTTCTCTGTAAACTCTATTCTCTAGAGCTTGGTGGATTTTTTTTTAAAGCTGGCTCATTTTTGTCCCCTCAGGACATATAAAGATTTAAAAGTCAAAAGAAAGACGCACTATCACATGTCACCGTGGGACCTGCCCCCAAGCTTGACTAAAGTCCTTCCTTTCTACTGAAAAATAATTTCCCATTGAATCTCTGGTTTGAAAGAAATTTCATTGAGAACATGAGGTCACTCCATTGTTTAATTCATATTTCTAATGAAAACGAATAAACAACAGCTCAGAGTTATTTATTAAAATACCGAAGACAACTGCTTCTCAGCACCACCAACTTACATGGTTTAGTTCAGTCAATACAGCATAACTTCTATGTGCCCATATTGGCTGTAAAAAGTAAGTCACAAGCTTTCTGCTCAAGAATTGTACCATTTCTACACACAAGCATAACTACAGGATCCATAGCTCCCCAACTGGTACTTCTCTGGGTCCACAGAGATAATCCAGGGATGTAACATGAAGCAGAGAAGGAAGATGAAATCAATATCACACCCTATTATTCCTTAGGGCTAACTATGGCCCCTTTATTTCCAATGCAGAAAATTAACTCAGGGAAGAGACGTTCAAGGTGTCACAAGAGAAGATGTAGCTTCTGCTAAGACTGCATGATTGGCCAGGCAGTTTGTGGTTATGCTGTCTAATCACACAGAAAAAAAGTGGGAAAAGAAAAATGGGAATCTGAGTGGCTTTCCTCTCCACACTTGAGTCTGTCCCCGGGAAGAGTGTTCTAACTAGGAGCCAAGATTTCTACCTTAGAGAGCACAGAGTTGTAAGGACAGGAAGAACAACATCCCACAGTAAATCATTGTGAACAATGTTGGTTGCATTCTTGCTTCCAACCTTGATACCGACTCAAGTTTCAGATGCATGAATCTATCAAATACAATGCCATATACAAGTCTCTGATCCACCTATACATGGCACCACCACTTTCTTCCAGAGTATTGCCTCTGAGCAGGTGATTCACCTCTATAATCCCCCAGCCATTCCCATACCATATCCACCTGGTAGCTTTTGAATGTTGTAGTATCTGATGCAACCCACAGATTCCATGGTCGTGGTCTTCTTGCTCCTGTATCTCATTAACTGTGAAGTGGGTTCATTGGTGGGATGCATATAGGAGTCCATGCCTGTGGATAAGGCACCCTGACAGTCTCTGGAGAGGGGTGACTTGGAGGTCAATAAAGATGAACTCATATGCTTTTGAGTTGGGATGCTGTAGAAGACTCTTGAGAGTCCCTTTGACAGCAAGGAGTCAATCCTAAAGGAAATCAACCCTGAATATTTATTGGAAGGACTGATGCTGGAGCTCCAAAACTTTGGCCACCTGATGCAGAGAGCTGACTCATTGAAAAAGACTGATGCTGGGAAAGATTGAGGGTAGGAGGAGAAGGGGGTGACAGAGGATGAGAAAATTGGATGGCATCACTGACTCAATGGACATGAGTTTGAGCAAACTCCAGGAGATAACGAAGGACAAGGAAGCCTGGCATGCTGTAGTCCATGGGGTTGCAAAAAGTCAGACATGACTTAGTGATTGAATAACATCGACAACATTCTGGTATGTTCTGTAATAAACTACTAGACCTTTCAGAACAGAAGAGACTGAATACAGTCAGTCTGCTACCAGCAGTTGATTAGTTCTTCGTGGAATAGAGACACAGCAGAGATTCAGCTTTGGCAATAGCTAGACTAGCCCTGGAAAGTGAGTCACTCTGTTGGATGCACATGAAACCTTCGTCTCTGCAGCTGGGTCCTCTCAAGTCGTGAGCTCATTACAGCAGTTCTGGGGTGGTTGATGACAAAGGCACACTAATGTCTACCAACTGAGTCACTTGTGCCTACTTTCTAGTATGATTCTCTCACAGTGATGTCTCCTGGTGGGTCTTCACAAACCATGCAAAGATCATGCCTTGTGCCCACTCCTTTGTTGCCTCCTTCCACATATTCTACCTCGTACATTCCTGTCTCTAAACTTCCAGGCCACTTGGGCTCATCCAGTCATTTCAATTACTCATGACTCTATATAGTCTCACCTGGGGCACTTCTTTCAGAGAGGAAGTAACCAAGTATACAACCAGAAACTGGTGACGATGGGAAAAGTGTCTCTTAGCACTGTCAGAGTATAGCTTGTAAAGAAACCACACTAATTTTTGGTTTGCACATAAAGAACCAATGCATTTGATTATTTGGCAAGAACTCCAATTATTATTTGGTCATCCATACACCAAGCTTGAGCTTTGTTCTTCTTCAGCTGTCATAAAGGATATCCATATATGGTCATAGATGGGAGGGGAAGCAGGGTTCTGGTGTAAACATAGTGGTTGACAGAGAGGGGAGAGAGGTCTAAGCTATGTATTCACTCAGTTTTCTTATGCCTTCTGGTATGTTCAGACTCAATGCAAGTCTGCCATTTTTTGTGATGGACTGCTGCTGGGTTCTACCAAATAATGGTCTGGGACATTAAATAGAACCCAGCGCATATGGGTCTCTACCAGGATCCAGCTGTTTCCCCACCCCAAATGGCATGCCCTTGCTCTGGAACTACAGTGTCTTTGATATGACTCTCTTCTTGCCATAAGCCACACACTGCATCTTTTCCTACCACATACCTCCAGCATCATACGTTTTGCCAGACAACATACCCGAAGTGCAATTTTACTTACAGTGTAGCCTGAATTGCTGCAAAACCTGTTATTACTCTAGACCTCATACAAAGATAACAGACTTTTGTATCATCTAGCAAATCAGCTAGGACAGTACTTCTAAGTATGAAAAGGTACTACCTTCAGAACACAAATACGCTTAATAAATATTATGCCTTCTTTGTGATAGAGGATACAAGTATCAATTTTTCTTTAATTTTATAAAAAATATCCCAACGTGTCCTGGACAACTGAGTCCCTAAAACCTACAGAAGTATCAGGTCTCTGAATTTTCAGCGGGTTTATCTCTCACACTCTGGGGCACATGTGTCTTACCAAGACCTCACGCATGCTAAACATCCCTCTCTGATTCTTCCTCATCAGCATGATACCTTCAGTGTAATAATTAATCTGATGCTGCATAAGATGTCTAGATAATCCAGATATCTTCTGATTGATGACAGGGAGTCGGACAGTTAACATACCTGGAAGAAAACTATGAATGTGTATTATCACCCTATGTGCCCTTTCTTGTCTGATTACAGTAGAAAAGAATGAATTTGCTACTTCAAGCCTCATGTCATACATGTGAGAATTAATTACTTAAAGAAATATACTAGCACATCTAGCAGAGGAGCTGAGTCAGGGCTATGACTTGGTTGAGCATGTACCCATTACAGTAGTTCTCAGAAGTCTATTTGATTTCTGTAAGCAAAGAGACTTATGGATTAAATAAAGGTGTGATGGACACCACTACCCTTGTGTTCTTAAGATCCTTAAGGGTGATTCTATGTCTGCCATCACTCTCAAAATTTGACACTGTTTTTCACTAACTATTGTGATGGGGAGAGGAGGTGATTCCAAAGGTTCAACTTGGTATCTTTCACTCAAATAGCTTTTACCTCACAGTCCAAGGATTCAACTAGTCTTATTCCACTTGCTGAGTATCTTGATTCTAAATTTTACATTTGAAATTTGGATAAATGACAGTCAAAAATCTAGAGGATCTCCTCTAAGCAGTCTGTCCTGTGGAAGACCAGGGATGGATTTCCCAACGGGAAAGCCACACTCCTACCCAGGTGGCACTAGTGGTAAAGAATCCACCTTCCGATGCAGGAGACCCAGGAGATGCAGGCTTGATCCCCGGGTTGGGAGATCCCCTGGAGTGGTAAACAGCAACCCACTCCAGTATTCTTGCTTGGAAAAGCCCATGGACAGAGGAACCTGGTGAGCTACAGTCCATGGGGTCACAGGAGTCAGAAATGACGAAGCACACAGGCAACTGACTGCAGATACTTTTAGGGCGGGCAGTGGGAACACCCATGGTGGTGCTTAGTTTCTGATTCATCCTAAACCTGGATTCCCTCCAGTCACAAAATCACCGCCAGAGGCAATGGGGCCTGGCTGCTGATCTGTCTATGTCTACTAGAAGAGAGAAAGAAAATTTTCTTTCCCTCAAGCAAAGAGAAAAGCCTTGATTTCTGGTGTGATCGGGGTCATTTGGCTCACGTGGCAGCCACTGGCACTGGACCATGAGAATCCACAGGGAATGGTGTGGCCTGACTATATTGGTTAATTCATTAACCCCAATCATAGCAGGTAGGAATTTGTCTTTTTTAATACTGCCTTTGTTTATTTGTGACTTTTTGTTTGTTTTGACTACTCTGTTTTCATAGATATAGTTCCAGGGCATAAAACAGTGCCTGGCCATAATTGGCCCTCAGTAAGTACTTGTTGACATTACTTTGCCAACAAAGGTCCATCTACTCAAGGCTATGGTTTTTCCTGTGGTCATGTATGGATGTGAGAGTTGGACTGTGAAGAAAGCTGAGTGCCGAAGATTGATGCTTTTGAACTGTGGTGTTGGAGAAGACTCTTGAGAGTCCCTTGGACTGCAAGGAGATCCAACCAGTCCATTCTGAAGGAGATCAGCCCTGGGATTTCTTTGGAAGGAATGATGCTAAAGCTGAAACTCCAGTACTTTGGCCACCTTATGCGAAGAGTTGACTCATTGGAAAAGACTCTGATGCTGGGAGGAATTGGGGGCAGGAGGAGATGGGGACGATGGAGGACGAGATGGCTGGATGGCATCACTGACTCGATGGACGTGAGTCTGAGTGAACTCCGGGAGTTGGTGATGGACAGGGAGGCCTGGCTTGCTGTGATTCATGGTGTCGCAAAGGGTCGGACATGACTGAGCGACTGAACTGAACTGAACTGAAGTATTTGTTGAATGAACGAATGAAACGATTTATTACGATGTCCTTCTGAAGGAGATAGGGTGGATTTCAGAACACACTTGGAGGAAATTGCTAGAAAAGGGAAGTGGACGTTGAGCCTCCAACCAATAAAATCTGCCTTTCTATTCTGAAGAAGATTTTGAGTAAGTCAGTCTTCTGCGAGCTGTGGGCTGCCACCTATGTGTCTCATCAGAAGAAAAACACCATTTCAACAGGTAAGCAGAACTGATCAATCAAATGTTCTTTATGCATAAGAGTTCTGCCTCAATTTGGAAATACTCAGTTTTCTTGGTATTAACAATAGTAAAGCCAGTACTTTTTCTCCTTTAAATAACTTGTACTTTACAATGCTCTTAAAGTGATGTTGCACTTTCAAAACCATCATACACTCCTATGTCTGAAATTCAAAATAATCACTCTCAAGCAGTATAATCTCTAAAGTGAGAATTCAATATCTTCTGCCATTAACAACATCATTAATAACAAATGTCTGTTTAATTACTCTTGCTAAGATTAAAAAGGCCATTATTCTTGTAACTTGAGAAATTCATTAGCTGGAAAAGGCTGTTTAATGCCAAATGCACTCCTTAAAGATGCAGTCCCCGATATCTGAAGGTATTTCTGACATTCATGCATTTGCATTACTTTAAAAAAGCGCTACCCACTGTGCCGAAGATCATGCTGTGACAATAAGCAAGCACTGTAACATTTCAAAATCAGAAATGAAGCTCCATTTTACAATACCATACAGAGTCTGTTCTTTCGAATATTTAAACTACACAGTGAGCCCATTCCTCATCACTCACCTCTCACTAATTCTATGCTCATACAAATCCTGTACCAACACAGTGCATCTTAAGGTATGGTTAATATTCATAAGCACCTCCTCCAAAGGGATTCAGAGCCATAACTTAAGATCTTTGCAAGTCAATTTTAAAGTCTGAGACTTCAAGGAATTTAGACCCATTAAATGAAAATTACAAGATGGGATTTAGAACAGCATCTTTCTTAATCCACTGTTTCAGCTCAATGTATTTTTAGCACAGAAACCTGCTTAACATTTACTGAAAATGAGATCAGTGTACTCACAGAAAGCAATACAAATTGCTTCAGTGGTCATGGTTACATACCAAGCATTGGCTCATGCTTTCCCTTTTTGCCCCAGTGAACAATAAAGCAGAGTCACCAAACAAGCTATAATGAAGCCTATCTCCTTGCTTCTAGGATTGATCTACTTACTGAATTTGATTCACACTTCATACTCTTTATGTTTTAGGTTCTGAGAGACAAGACTACAACAACAGAGGGCCAGGAAGAATTGCAGAGTTCGAGCCAACCAAGGCAAATTAACTATCTCATAGAAAGTTGCTGCTCAGTCCATCCTAGAGGAAATCAGTCCTGAATATTCATTGGAAGGACTGATGCTTAAGCTGAAGCTTCAATACTTTGGCCACCTGATGCGAAGAGCTGACTCACTGGAAAAGACCCTGATGCCGGGCAAGATTGAAGGCAGGAGGAGAAGCAGGCGACAGAGGATGAGATGATTGGATGGCATCACCGACTCAATGGACATGAGTTTGAGCAAGCTCTGGGAGACAGTGAAGGACAAGGAAGCTTGGTGTGCTACAGTCCATGGGGTCACAAAGAGTTGGACACAACTGAGTGACTGAAAAACAGAAAGGAATGAATGTCTTGCCATAAGAGAAAGGTCCCTCTTCTTTCTTTCCTTCATGTAGTATATAAATTGAGCATTTCTTCTGTATCAGAAACTAGGGTACCAACTAATCTAAAGTTGAGTAAGACATGGTAGCTACTAAAGAGTTCTTACAACCTTGCCAAGGCTGCAAAACTTTTTGGCCAGGAAATGCAATCCTATTGTAGGTGCTGTGCTAGACATTTGGGCAAGATACACCAGAACATGAAAAGGGAGTGAGAAGTTCCACAGTTAGTAAAGGCATATGAAAAGGCATAGAAGACTTATATTTTGATTGGTCTTAAAAATAAAGTAATTGAAAAATTTCTTAGTTGCCCTTACATATGTTAAGGCACAATGGGTGAAGGGAGAGCCTGTACTAGTCTCAAATTTTATCCAGTGAGACTGATTCCTGTTACTCCCTTGCACAGGAACACAGTTCATCTTATCTTTCTTGCTTGTTTATTTCCATCTGCCTAGAGAGATACAGGAACCAGTAAGTTCCTGGTTTCAGCACCATTTGCCACATTGCTCCCTGGGATGCTTACCTTTGAGAAAGGCAAAGTCTTCTGAAATTTATCTAACCAATTGTTACCTATTATTGCTCTCTGTTACATTGCATGGTGCTCAAAGTATAAACTTACAAATATCTTAACCAAAAGCAGAAAGCTGATTTTTCTTCATTTCTCTGTTTGAAAATATGATGTCCACATGATTTTAAACACTTGGGATGATTAGGTTTATTAATGGTGTTGTAAAAATTTGTGATAATAGTCAATTAAAAGTAATGCATACCCAATTATTCAGAAAACAAGAATATCTCACTCTAAGCAAGAAACTCTCTGTTAAAGTTAGCCATCCATGGAATAGGTTGCCTTCTAACCTGCTAAAACCCCTGATGCTGGAAGTAGAAAAGGCAAAGCACACTGATATTAACTAAGGAAGTCGATAAATATCTTTATTTTAGAAAGGTTATTTGGATTATATGACCTACCATCTTGAAGATTTTTATCATTCTATAAAATATGGTTTAAATAAAAATAATTCCTATAGTAATCAGCTAGTTTAAAAGTCTCAAGGCAGCAATATCTGTTTGTTCTCTCACATAAAAAATGAAGGTATCAAGAACAAGTACATTAGTCTTGGCATGTTTCCTTGCTTGTAACTTTTTACTAACTTAACGCCTATGAATTTTAATGAATATGAGTAACACAGGGCCAAAAGCATGATAGTAAGCTGCATCCTCATCTGTATTGATGACTCTCCTGTAAACATAGAGCGTTCTTTATGTGATGACATGAACTGCTCTCTGAACCTGGCTGGAGCTTAATGTCCGAAATGACCTGTGCTACCCATCCCTGAAAGAAGGCAAAGAAATCACGGATGGAGCTTCACCTGGGAAGACTCTAGCTATTAGAGTTCTGGTAGGGACTCAAAATGGGATTCTATCATCACGGAGTCCTGGGGCTTTTAAAGACCGCAGACAATCACATTGAGTCTCCTGGGGCTGTGACGCCTTCCACACGTAGACGGCCTGGCGTCCTCATAGAGTCAGCAGCTTGGCCTGAGTCTGTCCAGGCATCAGCTTGTCTCTACCTTATGTCTTCAGTTTTGAAGTTTCTAGTGAAGAAAACCTCATTTAATTTTTCACAGAATGAAAAGTAAGAAAAAAAATGCATTCAAATAAACCGCATTTTCTGGAGAACCTTCTCTTATTCTGCTTCAACATCCCTAGTCGCTAGAGCTCACTCGAGAGAGGATAAAAGGGTCTTCTTGCCAAATTCATTTGATCTCATTGTCAGACTACTTAGGTTGCATGACTGGGGGTTTTACTCAGAGCATGCTTTTCCTCATACACATATACAAACACATGCACACAGATATTTTAAACTTGAGTTTGCATTTCCATGGGAACTAAATAGACGTTTATAGTACAGATAAAAATGAAAGGAAAAGAGACTTTTTTATTCTATAAAAGAATCATTTTTATTCTGTGGAACTCTATGGGGAAAATCTAAAAGGTAAGAGGAACTTCTTAAGTGGAAAAACAGTTCAGTTTTGCCATGAGCATCAAAATTTACACAAAATTGGTTGAAAGTCTCACTTAGAAGAAAATGCATGTGTGTGAAAGCACATGTATGCGTGTAAATGTGCGCACATATATAGAAACAGATAAATATGAAATGTTCCAAGCTATTTACCAGTAGTGAAGTTTTGACTTTATAAAATCCATGAATATAAATTACATTGAAATATTTTACACAGAAATTAATTCTCAATGAAAGTGATCAAGCTTTCATTTTATAAAATAAATAACTTCACAAATAGCACAAGGAATTTCACATTTGATACACTACCTTCAATTTGATGCTTTGGTTATGGGTTAGAACAAAATTTTGCCTCAGAGTTTTGAATTAAAGACAAACTCATAGGAAGAGGAAAGAATGGAGTATGTGATTCTTTGTACAGTTCTAAAGGGAATGTTTTTAACTAGGTTCAAGGAAAAAAGGCAAAGATTTAGTACAGAGGTAAAGGAACTCAAGAAGAGGCATGCAGCTGAGCTACTGGAATAAATATCCTTAAACCAAGGACTAAAGCATCATATATAATTTGGAAAGACTTCTCTCCTAGTCTGTCATTAACTACATCTCTTTTCACCCATGTGTTTTTTCAAGAACTCAGTATAGACCTACTCTCTCTGCTTCCTAAGTCATTCGAAATAAAAAAACTTTTTTAGGTGTTTATAAAAGAATAATTAGAGTGATGCTAAAGTGTATTAGGTATAAGTCCAAACACTTCTAATGCCTAGCTCGGGTAAAATGTATAACTTTGGACTAATCAACTGTGGCAAGGTGAATAGAAGCACATTATATGAAAATGGTTGTCCCTGCTGTTACTAGGTGAATTGCAGGGGGATAGTAGTCTTCAGAAAAGTGGCTGCAGTAAATTCAACCACAGTCCTTGTGCACCAGGCAGATTTCAAAGACTATGCGAGTGAGAAGTATAGCCAGGAATCACAATAAGTAATGAGGGAGTTACTTGATCAATTATTAAGCTCTGGATTAAACAGAAAGACAGAAAGCTGTGTTGGAACCAGAGTATTGGTAGATAAATTACAGTGAGGAGCATTAAGCAGTTTTACAAATTTTTTGTCAGCTATTTAAATAAATAATTGAAAGGATAGTATCCATTTTAAGTATATAATGATTTCAGAATGTCACCTGGGAAGGTTCTCACAGAAAGCCTCAGAGTTATGTACAGTCTTTGAGAAGTTTCCTTAATCAAGGCCCTGTTCCTTAGACTTGCAGTCTCTAATACTTAATTTTTTTAGGGTCAGAAAGCAAATCCATCTAAGAAAATTTCTCTACTGAATCAGTCATGAGACTGTTACACAAGTTCCAGTGTAATATCTCACACACACACACACACAACACACACACACACACATATGTATAGTTGTAGATATACACATACACAGTGTGATATAAACTCCAATACAATACAGCTTCACATGTGTCAGAGTACTCATGCGACTATGATAGGAGCATTCTCCTTGAAATTAAACATGGTGGTAAACAGGCATATGAAAAAATGTTCAACATCACTAATTATCAGAGAAATGCAAATTAAAACTAGGAGGTATCACCTGCTGCTGCTGCTGCTGCTGCTAAGTCTCTTCAGTCATGTCCGACTCTGTGCAACCCCATAGACGGTAGCCCACCAGGCTCCCCGTCCCTGGGATTCTCCAGGCAAGAACACTGGAGTGGGTTGCCATTTCCTTCTCCAATGCATGAAAATGAAAAGTGAAAGGGAAGTTGCTCAGTCGTGTCCGACTCTTAGTGACCCCATGGACTGCAGCCCACCAGGCTCCTCCATCCATGGGATTTTCCAGGCAAGAGTACTGGAGTGGGGTGCCATTGCCTTCTCCAGAGGAGATATCACCTAACACTTATCAAAATGGGTATCATCAAAAAGTCTAGAAAAAACAAATGTTGACATTTGTAGAGCAAAAGGAACCCCAGTAGAAAGTAGAGGAAAAGGAGCCCTAAAACAAGGTACATGATATTGTAAATGGGTGCAGCCACAATGCAAAACAGCAAGGAAGTTCCCCCCCAAACCAATAAAACTACCATGCAACACAGCAATTTCACCTCTGGGTATACAACTGAATAAAATGAAAACATAAATTTGAAAACATACATGCATTTCAATATTCATAGCAGCATTATTTACAATAGTCAAGATATGGAAGCAATCCAAGTGTCCATCAACAGATGACTGGCTAAAAGATGTGGATTATATACAGTCGAATATTAGCCACAAAAGCAACAAAATTCTTCCATTTGCAGTAACATGGATGGACCTAGAGAGTATTATGCTTAGTGAAATAAGTCAGACAAAGAAAAATATGCTACATTATCACTTAATCTAAAAAAAAAACTAAAAGAAAAAATGTATATAACAAAGCAGAAACATATTCACAGATACAGAGAACAAACTACCGCTTACCAGTGGGGAGATGAAGGGGAGGGACGAGATAGAGGAATGGGATTAAGAGATATAAATTACTAAGTGTGAAATAAATAAATAAGCAAGGATATGTTGTACCACACAGGGAAAAATAGCCATTATTTTATACAAACTTTAAAAGGAGTATAATCTATAAAATATTGAATCACTAAGTTTTAACACCTGAAACAATTTTAATATTGTAAATAAACTATACTAAATAAAAAAAAACATGAAAAATAACTTCTTAAACTTATCTTACTGACACCACTGCATGTGTTCATAAAGTATGCTTATCACGTTGTCTGTATAGCAAAATATAGCAAGCTACCTAAATTAATGACATTTGTTAAAGTATAATAATATGAGAGAACAGATAATCATTTAAACGCTATATATTTTCCAAATGAAAAGACCCATCCTTTTTGAACTATATGCAGTCTGTTTTTTTCCAAAGGACATATGAGAAGTAAGTTCATAAACAGAATACTATTGCTAATTTACAATGAGAAATACATTTCAGCAATCAGAATTGTCCAGATGATGGGTCAATTTTATTCCTAAAAGCAGACTTTTAAATAAAAATAAAGAGCTTTCTCAATGAGCATGGAATTAGAACAAGATAATTTAGTTAGCTAAATCAATGTTTAGTGGCATCGGGATAAGAAAGTCTTATGTCTCCATTTACAGATATTGAAAATGATCTTTTTATTAGGTTTGGAATACTTAAAGATTGTTGGCTACAACCTGCTGTAGTCTTTCCTTCCGAAATCATGGTTTAGCAAATGGGACCACATAGCTCAAAAACCATTTAGCTATGGAAGACTCCATCCCTTGGGAAAGAAGCGAGGACACACCCAAAGCTTATCTCTGTGACCTTTCTTTCTCTAGACTTCATGGTCAACTACTCCCCTTATTGTTGGACAAGTTTAATATCTTTATCCAGAATAGAGTTTACCACAGTGTATCTTTGAAGCAACTTCACATTTCCCAGCTTTGACACAGTTATGTTAAATTTTTAATTTAACTTTTCAGGACAATCTCATTTTCCTCATTTCCAAAGTCTTCAGGGACACTTCATCCTACTTCTCACATAGTCAATTTGCAAATCTACAAGTTCACTTATTCATTACCCTTCAGTTTCCCAGGAATCTACTGTAAATGAGAGAAAGTGAATATTGGTTACAGGACGCTTGAAGGTTTTCTGTCTTACCCCAGCTGACTCACCCATAGGCTAGCCAGGAACCTTCAGACTGAGTCACAGGAAAAATCTAGGACTGACTTAGGAACAAATCTAAATGCAGAATTTGACCCTGAAAGAGATAATCCACAATTCAAATCCACAGTGAGTCCATGACAATATTTGAAGGCAATATTTGAAGTCTACAGTTGGTTAATATCATGGTGTTCAGTGGTATCTTAGTTGTGATTACAATCCCACTCAGTAGCAAGATAAATGTGAGAATACGCCTATTTCTCAGACAGAAGGTACACTGTTAATTCATAATAAATATTAAATAAAACAAAGTTGATCCAGCAAGATCAATAGCAAACAAAATAAAATTAAGGGCAAATAGCATTAATGGAGATAAAAAGGGAAGCTACATAATAAAGAATCCACCAATCATATGTTTTAATTGACTCTACATATACCTAAAAAATAGGATACTATAACTGACTTTGCATATACCTAAATTGATAAAAGAAAAACCTTACAGAATCATGAGAAAAATACTGACAAAACCTCAATCAAAATAGAATATTTTAGCATTTCTCTTTCTGAAACTGACAAAACAAACCAACAAAAAAAGTAAAAGATACATAAAATTTGGACAACACATTTAAATTTCTCTCCTTATTAGATATATTTAGAATACTGTATTCCCCCAAATATAAAACATAAATTCTTTTTAAACACAGAAACCTTTATACATTGATCTAGTGTTAGGACACATAGAAACCTCAACAAACATAAAAAGATCACGACCACCCATACCATGCTATCTGACCTGAATGAAGTTAGGTAAAGAGAAGAATCATGTGATATCCCTTAAATGCAGAATCTAAATAGAAATCATACAAAGGGATTTATTAACAAAACAGAAACAGACTCACAGACATAGAGAACGAACTTTTGGCTACCAGAGGGAAAGGGTTGGGGGAACTGATAGTTTGGGAGTTGGAGATCGACATGTACACACTGCTGTATTTTAAATGGAAACTAACAAGGACCTACTGTATAGCACAGGGAACTCTGCTTAATGGTGTGTGGCAGCCTGGGTGGAAGGGGAGTTTGAGGGAGAATGGATAAATGCATATTAAGGCTGAGTTGTTCTGCTATGCCCCTGAAACTATCACAACACTGTAAACCAACTATACTTCAATATAAAATAAAAATAAAATAAAAAGTTAAAAATAAAAAAGCAATGAACCCAGAGGGATGGAATGGGGAGGGAGGAGGGAGGAGGGTTCAGGATGGGGAACACATGTATACCTGTGGCGGATTCATTTTGATATTTGGCAAATCTAATACAGTTATGTAAAGTTTAAAAATAAAATAAAATTAAAAAAAAAAAATAATAAAATAAAATAAAAAAAAAAAAAAAAAAAAAAAAAAATGAATACAATCACTAAAAGTGTCAAGATTTTTTAAAAATCATAATGCTATAAATAAATGACATTTAAAATTTTCAAAGAAACATTTACTTTTCTAGAAAAATATACATTATCAAAGTTAGCTAAAGAATAAGTGAAAAATTAAAGGGGTTATGAATATTCAAAAACATAAATTTTTAATCCAGAATCAGTTCCCATAAAAACAGTTCCTATGAACTGTTCATAGGATTTCTGTTCATAGGAACAGAAATCAGCTCCCATGAACTACAGACAATTTTAGAAGTGATTCTAGAAATGACAGAAAAACCTTCAATAAACAGACAATTCCTATCTTCGAAATCTGCTCAAGAGACTTGAAAAGAATAAAAGCATAAGTATGATTCCCAAACCAGACCAGACTACTCACAAAACTTGAAAAAAATGGATTCTAAAATTTGTATTTAAGATTAAAGGACTAAAATAACCATGACAATCTTTAAGAAGAAAGAGAAGAAACAGGAGGAGGACCTTACTGAATAACAGAACATAATAAAGAGTCCAGAAATGTACCTACAATAAGCGGCAAATTTGAGGGTTTCCCTGTTGGTTCAGATGGTAAAGAATCTGCCTGCAAGGCAGGAGACCCACATTCAATTTCTGAGATGGGAAGATCCCCTGGAGAAGGGATAGGCTACCCACTACAGTGTTCTTGCCTGGAGAACCCCCATGGACAGAGGAGCCTACCAGGCTACAGTCCAAGGGGTCACAAAGGAGACAGACATGACTGAGCACACATGTATGCTACATGCTATAAAGGATTAAGGTTTATAAAATAGATCAACATTTATTAAAATTGACTTTGAAAACAATGTTGAATTGAAATAAAGAATTTACAGAATGATGCATAGTGTAACATGACCATGATTATTAACTTTTTGTGTCAATTTGACTGGATCATGAGGAGCCCAGATATTTGGTTAGACATTATTTCTGAATATGTCTGTGAGGGTATTTCTGGATGAGATTGACATTTGAATCTACTAAATTTAGTCAAACAGATCACCATCCCCAATATCCAATGGGGATATCCACTGGCATCATCCAATCCAATCAGGGCCTGAATTTAAAAAAAAAAAGGTGGAGAAAAGGAGAACTCTTTCTTTCAGCCTGCCTTCTGAGATGGGACACTGGTCTTCTCCTGCATTTGGACTAGGACTTCCACCATCAGCTCACAAGCTCTCAAGTCTCTGCGACTGAACTAGAATGTATACCATCAGCTCTCCTGGTTTCAGGCCTTTGGAGGAAGACTGAACTATGTCACCAGCTTCATGGGTCCTCACCCTGCAGATGGAAGATGATGGGACTTCTTAGTCTCCATACTCACTTTTTTCAACTACTTATAGTAAATCTCTAAGTTTAAAATGACAGATGGATAGCTAGACAGAGAGAAAGAGAGAGAGGATAGAGATGAAGCAAAAGAGAGAGAGAAAGATACTATTGGTTCTGTTTCTCTGGAAACAGCCAAATACAATGACTTAAGAGTAAATCTTTCCCATATATGAAGAGAAAGTAGAAAGCCCTTCTCTCCTAGCTCTAGTGGAGTGAGAATTAAGGTGAGGCCCACGAATAGACCAGTCAGTTCAGTTGCTCAGTCGTGTCCGACTCCTGACGACCCCATGAATCGCAGCGCGCCAGGCCTCCCTGTCCATCACCAACTCCCGGAGTTCACCCAGACTCACGTCCATTGAGTCAGTGATGCCATCCAGCCATCTCATCCTCCATCGTCCCCTTCTCCTCCTGCCCCCAATCCCTCCCAGCATCAGAGTCTTTTCCAATGAGTCAACTCTTCACATGAGGTGGCCAAAGCACTGGAGTTTCAGCTTTAGCATCATTCCTTCCAAAGAAATCCCAGGGCTGATCTCCTTCAGAATGGACTGGTTGGATCTCCTTGCAGTCCAAGGGACTCTCAAGAGTCTTCTCCAACACCACAGTTCAAAAGCATCAATTCTTCGGCGCTCAGCCTTCTTCACAGTCCAACTCTCACATCCATACATGACCACAGGAAAAACCATAGCCTTGACTAGACGGACCTTTGTTGGCAAAGTAATGTCTCTGCTTTTGAATATGCTATCTAGGTTGATCATAACTTTCCTTCCAAGGAGTAAGCGTCTTTTAATTTCATGGCTGCAGTCACCATCTGTAGTGATTTTGGAGCCCAACAAAATAAATTCTGACACTGTTTCCACTGTTTCCCCATCTATTTCCCATGAAGTGATGGGACCGGATGCCATGATCTTCGTTTTCTGAATGTTGAGCTTTAAGCCAACTTTTTCACTCTCCACTTTCACTTTCATCAAGAGGCTTTTTAGTTCCTCTTCACTTTCTGCCATAAGGGTGGTGTCATCTGCATATCTGAGGTTATTGATCTTTCGGCGTTAAATTTGAGGAGTCTACAGAAACTCTAAATATCTATAAGGAAATTCAGGAACGTTATAGTAAGAAGCTTATTTCTGCAGAGCCTGATAAAAGTTGCAAGATTCTAGGACTAGTTTTGGAAAGTGAGAGAGTAGAACAGCAAAGTGGGGTTTCCCTGGTGGCTCAGCAGTATAGAATCTGCCTGGATTGCAGGAGAGGCAGATTCATTTCCCAGGTCAGGAAGAACCCCTGGAGAAGGAAATGGCAACGCCTCCAGTATTCTTGTCTGGGAAATCCCATGGACAGAGGAGCCTGGTGGGCTACAGCTCACAGGGTCACAAAAGAGTCAGACACGATTTAGCAACTAAATAACAAAAACAAGAAGAGGAAGGTACAAGGAGGTGGCTAGAGATGTGAATGTGAGACAATGCTCCTAGTTACCCATGGTCTGTGAGCAGGGGCTTAGAAGTTTCTACATGCCTTCGTGGTTATGGAGATTCTAAGGGAACTAGTTAAATAGCACAGATCAGGAATCAAGATCAAGAAATTTTAGTGAGTTTTAGTAGGCTGCATGCAAATAGCTGGGACCATGGATTTAAGTTGTTGCCTTCATGACAACCACAGAAGCCATCTGGAACTATTCACGCTATTCTCATTGCCACCAATCTGTGTGTGTGTGTGTGTGTGTGTGTGTGTACACACGAAGTCATGTCTGACTATTTGCAACCCCCTTAGACTGTAGCCCACCAGGCTCCTCTGTCCATGGGATTTTCAAGGTAAGAATACTGGGGTGGGGTGCCATTTCCTCCTCCAGGGGATCTCCTTGACCCAGGGATCAAACCCACATCTCTTATGTTTCCTGCTTTGGAGGCGGATTCTTAACCACTGGGCACCTGGATTGCCACCAATCTACCCAGAGGCTATCAAGGGATAGAAGAAATTCAAAGAACTAGCATTTTTATAAAAGCATTTGACTTTAATGAAGAGGTTAGGAGATCACTGATTATCAAGATTTCTTCCTGCCCCACGTCCCTGAAACTACTCAGTAAAGGAGGAGGCTATGAGAAAGATTACTTACAGATTGCCTCTTCAGTTCCAATTTATAAATTTTGGCCCTGCTGCTGCTGCTGCTGCTGCTAAGCTGCTTCAGTCGTGTCTGACTCTGTGCGACCCCATAGACGGCAGCCCACTAGGCTTCCCCGACCCTGGAATTCTCCAGGCAAGAACACTGGAGTGGGTTGCCATTTCCTTCTCCAATGTGTGAAAGCGAAAAGTGAAAGTGAAGTCGCTCAGTCGTGTCCGACCCTCAGCGACCCCATGGATTGCAGCCCTCCAGGCCCCTCTGTCCATGGGATTTTCCAGGCAAGCTACATATCCACATTTTGGAAATCCAGTTTCACACATTGCTTATCAAAGATCTGTGCCATATATTAAAATGAGTTTTCCTACAACTGGTTAAAAAATAATAATGCTTCATGTTAGCTTGACTTTATAATAGCGCCTAATTGAACTGTTTGAAAGCTTAGTGGGGAATCTACCACATAACATCTACTACTTAGGCAAAATTTGTTGGTGGTGGTCACTTGCTGAAGTGCCCAACATTCTCCCCTCACCGACTTAATGAGTAGGTCCTTTAAAAGCATGAGCTTTATTAGTCCTTTAAGACATCTTTAAATATCTTAACTGAACTGCTCCTACGCTTTACTGTCTATACTCAACCAAAAACAGCATACTGGATCAGAGGCTAGGTGAGGAACATTTTCCTCTTCTTCCTCTCCATTTAAGTTCAAGTCAGATATTATTTTGAAATTAATATTTATTTGGATAAAATAAAAAACCCATAGACCTTCTTATGTTATTATTCTGAAACTTTCATTGCTATTTTTGTACACATCTTTCTTTCCCTCTCCCTTCCAATCCTTATAACTTTATCCTCACTAGGGTTCTTCTGTGTTAAAGCAGATAAGCAAAAGTGAATCCTTACATTAGCCGGAAGGCAGTAGGCATAAGAAGAAGAAAGAAATGGTGGTCACAGTCGAAGGACATGCTTTTCAATAGTGGTTCAGACATTTCAGGAAAGCTTACTCATCTCCTTTCATATCTGCTGGTATGACCACCTTATTCTTCTTTGTCAGATTGCCTTCAGGGTTATCTGCTGTTTGAGTGTCATTACAAAAGTCAGGTCTGCTCAGGATCATGTCAGAGAATTTATCCCTGTGTCCTTATTTTAACTCCCCATTGCGTCTTCCCAGCACTGCACTCTGGGTCTTAGCCATACTTGGTGTAATAGTAGTTGGGTGCCTCACAGCATCACTTTCTCTCTTAATGTGAATACCAATGTTATGCAAATGCCGCAAGAGCTTCTCAGATTATATGGTTTTGCTGTGAAATTTAAACAAATACTGAGTCCCTTGTGGGAGGAAAATAAAGCATCCTCAGAAAGTGTTACCTCTATAGTTTATCACACTGGGATTACTATTCACTTAACAAAATAAAATTTCAAAAAGAGAATTGTATTTTATAGGTATCTTACAAATAAATTCATACTTTTTTAAAAGCATGCTGTTTAACTTTGTCTGGAATCTTACCTTCTGCCCCCCAAATTAAACAGCTTAGTTTTCCACTGTCTAAGTATTTGCCTTACATGTGAATAATACAGTTTAATCAGATTTTCTAAAGCTTTTATTAGATTATTTCAAAGTGCATAAATAATGTAATGTAAGCCTACTTTCATATTAGATACCTTCTGTGGCAGCTCACACAGCTCAAGTTTTTCTTTTTTTTTTTTTTAATTAAGGCAATTCCAGCAATCATTTCTGACTTTTGTGGCATCTTTCTGCAAATCCTATCTACTTTACTGCTACATTGAGGTTCATTTGTGTCATTCAAATCTTTGCTCTTTAAATATCCACTTATAAATTTATTATGGCAATACATTCATATCTTTACATTTAATCTGAAACTTCGATAACAAGCAGGAGATGGAATAAATGAGTAGCAGACACACTTGACAAAATTAAAATGCTCTCCTGTCAGTGCCCATATGAACTATCACAATGACAGAATAGCATTTTAATTTTGTCCAGTTCTTCTTTCACTCTTCATTTCTCCTTCTCCATCTTGCTGTGGAAGCTTTGATAAAAGATCTAGACCTTAAGTGCCCAACATCCTCACAAAAATGTCGGAGGATGTTTTAGAAGCATGGATTTTGAGTGACAGAGATGAACTTCGCCGCAGCACTGCTGCAGTGGGGAATTTATCATTTTGTTAATTAAGAAGGGTTTTCCAATAGTCACTCCAGAAATTGCCTCTGGAATATCATTAATTAACAATCCCACTTCCACCATGGGAGGGAGGGGGAAGGCCAAGCAGCAAAACTGACAAAAAGAGTCACTATTAAAATATACACACATACAAATTTGAAAAGTACCAGACAAATTTGGAGAGGAGAAGAATCATTTAAGGCTGGTATTATAGGATCAGCAGAGTTAAACAAAAAAATCCAATGCATAGCCTGAAAGCTATCTCGGTTCACAGGCCTTGTGCTAGTCTCCAAACAAAGTCAACAGTTTAGAAACTCTTTATCTGAATGAAATAATTTACCATGTTGTTTGGAATTTGAGGTTTGTTGTTTTCTTTCCTTTTCCATGATGACAGTTTCCTTTCTAGGGAAGAAGAAAACAAGTCTTTTAAAATAATTTTTTTTCCTGTTTTCTTATTTGTTAAGTATCCAGGTAACAAACTACTTAAAATCAACCAAACAAAACTTGATAATTGGCCCCTCTCCCCATCTGAACCACACAAGAGTGTAACCATGACAACCTGTCGTTTAGAGCAGACCATCTCCTGTACCTTTCAGGATTTAAGTATGTGAGAATCTATCCATTCCTAAGTGGAATCATCATGCCGAGAACATTTTGTTCTTTATTGTAAAGGAAAAAAGAAGCCAGTATCCTAAATAGTTCTCAACAAGGTGTTCAGGTAAAATAGAGGTTCAGTGGCTGTGAAAGATACAGATATATACTCTAATCTGAAGTCCTTTCTTGTAAGAAATAAACAAGTAGACTTTATGAAAGGGTAATAATTAAAGCCACAATGACTGCAGCAGGGTAGCTTGCTAAAATCTTAAGTTTCCAAAATAAGAAGCTTTATGGTTAGAAAGTAGCAGATTGCAGAAACAGACCCTCCAGAATTTATAAAGGAGTTTGATGCTTATTATAGTCACAGTTGGGCTTCCCTGGTGGCTCAGAAGGTGAAGAATCTGCCTGCAATGCAGGAGACCTGGGTTCAATCCCTGGGTTGGGATGATCTCCTGGAAAAGGAAATGGCAATCCACTTCAGTATTCTTGCCTGGAGAATTCCATGGACGGAGAAGGCTGGGCTACAGTCCATGGGGTCACAAAGAGTTGGACATGACTGAGCAATTATTAACAAAGAAATGTGACCTTTACCATAGTCACATTTAGCATGTATCAGTTAAGTACTATTCACCTCTTTTGTTGTTGTTTTCCTTTGGCAATCAAACCTTAAAACAGAACTTTAGCTATCTGGATTTCATAATACTTGGAAACTGTTTTTTACTTCTAGTGAGAGAGCTTAACCTGGCCAGGAATAATCCCATAGACTCTTAATCATCAGTCGTCCCAAACTGGAAAAGAAGCTTTAAAAGTTATTCCTTATTAAGTAGATCAAGAATTTTTTTAAACTATTAAAGTACTCTCAGTCATGACTAAAATCTATGATCAGCTTGCATTCTATCAATGAAACTGGCAGTCAACTTCTGCATTCCCCCAAGAGTAAGAACATAAAAAGAGAAACTGTGCGTGTTAGTTGCTTAGTCGTATCCAACTGTTTGTGACCCCAGGGACTGTAGCCCATCAGGCTCCTCTGTCCATGGAATTTTCCAGGCAAGAATACCAGAGTGAGTTGCCATTCCCTTCTCCAGGGAAAAAGAGAAACTGGTAAGCGAATGTTTCAAGTTGTGAGGTTAATGGAAATGAAGCAAGTTTTCTTAGAGCTGGGTATGCTCGCTTTGCAGTCTTTACATCAAGGGGCTTTAATGGGTATCAGAAGAAAAATCAAGGGTGGATTTTGCCCTTTCCATTGAACATGCTGACAGCAGATGTTATTTCTACCTCACTGGTATGTGGGGATCACTGTGAATGTTATTAACACTTTTTTCTATATACAATATCAAAGTCACCTGAGATAATTCTCCAGTTCCTATTCAAGTCTCAATTCCTAGTCAACAAATGTTTTGCTGTTGTACTTGTTTAGTCATTCAGTCATATCTGACTCTTTTGTGATCCCATGTTCTGTAGCCCACCAGCTGCTCTGTCCATGGGATTTCCCAGGCAAGAATACTGGAGTGGGTTGCCATTTCCTTCTCCAGAGGATCTTCCCGACCCAGGGATCAACCCTGCATCTCCTGCATTGGCAGGCATATTGTTTACCACTGAGCCACCAAGGAAGCCCCAACAAATGTGTTGTTGTTGTTCAGTTGCTCAGTCATGTCCGACTCTTTGCAACCCCATGGACAGCAGCATGCCAGACTTCCCTGTCCTTCACCATCTCCCAGAGCTTGCTCAAACTCATGTCCATTGAGTCAGTGATGCCATCCAACCATCTCATCCTCTGTCATCCCTTTATTCTCCTGCCCTCATTCTTTCCCAGTCAGGGTCTTCTCTAATGAACGGGCTCTTCACATCAGGTGGCCAAAGTACTGCAGCTTCAGCTTCAGCATGTCCTTCCAATGAATATTCAGGACTAGTTTCCTTTAGGATTCACTGGTTATATCTTCTTGCTGTCCAAGAGACTCTCAAGAGTCTTCTCCAACACCATGGCGTACCGAGCATTTATTGTGTGAAGGGTAAGCTAAATGCAGTGGGGCATGGAAAGAAGCAACAGTCAATTTTCTATGACTTTCTTATGAAATTTTAGGGCTCCTACCATCCTGTTGCAAGGACCTAGCAGGGATGTTGGCCATTTTTTTAATTTACAATTTTTATTATTTTTATTTTTAAATTCTAAAATTGTATGAACTTTAGGCTTTGCAAAACCTAGGTGCCTCCCTATCAGGTTTCACTGAGTTTAATGGAAGCACCTTCAGATGTGCATGTTTTTCTGTGAGGAATGACTGCAAGAAGAGCTTAGAAAACTGACTAACAGTGTTGCTATAGGTTTAAAGACTTTTCAAGGAAAAGAAGAAATGTGGCCTAGGTGATATAATGATAGAAACTATAAAGTGCTCTCTGTTTTACTGTTTGGGGCATCCTTATTTAAAGCTGTTTTGAATATGTGGAAAGTTTCTGGCCTTAAGTTAAAGAAACCATTTGAGAAATTCTCTTTTGCCAGTAAATGTATGAAGTCTAAAGTGAAAGTATGTAAAAGGAATATATATATATATATATAATTTGTGTAATACATAGCCAATTACAATCCTAATAACTACCACATATTGACTACATATTTTGTGTTGAGCAGTATCCAAAAAAAAAAAAAGTTACAGACACTGGAATCAAGTAGAACCCTGCAGAGCCCTCACCCCCAAGTAAAAATCTGAATAGTTAACGATCAGGACAATAGAGTCACAGAATCAGTGTCTGGTGCCCATTTCTTAGTTGCTCTCCAGATATGGAAACTGCCACCAAAGGAAGAAGAAACTAATTGCATGATTACCATACTATAGTCATGATATAAGCTGCTTCACCTTAAGCAGTACTGAGACTATAGCTCATACAATTCTAAGAACTGTTCTCAACAGAATGAGATTAACACTATTACTCATAATAATCTATATCTTCGTGGGCATGAAAAGAACTGTAGCTTGCTCTCTTCCTATATGTAAGCAAACAACTAAAACTGCCAGCATAGCCCGACGTTGACATCTTCCACTCTGAGAATACAGCACCCTTTGTCAGCATGAAGTTACAAAAGATAGACCTTCACCACTAATCCCATAGAAATGGAATGATGTTCTGTCAAATGGGGATTTGTAACCAGCTTTTTGCCGGAAAGAGCCCTCTGCAGGAGGCTGACACTTCTGTCTACGTTAAGCCAGGAACTTCCATGCTCCATTCATCTCCAGCCCAAGATCACCTCTCAAACCTTTTAATCACAAGATACCTTGCCTAATTTCTCCATTATTTCCAGCAATCAATGAAACAGACATGAAGAATAAGTGATTAACAGATGACCAGATCTCTTCCATAGTGTTCCCTTCAGTAATCTCCCAAACTGTGTGACCAAACCTTGTGAACAAGGTAACAGCCAGAGGAAGATCACAAGTCAAAAAACCTGCACACAAGTCTGCACACCATGGGAGATGGGGACAATTGTGATCCCCTATCTCAACGAATATCTAAGATTTCCTCCTTGTATCCCTTGCTGGGCATACATGCCAAGGAAACCAGAATCGAAAGAGACACGTGTACCTCAATGTTCATCACAGCACTGTTTATAATAGCCAGGACATGGAAGCAACCTAGATGTCCATCAGCAGATGAATGGATAAGAAAGCTGTGGTACATATACACAATGGAGTATTACTCAGCATTAAAAAGAATACATTTAAATCAGTTCTAATGAGGTGGATGAAACTGGAGCCTATTATACAGAGTGAAGTAAGCCAGAAAGAAAAACACCAATACAGTATACTAAAGCATATATATGGAATTCAGACAGATGGTAATGATAACCCTGTATGCAAGACAGCAAAAGAGACACAGATGTATAGAACAGTCTTTTGGACTCTGTGGGAGATGGAGAGGGTGGGATGATTTGGGGGAATGGCATGGAAACATGTATAATATCATATAAGAAGTGAATCGCCAGTCCAGGTTCAATACAGGATCCTTGGGACTGGTGCACTGGGATGACCCGGAGGGATGGTACGGGAGGGATATGGGAGGGGGGTTCAGGATGGGGAACAAGTGTATGCCCGTGGTGGATTCATGTTGATGTGTGGCAGAACCAATACAATATTGTAAAGTAATTAGCCTCCAATTAAAATAAATAAATTTAAATTAAAAAAATAGTTTCATGGTTAAGCAGAATCTTCAGAGGTGGTTTTTGAGGAACACTGGGTCCACCGTTCTTCAAATCCACCATATTTCTGAGTCTACCATCTTGCCAGCATTCAGATTAAAAGCACCTTTCCTCCCTACGATTGTGAGTATTGATTTTATAAGCTGTGAGCAGCAGAACCCCCATCAACATTAAATCTTCATAACAAACCTGTATATATTATTATTACCTCCATTTTACAGAGGACTCTGAAAGCAAAAAAGAACTAAAGAGACTCTTGATGAAACTGAAAGAGGAGAGTGAAAAATTTGGCTTAAAACTCCACTCAGGAAACTAAGAAAATGGCATCTGGTCCCATCACTTCATGGCAAATATATTGGGAAACAGTGGAAACTGTGACAGACTTTATTTTGGGGGGCTCAAAAATCACTACAGATGGTGACTACAGCAATGAAATTAAAAGATGCTTACGCCTCAGAACTAAGTTATGACCAACCTAAACAGCATATTAAAAACAGAGACATTACTTTTATAACAAAGGTCCATCTAGTCAAGGCTATGGTTTTTCCAGTGGTCATGTACGGATGTGAGAGTTGGACTGTGAAGAAAGCTGAGTGATGAAGAATTGATGCTTTTGAACTGTGGTGTTGCAGAAGACTTTTGAAAGTCCCTTGGACTGCAAGGAGATTCAACCTGTCCATCCTAAAGGAAATCAGTTCTGAATATTCATTGGAAGGAAATGATGCTGAAGCTGGAACTCCAATACTTTGGCCACCTGATGCGAAGAGCTGACTCATTTGAAAATACTGATGCTGGGAAAGATTGAAGGTGGGAAGAGAACGGGAACAGAGGATGAGATGGTTGGATGGCATCACTGACTCGATGACATGAGTTTGAGTAAGCTCCGGGTGTTGGTGATGGACAAGGGAGGCCTGGCATGCTGCAGTCCATGGGGTCACAAAGAGTCAGACACGATTGACAGACTGAGCAGAACTGAACATCTTAATAGAAAAAACTATTAACTCACTGCTTTATAACAATAAATATAGGCATTCTGACAAAATTTTGATTTGAAATGATAATAACACCTCCCTTGAAGTAATTTGACAAAATGAATTTTTCACCTATAATATTTTCATTCCTTTAAAACTGATAGCTTTATTGCTAAAGAAATCATTGAAATGAGGGAAATATTTATATCCAAAAATGTGTCAGTATCATTTATAATAAAAAATTTAAAATATTTAAAATTAAAGGTATATTCAATTCAGTTCAGTGGCTCAGTGGTGTCAGACTCTTTGCGACCCCATGAACCACAGCACGCCAGGCCTCTCTATCCATCACCAACTCCCAGAGTCCACCCAAACCCATGTCCACTGAGTCAGTGATGCCATCCAAGCATCTCAACCTCTGTTGTCTCCTACTCCTCCTGACCCCAATCCCTCCCAACATCAGGGTCTTTTCAAATGAGTCAGCTCTTCACATTAGGTGGCCAAAGTACTGGAGTTTCAACTTCAACAATCAGTCCTTCCAAAAAACACCCAGGACTGATCTCATTTAGGATGAACTGGTTGGATCTCCTTGCAGTCCAAGGGACTCTCAAAAGTCTTCTGCAACACCACAGTTCAAAAGCATCCATTCTTCGGCACTCAGCTTTCTTCACAGTCCAACTCTCACATCCATACATGACCACTGGAAAAACCATAGCCTTGACTAGACAGGCCTTTTTGGCAAAGTAATGTCTCTGCTTTTTAATATGCTATCTAGATTGGTCATAACTTTCCTTCCAAAGAGTAAGCGTCTTTTAATTTCATGGCTGCAATCACCATCTGCAGTGATTTTGGAGCCCCCCAAAATAAAGTCAGCCACTGTTTCCAGTGTTTCCACATCTATTTCCCATGAAGTGTTAGGACCAGATGCCATAATCTTAGTTTTCTGAATGTTGAGCTTTAACAACTTTTTCACTCCCTTCTTTCACTTTCATCAAGAGGCTCTTTAGTTCTTCTTCACTTTCTGCCGTAAGAATGGTGTCATCTGCATATCTGAGGTTATTGATATTTCTCCCGGCAGTCTTGATTCCAGCTTGTGCTTCATGCAGTCCAGCATTTCTCATGATGTACTCTGCATATAAGTTAAATAAGCAGGGTGACAATATACAGCCTTGACGTACTCCTTTTCCTATTTGGAACCAGTCTGTTGTTCCATGTCCAGTTCTAACTGTTGCTTCCTGACCTGCATACAGATTTCTCAAGAAGCAGGTCAAGTGATCTGGTATTCCCATCTCTTTCAGAATTTTCCACAGTTTATTGTGATCCACACAGTCAAAGGCTTTGCATTGTCAATAAATCAGAAGTAGATGTTTTTCTGAAACTCTCTTGCTTTTTTGATGATTCAGCAGATGTTGGCAATTTGATCTCTGGTTCTTCTGCCTTTTCTAAAACTGGCTTGAACATCTGGAAGTTCATGGTTCACGTATTGCTAAAGCCTGGCTTGGAGAATTTTGAGCATTACTTTACTAGTGTGTGAGATGAGAGCAATTGTGTGGTAGTTTGAGCATTCTTTGACACTGCCTTTCTCTGGGATTGGAATGAAAATTGACCTTTTCCAGTCCTGTGGCCACTGCTGAATTTTCCAAATTTGTTGACATATTGAGTGCAGCACTTTCACAGTATCATCTTTTAGGATTTGAAATAGCTCCACTAGAATTCCATCACCTCCACTAGCTTTGTTCAGAGTGATGCTTTCTAAGGCCCACTTGACTTCACATTCCAGGATGTCTGGCTCTAGGTGAATGTGAGTGATCACGCCATTGTGATTATCTGGGTCGTGAAGATCTTTTTTGTATAGTTCTTCTGTGTATTCTTGCCACCTCTTCTGAATATCTTCTGCTTCTGTTAGGTCCATACTGTTTCTGTCTTTTATTGAGCCCATCTTTGCATGAAATGTTCCCTTGGTATCTCTAATTATCTTAAAGAGATCTCTAGTCTTTCCCATTCTATTGTTTTCCTCTATTTGTTTGCGTTGATCACTGAGGAAGGCATTCTTATCCCTCCTTGCTCTTCTTTGGAACTTTGCATTCAAATGGGTATATCTTTCCTTTTCTCCTTTGCTTTTAGCTTCCCTTCTTTTCACAGCTATTTGTAAGGCTTCCTCAGACAGCCATTTTTGCTTTTTTGCATTTCTTTTTCTTGGGGATGGTCTTGATTCCTGTCTCCTGTATAATATCACAAACTTCCACCCATAGTTCATCAGGCACTCTGTCTATCAGATCTAGGCCCTTAAATCTATTTCTTACTTTCACTGTATAATCATAAGGGAATTTATTTAGGTCATACCTGAATGGTCTAGTGGTTTTCCCCACTTTCTTCAATTTAAGTCTGAATTTGGCAATAAGGAGTTCATGGTCTGAGCCACAGTCAGCTCCCGGTCTTGTTGTGTTTTTTTTTGACTGTACAGGGCTTCTCCATTTTGGGCTGCAAAAATGTAATCAGTCTGATTTCAGTGTTGACTATCTGGTGATGTCCACGTGTAGAGTCTTCCCTTGTGTTGTTGGAAGAGGGTGTTTGCTATGATCAGTGCATTCTCTTGGCAGAACTCTTAGTCTTTGCCCTGCTTCATTCTGTACTCCAAGGCCAAATTTGCCTGTTTCCCCTGGTGTTTCTTGACTTCCTACTTTTGCATTCCTGTCCCCTATAATAAAAAGGACATCTTTTTTGGGTGTTAGTTCTAAAAGGTCTTGTAGGTCTTCATAGAACCATTCAACTTCAGCTTCTTCAGTGTTACTGGTCGGGGCATAGACTTCAATTACCATGATATTGAATGGTTTGCCTTGGAAACAAACAGAGATCATTCTGCCGTTTTTCAGATTACATCCAAGTACTGCGTGAAATTAAAAGACGTGACCAACCTAGATAGTATATTAAAAAGCAGAGACATTACTTTGCCAACAAAGGTCCGTCTAGTCAAGGCTGTGGTTTTTCCAGTGGTCATGTATGGATGTGAGATTTGGACTGTGAAGAAAGCTGAGCACCGAAGAATTGATGCTTTTGAACAGTGGTGTTGGAGAAGACTCTTGAGAGTTCCTTGGACTGCAAGGAGATCCAACCAGTCCATACTGAAGGAGATCAACCCTGGGATTTCTTTGGAAGGAATGATGCTAAAGCTGAAACTCCAGCACTTTGGCCACTTCATGCGAAGAGCTGACTCATTGGAAAAGACTCTGATGCTGGGAGGGGTTGGGGGCAGGAGGAGAAGGGGACGACAGAGGATGAGATGGCTGGATGGCATCACTGACTCGATGGACGTGAGTCTGAGTGAACTCCGGGAGTTGGTGATGGACAGGGAGGCCTGGCGTGCTGCGATTCATGGGGTCGCAAAGAGTCGGACACGACTGAGCGACTGAACTGAACTGAACTGCATTTCAGACTCTTCTGTTGACTCTGATGGCTACTCCATTTCTTCTAAGGGGTTCTTGCCCACATTAGTAGATATACTGGTCATCTGAGTTAAATTCATCCATTCTAGTCCATCTTGTTAAATTCATCCATTCTAGTCCATCTTAGTTCATTGATTTTAGAATGTTGACATTTACGTCTGTCATCTCCTGTTTGACCACTTCCAATTTGCCTTGATTCATGGAACTAACATTCCAGATTCCTATGTAATATTGTTCTTTACAGCATCAGACCTTGCTTCTATCACTAGTCACATCCACCGCTGCATGTTGTTTTTGCTTTGGCTCCATCCCTTCATTCTTTCTGGAGTTATTTCTCCACTGATCTCCAGTAGCATGTTAGGCACCTACTGACCTGGGGAGTTCATCTTTCAGTGTCCTATCTTTTTACCTTTTCATAAGGGTATATAATTATAGTTGAATGTAGGCAATATTTTATGTTATAAAATATTCAAAAGTCATTGAAAAGCCATTAAAAGTTTTGTTTAAAATTTTACCTAACATTATGGATATACAAATACTAAACACATGAAAGTACATTAAAAAAAAAAGACTGCATAAAAATATGCCAAATGTAACAGTTGTTTGAGATTTTGGTCACCAGGTGGAAAGTTCTACATGCAATTGAAGGTATGAGACTGGGTGATAAGACATATCTGAAGCTCCAATGAAGACTCATCAAGCCAATAGTGAAAGTCAAAATAAACCAGACAGCATGAGATGAGATTAAACTTCTTGAAGCTTTGCTGGACTTTTGAAGTCTTTTAAGTTTGAATTCTGCCTGTAATAAAAGTATTTTAATGGGGAATGACTAAAAACTGAAGACGTTGAAGAGGATTTAGAGAGACAGAGAAATTTCACTTGGATCTGGAAATATCAACAAGATTTATATGATGAGAAAGGAAAAGGCAATCCAGTACCAGTACTGGATAAGGGCCAGTACCAGTACTGGATAAGGGCCAGTACCAGAAGAAGTAAACGCTTGAATAGAGAATGTGCAGGCTGTGTCTATTTGGAAATGCCTTAATTTGATGGAATACAGGATTCCCTTTGGAAAAAGAAAAATACATTTCAACCTTTGGTATGAAACCAGATTATTATGCAATTTAGTGCCATCTTGAGGAGCGTGAAAGCTACCTAGTAATAAATTTTGGATCAATATAGGCTATCAAACCAAGAACTGCCGTGCAAAACAGTCCTGCAGGAAGAAGAATCCAGGAGGTGGGGGAGAGCTGTATGTATATGAGACGGGAGCTCTGGAATAGTGAATGCAGGGAGCACTCTGCCATAAAGCATATGATGATTAGTTATGAAAAGACTTTATTCATAGTGGTTATGAGAAGGAATGAACAGACCTCAAAGAAAGTTTAGAGGGAGAATTAATAGGATTTGATTAAAATAAATAAATGTATAAGTAAAATTAATAGGAGGGTACAGACATTTGGTCTTCCCCTGTAGCTCAGCTGGTAAAGAATCCACCTGCAATGCAGGAGACCCCAATTCTATTGCTGGGTTGGGAAGATCTGCTGGAGAAGGAATAGGCTATTCACTCCAGTATTCTTGGGCTTCCCTGGTGGCTCAGCAGTAATAAATCCGCCTACAAAGCAGGAGACCTGGATTCAATCCCTGGGTTGGAAAAGATCCCCTAGAGAAGGGAATGGCTACCCACTGCAGTGTTCTGGACTGGAGAATTCCATGGACTGTGTAGTCCATGGGGTTGCAAAGAGTTGGACATAACTAAGCAACTTTCACTTCATCTCTCATAGACATTTCAGAGACTCTGAGTCCCACTGACATCAATGGTACATATCTTTTTTAAAGGAGAAAGGCACAGCTTATTGGAAAGAAAATGATCTCAGATTTTAATATGTTTAGCTTGAAGCAGTCCACCAACAGAACATGTCCCCAAAGCAGTTGGGATATAGACCTCAAAAGCTGGGAACATGAAGCAAAAGTGTCTCTTATGACTCAAACAAAGTTATGAGCCAGAAGAGAGGAAAAAAATAATCAACTCTGCCTAGTACCATGAGCGAGTGTTAGCAGTTACTCATTTTAAGTGTCACTTTGCAAACAGACTTAAACCAACCTTTTGGAACCTAACCAAATTATAAATAGAAGTTCTGTAAAGAGAAGGGCCATCAACATGGAAGAGAAAGTCAAAACCATGAGTCACAGTTGATTCAGGGAAAACACACAAAAAGGAAAGAGGAATGGCCTAGAATTAAACTCTGGGAACATTCATAGATAAGCGAAAAAGAATACTTTAATTCCAAAATACAATGCCTTAAACTCAGAGAAGTGAGGCCAGATTTGTTCTTCAGCCCAAATGTGGACAGCACATTGAAATCCTAGAAAGAAAAAGCCAGAGGGGGGAAAAACACACACACACACACACACTTCTTTAGTCAGAATTCAGAGTATACTGTTTACTGAAAAACAAGAAGAAAACTCCCCAAATCAACTGATATCAGTGCATGTTTCACAAGAAATATATTGCTCAAAAATTCTTCAGGGAAAATAAGAAGCAGACACATTTTGATTTCAAATTCAATGACCAAGAGATTAAGACTAAAGAATATATTTCCAATTAACTGAATTAACCTGTAATATTGAAACTGAAATGCTTACATTTGACTTCTAAAAAAACATGTAAATCAAAAGGACATTAAAAATAACTACCTATATAGACTATCCAAATTCCTAATCCTTTTTTATATGTATTTTTGTCAGAATACAAATACAGTGACCTGCCTTCTGTGTCTTGGTTTCTTCCCAGCCATGATTTTGGAAAGAGCCACTATACTCCTTCTCATAGAATCTCACATTTATGGTTTCTCAAGTACAATTTCTCACGTTCACTCAAATTAAAGAAAATACGTTCTTTCTTCTGAAGGGCAAATCCCAAGAGGCTTAGTTAAACTGAAGCCAGACAGAGGTACCAAGTCTCGGGAGCACTTATTGGCAGTCTGGGTGTATCCTGTGACCAGGGTTACAGTAAAATACAGCATTACCCATGGAGTTAAGAGGTAGTGAATCAAAACATTCAACTTGCTTTAATGTGGAACCAAAAAATAATAAGGCTCTATTAACATATTTTTATTTGAATTTAACAATTGCCCACTTTGGGGGTATCTTTTCAAGTCATATTTTTAAGAAATATAGCAATGCAGATAAATATGAAGTTTTCTATATCCATTTCCCTTCTTTCCATATCCCATTTCACTTCTTCCCTCCCTAAAGGGTAACTACACAAATGGATTTTCTACCTCAGAAATCTTTAGCAATGCAGAAGACCTGGAGTCCAATACATAAGTATATATACCAGACAAAAATTTTCACATATCTGAGAACGAGACATGTTCTCAGATAAATCCTTTGCAATAATACAAAATTGATAAATATCTCAATGTTTACCAGTAGTGAGATTGATCAGTTGTGGTGTATTTTTCTACAATGATATACTAATTGAAAACATAAAAGAATTTCTATGTGTATGGATTAATCCTAAAAATGAGAGAAACAAATTTCTGGATGATCTGTACAATATAATGCTAGAATATAAACTCAATTAGGGCAGGAAATTCAGCACATGGCTTGTTGCCAGCACTTAGAATATCTTGGTAGGTGTTAGTAATAACTCAATAAATATTTGTTAAGTAAATAAATGATTATTATCTCAGAAAGTTTAGAAATAATAATCTATAGACTCACATGCATTAAACAAAAACATAATGAAAACATCATTTGTTAATTTCAGCTCAGTAAAGTAACTAAAAGCTTAACTTAATTGCCTTGTAACCCCCAAATTAATCCTCCCCATTATTAGGACATTTTAATTTGACATGTGCTTCTGACATCAGGCAAGCTACATAATTCTTCAGTGCCACAATCTCCTCACTAGTAAAATGAGGATTAAAACAGTCCCTACTTTATAATATTTTTGTAATAAATTAGATGAAGCTAGACAATACATGTAAAGTACTCAGAACAGAGTATAGCATAAAGTAAGCAATCAAAACTACTGGCCATTTTTGCTATTATTATTATTGCCATTATTCCTTATCTGGCCTTTAAAGAATTAGACAAGTCTATTATTTAACTTCACATATGAGTCATTATGTACATATCTAAAGGAATTAATAAAATTCCCTTTTATATTTGCCAGCCTTTTCACAATATGTTAGATTTGTAAGTAAACCATTTTAATATCTAAATATTGATATTTACACGTAGTCTGCTAGTATGCCTAAACCTGGGAAACTGAGATACAAGGGGGAAAAATTAGGTTAAAAAGAGAAGTTTCAAAGCATTGGGTTCCTTTTCTTCTTAGTTTCTCAAATTGTTCTATTTCACACTACAAAGCTAGATTAGAAAGATAACTGTATGTGCATGTGAGAGAGAGACAGAGAGAGACACCGAGTACACTATTACCATTAGCCAGTTGAAATGTATAGGTTAACTGAATTGACTATGTGTAAAAAGTTCAAAATTAAAAGCTGTTTTCTCCACTGATGAGAATGAACTTCAGTTTGGGACTGCCCCATTAGAGTGATGCCTTAACAAATCAAGGACTCTCAGTGGCAGACTCACCAAACTTCCTGATCCCTAAATAGAATCTCTTTCATTAGCCCTTCACAGTTATCATTCTTTTCTGTTTCTCACTGACAGCTACTTATAATTCTAATATGCAGGTAAATTAACTAGGCCAGATTCAGTTGTTAGCAATTTATAAGATGATTGAATGTGAATACCTAAATTGCTTTATTTTATCATAGATCATGTTAAAAGTTATCGTCAATAGTAGACATTTGTTTATCATATATTTAACTTTCCTTTAGATAGAGTGTTCATTTTGGAAACATGCATTAGTGAAAAAATAGTAGTAAATAGCCAAAATAAGTATCACCTTACAACGTTCTACTCTAAATGGATGTGGTAGCTTTACTGTTTCACGTGGAACAACTTTTTGACTACGCTGTCTGTGTCTATAAGTAGACTAAGAAATATAAATTATAAAATAAAAAAAACTAAGAAACTTCCCCCAAACAGGCAAAGAAGTCTACCTTAGAGTTCTGTGCAAAAACTAGTAACATAAACATCTTATGTCTATTGTACAGCTTGTATTCTTTGAGAACATTTCTTTTCTCTGGTAATACTGCTAATTAATAAGTATGTTTGTTGAAAATAAAGCAGATAAATATTAGGAATTTTAATTTTCAGAAAGTAAACACTACTTTTCCACTAAACTTTATCCTTGGAGAGTTTTATATATTGTAGGTTTTATAGAAATAAAAGCTCATTAATGGAATATTTTTTACCCAAACCATTACAACTTCATCATTTTGAATCACAGCTCATTAAAACAATTATAATCAAATGTTTCATTTTCTTTTTCCCTTGTGAGAAAGAGCTGAAAAGGTTATGTTTGTTTTTCTTTATCTAAATCTCTGGGGTGATATAAACAGGCTACATAGATTCATGTGCTGTTTTTCATTTATGTTTCAATGTGTCTCTGATGCTAGTTTGAGTTATTTTATATTTATTTTAACATTATTTCGGCAGAACTTCAGAACTTGGCATTATGAGTCTAGTTAAATTAACAAGACATTTAATACCATCCTTGCAAAATTCAAATATTGGCAGGTGATTGCTTAATGGAATTCAGTTACATTCCCTTCCAGGTGTATTCTATTTTGGATCTCTCCAAAGTTGAAAGAGGATAAATTCTCAAGGGTTAGTTTTAAGACTTCTTTTATACTTTGAAGTACAATATAACACACTATGTTACCTGAACAACCCTGAACAAAAATAAAAAAGCCAACACCCTGGCTACAGGTAATGCAACTAATCCAGAACTGAATAGAGACACACACATTCTATGATCTACAGGGAGCCAATTGAAATAGCCCTCATCTCTCCTTGTGCTGCTCATTGTATTTACTCAGTCATTTTAAGTACATATAAATTATGAGTCTATACTTATGATTTCACTCAGATTGACTCACTCCAGTTCTCAGAATTGATACATAAGAAGAGATCTGCCACTAGAAAAGCATTTTCAGCAGGACTTGGACATCTGACTACAACTTCTCATACTGATGCCATTCCATTGTACTGTGCCAGATCTGTAGGATCATTTTGACCCTTTTTAACCATTCCATTATGGGAGAAAGTGAAGAACTAAAGAGCCTCTTGATGAAAGTGAAAGAGGAGAGTGAAAAAATTGGCTTAAAGCTCAACATTCAGAAAACTAACATCATGGCATCAGTCCCATCACTTCATGGCAAATAGATGGGGAAACAGTGGCTATTTTTTTGCACTCCAAAATCACTGCAGATGGTGATTGCAGCCATGAAATCAAAAGATGCTTACTCCTTGGAAGGAAAGTTATAACCAACCTAAACAGCATATTAAAAAACAGAGACATTACGTTGTCCACAAAGGTCCATCAATCAAGGCTATGGTTTTTCCAGTAGTCATGTATGGATGTGAGAAGTGTTAGTCACTCAGTCATGTCTGACACTTTGTGACCCTGTAGACTATAGCCCACCAGGCTTCTTTGTCCATGGGATTCTCCTGGCAAGAGTACTAGAGTGGGTTGCCATTCCCTTCTCCGGGGGATCTTCCTGACCCAGCAATCGAAGCTGGGTCTCCTGCAATACAGGCAGATTCTTTACCATCTGAGCTATAGGGAAGCCTCCTATGCATGTGAGAGTTGGACTATAAAGATAGCTGAGCGCCAAAGAACTGATGCTTTTGAACTGTGGTGTTGGAGTAGACTGCTGAGAGTCCCTTGGACTGCAAGAAGATCCAACCGGTCCATCCTAAAGGAGATCAGTCCTGGGTGTTCATTGGAAGGACTGATGTTGAAGCTGAAACTCCAATACTTTGGCCACCTGATGCGAAAAGCTGACTAATTTGAAAAGACCCTGATGCTGGGAAAGATTGAGGGCAGGAGGCGAAGGGGACGACAGAGGATGAGATGGTTGGATGGCATCATTGACTCAATGGACTTGGGTTTGGATAAACTCCAGGAGTTGGTGATAGACAGGGAGGCCTGGCGTGCTGCAGTTCACCAGGCCACAAAGAGTCGGACATGACTGAGCAACTGAACTGAACTGAATTGAACCATTCTAACAATATGTGCAGTTAGTGTTTTAATTACAATTAATAACAAGTACACAATTACTGACTTAAGATGACAAAACTCTAGACATATAACTAAATGTTGATATTTTGCACCACAACCTAGGTAATAT
Organism: Bubalus bubalis; assembly: GCF_019923935.1. Taxonomy (NCBI): domain Eukaryota; kingdom Metazoa; phylum Chordata; class Mammalia; order Artiodactyla; family Bovidae; genus Bubalus; species Bubalus bubalis. The sequence goes on along the minus strand of NC_059165.1, from coordinate 21,049,144 downwards.
AGGCAATTTTTAAAATTTTGAGATTAAATGTTAATCATTTAACAAATAGAATTATTCTATGTAGAGTACTGTTTTAAATACTTGCCTGGAGAATCCCAGGTATGAGGGAGCCTGGTGGGCTGCCGTCTATGGGGTCACATAGAGTCAGACACGACTGAAGCGATTTAGCAGCAGCAGCAGCAGCAATGCAACTGAATGATCGTGTAGGCAAAGCCAAAGCATATATGGCAGATGAAGTGAAAAAGATCAAAATTCCAGTAAGTGTTATGTGCTGGATCTACCTCCCATTTTAAGTTACAAAAATAATTTTTTTTAAAAAATCAAAGGAAGGTTACACTGTACCATGATGTTTAAGGACTTGAAGTGAGTTGACGCACATAAATAAAATGGATTTCTTTCTAATGCACTTATGTTTTAAATGGTCAATAAAACATTAAATGATTTTCTGAGATATAACCTTGAATTCCTGACATCATTTAAAAGATGCAAAGGAAACTTACCTCCGTCCAACCAACCCTAGCAATGTATTTGTCATGGAGCATAAAATGGTTTCCTGAATTACTTTCAAAGGCTGAAAGAATCCAAATGGACAATGTAAGCCGTAGAGCTTACTTACCATAAATCAATTTATCTATCATATGCTATGTCAATATATGCAGCTCAAGTCATTCAGGTAACCAACCAGTCCAAATACTCTACGCAAAGATTCTTATTCATCTTAGTTTTAAATGTGGCAAATTTATCCCAGCATCAGTCTTTTCTATAATCAGGGCCACATGTCACTGGACTTTGATTATTGGATCAATATCAATTAACTGTTTAAAAATGAAATCCACATTCACCTTGATGATATAGATAAATGTCCATTGGGAAGTTTACCTAAATTTTGATAGACATTTAGATAGGTTGATTTTAATGGTATAGAGAAGAAAAATACACTAAAACATAATGAGAACTGGAAGAAATAGTTTCATTATATAAATTTTAAGAAGGAGGCCCAGAGGACCAAGGACTTGCCAAAGATCAAGTTATAAGTTGCATAGATGGTACTTGAACTCATGTCTTCTGATTTCCAGTTTAGGGTTTTTCCCCATCAAACTGATGTTCTAGTTAGCATGGCTGTGAGACAAATTACCCCAAATCTTATTGACTTCACACCCACTGTTGTTCATTCACCCAGTCATGTTCAATTCTTCATGACCCCTTGGACTGCAGCACACCACGCCTCCCTGTCTCTCACCATCTCCCATAGTTTGCCCAATTTCATGTCCACACTAGACATGTCACACCCACTAAGATGGTTATAATAAAAAAAGACATAGAATAACAATTACTGGCAAGGCTTTGGAAAAACTGGAATCCTTATATATTACTGATAGAAACATACAGTGGTGCAGTAACTTTGGAAAATAGTTTGGCAATACCTCAAAATATTGAACATACAGTTCCCATATGACCCAATAATTTGACATCTAATAGCTAAAAATGAAAAACTCAAATGTCTGTCAGTGGATATAAGAATAAGTAAAATGTGGTATATCCATACCATGAGATATTATTCAGCCATAAAAATGAGTTAGATATTGCTATCTGATACGACAGGGATAAACCTTGAAAACACTGCACGAAGTGAAAGAAGTCATCTGCTAAAGACTACATATCATATGATTTCCTTCATATAAAATTTCATGAATGAAATCATATGATATGGCAAATGAATATGCAAATAGGCAAATCCACAGAAATAGAAAACAGATTTAGTGGTTGCTAGAGCGACTTCACTTTCACTTTTCACTTTCATGCGTTGGAGAAGGAAATGGCAACCCACTCCAGTGTTCTTGCCTGGAGAATCCCAGGGACAGAGGAGCCTGGTGGGCTGCCGTCTATGGGGTCACACAGAGTCGGACACGACTGAAGCGTCTTAGCAGCAGCAGCAGCAGAGAATAGGAGGAGGATGAGGGAATGAGGAGCAAGAGATAACAGAAAGGGTTTCTTTTTCTGTTAATGAAAATGTTCTGGAATTAGACAGCAGTGATGGTTACACAGAAGACGACAGAGGATGAGATGGCCGGATGGCATCACTGACTCAATGGACGTGAGTCTGGGTGAACTCCGGGAGTTGGTGATGGACAGGGAGGCCTGGCGTGCTGCGATTCATGGGGTCTCGAAGAGTCGGACACGACTGAGCGACTGAACTGAACTGAACTGAACTCAACTGATGGTTACACAAATCTGTGAATACACTCAACACCACTGAATTGTGCATTTTAAAATGGTAAATTTAGGATGTGTGAATTAATTTCAAATAAAATATATCAATAAAAATTAATTTTCAAAACACTTGACTTAAACTACAATTACATTTATTTTCCACATAAATCTTCAGTCTCCTTAGCACTTAGTGTGAAATCAAGGTTGGCTAGTGCTGCTTTGAGGCTGGAGGGATTATCTCGAGTTTTATTCACTCATTTATTTGACCTGGGCTGAGACTTGAAGAGTTAGGGCTGGAACAGCTGGAGAGGCTCTCTCTATGGAAGCTTCAAGGCAGCCATGCTTCCTACATGGCAACTCTGGCTTCCTTTGTCGTATATCCCAAAAGAAAGAAGCAGAAACCAAATGACCTTTTATGACTTAGCTTCTGAAGTCACATCAAATTATTGTGACCACATTCTCTTGGTGGAGGCAGAAGTTAATTAGTTTGGTTCAGGTACAAGGAGAGCGAGCACAGAACCCAAGTCTCAACGGAAGAACATAAATGTTGCATTGTAAGAAAAGTATGTACAACTCGGGGAAATGAAATCTATCATATTATTAGCAATTCAAGCTTCCAAACCCATGAACCCCACAAGGGGAGGGTACATGACAATATAGAAGTAACTGTTTTGGAGAAGACACTTGAGAGTCCCTTGGACTGCAAGGAGATCCAACCAGTCCATCCTAAAGGAGATTAGTCCTGGATGTTCATTGGAGGGACTGATGTTGAAGCTGAAACTCCAATACTTTGGCCACCTAATGCAAAAAGCTGACTCATTTGAAAAGACCTTGATGCTAGGGGGGATTGGGAGCAGGAGGAGAAGGGGACGACAGAGGATGAGATGGTTGGATGGCATCACCGACACATGGACATGGGTTTGGGTGGACTCCAGGAGTTGGTGATGGACAGGGAGGCCTGGTGTGCTGCGGTTCATGGGGTTGCAAAGAGTCGCACACTACTGAGCGACTGAATGGAACTGAAGGCACCAATTGAACAGAAAGATCAAATCACATATTGGCTGCTTTAAACTAGTGTTTTGGTGATGCCAACAAAAAACTTCCTGCTTCCCTCTGAACATTTCACCCTGCACCTAACACTCTTTTTTTTGTCCTTTTTAATTTATTTTTTATTGAAGGATAACTGCTTTACATAATTGTGTTTTCTGTCAAACCTCAACATGAATCAGCCATAGGTATACATATATCCCCTCGCTTTTGAAACTCCCTCCCATCTCCCCCCACCCATCCCACCCCTCTAGGTTGATACAGAGTCCCTGTTTGAGTTTCCTGAGCCATACAGCAAATTCCCATTGGCTATCTATTTTATATATGGTAATATAAGTTTCTGTGTTACTCTTGCCATATATCTCACCCTCTCCTTCCCTCTCCCATGTCTATAAGTCTATTCTCTATGTCTGTTTCTTCATTGCTGCCCTGTAAATAAATTGTTCAGTAGCATTTTTCTAGATTCCATATATGTGTGTTAGAATATGATATTTATCTTTCTCTTTCTGACTCACTTAACTCTGTATAGTAAGTTATAGGCGCATCCACCTCATCAGAACTGATGCAAATGTGTTCCTTTTTATGGCTGAGTGATATTCCACTGGGATAAGGCAATGGCACCCCACTCCAGTACTCTTGACTGGAAGATCCCATGGACGGAGGAGCCTGGTAGGCTACAGTCCTTGGGGCCGCTAAGAGTGGAATATGACTGAACGATTTCACTTTCACTTTTCACTTTCATGCATTGGAGAAGGAAATGGCAACCCACTCCAGTGTTCTTGCCTGGAGAATCTCAGGGACAGGGGAGCTTGGTGGGTTGCCGTCTATGGGGTCGCACAGAGTTGGACACGACTGAAGCAACTTAGCAGCAGCAATATTCCACTGTGTATATGTACCACAACTTCTTTATCCATTCATGAGTCAGTGGACATCTAGATTGTTTTCATGTTCTAGCTATTGAAAGTAGTGCTTCAATGAATAATGGGATACGTCTGTCTTTTTCAATTTTGGTTTCCTGGGGATATATGCCTAGGAGTGGGATTGGACTCTGATGCTGGGAGGGATTGGGGGCAAGAGGAGAAGGGGACGACAGAGGATGAGATGGCTGGATGGCATCACTGACTCAATGGATGTGAGTCTCAGTGAACTCCGGGAGTTGGTGATGGACAGGGAGGCCTGGCGTGCTGCAATTCATGGGGTCGCAAAGAGTCAGACACGACTGAGCGACTGATCTGATCTGATGGTGGTTTTATTCCTAGTTTTCTTAAGGAATGTCCATACCATCTCCCATAGTGGCTGTATCAATTTATATTCCCACCAACAATCCCTTTTCTCTGGATGCTTCCAGCATTTATTGTTTGTAGACTTTTTGATGATGGCCATTCTGATCGGGTGTGAGGTGATATCTCACTGTGATTTTGAGAGGTGGCGAGAATACACAGAAGAACTGTACAAAAAAGATCTTCACAACCCAGATAATAATGATGGTGTGATCATTCACCTAGAGACAGACATCCTGGAATGTGAAGTCAAGTGGGCCTTAGGACACAACACTATGAACAAAGCTAGTGGAGGTGATGGAATTCCAGTGGAGCTATTTCAAATCCTGAAAGATGATGCTGTGAAAGGGCTGCACTCAATATGACAGCAAATTGGGGAAACTCCACAGTGGCCACAGGACTGGAAAAGGTCAGTTTTCATTCCAATCCCAAAGAAAGGCAATGCCAAAGAATGCTCAAACTACTGCACAATTGCACTCATCTCACATGCTAGTAAAGTTATGCTCAAAATTCTCCAAGCCAGGCTTCAGCAATATGTGAACCGTGAACTTCCTGATGTTCAAGCTGGTTTTAGAAAAGGCAGAGGAACCAGAGATCAAATTGCCAACATCTGCTGGATCATGGAAAAAGCAAGAGAGTTCCAGAAAAACATCTATTTCTGCTTTATTGACTATGCCAAAGCCTTTGACTGTGTGGATCACAATAAACTGTGGGAAATTCTGAAAGAGATGGGAATACCAGACCACCTGACCTATCTCTTGAGAAATCTGTATGCAGGTCAGGAAGCAACAGTTAGAACTGGACATGGAACAACAGACTGGTTCCAAATAGGAAAAGGAGTCCTTCAAGGCTGTATATTGTCACTCTGCTTATTTAACTTCTGTGCAGAGTACATCATGAGAAACGCTGGACTGGAAGAAGCACAAGCTGGAATCAAGATTGCCGGGAGAAATATCAATCACCTCAGATATGCAGATGACACCACTCTTATGGCAGAAAGTGAAGAGGAACTAAAAAGCCTCTTGATGAAAGTGAAAGTGGAGAGTGAAAAAGTTGACTTAAAGCTCAACATTCAGAAAATGAAGATCATGGCATCCGGTCTCATCACTTCATGGGAAATAGACAGGGAAACAGTGGAAACAGTGTCAGACTTTATGTTTTTGGGCTCCAAAATCACCGCAGGTGGTGACTGCAGCCATGAAATTAAAAGACGCTTACTCCTTGGAAGGAAAGTTATGACCAACCTAGATAGCTTATTGAAAAACAGAGACATTACTTTGCCAACAACATGGTTTTTGCCAACAACATGGTTTTTCCTGTGGTTATGTATGGATGTGAGAGTTGGGCTGTGAAGAAGGCTGAGCGCCAAAGAATTGATGCTTTTGAACTGTGGTGTTGGAGAAGACTCTTGAGAGTCCCTTGGACTGCAAGGAGATCCAACCAGTCCATTCTGAAGGAGATCAGCCCTGGGATTTCTTTGGAGGGAATGATGCTGAAGCTCAAACTCTGGTACTTTGGCCACCTCTTGCGAAGAGTTGACTCATTGGAAAAGACTTTGATGCTGGGAGGGATTGGGGGCAGGAGGAGAAGGGGACGACAGAGGATGAGATGGCTGGATGGCATCACTAACTCGATGGACGTGAGTCTGAGTGAACTCCGGGAGTTGGTGATGGACAGGGAAGCCTGGCGTGCTGCGATTCATGGGGTCGCAAAGAGTCAGACACGACTGAGCAACTGAACTGAATAATGAGTGATGTTGAGTATCTTTTCATGTGTTTGTTAGCCATCTGCATTTCTTCTTTGGAGAAATGTCTGTTTAGGTCTTTTTCCCACTTTTTGATTGGGTTGTTTTTCTGGCATTGAGTTGTATGAGCTGCTTGTATATTTTGGAAATTAATCCTTTGTCAGTTGTTTCATTTGTTATTATTTTCGCTCATTCTGAGGGTTATCTTTTCACCTTGCTTATAGTTTCCTTTGATGTGCAAAAGCTTTTAAGTTTAATCAGGTCCCACTTGTTTACTTTTGTTTTTATTTTCATTACTCTAGGAGGTGGATCATAGAGGACTTTGCTTTGATTTATGTCATCAAGTGTTTCTGCCTATGTTTCCTCTAAGAATGTTATAGCTTCTTGTCTTACATTTAGGTCTTTAATCCATTTTGAGTTTGTCTTTGCACCCTACATCTACACTCTTTAGACTCACTTTTCTTAGTATCAAAAATCCCTTGACAAGAAAACAAGCAAACAAGTAGGTAGTAAATCCTGGGATCGTTTTCATTTTGCCTCTTTAAGTCACTAAGTTTTAATGTGTTAGCTTTCAAGCAGTTTTCTTTTATAAATGACAGAAATGTGAAGTAATCTTTGGCAAGGTAGAAATGATATAAAAACAAAGGATTATGAGGAAAATCATAGAACTCCCCATTCTCCCCTAAAAAAAGAAAGAATAGAGTCAAACAAAAACTCATCTCTACTTCTCAGTGTAAACCCCGCTGCCCTGAAGATGTGCTTGATTCACATACATAATGATAATTTAAAAGTACTAGGAGAGAACATGCATTGGAGAAGGAAATGGCAACCCACTCCAGTGTTCTTGCCTGGAGAATCCCAGGAATGGGGAAGCCTGGTGGGTTGCCATCTATGGGGTCGCACAGAGTCGGACACGACTGAAGTGACTTAGCAGCAGGAGAGAACAAGAACCCACATCTCCATGGAAGAGCATTAATGTTACATGGTAAGAAAAGCATGTGCAACTATCTCTGGAAAATGAAATCCACCACATGATACTTACTGGTCATTACAAGAAAAAAATAGATAGACAGACAAGCAATGCTATAAGTCTAAGTTTTTGCTTTTTTGGTATTTTTTTCTCTGAATTTGAATAATTTAATTTTCAAAAACCTGGAAATATATTTAAACAAAAGCTTTTTTTTTTTTTTCCTAAAAAAAGTAGTTTAACCCTATGCATTAGCTAGGATATGAAAGGCTATGCTATGATAACACTCTCAAAATCGAGTAGTTTTATACAACAAAACTGTTTTCCTGTCATGCTAAGCCAGCAACAAACCCAGGAGGGTCTTGATGAAGCTATCCTCCAATGAGAAACCTGGAAATATAGGCTGATTTGATTTTGTGGTTTACCATTCAAGTCCCTCGGGATCCCAGGAATTGCCCCAACAATCCCTCAGGCAGAAGATTAACCTGGAGAATCCAGCAGATCTTCCACTGCCTCAGACTAGGATCATCACACGTGACTTTTGCTCTCATTGCATTAGTTAGAATCAGAAACTAGTCCCTTCTCCCTGCAAGGTAAGTGAGAAGTATAGCCTTTCCTGAGGAGGAAAGGAGGATCAGTTACTAAGTCTTAGTGATGTCCATTACAGTTTACTTTAGTTCCTATTCCAACTAGAAGGGGTCATGCAATAAACTCATGGATATTGTTTCAGATACCCACACTCGAAAAGCTAATGGGCTGAATCTTTATAAGATCCATTCTTCTACATTGGGTACTATAGACATCTCCTTTATACATACAAAAAAAAAGCAAAGGGTGAGAGGATTGTTAGATGTCTTTTATCAGCACAAAATATGATGCTTATGATTTACAATAGCTCTAGAATCTCTGCATAAAAATATTTTCAAAATAGAAATTTCTTAGAAGGAGCTAGGACATTTACCTTAAAAGTGAATTTTCAAGCAAGCACACCATTTGTCAAAGTGTATGCTGATGGAGATCAGTGGGACGCTAAACTGCTGCGGCTGACTAGGTGAGGTTCTGACATCTTTTATTCTAACCTTTCCATTTATATTAATCTGTGACTATTAATTTTTATTAACCTTTAATGTTTTCAATTAAATGTATTTGTCTCATTTGTTAATCTTAGATACCACACAGATTACTAAATGTGACCTATGCCAAAAGCAATCGCAACTTGCTTTCCATGGACTTGTCTGCTAACTATGCGTCCTGCCTTCTGCAGAATCTGTATTAAAGTACATTTTAGTGATTGTTATTCCATGAACCAGCCTCTGTATTATGTTATAAACTGCAAACTACTTAGGTATGCAAGCACAGTTTAGATGCTCCAATATAGCATTCTGTAAAATATCAGTAGAGGTGATAATTTCAGTTCTGAAAATATTTTAGCATTATAAAGTCCATAGAATGACATTAAAAATCACTTGTCTCCACTCAGTAATAATTACTAAAATTTACTGCTCATCTACTTATAAGCTAGGTATGATTCTAAATCTGCACAACTCTGAAATGGGTACTAGGATTTTCCAGTTTCATAGGTAAATAGGTTATGTAACTTGGCCTAAAAGTGTCATCAGGTAACAATCAAGAGTTCAAACCCAGACACTTGATCTACTACTACTCTACATGCTGTTTAGCTAAAGTGGCAGTTTGTAACCACAGGAAAAACTTGGGAATGTTATCTAAGGTTCAATTTCTTTCCTCCTCCCTCAGCCCCATCCATTCCAGCTTAATGAATTCTAGAACAATCTACTTTACTACTTCCATCCATCACATCTTATTGGAGCCTTTAGAGTTGAAGAAAAACAGCAAAAGAAATAAGTCATTTACTTTAAACACTCTATGCTATCGTGTGCTTCCAGACCCTCATCTCAAATCCCGGTTGATTCTACTTTGGAAATGACTCACCAGCAGGGATATAATATATTACTGCACTGGGGGAAATCTGGCAATGAATCGATGCTGCGTGGTTTCCCATCACAAACATGGCATGCACAGAAAGGTAGATCAGGGCAGAGACACTGACAATAGCTCTGTCGGGACATCCAGGGGGAACACTTCAATCACCTGAAAGTCACCTGGTAAAGGACTGGGAAAAAGGACCCTCGATGAGCTCTCTTATTACATTTCTCCCAATATTACTCACAAGGGTAATATTTCAAGAAATCTTAGGACGTCAACAAAGATAAATATTTATGTGTCTCCAAATGTCCTTCAAGATTCGAATCCCTTAAATCCAAAAGAGTTACCCCTGGCCATTCAAATATTTAAGGTGAAAGTGTACTGAAAAGGAGAGACAAAGCCAAAATGCAGGAGGATGTAAATGGAACATTCGGATATCTTTGTAAATTGAAAGTACAAAAACTGTGCTTTCTGGAACTCATTAACTCAACACAGCCAAGTTCAAGCCTGCAAAGTTTTGATGTCTGATAATAGACTTGCTTACAGTCTTGACTTGCTTATGCCAACCCTCTTGTTTTGTTTATAATTTTCCCCAAAGCCTCCCCATTTTCCTTCCTTCATATGTTCAAACTGTATCTCTCGCTCAAGATCAATTTTTCTCCTACCATCTCCTTTAAGGAATTGTCTCCAAATCTTTGACCTCATGCTAGTTTCCTCTATTTTATAAGAAATTCTTGGCCCTCTTATTGCCTCTACGTATGACTATAGCTATTATATTTATTTGCTATGATAAAATCATTAACTCTTTTGTATCATAACACTGATTTTAGTTATTCTGATATCTTTCAAAGGATGTAACACTGTGTTTTCTACCAAGTTACATCTGAATAAGCTTATTTTGAATTTAACTGAATTGTTTTTGTGTTCTTTGCTCATCTTCTAGATTCCAGAGTACTAGAAGATATTTGTTGCAATTTTTATAATGATTTTATTTTAGACAAATCTTTTGTCATGTACTTACTTATACTTTACTCTGATGAATGCTGACAATTAAGTGATAATGTTTTATTTATCAATCTATGTTCTTCTTCAGTGGGAAGGCAAGTCTTTATTTTAAGTTAAATTGAGTTATATGTTATATTTTAATTTCAAAAAGAAAATCATTGTCCATTTACACTTCTGAAAATCTGGACTCCTTAAAAAGCAAACTGGGATGTCATCCAGGAAAAAATCATTTCAGAAGGCACTGCTTAAGAATAGACAGCCTACTCTGACCCTGGATTTTTAAGTACCCAAATTTAAGAAACAGTAAGGAATAATTAGTTATCATAAAACTCTTCTCACCAATTCTAGCTCTTAGATTATTGTAAGTGAAACAAATAGAAGCATTTATTGAAAATAAGAACAAATTTCTGACAGTTTCAATCTGCAGCCCTCTGAGCCACTGGACATTGAATTCATTCCAAAGTGAATTAGTTTATCCAGCAATGTCAAGCTGCCAATCAGGTTATTCATCTATCTAGTATTGTCAAGTTGGATAAGAAAAACAACTGCTAAAAGAAGGAGAATTAATAAGAACAAGGGGGGCAGCTACTAAAATGGCCTTTTGAAAATGATGTCCTTAAAATGCTGTTGAGCATTTCAGATGCCAGTCTTTATTTCCTTTCTTGAAACTAACATTTAAAAGTATGTCTCTTTAATCTCAAATTCTGAGCTCAGGATTTCTTGGACTCAAAGCTCGGTCTTTTCTTCCGAAGGTTCTTTTGGAAGAAATATGGTGATTGTGGCAACACCATACCCATCATTGTAGCCTATAATGAGGTGGAATCTAGTATGAAACTGCTCTGCTCTTTGCCAAAAATTCACATCACATTTCCTCTTCCAGTTGTGATTTATTAAAACCAGTCATATCCCTTTGTGCCTAATCAAGTTCTATTGTTTTTTGAAACAACATCAGCAATTTGGCTCTTTTAAAAAATATATGAATATATATACTCCTCTGAATTTATAATGGAGGGGATGCAGTCCATCATTATTGAGATTTAAAGGAAGAAATCATTTTCATGGGAGAATAGACCTCAAAAGTATGCATAAAATTAACAGATATGCATGGCTTCTATTATTTTTATGTTAGACTAATTAGTGCCAGTGTGAGCTCTTTGCAAAAGGTAACAGTATCCTAAAGGGAACAGCTTCCCCAGTGGCTCAGAGGGTAAAGCATCTGCCTGCAATGCAGGAGACCCTGGTTCAATCCCTGGGTCAGGAAGATCCCCTGGAGAAGGAAATGGCAACCCACTCTGGTATTCTTGCCTGGAAAATCCCATGGACAGAGAAGCCTGGTAGGCTATGGTCCATGAGGTCACAGAGCTGGACATGACTGAGCAACTTCACTTTCTTTCTTTCAACAGTATCCTGACTATAATATGCAGTTCTCATGATAAGCTAATTCTAAAAAAAAATTAACCACTGGCCCTCCATCACCACTGGATATGTGTTTGTTCCAAAATTGGTAGAAATTGTTGGAATTTTAAAAACCAAGAAAGCAAACACACAAATAAAGATGGCCAAGTTTTTCTCCATCTTTCCCAATAATACTAGATTGAATCATATTTTTGCCTTTTATCTAAAAACTTTAATAATGCATTGTATGACCAACCTTTTAAAAAAATAGTTGAACTCTTTTCTTTGACTTCAGCTGCATTTATAAATGAGTAATACATCATCCAAATACATGTTAGAAATTAGACCTTGCATTCCATTATGCATTTAGACATTTATAGCTGGATGATAAACCTGTCTGCACCTCAGGGGTTGGACTTATAAATCAGTGCTTCTTGTGAAAATATGACACTCCTATTTGAAATTATTGGGGTTCTATACCTTGTTCTTCTGGCTCCTTCAAAGAAATAATGAATTCCCATAAAGGGAAAGATACAAGTATTTAAGACAAAATGTATTCTTTCCTTTATTACAGTATACTGAGTTACATGGGTTTCCTTCTAGAACTCTACATTTTTTACTAAATTATCCACTAACAAAAAGACTCAGAACAATAGTTTCTCCCAAAGGAGAAACTCTCATCGACAAGAGCCCTACAACTTCCTTGATTACTTAAGAGATACTTGAATAAAATTGTATGAAATAACCTATTCACCTTCTTATGGGCTTCCCTGTTGGCTCAGACTGTAAAAAATCTGCCTGCAGTGCAGGAGACCCAGGTTTGATCCCTGGGTTAGAAAGATCCCCTGGAGAAGGTCATAGCAACCCACTCCAGTATTCCTGCCTGGAGAATTCCATGGACAGAGGAGCCTGGCTGGATACAGTCCATGGGGTTGCAAAAAGTCAGATACAATTGAGCAACTAATACTTTCTACTTTCTTCTTTCTACCCTACTCATCTACCATGAATAGGGTCTCCAAGACTGGCATTTGACCTGGCTCCTGGGAAGTGACCTCTGGAAGAATCTGCCTTATGAGAATGTTTTTGTATGCCTGAAGCCTCATGCCACTCTCTATCAGTCTGACCTGGAGCCAAGGAGAAGAGTTTGAGTAGATGAGATCAGCCATAGGAATGGACTACAAGACAAACCCCTAACAAAATCTGGCCACCAAGGCTTGTCTGAGCCTTCCTAGTTGGCAACATTCACACATCAATTCAGGAGAATTATGCACCCCACCCCAGCCCCCGACCATGCAACTCCACCGAGAGGGACCACATGGAAGCTTACCCGTATTTCCCCTCCACTTTGCCCCACAAGCATTTTATACTTTGCTGATTTTAATCTCTATCCTTTTACTGTATAAACCATAACCATGTCTATAACAACTTTTCTGAATCCAGTGAGTCCTTCGGTCTCCATGTCTGAAGGTGGTCTTGGGGACCCTCAACACAAAACCTACTGCCAGTTCTTAAAAGAAATAAATATATTGACTTTAGAAAGGTCCCCATCAATCTGCACTGGGATTCCCCTGGAATCTGGCTGGCTGACACAGCTGTATCTCTGCCCTCCCCTCTGCCATATTTCACACTTTGTGGTATGGCTGAATTTTCTGGTAGAAGAAATGGTAGAAGAGTACTTTCTGGTAGAAGAGATGGTGTAGCACCAAAATCAATGGGAATAAATGTATGTCTTCAGAAAGTGATTCAGGAGTAATTACAAATAATATAAATTCATAGAGAATAGGATTTGGAAACTTCAAGATATAGAAATCCCACCAAAAATCCTCATTGTAGATAGAACTGAAAAATTTACCCCTTATCATTGACTTTGAAAAGTTCTTCTCTCCTTCTAAGCTTAAAAGTCAGCCATCATTTCATTATGCCTATTTAAGCCATATTGAAATTTTTCTGAACATCTTTAACAGGATACGTACTTCTTAGAACCTATGTAACCCATTTGCTCTTTTAATTTTATTCATAAATGTTAGGCATTCAGATATTACTTTATTTAGATTTATTTAAATGAAACCTTCATACTAGAAGCTGACCCTCAGGTCTCACTGAAAATGAGTCAACACTGATCATTTTTTCCTAATTAAATTATGTTTTTAAAAATCAAAGGTGTATATAGGCTTTAATGATTCTAAATGGTATCAATTTCTATTTTTTTCCTGAGGTGTTGATTGGGGTTGTTGATTTTTCATCACTGATTGAAAAATTACTTCTTGCCAAAGATCCTAAAAGAATTTCTCAGGTCAAATTAAGATTGAGGACTACTAAAATGTATTTAAAATTAAGTACCGTGGTATCGGTCACTTTTTTAAAGCCTTGGTTTTAGTTTCCTAGTAAAAGCAGAACAGCAGAAAAATAACATTTTCCTCTCTCTGCTAAAAATAAAAAGCTAGAGTTGTTAAATATTAATACTAACAAACAAAAGTAATACTGATTATTGAATGATGTGGATGCATACCACTAACTTTGCTTCATCAATTCATTCTTTCATATATTTGGATAAACTCAAGTCTGAGCTATAAAGGAACAAATGATGATTATATATGCAAGATTCTGGAAAATGGTGAGAGTGTTTCCATTTGTATAGAGAAAGAAAAGTCTCACAATTCAGGGACAGGAAGCTATGATTTACATAATGAACATGGCAGAGACCTATAAAGAAGCAAGACTTAGATGGCAGAAAAATCACATTGGCTTTACTCCAAGACACCAGGCACATCCCTGGAAAATTCTGATGTGCCGGAATATAACAGTATGTACTTTTCCCGGAGCCAGAATCAGTGCAATATTTGGCTTTCCTCCTTACACTTGGAACATGGGATTCTTTTTCTCAAATCCTATCAGGGTTTCCTTGATGTTTAGCACCTGCATGCAGCCTGGGGGCTCTAAGAAGGAATTTTTATATATAGGTGTCAATTGCCCAACAATACAGTCATTTTGTAACTTAAATTAATTCATTTTGATCATCTCCAAACTCTTTAATATCTGGCAATCACTCAGATCAAAGTATTACACTTACATAATTGTAATAATACCCTTTAAATGAGCTTCTTACAAATTCTTCACCATCATAAATAGGGAGAAATGGCTCATCAATGTCATATATAATCATACAAGTTTATCAATAATCAAAACCATGCCATATATACCACCATGGTTAAGAGCCCTACCTCAAGAGTATAAATTCCAACTCTGCCATTTACTAGCTTTGGGAGACTTCGTAAATAATACAATCTCTTTAAATATAAGTTTTCTCACCTGTAAAGAGGGATACTAGTTTTAGATAACATAAAATTAAGGTAAAGTAAAAGTTAACAAGATAGAGGTAAAACAGTTTTTCACAGTGCTTTGTTCAGAAAACTATTCAGGAACAGTTAATGTGTGGGATAGAGGCAATGAACACAAGACGTCTGCACACCTCCCTCCCTCAGCCAGTCACTTCAGGAACCGGGTGAGAAAAGAGAACTAGGTTAGTCTATGCAAACACTCAAAAGAAAACCATGAAGTCGAACGACTTCTCTCCCAAGGCCTCTACTCTTTGAGAGAAAATGGGCTCTAGTAAGCAAAATAGCTGAACAGGTGGACATAGATGAGGGGGCTATGATGCGATAAAAGTCTGAGAGATTCCCAAGAAGTGGAAATAAAAGTCTGAAGACAGGAAAGACCAAGAGGTAAGGGTGAATGTTGACAAAATCATCAGAGGCACGTGAATTGAGAGAAGTATCAATAAAAACTGAAAATTTTGCCTGAAGTAGATTTTGTTGCTGCTTTTGTTTTTGTCTTTTTAGAATACAACACATTCTAGCACAGGATACGTGGGGTCACACATTATGGAGGTGTTATGGGTTGAATTCAGTCTTTCCAAAGACATGTTGGAAGCCCTAACTCCCAGTACCTTGGAAGTGGCTAAACTTGAAGACAGAGCTTTTAAAGAGGTGATTAAGTTAAAATGAGTCCCTTATGGTGGGGCCCTAATCTGATGTCTAAAGAGCCTCTTGATGAAAGTGAAAGAGGAGAGTGAAAAAGCTGACTTAAAGCTCAACATTCAGAAAACTAAGATCATGGCATCCAGTCCTATCACTTCATGGCAAATAGATGGGGAAACAGTGGAAACAGTGGCTGACTTTAATTTTGGAGGTTCCAAAATCATTGCAGATGGTGATTGCGGCCATGAAATTAAAAGACACTCATTCCTTGGAAGGAAAGTTATGACCAAACTAGACAGCATATTAAAAAGCAGAGATATCACTTTGTCAACAAAGGTCCATCTAGTCAAGGCTATGGTTTTTCCAGTGGTCATGTATGGATGTGAAAGTTGGACTATAAAAAAAGCTGAGCGCGGAAGAATGGATGCTTTTGAACTGTGGTGTTGGAGAAGCTCTTGAGAGTCCCTTGGACTGCAAGGAGATCCAACCAGTCCATTCTGAAGGAGATCAGTCCTGGGTGTTCATTGGAGGGACTGATGCTGAAGCTGAAACTCCAATACTTTAGCCACCTGATGCAAAGAGCTGACTCATTGGAAAAGACCCTGATGCTGGGAAAGATTGAGGGCAGGAGGAGAAGGGGACAACAGAGGATGAGGTGGTTGGATGGCATTACCGACTCAATGGACATGAGTTTGGGCAAATTCTGGGAGTTGATGATGGACAGGGAGGCCTGGCGTGCTGCGGTTCATGGGGCCGCAAAGAGTTGGACACAACTGAGTGACTGATCTGAACAGAACTAATCTGATCTGAATTCTGTAAGAAGAGGAAATTTGAACACACAGAACACAGGAGGATACATAAGAAAAGACCATGGGAGGACACAGCATAAAGCTGCCACCTGCGAGCCAAAGAGAAAGGTCTTCCAAGAAACCAAACCTGCTGGCACCTTGATCTTGAACTTCTAGCTCCAGAAGTCTAAGAAAATTTCTATTCTTTATGTCATTCTATCAGTGGTACTTTGTGGCAGCACAAGTAAGCCAGTTAAAGAGGTAAATGTTTATATTAGCTACAAAGGGGCTTAGTATAAAAGTGCTGGGGAAAGGGGGTTGCCTGGAATCAGACTGGTTGAATTTAACTTCTCAGATCAGATTTGGTTCCACTGCTTTCTGACTACATGACCTTTATGCAAATTATTTACTCTATCTGTACCTCAATTTTTTCATTAAAAAAATGTATTATAATGGTGTCTGTTTCATTACGTTGTTGTCAGGCTTAGATGAGAAAGAGACAAGGTCTAGAACAGTGACTGATATGTTGTTGCTCAGTCGCCCAGTGATGTCCAGCTCTTTGCAACCCCATGGACCACAGCATGCCAGGCCTCCCTGTCCTTCACCATCTCCTGAAGTTTGCCCAGGTTCATGTCCTTTGCATTGGTGAAGCCATCCATCCATCTCATCCTCTGATGCCCTCTTCTCCTTCTGACATATAGTGTTGACATACAGTGTTGATCAATGACCTTAACTATTTGTGTTCTCTGTGATAACTGTTTTCAAAGGCTGCCTGTCCTTCTGACTTTTACCATATTCAAGACCGTGGAAGCAGTGTAGAGTCCCTGAGTCAGCAGAAGGAATGTTAGCTGTGGGGTTACTGGGACAGTTTATTCCAAGTCACACGTCTACTCCTCTTCCTTCAAGTGACAATAAGAAATGATACTCTCTTTGATAATATTCAGAGATTGGGATTCATTGGAGGAAATGTATCCAGTAAAGAAATCTGGATACAAATCAAGTTACAGAGGCAAGAGAGAACAATGCAACCTGGGCTTCTAAATTTTGACATTCTGAAATGTTTGTTGCAGACCATTTTTAACAACTAGTTTCTCTTTTTCTATTAGTTTTACAGTTCCAGATACTGTTCTTCAGTCCTTTACACAAATTAACTTATTTAATTCTCTTCTAAACACATATGATAGATACAATTTATAAATGAAGAGATAGTTAACAGAGAGAGGTTCAGTAACATGCTCAAGTTTATAGGGTTAGCAAGTACAGTTGGTATCTGAATGCTAGTGGCCTGGGGTCAGAGTCCATGTTCTTAGTCATCCTATGTGCTGTGCTAAGTCACTTCAGTCGTGTCTGACTCTTTGCAACCCTGTGGACTGTAGCCCACCAGGCTCTCTGTCCAAGGGTTTCTCTAGTCAAGAATACTGGAGTGGATTGCCATGCCTTCCTCCAGGGGATCTTCTCAACCCAAGGATCAAACCCAAGTCTTACATTTCCTGCACTGGCAGGTGGGTTCTTTACCACTAGTGCCACTTGAGAAGCTCTATTCATCCTATTCATCCTACCTCAAAAGTTTACTGTGCAGAAATCATTGTTCTCTCAAATATATGTGACCTGAAGAAGGACAAGCTGGAATCAAGATTGCCGGGAGAAATATCAATAACCTCAAATATGCAGATGACACCACTCTTATGGCAGAAAGTGAAGAGGAACTAAAAAGCCTCTTGATGAAAGTGAAAGTGGAGAGGGAAAAAGTTGGCTTAAAGCTCAACATGCAGAAAACGAAGATCATGGCATCTGGTCCCATCACTTCATGGGAAATAGATGGGAAAACAGTGGAAACAGTGTCAGACTTTATTTTTTTGGGCTCCAAAATACTGCAGATGGTGACTGTAGCCATGAAATTAAAAGACGCTTACTCTTTGGAAGGAAACTTATGACCAACCTAGATAGCATATTCAAAAGCAGAGACATTACTTTGCCAACAAAGGTCCGTCTAGTCAAGGCTATGGTTTTTCCTCGTCATGTATGGATGTGAGAGTTGGACTGTGAAGAAGGCTGAGCACCAAAGAATTGATGCTTTTGAACTGTGGTGTTGGAGAAGACTCTTGAGAGTCCCTTGGACTGCAAGGAGATCCAACCAGTCCATTCTGAAGGAGATCAGCCCTGGGATTTCTTTGGAAGGAATGATGCTAAAGCTGAAACTCCAGTGCTTTGGCCACCTCATGCGAAGAGTTGACTCATTGGAAAAGACTCTGATGCTGGGAGGGATTGGGGGCAGGAGGAGAAGGGGACGACAGAGGATGAGATGGCTGGATGGCATCACTGACTCAATGGACGTGAGTCTGAGTGAACTCTGGGAGTTGGTGATGGACAGGGAAGCCTGGCGTTCTGCAATTCATGGGGTCACAAAGAGTTGGACACGACTGAGCGACTGAACTGAACTGAACTGAATGTGTTTATTCTCGAGGTGCTATAGAGCCATCATTCATTAAGGAAAAGTGGTATGATTCATTCACTTGGACATTAAAGTAATACAGATGCTTTGGATCAGTGATTAAAAGCAAAATATCCATTGTTAAACTTGTATCCCAGAACTGCAGAAACTCAGGGAAAGTTATATAGGCTGATGTATATGAAATTGCTGAAGATCATTTTCAAGACATCATGAGCACAAATGACAAGATTAGAAAAATCAGATATAATCCCAAAACAATAATGTTCTGCTTTCCTAGATCATGTATGCTAGACTGAAGAAGTGGAAACAATTCTAGAAAGGAAGGCATAGAGTAAGCTTGAAAAGATCCTTGATTGAGTTCCAAAAACTCAATTTTTTTTTTAAAGAAAATCATCATTGGTTCTTGAGCAAGAGCTTAAATTAATCACAGTGCCTTAGAGGAGATGAGCAGAAGAAACTGAAATTAGGGATGTAAACAGGAACACCATAAGACTATTTCCAGATATTGGACAGTAACAACTAAACTTACTGCATAGCAATAGTCATACAAAAACAGAAAACAATGAAAAAAAGTGTTGCAAAAGGAAAGTCAGATTTGGCCACTCATTAAATTGGAAGTAGAAAAGAAAATCAAGGTAAGATTCAATGAAGACTGAGGTTCCTTGAGTCTGAGTTATTTAGCTCATTCAGGTGCTATCAAGAGAAAGTGACAGGAAGAGACGGTCTTGGTTTAAAAAAAAAAAATGAAAAGCTTGATTTTCTGAAATAAAACTGCAGCTTGTTTTCTACCCATATAAATACATTTCTGCCATTTCTACCTTAGGAAAGTGAAGCTCTAATGACTTAAAGTAACAGAGACCAAGGAGAAATACCTTCAGATTAAACATATATAAAATTCAACATTATATGACTTTAAGTGACCCAAGCAAGCGCACAGAGAGACTGCTCCTTCGAGCAAACCACCTGCTACTGACACAAATTACTATTTGACAAGGGACTAGAGAAAAAGAGTCCAGAGGAAAAACAATTACATGTAAACGGTGCTGTAATACTCTTCCTTTCTGCTTTTAGCTAGGTGCCTTACAAATTGTAAGTTAACTCATTTCCAGAGTTTTAAAAACAGTTGCTATTATTAACTGTTTCTAGAGGCACTTTGCACTAGAACCAAATCTCCAATGTCGTGTTTGTACACATAATGTAATTTAGGTGACTTGGGAATTACTCTTCAAATTAGAACTGGTTTTTAACTATTGACAGCAAGTTAATGAGATTTTACTGAATTTTTAGGAGTTCCAGAAACATGGAGACTTTTTACAGAGGCACTGAGAGTTATTTGCAAAAATTTTCAACAGAATCTCCAGTTGTTTCTTTTTTTTAATAAATAAATATAAGTCATTATGTTTCTATAAAAGCAAGCATATTTTCTGGAGCTTTAACAAATGACAGTCTTCACTTTGCCAGTAAAGTGCCCCAGGATATGTAGCAGACCAACGAATTACTCCAGCAGAGTGCTAAACAGGGGCCTGAAGAAGTTAATGCACCTGTCTAAATGCCACTTTTTACAAAGTGGCTTATTTAAAAAGTAGATGTCAGCCCAGAATACTATACACATTAAATTCCTTAATAACATGTATTGCTGCTAAGTCACGTCAGTCGTGTCCAACTCTGTGTGACCCCATAGACGGCAGCCCACCAGGCTCCCCCATCCCTGGGATTATCCAGGCAAGAACACTGGAGTGGGTTGCCATTTCCTTCTCCAATGCATGAAAGTGAAAAGTGAAAATGAAGTTGCTCAGTTGTGTCCAACTCTTCGCGACCCCATGGGCTGCAGCCTACCAGGCTCCTCCGTCCATGGGATTTTCCAGGCAAAAGTACTGGAGTGGGGTGCCATTGCCTTCTCCGAATAACATGTATTACATAACAACAAAAAAGCAACAAAGAAAACTAAATACACTTTGGGGAAAAAAGTAGATTTTTCTGACTTCTCAGGGAAAAAAAAAAACACCGGATAAAACCATTAAACCTTTTCACCCATCTCCCTAAAACATACTATAATGTTAGTAATTTCTGCATTTTTGTATTTGAGATGGGTCAAGTACACAAGAACAAAGACGAACTAACTTGTTTCAACTGCTCTGAAATAAAGTAATATTACATGTATACATATTAGGTACACAGACAGTTGCTTATTTTATTACTGTATCACATATATTATTGGTTGTACATAAATATTCCCATGTGAAATTCTATTTATACTTTTCTTCTAAATATATAATTTTGTGTTTTCGGATAAAAATGGTATATGAGCTGGGAGGTCAGCAGATCTGGGTTCAAGTACTGGCTCTATTGCTTCCTCGTGTTGTGACTTGGGATAACTTACTTAGTATCCCTAAGCCTTCCTTACCTCCTCTGTAAAATAAACATAATACTAAGTATCCCATAAGTTTGTTACGAATACTAAATAATTACTCTATGAAATAACTTATCACTGTGTATACCCACGATATGTGCTGGCTTTGATATGGTTCATTTTACTCCTCTCATTAAATTTTAAGTATCTTTAAGGCAGTGAGTATGCCATACTAGTAGTGTTAGATGCTCTGCTGAGTCCGACTCTTTGCGACTCCACGGACTGTAGCCTGGCAGGCTCCTGTGTCCATGCGATTCTCCAGGCAAGAATACTGGAGTGAATTGCCATTCCCTTCTCCAGAAGATCTTCCCAGCCCAGGGATTGAACCTGGGTCTCCTGCATTGCAGGCAGATTCTTTACCGTTTGAGCTACAGGGAAGACCTATATACCATACTATGTTTTTGTAATTCTACGTATCATCTCATACCATACCTATCACTCCCAGCCTTGAGTAGACTGCTTTTCAAAGATTCCTCTCCTCTGTCCTCTGTATGAGTTACTGACATATTCTACCATTCCCTAGATTCCAAGCAGAACTGTCACCAAATTTTCTTTTGAAATTTGAAAACAAACACTAAGCCAGAAGCAAAACAAGTATTTTCTCAAAATAATAGGAAAGCTTTTCCCAAGCTATAGTACTATCCCTCTAAGCCCCTACATACCAAAACCATAACTGGGAACATGCATGGCCATGGTTGGTAATTTCTTTCATTCTAAAAGTACCATTGTACCTCCATTGTCTTGGATAGGCTGTTGTCTATCCATCTTCCATGTCCATCTTCTTACCATCTATTACCATCCACTGGTAATAGAAAGGATTTGCCTTTCTTAGCCACGAAGGTAAGACACACACAAAACAATTCACAAGTTCTCTTGGAGGCAAGGCTTCATATCCCTGGTACAACTTCAAACCACTTAGAGTCTAATTACTTTGGAAGATAATTATACTCGTGACAGTGGAAGTCTAGTGGCCTCTTGCCTTGCTGCCTGCTTTTTCCTCCAGTTGGAATATGTTTTTCTTTCCCTTCAGAGTCATTCTTAATCATCTTTCAAAACCAATCTCACAAGTAGCTTTCACATAAAAATCCTTTTGATATCCTGAGATTGATTCCGATTTCCTTCATTCGATTATTCAGCAAACATTTGAGTACCTACTATGTGCTAAGTACTATTCTAAAGAGCAGTGATAGCATTAACTGAAATCCCTGTTAGAGCTTACCTCCTAATGGAGGGAGAAAGAGAATAGACAAAGCACATATATGACATAGAGAATAGTAAAAAATGTAAGTAGAACACAAGATGGCAGAAAAACAGACTAGGGAGAGACAGAGTTAGGACATGAGATCCTGGCCAGCAGGGTAACTGCTGTTAAATAGGATGGTCACGGAAAGCCTTAATGGTACAATGATACATAAGCAATAAGCGGCAACCCCAAGGAAGTAAGCGAATACACCAGGTGTGTGTCCAGAGCAAGATTGCTACAGACTGAGAGAAGGGCAAGTGCAGAAAATGTGAGGCAGGGACATGCTCACACCTGTTGGTACGTGTTCAAAACCAGAAAGACACCCACAGGAGCAGTGTGGTGGTGACACAGGCGGGTATGTGAGGCGTTTCACCTTGCCAGCCTGAGGACTCCAGCATTTACTATGAGCCGAGAAGCCGCTGGGGCTGTTTGGGTAGAGGAGTGTCATGACTTATGTTTTAAAAAATTACTCTATTTCCATCTCAAGAATGGAGTGCAGTGGTTTCAGAGAGTATATTGGCAGATCAGCTAAAATTTCAGTCATTCAAGGGAAAGATAACAGAGGCTCCCTATGTGTATATGTGTTTGGGGTTTGTGTTTTTGCTTTTTTTTTGTTTTTTGGTTTTTTTTTTTTTAACAAGTTGACCATAAGGCTAGCCTGCCATTATCCTACATTTGTCTTGATAAAACTGTGACCTTAGGAGGAAAGAAACTGCTCATAGCTTTATCATCATCATTTTATGAAAAAAAAAAAAAAACCCAGCATATTACAATGCTCAACAAATGTTTACTGAAAAAATAAATCTACTATCCCAGACTATTACATTCAGACCATGTAAAGGTCCAAATACCACAGATATTTTAACTTTTCATGTGAAAAGTACTTTGTGATGTTTCACTGGAGGAGAAAAATATGAGTATTATCCTACAATTTTGAGATATTGGTCTTCAATACTATCCAGTAAAAATGTAAAGAAATTATAATTAAGGATGGAGTCAATCCCACAAAGGCAACTGAAATAATAAATGTAATGGATTTTGATCAGTACATAAAATGAAAATCATAAATAATGTACTTGAAAAGTACAAAGTGATATTAATAAGTAAACATCTGTTTTATATAATTAAGGTCAGTTGAGAAAAAAATCTAATTGTAAAACCTAATTTTAGTAAATACATCAACTACTGTTTTGGCAAAAAGTATTTGAAATTTGAATGATAATGAAATGAGAAAATTTTTATGAATCACAGAAGGTTTTAATATTCCAGACCCACGCTAAATCACAAAGAAGGCATTTGTCTGTGTATTAGCTTACTACTGCTGCTGTAAGAAATTACCACATACTTACTGAGCTGAAACAGCACACATTTATTATCATATTCCTATAGGTCAGAAGACTGACTTCGATCTCAGTGAGATAAAATCAAGGTGTCTGCAGGGCTGCACTCCTCTCTGGAGGCTCTAGGGAACAATATACCTCCAGCTTCTAGAAGATGCCTGTGTTCCTTGGTCCATGGCCCTCTTCGTCTACCTTTAAAGTTAGCAGAGCAGGTTGAGTCCTGCCCAGGCTGATCATTCTGACCTCCACTTCTGCCTCCCTCTTCAACTATTAAAGACTTTTAATTACACTGTGCTGTCCTGTGCTAAGACGCTTCAGTTGTGTCTGACTCTGTGTGACCCTATGAACTGTAGCCCCCCAGCCTCCTCTATGCTTGCGATTCTCCAGGGAAGAACACTGGAACGGGTTGCCATGCCCTCCTCCAGGGGATCTTTCCAACCCAGGGATTGAACCCACCACTCTTACATCTCCTGTATTCACAGGCAGGTTCTTTACCACTAGTAACCACCCAAATAGTCTAGGATAATCACCCTAATAAGAGGTCAGCTGATTAGCAACCTCAATTCCATCTGCAACCTTAATTCCCCTTTCCTATGTGTAGCAACATTTGTACCTGTTGCTGGAACTGGAACATGGACATCTTTGAGGAGCATTATTCTGCCTTCCATAGTGTAACACAAGTATTATTACTTGCATTAATAAGTAATACTAAAAAGACATATAGAAAAACTAAGACCTACACTGAAGGAAGAATTATAATTAAAAAGAAATAAGGAATTTCAAACTTTATTAAAATTAATTCTTCAAAAGAGAATCATATCTTAAAATTATTAAATCTATATCATATCTGTACCAAAAATCTGGGAGGTTTCAGATATGTTGTTTTGTTCATATACTCTCCATACTTTTGTATATAATATTTATTGCTATTTGTAAAACCTAACCAATGAAACAATAACCTCAGATATACAGATGGCACCACCCTTGTGGCAGAAAGTGAAGAACTAAAGAGCCTCTTGATAAAAGTGAAAAAGGGGAGTGAAACAGTTGGCTTAAAGCTCAACATTCAGAAAACTAAGATCATGGCATCTGGTCCCATCACTTCATGGCAAATAGATTGGGAAATAGTGGAAACAGTGACAGATCTTATTTTGGGGGTGCTCCAAAGTCACTGCAGATGGTGATTGCAGCCATGAAATTAAAAGATGCCTACTCCTTGGAAGGAAAGTTATGACCAACCTAGATAGCATATTAAAAAGCAGAGACATTACTTTGCCAACAAAGGTCTGTCTAGTCCACGGTATGGTTTTTCTAGTAGTCATGTATGGACGTGAGAGTTGGACTATAAAAAAAGCTGAGCACCTAAGAATTGATGCTTTTTAACTGTGTTCAAAAAGTGTTGGAGAAGACTCTTGAGAGTCCCTTGGACTGCAAGGAGATCCAACCAGTCCATCCTAAAGGAGTTCAGTCCTGGGTGTTCATTGGAAGGACTGATGTTGAAGCTGAAACTCTAATACTTTGGCCACCTGATGCGAAGAGCTGACTCATTGGAAAAGACCCTGATGCTGGAAAAGATTGAAGGCAGGAGGAGAAGGGAGGACAGAGGATGAGATGGTTGGATGGCATCACCAACTCAATGGACATGAGTTTGGGTAGACTCCAGGAGTTGGTGATGGATAGGGAGGCTTGGCGTGCTGCAGTTCATGGGGGTCACAGAGTGTCAGACATGACTGAGCGACTGAACTGAACTGAACCAATTAAGAAAGAATTAATGAATGAGATAGAAGTAATATACAATTGAATATGAGATTACCTTTTTCACCTACCCAGCAGAGACTTTTAAAAACTAATACTCAGGGCTTACAAGAACACATAAAAATGATCACTTTCTTACACGGGTTGTGAAACTGTCAATCTGAGCATCCTTTCTGTAAAATAATTCAGCAATACATGAGGTTTTAAAATCTGTTTTTTTGCTCTAAAAATTCCATTTCCAAAATTCTACCCTAAGAAAAAAACAGAAATGTAGGAAAATATTTATAGAAAAGGATGTTCATCACAGCAGAAGGTATAAGAGTAAAAACTGAAAATGACTTAAATCATGATACATCTATGAGATGGAATACTAGTCATTAAAATTAAGTTTCTAAATTTTTAGTCATGACAAAATATGATAAAGGAAAGTCGTTACGGGCCATGTTATATATGGAATATGATTTCAACTATACAAAAATATACATGCATGAACAAGTGACTGAGAAAAAAAGTATTATGTGACTATTTCCAAGTATTGTAGTTATGCATGATACCTGTGTTTCTTCTTTCTGCTCTTTTCCTAATTTTTAAATAGACTTGCATAGCTTTTACTTTCAAACTAGCATAATTTTCAAAAAGTATTTCTGTGCATTTGAATATATAAGCTTTATGTTTATACAATTATTTTAATATTTCCTTCTAATACTAATATTTCCTTCTTCCCCGAGCAACTATGGAGTTACGACTTTGTTTTAGAAACAAGAAAATTTGAGTAAAAAGAGGGAAATAGTTGCATCTATGCTCTGTACTTTTCTATTCATGAGCTACACTCTACAAAATTCTAAATCCAATGCTGTTTTGGATTTTCTTATCTAAGTTTCAAACAGACTCTTTTTTTCATGAATTCTACCTTATTCTCTAGCAAGATAGTAGGCAATCTTTTCAGAAAAGACAGAATTTTCTATTTAACTCTGAAAGCCATTCTCCTTTGAGATCTGTTGAAATATTATAGTACTCCATGATTTTCTGGCATAACCAAACTGGAAGGAGGGGCATTATTATGGGGACAGTAAAAGGGTCAGTGGTTGCAAGGGGTCAGGAAAAGACAGCAGAGGGCAACAGGAAAAGTGCAGAGGATTTTTAGAGCAATGAGAAACTTGGTGTGACATTTTCATGTTGGATACATGTCATAGAAGTGAAGTCGCTCAGTCGTGTCCGACTCTTCATGACCCCATGGACACCAGGCTCCTCCGTCCATGGGATTTTCTAGGCAAGAGTACTGGAGTGGGTTGCCTTTTCCTTCTCCAGGGAACTTCCCGACCCAGGTATCGAACCCAGGTCTCCCGCATTGTAGACAGACACTTTACCATCTGAGCCACCAGGGAAGTCTATACATGTCATACATTCAACTAAACCCATAAAACATACAACACTGAACCATAACGTAACTATAGACTTTAAGTGATAAAATGTGTAGATTCATCACTTGGGACAATTGTGCCAATATGGTGCATTAATGAAGGAGGGGGCTGTGCATGTTTGGGGCAGGAAGTATACAGGAAATGTCTGTAGTGTCCTCTCAATTTTCATGTGAACCTAAAACTGCTCTAAGAAATAAAGCCTTAAAAGAAAAAAAAAAATGAAAAGGAGTTTAAAAAAAAAAAAAAGAAGTAAAGTCACACTTCTTCATCCATTTAAAAAAATAATAGAACAGTGAAGCTTTGTCTTCATCTGCCAAATTTAAATCCTAAAAGTAAAAAGCCAACATTCAAAATCACTTCAGTTAATTTGCTTTCATACATGCTATAAATACATTTATTTGTGAATATACTTACCTTATTTTCAAACAGGAAGTGAACATAGTCTTATTAGAGAAATCAGTCTAGGAATTAGACATCTTCTCCTTCCCCACCTGTGCTTGATAATCTCTCTTCTTCCACTTTGAAAAGAAAAAGCATACTTGTCTCTGTTCATCCAGAATCTCACCATGGTGCCCTCCCTTGAAGTATAAATTTCCATGATGCCCATCAAAGGAACAATTTGAAATACTGACATTAAGAACTTTGTGAAGACTTCTTAAATCAAGGCACAATAAAAGCAGGATATGGCTTTCTGTCTGCCCTTCTCTGGTGGCTCAAACGGTACAGTCTGCCCACAGTGTGGGAGACCAGGGTTCGATCCCTGGGACGG
This sequence comes from Bubalus bubalis, assembly GCF_019923935.1. NCBI lineage: Eukaryota > Metazoa > Chordata > Mammalia > Artiodactyla > Bovidae > Bubalus > Bubalus bubalis. Next base: position 21,021,396 of record NC_059165.1, on the reverse strand, counting down.
GAAGATCCCCTGGAGAAGGAAATGGCAACCCCCTCTAGTATTCTTGCTTGGAGAATTCCACGGATGGAGGAGCCTGGCAGGCTCCAGTCCATGGGGTCACAAAGAGTCGGACGCAACTGAGCAACTTCACTTTCACTTTCTTTCACCCTTCTATGTATCTTACGCCTTTTCCACTAACGGCTAGGAGCAAAACTAAAGGCAGCATAATTCGGCCCAAATTGCAACTGTCTGAACTGAGATATACTGTGAGTGGGTATCAGGAGTGAAGACAGTTTTGTTACCTTGCTCCTCCGCTGCCTATTGACAGCGCTCCCGAGGGAAAGGCCTGGGAGCACTTAAACACAAATTATTAAAGGTGCAAACACCTTATTGAATCCAAGTAACAAATCTATGAAAAACAATTTCTCATTTATTCATCGAAATCACTCCGGGCATCAGAAGTGATGTGGTTATGATTTTTTTTTTAATCGTTTTAAATATTGAAAAACAAAGGCAGCCATTTTGTGACAGAAAGGAACACTAACTTGGCTGATTTTTTTTGTTTGTTTTAACAATAAAATCTGACCTTTCTAACTAGGTTATAAGGTAAAAATTTTCCATGAACTGAAAGAGTTAAGTCCATACTTAAAAGTTTGATAGAACTATATATAAAATATAAGAAAGCAGAACTTCATCCCCAAAGTGCCACAAATATATTAAATAAATATTTTTATTTCACCAACCCTTTCTGAGAATATTGAGCCAAACAAGCTGCCCGTACATGAAAAAATGACAGTAATAATCACTGAGAAAATCTTGAGAAAGACTTTGTGTTTTTGAGAAAGGACAGTTCTATTGACTACGTAATCTTTTTGCAAGTCAGAAGACTTCTAATTCTTGCTTACAATGAAATTGAAAGAGGCCTGATCAAGCTGATGGTTGAAATATAATTTTAATAATAGGTCACTATATATTTTTTGACATATGACTGATGAACTAAGAATAGTGATATTTCTATAATAAATAAATTTCATTTCCATCTACTTATTTATGCAAAAATATTTATCAATGTTCTCAACTACAAAATAACCCCCCAAAAATCTTTAATTTTAATAATTAACTTTTTCAAGATTTATAAATTTGTGTATTGATTTGATCAATTATGCACTAATAATAGTTGCAATGGTAATTCGATCCTGGAAAAAAGTTTAACATTTATAGATTAATGGTCACAAGAAATAGAGATTTTAACTTCAATTAAGGTAAATATTTCTGTTGCTAAGAATTAAGATAATTATACAATAAAAAATATTTTCAAGCATAAAAATGTATTATACTAAGCTAAATTCTTTGGAGAAAATGGGATCACAGTATGAATTCAAGAAAAAATGTCTCCAACTATTAAAACATTTTGTTCATTTTATTAAATGGATGATGTTGGATTTATATTTTAATATTTATACTCTGTTGGATACTTTCAAAAAAGTGATGCTACAGTTTTAGTTTACAATGTTAGTGTTTACAATAAATTAGATATTACGGCCTTTGTGACTCTTTAAAATTAGAAAGAAAATTTTTAGGCAGAGCTTAATGTTGTGTGAGGATACATATAGGGACCACATAAGATAGAAATGATCACTTTAAAACTCCCTTTAAATAAACAGAAGGGAAGTCACCCAGAAAAGAAATCTAACCAGATCTTCCATTTAGGCAAAGAATTCTATAGGTTTTTGTAGTAAAGGCTAAAGCATATTTCCATTTGGGACCACAAGTTGAATATAATAAATATTAGAGAGCTTTAAACCCTACAGAGTGCTAACTGGAAGTAGTTTAATGAACAAAAATTTGCTTATGCCTCATGATTTATGATATGCCTCAAGAGGCCAAATGAACCAGAATCCATCACGGTCCTTTTGGACTGATAGGATCCTCTCAACAGACTATTCAGATAGCCCCATGTGGTAAGTCTAAATGGTTGAGAAACGACATTGATTAGTAAATCTAAGTTATTTGAAATGACTCTTTAATTTGTGGCCATGCTTTTGCCAGTTACTACATAGAGAGAGTTCATGAAATCCAAGTATGCATGGGCTGGTCTGGATCACACTAAGAAAGGCAGAAGTCTATTTTTTCTTCATTTAAATGGCTTGAGCTTCCTTGCTTTGACAGTGACTAAAAGTATATGTTATTTTAAAAGGCTCTTTCATGCACATAATTTATTTTTACTTTTTATTGAGATGTAGCAAAGTAGAAAGATATTAAATGCACACTTGATACTTTTAGAAAAGCATATGCCAATTGAACTCCATCCAGATCAGATCAAAACACAGAATATTACTAACACCACAGAAGCCTCTTTTTGTACTTTCCCAATCCTTATCACTTCCCCATCCACCAGAGGTAAGCAGTAATTTGACTTCTACTACAATAGGTAAGTTTTGCCTGCTTTTTGAACTTCATGAAATAGTATCATACAATATATATTGTTAATATTTGGTTATTGAAAAAAAAAACAAGTCACAGGATGAGAGACTATACTGGCATTACATATATCTGACAAGGAACTTGTCCCAGAATATATTTTGAATACAAGTAAATTTAAAAAGGTAGATAATCCAATTTTTAAATGAACAAAAGATATATTCAGTTCAGTTCAGTTGCTCAGTCGTGTCCAACTCTTTGCAACCCCATGAATCACAGCATGCCAGGGCTCCCTGTCCATCACCAACTCCCAGAGTTCACTCAAACTCATGTCCATAGAGTCGGTGATGCCATCCAGCCATCTCATCCTCTGTCATCCCCTTCTCCTCCTGCCCCCAATCCCTCCCAGCATCAGGGTCCTTTCCAATGAGTCAACTCTTCGCATGAGGTGGCCAAAGCACTGGAGTTTCAGCTTTAGCATCAGTCCTTCCAATGAACACCCAGGACTGAACTCCTTTAGGATGGACTGGTTGGATCTCCTTGCAGTCCAAGGGACTCTCAAGAGTCTTCTCCAAAGATATATTACTAAAGGAAAAAACCAAAGGATATTTCACACATTTTAAACTTCTTCTTTTAAGTGCTGAATCTGAGAACACAGTCTCAAAAGCTTAAACTTTTCTTCTTTAAAATAACTAATCTCTTCTTTCACATATTCAAAAAGCATTTCTTAAACATCTCCTATGTTCAAGGCATTATGTCATACAATGCAAAATTAAGATAAATAAAGCACCTGGCCTCAAGGAATGAAGAATCTAGTAGCTGAAATAAGTAATATAGAAAAATGATCATACTTCAGTATCAATAGCAACACTGGCCATAACAGAAATAGGATGACTGACTGTTCCTACTTGACAAGGGTGGAAGGATGGAGAGAAGTAACTCAAGAAGAAAAGGTGGTATTTGGTTGATTTAATATCTTATGTAATTAGTGTTATATAACTGAGGGGAAGGGAAAACCTTAGACAAATATCCTAAGGAAATCTCCTCCCTGATTAGTCTCTTTTATTATAGATCAGTCATTAGTCCCGAGTGTGTTAGTCGCTCAGTTGTGTCCGACTCTTTGCAACTCCATGGACTGTAGCTCGCCAGCCTCCTCTGTCCATGTAATTCTCCAGGCAAGAATACTGGAGTGGGTTGCCATGCCCTTCTCCATGAGATCTTCCCAACCCAGGTATCAAATCTGGGTCTCCCACATTGTAGGCAGATTCTTTACCATCTGAGCCACCAGGGGAAGCTTTGGTCCTGAGAGGAGATATAAAAAGCTTTCCTGAAAAGAAGTGAAAAGCAAAGAAGAAAAGGAAAGATATAAGCATCTGAATGCAGAGTTCCAAAGAATAGCAAGAAGAGATAAGAAAGGCTTCCTCAGCAATCAATGCAAAGAAATAGAGGAAAACAACAGAATGGGAAAGACTAGAGAACTCTTCAAGAAAATTAGAGATACCAAGGGAATATTTCATGCAAAGATGGGCTCAATAAAGGACAGAAATGGTATGGACCCAGCAGAAGCAGAAGATATTAAAAAGAGGTGGCAAGAATACACAGAAGAACTGTACAAAAAAGATCTTCACAACCCAGATAATCACAATAGTGTGATCACTCACACTCATCTAGAGCCAGACATCCTGGAATGTAAAGTCAAGTGGGCCTTAGGACGCATCACTATGAACAAAGCTAGTGGAGGTGATGGAATTCCAGTTGAGCTATTTCAAATCCTGAAAGATGATGCTGTGAAAGGGCTGCACTCAATATGACAGCAAATTGGGGAAACTCCACAGTGGCCACAATGCTGGAAAAGGGCAGTTTTCATTTCAATCCCAAAGAAAGGCATTGCCAAAGAATGCTCAAACTACTGCACGATTGCACTATCTCACACACTAGCAAAGTAATGCTCAAAATTCTCCAAGCCAGGCTTCAGCAATACATGAACCGTAAACTTCCAGATGTTCAAGCTGGTTTTAGGAAAGGCAGAAGAACCAGAGATCAAATTGCCAACAACTGCTGGATCATGAAAAAAGCAAGAGAGTTCCAGAAAAACATCTATTTCTGCTTTATTGACTATGCCAATGCCTTTGACTGTGTGGATCACAATCAACTGTGGAAAATTCTGAAAGAGATGGGAATACCAGACCACCTGACCTGCCTCTTGAGAAACCTATATGCAGGTCAGGAAGCAACAGTTCGAACAGGACATGGAACAACAGACTGGTTCCAAATAGGAAAAGGAGGACGTCAAGGCTGTATATTATCACCCTGCTTATTTAGCTTATATGCAGAGTACATCATGAGAAACACTTGGCTGGAAGAAGCACAAGCTGGAATCAAGATTGCCGGGAGAAATATCAATAACCTCAGATATGCAGATAACACCACCCTTATGGCAGAAAGTGAAGAAGAACTAAAGAGCCTCTTGATGAAGGTGAAAGAGGAGAGTGAAAAAGTTGGCTTAAAGCTCAACATTCAGAAAACTAATATCATGGCATCCAGTCCCATCAGTTTATGGCAAATAGATGGGGAAACAGTGGAAACAGTGTCAGACTTTATTTTTCTGGGCTCCAAAATCACTGCAGATGGTGATTGCAGCCATGAAATTAAAAGACGCTTACTCCTTGGAAGGAAAGTTATGACCAACCTAGACAGCATATTCAAAAGCAAAGACATTGTCAACAAAGGTCCGTCTAGTCAAGGCTATGGTTTTTCCTGTGACCATGTATGGATGTGAGAGTTGGACTGTGAAGAAAGCTGAATGCTGAAGAATTGATGCTTTTGAACTGTGGTGTTGGAGAAGACTCTTGAGAGTCCCTTGGACTACAAAGAGATCCAACCAGTCGATTCTAAAGGAGATCAGTCCTGGGTGTTCATTGGAAGGACTGATGCTGAAGCTGAAACTTTAATACTTTGGCCACCTGATGTGAAGAGCTGACTCATTGGAAAAGACCCTGATGCTGGGAACGATTGGAGGTGGGAGGAAAAGGGGACAACAGAGGATGAGATGGTTGGATAGCATCAACGACTCAATGGACATGAGTTTGGGTAAACTCCAGGAGTTGGTGATGGACAGGGAGGCCTGGTGTGCTGAGGTTCATGTGGTCGCAAAGAGTTGGACACAACTAGCGACTGAACTGAACTGATGACAGTAATTTGATGGATCAGAGCTGAGAACCATTCTTACTTCTAATTCTACTCTGACCTTGGTATTCCAGAACTGGAAAACTCTTTTCATCCTCTACCACATTCCGCAAATTACTGAATTTTCTGACCCTGAATCTTAACATTCCCCTAAGTACATTACTGATGTCTGCCTGTGAAACTTCTTAATATGGAGTTTTTAACATTTAAATCACCGAAGAATTACATTCGTCATCTATTCCTTCCTTATTACTTGTACTGCCAAATAAACTCTATTTAGTTCTTAGTTGACAGTACCTTCATCCACATGAGTTTGTTTGCTTGTTTCTATTTTGATTTTGGAGTGATTTCGTGGTTTCATAACTGATATGCCCTCTCCCCAAATAAATAGACCTCTAGTCTTGCTCTTGAGTTTTGATTCCTGGTTTTCATTCAACTCTGAATCATTTCCACTCTCTAGATCCAAGACTTTTGCAGTCCATCCTGTCTCATAGCTGTTGAAGTGCCAGCCAAAAAAAACAGGAGAGGGGAAGGATTTTTTAAAAAATAAAAGCATACAATGAACACAACCTATTCTCTTCAGATAAAGACATCAGCTTTTAAACCTTTGTGTCTATCATCCATATATATGTAATGGATTTCCTTCATGCTTCTGTAATACACTGAGTCACAGCCTGAAATTGTTTTCTCAAAATCTGGCCTAACTGCATCAGAATATCCTACTTTCTCTGAATAAGTTCTTAGACCCTACTGGAACCTACTGAATGAGAACATCTGGATCTGAACCTCACAAATCAGATAATTTCTTAAGAAACCCCAAAGTCTTAAAACAAGACTTAAATGGAACAATTTCATGAACCAACTGACCACCAACCAATTTAAATATTTCTTTTTGCCTACTCTGATAAACACTGTGGGAAAAATTCAAAGGGACTGTCATAAACAGAGAGGCACCTCTGACACCATGTAAATAAACATAGGATGGCCTCACTGAGAGATGAGAGACCAAATGAGACCTCCAGCTGTCCTTTTTGAAGCACCACACACATGACTGAAGCCATCTGAGACCATCTGGTCCAAGCCCAAGCCAGCCCAGAAGAGAAGAACTGCTCCACAGAATGGTGAGAAAAAAATTTTTATGGCATAGTGTTTTTAAGTTACTAAATTTTGAGGCAGTTTGTTACACAGCAAAAGCTAACTGATAAACCCAGTAAAATTTCTTGTGCAGAAAAATTGTGGTAAGGGTCAACACATTCTAGCACCTGTCTTCTCAGTGAAGAACAGCTTCACCACATATTCCATCCGGGTGACTTTGTCATTCCTGCTATCCTCATTTTCTTCCATTCATTCATAAAGTATTTGTTGCTTATTTTCTTCTGAAAGAGTTCTAACCATCTTTTTGTTTACTATATTTTAGATGGAGTAACACTGCTCACCCTCAACAACATATAAAGTTTTATAACACATGCAAGGCAGTCAATGAAGTGCTTTTTATAAGAGCATAAAAATTAGGAACTGCCTAAATCCTCAACATTAGGAGTATAGTCAGATAAAACATGGTATCTGATGGAAAAATATTCAGCCACTGAAAATCTTATTTTTGAAGGATATTTGGTAACAAGGAAAATGTTTCTGATAATTAGAAAGTGAAAAAAAAGCATAATTTAAAACTAAACATATAGTTATTCATATACCCATATATAAAAGTGAAGGGCATGCATTGGGATTTAACAGTCATTCTCTCTAAACAATGACATAATAAATAATTTTTACTAGCTTCTATAACTTTTTCTTTATCAATCATTACTCACACAATGAGCATTTATTACTTTCACAATCAGAGAAAACATGTTAAAAACAAATTCATACATTTTATTTTTGCTTTCTCTCACAGTTATCCAAATTAATCATTAAAATGTCTTTTGTGACCCATATCCATTAAACAAAATAGGAAAATGTTCATTTGGCAACTAGAGTTTACATTGAGTACTACAGTACTTTTGTTTTTTAAAAAAGTATCCAGGTATCTACAGCTATCTAGCTGAAAAAAATAAAAACCTAATAAAATATAAAAGGATAGATATTAAGCACTGCTATAGCCTCAACCACTCAGGTGCACCCTGTTCTTAGACATAAAGGATTAGTCACATTGTGTCATTCCTTCTGAAAATGCAATTTTTCTATTTGATACTGAATAATGTATTAAATTTATTGAAGTTATGGTAACTAACCTAAAGTATCTGTGGAAAACAGTGACTTACTAAATTTTGTTAGAGCAAAGACAACAATATTGTACTCTAAGTAATAAACTTGTTTTCACAGAGAAATAGATTAATAATTGTGAAACTATATATGTTAGAATTTAGTAATTAATTAATTATATTGTGGGTATAAGAGCCAGCTATCTCGCTGCCACAGAAAGGACCTACAGGCAAGGTAAGGGAGAAGGCAACAATGGTCCTTGTAGTTTTAGATGTAAATTGACTATATCAGTATAAACTCTGCTGTTGTTGATATTGTTACTGTTTTTAACATGGATAGGTTTAGAAGTATATATATCTTTCCTAGTTCTGTCCCCTAAGAGTATTTCGAAGGAAGATTACCAAGTACAAACGATCATGCTTAACATCCAGATTTTGGTTTCTAAATATAGCATTCTCCAAGAAAAATAAATAGAGCTTAGCTAGGAAAAATATGTTGGGGACATTTTATGGTGTCAGAAATTACAGAGCATCTTATAAGATGATGTACTGAGGACATAAAATCATTTCTGTGCCATTTTTTGCAAAAATGCATAATATAAACTTGAACACGAAACATCATACAGACAGATTTATTCTACATAATACTGGCTAGTACCCTTCTAAGATGTCAAGGTCCTAAATAAAACATTAAGACTGAAGAAATACCCTAATTAGAAGAGACTAAGAAGACATGAGGGTTTCCCAGGTGGCACTAGTGGTAAAGAACCCACCTCCTAATGCCAGAGACATAAGACAGCAGGTTCTATGCCTGGGTCGGGAAAATCCCCTGGAAGAGGGCATGGCAACCCACTCCAATATTCTTGCCTGCAGAATCCCATGGACAGAGGAGCCTGGAGGACTGAGTCTAGTTCAGTTCAGTCGCTCAATCATGTCCGACTCTGCAACCCCATAGACTACAGAACGCCAGGCTTCCCTGTCCATCACCAACTCCCAAAGCTTACTCAAACTCATGTCCATCAAGTCAGTGATGCCATCCAACCATTTCATCCTCTGTCATCTACTTCTCCTCCTTACCTCAATCTTTCCCAGCATCAGGGTTTTTTTCTTTGTATGAGTCAGTTCTTCGCATCAGGTGACCAAAGTATTAGAGTTTCAGCTTCAGCATTGGTCCTTCCAATGAATATTCAGAACTGATTTCCTTTAAGATGGACTGGTTGGATCTCCTTGCAGTCCAAGGGGCTCCCAAGAGTCTTCTCCAACACCACAGTTCAAAAGCGTCAATTCTTCAGTGCTCAGCTTTCTTTATAGTCCAACTCTCACATCCATACATGACTACTGGGAAAACCATAGCTTTGACTAGATGGACCTTTGTCGGCAAAGTAATATCTCTGCTTTTTAATATTCTGTCTAGGTTGGTCATAACTTTTCTTCCAAGGACTAAGCGTCTTTTAATTTCATTGCTGCAGTCACCATCTGCAGTGATTTGGAGCCCAAAAAGGTAGTCTTTCACTGTTTCCATTGTTTCCCCATCTATTTGACATGAAGTGATGGGACTGACTGCCATGATCTTAGTTTTCTGAATGCTGTTTTAAGCCAACTTTTTCTTTCTCCTCTTTCACTTTCATCAAAAGACTCTTTAGTTCCTCTTCACTTTCTGCCATAAGGGTGGTGTCATCTGCATAACTGAGGTTATTGATATTTCTCCCAGCAGTCTTGATTCCAGCTTGTGCTTCATCCAGCTCAGCATTTTGCATGATGTACTCTGCATATAAGTTAAATAAGCAGGGTAACAATATACAGTCTTGAAGTACTCCTTTCCCGATTTGGAACCAGTCTATTGTTCCTTGTCCAGTTCTAACTGTAGCTTCTTGATATGCATGCAGATTTCTCAGGAGGCAGGTTCAGGTGGTCTGGTTTTCCCATCTCTTTAAGAACTTTCCACACTGAGTCCATGGGGTCATAAAGAGTCAGACACGACTAAAGCAACTTACCATGCATGCATGGATACATGAAGAATAATGAAATAGAAGGATTCAGGATTAGATCTTAGTTCAGATTTTTTAAAAAAATTAGTAGGAAAATTGAAGGAATCTCAATAAGATCTGTAGATTGGCCAGTAGTAATATATCAGCATGAATTCCTGGCTTTGATCACTGCTATGGTTGCTTATGTAAGATGGCAATATATGGTGGAGATGGCTAAAGGAATTCTTAATGCCATTTTCATTCGTTTTGTAACTCTGGAAATACTTGAAAACTAAAGATTTTTTAATAAGGGATTTCCTGCAGGACAGGACAATTTTTTTTTTTTTGACGTCACCTAGACTCTTCTCCAAAAGTTGTTCCTAATTTCACAGTTGTCATTTTTATCTGTTAAAGACTTTTCTCATTAAGGCCCCTATTAGCAGCCAGAAGAATCAAATTAAATGTTATGCAATAAAATCTCTTTCTTCTTCCCATAGCTTCCTTCTCTCCTTTTAAACTTCGCATTATGTTATTCTCTCAGCAAACCTGCATGAGAAATTCTTACTTATGTAACACTTAATGTAATATATAGCATCTTATAAACTTCCAATATCATTGAAATACTATAATAATGTAATTCTGGACACTGTGGTTAAATAATTGCTACTGTCTTGATAGCTACTCAGAATAATGTAGCTAAAACATTATTCTAAATTCTGTAATTAAATAATTAGAGTTGTCTTGCTTGCATGCTACTTTTATTATTAGTTCCGTTTTTCTTTAGCTTTTTTTTTTTCTTTGACTCAATGCTGATACATCTCTGGAACATGCTGGGTTTCTTTTTTAGTATGTCCTAGAGTGGGATCATTACAAATTTTAGGTAATTTTTCTTTCCTTTCTTTTCCTTTTCTTATTTCATATTTTCTTTTTAAAAATTTAATTGTCACAAAATATACATAAGATAAAGTATACTGTCTTAATTATTAAGTGTACAGTTTCATAGTGCTAGGTATTTTCACATTGTTAAAGTCCTGGGATTGGTTCCTTTTTTTTAACTTTTATTCATGTATATAAACAAAAAGATGCAAAGCAAAGATGATTTTCTTAGTCTTGGTGGGCTATTAAGGATAGTATATTCCCAATTTCATGTACCATTTTTCCAGATATTATTTGCAATGATTCACATAAGCTATAAATAAATGTTTTAGCGCTAGCTTTGAGTTCAAATGATTAGAAACAAAAATCAAGCAAAGAGGGGCAGAGAACTTAAATACAGTTATATACCTCCTGTATGACTTCCCAGGTGGTGCAGTGGTAAATCCACCTGCCAGTTTAAGAGATATAAGAGACTTGGGTTCAGTCCCTGAGTCAGGAAGATCCCCTGGAGAAGGGAATGGCTACTGACTCCAGTACTCTTACCTGGAGAATATCATGGACAGAGGAGCCTGGCAGGCTACAGTTCATGGGGTCACAAGAGTCTGACACAACTGAGTCTAACACACACAGACCTCCTGTATAGAACTATCTAAAAAGCTCAACTGTCCAAAATAGAGTTTTTGGAGAAAAAGTAAGTAGATAAAAGTTCTGTGGGGAAATAAAATTAGTACCACAAAATCCAGGGCTTAAATTTGATGTATTTTAGACATAAAAAGATCTCATGCTTTATTCAAGGGTTTACTCTTACTTTAAGGGCAATGTAACATTCTTGGCTACCTGGTTTCTAAAAGTCACCAGAGACCAGAAATAGCAAATATGAAGTAAAAAGAGTTACTCTTGTAGGCAGTGTTGGCAGTACATCGAAAATAAAAAATTACATGTGTAAAGACACAGAAATAACATGAGAAGCAGACATCATAATATAATTAACAGAAAAATGAGTGTACTGTTAAGGAATAAAAATGTTCTTCACATCTCAAAGTTCCTAGAGGCTACTATGAATTTAAAAACATTATAATACCCAGTGCTCATAATGGTATCTTCAGTGTAATATATTTCTAAAAACAAAGAATAAAAATAAATTTATACTGCATGATCTCTATGTTCCAGTGTTCACAGATTTAATTTATAGGATATATACTATATTTTAGAATGCATAAAATAAAACAGCCTTATTTTTACTGCTGTTTAAAATGTGGGTGCTCAACACCAATTTGGGGTCAAGGGGGAGAGATGTACTACTGCAAGAAATTGTATCAGAATCATTTTTTTCCAAAATATAATTCACACAGTTATTCTAGCTCCCTAATTTAAAAAAAAAAAATGCTGGTAATGAGAATTCATTTTCAAAGTGCATATTTTCTCTAACTGCTGACTTTTCATTAATAAATTACTAAATGTGCAGCATTAAAATAAGATTACAAAGATTAACACTTAAGAAAACTCTGGAGAGATATGAGGTTAGAAATGCTTAGAGACATTCACTGGGAAATGACCACAGGCATTCATGGAGAATTTTTGGTCTCAGGTAGATGCCCTTTGGCAAATGATACAGGCTAATAAGTTTCCAAAAAACTGAGACTATAAGCTCTGTGAGGCCAAGAACCCTGTCTCTCTTCATCACTGTATCACAAATTCCTGTTACAGAGAGTGAAACAGTGTCAGGCAAAATTAGCACCTGGACTGTGTGCTTTCTACACACTGTTCTCATTTTCTATGAAGTGAATTAAGGAGATAGGACACTGGAAGAAAGTCAACATGTCCCTTTCTGGACTTAAAGTAACTCATTTTAACAGATCCTATGGATCTGTAATTCCCTCGGTTCTATCTTGCGACAGCAGAAATTCAAAGCAGCAGACAAATCGGTGTTACAGCTCAGTTTTATTAGGAAAAACAAAGGAGGAGTGAGGACAGGCCGACCCAAAGGACCCAAAAGACGAAGAGAAGAGAGGCCTCAGTCCTTCTAGGCTTCCTCCTTTTATACATTTGTCTCCTGCCCGCTGAGCCTGCCCTGTGTAAATTGGGCCAGCAGGAGGGCTGTTTGTTTTACCTGAGGTCCTCACTCCAGGCCTCAGACCTTCCTTTGTTCTATTTTTGTGGGCTTTTCCCTTCTTTGTCTTTTAGCCACCGCCATTTTGGACTCCTTTTTCGTCTTCTAACTCCTAACAGATCTAAAGTACCATCATATATTTTATTTTAATCAGCTCACAAAACTTCCCCAGAGTTTTTGTGATAACAGCATTATGAGACATTTTAACAAGCACGCCAGGACCATGCTAATTGCTATATATGCAGAGCATCATAACTGTTGGCCTAGCCTGCCTCCTCCAACTTTATGTCTCCTGTGAATATACTCAATGAAAGCAATTTCAGAATCTATGTCTTGCCTTGTGTATTCTTCAAATGCCGCAAGTTTAAATATGAATAACTGACATTTTTTGTTCTTTTTGTAATATGTGCTGAGTATCTACTCTAACCTGTTAACTCTACTAGAAGCCCAGTTAACTCTACTAGACACCAGAAATACAGTGGTGAGGAAAACAATCTTTTCTCAAAGATCTTATATTCTGTTATAAAGAGTTAAAAGATGCAACAAAATTAACAAAATGAGGAAAACTGGCAAAAGCACTAGAAGAAAATATGGGCTGTAATAAGAATAACAAAAGGAGTGGGGCAGGGTGGGGGTTGGAGATGCATTGGGTCTGATTGAATCAGAAAAGATTTCCTGAAGAGGGGACATTTACGCTAAAATCTAAAAATGATGCAATGCTTAGATTGACAGGCATTTGGGGAATATGATCCTCTGAAGCAGTAAAAAGCTTGCCTTGTTAAGGAGTTGAAACAAGACCAGGATGGCTGAGGCCTAGTAGATAGGCCATGATAAAACATGAGGGTTTTTCCTAGAGAATTGAGAAGCAATTGAAGATAGTTAGAGAAATGATTTACATGGCCTAGTTACATCTGGTATATTTTTCTTAGTTCCTAAAGCAAAGTAATTAAATATTGCTAACTTAAATTTTATTTGCCCTGAAGTTTTCCATGATGCATTTGAAATAAAGTTTTCACCAACCTTCATTGTTTGAACATGTTAATGCTACAGCGAAACTTGACTTTCTTGACTGTCTTCCAAAGATCAGTCCTTACTGATCTCTCATAAAACTCAGAACCACTTAAGCATCCTAGCTCGAAGCCCTGTTTTCCCTCTATCGTCTTCATGACCATGGAGACCTACAGTTCCCAGACGTTCATATGACAAAGGGCATTAATCATCTGCTTCAAAGGGCTCCATTTGTTGTGTTGGCAGCTTTCATTCTTTCTCCTCTCTAATGAGGCTCAGTCCCACTCACTGACATCCTACAATAGTCAGACAAACCACCATCTCAAGTTCTGCCAGGAATCAAAAATAACATAAACTGCATTCTATGCTGGGTATCTATATTTAATGATAATGTATTAATATAATGTCTCTGGTGGTATTTTTTCAAAATTTGTTTCTCCATTTCCCCTTCATTTGGAAAAATGCCTCCTAACCATTGTCTATATAGCTTTTCTGAAGAATCGAAATGCTTATTCCCCCTGTAATACCTATATTATAATTAGCACACAGAAATCCTTTAAAAGTTCCTGATTTTACCACCTGGAAAGAGAGTGGGCCTCATAATTGTTCAGTAGAGTTCTCTATACCACCCCCAACTGGGAACAGATGCAGCTAATGTGATTCTGCAAATGAACTCACAGAAATCCTGGTGCTTTCTCAAGGGAGCAGAATTCTTTTCCCAAGGTACAGGATACTTCAGAAAAGGGTTAGAAGAGACACCTTCTTCAACATGCATTTATACCTTCTGGTCCTTAACAATCCTTACCTGTAGTAGTCATTATTCCTCTAGACTTGGTAGTTCTACACTCTTTCCAAAGTCACATAGAAAGATACCAGATCAAGATATGGGACATAACTCCTTACAACCTTCCTCTGCAACTCTTACAATCCTGCATACCCTGGAAAGCCAAATAACTTCTGTCAGAACTTGCTGAGGACATGGAATGAGATGATCCATAGAAGAATACCACAAAAGATACAAAGGAGTGTGCAAACCTCAGGTACTAAGACTATGGCTTACTTGTCTTTGTACTCCCAGTGACTAATACAATACATGGTATGTATGCAGCAGGTTCAAAGGAAATACATAAACATAAAATGAAATGAAGTTCTAAAAATACATATATCTATATACAGTGTGTGTGCGTGTGTGTGTGTGTAGAGAGAGAGAGAGAGCACTCGGGTGACATATAGAGAGACTAAATCTAATTACTAAATAAATAAATAAATCTAATTACTGCATTTGAGTATCAATAGGTTTAGCTAGCCTTTACTCTAACTTTTTAAAAATTTCCATCATTATGAAAGTATTTAGTATTTGTCTTTTTCTATCTCTCCTCCCTTTCTCTACGATCCCCTATACAGATACATCACTTTCCCCTATATAGACACATAATCACCCAAGGCCATCCTGACTGGCAAATGATACCTCCTCCCAGTCCTTAGCACCTCATCTCTGCTATCTCCAACATTTTCCTACCAACTCTCCCATCTTCTTTGTTCATTCTTGGGCTCTTAAGCCAGTGAGTATGAGCATCAGACTTGAGGAGTCTTTGATATACAGCCAGTCATCTTATCCCTCACTCACTTGAGTAGCCCCCAGCAAGCCACTCATTACCGGTGTAACAGCAGATCAGCCACGAGCCTGAAGTCCTCAAGTACACAGAGAGCTGTGCTGTTAGCAATGGAGAGCAGCTCTTCCCTGTTCTTCTGGGAAGTTGGAGTCCAAAGAATTTAGAAGGGATATATATAAAGATATAATACATAAAAGTTTTGAGAAAGTGAAATCACCCCCAGTGGTAGCATAAAGCAGGGGTCCTCCCAATATTGCTTTCTTTAAGAAAAGGAGAACTTCTCATTTCCATTAAGTTTTATCAGGTTTGGTAAGGAAAGGTACTGTACAGGAAAAAAAAAAAAAAGTCACTTCTCCCAAACACACTCCCAGATCCCATTCCATACCTGGGCTTACAATTTAGGGAACTGCAATGGGCACAAGTCATTCCACGTGCAGAACCTGCCAGCACAACTTGATGTGTTGGTTGAAAACTACTGAAACAAAAGTATGGATCTCAGGAGAATTTTAAGAAAAGGTAAAGTTTTTCCAAATGATCAAAATCTTGTCTTATTTAAAAGCAGAGGGATAACTACAAGTAAAATTTGAAATTCTTTGCAAATCTACAATTCTATGATTACTAAAAACAAATATATAATGGCCATCTCTCATGGAGGATGTTAGCTCTGAATATTTCTATTTTTAATCATTGTATTCTGTGAAACAAAAACAAAATATATGCTACAACAAGAGTGATGTCATGACATTTTGAGTTCTCTAAGCAGCTATTAGAATTGGCCATATATGCTAATAATTTCAAGCGAAAGGTATTTTAGAGAAATAACTGCATGGGGCTATGTGTTTGCTTTCCTACACCTTGAATATAGTCTGATGGAAATAATACAACCTAGCTGTGCAACAGTTCTTTAGTTTTTTATGTGACTGAAATTAATTTCAAATTAATGTAACATTCTGAATGCTAGCTACTACTGGAGATTTTTAAATATCTCCTATTTTTTAGTACAGCATAACTTTTTAGTAGCTGATATTGGGTCCTCAAAATGCACTGCACTAAGGAGAAAAAAAACAATGAACATCTTAAAGAGAGTAATACAATAGACATATTTTTTATGGAACTTGTTTATCTATCCTCCTGCAAAGAGATTTTATTTCCTACTCTCTTCTAGGGCTAGAACTTTATCAGGTCTCTGCCCGAGTTGAGTTCTGCTAGTTCCAGAAGGAAATCCTATAAGTGGTTTAGTAAATGCTAAATGGAAACCCTGGGATATCTGACTACACAAAATTCAAAAGTAATAGCTTAGTAATTCAAAACAGAACCTCTGTGTCTCTCATTACAGTATGTTAAACTAAGTAGAAGATCTCTAAAGTTTTAGCAGCTGAAATCCCACCCTACTTGTTCCAGTCCTAAGCAATGTCTTCTCAACAACATTAACGAAGCAAAGTGTGAGCTATTTGTCTATTTCATCATGGAAGTGCTCAGTTTCACTTACATGTGTTTGTTTCTTTGGGCTTTGATCAAAACAGTTTCATTAAGTGTCCAGTCATATAATTACACATAAAAATAGCTTTTTTTTTTTTTGCCTGTAGACATTATGTCTCAACACTTTAAGGGCTTTAGCAAAACAGTCTTTGCTCTTTCCAGTAACAATGGTCCAATTCAGTCAATCACAACTTTGGCTCAAAAAATGGCAATTCAATTTGGCTCCAGCTACACAAATTAGACCAAAGAACAAAATCTTTATAACAGTGTATTTTGAAGAATGAAGTGGGAAAAAAAATAGCTTTTTCCTTCAATGAAAAAATTGTGAACCTCTGAAATGGAGCTTAATACAAGTATCTGAATTAGGTTTTAGCTTTGACCTTAAGCATTTTTTCCTTTAAATCTAAGAACTAATAGTTATTTGCCTGAAATTTCAATTAAAATTATTTGGTTTATTCTTTCCAGGAAAATCGTTTTCTTTCCAGGCAACGTTTTCCCTAACTCAAAATTTTACCTGAGTAGGTAAAGCTCTATAGCAAGGTTCAGTTAGTTCAGTTCAATTGCTCAGTCGTGTCCAACTCTTTGTGACCCCATGAATCGCAGCACGCCAGGCCTCCCTGTCCATCACCAATTTATTCTACTTAATACTCATTCTCTTCACAGGCTTAAATAAATCCCAAGTGTCTAGATTTTTTAAATAATTTATTCTCTCAAAATAATTATAATAATAGATCAGATATAAAGAAGCCTAATGTATAGAAAACTATAGAGCAGTTTTACATCTCAAAAATACAAACAAGAGTCCCAGAAATCTCCAAGAAACCAAACAATATGCCAAAAAATTCACAAACAAAACAACATAATGTATCAGGGGTGAAGGAGAAGTTTGCACCCTTTTCCTCTGGTGTGTTTGGCCAAGCAATTATGCCTGAAGGGAACCATAAGTGAGTGGGAAATATGTATTAGTTTGGAAAGCTTGCCCCCTTCTCTTACCACCCTAACCCACCACCTACAAAACTTCTCTTGTTAAAAGAGAAAATTTTAGACATAAAGTCTAAATAAGGGTTTTTGCCCTTCTCCCCAAAAAACTAAGATTTGGAGCCCTCAAAACGGAGTAAATATGATTTATGCTCCTCCCTCCAGATGCAGAAGGGCTAAAACATGAAAAGAAAGTACACATGAATTAGTATGAGGTAGGTCCATCTCTGGAAAGTAAACCCTGTTTGATCAGTTCAATACAAAGAAGTCAAAAGTACTAGAGAGACAGGATATGGAAATGGATGGATCATGGCAGTATAGGTATGGTAACACCCCCTATTTGCTAAAATGCAACCCCAAAATGGCCTGCACTTTAGTCAATTACATTATCAACTCCTCTCACAGTATATAAAAATGGAAAGAATAAAATTGCTCCAAAAATTCTTTCAACAGAACTCCCGATACCAAAGTCATGGAATAGCTCCCCAAGAGTTTCCTTGGAGCCTAAACTAGTATTTAGAGAAAATTCTATTAAGTGAAACCTTCAGCCTAAGTGGTATTTAATTTGCAAATTATGATAGAAGAGATCAACAGAAGATCCATTTCAAAGGTAGGCTCAAAGATAGCAATGAATGTTGAGAGTATGGTTGAAAAAGAATAAAGTATAAAAATAGGTCTACCAGTGCCTCAGGACATAGTTCCTTGAACTCCTCAGGAAGGAGGCAAACACTTCTAGGGCTCTCACAAAGCTTCAATGTATTAGGAGTCAAAGTATCTTCTAACCCTGAGTTAGCAGGGAATTATGGTATGTGTATTCTATTTAGGAAGTTGCAGAGAAGCATTTGCAACTGTGAAGATGTTTTCTTCAAATTGCTGATTTTTCAAGTGTAGTTCTCATAGAGTTATGCTTCAGTTATATGGAAAATTCATTTATGTACATATAATCAACTTAGCATACATGCATGAAGTATTGTATATCCTGAAGATATCAATTCATATTTGTATACATTTGAAGTTTCTATGGTAAATATACAGAAAGACAATATAGATAGGCTTTTGAGAATAGGCAAATTTCAAGATTTATTTAGTCATTCTCAGGACCTAGAACAAATGGGGCTTCCCAATCAGCTGTAGTGGTAAAGAACCTGCCTGCCAATGCAGGAGACACAGGAGACATGGGTTCAGTTCCTGGGTTGGGGAGGTCCCCTGGAGGAGGAAATGGCAAACCACTCCGATATTCATGCCTAGGAAATCCCATGGACATAGGAGTCTAGCAGGCTTCAGTCCACGAGGTCACAAAGAGTCCATCACAACGGAAGCAACTTAGCGCACACATACACAGAACAAACTAAAGAGAAAAGGGTTAAAACCTTCAGTTTCTTACCTTACATTTGCCATATTTCCATATATAAGTGTTTCTTAAAGACATAGTATTTTTTCTCTTGCAATCTTAGTCCTGAGACTCTAGTAGCAAGACTACCTAGGATCTAACAAAATTCTCCCTATGTGTTGTATCTCCAAATCACATAAGAAATCACTTTGAATTTCCCATATGTAGAGTAATTTGTCCCATGGCTTGCATATGGCCAAATTTTAATATTGGCCTGTTACTACTTCTTATCTGGTAATTGTACGTAAAGGAAATTTGATAGATATAGGAAAGCAGACCACAGAAATCCAGGTGATGTTTCCCAAAGCCTACTATTAGTATATTTTACATAATTGTATTCTACACTATTTGTCACTGACAGGAAGATGGATGATAGAAAGTTAACTTTTAAAACTATATAGTTGACCAACATAAAAACAACCATCAAAATTATGGAACTCTGAAGTAATTCTAATCCATCTTACTTAGACATTTTAACTGTGTTAAATAATGCTTATTACCAAAAAAAAAATGCTTAAAATATATCTACATTAATTTGAATTAATGAATAATAGCATAGTCATTGGAGACAAAATATTTGAGTTCGGCACACTCTGTTTTGACCCAAGTATACCAGAATCCATGGTTTGAACTTTTTATTTCAAAAATGATACCAATGCAACAGTAAACGAATATGGTTTCCATTTGTTCTGAAAATAGCTTTCTGTCGAAGTGGCAAAAAGTCATAGGAAAGAGATACTTTTCAAAACCAAATCATCTAAATATCAATGGGCTAATGCTAGAATACCAATAATCATGAAGATGAGTTGCCCTAAAGATACTAGAATCCTATAACCAATTGTTATTTGTTGAGTTTATTCAATACTTTTGTCTTTAGAGAGCGAATTAGTGTAATACATTAAAAATTATTGAAAGAATTTAGGTGATTCACTGATTTCTCTCACTCTTCTTCTTTGGATAACAATTTCTAAGGTTTTATTATATCTTCATACTTAACTTAAAACTCACAATCTTGGCACCAAAGGTGACCAGCGATATATTTTAATTTTCTCTTGGGTCTGTTTAGTACAAGATACATTCTGATTTCTCAGCCCTGTTAGGCTCAAATTATTTCACAACACATCTGTTCTTTGTAGAAATTTTGGAATATTTTACTACTCTTGAATTACTCTGTACATGCTAATTCAGTTTCTTGTAAATGTGAAGTTTAGACAGTAACTGAAGGCAGTCAACTGAAATAAGATGAATAAATCAAAATCTTAGGTATTATATATATATCTTTCCTTCAGAAAGCATTTGGAAAGGATCCTCATTTACCCTGTCTGGACAGAAGTGGTCAATAACTGGAAAGAGTTTATCAACCCTAATATCAGTGTCTCAGAGAAGTATGCAATCTCAAAAAGTAATATGACAAAAATCAGGAAATTGTAGGCTTGGAAAATGGACACGTTGGGAGTATCAGAGATAAGATTTGTGGCTGGCCAAATCTCAGACACTGTTGCAATAGTATTTCTAGGACAACCACACATTTGGAGAAAAGTTAGAGTTAAAATCTAGTAGGACATTGTACCCCAGCTTTTTTCTCTTTTGTATTCCAAATGTCAGATGATGTCTACAAGAGCCATTCAATTCAGTGGCAAAACTAGATTTGTACAAAAACAAACAAAAGAGAGAAAAAAATCTGAAAATAAACAAAATAATACTAATGTCTTATTTACATTGCATTCAAAAGATATTTCTAAGCATGAGAATTAAATCATACTGTTAGTACTGTTAAAGTTCTCACAAAAGCAGTTTTTATAGAGAAAAATGCTTAATATTTGCTTTAATATTAAACATGTCAAATATGAATTTTGAACTTTTTAGAACTCTGCTAAACAAATATTAGAATGAGCAACAACATAATATTAATATATTTATGTTCATAAATATAGTTCATTTTACAATAATATATAGAATGTGTAAGATGTAACATTTTTATATAAAGAGCATCATTCTCAATAAGACACATATATAAATCTCTAAGCACCCCTGTTTTTATCTAGCCTCATGTTTTCGTTAAAAATGTGTGGGTAAAATTAACACAATGGATGTAGCTGTAATATCATAGCTCATAAATTCTACAAAAGTCTCTAAGCACACCACTGTTTGCAGTAGTGTAGCTCAACAGAGGCTGCTGAATCTGTGTAGTTTGGGATCTGCCTATGATTTCTGGGAATAACAGACCACCTGACCTGCCTCTTGAGAAATCTGTATGCAGGTCAGGAAGCAACAGTTAGAACTGGACATGAAACAACAGACTGGTTCCAAATAAGAAAAGGCTGTATATTGTCACCCTGCTTATTTAACTTATATGCAGAGTACATCATGAGAAACATTGGGCTGGATGAAGCACAAGATGGAATCAAGATTGCCAGGAGAAAGATCAATAACCTCAGATATCAGATGACACCACCCTTATGGCAGAAAGTGAAGAACTAAAGAGCCTCTTGATGAAAGATCAAACTAGTCAATCCTAAAGGAAAACAACCCTGAATATTCATTGGAAGGACTGATGTTGAAGCTGAAACTCCAATACTTTGGCCACCTCATGCGAAAAGCTGACTCATTCAAAAAGACCCTGATGCAGGGAAAGACTGAAGGCAGGAGGAGAAGGGGACAACAGAGGATGAGATGGTTGGATGGCATCACCAACTTAATGGGCAAGTGTTTGAGTAAACTCTGGGAGTTAGTCATGGGCAGGGAGGCTTGGCATGCTGTAATCCATGGGGTCACAAAGAGTTGGACACAACTGAGCAACTGAACTGAACTGATGATTTCTCTCACCCTTCTCAAACTCATACCAAAATACACATGGGTGCAAGTGATATCATTTTATATATAACTTTGAATCCTAGTTAATTTGAAAAGCAATGTCATTTCCAACTTTACATCTTTGACTATTATTAACAACAGAATACTTCCTAGACACCTCAAAATAATACCACCATTCTAGTGGTAGTGGTTTAGTTGCTAAATTGTGTCTGACTTTTGTGATCCCGTGGACTGTAGCCGGCCAGGCTTCTCTGTCCATGGGATTTTTCAGGCAAGAATACTGGAGTGGTTTGCCATTTCCTTCTCCAGGAGATCTTCCCGACCCAGGGATCAAACCCAGGTCTCCCACTTTGCAGGCAGAATCTTTACCAACTGCCTGTGGTTGGGGGTCAGGGAAGCCCTGACCTCATTTGGAAGATTTCATGGGTCAGTGAACTCCTTGAGTTTCCAGCACTGGTCCCTACTTAGTCCCAGCACAGGGCTTGAGGAGGATATTGAATATTGCCAGCATTCAACAGTTGTGGGTGGAACTCAACTCAGCATCCACTGGGTGGCCCTACTATTAAGGAATGGTTTCTCCTCACTAGTTGCAAACAAGAACTGCCAAACACAATTTGTTCCTCCAGACTAGCTGTCAGCACTTTTAATCCATATTAAAATATGCATGCTTACAAAGGAAAAAAAAATAGCTTACTTTTATAAAGTTTTGAAATGATTTATAAATTTTTTATAAACATGTATTTTAGTCTTCTTCACTTTGTCTCTTCTTTCTTGAGATTGCAATACAACAGTGGAAGCAGGGACAGCTGCTCACAATTGAACGTTTTGTGTTTATAAATGTGTGTGTATAGACATGTGTGTGTGTGCTTAGAAATAAGTAACACTGTCTAAAAATGTCTCTGAAAGAAATCCAGTAGAAGAAAGATCCCTATTCTATACAATGGCTGATATGATAGGTAAATCTTGAAACCTGGACTTACACTTTAAATTCTGATTTTAGAGAAGAGTTTTGTTTCCAACACACTTGTCTCAACTTCTCACAATTCAGATTCCTAAATATGTTTTTAAAACTAGGAAATGACAATGCTGCTGCTACTGCTGCTAAGTCGTTTCAATCGTGTCCGACTCTGTGCGACCCCATAGACGGAAGCCCACCAGGCCCCACCATCCCTGGGATTCTCCAGGCAAGAACACTGGAGTGGGTTGCCATTTCCTCCTCCAATGCGTGAAAGTGAAGTCGCCCAGTCGTGTCCGACTCTTAGCGAGCCCATGGACTACAGCCTACCAGGCTCCTCCATCCATGGGATTTTCCAGGCAAGAGTACTGGAGTGGGTTGCCATTGCCTTCTCCGAGGAAATGACAATAGATGGGCCCTAATTCTCCAACCCAATTTTTCATTTCAGTTCAAGTCACTCAGTTGTGTCTGACTCTTTGTGACCCCATGGACTGCAGCACACCAGGCCTCCCTGTCCATCACCAACTCCTGGACTTCACCTAAACTCATACCCATTGAGTCGGTGATGCCATCCAACCGTCTAATCCTCTGTTGTCCCCTTCTCCTCCTGCCTTCAATCTTTCCCTGCATCAGGGTTGCAATGAGTTTTCCAATGAGTTGACTCTTCGCATGAGGTGGCCAAAGTATTGGAGTTTCAGCTTCAGCATAGTCCTTCCAATGAATATTCAGGACTGATCTCCTTCAGGATTGACTGGTTGGACCCAAGGGATTCTCAAGAGTCTTTTCCAACACCATAGTTCAAAAGCATCAATTTTGGGGGGCTCAGCTTTTTTTATGGTCCAACTCTTAAAGAAACAAAATTTTCACCTCCATCTCAGTTGAATGCTTAAAATAATCAACATAACATAATGCATAATATCAAACTTCTACAAAAACTTTAAAATGTTTATAAAACTTTGCAAAATAAATAAAGCTGCATTTTCTTCAGTGAAGATATGCAAAAGCACCCCAATGGAAGCAGAAATGACTAGATCATAGTGAGCAGGTCTTTTGATATCTTTTTGTCCAAAAACAGTATGAAAAATCTTTCCCTTTTTTTGGATACAACTGATCTGGAATACCTATTAAATTAAGACAAAATACAGTCACAGTTCATAAAACTCTGAATTTTGTACAATGCAGCAATTTCCCAAACGACTATAGCCTCAACTGCAAATTAAATTTCTATGTTAGTGTCAGGTTAATTTTCCAAAAATGCTTTTTTGACAAAAGGTTTATTGAATGTTTCTTATGTGCTAAGCACTATGCTAAACAACTTTTACGTGTTATCTCATCAATTCTCACACCTATGAGGTAGATACCATTAAAATCTTCACTGTACAGATAGAAAAGGAGGTTTGAGGCGATTAGGCCACTTGCCCAAGGTTGCAACAGCTATTACATGATAGAACTATGTTTTAGACATAGGTCAATTTAACTTCAGAACTCAAGCTACTTATAATGGATTATTCTGCCTGAAAAATCTTCAACTTATGTTCCCTGATGCACATTAGTCAAGAAAGAGCTTGTAGAATCTCAGCTTAAGAAACAACAGTTTTCCTTTGAGAGTGGTGGTCCTCTAGTCTCCTGAGTTTTTTGTCTGTTCTCTGACAGCTCTAAGGCCAGGGTGGGCACTAAGTGTAATGAGGAGAGGACAGTGTTTTTACTTCTGTCTGTTATTTGTCAGCATGCAGGACCTGGCCTTCAACACAATAAAAGGATGATCTCTGATGCAAACTTACTTTTCTACCTTTCAAAGCAAGGCTTTTCACAGTATGGTCCAGATCCAGACTTACTTAAGGTTTAATCACTCAAGAAATCAGAGCTTCCCTGATGGCTCAGCAAGTGAAGAATCCGCCTGCAATACAGGAGAGGCAGGAAAAATGGTTTCAATCCCTTCATCAGGAAGATGCTCTGGAAAAGGAACTGGCCACTCGCCCCAGTATTCTTCCCTAGAAAATCCCATAGGCAGAGGAGCCTGGCGGGCTACAGTTCACAGGGTCACAAAGAGTCAGACATACCTGAGCAACTGAAGGGAAAGAAATGCGTTCAAGAAATCCATTTTTATTGATCATCTACTATATGATTTTCTTATTTTCACATTCAAGAAATTTATGAAGAAATGAAATATGCACATAATTTATTCTCTATGCACTAAGTGAAAGATACTCAAAATTCAAGAGCATCCTAGTATGAGTATAGGGAGTTCACTGACAATCCATACCCATTTAATAATTTAAATGGAAGAAAAGAGAGCTATGCAAGTTAACAATAGTTCCTTAGTTTTTCATGCACCCAGTTTTTCAGGCCATATAGAGTAGAAAAAAAAATCAACTTATGTTGTCATTCTAGTAGAATATTTACTTTAAAATATTTCTAAAAAGGCTAACATTGATCTAATATATAAAATTAAGAAAAGCATTTATTACTGCCTTACACATGTTCAGTGTTTTCTTTCATATCAAATCCTAGAAATAAATTTCCTCAGAATCAGTTCCTTTTAAAAGAGGTTTTATATATATATATATATATATATAAATTTCCCACTATTTCACAATTCTAGACCCGATTACGTTGTTATGTTACCCTCTGGCAAGGGCTGCGGAAAGTGAAACCTCATAACCCCTTGACAAATTTTCCTCTCTCTTCTTAACTGGAAATGAAAGAGTGAAAATTTGTGCTGAATGAGATCCAACCTGAGGTTCTGTCTGCAAAAAAGACGCAGACATTTCAAACCCTTCCTCTTCTCTTTTTCTCTGAAAATATAAAGAGGACAGTTCTCCATGGGGACTTTTCCTTTCAGAGTAACAATACTTGAAAGTTGAGGATTCATCCACTTTGACCACCTGTTTAAAATGCCCAAGACTTCGTTGGCCTATTGCAGCAAGTGGTCGGTAAATTTGAGCAAACTTGAATTTCTTGCATTCCTCCCACCTGCCACATTTCCTTAACTGAAAGCAAAAAGTGTTGCAATTGTATGTATTCCCGTGAGCCTGCAGAGATTCACAGAGTTCTAACAGACATTGCTTTAGGTTTTTAAAATAGGACAAAGCAGTCTGAAAATAGTGAGGTTTGGGGGTAGATCTGGTTTTAAAAAGACTTAAATATGGTAAAATCAATCTAAAAACTGTTCCAGGCAGCTGAGAGGCTGGGGATAACACGAGCAAAGGGAATAAAGGGAGCTCTGAAGAGCCAGTACCAGTTGCTAATACTTAATCTCTTTAAATAATGAATTAGCTGCTCATATCTACTGTGGCTGCTAAGAGAAAGCACTTTCTTTGAGGAGTGAAGTAAAGCTTGAATACCCATGAATTATTCAATATAAAGTGTGCCGGTTAAAATGCCTTGATATTGGAAGTCAAGTGTAAGATTATCTCTTGTCTGTCAAAAAGCATCTCTACCGTGTTACTGAGCCCTAGAGGAGGGGCTCAAGGAGTGAGAAAGGAAAGAAGGAAAGCCATCCAGAAACAACATAATAAAGCACTAAGCACTCAAAACGAGTGGGGAGCGGCTTCCTCGCTGTGGGGAAACCTTTCCTGACATGCCCTCTCTAAGCAGGACTTTCACTGCTCACAGTCATTACCCTCTCTGGCTCTTCAGGATGATAACATGGAAAAGTTGACTAACTCCTTTCCATTGGAGGCAATAGATACTAATTCACCAACTACTGCTGCCTTAAAGAAACACTTCCCTTCCTGAGGTATCTACTGAGAGTTGAGTGATGGTCTTTTGATCAATTTAGAAGTTTTAAAGGAAAGCCGATAAACCACAGAGCATACTGAAATGTAGACCATGGCAAAATTCAATGCACACTATTTCATTATCTATTACTCTATGAAATAATTTCATATTCAACTGCTTATTTTTTTTCTTTCCTAGATGTTCTCCCAGATTTTTTTTTCTTTGATAACTCATAGAAATAATTCGGTGCATGGAGAATCAAAATCCCCAAATCCACCATGTTCCTTTTAAAAATGAGGTGGATGAAACTGGAGCCTATTACACAGAGTGAAGTAAGCCAGAAAGAAAAACACCAATACAGTATACTAATGCATATATATGGAATTTAGAAAGATGGTAACAATAACCCTGTATGCAAGACAGCAAAAGAGACACAGATGTATAGAACAGTCTTGTGGACTCTGTGGGGAGGGGGGGGATGATTTGGGAGAATGGCATCAAAACATGTATTATATCATATAAGAAACGAATCGCCAGTCCAGGTTCGATGCAGGATACAGGAAGCTTGGGGCTGGTGCACTGGGATGACCCAGAGGGATGGTATGGGGAGGGAGGTGGGAGGGGGGTTCAGGATTGGGAACACGTGTACACCCGTGGCAGATGCATGGGGATGTATGGCAAAACCAATACAATATTGTAAAGTAAAATAAATAAATAAATAAATAAAGACGTGATTAAAAAAATAAAATAAAAATGAAATACTCATAAACTATATGCTATGCCTTCAAAAAGCATTCATTAAGTGCTAGTTATTGGAAGATACTGTTCCAGGTCCTGAGAATAAAAAGATTAATAAAGATATCCATGCCCTAAAGACATTTGCAGTATAGACAGGAAAACATATGCACAAACATTAAATCCAAGAGCTTCTGCACATCAAAGGAAACTATTAGCAAGATGAAAAGGCAGCCTTCAGAATGGGAGAAGATAATAGCAAATGAAGCAACTGACAAACAACTAATCTCGAGAATATACAAGCAACTCCTACAGCTCAACTCCAGAAAAATAAATGACCCAATCAAAAAACGGGCCAAAGAACTAAATAGACATTTCTCCAAAGAAGACATACAGATGGCTAACAAACACATGAAAAGATGCTCAACATCACTCATTATCAGAGAAATGCAAATCAAAACCACTATGAGGTACCATTTCACACCAATCAGAATGGCTGCGATCCAAAAGTCTACAAGTAATAAATGCTGGAGAGGGTGTGGAGAAAAGGGAACCCTCGTACACTGTTGGTGGGAATGCAAACTAGTACAGCCACTATGGAGAACAGTGTGGAGATTCCTTAAAAAACTGGAAATAGAACCGCCTTATGATCCAGCAGTCCCACTGCTGGGCATACACACTGAGGAAACCAGAAGGGAAAGAGACACGTGTACCCCAATGTTCATCGCAGCACTGTTTATAATAGCCAGGACATGGAAGCAACCTAGATGTCCATCAGCAGATGAATGGATAAGAAGCTATGGTACATATACACAATGGAGTACTACTCAGCCATTAAAAAGAATACATTTGAATCAGTTCTAATGAGGTGGATGAAACTGGAGCCTATTATACAGAGTGAAGTAAGCCAGAAAGAAAAACACCAATACAGTATACTAACGCATATATATGGAATTTAGAAAGATGGTAACAATAACCCTGTGTACGAGACAGCAAAAGAGACATTGATGTATAGAACAGTCTTATGGATTCTGTGGGAGAGGGAGACGGTGGGAAGATTTGGGAGAATGGCATTGAAACATGTAAAATATCATGTATGAAACGAGTTGCCAGTCCAGGTTCGATGCACGATACTGGATGCTTCGGGCTAGTGCACTGGGACGACCCAGAGGGATGGTATGGGGAGGGAGGAGGGAGAAGGGTTCAGGATGGGGAACACATGTATATCTGTGGTGGATTCATTTTGATATTTGGCAACACTAACACAATTATGTAAAGTTTAAAAATAAAATAAAATTTAAAAAAAAATGTGTCATAGATGATATGATAGAATATCCCAAAGGAGGGCAATTGATTTGAGTGGGGAATGGGGAAAATCAGGGAAAGCACATAGACAATATAAGGCCAGAGGTTAAATTTGAAGGAATATGAAGGAAGTTCATCTGGCCAGATTTGGGGAGAGGGCTTTTATGAATAGGTATGAGGATGAGTACATGTGAAATGCTGAGAAGGTGACCTGGCTTTCTAGGAGAACAGCAGCCATCTGGGTATGGATAAAGCATCATCTAGAGGCTGACAGGTACAAACCAGTCTAGGCTACACGCAGAAGGCTGAAGTGGATAACATGCTTAAGAAGTTTGAACTGTATTCTCTAAACAGGAAAAGATAATCCAGGGATTAGGCAGAAAATTAACATCTTAAGGTTCTTGTTAAGGAAGGTCCCACTGATGGTCAAAGTGCCTGAGAAAGTGCAAAGCTGAGAATGGGAGGCCCAGTTATGTTCCGAGAACCAATGCTTCGTAGCAGAGATGAAAAAGAATAAGAAGGACTGGTGACTAAATGATTTGAAGAAAAACAGTGGCAGAAGGATATAATTAAACTTCCAGGTATCTGATTCAGATGAATGATACAAGTCATTGATATTTCAAGAGATAAGAATACAGTAATCAGAATAAGTTAGGAGATAAAGAGAATTAGTCTGATTTTGGGTTTGTTAAACAGAGATCTCCAACAGGCATTTCAATGTTGCAACCTCAAGCTACAGCTGAACTTGGCTAAAGATGCAAATTTGAAAGTCATTAGCTAGCACTCTGTGAGTAAAGACGTAGGTACCAATGCAATGAATATGAACTTGCAGAAACTCCAGTAGATGGTGAAGGACAGGGAGGCCTGGTGAGCTGCAGTCCATGAGTCACAAAGAGCTGGACACAACTGGGCAACTGAAGAACAAGAACAACCAGTGAAAGAACCAAAAAAGTGCATAGGACTCCAGGGAATAAAGGCAGGCAGAAGAAGAGAATAACAACTTTAGAGAAATTTAAGAACATTTTTTGGGTGGGTTCAAAACTAAACAATGAGGAAGCTTTAAGAAAAAAATGGCCAACAGATTCAAAGGGCCCTTAGGAGTCAAGTATGGTAAAGATTAAAAATTACCTAAAGGATTTGGCAACTAGGGGATCATGGATGACTATTTTGACAGCAGCTAGTTCATAGTGGCAGAAATAGAACAGCAGAAACCAAATTATCCAGGATTAAATAAGATAGTAAGAAATTTAAAGCTATTAGTATGGACAATTCTTTAGAGAATGGCAATAGGAGGTATAGTGGGTTGAACTGTTCCCCCTGAAAGATACATTCCAAGTCTCAGTCTCTGGTGAGCATGACTATAACCTTGTTTGTAAACAGAGTCTCCGCAGATGTAATTAGTTAAGCTGGTAAATCTCGGCCCTCCCTGGCCAGTCAGTGCATCACTCTGTCTTCCCTCTGTGGGTCACTAAATCTCTCCTTCCTTAAAAAGACAACAATCAGATTGGATTAAGGGCCCCATCCTACTCTAGTATGACCTCATCTTAACCAATTACATCTGCTATGACCGTTTTTTCCAAACAAGGTCACATTCTGAACTACCAGGGGTTATGATTTCAACATATATTTGGCCAGGGGGTGGGGGGACACAATTCAACCTATTACAGTCTCCTAGAGACAAAGTAATCTAGCAAATAGATATAGACAAATATGGAAAATGACATGGATGCATACATAGAAATATAAATACAGACATGGATGTATAAAATGATTGAGGCCCAGGATTTTTTTTCACTAACTCAGGTCACACATCAAGTTAGTATTACCGTCTGCACTAGAACCCAGTTCTGCAGATTTTTAACTGCCTTTTCTGTACTGCCCACACCTCCATACAACTCCTCAAAAGGCTTCACGTGGCTATGTGGATATAACCCAAACTCTTTAATATGGTCTAAGGATCTATATCATCTGGCCACAGCCTCAACTCAAGCTGCTTATCCTATTCTCTATGCTCCAATCACACTAACCTTTTCCTAATTTCATAAATCTGCTGGCTTCCTTTCGCTTCACTCCACACTGCGCAGGCTAATTCCTTTACCTTGAAACTGATACTCATTCTGTGGCCCTGCTCACTCTTCCTTCTTTGCATCTCACCAGAAATTCATTTCCCTGAGAAAAACCAATACTGAGTACCAGATTAAGTTAAATTCTACTTTTGTACTCCTCTGTGGCATCCTTATATTTGAGAAAACTTTCCCCAGTTATTAAGTTTTATATGTTTTATGTATATTTTTCCTAATAGACAATAAGCACTGAAACATGAATCCTCCCCAAATTATGGCAAAGTGCTTGGTGCTAAGCATAGGCATTTTGTTGTTCAGTCGCTGGTGGTGTCTAACTCTGTGACTCCATGGACTGCAATATGCCAGGCTCCTCTGTCCTCCACTATTTCCCAGAGTTTGCTCAAATTCATATCCATTGAGTTGATGACACTATCTAACCATTTCATCCTCTGTTGCCCCTCTCTTCCACCTGCCCTCAATTTTTCCCAGCATCAAGGTCATTCCAGCAAGTCAACCCTTTGCATCTCTTGGCCGAAGTATTGGAGCATCAGCATCAATCCTTCCAATGAATATTCAGAGTTGATTTCCTTTAGGATTGACTGGCTTGATCTC
The DNA here is from genome assembly GCF_019923935.1 of Bubalus bubalis. Lineage (NCBI taxonomy): Eukaryota > Metazoa > Chordata > Mammalia > Artiodactyla > Bovidae > Bubalus > Bubalus bubalis. Next base: position 20,989,984 of record NC_059165.1, on the reverse strand, counting down.
CTTCCAGTCCAAGGGACTCTCAATAAAGTCTCCTCCAGCACTGCAGTTCGAAAGCATCATTTCTTTGGAGCTCATCCTTCTTTATGGTCCAGCTCTCACATACATATATGACTACTGGAAAAGCCATAGCTTTAACTATACAGACCTTTGTCAGCAAAGTGATATCTCTGCTTTTTACTACACTGTCTAGAAGTTCTCAATTCACATACTGCTGAAGTCTATCTTGAGGGATTTTAAGGAAAACCTTACTAGCATGTGAAACGAGCACAACTGTATGGCAGTCTGAACATTCTTTGGTGTTACTCTTCTTTGGAATTGGAATGAAAACTGACCTTTTACATCTCTGGGGGCACTTCTGAGTTTTCCAAAATTGCTGATATATTGAGTGCGGCACTTTAACAGCATCATCTTTAAGGATATTAAGTTGCTCAGCAGAATGTAGTTACTAACAGAAGCAAAACACCCTGCCTTTCCCTATCAGATGGCTGAGAAGGCAATCTGGACATGATGAAACATGTGGATCCTTGCTGTTCCTCCAAATCTCACATTTAAATGGACTACTCTGTCTTTCTGGGACATTCTTAGCCCAGATATATTCACAATTTTACTCTTTAATTTCTTCAAGGATTTTTTCCAATGCCACCTTGATAATGATTTTTTGGGACCTCATGGACTATAGCCCGCCAGGCTCCTCTGTCCATGGAATTCTCCAGCCAAGAATACTGGAGTGGGTAGCCATTCCCTTCTCCAAGGGATCTTCCCAACCCAGGGATTGAACCCAGATCTCTTGCATGGCAGGTGGATTCTTTGCCATCTGACCCACCAGGGAAGCCCTATATATCAACCAGCCTGAATTTAAAACTGTAACCTCATCCTTCTGAGCCTGCACTACTTTCTCTTGTCCATGGTAGTTACACTTTCTAACTACTATATACTTTTTTTTTTTTTTTGCTGTTTATTGCCTGCCTTCCCCTACTAAAAATATAAATTATTTTGGGCAGAGATCCTTATTGTATTCAATAATGTATCCTGACTACCAAGGCAGTACCTAGCATGTAGTAACAGGATTTTCAAAATTAATTATTAAATGAATGTATTCCAGCAATATGAAGAGGTACCACTCAAACTATGTTCTATATAAAATCAGTACATATCCTCCTTTGCTAGCATCAGAAACAGGTATACGGTCTGTATTTTATTTTATGTAATTTCTTTTTTTAGAGGAAAAATAATATTGCTACATTTTGTATGCTTTGTGGTCCACATAAAAATGTCAATTTCAACCCATACCAGCAGAATTAAAGTAAGAGTAATAGCTAACCTCTGTTTTCCAATATTTTTGGCAAAAGAAGAGAAAACTAAGCATGAAATTCAGTAACTGAACTAATCTCTGATCCTTCCTGACAACTTAAATCACTTGACATATTGCAATATTTCTGCAATTTCCAGTGATTTGCTTAAAGCCTACTTCTATCTACTACTCTGCACACAAAGCCGGCTTAGATCTAACCACTTTATGAACATTTCATAAACCTAACAAAACCAAAACCATAACAATAAGCACTGCTTCATGTTTACATTTAGATTTTAAAATGTAGCAAAACTTATGGCAATAAAAAAAAAAAAATCCTGAAGCAATTATAGCTAAAACACTAAGCCCTGTGGTTACCGCCCTTTCCTGCTCTCATGGTCTTTTTTGATCTCAACTGCCTGCAACTGCCCAAGGAAGACAACACCTTAATATGCCAATTAAAGGCACTCCAGCCACCCACCACACCTCTTGCTGGCTCACCATTTCTGCTGCTGCTTCCAACTCTGTCTTCATCTGTTTGGATGAAGAGAACACCACTAACTGGGGGCCTTATAATAACAAGGATTTATTCCTCAAAATTCTAGAGACTGGGAAGTCTAAGTCCAAGGTGCGAGCAGATTCAGTGTCTGATAAGAGCCTATTTCCTAGTTTAGAGGCTGTGGTCTTCTCACTGTTGTCATATGGCAGAAGGAGGGAGAGAGAACTCCCTGGGGTCTCTTCAATAAGAGCACTAATCCCATTCACAAGAGCTCCCCACTCATGACCTAATTACCTCCCAAAGGCCCACCTCCAAATATCATCATGGTGGGGATTAGATATCAACATAATGAATTCTAGGGGGACACATTCACTCTATAACAATCATCATAGACAATCTTTCTTGAACTCAGCCTCATCCAAAGTTATTTTGCTTCTTCTGCCAACACAGCCATTCCCTTTTCACTAATTCTACTCCCCTGACATTACTTTGATGTTCCAGATTCTAAAACATGAACAAATGCTACCACTATTGTCTTGGGCAACCAATTTGATGTCATTTTTGCCAGATGTGTTCTCACTGCTTGTTTCTAGGAGGTAAACAAACAAGAGCTGAGATTTTGCATTACCTGTTAAAAACTTGCTACAATACTTCTGACCTGATCAGAAGATTTAACTGAATAAGCTAAAGTGCTATCCTAGGGACACTGTGTGCTCAACCAGCCCACCAAGTCAATTCCAAGCAGCTCATAAAAGTCCTTGTGAAAGTGAAAATGTGTTTAGTCACTTAGTCCTGTCCAACTCTTTGTGACCCCATGGGCTGTAGCCCACCAGGCTCCTCTGTCCATGGATTCTCCAGGCAAGAATACTGCAGTGGGTTGTCATTTCCTTCTCCAAGGGATCTTCCCAACCCAGGGAATAAACCAGGGTCTCCTGCACTGCAGGCAGACTGCTTACCATCTGAGCCACCATCCTAAGGCTCTTTTCAATATCAAGCAGGTAGGATGAGAACTTCTTCACATCCTAGCTAAAGTCTACAGATCCTACAATGTCTCTGATTTCCTCACACCTTTAACAATTCTAGGTTACCAAATAACTCAAGAAATTAGGCAAAGTCTAAAAAGTATTTATCTTTTGACTATATACCCTTTTCCAGTTGAGTTCAGTTTGCACAGAAATCTGTTTTGGGGCTGAAACACTGCAACTAAATTTCTCATACAAGTATATACAGAGAGTATGTCAAAGTTCTGTTTTGGGCCATGAACACTGTTGCTACTGATTTCTCTACAGTACCCAGTACTTTGGGAATAGTTTAATTTAGTTCATTTTATTTATTTCCATGATAATAGGCTTGTGTGAAGCCCTCAGAAAATCTGTTGTCTTACATCATCAATAGCCCATAGAGTGCTAGATTTTTGTGAGACGCCCTCTAACATTTAGAAGTCTAGACTATGGCCACAAAATCGTTTAGGTTTGTTTAAAACTACCTTGTTCTTGTGAAGAGTAAATTCTCCTCTTTATTTTTTAAGCATTATACTCTAACTGAGCTAAATATCTCATATAAATGAATGTATAATGATACTAAAGCACAGAACTGGAGACCAAGATAGAGATTAGGTTTTTGACACAAGTTAGAAACCCAGCTGTTACAATGGATAATTCATCTAAACTTGAACTAATAACAAAAGTGATTTGACTGTCAATCTCCACGTTCTGGACCACAACTCCAAGCCCTGGATTTGACGTCTTTAGTGTAGCTTCCCTCTTCTCCCTCCCCACAGCCACAGCTTGGATCTGGTCGTCAGTGCTTTTAACCTAGATCACCCACAGCCTCCAGGAGAGTTTCCTGCCAGATATGCAACTGCAGGTGGACAGATGCAAATAGAAAGTGTCAGGACCCCCTCCCCACCTAAAGTCCTCCAGTAGGTCTCCACTGCTTCAGAAGAAGGTACCAACACTTTCACACGACACCAAGTGGGTCTCTGATGATAATGTTGTCGGCAGATTCCGTAACTTCCTCTCCCTCATCTGTATCCTACACTTAAAACCCACTAGTAGCTCATCTGTATCCTACATTTAAAACCCACTAGTAGCTCATCTGTATCCTACACTTAAAACACACTAGTAGCTATTCCCACAATGTCCCATGTCCTGTCATAGTCCTACTTTGAAGGTTTATCACTGTTTTAAAAAGTCAAATTCTTTGGAAAATTAATTATTCTTGAGATGTTTAATAGAATGTGGAATAAAGGATAACTTTCATGATTTCACAATTTTCCTAGGCCAGCACTTCTTCAATGTAAGTATCTTATTATTAAAATTGAAGATGAAGGGGCCAGGTGGGTGGGGAAATGTAGGGAAATGTTGACTGGGATCACCAGGGCAGAGGCTATTGATACAACTACACTGAGCTATAAAATTATTTTTTAAAATCACATCCACTCAATTTTCATTTAGTTTTTCTGAATAATACTCTCAGAAATCATCAAGGTAAAGGACTCAGATTTGCTATGAATGAACTATAGAAAGTCACAGTGTCAAGCTGACCAATCTGCTTTCTGAGCAGACAAGTTTTAAGCATCTGATGGAAACAATATCCACCTCTGCCCCCAGAACAGAACAATATTTGTACATGACTGTTGGTCCTTAAGAAAGTATTCAAAAGAATTTTGAAGATTTTTAACATATTTTACTATTTATATATAGGTAATATGCTTCTAATATTTGATTTTCCATTTATTAATAGATGAAACTCAAAAGTTTGGGTAAATTTTGAATTGCAGAAATCACAAATGTCTAAGTAATAAAACACAGATTTTACTACCTTTAATATTGGGGACGGGATTCCAAATGGACAAAAAGATTATGCATGTGGAAAGGGAGAAAAACAAGGGGAGGGAGAGAAGCTGAGAGAGAGATGAACAGAGAATTAAAAAGAAAGAATCTCTGCCAAAAGAAATTAAAAGTGAACACTTCACAAAGCTTTTAAAATCAGGCCAGTGTTTCAGAATAACAGGTAAAAGAAATCTGTATCTCTTAGGTTAAAAATTATCAAGAAGTTGGATAACCAAAACAAGAAGCTACCCAAGAGAAATCAAGGAGTACTATAATCAAGAAGGATTGTAAAACGCGTATGACACCCCAAAAGTAGCTGTACATATGTGTGTAATTGGCATTTTTTCCAGTTCGACCCACAAGGCCACTATATTTATCACTCAGTAACAGGAAATAGGTCAAATTTACCATGATGAAAAAGAATTTGCTTTAACTAAATATTAACACATACCTTACACCTAATAGCTGAGAAAAGAAGAGAAGCAAAAGGCAAAGGAGAAAAAGAAAGATGCACCCATTTGAATTCAGAGTTCCAAAGAATAGCAAGAAGAGATAAGAAAGCCTTCCTCAGTGATCAATGCAAAGAAATAGAGGAAAACAACAGAATGAGAAAGACTAGAGATCTCCTCAAGAAAATTAGAGATACCAAGGGAATATTTCGTGCAAAGATGGGCACAATTAAGGACAGAAATGGTATGGACTTAACAGAAGCAGAAGACATTAAGAAGAGGTGGCAAGAATACACAGAAGAACTGTACAAAAGAGATCTTCATGACCCAAATAACCATGATGATGTGATCATTCACCTAGAGCAAGAATTCCCAGAGTCTGAAGTCAGGTGGACCTTAGGAAGCATCACTACGAACAAAGCTAGTGGAGGTGATGGAATTCCAGTGGAGCTATTTCAAATCCTGAAAGACGATGCTGTGAAAGTGCTGCACTCAATATGCCAGCAAATTGGGAAAACTCAGCAGTGGCTACAGGACTGGAAAAGGTCAGTTTTCATTCCAATTCTAAAGAAAGACAATGCCAAAGAATGCTCAAACTACCGCACAATTGCACTCATCTCACATGCTAGTAAAGTAACGCTTAAAATTCTCCAAGCCAGGCTTCAACAGTATGTGAACCGTGAACTTCCAAATGTTCAAGATGGATTTACAAAAGGCAGGGGAACCAGAGATCAAATTGCCAACATCTGCTGGATCATTGAAAAAGAAAGAGAATTCCAGAAAAACATCTACTTCTGCTTTACTGACTACAGCAAAGTCTTTGACTCTGTGGATCACAAAAAACTATGGAAAGTTCTTAAAGAGAATGCAATACCAGACCACCTGACCTGCGTCCTGAATATCTGTATGCAGGTCAAGAAGCAACAGTTAGAACTGGATATGGAACAACAGACTGGTTCCAAATAGGAAAAGGAGTAAGTCAAGGCTGTATATTGTCACCCTGCTTATTTAGCTTATAAGCAGAGTACATCATGTGAAATGGCGAGCTGGATGAAGCACATGCTGGAATCAAGATTGCCGAGAGAAATATCAGTAACCTCAGATATGCAGATGATACCACCCTTATGGGAGAAAGTGAAGCAGAACTAAAGAGCCTAAAGAGGAGTGTGAGAAAGTTGGCTTAAAACTCAACATTCAGAAAAGCAAATCATGGCATCTGGTCCCTTCACTTCATGGCAAATAGATGGCAAAATAATGGAAACAGTGAGAGTTTATTTTGGAGGTTCCAAAATCACTGCAGATGGTGACTTCAGTCATGAAATGAAAAGACGCTTGCTCCTTGGGAGAAAAGCTATGACCAACCTAGACAGCATATTAAAAATCAGAGATGTTACTTTGCTAACAAAGGTCTGTCTAGTCAAAGCTATCGTTTTTCCAGTAGCCATGTATGGATGTGAGAGTTGGATTATAAAGAAAGCTGAGCGCCAACGAATTGATTCTTTTGACCTGTGGCGTTGGAGAAGACTCTTGAGAGTCCCTTGGACTACAAAGAGATCAAAACAGTCCATTCTAAAGGAAATCAGTCCTGAATATTCATTGGAAGGACTGAAGCTGAAACTCCAATACTTTGGCCACCTGATGTGAAGAACCGACTCATAGGAAAAGACACTGATGCTGGAAAAGATTGAAGGCAGGAGAAGAAGGGAACAACAGAGGATGAGATGATTGGATGGAATCACCGACTTGATGGACATGAGTTTGAGTAAGCTGGGGGAGTTGGTGATGGACAAGGAAGCCTGGTGCGCTGCAGTCCATGGGGTCGCAAAGAGTCAGATACAACTGAGCAACTGAACTGAATGAACGCATACTAGATTTTGACATCTCTCTCATAGTTGATATTTAGCAAATATTTTAACTATTGATTTCAATAGATCTTAGAATTGGGTTTGTTAAAAGAGGCAACAAATCTGAAAGAATCCTCCAGGTAAAACTTATGCAGCCAGCATGTAACTTTCTGAGTTTGAGAAATTTAACTGAGTTTGAAGCCTGGTAATTCATTTTGGGTATCATGCTGTCTGTGTATCTTCTGTGAATTTTCAAAATTAGGTGAAGATCTTTTCCTGCTCAAAAATATACACCCTTGTTAGAGATCTTCAGGCTGAAACCAAATTCCTTACATTAGATATAATGCAAAATTTTTACATATCAGACAATATATGTCAAGAACACAAGTTTGATGTTCATGACTGTGACTTTTCTTAACAAGATATATATGTACACATATATACATGTATCGAGATGTACTTTGCAAATATTAAGCAAATTAAGCATCTTCATAATTTTTTATTGTTTTTGTCTTAGTTCTCACAGCATCATTACATACAATTCTAAATTTAATGCACAGGTTAAAAGCTTTATTTTCAAAGACATACCAATAAGTATGTCTGTGTCTTAGAGGATTTTCATTTTTAAGACCATTTTCATTCACTGAAAATAAGTCTACTCAGAAGTATACTATGGATTTTATAACAAATATTTAAAATATACTTCTCCCAGGACATTCCTTTTGACTAAGGCATAATCTTCAGGAATTTGTGGAAATAGATATTAACATCAAAAAAGAAAAATGGCTGTGCATTATATCATACAGATCATCATAGCAATCTAGCTCTAACTGGCTTTCTCTTTTATTCCTCTTTCTCCATTACACAAATTAAGTAATTCTATCTGTACAAGGTTAAGCAAAATCTCTGGGCTTGGGAATTAAGTCTCCAAAAGCTAGTATTACAGAGACCAACTAAGTAAATTGTTTCTCTGTGGCTAGTGGGACTTTATTTTGGCAAGCCTCCAAATCAGAACTGACTTAGATAAGTATAGGGAAGATCACTTAATGGCATAGAAAAAATAAGGTCTTTCTTACCAAAGAGAAATCTATGTATACATCTTATCTACTTTATTTAGGAAAGCAGAACCACAACTTAGGACACTTATAAGGTTGGATTTTCATCCTGTACCAGCTTTAATAATTGTATATACATATGTGAGCATTTTTTTTGCTATATGTTACATGTATATACATGTATTTTATGCATTTATGTGAGTTATATGCATCATTATAAATATACCTGTGGTATGATTAAACATAAATAAATATACTTATGGATATAGATTCCATTATAAAGCATACCTAGAAGCCATCAAACTTTTTACAGCATATTCCACATTAACTCTTATATGACACTGACAACGTGTTATAATTACCAAATCATGTGTTCTAGAACTCTGCGTTATCTTCTGATGCCCATCAGCAGATATACAGGGTTAAGTTTTTTTAATTACAAATTTTAAAAGCATTGCTATATTCCTATTCAAAAATACAAATTAATTATAGATCCAAATAAAGAGTGAAATTATGAAGTAAAAACCCTGGACAAATTCAGACATGAATTTATGAGGAGAAGAAGACACGGAATTCTGTCATTGGTGTTAAACCCTCAAACTCTACTCCCTGGGCTTTCCCAGTGTTCATAAATGAGCATATTATCCACTAGAGTTGTTTCCTCCCAGAGTCTTTTCAGAAATTTGCCATATATTAATTTTCACAGCAATCATAAAACATAAAATTATTCCATCTTAAAGAGAAATAAAACAAGGTTATGTTAGGTTAAATAAGTTGCTTAAAGTCACAGAATCAAGATTAGAATCTATGGGTCCTGCTACAAGACTGCTGTTTATGTGGATACACCAAGAATAAATATTTCCAACAGTGTGTGGATTCTTCAGCAAAAAAAAAACTCTTTTGGATTCTTTTTTTTTTTTTTTTTGGATCTGGATAAAGTCTGTATTGAACTTGTTACAATAATGTTTTTTGGCTATGAGCCATGTAGGATCTTAGCTTCCTGACCAGGAATCGAACCCTCATCCCCTGCATTGGAAGGCAAAGTCTTCACCACTGGACTCTCAGCAAAATTTTTGCCCTCTCAAACAGAATACAAATAGCAAGTGAACTGGGTAACTGATTGTAAAGTTGTGTAAAATAGAAGAGGTAGATAAAAGAACAGAATGAGACACTTATGTCCTGACACTCTAGGTACAAGTCCTGGAGGAAGCAGAAATGTTAGAAACTTTGGGGGAATGTTGCAAACAAAAAGACTTTGCCCCAGTTCTCATTTGGGAATCTAGGAAGAGATAGCTTTGCGGCAAATTCCACTTCCACCATCGACTTCAGTTCAGTTCAGTTGCTCAGTCGTGTCTCTTTGCCATCCCATGAATCGCAGCATGCCAGGCCTCCCTGTCCATCACCAACTCCCAGAGTTCACTCAGACTCACGTCCATCGAGTCAGTGATGCCATCCAGCCATCTCATCCTCTGTCGTCCCCCTCTCCTCCTGCCCCCAATCCCTCCCAGCATCAGAGTCTTTTCCAATGAGTCAACTCTTCGCATGAGGTGGCCAAGGTACTGGAGTTTCAGCTTCAGCATCAGTCCTTCCAAAGAAATGCCAGGGCTGATCTCCTTTAGAATGGACTGGTTGGATCTCCTTGCAGTCCCAGGGACTCTCAAGAGTCTTCTCCAACACCACAGTTCAAAAGCATCAATTCTCCGGCGCTCAACTTTCTTCACAGTCCAACTCTCACATCCATACATGACCACTGGAAAAACCATAGCCTTAACTAGGCAGACCTTTGTTGGCAAAGTAATGTCTCTGGCTTTTCAATATGCTATCTAGGTTGGTCATAACTTTTCTTCCAAGGGGTAAGCATCTTTTAATTTCATGGCTGTAGTCACCATCTGCAGTGATTTTGGAGCCCCAAAAAATAAAGTCTGACACTTAGCAAAGCAGAATAATGTCAATAGACAGAGAAATACGCCGAGTTAGTACTTTTAAGCTGTCCTCCTCTCTAATTGTAGTACAGAAAAGACTTGAGAGTTCCCTTGTGCTCTGAGAGAGAAATAAGGTAGCAAAGATTTGTTGGGAGACAAGCTGACAGCATGGGAAAGGCAGACAGCAAAAAGGAGTACCAGCCTCACCCTAGGCGTTCTCCAGAGTCAGTAGGAGCAGAGATGGAACCCATGAGAAATGGGGATGGGCTCCTTAAAAGCATGAAAACTAGATTATGAAAAAAAGAAACAGGAGGTACATGAGTTATGAACTATAGCAGCAGGAGAACAGGACACCTAGTACATTAACACTATCAACCAACCACACCTCAGTAGAGACAGCCAGCCCTCACCCAGGGCAACACAGCTCCCTGCAGCCAAGGCCAGCACAAGATCAAGGGCCCCCTCTTGGACTCAGAGCCCTGAGATCATCAACATTTCTCCTAAAGCCAAGAACTACTTTGGGGAAAAGGGAGAAAAGGAAGAGGTCTGTGGATTAAATAAAAGATCAATTAAACTGGAAGAGTCTGAAGAACTAGAAACCCTCCAAATTTAAAGGTATTTATTACTGTTGTTCAGTCACTAAGTCATGTCTGACTCTCTGAAACTCCACGGACTGTAGCATGCCAGGCTTCTCTGCCCTCCACTATCTCCTGGACTTTGCTCAAGCTCATGTCCATTGAGTCAGTGATGCTATCTGACCTCATCCTCTGTCGTCCCCTTCTCCTTTTGCCTTCAATCTTTCCCAGCAACAGGGTCTTTTCCAATGAATCAGCTCTTCTTATTAGATGGCCAAAGTACTGGAGCTTCAGCAGCAGTCCTTCCAATGAATACTCAGGACTCATTTCCTTTAGGATTGACTGGTTTGATCTCCTTGCTGTCCAAGGGGCTCTCAAGAGTCTTCTTCAGCACCACAATTTGAAAGCATCAATTTCTCAGCCTTCAGCCTTCTCTATGGTCCAACTCTAACATCCATGCATGACTACTGGAAAAATCGTAACTTTGACTAGATGGACCTTTGTCAGCAAAGTGATGTGTGTGCTTTTTAATATACTGTCTAGGTTTGTCATAGCTTTCCTTTTCATTTCATGGCTACAGTCACCATCCACAATGATTTTGGAGCCCAAGAAAAGAAAATGGTCACTGCTTCCACTTTTTCCCCTTCTATTTGCCATGAAGTGATGGGATCAGATACCATGATCTTAGTTTTTTGAATGTTGAGTTTTAAGCCAGCTTTTGCACTCTCTTCTTTCACCCTCATCAAGAGGCTATTAAGTTCCTCTTCACTTTCTGCCATTAGAGTGGTATCAGCCTCATATCTGAGTCTAACTGATATTATAGATGAATTGTTTTTTGTTGTTGTTGTTGTTTTTCCCCCTCTCTACTACACAGCACAGTTGGGATCAAATGGGGAAATATCAATGAGCAAGGATTAAATGAGTTGTAGAATAAAGAAGTAATTATTTCTTTGGACATTTTATAAAGTATGAATACATTTTTAAACCACTGCAGAATCAACACACATTCAAAAAATGAGAATTACATAAATAACCATCTTCCTTTTAAAATGTTTCCTCCTTAATCACTCTAATATTTGTCTTTTCTGTTCTCCTCCCCTCTTGGTTTATTTTCCTCTGAAATAAGATAATGTGGAAACCAAAAAAAATAGAATGGCCCCTAAAACTACAGGAGTATTTGTTCTAGCCTGCTGTTAACTCATTTGGGTACCAAAGCAAAGAAATTACATCTTTCTGCATCTTACTAAACTCTATAAAATGGAGATAACATAAACTCACTTCAGAGAGAGCTTCACAAGCTTTAAAAGCTGCCTGTGAAACACTTTGCAAATCTTATACAATATAAATAATTCTATATTTTTTCAACTGTTCCCAAAAGGGAATCAGGGCCTTGTCCTACCCTCCAGAGGTCAAGATAGAGTTAGGAGAAGAACTCCCTCCAGCTCTGCTACATTTCCTAATATCTGTTGGCCAAACCAGATGTTGGCAGGTATAAAATTTGAGACAGCTGGTTATCCAACCCCTTAGGGCCAAATGCTCCCCCAAAAATCACTTTTTTTGCAGCACACATCCTGATTTCAGAATCTCTGAGCTAATTATCAGGGTTGTGATTCTCAACCTAATCATTTCTACTATGCCTCCAGAGTAAGAGAGATTCTCAAAATTAACACTTAGTATGCGGAACGGTACACAGACAATATGCAGATGGCCCACACTGGTTTAAATCATTAAGGCAGTTTCCATTTCTGTTTATGCTCCTCATAGGTTTTTAAAATCATCAAAAACTATACACTGAGCTCTTACGGCATACAACAGACTGCAGAGAGACAGCAAGATGTAACCGATTTCCTATACCTTGAATTCAGGATTTGTAAAAATTATAATGCAAAGAAGCCTCTATGCACCTGATACTGCACAGCAAAAAACACACAAACTCACAGGCTTAAGTCAGTGAATTTGGTCAAAGGGTGATTGGTGATGAGAATTACACTGTCTTATCATTCTTTTCCTGGTCTGTCCAGAAAAACAGACTGTAGTCAGGGTTCAAACTGTTCAGGAAAGAATGAAAGAGATGTCGTTTTGACAGAGAAGAGGATGGAATTATTAGGTTGGTGCAGAAGTAACTGCCGTTTTGCATTGTTGAACTTTGCTGTTTGATATTGGAATACATTCTTAAATGTGCTTATGTTATACATCATTTTAATGTGCATTTCTTGCTTTATTTTTTTGCTAATATTACTTGTTGTTTATATTTATTTCAGACTAGGCAAATGATGTTATACAAAAAGCAATTTTGAGCAATATTTTTAATTTGAGCTCAAAATGGGTCATAAAGTAGCAGAGACAACTCTCAACATCAACTACATATTTGAACCAGGAACTCCTAGTGAACACACAGTGCAGCGGTGGTTCAAGAAGTTTTGCAAAGGAGATGAGAGCCTGGAAGATGAGGAGTGTAGTGACCAGCCATCAGAAGGTTACAATGACCAATTGAGAGCCATCATCGAAGTTTATCATCCTACAACTGCATGAGAAGTTGCCAAAGAACTCAACGTCGAACAGTCTATGGTCGTTAAGCACTTGAAGCAAATTGGAAAGGTGAAAAAGTTCGATAAGTGGATGCCTCATGAGCTGACCACAAATCAAAAAAAAATCAGTGTTCTGAATTGTCGTCATCTCTTATTCTACCTAACAACAAAAATTCTCAATTGGATTGTGACGTGCATTAAAAAGTGGATTGTGTATGACAAGCAACAATGATGAGCTCTGTGGCTGGACTGAGAAGAAGCTCCAAAATACTTCCCAAAGCCAAACATGCAGCAAAAAAGGGTCATGGTCACTATTTGGTGGTCTGCTGCCAGTCTGATCCACTCACAGCTTTCTGAATTCCAGCGAAACCATGACATCTGAGAAGTATGCTCAGCAAATCAATGAGACACACTGAAAACTGCAATGCCCGCAGCCAACACCAGCCAACATAATGGGCCCAAGCCCTCTCCATGACAACACCCGACTGCATGCTGCACAACCAACATTTCAAAAGTTGAACGAATTGGGCTACAAAATTTTGACTCGTTCACCATATTCACCTGACCTCTTACCAACAGAATAACACTTCAAGTGTCTCCACAAATTTTGCAGGGAAAGCAAATCTACAAACAGCAAGAGGCAGAAAATGCTTTCAAGAGTTTGTTGAATCCTAAAGCATGGATTTTTACGCTACAGGAATAAACCAACTTATTTTTTGTTAGCATGTGTTGACTGTAATGGTTCCTATTTTAATTAATAAAGATGTGTTTGAGCCTAGTTATAATTATTTAAAATTCACAGTCCAAACTGCACTTATTTTTATACTAACCTAATATAACAAACTGTGGTGTTGGAGAAGACTCTTGCGAGTCCCTTGGACTGCAAGGAGATCCAACCAGTCCATCCTAAAGGAGATCAGTCCTGGGTGTTCATTGAAAGGACTGATGTTGAAGCTGAAACTCCAGTACTTTGGCCACCTGATGTGAAGAGCTGACTCATTGGAAAAGACTCTGATGCTGGGAGGGATTGAGGGCAGGAGGAGAAGGGGACAACAGAGGATGAGATGGTTGGATGGTATCACCAACTCGATGGACATGGGTTTGGGTGGACTCCGGGAGTTGGTGATGGACAGGGAGGTCTGGCGTGCTGCAGTTCATGGGGTCGCAAAGAGTCAGATACGACTGAGCAACTGAACTGAACTGAACTGAATTTAATAATCACAGAAAACAGTGACTGCAGAAGTACAGAGGAAAGAAACAGAAAAATGATTCTTCTGACAATTGTTTAAATTTTGCTTAGTGCTAAGAAGATATACAATCAATGGGCAATCTATTATATATCCACATCATCCCATATACTGGGACACAGAGCGGAATAGTGCTTAAGGGTGGGATGAGATTCAGTTCAGTTGCTCAGTTGTGTCCGACTCTTGCCACCTCATGCGAAGAGTTGACTCATTGGAAAAGATTCTGAAGATGGGAGGGATTGGGGGCAGGAGGAAAAGGGGACGACAGAGGATGAGATGCCTGGATGGCATCACGGACTTGATGGACGTGAGTTGGGATGAACTCTGGGAGTTGGTGATGGACAGGGAGGCCTTGCATGCTGCAATTCATGGGATGAGATTATCGGGGGTCAAAACCTGGCTTCTCCACAGGCCAGCCTCATAAACTTTGGCAGGATATTTATTCTTAGTTCCCTCCTATGTAAAACTGGAATGATAGTAATACATACTTCATGGGATTGGCATAAGAATTAAGTAATAACACACGAACTTTTTAATACAATGCCTGCCACAAGCATCTAATAAAACTTAATAGTTGATACTGCTGTTATTATTTAAAAATGGATTTCTGGGATTGATCTGTGAAAAATATAAATTACAACCCTAACTCCAAATTTAATTATTACTTAATACCTGATGCTGGTAGTTTATTCATAAAAAGTAGAAAAAGGTTGCTTGTTCACCCATTAAATGTATGTTTCATTTATAAAATAAGCATATTAATATTTTCAGACAAGATTCTTTGAGGATTAAGTATTATTACGCAGGCAAAATGCTTAAGGTAGTTCCTAGCACATAAGTGCTCAAACTGTGAGTTGTTCTTATCATCACCATCATCTCAGTTATTTAACATTATCATCATCAATTAGGCAAAGAAAAATTGGGACTCTGATAAAGAACATGATATTGAGGAAAGAAATGAAAGGAAAATGTCTAGAGGATATATTTTCCTCTGCTTTCATTGCAAACTGAGAAGGCGTGGAATAGATTCTTGCCATGATACAGATCAAGAAGGTTGAGTAACTGATGGAGCTGAGGCAAACAGGAGACTGGTTCTTAATTTTGAAAGGAATTATTAGTATGTTTTTACTATATAGGCCAAACATTGTGCTATGTGTTTTGCAAACATTAGCTCCTGTCACATTTACAACCACTTTGTAAAATACAAACTATCCTTGTCACCCCGTATTATCAACACAAGTGTCAGCTAGACAGGTGGGAACACCTTGATAGGAGTCTCAAGGCTAGTAAGCAGTGGACAGAGTCAGGGCCTGAATGTAGATCTACCTAGTTCTAGTTCAGCCTCTTACCTGTAGTGTGTCATTGGGAACTTTGAAGAAGGGTCTTCAGAGAAACAAAAGGAGGCAAAAGGAAAGAGTTATCTGTGAGAGAGTGTCTCTAACTTGAAAGCCAGAACTATCCGAGCATTCTCCCATTACAGAGAGCAGTCTCTCATTACCCATTCCTCTGGAAATATACATGGCATGTTTCCTTACTATACTATGCATCACTTTAGAATGATTTCCTGGGAAGTTCAATGTTGAAAATTATTCTACTCATGCTGGGAATCTACTGTAATATTTCAGAGTCAATCTAAACAATTCCCAGATAAAAAGAGAACTTGGGTCAACTTTGAAAAGTTAAGCTAGTCACCAAAACAAATAAGTTAATAAGATAGAAAAGAAATATATATATACATACCTATATATGTATATGAATAAATTGAGACAGAAAAACTTAAAAGAGACTTCAACTAATTATAATCTCAAAATACTTTCTCATCTTCCACAGACACTTCCTATTACTTTAACAGTAAAAGTTGAAGGCCAAATATACCCACATCTGGGAAAACCATGGCATCTGAATGCTAAACAGGAAGATATGATGCTGTCAAGAGGACCCACAATTAGTGAAATAATAAACAATGTGAATATCTATTTTTGAATATTATTAAATAAACTATAACTTTCAAATAAATTGACTTCCTCATCTTAAAAATTCCTAACAATACAATATTGTAAAGTAATTAGCCTCCAATTAAAATAAATAAATTTATATTTTAAAAAATTCCTAACAATGTAGATATAAAAGTATGAATCGTGTATTAAAGTTTTTATTTTTCCAACTTTAGTTCAATTCCTTTTTTAAAGTCCCAAAATGGGGAGAAGCAACATTGAAAATTATTTTGCTAAGTACCAATAACTTTAGAACACATATTAAAAATTCCAGTTAAATTAAAAGTTGAGTCAGGTAGAACACACAATTACACCTCTCCACTGTCCTCATTAAATTTCAGTTCAACAGGGAATGCTGTCATTTCTTCCACAGACTTTCCTATTATACTTTTATTTTAGGCCAATACCACTGATACTCTGCAGCAAGTATTTGCAGATCTTAAGCAAATAGCATTATATTACCAAGAAGCAGAATGAGCAATTGTTTCTAATTTTTCTCTACAACTTTGCTTTGGTGTGAATGGTCATAGATTGTTTCAAAACAGACCCCAGATGACTACTTGGCAAAAATCAACAGGCAAAAGTGAGGTCTAGTTTCCTTTTCGGGCATCTCTGCAGTAAATTGTCTTCCTTATAACAGCTTCAGCTATCTAATTTTTTCAAATCTTTCTGGAATAACAAGTAGCAAATTAGTAGATCTGTCACATGAATGCTATTTGCAATTTACTTATAGTACACTCTTACTTCACATTCAAGTTTTGTCTTGATGTAATTGACTTAACAAGCAAGTATTTATCACACTTACTGCTGGAAAACATTAATTACCTTTGATCCTGCTGAACTTCATACCCACTTATTTTAAGAAAATTTGACCAGGTTAAAAAGTTACTTAGATAATTACAACTCAATTTCCCAGCATAGAATGTTGCATTCTTAGGAGTCTCAAAAAATTATTTAAGTTGATTCAAAAAATTGAGGCAAAACATACCCATTATTTAATAGTAAATTACAATATTCCAGAAGAAACTGGACTGCATAATAAAAGTAAATTCAGTAATTATTCCTTTTCAAAGTTGATGAGGCTAAAAAATTTCAGAGTACAATATCATATGTCTCAGTTAATGTGGGCTTCCCTGGTAGCTCAGCTGGTAAGGAATCCACCTCCAATGCAGGAGACCCCAGTTCAATTCCTGGGTTGGGAAGATCCGCTGGAGAAAGGATAGGCTACCCGCTCCAGTATTCTTGGGCTTCCCTTGTGGCTCTGTTGGTAAAGAATCCGCCTGCAATGCAAGGAGACCCAGGTTCGATCCCTGGGTTGGGAAAATCCCCTGGAGAAGGGAAAGCTACCCACTCCAGTATTCTGGCCTTGAGAAAGCCATGGACTATATAATCTATGGGGTCGCAAAGAGTCAGACAGGACTGAGCTCTTTCACTTCAGTTAATGTGGCTAAAGGTCCTGACAGGGTAGTATACTACATCGCTCTTTATTTTGTAAAAAAAAATGATAACGAAGACCATGTAATCTTTAATTTGGGGGAGAATCTAAATTTTCTATCTCATCTTAAGACATTGCTAATGAAGAAAACTTAAAAGTTGTTTCAGGTGTCAGAAGTGTTCTGAACACAAATCAAGCAATGACTAGCACTTAATTACTTCATGTTAAAATTATCAGGATGTCTAAAATCTATTCTATGCATAAATGCTTGGATATTCAATTGAAACTAAAATCATTTAACTTATGTAAAATTAATTACATGCACTCAATTTAAAAAAATAAAGAGAATAGGTAATTTTCCTCGCTTTTTCACTCAGTGAGGATATGGGGTAAACTAGGGTGGAGAAATGGGACACATGGCTACATGTCCCCTCAGTCATCACAGTTCATGTTATGTCTCTCATAATCTGAGCATCCCATCATGCTGTGTATGATTCAGAGGTTAGCAATATGTGTCTTCCTGTTAGTGAGTCCTGTAAACAAAAATTAGTCTTCTGTTCTCAGCCAAGGAATGAGCAATTTTTCCCAATACTGTCATGAAAATGTGGATATTTTGGACTCAGTGAAACCATAAATTATGTCTGTCTCCCGTGTAACAACTTCTTAATGGAATGTTAGTGTTACACAGACTGCAATTTTTGCCCCACATGTTCATTTAAGAAACTGACCTACCATAAAAGAAGCTACTGTCCTTAAACTTACTGCAGCCACCTATTATCACATGGATACTCATAATCTCTCAGTAGTGGCAAGAAACATTTTACCTCAGTACAAAGTAGATTACATTTGCATATGTATATCTCACAAATCCACAATGCATTGCATACTCATAATGCAACTTGATGTGAATATGTAAATACCAAGATATATAAGTATTTCAATATTAGAAAAGATTTCACATAGAAGTAGAGGATATCCATAATGCAACTTACTATCTGCCTAATACTACACCACAATCCAAAAAGTTCGTGCTACCTGTCAGTTGGAAATGCCCAAGAAATAAGCCTTTCCCCACCACACTGAAGAAGCCTGAGCAGGTCTAGCCTGAGTAGCCTGGTCTCTGTCAAGAGATTTCCACAGCACAAGACAGAATTCAATCAGAATTCTTCCTGGAAAAGCCCAGTTTGCCTCTAGGCCATCTTAATTCAGATGAAACTGAACTATGATTTAAAAAGAAAACCACAAATATTTATAGAGTTCCCTACTGTTATGGAGCTGTCCTGATTGCTACAGGGAATAGAAGATATTTTTACAAGTGCTCTATATTTTTTAAAAGAAATTCATGTTCACACAAAAATTTACAAGTAAATTATAGGAAAGTTAGAAAGCCATTGCAATAGGGAAAAGTGATGAAGGCCCAGCGTAGGATAGTAAAATAGGAATGGTGACTGGCGCTTTTAAAGACACCTAAGAACCAGATTAGTCTTAGTAAATAAATGCATTTAGAGTATGAGAGAGGAGTTAAGTGAGTCAAAGTTGTCTCATTTTTAATTTGGAGTAGATGCGATAACATTAACCAAGATAGAAAATACAGGAATACAAAAAGGTTTTTGGTCAGGAGATAACACATTTTTTTACTTTGCTGCTTTGATTTTTAAGATGGGATTTGAGGGACTATATTTTCTTTTTTTAACATTTTATTAATTTTTTTGGCAGGGAGAGCTTCCCTGGTGGCTCAGCTGGTAAAGAATCTGCCTGCAATGTGGGAGACCTAGGTTTGATCCCTGGGTTGGGAAGATCCCCTGGAGAAGAGAACAGATATTCACTCCAGTATTCTGGTCTGGAGAATTCCATGGACAGAGGATCCTGGGGGCCTATAATCCATGGGGTCACAAAGAGTCAGACACAACTGAGCAATTTTCACTTTCACTAAAATGTTTTTTAAATTTTTATACAACTTTTAAAGGTTATTCCATTTACACTTATTATAAAATACTGGCTCTATTCCCCATTACATACAATACATCCTTGAGCCTATTTTACATCCAATTCTTCATGCTTCCCACCCCCTCACCCTTATCCTGCCCATCTCCCCTCTGATAACCACTGGTTTGTTCTCTATATCTGGGGGTCTCCTTCTTTTTTGTTGCCTTCACTAGTTCATTGTTCTTCTTAAATTCCTCATGTAAACAGTATTATACAGTATTTGTCTTTTTCTGACTTAATCTAACTTAGCCTAATGCCCTGCAAGTCCATCCATGTTGCTGCAAGTGGCAAAATCTAAGTTCTTTTTTATGGCTGAGACTTCACTTTCACTTTCCACTTTCATGCATTGGAGAAGGAAATGGCAACCCACTCCAGTGTTCTTGCCTGGAGAATCCCAGGGATGCGGGAGCCTAGTGGGCTGCTGTCTATGGGGTTGCACAGAGTCAGACACGACTGAAGTGACTTAGCATAGCATAGCATAGCAATACAGTTTATTTTTTGGGATCCAAAATCACAGCAGATGATGATTGCAGCCGTGAAATTAAAAGACACTTACTCCTTGGAAGGAAAGTTATGATCCAGCTAAATATTATATTAAAAAGCAGAGACATTAGTTTGCCAACAAAGGTCTGTCTAGTCAAGGCTATGGTTTTTTTTTGTTTTTTTTTTTTTAAGGCTATGGTTTTTCCATTGGTCATGTATGGATGTGACAGTTGGACTGTGAAGAAAGCTGAGCACTGAAGAATTGATGCTTTTGAACTGTGGTGTTGGCAAAGACTCTTGAGAGTCCCTTGGACTGCAAGGAGATCCAACCAGTCCATTCTAAAGAAGATCAGTCCTGGGTGTTCTTTGGAAGGAATGATGCTAAAGCTGAAACTCCAGTACTTTGGCCACCTCATGCGAAGAGCTGACTCATTGGAAAAGACTCTGATGCTGGGAGGGATTGGGGGCAGGAGGAGAAGGGGATGACAGAGGATGAGATGGCTGGATGGCATCACCGACTAGATGGATGAGAGTCTGAGTGAACTCCGGGAGTTGGTGATGGACAGGGAGGCCTGGCATGCTGTGATTCATGAGGTCACTAAGAGTCAGACACGACTGAGCGACTGAACTGAACTAAACTAATATGGTTCGTGACATTGTACAGGAGACAGGGATCAAGACCATCCCCATGGAAAAGAAAGGCAAAAAAGCAAAATGGCTGTCTGAGGAGGCCTTACAAATAGCTATGAAAAGAAGAGAAGTGAAAAGCAAAGGAGAAAAGGAAAGATATAAGCATCTGAATCCAGAGTTCCAAAGAATAGCAAGGAGAGATAAGAAAGCCTCCCTCAGCAATCAATGCAAAAAAATAGAGGAAAACAACAGAATGGGAAAGACTAGAGATCTCTTCAAGAAAAATAGAGATACCAAGGGAACATTTCATGCAAAGATGGGCTCGATAAAGGACAGAAATGGTATGGACCTAACAGAAGCACAAGATATTAAGGAGACGTGGCAAGAATACACAGAAGAACTGTACAAGAACGAGCTTCACAACCCAGATAATCACAATGGTGTGATCACTCACCTGGAGCCAGACATCCTGAAATGTGACATCAAGTGGGCCTTAGGAAGCATCACTACGAACAAAGCTAGTGGAGGTCATGGAATTCCAGTTGAGCTATTTCAAATCCTGAAAGATCATGCTGTGAAGGTGCTGCACTCAATATGCCAGCAAATTTGGAAAACTCAGCAGTGGCCACAGGACTGGAAAAGGTCAGTTTTCATTCCAATCCCAAAGAAAGCCAATGCCAAAGAATCCTCAAACTACCGTACAGTTGCACTCATCTCACATGCTAGTAAAGTAATGCTCAAAATCCTCCAAGCCAGGCTTCAGCAATACGTGAACTGTGAAATTCCAGATGTTCAAGCTGGTTTTAGAAAAGGCAGAGGAACCAGAGATCAAATTGCCAACATCCGCTGGATCATGGAAAAAGCAAGAGAGTTCCAGAAAAACATCTATTTCTGCTTGAGTGACTATGCCAAAGTCTTTGACTGTGTGGATCACAATAAACTGTGGAAAATTCTGAAAGAGATGGGAATACCAGACCACCTGACCTGCCTCTTGAGAAACCTATATGCAGGTCAGGAAGCAACAGTTCGAACTGGACATGGAACAGCAGACTGGTTCCAAATAGGAAAAGGAGTACATCAAGGCTGTGTATTGTCACCCTGCTTATTTAACTTATATGTAGGGTACATCATGAGAAACTCTGAGCTGGAAGAAGCACAATCTGGAATCAAGATTTCCGGGAGAAATATCAATAACCTCAGATATACAGATGACACCACCCTTATGGCAGAAAGTGAAGAGGAACTAAAAAGCCTGTTGATGAAAGTGAAAAAGGAGAGTGAAAAAGTTAGCTTAAAGCTCAACATTAGGAAAACTAAAATCGTGGCATCTGGTCGACAGAACTGAACTGAATATTCTACTGTGTATACATACCACACCTTTATTCATCTATTGATGGAAACTTTGGTTGCTACCATATCTTAGTAATTGTAAATAATGACACTATGAACACTGGGCTGCATGCATCTTTTCAAACTAGTGGTTTTGGATTTTTTGGATATATATCCACAAATGTAATCACTGGGTCATAGAAGGAGATGACAGAGGATGAGATGGTTGGATGGCATCACCAACAATGGACATGAGTTTGAGCAAACTCTGGGAGATGGTGAAGGACAGGGAAGCCTGGCATGCTGCAATCCATGGGGTCGCAAAGAGTTGGACATGACTGAGCAACTGAACAATAACAAATGTAGTTCTATTTTTAGAAATATGATATCTCAGAGGAAGTTGTGAATCATCTATCTACAGTGATGTAGTAGGTTCTGCTGCTGCTGCTGCAAATTCACTTCAGTCGTGTCCAACTCTGTGTGACCCCATAGATGGTAGCCCACCAGGCTCCCCCATCCCTGGGATTCTCCAGGCAAGAACACTGGAGTGGGTTGCCATTTCCTTCTCCAATGCATGAAAGTGAAAAGTGAAAGTGAAGTCACTCAGTCATGTCTGACCCTCAGCGACCCCATGGACTGCAGCCTACCAGGCTCCTCCGTCCATGGGATTTTCCAGGCAAGAGTACTGGAGTGGGATACTGATCTATAAATCATTGTCATATAGATGATTATTCAATCCATGGTTACAAATAAAATATCCAGTGAGAATACGGATAGCATATAGAGAGTAGTGTCTGTATTTAGGAGCTTACTGCAAGAATAAGAACAGTGAAATAGAGAAAAGAAACACTTACAATATAGGAAACTTTTAGGTCTAAAGAAAAGGGTAATGTTAAGTAAGAAGATTTGGTCATTTCTGTCTGCTATTATGCGGAGGTGAAAAAAAAATATGAGAAAACACTGCCACCTGTTTTTGCAATTAGGTCCTTTATACCTTTGAGACGTTAAGAAAAAAGCAGGAGGGGAAAAATTCACATGTTATGCTAACAAGAAGCAACTGAGGGTTAGAAATGGCGTTAGAGCTATAGACCTAAAATCCAAACAAGAAAGGAGAAAAATCAGATGGTCACTACAAGTTAAGGATGTATTTTTTAAGGTAGAGAAGAACCTTCCAATAAGGGATGATCAAGAATCACACAGTATCTCTTAAGATCACTCTAAACCATACATTTCTTCAACCTCTAGCCCTCCTTCCAAACTCTCTCTCACATACACTCTCCTTTCCCACCAGAACCACACTTTTCTCGTAAGAGCAAGACTAAGTTACCACATTAAGTGGATACTGACACACCTGTCACAGGACGTCAAGATGACTCAACTGTTATCCAGGCTTCCTTAGGATTCATTTTCATGAATATATGCAAAGAGCTGTCCTTATTAATCTACAAGCAGGAAGCACGTGCTAGGATGCAAGTTCTCCTTGGTTTAGCAGAAAACACAAACCCCGGTTCTAGCATGAAAGCTAGCTCCAGCTCAGAATCCTGCTGGAGATAGATGATGCTAAATTGAATATCCAGACCATAAAATTTCTGAGCATGAATATTAGTGGCAGAAATTAGTAAGTAGGGGAAATATGAAGGCTGGATTCTTATTCATCTTTATACATGAAATCTAACATAATACCATATGTGGAAGTTCAATTGTTGTTAGATTGAACAGAATTTTCTAAACATTTATCCAGTCTAAAATTACTCTATCAAACAATATGTTATGGTGACAAGAGGACAAGACTAGGACACAGAAGGCTAAAGTTCAGGTCTGTTCTGAAACTTTTGATGTCTTTTATCTCCTTGATAGTTCTCTCATCTGCATTCCCATCCTGCCAGATTTCACAGATTTTAAGAGGGAAACACATTTTAAAAATACATGTGAAAATGCATGGTACATTTTTAAATACTATACAAATATTAAGGCACATTTATGACTACTATTATATGTAATATGCCATTTAAGGTGATCAGATGTTGACATAAAATGCACTCTTTTCTCTAAATTGGCTGTGCTACAAGTATTATTTTATTGTTCTTTACCCCTGTTTTATCTAATCCCTGTTTGAAATCTGCTAAACTATTTGCCTATTTATCAGGGTGGCCCTAATTTGGAATCCAGAGACTAATGGCATTGGAAAATTGCGCTGAAAGGAGTCACCCATGTACTATGATAGATCATAAATATGGATGACTAGAAAGTAAGATGCTTCGCTTAAGATGCAAATTAGCAGAGAATGAGATGCAGCGGGTTGTGCACCCCAGATTCAAATCCTGATGGAGAATCCCTGGAGGGTCACCAGACAAAAAGCAGGTTTCTGCTGTCACTCCCCCACAAAGCTGTAGACACTCCCTCAGCCTGTCAGGCAACACTAATTGAACCGGATACTAATAGGAGAGAGAGTGTGCCAGCCACATCCTTGCACACAGAGCTGCCAAGTCAGTCTAGGGAGGCACTCCTGGCAAGAAGCACAAGAGCCTAGAACTATAACCCAGAAATCCTCAGTTAGGCCAATCCTAGCAGCAGACTGGCTTCAGAAAATGAGAAAGGCAGAAAGGGAGGAACTAAAGCTTTGTGGGGAATACAAATAATGTAATGAGGATACATGGTTCTCAAGGGAACCACTGTGCTCTGTAATCTAAACTCTCTTCCCTGCCCTCCTGTAACTTCTGCAAAGTATACCCTCCCAAATCCCCTATCCTGCCACCCTCTCAGCACCACCCGCCAACCAGATAAGATTCAGATGAGATTCTTGATGTAGTATCTCAGACAACAGGTTTGGAGTACATTCATCCATGCAGACACGGCAATAGTATATATGAATATGCAAACTTCAGTATGGCCTATAGCAGAGAGAGGGAGAGAATTTAAAAGTCGAAGAGAATGGAGCTCACTATGTAAAATGAAAAGACAAAGTATCTGCTGTAAGAGTCCTCAAAAGAGGCAGCGAGCAGCGGGAAGCACAGCTTCTTATGTGCTTGAATTGCCTTCCTTTCGCTGCTCTGTTCCCCTGTGTCCTTTCTCTCCATGCCCCGTGTGATGAATATCTTCTTAGAACTCATGTTCTGATCCAAACAGGCCATGTTATTGGAAATGTGGCAGTAAGCAGGAAAAGAGAAGGCAAGAGAAAGAGGAAATATGAGAAAATAAAAATGAGAACAGAAAGAAGGAATGATGTGAATGAAAACCAAGGTCCTTTGGGTCATGCCTCAGTTTACCCATACACTTTTCACAAACTCTACAATACCTGCAGAGCCACATCACATAGGACTGCTGCCTCGGGAACATCCGGCTGAGCAACAGGCCCCTCTCAGACCTGCCTTAGCTGAACCTCTTCCCAACTGCATCATCGGTTAAACAGCAATCCACATTTCTCAGAGCAGGTCACTGATACTTTCTGCTTCTGGTCACAAAATTAAAGTCCCCAAAGGAACTGCCTGTCTCCCAGCACAGGAATTTGGGATCAAAAAAAGGCAAGAAAGGAAGATAAACAAGAACACCTTTAGAGCTTCCATTTACATGGTGAATGAATCAGATTCCATAAACATCTTGCATATCCCTTTAATAAAGGAGAAATTTAGGATTAAGAAAATTTGTAATTTTCTCAAATTGTGTTTAACACAAGTATTCAAATTACTTCAAATCCAAATCATTCTCTTAAATACATAAATGGATGTATCAAGTGACATTTATCCATTAAGAGATCTTTATTGAGCCTCAACTGTAATGAGCCTCAATAAGAGGTTTGCCATCAAGGGTACCATCTTTAATACCTATAATCCACAGTGGGAGGGAACTCCACATTTAATCAAGATGCCTGCTGTAAAATCATATGCAAGATAACTCAGAGTCTATAACCAGCATGGGGAACAGATTCCAGGACACAGAATGAAATAACCTGAGTGAGATCCCCATTGTAAGGAGTCATCAACAACAGCCACAGATCATACATCAAAGGGACACAATTGGTATTAATAATTGATAACTTTTATTGAGCTATTATTTGTTAGGCACTAACTATTGTCTCATTTAACCCTTACCTCAGGAACAGCAAATAATATAATAAGGAAAGCATGTGATTAAGAGACTGAGTTCAAAGAGATGAAGTAATCTGCTCAAGGCCAAACAGTGAATAACTGGTGATATGATGAAGGTTTTGAACCCAGGTACTTGAGACCAGAGCTTCCACTAACCCCAGACTAGGCAGTAACAGTCTCATCTTCCAGCCTCACCCTTCACTGACCCATCCTTCCATGAACCTCTATTACCTACACTTCCACATGGTCTTTCATTCTCTCTCCAGAACGTCTGTCCTTCTCTGAGACCATTTTTGTCTCCATTTATTTTTCTCTTTTCCCTCTCTGCCCACTTCATCCTTCTTCCAACTCTCTCTCTCCCTCCCTCTCTTTCTTTCTCTAAATCAAACTGAATGTGAAGTTCAAATAAGTTCTGAAGATGATGATTTGACTTTATATCCTGTTTTGACTTTAAAATACATTCTCAGTATGAGAGAAGTAGGTATCCCTTTATATGTCTCTTCCCCAGAAAAGAAATATCAAAACTATGAAGGTTTTTACTTTGATGAAATGAAGTAATGATCTGTTGAATGATTCTTGAACAGATCCTTGAATGATCTGTTTGTTGAATCGAGGTTTACATTATCAAAAGGTTTCACACTACCCAGAATTGCCATGGGCCGATGTGTCCTTCCCAAAATGCTTATGTTGAAGTACTAATCCCCAAGTGACTGTAATGAAGATAGAACAAAAGGGTGACTGAGGTTAAAGGAGGCCACAAGTGTGGAACCCTGATTTCACAGAACTGGTGTCTTTATAAAATAAGAAAATACACCAGAGACCACTCTGTTTCTACCATGTGAGGACGCAGGGAGAAGGTAACAGTCTGTGAGCCAGGAGGAGGGCTCTCAATGGGAACTGAATTGGCTGGCACCTTGATCTTGGGCTTCCCAGCCTCCAAAACCATGAGAAATTCATTTCTGTTGTTTAAGCCATCTAATTTATGCTGTTTGCTGTGGCAGCCCAAGCTGACTAATATAATTGGTTTTAAAAATATGGCTCTTCTTTATGAGAAAATTTCACACATTCAAATGTTAGCAGTATGATTTCAAGATGAGTATTCTCATCATTACTAAACTGTTTTGAACTTATTGAGCTTTAGGTAAGATGTTTCCTGGACAAAGAAGAAGCATATTCCTAAAACGCTTGTATTCAAAACATGCATTTTAAAAAATTATGTCCAATATTTATCTGACCATTTAGGACAGAAAACTACTTTTCTGAAAAGCTAACAGATTTCAATAGACATAGCCTAGATCCTTCTATGAAAAATAAGAATAGGAAGAGAGAGGCCCCCTGATTTATTCAGATGCGGGTTTGAAATTTGGTGACTTTTTTCTGAGTTATTTTATTCAATATCCAACAGATGACTTTGTTACCAATTCAATCCACATCCAGTAAAAGAAAAATAAACCACTCATCTAGCTATCAGGTCCAGAAACTGGGAACAACCTAACATAAGAAAAATACTCTTTTCAGAGTCTCTTTATTTTCCAAGCTAACAGCAATGTGAACGTCACTGTTGTACAGCCACTCACTAGAGCTGTTGAAACTTTAAACAGCTTTAGGAAAATGCCAGTTGTTTTAATTATTTCTCCAGTGGGAATCTTTGGCTTCACTGAAAAGGGTATATGAGCCGTTTGGTGGCCAAATGGCAAAGTAAAAAGAAAAAAGAAAAATACACAGACCACCACCACCAACATCCCCTTCTAAGTTACATGAAACTTCAATAAAATATGGTTTGATGGCCTGTTGACTGACCTCTGCGAGGTGGAGAGTTACTCTGAATCCATACCTCTTCTTCCTGTGAGATAAGCTGAGAAATTTGAGAGGAGCAGGCCTTGTATCTGAGCCCAACTCAGACACGCTTTTTCTGATTCAGCCATAGCTTTGCTTGGAAACCTGTACGTCATGGCCTTGGCGGGCCCCCAAGCTTCCTCCTAAGCAGTCTGCTATTTTTCCTCTAGCTTACCCAAAATAGCTGGGCAGAGATTTAGTACAGTTGGTATGCTGGTGTTTATAGGCCGAAGTGTTGTCAAGTTTCCTTCTGTGGGCAAGCAGAGGTTCTTGCAGACAGACCAGAACAAAAGGAAAGGTGGTTCTGGCCTTCTGGTTCTGTTTCCTGGCAGAGTTAGAGGTTCCCTTTCCCTCCTCCAAACAACCCCAGGATCAGACAACCTTTATCAAGTTTAACCTCCCTCCCTATCTTCTCTCATTCTCTGAAAAAATCCTTTTTCCTATTCTGAAGCCCAACTGCTCGGAATTGCAGTATATTATGAGTCATATATTTCAACATATTTATTATCTAGGATCCTTCACAGGCAAAACAGGTATAGAAACTTCCTTCTTTCCTACTGGAGAATTTACAGGTATATTATTTCCACTACTGCTTAGTCATTAAGTCATATCCAACTCTTTGTAAGCCCATGGGCTATATAGTCCACCAGGCTCCTCTGGCTGTGGGATTTCCCAGGCAAGAATACTAGAGTAGGTTGCCATTTTCTTCTCTGATACTATTTCTAGGTGTTCTATTTTAAAATGCAAAGTCCAACATTTGCAGGGAGAAATGCAAGTGCTAAAGAAAACAGATCCACCCTGAGGAGAAAAGAAATAGATTTGCTAACTCATAAGTCTAGAGTCCCTGGTTTTTTCCCCATAAAGTATTTGAACCTTTATTTTCCCCTTTTGTAGAAATAGAGTCCCCCCACCCCAACCCACATTCTTCCCTTTCATCGCCTCTTTTCTACTCATTGTGTCCCAAAAAAATAAGATGGTACAGGTTTTCTCATCTGTTGTACTCTCCCCAGTAAGTTGCTACTCCCTTTGAAATTCCCCTTGCTGTTCCATCAAGCCATGCTGCAGAAAAAGATACAAATTGATGATTTGATCCAGGTTTCACTCTTTGAGAATGCAATTACATAAAGCATAGGTCTCTGACATGGAGAAAGAAAAAGGCAAAAAAGAAATTACAGATGACACTCAGGAAGCCTTTCCCAACTTAGAATCAACTGACCTATTCCTGCAGCCACAGGAAGCAGTGCTCCTGTCTCTCCGCTGCTGTTTCTCTTGACCAGGGCAGGACTGTGATATGTTCATGCCCTATCTACTCTACCGGTCCCTTTCTTCTTTGTATCATCAGAAACTAAAGCAAGAGGAAACCATGAATGATTATTTTATAGTTTTCAGAATTAGACCAAATTCATATTTATGCAAAAGTAAAATCAAGTTCTGTCTAGATCTACTAATGTATGTATGGATCTTTCTGTATCTGCTTTTTTGTTGTTCTGTCGTTCAGTCATGTCCAACTCTTTGCGATCCCATGGACTGCAGTGCATCAGGCTTCCCCATCCTTCACCATCTCCCAGAGTTTGCTCAAACTTAAGTCCATTGAGTCAATGATGCCATCAAACCATCTCATCCTCTGTCAACCCCTTCTCCTCCTGCCCAGTATTTGCTTTGCTGGCTCTTAATCACTGGGATTTTGAGCATCAGTGTGTGATCTAGCCCTGCTTGAGGCTCTGGATTGGATGCTTGCCCGTTGACTTTACATCTACATGAAATGACTGACCCAACCTGATATGACTCGTCCCTGTGGAAAATGTCTCAGGGAATAGGCAAGGAAAACATTAGAGAGAATCAAATACTAATCTTCTGCCCAGCTGCCAATGTGGTAACTCCCTACTAATGGGATGAAGGCATCAGCAACATTAGGTGTTTACATTTATTTTAAAACACCAATCTTAAAAGAGAGTTCTTTTGGGCACGGGGTAAGAACATTTATACTAAACCTTTTATCCCCAGCATTTTTAAGCATTACCTCATTAGTCTTCAAAGCAGCTATTTAAGGAAGGTAGAATGATTTCCTCTGCAATTTTATATGTCCTGCTTAATATGAGTCAGAGAGTGTGCAGGATAGGACTACCAAGATGGTCTAATGATAGTACAGGCCGCCACCCAGAGAAGAGCAGCGTCTCCATGAGCTTCATCTGCCCAAGTCTTTCCATCCATTCCCATCTCCCTAAAACCCTTAGTACCTCTCTTAGGGCTACATCTCATCTACAAGAGCTTCCTATCATCCCTTGATCCTCACTCAGCCCCCATCCAAAGTTGCTCATGTTTTTAAAATCCCATGTCTTTGCCTTTATGTTGAGTAATACTGTGTTAATCTGCAAAATGTCTCTGAGCTACATGTTACACGGTTAGCATGCCCTAGCATTTCCCACTTTTATTTATATTTTGACAAAGAACTTATGAAGATAAGATCTTAATACAAATATAGTAAAAGTAATAATATTTTAAGCAGAAGAATCTGGTGAATTTCCCTTAAAAGACATTAAGGCTTTAGTAGGTCTCACCTAATTGTTGAGTCTGTCCAGTGGACAAGAAAGCTAATAGATAGGAATGAAGTTTAACTACCTCTCACTCTTATCATCTAAAAAAGGTGTATGTGTATATGTGTATCATATGTGTGTGTGTATCCCTTTAGGAGTACTACTTTCCAGGTCTCTGCTTTCACTCTTTAACCTTCATCAATATATAGGTCCTTTGTTTTTTCCTTAACTTTTAGATTTTAGATATTAGTTTGCATTTCAGGTATGTTATCTATTATTTTGTGTAGGGGATACCTGAAACTGTACTTCCATCTTTGAGAAAATGAACTAATCCACAACAATTCTGGAATGATTAACAGCATCAGAAATATTATATACTTACTGTAACCATTTAGGAGTATTAGCTTCAAGAGAGAAGAACTATCCATTACAATTTATTGGTTTGTGTGTGACTTCCTGTCTAAAAGAGTACTAATTCTTATTAAATCTTTTTCATACTTACTGAGATTTTTTTCCTTAATGGTACAATTCAATTTTAGTCAGCTGACCAGACAATATGGCTTGTAAAAGGCAGAGCTTGGCTCCCAGTGTATTGAGAACACTTATTCTATCCAAAACATTACTTAAACGAGTTATCCCTCAGTATCCAAGGGGGATTGGTTCTAGGAACCCTCTTACCAAATTCCAGGTATACTCAAAGCCCTTATAAAGAATGACACAGCATTTACATATAATCTGTGCATATCCTCCATATACTTTAAATTATGTCTAGAATACTTATAATACCTAATACAGTGTAAATACTATGCAAATAATTGTAAGTACAATATAAATACTATGTATGTTGTTGCCAGTGCACAGCAAATTCAAATTTTGCTTTTTGGAACTTTTCTGATTTTTTTTTCAAATATTTTTGATCTGTGGTTGGTTGATTCTGCAGGATGCAGAAGTTGAGGATATGGAGGGCTGATAATGTATCTCAGAAATTACATTAGCAACTAACATTTTACCTTAATCAATCAGCTAACATTTACATAATGACAGCTCTGTTGACATGTCAAACTCTCTATGCAATTTTCATACAAAGATACCAGCTAATGCAAGAGGATTTCTTCAAAAACAGCTTGAGAGAAAATAAGAAAATGAGTCACTCAGTCATGTCAAACTCTTTGGGACCCCATTGACTGTAACCTACCACACTCCTCCATTCTTGGGATTTTCCAAGCAAGAGTACTAGAGTGGGTTACCGTTTCCTTCTCCAGAGGATCTTCCCAACCAAGGGACTGAACGCAGGTCTCCCGCATTGTAGGCAGACACTTTACCATCTAAGCCACCAGGGAATTCCTGGTGAAAGAAAATATACCTTAGATTAATCTAAGGAAAAAAGTCAAGTCCCTACCAAGAGCAGATTTCTGGGAGGAATGAAATATAGGATGAAAAACAGCTTCTTAATAGCTTATCTGTTGTTCAGTATTGTACCTCTAACATCGGAATGTGAAGTCAGGTGGGCCTTAGAAAGCATCACTATGAACAAAGCTAGTGGAGGTGATGGAATTCCAGTTGAGCTATTTCAAATCCTGAAAGATGATGCTGTGAGAGGGCTGCACTCAATATGCCAGCAAATTTGGAAAACTCAGCAGTGGCCACAGGACTGGAAAAGGTCAGTTTTCATTCCAATCCCAAAGAAAGTCAATGCCAAAGAATGCTCAGACTACCACACAATTGCACTCATCTCACACGCTAGTAAAGTTATGCTCAAAATTCTCCAAGCCAGGCTTCAGCAATATGTGAACTGTGAACTTCCTGATGTTCAAGCTGGTTTTAGAAAAGGTAGAGGAACCAGAGATTAAATTGCCAACATCCGCTGGATCATAGAAAAAGCAAGAGAGTTCCAGAAAAACATCTATTTCTCCTTTATTGACTATACCAAAACCTTTGACTGTGTGGATCACAAGAAACTGTGGAAAATTCTGAAAGAGATGGGAATACCAGAGCACCTGACCTGTCTCTTGAGAAACCTATATGCAGATCAGGAAGCAATAGTTAGAACTTGACATGGAACAACAGACTGGTTCCAAACAGGAAAAGGAGTACATCAAAGCTGTATGTTGTCACCCTGCTTATTTAAGATTATATGCAGAGTACATCATGAGAAATGCTGGGCTGGAAGAAGCACAAGCTGGAATCAAGATTGCTGGGAGAAATATCAATCACCTCAGATATGCAGATGACACCACCCTTATGGCAGAAAGTAAAGAGGAACTAAAAAGCCTCTTGATGAAAGTGAAAGTGGAGAGGGAAAAAGTGGGCTTAAAATTCAACATTCAGAAAACTAAGATCATGGCCTCTGGTCCCATCACTTCATGGGAAATAGATGGGGAAATAGTGGAAACAGTGTCAGACTTTATTTGGGGGGCTCCAAAATCACTGCAGATGGTGACTGCAGCCATGAAATTAAAAGACACTTACTCCTTGGAAGGACCGTTATGACCAACCTAGATAGCATATTCAAAAGCAGAGACATTACTTGTCAACAAAGGTCCATCTAGTCAAGGCTATGCTTTTTCCTGTGGTCATGTATGGATGTGAGAGTTGGACTGTGAAGAAGGCTGAGCACCAAAGAATTGATGCTTTTGAACTGTGGTGTTGGAGAAGACTCTTGAGAGTCCCTTGGACTGCAAGGAGATCCAACCAGTCCATTCTAAAGATCAGCCCTGGGTGTTCTTTGGAAAAAATGATGCTGAAGCTGAAATTCCAGTACTTTGGCCACCTGATGTGAAGAGTTGACTCATTGGAAGACTCTGATGCTGGGAGGGATTAGGGGCAGGAGGAGAAGGGGACGACAGAGGATGAGATGGCTGGATGGCATCACCGACTCCATGGACATGAGTTTGAGTGAACTCCAGGAGATGGTGATGGACAGGGAGGACTGGCGCTCTGTAATTCATGGGGTTGCAAAGAGTCATACACAATTGAGTGACTGAACTAAACTGAACATTTTATCAAAGATGAAATTCTAAATTGGCTTCCATGTTTTTATTCAGATGAGTAAAAATGTCTCCAGTGCCCAGCATAGTGCCTGAAATACAAAGATGCTTGGCAAAGATTTGCTGGGGGAAAAAAATGGGTAGAAAAACACTCTAGTATCAAATGTTATTCATTTTTGGACTGTCCTCCATTTTATATTACCCAAACCTCAGCTTTTTTCCATTAGAGGAACATCAGCAGTTGGCAACAGTTTAATTATATTTTAGGATATATACAAAAACATAAAATCTATGTTCATAAAACATGAGCCAAAAAACATCAAACTGCATAAGTATGGCCATTCTCAACTGCCCTCCATTTCCTTCTTAAGCACCACTTAAATGTTCCCCTATTGCCAGTTCCAGTTATGTGTCTTAAATAAGTAATAAGATAATTAGCCCTGAAGTACACATACTCAACAGGCCAAATATTAAAATAAAATGAGACCTTAGAAAAAAATGTATTATAAAAAGAAATCATGAAAATCCAGTAGAGAGTGAAATAAACTGGGCTTTAGGGCAGAACTGAAACAGGCAACTACATGCTGTGGTCTCCATGATTCTAGTTTAGCACAAAAACTTCTGGACAGAGCAGGGACTGACTGTCAGAGAGATCTGGAGACCTGAGACCTAGCTGAAATGTAAAGCTAAGTAGCCATGTGAGCCTGAGCATGTGATAGACTCCAGTCTGAGTTTTATTTTGTTTTGTTGCATACTGTAGACACTAAGTAAATATTTAACCCAACTTCCCTCATGTGTAAAAATGATCATCTCAAAAGCCCTTTCAAGAACTAATAGTATGCATGGATTCTGAGATTTTAGGTTCCCTACATGAAACTAGAGACTAACTACAATTAGAAAGAAGAAAATTATTAGGAAACTTCTGTTTTCTGAAATTGATCAATCATCTCAGAACACTAGGTCCATTCAAGAATTAAAACACAAGTCTCCCACTTTCCCTGTCTCTGTAATATGTCATTGTGAAAGTCGCTCAGTCATGTCCACCTCTTTGCGATCCCTGTACTATATAGCCTGCCAAGCTCCTCTGTCCATGGGATTTTCCAGGCAAGACCACTGGAGTGGGTTGCCATTTCCTTCTCTAGGGGCTCTTTCTGACCCAGGGATTGAACCCAGGTCTCCCACAATGCAGGCAAACTCTTTACTACCTGAGCATAATATGTCATGTGCACTGAAAATTATGAGTATTTTGAATTTTAAGGTAACACATTGGCTTGGTTTCATATTTTGACTTGAGGCTGATCCTCTCATGAGAACCAGTGTTGGAAGCCCTGCCACAGCCTAGCAATCAATAGGTCAGGCTAGACACTAACCTCAGTTCTCATACATCTTAGAGACATATGACTTCAAGTGACTCAGCTGAACAAGAGACTAGGACCAAAGTGAAAGTGTTAGCCACTCAGTCGTGTCTGACACTTTGAGACCCCATGGATTGTAGCCTACCAGGAGCCTCTGTCCATGGAATTTTCCAGGCAAGAATACAGGAGTGGGTAGCCATCCCCTCCTCCAGGGGATCTTCCCGACCCAAGGATGGAACCTGAGTCTCCTGCACTGCAGGTGGATTCTTGACCATCTGAGCCACCAGGCACAACCTAAAATCATTTAAACCTAACTATTACATAACTATTTCTTGTCCTCTTCCTCCCTGCCTGATATGCCACTTTAGAGTATTCAGAAGTAATGTGACATTAAGTCTCCCATCAGAGTTCATAGTCTTAACAGTTCACCTGAAGAAGTAAACAGAGAAAAGCAGTGAGCTGTGTGCTAGGTAGGAGTAAGAACAGGATGTACAATAGTATGTACAAGAGGCACCCCACAGTCTACTGGAGCAAGGAGAGGCAACATCTAAGATGAGGTCTGAGGGACAACTGGAGTAGGGTCAAGTTATAAGACCTTGGGGAAAAGTGACCCAAGCTGTGACCCAAACCTGGTAGAATAGGACATCCAATGTTGGTCATCACCGGTGCAGCAACAGAAAATGGAGCAGTGTTTCTCTGCCTGGGTGTGCTGTTCTTCCCACCTGCAGGGTCCCACCTAGGGGGACTGCTAAATATGCACATTTTTAGACTCTTCCTTCAGTTCAGTTCAGTTCAGTCACTCAGTCGTGTCCGACTCTTTGCGACCCCATGAATCGCAGCACGCCAGGCCTCCCTGTCCATCACCAACTCCCGGAGTTCACTCAAACTCATGTCCATCGAGTTGGTGATGCCATCCAGCCATCTCATCCTCTGTCGTCCCCTTCTCCTCCTGCCCCCAATCCCTCCCAGCATCAGAGTCTTTTCCAATGAGTCAACTCTTCGCATGAGGTAGCCAAAGTAGTGGAGTTTCAGCTTTAGCATCATTCCTTCCAAAGAACACCCAGGACCGATCTCCTTCAGAATGGACTGGTTGGATCTCCTTGCAGTCCAAGGGACTCTCCAACACCACAGTTCAAAAGCATCAATTCTTCAGCACTCAGCTTTCTTCACAGTCCAACTCTCACATCTATACATGACCACAGGAAAAACCATAGCCTTGACTAGATGGACCTTTGTTGACAAAGTAATGTCTCTGCTTTTCAATATGCTATCTAGGTTGGTCATAACTTTCCTTCCAAGGAGTAAGCATCTTTTAATTTCATGGCTGCAGTCACCATCTGCAGTGATTTTGGAGCCCCCCAAAATAAAGTCTGACACTGTTTCCACTATTTCCCCATCTATTTCCCATGAAGTGATGGGACCAGATGCCATGATCTTCGTTTTCTGAATGTTGAATTTTAAGCCCACTTTTTCCCTCTCCACTTTCACTTTCATCAAGAGGCTTTTTAGTTCCTCTTCACTTTCTGCCATAAGGGTGGTGTCATCTGCATATCTGAGGTGATTGATATTTCTCCCAGCAATCTTGATTCCAGCTTGTGCTTCTTCCAGCCCAGTGTTTCTCATGATGTACTCTGCACGTAAGTTAAATAAGCAGGGTAACAATATACAGTCTGGCTAAATTAAAATTTCTTGTAGGTGTATCCCAGAGTTCTGAATTACAAAAGTTCATCAAATGATTTGTGATGAAAACTGAGGTTTGAGAAGCTCTGCCATAGCAAGCAGTCCCTTCATGCAAATGGCTGACAACGTTCAAGAGCTGAAGGTGGTCACAGATGTGGTACAGGAAGATGGTCAGCAACAGAGAACCTTGAATGATTTCTCAGTCATCAGGTTGGAGTTTTGGAACAAATTCAAGGTGTGCAGAAAAAGAAACTGCAGTCCTGGAAAAATTATCAAGCCAAGGTTTCACCACAGAAGGAAATATCAGCATTTGGAGACCAGAGCGGACAGAGCAGGACTAAGTCACAAGAATAAGGACAGACTTTAAACAGTAACTAGATCTTAAGGTTAGAGAAAAACTGTTAGGTATAGGTGACCTCATGCTGAGCTCCAGAATGCTGGGCCTGGTCTGTGTTGAGGAATCAATTGGACTGTGCACATGTGCACCCATGATGAAAGAGTTTCTGAAACTGCTAAATCAGGCAGGCCCATGTATCCTGGAAACAGATGATACAGTGTGGTGTGCTAGGTATATTATAACTTAATATTCTAATAACAGTCATTGAATCCCTTTGCCCCATTATCATTCTCAGTGCTTATATTTATATGACTCTCAATATTTCAACATTCTTCTCCTTCATAGTTAGATGGAATCCACTCGCATTCCTAACCAGACATAAATCTTACATTGAGGTGTCCTCTGGCAGGATTAGAGAACCATTTCTTTGATATCTGAAATCAACACAAATCTGTGACAATAATTTGGAATCAATTGATCAATGCTGGGCTTTCTAGTGTAAAACAATCAAAATCCCTTTATGCAAAGCACTTTTGACTTAATCTGCTTTTAGAGGGTAATTAATTTCACTTGTTCCTAAATGGCTAGCAGTTTCTGCAGGTCATGGGATCAGTTAAAGTGTAACTATGAAAAGTGAAAGTCGCTCAGTCATGTCTGACTCTTTGCGACCCATAGTCCATGGGATTTTTCAGGCCAGAATACTGGAGTGGGTAGCCTTTCCCTTCTCCAGAGGAGCTTCCGAACCCAGGGATCAAACCCAGCTCTCCTGAATTCCAGGCAGAATCTTTACCAGCTGAAACACTAGAGAAGCCCAAATCGGTAGCTCATAATAACTATGAGTGCTAACAAAAAGCACCAGCTATGCTCCATTATGTTCACATTCCAAGGCTAGTGTTCCTGTTCTTAGCATTCCAGGCTGGCTGACTTTCAACCACTTTCAATATTCATGGTGGCTCTAATCAAAAAATGTATGATACCCTCTTAAACTAGATTTCTTAAAGAAATAAACAAAGTCTATGATATGGGCTTTGGAATCAAAAACATCTGATTTAATCTCACCTGCATTGATTAATTTGTGTGAACTTGGGGAAATTATCTGTCTTCAAGATCTTTATCAGTACAATGAGGATATTAGTAATACCTAGCTGTCTAGATCTAAGTGCTTTAGAGATTAAGATAATTGTCCAAGTCTCAAAAAATCGGACACAACTTAGTGACAGAACAACAATGACAAGGAATTTATAAGAGCATTCTGTAGGTTTATCATTATCATTCTTGCTGCTCTTGTTATTCAGGCCACTCCAGCCTATAAGAACTGTGAGGTCACGTTCATAGGAATCACCTATGTTTTACTGGAATCTGTCTCCCTTTGAGAATGCAAAATGCCTCACAGGTTTCCCCTTGAAACTTCCAAGGAAATGTTTCCTATTCTGATGATGAAGTGCAATCAGCCATAACATTCTTCCTAGCCCTGAGTTACAGACATCTCAGGCCTATGGCTTGAGGAGACCACTGTCACTGTTGATGCTAAGAGGGTTTGTGTCTGAGCCTAAGATGTTGCCTTCTGATACTCTCAAAGCTCCAGTGCACTGAAGCCCCAACGATGTCACACTCTGTCTCTGGAAGCAGGGTGACTAAAAAGTAGCCATCCACAGTAAACTTGTGAGAATAAATAAGTTTACCCATATGGAGTGTGCAGCCCCACCCTCCAAACAGTTCACCTGTAGCTTCATTCACTAAGCCAAGGAAACTATTTGTGAAAGAAATCCCAGGCTATCCTTCATCCCCACCTACTTCTGAAAGAAATCCCAGGCTATCCTTCATCCCCACCTACTTCCAAGTTCCTTTCACCAACGCTCTCCAAATCAACCTGCTAATAAACCACGATTACTGGAAGATAGTGGAAGATAGTGTAAATGATTACTGAAAGATAGTACAGTTCAGTCGTTAAAAGCAAAGGGAGCTGAGGCAGACGACTCAGAGGGGAAAGTGACAGCCCCTGTGTCCCTCAGTTTTGCTTTTCAGCAATAAAATTGATACAATAATAGATCCTAATTCACACAGATCTGGGGGCCTAAACGAGACGAAGTATGTGAAAGACAGCACAGCGCCCAGCACACAGCGTTGGCTTGGTAAATGGTAGCAACGACATCAGCCGTCACTCCATTTCAGGGAGCCACATGGTATGGACTGAACGTTTGCAACCCTCCAAAATCAACATTTTGAAATCTGATTCCCAATGTCATCGTATTTGGAGGTGGGGTCTTTTGGAGACAGGTCATGAAAGCAGAACCCTCCTGAATGGTATTAGTGCCTTTATAAGAAGAGGCCAGAGCACTAATCTGCCCTCTCTCAACTGCATGAGGATACAAGTCAACAGTCTGCAATCCGGAAGAGGGCTCTCACTAGAACCCAACAATGCTGGCATCCGATCTAGAACATCCCAGTCTCCAGAACTACGAGAAATAAATGTTTATAGTTTACGCCATCCCACCTAAGGTAATTAGTTACAGCAGCCCACATTGACTGAGACACTACAGTTTAAGACAAAACCAAGAATTCTTCTTTGACTAACAGAATCACAATTGTTTCTATTCTTATAGGGTTGTTTGTTTTCCTTTTAATGGTTACCATGGGCTCATTAGCTGTTGGGATAAAAAACCCTTTAAGTATGAGAAAAATGATATGGAACTTTTTTCACAACCAATAACCAATTATATACTATGTACGGTTAATATATCAGATTTACAAATGATGCGTTCTTCATTTTATATAAGCTTGCCACCCAAGCAGATTAGTTGAAGACTATGACACATTGATTTAATTAGTTTTTATAACCATTGTTCCCCAGAATTATTCCCTTGTTGAAAAATTGAACCACAAAATGTGTTCACATTAATACATATTAAAGTAGTTTAACCCATAGTAATAACGTTTGTATAACATCTAAAAATACAAAATGTTATTTCACGTTTGTAACATAACTTAATCATCATAACAACCATGTAAGCAAAGTGTAGCAGATGTTGTTTCTATGTTATAGGTAAGGAAATGAAAGCTCAAAGAGGGTAGGCAAATTGGACATGTCACACAGCTGGTAATGATAGTCAGTACCTGAAACTAAGCCTTCCCAAATCCTATACCAATGCTTATTTACTGTAATACCATTGGATAAAATTGTTTTCTTTGACTGATTTTATTATATATGCATTTTGGCATGTCAATCCATTACCATCCATTCTCCCCAGTTCACTTACCTTTAAAAGAATCCATTCTACCATGTGTCCCAATATGATGCTAAGTATCATCAGGATTGCTTATCTTTCTCTGACTTTTCTTTTGAGTTTTCCAAGTAGAAAAGATTCTGGGCAAAGAGAACCCAGAAAACAATTTAAAGTGAAGTGAAAGTGAAGTCGCTCAGTCATATCCAGCTCTTTGCAACCCCATAGACTATGCAGTCCAGGGAAGTCTCCAGGCCAGAATACTGGAGAGGGCAGCCTTTCCCTTCTCCAGGGGATCTTCGCAACCCAGGGATCGAACCGAGGTCTCCCACATTGCAGGCAGATTCTTTACCAGCTGAGCCACAAGGTAAGCCCAAGAATTCTGGAGTGGACAGCCGATCCCTTCTCCAGTGGATTTTCCTGACCCAGGGATCAAACCAGGGTCTCCTGCATTGTAGGTGGCTTCTTCACCAACTGAGCTATGAGGGAAGCCCAATTTAGGAAAGAGTCAAAAGCCATGAAGAGCTTCACTGGGTTCACTGGAGACGAGTTTCACTAGTTTTTCTGAGGCACCTGTGAGAAAACACAGTATCGAGGATGGGAACTAAGACAGCTTCACAAAATGTTTTCTTCCTTCCTCCAAACTTTTACTAGACCCGTGGTTCCCAACTCTAGTTGCACCTTAGAAATAACCAAGGAGCTTTCCAAAACCCCCGAAGCCTGAGCCCCCACCCAGACTGCTTAAGTCAGAATATCTAGAGAAAGGAGGGGCCAGGATACAGGTAGTTTACAAAAGTTCACAGATGTTTCCAGTGTGCAGCCAGGTTTGAGAACAAGATCCCTGGGCTCAATGCCACATCTCAAGCGCAATGATAAACTGGGGAACCAGAGTGGCTCTTAGAATAAGCACCCACCGCTGCTATGGAGAAGGGCAGAGACCTTCTAATAATGAAAAAACGGTGCTGTGCCTGGTCCAGTGGCAAAACTGGAACCTGGGTCAATAGACAGCCAGATCCAGACTCCTCATATCAGTCCCAGCAGCGAGTGCTGAAATAACACATGAAACCCTTTCTTCACCTAGGTTAAGCTCTCCATTTCCATAGGTTGCGTAGTTGTTTCTAGACATTAAGGATTAGCCTATTCCCAATTCTCATTGTGCCTTCTGTGATTATGCTGTTAATGTCATTAGGGCTTTGTTTATTAGAGTACATGG
Organism: Bubalus bubalis; assembly: GCF_019923935.1. Classification (NCBI taxonomy): domain Eukaryota; kingdom Metazoa; phylum Chordata; class Mammalia; order Artiodactyla; family Bovidae; genus Bubalus; species Bubalus bubalis. The sequence goes on along the minus strand of NC_059165.1, from coordinate 20,948,635 downwards.
TTCATTACCAAAAAAAAAGAGGAAATCATTCAAAATTTATCCTTCAGAAAAGAATCTGGAAACATAAAATGTAACAATTTTATCCCCATTTTATATATATCCTATTTTAACTCTCTGAAATCTCTTTTAGACCTGGATTATTTTGTGAGTTAAAATCAAAATCAGTCCTAATTACAGATGTTAAAAGTTAAAGAAGCATAACAAGAAAAATAAATATAACAAGAAAAATAACTGACACTGGCTTTAGCAGTGTATTTCATTTAAAACTCCTATTCTCTCATTGCTGTAACTGCTGATATTCACAATAGAGCTGAGATCACAGCATTTATTGACCTTTCTTTAATCTTAAAATAAATGACCCATTGCTTTTTGCACCAAAATTCATATTGGGAAAAATCCTAACTTTGCCCTTAATTTATATGACTTAAGATATTTTAGTGTAAAATCATTCCTTATGTATTTGAAGTATATTTCAGAAGATATACTCTTTCTGCCACCATGCTGAATTTGTTCCCTCTGCCATGATAAAAATACAAGTTATAGATTTAACAATCTCCATAGGAATTCTTTAACTTTGTATCAACAGACAAAGAAATCATTCTTGAAATACATCTGATGACATGATAGACTGGTAAAGTCAAATCTCTCCAGAAGCAAAAATTAACTATGATTACTTGATGTAAGACATCACTCAAACCAATCAAATGTTATTTTGGGAAATCATAAATTTATATCCAGCATCAGTTTGTCACTCATTAAGTTCTTATAAGAATGATTAGGAAATTATCTTAATAAGTAAACGTTAGTCTTAACCTCTTCTTAGTTTGATGGCTTAAAAATATAAGTTTATATCAATCCATTGAGTCCTGCTAAAAGTCTCTTCCTACTTGAAGAGTTATTTATTCTAGTATTAATAAAATTTATCCAGGATTGACAAGGAAATTCCTGCATTGCTCCATTCTGCAACAAATTTGCCTACCCTGTGTTAGGAAAGCTTTCAAAATATGATTTGATAATTATTATTAATAAATATTTACTGGGTGCCTACTATGTTCCAGGCACTATGTGTGGTACTTGGAATATATGAAAATCTCATCGTCTAAAAGTGCCCCCATCCACAGAAACCCCAGGAGCAGATTGCAACCTTGCCAAGGTGTCGTTTCAGTGACTGACATGGATCACCACCTCCAGCAGTCAACAATGACAGCAGGCAACGCTGCTTAAGAGGGAGTTACTTATCCTGCAGCTGTATTTTGCTTGTCACTCTTTGAAAGATGCTTACTTTGAAGATCTTGATTATGTGGAATAGAGGAACAGAGAGGTTCCTATAAATTGAGGAACAGAGAGGTTTTAGAGTTACAAGTAAATCACCTTTTTGGTAACTCAGATATCACAGACAACAGAAATATAGTGGGGAAAAGTACAAAAAGGATTCTATGAACTTGATGATACAGGAGTCAATTTCTTCTCCAATAAACTTTTTTAAGTACTACTGCAAGAATAGAACCAAAGAGTGTCCTTTCGTTGCCCAAAGGAAGAAAGATCTAATCAATGGATATTCTCCCTTGTTAAGGTATCACAATGATTAGTTCTAGTGACATCTACTTTTCAATGCAAAGTATGCACCCCTTAGATTTGCTTTTAAATTACTCCCAAAATAATTGCTTCCATTACTCACTTTCATCTTAATTGAAACTAAGGCAGGAAAAAAAAAAAACACTTTAGAAATATCATTGATCATTTATCAATTCCCAAAAATGATAATAGCGAACTTTCTCTGACTCAGGTTTTGTTCATCAGTATTTTACAGAATGTTTGAATGAGGCTAGGGGTTTTATATCTGCAGTGATTTCCTCATTTTCCATTAAAATCATATAAAAATGGTGATATAATTCAAATTTCATCCAATTTATTATGTTTTAAATATTTTCTACATGAAGACAATGAACAGGTATGATCAATGAAAATGTCTAAAAATAGGACCATGGCTAACATCTCTTAATTTAGCTGAATCTACCTAAATTACAGTAAAACCTCATTTATTTGAACTTCATTAATTTTAAATGTGACAAATCTATATGGCATTTGGCTGAAGTTGATCTGGGAAGTTAGATGTAGAATAGAATACCAGTTTACCACTTACTACAAGAATTGGTTAAATTCCCTAAGCCTCCATTTACTTATCTGGAAAATGGGGACAGTCTCTCATCTATTTTTACTTTCTCTTTTCACTCATATTGTTAATAGTCTATCCAGTCCTCAAACATCTTCTGCATAAAATCATACAAAGCCTTCTAGCTGAGCCTTCCGCTTTCATTCATGCCCACCCAACCTCTCAAAATTACAGGCTATTACTCACTCATAGACCATAGTGACTTTTAAAATCTAAGTCAGGGGCTTCCCTTGTGGCTCAGCTGGTAAAGAATCCACCTGCAATGCAGGAGACTTGGGTTTGATCCCTGGGTTGGGAAGATCCCCTGGAGAAGGGAAAGGCTACTCACTCCAGCATTCTGGCCTGGAGAATTCCATGGACTGTATAGTCCATGGGGTCACAAAGAGTCAGACATGACTGAGCTACTTTAAAAATAAATAAATAAATAAAATCTAAGTCAGAGGGCTGGAACCAGACCTGGGCTGCCCCCCACCTCTGGAGGCTGCGCAGCCAGCCATGCCAGGATGTGGTGTCACCCAACAGTGGGTCAGCAACCACTGTGAGAGGCAGGGCCTAGAAGCCAATGGGGCCAGGAACCAGCCCTACCCACCAGCAGTCCTCAGTAGTTGGCCCTGCCACAACAGAAGTACCTACACAGTCCACGAAGGACACCTCTTAGAGCATAAGATTGTGCTTCTGAGCCCCACAGAATGTCTGCTACATAAAGCCACATCTCCAACATCAGGAATTATAACTGACCTACCTAATACACAGAAATTAAACAGACATTTAGCCCAAAATGAGGAGACAGAGAAATATGTTCCAAATGAAGGAACAAGACCAAATCTTTGAAGAACAACTAAACAAAGTTGAGATAAGCAACCTACCCAATAACGAGTTCAAGGTAATGACTACAAAGATGCTCAGTGAACAAGCATATTTAGATGCTTGGATGCCAGGATCCTCTAGCATCCTAAAGATGCTAAGGACAAGAATGGATCACCACAGTGAGGACTTTAACAAAGAGTTAAAAAATATAAAGAAGACTCAAATAGAGCTAAAGAATTCTATAACTTAAATAAAAACTACACAAAATGAATCAACAGTAATTTAGGTGATGCAGAGGAATGGAGGAGTAAATTGGAAGACAGAGTAGTAGAAGTCGTCACTCAAGCTGAACAGAAAAAAAAAATTTTTTTTAAATGAGGACAGTTTAAGAGACCTCAGAGAAAACATCAAATGCATTAGCATTTGCTTTATAGGAGGTCCCAGAAGGAAAGGAGAGAAATGTGCATAAAACTTATTAGAAGAAACAAAATCTGAAAATGTCCCTAACCTAAGAAAGGAAACAGACATACAGGTTCAGGAAGCACAGAGAGTCTAAAACAAGATGAACCCAAAGATATCTATACCAAGACACATTACAGCTAAAGTGGAAAAGAATAAAAATTAAGAAAGAAACTTAAAAGTAGCAAGAGGAAATCACCTATTTATGAACAGAGGACCCCCATAAGTCCCATCTGCTGACTTTCAGCAGAAACTTTGAAGACCAGAGGGAGCAGTATTATATATTCAAAGTGAAGAAAGAAAAAAATCTGCAACCAAGAATAATCTACCCATGCAGATTTAAGGAGAGATAATGAGTTTTACAAGTGGGCCTTAGAAAGCATCATTATGAACAAAGCTAGTGGAGGTGATGGAATTCCAGTTGAGCTATTTCAAATCCTGAAAGATGATGCTGTGAAAGGGCTGCACTCAATATGCCAGCAAATTTGGAAAACTCAGCAGTGGCCACAGGACTGGAAAAGGTCAGTCTTCATTCCAATCCCAAAGAAAGCCAATGCCAAAGAATCCTCAAACTACCGCACAATTGCACTCACCTCACGTGCTAGTAAAGTAATGCTCAAAATTCTCCAAGCCAGGCTTCAGCAATACGTGAACCGTGAACTTCCTGATGTTCAAGCTGGTTTTAGAAAAGGTAGAGGAACCAGAGATCAAATTGCCAACATCTGCTGGATCATAGAAAAAGCAAGAGAGTTCCAGAAAAACATCTATTTCTGCTTTATTGACTATGCCAAAGCCTTTGACTGCGTGGATCACAAGAAACTGTGGAAAATTCTGAAAGAGATGGGAATACCAGACCACCTGACCTGCCTCTTGAGAAATCTGTACGCAGGTCAGGAAGCAACAGTTAGAACTGGACATGGAACAACAGACCGGTTCCAAATAGGAAAAGGAGGACGTCAAGGCTGTATACTGTCACCCTGTTTATTCAACTTATATGCAGAGTACATCATGAGAAACGTTGGACTGGAAGAAACACAAGCTGGAATCAAGATTGCCGGGAGAAATATCAATAACCTCAGATACGCAGATGACACCACCCTTATGGCAGAAAGTAAAGAGGAACTAAAAAGCCTCTAGATGAAAGTGAAAGTGGAGAGTGAAAAAATTGACTTAAAGCTCAACATTCAGAAAACGAAGATCATGGCATCCGGTCCCATCACTTCATGGGAAATAGATGGGGAAAAAGTGGAAACAGTGTCAGACTTTATTTTTTTGGGCTCCAAAATCACTGCAGATGGTGACTGCAGCCATGAAATTAAAAGATGCTTACTCCTTGGAAGGAAACTTATGACCAACCTAGATAGCATGTTCAAAAGCAGAGACATTACTTTGCCAACAAAGGTTCGTCTAGTCAAGGCTATGGTTTTTCCTGTGGTCATGTATGGATGTGAGAGTTGGACTGTGAAGAAGGCTGAGTGCTGAAGAACTGATGCTTTTGAACTGTGGTGTTGGAGAAGACTCCTGAGAGTCCCTTGGACTGCAAGGTGATCCAACAAGACCATTCCGAAGGAGATCAGCCCTGGGATTTCTTTGGAAGGAATGATGCTAAAGCTGAAACTCCAGTACTTTGGCCACCTCATGTGAAGAGTTGACTCATTGGAAAAGACTCTGATGCTGGGAGGGATTGGGGGCAGGAGGAGAAGGGGATGACAGAGGATGAGATGGCTGGATGGCATCACTGACTCAATGGATGTGAGTCTGAGTGAACTCTGGGAGTTGGTGATGGACAGGGAGGCCTGGCATGCAGCGATTCATGGGGTTGTAAAGAGTCGGACACGACTGAGCAACTGATCTGATCTGATCTGATGCAGATGACACCACCCTTATGGCAGAAAGTAAAGAGGAACAAAAAGCCTCCTGATGAAAGTGAAAGTGGAGAGTGAAAAAGTTGGTTTAAAGTTCAACATTCAGAAAACTAAGATCATGGCATCCGGTCCCATCACTTCATGGGAAATAGATGGGGAAACAGTGGAAACAGTGTCAGACTTTATTTTGGGGGGCTCCAAAATCACTGCAGATGGTAACTGCAGCCATGAAATTAAAAGACGCTTACTCCTTGGAAGGAAAGTTATGACCAACCTAGATAGCATATTGAAAAGCAGAGACATTACTTTGCCAACAAAGGTCTGTCTAGTCAAGGCTATGGTTTTTCCTGTGGTCATGTATGGATGTGAGAGTTGGACTGTGAAGAAGGCTGAGCGCCGAAGAATTGATGATTTTGAACTGTGGTGTTGGAGAAGACTCTTGAGAGTCCCTTGGACTGCAAGGAGATCCAACCAGTCCATTCTGAAGGAGATCAGCCCTGGGATTTCTTTGGAAGGAATGATGCTAAAGCTGAAACTCCAGTACTTTGGCCACCTCACGCGAAGTGTTGACTCATTGGAAAAGACTCTGATGCTGGGAGGGATTGGGGGCAAGAGGAGAAGGGGACGACAGAGGATGAGATGGCTGGATGGCATCACTGACTCGATGGACGTGAGTCTGAGTGTACTCTGGGAGTTGGTGATGGACAGGGAGGCCTGGCGTGCTGTGATTCATGGGGCCGCAAAGAGTCGGACATGACTGAGCGACGTAACTGAACTGAATGAGTTTTACACATAGTGAATGAGTGAAGTCGCTCCGTCATGTCCGACTCTTTGTGACCCCATGGACTGTAGAGCCTATCAGGCTCCTCCATCCATGGAATTTTCCAGGCAAGAATACTGGAGTGGGTTGCCATTTCCTTCTCCATGGGATCTTCCTGACCCAGGGATTGAACCCGGGTTTCCCACATTGTAGGCAGATGCTTTACCGTCTGAGCCACCAGGGAAGTCAGATAAGCAAAAGCTAAAAGAGTTCAGCATTGGCTTTACAAGAAATGTCAAAGGGACTTCTCTAAATAGAAAAGGAAAAATACAACTAGAAATATGAAAATTACAAAAGGAAAAATCTGACTGGTAAAGGCAAGCACAGAGTAGAGGAAGTAGGTCAACCACTTACAGAGGGAAGTTTTCAGGGATACAAGCCTGCCTCGGTGGGGGGAAAAAAACTCAAATGATCTAACTTTATAGGTAAAGGAACTAGAAAAAGAAGAACAAAACTGAAATTAGTAGAAGGAAATAAATAATGATCAGAGCAAAAATAAATGAAAGAAAACTTAAGTAGAAAAGATTTTGAAATTTAATTTTTGAAAAATTAAAGAAACATTTTTATAGATTCACTAACAAAGAAAGAGGACCCAAATAAATAAAATCAGAAAGAGAAGTTACAACTGACACCACTGAAACACAAAAGATCATTAAGATATGGCAACAAACAATAATATAGCCTAAAACATCTCCCAGTGCTGAGTCAGGAAGAATTAGAATATATGAACAGACCTAATACCAGTAATAAAATTGAATCAGGAATTAAAAAAAAAAAACCAACAAACAAAAGTCCAGGACCAGATGACTTCACAGCTGAACTCTACAAAACATTTAAAGAAAAGTTAATGTCTATCTTTCCCAAACTACTTCAATAAAATAAAACTGAAAAGGAAGTTTTCAAACTCATTGCATAAGACCAGCATCAACCTAATACCAAAACCAGAGACAGCTCAAAAAAAAAAAAAAAAAAATTAAATACCAATAAAACTGATGAAAATAGATGGAAAATCCTTTAACAAAATATCAGGAAATCAAATTTAACAATACATTAAAAGAATCATACACCAAAATCGAATAGGAGCAATTCCGGAGACACAAGGATGGTTCAATATCCACAAAATAATCAATGTGATACACCTTAACAAATTGAATAATAAAAATTGTATGATCATCTCAATAGATGCAAAAAGAACTTTTGACAAAATTCAACATTTATTATTAAAAATACTCACCAAAATGGGTGTAGAAGGAACATATCTCAAACTAATAAAAGCCATATATGATAAGCCCACAGCTAACAATATACCATCATACAAAAAATGGATGCTTTTGAACTGTGGTGTTGGAGAAGACTCTTGAGAGTTCCTTGGACTGCAAGGAGATCAAACCAGTCAATCCTGAAGGAAATCAGTCCTGAATATTCATTGGAAGGACTGATGTTGAAGCTGAAACTCCAATACTTTGGCTACCTGATGCGAAGAGCTGACTCATTGGAGAAGACCCAGATGCTGGGAAAGACTGAAGGCAGGGCAGAAGGGGATGACAGATGAAGAGATGGTTGGATGGCATAACCAACTCGATGGACATGAGTTTGAGCAAGCTCTGGGAGTTGGTGATGGACAGGGAATCCTGGCGTGCTGCAGTCCATGGGGCTGCAAAGAGTCGGACACGACTGAGTGACTGAACTGAACATCATACTCAATGTTCATGGTGAAAAGCTGAAAGAATTTCTTCTAAGATCAGTAACAAGGCAGGAATGCCCACTTTCACTTTTTCCAACACAGTATTGAAACTAAGCCTCAGCAATCATACAAGAAAAAGAAATAAAAGGAATCCAAATTGGAAAAGGAGAAGTAAAACCATCACTGACTACAGATTACATGATACTATATACAGAAAATCCAAAAAATGGCCTCAAAAAACTATTAGAATAAACGAATTCCATAAAGTTATAGGATACAAAATTAATATACAGAGATCTATTGTGTTTCTATACAATGACAACAAGCTATAAGAAAGAGAAATTAATAAAACAATTTCATGTACAATTACATTAAGATGCAATAAAATAGGGCTTCCCTGGTGGTAGAGTGGATGGGAATCTGCCTACTAATGCAGGAGACGTGGGTTTGATCCCTGGTCCAGGAAGATTCCACACGCCATGGAGCAACTAAGCCACTGTGCCGCACTACTGAGCCTGTGTGCTGCCAACTACTGCACCATGCACGCCCTCAGGCCTGCACACGGCAACCACGGAGCCCACGTGCCGCGACTACCGAAGCCCTGTGCCTACAGCCTGTACTCCACAACAGAAGCCACCACCATGAGAAGTCCATGCAGCACAACCAAGAGTAGCCCCCACTCCCACAACTGCAGGAAACCAGCGAGCACAATGAAGACCCGGGACAACCAAAAATAAATCAGTATAAAATACCTAGGAATAAATCTAACCAAGGAGGTAAAATATGTGTACTCAGATAACTATAACACACTGAAGAAAGAAATGGAAGACAAACAAATGGAAAGATATATCATGCTCATGGAGTGGAGGAATAATCATTGTTAAAGTGATCATACTACATAAGGCAATATCACAATATCAATGGCATTTTTCAAAGTACTAGAAAAAATAATGCTACGATTTGTAAGGAAACACAAAAGACCCCAAAGAGCTAAAACAATCTTGAGAAAGAGGAATAAAGGTGGAGATATCACAAGCCCTGATTTCAAACTATACTTCAAAGCTACAGTAGCCAAGCAATCTAAGTGTCCTTAGACAGATACATGGATAAAGATGTGGTACACACGACATGCACATACACGGGCACAGTACTCAGCCATTAACAAAAATGAACTCTTGGCACTTGCAACATCCAGCATGGATGGATCTAGAAGATAAAATGAGTGAATAAGATAGGAAGAAAGATAAATACATGATCTCACTTACATTTGAAATCTAAAACTCAAAACAAACAAATGAAACAAAAACATACTCATAGATACTAAGAACAAATGGGTAGTTGCTATAAGAGAGGGTGGTAAGCAAGTGGGCAAATTAGGCAAAGGGGATTAAAACGTACAAAGCCCATATAAAGGAAACATCTCAATTTTAACAAAATCTATTTGTGACACACCCACAGCCAACATAACACTGAAGAGTGAAAAACTGAAAGCCTTCCTGCTAAAATCTGGAAAAGACAAGGATGCCCACTCTCACCACTTCTTTTCAGCACAGTATTGGAAGTCCTAGCCACAGCAATCAGGCAAGAAATGAAAAGTATCTAGATTGGAAAGAAGACATGTATGCAGAAGACGTAATAATATATATAGAAGACTCTAAAGACTTCACACAAAGACTACTAGAACTGAAAATTCAGCAAGGTAGATCCAAGATTAACATATAGAAACTGGTTGCATTTCTTTACACTAACAATAAAATATCAGAAATAACCCTGACAGACTTTAGACAATACTACAAAGATACAGTAATCCAAACAGTGTGGAATTGGCACAAAAACAGATTTATGGATCAATGGAACCAAACAGGGATTCCAGAAATGAACCCACATACTTACAAATTAATCAGTGTTTTAAAAAGGTGGTAAGAGATGGCACTAGTGGTTTAAAAAAAAAAACAAAAAACTGCCTGCCAATGCAGGAGACATAAGAGATGCAGGTTCAATCCCTAGGTCAGGAAGATCCCCTGGAAGAGGGCATGGCATCCCACCCCAGTACTCTTGCCTGGAGAATCCCCATGGACAGAGGAGTCTGGCGGGCTGACATCCTTAGGGTTGCATAGAGTCGGACATGAGTGAAGCGACTTAGCACACATACAATGGAGAAGAGACAGTCTTTCAAAAAGTGGTACTGGAAAAGTGGACAGCTGTACATAAATCAATTAAGTTAGTATACATCCTCACACCATACACAAAAAAATATACTCAAAATGGCTTAAAGATTTAAGTATGACATGACACGAGAAACCTCTTAGAAGAGAACATAAGCAAAACATTCTCTGACATATACTAATGTTTTCTTAGGTCAGTCTACCAAGGCAATAGAAATAAAAACAAAAATAAATAGAACATAATCAAATTTATAAGATTTTGCACAGCAAAGGAAATCATTAATAAAATGCAATGACAATTTATGGACTGGAAGAAAATGCTTACAAATGATGTGAGCAACAGGGGCTTAACTTTCAAAATATATAAACAGCTCACAGAACTCAATAACAACAACAACAACAAAAAAGAATCCAATCAAAAAAAGAACAGAAGACCTACTAAACAGACATTTCTCCAAAGAAGACATTCAGATGGCCAATAGGCAAATGAAAAGATGCTCAACATCACTAATTATCAGAGACATAGGAATCAAAACTGGAGCGAGGTGCTTTGTAATAAGTTACATGGAGAAAAAACTCCAGAAAAGAGTAGATATAGATAGATTTGCATAACAATCACTTTGCTGTACACCTGAAACTAACACAACATTGTAAATCAACTACATGCCAATTGTTTTTTTTTTTTAATTTTTAAAAATATGAACACTACAATGAGGTACCACGCCACACTGGTCAGAATGGCCATCATTAAACAGTCAATAACAAATGACGGAGAAGGTGTGGAGAAAAGGACACCCTGCCAGAGTCCAGCTCCAACAGCCAGGGAATCAGCCTGAAGGGGTGAGCGGTGTCGGCGGACTAGGATGTAGCCTCTGACTCATGGTACGGAATTACGTGTTTATTTCAAGCTTCAGGTTCTCTTTTATACTTTGACAAAAGCATTAGGTCAGAGGTTTGACATTTTTAGTTTCCCTCACCCAGATTTACTGTCTCCAGAAACCATTGTTGCCTTATAAACAGAGTTCCTGCTTCAGCAATTCTCTCACAATCGGCTTTACTATTATCTACTTTCTCTTATGTGTCCTGTACTTAACTTGTGATTACATTGTAACTCATGCCACAGTCCTCAGTTCATTTCTTATCTTTCTAAATCCTGTTTCCCCCTAGCATCTTAAGATCACTATCTCCTAAAAAGGCTTCTGCTGCTGCTGCTAAGTCGCTTCAGTTGTGTCCGACTCTGCGACCCCATAGACGGAAGCCCACCAGGCTCCCCCGTCCCTGGGATTCTCCAGGCAAGAACACTGGATTGGCTTGCCATTTCCTTCTCCAATAAAAAGGCTTCTAGCTATTCTTAATTATTCCTAAACCCTAAACTCAGCAAACTTCTTTTGCCATAAACATTCCCCTCACAAAAAGGTCTCAGAATACAATCCTTTCCATGGCCTCAAGCTGCGGCCTACAGGCTCATCCTGGGACAGTCTTTGTAAAGATCCTTGAACAAATGTAAATGGTTACTTTATAGATAATTTGCTGGGTGCAACTGTAGAAGGCTTTGTGCTTTCTCATGCTTGTCTCAAGCACCTTAACATTCTTTACAGCCAAATCAACCGAAGAAAGGAAAGAACAAGTCAGAATCACAAGGCCTAACTCCTTCATCCCGGGGTCCTGCCTGCGAGATGAGGAGAGGGGGTTGGGGCCGTGCCTCTGTTTTGTTAGTAATGCCTAACGCAGCTCCTGACAGCACCCTCCTAAACTGTTGGTGGGAATGTAAACTGGTCCAGCCAATACAGAGAACAGTACAAGGATTCCTCAAAAAGCTAGATATAGAATTGCTGTAGGATCCAACAATCCCACACCTGGGCATATATCCAGACTAAACTAATTCAAAAGGGGGAGGAGGGATAGGGGACAGATGGATTAAGAGTTTAGGATTAGCAGATGCAAACCATTATATATAGAATGCATAAACAATAAGGCCCTACTGCAGAGCACAATGAAGAAGGCAATGGCACTCCACTCCAGGACTCTTGCCTGGAAAATCCCACGGACGGAGGAGCCTGGTGGGCTGCAGTCCATGGGGTCACTAAGAGTCAAACATGACTCAGGGACTTCCCTTTCACTTTTCACTTTCATGCATTGGAGAAGGAAATGGCAACCCACTCCAGTGTTCTTGCCTGGAGAATCCCAGGGATGGGGGAGCCTGGTAGGCTGCCGTCTATAGGGTCGCACAGAGTCGGACACGACTGAAGCGACTTAGCAGCAGCAGCAGCAGCAGCAGAGCACAAGGAACTACATTCAATATGCAATAAACCATAATGGAAAAGAATATGAAAAATATATAGTTACATGTACATAACTATATAACTAAACCACTTTGCTATAGACCAGAAACTAACACACTGTAAATCAACTATACTTTAATAAGAAAATAATTTTAATTGTAAAAAAAGAAGTGCAAACCCTAGTTATATTAAAATATATAGTAGGATATAATACAGCATAAGGAATATGGTCAATAATAGTGTAATAACTTTGTATGAGGATAGACTGTCACTAGGTTTATTGTAGTGGTCATTTTTACAATATATACCAGTGCAAATCATTATGTATTTAGTACATGTGAAACTATCATAATGCTGTACATTAACTATATTTCAATTAAAAATTTTTACCTCAAAAAGTTTAGAGTAAAAAAGAAAAAAATCTAAGTCAGAAAATATCATCCTTCTGTTCAACTCTCTGTAATGAATTGCTACTTTACTCAGTTAAGTCCAAACTTCTTCTCATGGCTGATAAGGCCTACATGAGCTCCCCATCAATGCCACTTCTCTAACCTCATCTCTGTTTTATTCCCAGATTTATTGACATATTATTGGCAAATGGAAATTGTACTCTCTAAGGTGTACAGTGTGATGTTTTCAAATATATACATATTTTGAAGTGATTACATTTTGAAATAAGTAGTGAAACTCGTCAAAATATCCATCACCTCAAACAGTTATCTTTTTTATTTGGTATACAAGAACACTTAAGATCTACTCTTTATACATGTTTTGCAGTATACAATAATTTATTATTAACTGTAGTCACTAATCTCCACATTAGGTCTCTAGAACTTATTCATATTGTAACTCAAAGTTTGTGCCTTTTGACTAACATCTCTTTTCCTCTACTCCCATCTCCTAGGTATCACTATTGTGCTCCATTTCTATGAGTTCACTTTCTTAGATTCTACATATAAGTGAGGTCATGAAGTATCTGTCTTTCTGTGTCTGCTTTATTTCACAGATCAATATTCTCCAGGTTCATCCATAGCATCACAAATGGCAGAATTTCCTTCTTTGTCAAGGTTGCATAATATTTCAGTGTGTGTGTGTGTGTGTGTGTGTGACTTCAGTTCCATTATTATGGATCCAAATTAAAATAGATCACCATTAATAGCTATGGTTAATTACACCATAGCTGATACAAAAATTTTTACTAGATCAGAGTTAGTGCTGTACACTTAAAAATTATCAGATCTGGGTGTGGTGGTTTTACAATATGGCCCCAAATTCTTTGCCATTTCTCCTCTAGGGAGGGAGGGTCGACCTCTTCTCCACTTAAATCTGGGAAAGTTGCTGCTGCTTTAACCAATGGAGTACAGACTTGCCAGGCTAGGTCATTACCTGTCATGCAGCTTCTACCTCATTCTCTGGGCATGCTCACTTTGGGAGTAAACCAAGTACTATGTAAGAGGTTTGACCACTCAGAAACCTCTTGGTAAAGAGGCCATCTGTGGGTGCTCCAATAAATAGTCTCAACTAAGCTCCCATCCAATGACCAGCATCAACCGGGAGCCATCTTGGATGTCAGACTACGGGGATTCACGAGAAACTCCAAGTGAAAACTGTCCAATCAAGCCTTTTCTGAATTTCTGACGAACTTAAAGAATTGTTTTACATTTCTAAGTTTGGAATCAATTCATTACAAAGCAACACAAATCCATATATCAAGACATGTAAACATTGAGTTTCTTATCACATGCCACTTCACATATTATTCTGACTCTTCTTTCCACATGGTAAATCAACCCTGAATATTCATTGGAAGGACTGATGCTGAAGCTGAAGCTCCAATACTTGGTCACCTGATGTGAAGAACTGACTCACTGGAAAAAAAAACCCTGATGCTGGCTGGGCAAGAGTGACGGCAAGAGAAGAAGGGGGCAACAGAGGATGAGACGGTTGGATGGCATCACTGGCTCAAAGGATGAGTTTTGAGTACACTCCAGGAGATAGTGAAGGCCAGGGTGCCATTAAGCCTGGGGTGCCGCATTCCGTGGGGGTCACCAAAAGTCAGACATGACTGACCGACTGAAAAACAACAACGCCACTTCACATATTATTCTGACTCTTCTTTCCAAATGGTAAGAAAATGATCCATGTTAAATGTAGTCAAATATAAACACTGGCTTTGAATCATAAGGAGATAGAAAAATATTAAAGCTGAAAGGTACTGTTGATTTTGGTCTCCTGAAAATGCCACCCATGAAGTCTGTGGCTTACCAGGAGAGTCTGAGTTACGGCAGGAGAAGTCCAACTACAGGCTGGCAGACCAAATTCAGCCCACCCTGTTTGTACAATATAAAATAAAATAAAGATGGTCCACAAAGTCTAAAGTAGTTATTATCTTGCCCTTTACTAAAAATAACTATCAACCCCTGAAGTTAGAGAACAGCAAAATTGAAATAGGAACATAAGTTCTTTGACTCATATACCAATACTCTTTTTTTCACTATGCTGCCTAGACAAGAATAAAATTCTACATTAAGATCAGCGTATTTTAATAAGAATAATTTCATGACTCTGTGAGTCTAGTTCACATCACTTTTTGAAATTTTGTAAAGACTTTATTTTTGTTTTGGGGGTTGTCTAGTTTGGTCCTTTTGTTTTGCTTTTGGTTTTGTTTTCAAAGAGAGGAGAGTTAGCCACAGGAAGAAAAATATACATTATTTAAATTTTTCTGTGATACTATCAGTAAAGGAAAAGAGAAGGAAACTGATATCTTAGATTAGAGGTTGGCAAACTTTTGCTCTAAGGGCCAAAAATATTTTTCACTTTACAAACCATACAGTATGTGTCACAAATACTCAACTCTGCTGGTTAACTTGAGAGCAGCCATGGAGTGTTATTCGCTCAGTCACGTCTGACTCTCTGCGACCCTATGAACTGTAGATTGCCAGGCTCCTCCATCCCTGGGATTCTCCAGGCAAGAATACTGGAGTGGGTTGCCATTTCCTTCTCCAGGGGATCCTTCCGACCCAGGAATCGAATCAGGTCTCCTGCGTTGTAGGCAGACTCTTTACCATCTGAGCCACCAGGGAAGCCCGAAGCAGCTACAGACAAGGCTTAAATGAATGTGCGCACTGCATCCATTAACACTTTATTTACAAAAACAAGTGATGGTACAGGGTCAGCTTATAGTCCTTGTTTGTTGACCCTGTCTTAATTAACTTGGGGACACACATACGTGTGGGGATGCAATGCTTAGGGTAAGAGTACAGTTACAAATTCTACACAGAGAAGTAGGGGAAATGTCAGACATGCTGCTGCTGCTGCTAAGTCACTTCAGTCGTGTCCGACTCTGTGCGACCCCATAGACGGCAGCCCACCAGGCTCCCCCATCCCTGGGATTCTCCAGGCAAGAACACTGGAGTGGGTTGCCATTTCCTTCTCCAATGCATGAAAGTGAAAAGTGAAAGGGAAGTCACTCAGTCGTGTCTGACCCTCAGCAACCCCATGGACTGCAGCCTACAGGGCTCCTCCATCCATGGGATTTTCCAGGCAAGAGTCCTGGAGTGGGATGCCATTGCCTTCTCCGTGTCAGACATGAGGTTCACGTAATACTATTTTGCCTGTGTACTACATGTTTTGTTCACTAAACTCTAAAATAACACTTAATATTCAGCTTGAGAATAATATTGAACGAGTTGAGTCAGTATTACTGAAAAATCTCCCAAGTTAAAATTCAGTCTTTATTATTACAGCTTCAAAGCCTTACCTTTTTTTACAACTTATTTATTTCTCCAAGAAATAAAAGAAGGCCATTCTAGACTTGAATAGCCCAGTAAAACAGCTACATCCCAGCCTGAGAACCCTAAAACAGTGTCTTTTATCACTTTGTTGCCAAACTTTCCTAAACACAGTTTTCTTAGACTGTGTGAGAATTTTTTTTTTTCCCATACTTTTAAAAATCTCTGAAGTTCTTGCACTACCAAAAAAAAAAAGGCTTATTCTTACCAGTTAGTAGAGGACATTCCACTTTCAAAGGGAGAGAATTTCTAAATCCCTCCACAGTGCTTTACACTATCATAAATTTCCTAGACATGCTGTCACCTACATAAAGGACCAGCACCACCTAAATGACAACCACTCTGGGGCAAAGTGGGTAGGGTGAAGACGACAGTGAGACCCAGTTCCCACTGCACACAGTAAAGGTGATACTAAAGACATTTGGAAAAGAAGTCTGCTTTATCTCTCAACTTAAATGCCTAGTTGAACAAAAAATAAAATAAAATTTTTTCCAGTGCTAAAAGCAAGTAAGTGGATTTTCCAGGGATTCAAAAAGAAAGAAAATATTTCCTTTGTGCCTAAGATACACAAGAGATTCAAAAGATTTTTTAAAAGGATTAAGTAAGCAACCAATCAATTAGACATTCATAGTGATGTTAATTATATAAATATATAAGAATGGCTATACATAGCAATCATTATAAAAAGCAAAATACAAACATTATAGTATTATTTTCAGTCATTTCAATCTGAAGAAAAGGAAATTCTGAAGTGTTTGCTTTGAGAGCTCATAGAATTATCCACGTGTGAAAAATCCAAAATTGCTGTAAAGTGTAAAAATTATCCTTTCTTCCACCTACAGGTAAGTCAAAATTGCTGTGCAAGTTTTCTTCAGACTTTTTGAAAAGGAATTATCCAGAAAGGAAAATGTCTGAAGCTACACAATAGAAACTTCAGAACTGAAGGAAACTTTTCAGTGCCAACTTCTACAGCACACAAGCAAAATAAACCACCCTCGTGTACATACACGCACACACACTGGTGTATGTTTACTGATTCGACACATTTTTACTGAATGTCATGTAAATTTGCATATGATGTGTGGGTGCACATGTTTGTATCATGTGGATGTAACCCTGTGTGTTAATGTATCTGCAAGAGCACAGTCAAGGCAAGGTCTAAGGGTGAGGAGGACATATACAGGTAAGGTGACATCCAACCACCTAAGGGTACCTGAAATCGTCCTCTGAAGCAGGCTCAGTTCAGTTCAGTTGCTCAGTCGTGTCCGACTCTTTGCGACCCCATGAATCGCAGCACGCCAGGCCTCCCTGTCCATCACCAACTCCCGAAGTTCAGCCAAACTCATGTCCATTGCGTCGGTGATGCCATCCAGCCATCTCATCCTCTGTCGTCCCCTTCTCCTCCTGCCCCCAATCCCTTCCAGCATCAGGGCCTTTTCCAACGAGTCAACTCTTCGCATGAGGTGGCCAAAGTATGGAGTTTCAGCTTCAACATCAGTCCCTCCAATGAACACCCAGGACTGATCTCCTTTAGGATGGATTATGTGTACACAAATGCTATAAAGGTTGATGTTAGAGATCATAATGGGAATGTAGATGAGCAAAGAGTGACATGAAATGTATCCTTCTAGAGGACAGAAAATGTCAACAGTGGGTAAAGATGGAAAGAATGTGCTCTTGAGACAGCACATGGAAGGAATGGAAGAAAAGATGAGCTATGCTTCCATAATTAATGAAAAACAGTTACTGAAACTGGGAATTCTCTACAACTTTTAAAAAATGAAATTATTTTTAAATATTTCTGAAGTTGCATGGAAGGTGGCTTAAGGGGTTTTTGACCGCAATTTACAATGGTGAAAAATCACTGTTTTCACTTCTAAAGTAAGAGAATGGAAGAAAATAAAATCCAACATGGCAGAATACTAAGCAGTAATTTGCAGAGGTGAAAACTCAGTCATTATAAAAGTCAGATTCTAGATTTTCAAACTAACAGCAATCCAGTTTTTAATTCAGATTTAGACATATGATGCAAACATATCAGAAGTTATTAATTCATAAGAGAAGTTAAGTAGGAAAAAAACTCTTGGCCCTAAAAATCAAGAAAAAAAGTTCATTTTTTGAAGTGGCAAGAATGAGATCTTACAAAATGCAGGAGGAAAAACAAAAATCAGAGTATTATCTGATATTTCCCAGGCAACTAATATTCCTCTTAAGAGAAAACGGCCCACTGTGAAACTGAGGAGGCAAGAAGACCTGACTATTTAAGACTCAAAAGTCTCCCTAAGGGACAGAGCATTAAAAAGAAGTAGAGCTTGGTCAGTCTAGAAAAGTATTCAGCAGAAGCTTTCAAAGGCTTGAAAACAATCGATTTACCACCTTTAACTCCAAGCTTCCCTGGAGCATCCAACTTCAAAGCCCAATATCTCTGCATCCTGTCCTCTAGAGAGAGCGCCAGACCAAGTCAGCTCACCTGACTGCCCTTCATTCCCACTTAGACCCGTCCAGGACCTGATGGATGGGTAGATAAGATAAGACAGCCAGATAAGACTACCTTCTGGGTTCAGAGGAGTTCAGGACATGCCACCTCAGAATATGCTGCTTTCGTATATTATTTTGTGCTGAAGCCTCATAGAGGCTTTCTCTGAACTCCCCTCATCTGCCTAAAGACAGGTCGTCCAAAAGAATTCAGTTTTCATTAATCTCCCCTCTCACTACAGGAATTTCATCAACCAGAGAAGATGGACTCACCACAGGAGAGGAGACTAGAAGTCCACCCCACTTCCTGACAAACTTTGTCACAAACCGTCCCACCTCCCATCTCTTCTTCTAAGAGCCCTATAGCTTTCCCCCAAATCATTTACTTTCCCCTAAGTATCCTACACTCCCCTTCCCTTCCCCTATTAAGACAGTATGTTGTTGTTCAGCCATCTAGTCGTGTCTGACTCTTTGCAACCCCATGGACTCCAGCACACCAGACCTCCCTGGCTCTCATCATCTCCCGAAGTCTACCCAAATTCGCTGGAAAGTGATGCCTTGTCATGGCTGGAAGGCATCACCTTCCAGCCATCTCATCCTCTAATACCCTCTTTTCCTTCTGCCCTCAATTTTTCCAACAAATCTAGGTCTGTTGGACTTCCCTGATGGTCCACTCGTTAAGAATCTGCCTGCCAACACAGGGGCCACTGGTTCGATCCTTGGTTCAGGAAGATCCCACATGCTATAGGGCAACTAAGCCCATGTGCCACAAGTACTGAGCCTGTGCTCTAGAGCCCACTTGGCACAACTACTGAAGCCCGCACACCCAGAGCCCATGGTCTGCAACAAGGGAAGCCATCGAATGAGAAGACTGCATACCACAGTTAGAGTGATCCCCACTGGCTGCAACAAGAGAAAGCCCTATCTATGTACAGCATAAATACATAAAGAAGACCCAGCCATAAATACATAAAGAAATAAAACTGCAACAGTAGAGGAAAAGTCTTTCCTCTCCTATAAATAGTCTCCTCCCAGCACCACCCAGCAGGCTGCAGGTTGCCCAAGACAGGTGCATCAGAAGGAAACTTTTTCAATTTTTTTAAAGGGAAGAAAATAACCTTTAATATTTGAGCAGGATGATAATTTCCTGGTAGGTAATATTGTAATAGCACTTTTGTTAAATAGCAAGCGTCTCAGTGGGTTTCCCTGGTGGATCAGTGGTAAAGAACCTGCCTGCAAAGGCAGGAGAGGAAAGTTGGATCCCTGGGTTGGGAAGATCCCCTGGAGTAAGAAATGTCAACCCATTCCAGTATCCTTGCCTGGAAAATCCCAAGGACAGAGGACCCTGGAGGGCTACAATCCGTGGGGTTGCAAAAGAGACAGACACAACTTAGCAACTGAGCAGCAACAGCAACCATCTCAATGTCACATTCATTTTAAGAAGTCTTTGGGAGAAAATAATAATAATAATAGTGGCACATAAGGATTTGTTTTAGGATGTGAATGCTTTTCCAGCACCAAAGTGAGCTGTGTCTCTGTGGCTCTCCTGGACCTGTGCAGGGTGACGCAGAAGCCCCACCCCAGCAGCTAGTGCATTCCATGCCCCAATTCAGTGCGTGCTGGGAGTTGGGTCCTTGCCTCTCCCAGGCCTAGATTCACCTTCTCTACCAGAGGTTGCTGATAGCAAGAGCCACCCTGCTCAGCTATCACAACTAGTCCACAGCCACGTTGGCTGAAACTTCCCAGCAGCACATCCAACATGGCTGACAAGAACCTTTGTTCCCAATACATTTGATCATCAAAATAGCCTTGCATTCCTTCCCCCACACCCACCACCCCGCCCCAGAGAAGTTCAGTTTTGTTTCCATTTCAAG
Source organism: Bubalus bubalis (assembly GCF_019923935.1). Taxonomy (NCBI): domain Eukaryota; kingdom Metazoa; phylum Chordata; class Mammalia; order Artiodactyla; family Bovidae; genus Bubalus; species Bubalus bubalis. The sequence goes on along the minus strand of NC_059165.1, from coordinate 20,928,240 downwards.
TATTTTGATGTGTGGTAATTGGAGGGAGACACAAATTTTGAACTTGAGCTTTATGTTGTGACTAACATTAACTTAAATACCCTCCATCAAGGAGTAGGACTATTCTGCCAAACTGCCTTAAAAACCCACCACGATTTTTTGTTGTTGTTGTTTCAGAAACCCACAGTGCAATCTGCAATGCATTATACATTTTGAGCAGAGACTCTTATCTATACTTTCTTGTGCATTCCCAAACCCCTTAAAATATTGATCAGACACAGCCCGCATTCCAAGACCAGTGCCACAATTTTGCTGCAAGCTAAAGGAGAAAAGATTGAAAGTAACAGATGTTTGCGTTGCCTAGTCTAGTTATTTTCATGACTTCATCAACAAATGCAAAGTTTTAAATTAGAAATGCACTATAGTTCCATTGTTCCCTATGGAAATTTCTAACTAAAACCAGTCTAAGGAATCATTTTCAAACAAAAATTCTGCCTTTGGTTTAAAGAGGGAAGAAAAAAAAAAAATCCCTTAGAAGGGAAGAAAGTTCAGTCTGATGAGCAGCCCCCTTCCTGCTCCAGCCAGCACCACATCAGGGAACAGGATTCGATGGGTGGTAACTGCTCTTCCAGACTTGGTGACTCCATGGGGCATGCTCCCCAGGTTCCTGCTGGGCTCCTGCTGTCCAAACAGGAGGCTGGAGGAAATGCTCGCAGCCCCGCTATGGCGAGAATGTTTTGTGGATCTGGTCCCACCATGCCTAGGACAGCTCCACATGAGGTATCCTGACTCACTTCAAAGGCAGGAGGGCTTTAGAAGCCCCTCCAGAAGGCTTGTCTGCGTCAATTCAGCCATCCACACTGGGCATCCCCCACTAGGTTTTGCATGCCCAGAAAGGAAAGTTATTAGCTCCCTCCTGGACTCAAAGGAAGAGTGAGCAGAGTCCATTGTTCACTCTCAAATCTGCATCGTTGGTGGCTGTGGCTTCACATATTAGCCAGCTTCAAAGGGACAGCAACACAGGGCTTAAATTATACAGGAATTCAGAAGAGCTCAGAGGTCCAATAGAGCCAATTTTACTTGAATGTAAACTTATAGGAGGAAATCAGCATCTTGTTGTTTTTGTTCCTAAAATCCTTTTATCCCAAGTCTTGCATGCACAAGCTCTCGACTGCTCTAACCCGCTTCATTCTCTGAACTCTAAAAAATACGTCCAGTATCTGCTGCCAACTAAGCACTTTATTATATACCCACCTGTATTAGCATTTTTAACACTGCTCACCCAGTTGATTTTGAGTGTCTTAAAGGCCGACAGAATGGCTTACAGTTACTTGTAGGACCGATCATGGGGATAATGGGGATGACGGATCCAAGAGAACCATTTGGCATAAGCTTCATATTCAAAATAAGACTCCAATTTAGATTTTTGATATCTCCAAATGAAATTATACCTAAACTTTCATAGACGTACTGGCAACAGTTTTGAAAAGAAGCATTTCATCCAACAACTTTAAATTCATCACAGTTTCTATGATCCTTTTTGGCATTACTTTATTTTTTAATAAAGTAAAAAATAGGAGCCTCCAAAAAAGAGAAGAGGCGTGGTTTACCTCAGATTTTCTACAGCGCCTGGCATCATGTTACAAAAGATACACTCATGAGGAAAATGCTCCCTAACAGTCATCGGCTATTTTTGTAGGTGGAGGAAGATGTATAAAACTGGCATGGACTTCCCACACAACCAGAAGTCAGAGGCCCTAGGGCCACTGAAAAGAAGCCCAGCTAGACTGGCTAGCTCCCACCACCAGAGCAAATGTATTTTCAGGTCATTCCTCCTTCCATATGAAGCAATAACATGAGTATCAAAAGGTGAATACTCTCTTCTTTTGATAATGAGTACCCTTTAAGATGCTTTTGAACTGTGGTGTTGGAGAAGACTCTTGAGAGTCCCCTGGACTGCAAGGAGATCCAACCAGTCCATCCTAAAGGAGATCAGTCCTGGATGTTCAATGGAAGGACTGATGTTGAAGCTGAAACTCCAATACTTTGGCCACCTGATGCAAAGAACCAACTCATTGGAAAAGACCCTGCCCAAAAGATCGAGGGCAGAAGGAGAAGCGGACGACAGAGGATGAGATGGTTGGATGGCATCACCAACTCAATGGACGTGGATTTGGGTGAACTCTGGGAGTTGGTGATGGACAGGGAGGCCTGGTGTGCTGCGATTCATGGGGTCGCAAAGAGTCGGACACGACTGAGCAACATGAACTGAACTGAACCCTTTAAGAACTTAAGAGATAAAGTGGCCTTTTGATAATTAAACTAGTAAAATCCAGAGACAATGGCTATATTTAACCTGTTTCAAAGAGAAAACCATGTAGGAAACTATCATGTACAACCAAAGGATTCAAAATACCCCATGATTTCATCCAAGGTAGTTTCTGAAAGTGATCTCAGGAAAGCGGGGCTAGCATGTGACGGTACTGTCATCAAAAGTCCCATATACTCTTTGGAGAAAGATATTGTGAAGCAGAGTGTGTGAACAGTAAAGCGAAATACTACTTAGTCCTGAATATATTGTGTGAGTTCCCTAAGAGGCTCCAGGGCAGCTGGCCACCTTGTGGTGATGCCTCCAAAACTGTCCTTATCTCCCAGGCACCTCCTTCAGCCCCATTCTTGATTTTAGTTCACATGGTCATCATTAGCCCTGTCCACCAAATTTTTCTGCTGCTTTCTGGAACTCTGTGGAATGGCATTGCCTCATTCTTCTTTGCAGTTGGGTATGCCCCTGTAACTTGGGGCTGTGGAAATGTGATTGATTTAAGAGCCAGGAAATGATTCACTGCATGTCTACTGTTCTGCCTTGACAGCCTGGATCACAAAAGCACAGAGATGGAGCTGCCTTCTCCCTAGGCCCTGAATTAAGAACAAGCAGAACTCCCCAGCTGACTGGTGGGAGCCATATGCCATGAGGAAATCTAAGCCTTTATTATTTTAAGTCATTAAAACCTTGGGACAATTTGTTGGCATAGTATAAGTGACCCTATTCTAACTAATAAGAGCAGATATTAGTTCACAATGCTTAATCTCCTACCCCCTTAACTAAAGTACCTTTGGGGTTACATTGTTATATTCCCAGAGATTGTAGAAGCCACAGGATAATAAAGATCCATATTATAACAGCATCCACTGGACTCATTAATTTTAAGTGTTTTTTTTTAATACTTGAAAATTGCTAAGAGAGTAGCTCTTACATATTCTCACCATGAAAAAGAAATGGTAATTATGTGACATGACAGAGGTGTTAACTAACGCTAAGGTGGTAATCATTTTTCAATATAAGTGTATCAAATCAACACATTGTTTATCTTAAGCTGACTGTTTTATGTCAATTATATTCCAATAAAGCTGGAAAAACTAAAGTGATCTCCTGGAAAAAAGTAAAATGTTATTTTTCATTAAGATAAAAACATAAATGAGATCAAAAACGCCATAAATTTTTAACATAAAATAGAAAACAATGAATTTTGGAGGCATAGATTTAGAAGATGAAACAAACTAATTAGAGCAGAAGAGGGACCTTTGAGAGGAGCAGCCCCAACGAACAGAAGAGGAAACGGAGGGGCAGAGAATCTATGTGGCCCACCCAACGGCGTTTAGTGTAGTCCAAGTTCACTTCTTCTAATTCCAAAACTCTTTGGCCACCTTGAGTGTGTAGAAAAATGGTTCTCCTGGTGTTCTCCACCACATAAGGGGAGAGACAGCTCCTCATGTCAGGACCAGACATCTTCACTACCAACATTTGAGGGTCATTCCTTAGGTTGGCAGCAGTGCAGTGGCTGACCCCAAGATCAAACCATCAAATGTTCACTGCAAGAGATGCCTACCAAACACTCGGCTTGCCTTCCTTTCCCAACTCCTCCTCTTATCCAGGTGGAAAGATTAAAAAAAAATAAAGATTTGCCTTCCCCTGCCTCTACATGCAGCCACAATTTTCCAGCTTTTGATTTTTATAATTTAATCAGTTATCTCCACTTTGGACTCATGAAATATACTGAGCTTTTTTTTTTTTTTTTTTTTTTTTTAAATATGCCTCAGAGAAGGTTCTTCAGTAGTAAACAATCTCTTTTAATAGATGTCTTTGGAACAAGGCAGAGTTTAAATAATGGTAATGTTTGGAAGTAACATTTATGTTTTCTTTTTTAAGTTGAAACTTAAGTTGTTTTTCTTCAGACTCTTTTGGAATTCTATGAACCCAAGTGGAAGAGGAATAGCCTCAATAAATAGAAGAAGAAAATGACTTAAAAATCATCATCCACCCTTAGTCCCAGTCTTTCTGAGCTAACAGTATATGTGTAAAATGATTTGATCTGAAACTCTAGAAGCAACCTAGCCAACATGCTTTGTATCTATAAAACCAGCCTATGACGATTTAAGATCAATAGCTTGGAAATCAATATTCAAGTTGTGGCCCATTCTACTACAGACCTTACTGCGTGCTTAGCATCAAGAGATGCTCTTCACCATGTAAACGCCATGCCATGCAACATCCATGAGCACTGAAGCACAGTAATGCTTACTCATTTTTATGCACATCACTCACCAAAAAAAGAATTTCTTTTGATTTTTCACAACTCCCTGCTTACTTCTGGAGAGCAAAACTCTCACAAATGAACTTTTGTTGTCCTGTTATATTCTCAGTAAATGGATTTTTTTCTGTGACGCTTTATAGATGAGACTTGTTTCTAGAACAGTGGGCGCCACCCCCAAGTCATATTTTAGTGGTTCTATTGTCATTACAGCTGCAGAAGTAGTTAAAAAATTATCAAGTTTCTAAATGCCACAGGATGGACTCCATCTTACCTGTCCAAATTGTCAAAATCTTGCCAAAATTTTCTCTGCCAGGACCACCTCCCAGCAGCATTTCACTTCAAAGCTTTCACTCAGACTGTTTTGATATGTAGACAGGTATCCCACATCTATGTTGCACAAACTTTTCTCTCTGCCAATAAAAATTCCTGCTCAACCTTAGAAGCCTAATCCAAATTCCAAAGCCTCCTACAGCACTTTCTATGTGAGATTTACCTTCAACAATAATCCCAGTTCTGTGAGTTCTGACAGCAATTGCTGTGCTTTCCATACATTCAGAAGTTCAGGCATATTCTGTTCTGCAACATCATATAGCCGCTACATTGCATATGTCTTGGTTCTATGATTTGATCCAAAGGCGGAGAGGAGGAAATATGTGCAAGCCGGAAAATGTTATATATCAGGAAATGCCTAAATGGTGAGTAAGATCTTCATATACATCCCAATTCCTAGATCATTGGACCTTATCAATGTTCTAGGTCTAATACTCAATGATCCAAAGAGGTAAACAAAACTTCACCTCTACCTACGTACCACAATAGTCTCTGCCAAAAGTCGTTTGCCCTTCGGAGTCATCCTAAAACGAAGGCCAAAATTCAGATGACCTCGATGGATCATTCTAGCAAACAGACCTGCTTTCACCAGTGAGGTGAAAACATCCGATAAATCCAGGTGGTAGAAATTTGACAATGCAGCAGACAACAGAGATGTGTCAGACATCATCAGAGGAAATCAGCAGCTGGCCACTTTCAGCTGCAGGCACTGCCCTCATTCCCTCGAGGGACACTCCACCTCTGGAGCAGCCTGCATCACAAAAGTGGCCCCAGAGCACAGGCGTCCTTGACTCAGCCAAGAGATCCAAACTTGAAAAGGCATGCCCCTATGTCATATAAGCAAGTTTCTCACTGTAAATAAAAGTAAAGACAGAAGCAGATCTCTGTTACTTTGGGAAGTAACAAAAGATATAGTTCTATACATATTTCAATGCTTGGGCTGTGTGGTTGGTTTAGCAGAGAATGGGAAATTTTCAGTGTTTTTTTCTGCACCAGCCAGTGATCCTGTCGATGGTAAATCAAGCCACTTTTCACAGCAAAACAGAGATAGATGGCTGCGTGCATGCACATGTACACATGCGCACGTACACACACACACTCATACACCGTCTTCCTTGAACTTGACTTTTTAGGTTAGCATTAGTTAATGTGCACTGCAGGTGGCCCTCCATATAGAAGTAAAATGCTATCTTAAAAGATGCCTTCAGTTTATCCCTGTTGTCCAGGGCAGCAGTTCTCAACCAGCAGTGATGCAGCCCGCAGGGGGCATTTGGCAAAGTGTGGAGACACTCTGTGATGTTATGACTGGGTGGTGGTGCTCCAGGCATGCTGCTAAACATCCCACAATGTAAGGACAGTCTCCCACAACAAAGACTTACTAGGTCCAAAGTGTCAACAGCGTCAAGGTAAAAAATTTCTGTTCTGGGAGTAAAAGCAATATATAATCTTATGTAAAGAGTCCTTTTTTTTTTTTTTTTTTTTTGGGAGTAGGGGGGAATTACTTTAATGATTCTTTGTTTTGTGCAAAAGAAAAGGCCAAGTCTTATTCTGAATAGGGAATTTCAGACTCTAAGGCCTAATGACGGCTTTGTGAGCAGCATTTCTGTGGAAACCAGTATGGTGCTAACCTTCTTGTAAATTCCTTGGCCAAGGTGAGAAATTTTAACTGCCTAGGACCCCATGGGGCCTTCCTGGGACAGATCCCTCCTCCATTATCTTCTACTTTAGCTCCTCTCTGGAATACCTAGATAACAGCATCTGATGCACATTTCCTGAGTTGTTTTACAGATAGGAAAACCCCTACTAAAGGGAAGAGGTTAACTATTTGATGACCATGAGCACACAAGACACCAGTCCTACTGGAGCCCAAGGACAGATCATGTTAATCCCTCTGATATTGCCTTGTTACTTCACCATCCACCAATCAGAAAATTGTTCATGTTCAGTTCAGTTGCTCAGTCGTGTCCAACTCTTTGCGACCCCATGAACTGCAGTATGCCAGGCCTCCCTGTCCATCACCAACTCCCGGAGTCCACCCAAACCCACGTCCATCGAGTTGGTGATGACATCCAACCATCTCATCCTCTGTCAGCCCCTTCTCCTGCATGAGTTGATCACAAATCCTAAGATCCCCCTCCCTCACCTGGCCTTGAAAACACTCTCCTGAACCCAACTGGGAGTTTGTATTTTTCAGCACTAGCTGCCTAGACTCCTTGTCTGGTGCCTTACATAAATGCTGGCACTTTCCTTCACCACAGCCAGGTATCAGTAGACTGGCTTCACTGGGCATAGGCAAATGGATTCAAGTTTCATTCAGTAACGAAAAGAGGAAGGAGGTAGGGACAAATGGCCCAGATTTCCAGGAAGACCTGATTTGAGGGGATCCCTTCCAAGGGAGATAAAATGACTCCCAGCAATGTTACAGGAGGCAAGGCACTAATAAAAATCAGTGAAAAGGATGCTCCCTGTAATGAGCAGGGCAGATGGCATCTAGAATTGATGAGACTTGAACCAGTGGTAAACTCTCCTTTTTCACTTTGTTATTCTCTTATCAAACCCTTGAGACTTCAAAATAAAATTTTCCAAGTATCTCATCCTAGTGTTTGTGGTGTTCAGGGCATAATGACTACCCAGTCAAGGATTTAATTAGGGCAAGTGCAGGTGGACATGAGAAGGAAGCCAGGGGAAACTAGAAGAATAGTGAGATTCATACACAAGCCAAACCTTGAGTGAGGCAAAATGAGAAATAAAGGTTGTGTTGAAGCCTCCTGGACCATTCAGCAGCCTGAGTGAGGCTCAGCAGGGCAGTGGGGAAGTCCAGGAATCAAAGAGGGCTGTCCAAGGAGTTGCATGTCACCCAGGATGAATCTGCCTTAGTAACCTTGCCTGGCTTGGTTCCTGTCTGGCAGTGTGGCTTGAGTGCAAATGTGGGGGTAGATGTCAGCCTGCAACACCTGGGCAAGTCTGGTCATTACAGTGCTTGTACCTGGAGATCCACTATGTGCATTCTCATGGCAGTCTCACGAATACGAGCCTAACCAGCTGTCGGACTGGTCAGAGTAACTGTCTCCTGGACACATACCCTCCACCCTATCATCTGTTCAAAAGGTTCCTTTCAGCCACTTTCAACTGATGCTTTAATTATTGATAAACATCTCAACAGTAAATAGTTTCCAACAACCAAGAGTAAGAAAAAAGAAAAGGAAAAGCCAAAGCTTCCATATCCCTGGAAACCCTTCACCTGTGTGATAGATTCACCTATGTCTGACCGTTGGCTATGCAGCTCAGAACTCCAGCTCAAGGTGCCTTAGTAACTCACCGGCCTCTGTCATCCTATGATTGGCAGCTCCCTTTCCAGACTTGAAACTGCTCCATTAGAGAACCATCATTACCCACTAGAGAACTTCTAAGAGAAAATTGAGTTGAATAAATTATTAGCAATTTCATAATAAACTTCAACTCATCTTCCATACATTTTCCTCAAACTGCCAAGATAATTTATATATTAAACATTTAGATAGTACCATCCTTCCTTGTCAAGTCTCCCTTGTGAGAGATTGTTAAGTAAAAAGAGTAGACCATTACATTCCAGGAGAGTTTAAGTTCAGAAAGGCCTCAAGGCAGGCCATGAGCTAGAAGACTTCTCAAAGGCCTGCCAGCAATGTGAGTTTATGATTTTGTGATATCAGATGAAGAAAATGTGCTATCAGTGATAGTTGAGAAACTTTTCCCGCAACAGAAAAGGAAGTCAGTGGAAAAACCAGCCTTAGGGAATGCCTTGCTCCTTGGGCTAACTCCACATACATGGAATATATTTTTGAATCACAATCATGTTGTGCCTTTATCCAGAACCTCTTTTGGAATAAGTGGTCATTAGAAGACAGTGTTTGTTTGCATCTGTGAACATTCTAAAAATAGCATACAGAAGGACACGTGAGCCTTAGAAGATAAAAGATTTTTGGTTTTGGACAGAATTTCAAGCATGACCAGCACGTATATTTCTAGTAACAGTGTGGACTGACATTCATTTTCCCCCTTGTAACTTACGTAGTGCGTTCACACTTGCCAGCCCAAAACCGAAGAAATATTTGATATATTGATTTCAGGCAAAGGTACAGTCAAAGTTGGCCTAGAACACTGGGGATGTCAAAAATATCCCTTCGTGTGTTCTTCACTCAAATCCATATGATTTTTGGTTGCTCTGATGTTAAAATTACAGCACACATTGTTTCCATCTTCTTCTGTTTGGCCAGGGCTAGAACACAAAAATATTATTAACTTCATAGAGTGCGCAGGCAGGCACACACATACATACACATACGCTCATGCACACTACACAAAAAAGCTCAGCTTGTCAACAGCTTTGGCGTAGTAACATACAAATGATAATTAGAAACATGTGTCCACAGCAAAGAGGCACAGAAAACTAAAAGGTCATCTTTTTCCAAATGACCTAATTAGAAAAGCCTGGAGTGCTGGCTACAGTATAATGGTTTTACACAGCTTTTAACTCAGACTTCCTGTTTTAAAACAGTGCAATTTACTGCTCCTGTAGCAAATATGAATTGTCACTTAATGCCAACAGATTTAAGCCTCACAACACCACCTGCCTCCAGCAATCTCCTCATTGTTAGACCCATCAGCTGAGGATTGCTGATTTACCATCCCAGAATGACCATTTAGAACCTCATGCCAGGATGGCTGCCAAGTAGAGAACAAGGATTTCACGTAGAAGAGAGTCCACGAAGTACTTTACATTAATGCCGATTGAAAAATGCATGAATAGACCAAAGGGAAAAGCAGTTGTTCTGAATCAGACTATCAGTGAATGCTTTTTAGATTCTTTTTTCTGGTCCCAGAGCTAAGATTTTGATGCTGAATAATTGTAATTGCCCAGAGACAACAGACACACACTGGCTGAAAATGCTGCATGGTAGAAACTCGAGCAGGCACCCAAATAGCATTGTCGTTTTAAATAGATGCCTCTGTAAATTTGTAGTTAATCTCTCTCATATTTATTCAATATGCTGTGATGTTTCATTAAGTATTCATTTCACTTGTCTGTTTCATTGCCTCAGTTCTCCCATCTGAAACACCTAATGCTATGAGGAGGAATGTTTATACAAGAGTGTGAAGAATTTAAAAAGCAGCAACAGCAAGGCTGACCCACTACGGATTGTATTTCCTAGCTTCTTTTGTAGCTAAGTGAGGTCATATGACTAAATTTAGGCCGATAGGAGATGTATAAAAGGCACGCATACCATTTCTGAGTCACCTTTGTATAGACTATCAGCCTTGAATCCTGTCTCCCTGCTGCTGGTTATGAAATGGTGAGAGGGCTTCTCCAACAGTCCTGTTCAGTTCAGTCACTCATTCGTGTCCGACTCTGTGACCCGGGGGCTGCAGCATGCCAGGCTTCCCTGTCCTATACCATTCATCTATATACTTTTCCATGAGAGAGAGAGAAACTTCTATCACTCTTAAGATACAACAGATCAGGGGATCAGGTCCACTGTGTTAGAGCAATGTAGCCTGCACCCCAGCTGACACAAACAAAGGGAGGCTCAAGAAGTTGTATCCATTTTTTGTGCTTTTGATTAGGGGTAGATTTTTTGAATTGTTCGATTAATCAGTATACCAAGAAAAAGTGACTTTAGGCTAATCCTCATTCTGGCTAATCCTTGAATCTATACCAGTCTTTAAGATCTGACTTAGTTCCTGGGCTCTGTTTCATAAAATAAGAAGGATGAGGGTTGTTGGAATTCCAAAATCCCATGATCTAAGGTTCTATACTGTACAATAAAGTAGATTGAAGTAGATTAGATCTGAATTATTTTTCATAGTACTATATCAAAATAGATACATCTATAAATACTGTTTCTAAATTCCCTAGATAAGAAAACGTTCAATACATGCATTTCTTACAGTTAATACTTTTGCTGTAATTCTCCTCTTCCTACTGTTTTCTTCCTTTAACCATTAGTCACACTAAGATCTATTCCAATTTTTTAAATCCTTTCACTGGATTCTGCTGTATCTGATAAGTATCTTATTTCATATATTACTCTCTCCATCCAAATTCGTCAAACATGTGATCTATGTCATCTGCGCTTATTACATTCTCATTCTCTCCTTAAATCCGTAAAACCTATGCTTGCCTCTTCCAAATATACTAAAATTTCAAAAGATATCTACATACTCTATTTTTCCTAATACTTGTGTTCCTGGGCTATTTGTTTATATGTACAAATATTTATTAACTCTTTCATGTATCATGAAATAAAGGGTGTTAAGATACAAAGCACAGAGCCTAAACATCTCAGTTTCATACCACTGGGCTGTTTTAAAGAGTCTTATTAAACTTGCTTTGATTTCAATGAAAATACCATTCTTCTGTTTCTCATCCTACTACTCTGATTATTCCATTCTCTTTCTTGGCTGTTCATCTTCCAACACCCCTTAACAGGCGCTTCCTTCCACGCTCAGTACCAGGCCCTCTGTTCTGTCTCTCTACTTTCTCTTTGGAAATAGCATCAGTTTTCCTGGCTTCAGTTGTAAGGTTTTCTGTCTGTCTCTTGGCATAAATTCCCACCCAAGCTTCAGTTCCATACTCCCAACTACACCTCACACTACCCTTGAAATCCCAATATGAAAGTGAAAGAGTTAGTCGCTCAGTCGTGTCCAACTCTTAGCGACCCCATGGACTGCAGCCTACCAGGCTCCTCCGTCCATGGGAATTTCCAGACAAAAGTAATGGAGTGGGGTGCCATTGCCTTCTCCTAAACTAAGTTTATTTTCTTTACACATACTCCTATTTCCACACCCTAACATTTCCCTACATACATGTACATTAACTGCCTCATCTTTCTCTCTATATAGGCTAGCCAAGGCTTCCTAGATAATAGTAGGGACAGAAATTCCAATCAAAGCCAACATTATTTCCTTGACTGCCTTCAGTTCAGTTCAGTTCAGTCACTCAGTCGTGTCTGACTCTTTGCAACCCCATGGACCACAGCATGCCAGGCCTCCCTGTCCATCACCAACTCCCGGGATTTACTTACCCAAACTCATGTCCATTGAGTCAGTGATGCCATCCAACCATCTCATCCTCTGTTGTCCCCTTCTCCTCCTGCCTTCAATATTTCCCAGCATCAGGGTCTTTTCAAATGAGTCATCTTTTCATATCAGGTGGCCAAAATATTGGAGTTTCAGCTTCAGCATCAGTCCTTGCAATGAACACTCAGGACTGATCTCCTTTAGGATGGACTGGTTGGATCTCCTTACAGTCCAAGGGACTCTCAAGAGTCTTCTCCAACACCACAGTTCAAAAGCATCAGTTCTTTAGTGCTCAGCTTTCTTTATAGTCCAACTCTCACATCCATATGTGACTACTGGAAAAACCATAGCCTTGACTAGATGGACCTTTGTTGGCAAAGTAATGTCTCTGCTTTTTAATATGCTGACTGCCTTAATCCAGGCCAATTCACTCATGGTAACAGAAGAGCATGCATTTACCTTTTCTCAGAGCATGGTTTCTTCCACGTAGTGCCAAGTAGGTGGGAGAGCAAATGAAGCAATGCCAATAAGCAGTTACAAAATTTAATACCAACATTAACCTGACAAGAGTTAGAGGGAGAAGTAATGTGCTCAATCCCCAAAGAGTTCTCAAATATTCACTTAGATGAATGTATTTTTAAAGGCATTTTACTCCAGAACCAAATTAGATGAGTACCCCTGGTTCCTCCATTTTTATATCATTATAAAATGGGAAGCTACATGTCTTTTGCCTTTCCTGTACTATGACTGATGTTAAATTTATCTGTCTTTTGTCCTCTTGTTTTGAGTTCCACTTTTTGGGTAGAGATCTGCATATCTTGACTTGATACAAATGTTCACATGTTTAAAAAAATGAACAAAACCTTGAGACCTACTTCTGTTTCATTTTATACCTTATTTCACACATACATACTTTTTATTATTTGCTTTAGCATTCAGAGTTCTTAGATGCAAACAAACACAATGGATTCTTAAAGAATGAGTACAGAGTGTCCAAGATCACCTACAGGTCAGGCTTAGAGACTATGTGGTCAGGAACAGTACCTAAACCAACTGAAGGACTACCAGCAAAGACCCCCCTGCACTGCCCAAGGGACCTAGCTCAGGACACCAAGCCTCTTCTACTGCTAACCTGGAAGGTCGAGTATCTCTGCCACCACCTTCATCTGAAACGAGTTATTCATATGCTTTTTCTCATTGCCCACTTCTGAAGTCTCAGTGAGGGTCATCAATTACATAACTGCATCATATCTGCAAAACAGTCTGGGCTTCCCAGGTGGCGCCAATGGTAAAGAATCCGCTTGCCAATGCAGAAGACATAAGAGACACGGGTTCAATCCCTGGGTTGGGAAAATCCCCTGGAGTAGGAAAGGGCAACCCACTCCAATATTCTTGCCTGGAAAATTCCGTGGAAAGGGGGGCCTGATGGGCTACAGTCCATGGGGCCACAAAGAGCCAGACATGAGCGAATGAACACATACATCATATCTGCAGAGGCAGCTGGAAGAGTGAATTATTGCCCTCAGCTTTGGAGAGATTAAGGTAAGCAACATCAAGTTAGAAAGTATATTTAAGGATTCTGAGCAAACAGTACGTCTGACAAATGTCCACTTGCATTCATTAACTTCCCTCTCCAATTTCTCTGTCTTTGCCAGTATTTCTATCACTTTACCACCAAGACTTCTACTACTAGTCATGCATGCAACTTTTTTAATCCTTCATTTCCTAAATCCAATTAATCAACAATTGTTTGCAAGTCATCTACTACTCGTCCAGTATAAGTAATAGTACTGGGAGAATTCAAAAGAAATATAAGCCATGATCTGACCAAAAATCTGCAATCAATATAGAGAAAAAGTCAGATGATTATTAGTGCCAAATGAAAACACTGATTTTATTACAGTAGGAATTTTGAGAAGAGACCTATTGGCATGGATCAAGAAGTCAAGAAAGGAAGGTTTTATAGAAGAATTTAAAATCCAATCAGGCCTTAAGTTTGACCTAAAGATGTAGATTATACATACAAATTTACCTGTGCTTATCCCAAAACCTCACTAAAAAAAATACCAAAGAAGAGAAGTCATGAACCTATAACAAGTACTACTTACTCAAGAACAAAGTCCGAAACACATGGAGGGAATGCCCAGCAAAGATCCTAACAACACTGCCTGGGAGACCTCGCACGGAAGCCAGGGAGGGGCAGTGAAAAGTTACAACAAAATTATGGAGAATGTTAGGCAGATACAGGAATAATAAATGATATGAGCAAAAACACAGATTAGAATGCTTTCACAGAAGGATGAAGTTAATAAAGATGTCAATTAGCTTCCAACAAATTCTGGACTCAAGAGCCACACATTACAGAAAACAGCAGTAAACACCAGTAACTAGCTTCTTTATACCCTTGGAAGAAGAATGAACGTCTTTCCTCTTGAAAAACTGAATAAGCCTAGAGAAAGACCACTACATTCTGACACACAGCACTTCTCTAGCATTAAGCATCAGCCTCCCAAATAGTAACAGCAAAATAATCCCTTCCAGTTCATGAGCCACATCTAAAAACACAGGTTTCCCATTCAGTTTTTGAGATCTTACTTTTAAATATGGACAAGACTGGACTTGAGAAAAATGTTCAAGATACAAGACAGAGGTAAAAATCAATCAGAATGCATAATCCCAGAAAAAAAAACAAATACTGAAGCACTAAAAAAAAAAAAAAAAGCCCTTAGTTGGGGCTTACCTGGTGACTCAGTGGTAAAGAATCCCCCTGCCAATGCAGGAGACACAGCTTCAATCCCTGGTCCAGGAAGATCCCACATGCTCGGAGCAACTAAACCCGTGAGCCCCAACTATTAAGCCTGCGCTCTAGACCCAGGAAACACAACTACTGACTCGCATGCTACAACCACTGAAGCCCACACGCCCTACAGCCCATGCTCAGCAGCGAGAGGCCGCCACAGTGAGACGCCCGCGAACCACAGCTAGAGAGTAACCCGTGCAGCAACGAAGACCCAGCACAAGCAAAAACTAAATAATTTTTAAAAGCCCTTAGTTATTATTACACATCAAACAAGGTGCATCGAAAAAAGAAATAGTTAAAGAACAAGAAAGGGCTTTTTCAAATTAAAAATATTAATGAAATAAATGATAATGGTTTGGAAAACAAAATAAAAACTCTCAAAATATTAAGCAAAATAATTTAAAAAACAACAGAAAAAAGATGGAAAGTCTGAAACAAATGATATAAAATACAGGTTTTGTGCTAGGAGGTTCAACATCTGACATATAGAGAGAAGAAAATTATCAAAGAAAAGGTACAAAATAAAATTCCAAAGTTTATAAGGTTGGTTTCCAGCTTCAAGTAACCCACTAAAAGAAGAGAAATATTTTTTTTAAAGAACAGAAATATTAACAAATGAAAATAGTCATATTAGGAGATGCCCTCACAATATTTCGAAACACTACGAAAAAGAGGAAATACTAAAATTTTCCTGCAAGAAGAAAAATGTCAAGAATAAAGACATTATCAGACATACAAGAACACATACGGTTTTTCTCATACCCTTTATTAGAAAGTTTTGGGGAATGTGCTTGAGTAAAAGGAGCTTCCCTGGTGGCTCAGATGGTAAAGCATCTGCCTATAATGCAGGAGACCCTGGTTCAATCCCTGTGTCAGGAAGATCCTCTGGAGAAGGAAATGGCAACCCACTCAGGTACTCTTGCCTGGAGAATGCCATGGATGGAGGAGCCTGGCAAGCTACAGTCCATGGGGTCGCAAAGAGTCGGACACAACTGAGCAACTTCATAAAAGGAAGGGAGCAACCCAAAAGACATGAGCCAAAAGAGTAAACCAAAAAAGAAAGAGTTGACTCAAACAGGAAGGCATTAAGGGAAGTCTCTGATTGAGAAGGGGAGAGACCTCAAAAGGAAAGAAAGATACCCTGGAAAAGGGAATGGCTACCCACTCCAGAATTCTGGCCTGGAGAATTCATGGGGTCACAAAGAGTTGGACATGACTGAGCAACTTTCACTTTCACTACAATTACTTCCTATGGTCATGTATGGATGTGAGAGTTGAACTGTGAAGAAGGCTGAGTGCCGAAGAATTGATGCTTTTGAACTGTGGTGCTGCAGAAGACTCTTGAGAGTCCCTTCAACTGCAAGGAGATCCAACCAGTCCATTCTGAAGGAGATCAGCCCTGGCATTTCTTTGGAAGGAATGATGCTAAAGCTGAAACTCCAGTACTTTGGACACCTCATGTGAAGAGTTGACTCATTGGAAAAGACTCTGATGCTGGGAGGGATTGGGGGCAGGAGGAGAAGGGGACGACAGAGGATGAGATGGCTGGATGGCATCACTGACTCGATGGACGTGAGTCTGAGTGAACTCCGGGAGTTGGTGATGGACAGGGAGGCCTGGTGTGCTGCAATTCATGGGGTCACAAAGAGTCAGACAAGACTGAGCAACTGAACTGAACTGAATAGGCTTGATGATAACCATCCCACATAGAAACAAAACGATGAAGATTGAGTAATGAAGACACCAAGAAAAAACATTTTTAAAACAGTCATAAGAATTTAACATAATCTTTCAGCATTTTTAACATTGTGCAATGGCAGGCCTGTCCCTCCTTCTCTTACTATTTTCTCCCCCAGGCAACCTTGAGCTGCACTTTATGAGTAGCACATGCAGACTTTCTGAGGAGAAACATGGAATTTATTATGTCAAGTATCAGGGACCACACTTCAGCCTTCAGATGGGCATGTCGGCATGCTGGACTCACAGCCTGTCTTTTTCTTTGAGGTCTCTCTCCTTCTCATCAGCTCCTTTTCAATGTGATTCCTGCCCTCATCCACAAATAAATTCTGAGCCTCTGAATGCCATTAATTTCTGAACCAAGAATGCTCTTTGCTTCATGTCTCTCAAAAATTCGGGCTTACTTTTGGGTCAAAATGCCAATGAGAGTTATCTTCTTTTGGTAATCTTTAGACATTTACAACCAGAAGTAGAATATTTCTATGCCAGAGCATGTCTGAATTTCTGTTATAGTCCTTGATATGCACATACTTTAACAGCTATCAGTATCAGTTCAGTTCAGTTCAGTCACTCAGTTGTGTCTGACTCTTTGCGACCCCATGAACCACAGCACACCAGGCCTCCCTGTCCATCACCAACTCCTGGAGTTCACTCAGACTCACGTCCATTGAGTCGGTGATGCCATCCAGCCATCTCATCCTCTGTCATCCCCTTCTCCTCCTGCCCCCAATCCCTCCCAGCATCAGAGTCTTTTCCAATGAGTCAACTCTTCGCATGAGGTGGCCAAAGTACTGGAGTTTCAGCTTCAGCATCAGTCCTTCCAATGAACACCCAGGACTGATCTCCTTTAGGATGGACTGGTTGGATCTCCTTGCAGTCCAAGGGACTCTCAAGAGTCTTCTGCAGCACTATAGTTCAAAAGCATAAATTCTTCAGTGCTCAGCTTTCTTCACAATCCAACTCTCACATCCATACATGACCACTGGAAAAACTATAGCCTTGACTAGATGGACCTTTGTTGGCGAAGTAATGTCTCTGCTTTTTAATATGATATTTAGATTGGTAATAACTTTTCTTCCAAGGAGTAAGTGTCTTTTAATTTCATGGCTGCAATCACCATCTGCAATGATTTTGGAGCCCCCAAAAATAAAGTCTGACACTGTTTATTGGCCATGAAGTGATGGGACCAGATGCCATGATCTTAGTTTTCTGAATGTTGAGCTTTAAGCCAACTTTTTCACTCTCCTCTTTCACTTTCATCAAGAGGCCTTTTAGTTCCTCTTCATTTTCTGCCATAAGAGTGGTGTCATCTGCATAACTGAGGTTATTGATATTTCTCCTGGAAATCTTGATTTCAACTTGTGCTTCTTCCAGCCCAGAGTTTCTCATGATGTACTCTGCATATAAGTTAAATAAGCAGGGTGACAATATGCAGCCTTGACGTCCTCCTTTTCCTATTTGGAACCAGTCTGTTGTTCCATGTCCAGTTCTAACTGTTGCTTCCTGACCTGCATATAGGTTTCTCAAGAGGCAGGTCAGGTGGTCTGGTATTCCCATCTCTTGAATTTTCCCCAGTTTATTGTGATCCACACAGTCAAAGGCTTTGGCATAGTCAATAAAGCAGAAATAGATGTTTTCTGCAACTCTCTTGCTTTTTCAATGATTCAGCGGATGTTGGCAATTTGATCTCTGGTTCCTCTGCCTTTTCTAAAACCAGCTTGAACATCTGGAAGTTCACAATTCACATATTGCTGAACCCTGGCTTGGAATTTTGAGCATTAATTTACTAGCATATGAGATGAGTGCAATTGTGCGGTAGTTTGAGCATTCTTTGGCATTGCCTTTCTTTGGGATTGGAATGAAAACTGACCTTTTCCAGTCCTGTGGCCACTGCTGAGTTTTCCAAATTTGCTGGCATGAGTGCAGCCCTTTCACAGCATCATCTTTCAGGATTTGAAATAGCTCAACTGGAATTCCATCACCTCCACTAGCTCTGTTCATAGTGATGCTTCCTAAGGCCCACTTGACTTCACATTCCAGAAGGTCTGGCTCTAGGTCAGTGATCACACCATTGTGATTATCTTGGTCGTAAAGATCTTTTTTGTACAGTTCTTCTGTGTGTTCTTGCCACCTCTTCTTAATATCTTGTGCTTCTGTTAGGTCCATACCATTTCTGTCCTTTATCGAGCCCATATTTGCATGAAATATCCCCTTGGCATCTCTAATTTTCTTGACGAGATCTCTAGTCTTTCCCATTCTGTTGTTTTCCTCTATTTCTTTGCATTGATCGCTGAAGAAGGCTTTCTTATCTCTCCTTGCTATTCTCTGGAACTTTGCATTCAGATGCTTATACCTTTCCTTTTCTTCTTTGCTTTTTGCTTCTGTTCTTTTCACAGCTATTTGTAAGGCCTCCTCAGACAGCCATTTTGCTTTTTTGCATTTCTTTTCCATGGGGATGGTCTTGATCCCTGTCTCCTCTACAATGTCTCAGACCTCATTCCATAGTTCATCAGGCACTCTATATATCACATTTAGTCCCTTAAATCTATTTCTCACTTCCACTGTATAATCATAAGGGATTTGATTTAGGTCATACCTGAATGGTCTAGTGGTTTTCCCTACTTTCTTCAATTTAAGTCTGAATTTGGCAATAAGGAGTTCATGATCTGAGCCACAGTCAGCTCCTGGTCTTGTTTTTGCTGACTGTATAGATTCTCCATCTTTGGCTACAAAGAATATAATCAATCTGATTTCGATGTGACCATCTGGTGATGTCCATGTGTAGAGTCATCTCTTGTGTTGTTGGAAGAGGGGATTTGCTATGACCAGTGCTCTCTCTTGGCAAAACTCTGTTAGCCTTTGCCCTGCTTCATTCTGTACTCCAAGGCCAAATTTGCCTGTTACTCCAGGTGTTTCTTGACTACCTACTTTTGCATTCCAGTCCCCTATAATGAAAAGGACACCTTTTTGTGGTGTTAGCTCTAAAAGGTCTTTTAGGTCTTCATTGAACTGTTCAACTTCAGCTTCTTCAGTGTTACTGGTTGGGGCATAGGCTTGGATTACTGTGATACTGAATGGTTTGCCTTGGAAACGAACAGAGATCATTCTGTCCTTTTCGAGATCGCATCCAGGTACTGCATTTCGGACTCTTTTGTTGACCATGATGGCTACTCCATTTCTTCTAAGGGATTCCTGCCCATAGTAGTAGATATAATGGTCATCTGAGTTAAATTCACCCATTCCAGTCCATTTTAGTTTGCTGATTCCTAGAATGTCGACGTTCACTCTTGCCATCTCCCGTTTGACCACTTCCAGTTGGCCTTGATTCATGGACCTAACATTCCAGGTTCCTATGCAATATTGCTCTTTATAGCATTGGACCTTGCTTCTATCACCAGTCACATCCACAGCTTTTCCAAGGTAAGGAGCAGCGGCTGCTCTTTGCTGGAGCAGCCATGAAGAGATACCCCACATCCAAGGTAAGAGAAACCCAAGTAAGACAGTACATGTTGCGAGAGGGCATCAGAGAGCAGACACACTGAAACCATAATCACAGAAAACTAGTCAATCTGATCACATGGACCACAGCCTTGTCTAACTCAATGAAACTAAGCCATGCCGTGTGGGGCCACCCAAGATGGGCAGGTCATCGTGGAGAGGTCTGACAGAATGTGGTCCACTGGAGAAGGGAATGGCAAACCACTTCAGTATTCTTGCCTTGAGAACCCCATGAACAGTATGAAAAGGCAAAATGATAGGATACTGAAAGAGGAACTCCCCAGGTCGGTAGGTGCCCAATATGCTACTGGAGATCAGTGGAGAAATAACCCCAGAAAGAATGAAGGGATGGGGCCAAAGCAAAAACAATACCCAGTTGTGGATGTGACTGGTGATAGAAGCTATGAGTGTACCTCCTACTACATTAATGAAACATTAAAGAGCAAAGGTCAGATTTGGTTCAACTTGTCAGGTCCCTCTACAGTACCTTGTACATATAAGATTTCAGTTTTTGTCAGCTGAATTGAATTGACCTCTCTTGATCAAGACTATCTAGTTATAGTCATGTGTCTATACCATCAAGTCTAACATCAAAATCTTTCCATCTTTTGTAGCTGTATAAGCCTATTCTATTTCATTTTCCACTTGACCCCAACACAAATACATCAATACAGCTGTTATCAGTGATTCTCAGCAACAGGTGTACACTAGAATTCCTTAAAACTTTTAAGAAATACCATTGCCCAAATTTCTCCAACACAGAATTTTAAGATTGGTCAAGTGTGGGGCCTAGATGTCTGTGTTTTTAAAAAGCACTCTAGATTCTAATATGCCACCATGGTTAAGAAATGCTAAGCTCTTATATTTACCTCACTTTTTGCTAGCAGCAAACTCATTCACCTTTAATAATATTCTCAGACTGTCCTACCTATCTATTTTGGTGATTTTCAGATACTGATGTATTTGTACAGGATTCACTTAGAAGTTTTGCCTCCTTCAGGAAGTCTTCCCCCACTACTCTCATCTGCTGTAGTCTTCCATAGTCTCATATTTTACTGACTTACTATTTCAGAGTCACATATCAGTGCTCAGCTTTCCACTCCAAAGGCCAGCAGGGCAGGGAGTCTGATAAATAAATATTCCACTAAATAAATATGCCACTCACAATTGCTTCTTTGGTTTGATCACATTTTAAGTTGAATACTTCATACAAAATAAATGAAAATAATAAAAACTAAATGTACAAAAATTTTATGATTATATTTCCATAGCATAAAGAGCCCAGACTCTAGAATCAGGCATACCTTAATTTGAATCCTAGCTCCAACACCAGTAGTTGAGTGGTCTTGAGCAAATTATTAACTTTTCTGAGTCCTAGTTTTCTGATATGTAGAAAATGAGTAATAGAAGTAGCTACCTCATTAAATTGTTGTAATGATCAAATGAAGGTACATAAAATGTTTATCTAAACATCTGATATATACATATATATTAAGCAATCAGTTTATAAATACCTTTATTATTTAAGTGAAAAGTTCATAACTACTTTTAAATTACTACTTTGTTGAGAAAAAGCATCCACATTTTACATCTTTTCTTCACAAGTAAAGATAAGTGATCCTTTATGCTTTATTGTGATATCTAACCGGATTATTTTCCCATCACAAAGCTTAAATGCATTATGTTAGAATGCTCATTACATGAAATGCTCTAAGTAATTTCAATGCTTGTGGATACATCATCGCATTATATGCAGTTGCCTACAATTTACAGATTTTAATTTAGTTACTAAATAGTAGGAAATTCTGATTAAGAATTTACCAGAGGGGAGAAATCAGATTGAAGGGGAGTCTGTATCATGGGCCATTTAGCTGAATTAAACTCAGCTTCCATGTGCTGGTACAAGGGAATGATTAGAATCCTACATCTCTGGTTACTACAAACATCAAGTTGATTACCACCCAATCTACAGCTCTATATTTTCACACTCACCACCCATGACTTCAGAGCATTTCACTAATGAAACTCAACAGGGAGAAAAACTGAGTGTTTTTCCTTCACCTTGTGCAATCTCACTCAGCTAATTATTTTGAAGTTGCCCCCAGATGACACCACTCAGAAAGATGCGAAAAGGGATCATGAAGGAAAAGGAGAGAGAGAGAGGGAAGGAGGCAGGGGGAAAGACCACAGGCCACAAATCATATAACCAAGAAAATCAATGAAAATTCATTATAAAATAATGCAGAAAAATGTTTAGTTTTATTTACTTTGCTCCAAACCCCACTCTTTAAGGTGTATTATTGTTTTCCTATTTAGAAAGTTCTAAGAGATTTATGCAACTGAAGTATTTCACTGTTTTATTAAAGATCATTTTTAAATGAGCACTGAGCAATTTATAGAAAAATCTATGTCCGCCTTGGCTCATGTGATTCAGCCCTACCTGTGACAGGTTCAATAAACTGTTATTGCTTCATATTATTAAATAGTTTTGCCACTATGAAAACAAAAATATAACAGTTTCACTTTTCCATTCATTCTTGAGATTTCCCCCAGCCATCTCTCTCGTTTCTTTCTAAAGCTTTGTTTTTTATTTCCTTCACCAAGTGCCTTTGCTTTTGCTCTGTATCAGAATATACATTCACACTCTTTAAACAGTGTTTTAAGATCAAAGCATGAGTTTTCATCTGAAGTGTATAGGTCTCTGCTGTGTTTAGCAATTAAAAAAGAGAAAAGCAGCTTTGACAGGTTCATATTTTCACCATGCAATTTCACTTACTAGGTACAACTGAGGAAACTTCAGATGCAAAAGCAGTAGAATGTACACAAACTGCATTTTTCCTCATCAAATCACACATTGAAATAATTGGTGGACTGCCTAAAAATCAATTATCAAACTTTTTTAATTCTAAGAACTTCAGCTTTCAATATAAAAATTGAAAATATTTTTCTAAGTTTTTAGTTTTTGCTTATCAACTTAAAGGCAAAAACAGAAGTAGCAATGTCTGTTTCTGCCTAATAATTGATACAGCAGCAGCCTTACAAAGGATAACACAAGGAAATCATTTATTTCTTCATACACACAGGAATAGAAAAACACTTTTTAATGTAAACATACTTGAGATGCTGAGGTATATTGTGAAGAGTTAGATCTTGTGTAAATACACTTGTTTGTTTGACAAGCAAGAGCATGTTTCAAAGGTTATCTATGCCTGTAGGCTTATAGTAGAAAGATTCTTTTTTCTTTTTTTAATGTATGTTTGGGACACTGGGGTGATGATAATATACATTACAAAAGAAGTGCAGAAATTAGGAAGAGTGAAGGAGAAAAAATATTTTTCCAGTTATACAAATTGGTTATCAATTATTCCTCCAAAGACCAAAACAACTTAACTACTGGAAAGTCAATGAAATTATTTTTCAGTATTGTGAACAGACACAGCAGAATAGGGGATCTTCATTTAAAATCCTCTGCCGTCAAAATAAAGCCATTAGAACTTCAGTATTGGGGAGCAGTGTTTTGAGCTTTGAGAAGGAACGCACAAATAAGAATTATTTGGGGACCCACTCACCACAAAGTGACCAGTTAGTTTTTATGGAGTCCACATTAGTGCTAGCATAGCAACACCTACTGGTTCATTTATGAAGTAAAGTTGAAACCATCATGGCCAGAAATCGGTTCCTCCATCTTAATGAGAAAAATTGCAACATAATTTATATAGAGAGGTGTCTATATATTAAAATGACTGCTTCCAAACCAAAGAATGGAAAGGAAAGCCACAGTTGTGGCAGGAAACACTAACTTTATGTTTAGAGTGCCAACAGGGCAATTGTTACCCTTCTCTGTAAACTGAATGTGTCATCCAGCCTGCTTCTAAAAATTATGCCACGGTTGAGACTGATCCTGACCCTCTCCCTTCCCCCTCCTCCCCTAATCCCTCCCCCATCTTCTCCTTCTTCATGCTTTGTTTCAAGGGAGTCGCACAGTTCCAGGAAACCATTCACAAGAGGACTGAAAGGACTGAAGTAAGCTGAGAGGCATCGTGTTTATTTTTACCACCGATATGAAGTCTAGTCACCAAACAATGAATAATACAGCATGCAACGTTGTAGTCTGCCAGCTCTACCAACTCCTGAACAACATCTTAGCTTAAAGAGACATTCAGGAACAAGGATCACAAAAAATAGAGCTGCGGAGAGCAGAAGTACCCAAAGGAAAATACAGTCAGATCACTACTAATCCCAAAGTTCAGTAGAATTTGACCTTGCCAATATTTAGCAATGCCAGAGCTCCTGGTTTAAACCTCTCTGCTCTGTAATAATTCCTTGAAAAAACAGCCCCAGGAAAGTAAGCAAGAAATCATCTGCTGCCAGTTAACCAAGCTATAGGCCTGGACACTGACTGGCTAAGCCGGTGCCTCCAAAGGGCTTCCCATGTGGTACTAGTGGTAGAGACCCCACCTGTCAACACAGAAGACAAAAGAGGCGCAGGTTCGATCCCTGGGTCAGGAAGATCCTCTGGAGAAGGAAATGGCAGCCCACTCCAGAATTCTTGCCTGGAGAATCCCCATGGAGAGAGGAGCCTGGCGGGCTACAGGCCCCAAAGAGTCAGAGATGACTGAGTGCAGGTGCAAGCGTGCACGCACAAGAATACACACACACACACACAGCCTTCCCAAGAAAGGCAATAGTCTTTACTCACCAATGAGTGAGCCCCTCAAGGAGTTCATGAGGTGGGCGATAGGAACTAATCCAAGGAAAGCCAAGGCCTGAGGGCTAAAGTTTCGGAACACCGGCAACTTTGGTCAGTCTCCAAAACTCTGAAATAAAAACCCTTTCCCTCCTAGATAAGGCAGTAATTTCTGCTTACAGTCTTCAAGGATTGTATAAATTGACTGTCTGCTATTCCCAGTCTGTGCAGTTCCACCTTTCAGTTCAGATGGACTCCGTAGCAGTTTTATTTCTCTAGTTAACAATGTAGATCCGTCCACATCCCTGCAGCAAATTTTTAAGTGTCCTATTTGATCTGAAGCTATCGAGACTGACAGACTCTAGAGAACACTAGAAAATGTTGTGTTCCCCAAACATGTGAGATTTGTACATAGCTAGACTAAGTCTAGACTTTTATCACCTGATGCCTGGGGCTTCCTGGGGTCACCTCCTAATTGCTCCCTTGAATACTAGTCTTACTCCCTATCTGAACATTCCTGCCAGATTTATTTGTCTAAAATACCTCTTTCACTGAGTCATGTCCCTTCTCAGAAACCTTGGTTGCTCATCTTGCCAGGGAATTTTCAAACTCCTTAGCTTAATGTTCTGTTTTCCAGACACGGGCCCCAACCTTCTTTTCCACCAGGGTTCTCCCCAACCCCTTAACACAAACCTTTCTCTCCTGTCAAGCTAACGGGTTAACCAGCTCTTTGCTCATGTGTGTGGTTGCTAGGACTGCCTCTGTGTCTCAAATGGAGGTGTTGGCCTCCCGCTTTCCCTTACCACTGTCCCCTCACCCACCCCTGCACCAGGGCTTTCTCCATTCACTCTTTCAAAATCTTTCAGAAACCTCTATATAGACCTCAATTTTTATTCCAGCCCCACATGAAGAATTCCTCTGTACTTTACTCAAAATACTTATCATTATCTCAAAATAGAGCCAGAAAATTCAGAAAACTCTGTTTCCACAGGATAAGAAAATAGAAAGGCCAGTGGAATTGGAAGGTAGGGTACCTGTAATACCTTTTCAGTGATTTAGTAACACTTAATTCAAGGAGGATCCACCTCCTGGGATACTGCCCTCATGCATTTACTGCCCTGATGTGTTTTCTGTAACTTAAGTTAAAACACTGCCTTTTCTTTGTTTTTAATTGTGGTTAAATATATCACTGCATATTTTAAGCATGGTTACTTTATAATTCAGACCTCCCTAGTTTTTCCTCACTGAATATTTCTTTGGACTTTTGTATTTACCTATTAGGAACATATGTTGGGGGGAAAATGGGGGAATCCTTTTATAAACTGCTTTAGAGGCTCAAGGGACAAGAGATGTAAAAATATGCTCTTCAAATATAAACCACTCTACAAATTCCATTTATTTTTATTATTGCTACAGTATATTCTTAAAAGGTTAATTTTCCTCATAATAAAATGCATTTTGCATCTCGGCAATTAAACCATCTTATACTAAACTCTCTTTTAAAGAATATGAAAGGTCCAATACAGCCCCAGGTTTTTTCCCTTCCTATGATCACTTCTCAAGTTGCTGTTACAGTGAAGTCAAATGTTGTGTTAAACTGTGATGAACTTGCTTTGAGATGCTCTTTCAATGTAGTGTCTCCTTCCAGTTTGAAGCTATTATCCCTCAAAGTCCTCAAAGGGCAAAAGATAATGAGTCATCTTCAGAGCCCTAGAGACTGACAGGCAAGCTGTCCTCCTCATAAATGATATTAGTAAGAAACCTCTAAGTTGAAGGAGGAAGGGTAGGTAGGGGAAAGGAGAAACACAACCCCTCATACCGTGTAATTTCCATATGAATTCATACATGAACCAAAGTAATATACCTAAAAGTGAAACAAAGTCACTACAAATGCTGTAAAAATAACTGGCATTGAGGAAGATAAGGAAGCTGCTGCCTATTGATCTGAATCCCTTTTGCCTGTTGGTTCTCACTTGACACTACACCGTGGCATTTCCCTTTGTGACCCCTGGGTCTTGATCTGAAAACCTAAACAGTCATTTCTCACTGAGTGGGGAAAGAACAGTTGTGTTAACATCTGTTTTTTAGGTCTTTTATTTTTAAGTTCTTGTTGAAAACTCCTTGATCTGCCTACCAGGGAATTGAAGCACATTCCATGTGCCTGCTGCCTAGCTCTCTTTTCTCTTTATTTGTTCTATAGAATATTGATTTAGATTTTGGCCTATTCACATTGCTTTAAACTTTTAAACACTGGCTCTTATAGCTAGAGGAAACACTTTGCTGAAGCTAAAATGATCACCCAAGAGAACTTATTGGGGAAGCACACAGCCCAAAATTAGCCCTTGGCTCTGAATGCACAGCTCCCATTGAAACCAGTGGAAGCTGAACTCTTAGGATTTGAAGACGCATTTTCCTTTACATTGAGCATAAAGGCTTTTTGAAAGGGCTGGGTTTATTTGAGTTTCTGTTAAAGAAGCTGAATTAGCTCTCTGTCACAGGATAAAAAGAGAGGCAGCATTGCTTCTCTAATTTGTCTTGTAAGGGTTTTTTTGGATACCTAACAAAATTGCCAAGACACCCGTTTTTGTTTCTCTACACTGATTGTTTAATATTACAAAGGACCAGGCATTATACCAAGCACATCCAGTCTTCTATAGTTCCTACAACATTTTACTATAACATTTCCTAATCCTTTACAACCAAAATAACAATAAAAAACAGAGTAATATTTAGAATCAAGATGAGAGAATGGGGAAATGAGGGTTGAAAGCAAGCAGTCTGAGTTTCTGATGAGCAAAAATATTTTCAGTTCTAACTTTATCAACTGACAACTGCCATAAATCCTTTCACTGTTCATAAAGGTCTTTTATTATGCTATGGGTAGTGTTATTGAGAAATATCAGACTTTCAAATGCTTCATCTTGTAACTGATCTTACTGTTGAAATGCTCAGGATTACTTAACTGGAACAAACTGACTAAGAGTCTGTGGCTCCCTTCGTTCTAAAAGAAGCAAGTGGTGTGGACGTACTGGCCACAGGGAACCTCTGCACCAGCCTTTCGTGGCATGACTTCACTACAGAGCACTTCTCCAAGGCTCATCTGGGTGCTAACACAGTGCCATCAGGTTGCTAATGTGCTCAGGAGAATCTTACCCTGGTTTCCCCAACTGTCCACAAATATAAAATGCATATTGTATACTTTGAGATAAGTAAGGGCAAGAGCCACATCTCACTTATTTTTCTATCTGTCATCCCTAACATATTAATAATTCCTACACAGAAGCAATTAATGTTTACTAAACTTCCATGAATAATGAACGAGAGAGGCCAGATGACACAAGAAACCATATGAGTTCATAGAAAACAAACCATGAAAGACCCTGAGAAAGGTAAGCCAGTTCTCAACTCACAAAGTAAGACCATGCATCAGCGTTCAGTCACTAAGTCACGTTGGACTCTTTGTGACCCCATGGACTGTAGTCCACCAGGCTCCTCTGTCCATGGAATTTTCCAGGCAAGAATACTGGAGTGGGCTGCCACTTCCTCATCCAGGGGATCTTCCAACCCAGATATCGAACCTGCAACTCCTGCATTGGCAGGTGGATTCTTTACCACTGAGCCACCTGGGAAGAAAAGTAAGATTATAATTATGCCAACAGACACAGTCTAAGTAGTAGAACAATTTGGGGAGCACAGAGATAGAAACTTGACCTTGCCTAAGAGGGACAGAGAGGATTTCCTGAAAGCTTTGGATCTTGAAATGAGTCTTTAAAATTATAAGAGTTGTGTACAAGTAATCCTCAAAGATAATATTCAAGCCAGAAGACAGAGCATAAACAATGCATACAGAGAGCATGAATCTGTGTAACAAACATGAGTCAAGCTCTGGAGAAGAATTAGCCTAGAGAGGCTGGGGGAGACTCGACAATCAGGAACCTTGGTTGTTAGATCAAGAAGGTGTGCAAATTTTCCTGTAAGCAATGGATAACGATTGAAAGGCTTCAGGCTAGAGATGATGGGGCCATTTGCATTTTAGATCACTCTGGCTGGTTGTTGGAGGACAGTGTTAGGAAGAACAAGCCTGAAGGTATGTAAGTGGGTGTTGCAGATGTCAGTCACCCAAGTGAGACAAAACGAAGCCAAAAACAAAGGAAGTAGTAGTAAGAACAATGTTAGAAAGTGAAGGCAAATTGGAGTGGTGAAGATGGGAAAGAAACAAAGTCAAAGGTTTATGACTTGGGTGACCAACTGGCTAATATCTCCATCAAACAAAAAAGAAAATATTAAAGAGAGCAGATTTTATGAGAAAAAACATGAGGAGTATCATGTCATCAAAACCAAGGGAGCGCTTCCCTGGTGGCTCAGTGATAAAGAGTCTGCCTGCCAATGCAGGAGACGCAGGTTCAATCCCTGGTCTGGAAAGATCCCACATGTCACAGAACACATGCACTAAACCCATGCACCACAAGCATTGAGCCTGTGCTCTAGAGCCTGGGAACTGTAACCACTGAAACCCGCATGCCCTAAAGCCACACTCAGCAACCAGAGAATCCACAGCAATGAGAAGCATGATCATAGCCCAAGCAGCAATGAAGACCTGGCACAGCCAAATAAATTTAAAAAACAAGGGAAGAGAGGAGCCAAGATGGCGGAGGAGTAGGACGGGGAGAACACTTTCTCCCCCACAAATTCATCAAAAGAGCATTTAAACGTCGAGTAAATTCCACAAAACAACTTCTGAATGCCAGCAGAGGACATCAGGCACCCAGAAAAGCAGCCCAACTCTTCGAAAGGAGGTAGGAAAAAATATAAAAGACAAAAAAAGAGACAAAAGAGGGAGGGACGGAGTTCCGTCCCGGGAAGGGAGTCTTAAAAAGAGAGAAGTTTCCAAACACCAGGAAACCTTCTCACTGCCGAATCTGTGCCGAGCTTTGGAAGCACCGAGGGCAACATAAAAGGGAGGGAAAAAAAAAATAAACAATTAAAAATCGCAGATTGTGAGCCCTACGGTAACTCCCCCAGCAGAGAAGCAGCGCAGACGCCTGCACACGGCATTAGCAAGCGGGGGCTGGGCAGGGAAGCGCGGCGCGGGCTGTGTCCCTTAGCGTAAGAATCAGCCCGAATGTCCTGAGCGCTATCTGAGCGAAATAATTTGGGCTAGCAAACCAGACTGTGGGATATCTACCACGCGAAAAGCCAGCCCTAACCTAAGACACTGCCAGGCCCGCGCACAGAACAAAGGACTGAACAGAGATAGCCGGCTGCAGACCTTCCCCCTCCAGTGACAGACAGCCAGAGCCGGAAGGGGGCAATCGTAGCCCCAGAGAGACACTATCTATAAAACTGTAAGCAGGCTTCTTTGCTAACTAAAACTTCTTGGGGGTCTGGACGGTCAACATCTGCCTGAGAAGGTGCGCCAGTTTTACACCCAGATAACCGAGTGGCGGGGAGGCGATAAGTCGCAGCATTGGTGCCCGCCAAACACCTCATCACCTGAGCTGCTCGGATCTGGGAAGAGCACAAAACGCAGGCCCAACCGAGTCTGCGCCTCTGAGGACTACCCGAGTGCCTGAACCTGAGCGGCTTGGACCTGGGAGCTCAGCCCAGGGCCGGCCTCTGATTGTTCCCCGCGGAACAACCTAGAACCCGAGCAGTGTGGGCAGGGAGACTACACGCGCCGTCAGCGGGGGCAGACCCAGTGTGGCTGAGGCACTGCGAGCGCACGCCAGTGTTATCTGTTTGCAGCATCCCTCCCTCCCTCCCCACAGCGCGGCTGAACAAGTGAGCCTAAATTAAAAAAAAAAAAAAAAAGTGTCCTCAACCATCCCCTTTGCGTCAGGGCGGGAACCAGACACTGAAGAGACCAGCAAACAGAAGAAGCTATAACAGAGAGAAACGCCTTGGAAGCTACAGGCCATAGACTAAAACCCTGTGGTTACTACGGATTACATAGGAAGGGGCCTATAGATCTTGAGAAATATAAGTCGGACTAAGGAACTGCCAAAAATGAACTGAACCCACAATACTCACAACAAAACCTGAGAAAGACCTAGATATATTTTTACTATTTTTACGATCAATCTTTCTTTCTTTCTTTTTTTTAATTTTTTTAAAAAAAAATTTTAAGTCCTCTATTGTCCTTTAATTTTCACTTTTATAACTATTACTTTGCAAAAAAAAAAAAAAAGACCCTATTTTTTTTTTCTTCTTCAGCAAACTTCATATATATATTTTATAATTTTTTGACCATGTTTTGTTTTTTTTTCTTTTTCTTCTTTTCTTTAACATTGTATTTTTGAAATTCCAAACTCTACTCTAGATTTTTAATTTTAGCCTTTTGGTATATGTTATCAATTTTGTACCTATAGTTTTTTTCATAATTTCTGTGACTTTTTTTCCCTCTGTTTCTTTCTCTTCTTCTTTTATATAACATCGTATATCTGCAATTCCAAACTCTACTCAAGATTTTTAATTTATGGTTTTTGGTATTTGATATCAATTTTGTACCTGTATTTTCTTTATAATTTTTGTGACATTGTTTTTGTTGGTTTGTTTGTTTTCTCTCTTTATTTTCTTCTTCTTCTTTTTTTTAACGTTGTATTTTTGAAATTCCAAACTCTACTCTAGATTTTTAATTTTAGCCTTTTGGTATATGTTATCAATTTTGTACCTATAGTTTTTTTTAATAATTTCTGTGACTTTTTTTTTCTTTCTTTTCCCTCTGTTTCTTTCTCTACTTCTTTTATATAACATCGTATATCTGCAATTCCAAACTCTACTCAAGATTTTTAATTTATGCTTTTTGGTATTTGATATCAATTTTGTACCTGTATTTTCTTTATAATTTTTGCGACATTGTTTTTGTTGGTTTGTTTGTTTTCTCTCTTTATTTTTCTTCTTCTTTTTTTTTTTTAACGTTGTATTTTTGAAATTCCAAACTCTACTCTAGATTTTTAATTTTTGCTTTTTGGTATTAGTTATCAATTTTGTACCTGTAGTTTCTTTATAATTTTCGCGACCTTGTTTGTTTTTCTTTGTTCGTTTTTTCTCTCTTTCTTTTCCTTCTTCTTTTCATTAACATCGCATTTTTGAAATTCCAAACTCTACTTTAGATTTTTAATTTTTGCTTTTATCTATTTGTTACCAATTTTGTACCTTTAAGAACCCAATCTTCAGGACCCGTTTTTCACTAGGGCACGAGATTACTGGCTTGACTGCTCTCTCTCCCTTTGGACTCTCCATTTTCTCCACCAGGTCACCTGTATCTCCTCCCTAACCCCTCTCTACTCTACCCAACTCTGTGAATTTCTGTGTGTTCCAGACGGTGGAGAACACTTAGGGAACTGATTACTGGCTGGATCTGTCTCCCTCCTTTTCATTTCCCCCTTTTATCCTTCTGGCCACCTCTGTCTCCTGCCTCCTTCTTCTCTTCTCTGTATAACTCCGTGAACATCTCTGAGCGGTCCAGTTGTGGAGTGCACATAAGGAAGTGACTACTGGCTAGCCCACTCTCTCCACTATTGATTCCACCTCATCTCATTTGGGTCACCTCTAACTCCCTCCTCCCTCTTCTCTCCTCCATGTAACGCTGTGAACCTCTCTGAGTGACCCTCACAGTAGAGAAACTTTTCATCTTTAACGTAGATGTTTTATCAATGGTGTTGTATAGAAGGAGAAGTTTTGAAACTACTGTAAAAATAAGACCGATAACTGGAAGTAGGAGGCTTAAGTCCAAACCCTGACTCCAGGGAACTCCTGACTCCAAGGAACATTAATTGACAGGAGCTCATCAAACGCCTCCATACCGACACTGAAACCAAGCACCACACAAGGGCCAACAAGTTCCAGGGAAAGACATACCAAGCAAATTCTCCAGCAACAAAGGAACACAGCCCTGAGCTTCAAGATACAGGCTGCCCAAAGTCACCCCAAAACCATAGACATCTCATAACTCATTCCTGGACATTTCATTACACTCCAGAGAGAAGAAATACAGCTCCATCCACCAGAACATCGACACAAGCTTCCCTAACCAGGAAACCTTGACAAGCCACCTGTACAAACCCACACACAGCGAGGAAACACCACAATAAAGAGAAGTCCACAAACTGCCAGAATACAGAAAGGACACCCCAAACTCAGCAATTTAAACAAGATGAAGAGACAGAGGAATACCCAGCAGATAAAGGAACAGGATAAATGCCCACCAAACCAAACAAAAGAGGAAGAGATAGGGAATCTACCTGATAAAGAATTCCGAATAATGATAGTGAAATTGATCCAAAATCTTGAAATTAAAATGGAATCACAGATAAATAGCCTGAAGGCAAGGATTGAGAAGATGCAAGAAAGGTTTAACAAGGACTTAGAAGAAATAAAAAAGAGTCAATATATAATGAATAATGCAATAAGTGAAATTAAAACACTCTGGAGGCAACAAATAGTAGAATAACAGAGGCAGAAGATAGGATTAGTGAATTAGAAGATAGAATGGTAGAAATAAAAGAATCAGAGACGACAAAAGAAAAACGAATTAAAAGAAATGAGGACAATCTCAGAGACCTCCAGGACAATATTAAACGCTACAACATTCGAATCATAGGGGTCCCAGAAGAAGAAGACAAAAAGAAAGACCATGAGAAAATACTTGAGGAGATAATAGTTGAAAACTTCCCTAAAATGGGGAAGGAAATAATCACCCAAGTCCAAGAAACCCAGAGAGTCCCAAACAGGATAAACCCAAGGCGAAACACCCCAAGACACATAGTAATCAAATTAACAAAGATCAAACACAAAGAACAAATATTAAAAGCAGCAAGGGAAAAACAACAAATAACACACAAGGGAATACCCATAAGAATAACAGCTGGTCTTTCAATAGAAACTCTTCAAGCCAGGAGGGAATGGCAAGACATACTTAAAATGATGAAAGAAAATAACCTACAGCCCAGATTATTGTACCCAGCAAGGATCTCATTCAAGTATGAAGGAGAAATCAAAAGCTTTTCAGACAAGCAAAAGCTGAGAGAATTCTGCACCACCAAACCAGCTCTCCAACAAATACTAAAGGATATTCTCTAGACAGGAAACACAAAAATGGTGTATAAATTCAAACCCAAAACAATAAAGTAAATGGCAACGGGGTCATACTTATCAGTAATTACCTTAAACGTAAATGGGTTGAATGCCCCAACCAAAAGACAAAGACTGGCTGAATGGATACAAAAACAAGACCCCTACATATGTTGTCTACAAGAGACCCACCTCAAAACAGGGGACACATACAGACTGAAAGTGAAGGGCTGGAAAAAGATTTTCCATGCAAATAGGGACCAAAAGAAAGCAGGAGTAGCAATACTCATATCAGATAAAATAGACTTTAAAACAAAGACTGTGAAAAGAGACAAAGAAGGTCACTACATAATGATCAAAGGATCAATCCAAGAAGAAGATATAACAATTATAAATATATATGCACCCAACATGGGAGCACCGCAGTATGTAAGACAAATGCTAACAAGTATGAAAGGAGAAATTAACAATAACACAATAATAGTGGGAGACTTTAATACCCCACTCACACCTATGGATAGATCAACTAAACAGAAAATTAACAAGGAAACACAAACTTTAAACGATACAACAGACCAGTTAGACCTAATTGATATCTATAGGACATTTCATCCCAAAACAATGAATTTCACCTTCTTCTCAAGTGCACATGGAACCTTCTCCAGGATAGATCACATCCTGGGCCATAAAGCTAGCCTTGGTAAATTCAAAAAAATTGACAAACCATTAGCCAGACTCATCAAGAAACAAAGGGAGAAAAATCAAATCAATAAAATTAGAAATGAAAATGGAGAGATCACAACAGACAACACAGAAATACAAAAGATCATAAGAGACTACTATCAACAATTATATGCCAATAAAATGGACAATGAGGAAGAAATGGACAAATTCTTAGAAAAGTACAACTTTCCAAAACTCGACCAGGAAGAAATAGAAAATCTTAACAGACCCATCACAAGCACGGAAATTGAAACTGTAATCAAAAATCTTCCAGCAAACAAAAGCCCAGGTCCAGACGGCTTCACAGCTGAATTCTACCAAAAATTTAGAGAAGAGCTAACACCTATCCTGTTCAAACTCTTCCAGAAAATTGCAGAGGATGGTAAACTTCCAAACTCATTCTATGAGGCCACCATCACCCTAATACCAAAACCTGACAAAGATCCCACAAAAAAAGAAAACTACAGGCCAATATCACTGATGAACATAGATGCAAAAATCCTTACCAAAATTCTAGCAATCAGAATCCAACAACACAGTAAAAAGATCATACACCATGACCAAGTGGGCTTTATCCCAGGGATGCAAGGATTCTTCAATATCCGCAAATCAATCAATGTAATACACCACATTAACAAATTGAAAAATAAAAACCATATGATTATCTCAATAGATGCAGAGAAAGCCTTTGACAAAATTCAACATCCATTTATGATAAAAACTCTCCAGAAAGCAGGAATAGAAGGAACATACCTCAACATAATCAAAGCTATATATGACAAACCCACAGCAAACATTATCCTCAATGGTGAAAAATTGAAAGCATTTCCTCTAAAGTCAGGAACAAGACAAGGGTGCCCGCTTTCACCATTACTATTCAACATAGTTTTGGAAGTTTTGGCCACAGCAATCAGAGCAGAAAAAGAAATAAAAGGAATCCAAATTGGAAAAGAAGAAGTAAAGCTCTCACTGTTTGCAGATGACATGATCCTCTACATAGAAAACCCTAAAGACTCCACCAGAAAATTACTAGAACTAATCAATGACTATAGTAAAGTTGCAGGATATAAAATCAACACACAGAAATCACTTGCATTCCTATACACTAATAATGAGAAAACAGAAAGAGAAATTAAGGAAACAATTCCATTCACCATTGCAACGGAAAGAATAAAATAATTAGGAATATATCTACCTAAAGAAACTAAAGACCTATATATAGAAAACTATAAAACACTGGTGAAAGAAATCAAAGAGGACACTAACAGATGGAGAAATATACCATGTTCGTGGATTGGAAGAATCAATATAGTGAAAATGAGTATACTACCCAAAGCAATCTATAGATTCAATGCA
Organism: Bubalus bubalis; assembly: GCF_019923935.1. Classification (NCBI taxonomy): domain Eukaryota; kingdom Metazoa; phylum Chordata; class Mammalia; order Artiodactyla; family Bovidae; genus Bubalus; species Bubalus bubalis. The sequence continues at coordinate 20,892,410 of NC_059165.1, read as the reverse complement.
ATCCCTATCAAGCTACCAACAGCATTCTTCACAGAGCTAGAACAAATAATTTCACAATTTGTATGGAAATACAAAAAACCTCGAATAGCCATAGTGATCTTGAGAAAGAAGAATGGAACTGGAGGAATCAACCTACCTGACTTCAGGCTCTACTACAAAGCCACAGTTATCAAGACAGTATGGTACTGGCACAAAGACAGAAAACTAGATCAATGGAACAAAATAGAAAGCCCAGAGATAAATCCACGCACATATGAACACCTTATCTTTGACAAAGGAGGCAAGAATATACAATGGATTAAAGACAATCTCTTTAACAAGTGGTGCTGGGAAATCTGGTCAACCACGTGTAAAAGAATGAAACTAGAACACTTTCTAACACCATACACAAAAATAAACTCAAAATGGATTAAAGATCTAAACCTAAGACCAGAAACTCTAAAACTCCTAGAGGAGAACATAGGCAAAACACTCTCTGACATACATCACAGCAGGATCCTCTATGACCCACCTCCCAGAATATTGGAAATAAAAGCAAAAATAAACAAATGGGACCTAATTAACCTTAAAAGCTTCTGCACATCAAAGGAAACTATTAGCAAGGTGAAAAGACAGCCTTCAGAATGGGAGAAGATAATAGCAAATGAAGCAACTGACAAACAACTAATCTCGAGAATATACAAGCAACTCCTACAGCTCAACTCCAGAAAAATAAATGACCCAATCAAAAAATGGGCCAAAGAACTAAATAGACATTTCTCCAAAGAAGACATACAGATGGCTAACAAACACATGAAAAGATGCTCAACATCACTCATTATCAGAGAAATGCAAATCAAAACCACTATGAGGTACCATTTCACACCAGTTAGAATGGCTGCGATCCAAAAGTCTACAAGTAATAAATGCTGGAGAGGGTGTGGAGAAAAGGGAACCCTCTTACACTGTTGGTGGGAATGCAAACTAGTACAGCCACTATGGAGAACAGTGTGGAGATTCCTTAAAAAACTGGAAATAGACCTGCCTTATGATCCAGCAGTCCCACTGCTGGGCATACACACTGAGGAAACCAGAAGGGAAAGAGACACAAGTACCCCAATGTTCATCACAGCACTGTTTATAATAGCCAGGACATGGAAGCAACCTAGATGTCCATCAGCAGATGAATGGATAAGAAAGCTATGGTACATATACACAATGGAGTATTATTCAGCCATTAAAAAGAATACATTTGAATCAGTTCTAATGAGGTGGATGAAACTGGAGCCTATTATACAGAGTGAAGTAAGCCAGAAAGAAAAACACCAATACAGTATACTAACGCATATATATGGAATTTAGAAAGATGGTAACAATAACCCTGTGTACGAGACAGCAAAAGAGACACTGATGTATAGAACAGTCTTATGGACTCTGTGAGAGAGGGAGAGGGTGGGAAGATTTGGGAGAATGGCATTGAAACATGTAAAATATCATGTATGAAACGAGTTGCCAGTCCAGGTTCGATGCACGATACTGGATGCTTGGGGCTGGTGCACTGGGACGACCCAGAGGGATGGAATGGGGAGGGAGGAGGGAGGAGGGTTCAGGATGGGGAACACATGTATACCTGTGGCAGATTCATTTTGATATTTGGCAAAACTAATACAATTATGTAAAGTTTAAAAATAAAATAAAATTAGAAAAAAAAAAACAAGGGAAGAAAGCATTTTAAGAAAAAGAGAGTATTATAAGTAATTGGGCATATATTGAGCAAGGAGACATCATGGAATGCAATCATACAAATAACTTGATCTTGTTTCTTGATTGGCCCAGTGAACCTTGCAATTCTTCCCCTCTTGGTAAAACTTTGTAAATCCTATGGCTTTTCTACTTATTTTCAGGTAAAGAACTATGATCACCTTAAGTCACAAGACCTTTTTTACTTCCATTTTAAAATAATTATATATTCACAGAAAGTTGCAGAGAGGCCCCAGGTACCCGTCACCTAGTTCCCCACCATGGTTACATCTTATATAACTATAATATGGTATCAAAACCAGGAAACTGACATTGATATAGTCTGTGTGTATAGTCCTGCATCATTTTATCATGTGTAGATCTGTGTAACCGCCACTGCAATCACGCCATCAAACTATTTTATTACCAAAAAGATCTCCCTTAAGTTACCCCTTAATTGTCACACCAGTGCCCTTCCACCACCACCCCTAACCCCTGGCAACCACTGCTTTTCTTTCCATCATTTTGTAACTCCAAGAATGTATTTAATGTAAACTTTTGAGATTGGCCTTTTTTTCACAGGCATCATGTCCTTTCACTAGACACCACAGCCGGAGGCTCAGACCGTAAAGCGTCTGCCTGCTTTGTGGAAGACCCGGGTTCGACCCCTTGGTTGGGAAGATCCCCTGGAGAAGGAAATGGCACCCCACTCCATTACTCTTGCCTGGAAAATTCCATGGATGGAGGAGCCTGGGGGGCTACAGTCCCTACGGTCGCAAACAGTCAGACACGACTGAGCAGCTTCACTTCACTATCATGTCCTTGAGATCCACTGAAATAGTGACATGCGTAGTTTATGCCTTTGTATTACCGAGTAGTAGTCCGCAATATGCAAGTACAAGTTTGTTTAGTCATTCACCTATTTGAGAGCCATTCTAGTTGTTTCCAGGTTTTGACTATGACAAATGTAAGCTGATACGCCTTGCTGTACAGCAGAAGCTAACACAACATTGTAAAGCAACTATACTCCAGCAAAAATTAATTTTAAAAGCTTAATTTTAAGTCTAACTATGGCAATTTTTAATCTGCTGAGTATAGTAACCACACCTTCAAAAAATCATTACTATGCATAAAAGAAAGTAGGCATCACAGTGTCTCTCTCCCTGGCTTGTATTATTGTATCTTGGTACTTGAGTCAAATTTTCCCATTTAACATCTTATTACACAAGTTACAATAAGAGCGAATTCAGCAGGTACTCTGTAAATATTTGCTGAATGAATGCGGTATTACTGCATTTATTTAGCACTCCCCTCAATTGATTAAAGCAAAATGGAGGGCTCTTAGAATGGAACTGGATTTTTTTCTCAATCTTAACTAAGACATCTATACACAGGATACACATAGTAGGCACTCAAATTGTGAAGTACTGAACTGAGTTATAGTCAATAGTAGAGAATACTATTATTCAACCAAAGCACAAGTAGCATATAATGAATTAGCTGGCATGTCATAATGTGTTATTGAAATTGGTGATAATTTACTTATTATCTGCAATGGGGTTTCTGAAAAAAATTTCTCTTTCCATTAGGATTTCATTTTCAGCATTTGCTTGTCAGTAAAATCCTCACATCACTAATGTAACTTCTCATCACAGGCAGAATTGAATATTCATGCCTAGCTCAAATCACTGTTATTCTGGCCTGTTGCTTTTTTTCTCCCCAGATAGTTAACCCATCATTTGTATGGAAAATTTATTACAGTTTGCCATTTACAGGCTCTCTTTCATCCTGTTCTATGAACGGTAAATGTGGTAAGAAATTGTATTGGATTATTATGGAGGATGGGGACAAAAAAGTTAGACACATAACTAATAATGTATGTTTGTTCCAGCCATTAAGACACTTAGCATTCCTTCTCCTTTTTGCTGAATGTTCCTAGTAACAGAATTCTTCTAGTTAAATCTTCTTCTAAAGTTTTCATATCATATTAATGAAGAAGCTTATTAAAAGTCCAAAGCAAATTAACCAAAGTAAGTACTTTGTATGCATATGGATAGGACGAACTGCCATGATTTCAAATCTCAAAAAAAAAAAAAAAAAAAGCAGGCAGGGGATTGCTCTTTTTACCTGATAAATGGACTTGCATTTTGAGTTTTTATTAGATTATTTAGTAATAGATCAACAAATTTACTCTAGCACTTTTTTTGCACAAGTAATGAGTTCTTTGTAATATGAGATTTTTATGACAGCTCTTTACTATTAATCAACTTTGCTGAGCATATAGAGAGAAAGGTGAGGTTGGTTTGAGAATTACTGGATCTGCATATTAGTGAAATGAATGAGTCAAGTGCTACTACAAAAAAAATAATATCCATATTAATTTGTATGCTAAACAGTTTATAGTGATTCTAACCAGTAGCCGAAGAAACCACCATTAATTCACACTGATAATCCAGGGCTGGCATTTTCCTCTACTATGCAAACTGTGAAAACAAGCCCAAATTATTGTTGATGCTTAATATTAATTAGGTTCTCTCTTGCCCTGTGACTTCTCCAAATAATTCTCTGATAGTAAGGCAACCCTTAAATGGCTAAGTATGCCCTGAAACAACATGTGTGTCATCAGGGAGTCACATAAAACGATTAACTGAGTCTTATAAGCAGCATATCCTATAGGGTGTTTACGTTCTAGAAGCTTCCATTCTGAAGCCTGGCATTTATCACTGATACTATGTATGTTTTAGTATAGATAACTCCTAAATGAATAATTTGCATATTAACAATACAACCCCTATTTTTTGCCCACATAGAAAACTATAACTGTACAATCCATTATTAAAATAGTATCTCGTTGTTAACTAACAAAGAACAAATATAAAATGCCTACTCGTATTCAGGCTCAAGTCACATACTAATCCACACAGCTTCTACATCATGTTTAGTTCATTCCAGCCACACCCCTCTTCCACAGGTACAGCAGGCTTGCATCTTCCCAGCCCTCTTATTTCCCCAGAACCTCTCCCCTCTCTTCTCCATGACAGGTCCTATAGTTCCTTCAAACCCATCACTTCTCATCAACAGCCCCCTACCTCTCAGCCTACCTTCATATCCTCCTCTACTCAATTTTGGACTAGTGGTCAATGTTTCATCCAGTTAAAGGAAGTTTGGGTTATTTGTCCCTTGAAAAGTGAAAGTGAAATTCTCACAGTCATGTCTGACCCTTTGCAACCCGATGGACTGTACAGTCCATGGAATTCTCCAGGCCAGAATACTGGAGTGGGTAGCCTTTCCCTTCTTCAGGGGATCTTCCCAACCCAGGGATCGAACCCAGGTCTGCTGCATTGCAAGTGGATTCTTTTCCAGCTGAGTCCCTTAAATTGAGTTTTTTCCCTTCTGAAGGTAAGCTTCTATCAATGATTATGATTTAGAATCAAGCAGCCCCAAAACTGGAATGTGAAGTCAGTGGGCCTTAGGAAGCATCACTACAAACAAAGCTAGTGGAGGTGATGGAATTCCAGTGGAGCTATTTCAAATCCTAAAAGATGATGTTGTGAAAGTGCTACACTCAATATGCCAGCAAGTTTGGAAAACTCAGCAGTGGCCACAGGACTGGAAAAGGTCAGTCTTCATTGCAATCCCAAAGAATGGCAATGTCAAGGAATGCTCAAACTACCACACAATTGCACTCATCTCACATGCTAGTAAAGTGATGCTTTAAATTCTCCAAGCCAGGCTTCAGCAATATGTGAACCGTGAACTTCCAGATGTTCATGCTGGTTTTAGAAAAGGCAGAGAAACCAGAAATCAAATTGCCAACATCCGCTGGATCATGGAAAAAGCAAGAGAGTTCCAGAAAATATCTATTTATGTTTTATTGACTATGCCAAAGCCTTTGACTGTGTGGATCACAATAAACTGGAAAATTCTGAAAGAGGTGGGAATACCAGACCACCTGACCTGCCTTTTGAGAAAGCTGTATGCAGGTCAGAAAGCAACAGTTAGAACTGGACATGGAACAAAAGACTGGTTCCAAATAGGAAAAGGAGTATGTCAAGGCTGTATATTGTCACCCTGCTTATTTAACTTATATGCAGAGTACATCATGAGAAACACTTGGCTGGAAGAAGCACAAGCTGGAATCAAGATTGCCGGGAGAAATATCAATAACTTCAGATATGCAGATAATGCCACCCTTATGACAGAAAGTGAAGAACTAAAGAGCCTCTTGATCAAAGTGAAAGAGTAGAATGAAAAACTGGGCTTAAAGCTCAACATTCAGAAAACGAAGATCATGGCATCTGGTCCCATCACTTCATGGGAAATAGATGGAGAAACAGTGGAAACAGTGGCTGACTTTATTTTTCTGGGCTCCAAAATCACTGCAGATGGTGATTGTAGCCATGAAATTAAAAGATGCTTACTCCTTGGAAGGAAAGTTATGACTAACCTAGACAGCATATTGAAAAGCAGAGACATTACTTTGTCAACAAAGGTCTGTCTAGTCAAGGCTATGGTTTTTCCAGTAGTCATGTATGGATGTGAGAGTTGGACTATAAAGATAGCTGGGCACAGAAGAATTGATGCTTTTGAACTTTGGTGTTGGAGAAGACTCTTGAGAGTCCCTTGGACTGCAAAGAGATCCAACCAGTCCATCCTAAAGGAGATCAGTCCTGGGTGTTCATTGGAAGGACTGATGTTGAAGCTGAAACTCCAGTACTTTAGCCACCTGATGCAAAGAGCTGATTCATTTGAAAAGCCCCTGATGCTGGGAAAGATTAAAGGCAGGAGGAGAAGGGGACGATAGAGGATGAGATGGTTGGATGGCCTCACCAACTCAACGGACATGGGTTTGGGTAGAACTCCAGGAGTTGGTGATGGACAGGGAGGCCTGGCATGCTGTGGTTCACAGGGTCGCAGAGTCAGACACGACTGAGCAACTGAACTGAACTGAGCCCCAAGACAATCAGACATCTTTTAAAATGCCAAGAGATATCAGTTGGCAGAATATCATGATTCCTACGAGCTATTATGCAATAAAAGTTTTGTTCTCTCCTTTCACTTGAGGTACATTACTAAAGACCTTTTACTATTATCCTAGCTCAATCTGAACCTGACTTCAGAAGGCAGAAGGGCATGTGCAAGGAACAGATGGGGTGGGAGGGTGAGGAAAAGTTCTATCCTGCCATAACTCAGATTAAGGAAATTGTGGTCCTTGATCACAAAAAATATATTTGAAGTTGAGCCTTGTAAATGTTGGTTTACCCAAAGTGAGATAAATCAATAGACAGATAGAATCCTGGATTGGAGGAAGCTTAAGAAATCACCTAGTTGAAGGCTGACCCTCTAAAAATGCTTTCCAGAGTCTTTCAGGCAAGGAAATTAATTCCTTGCTTGAATGGCACACTTTTGAGAGGATGATCATCATTAAAAGGTTTTATTTACCATGTGTACAAGCAGGCAAGGTGCTGTGTGAAGGATTGAGTTAGCATGGCTTCAGGACCGGGAACACAACCAAAGAGTTAACCAAGTAGCTAGCAAAGAGCAAAAGGCTAAACGACATGCCTGGATCTGATCAAGGTTAAAAGCAGAAATTACTGCCCATGGAAAAATGACTAAATGTAAACCTCAAGTCACATTAACAAATCAAAGCAATCTTGGGAAATTTAACAATCTTAACTGTAAAGTGATGGGTTAACAATCTACACTTTCAGGAGGGAAAAAAAAAAAAGTAAGAGGCCAAAATAACAGTGATTTGAGCTAGGCATGAATATTCAATTTTGCCTATGATGAGAAGTTACATTAATGATGTGAGGATTTAACTGACAAGCAAATGCTGAAAATGAAATCCTTAATGGAAAGAGAAATATTTTTCAGAAACCCAATGCAGATAATAAGTAAATTATTACCAACTTCAATAAAATATGATGATGAACACGTAAACCTTTAATGTCTAACATTATGCATTACTGAACAATAGAGGTTTCAGAAAGATGAGCGTCTTTTCATGTTCTTTGTATTTTTAAAGTATCCACCTCTCCCTGAGCTTTCTTTCAGCTAGTAATAAAAGAAAAGCTGCTAGAGGGTTTTTTAAGTATTCTTTGCTTTTTGAAGGAATAAGGAATAATGGAAGATTCCTTTTTTCCCTATTAATAAATATGATTTTTAACGGTAGTGTGTGATTATGTTTTCTTGGACATGTCAACAAACACATATGTATAATTTGTAGATTAACTTTTTACCAATAAACAGTATTTAGACCTCCACCAAATAAGGCAAAAAGTGGAACTTATTTTATCAATTTTAAATTCGAAATTGTCCAGTTGTATTCAGTCAGTAGGTGTTGCCCTGTTGTTCTCAGGGGCAAAGAAGAAAAACCAAACCCTTCAAGAGTTTCTTGTTAACAGTGCTACTTCACAGAACAAAATTTATTTGGTGGCCTTTCTAAAGGAAATGCCCAAGCAGAGGACCATCTGTCAGTCAATGAGCCCTGTGAGTTTGGAGAGAAAGTGATTTCTTTTTCATTCCTGCTTACTGTCAGCCTTTTACTGGGTTAGAAACCCATTTATCCATCAGGATGAAAACCAAAGACCCTTTCTGAAGTAGAATAGAAAAGGAAATCTGAAACTGAGGAAAGGTGCTAATTTCCAGTATCTCCAGTGACTGAAGGAGGTGGGACCTTGGAAACCGTAGGAGTCAGAATTCCCAAGAGGTTTCTGGCTACAACAGCCTTTAAAGCTCTACAGATGTCGGATCAGAATGGAATAACCTCTTCCCCACATAATGATCTGACTGACTTACCTCAACAGAAGCCATGGTAATTTACAACTGAACATTTGGAATTATCCTCTTGATTCTTTCTCCTGGAAGTAATTTTTTGGGGAAAGGAGAAACAAACATTTTAAAATTAACTTCTCAGCCTTTCTTGATCCCACACTGGGTTAGCATGACCCTACTAGTTCTGTTAAACTTCAAAATGGAAATGACCTCAAGAAATAAATTGTTTCAATACTGGAGATAACATTACTCAATATCTGAGGAGTCCTGAATTAAAGAACTGTATATATTCTAAGTGACTACTTTTTATTGTATACAGGTGTTCCTCTGGATATACTTTGGGAAATGCTGCTCTAAGCAATTAAAAATGACTTGAATCTTCCTTTCAGTTCAGTTCAGTTCAGTCGCTCAGTCGTGTCCCACTCTTTGCAACCCCATGAATCGCAGCACGCCAGGCCTCCCTGTCCATCACCAACTCCTGGAGTTCACTCAGACTCACGTTCATGGAGTCGGTGATGCCATCCAGCCATCTCATCCTCTGTTGTCCCCTTCTCCTCCTGCCCCCAATCCCTCCCAGCATCAGAGTCTTTTCCAATGAGTCAACTCTTCGCATGAGGTGGCCAAAGTACTGGAGTTTCAGCTTTAGCATCATTCCTTCCAAAGAAATGCCAGGGCTGATCTCCTTCAGAATGGACTGGTTGGATCTCCTTGCAGTCCAAGGGACTCTCAAGAGTCTTCTCCAACACCACAGTTCAAAAGCATCAATTCTTCGGCGCTCAGCCTTCTTCACAGTCCAACTCTCACATCCATACATGACCACAGGAAAAACCATAGCCTTGACTAGACGGACCTTTGTTGGCAAGGTAATGTCTCTGCTTTTGAATATGCTATCTAGGTTGGTCATAACTTTCCTTCCAAGGAGTAAGCGTCTTTCAATTTCATGGATGCATTCACCATCTGCACTGATTTGGGAGCCCCAAAAAATAAAGTCTGACACTGTTTCCACTGTTTCTCCATCTATTTCTCATGAAGTGATGGGACCGGATGCCATGATCTTAGTTTTCTGAATGTTGAGCTTTAAGCCAACTTTTTCACTCTCCACTTCCACTTTCATCAAGAGGCTTTTTAGTTCCTCTTCACTTTCTGCCATAAGGGTGGTGTCATCTGCATATCTGAGGTGATTGATATTTCTCCTGGCAATCTTGATTCCAGCTTGTGTTTCTTCCAGTCCAGCGTTTCTCATGATGTACTCTGCATATAAGTTAAATAAGCAGGGTGACAATATACAGCCTTGACATACTCCTTTTCCTATTTGGAACCAGTCTGTTGTTCCATGTCCAGTTCTAACTGTTGCTTCCTGACTTGCATACAAATTTCTCAAGAGGCAGGTCAGGTGGTCTGGTATTCCCATCTCTTTCAGAATTTTCCAGTTTATTGTGATCCATTTGCCTGATTTCTTCCTGCTCAGAGTTCCCTGTATCTTTCTAGTGTATCTTAATGACTCAACTTGAATTTACAAAGAAGAATCCAACTTGGATCACTGAATGAAACTGTCAAGAGGTGTGGTGATCTGGTCTTGACAGAGATGAAAACTGAATTGAAATAATGTTTATGAAAGAGGAAATGTGGCCAAAAATCACACAGAACATAAGACCAGGCCCCAGTCCTACTTTCTCTCCCCATCATTCTCCAAACCTGCCTCCCACTCATCCACTCCACCCTTCTGTAATTCCAGAACTTCTGACTTCTTAATCCACTCCCCTGTCCTCTACCTATCTCATTGTCTTAAAGACATGCCCTGGTTGTAGACTGCTTCTCCCATAAAACTTCAGCCATATCCCCTCCACCCTAGTTCTTGGATATAACCCCTGTCCCTGATCTCCAGATCCACACACTGTCTAGTCCCCTGGATCCATTAGAAAGAGGCTGCTTGGGGCTGGTGCACTGGGACGACCCAGAGGGATGGTATGGGGAGGGAGGAGGGAGGAGGGTTCAGGATGGGGAACACATGTATACCTGTGGTGGATTCATTTTGATATTTGGCAAAACTAATACAATTATGTAAAGTTTAAAAATAAAATAAAATTTAAAAAAAAAAAAAAAGAAAGAGGCAAACAGAACTCAGATCTCCAAACTACTAATCCATCCATCATTCTTTTCACTGACTCATTGTCTTTTCAGTAAATGTTCTTATTTATCTTATTGAAAAGAAAAATCAAGGTAGCAAGTTACTAGTTGGGGTTTGAGGGGTGGGTGGCATGAAAAAAACCTTAACATAGCATAAAAAAATCCCTATATATAGTCTTCCAAATAACCAAATACATCACTAAGCTTTCGTTTTAGTTTTTAATTAAAAACTATATGATTAGTGACCAATTTATCATAACTTAAGTTTTACATTGCACAGGCTAATCACAAAGTTATTCAGTACAAATAAACAACAAACTTTCTTGTGTAATAGAAACCTGAATTTTCCAGAAAGGCATTGTAATAGAGGGGAAAAAAAACTTTTTTTATACCCTCTTAGGTTTGGTCAGGCACAGCAAACTAACAAAATACAGACTAACAGGATAAAAAATGTTTATTTACACATATAATGAGCATACAAGTGAATTCAAAAGGAGTGATTAGAATTTGAGGTTTATATACCATCTTAACAAAGGGCAATAAATTGTGGAGAAATGATAAAACAAAGGAAAAAGGATTTGTGCTTGTAGAGGTGGTAAACTGGTGGTAAGCTGATTTGATAAATGTACAAGAGAAAACTAATAGAAGATGGGAATTATATCAGAAAGACTTGTTTGTACAGATTCATCTCGGTGCCCACGCTCTGCCTCCAGTGAGAAGGGTTGTTTTCCTGCTCTCGTTACTGGAGAGAGAAGTGGGCATACCTTCACACAGGAAATTTATGCCCTGCTTTTAGGCAGAAATGGGGAGGACAGATAATTTCTCCTGTATCTTCTCTTAACTGCCTTCAGTTCAAAATGATCCTTCCACCAAAGAGGCACCTTCTGAGGTGGCATATTCTGAATCCCTTCAGCACAGAACAAAATGAGAAGAAAGGCCATGTGTACTAGGAACTGAGGGAATGTGAAGATATCCAGCCTTGGATCTAGGGGGAAAGACTTTTTAAACTGATGGCTCGTTATTTCACTTTGTGTGCGTTGATCTTTGATTCATATCATACGCATCATATTTAATTCTACAGAAAATAAGACTTGAAACTGTGCATCAAGAGATCAAAAAACACAAATAATCCTTAAATTCCCTATGAATCACATACCTGGATGATTTACTACTTTTATCTTCCTCACTAGGTAGTTATACAAATGAAGAGTTGAGACCTGAAACTGTCACACAAAAAGGGCTGGTGCTCTATCAGCAAATACTCTATTACTGGCAAGGCAGTCTTCTCATTTATTATAGCTGCTAATATACCTGAAAAAAAAGAAAGAATGAGTAACACTTTCCTAATTATGAAATATGTGATAGTCACGTCCAGCTCTTTGCGACCCCATGGACTGTAGTCCACCAAGCTCCTTTGTCCATGGAATTCTCCAGGCAAGAATACTGGAGCGGGTTGCCATTTATTTCTCCAGGGGATCTTCCTGACCCAGGGGTCAAACCCAGATCTCCTGAATTGCAAGCAGACTCATTACTGTCTGAGCCACCAGGGAAGCCTGGTGAAAAATAAGAAATGTCTAATTCAATAATGAAAAAAAGAATGTTTTCCAAAGGAAGTATCAGAGGAGAGCTTACCTGATTTTTCACTTAATGCCAGTAGAAAGAGTACTCTGCTCACCCTGGTGATGAGTGGAGAAGAAGTGAGGAACAATAGAACTCAAGGATACAAATTAAACCATCACAAAGATAGATAATTTTGAATGGTGGCTCAGAGGGTAGAGTCTGCCTGCAGTGAGGGAGGCCCAGGTTCAATCCCTGGGTTGGGAAGATTCCCCTGGAGAAGGAAATGCCAAACCACTCCAGTAATTCTTGCCTAGAGAATCCCAAGGACAGAGGAGCCCGGCGGCCTACAATCTATGGAGTCGCAAAGAGTCGGAGACAACTGTGTGACTTCACTTTGTTTCTTTCTTACAGAAGCCCAAACCAACTATAGTAGCCTCTGACCTCCTCCCCTCCCTTCTCTTTTCTCTATGTTTTGTCTGTCTGTCTGTCTCCCTCTTCTTGTAATCTGTCTTTTGTCCCTTTTTTCTATCTAGGGAAATAAGATTTGGGGGAACATGAATTTTTTGGGGGGGATCACGAGTTTTTCTGTACATTATGCTTTATGCCAAATAGTTGAGCCATTAGAATTGTACATCTAGCCTGTAACATTGTGTGTTGGCCTTTAGCTGACCGTCTGCACCAATGAAAGGCACTGTTGTCAAGACTTGCCCCTTTGCCCTCGCGGTTACCATTTTACTCCAAAGGATTTCCAAGGGTGAAGCTATTATATTGCTCCAGCTACTGTATTCACCCTACTGAGTCACATTTTGGCTAAAAGCCTAATAGAAGGCAGAGTCAATACTGAATTCAGATGAATTTGTTCAATATTTTTTGAAAGATACTTTTAGAACAAGGCCCTATTGGCAATTAATAGTAGTATAATTGACAGTTATAAAATCAAAATACATATAATCAAGTGTCATTTAAGCAATGCTTTAAAAAACATTCTTATGTAAAGTGAATTTCCTTTAAACTGTCATTGATTTTAATCTAAATTCAGATGCACATTCTGCTGGCCAAAAAATAAAAATAGCCCCTGTATGTGGTAGGACTTATAACTAAGAATGTGGTTGCTTGTACAGAATAAAATATTTTAAAGTAATATTGTTTTAATAAAATATTAACTAAACCCTCAGAATTTCAAGAAAACAGTAGAAAACAAAAATAAATCTAAAAGTTCATCCCTTGATGCCTCATCTGATGCAAATTCTAAATCTAAAATAGTTTACTTTCCACAAATCTCAACATACTTCTACACTTGAGGCAATTGTATTCATTTTTATTTGTACTTTGAACACAAATAATCTCTGCTAAGCACTGGGATTTAATTATCTTTGGAGTCACTCTGCTGCTAACTTGCTGTGTTACCCTGAACAGTTCATTTTAAAATCTCTGGATTTCAGGTTTTTTCACTTGTAAATTATGAGTAACAAAGTATGTATTATAGTGGTTTTCACTCTAAGATTCCTTAGAGATGTTTCAGAGACAGCAAGAGAGAAGCTTAGTCTTGTCTCTGTTACGCACTGAGATCCCACACAGTATGTCATGAAAAAGCGGGTCAGAGGGAATTTATCTGACTCCCCCAAAACCATCTCAAGCAAATGTATAACCTAAGTAAAAAAGACACAACCAGCCTCAGTATATCTGCAAACAGGTTGTCACCCTTCAATTCTTGTACATAGACATTCTTAAGCCATAGCAGGACCCACTTCCTATTTCATTTTATAAAAGGTTCTTGAGGGGTTTTTTCAATTTGGGAGGAAAAGGACTAGTGTAATCAAGTGAGCTTTGGGTTTTCTAGTTAGTCCACTTGGGACTCAAATTCCTAATCTGCTATGATACCTTAGGTAGGTTCTTTTAACATCTCATATTTTCAAATCATCCCCGTTTCAAAATCAATATCCCACCCTCCCAAGTGCTACAGTGATTAATAAAATACCTCATGGAACTGGAATGTTAAAACTGGGTGGCTTTTCCTGGATTGTAAGAATCCCCAGTCCTCTGAAGTGGCACCTCTAAGACTTCAAATAATCCCCGAGGCAATTATACACATCGATGCTCTCTGTCTTTTAGGCTCTGGCTTCCCCAAATTTTACTGATGCCTCAGTCCACAGGAAAATCAGTACACTTACTTCAGTTTTCACAAGCATTTATAAGTAAAAGTGTGACCACATAAGGTGGTTCCCATTTTTTTCTCTCTTCCTCACTCCCTCTCCCACATCTATTTCTACCTTTCCATGTCTCCCTCCAGAACTGGTCTGGGAGCTTCAAATTTTTCTCTATTATAAAAAACATCTCATGCTGGAAAATCTTGGCAATAGCTATTACTCATATCCTGATTCTAGTCCACACATTGTTCATGCATTATTTTCAACAGTTACACAAAATATAATTCTATAAAATTTTAGACATTGTGATTATCTCCCCCAAATTTATTCTATCAGCCACTCATTTAATAGTCTGTTTAGGTTTAGAAAAATCTTGTTACTCAAAGTGTAACAAGTTTCTGGTCTATTGACCAGAAACTGTTAACATCACCTGGCAAATTGTAAAAAATGTAAAATCTCAGGACCCATTCCTGACTCATGAGTTGGAGTCATAGATAACCCCATTTCTCTGGCTGCACAATCCTTGAGAATTCTTCCAATTCATGCCTAAGCCACTTAGTGCCATAAATTCTTAGTTTTAGGAGTCAGTTTCAGGAATCAGTTTAGGGTGTGGACAATGCAAAGATTGTCCAATCAGAGAAGTGCTCAGTATTGGTGCTTTGTGCTGATCAGCAGATGCCCTCTCCTTCACATCATACCATCCCTCAAATATGAACTGCTGCTGCTAAGTCACTTCAGTCGTGTCCGACTCTGTGCGACCCCATAGACGGCAGCCCACCAGGCTCCCCCATCCCTAGGTTTCTCCAGGCAAGAACACTGGAGTGGGTTGCCATTTTCTTCTCCAATGCATGCAAGTGAAAAGTGAAAGTGAAGTTGCTCAGTCATGTCCGACTCTTAGCGACCCCATGGACTGCAGCCTACCAGGCTCCTCCATCCATGGGATTTTCCAGGCAAGAGTACTGGAGTGGGGTGCCATTGCCTTCTCACCCTAGTTGTTCTGCACAGCCATCTTGCAATGTTGAAAACAAATCCAATACAAAGAGGGTCTAGTGAGTTTCAGCAGAATGAAACCAGAACTCTGAGGAACTGCCTTCTGAAATGTATCCTACCTTTTCAACATGTAAGCCAGCAAGTTTAACTGACTTTTTAGGCTGGATGAAAACCCATGACCTAAAACCCAAATCTGGTTTGTACTGCTCCAAACTAAGAACAATTTTTACATTTTAAAAAGACATAGGAAGAAAAGAAGAAAGAGGAAGTGAGAAGGGTGGGGGGAAGAGAGAGGAGGGGAGAAGAGAGGTAGGGGAGGAGGGTAGAGGGGGGAGAGGGACAGATGAAGGGGGAGAGGGACGGATGAGGAGGGAAGAGGGATGGATAAGGTGGGGAGAGGAGAAAGGGGTAGAGAAAGAGGAGGGAGCAAGGGAGGATAGGTAGGAAACAGACATATATGACCCACAAAACCTAAAACATTTACTATTTAGCCCTTTAAATTAAAAGTTATCTGATCCCTAAGCTAAACAAAGTATCCAAATGTTCTCTTCACTTGTTCATGCATGTAAATGGCCTGGCCCTTAGCAGATATTCAATTACTGTTAGTTCTCACTACCACTCTCCTAAATTTTACCTTCCCCAAGACTGTGATACAATACATAAAACTACCAAAAGAAGTATGCAAATATTACATAATATCATATTTTTACACCTATTAGTTCCATTCAATCACTCAGTCATGTCCGACTCTTTGCGACCCCATGGACTGAAGCATGCCAGGCCTCCCTGTCCATCACCAATTCCCAGAGCTTGCTCAAACTCATGTCCATCGAGTCAGTGGTACCATCCAACCATCTTATCCTCTGTCATCCCCTTCTCCTCCTGCCTTCAATCTTTCCCAGCATCAGGGTCTTTTCCAATGACTCAGTTCTTCACATCAGGTGGCCAAAGTATTGGAGTTTCAGTTTTAGCATCAGTCCTTCCAATGAATATTCTGGACTTATTTCCCTTTAGTATTGACTGGTTTGATCTCCTTGCAGTCCAAGGGACTCTCAAGAGTCTTCTCCAACACCACAGTTCAAAATCATCAATTCTTCAGCTCTCTTTATAGTCCAACTATAGCTTTCTTTATAGTTCAACTCTCACATCCATATAGGACTACTGGAAAAACCATAGCTTTGACCAGATGGACCTTTGAGGGTAAATTCTCTATATTCATCAAGATATTGTGTTTCATTGTTAATAGTTAAAAACACTAGTTCTAGAACTAGTTTGCTTGGGACCCAATCCTTATCACTCACTAGCTGTGAGACTGTAGACAAGCTATTTAACCTTTTATACCTCTTTTTCCTAAAGGAGATCAGTCCTGGGTGTTCATTGGAAGGACTGATGTTGAAGCTGAAACTCCAACACTTTGGCCACCTGATATGAAGAGCTGACTTATTTGAAAAGACCCTGATGCTGGGAAAGATTGAGGGCAGGAGAAGGGGACGACAGAGGATGAGATGGTTGGATGGCATCACTGACTCAATAGACATGGGTTTGGGTGGACTCCAGGAATTGGTGATGGACAGGAAGGCCTGGCGTGCTGCAGTTCATGGGGTCACAAAGAGTCGGACATGACTAAGTGACTAAACTGAACTGAACCTCATTTTCCTAAGTATGGAGTAATTATTCATAGTACCTGGCTTAACAAGATGGTTAAATGAGTAAATGTAAAGTACTTCAAATTAGTGCCTAACACATGGTAAACAAATTAATAAAGTTATCATATCTCTGATTTACAATTTTCTAAAATGTTTAAGTATCAATCCAGACTCATTCTGATGTTGGTAGAGATGTATAATCATTCAAAAATGCTCACAACTGTAGGGAAAGGTCAGATTGCTGCCAATACTACAAATTTCATCTCCCTGATCACTGAAATACTCACTTAGGCTTTTAGCACACTGTTCTTAAGTAGTAATGGTTCAGGATTGGTGTTGGGTTGGCCAAAATGTTCATCTGAGTTTTTCTGTTACATCTTATAGAAAAAACCCTAATGGTTTTTTTGGTCAACCCAATAAAAACATTCTTCTTTGCCTATCAGTTCTCAAACTGTGGGCACTGGGAAAGAAACAAGACTAAAAGGTATGGAAAGAAATTGTTACTCTGTTTTCTCCTTTATTGGTTTAAATGATAATCTGTCACTACTAAAGAACAAGAAATATCCCCTAGAGCATTGTTTTTGACCCTTCTAAACTTCCTCTTTTTCTCTAACTTTATTTTTAGATAGATATCAAACAGGAAATTCCACTCCACTAAGAAATGGTGAATTTTCTAGCTAAGACTGGAGGGTAGGACCCAATGGGAAATCAGTAATGAAGAATGAATCAGGGAGGTGGGGAGGGGAAGGGTGAATGGACAAGGGTAAAACAAGAGGCCATTTCTATTTTCTTTCCCCTACTAGGAATGAAATCAGTAGCTTCCGTTTATCCCTAAGGAATAACTTTTAAAAACCAAATCAGTCGATTTCAGGCAAAATTCAAAAATCAACAGACTGGCACGACTAGTGAGCAGATATAGCCACAGAACTGTTCTAATGCCCCAACACCGGATGGATGAGAGTTTGTAGGTACGAAGAGACATAACAATGATTTGCCACTTACTGCTGCTGCTGCTGCTAAGTCGCTTCAGTAATGTCCGACTCTGTGTGACCCCATAGACGGCAGCCCACCAGGCTTCCCCGGCCCTGGGATTCTCCAGGCAAGAACACTGGAGTGGGTTGCCATTTCCTTCTCCAATGCATGAAAGTGAAAAGTGAAAAGGAAGTCACTCTGCCGTGTCCGAGTCTTTGCGACCCCATGGACTGCAGCCTACCAGGCTCCTCCGTCCATGGGACTCTCCAGGCAAGAGTACTGGAGTGGGGTGCCATTGACTTACTGCTAAGTGTTGCCAAATGTGCTTTACGTACCTCATGGACTGGAAATACACTGCAAATTATCTTCCTTATGTTGTGAATAGGAACAGAAGCTTTTTCTTTCTTTCCTGTTTATATTATCCATCACTGCATATTCAAATCCACCTCTTCTGCCTTGTGAGAAACTGATGTATAGGATGCAGTTTGTAACAGTTTGTACCTTTTGGATTTGAAACTGTAAAATGCCACATGTGACCTTTCTGAATGAGTCTATTAGCCTAAATGCAGGGTCAACTTAAGCCAGGAAATATGAAATCTCATACAACTACTAAAATTTTCACAAATTATTCTGAGAGTCTCGAAAGATAGCATTATATTATAGATTAATGAGTCAACGGTAAACATAATTCTGCAGATCAGTATGACCAAGGATCGAGTACTGGTTTCTGTGGTGTCAAAGATGTCACTGTAGGAATACTCCAAACTGAGAGATGAGAATTTTGGGGAAGCATACAAAAAAAGGTAAAAA
This sequence comes from Bubalus bubalis, assembly GCF_019923935.1. NCBI lineage: Eukaryota > Metazoa > Chordata > Mammalia > Artiodactyla > Bovidae > Bubalus > Bubalus bubalis. The sequence continues at coordinate 20,873,665 of NC_059165.1, read as the reverse complement.
ACTTTTACACACTTAACTTACATTACCAAACTGGCAAGCTCACATCACAGAGACTGACCTGCTGATCATAAGACACCAATGTACAAAGATAATGATTAACAAACGACTTAGTACTATGAAAGCTTTCTAAAAATTTTAATCTACTAAAAATAATAAAAAACTAAGCTGCTTTCTTAGTCTGTACTTTTAATTATATTTAATATTTTTTAGCCAAATAATATCTGCTTAAAGAACTGAAACAGTGCACCAGGGTAAATATATGTACAGACACATATAGGTAACATGTACATGTGTGTATATACATGACTCCCTTCCATGACAGATGCAGTCACAGAGGAAACTACATATTACCACATAGTTTATTGCATCCTTCCCAAAATTTCATACAATATAGAAATATATATTCTTTTTTGAAACACAAATGGTAGCATCTTCTTTATTTTACTTTTATCACTTCATAATATTTTTGGATTAAATTCCCATCTAATCCTAGTGGCTGTACAAACTTTACAATCTAATGTTTAAATCTTAAAATCTGAATTCCATAATACTACACAAAGTGTTATACCTAGGGCATCTTCTACCTACTCAACATACATTAAGTAAAAACAACAAAAAAAAATAGTTGGTCAAACATGTATGAGAAACACTTGGTTAAAAAGGTAAATAGCCTTCTTTCTGGAAACAGTGGCTGACTTTATTTTTCTGGGCTCCAAAATCACTGCAAATGGTGATTGCAGCCATGAAATTAAAAGACACTTACTTCTTGGAAGGAAAGTTATGACCAACCTAGACAGCATATTAAAAAGGAGAGACATTACTTTGCCAACAAAGGTCCATCTAGTCAAGGCTATGGTTTTTCCAGTAATCATGTATGGATGTGAGAGTTGGACTATAAAGAAAGCTGAATGCAGAAGAATTGATGCTTTTGAAGTGTGGTATCGGAGAAGACTCTTGAGAGTCCCTTGGACTGCAAGGAGATCAAACCAGTCCATCCTAAAGGGAATCAATCCTGAATATTCTTTGGAAGAACTGATGTTGAAGCTGAAACCCCAATACTTTGGCCACCTGATGTGAAGAGCTGACTCATTTGAAAAGACCCTGATGCTGGGAAAGATTGAACTCAGGAGAAGAAGGGGACGACAGAGGATAAGATGACTGGATGGCATCACTGACTCAATGGACATGAGTTTGAGTAAACTCAAGGAGTCGGTGAAGGACAGGGAGGCCTGGCATGCTGCAGTCCATGGGGTCGCAAAGAGTCGGACATGACTGAGCAATTGAACTGAACTGAATTCCAAAGAACACACTTTTGGGAACTGTAAGTTACAGCATCTAGTTTAATCATCCTAAAAAGCCTGGCAGATGGGTTGTATTGTGACCATTTTACAGGATAAAGAAGCTGAAACCACAAACTTTAAGTGACTTTCCTATCATCACCAGCCGGAAGAGGCGGAACAGGTATTAATCTAGCAAATATATCCTCTTTTCCCTATATTGCTCAGAGCTCATCATCCTTTTAGCATCACTAGGCACTAGTGATAGTAAAGAAATATCCCTTGTCTTTAACCTATGAGGCTGAGCTTAAAAATACTCTGAGAGCATAAGTCTGGAATATCAGAAGAGCCAAAAGCACCCTACATCTAAAGCATGCAACTGAATTTCAGAGGGGGAAGAAATGATTGTGGACATAACAGTCCAGGAAAGGATGACCTATATGACTTAAGGTAGGTTAATTACAACCCTCTATGCTCAATTTTTTTCTGCTACAAATCAAAGATGATACCCGTCTGGTAGTATGTTAAAGATCAAAGGAAGTCACACACACAAAAATTGACTTCTCAAACAATACTAGTTCTTTTTGCCATCTCCCATAATTTCCAATTTGTTTCCACCTTTAACTTTTACATTATTTGAAAAAAAAATTAACCATTTAGCAGAAAACGATTTCTTTTTGCCATGATTCACACAAACTTCTAGCTTCCTAGAATTCAAAAGTGCCAAATCTTATAAAAATATTTCTCTAAACAAAAATTCAAAAATATTTTTGAAGATTTCTAAGTCAAAAGTGTAAATATTTTCAAAATAAATGTCAAGCCTTGTAATTTTGGCTCACAGATTAGAAAATGGTAATAAGACCAGCCGTAGGGAAAAACAATAGCACAGTCCTCAGATGATGGGGATGGAAGAAGGAAGGTCAGGAAGTGGCCTGAAGGAAGAGTAAGGAAGACATTGACTTCACTCCTCTCTCCCATTGAGTTGATGTGGAAGGTAGGAAGTGGATGGGTGGACACAGAAGATGTCTATTAGGAAGGGTCAACAGAAAACAGGGTTTCACTGTTTCTCCATTAACTTGCGCCATTTAATTTCAGAATTCACCTGCAGTCCCAGTTGTCTCCAGTCACATCCACAGCCCAAGGAATAACAAAATAAGGGGACACTCCGTTTCCAGCCTCTGCTACTTAACCTATCTCCTGATATTTTTGGAATTTCTAACAACGTCTCCTCTTCCTTGCTATAATCTCCCAGCTTTGGTAGTCTGTTGCTGTTTTTCTTTTGTCACTAAGTCATGTCCAACTCTTTGCAACCCCATGAACTATAGCCCTCCAGGCTCCTCTGTTCATGGGATTTCCCAGGCAAGCATACTGGAGTGGGTTGCCATTTCCTACTCCAGGGGATCCTCCTGACCCAGGGATCAAACCCTCCCCTCTGGCATTAGACTCTTTACTGCTGAGGCACCAGGGCTTTGGCAGAGCTAAGTCCATTTCTTGGACTAACGAGCCTTTTGCTGCAGTAAAATGCAATGTCCCCTCAGAAATTTCTATAGGAATACACCATTACTCAACCTCATTAAATACTGCCGTGCTCAGTACTTGTTTTTTGTTTGTTTGTTTACAGGGCCCATCTCCAACTCACCCTCACCCCATTAGACCTAGACACTTTAAATGGAGGAACCAAGTTGCAGCTCACATTTTTTAATTATTAACAATTTTCACATCCTGAATTTTTAGCTAAATTTTTATAAAACATTTAAATATCCGTTTCTTATTTTAGTAATTACACCAAACACATCTTATGCACCAATTTACACCTTCTATTGCCTTCACCTCTTATTCCAACAACTTCAACAGCAACTGGCTCTAGGCAGGCTTCAACCACATTGGCACTGATGCAACCTGGGAAGTTTCCACTGTAAGCATGGGAAAGGAAAGCCAGTGGTTAAATGTCTCCTCCATCCTTCCCCCTATCGGCTCTGAGATAGATTTCATCGGTTTCTTAGAAGGACCTATAGATTGAAAACCCATTGCCTGCTGGCATGACCAACTGGATAACTCATAACTATACCGGTTCTCCCTTCTTCCTATTTCACTCCTCTGTCCTTGTCTTTGGCTCCCTAAGCCCCAGTAAACATTCCCAAACAAACAACTCTCGCAAAGGCCTCAGGCTCTGCATTTGAGGGCAAGCCAATGAATTGATCAGGGTCCTAGAGGGAAACAGAAACTAGGCTAAAAATCTGAAGAGAGAAAATGTAACAAAGAATGTTTAGCTTTTTAACAGAGGATTAACTACAAAGGAGAAAGAGGTAAAGGTAAAAACCATGCATACATCAGATACAGGAAGCAGCTGGCAACTTCGAGAGCTAAGACAAAGTGTCTAAAGGAGGAAGAAATTTAGAAGATGTCTCTCTCCCAGGCTGAGAGTCAAACCTCATTAACAAGAGCGAGGCCATGAGCCCTGGAGGGCTGAGGAGTCAGCCAGAGCGCTGCTTCCTACAGGCAGCTTCCCACAGGCCAGCACTGCTGGGCGCTCTGAGATGCCAGGAAGACTCTGTGAAGCCGTGCCTGGGGGTTCTGGAGAGACCCTCCAGGAAGCACCACTGCTGCTGGCTAAACTGGCCAGAAAGTCAGGGTATGGTCAAACTCACCCAAAAGCACCTTTTTCCCAACAAAGCTTCACGTCGCACCAACTGACCAAGAAAAATGTCTGCAGGTTCCCACTCCAGCTGTACGAGGCAGGGCAACGGCGGTGGGCTGAAAAGAAGCAAGGCCGTAAGTGGTTAAGCAGCACAAGGCAAAAGCCCAATCTACTAACAAAGGGCAAACCTCGTTCTTCCCCCCAGGGAATTTACCAAAACAGGCAGGACAGAAAGGCTCAGGCCTGGGCCTGTTTCCTTCCAGTATCCACCCAAACCAGATCCTCTTTTCTTCTATCTTCTCAGCTTCCAGCCTTCCTTGCTTGCAGGACTTGCATCTGCCACTCACAGGCCGGGCCAGCAGATGAGCTTCTCCACCAGACACAGGCATCCAACATCTCCCTTTGTCTCCCTCCTTCACTTAGAACGAACTCTTCACGTAAGGTGTTACCCAGATTCTCTGAGCCCAAAGTGCCCAGGTGGTCTTGAAACTGACGGTAATCAACAAGACCACAACACCTATAACCAGCCTTCTCTGGCCAAGCTCACTTGAATTGTTTTCACAGAAAGCTACCCGTCCTCCTAGCAGCAGTAACGTTATGTTTCCCTGAGCTATTTTTCAGAGGCTCAGAGGCAGCAGCATCCAGTTCCAGCTCCCACCAGTTAAGACTGGTGAGGACCATGGACCTTCCAACTACAGGGCATGAGCAAGTGTCTGCTCCTCGACCTTTTGACCTCAGAGGACTGAAAAAAGCCATGCTCAGAATATGCTGGAGCCAGGCACCTGAGGCAAGTTGCACCTGTGCAGGATGACTGTCTCACCTTTTTCCTATCTCCAATTACCTTTTCTCCAAGTTCCCCACACCTCAGGTTTATCGCCTAAATGTCCTGAGCCTGCAGGAAGGTGGATCTGAGGTCTCTCAGCTCCTCACTTGGCTGCCTTGTGAAGAAACCTTCTCTGCTGCAAACCTCTGTGTCTCAGCGTTTGGCTTGCTGCGCATTAGGAAAACAAGTCTGGTTCAGTTAACAGTCTCATCCTGTCAACTTCTTTCTCATTCAATAAAGTCATCAAAATAATTGATGGACTTTGGAATAGTGACCTCAAGAGATGAAAACGCTGCCAAAGTCCTGTTATGGAGAACATTCATTTTGGAGTTAGACAAACCAGTGCTAAAACTCTGTCTCTGGCATCTGCCAATTGTGTGTTCTTCATATATAGATTTTTAACCTTACTCTTCTGTAAATTGGAGATGTTTTGTTTTGTAAGGTTATTTTAAGAATTATGAAAACAAGATGCATTTGTTCACCCAACAAATATTTCTTGAGCACAACTATGTGCCAGACATTTTCCTAAACACCAAAAGGTAACGTATGTAAACATCTGGTTCGTGATTGAAGCTTAATATAAAAGAATTTCCTTTCCTTTTCTTTCCCTTTATGATTGTGAACATTGCCCACAGTAAGTGAGCAACAAAATTTACTTATCACTATTCTGCTTATTTGTATTTCTTTGTCATATAGGAAACACAAAAGAAAAATCTTTATAAATTACATCCATATACTAGCATTATTAGGACTCATTCCTATAAGGAAACTTGGGAGGCTTTTTTCATAAAGGTATTTGGAATATTCATTATTGGTATGAAATTTGCCAACACAGAAAAGTATCTCAGAGAAGCTGCTGTGTGTGATTAAGATCATTGTTAGTGGGCACACATGCTTTCTATTTCACCCATTTATAAATAATAGTACACATGGCAAATACCTTTGACATTTTTTTTATTTCAAAGATTTTTGTAAGCATGAAACATTAACATTTTACATATGGGTATGGAGAGGTTGAATCATTTGCCCAAGGTCACTCAGTACATCAGTGACATAATTACTAGCTAAACTCTTTGTTTCCTATGCCCTAGTCCTCCTGCCTCTTCCCTCTCCTTGAAAAAATATTCACCTACAGTGATGCCTACTGGCCTTTTAGCCAAGAAAGTACACTGGAAAAAAACATATAACTTGTATTTTTCCCCAAAATCAAATTAATCAGAAAATAAAATTAAAGCGCATTTATTTAGCAGAAAGCTACTCTTTCCATTAATGAGAATTTTATTGAATATAATAAAATATTTCAGGCAATTCTTCATGCTTTTTTTTCTCTTCCTTTCTCAGATTTATTGAAAAGCATTTTTATTAGTGCAATAATAGGCTCTGGGACATGCAATTATATTGAGATGCTGACACTTTCCTGTTAGTTGCAGCCTTTGGCCTGAGGCCAAACACTGAACCCAAGCATATGAGTTTCCCTGCAAGCAGTCCTGGCATGCCACTCGCCTGCGTTTGTCCTTACAGCAACCTTCAATTTCACCCAATATAGAGAGAATTAACTAATTTTTCCCTACCATTACAATTGATCCAAATAGGTACTTCCATCTCTCTTTTAGGGAAAACAAAAAATTCCTTACAAAATTTTTGGAGGATGCAATTAAGGACAGACCTATTAGAAGATTTTGATTTCAGATTCATGTGGGGAAACACCATAAAGGGTATCATTTACAAACATGAAATGCAAATACTTGTGCCTTTGTCATGAGTTTTCTTTATAGCTTTCACTTTTGTACATTTTTTTATTGCAATTCCTCCTCCTTCCAAACTCCAAACATTTCAGAGTAAAAGTGTAGATATCGTCTATAAATAAAATACAGATCCAAACCTCTGGAACTTTTTTTTTTCCTCAGGCAAGGAAAACCAACCTAAGAAAAAAGAAACCATCAGAGGATGCTTCTGAATCCACTCCCACTTTTTGTTTAAAGATACTATGTTCCAATCTTAAAGAAGTAAAATCTCCTATCTTTGTAGATTCTGTGCCATAGATTACTTTCCCCCACATGTCCCACCCTCCTTCTTGGAAATGCTGTGTGTATTGTTTTAAAACCCACATATAAACTTTAAAACATTTGCTTTTCAGTTATATGTGAAGAATGAGAAAACACAAACAACTAGACTGTGCCCTCTGAAGATGTCTCTGGCCCAAGTGTTAACAAAAATAAAGGGTTCCTGCCATCCCTAGGCATGCCCAGCAATGTACTGATGACCTTCAGCTCCTACAGGTTAACTATTTCAGCAAACTTTGGCAGCGTTTCGGGCTTCACTTCCTCATCCAGGAAGTCGAGTCTAGAAACACTGGTTAATCTGGCCTAAATTGTATGTGAAACGCTCCTGGGAGGGGTGCAGAACCCTCACATGTCTTTTGAACTACAGTCCATCAGCACTAACCATATCCCCTTTCTTTCTCATCGCTAGGGTATCTATGGTTTCCTGGGGTCATTGAAGTGCTATGGGGTTTTCCATAGCACTTTCCAGGCAAGATTACTGGAGTGGGTTGCCGTTTCCTTCTCCAGTGGATCTTCCTGACCCAGGGATCGAACCCCAGTCTCCTGTGCTGCAGGCAGCCTCCTGAATTGCAGGCGGATTCCTGACCAACTGAGCCACCCGGGATACCCTGCTGCTGCTGCTGCTGCTGCTGCTGCTGCTGCTGCTAAGTCGCTTCAGTCGTGTCCGACTCTGTGCGACCCCATACACGGCAGCGCACCAGGCTCCCCTGTCCCTGGGATTCTCCAGGCAAGAACACTGGAGTGGGTTGCCATTTCCTTCTCCAATGCATGAAAGTGAAAAGTGAAAGTGAAGTCGCTCAGTCGTGTTCGACTCTTAGCGACCCCATGGACTGCAGCCCACCAGGCTCCTCCGTCCATGGGATTTTCCAGGCAAGAGTACTGGAGTGGGGTGCCATTGCCTTCTCTGCCGGGATACCCTACTGATCACCAAATCAACTCCATTTTAGCATCACATGGAGCTAGGATGGAGGAACAAGAACTGCTTGGGAGACAGGAATGAGAAAGGACCTGGTTAACAGGCAACAAGTGAAGCTCTAAGTAGCCTCTCTCTAACAGAGTGTAAGATGAGAAGCCACATTCCCACACTTATAGAGGATATTTTCTTGAATATAATCTACACTCTTTGTGTTTTAAACCATACATATTTGTTATTCCATTGTTTTAATATGAGCATAATACAGTCATCAATATAAAATACAGAAATACACATATATATAATATATGCATCTATATGTATGTATATATCATGCATATATATATCATAATGCATTAGATTTATCACAGTACCCACGAGAACCTGTCTCCTCAGTGAAGACATTCTCATGTTTTCCACCTCTCAAGAGCACATCTATATATTCCCTGACAACACTTATCATTTACATGCTTTCTGTTACGGTCTCACCTGCCCCACCCACACACACCAAGAATACAGATTTTGACTGTGTTCTCTCGCCTGCACTTTTCCTTCCATCACTGGCCAATGCATCACTGATTCACCTTTCTCCTTCTTAAACCAGTTTTCTAGCCTCCTTACATACCAATATTTTACCACCTTCTTTACATATTCTGGGCTTCCCTGGTGGCTCAGACATTAAAGAATCTGCCTGCAATGCGGGAGACCCAGATTCGATCCCTGGATTGGGAAGATCCCCTGGAGAAGGGAATAGCAACCCACTCCAGTATTCTTGCCTGGAGAATTCCATGGACAGAGAAACCTGGCGGGGTCCAGTCCATGGGTTCCAAAGAGTCGAACACAACTGAGTGATTAACACACTTTACATATTCTACTCCTGGGTAAAATGTAATCCCCATGTAATTTTGTCCTTATAAATCCCATTCAACATATATTATCATATGTGAAATGGATCGCCAGTCCAGGTTCGATGCATGAGACAGGGTGCTCAGGGATGGTGCACTGGGATGACCCAGAGGGATGGGATGGGGAGGGAGGGAGGAGGAGGCTTCAGGATGGGGAACACATGTACACCCGTGGCTGATTCATGTCAATGTATGGCAAAACCGCTACAATATTGTAAAGTAATTCAGTTCAGTTCAGTCACTCAGTTGTGTCTGACTCTTTGCAACCCCATGAACTGCAGCACGCCAGGCCTCCCTGTCCATCACCAACTCCCTGAGTTCACTCAGACTCACATCCATCGAGTTGGTGATGCCATCCAGCCATCTCATCCTCTGTCATCCCCTTCTCCTCCTGCCCTCAATCCCAGCATCAGAGTCTTTTCCAATGAGTCAACTCTTTACATGAGGTGGCCAAAGTACTGGAGTTTCAGCTTTAGCATCATTCCTTCCAAAGAACACCCAGGACTGATCTCCTTTAGAATGGACTGGTTGGATCTCCTTGCAGTCCAAGGGACTCTCAAGAGTCTTCTCTAACACCACAGCTCAAAAGCATCAATTCCTTGGCGCTCAGCTTTCTTCACAGTCCAACTCTCACATCCATACATGACTACTGAAAAAGCCATAGCCTTGACTAGACGGACCTTTGCTGGCCAAGTAATGTCTCTGCTTTTGAACATGCTATCTAGGTTGGTCATAACTTTTCTTCCAAGGAGTAAGTGTCTTTTAATTTCATGGCTGCAATCACCATCTGCAGTGATTTTGGAGTCCCCCAAAATAAAGTCTGACACTGTTTCCACTGTTTCCCCATCTATTTCCCATGAAGTGATGGGACCAGATGCCATGATCTTTGTTTTCTGAATGTTGAGCTTTAAGCCAACTTTTTCACTCTCCTCTTTCACTTTCATCAAGAAGCTTTTTAGTTCCTCTTCACTTTCTGCCATAAGGGTGGTGTCATCTGCATATATGAGGTTATTGATATTTCTCCTGGAAATCTTGATTCCAGTTTGTGCTTCTTCCAGCCCAGCGTTTCTCATGATGTACTCTGCATAGAAGCTAAATAAGCAGGGTGACAATATGCAGCCTTGACATCCTCCTTGTCCTATTTGGAACCAGTCTGTTTTTCCATGTCCAGTTCTAATTGTTGCTTCCTGATCTGCACATAGGTTTCTCAAGAGGCAGGTCAGGTGGTCTGGTATTCCCATCGCTTTCAGGATTTTCCACAGTTTATTGTGATCCACACAGTCAAAGGCTTTGGCATAGTCAATAAAGCAGAAATAGATGTTTTTCTGGAACTCTCTTGCTTTTTCCATGATCCAGCGGATGTTGGCAATTTGATCTCTGGTTCCTCTGCCTTTTCTAAAACCAGCTAGAATGTCGGGAAGTAAACGGTTCACGTATTGCTGAAGCCTGGCTTGGAGAATTTTGAGCATTACTTTACTAGCATGTGAGATGAGTGCAATTGTGCGGCAGTTTGAGCATTCTTTGGCATTGCCTTTCTTTGGGATTGGAATGAAAACTGATCTTTTCCAGTCCTGTGGCCACTGCTGAGTTTTCCAAATTTGCTGGCATATTGAGTGCAGCACTTTCACAGCATCATCTTTCAGGATTTGAAATAGCTCAACTGAAATAGCTCATCACCTCCACTAGCTTTGTTCGTAGTGATGCTTTCTAAGGCCCACTTTAGCCTCCAATTACAATGAATAAATTTATAAAAATAAATAAACAAATAAATCCTGTTCAAATACATTGAATTTTCTTTGTCAAATTACTTCTCTTTTTTTGTGCAGGGTCCTAAAATGACCTGGACAAGGACTAAATATAAGCAATTATAAATTCTCTATTAAATTCATATTTGAATAAGTTTGTCAAGAATAATTGCCATGAATAGCAGTAACAATATTAATTTTGAAGCTAGAGTCAGAGGATTGTTAGGGCCATACAGATTGGGAATTACTTTATTTGAAACCAAGCTCATTTCCTCAGAATCGAGTTATATAAAACAATGCAAGGAATGTGTTTCTATTGTACCCTAATCTTTATGATGCTTAAAAAAATATAGTTTGGTCACATTTTATATACAGGATGAATGAAAACTCGGCCTAATTCAGCAGTAACACAATTCATATATTACAAAGGATAGGAATATTACTGTTTACATTTTAAATGTCACCTCCAGGAGGAAATAAGAAAAACACAGGCTCCTCACTTGATCCACACAACCCACCAGATTTGAATTGTTAACATTTTTTTTTTAATTCAGAAAGAGTAGTTGTTTCAGATTTTGAACCTAAAGTGAGACATTATTGATATTTAACAGATGCTGGGTTTCCTGTAATCCGGAAATGAACATCTAGGGCTCAAAGGTAAGGAAAAGGACAAGCTTAACACTTAATTTGAAGAGATTTACTGATGATTGGAGAGAGACGCCCTCCGCAAGGCTCACTGGCAGCTGAGAGGACTCTGCCCAGTTAACTAGTGTGGTCCTACTATGCGTCTGCCATCTGCATTAGCCACAGCCAGAGACAAAGGGGGAAGAGAGAGTTCCTAGAGTCATCGGGTTTATGAAAAATTCAGATTTCATCATGAAAAAAGATTCTCTTGCTTCCCCACGGGTATGGTAAAGGGTTACCTTCCCCTTACTAGACAAAAAGAGGAAGAATCTAAGACGATCACCTGTGAAGTTCAGAAGAGGCTACTTGGAGGAGACCAGAACATCACTCCTCACTGGGAGCATTTCTGAGGCAATAGACATGCTCATCTGCTTCAGTGCCTAAAAGGAAGCCTGGAGAGAGAGAGAGCAGGGGAGGAACAGCTGACAGGTTCACACTAGGTAAACACTATAAGGAGTAGCTGGGCCTCGGCTCCCAAGAGGGAGACCATCATTCAAACATGAACCCAAAAACAAGGAAGACAGAGTAAGGCAGCCCTTCTCCCCCAGAGCTTTGGGAAGAACTTCGACACATGCCCTCAAAAGATCCAGGCTTTGCAAATAAGATCATCTGTACCATTTTTCTAGATTCCACATATATGTGTTAGTATGCAATATTTGTTCCCTTTCTGACATACTTCACCCTGTAGGACACTCTGTAGGTCCATCCATGTCTCTACAAATGACCCAATTTCATTTCTTTTTATGGTTTGGTAATATTCCATTGTATACTTATAAAAGGGGGAAGACAGGGGAGGAATTGGGAGGTTGTGGTTGATACATACACATCGTTTATACTGTGTATAAAATACATAACTAATGAGAACATACTATATAGCTCAGGGAATGCTATTTAATGCACTGTGGTAGCCCGAATGGTAAGAAAGTCCAAAAGAGCAGGGATATATGTATATGTATAGCTGATTCATTTTGTTGTGTAGTAGAAATTAACATGACATTGTAAAGCAACTATATCGCACTAAAAACTAATTTAAAAAAAAAGCCAGCTTTTAGATATCTGCCATGCCAGGACCACTAAAATTTAAGTCAAAGAAGAAGTAATAAGTAAATGAAAACTGGCTAAGGAAGCTTCTCCTTCCTCCTAATCCTTCTACTCTCCATCTCACAATGCTAGACCCAATAAGGAGGAAGATAAGACATTCAAAACACACAGTATGAGACCCTCCCTTTCAACATGCGACAGTGGAAAGAACAAAAGAAGAGATCTCATGCCCTTTCTCACTTCTGGTGGTCAACCCTGCTCTGGAAGCAGGCAGGGTGATGCAAGTCAAATCAGTCAATGAATTGAAGACGTGTTTGACTCAGCCCAGAAAATTATATAATTTACCTAGGATTTGTCCAGGGGCTTGACAACCTAGACAAAAATAGCCTTAACAGTACACTTGAAGGCAGATATTTTAATATAATAATCTACATGGTTGAAACTCTTCAATAAATCAAATATATTTAAAACTATGTTACAGTTGTGCTTGTTTTACATTCTAGCAAGGTAATGCTCAAAATCCTTCAAGCTGGGCATCAATAGTATGCGAATGAGAACTTCCAGATGTACAAGCTGGATTTAGAAAAAGCAGAGGAACCAGATATCAAAGTGCCAACATTAGTTGGATCATCGAGAAAGCAAGGGAATTCCAGAAAAATATCTACTTCTACTTTATTTACTGAAAGAAAGCCTTTGACTCTGTGGATCACAACAAACTGTTTAAAATTCAAGAGATGGGAATACCAGACCACCCTACCTGTCTCCTGAGAGACCTGTATGCAGATCAAGAAGTAACAGTTAGAACCAGACATGGAACAACAAACTGGTTCGAATTTGGGGAAGGAGTACCTCAGAGCTGTATGTTGTCACCCTTCTTATTTAAATTATAGGCAGAGTACATCAGTCTTCCCTGGTGGCTCAGCTAGTAAAGAGTACATCATGCAAAAGGAGGGGTTGGATGAATCCAAACCGGAATCAAGATTGCCAGGAGAACTATTAACAATTTCAATATGCAAATGATACCACTCTGATGGCAGAAAACGAAATACTAAAAGAGGAGAGTACAAAAGCTGGCTTAAAACTCAACATTCAAAAACCAAAGATCATGGCATCTGGTCCCATCATGGCAAATATATGGGGAAAAAGTGGAAACAATGACAGACGTTATTTTCTTGGGCTCCAAAATCACTGTGGATGGTGACTGCAGCCATGAAATTAAAAGATGCTTACTCCTTGGAGGGCTTCCCTAGTGGCTCAGATGGTAAAGCATCTGTCTGCATTGCAGGAGACCCGGGTTCATCCCTGGGTTGGGAAGATCCCCTGGAGAAGGAAATGGCAGCCCACTCCAGTATTCTTGCCTGAAAAATCCCATGGACCGTGGAGCCTGGTAGGCTACCATCCATGGGGTCGCAAAGAGTCGGACACGACTGAGTGACTTCACTTTACTCCTTGGAAGAAAAGCTATGACAAACCTAGACAGCATATTAAAAAGCAGAGACATCACTTTGCTGACAAAGGTCTGTATAATCAGAGATATGGTTTTTCCAGAAGTCACATACAGATGTGAGAGTTAGACCATAAAGAAGGTTGAGCACCAAAGAATTGATGCTTTCAAATTGTAGTGCTGGAGAAGACTTTTGAGCATCACTTGAAGAGCAAGGAAAGCAAACCAGTAAATCTTAAAGGAAATCAACCCTGAATATTCATTGGAAGGACTGAGGCTGAAGCTGAAGCTCCAATTCTTTGGCCACTTGATGTGAAGCGCCGACTCTTTGGAAAAGACCCTGATGTTGGGAAAGATTGAGGGCAGGAGGAGAAGGAGAAAACAGAGGATGAGATGGTTAGATGGCATCACCAACTCAATGAGCATGAGTTTGAGCAAATGCCAGGAGACAGTGAAGGACAGGAAAGCCTGGCGAACTGCAGTCCATGAGGTCACAAAGAGTTGGACAAGACTTAGTGACTGAACAGCAAGTCCCAAGCATGGATTTGCCTAATTTAGGTTTGTATCAAATAACTACTGTGTACATTATTTTTGAAAAATAAGATGTTTTGGAACTCAAGAGGGTATGTGTGGCAGTGGTTACCATTTTGTCTTGAGAAGTTTTGTTGATGAATCTAGCCCAGATGGGTACAGAGGAATCTGTAACCATGTCAGATAGTAACTGAGATTCAACTTATACCTGGCAAAATCTAGCTATCCTGGTCTCAGTCATATCATGTACAAATTCTCAATATTGTTAACTAGTAAAATGAACAGTGTAAGGGTCTTGTCCTCTTGTGCTTACCAACAATCCAAAAACAGATAAAATCTACCTTTGCTGAGACCAGGAGGCACTGGCACAAAACTTTTCTTTTGTAATTTCTCAGTCAATGTCCCATTCGTAATTCAGCCATGAGTCAGTTTTAAAATGAACTGAGTTACCAATGTAATCACCGCCCAGCACAAACACAATTGCTTTGGTTGTATAAACCTAACTATCTAGATTTATATCCAATTTGCTCAGCTTCAGAAAGAACAGAAACCCAAGCTTAATACTGACGGTGAATAAGTATTATATTTTGATGGACTTTTCTGTGCTTGTGAAGATTAAGGAGCTCATATTATTTGAAACTGGAGTCCTTCATCTTCTCTCATGTTAATAGCAGACAGTTGTCACATGAACACAGTCCATCAAAGCCTTCTGTGACCAGGAGCCACAGTAAAACAATAGTGGGTCAAGCAGCAAATAGCACCAAATTACACAGAATGCCTTTGTCCCCAGCATTTTCTTGAGCAGAGACCAGCAATATATATGCAATGTATCAAAGGCTAAAAAAAGACTGTGTGCCATGCTGTGCTTAGTCGCTCAGTCATGTCTGACTCTTTGCGACCCCATAGATTGTAGCCTGCCAGGATCCTCTGTCCATGGGGATTCTCCAGGAAAAATACTGGAGTATTTTTCATGCCCTCCTCCAGAGGATCTTCCCAACCCATGGATCAAACCCAGGTCTCCCACATTGCAGGCAGATTCTTTACCATCTGAGCCACAAAGGAAGCCCAAGAATACTGGAGTGGGTGGCCCCTCCCTTCTCCAGGAGATCTTCCCAACCCAGGAATCAAACTGGGGTCTCCTGCATTGCAGGTGGTTTCTTTACCAGCTGAGCTAACAGGAAAGCCCAGAAAAAGACTATATCCAAAGACAAAAACTGATATTCCAATTTGTTTAAAGTATTTTTTTCCATAGTTACATTAACTCATGAGGTCAAAAGGCAAACACCCAAATTTATGTATAAAACTATATTTATGTTGTTGGAAGTACATTTGGTATACTAGTGATAATTGATAAAAAGTAAGAATTTGTAAATATGATTAGATGTAATACAAAATATAAGCCTTAAGTCAATGTCAGTTACTCTGCAACAATAGGTTATTATTCAATAACTATGATAGGTTTTTTCCTTATTTAATTTAAGTTTTTGCAATACATTTATCATTTAGATTCATATAAAAAAACAATCAATTTCTTTTATTTTATTTGGAGTTCTACAGTCTTTGTTTAGAGGGAGAAGAAATTTGATGTAAGCAATTTAACTCCGTTTTTTCCCAAAATAACAAAATAACATTTTTCACCTACAAAATCCCAAGGAGATTCTCCTTATAGAGTTATCTCATCCTATGCAACTGCTCCCATCTACTTTGCAGCTAGTGACAATGTAACTGTCTAAGTATTCTAATGAATCATGATGGGAACCAAATTTAGCTGCAGTTCAGCTTTTCACTGTACTAACACTTTATTTTGAATTAATCAAAAATAAAAGTACAATCTGTTGTTCTGACCAGAGAGACACAAATAATTTACAAAGCTCAAAAAGCTAATTTTAATACTAAAAATAAATATAATATATATATTTAGCATTCATGTACATTCAGGTTATCCTAAAAAATAAAATAGAAAACAATCTGCAAAAATTATTTCTTATATCTGTTATGCTCAGATCAGTTCACTTGCTGAGTCTTGTCCAACTTTTTGCGACCCCATGGACTGTAGCACACCAGGCTTCCCTGTCCATCACCAACTCCCAGAGCTGCTCAAACTCATGTCCATTGAGTTGGTGATGCCATCCAACCATCTCATCTTTTGTCATCCCCTTCTCCTCCTGCCTTCATTCTTACCCAGCAGCAAGGTCTTTTCCAATGAATCAGTTCTTCACATCAGATGGCCAAAGCATTGGAGCTTCAGCTTCAGCATCAGTCCTTCCAGTGAATATTCAGGACTGATTTCCTTTAGGATGGACTGGTTGGATCTCCTTGCAGTCCAAGGGACTCTCAAGAGTCTTCTCCAAAAACACAATTCAAACACATCAATTCTTTGGTGCTCAGCTTTCTTTATGGTCCAACTCTCACATCCATACATTACTACAGGAAAAACTATAGCTTTGACTAAATGGTAAAGTAATGTCTCTGCTTTTTAATATGCTGTCTAGGTTTGTCATGGCTTTTCTTCCAAGGAGCAAGCATCTTTTAATTTCATGGCCGCAGTCACCATCTGCAGTGATTTTGGAGCCCAAGAAAATAAAGTCTGTCACTGTTTCCATTGTTTCCCCATCTATTTGCCAAGAAGTAATGGCACTGGATGCCATGATCTTCGTTTTTTGAATGCTGAGTTTTAAGCCAGCTTTTTCACTCTCTTTCACTTTCATCAAGAGGCTCTTCAATTTCTCTTCACTTTCTGCCATAAAGATGGTGTCATCTGCATACCTTAGGTTACTGATATTTCTCCTTGCAGTCTTGATCCCAGCTTATGCTTCATCCAGTCCAGCACTTTGCATCTTTACTCTGCATATAAGTTAAATAAACAAGGAGACAATATAAAACCTTGAGGTACTCCTTTCCCAATTTGGAACCAGTCTGTTGTAATATGTCCAGTTCTAACTGTTGTTTCTTGACCTGCATGCAGATTTCTCAGGACACAGGTAAGGTGGTCTGGTAGTCCCATCTTTTTAAGAATGTTCCACAGTTTGTTGTGATCCACATAATCAAAGGCTTTAGCATAGTCAATGAGGCAGAAGTAGATGCTTTTCTGGAATTCTCTTGCTTTTCAATGATCCAAAGGATGTTGGCAATTTGATCTTTGGTTCCTCTCCCTTTTCTAAATCCAGCTTGAAGATCTGTTTTGCTAAAGCTTGGAAATAACAGGAAACTCATGAAAAAGTTCAATCTCATAAAGTTTCTAATTTAATATTTAGGAAAAAGGAAAGTAAAGGCTCCACATTTTTTGCTACATAACATAATTCTGGAAATTCCATCCCACATTTCAAAACAAAGGGAAAGAGGAAAGGAAGGGAGGGAGTAGGGAAGGAAAAGAGGGAGAGCATGAGAAGGGGAGGGAGGGAGGAAGTAAAACTGAAGTTTTATCCACAAACACTAGCACAGGACTTCCCAGGTGGCAAGAATCTGCCTGCCAATGCAAGGGGCATGGGTTTGATCCCTAGGCTGGGTAGATTCCATGGAGCAACAAAGCCCACGCACCCCAACTACTGAGCCCACATGCCACGAGTACTGAAGCCTGCGACCCTAGAGCCTGTGCTCTGCAGCAAGAGAAGCCACCGCAATGAGAAGACTGCTCACCAAAACTACAGAAAGCCTGAACAAAGCAGCGAAGACCCTGAGCACCAAAAGTAGATAAATAAATAAATAATATTTCTTTTTAAAAAATGCAGAGCCCCGTGGGCTGTCGTCTATGGGGTCACACAGAGCCGGACACGACTGAAGCGACTTAGCAGCAGCAGCAACACAAATTAGTAAGCTGTTTAGCACAGGTATTATAGAAAAAGAGGAAAGGCTCGTGTTCAAAAATTGGAGTCACTGTAAGGAAATTTACTTTCTTTATCAATAAATATTTATAGTGCCTTCAATGTGCCAAGCACTGTTCTAGACACTGGTGAAATGACAGTGAACTCCATAAAAAAAACAATTTTCTCTCATAACAGAGAGAGGCAGGTAATTAATTAACTATATAAACTAAAATACACTGTAAAGGTAGGTAAGTAATAAGAGATATGAGAAAAATAAGCAAGGTATGAGGTAGAGAAATGTGGGTAAGGAGACTTTTGTGAATAGGTTAATCATGGAAGGCTTCTCAGTAGAGATAACCTGTTTGTAGAGGCCTGGGGGATGACGAGGAGAGAGCCAGGCATGAGTCTGGGGGAAGATCATTTCACAAGGAGGAAAGAAGAATACCAAGGTAAGAATTTTATCTTGATTCCGCACATCTTCTGATCCACGTACCAGCCTTCTTTAGCATTACTGATGCAGTCAATTTTATCAATCTTCAATGATAATTTCTTGCTAAAGAAAGACTATATAAATTTGCTCTCTTTTAATAATATTTATTTAAGGGCCAGAAAAGTTTTTGGAGATAAATATCTCAAAACATCTTATTTTGGGAGATGTGGAAACTAAGTCCTAGAAAGGCTACATGATTTTCCTGCTATCGCATAAATAGTTAATAGTAGAACCAGCTTTATCTCAAAGAGCCTTTCCAGCCCTTAAATAAATATTATTAAAAGAGAGTACATTTATAAAAGAGAACACAATAGAAACAGTGAGAGACTTTATTTTCTTGGGCTCCAAAATCACTGCAGATAGTGACTGCAGCCATGAAATTAAAAGACACTTAGTCCTTGGAAGAAAAGCTATGACAAAACTAGAAAGCATATTAAAAAGCAGAGACATTACTTTGCCAACAAAGGTCCGTCTAGTCAAAGCTACGGTTTTTCCTGTAGTCATGCATGGATGTGAGAGTTGGACTATAAAGAAAGCTGAGCACTGAAGAATTGATGCTTTTGAATTGTGTTGTTGGAGAAGACTCTAGAGAGTCCCTTGGACAGCTAGGAGATCAAACCAGCCAATCCTAAAGGAAATCAGTCCTGAATATTCATTGGAAGGACTGATGCTGAAGCTGAAGCTCCAAAACTTTGGCCACCTGATGCGAAAAGCTGACTCATTGGAAACGACCCTGATGCTGGGAAAGATTGAAGACAGGAAGAGAAGAGGACAAGAGAGGATGAGATGGTTGGATGGCATTATCAACTCGATTGACATGAGTTTGAACAAGCTCTGGGAAATGGCGAAGGACAGGGAAGCCTGGCATGCTGCAGTCCATGGGGTTGCAAAGAGTCAGACACAACTGAGCAACTGAACAACAACAATATATATATATATATATATATACACACATGCATATATAATAGAGGAGGGGGAGGTTTATAAAACTAGTGAACAATAATAACTCTTCTAGGTCAGTCATTTTTCAAAACTCCCCAGATTTCTTCAAATACTATACAAATCTCTTTGGCAAAGTTGTTTTGTCTCCCCTAATGAAATTCCCATCACTTCATGGGAAATAGATGGGGAAACAGTGGAAACAGTGGCTGACTTTATTTTTGGGGGCTCCAAAATCACTGCAGATGGTGATTGCAGCCATGAAATTAAAAGACACTTACTCCTTGAAAGGAAAGTTTTGACCAACCTAGATAGCATATTCAAAAGCAGAGACATTACTTTGCCAACAAAGGTCTGTCTAGTCAAGGCTATGGTTTTTCCAATGGTCATGTATAGATATGAGAGTTGGACTGTGAAGAAAGCTGAGCACCGAAGAATTGATGCTTTTAAACTGTGGTGTTGGAGAAGACTCTTGAGATTCCCCTGGACTGCAAGGAGATCCGACCAGTCCATCCTAAAGGAGATCAGCCCTGGGTGTTCATTGGAAGGACTGATGTTGAAGCCAAAACTCCAATACTTTGGCCACCTCATATGAAGAGTTGACTCATTGGAAAAGACCCTGATGCTGGGAGGGATTGAGGGCAGGAGGAGAAGGGGATGACAGAGGATGAGATGGCTGGATGGCATCACGGACTCGATGGGATGAGTTTGAGTGAACTCCGGGAGTTGGTGATGAACAGGGAGGCCTGGCGTGCTGCGATTCATGGGGTCACAAAGAGTCAGACACGACTGAGTGACTGAACGGAACTAAATGAAATTCTTCGATAAATTTGCAGGGATCTCCTTCACATACTATTTTATAAGTGCAGATAGGATTAAGCATGGTTCTTGCCAAATGGTTCCTGGTCTAAATTAGAAAGGGAGACAGAATATAAACATAGAGAAATCTGGTAATATGCTCATTTCATGCCTGGATAGTCCTACTGAATAATATGTAATTTTGACATAAGCTCTAAAGAAAGAAACTTTATGTTTACTGTGGAGATCTGAACATATTGTTGGCATGAAATAAATAATCAATATTGATAACAGCCAAAATTTAGGCAATGTGCCCTCAATTAGATACATTGGTCTCTGTTGATTAATTGCCATTAATAAACATATTCTTAAGTACAATATTGGGTTTCCTATATTGTTGTACTTGCAACACATATAAACCCAAATTAGATTTTAAAGGCTATCATCATTTGATCTATATTAATTTATCAATAATAGCAAGGTACACTGGTATACAGCATGGGAACATATAACTGGAGCAGTTGACAGTTCTTAAATAGAGAGAATTCTTCCTAAATTGGTTCTTGTCTTACATAAACAATATAAAAAAGAATTAAACCCTCACAGAAAGACAGCAATAAAAAAATGACCTGGTTTTCTGTGCCCAAGTTCCCAGTACTTCGCAGAGCATAAGTTAAAAGTCTCAGCTTTTCCACCGTGCAATTCAGAGAATGTGGTGGGAACAGAATGTGAAGGCAACTCAGCTGGAAAATATCTTAGATGAAATATTTTTGTCGAGCACTTTTCTCATGTGAATTTGCCTCCAGTTTGGTGTATACCAGTCACCAGAACATGGCATTCATTTTACTTCATGTCTTGAGGCCTTTTTTTTAAAAATCAACATATCGCTGCATAAGCCTGCAGAACAAAAGCAAAACCCAAAGCAACCATGTTTAGCAGGAGCTATATCTCGTATGAGATCAATAGACAAGAGTCAAATTTCAGTATCCTCAAAGGTCCTTTCCTGTGATAAAGTGGCAATAAGGAAAACTCCTTAAGGCTCTCTGCCGAGTTTGGCTTTTTTCTCAACTTCAGATTCATTATTACCGGCGAAGACATTTCTATTTTTTAAAGATACATGTCAAGTTTGATAGCTTTTATTCAAAGTGAATAATAACAATCTAAACATTAAAAGCATGTTTTCCCCCAGATGTGCTGATGTCTCAATAGGTTCTTTTTTAAATCAAGGAAAACAAAGCACATACAACTGCTTATCAGATTTCCGGCTTGTAAAACTGATGTCCTGGACAAAACAGCAGCTTATCCAGTAGGTGTCATCTTATCAAAAATATTTCATAGACACAAAAAAAGAAAGTTAAGAGACCATATGAAAATGTGATCATAGGAAAACAATCAATTTAGAAATTAATTAACTCCTTAAGTGATGAAACAAACAAAAAAATTAGGTTACCTTGACCCTATTAAAAGTTTACATTCCAGAGCAGTGGTTCTCAATTGCACTCAAAGTTAATTATTCTGGGATAGGGGCCAGGCATCAGGAATTTTTTTTAAGCTCCATAGGTGATTCTAACATGCATCCATAAGTGGGGATCAGTGTATTACTTTAATAAGAAAAACTAAAATGGAATATTAAATCTAAGTCCAAATTATTTCTCAGAATATAGCAACAAACCAAAAAGGAAAAAAAAAAATTAAAAGTGTCTTTAAAATCTGTGTTCATCCAAATTGCCATTTATCACTGATCAGCAACCAACCATGTTTCTGTAGAGATGAATCTTCCAAAGCATGGCCAGTACCTTCCAACGCACCACAATCTCATAAACCCCCTTTCACAGAGTACTAAAGAACTTTTTTCTCTCATTCGTTGCTGTTCTAGCTAGACTGACTGGCTTCAAAATCTGGAGATCACACAAGACACAGAGGAGATAATCATTAACTGCTCATTTATCATGATGATATTGGTACAAGCCTAGAAGCACTTCCTAAAAGATTAGCCCGCAAAAAGGAACACTCATCCCTACTGAAAATGTAAGATTTTACAATTGCTTGAGATAACAGAATCCTTTGCTTGCTCAAAGATCCAGAATTTCTCATTTTTGTTGTTGTTCACCTGCTAAGGTATATTGGACCCCTTGCAGCCCCATGGACTGCAGCACGCCAGGCTTCCCTGCCCTCCACTATCTCCCAGAGCTTGCTCAAACTCATGTCCATTGAATCTGTGATGCCATCCAACCATCTCATCCTCTATTTCTCCCTTCTCCTTCTGCTCTCAATCTTTCCCAACATCAGGGTCTTTTCCAAAGAGTCAGCTCTTTGCATCAGGTGGCCAAAGTATTGGAGTTTCAGCTTCAGCATCAGTCCTTCCAGTGAATATTCAGGATTGATTTCTTCCAAAGCCAACTGTCGAAAGACCAAAAAGTGAGTGGTGGCCCAATTCCTGGAAATCTCCACCCCTTCCCCAAAATAGTTGGAATAATCCTCCCATTGATTAACCTCTGAAATTACCCAGCCGATAAAAGCTAACCACACCTTATTTCAAGGCGGCACTCACCCTCTGCAATGGCCCACACTCCGTGTGTAGAGTGTATTTCTCTCTGAATAAATCCACTTCTTACCTATCAACCTTGTCTCTCACTAAATTCTTTCTGCAATGAGGCATCAGGAACTTGAGCTTCTTTATGTCCTGAAACCAGGTCTATGATTTCAATTGGAAGACCATGGACTTTGCCTGGGTTTGAGTCCCAGCCACGTGGGTTCAAGTCCCAATCTGAGGGAAGCAGTTTCAG
The DNA here is from genome assembly GCF_019923935.1 of Bubalus bubalis. NCBI lineage: Eukaryota > Metazoa > Chordata > Mammalia > Artiodactyla > Bovidae > Bubalus > Bubalus bubalis. The sequence continues at coordinate 20,850,785 of NC_059165.1, read as the reverse complement.
AACCCTTACTATAAGACTTCTCACTACTACCTCCAGGTTGGAACACACAATTTTGAGGGCATTAAATCTCTGTACCTCCCTTTGTCTGACGAAGCAGTAAAGGTATTATTTTCTACTTCACCCAAAACTGTCTCTGAGATTTAATTCAGTGTCAGGGTACAGAGGCCAGATTTGGCTTTAATAATAACAATAACCTGATTAAAGATCAAAAGGCCTGGATAGGCACTTTCAAAAGAAGACATACAAATGGCCAATGGGCATATGAAACAATTATGAGGGAAATGCAAATCAAAATGAAAAATCACCACACATTAGGATGACTATTATTTTTTTAAAAAGAAAGGGAAAAAAGGTGAGTGTTGATGAGGTGGAGGGATTTGAGAAATTGGAGCTCTTGTACACTGTCAGTGGGAACGTGTAATAAAATGGTGCAGCTTCTATGGAAAACAGACCTTCACTTCTGATAAAAAGCCTATAGTTTATGTGATCACAAAAAGAAAAGAAAAAGTTGACTGGATCCAAATTTCTTTTTTATACCTAATTTTAGAATTTATAAATAATTTTTCTTCAAGTTAGCCAGAAAATACATTGTCCACTGTTGTTCCTTTTCCACACAGAAATAAGAATACTGCCTCTTCAAAGCGGGATCCATGTGACTCATAAAGATAAGCTAGTGTCAAAATCTATCTTCAGACAAAGATTACTATAATTAAATAGATGAGCACAATGAGGGGTGCTGAGAAGAAGCCTTAATTTTGAGTATTTGTCAATTTCCAACTTGTAAATACTCTCATCATGGCAGAGTGCAAGCTGCAATGTGATGTCAACCAGCTAGCAAAATTCCTGAAAATGTAACAGTTGGCTCTGGTAAGTTGATACATGTGGACTTCAGCACCACTGCCTAGTAATGTCTATTTATTTTACCTATTTCCTGTTGTATTGGTGTTAAAAACTTGATCCCATAGAAGTAACCGTTATCTCCTCACAAGAGTCAGAACATACTGAGATTACATTTTACAGGAGATATGACCTGGAAAAATTCTCCAGTCAAAATTTATACCCTTTATTTTATGCCATTTGCCCCATTTCTAGTCCCTCACAGGAATCATATCAGCAATATGATTCCTTTACTCTTAAGATAAATTTAACTTCACAGTTTCAATTTAGGCTTTTCTGGTTTTCTGGTACAGTAAGTCCCCCACATATGAACCTTCATGTTTCAAGCTTTCAAAGATGTAAACATGCATTCACATGTCCAGTCACGTAAGTTAGTCCACATATCTGGTGTACGTCGTCACGTGTGTCCATCCTCTACAAGAGGTTTTGCTTTTGCCTACTTTACTGTACTGTAACAGTAAAAATAGTTTCTTCGTTTTTTATTTTTATGTATTATTTGTACAAAAAGTATTACAAAGTTATTACAGTATATATCCACTTGTGTTAGTTGGGTACCTAGGCTAACTTTGTTGGACTTATGAACAAATTGGACTTATGAAGGCACTCTTGGAACAGAACTTGCTTGTATATAGGGGACTTACTGTATTATATTGTACCAAAAATTCTTACATTTCTAGTCCTACCTCTGCAGCACCAAGAATTTTGTAGCCCTGAGGGAACAACCACAAAGCCCCATGTATACATTTAGAGTTCAATTCATTCAGTCAGTGTATCCGACTCTTTGTGACCCCATGGACTGCAGCATGCAAGGCTTCCCTATCCATCACCAACTCCTGGAGCTTGCTCAAACTCATATCCATCAAGTCAGCGATGCCATCCAACCATCTCATCCTCTGTCATCCCCTTATCCTCCTGCTTTCAATCTTTCCCAGCATCAAGGTATTTTCTGATAAGTCAGTTCTATGCATCAGGTGGCTAAAGTATTTGAGCTTCAGCTTCAGCATCAGTCCTTCCAATGAATATTCAGGACTGATTTCCTTTAGGATTGACTGGTTTGATCTCCTTGCAGTCCAAGGGACTCTCAAGAGTCTTCTCCAACAATACAGTTCAAAACCATCAATTCTTTGGTGCTCAGCTTTCTTTATGATCCAACTCTCATGTCAATACATGAGGACTAGAAAAACTGTAGCTTTGAATATACAGACCTTTGTCAGCAAAGTAATGTTTCTGCTTTTTAATATGCTGTCTAGGTTGGTCATAGCTTTTTTTCCAAGGAGCAAGTGTGTCTTTTAATTTTATGGCTGCAGTCACCACTCGCAGTGATTGTGAAGCTCAAGAAAATAAAAGTCTGTCACTGTTTCCATTGTTTCCCCATCTATTCGCCATGAGGTGATGAGATTGGATGCCATGATCTTTGTTTTTTGAATGTTGAGCTTTAAGCCAGCTTTTTCACTCTCCTCTTTCACTTTTATCAAGAGGCTCTTTAGTTCCTCTTCACTTTCTGCCATAAGGGTGGTATCATCTGCATATCTGGGGTTATTGATATTTCTCCCGGCAATCTTGATTCCAGCTTGTGTTTCATTCAGCCCAGTGTTTCACTTGATGTACTCTGTGTATAAGTTAAATAAGCAGGGTGACAATATACAGCCTTGATGTACTCCTTTCCCAATTTGGAACCAGTCTGTTGTTCTATGTCTGGTTCTAACTGTTCCTTCTTGACCTGCATACAGGTTTCTCAGGAGGCAGGTAAGGTGATCTGGCATTCCCATCTTTTTATGAATTTTCCACAGTTTGTTGTGATCCACACAGTCAAAGGCTTTAGTGCAGTCAGTGAAGCAGATGTTTTTGTCAAATTCTCTTCCTTTTTCTATGAGTCCATGGATGTTGGTAATTTGATCTCTGGTTCCTCTGCTTTTTCTAAATCCAGCTTGAACATCTGGAAATTCTTGGTTCACGTCCTATTGAAGCTGGGTTGGAGAATTTTGAGCATTACTTTGCTAGTATGTGAGGTGATAGCAACTGTGTGGTAGTTTGAACATTCTTTGACATTGCCTTTCTTTGGGATTGGAGTGAAAACTGACTTTTTCCAGTCCTATGGTCACTGCTGAGTTCTCCAAATTTGCTGACATATTGAGTGCAGCACTTTCACAGCATCATCTTTTAGGTTTTGAAATATATACATTTACAGAGCACCATTAATGAACAAGGTACTCTCCATCAAGAAAAGGTAGTGCTACTCTCATGGTAGAAAGTACTGGAATGTCATTTCAGAATTTCTCATTAGGAATTACAAATGACAGAAGGATATTCTGTAACAGAAATCACAATACTGATAAATTATATTTAATGTTAATCTATAACTAAATATTTGTCTATATAAATATTATGTATTTATATGCTAAAATAAACCACATTTTTAATAAATTGTTTTGGAAGTCAGGAAAGAACTCTTTGGATCTTCTGCAGGTTCAGCCCATTCTCAGTAATGGAGGAACCCCAAGAAATGGAGAAGACAAAAGAAGAGGAACATTTAATATTTATTAGTTTATGAGGTTTAGTTGTAATTAGTCACTCTACTGATCTTTCAATGTACTTTTCTGAGTTTTCCCAAGAGGGGTAGAAAAACTGGGAGGTAAGAAGAGAAAGGTGTTTTTGCATGGTTTTTAGATAACCTCTTGGCCATTTGTTCCCTACCAAATACAACCAGTTATGGTAGGAGTGCATCATTCATTTAGTATAACAGGAAGGAAATAATGAAGGAAGAGACTACCACTCAACTATATATGAAATAATGATTAATTTATTGCCCAGGCAAAACATAGTCTTTTGAACAAAGCAAAACCTTGATCTTGCATTGGGTTTGGAGGAAACATGGAGTTCAAGGATTGGCTGAATTTTAGAAATGGAGTGTATAAGTACTGACTGATTTTCAGTGTGGAGTTTAGTGACTAGCTGGTTTTCAAAAGTGTAGGTACCAGGGCAAGAATGCTACTGAATATTTGGGAAGAATTTAGAACTAGTTTTGTAGTACTTTGTCAAAAACTTGGGACTAAGACCCCCAAAAAACTCATTCTTTCACTTCCTTTGACAAATTTGAAGAATAAAACTTTTAAGTCTCAGAAAAATATCAGGAATGGTGATACAGTCAAGTGTAGAATTCTTATAGATGATACCTTCCTAGTACATTTTATGAGAAAATACATATTGTATTAAGGAATAATTTTTACTTCATTAATAAATACAACTACTATTTACTAATATAATAATGCATTATGTTTTATATTGAGTTAATCATCAAATCTCTAACAGTTTAACTATTGATTAAGTCTAACTTTAATGGTGAGAGAATAAATCTGATCTGAACAACTAAAAATGCTAAAATATGAACTACTGCACATGATAGTTTTATGTTCCATGATTATCTACTTTCAATAATAGAAATTTAGGAATCAGCTGGATCTGTTCAAAATCTAACTCTGTAATTTACTAGATGTGTAACTGCAGAAAAATTAGACACTTTTTAAAAGCAAAATATAGCAATAACTTACAATGTTGTCAGAAGCAATATGCAAAAAAAATGCCTACATTCATATAGAATACACTGTTAAATTATAAACATAAGTGTAATGTGAGAAAAGTAAACGATAATGTTCTATGTCATTGCATCTATAAAAATCGCTGCTGAATAATAATAATGATAGTAACAAATTTGTTTTAACAATAATAAGAAAATTATTTAAATCCTGAATTCTTTTTTTGCGATATATTTCTGTCATTTTATATGTAGTCTTTATTTTCTCCTCAATTGACTTTACAAGTTGAGATGGAAGTTTTATCACTTTCAGGACACTTAATGATTTCCATCTCTGCCTTAATTACACCTAATTTATGAGACCCACATTTATTAAGAATAGTAATAACCCTTTCATTTTCTATTTCCACAAAGTGGTCAGAGAAAATAAAATAAAATATTCAAAGCATTGCACTAATCGCTAAGGACAGCAAGAGTGCCAGATTCACATCACCAGCCAGGGGGCAACAGCGCCCGTGCAGTTCTCAAACTATCTGATTGTCAACTCAAGTGTGGTTGATGCTATTTCTTGTGGAAGAGATGCTGTACTAATATAGTAGTCATTAGCCACATGGGGTTATTTAAAATTTAATTTAAGATTATCAACATAAATAAATTTTAAGTTCAATTCTTCAGTCTCACTAGCCATACTTCAAGTTATCAATAGCTACGTGTGGCTAATGGCTACAACACTGGACAGTGTAGAGACTATTTACAACATCACAGAAAAAAATCAGTTAGCACTGGTCTAGATACATTTCCTTGTGTAATGTTTAAAAATGCAAATATTTTCTGAATCCTGTCAATTCTTCTCTCATTATATTTCATTCCTTTCTCTCCATGCTTACAACTATTAATCACCTTCCAAGTTCAGGATTCTCATGATTTAGCTTTTATAATAATCTGTAAATAGTCTCACTGTTTCTAGGCTTTTCCCCAGCTAATCCATCTGTAACACAAACTTGATTAATTTTTCCAAAGCAGTGGCTTTTTCCTCATCCAAAAACTTCAGAATCTTCACATTGACTATAGTATTGTTGTTGTTTAGTTACTAAGTCGTGTCCAACTCTTTGCAACTCCATGAACTGTAGCCTGTCAGGTTCCTCCGTGCACGGAATTTCCCAGGCAAGAATACTGGAATGTGTAGCCATTCCCTTCTCCAGGGGATCTTCCTGACCCAGGGATCAAACCCTCATCTTATGCATTGGCAGGTGGATTCTTTGCCGCTGAAACACCATGGAGCCCTGAATATAGTATATTTGCCATAAAAAGTGTTTTTTTGTTCCAAAGGCTCTTCCACCAACTGGCTTCATTCCTTCTCCTACAAAGGGATTCCCAAAACTATACAAGTCCTCTGTTCCATCACAAATACCAGCTCATTATTCCCTAGCTATGCTTTGCCGGTTTCCACTTTTGCTCAAGATTTTATTCCCCACACTTAAATGTTATGCATAATCTTATCATATCCAGTTTAAGGCTCATTTCATCCTTATAGTTGAATTTGACTGCCTCACAACTGTCTAATAATCCATGTTAGTGCTCTCTCCTCTATAACTCTGATAGAGCACATTGACTATCATATTTTATAACATTCATCATAACTACTGTTACTTACCTTTAAGGAGTTTAAAATTCACTTTCTAGAGAGAATTATATATCCACAAACAGGAGTCAAGATTTGTGAGAGTTTTTTTATATACCCTATGCCATTTTGCTCACATCTTTCATGAAGTATAGCTTATGAAATAATAGATTCAGATTTTATCTAGAAAAGGGTGCTAAAAGGTAGAGAAAACCATATTTCTTGAGCATAAATCTGGGTCTTCACAACCTTCAAGATGAATTTTTATTAGATTCATGTTACAGATGAGATTCAGAGAAGCTAAGTAAATTGGTCAAGGTTAAAACTAAGAAATAGAAAATCAGAGATTTTAAAACAAAGCAATATCAAAAGTTCATGATCTGTATAGCTCAATGACATAACTCCTTCAAGAAAGGACCTATGCTATTTCCTTCAGAGCCTGTAGTTTGAAAAAGTACTCATGGTACATAATTAAAAGTTACCTCTATGATTTCTATCTTCTTCTGTCCTTTAAAACGTGGTCACAAGGACAAGTTTTACCCTTCTCATTGGATTGAAAGTTAGGCAGCTGCAGGGCTGTCTAATCTCTTGTTGGTTAAAAGAAATTCCTTTTGACCGTCCCAAGTGGCAGATGACACAGTGGTAAAGAATCCGCCAGCCTGTGCAAGAGACGCAAGAGACATGGGTTTGATCCCTAGGTTGGGGAGGTCCCCTGGGCTAGGAAATGGCAACCCATTCTAGTATTCTTGTCTGGAAAGTTCCACGGACAGAGGACCCTGGTGGGCTACAGTCCATGGAGTCACAAAAAATCAGATTGAGGACACACACACAGTCATTTTAGCCCTTCATTCAGAAATTACAATATTTAATCCAATACATTAATTAACCGTTCAAACTTAATTCACAAGTAAGACTCTCCCTACTGCTCTCCAGCAAAGCCTGGTGGCAGATAGGCCACCTGCCTTCAAGACTGAGACGTGGTCTATTTATTCTCTCTTTCCCTTATCTTTTTTTTTTTTTCATCCCTTACTCAATAGCTGCTGTCTCTTGACTTGCCAGGATCAAACACGGGGTGAGAGGAAGGAGAGGTAAATGAAATAAGAAAGTTCTTCCCTCACTGAATTATCATGAAAAGGTACCATGAAATGTTCTCTAGGCCTGGCAGACTCTTTCTTTCATGGGTGTTTTTGCAGATTCTTCGGCGACTTTCGTGCTGGCCACCTGCAAATGCTATTCCCCTGACTGTGCCATTGCTGGCTGCTCCTAATCACTGTGTAGCCTCTGATCTTAGTGGTGTACCTCTCAGCCTCTTCCTCTAGGGTCCCCTCACCCTGATACATCATCTTCTTTGGCTGATTCCCTGTTTAACTGACTTCAGGCTATATCCCTACTTAATTTTCCCCATGGCTGCTATTCATGTACTTTGACCCTCTATCTGAGGCACATACAAAAACTTTGCAGATATGGTCTTTTTCCCTTAAAGCCTGCTTTCACTTACTTGGGCATTAATCAGACATTTGTCCACTTGGTTCCCAGTTGTAAGGAACATACATATCTAGTTCTCTGAGCTGAGCCTCTCTCAACAAGTTTCCAAACCACTCCACGTCAAGGGGGAATGATACTCATAGCACTCAGAGTTCTCTCCAAAAACTTTATTCACAAAATCCTTCTCTGTCCCCACTTTCTTGGTTTCTCAACATGGATTTCAGAGTCCTCTCCCTGGTTCTCGGATAGAGCAACAAAATCATAGTTCGTTCTTGAACGTAGCCCCAATTTCTTTATGCCTCAGCCAACTAAAAGAGAAAGAGTCCCATCTCAGCATCTTGTTGTGCTTATTAAAGGACTATTAACTTGGAATATAATCTCTGTCCTGGGTGATAGATTATACTGATCACAAAGTGACCAGTTTTGCTCTAAAATATCCATTTTCTATATACTTACTAACTCTGCATCCTTTCAGTTTCCAATTAATTTTTTCCCATGATGACATCATTTCTTCAGTTTTCTCATCACTCATCACTTTCAGAATCTGCTGCTGCTGCTAAGTCACTTCAGTCGTGTCCGACTCTGTGCTACCCCACAGACGGCAGCCCACCAGACTCCCCTGTCCCTAGAATTCTCCAGGCAAGAACACTGGAGTGGGTTGCCATTTCTTTCTCCAATGCATGAAAGTGAAAAGTGAAAAGTGAAGTCGCTCAGTCGTGTCTGACTCTTCGCGACCCTATGGACTATAGCCTACCAGGCTCCTCTGTCCGTGGGATTTTCCAGGCAAGAGTACTGGAGTGGGTTGCCATTTCCTTCTCTATTTCAGAATCTACCAAGTACTAAATTACGTATTTTTTTAAATTTCCATCTCAAGTGTCACTCTTGGCTTTTTCCTTCTTTTCATTTTTCTCTTTTTACCTAGGAAATATTGTTCAGTAATATTCCTCACTTCCAACCATTTTGAGTCAGAATAAACAAAAAGTAGATATTGCTTTCCCTCTTTTAATTTTAATTCCAGACAAATTGCTAGTCTTATTGCAAGTAGTAATCTTCACTCATCCAGTTGTCTTTCACAAACAGAGCAAAGCAGAATCTGCTCCTAAGTTAAACAAAAAGCAGAAATCAGAATGTCAAATTATAATTGGCATATCCCAGACATAATCAATATTGCCTTTTGCAAGTTCCTCCCACAGTTAAAGCAAATCCTGGTTAGTGCTGGCCAAATCTTGACTAATTTGGCTTCAAGTTATTACCATACTTAATATCTCAGAATCAACACTGATGACTAAGATAAAGTGAACTACAAGAAATGATCAGTCTTCAATGCAAAAACTTTTTTACTTTGTGCCAACTATTGCGGGTGCACCTGTTTTATGTTCAGAGTGGGAAGAAAATCAAAAAAGACGTGGCCAATTTTGAAAGAGACACAATGTTTTCAATGTCTCAAAATAGCTCAAATACATAGCATTGCTTCTACTACTTATTCAAACTACAAGGCTGATTAAGCATATGCGTAGTGCAGGCATGCAAATAAAAAATTACCTACTCAAGTCCCACCTTACTCTCCCAGGTTCAAGTTCCTTATCTAAGAATGATATTGCACCAAGTAAGGGGCAGAGAGAAACCAGCAGTTCAGGGCTACATACAGGGAAGCAATCAGTATTTCTGGTATTGCATTTGTGGATGGCTCTAGAAATAATCTAACCCAGCCCCTATTTTTCAGAGAGAGACCTCCAGTCTTAGTTCAAGTATCCGGCGCTGGCTAAGCTAACAAAAAAATACAATAATATCACTGTGATTTGACTCCTAGGACACTGAGAAGAAATTGAATTTATATTAACTAGAGTCAGATTTTTACCAAAGTCATATTTCAAGAACCATGAAAGGGCTCAGAAAGGGTGATAAGAAGATATTTTAAAGGATTATTAATACGAGTAAACCAATATCATTTGGAAAGCCCTCACTGGGGAAGTGGAAATATGAAGAGTCACAATCTAGATTCATTCCTTCAAGCAACTTTGTGGGTGCCATAGGTTCTACCAGGATTCAAGACAAAACATAGGGTGAAATGCATGGGTGAAAACGAGACTCACATCTGTACCAAATCAGGTGTAGACTGTGAGGGACAAGATGAGAGTCAGGACAAGGATCAACCCTTAATGGATGAGCATGCTGTAATGAGACTGATGCTGATTCATAACTGAGCCTAAATCCCTAGGAGGAAAAGATATCCAGGGTTTTAGGACAAAGAGCTAAAGACTCAAACCAAGTTTAAGAGTCAAAGTATGTACCAAAGAAGTAAAGGACAGTAAATGGTTAGAAATCCAGGTGAGTAACATTGCATAAATCCAAAGAAGATCCTAATCTCCTATTAAGCAAAACAGTGAAGAATGCAATGATGCAGTACTTCATTGAAGAGTGAATGTACATTATGTTGTATGAATATTTTTCTCCTGGTCAAAAATTTTATTTAATATCCAAGGGTAGATTTTTTTTTAAGTTGAAACAATGACATTTTAAATAACTCACCAATAGTTTCTAAAACTATTAGGTCATACTTTTGGGAGCAACTTATCTACAAATTATATTCCAAGTAAATGCAATGCAATACAAAAATAATTTTTAAAAAACGATCTGGAACAAGGTAACAAGGATTCAATAATGAAGAAAACATAGGACTTGCCCTCACAGAACTCAGTGTGACACTGAAAATATCCAAGCAATTAAAAATGTGGTGAGTGTTAGGAAATAAATGCTATGAGAGTACTACAATGGGAATTCAATCTAATATGTGGAGTCAGGAGGGGTGTCCGTAACAAAGTGACATTCAGCTGAAATCTAGAGAGTGAACAGAAGTTTGCCAGGTAGAGATTTGAAAATGTGTGGGGTTTTTTTTAGGCTATCACCATGACTGGAAAGGTTCGACTGGCACTCACAGGAATTAACCACCCAACCACCCACTGATCAAATTGTGAGAAATAACCCATCATTGTTTTAAGCCATTCAGTTTTGGGGTATTTTGTTGTTTTGCTTTCACATGGCCTAGTCAAGGGGCTGATGAGCTAAAAATGGCCTTCCAATCATCCTGACACATTACTGACATCAAAGCCTGATTTTCTACACTTTTTCAGACTAAAAACTATAAGGGTCCATGATTGGACCCTGCACTTAATTATTTTGTTGCTACAGTAATGGAGGGTGCTATCAGCATTTAGTGAACGGGACACAGGGATGCTATATACCTTGCATGATGTGAAATTATTCAGCAACTCTTTTGACTTCAGAATAGCATGCCAGACATTCAATCGGGGGGGAAATCTGAGCCTGCAACTCAAGTTCCTTTTACATATAAACACAAAGTATGCTTTACAGTGTTTTGATCTCAGTGATATTTGAGGAATGTAACTACTATGGAGAGTGAGAGAAGATTGCCTTTTATTTTGTTTGAAAGCGTACCTGCAGTTGTTCATCATTCTGAAACATCACATCACTGACAGCAACACCATCGTGGTGTCTGGGCGACTGGTGTAACACAACTCTGTCAGTTCGCATTTGTGCCATCAAATCCACAGGGAGTCTTCAAACAGGGGCACACATCTGACGACCTCATTATATCTTCCACTGTCACTTTGCCAGAACATTTACAGATGGGAATACATACTGTTTTAATATTCATCTTTTTATTTATTTTTACTTTATATACAAGTGGTAGTATTGTTGATTTTATATTAACTGTGGAGCTTATTTCAGGAAAGTAGAGGTGACATTATCAAATACATTATAAAAAGAGAACTTTGACTTGGAGACAGTCGAGCTTGGAAAGAAAAACATATCCACTGTAGCCCATCAAATTCTTGTAAGCATTTTAAAATGTTTCCATTTTAAAAGAAGATGATACCTTTGCATCCAATAGACAACTCCTTTGGTTGATTTAAAATGTCTAATGTTTGCAGGCAATCATAATGCATACAGTTACTGAGTGCCATGCATATGTTTCATAGCTTGAGTAACTTTCTCAACAGTTTGGCCCTATTTCACCCCCAAACCAAGGTCAGAATCACTTGTATAAGATATCTCTAGTCACTACTGCATCGCAGTCTTACTCCACCATGGTTTCAATAGATTCTTCCATGGAACATCAAAATTGTCTTCTTTGAATTCAGACATGGATCAGCATCAGGACTATACTCTGTGCACTTAAGTTTCCTGAATTAACTTATCTTGCTTTTCCTTATTTCATTTTCCATCTTTACTAATGGCTTTATTATCAATTATCCCTATAAAATTCTAAGCGATATACTCCTTGTATCATGAATTTTCTGACACTCTTACACTTTCTACACTCCTCTCAACGCAATCCTCTGAGTCTTTCAGTCTTCTTTCCTGATCACTAAATCTTAACTCAGTGAGTCTCTAAAGCAGGTACACATCTCCTGATTATTTTGCCTCCTCCTACAAAAAATACCTGTAAATAGCAGGCCATGTAGAGTTCTGTTGAATTTTGTTATGCCAGACTCATCCAGAAAAAAAAAAAAAAGTGGGAGCTTTTGTATAACCTTGAGTTTTTGTATAATTTAGGCAAATCACTTAACCTCTACTTGCCTTAATATCTTGACATGTTAACTGAAGTTAATAAGAGAAAACTAATCTCAGAGTTGTGAGAATAAAATGAACTAATACAAATTAAGCAATTAAAACAGTGTTTACACATAGTGAACACTATATATTATTATTACTACACACAATTTCAGAAGTTACACTTTACAGTTTAGTTCAGTGTCTAAAGTCAATAATTTTAACTAAGTAAAACACACTAATTCTCACTTAATTAGAAATTTTGCTGATTATACAAATATAAACATACATTATAAAATTCTAGGCACCCTCCCCACCCCCACCAGGAGACATAGAAGAATCTGGCCTCTTTCCAAATAGAATTTGCTTCAATACCAGCAGCCCGGGTGAGGCAGTCGGCAACAGTCACTAAGCAGACACGGCCTTGGCCCTTGGCATTCATTGGGCTTTTGGCCCAACTAAGACACTGTAAGCCCTCCAATTTGGCGGCAGCATCTGAAGTTCACTCCAGGTTACATGAAATGAAAAACCATCCACCAAGCTTTCTAGAAGCTTTGTTCTCTTGGGAAAATGACTCAGCATTCAGGCAGGGGTTCTGTTCATGCCAAATTACCATAGACTTTAAAGCCCAGAGAAGGTAAGAAATCAGTTTAAGGTCTTACCAGCATGAAAATTAATCAGGATTCAATTCTCCCTGCTAGCTCTCAAATCTGTACTTTAATTAGGCTGGTGAGGGAGAACCAGACAATAAACTGAAACCAGTCATGAACCTCATTTCATTAAGCCCCTGGCAAGCTTCCTTATTAATTGCCTACCCAATGTCCCTTTCTTGACTGATAAGCTCATCCAGTTATGCAAATGTCCAAAATAGAATTCTAAGTGTATGGTTGGAGACCCCACATCATACAACGCTTCATTCTGGGATTCTCAGAAAAGCAGCAGGTGTGTCCCAAGTAGTTGGTTGTAGCATTGAAGATTGAGTGTGCGAAGGAAACGTGAACATTGCAAAAGCAAGAGGACTGAAATCACCAAGAGACAGATCGTCTACAGAGGTCCCAGATCCAGTGTTTCCACCATGGGCACTGGGAGAACCTTGGCCTGCAGATAAAGCCGGGCTGAGACAGAAACACAGGCATGGGTTTCAGCAATAGTAGAATGGCCAATAGATAGTGGGGGCCAGATGGCAGCCATGGTTTTCAGGAACTGTTTGGAGGAGAAAGATGCTTTTCCAAGCCTTTGGAAATAAAATTCAGGGCCTAGGCAGTAGAACAAAGAAATGTAAGAATTCAAAGCACAATGAATAAAAAGATTCTGTTCTTACACTCTTCCCCTTTCTCTCTCCCTTCAGTGTCTCTCATTCCTTAACAGGTCTTGATATAAAATTGTATTTTTGTGTGACTTGTGAAATTTGTATTTCGGTCAACTCACTAGAAAACAGATTAAATTGCTTTGGTTTGAGGGGTTGGGAATTTTCTTTCCTGTTTTGACTAATGATTATTGGCCCACCATAGAAAAAAAGATACCCATCACTTTGAGCAGCTACTTTGCTAGAGCAGTAAATTGTATGGCAGAGTAACCAACTTTTTAAAAGAGCATTCAGTTTATCTGAAGAAGTGAATTACCATCTTGTGTGGTTTGAAGAGGTGAATTTGTGGAACACATATAATATCTGACTAATGGAAACATGGATACTGTACATGATTAAAAGAAGATTGCTCTTTTAGGCATACAAATTGCACAACAGCAACCCTTTGGACAATGAATTATTAAATATCCCCTTGCTTAAAACAATGCTCCCTTCCTGAGGAATTTCACAATTCCATGCCAGGTTGAACCTTCCAGTCCTCCCTTATCATACATGGGAGCCCTCAACACAACACAAATAACATCCTATTTTATAGTCTTTACAAGCAACAGAGAGCATTCAAATATCCTGCATCCCTAGGGGCATTGCCCTACAAAACTCTAGAGAACATCAAGCACATTGGAACATAGTGATGGTCCCCTTGGAGCTGTGCCACAAGGCTCCCCTGCATAGCACTTTCCCAAGAATGGAATTAGCATTCAAGTTTGTACATAGTTAGCAGGGTGGGAGATTTCAAACAAGTGACACCTTCTCCCAAACCCTTCCCAACTACACATTGTTCAGTAAGCATCTGATCTATCAACTCATTATCTAGCCAATCAATTCAATATCTAGCCAATATCCAAAATCTACCAATCAATTATATCTTGAGTCCATCTCCACCCTCTTTTCTGAGGCACCATCTTCCCTTAACTAGACCATTGTTCTCATGTTTCCACTATGTTCCCTCCTCCAGTGCATTTCCCACAAATATTACCATAGTCATCTTCTTGAGGGGCTTCCCTGATGGCTCAGTGGGTAAAGAATCCACCTGCAATGCAGCAGAAACAGGAGATGCAAGTTCAATCCCTGAGTCAGGAAGATCCCCTGAAGAAGGAAATGACAACATACTCCAGTATTCTTGTTGAAAAAATTCCATGGGCAGAAGAACCTGGTGGGCTACAGTCCAAAGGGTAATAAAGAGTCGGACAACAACTAAGCGACTAAACACACACACAACACAACTTCTCGAAACGTGACTCTAATCGTGTCAGTACTTCTTAAAACTTGTCAGTGGTTTTCTATTTATCTTAAAATCCTAAATCCCATGGTCAGGAAAATGTCTGCACAGTCTTCTCCTGTCTTCCTCTCTAGTCTCATCTTACATCACCCACCCTCTCTTATTATCCTGCAGGTATTTATGCCTTCTTTCAGTTTTGTCAAAGTGCCAAGCTCTTTCCTACCCCAGGACATTTGGATGTGCTGTTACCTTTCCCTAGAATTCTCATCCTCCCAACATTTCACTTGGTCATTCCAGATCACTCTTCAGGCTCCGACATAATTGCATCTTCCTAGAGAAGCTTCATAATCTAAACCAGTTCCTGCCACGAGAGGTAATAATCTCTCATCATCTTCTGTGCTTTAAAACTGAATTGATGCTGTTTAGTTGTTAAGACTCTTTAGCGACCCCATGGACTGTAGCCCACCAGCCTCCTCTGTTCATGGGATTTTCCAGGCAAGAATACTGGAGTGGGTTGCCATTTGCTTTTCCAGGAGATCTTCACAACCCAGGAATCAAACCCATGTCTCCCGTGTCTCTTACAGTGGCAGACAGATTATTTACCACTGAGCTACCATGGAAGCCTGCTTTACTGAGCACTAATCACAATTCATAATTAGATATTTATTTATATCATTTATTCAACGCATCTACCTAGGTTGTAAGTACTGCCAAGACAGGTGGATCCACTGTACCTAGCTCAGTTCCTGCCAAGATCGATGAATATCAAGGTGGGTAATGGACTCAGCAAGAGCAGGACTGGATATATGATTTTAGAAATTGTTAGATATGAAAGTGAAAGTGAAAGCTGCTCAGTCATGTCCGATTCTTTGCAACCCCATGGACTATACAGTCCATGGAATTCTCTAGGCCAGAATACTGGAATAAGTAGCCTTTCCTTTCTCCAGGGTATCTTCCCAATCCAGGGATCGAACCCAGGATTCCCACATTGCAGGTGGATTCTTTACCAGCTGAGCCACGAGGGAAACCCAAAAAAAGAAAGCTTAGCAGAGGATGGTTTTGACCCATCAACCTCTGTGTTATGGGCCCAGCACGCTCCTGCTGCGCCACTCTGCTGATAGACATTTTAGCACATATTAGACATAAAAGTGCTACAAAACATTCCTAGTAAGAAGATAAGATTACCAAAGACTGAAATTCAATCATCCCTATGTGTGGATAGCCGGTGCCCAAGCAAGTTAATTCCCAGCTGCCAAGATGAGAAAGAAATATTTACATGAAGATGATGGTAGCACTGGGGGCAACTACACTCAAGGCAGCCTTCATGGCAACAATGACAAAGAGAAACTTTTATTTTTATTGACCCAGCATTTTCTTCATAATTTCAGTAACTTATTTTAATGTCAAACTTTATCACAGTTGAATTCTAACTCGAAGCATATAAACTACAGAACATAAAATCCTCCTCTTTGAAACCCATAGACAGTTTTGACAATGTATTTGAAATCATTAGCCTCTTAACTCTGGTACAAGTCCATATTCACAAGTATGACACTGATCAAGGTAATGAGTTAATCGCTCCCTTCTAGTTACAGTCTTTCTTAATTAGTTGATTTAAACTGGGGAGTGGGAGGTGGAAGGGAAAGAATCTTCTGTGGAGTCTATTTTCATAGTGCCAGATAAGATTTCTGAAGGCTCTTTTTTTTTTTTTTTTGAAAGATGCAGAAATGTAGACATCTTTTTAATACCATTTATGATTTTTTTAAGCTACCAAGTCCTCCTAAGCCGATTACCATATTTTAGCAAAATAAATCACTTGGCGAGCACTTTCTACATGCCTGTCCTGCCCTGCAGAGACCATACCCTTAAATTGGGCCCTAAAGGAATAGAATGGGGCCAAAGGATGTGACATGACCTTTACAGGCTTGAAAATTTGAAGTTTTCTAGTCACCTAACCAAAAATTAAGGGCCATGGATCCTATTTTCAGGATCAGCTGCATCCCCTTATAGGGCCTTAGTTCACATGTAACACTCTCTTCTCTAGTTTTTAAAAAAAAGCGTCAAAATTTAATGTCCCCACATGAATTGGACGAGACCCCACAAATACCCTATCATTACATTTTGCAGATACTGTTCAAATAATATTCTCGGCATTTTAATTTCTCTTTCTCATTTAAGATTTAAAGAACTCTCTCAAGTGACCTTAAATAAATGCTAGATGAGAGTCTCAAATTTCTTCTCTTCAATAATTTCTCTCTTATCAGTGCACTTGTAAGTTTTAAAATACCTTTGCTCCTTCCCCTGTGTGTATCATAGTATAAACTGGGGTGGTGCGTACTTGTTCCAAACCTTTGGCATTCAAGAGACTTTTTCATTTTACCTCCTGATGTCTGTGGTAAAAAGAAGCAGAAAGGTGAATGAATCAGTAAAAGCAAACCAAC
Source organism: Bubalus bubalis (assembly GCF_019923935.1). Lineage (NCBI taxonomy): Eukaryota > Metazoa > Chordata > Mammalia > Artiodactyla > Bovidae > Bubalus > Bubalus bubalis. Next base: position 20,833,649 of record NC_059165.1, on the reverse strand, counting down.
CTAAAGAACTTAGAGGACGATACCAGAGATTCATTGAGGCACTTAAGAGAAGTGACTTACACACAAATTCTCTTCCCATTTTCACTCTTTTCTCCCAAAATATTTCTCACTCTCTGTTTCTGTGAGTGTAACTGTTATACATACACTTACATACACATGTAAGTGGAATCACACAGTATTTGTCCTATGACTGGTTTATTTCATGTAGCATCCTGTCCTCCAGGTTCATTCATGTTGTCACATACAGCAGGAGGTACTTCTTTTCTAAGGCTGGATCATAAAAGCAGAAAGCAGAATGGTGCTGACTAGGGTCTGCGAGGAAGGGAAAATGGGGAAGCAGTATTCAACTGGTAATGTAGTTTCACTTATTCGAGATGAATAGTTTCTAGGGATGTGCAGTACACTCTAGTGCCTATTGTTAACATTATTGTACTGTACACTTAAAATTTGTGAAGTGGGTGCATACCATAAATTCTCTTACTACAATAATACTGTCTTTAAATTTCTCACTTGCCCTCTCTCTCCCCTACCACCTCTCCCCTCTTTACTCTCTCTCACTCTTTTTATCTTACCTACATCTTCTATTCCTAAAATAAAAGCCTTACCAGGTTGAATTGATTTTCCTCTTTCCACTACCCTTTAGTCAAACTCAAAACATATTTCGATTTAAATACTTTCAGGTTTTGTATTTTGTTTTGTTTGTTTGTTTCACTATGTATTAAGTCTCCATAATCCTAAAGTAATCAAAACGGAAACTCCACGACACTATCATTTGGAAGTATAGAAAAGAGAATTTTTTCTTTAGGTTTCTCTGTTGCTGTTGCTAAGTTGCTAAGTCATGTCCGTCTCTTTTGTGACCCCATGGACTGTAGCCCACAAGTCTCCTCTGTCCACGGGATTTCCCAAGCAAGAAAACCAGAGTAGGTTGCCATTTCCTCATTTAGGAGATCTTCCTGACCCAGGGATGGACACTCCATCTCCTGAGTCTCCACCAGGGAAGCCCTTAGATTTCCTAGATATCATCTAACTGTTTACAATTTTTACAAATTTATCTTCACTTAAGAAATTAGAATATCAAGGCTTCCTTGGAAGCAACTTGCCATAATTCTCTCCAGTAAATTTAAGCCATTATAATAAAGAAAGAAAGCTTAAAAGGGCAGAAATTTACTAAAAGCCAAATCCTTGCTGAAGAAGGCCAGTGATCCCAGGACTTGCACTTGGGTCTGTAGAGAGGTCTCACTCTGTGTTTGGTTTGTAATTAATTCAAATATTGGCCATGGCAATGGGGAGAGGGTCTCAGCATAAGGTACTTAATAGGATAAAGGAGGAGAAAAAAGAGAGAATGGGGGAAGGAAAAGCAAGTCAAGCACTGACCTGGCAAACTACAATGTCATTTAGTTTCTGATTTGCAGCTTTCTCACACATTCTGAAAAACAAATGTGAAAATTAAATGTAAGAAATTAAGAACATTGCTCTGAAAAAAGTAAATACTACCTAGCACTTTTAACTTTAATACAAACTTTATATTGTTCATACCTTTTATAGTTATTTCAGTTCACTTCAGTTGCTCAGTCGTGTCCAACTCTTTCTTTGCAACCCCATGAACCATAGCATGCCAGGCCTCCCTGTCCATCACCAACTCCCAGAGTTTACCCAAACTCATAGCTATTTATATGTTAATATTTGTTTTCATCCTATATTATAAGTTTCTTGAAGACAGGGATCTTGAAATAAGGCTTGTACATACCACTCAGGAATCATAATGCACCCAGTACATACATACTTGAATGTGCTGAGATGAAACAGAATCTATCATTACTTAAATTTTTAGTGCTGTAAGAAACAACTTAAATGTTTCATATTGATTTAAAAGGAATTAAATTTATCTATATTCTAGTAAATAATTTTAAAATGTTTCAGAAAATATTTATAACTTCACAGAAATGTTTATTTACCTGTAATTTTAAAAATTAAAAACAATAGAATATGATAATTCCAGTCTTTATATATGTGTGTGAGATTATGTGTGTATATGTATTAATATATCTTATATGTATATATGTGTGCATGTGTATAGGAGGGAATGTGTGTGTGTGTGTGTGTGTATGAGGGAATATATGTGTGTGTGTATCTGTATATGAGGGAATGTGTATGTGTGTGTATAAAGGAATGTACATGTGTGTGTATGAGAGAATATCTGTGTATGAAGAAATGTATATGTGTGTTTGTGTGTATGAAGGAATGTATATGTGTGTGTATATGAGGGAACGTATGTGTGTGTATATATGAGGAAATATGTGTATGCATGTGTATGATGGAATGTATATGTGTGTGTGTGATAGAATGTGTATTTGTGTGTTTGTATGAGGGAAGGTATATGTATGTGTGAATATGTGTATGTATGTGTGTGAGGTAATATATATGTGTGTGTGTATGAGGGAATGTGTATGTGTGTGTATGAAGGAATGTGTATGTGTGAATATGTGGGTGTATGTGTGTGAAGAGTTGACTCATTGGAAAAGACTCTGATGCTGGGAGGGATTGGGGGCAGGAGGAGAAGCGGATGACAGAGGATGAGATGGCTGGATGGCATCACTGACTTGATGGACGTGAGTCTGGGTGAACTCCAGGAGTTGGTGCTGGACAGGAAGGCCTGGCATGCTGCGATTCATGGGGTCACAAAGAGTTGGACACGACTGAGCGACCGAACTGAACTGAACTGAACTGATGAGGGAATGTGTATGTGTGTGTATGAAGGAATGTGTATGTGTGTGTATGAGGGAATGAATATGTGGTGTGTGTAAGTGTGTGTGTATATGAGGGAATGTATATGTATGTGTGTGAGGGGGGTGTGTATATGAAGGAACATATATGTATGTACAAGGGAATGTATATATATGTATGAGGGAAAGTATGTGTGTATGTATGAGGGAATGTGTATGTGTGTGTGTGTGAATAAGAAATGAAAGGAAAGAAGCATCTCTGAGCGCCTGAGCAGCCACTTGACTGAAGAGGACTACAACCAGCATGGCTTCCTGTCCTAGTCTATACACTTAATCAGCACCTGCCTCAACACTTGCAAATCAAATCTTTATTGATTTGCAGCCTCACTGCCTCAGAATGTGCTTTTGTAGGCAGAGTGTCTGGAAAGTGGGAGAATTCCAAATGCAAAACACTGGAGGAGAGGTTGGCTCTACTGGGAAAGAGGTCACAGGGCTTTCCTCTTCTGGTGCACTCAAAGGAGGACAATCTTTCAGAAAAGCAACTGCAGCAAAACAAAGAAGACTAGTGTAATACATTCAATATGATCAGACAAAGAACAATAACCCCAATAAATAATAATATGTAACTCAAGAACCTGACCCTATATAGCACGGAATAAAGGAAATGGCAACCCACTACTGCATTCTTGCGGGGAAAATCCCACGGACAGAGAAGCCTCATGGGCTACAATCTGTGGGGTCTCAAAGAGTCAGACACAACTGAGCGACTGAGCACTCACTCAAAGAAATAATGTAACAATTATAAATCCATCAGATCAAAATAAGCAGTCAACATTTAGACTAAAATGGGTATTTTTCCACACTGATCTATGCAGTTTGGCCAATTTCACTCTCTAAATCAATCTGTTTAAGCAGATTGATCAATTTCACCACCTAAATTCTTTCCACATGGATGCAGTTTAAGAATGTTACGAGAATAAAAAAAAAATCGCATACATGCAGTCATCTCATAGGTGATTGACCAAAAATGGAATTTCCAACACAAGATAAAACGAATACAATTACATGAATGGTGGTGGAAGTTGTATTTGCAGTTAAAAGACTGCTCTAAAACATATGATACCTTAGATGTGTGCCCAGTTTTTTATAACTGCCCCCAGGCAGCCTTGCTGTAGAAGGTTTAGGGGCAGGTTATCATAGACTAACCGAAGCAGCTCTGGGCTAAGAAAGGGACTTTCAGACCACAGCATTCTCACAAGTTCTAAGAAGTCATCCCCAGTGAGAGGGACCACATTCGAAGAGGATTGACAGTTTAGACTGAAAACAGCTTTCAAAGAGACTAATCTTATAAAGTATTGCGAATGAATAAGGGCAACAGGAGTAGGTGTTCACCTGCCAGTCTCCGCCGAACGAGATGAGAGCCTGTCTGCGCTCACACATGCGCTGACTTAAAAAAAAAAATCACATAAAAAACAACATCTTTGCTACGGAGACGTTTTTAACAAGTATTACAGAAAGAGCACCAGCTACCAAAAAGAGTTGCCAGGGCCAGAAGGAGCCATCAATCGAAACAGTTTACATTTCAAAGTTTTTCCAAGAAGAGTGAAAACGTCTCCCCGCCTTGATGGAAAACGGAGGCGCTGTAGTAAAGGTTCTATGTGCTGCCTTCTAAGTCAAGTTCCTTTCTCTCCAGTGGTCCTTTAACCCTTAGGTTTGTGCCAACAGGTAGAGACAGCAGAAGTGTTTTCATCTCCTGGGGCAGGTGCTCTGAGCAGCTTGCTAGGCTGTGGAGTCAGGATAAAAAATCCTCTTCCTGTTACAAGTTTTGTAAGAGAAGCACCTGCTTGCTCTTGGGTACTGTTTGAGATTAACAGGTCACTTTTACATCTATATTCAGTACTTCCTCCCATCACTTAACAAATAATTATACATATCTGCCTTGGAATGCTTTTTACCCCTGGAGATAATTCAAGAATTGAATTCAAGCTCTTACTTAGCTTCTTTAACAATCTAAAAAATGAATACTAACAATGCTACATTTAACCAGGGTGTTGTGTATTTATTTGTCCCTTTTAAAGAATGAGGTTTTTATTTGTTTGTTTGGATGAGAGAAAAAGTTTGCAAGTGTTTCTTGGGCCTCAGGAAAAAAGAACATTTCTTAAGGTCACTGACAATTTTCCAAAGGTCTATAATCCAATGTTCACTTTTGCTTCTAGCTTTTAATTTTCTGCTTAATTTTTTCATGACATTTCTAAACACCGTATCTAATTTCCTGAATCTATTAGAATAAACTCTACATACTTGCATTCTTTGTTCTTAGAAGCTAGTCAACTAGAAACACTAATCTAAAAAATTTTTACAATTAAGACTTGGGGAAAGAAAATAACACCAGACACTGCAAATCTTTTTTCAGGACTTGGGTCCCATGAAAATAGTTACTTGTATGTCTCCCTCTCATATTGGCCTCTCATTGTTGGCCTGGTGTCAACAATCCCTCCGCTAGATCCAACTGTGTCACCACGTCTCTTTGACCCACTGGCAATTTGTACAACTGTTGATAAGGATTCAGACACCCTGATAACCCAGCAGCACTGCCATGGCCATTTTCTTAGACTGCAATAGAATAGATGGAATAAAAAAGGGAAAAACTGAAAGGACCATTCTCTCTTCTTGTACACACACAGAAATGCTATTCATTATGATTATAAAAATTACAGTCACTTTCTTAGATTGACCTATTGATATTAATTACACAATAGCCCTGAAAAATATTACCAATTTCCATGCCAACATTCTTTGTAAATACCAGTGGTTCTCAATGAACTCCTTCTGACCTTCTGGTCGGAGGCTGTCACCGTGCGATGTACGTAATTCTCTCAACACTGATCCATTACTTCTGTTCCGTGTTGGGGGTCAGGCCAATACTGCAAAGTCAAAGATAATTAGCAGCCCTATCAATAACCAGCTACACGACTGCCGCCTAAGTGACAGGCCAGAAAAGCTAAGAAAAGAGGTAGCGATATAAAGTAGAAGGGAAGTGCCGGTACATTCTATGGTTCGAGCAGCTGCTATGGACTATCAGCATCACCAGGAGACCTCATTGCATTAGCATAAATTCAAATGACAAATGCACAGTGCTATTCAGAGACTCATTAATTTGCAATGGGTGCAGTGCTCATGACATATTAGTGCAAAATTCAAATGTCTTTGTAGCAATGTGAATTTAGTTGTGAGACCAAAGTCGCTAAAATGAAAATGTGTGGGTTTTTTAGCAGTTTATTAAATTATGAACTGTGATGACTATATCCGTGCATCTTTTTAAGCAGATGAGGTCCAGCGTGCTCCAGCGGCAAATCGCATGGTTTATGTTGATATTTTCCTGTCAGACAATTTCCAAGCCGCAGATAAGATACTAGACTGTCTGCTTTGCTCTGCTGCATGTGGACTGAGAGCTCCCCCTTCTGGACAAATGACACTGCCACTCTAAAAGAAAGCCGGACTATTTATTGTCTTCTTTTTATGCTTTTAACAACAGGTTCTGAGGCAAAAATCTTCAGTAACCTAAAGCCAGAAGAAAGTGATTTGGCATCATCTATTGTAAATGAAAGTATATTAACACCTTCTAACAAAATGCAGAAAAGCCACCCTCAATTGAAGTCGTCTTACATAATTTTATATGAAGGTACTCCAAGACCTCATTTAAAAGTATCTTTTTAAAAAATAATTGCCTGACTTATATATACCAAGAATAGAAGCAAACTACAAGACAATAATGAAAAATTTTCATATTCATATGCTTTCATGCTGCCATAAACAAGCGTACAATTATTAGCATTAAATTGAATAAAGAAAAAAGCATGCATATATAGACACAGAGCCTTTTAAACAAAGCAACCAAGTGTATATTGTATTCAACTTGGCTGAATGAGATTATGAACATACATAGACAAGAAAAGTCAGATCAGACCTGTGCCAAGTGTATCTGGTGGGCTAATTTTGTTTTAATATAAAGAATCTTCTACCAAATTATTTCAAATTAGTCAAAGTAGATTTATCACTGGTGAGTCTTTTCAAAATAGGCATACTATATATATATATATATATAATGATTCAGATTGTTACAACAATGGAATAAAAGGGGTTAACTTTGTCTGCAGTACTGACACAACCCAACCAGAGAAAATATCAACACTTGCACTTCTTAGTATCCAGGGTTCATAGTCTCTTAAAGGAGATCTAGATTCTAGTTTATATGATATAAATACTCACATTCATATCTAATACTTATAAAGACATAGATTTAGCATCTTGCAGTACAAAGTATAGCTTCCAAACCATGTAACATACCTTTGAATAAACTGAAATGCAGGTTACCATTTAACTTGCTTTTAAGAGAATATAAAATCCACAAGTAAAAGTTCAACCTTTGGCCATTTGAAGTAACTGATCTCCACCTGGCTACCAGAAGTGTGCTTTAGCAGATCCTTATGTAAAACTAGTACTTCCCTGGTGGCTCAGAGGTTAAAGCCTCTGCCTGCTAATGCAGGAGACCTGGGTTCAATATCCCCTGGAGAAGGAAATGGCAACCCACTCCAGTATTCTTTCCTGGAGAATCCCATGGATGGAGGAGCCTGGTGGGCTACAGTCCATAGGGTCGCAAAGACATGACTGAGCGACTTCACTTTCACTTTATGTAAAACTATGTCTATCACTTTCTAAACTTTGAATAAATTGTATAATGTAAAAAGAGGGTTATGTCACACTATGATTGCTTCTAAACTTAATTATGTACTTTCTGAGTACTCAGTTTATGATGAATATGGGGAAAGCCATTCCACTAAAAGCTGTGTACTGTTAAATTACATTTTATCATATCATAGATGTTTTGTGTCATCTTCAACAATTAAAAATAAGATCATTGTCATTTCTCCTACTTACTTGCACTTGAATTGTCTTCAGTAATTTAGCAGGCTCATTTTATTTTATAGTCACTGCTACAAGAAAAATACAGAGGTGATGAGGACTGAAAAGGATCGCTATATATTAAACATGTGGAAGGAGCATATAACCGAGCATTATCAGATTTATCACTATACCTGCATATACAGGCAGTGCTTTTCTTTACCACATTCAGAATACAAGGCTCACAGAATGTTAGGGCTGGAAAGGCCATTGTTGATCATCATTTTACAAACACAAGAATCAGAGACTCAGAAAAGTTCAGCAAATTTACCAAGAACTAATGGCTAAAAAGTGGTAGAACTGAAAAAAGAAACGCTGGTCTCTAGACATTCCTTTCAAACTTGATCACACACATCAGAATCACTTGGAGGGTCTGTTGCAACAGATTGAAGGCCCATACCCAGAGTTTCTGATTCAGGTATCAGGTGGCCGGAGCAGGAGGGGGAATTCTCATTTCTAGGAAGTCAAGTTGCAGGTGATACCGCTCTTGATGATCTAGGAACCACACTTTGAGGACTACTGGTCTCTCCACCAGTTTTCATAAACAACTGTTATCTTATTTTCAATAACTTTTCTCATCATAATGAGCAAAGCAAACTCAGGTTAATACCACATTACTTGGCTGTAATCTCTCTAACAGAGGATTGGGATAATACCTACTGTGTGAAAAACCTGGAAAAAAAATAAAGCAAGATTAGGTAATGTAAGGGCACTAAATACTAAAAAGCTTATGCCCATTGAGGTGAATCATTATCCCAACCAGCCTATCTAAAATCTCAAGTTAATATTAAGCCACACCCAGTGTAAAAGAGCCGAGCAACGCCCTAAAATGTTCCTCTCTTTCCCTCCATCCTCAGAAGTCCCTATGTCATTTATATCCTAAGAATTTCCTACTGCATTTGTCAAGTCATACTAAAGGTAGCTCTGCTTCTGTGATTTCCAAGCTGTCCTTTTTCGTTGCCTCTTTACCTGTCTGATCACATGTCTATTTTGTGAGTACGAAATAATCTCTGAGCTGCAGTTTTCTTAAATCATAACAGAATCTAGTCCGAAGCCAAATACAGGGAAGACAACCTTATTCTCTGTTGCCTTCCCCCACTAGCAATATTTAGACCAACACAGACGTTTACCTTCTTTTCCGCCTCTAAAATAGAATAGCAGCTATAGACCTAATGAATCAAAGTGCGGTTCATCATTGCCTAGAAGGTCTGAGCAAATTTCTGTCACAAGAACCAGAAAGAAAAAGCCTCTGCACAAGGGAACTTGAAACTGCCGTGCCTGAAGCACTGGCTCAGAAGAATAGGAGCCTATTCAAGAGGAATTTCACTCAGGCATTTGCCTGTTCCTTAGTCTCCTGTACAGAAGTCAGCAAACCTGTTCAGCACGCTGGTCTCACAGTTGTGATATCACTGCCTTTTTTTTTTTCCTGGTTTGGGGAATGTCTGTGATGAAGGTAATCACCAAAATACTACCACCACCAAAAAAAAAAGTTTTAAAAATAGTTTCAATTTGGAAAATGAATTTGACTAATGGTGGGGAAAGGTTTTAACTATATATATATAAACCTTGATGTTTTTGTGCTCTCTCTCCCATTTTTATTGGGGTTTACTTACTTCTTTTTCATAAGAGTTTTAATTACATTATCTTTTATCAATTTTCTTAAAGAACTGATTTCATGGAATAGGTTTGATTCCAATTCATACCATGAATAAGCTAGCACTGTTCCAAATGTTGAGAAACCTCCCCCCACAAAATAACACCCCTATTTCCAAAGTTCTTTGGCAGGCTATTACATTAAAATCTGCTTTGATATGTTACTTGAATGTCTATAGAAAATAATGTTTCCATTTCAGAATAATTTTCAAAATAAATGGTTTCTAAACAGATTTCACTTTGCCGAATATTCACTTTTCTACTATTGTCCCCTTTTTTCAGATAAGCCACCCAATCACGGAAGAATTAATGTAGGTTTGTCATGATTGCAGATGCATCCCGGATGTTTCTGGGCTTACCCTCTGCCTAAACCTGCACTTTATATTCACCGCCATTTCACCTTGGCCTTCCTTTAATAGACTCCAAATCCCAGAATCTTTATTACTCTAGGTGGTTCCTTTCTTGACCTGTTTACCACAATCCTTGAATGTTTTGAATTTCTGAATTGTAGCAAAAGTTTTGTTTTTTTCTAAATTAAACTGAATCATTTAGTGTTTCTATCACCATTATTTAAAAAACACCATGAGTGGCAAACATGGAATTTGTTTGTTCAGGACAAAAGACAATGAAAATATAATTTCTCTTTACAAGAAAACAGAATACATATTCCTTCAAAAAGTTCTTTTTTTTAATGTATCAGTGAGTGCAAGTATTGTAACTCAGAGGTTATTTAGCAAAAAGTTTATTAATGTAAATGGCTAAAAGCTAGCCACATGTGAATACTAAAGCAGATAAATAATACTATATTAATTCAGGTTATCCACTCTATAACTGCATTTTTATTTATACCTTTTCATTTCAAAATAAATGTGCATATACTATTTTTAATCCTTCAGTAAAAATGAAACTAGATATTTTCTAGTATATTAAGCAACTCTGTTTTACCTATTTCTAAAATTTCCTTCTGATATTAAGACAGTTATCTTACACAGATTTTAGAAACGCAAAGGCAATAAAAATGAATGTATTTTGTCTCATAGAGGGATATTTTTTAATGAATATGTGAACATTCTTTCTACAATTTAATATGCTGTAACCACCCATAAAATTATATGAAGAAGTATATTTTTGTGTGTAAGCCAACTGATAAACTTGGTTTTAATAAGAAATCAGTAAAATATGCATATTAAAAATGAAGAGAATACAGGTTTCTATCTGTCATTTATAGTAAGAGCTTATATTTCAGAGCTTAATAATATAATATCTGAATATTATATTTCAGAACCTCCCTGGGGTTTAATAAAGCAGGTACTTTGGTATTGCAGGTAGTTTTGCTTTTCCATCTCTCTTTTTCCTACCCCCAAAGGAAAAAAAAAAATCTCATGACCCTGTTTATCTAAGATAAATCTAGTAAAGTATAGTCTGGACTATACACCACCTAAGCTGACCCAGATCTCCATCTCAACCCACTGTTCATTACTGAGTTTATAAAGCACAACATGCCCTGTGAAATTATAGGCTGAACCATTCTCTCTCCATCCCTATCACAAGAAGTATAAAACCAGTTTAGAGTAGCTGGCAATTGCACAGTATTTCAAATTTAAAGAAACACACGTTATGAGGGGGTGGAGTAGGGGTAGGAGTCGTTCTTAACTGTTCTTTTCTCCAACAGAACACTGAACATCTAAAACACGTTCAATCCTGTTAATGCTTGTCAAATATTTCACAGTTAAGCTTTGTTCAGATTTTTTTACTATGAAAAATCAATTTGGTGGGTTTCAGATTCTAGAGACAGAAGTGCTGGAAGAGACCTTAAATAACCTTGTTCTACCAGGTTCTATAGGTGAAAAACAGTCCCAAGACAAGTAAGTGACTTGTCCAAGGTTTTGCAGAAAGTCCAGCATAAAACTCAAGTCTGCAGACACCCAGTCCAGCATTTCTCCCACTGCTCTTTTCATCCAATTTTTCTTTAATAATTAAACAATTTCAAGGAGCTATACAATCTGATTTTACAATTAAGATAAGCAGTCATATTATATCCAGGATTGTGTAGAATTTCATTTGGCGTTTAGTCATTACAGTCAAATAGTATCATTATCTTTCAATTACAGAGATCAATTTCAGTTCATTAGCAAAATAAAATGCTTGCAGAAGGTCCACATGAATCCTTCAAAGCTGCAATTTTCTAAACGCCAGAAGTGAAATACATTTCATAAAAAAACAAAATTTGACAAAAGCACTTGAGGTTAAACCACGGCGGTGCAAGCCTCACCGCCCTGCTTTATCATAGATCTGCCATAAAAGCACGATTCAAAGGTCTGAAAAGAGAAGTATGTGCCATGGCCAACTCGTAATTGCCATTTTCCCCTGTTTCTTGGTTTTAGCAGTTTTTCAAGAGAGATTAGGATCATGGGATATTGTGACATGGATAGAGCATTATGTGCACAGATTCAAGCTATTAATAAAATGATCTACAAACTACACATAAGAAAGACTAGAATAATCTTTAAAACTTAGAAAAGGATTACTACATTGTATAGGTAAAAGCAGTAGCCCAAACAATATAGCTATTGGGATGGTGGCAACCATATTAGACTTTCTGAACTGTGAGCCTTAATTGCTACCCAGGGAGACCCCAACCAGCTAAGCAGAGCTAAAGCCAAAGGGGTAGCAATGCTATCAAGTCTAAGTTGATGTTAGCATCCTCTAAGGTTCTATTGGTGCCTCTTGGAAGAAGTCATTATATATATATATAGAGAGAGAGAGAGAGAGATGTTTCTCCTTGATAATGTTCAATTATTATGAGGTTACATGAGAGTTCCTAAGATGCTATGGACATGTGAGTGTTAAATCTTTAGATTGTGTAAACCAAAAATATGGCCTTTGGTATTCCAATATATTTTTAACTGTATATTAAAAAAAAAACAAAAAACAAGGAGGTGTGGTCCGCTCATACTATGATGTAGCCACATTAGTATCATGGCTAGTGATACTCATGGTATAAGTCAGTATTCTTTTATACATAAACCCTTTTCAATGTGAATCAACTCTTCATAAATTTGGTTATCCAACTTAAATAATACATGATCTCATCTTCTTAGTGATTATTTGTTTCATGGGATACAATTTCTGGAATTCTCAATCACTAAAATTTCGAGATGTTCATCTTGTTAAACAGTTAGTTGATACGTAGAAAGATCTTTCTGTGTCATACTGGACCAAGGGCCGTGATGGTCATGGAGCCTGACAGCAAGTTAAGGAGGCAGGTAAGTAAACTGCTTGGTCCTCCAAGCATGCAGTACTGAACTTTGAGCCAGTCAGGCACGTGGAGACTTGAGCCCATCCCAATTTAACCCAGCAGGGCAAAAGCTATGTGACTGTCCTTGCATGAGGAGCCTGGGGAATGGTTTATCCCAAGTACATAATAGTGCATTGTGCTGATGTCTCTTCTATTTTAAAAATATCACTACTGAAAGTAGCTGCTACATGTGCAGATGAAAGTGAAAACCCACTGCACAACTCTTGATCTATTTTGCATTTTCCACCTGCAAACCTAGTCTTTCAGATTATGATATCTACAAGTACAGGCTTTATACACAAAATCTAGTATTGTTTCTACTCTTGCTGTTATTCATTATTGCATAAATAAATCTATTTATGAGGAACACTTCCTGTCAAATTGTCCCAAATGCTGCCATTAATTCTTAGAAATTTTTAGCACTTCCTTGTTGTTTCATGATATTTTGCTTAGCATTCTTCATTTATAGCTACCTTACAAAGAAAATAGAACTAAAAGAAACACTTCACTATATTTATGTTCTCTTGATTTAGCCTAGAGATGAAGAAAAGTTTCAACTCTGGAGTTTAAAAAACACTGACATAACTAGAAATGAAGAGCCTCTTGATGAAAGTGAAAGAGGAGAGGAAAAAGCTGACTTAAAACTCAACATTCAAAAAATGAAGATCATGTCATCCGGTCCCATCACTTCATGGCAAATAGATGGGGAAACAATGGAAACAGTGACAAACTTTATCTTCTTGGGTTCTAAAATCACTGCAGTTGGTGACTGCAGTCATGAAATTAAAAGACACTTGCTCCTTGGAAGAACAGCTATAACAAACCTAGACAGCATATTAAAAAGCAGAGACTATACTTTGCCAACAAAGGTCTGTCTAGTCAAAGTTATGATTTTTCCAGTAGTTATGTACGGATGTGAAAGTTGGACCATAAAGAAAGCTGAGCGCCAAAGAATTAATGCTTTTGAAATGTGGTGTTGGAGGACTCTTGAGAGTCCCTTGGACTGCAAGGAGATCAAATTAGTCAATCCTAAAGGAAATTAGTCCTGAATATTCACTGGAAGGTATGATGCTGAAGCTGAAGCTCCAATATTTTGGCCACCTGATCCAAGGAACTGACTCATTTGAAAAGACCCTGATGCTGGGAAAGATTGAAGGAATGAGAAGGGGACAACAGAGGATGAGATGCTTGGATGCCATCACCAACTACGTGGACATGAGTTTAAGCAAGCTCTAGGAATTGGTGATGGACAGGGAGGCCTGGTGTGCTGCAGTCCATGGGGTCACAAAGAGTCAGACATGACTGAGCAACGGAACTTAACTAGAAATGAAGCTCTCCATCAAAAAAAAAGTTTCTTTACATTAAAAAAAAAACAAACAGGGTATCTTAAATAGTTTAAATATTCTAAGGGCAAGCACCTAGAAAAGATAATTTCTTAAATTATTTTAATTTTTAATCCCTTAAGTTATACATTTGTACTAAACTGTAAACATTACAAAGAACTGTAAAGTTCCACTTGATTATCACTCTAATGCAAATCAGCTTCCAAGAGGTAGCACTGTGACCAGTTAGAAGTGTCCTCTTCTAAACTCTTTCTTATGCATTTACAAAGATATATAGAATAAATGCACAATTGCCTATATATAGGAGGGGGCTTCCATGGTGGCTCAGACAGTAAAGAATCTGCAACCTGGGTTCAATCCCTAGGTCAGAAAGATCCTCTGGAGAAGGCAATGGCTACCCACTCCAATATTCTTGCTTAGAGAATTCCATGGACAGCGGCAGTCCATGGGGTCACAAAGGGTCAGACACAACTGAGCAACACTTTCATTTTTTTTAATATTTTATGTATATTATATATATGTATACACATTTTATATTTATATTGAGAGAGAGAGAGCATCAGGATATAGTATTTGCTTGGTTTTACATGAACAGAGAGGAGAAGGCAATGGCAACCCACTCCAGTACTCTTGCCTAGAAAATCCCATGGATGGAGGAGCCTGGTAGGCTGCAGTCCAAGGGGTCACGAAGAGTCGGACACGACTGAGCAACTTCACTTTCACTTTTCACTTATGCATTGGAGAAGGAAATGGCAACCCACTCCAGTGTTCTTGCCTGGAGAATCCCAGGGACGGTGGAGCCTGGTGGGCTGCCGTCTATGGGGTTGCACAGAGTCGGACACGACTGAAGTGACTTAGCAGCAGCAGCAGCAGCAGCACATGAACAGAGAGCAGATAACTTTTAATTCTAGGATGGCACAATTTGATTAACTGTTCTGAGCAAAATAAAGCATCTCCTTGAAACTACTGGCCTACAAGCCACCACTAAATTTTGCTCCTGAAAAACCATACAAGTAGCAGCATTCCCTGCCTGAGGAAAAAAAGTCTGCTTTAGTAGCCACACCATGTCCTTTACAGCCCGCTGATAGCATATATTTAGCTTGAGGCTTATGTACAAACTAACAGTGTTATTCACCTTCAGCATCCATTATAAAAACTTGTACCTGATGAACCTGAAAGCAAGTTTCTAGACCACACTCCCTCCTGGTCCAGTAACTGACTTTGTTCATCTCTTATTATCAGGCTTGTTAAATCTGCAACACACACACACACTCATACGCATAGCCATGGAAAGAAATCCTACACTGTTCTTCTCTTAGGGGAGAAGAAAAACAGGAAAATCAATATTCAATACTTGCTGTGGTTATTTAAGCATACATATGTGTGTATTTCACCTTGGAGGTTGCTTGATAGAGGATGGGTTTACAGAAAGTTTAAACAAGTGGGTCAGTTGCTATAAGACATACAGGGACAACTTTTTTCAACTCTTCTTCTTGGGGAGTTGTTCGATTTGATGTTTGATTTTTAATTCAAAGGTTTAAATAAATGCTTGGAAAGTATACTGGATGGCGGTATTAAGCAATCTTGTTTTCTTTACAAAATGTAACACACTAATGGACTGCATTTTTCCTTGTTTTCTGCCATTAACTCTGAAAATAAGCAAGTTACATCCAAATCAGAGCCAAAAACACCACAGGGCTTCTGATTGTGAAGGGACACTTCATGCATAAATGTGGGAAGGGAAAAGGTTGATAAACAGCCAGTTGGGAAGTGTGAAGAGATTATTTTTATTTCGTGGTGTTTTCAGCATGTAGCAAGTGTCTCAGATGTTCAAAAATACATCACTGTGCCTGAAAGTTTACAATCCCCATAGTAGTTATTATCCGACGTAGTAGATGTGAAACACTTAAAACGGGGACATTCCCTCAGTCCTTCCCTCTTACTCTCCCATCTCTCCCTCTCTCTCTCTCTCTACTCCAATCTAACAGGGTTAAAATGCAGCTTCCCAGAAATCAAGCCCAGGGACCTTGGAATTTTAAAGAACGGGTCCATGAGATGCGGTTCCTTAAAAAGTGAGACAGATGCTGCCCTTTTGCAGCTGTTCCCTTTTCCTGGTTATTTTTATTTCTTCCTCAGTCAAGAGTCTGGTACTTCAGGGTGATTTTTCTTTGCTAATCATCTTCTCCCAACCTTGAACACCAAAGTATTATGTTCAGGCCTCAAGGTTTACAATGATAGTGTTTGAACAAAACTGCAGGGGCAAAAAAGAACTTGAACAAATTACAGTCTGCACCTCATTGTTGATCCCATAGAATTTTTTTTAATTACACATAAATACACAAAGAGAGACATACAGAAACACGTAGACACAGAACATGACAGCCTGGGTCTCCAAAATGATAAAAATATTATCTGACCAAAGTGCCAACCTCCAACTTCTTTGCAAGATTTCCAGTGTGTAATACACACGTTCTGTCTGTATGAAACATTACCTGTGCTAGTTTTGCTCATTAGTTCATTCCTCTCGTTGTCATTGCCCTAATCATTCTATTAATCATGATCTTGAATTTTTTATTATTATTTATAGATTGTGATAGTTTTATAACACAGGAAACATTCGAAATTTAATAAAGCAAAATCTTAAGTGTCTTATTTAATCAATAAAAATGTGTTGATTGGAAGTATAAATGGGAAGTTAATTTATTTTGTGAAATAAATGCCACAATAGAGGAAAGACAAAATGATTCAAAATTCTGTTAATAAAAAGCATCATGAGGAACATTTTCATTTGTTATCGTGGAATAAAGGAATATTGAAATATAATCAGTTGACCAATGTATAATCATGATTATAAACATTTCTTTTATATTCACTTACCCAAAAAGGCTATTTTAAAAGCAAAGAAATTATCACACATGAGCTCAAAAGGATTCACCTATAATCAATCTGTTGCATGAACATTCAGAAATGCAGAGTTAAAACTTTTGTGAAGCTAGGAAGCAATTTAAAACCACCATCTAATCATAAGAGGTAGTGATTGAATGGGTAACTCATATAGGTGTTCTGTATCAGTTCGTTAGGTGAAAAACAAGAAAATCCAGAACAAAATTAATTTCATAGACTTCCTTCCAAAAAGAACCAAAGTAAATCACCAAATTTCCAATTTAACTTTGGAAGCTAGTCAACCCTCTGTTTAAACTTCTGAAATATTGGTAAAATAGAATCACAGATTCCTATCTGCTAGCTTTCCAAAAACATGTGGTTCCTCTGTTCCTATGCAATGAAAAAGTTTATTTCTAGTAAATAAAACATTTCATGGGCAGGAAACAATAAAAATCATTTTATAAGGATAAAATAATACTTCTAAGGGAGAAAAGTGGCAATGTGCTTATACTGTCTATTTTAAGATACTTTCTTTTTATATTAGCAATTTCCTATCAAAATAAGGAAATAAACTGTTCTTAAGATATTGAAAGAACAGCCACTGAAAGATATTTATGTTTGACAAAGGTAAAATAAAAAACATAGTGATCTCTCCTTTTGTAAATTTTGAGGATTGCTAAACTCAAAATAAACCTCAGAAATAAGAGAGACTCAGTAGCACCAATAAAAACATAGAACCTAGTGAAAATCTTTAACCAAAAACTCCTGCCTACTTTTCTACTTAGTTTTACTGAATAAATAAACCCATTGGTTCAGTTCAGTTCAGCTCAGTCGTGTCCGACTCTTTGCGACCCCATGAATCGCAGCACACCAGGCCTCCTTGTCCATCACCAACTCCCAGAGTTCACTCAGACTCACGTCCATCGAGTCAGTGATGCCATCCAGCCATCTCATCCTCTGTTGTCCCCTTCTCCTCCTGTCCCCAATCCCTCCCAGCATCAGAGTCTTTTCCAATGAGTCAACTCTTCCCATGAGGTGGCCAAAGTCCTGGAGTTTCAGCTTTAGCATCAGTCCTTCCAAAGAACACCCAGGTCTGATCTCCTTTACGATGGACTGGTTGGATCTGCTTGCAGTCCAAGGGACTCTCAAGAGTCTTCTCCAACACCACAGTCCAAAAGAATCAATTCTTCCGCACTCAGCTTTCTTTATAGTCCAACTGTCACACCCATACAAGACTACTGGAAAAACCATAGCCTTAACTAGACGGACCTTTGTTGACAAAGTAATGTCTCTGCTTTTGAATATGCTATCTAGGTTAGTCATAACTTTCCTTCCAAGGAGTAAGGGTCTTTTAATTTCATGGCTGCAATCACCATCTGCAGTGATTTTGGAGCCCAAAAAAACAAAGTCAGCCACTGTTTCCACTGTTTCCCCATCTATTTGCCATGAAATGATGGGGCCAGATGCCATGATCTTCATTTTCTGAATGTTGAGCTTTAAGCCAACTTTTTCACTCTCCTCTTTCACTTTGGTGAACCCATTGGTAGAGGAAGTAATTAAGTGTTAAGGCTTCCTTCTTGAGTCTGCTTACCTTACAAATAACCAAACAAATGTACTCCTTCTAAATGTTAGAAAGTAATGTACATCTCTGGGTCTCAGTCTTTGGAGGAAATGGTCCCATAGTTAGATGGCCACCCCCAACTGTCTCTCCTGCATTACCTCTTACAGTTGTCCAGTCCTGAGAATACTCTTACAGCTGTCCTGCCTATAAAACTAATTGCTGAGCTTGTCAAAAAGATTAACATAGAATTACCATCCTATTCTAGTGTATACACTCAAATTCTCCTCCTAAGTAAACATTCAAAAAAAAAAAAACCTGAAAACAGTTGTTCAAACAAGAACTTTGATATAAATATTCATAGAAACAATATTCAAAATAACCAGAAGGTGGAAACAACCCAGATTTCTATCAACAGATGAATGGATAAACAAAATATCAGATACATACATGGTGGAATATTACTCACCCATGAAAAGTGTTGCTACATGAAGTAATAACACATGCTATATTAATAAACCTTACATTACACTAAGTGAAAGAAGTCAGACACAGAATGCCATTTATTGCATAATTTCCCTTACATGAAATAAACAGAAAAGGCAAACGTGTAGAGACAGAAAACAGCTCCACAGTTGCAAGAGGCTGAGAAGAGTGGGGAACGAGGATTGACTCCTTAATGGGTATGAGGCTTCCTTTGGGGGTAATTAAAATGTTCTGTAACTAGATAATGGTGATAATTTACACACTGTGTACAAAAAGCCAATAAATCATAAGTGATTAAAATGGTGAATTTTATATTTTATTAATTTTACTTCCATTTAAATAATAATAATTTTGGTGCACATGGCCTGGCCCACAAAGTCTTCAGGTTTGGTGTGTATGGTGTGAGTGAGCTGGAGACCCTGGCAGCCAAGCACCATTTTTGTTTTTTAGCCACACTGCACAGTCTTTAGGATTTTAGTTCCCTGACCAGAGATAGAACCCAGGCTCTTGGCAGTGAAAGCATGGAGACTTAACTACTGGACCACCAAGGAATTCCCCAAGCACTGTTTTTAAGTTGGGTAAAATTTCCACAGCAAGATCTCAATGTCTAAATGAACTCTCTTAAAATGTGTCAGTTGTGGCCCTAAAGATTAAAAATCCTTGATATGTTGACTTTTATTACTCATTTTAATGGTATGCATTTTCAAGAGATCTGGATTTTAGAACATCACATCCTTCTTTCCAAGTTTAGGACTTTCCACCTTTTAGCTCTTTGGCCATTAGGTAAAAGATACTTTACAGAGGAAACAGTGAACTAGCTTCTTTATAGGGTAAATATTCATTCAATTTCCTGGAAAACTTAAAGTTTACATCAATTGACCTAGTGTAATTATTACTGCACAATTGAACTTATCTCACACGTTAGTAAAGTAATGCTTAAAATTCTCCAAGTCAGGCTTCAATGGTACATGAACCATGAACTTCCAGATGTTCAAGCTCGCTTTGAAAAGGCAGAGGAACCAGAGATCAAATTGCCAACATCCACTGGATCATCAAAAAAGCAAGAGCGTTCCAGAAAAACATCTACTTCTGCTTTATTGATTTTGCCAAAGCCTTTGACTGTGTAGATCACAACAAACTGTGGAAAATTCTGAAAGAGATGGGAATGCCAGACCACCTGACATGCCCTTTGAGAAACCTGTATGTAAGTCAGGAAGCAACAGTTAGAACTGAACATGGAACAACAGACTGGTTCCAAACAGGAAAAGGAGTACATCAAGGCTATATATTGTCACTGTGCTTATTTAACTTATATGCAGAGTACATCATGAGAAACGCTGGGCTGGATGAAGCATAAGCTGGAATCAAGGTTTCTGGGAGAAATATCAATAACCTCAGGTTTGCAGATGACACCACTCTTATGGCAGAAAGTGAAGAACTAAAGAGCCTCTTAATGAAAGTGAAAGAGGAGAGTGAAAAAGTTGGCTTAAAGCTCAGCATTCAGAAAACTAAGATCATGGCCTCTGGTCCCATCACTTCATGGGAAATAGATGAGGAAACAGTGTCAGACTTTATTTTTGGGGGCTCCAAAATCACTGCAGATGGTGACTGCCACCATGAAATTAAAAGACGCTTATTCCTTGGAAGGAAAGTTATGACCAACCTAGACAGCATATTAAAAAGCAGACACTATTTTGCCAACAAAGGTCCATCTAGTCAAGGGTATGGTTTTTCCAGTAGTCATGTATGGATGTGAGACTTGGACTATAAAGAAAGCTGAGCACCAAAGAATTGATGCTTTTGAACTGTGGTGTTGGAGAAGACTTTTGAGAGTCCCTTGGACTTCACAGAAATCCAACCAGTCCATCCTAAAGGAGATCAGTCCAGAGTGTTCATTGGAAGGACTGATGTTGAAGCTGAAATTCCAATACTTTGGACACCTGATGTGAAGAACTGACTCATTAGAAAAGACCTTGATGCTGGGAAAGATTGAAGGTGGGAGGAGAAGGGGACGACAGAGGATGAGATGGCTGGATGGCATCACTGACTCGATGGACATGAGTTTGGGTAAACTCCAGGAGTTGGTGATGGATAGGGAGGCCTGGTGTGGTGCATTCCATGGGGTCACAAAGAGTCAGACATGACTGAGCAACTGAACTGAACTGGACTGAACTGAATTATTAGTAGTGTCTCTACCACTTTCAAAAGTGGTAGATGATAAATTATCTAAAATTTCAAAAGTGGTAGATGATAAAAGTGGCGGATGATAAATTATATGGTCTCCCTACTTCAAGGGGACCACTATTAAGCTTCCCTTCCTGATTTGTCCAACAGAAGTCATTTCTGTGCCAGTTTGATCCAGTTCCTTCGCAAGTTAAATGTGATTTGTCTTAATATATGCATTCTGTTTGCCAAGGCATACATAGCATGTTTGAACAATATGGTCTCATTTTATGATCTTTTGCTCTTATTTATTCTTCATATCCTATAGTACAGCTAATCATTTGTGAAAACCAAAATGTAGGAATGATGCCAACAGCAAACTTTTCTGTAGGATATACTTTCAAAAGTAGGTTAATCCAAAAAGAAAATGTCTTAATATACTTAGTTTGGGTAGACCCTGGTGTTACTCAATAGTAGTATTGAGCTAAATCTGGAAGAAATTACACTTACATATATCCAGTGGGATCAAGTGCTACAGATAATTTTGTGGTTGTCTCCCAAAGATTACTAATATCCCTCTAAGTAAAAAAACTTGTCATACTTCTTTCTTCTTTTCATTTGTTCATCATTTTAGAACTTATCTTCATACAAGATTATATCAGAAAAGTAAGGGGACTGAGAAATCTTAAATGTGTGAAAGGTCTTCATATTTGATTGCTTGTAAGCTTATCAGATTTAATGCACACCCTTAAATGTCTGCTTCTCACATCTAAAATTTCTTACTTCTAGGAATTTAGTGGAATAATGGTCATAAACCTAAGTAGACTCCTGAAACTCCCTTGTACAGCAAGGAGATCAAACCAGTCAATTTTAAGGGAAATTAACTCTGAATACACATTAGACTGATGCTGAAGCTGAGGCTCCGGTGTTTTGGTCATCTGATGATCAAGACCATCCCCAAGAAAAAGAAATGCAAAATGGCAAAATGGTTGTCTGAGGAGGCCTTACAATTAGCTGAGAAAAGAAGAAAAGTGAAAGGCAAAGAAGAAAAGGAAAGATATACACATTTGAATGCAGAGTTCCAAAAAATAGGAAGGAGAGATAACAAAGCCTTCCTCAGTGATCAATGCAAAAAAATAGAGGAAAACAATAGATAGGAAAGACTAGAGATCTCTTCAAGAAAATAAGAGATACCAAAGGAACATTTCATGCAAAGATGGGTACAATAAGGACAGAAACGATATGGACCTAACAGAAGCAGAAGATATTGAGAAGAGGTGGCAAGAATACACAGAAGAACTATACAAAGAAGATCTTCATGACCCAGATAACCACTATGGTGTGATCACTCACCTAGAACCAGACAGCCTGGAATGTGAAGTCAAGTGAGCCTTAGGAAGCATCACTACAAACAAAGCTAGTGGAGGCGATAGAATTCCAGTTGAGCTATTTTGAATCCTAAATGATGATGCTGTAAAAGTGCTTCATTCAATATGCCAGCAAATTTGGAAAACTCAGTAGAGGCCACAGGATTGGAAAAGGTCAGTTTTCATTTCAATCCCAAAGAAAGGGAATGCCAAAGAATGTTCAAACTACCACACAATTACACTCATCTTACATGCTAGCAAAGTAATGATCAAAATTCTCCAAGTCAGGCTTCAACAGTACATGAACTGTGAACTTCCAGATGTTCAAACTGGAATTAGAAAAGGCAGAGAAACAAGAGATCAGATTGCCAACATCCATTAGGTCATAGAAAAAGAAAGATAATTCCAGAAAAACATCTGCTTCTGCTTCACTGACTATGCTAAAGCCTTTGACTGTGTGGATCACAACAAACTGTGGAAAATTCTTCAAGAGATGGAAATACCAGACTACCATATCTGCCTGCTGAGAAATCTATATGCAGTTCAAAAAGCAACAGTTAGAACTGGACATGGAACAACAGACTGTTTCCAAAGGAAAGGAGCTCGTCAAGGCTGTATATTATCACCTTACTTATTTAACTCTATGCAGAGTACATCATGCAAATGGCAGGCTTGATGAAGCACAAGTTGGAATCAAGATTGCCAGGAGAAATATCAATAACCTCAGATATGCATATATCACCACTCTTATGGCAAAAAGTGAAGAGTAACTAAAGTGCCTCTTAATGAAATTGATAGAGGAGAGTGAAAAAGTTGGCTTAAAACTCAGCATTCAAAAATGAAAGATCATGGCATCTGGTCCCATCACTTCATGGCAAATAAATGGGGAAACAATGGAAACAGTGACAGACTTTATTTTGGGGAGCTCCCTAACCACTGCAGATGGTGACTGTAGCCATGAAGTTAAAAGACACTTGCTTCTTGGAAGAAAAGCTATGACAAATCTAGACAGCATATGAAAAAGCAGAAACATTACTTTACTGACAAAGGTCCATCTAGTCAAAGCTATGGTTTTTCCTGTAGTCATGTATGGATGTGAAAGATGGACCATAAAGAAAGCTGAACACTGAAGAATTGATGCTTTTGAACTGTGGTGTTAGAGATTCTTGAGAGTCCTTTGGACTGCAAGGAGACCCAACCAGTCAACCCTAAAGGAAATCAGTCCTGAATATTCATTGGAAGGACTGATGCTGAAACTGAAACTCCAATACTTTGGCCACCTGAGACAAAGAACTGACTTGCTGGAAAAAAAAAAAACCCTGATGCTGGGAAAGATTGAAGGCAGAAGGAGAAGGGGACAACACTGATGAGATGGTTGGATGGCATCACCGACCTGATGGACATGAAATGAGCACACTCCAGGAGTTGGTAATGGACAAGGAAGCCTGGCATGCTGTAGTCCATGGGGTTGCAAGAGCTGGACACGACTGATCACCTGAACTGAACTGAACTGGGGCTCACAGAGGCCATTTTAAGAATAAGGGACGTTTATTGTGAGATTATGCACAGTTATTAACCAGTTACTGTCTACATCAACCTTTCCTGGACTAGATGGTCTTAATTACTGCCTTCCTTTATTTATTCAAAATGTAAGCTCCATAAAATCTTCAGTTTCCTTATGGCCTACCATGGTTCCAACTTCACACCACAGCATACTTCGAGTTCCAGCTCCTAACTGTCTAATTACTAACAGAGAAATAACTGCTCAAATAACTGAAAGGGAGAATCTAATTGGGCGAGCTCATTTTGTATCAGGCCTTGTCACAGGTCGTTGACTCACCTATTGACTAGCTTAGCTGCCCTTGTGTCAGGTTCATCACCCTCACCCCTCCCCTAAACAAAAGAAATTGCTTTGGTCACAAAAGAAACACTGGAACAGGTAGTACAATTAAAATGCATACCACCTCCCTGTCCGCAGGGATTTTAAGCAATAGAACCTCTCTCAGAATGGGAGATTCAGAATGCCCACTTGGGGAAGATTTTTTTGTATTTATCTTAGTCTTTTCAGTCCATCTCCATGAAAAGCTAGCACCATGAACATGCTTTATCTCCATTCCTGCTCCAAACTCCCCTGGTCTTCATTCTCATTACCTTCTACTCTTAATGAGCTATCAAATCTCTCCAGCATCAATTGCTAATGACAACTTGATGCTACTTCCAGGAGACTGCATTTAAATTAGTGACTCCTCACAGTTAATGGAGACATATTGGAAACCTACCTGTACTATTGGAGAAATATTTAGAAACAAGAATTTCTGCCAAGCACCTCCCAGCCCCTAATCATATTTCTATTTACTTGACTAACTCAGGATTTTCTTGCTTTTCCATTTAATCCAAATCAATACCCAAACAAAACATGTTTCACTAGACATTTCCATAACACTGTCTTTAAGTACAAAATACATAGAATAAAGAGAGTCAGATTTTTTAAAGTATTTTTTAGAATTGTAGACATATGGTGTATTTGAAAGTCCTTTCTATAGAAATAAAGCCCAGACAGCAGGTGATAAAACATCTTGTCTTATCTGTGGTCTTTGCTGCAGTCTGCAAAGCAGTTTCTATGAAGTTGAGGTAACTGAATAATATTTATTAAATGACTGTCTAGCATAACATAGTACTGTAAAATAATCTACTTCTTTAATAAAGCTATTATATCTCCCTGCCCTCAGAGAGCCTATATTCGGCTCATGAGTTCCTCAGTGTTCCCAAACTTGCTCAGTTTCTCAAGTTTTAAAATGAATAACTCATTCAGAGACTTGGGGAAAATAACAAATGAACAATCCTGGAAAGTTTCTCTGGGAAAAAAAAAAATGCCATGAAATTTAATGTGTTAAGAAAATATCTTTCTTGTTTCTCTGGTCCCCCAAGGAAGCCTGTCAAATTCTCCTATCTGTCTGCATAGGGACAATCAGGGACTGTACTAGCAGAAAGGTTCAGGAGAGTGATGTGTCATAAGCAGAGGGTGGCATCCGGAGCAGCACAGAAGATAAAGGCACACTTAATCTTTCAGGGGTCATGTGTTGTGACTATCTTTTGTTCTCTTCCTGTGTTCCCTGGAAACGTCATTCTGGAAGGTGAGGGTATGAGAAACAGGAGACAAGATGAAAGACATTAGACAAAGGAACAAGAGGGGATGTAGATAAACAGCCTGGCATCTCAGAATGTGTGGATTTCCCTTTACCGGGAAGCAAAAACATTTAAAAAGAAAAGTCTTCTCAAGGAAATTTAACACTTTCATATATATAATTAATGTATTGACACTTTAAAAACATGGTGATATCAACTTCAGCTAATTCTATACTGAAGATACTGTTTTCAGGCCCAGACCATGCAAACAGTCCTCAAGCATATAATGAATTACATTCCTGGAAGAGGAGCTATCAATGATATAACTGGATCTAGATTTTTCAATAGAAGTAATGCCATAAGAAGAACAGGATGGGGGAGGTATGTCTCCAACTGATGCTGATATTAAACACTTTACAGACTAGGAAACATAAAGCTATTTAATCCCCCAATAAAATGTTAGTTTTAAACTTGTACAGATAAAAATCTAAAATACATAGAAATTCAACATAACCCGAGTATGTATCCCTGCCCTCGAGCTTTCTAGCTATGTGACTTCATGTAAGTTTCCTCATCTAAAAAACTGAGATATTAACAATGATACCAATCTCATAGGGTATGAAATTGTGATATAATAAGTGATCTGCATTTTGCTCTTCTTCCCTGATTCCTGGCCAGAACTCTTAAAATCCTTGTAATTTCCTAAATGATGAAGGTAAACGGAGTGTGTTTGTTATATTTGGTTTTTGTCCCTGGCTCCTGAAGTAGCTGAAGAGTGGTAAATGTGAAAGCAGTGTCTTTTACTGCTAAATAACAAACCCCTTGCAACCACATCTGAGTTTATGCTAATGAAGTGACTTTTGGTTAGCCCCTAATGATGGGAGGACTAGTTGCCAGGAGAACCAACAATGTGATCAGAGATTTGGAACTTATAGCCCATATCCAAACCTCAGGGTGGGAAAGAGGATGGAAGTTGAGTTAACCACTACTGCACAATGATTTAATCAGTTGTACCTACCTAATCAGTTCAGTTCAGTTCAGTCGCTTGTGTCCGACTCTTTGTGACCCCATGAATCAGAACACACCAGGCGTCCCTGTCCATCACCAACTCCCAGAGTTCACTCAAACTCACATCCATCAAGTCGGTGATGCCATCCAGCCATCTCATCCTCTGTCGTCCCCTTCTCCTCTTGCCCCCAATCCCTCCCAGCATCAGAGTTTTTTCCATTGAGTCAACTCTTCGCATCAGGTGGCCAAAGTACTGGAGTTTCAGCTTTAGCATCATTCCTTCCAAAGAACACCCAGGACTGATCTCCTTTAGAATGGACTGATTGGATCTCCTTGCAGTCCAAGGGACTCTTAAGAGTCTTCTCCAACACCACAGTTCAAAAACATCAATTCTTTGGCGCTCAGCTTTCTTCACAGTCCAACTCTCACATCCATACATGACTACTGGAAAAACCATAGCCTTGACTAGACGGACCTTTGTTGGCAAAGTAATGTCTCTGCTTTTCAATATGCTATCTAAGTTGGTCATAACTTTCCTTCCAAGGAGTAAGCGTCTTTTAATTTCATGGCTGCAATCACCATCTGCAGTGATTTTGGAGCCCCCAAAAATAAAGTCTGACACTGTTTCCACTGTTTCCCCATCTATTTCCCATGAAGTGATGGGGCCAGATGCCATGATCTTCATTTTCTGAATGTTGAGCTTTAAGCCAACCTTTTCACTCTCCTCTTTCACTTTCATCAAGAGGCTCTTTAGTTCTTCTTCGATTTCTGCCATAACGGTGGTGTCATCTGCATATCTGAGGTGATTGATATTTCTCCCAGCAATCTTGATTCCAGCTTGTGCTTCTTCCAGCCCAGCGTTTCTCATGATGTACTCTGCATAGAAGTTAAATAAGCAGGGTGACAATATACAGCCTTGACATCCTCCTTTTCCTATTTGGAGCCAGTCTGTTGTACCATGTCCAGTTCTAACTATTGCTTCCTGACCTGCATATAGGTTTCTCAAGAGGCAGATCAGGTGGTCTGGTATTCCCATCTCTTTCAGAATTTTCCACAGTTTATTGTGATCCACACAGTCAAAGGCTTTGGCATAGTCAACGGGATCTACTTCCCTCACCAGGGATCGAACCCAGGCCCCCTGCCTTGGAAGTGAGGAGTCTTAGCCCCTGGACCACTGGGGAAGTCCCACCTACCTAATGAATCCTCCATAAAAGCTCTACTAACCAAAGTGGTCTGGCGGTGTTTGTGAAGACAAGTTATTGGAAGTGTGACGTATCCAGATAAGGCATGGAAACACCCCACCCTTCGCCACATATCTAATCTTAATGCATCATTTCCATTTGGCTCTTCCTGAGTTGTATTGTTGGGCTGCACTCTGCAAGCCTATAAGCCCTGTACTCACCCAGCTTCAAGACCAAAGAAAGAGCTGGGAGGCAGCAACTGAGCCATCAGTGGTTTAATGGATGAGGGATCTTTCACATCTGAAGCAAGGTTCTGGAGCCACACTCCATTGTGTGTGGCAGATGGCCAGGAGGACTTCATTCCCAGGGGATGGGGGAGGTTACCACTTATAGGGGATTTGACATCAGATTGGCTCATCAGTTACCAGGAAACCAACAGAGGGGTTGTCCCTCATCGCCCCTTTCAGTCCTATGAATAGTTGAAGCAGGCACATGTTGGGCAGGGAATGTACAGAGGGCAAAAGAACAGCTAACTGGAGTGGCCTGACCATACATGTATCTTTTATAATAAAACATTTAATAGTAAGTAAAGCAGTTTCCTGAGTTCTGTGAGCCATTTTAGCAAGTGATCAAACCTGAAAAGGGGACTTCAGGAATCTGCAATTTATAGTTTGTCAGTCCAAACTGCTGGTGACAACCTGGGACTTTTGATTGGTGTCTGAATTGGGGGGGGGGGGGGGGGGGGGGGGGGAGGAAGTCTTCTGGGGACTTAGCCCTTAACCTGTGAAGTCTTCACTAACTCTAGTCAGATAATAGTGTCAGACCTGGGTTAAGTTAGTTGTAGAGCAGGATTCCCAGGTGGCACTAGTAGTAGAGAACTTGCCTGCCAATGCAGGAGACATAAGAAACTCGGGTTCAATCCCTGGGTTGGGAAGACCCCCAGGAGGAGGTCATGGCAACCCACTCCAGTATTCTTGCCAGGAGAATCCCACAGACAGAAGGAGCCTCGTGGGCTACAGTACATAGGGTCCCAAAGAATCGGACATAACTGAAGCAACTTAGCACACACACACACAATTGTAGGGCATCCACCCACTTGGCATCCATCAAGAAATGGAAAATTATTAATACTTGCTACAGAAAACCCACACATTTTATGTCAGAAGTGTTATGAGAGTAGAGAAAGGTTTTCTGGTGTCTGTTACTGTTATTCAGTTGCTGAGTCATGTCCATCTCTTTGCAACCCCAAGGACTGCAACATTTCCCTGTCCTCCACCGTCTCCCTGAGTTTGCTCAATTTCATGTTCATTGAGTCAGTGATGCTATTAATATCTAACCATCTCAATGTCTGCCACCCTGTTCTCATTTTGCCTTCAATCTTTCCCAGCATCAGGGTCTTTTCCAGTGAGTCGGTCTTCGCATCAGGTAGCCAAAGTATTGGAGCTTCAGCTTCAGCATCAGTCCTTCCAATGAATATTCTGGGTTGATTTCCTTTATGATTGACTGGTTGGATCTCCTTGCTGTCCAAGGGACTCTCAAGAGTCTTCTCCAGCACCACAATTCAAAAGCATCAATTCTTCAGCACTCAGCCTTCTTTATGGTCCAACTCTCACCACCATACATAACTACTAGCAAAACCATAGCTTTGGCTATATGGATTTTTGTCATCAAAGTGATACCTCTGCTTTTTAAAACACTGTCTAGGTTTTTTATAGTTTTTCTTCCAAGGAGCAAGCGTCTTTTAATTTCATGGCTGCAGTCACTGTCCACAGTGATTTTGAAGCCCAAGAAAATAAAGTCTGTTACTGTTTCCACTTTTTCCCCTTCTATTTGCCATGAAGTGATGGGACCAGATGCCATCATCTTTGTTTTTTGAATGTTGAGTTTTAAGCCAGCTTTTTCACTCTCCTCTTTCACCCTCATCAAGAGGCTCTTTAATTCCTCTTCACTTTCTGCCATTAGTGTGATATCATCTACATATCTGAGGTTGTTGATATCTCTCCTGGCAATCTTGATTCCAGCTTGTGATTCATCTAGTCCAGCATTTCTCATGATATACTCTGCACAGAAGTTAAATAAGCAGGGTGACATCATACAACCTTGATGTACATCTTTCCCAGTTTGGATCCAGTCAGTTGTCTCATATCCAGTTCTAACTGCTGCTTCTTGACCCTCATATAGGTTTCTCAGGAGACATGTAAGGCATAGGGTATTGAAAGAGTTAAACTAGATAATCTACATAAAGCACTTAGCAATGCCTGTCAAACATTATGCACTCAGTAAAGGTTAGTTGTTATCATTATCTCATATATTATTAATAAACAGTTTCCTGTCTTGCCACTCATCCTATAAATTGGCCTGGTTCATCAAAGCACTTTGCAACTCACATGTCCTAGATGAAAATGCCAACCAAGCCTGTCATATAGGATCCTCCATGGTTATTTCTGACATGGTTTTAGTTCAGTCACTTCTCCTGGCTTGAACCATATGTGCAGTTCCCAACAGCTATACCATGCTCTCTTTAGCTGCAGTCCCTATTCTGGTCCCCAACATTTAGTTGGGATCTGCCCAAGCTATTTCCCCTGCACCAACCACTCATCTGCATCAGTTCAGTGAAAGGATTCAAATCACCATAATCACTGTATATTTAACACAATCCACTATGAAGTTATAAAATATAAAGTCCTCATGATTTTCCCTTAATTTAATTGAATCTTGATTCTTCCCTTACTCCTATTCCACTAAAAATTACTCCTTCTCCTCTCACTGAAAAGCCCTTCCCTACTTCTCCGAAATTCTAGATGTTGATTTTTCTCTTTTTCCACTTCCAAAATTGAACCCATCAGCAAGTTCTATCACTCCAATTTTAAAATACATTTTGAATCTTTCCCCTTTTGTCTGTATTACTACTACTTTTGCCCACTGGAGGGTCAACATCAGCATCACGTCTGGATCGTTCTCAGGCCCCATCCAAAATGTACTTAGTCAGATGCCTGATGGAAATGGGAAGGGAAAGGGCCTCCAACCTATGGTTTAACAGGCCCTCCTGGTGATTCCGTTGAATACTTCAATCTGAGAACCACTGCTCCCATCAAAAGCACCATCGTCTCTCAGTGTCAGTGTGTAGGGATATCTTAACAGCCTTCCAACTCATCTTCTTGCGTCTACTCTTACATCCATTTTCCACACAGCAGCCAGAAAATATTTTTTTACGTGAAATCCTCCAATGACTTCCAATGTCCATTAAACTAAGATTCGTTTTCCTTACTCTGGCTTACAAATCCCTACGTGATCTTGCTACTCCCTACTTCTCTCTCCTTCTTTCATGCTCTCACAACACTGGTCTTCTCTTTGCTGCTTGAACATACCGTGCTGGTTTCTACCACAGGGCCTTAGGTAAAGGCTGCTCCTCAACTGAAAGCATTCTTGTCATTTGAGTCTCAGTTCCGATGTTTCCTCCTCACAGTGGGCTCCACATTAATGTTATTTAGTAAACAGCTTCTTGGATCCAATAACTAGTCACTATTAGCTAACCAACATTCATTCTGTACATATCAATGTGACCTTATAGTTTCGTATTTGCTATTTTGAGAGTTTATTGTCTTTCTTCTACTCTAATAGCCTAAAGAGTAAAGACTTTGTCCAATGGGTTCACCGTGTTCATCCAGCAACCAAAACAATCACTGGCATATAACAAATGTTTAACAAATATTTATTGAAATAATTAATTGTAATAAAACAGCAGAGGAAGAAATACTTTTGTCAGTGTCAAGGAATTTGTAAAGTCCTTGAGGAAATTGTGTCAAGCAACTCAAAAAGAAGGTCGAGGGATCAAAAGTAAGGGATAGAACAATGGATCAAAACTAAGCTTGGAGTCAGATCCAGCAAGGTTCAAATTGCATCGCTACCTCCTTCAAGGTACAAGACCAGGAGCAAATTTCTATCTTTTGTTTTGTAACCTATTCAACATATTCCTCTTAGCGTTGTCATTGGGAACAACTAAAATGATATAATATGGAACTCAGCACATAGTAAATACACAGTAATTATAACTTGGAACTACAGAAGATTTGGAGTCTCTTAAAAAATATGTTGTATATTGATTATGACAATGTGAATGTAAGTCAAAATTAAATAAAGGAAAACATTCACCTACAATCTTTTTACCTAAAAAAAAAATTTCATCTTGTCATTTCCCTTTTATATACATAGAATATTTTTACATAACGAAAAACCTAAAGTAGATTCAATTTTGTAACTTTGGCTTTTTGAAAACCCAATTCAGAGATGTCTCTTTTTCTGTTTCCTTTTTAAATTTTCCTCAAGCAGACAGAGAGAAGTGATCAAGTTGCTGGTCTCTCCTGCCTTTGAAGCTGAAAGTTTTACTACCTTCTTGAACTGTAATCTCTACATTAGCAATTTCATCTTGCACTCTGATATTATGAATGTCATGCTTTTAAAATGCATGAACCAACCCTTATTTGCACTAAAAATTCCTAGCCTTTGATCATTTCTCATCTTTTTGTCTCAAAAATAACTGTTCCAGGTTTTGACTTGAATAGTGGTCAACTCAAAGGCACACATCTCTCTGTTTGATCATGAATCTACAAAATTAAAAGCCTTTGTTCTCATTGGAGAAATGCTAGTAACAGGGAAAGGAGTGAATCCTGGAAGCTGATAGAAGCTGGAAGTCACAGTAGCATGATAACTGTTATTGTTCCAGAAAAACTCCAAGTACCATAAATTATTGGATGCCCATGGTCACTCTAAGTACCAGGAACGGATGACACAGATGTGGTGAGAGAAGCACTGCAAACTGATGAACTCTCAAAAGTAAACAGGGAAAGTGAATGTCTCCAAGTTACAATCTATCCAAACAATATCAATTGAATGGCTACTATACGCTATATAATGTGCTAAGTGCTAGGAAGATAATAATGATCAAAATTAAATAAATACATAAAATTGAAACCTAAGCATGGTTCCTACGGCCATAAATGTACAACCTAATGTAGGAAATCACCTGACCCAAATAAACACACAAATACCGTATATGTATAACTGAGATTATTTTGGAAACAAAGGTACATAGTGTTAATAACATCATGAAATAATTGGATCTCACCTGGATTTGGGGATAAGGAAGGCCTGAGAAGAGGGCATTGAAACAAAAATCTAAAAGTAAATGTTAACTAGAAAATTGTTTTTGAGTTGGGGGTAGAAGGTAGTGGGTAAGTGGAACATTCCTGACAGTGAGAATAGCATACACAAAGGCCCTGAGTCAGGAAGAACTGGCATGTTGATGGAACTGAAGGAAAGCCAATATGATGATACCCAGAACAGCTCAGAAGGTGAGCAGGAGCGCTCTGGAAGTCAAGATCATATGTACCTGAATCAGTGATGGAGTTCTAACTCACAGAAATCTGTTTTCAAGATTTAAAAAATTAAATAATTCTGATAAAACACATAGTACAGTGCCTGACACAAAATAAAGCAGTTTGTGTTTTCTAATATTATTAATGGAAAATATTAAATAAAATAGAGTCACTTATGTCAGGGGTGTTTTTTTAATGGAGCCCAGAGCCATTAAGGAAGTGGACCTTATGCCTGTCTTCACTGGGTAAAACATGAACCTTAGAACTGGGTCAAACTGCAAGTATTCCAAGGGAAGGATAAGTGCAACTGGTTCCAGCAACAGACTTCAGCTTAGTCATAGCCTTAGCAAAAAATCATGTTTAGCCAAGACAGCTTTCTGCTGCCAACACCAATCAAAGTTCTTTATGAACAATTCATAGACATTCTTTTTTTTTTTTTTTTTGGTTTTTAAAGCCCATGATTTGTCTCCCCAGGGTGACACTATTTCAGTTGCTACCCAAATCTGTGTAACACAAATCGTAATTCTTTGACCCTAAATAAATGCTTTTGCTTGATTACTGCCTCTTGACATTGTTGAGTTGGCATTAACATCATTTGGTATTTCTATGTCTAAGGCCAATTGTTTGGGCCCAGGGTAGGTCATCCCAAAATATGCCTCAATGGAATATTAATTATTTTGAATTAAGGTTACTCAATAAACAGCCAACGTAAGAGGGACACAATGACTCTCTTTTCTGTCTCCCTGAAATCAGGAAACATTACTATCATGTGAACAGATCACCTCCTATATCTGAAGGGAGAAAGACACTCATCACCAAAGACAGGGAATTTGGGCCCAAGAAGCCTCTATAAACACACCTTGTTACTCCTTTAATTCACTACCCCAAGTCCAGACTCTAAATTCTTCGCTAACTGGGCATGAAAGTTGAGAACACTTACTTTGTTAAAAATATTTATTTATTTCCTGGTTGTTAAAATGTATATTCAATATAGAAAAGTTGAAAAAAAATTAAAAAGCATGAAGAAGGAAGTAGAAAATCTACCAAAAACATACATAAACATTTTATTAAGGAGTTTCTCTGGTGGCTCAGTGGTAAAGAATCCACCTGCCAATGCAGAAGTCATGGGTTCAATCCTGGATCCAGGAGGATCCCACATGCCACAGAGCAACTAAGCCCGAGCACCACAACTCCTGAAAGCCACAACTAATGTTACTCTAGAGCCCAGGAACCACAGCTACTGAGCCAACATGATATAACATCCCAAGTCCTTGCTACCTAGAGCCGTGCTCTGCAACAAGAGAAGCCACATCAATGAGAGGCCCGTCCAGCAGCTAAAACCCAGCTCAGCCAACAATAAATAAATAAGTAAAGTTATCTTAAAAAAGAATTTTATTAATATTGTGATGTATTTCCTTACAATGCGCTTCTGTGTACGTGCTTATGCACGAATGTGTAATTTTTTTTAACTTTTTTAAAAATTTGCTTTATAATTGGAGGATAATTGTTTTACAATGTTGTGTTGATTTCTGCTGTACTGCAATGTGGATCAGCTATAAGTATACATAGATCCTCTCCCTATGGAGCCTCTCTCCCACACCCCTATCCCACCCTTCTAGCTCAACAGAGCACCGAGCTGAGCTCCCTGTGCTATACAACAGCTTCCCACTAGCTAACTATTTCACACATGGTAGTGTATATATGTCAGTGCTACTCATTCTGAACTGTGTACACTTTTTAACAGCTTTATTGAGATATAATTCATGCATCATATAATTCACCAATTTCAAATGTACAATTCGTTTCTTAGTATGTCCACAGGGTACTGCAACCATCACCACATCTAATCTTGTAGCATTTTCATTCTCCCCCAGTTTCCACTCTCCCCTCTCCCAATCATCTTCATTTAATTAGCAACCACTCCCTGTTTTCTCCAGTGACCCAGCCCCCAGTCCCAGGCAACAACTAATGAACTTTCTGCTTTATGGATTTGCCTATTCCAGGCATTTCGTATAAATAGAATCATACAATATGTAGTGTTTGTGACTTGCTTCTCAGTATAATATTTGCAAAGCTCACCCATGTTGTAGCATGTGTCAGTACTTCATTCCTTTTTATCGCTGAATAGTATCTCATTATATGGATATACTGTATTTTATTTATCCATTCATCAATGGATGGATATTTCAGTTGTTTCCACCTTTTGGTTATTAGAAATAATCCTGCCATAAGCATTCAAGTACAAGTTTTGTGTAGATGTATGTTTCCATTTCTCTTGGGTATATACAGAGGAGTAGAACTGCTGAGATATACAGTAACTCAACGACTAACATTTTGAACAACTGCTGAACTGCTTTCAAAGTGGCTATACCATTTCATATTCCCACCAGCAACGTATGAGGGTTCCAATTTCTCCTATACTCTTTGAATTAAAATCTTGGTGTATTTAGTTTAGTGTCATGCTTTACAAACTACATGAGTGCTTCTCTCTTTAAAGAATTACTTCTAATGACGGCATTAGTCTGTTTAGGTGTAATAACAAAATACCATAGCCTGGGTAGCTTAAACAACAAAAAATTTATTTTCTCACTATTCTGGAAGCTAAAAAGTTCAGACGAAGGTTCTGGCTGGGTTCAGCCAGAGTTTCTGATAAAAACTGTCATTCTGGCTCACAAATGACCACCTTTTCACTTTGTCCTCACGTGGCCTTTCCTCAGAGCACACGCAAAGAGAAAGAAAGGTCTGGCTTCCTCCTCTTTAGAAGTAGATCAGTCCTATCAGTTCAGGGCCCCACCCTGATGATCTCATTCAGCCTTCATTGCATTCTTACAGGCCCTGTCTAAAAATACAGCCACATTGCGGGTGGGACTTCAACATAGGAATTTGGGGAGAGTGGGATACAGAATGCAGTCCACAGCAAAAGCTAAACAGTAGTCTACTGAAAAATTCTACATGAAAATAATGCTCTAGGAGCAAAAAAAGAAAAAAAAAAGTTAAGAAACTTTTTCCCTAAAATATATTATTTGCAAATTTCCTTTAAAATTCATTTTGTTGTGTTAGCTACATACCCTTCACGTCCAAGTGTGGATAAAAGTGTCTTTCTGAAATTTCTCACCTGCATCTACTTGCAATCTGGAAGAACAGACTTCACACTCTTTCAAAAGATATTTAAATTTTCTGTGTAGCTCAACTGTTGTTGTTTCTAACTCCATTTCTATGCTAGAGAAAATGATGCCTTTTACACCAGTGAGAGCCTGAATAATCTTGAAAGTTTTCATGTGAACTGATGAAGGAAAAGAGGGCACCCCAGACTTAGCCTTATTGGAAGCTTCTACTAAACAAAAGAAAAACTTTAGAATTCCAAAGAAAACAAATTGGAACCCTGAAGCAGATGGGAAAAGCAGAAATTTCAGGAACACCTCAGTGACCTCATTACAAGCATAATGAAGGAGGCAACGATGGAGTTAATTAGAAAAGAGGCAAGGAAAAAAGATTAAATGAGAGCACAAAAACAACAAAATGTAACTCAGAGAAAGGGAGGCATTCAGCAAGAAATAGAATATGCTGATCTCTGCAAAACTATTCAGAACAGTGGGAGATGGGAGCTAGACTCAAACAAAAGAAATACGAACCAGGTGGCCACTGAGGATAAAAAGTCTGTAGAAAACACAAAGAGCAGGCACCTGGGAAAGAACCACCAGATATCAAGCAGAAAATAGAGGCCTGGTAGCCAAAGTAATTTAGCTGGTTACACAGGAGGAGTCCTTCTTAGCTAAGTGGCACTAATTGTGTGCCGTGTGGGTCATGGATAAAATTTAAGGTTTTTTTTCAATAGTGTCAAACAGGCACTAGTTCAAATTTGTCCTTTACCATTTAAGAACACCTTAAATTTTTAACATCTTCACTATTTTCTAGCTTAAGGGATATTACTTTATTAACTATGTGTAGAGACTGAAAACGACTTCTAAAGATCAACTATTATTTTCACAAGCAATACTTGTCCTTCAGATATAGGCTGCAGGCAGTAAATTTTAAAACTTGTTCATGAAGTAGCATTTTAGATATGCAGTTTGTTCATTTATCTATGGCTCACACTTGTTTGGACAACAAAAAAAGGCCGTGCCATAGCCCCAAATTTCACTGTAAAAGTTTGTGACAAAAAATATCATGCTTTCTAATCCAAGTATTATTGTGATACTTGTGTAGACTGGTGGTTTGCTAAGTTGCTTCAGTCGTGTCCGACTCTGTACGACCCCATAGACAGCAGCCCACCAGGCTTCCCTGTCCCTGGGATTCTCCAGGCAAGAACACTGGAGTGGGTTGCCATTTCCTTCTCCGATACATGAAAGTGAAAAGTGAAAGTGAAGTCACTCAGTCTTGTCCGACTCTAGCGACCCCAGGGACTGCAGCCTACCATGCTCCTCCGTCCATGGGATTTTCCAGGCAAGAGTACTGGAGTGGGGTGCCATGTTTAGATTACGAGAAACAAGTGAAGAAGGGATCAGGAAGTTACTCAGCTGATACAAGTCAACTTCTAGAAAGTTCAGCCCAAAATCATGCTTCTGAACTGTATAGAGGAGCTAGTTACAATGAGCACAGAAACTAGAAATTTTCCACGTATTTTCTTTATCTATATTTAAAATAATCCCTGTCTATATCCTGTGATTGAATTAAACATGAAACCATAAAATATGACTTGCTATGATTCATGTTAATACCAAAATGCTGATAAATTTAGGGTTCCAAGTTCTCACTCATGCATGACCCCAGGGATGTTGCCAAGCAGGCATCAAGTTGGACTGACCAGTCATTTTTGCTATATTCATACAGCTCTCTGTGTGTCAAGAATATAAAACTTCTTCTAGCTCATGACTGTTACATGAATAATGTAGAGGGTATATTTCTCACATGTACCATATCTTTAAACCTCTCACAGAGCTACATTCCATTATAAAAGTAAATGAAAAGTTAATCTGCAAACTTCCTTTACAGTATAAAAGAAGATAGGAAAAGTTGAAATAAAACAGAGAGGAGGGTCAAATTACTTTGTGATTTTTGGATGGTAGATTCCAAATGAGAGAAATCTTATTTTATTTCTTGGTGGTATCTTATTAGAACTTATTTAAGAATTTATACCATCATTTACTCCCCCCCCCACCATGAGAATTATTTCCTAGCAATTAGTCTCTCTTAGAAAGTCAGAACCTCATTTTATCAACCATGAGTTTTCTAGTCCACTAATCTCTTTAATCACTTTATCTCGAACCCTTCTAATTATCTGCCAGGACAATTTCAAAGCCTGAAACTCTTCACTTCTCTCTTCTGCTTCTTCTGCCCTGAGACTGTAGACTATTTCTAAAAGAAGTCAGATAGCCATGTGGACTGGCTTATGCAAACTCTCACTATACGTTTTTTTTCCCCAATTCTTTTTAACTTACAAGATTGCCCTCAGTGAATAAACAACAGCTATCTATTTGTCAGCCCTGGAGTCACTCCTGCCCTGTCTTTTGACAACTCCTCTCCCTGCCTTCTACATGATAATTGGTGTTTTTTTTGTTTGTTTGTTTGTTTTAATTTAAATTTTATTTTATTTTTAAACTTTACATAACTGTATTAGTTTTGCCAAATATAAAAATGAATCCGCCACAGGTATACATGTGTTCCCCGTCCTGAACCCTCCTCCCTCCTCCCTCCCCATTCCATCCCTCTGGGTCGTCCCAGTGCACCAGCCCCAAGCATCCAGTATCGTGCATCGAACCTGGTCTGGCAACTCATTTCATACATGATATTTTACATGTTTCAATGCCATTCTCCCAAATCTTCCCACCCTCTCCCTCTCCCACAGAGTCCATAAGACTGTTTAATAACTTTGACTCCTTATATAAATTCCTTCTCTTGCCTGACCACAAGGATTTGAATTGTGTTTTGAACTGTCATTATTTACACTTGGCCTTGCTTTTCAGTAAAGGTCATTCAGCGTAAAATACAACACTACTCTTTGGGGATAGGTCTAGACACCTTTGGTTTTCACATACAAGAATACAGTAGTAGCCACTGAGGTAATCTGTTCCCATCACCTATCCAAAAATTACTACCTAGACAGGTGCTCCTTCTTCTTGGCTCCTTCCAGATGGGGGTCAATTTTGAACACTTTTCAAACTGATTTAGGCTTCAACACTGCCTGGAAAAGGAAAGGCTACCCACTCCAGTATTCTGGCCTGGAGAATTCCATGGACTATAGTCCACGGGGTTGCAAAGAGTCGGACAAGACTGAGCGACTTTCACTTTCACTGTTTGATCATCTTTTATCCAACTCCTGGTCTAATTTTTATCATGTTTCCTTTTGTGTTCTTCTCAGCTCTTATAAGCCCCTAGTCCCTTAGAAACCTGCCAAACACTCCACCCCTCGTTTTCAGTAAACATTCTACTCTATCAGTAACTCCAAAGTCATTCAACAACATTAAGGCTCTTGACTTCTTAACATCCCAGGGGCAAGTGCCAGTTTCTCAAGAGCTGAGTTGGGAAATGCCTTGAGTTCGGAATGTCCATCTATAGCCTTAACACTTGAGTCACTGCCACTGGCAGGATGCTTGCAAATAGGGCAGAAACACAGTGGACTCCAAACTTTAGCCCTGCCATCTGGAGATCTGCTGGCTAAATTGGTTTCATTTGAAATAGAAGGAAAAACTAAACAGAGGAAACGGTGTAAAATATCAAAGGCACAACAGATAAAAAGGGGTTACTGACAGTAAATTGAGGAGCCTGGAAAATGTTTTAAATACTCATGTCGGAAGGTGTGAAAGCCAGCATCAGTTACTAGGAAAAGCATCATAGAAAACAATTAGCAGCAAAGCAGAATGCATATACTAGGATGGCTGGGCAAATAAAACAGGATGGGAGCAAAGGCCCATCTCTCCAGAGATGGAGCTGAGCTGTGGATGGCAGCAACACAGTGTGATGACAAGGGTAGAATGGGGGACTCACCAGGCTGAGAACCAGAGCCAAGGCCTCACAGAAGAGGGGGAGAGAGCACATAACACCACATTAACAAAAGACACTTCTCTTTTAAAACAAGTTCAGAATTTCCTTGTATAGATTGGCATAAACTCTTACCCAGTTTGTTATTACCCTATTTTAAATCAGAAGTACATGCATGGAGCAAGTATACTCCATATTCTATATGAAAGTTTCCTGGGCATATTTGGCACCAGGGATAAGGCATATGAGTATAGTAGTAATACCACCATTATATCTATTAGCATTTCATCATAATGCTTTTGGACAATATACTCAGTTTTATGATAATGAATCATATATATTTGTTGTTGTTTAGTCACTAAGTTGTGTCCAACTCTTTGTGACCCTATGGATTGTAGCCTACCAGGCTCCTCTGTCCATGGGATTTCCCAGGCAAGAATACTGGAGTGGGTTGCCATTTCCTTCTCCAGGGTATCTTCCTGACCCAGGGATCAAATCCATGTCTCCTGCATTGGCAGGCAGATTCTTTACCACTGAGGCACCAAGGAAATTCTAGTGAGAAGGGGACAGCCAAAGATGAGAAAGATGCAATGATTAGGTAGCACACCAATTTAATGGGCATGAATTGGAGCAAATTCCAGGAGGTATTGGAGGACAGAGGAGCCTGGCATGCTGCAGTCCATTGGGTAGCAAAAAGTGGGACACGACTTAGTGACTGAAAAACAACATCATATAATGTGTGTGTGCTCAGTTGCTTTAGTCATGTCTGACTCTTTGTAACCCCATGGACTGTAGCCCACTAGGCTCCTCTGCCCATGGGATTTTCCAGGTACTGGAGTGTGTTACCATGTGTTCCTCCAAGGCATCTTCCTGACCCAAGGATCAAACCCATGTCTCCTGCATCTCCTGCACTGCAGGCAGATTCTTTATCACTGAGCCACCAGGAAAGCTCATATAGTATAACAGTTTACAGTACAATATAATAGTCAATACTATAAAGTGGTATTTGTCTCCAAGCCTTCCACCGAAGCACCAACTTCTTCTCTCCTCTTCTGGCTAGCTCCTAAATTGCTCACACTCCTTCTTGTCTATGATTGGATTTAAAAGGACTTCTCCTACACTCAGCAAACGTCTTGCTTTGTGGCTGCTCTTTGCATTGCCCAGAAAAGAAGCCAGTCCTGTAGCCTCTGAGAGTCCTGCTCCCCTTCCCTTCTCCAACACCATTATTATCTAAGCATTAATGTTCAGGGCATATTCTTCTCATTTATCTCTCCTTCTCACAAAGCTTTTCTAACAGAACTAAAACTTCTATTTCAGAATTCCCTGCTACTCTAACCATGTAAGCATCAGTTCATATTCTTACATCTCAAAAATTATGCAAAAGCCAAATAAATAAAGACCAGAGACTTGCCCACTCCAGCTCCCACAGAGAACTACAGCAAAAACACAGGCTGTGTCCTAAGCCACTTCATTTTGTATCTAGTAGATAGATCATTGGAGAAGCCAATGGCACCCTACTCCAGTACTCTTGCCTGGAAAATCCCATGGACGGAGGAGCCTGGTAGGCTGCAGTCCATGGGGTCGCTAAGAGTCAGACACGAATGAGCGACTTCACTTTCACTTTTCACTTTCATGCATTGGAGAAGGAAATGGCACCCCACTCCAGTGCTCTTGCCTGGAGAATCCCAGGGACGGGGGAGCCTGGTGGGCTGCTGTCTATGGGGTCGCAAAGAGTTGGACATGACTGAAGCAACTTAGCAGCAGCAGCAGCAGCAGATAGATCATTATGGAAGGAAATACTGTTAGAGAGTTGATGGCAGGCAAAGACCACAGAATAGCCCACTGCAGGTAACATACTAGGATCAAACTCTGTGGAAGAAGACAAGTATGGAGATGGAGAAGGTGGTGGGGGATAGAAAGGGGCAAAGGGGAAGAGAAGGAAGAAGAAAATGGTATTCTTATTTGAAAACACATGAGATACCACCACTTTTACAAGATAAATTTATTTGGGAAATGACCACTGCTCAGTTAGACCCTAGATAAAACCACTTATCCTGATGGTTTACCTCATTCCCACGCTTGTCACTTTTCTCTGAGCCATGGACATCTAAGATGTCAGTTAATAGATGGTGTAAGTTTACCTAGATGTCATGTAAGCCTTTAGCCATGTAGAAATATTTACAATGTTGTACTTCTCTTTCAATAATCTAGTGCTTAAACTCTGTTTTTCCAAAGAAAATCAGTGTTTAGCAAACAATAAAAAATTATAGAGTCAGTGATCTTCAGGATGGGAAGTAATACAATTAATATTTTTTAAATGGCTCTACATGTCTCTGAGGCAACAAAATATAATCTCAGTTCTGAAAATGTTTGTAGTATATGTATGTATATTATATAAGTTTTGAGATATAATTGCATATTTAAAATTTCCTAATACTAAGTATGGATTAATTTTAAATGAAACATTTTTGTTCCAGTAAATGTTTTGTCTCTGATTTTAATACCTGACTGCCATTTAATAAGCACAATTCAAACTGGAAAAAAACTAGATGATGGACTATCAGTGTCTCTGAAAGAGTTAATATAACTTCCAAAAATACCAAACCAGGGACTATGAAAAAGCAGTGAGAAAACCAGTTCAATATGATATCGATTTTTGGAATTCTTGAGTTCAGAGCATAAGTTCCCCACTTGGTCTACAGATCCCATCTAGGTATTCCTGGAACCAATATCCATAATTCAGACGGAGAACTCAAGAGAGATCTAGCAATATAAATAACCTTTGACCAAATTAATTCCAACATGGTTTAGCCATAGGTCTACAAATGTGCTTCTGAGAACCCTTGGACTTGACATATTTTCCATCTTGCTGTGAAATGCCCAGATATACTCCAGCCAGCAGGTAAATAAGGGATGGCATTTAATAAAAGCAAATCAAAGCTAACATTTGAATCAATTTCCTTCCCTAATATAGCAGCAGAGATTTAAAGCAAATGCTTTAATTGTGAATTTCTTCTGGCCAATCTCATTATAGCATTAAAACAGTGCCTCCTACAAATTTGTCACTCCCACCTGCCAGTACTAATGTTGTAGCTGTGTAGGCATAACCCATGTGCATTTAGGCCCAAATTTAAAATATTCTGGAAGTTGGTGTTCCTTTTCAGTGTACTTTTCTATATACAAACAGGAAGAAGTTACGTCTAGACAAAATCTGTGTCTCTTAGGATATTTTGTCATAAGCATTTTCCTCACCATTTTTAATCTTCTTCACAATACTGCTTTGTCAGATAATAGCGGTTAAATTCTTAAACAAAAATAGCGAAGAACTGTAAATAAAGACCAGAATAAACAGCTCCCTGCTCCAAATGAATACATTTCCTATCATATTTTGTCAGTATAGTTACAGCTTAAAAGATACAAAAGGAATGTCCAAAGCAGTCGTATAAACAAATAAATATTATCTAAAAATGAAACATCCTTTATTAGCTTTTTAGGACTTTCTATTTCTTTTGGCTAATAGAGTGAACAATTCAAATAATACGCTTGAAACTGAATGATAAATCCATTAAAGAGCTTATTTTCCCTAAATCCTAACTTCTAAAACATATGGAAAATTGCCCTAAGGTGAAGAAAGTTGTTGCTTTTATCACGCTGCATCTAAATTCCCAAGATGATTGATTTAACGAGGTTCATACATTAGAAGCCTTTTCCATTGTTACAATAAGAGGAAATCAGGAGAAAGATTAATGCCCTCCACATGGGGCCACTGTATTAAAATGTCTTTGAAATGTCTTCACCCCAGGAGCACTTCCTTTTCACGCCAGTGCTCGGTAAAGTTGGTCTCAGTAAAGAATTTATTAGCTATAGCCGACGAAGCTGTTGTGCTGGAAATACATACCTGAGACATGCCTACTTTCAAAGAGACATATAACCCAGTCAGTCTGCAAACAAAATTTGATTTCATGGCTTGGTTACCAGGGGAGCACATCTCTGAGGTGCTTGCAAGTGAGGCCACCCACAGGTCTGCCGTGGTATGTAGGATCTTGTCACCACAGGGCGGTGTTAGCACACTGGAAGCAAAGCCATGCACCCTCCCGTCACTTAGAAAACCTCTCACACCTAGAGGCTTAAGGTGTCTTTTCTAAAAAGACAGGATGTTTTCTTGCCCTCACCTTCGCTTTTCTCCTCATATACAAGAGAAAAGATTTCAACCCAGTCTTACAAGTCATCGGGATGGTGACATCTATCTGAGTCCTTCCCTTCTTATATCACTCTGACTATATAAAAGAGGTGACTTTAGAAGAATAGTTTTTGTAAAACCCGATTAAGCTCAGGTTTATATACCACATGCAGTCAATCATCCCACTACTGACATTAACTGGGCACCAGTCATATGCCTGGTAAGGTGCTACATACTGGGATATACACATGAAACCATTTATAAACCCAAAATACTATTTATTTCATGACCACAAAGTAAATAATAAAGTCCAAAGTATGTAGCCTCTACAGTAATAAAAGTGAGATATAATCGAAATCCTATTGAAAAGCAAGAGGACTATGGCTGACAGATACCAAAATGTATACAGCATAGAAAGACAATTGTTGGCACACATCGAATATAAGACAAGCAAGCCTCGAAGCAGATTATCTATCACGTCAATCTTATTCCCTGGTATTAAACATTTCTGCTTCTTACCTTTACTCGTGCTCCCCTGGTCTGGAGTATTGCATCACCTCTCCATGCATTCACGGGATACTCTTCATAAAGACCCTACTGAAACCCCACATTTCTCATGGCAACTCCAAATCCCAACAACCTCTCACTTCTGTAAATTCTTACACTTTTTTAATCTCTACCT
The DNA here is from genome assembly GCF_019923935.1 of Bubalus bubalis. Lineage (NCBI taxonomy): Eukaryota > Metazoa > Chordata > Mammalia > Artiodactyla > Bovidae > Bubalus > Bubalus bubalis. The sequence goes on along the minus strand of NC_059165.1, from coordinate 20,788,683 downwards.
CATACTTCAACAAATATTGTTCTATATCACGTGTTATTGTTTCCTCTTGGTTAATTTTATAATCCTAGCTAGCTTGGAAGCTTCCTGAGGGTAGGACCCAAATCTTCCATAACTTCTGCCTCCCCACAACACTTACAGAGGAGTGAGCATATTGTTATTTACACTTAATAAATACTAGACAATTTGATTTGTTCTAGGTTGGACTGGTGTGAAGAACTGACTCATTTGAAAATACCCTGATGCTAGGAAAGATTGAAGGCAGGAGGAGAAGGGGACGACAGAGGATGAGATGGTTGGATGGTATCACCAATTCAATGGACATGAGTTTGAGTAAACTCCAGGAGTTGGTGATGGACAGGGAGGCTTGGCATGCTGCAGTCCGTGGGGTCTCAAAGAGTCAGACACGACTGAGTGATTGAACTGAACTAAACTGAGGTTGGACTGGTAGGGAAACAGTTCTTTTAAAAAAAAGTTGAGAAATATAGAATACATTTATTCACCACTTTAAAGTAAAAAATGAAACAGTTGTCAAATTATATAGAAAACAAGGACACCGGGGTACAAATAATAAAGTTGTAAATGTTTGATTAAGTCATTAGTTTAAAACAGTAAAGATCAGAAACATGGAAAAAATCCATAAGAAACATAACAGGAACAAACATTAATGTAAGACGATTCATAGCCTCTTTGCCCTATTCTGAAAAATTCCAGCATTGCTTCTTGAGCATCCCCCTCAATTTAAAGAGAGGATAAAAAGAAAAACTGTTGAGGCAGCTACTGGTGAGTGAGGTAGGCATGAATATACAGACCAGGCCAGGGTTCCAGTTTTACTCACATACCAAACAGCAGAAAGATTTGGGAAAGTTATTTAAACTCTTTAAATTAGAGATTTCATATCTGTAAAAATCAGTGTACTAAAACCTAGCACACTGGGTTGTTGGGCGGATCAAGTAAGTTCTTAGTTTACAGTTGACTCTCAGTAAATGGAGTAAATGTAATCATGTTGTTACCCATAACAGGGTTTAAAAGTTTTACTGATAATTACTTAGAAGGAAAAAAGTATCATTTATTCCTATTTGAAAATACACTTCCTCTTAGAAATTAGCATGTGTACACGTGTGCTAAATCACTTCAGTCATGTCCAACATGTCGGACTGTAGTCCACCAGGGTCCTCTGTCCTTGGGATTCTCCAGGCAAGAATACTGGAGTGGGTTGCCACGCTCTTCTCCAGGGGAATCTTCCCAACCCAGAGACAGAACCCATGTCTTATGTCTTATGTCTCCTGCATTGGCAGGCAAGTTCTTTACCACCAGTACCACCTGGGAAGTCCAGAAATTAGCATATCTATAAGCAAATTTTACGAACTGGACCCTGTAAGAGGATCACTACACAGAGACTAAACGGCATGGTGGTGGTACAGAGAGAGGCCAGGTGAGCCTGCCAGACCCTAAACTTGGCACTTGTCTTTTCTCTCCATTTTGCACTTCACCCTTCCCATTCTTTTAGAGAAGGAAATGGCAACCCACTCCAGTACTCTTGCCTGGAAAACCCCATACCAGGTTCCTCTGGTAGATTACAGTGCATGGGGTCGCAAAGAGTCAAACACGACTGAGCAACTTCTCTTCACTTCACTTCCCATTCTTCAAGTATTCTTGACCTCTTCCTAACTAAATCTTACTTTCACCCTTTCTTCTTTTCCTATATTTTCATGAGTTCCCTTTCACCCATCCTGCTGCCTATACGTATTAACTCCTGAGAACACAGAAATTTCAAAAATGAAAAGAAAGAGAAAGTATTGACTGTCTTTCATGTATATAGTAAGTTGAGCCACATGAAATTGTTGTTTTGTAGGTAAAATTTATAGACACAAAAATATACAGTATGTAACTATGGTGGTTTAGTCGCTAAGTCATGTCTGACTCTTATGACCCCATGGACTGTAGCCTGCCACGGTCTTCTGTTCATGGGATTTCCCAGGCAAGAATCCTCAAGTGGGTTCCATTTCCTTCTCCGTGGGATCTTCCCAATCCAGGGATCAAACCTGGGTATCCTGCATTGCAGGCAGATTCTTTACCAACTGAGACTCCAGGGAAGCAATGTAACAGTATGTCCACCTATAAATATTAAAATATCTTCTAATGCTCTTACTGTCCTGAGTTTGTAAAAAATGAAGATAACTTCACTTTGGTAACATTGAAAAGTCATGTTCAAAGTGTATTGAAATTTTAATTGGTTTTGAATAACCTTAAAACTTCTTTCCATTTGGCCAAGATGTGACTACAAGTTGTGAGTCAAATGCTTTTTCAAATAATGACCCATAGAACATGGATCAGTGTGTGGGGGTATGCAGTTAGTGTTCTTTGATTATAAACAACAGAAGCCCACTCTGGCTAACTTAAGCATGAAAAGTAACAATAAAAGATAATTCATAGAATTTTTAAAAATCTGAACCATCATTTGCGAAAAGTGGAAGAAGGCCAGCCATGAGCTCTCAAGAGCAAGAATTAATGCTCAGAAACTTTAGGAAACTCCCAAAGAAGCTCCATTTTAAAAAACATAATTGATTTTATTTTTTTAGGACAATTTGAAGTACCTGGCAAAATTGAGCAGACAGTAAAGAGTTTTTCCATCTACCCCCTGTCCCTAAGTATGCATGGACTCCCCCATTGCCACCCAAAGCTCATAGTTTACATTACAGTTCCCTCTTGGTGTTGTATATTCTATGGATTTTGAAAGATGTATGTGTGTCCACCATTATAGTATCATACAGAGTAGTCTCACTGCCTTAAAAATCCTCTGTGCTCCACCTATTTATCTCTAACTCCACACAATCCCTAGCAACCATTGATTTTTTTTTAACTATTGCCACAGTTTTGCCTTTTTCAGAAATCCATATAGTTGGAATCAACAGTATTTGTCCTAAAACTTATCTGAAAAACAAGTGGTAATAAGTAAGTGTTAGTCTGCTTGGTCATGCCTGACTCTTTGCAACCCCATGGACTACAGCCCACCAGGCTCCTCTGACCATGAGATTTTCCAGGCAAGGATACTGGAGTGGATTGCTATTTCCTTCTCCAGGGGATCCTCCTGAACCAGGGATCGAACCCGGGTCTCCTGCACTGCAGGAAAATTCTTTACTGACTGAGCTACAAGGGAAGCCCACAAGTGGTAATAAAACTCTTCAAAGTTAATATAAGAGTGCTTAGAATATGGCTTGGGACATCATAAGTCTCAAAAAAATTAGTTGGATATTATCCTCCCAACAGTCCTGGCATACAACTGTTATTAAGTCTACCATTACAAAGTCACCCCTCACAATTTCAGCTTGTATTTATACCAGTCTCCCTGGAATATGATCCTGGCTTTCCCCCCAAACTATTTTCCTTTGTCTCATCTCTCAGAAAACCAACATAGAATACTTCTTTGGGCTGACCTAATTTTTCCAACCCACTTGTTGCCCCCATAATCAGTCTCTTGGTCTGATTTCTTATGACTTCAAATATATCGGCAAACCAATGAACAATCTGTCCAGAAGTATTCAAAACATTACCCTCATGTTGTGAAAAAAAGAAGATCACAGTAATTAGGAGGACATCAGTTTGATAGTGAAACTACCATTCAAGTTAGCTAAAATATAGCTGACAGGATAAAATACTATACTCTGGAAATCTGACATTTATGCTAAAAATTATCTTTATAGTGTTCTTTTATGCCTAGATTTCACATAAATGTTTCAAATACTTCAAACAAGGTGGCTTGGACAACAAGAGTTCAGTGGTGCTCAGATTCATCCCAGGGAAGGAGTCAGGCCATGGGATCATAAACCAAAGGCAAGCCATTGGAGAGGGAAGAAAGTAGATTACTCATTAAAAGTTGTAGTGGATTTTATTAACATGTAAAAGTAAAGGTTCAAGGAAACTAAAGAGTACTCAGAATACACAGGTGAAGGATCAGGTTTATTTTAGTAAATTCAGGTAGCTTGTTACTGAGCAAAGAATAAGGAAGTGACAGTCACATGCGTACAGACAGTTATGTTCTACCATGCATTGTAGTGTTCTACCCACTAGCGAGTTCTCTGCCTTTTCATTACTAACATCACTCAATTTAGTCAAATACAAGTCAGTATCATCTTCTCAAAAATCTGGGCTTCTAGTCAATCCCAAGAAGATAAGCTTGCCTGATTCAATTGTGGTAATTCTACTTTCCTTGCAAATGATTACTTTAGGAATAGACATGTACTACCTAAAAATGACCAAAAAGAAAGAAAAGGAGGGACTTCCCTGATGGTTCAGTGGTTAAGACTCCAGCTTCCAATGCAGGGTGAGGAGGTGCAATTCCTGGTAGGGGAACTAAAGTCCCACATACTTCAGGGTACAGCCAAAAATTTTTAAAAAGGAAGTAAAGGGAAAATTCTGAAGATGGATTGATGGACAAGTTTTATCACTTTTTTTTAAAGGCCAGGAAAAAGAAGTATCAAGCATTTATTCTCTCTTTCCTATATTTTGAGCAACAAAATAGTTTATAAGGAAAAATTCTTCTTTATTCAAGAATTGCAACTAACAAATGCAGCCCTTAAGAGAATAATTAATCTAGGCAACAACCATCAATAGATGACAAAACATTATGCAAAAGCTGATGCAGAACTTTATAAAGAATGGATCTTATTGACAACTTCTGAATCCATTGATGAATCATAATATCACTAACAGTATAACAACCAGCTATTACCTGTCTTCTGATTTGGACTTTTAGGAAGTACATAGTATCACTTATGAAATTATTCCTACTCATTCTTACAAAATAAAACAAAAGTGAATCTGAATCTGTTTAAGTCTTGATATTTAAATAGTTAAATATGAGGAAGAGGATCAAGTTTAATGCATCACAAGGAAGCAATCAGCCAAATCTAGTATGTGGATGGTCTACGGAATAAATATAACTCAATGTTGACTCTTTGTGGCCCCATGGACTATAGCCCACCAGGCTTCTCTGTCCATGAGAATTCTCCAGGCAAGAATACTGGAGTGGGTTGCCATGCCCTCCTCCAGGGGATCTTCCCAACCCAGGGATTGAACCCAGGTCTCCTGCATTGCAGGCGGATTCTTTACTGTCTGAACCACCAGGGAAGCACATGCCTATGCCTTCTCCAGGGGATCTTCCTGATCCAGGAATTGAACTGGGGTTTCCTGCATTGTAGGCAGGTTCTTTACCAGCTGAGCTACCAGGGGAACCCAAAAAGAGACTTAGACAAATATAACAATCAGCAAGCAGTATATGGATCTTATATGGATTCCTCTTTTTTTTTTTCCTTTAGACAGTTGGGGAAAATTGAACATAGTAGTAAATGATTTTAAGGAATTATTACTTTTATGTGTGATAAATGCACATGATTATGTTAAAAACTTTGTATTTGCTAAATGCATGCTGAACTATTTATGGGTAAAATATGTGATGTTTGTTCTAACATTGTCCAGTAAAAAAAAAAAAAAAGTGGAAAGTGAAGGAAAGGAATAAATGAAACAGATTGGCAAAATGTTGATAATCATCGAAGCTGGGAAGGACATAGGCTTGAAGTTTTCAAAACTGAAAGATTTTAGAGACATGGGGGAAACCTGACACAGAAGGACACACCATCTTTCCATTTCCAGCTTCAGAGTATTACTATGACCCTGATGGGGCACCTCTTCTAAGGCAGAGCAGAGAAGGGGAAAGAAATTCAGTCACTGATGACATCATTGAGTCACTGGATTAACCAGCCCTGACACTATCCTACCCTGTGATTTTACTAGGTCAAGTAATAAATGCTTTATTATTTCAACTAATTTTAAGATGGATTTTCTAGTACTTGCAGCCAAAATTATCCTAATTGATATGAAGTTACATAAAATTATTTTATTGCTGTTTTTTAAATTATTATCTTTAATTAGACAAGGATTACCTGCTCATTGAAAAAACAAACAAACAATAGAGAAGCATATAGGGCACAAAGTTATTTCTCTTCATGTCTCCCCCCTACCCTATCTCCCACTCCTTAGCAGATGCATCTACTATAAACACATTTTTCTTTAACTGGAATATCTGCACCTATGTTCGCCAGATGATATTGTTTGTGAGTATTCCTTTGTGAATCTGTGTGCCTATATGTCTATGTGTATTCTCATATGGGCCTTAATCCTTCTGGGACAAAGAACTTGTCTTTTCATTTAGCTATGATTATCTCCCTAAGTGGCTAATGTAGCACTAAAATTTCACCAGGCACTCAGTAAACATTTGTTTGTAGGTGATAATGATGTTAAAAAAAGACTAGCTGGGCTCACAAGAATCATTTCCAAACTGCACACAAACTGAACTCCAAGTCTGCAAATGCAATACTGTACCTTCCCCACACCCCCGCAGAAAAATAACAATAGACCGCAACCGAAGAGACCAGCAGGTGTGCCACATGCAAATGGCAAGCGTGGAAACTGAAGTGACTGACATTCTGAAGACATTTTCCAGCAAGATAAATTGTCAAAGCTGAGAACATTTGAACAGCAGGGCACAGCAAAGAGGCATTACATCTTCACATTTCAAGTCATTTGGCTGTGCACAGCAGAGTTACTTATAAAACTTAGGAAAGAGAAATCTACATTAACTGTTGAGCCATCCATAGGACTGCATTTGGTAAGGAGAGAGGGCATATGTGCCCATCTGTTCCGGATCTAGCTACCTTCCCAACCTTCCCTCTCTTGTCATTTTTAGAATGTAAACATTTTGAATGTAGGGAGGAACTGGGTTCTGTGGTATGTTCTGAACAGTTTCCAGCACTTTGAGCACTTAGAACATTTTTAAGGAATAACAACATTTTGCATTGGACTGGAGGGAATAGAACTTCCCCTTCATTTGCTAAAATGAGAATATCTTTTATTCACCAAAAGCTGTTCTTTGGCTGACCAATTTAGTAAAAGAATAAAGAACTCTTCCTCTCAAGCTTAGAAGAGACCTGTTCTTAAACAATGAAATGGTAATTCAAGAAGACATGTATCAGAGGATCAGTTTGTAAAAGCAGTACTTCTCTGAACCACAAAGATAGCTTAAGGTTGTAGAAGCTCAAATGGACCCATCCAGGGGTTCTGCTTTAGGAGGCCCAGTCTCTTGAGCAGATGTGGAAGAAAATTGTGCAAGATTAGACCAGGCAGAAAACGTTTTGATTCCAAGCGCTGAAGTTGCAAAAGAGGGGAGGGGCTAGTGTCAATCTTGTAGAATTTTTAAGAAATAATAATGAACTCTTTCTTGAAATGAAAATTAAAAATTTTTAAATACTATTTGGAATTTAGCCTACAAATATCATTGCTCGGTGTGGAATTAAAGTGAGTCATTGTGCACTGTAATAGTGAAAGACTGGGAAACAATATAAACATCCATCAACATGGGACAAGTTGAGTCATTTATGGCACTTCAATACAATGGAAAACTATGTAGCTGTAAAAAAGAATGAAAAAGTGCTCTACATAGTAATGGGAAGATTTGAATGTAAAAAATACAGGACAGTATGTATAATAAAATGCTGTTTTAGTATAAATGAAAGACAAATATCTATATTCGTGGCAAGTACCTGCATAAACAAAACTCTGTAAGGGCACAGGACTTTCACAGTAGCTACCTGGGGAAAGTAGAAACTGGTCATATGTGAGAAAATAATTAAAGGAATGCTTTATATTGTGTAGGTTTCCATAGATTCTCATTTTGAATCATTTGACTATTTAAACCATTTTAAATTAACTTCCTTTTCTACCTACACTGAAACTTAAAATCAAGTAAACAGGACAAATTTCTTCTTTAGGATGACTTTTTAAAATGCATTCTTCCAAATATTACAAAAGAAAGCCATGCCCAGCCTTCCCTGATTGCCTTTAAAAATAAAAAATTAATAAAAAAAATTGGAGCAGGTAAAAAGGATGTAAGCATACAACACACTATTTTTCCCTAGACAGCTGTTAACCTGAATATATAAATATTTGAAATGGTGAGTTGCTAATGTAAAATGAAAGATGTAACCTCAGGGGTAGAACTGAATGCACAAGGGAATGACTACAATTTAGAGAAAGAAAAATACGTAGAGTCAGACTAATGCTAAAACCTCAATTTCGTCCTCAGAGACTGTAAACAAGAAGTCTAGGTGAGTGACAAACATTATAAGATCTTCGACAATGAATGCTGGTTTATATTCTCCACTCCATTTACGTCAATAACAGTTATATTTATGGAATGTATAGCCAGCCTCACCCAAAGGCCCTATTACCACAGAAAATAAAAGTGTGGATAAAGGGCACTCTGCCCATTGCCCCTGGTGAAAATAAATTGTTGCGGATACTATCTAGTCAAAGAATGAATGCCTAAAGGCATCTGTTAAAAGTTTTCATTTAATTCCTAAAACCTTTTGCTGTATATTTATTTTCTGTTATTTCTCAGTTGTTTTGAAAATAAGCACCTACGGTAGTAGGGGAAATAAATGCTATATTAGGTTCTCTGCCAAGGCAATATGGGCCCTTCTCCCTCAATAATAGCACAAAACAAAAAATTCAAGTACTATTGTTGCCTACATTTTCTTCTTTTTTCTTATTAAAAGAGTTTTTTTTTTTAAATGACATTGCTTTTCAATGTTGATTAAATGAGAATTAATTCAGTATTACACTAAAAAATGCAATGAACATAAATGATAAACCAGCTAACATTATTTGTATTTGCTATTTAATTTAGAAATTTAATTATTAATATAAATCAATATAATATAGGCATAATGTTCCCTGATAGAAATAAACAATTTCACACTGTTAGTCACATAAAAATCTTTCATTTGAAAATGAAGTCAGGGAAAATGCACTTGGCAAGATTGGAGTCTCTCCAAATAACTCACGGAAGCACAAACATGAGTTAATAATCTGAGTATCATTTCGACTCTATGTATGTGAAGTATCAGATGTATGAAAAACTATGGTAAAAAAAAGGAGGGGAAACATGTCTCAGCAAATTATCATTATATATACATCGTTTTTAGGTTTGTTTTAAATCAATTATCTTTCCTAAAACTCTGGACCACAGTATATCATACATGACAATTTCATTTGTCTAACATCATTAAAATTTATACCCAAGCAGTTATCAGGAGTTGCAACTTTAAAAAAATTATAAAAGGCCCTGTTTAATAATTTGGGTATGCCATACTGTGACCAAAAATCAATCAATTAGTCAATCAATCAAATCAATCCAAATGTAAAAGCAAAAGTACAGTCACTAATTTTGACAATTTGCCTAAGTTACTAAGCATCAGAAAGTAGAAATTTAAAAACTCTTCAGGACTGGAAGGTTCTGAGAGGCTTTTAGTAGCAGAGGGGAGGGGACATTTTTACAACAACCCTTGACAGATGATCATTCGCACTGGATAACTGAGTGAGCACTACCAGAGATGGGGAATTAACAATGAGCAGTTTCTTGTTGACTAGTACTGATTTTTACTGAAACATTTTCCTTATTCCAGCAACTAGCCCCCATTCCTTATAGTAATTATTCCCAAAAAAAAAAAAAAAGTCTCTTTCCCCAACATAGCAGCCTTTCAAATATTCAAATACTGTTGCCATGTTCTTTGTGGTTCCAAACCAAATACTTGGAAGCCATTCAAGTGTTTTCTCATAACATACTTTCCAGACTCTCCACCTTTTACTTTCTCTGATTCTCTTTGATACTCTTATACCGTGGTGTCCCTTTTAGAGTGTAACATCTAGAACTGCACAGAAGTTTAGTCTAGCCAGCAGACAGTACACCAGGAAGTCTCTGGAAGTGAACAATGCCAAGCTTCAACTAATGCAACCTGTAACTGTATGCCTTAACAGTCATACAACTTTTTTTGTCTTTTATTAAACTTAGCATTTGGAGAAGGAAATGGCAACCCACTCCAGTGTTCTTGCCTGGAGAATCCCAGGGACGGCGGAGCTTGGTGAGCTGCCGTCTATGGGGTCGCATAGAGTCGGACACAACTGTAGCGACTTAGCAGCAGCAGCAGCACTTAGAATTATCCACAATGCTAACGCCATCATAATATTATACTTTCTGATGTCTTTTATATTATTTTAATAATCTTATGATTATATATTAATATTTGTAAAATTTTATCTGATTTCATCTTTCCAATGAATATTGATTCTGTTATCTAGTATATTCATTATACCTCAAAGTTGATATTAATTGTGATTTTTATAAACTTGGGTACTGTTTCCAAGACATTAAAAAGAATGTTAATGGGAAGACTACTGCATTATGAAACTTCACTAGAGAAAGTCTTAAAAATTGACATAAGTGCATTAATTAACCAAATTTTTTTGCATTTAGTTCACAGTCATACAATTAATTCAAATTAATTGTTATCACCAATTCTGCATTTACAACCTGTTCTAAAAGTACATGAAGAAGGGCTGCCAAATGACCAGGCTACCCTAAACCATGGAACATTGTTGAACATCAATTTCACAATCCATTTTTTTCAAAAAACAAAAGGAAATGGCATTACTTAAGAAGGACTTTTTGCTGGTGAATTTGTGCTGCCACCCAGAGATTACATTTCACATTTCTATATATCATGTACAAATTTATTTTCTCATCAAAAAAACTTCCTCATCCACACAGATAACCTTAGAATTTGGAATTCAACTATTATGGAGTGTTAAATTTTAAAAACACTACTGAAATTACTAACAGTGGTCAAGGGGAAATAAATGGTGGTCAACAGTATGATTATTCACTTCCAGTTGAATCTGGATGTTTTCTTAGAGAGATGAATTCTATTCAATTTCATCTCCAATGTAGTAATAACATAAAATAGACTAGAGAAAACAGCCTTTTAAACATTATCTTATTAATATTATCCAAAGTCATGTGTGGTATTTGTTTTAAAATGGCTTCTCTTCTGTCAGCATTTGTTAGCTTCTTGACAAATAGAGAAGAATCTAGAAACAAGATACTCCTTGGTTATGATAGTATCTAGGATGAGCAAATGAATGAACTAATGAATTAAAAAAATAGGAAGAGAAATGGAGAGAAAGGGAGGAAGGAGTGAGAATTTTGTCTACTAACACATTGATCTTGTTAAGGTATAAATGCTTTCCTTAAGTGACTTACGGTGGGAAAGCAAATTCACCAAGAAGGGCACAGAAGCAGTGGGAAAGAGGTAGACTAAAGACTTGAGACATACCACCCAAATCTTTCACACAAATTTTTGGATAGACTTGACTAACTTATTCCAAATGATTTTTTAATCTCTAGTAGGGAAAGATAATCCCCTGAAAATCCAGTCTGTGGACTAATCCAGAAACATAAGCCGGTTAAGAGACCATGTTCTGTCTACATGCAACATTTTGGAAGGTTTAATCAAAGTTGTAAGGATGATATAAATTATTTCTTCAATTATTTTAAAAATACTCTTTTCATAACAGATGAGTCTAATGTAAAACACTTTTTCCCCTAAGGGAAGCAAATTCATCTATTGAGATGAATAGATTTCTAGAAAAAACTAATTGAGTTGATGTAACCTTATAAGAAAACATTAATTATAATACAAGTAGATTATGTAGAGATTAACTGATCTAAAATGCTATATCTTGTATCAGTGAAGATGAACTTGGTTTCACAAAGCAACTCTGGTCATCATTAAAATTTCAGGTTAAATAGGGCAATCCAAAACTTTTAAAGAATATTCTTAATTTTTGGAAAGTAGTTTGTTCTATAAGATTTTTCATTAATGTACATTCTTTTCTTGGATCTTTTCCCCTGACATTAAGAAAATCACTTGGGTTTTTTTTTAACTTGTACTGTTTTGCCAACTACAAATTTGAAAGATAATATTATTTTTCTTCCTCTCTCTTATTAAAGATTACAAGCATTAAAAATTCCTATTTATGCTTTGTGCCACCTTGGATAAAGTGTGTAAGATGTTATTTGTGTAACAGATAAAGGGTGATTCTTCCTGGCTTACCTTTCTCCCGACATCATCTTAGCATGAGATTTTGTTGGTCCAAGGATGACTGGGGAGAGGAGAGATGCATTGGTACATTGAGCCACACTGACTAAGTTCTTTGGATCCTCGAAGCTGGAAAAACTGCCTTTTCGATGCTATGAGCAACTTGATGTCCTCCAAGATGTGAAATCATGTGCCACTTTTTCCTTTGTCCTTAGAAAAATACCACAATGAGTCCCTTTGTTATATAGACATAAAACACCAATGTTTAAGAAGCTGTGACTCCTAAGAGCTAAATTGTTCATTGAAATCATGGAAAAGGCTGAGTTCAACTTCTGCAGGCTTTTTCCTATAAAGAAAAACTCTTTTTCATATCTGTTTTCATTGCAGCATACTTCCAAACTGTTGCTTTCCTTGTGGGTGAGGATGTGTGATAAATCTAATTATTGCTCACAGAATAACAGGAACTAAGATTTAGAACTACCGAAAAGATATCTGACATTATACTAGTTTCAAGGATAGAAAAGTAAACTAGGGTCGGAATCTCTGAGGATGGAGCCTGCACATGTATATTTTAGAAACCTCCATGCATCTTCTGAAGCACAGAAAAAAGCCTTCTACAATGGATTGTAGGTAACCCTCTCATGGTCTAATCTACCGTTAAAAAAACCCAGATTTTGAAAATAATCTGCTATTGGGCTTTTATGCTCTGATGTGACTGGAACAAAGACATACGGGAATGTTCTAAGACTGAAGGTTTTCTAAAAAGAAGTGGAAGTGAGAAGATCCAAGGACAAGACTTGAAAGAGCACGTGTGAGACTGGGATGGTAAAAATTTCTCAGCTCACACTGGGCCTCTTAGTTCAGAGTACAGGAACATCAAGTCATACTAGATTGTTCGCCTGGGATAAGCTCAACTTCACTCATGGAAACAGACCAGAAGTCAGACTATAAAGCACAAGGGAATGGCAGGTGCCAAGGAAATACAGGCAGAGCCCTGACAGCTTCACCTACACTCAGGAACTAGGTTATTTGTGCATGAATTATGCACAAAATTGCACAAAGACTCTGACTTTTCCATCTATTTCTTATTTTGTGTGTGTGTTGTTGAAGTTTGCTAAATTTGGGTCCACACTGAAGTACAAAGATCACTCCATTTAAGATACCACAATTCGTCACTAGTTCAAAACATCCTCTGCCTCTGGGATAAGCAGAGCAGAAAGGTTTTATCATCTGGCATTCTTGACATCTGACTTCTTATCCCTCAGCAGCTCAAGATGACATCTAAATGTTAGCACATGCTCTAGGCCCTGACAGAGACAAACACGTAGCAACAACGATTGCTACTACCATGTTCAGATTCACATGGATAATAGATGGGACTTTGCAGGTTGCCTCACAGTCAGTGATGAGGCTGTATTTCATGTAAGTGAAAAGCGTGTCATCATAATATGAGCGACTGTATGAGTTTCAGAATAATATGAGTTTCTGTATGAAACTCAGAAAACTACCATGCTGCAATGAAATACGCACAGGATTTACAATATTTAATGACTTCTGTGCCATATAATTGGAGAAGGCAATGGCACCCCACTCCAGTACTCTTGCCTGGAAAATCCCATGGGCGGAGGAGCCTGGTAAGCCACAGTCCATGGGGTCCCTAAGAGTTGGATACGACTGAGCGACTTCACTTTCATGCATTGAAGAAGGAAATGGCAACCCACTCCAGTGTTCTTGCCTGCAGAATCCCAGGGACGGGGGAGCCTGGTGGGCTGCCGTCTATGGGGTCGCACAGAGTCGGACACGACTGAAGCGACTTAGCAGCAGCAGTGCCATATACTGCACAAGGACCTTTGGACTCTTTTTTTTGGCTGAAAGATCTCATTGCTGAACGTGCTGATACAGGGAACTTTCCCATGGCTACAGGAAGATTCTAACATTTCATACAGATTTATATATAAGATTCCTATTACTGGATAAAAAGGGAAAAGTCACCTGTTAATCTTATTGCCAAATTCCTTCCAAAGGAGTTGTACGTTTTTACACCCTCTTCCCCCAGAAATGTAAGAACATGCCTGCTTCCACAAACTTGCCAACAAAAGTATATCACCAAACTTTTGGGTGATGATAATGTGATAGATGAGAAACACACCTTGGTGAAATTCTGACCTAACTTTAACTTGATATGAGCAAGGTTGAGTACCTTCTCATGAGTCCAGGGATCACGTACACTCTACTTTTCTGTGTTGTATATGTTTATATCTTTTGCTCACTTTTCTATTGAGTTCTAGTTTTTTTCTTCTAAATTCCTATGATTTGCGAAACTCCTGAAGTTAGCTTATAGACTTAATATAAGTCCAAGAAAAAAATGCCAACAGTTTTTTTTTTTTTTTTTCTGAAATAGACAAGAAGTGCTAGGTTGTGGGTTTTTGGATGCTTCTTGCTTGTTTATTTTTCTCTAAAAACTTGAGAAACAACTTGGGTTTGCTTTATATATATATATAAAACAACTTAGAAGATTTGAATATTTCTTGTTAACTTTTATCTAGGTACCATATTTTATCTTTATGTTACTATTGTAAATGAGGTCTTGGCTTCAATTATATTTTCTAACTCATTTTTGTGTCTATTAAAGAAATTTTTGTATATTTTAACTTCATATCTTGTTACCCTTCTGATCTTTGTTTGTAGTCAATTTTAACAGATTTTCTTGGAATTTTCCAGTTAGAGACTGCCTTTTTCTTTCCTATTTTTATCATTTTAATTTCTTCTCTTATTTAATTGTGCTAGCTAACACTGCCAATACAATTTTAAACATCAGTGCTAAAAACAAGTATCATTGTCTTATTCCTGACTTCACTGAAAAAGACTCTGACTCTTCCTTTCCTGTGTAAAATGTTGTTGGAGGAGGATGACACCATTATGCACATAGGTGCATATATGTATTTCTACATTTAGATAGATAGATATAGCTAATCTACCAGAACCATCTTAAGGTTTTTTTATTAAATCAGAAATGGAGGCCGAATTTAGTCACATGCCTTTTTAGCACCTATCTGTTCTGTTCTGTTCTGTTCTGTTCAGTCGCTCAGTCATGTCTGACTCTTTGCGACCCCATGAACCACAGCACGCCAGGCCTCCCTGTCCATCACCAACTCCCAGAGTCCACCCAAACACATGTCCACTGAGTGGGTGATGCCATCCAACTATCTCATCCTCGGTTGTCCCCTTCTCCTCCTGCCCCTAATCTTTCCCAGCATCAAGGTCTTTTCCAATGAGTCAACTCTTTGCATCAGGTGGCCAAAGTATTGGAGTTTCAGCTTCAATATCAGTCCTTCCAATGAACACCCAGGACTGATCTCCTTTAGGATGGACTGGTTGGATCTCCTTGAAGTCCAAGGGACTCTCAAGAGTCTTCTCCAACACCACAGTTCAAAAGCATCAATTCTTCGGTGCTCAGCTTTCTTCACAGTCCAACTCTCACATCCATACATGACCACTGGAAAAACCATAGCCTTGACTAGATGGACCTTTGTTGATAAAGTAATGTCTCTGCTTTTTAATATTATGTCTAGGCTGGTCATAACTTTCCTTCCAAGGAGTAAGCTTCTTTTAATTTCATGGCTGCAGTCACCATCTGCAGTGATTTTAGAGCCCCAAAAAATTAAGTCTGCCACTCTTTTCACCGTTTCTCCATCTATTTCCCATGAAGTGATGGGACTGGATTCCATATGTTAGTTTTTTGAATGTTGAGCTTTAAGCCAACTTTTTCACTCTACTCTTCACTTCTATTTATTACTAAGGAAGCACTAGTAATTACTTTACTCCTAGTTGTTACTAAGGAAGCGCTGTTGAAGTTACACTACTTTCTACCATCTGACCTCTTTTTTCTCTCAGTTTTTTCTCACTTATTCTATTCTTGCATTATCAAAGCATATAACATATACTATTATATCATCCTTATCATTTTGCATGTTTTAAAATTTTCTTGGTACTATATTTATATCTATGTGTTGCTTACTACTGGCCCTTCTGCCCCTGCTTCCTGATGATTAAAAGTGCATCTTCAAGTTCTTAGTCATTCTACACTTTTTATCTGAAACTTCAACATGTGCGATATATAGAGAGATATAGATATATATCACTCTCATATATTCCTTGGGAGAAGGCAATGGCACCCCACTCCAGTACTCTTGCCTGGAAAATCCCATGGACAGAGGAGCCTGGTAGGCTGCAGTCCACGGGGTCTCGAAGAGCCAGACACGGCTGAATGACTTCACTTTCACTTTTTACTTTCATGCATTGGAGAAGGAAATGGCAACCCACTCCAGCATTCTTGCCTGGAGAATCCCGGGGACGGGGGAGCTTGGTGGGCTGCCGTCTATGGGGTCACACAGAGTCGGACACGACTGAAGCTACTTAGCAGCGGCAGCAGCAGCATATATTCCTTAGCTCACACTTTCTTGAGTATTGAGCTCTGCAATGTTCTGTAGCTGTTGACTACAACTATTGAGAAGTCTGGTACAACCTGATTTTTCCTCTCATAAATAACTCAGACTTCTTGTCTAGTTAAGCAGAGGATTCTTTTATATTCCCAAAAGTCTAGTAATTTTATTATTCTATTACTTTAAGTCTTAATATTAACCATTGTGGATTAATTTTCTGAGGTATATAACATGCAGTCTCAATACATAAATTCAAATCTTACATGATATAAGGATGTTTCCTTGAATTATAATTTTAAACATTTGCTATGTTACATTAATTTATTTTCCTTCTTCAAGAATTAGATGTTTATGGATCTCCCTTGTCTTCAATACTTATCATTTTCCCCTCTAGTCAGTCTTTTATTTTTCATTTATGTTTTCTTTTTTCTCATTTTCTCTGCCATACTTTTACCATGTTTCCATAGTGTCTCTTGTGCTTTTCATAATTTAGTCTGCATTTCTGAAATAAATGTATTCTTTTTCTTCAGTTTCTTTCCTGAAGGCTATTAAATCCCATTTTCATTTCCTATTGTCTGACCATCTTTTCTCTGAGTTCCTTTATTTCTATTTCATGATTTTTAAACAGTTGTATTATGTGTGTGTGTGTGTATATATATATATATATATACACATACATATATATGCATATATCTTTCCTTTCTAAGAACATTATTTGCACTTTTCTTCTGATTTTGGTGGTGTATTCCTTGTGAGTTTTCTTCTATTGCCAAACTCACTTCTCTCTTTCCTTATGTATGTGGATGTAGCATTTTTACTTTTTTTATTCATCATTGAATGAGTTTCTTTTTCTTGGTTTACCTATTATCAGGAAAACCTGGTCGATGGGAGAATAACGGAGAGGTAAGAATATGGGAGAGGTAAGAATGCTTCCCAGTTTCTTAGATCAAAGAATGTGCCTCGATCTTAAAGAAAGACGGTGCTTTCTTTATTATCTTCCACTGCATCTTTCCACAATTGTTCTCACTGCTTCCCCCACCCCTGATGCCTGGTCCTACTTGTTTTCAGGCCTAGCCTCAGCAGTTTTCACTCAGATAGCGGTCCCCTTCTTCTGAAGGGTGAATATTTGCTGATATTTTGTGTGTGTTCTGCTTCTGCTAGAAAAATCTTACTCCAAGTTCTTCCCCACAGTTCCTACCATTCTGCAGCACCTTTTGGTGTCCCATCCTATTCTGGTTTCATACGTTCTTTCCTCAACATATATTTTATCTCAAGTTTGTGGAGTGGGCTGTGGGGAGGAGTATTTTTTGTTGTAATCACTTGCTGCTTCAATTGGAAACCAGAATTCCTCTAGTAAAAATTCCTGAAGTTGTTATCTCTGCTGCTCTTACCTTGTGTTATCCAGGAGCCTTTAGTAAATTTTGATAAAACTAACATCCAGGACTCTGGAAAAATATGGAAAACTAAGAAGCATCTATGCTCATGTACAGCATCAAATAGAAGGTTCAGAGCAGCTTTTCCAATCAATCTAAGGATGGTCAGCCATCCCAGACTAGAGAAAGCATTCTGAGTGGAGGAAGGCTAAAGTCAGAGTATAGATGCAGTGTGGAAACAGCCAAAATAATATATGATATGCTATTTATGAAACTAGTAGGCACATTCAGGAAACCCGACAAGTTCTTGTGGAGGAGAATAATAGTAATAGAAGCAATAACACCTAACATAGAGTGCTTTCTGCATGCCACTATTCTAAGTGGCAATTATCATGTATCAACTCATTTATCTCGCACAGCACTGTGAGATGGTTACTGCTCTTACCATGTTTTACAGATAAGAACACTGAGGCACAGAACATATGAGCAATTTACCAAAGGTCACACAGCTAGTGAATGATGGAGCTGAAATTCAAACTCATTCTGCTCCAATGCCATGCTCTTGATTAGCATGTGATCTATATCTATCAATCTTTTTGAAAAAATAAAAAAGACACCTTCAGAAAAGCTGATTTTGGGGAGGGGGGGTCTTAAATATAGGACTCTACTTCCTTCAGTTTCTTAGGACATATGCCCAAGATCAGATCAGTCGCTCAGTCATGTCCGACTCTTTGCGACCCCATGAATCACAGCATGCCTGGCCTCCTTGTCCATCACCAACTCCCGGAGTTCACTCAGACTCATGTCCATCGAGTCAGTGATGCCATCCAGCCATCTCATCCTCTGTCGTCCCCTTCTCCTCCTGCCCCCAATCCCTCCCAGCATCAGAGTCTTTTCCAATGAGTCAACTCTTCACATAAAGTGGCCGAAGTACAGGAGTTTCAGCTTTAGCATCATTCCTTCCAAAGAAATCCCAGGGCTGATCTCCTTTAGAATGGACTGGTTGGATCTCCTTGCAGTCCAAGGGACTCTCAAGAGTCTTCTCCAACACCACAGTTCAAAAGCATCAATTCTTTGGTGCTCAGCCTTCTTCACAGTCCAACTCTCACATCCATACATGATTACTGAAAAAGCCATAGCCTTGACTAGATGGACCTTTGTTGCCAAAGTAATGTCTCTGCTTTTCAATATGCTATCTAGGTTGGTCATAACTTTCCTTCCAAGGAGTAAGCGTCTTTTAATTTCATGGCTGCAGTCACCATCTGCAGTGATTTTGGAGCCCCCAAAAATAAAGTCTGACACTGTTTTCACTGTTTCCCCATCTATTTCCCATGAAGTGATGGGGCCAGATGCCATGATCTTCGTTTCCTGAATGTTGAGCTTTAAGCCAACTTTTTCACTCTCCACTTTCACTTTCATCAAGAGGCTTTTTAGTTCCTCTTCACTTTCTGCTATAAGGGTGGTGTCATCTGCATATCTGAGGTGATTGATATTTCTCCCAGCAATCTTGATTCCAGCTTGTGCTTCTTCCAGCCCAGCGTTTCTCATAATGTACTCTGCATATAAGTTAAATAAGCAGGGTGACAATATACAGCCTTGACGTCCTCCTTTTCCTATTTGGAACCAGTCTGTTTTTCCATGTCCAGTTCTAACTGTTGCTTTCTGACCTGCATACAAATTTCTCAAGAGGCAGATCAGGTGGTCTGGTATTCCCATCTCTTTCAGAATTTTCCACAGTTTATTGTGATCCACACTGTCAAAGGCTTTGGCATAGTCAATAAAGCAGAAATAGATGTTTTTCTGGAACTCTCTTGCTTTTCCCATGATCCAGCAGATGTTGGCAATTTGCTCTCTGGTTCCTTTGCCTTTTCTAAAACCAGCTTGAACATCAGCCACCATAATTTGAACAGTAATGTTTAACGTTACTACATATAAGCCAGAAGATGGTAAACAGGTCAAGGAAATTCTGCTTTCCACATATATGTTAAGAACAAATACCACTTTGGTACTTTAGAAACCAGTGGGTAAAATTTCACATCTGCAAAATAGTCATTTAAGTTAGAAAAATGGCTTACTTCAAGAAGGCAATGATTTGATGTGCTCCACATTTTAAAAAGAAAATGCAATTAATTTTATTTCATTTTAAAATCAAGTTAAGGTTAAAATAAAGCTTCAAATTAAAAACCATACCTGCTCTGTTTGCTAAAATGATAACTTTTCTTTGTGTTCTGTGTGTGGCATGTAATCTTGCTTGCTTGATAATGGTCCTACGACTGAAAAAAGAGAATTTTTAAACAACCATCAGTATTAGTGTCACGATTATTGGAGAATATAGACAATACATAGACAATCTGTGTTCTTAATCCCAAACGAAGTCTGTCTTTCTGGATTTAAAAAAATGTATATTTTCAAGAAAACTGATTTCCCTGAAATATATTTCTCAGAGATGTCTAAAAATGATTATTCTGATTCATATAATAAACTGCTCAAAACATTTTTTTAAGAATGCTCACAATCTCCAAATTTTGTTGAAATGGTTTTCTTAATGGTTTTCAAAAAATTATTAAGAAAATGAATAAGCAAACCAATGACTAGGAACAAAAATATTTATAATACATATATCTGAAAAGGACTTGGGGTATATAAAAAGTCTTATAAATAAACAATAAAAAGATAAGTAATCTATTATAATAAAAAATGTGAAAAAGATTTTAAACACTTCACAGAAGAAAATGTGCAATGGGTCACTAAAATAGTTTTTGTAAGTGCACAACATTATGAATTTTTAGGGAAAAAGTATAAAATCCTGCCCGTTGGGACAAAATAGGTATACCTTGAGGGTATTTTGTTAAGTTAAATGAGTTAGAGAGAGACAAATAGCATATGATTTAATTCATATGTGGAATTTTTAAAAAGACAATACAAACAAGTAAACAAAAGAAATGAAACCCATAGATACAGAGAGCAGATTGGTGGTCACCAGAAAGGAATGGGTTGGGGGTAGACAGAATGAGAGAAGAGGTCATTTGCATGGTGATGGATGGTAACTAGACCTTTGGTGGTGATCAAATATAATGCTGTACACCTGAAACATATAACATTACATTCTAATTTTATGTCAGTTTTTTTTAAAGGCAATGCAAAATGGATAATAATAAATTAATTAAATAAATTATGTTGTATTTATACAATGGAACACTAATATAGCAACAAAAAAGGAATGATTTCTGAAACACACAACATGGATGAATCTTAAAAACATTACATTGAGAAAATGAAACAAAATGCATAAGAATATTACTGTATGATTTCTTTTATCTGAAGTCTAAGAATAGGTGATATATGGTTAGGTGATATCTATCTAATAGGTGATATCTATCTAAAAGATATCAGAAAGTGATCCCCTCTTAAGGGTTCAGTTCAGTTCAGTTCAGTTCAGTCGCTCAGTCATGTCCGACTCTTTGCCACCCCATGAATCGCAGCACGCCAGGCCTCCCTGTTCATCACCAACTCCCGGAGTTCACTCAAACTCACGTCCATCGAGTCAGTTATGCCATCCAGCCATCTCATCCTCTGTCGTCCCCTTCTCCTCTTGCCCCCAATCCCTCCCAGAATCTGAGTCTTTTCCAATGAGTCAACTCTTCGCATGAGGTGGCCAAAGTACTGGAGTTTCAGCTTTAGCATCATTCCTTCCAAAGAACACCCAGGACTGATCTCCTTTAGAATGGACTCTCAAGAGTCTTCTCCAACACCACAGTTCAAAAGCATCAGTGCTCAGCTTTCTTCACAGTCCAACTCTCATATCTATACATGACCACTGGAAAAACCATGGCCTTGACTAGATGGACCTTTGTTGGCAAAGTAATGTCTCTGCTTTTCAATATGCTATCTAGGTTGGTCATAACTTTCCTTCCAAGGAGTAAGCGTCTTTTAATATCATGGCTGCAATCACCATCTGCAGTGATTTTGGAGCCCAGAAAAATAAAGTCTGACACTGTTTCCACTGTTTCCCCATCTATTTCCCATGAAGTGATGGGGCCAGATGCCATGATCTTCGTTTTCTGAATGTTGAGCTTTAAGCCAACTTTTTCACTCTCCACTTTCACTTTCATCAAGAGGCTTTTGAGTTCCTCTTCACTTTCTGCCATAAGGGTGGTGTCATCTGCATACCTGAGGTGATTGATATTTCTCCCGGCAATCTTGATTCCAGCTTGTGCTTCTTCCAGTCCAGCGTTTCTCATGATGTACTCTACATAGAAGTTAAATAAGCAGAGTGACAATATACAGACTTGACGTCCTCCTTTTCCTATTTGGAACCAGTCTGTTGTTCCATGTCCAGTTCTAACTGTTGTTTCCTGACCTGCATATAGGTTTCTCAAGAGGCAGGTCAGGTGGTCTGGTATTCCCATCGCTTTCAGAATTTTCCACAGTTTATTGTGATCCACACAGTCAAAGGCTTTGGCATAGTCAATAAGGCAGAAATAGATGTTTTTCTGGAACTCTTTTGCTTTTTCCATGATCCAGCAGAGGTTGGCAATTTGGTCTCTGATTCCTCTGCCTTTTCCAAAACCAGATTGAACATCTGGAAGTTCAGAGTTCACATATTGCTGAAGCCTGGCTTGAAGAATTTTGAGCATTACTTACTAGCATGTGAGATGAGTGCAATTGTGCAGTAGTTTGAGCATTCGTTGGCATTGCCTTTCTTTGGGATTGGAATGAAAACTGACCTTTTCCAGTCCTGTGGCCACTGCTGAGTTTTCCAAATTTGCTGGCATATTGAGTCCAGCACTTTCACAGCATCGTCTTTCAGGATTTGAAATAGCTCAATTGGAATTCCATCACCTCCACTAGCTTTGTTCGTAGTGATGCTTTCTAAGGCCCACTTAACTTCACATTCCAGGATGTCTGGCTCTAGGTGAGTGATCACACCATCGAGATTATCTTGGTCTTGAAGATCTTTTTTGTACAGTTCTTCGTGTATTCTTGCCACCTCTTCTTAATATCTTCTGCTTCTGTTAGGTCCATACCATTTCTGTCCTTTATCGAGCCCATCTTAAGGGTTGGGAGTGACTAAAAGGGAGCATAGAAAACTTTTTGATTATGGTGGTGCTTATACACATGAACCTATATATCAAACTCATCAAACTGAACACTTAAAATATGTGTATTTTATTGTGTGAGAAACGTGTGTGCATGGTAAGTCACTTCAGTCATGTCTGACTCTGTGCAACCTTATGGACTGTAGCCCACCAGGCTCCTCTGACCAGGGGATTCTCCAGGCAAGAATACTGGAGTGGGTTACCATTCTCCAGGGGATATTCCCAACGAAGGGATCGAACCCACATCTCTTACATCTCCTGCATTTGCAGGTGGGTTCTTTACCACACGTGCACTACCTGGGAAGCCCATTGTATGAGAAATATACCTCAATAAATACAAAGGGAAAAATAACAATGGTCATTTTTCACTTATTTATTCAAAGACATTTCTTGAGTAAAGTTAGTATAATTACATATTTCGTTTAAAATTTGGACTTATGCCATCAATCTTTCTCAGCATCAGGGTCTTTTCCAATGAATCAGCTCATCACATCAGGCGGCCAAAGTATTACAGCTTCAGCTTCAGCATCACTAATTCTAATGAATATTCAGGGTTTACTTCCTGGTTTGATCTTGAAGTCCAAGGGACTCTCAAGAGTCTTCTTCAGTACCACAGTTCGAAATCATCAGTTCTTCAGCTCTCAGTCTTACTTATGGTCCAACTCTCACATTTGTACTGACTATCCTTATAAAAAGAATACCAGAAACTAAGTCTGGAGTGAGGCCTAAGTCACCCCACTTAACTGAGGAGTCAGTTCAGTTCAGTCACTCAGTCATGTCCAAAAACTCTTTGCGACACCAGGGACTGCAGCATGCCAGGCTTCCCCATCCATCACCAACTCCTGGAGTTTGCTCAAACTCATGTCCATCAAGTCAGTAATGCCATCCAACCATCTCATCTTCTGTCATCCACTTCACTTCCTGCCTTCAATCTTTCCCAGCATCAGGGTCTTTTCCAATGAATCAGTTCTTCGCACCAGGTAGCCAAAGTATTAGAGTACCAGCTTCAGCATCAGTCTTCCAGTGAATATTCAGGACTGATTTCCTTTAGGATTGACTGGTTGGATCTCCTTGCAGTCCAAGGGACTCTCAAGAGTCTTCTTCAACACCAGAGTTCAAAAGCACCAATTCTTCAGTGTTCAGCTTTCTTTATGGTCCATTTCTCACATCCATACATGACTCTTAAGAGTCTTCTCCAAGGAGGAGTTGGTTAGATTTACATAATAATAGTAACATAATAACAATTACATGGCATTCCCTACACACCAGGAGCTCTTCTAAGCAGTTTGTGTTATTAACTCTTAATTCTTAGAGGAGACAAAAATACATATGGAATAAGTCACTTTCACTTATTCAATTGCTAAATATCTTCAAAATGGCAGAGGCTGATCCTAAGCAGCTCTAGAGTCCCTTTTAACCACAACATTATTTGGCCTCTTGTGGCTATTCACCAACTTACCAAGATAGAACGTAGTTTGAAAATGGAGGACTGATGTCTATTTTAAAGAAAGAAACCCTACTCCCAGTGGGTGACCTGCTTCTATTAACAGTGACTTGTTTAAACCTGGTAAGAAGCACTAAAGTAGCTCCTCAGTGAAGTAATGAGAGTCACTTAGTAGTCCTTAAGTGATGCTCTAGATATAAAGTGGAAAGCGCAGGCCATTCTTGGAACTAACTGGATATCATTGGTGAGAGGGAGACCCTTCACCCATGAAGCGTAGGATAAGTATAAACCAAGAACCAAGCTCAGAACCATGCAGTAGTGGCCCCTCAACCACATGCCCAGGCATCCAGGAGAAAACCTCCCTCTCATCTTACCTCACCTTACACTGTTTAACAGCATCTAATGATTTTCAAGGGTTTCCCTGGTGGCTCAGTGATAAAGAATCTGCCTGCCTAGCAGCAGACACAGGTTTGATCCCTATGTTGGGAAGAACCCCTGGAGAAGGAAATGGCAACCCACTCCAGTATCCTTGCCTGGGAAATTCCATGGACAGAGGAGCCTGGCGGGCTACAGTCCATGACGATGCAAAATAGTCGGGCACAACTAAGCAACTAAACAACAACAATGATTCTCAAAACAGCTTCACTCCTATTGTGAGCTCACAGCAACCTGGTAAGGGAGGTAGGCCTTTACCATCCTCATTTCACAGGTTATGAGGCTCAAGTTCCAAGCCATTAAGCAATCATGTAAGGTACATTGGAGAAGGAAATGGCAACCCACTCCAGTTTTCTTGCCTGGAGAATCCCAGGGACAGAGGAATCTAGTGGGCTGCCGTCTATGGGGTCGCAGAGAGTTGGACACGACTGAAGTGACTTAGCAGCAGCAAGGTCACATGAAAAGGTAGACGGTGAGAAGGGATGAGGACCAGAGTTTCTGTACCAAGATTCACGTTCTCATAGTACCTCACCAACATAGACACGTGAGAGACCATCCAAATACTTTCAAATAATAGAGCAATGAAACAAATAACTTGAACAGGCTTTCCTGGTTAGGTCTAAGATCAGCAGTCAGCTATCCAGGAATGCCAGCTAAGTATATAGCAGCTCATGACTTCCGATTTCTTGTTCAGTAGAGAGATTATAAATTCATTTTGTTTTATGTATATTTGCTTTTGAAGTCATCCATTCAGTCAGTAATAACTGGTATTAGGAGAGGGAGTGCCATGTTTGTTAACCAAACATATGCCTAAGTTTTCATTGGGGCAAAAGAGAGGCTTATATGGGTTAAAACTAGCTGAACTTCCATTACAAATACATTTCAGTAGATTAAAATAAGATCACCTAGACCCACACAAATAATCCACCAATGTGATCTTAAATGTGATTCTATTAATAGTCTATTTGTAGAAAAACTTATTTTTAAATGTATTAAATAACTCTTTTATTTTAGATTATGAACAAACACATTTAAATTTCTCAAGAAATATATTACTTTTTAGGAGATAATGCATTTATTTTTTAAGTCAAATTACATTTGACCAAAGCTTATGGATTTAATAATTTACTTCAAGATATATAGAAATATACCCCTAACATAGTTTCTTTATATATGATTAAACTTTCTAAAATTCTCATTCATTAATTTATTTATTTACTCAAAAACAGTTACTAAGTGCCTACTATGAACCATTCTGGACACAAGAGATACAACAGTGAAAAACAAGCAAATTTTAAAAATCTTTGTCCTCGTGGAGATAGCATTGGGAGAGGAAGCAAAGCAACCAATCAAATGCAAGAAGGTAAAATGTATATTATAATAGATGGTGATAAATTCTAAGAAAAATAGTGAAGGAGGGAAGCCAGAGAGAGGAACCTGCAGTTTAAAAAGGGTGACAAAGGCATCCTGGCTTGACTGGGACTGCTGCTGCTGCTGCTAAGTTGCTTCAGTCGTGTCCGACTCTCTGCGACCCCATAGACGGCAGCCCACCAGGCTTCCCCGTCCCTGGGATTCTGCAGCCAAGGACACTGGAGTGGGTTGCCATTTCCTTCTCCAATGCATGAAAGTGAAAAGTGAAAGTGAAGTCGCTCAGTCGTGTCCGACTCTTATCGACCTCACGGACTGCAGCCCACCAGGCTCCTCCAGCCATGGGATTTTCCAGGCAAGAGTACTGGAGTGGGTTGTCATTGCCTTCTCCGTGACTGGGACTGAGGACGTATTAAAACTAGAAGTCCCACCTCTGAAACATGTTCAGGGAAAATATGTCACTCTAAGTCTAGACTGAGTAGCTAGAAGAAGTATACTGTGAAAATATTTGAGTAAAAAGAATATTCCAGATAGAGGAAACAGCAAGTGCAAAGACTGAGGCGGGAACATGCCTCACTTATTTAAGCAAGTGAGGACCAGTGTGGTGGGAGCTGGTGTGAGCAAGATGTGAGAGCAATGAAAAATGACCAGAAAAATTGACCACTAGCCCTACGGTCAGATGAAAATATGACCCAGTGAGGTGCTTCAGGGAAAAGCTCAGTGTCCTCAGCAGAAGAAAGGAATATCAACAGCACCGCTGCTCCTTACCAGGAAGAGACCTGCCCTGGATGCTAACTGCTCCCCGTTCTGACTTCAGTACTTTGGAGAAATCAAGAAGCAAAAGGGGATGAGAAAAGTATCTGGGGAAGGGAACAGACAGAAGTGAGCCTAGCCATAAGGAAAAGATCCCTCCCCAAAATTAATCTTCCTCAAGGAAATTTGAGGTTAAATCCTTGGATGTGCCTGAGTATTTATCCCATCTCTCCCTTTCTTCCTCTCTAATCCTGTTCAGCGAGGCTCCTTCTGTTTGTTGACAACTCAGGGTTTTAAAGTTAGTACTACCACCAGGCATTCCTGCTAATGGAAGAAGTCCAAATTCTATTTGGCCACGAATACAATTACACCCACAGAAGTATATTTTTGCTCCCAGCTTCAGTCTTCTTTTTGCCAGGTAGATAATTTATACAGAGCTAGAAAAAGATTGCTTGGGGGCAAATGACACAATACACTTGCCACAGACACAGCCTCCGTTTCTGAGACGGAGACATTAAGCAGTTCACTTCACTTTTCAACTCCCATTTCAGCATCCTTTTTAATTTAAATGGAGACGATATTTCTTTACCATCTACTAGCACCAGAAGGATGTCATGAGGACACTTTTAAAATGCTTTCAACTACCCAAGATGAAAGATACTTTATGAGCATTATGTGATGCTGTCGCTGAATCTTCATTCTCACTAGCCCTATTTATGTGTCTCTCTTTTTTATTTTCAACAAACATAATCATGCAGTACACCCATTGTCTGCATACTTGGCAAATTTGCTAACTAGGCATTTGTGTGCTCCTTCAGGTGTTTCATCCATATTTATTGATATTCATCAAATAAGCAGGAGTAGTGATGTAGCCTGTTTGCTTTTTTTATTTTCTTCTGCTCTAGTTGAAGACGAATTAAATTGTCTCTCAGATGTTATCAGCAGCTGTCAAAAAGCATACCTTACTCAAAGACTTATTTTGGATTCAGAAAGCACAAAATCATGCAATACATTCACTCCAGCAGCAAACTCAATAGTTATTTATAGCTGTTTATTGAGAGGCAACTTTGAGTCAATCACCAAATTTTTAAGACTGTATCTGGGAGAATTCCCAGGAATGGGTAAACCACCATGTGACATATATGATTTCAAAGACGCCCAACAGTAGTAATCTGAATGCGTATTCATTACATTCTCCTGAATGTATTTTCCTAAATGAAAGTGAAAGTCATTCAGTCGTATCCGACTGTTTGTGATCCTATGGACTATACAGTCCATGGAATTCTCCAGGCCATAATACCAGAGTGGGTAGCCTTTCCCTTCTCTAGGGATCTTCCCAACGCAGGTATCAAACCCAGGTCTCCCATATTGCAGGCAGATTCTTTACCAGCTGAGCCACCAGGGAAGCCCAAGAATATTGGAGTGGGTAGCCTAACCCTTCTTCAGCGGATCTTCCTGACCCAGGGATTGAATCGGGGTCTCCTGCGTTGCAGGCGGATTCTTTACCAACTGAGCTATCAGGGAAGCCCAGACAGATGGCTCTAAACAATATGAGAGGACCCATTAATGGTCTCCAGGCCCTGAGTGGAGGCTTCACAGGTATTTTGAGCTACAAACACCCTCATAAGAGATGGGAATTTAGGTTTGGGGGAGTGGGAAATAAGAGGATGAGAGAATAAGCATAAGAAACACACTCGAAGGAGATTAAACTGGGTATGTGAGATCCCTGCCTTATAGAAAAATGAACAAAAATGAAAATACTGTATTTAAAGGGTATTTTTTAAAGTATTTGAAATCATTCAATTTCTAGAAATTGACAATTGATAACTTATAAGAGTTCATAATCCAGCAAATGTGTATCCTTTAAAAATTGATCATGTGTGATTAACATGTTTGACTCTTTTGTTTTCTTTGTGTTTTTTTCTCTTTCTTAAAAAACAGAGAGAAGAGTAAAATATTTTACTAGAAAACATACACACACACATGGAAAATAAACAAAAAGTTTAAGTTCCTGTACTTCATTCTTAAACTTGAGATTGTTGACATTTCATTTAACCCTCATATATATTGATTTTGTAATCTGTAAAATGGTAATAGCATCGCCACCCTTCTCTTTTCACAGGCTACTCTATTATGTGAGATAATATATACAAAAATACTGAAAAATATGTCACTATTCAAATATTAGATGAAAATATTATTATTTTTTAGTTTTAATCTATTAAGTTTATTCTTCCTTCTGTCCATCACAGATTACCTTGAATGAATGTGCAAAAAAAAAAACAAAAACCTTTCACATTTGCTTATGTAGTAATCGTTGCACTCTGCCACTTCCATAGGAGAATATGTTTATCTTTACCCAGCCTCTGGCAAGCATATCACTCCACCCTGTGTAGCCAAAGGGAAAGAATAGTCCTGAATAAAAAATAAGGTTCAATCATTCAACAGACATACACTCCTTCTGTTTCAGTCATCTATTTGTCATGATGAGAAACCACACAACTATACTTGCATAGGAAGTACAAAAACAAAATAAAGAATGGGGGAAGAAAAACCTGAGCAATCATCACATATTTTTCCTTTGAGGGAACATTCCTCAGTCTGTGTTTCAAGAAGGTATTTTTGTTACGGATTTTTTTGTAGATTTCCCAATATGTAACCTTATAATGATGTAACCTGCATCTCTATAAATTATATAGCATGTGTCAGAATCAAATGCTCTTAAAATATTATAAAAGGTTGCTAAATATATTTTGCACATTCCTTCCTAACTCTATGTTATACAGTAATTGATACACAGCCCACAAAACATCTAAAAATACTTTTACAGCAAAATAAATGCCTGCAATTTCTTTCTACTCTATGGTAAATGTGGACCACAAAAACCAATGTAGAAATTCAAAAGTACAATTCAGGAAGTGAAGGAAAGGAAAGACAAAATAGCAGTCTCCACAACTCAGCATTTACTTCATCTCTGCCTAAGTACCAATCCAAGCATAGTTCAAAGAGTTAGAGTCCATTAGAATCATGCCCTTTTTTCCCCAGTGATATAGAAATGTTTTTCTCTCCAGTCAGGAAAATGAACTTAAATTAAGCAAATATGAAGAAGCAGCGCACAATTTGTGAACACACTGTCGCTTGTCTATCCCACATGTAGTCTCCCTTTGACCTTCCTAACAGAAGGATGATTTTCCTTCGTTATCTATGTCTCCCTTCCATGACTCAGGAAAGGATCTCCTGACTTCTCACCCTCTCTAAGTGTACTTCTCCACTTCTCCAGTAAACAGAAAATTGTGTACCTCTCAAGACTGCTTTTGGTCTAAGATAGGATGAATCCTAAGGTACACAGATTAGACTGGCGGCAACAACTTGATTCCATACTTGAGGTCAGGGGTCTCATTCTCTCTTTGTTGGATGTGAACAAGAAATCATTTAGCCCTGATAGTAACCACAAGGGAAAGAAACAGGAATAGGATGAAGCTGATACTGTGTATGCTAGAGCACAGAGGCAGAAAAAACTTGGATCCTCGATGACTTCACACCAGACAACTGATGACAAGAAGTCTGTCTTACTCCTGACTTAATCAGCTATATAAAATAAACTTCATAATTGTTTAACCAATTTAGGTTGGATTTTGTTGTTGTTACTTGCAGCCAAACACATCATAACTGTTAACAGATATATTCCTTCCAAGTGTTCTTTTATTTTGTGCAGCTTTTTAAGGAGTAGACTGGTTAGGTAGTTTCAGTCAAGGTCATACATGTACATTTGCATTCACTGTAATATATGCAAGTGATTAGTCCAGCTAATTGCTGCTACTGGGGTGGGGAGGGGAAGGAGTCAACAGGAAAAATGCTGCATGCATCTCCATATAGAGGTATCCATTTTAGCACTAACAGAGTGACTCTTCCCTAAAAGGACTTGTTAAAAACAACATCCTCATCACCACAATGTATAAAAATTATTCATGAAGAAAAAATTTCGTCAATTTAAAAGCGTGCATGCTATTTCATCTTCCTGGAGCAGTCTTCCTACTCTTTCTCTCTACCTGATCTAGCTGGAATGTTACTCTTCATGGTTCAATATCATGGCCTTTTCTCCTGAGAAGCCCTTTTTGACCCATGAAGACTAGACTGGATGCTGTTCATGTTTCCATAGCATTCTCTCTTTACCCCAATCCCAGCCTCTAATATAGGGCAGTTTCCTTTACGTGGGTTTGTACTTGCCTCTAGCATGTAAATTCCCCTGGGGCTGGGATAATGTCCAATTCACAACTTCATACACAGCATCTAACACAACATCTGTTCATCATAGGTACACAATAAATATGAGCAGAATGAACACAGACCCAGAATGCTTTGAATAGAATAAGACCTAGGATTGCAACATAAAATAGCCATCCCTTTTAGAAAATTGAATAGGAAATATTTTGGAAAAAGCAAAATTTCCAAACTAAGACTTTCTCTGAGGTGAACTTTGAGTATTTGTAATTGCATGCTTTAAAAAATTTAATAAAGGCTCTGATGCAAAACACCTCTTCAAAGAGGTGTCATAGCAAACACCCTCTTCCAACAACACAAGAGAAGACTCTACACATGGACATCACCAGATGGTCAATACCGAAATCAGATTGATTATATTCTCTGCAGCCAAAAATGGAGAAGCTCTATACAGTCAACAAAAACAAGACTGGTAGCTGACTGTGGCTCAGATCATGAGCTCCTTATTGCCAATTCAGACTTAAACTGAAGAGAGTAGGGAAAAGCACTAGACCATTCAGGTATGGCCTAAATGGTCAAATCCCTTATGATTATACAGTGGAAGTGAGAAATAGATTTAAAGGGACTAGATCTGATAAACAGAGTGCCTGATGAACTATGGACGGAGGTTTGTGACATTGTACAGGAGACAGGGATCAAGACAATCCCCATGGAAAAGAAATGCAAAAAAGCAAAATGGCTCTCTGAGGAGGCCTTACAAATAGCTGTGAAAAAAAGAGAAGCGAAAAGCAAAGGAGAAAAGGAAAGATATAAGCATCTGAATGCAGAGTTCCAAAGAATAGCAAGTAGAGATAAGAAAGCCTTCCTCAGTGATCAATGCAAAGAAATAGAGGAAAACAACAGAATGGGAAAGACTAGAGATCTCTTCAAGAAAATTAGAGATACCAAGGGAACATTTCATGCAAAGATGGGCTCGATAAAGGACAGAAATGGTATGGACCTAACAGAAGCAGAAGATATTAAGAAGAGGTGGTAAGAATACACAGAAGAACTGTACAAGAAAGATCTTCATGACCCAGATAATCACGATGGTATGATCACTCACCTAGAGCCAGACATCCTGGAAAGTGAAGTCAAGTGGGCCTTAGGAAGCATCACTATGAACAGAGCTAGTGGAGGTGATGGAATTCCAGTGGAGCTATTTCAAATCCTGAAAGATGATGCTGTGAAAGTGCTGCATTCAATATGCCAGCAAATTTGGAAAACTCAGCAGTGGCCACAGGACTGGAAAAGGTCAGTTTTCATTCCAATCCCAAAGAAAGGCAATGCCAAAGAATGCTCAAACTACTGCACAATTGCACTCATCTCACACACTAGTAAAGTAATGCTCAAAATTCTCCAAGCCAGGCTTCAGCAATACGTGAACCGTGAACTTCCAAATGTTCAATCTGGTTTTGGAAAAGGCAGAGGAACCAGAGATCAAATTGCCCACATCTGCTGGATCATGGAAAAAGCAAGAGACTTCCAGAAAAACATCTATTTCTGCTTTATTGACTATGCCAAAGCCTTTGACTGTGTGGATCACAATAAACTGTGGAAAATTCTGAAAGAGATGGGAATACCAGAGCACCTGACCTGCCTCTTGAGAAACCTATATGCAGGTCAGGAAGCAACAGTTAGAACTGGACATGGAACAACAGACTGGTTCCAAATAGGAAAAGGAGTACATCAAGGCTGTATATTGTCACCCTGCTTATTTAACTTATATGCAGGGTAAATCATGAGAAACGCTGGGCTGGATGAAGCACAAGCTGGAATCAAGATTGCTGGGAGAAATATCAATCACCTCAGATATGCAGATGACACCACCCTTATGGCAGAAAGTGAAGAGGAACTCAAAAGCCTCTTGATGAAAGTGAAAGAGGAGAGTGAAAAAGTTGGCTTAAAGCTCAACATTCAGAAAATGAAGATCATGGCATCTGATCCCATCACTTCATGGGAAATGGATGGGAAACAGGGGAAACAGTGTCAGACTTTATTTTTCTGGGCTCCCAAATCACTGCAGATGGGGACTGCAGACATGAAATTAAAAGACGCTTACTCCTTGGAAGGAGAGTTATGACCAATCTAGATAGCACATTGAAAAGTAGAGATATTACTTTGCCAACAAAGGTCCGTCTAGTCAAGGCTATGGTTTTTACAGTGGTCATGTATGGATGTGAGAGTTGGACTGTGAAGAAGACTGAGTGCCGAAGAATTGATGCTTTTGAACTGTGGTGTTGGAGAAGACTCTTGAGAGTCCCTTGGACTGCAAAGAGATCCAACCTGTCCATCTTAAAGGAGATCAGTCCTGGGTGTTCATTGGAAAGACTGATGCTGAAGCTGAAACTCCAATACTTTGCCCACCTCACATGAAGAGTTGACTCATTGGAAAAGACCCCAATGCTGGGAAAGATTGGGGGCAGGAGGAGAAGGAGACGACAGAGGATGAGATGGCTGGATGGCATCACCAACTCGATGGACATGAGTTTAGGTGGACTCCGGGAGTTGGTGATGGACAGGGAGGTCTGGTGTGCTGTGATTCATGGGGTCGCAAAGAATCGGACATGACTGAGCGACTGAACTGAACTGAATTGCTGCAAAAGGAGATATATCTTCTGCTATGACATAAATATATGTATATTTAAATACATGTATATATATACATATATTAATATTTTTAAAATATGTAAATTGGAGAAGAAAAAAGTTGGGGCTAAGAGCAGAGACAGTACCTTTAACTACATTGTCTAGAGTTATCATCAGCTCCTTAAAGATAAATAAGTGAACATGGGGCTCAGAATTCTGTGTCCTCTCACATTTATTGTTCTTAAATATAGCTATTCAGTTCAGTCATTCTCAACAATTTTGTAGTGTTCATAAAGGTCTGTATTAAAAAATCCTTTCAAGTGTTTTTGACATAGGTAAACCCTACTCGACTATTTTACCCTACAGCTTCTGTTGCCCAGATGATGATTTCTGTTATGTATGAAACTTTTAATAATTATCTTTTTAAAATTTTAATCATTAATAATATTATTATGAGTACATATAATTCTATAGGTCAATTACTATTTAAAAGGGAAGAAAATACAGCAAAACTGTTTTGTTATACCACAATTTTTGGTATCAAACAATTACAAAAGCCCAAACTTCATTAGAACTTGGAAATCTCCTTAAGCACTTTTCTAATATAGGACTTTGTTAAAAATAGAACTTGTTTTATGCCATTATAAAATGTCAAAATTTTAATAATATAAATTGTAACAGAAGGCTTTCATTTTGCCTAATTAGAGCAAAGGAATTTATTTTGTTTTTCAAAGTAATATTTTTTATTCATGAACACCAACACCCAAAGAGGTCATAAAGGGTGTGAAGAGATGATTTACTGGAAGAAAGTGCAGAATAGTTACACTATATCTCCAGAGTATTTACATTTAGTTTTTATTTGATGCTTATTTTCACTTATTTCTAGTTTTCTGATGATAATAAGATTTTCCAATTTTACTTCTGTTGAAAGATAATGATTTTAGCTGCATATCTCAAGACAACACCTACAGAAGTTTTACAGGCCAGCAAAGATGACCCTAATAAGAGTTCTCAAAGTAAAATTTATTAAAAGCAAGCAGCAAAACAAACTAGGTAAACTGAACTACTTTTGCAAATTACAATTCATATATATAAATGTTTACTGAAAGCCCATTGTGGTTATGAGTCAGTCTCTGTATGAGTTAGGGGTAGGAGGTTGAAGAGCTATAAAGACTTTCATCTTGCATTATTCTAGTATCTGCATCTTTGGCTTGTGAAAGAAAGAGCAAGAAAGAACAGAATAGAAAGAAAAAGCAAGAGATCTAAGAGAGATGACAGAGTTGGCAACAAAGTTAGCTTAGTAAACTCTTTGAGCCTCTTATAACCACCATGAAGAGTTTTAGTACACTTTATTGGGTATGTGTGTGTGTGTATTAGTTGCTCAGTCATGTCTGACTCTGCAGTTCTTTTATTGAGTATAAGTTCAATTCAGTTCAGTCACTCAATCATGTCCAACTCTTTGAGACCCCATGGACTGCAGCATGCCAGGCCTCCCGGTCCATCACCAACTCCTGGAGTTTACTCAAATTCATGTCCATCGAGTTGGTGATGCCATCCAACCATCTCATCCTCTGTCATCCCCTTCTCCTCCCGCCTTCAATCTTTCCCAGCATCAGGGTCTTTTCCAATGAGTCAGCTCCTTCGCATCAGGTTCCAAAGCATGTGAGCTTCAGCTTCAGCATCAGTCCTTCCAATGAATATTAAGGACTGATTTCCATTAGGATTCCCTTGGACTCTTTGCACTCTCAAAAGTCTTTTTTATTATTATTATTATTTATTTTAATTGGAGGCTAATTAGTTTACAATATTGTGGGTTTTGCCATATATTCAAATGAATCAGCCATGGAACATGGAACATGTGTTCCCCATCCTGAACCCACCCCCCTCCATCTCCCTCCCCATCCCATCCCTCAGGGTCATCTCAGTGCACCAGCCCTGAGCACCCAGTCTCATGCATCGAACCTGGACTGGCGATCTGTTTCACATATGATAATATACATGTTTCAATGCTATTCTCTCAAATCATCAATTCAAAGCATCAATTCTTCAGTGCTCAGCTTTCTTTATGGTCCAACTCTCACATCCATACATGACTACTAAACAAACCATAGCCTTGACTAGACGGACTTTTGTCAGCAAAGTAATGTCTCTGTTTTTTAATATGCTGTCTAGGTTGGTCATAACTTTTCTTCCAAGGGGCAAGCATCTTCTAATTTCATGGCAGCAGTCACCATCTGCAGTGATTTTGGAGCCCAAGAAAATAACTCTGTCACTGCTTCCATTGTTTCCCCATCTATTTGCCATGAAGTGATGGGACTGGATGCCATGATCTTAGTTTTCTGAAGGTTGAGTTTTAAGCCAACTTTTCACTCTCCTCTTTCACTTTCACCAAAAGGCTCTTTAGTTCTTCTTGGCTTTCTGCCATAAGGGTGGTGTCATCTGCATATCTGAGGTGATTGATATTTCTCCTGGAAATCTTGATTCCAGCTTGTGCTTCATCTAGCCCAACATTTCGCATGATGTACTCTGCATAGAAGTTAAATAAGCAGGGTAATGATATACAGCCTTGACGTACTTCTTTCTCAATTTGGAACCAGTCTGTTGTTTCATGTCTAGTTCTAACTGTTGCTTCTTTTTTTTTTTTTTTTAATTTTATTTTATTTTTAAACTTTACATAATTGTATTAGTTTTGCCAAACATCAAAATGAATCCGCCACAAGTATTTACATGCTAACTGTTGCTTCTTGACCTGCATACAGATTTCTCAGGAGGCAAGTAAGGTGATCTGGTATTCCCATCTCTTTCAGAATTTTCCACAGTTTGTTGTGACCCACACAGTCAAAGGCTTTGGCATAGTCAATAAAGCAAATGTAAATGTTTATCTGGAACTCTCTTTATTGAGTATATACCCACTTAAATCCAAGTGTGTTAATTAAGACAGCGTATTCTATTATTGCATGGTTCGTTGGTTGACTGACTGATTTTTCTCAACAATGGAGGGAGTAGTTCCCCATACTACTATTACCTAAAATACTACATATACTACAGTTTGTTGCTTTACTGGTATTTACTCTTAAATTATGACTGTTCTCCTATGTTACCTTAATGCTCCTCCAAAAATATATTTATGTTTATGTTTCATGGTCTAGTTCTCTGTTTTTCCTCTTTACCTCAATCCCACTCTCCCATAAGTAAGTTTTTTTAGGAAAAAACTGCTAAGAATATTAAATATGGAATGATACACCCTATAACTATATGTATCCCATTTTAGAAAAGACGTCTAGAAAGGAGAGATATTTAAGAACACCCAATAGATTGTACCTACATAACCTAGTAGGAAGAAGAGATGTAAGATTACCAAGCTGACCAAATTGAAGAGAGACAACGTAATAATGTTCCAAGAATGACAGCATCTGGGGCCTAAGTTGTGAATCTCTACTGTGAAATCTCACAGTGCACCATACACACCAAAAACCTCATGTTAAGCAAAGAGAATGGAAAGCTTAGAAACCTGACATTTGAAAGGAGAAAGGTAAAAACTGGTTACAATCCAGAGATGAACTGAAAGGAAGGTAGCACTGAAAATAGTAGAAAATAGAAAGAAATCAGAAATGCTGATTAATTCCTATCATTTCTTTTATTTCTACAGAAATTTATATTTCAATACTATTTCTATAGAAGATGCATAAAGGAGAAGTGGATGGCAAAGTGGAACATTTGAAAAAAAGAAACTACCTTAGAAAATAAAAATGTCATCATCAAAAGTAGAAACAACAATAAAGGGAAAAGTTAAATAGTCTTGGGAGTACAAATTATAAAGATAATTGAACAGGATTTTGATATTTATATACATATACATATGTGAAATGTCTGTTTAACAAACTGAATGCAGAACAATGGAGAAGAGGTTCACCTTGGAACCCCATTGTTGAGTGGAAGTGAGTCTTGGGACCACACCTCCCTTTGCTTGCTAAGACATTAATGTCAAAACCTAATATTGATATTAAATAAATCAGTAAATCTTTGCGAAAGTCTGTAATATGTAACCAGAAATAATTCTCTAAAGATATGTGGATAAATGTGAATACTCATGATAGTGTGCTGTGAGTACTACTATAAGCACTTTTTCCTTTTTTGATATTTCAATATCCAGCAGTGTGTAATTATATAATGTCAACCTGTTATGTTTGAAAATAATACCCCCACAGGGGTTGGCTTATATCACAAGATCTTTGAATATGAATGTGCTTATAAAAATTTCCCTTTTGATTATACCTGTGTTGAGGTAGTCTGTTGCTATAGGTTGTGGTAATAATACTTCACATTTTATAGCCCTTTCATCCAAGAATTTGGAGACAAGTTACTAAAAATAGGAAAGGTAAAATTCAACAACTAGAAAACCTAAAATTGTGGTTCTTTATCTATTGTGGAGTATTTCAAAGGTAAGATTTCTTTTTTGGCTATTTCTCACACTTTTCTGTGATTACACAGAAGAAGATTATGCTGATATAAATGCAGAGGCAATTACAAGAAATATACAATTGCATAATGAATTAGAATATACATAATTGAAGAAAAATTGTATCTAGAGCAAAGAAAGGACAGCAGTTAAAGACTGCCTTGAACGTTGATAAAAAATGGGCTATATTTAAAAATAAAATGACA
The DNA here is from genome assembly GCF_019923935.1 of Bubalus bubalis. Taxonomy (NCBI): domain Eukaryota; kingdom Metazoa; phylum Chordata; class Mammalia; order Artiodactyla; family Bovidae; genus Bubalus; species Bubalus bubalis. The sequence goes on along the minus strand of NC_059165.1, from coordinate 20,750,265 downwards.
TTAGTAAGCTTCTTTCTTGGGATTATAATTGGACCTTATTTGCAAAACAGTAGACTCTGCCTAGTGTGCTAGGGGAGTTCACCACTTGGAATGGAATGTACAACTAGTTCTTAAATATAATTCTCTGAGCTAATCCATGATGCACAAAGGCAGCCCACCTTTAATACAAAGGGTAGACCAAAGGAAAAGAAGACTTTAAAATCAACAGAGGAAGAGTATGTTCTACTCTGTCAAGACACAAAAACTACTGTACAAGTGTTGGTCAGTATATTAATTTGTAATGAAAATAATGATGTTAGAGAAATATACCACTTATTTCAAAGAAGAAAATATTTATAATAATAAATATCAACTTCCATGCATCTCAGCTTGAAACTGATAATATATTTTTTTCCTCTTCTCACCTGTCAAACTAAAACTTACCATGTAACCCCCTATGTTGATGGTTCTATTTTGATTGTTTTAAATATATATTCAAGCGGCCTCAAGGTGGTTCAAAATTGAATTGATGGGCTTCCCTGATGGCTCAGTGTTAAAGAATCTGCCACCAATGTAGGAGACACAGGTTCGATCCCTGGTCAGGGAAGATCCCACATGCTGCGGAACAGCTAAGCCCAGGTGCCACAGCTACAGAGCCTGTGCTCTAGAGCCCAGGAGCTGCAACTGCTGAGCCCACATTTTGCAACTACCGAAGCACAAGCGCCCTAGAGCTTGCGATCTTCAACAAGAGGAGCCACTGCAGTGAGGAGCCTGTGCACCACAACAAGAGCAGCCCCCGCTCAATGCATCTAGAGAAAACCCGCTCAGCAAAGAAGACCCAGCACAACCAAAAACAAATAGAACTTCTTAAAAAATATCTTTTAAAAATTGAATTCATGTTTCCAATTCCATTAATTAATTATTCAGTAAATATTTAAAGAGGCCCAAATATGAGTCAGGCACTGGATTAAGGGCTTGGGAGAAGCTCATGAGTTGGATACGTACATACAGACTCTGCCTTCATGGACCTGGCAGTCCAAAGGGGAAGACAGATCCTAAGAAGGTAAGTCCAGAAAGTGCCGTGAACAGAAATGCAGCAACATGGGGAGTATGGAACAGGATGGCTGTGAGGGAGTGTTCTATAAAATAAGCTTTGAAGGATGACTAGAAGATAGGGCTTCGTAGAAGGGCAAAGCAGGGGAAGAAGAAGAAGGCCATTCCTAAGAGACGGACTACCATATTTAAAGGTCCTGAGACAAAATACAACATGGAAAATTCAAGACAGGCTGGGAGGTTTCAAATGCACAGTTAGCACCATGAGGCAACAGCCATATCTATTATTTCTTGGTTCATTGAATATCATCATAGTGCCCAACACACAGTAGTCACCCAGTAAATATTTCTTGGATGAATGTGTTGAAGATAGATAACTAGAAGAATATTAGCAAAAATGATGCTGCAGTGGTAAACAAGGGTCAGGCATGCAGGGCCTCCCAGGGAAGTCAAGAATGGTGGATTCTGCGACTGGTGTCCGACAGGGAAGAGCTCCAGTTATAGGTCCACTTCATTCCAATCACAAAGAAAGGCAATGCCAAAGAATGCTCAAACTACCACACAATTGCACTCATCTCACACACTAGTAAAGTAATGCTCAAAATTCTCCAAGCCAGGCTTCAGCAGTACATGAACCGTGAACTTTCAGATGTTCAAGCTGGTTTTGGAAAAGGCAGAGGAACCAGAGATCAAATTGCCAACATCCGCTGGATCATGGAAAAAGCAAGAGAGTTCCAGAAAAACATCTATTTCTACTTTATTGACTATGCCAAAGCCTTTGACTGTGTGGATCACAATAAACTGTGGAAAATTCTGAAAGAGATGGGAATACCAGACCACCTGACCTGCCTCTTGAGAAACCTATATGCAGGTCAGGAAGCAACAGTTAGAACTGGACATGGAACAACAGACTGGTTCCAAATAGGAAAAGGAGGACATCAAGGCTGTATATTGTCACCCTGCTTATTTAACTTCTATGCAGAGTATATCATGAGAAGCGCTGGGCTGGAAGAAGCACAAGCTGGAATCAAGATTGCAGGGAGAAATATCAATCACCTCAGATATGCAGATGACACCACCCTTATGGCAGAAAGTGAAGAGGAACTCAAAAGCCTCTTGATGAAAGTGAAAGTGGAGAGTGAAAAAGTTGGCTTAAAGCTCAACATTCAGAAAACTAAGTTCATGGCATCTGGTCCCATCACTTCATGGCAAATAGATGGGAAACAGTGGAAACAGTGTCAGACTTTATTTTTTGGGGCTCCAAAATCACTGTGGATGGTGATTACAGCCATGAAATTAAAAGACGCTTACTCCTTGGAAGGAAAGTTATGACCAACCTAGATAACATATTGAAAAGCAGAGATATTACTTTGCCAACAAAGGTCCATCTAGTCAAGGCTATGGTTTTTACAGTGGTCATGTATGGATGTGAGAGTTGGACTGTGAAGAAAGCTGAATGCTGAAGAATTGATGTTTTGAACTGTGGTGTTGGAGAAGACTCTTGAGAGTCCCTTGGACTGCAAGGAGATCCAACCAGTCCATCCTAAATGATATCAGTCCTGGGTGTTCATTGGAAGGACTGATGCTGAAGCTGAAACTCCAATACTTTGGTCACTTCATGCAAAGAGTTGACTCATTGGGAAAGACCCTGATGCTGGGAGGGATTGGGGGCAGGAGGAGAAGGGGGCGACAGAGGATGAGATGGCTGGATGGCATCACCGACTCGATGGACATGAGTTTGAGTGAACTCCAGAGTTGGTGATGGACAGGGAGGCCTGGTGTGCTGTGATTCATGGGGTCGCAAAGAGTCGGACATGACTGAGCGCTGAACTGAACTGAAATTCAATGAATACTAATCATGTGATCAATACATACAGGCATCTATTGGATTTATTGTTACATGTAATAAGGGTAATTTTTGAAAAGTATTTTTTAAAATAGTGAATAATATCTTAAAGGACAACGGGAAATCAATGAAGGTTCTATGCAGGATAGTAGCATATTCAGAAAGATGACTTTTCCTATTATTCACTTCAGTTCAGTTGCTCAGTCACATCCGACCTGTTGCGATCCTATGGACTGCAGCACACCAGGCCTCCCTATCCATCACCAACTCCCAGAGATTACTCAAATTCACATCCATTGAGTCGGTGATGCCATCCAACCCTCTCATCCTCAGTCATCCCCTTCTCCTCCTGCTTTCAATCTTTCCCAGCATCATGGTCTTTTCCAGTGAGTCAGTTCTTCGCATCAGGTGGCCAAAGTATTGGAGCTTCAGCTTCAGCATCAGTCCTTCCAATGAATTCAGGACTGATTTCCTTTAGGATGGACTGGTTGGATCTCCTTGTAGTCCAAGGGACTTTCAAGAGTCTTCTCTAACATCATAGTTCAAAAGCATCAATTCTTCGGCGCTCAGCTTTCTTTATAGTCCAACTCTCACATCCATACATGACTACTGGACAAACTATAGCTTTGACTAGATGGACTTTTGTTGGCAAAGTAATGTCTCTGCTTTTTTAATATGCTGTCTAGTTTTTTCATAGCTTTTCCTCCAAGGAGCAAGTGTCTTCTAATTTATGGTGACAGTCACCATCTGCAGTGATATTGGAGCCCAAGAAAATAAAGTCTGTCACTGCTTCCATTGTTTCCCCATCTATTTGCCATGAAGTGATGGGACCGGATGCCAAGACCTTCATTTTTTGAATGCTGAATTTTAAGCCAGTTTTTTCACTCTCCTCTTTCACTTTCATCAAGAGGCCCTTTAGTTCCTCTTTGCTTTCTGCGTATCTGCATATCTGAGATTATTGCTGTTTCTCCCGGCAATTTTGATTCCAGCTTGTGCTTCATCCATTCTGGTATTTCACATGATGTACTCTGCATATAAGTTAAATAAGCAGGGTGACAATATACAGTCTTGATGTACTCCTTTCTCAATTTGGAACAAATCTATTGTTCCATGTTGGGTTCTAGCTGTTGCTTCTTGACCTGCATACAGATTTCTCAGGAGACAGGTAAAGGTGGTCTGGTATTTCCATCTCTTTCAGAATTTTCCACAGTTTCTTGTGATCCACACAGTCAAAGGTTTTAGCATAGTCAATGAAGCAGAAGTAGATGTTTTTCTGGAACTCTTTTGCTTTTTCCATGATCCAGCAGATGTTGGCAATTTGATCTCTGGTTCCTCTGCCTTTTCTAAAACCAGCTTGAACATCTGGAAGTTCATGGTTTACATATTGTTGAAGCCTGGCTTGGAGAACTTTGAACATTACTTTAATAGTATGTGAGATGAGTGCAATTGTGTGGTAGTTTGAGCATTCTTTGGCATTGCCTTTCTTTGGGATTGGAATGAAAACTGTCTTTTTCTCGTCCTGTGGCCACTGCTGAGTTTTCCAAATTTGCTGGCATATTGAGTGCAGCACTTTCGCAGCATCATCTTTTAGGATTTGAAATAGCTCAGCTGGGATTCCATCATCTTCTCTAGCTTTGTTCGTAGTGATGCTTCCTAGGGCCCACTTGACTTCGCACCCAAGGATGTCAGGCTCTAGGTAATTACACCTCGTGGTTATCTGGGTCATTAAGATCTTTTTGGTATAGTTCTTCTGTGTATACTTGCCATCTCTTCTTAATATCTTCTGCTTCTGTTAGGTCCATACCATTTCTTATTACATTTCATTGACTCTAAGACATCACTAAATATAAAATGCACCATCCTTTTACATATGACATTTAAAAAATGCTGCTAATGGAACTATATATACTAAAGCAATCATAGGATATATCCTGATTTCAGAGGAGTTAAAATGTAAAAAAAAAAAAAAAAAGTATATTATAGTTAATATAATACGTGTGAATTTTAAGTGGGAAACCAAGGACACAGGATGACTAGTTAGAAGGTATTTTCATGGCTGCTCCAGTGACTCAGGCTACTGCAGACAGATAAGATGGAAGCATAAAAGTGGCATATAGGAGGAAAGTGAACAGAAAAGAAAGCTATTCAGCAAGTAGAACTGCACGAACTTGCAACTTATGAATATCAGAATGAGAATGTCAGAGGCACTGGGTGGATTGTGGTACTATTTACTGAGTTCAGATCATTACTATGGAAACTCTGAAGAGAAATCTGGGCTAGGGATATGCATTTGTGGCTTATCAGCATACAGATAGTAAATGAAGTCATGGGAGCAAAAGAGATTTCTTTTTCCCTTGGGTAGAACTTTTTAACCAAGGGCAATCACTCCAGCTGCAGGTTAAGGTGGAGATGGCCACAATGGCAGGCAGTGAAACAAATCAAAAGTTTCTTGGAGTAGTACCAGTGAGAACAAATGAGAGCCTGACAAAAGCATCAGTCATGAAACAGAAAGAGTGTTCAGACCCTACAGATATTGTAGAGGTGAAAGCTAAGGACTCAGTGACAAAATTGACTGCAGAGGCTGTGAAAGTAGAATTATTTATAGGTTCCTGGGTAGACTGTGGTACCATTAACTATAATGAAGGAAAGGAGGAGGAGGTGGAGACAGGGTTTGCAGGGAAGACAATGAAATCAGTTTTAGGCCCTTTTAATCAGTGACTATGGCATGTATGGATGTGAGAGTCGGACTGTGAAGAAAGCTGAGCGCTGAAGAATTGATGCTTTTGAACTGTGGTGTTGGAGAAGACTCTTGAGAGTCCCTTGAACTGCAAGGAGATCCAACCAGTCCATTCTGAAGGAGATCAGCCCTGAGTGTTCTTTGGAAGGAATGATGCTAAAGCTGAAACTCCAGTACTTTGGCCACCTCATGAGAAGAGTTGACTCATTGGAAAAGACTCTGATGCTGGGAGGGATTGGGGGCAGGAGGAGAAGGGGACGACAGAGGATGAGATGGCTGGATGGCATCACTGACTCGATGGACGTGAGTCTGAGTGAACTCCAGGAGTTGGTGATGGACAGGGAGGCCTGGCATGCTGCAATCCATGGGGTCGCAAAGAGTCGGACACGACTGAGGGACTGAACTGAACTGATGGCCTATGGAACATCCAACTGAAAATGTCTCCCTAGCAATTTTACAAGAGTGCTAACAACAGCAACAACTCTACAGTACGCTCTATTGGAATCTGTGCTAAGTACTGCAGTCATATCTGACTTTTTGTGACCCCATGGACCATAGCCACCAGGATACTCTGTCCATGGCATTCTCCAGGCAAGAATACTGGAGTGGGTTGCCACTTCCTCCTCCAGGGGATCATCCCAACTCAGAGGTCTAACTTGCATCTTTTACATCTCCTGCATTGGCAGGTAGGTTCTTTACCACTGGCACCAGCTGGGAAGCCCCAGTATTGGAACCTCATACATACTAGAAGGAAGAGGGTGACTGTCATGGCCTTACTTATTTTTTTTCAGGGAAAAGTGGTATCATTGGTCACAGTAGTTAGATGCACTTGAACTCCAATAGCAACAGACTGGGAGAACTTGGGCAAGACACTTCATATCTTTGAGCCTGATTTCCTCATCAGTACATTGAGGATGACATTTAGCTTCTAAAGGTATTTTCCAAATTAAGCAAGATACAAAAATAATCAGAACAGCACTTGGCATGTGAAAAGCACTTGATAAATTGCAGCTATTTTTATTATATATTCTGGTGTGGGACAATCTCTTCAAATGTTCATAATTGTATTCATCTTTTTTCTTACATCAAATATTTATTGGACCCTGCTATGTGGGATGTACTGGTACCCATCTGCTTCTACCACATCTCTCCATCTCTTATTCTAATCATCTGAGTTACTAGCTGCTATTCCTCAATTTTTCCTGTGTTCCCGATAGCCTTTGATATCTCACCTCCAATCTGGGTTGAAATATCAGCAAAGACTCACACACATGTCAGCACAGAGTCACACAAGCTTTCTTCCTAAGAGGACAAATAAAAGGATGTGAGGAAGACAGACATGAGGCAAGAAAAAGAGGATCCAAGTTTGAACCCAAAACTTACATTTTTGCAGAATGTATGTATTAAAAAAGAAAAATGATTTTTACATCAGAGAGAGTCAATTTCTCAAAATGATTTAAATCTCTTTTCCTGCTACACTTGCGAAAATTGCACCACGATTCATTTGTGATTCTCTTTCTCTAACATTTGTAATTTTAATCCTTACTGGTACCTTTCTTTCTTTAGGGATTTATTCCTCTTTGTTACTATTTTATCATTAAAAGGCTTTGTCACAAAGTCATTTTGAAGCTAGTCTCCCTTACAATTTTATTTTTCTCCACTTGACTTTAGCACTGATTTTAAAATTCTTACCCAGAGTTGCCTGTTGGAAACTGACCTTGTTATAGAAGAGGTCACTGTGATTTATAATAGATCGAGATATGTATTCTTTTGTGGTTTCTAAATTTCCCTTTGCTTACTTGTTTTGGAAAATTCTTCAGTCTGCTTATGTCTGTTAATTGATCACTTCCTCAGCTAGGATTTTACTACTTTAACTTTGAAAATGTTTCCTTGTAATTATTTCATTTTTATCCTCTTCTGGTCTGGGTATGCCAGTAGAATATCAGGGAGAATATCCTAGATACCACTATCCTAGTTTTAAAAGATTCCCATTCAGAGCCATCTGTTGACTCTTTGCTCATGGCAAACCACCCAGGATCCCATGTGGAAATAGAGACCTTTCATCGGTTTATTCACTGAAGAACACACACTATAGAATTAAAACACAAACACAATTTTCTGTATTTAGAGGAACAACATTTATGAGCATATTTTTATGTAATATCAACATAGCATTCCTTTGTTAGCTGTTTAAGAGCTTGCAATTTAGTTGGGAGAGACAGAACACCATGGAATGGTTCAGAGAAGTGAAAGTGTTAGTCACTCAGTTGTGTCCAACTCTTTGTGACCCTATGGACTATAGCCCACGAGGCTCCTCTGTCCATGGAATTCTCCAGGCAAGAATACCAGAGTGAGTTGCCACGCCCTTGTTCAGGGGATCTTCCCAACCCAGGAATCTAACCTACATCTCTTATGTCTCCTGCATTGGCAGGCAGGTTTTTTACCACTAGCCCCACCTGGGAAGCATTCAAAAGCGAGTTCCTAGGGAATATAAATTTTTTTAGCTATTTAACAAAATAAAGTAATCTTGTTTCTTTCAAAATAGGTAATAACATGGAGATTTCAGGGTGCCAAGAGATTTAGAGACCAATGCAATAGTTTGAAAGAAAGTGAAAGTGTTAGTCACTCAGTCGTGTCTGACTTTTTGTGACCCCATGGACTCTAACCCACCAGGCTCCTCTGTCCACGGAATTCTCCAGGAAAGAATACTGGAGTGGGTTGCCATTTCCTTTTCCAGGGGATCTTACTGACCCAGGGATTGAACTTGGGTCTCCCGCATTGCAGGCAGACTCTCTACTGACTGAGCCACCTGGTAATAGTTTGAGACCTAATCTATTCTCAGTTCAAACAATATTATATATCAGATGTTTCCACATTGGTTTCAGTTCTTTGATTATCTGGATATTTTTCCTGTAAATATTTAGCAGCTAGAATTGCCCTACCTCTAGAAAATAGGGAAGGAAGGACAGACAAACAGGTTTTTGCCTTAAAGTAAGTGATAACTTCAAAACTGAAATACGGTTGACCTTTGAACAACACAGGGGTTTGAGGAGAAGTAAAAAATCTGTGTATAACTTACAGTGGGCCTCTGTATCCACAGTTCTTCCAATATATGATTCCTTCATGGCTGCAGTTCTGCACTGGAATCCAAACAACTGCAGACCATATAATACTATAGTATTTACAATTTTAAATGTCTGCCTATTCATGGACCCAGTCATTCACAGGTCATCTCTATGTCCCTTTATAATTCTCATGGAACAAAAATGTTTGAAAGTGACAACAGCCCGTCATAATTCCACTTCCCCTGGTGGTTCAGACAGTAAAGAATATGCCTGCAATGCGGGAGCCTGGATTCGATTCCTGGGTCGGAAAGATCCCCTGGAGAAGGGAATGGCAGCACGCTCCAGTATTCTTGCCTGGATAATTCCATGGACAGAGGAGCCTGGTGGGCTACATCCATGGGGTCACAAAGAGTCAGACACCACTGAACAACTAACACTCTCACTTTTTCACTTTCATATGACATTGTCCCATAACCAGGACCTTCTCCATTCTTTAGCAGAAATATTAACGTGAAGCTGGCACACTTTTAGATGGTTTCTTATAGAACTCTCCATACATTAAATGTTCTATTTGTTTGATAATTGTTTTTTGAAAAAAGTCTTGTTTCACATAGATCTTAGTTGTTTCCCATAAGAAAGAACAAACCATTAATCATATGGTGAATATAAGGGAAAATTTATACCATGTGTCTCCAGGGTCAAAGATATGCTGAGAAGAAGCAAAAGGGAATTCTGGAATAGCCCAAAAGGAAACAAAATAAAAAACTTCCTAGAACTTTTAAGACAAACACAAGAGTTAAAAAAGAAACTTTATTTTCTATGAAAGAAAATGGATATAATCTATCAAGGAGAATAATCTTGACTTAGAGAAAAGTCTCAATTAGAGTATAATTTCTCTAGAGTTTAGTTTTAGTAATTAATTTCAAACACAAAATAAAAACTACAATAAGAAAGAAATATATTAGCAAAATTACATTGGATTTTGAAAATTTATAATTCATTATAATGTGATAAGAACTTAAGAATTTAATGCTAAATAGAGAAGGTGAACATATGTTGTAAAAAAACTCTTACTTCATGAATCCCTTGATTTCAAAAGATTGGATTTCTTCATACTTGTGAGTAAAACCTGAATTTCAAAATAGGAAAAAAAAAAAAAAAACCTCATTGTACAATAAGGGTTTCAGTAACAGACTGAGTTTTAATTCCAACTTGTCATTCACTATGTTCCTTCAGCATTTTCTTTATATATACTAATATGTGCTGTGGAAATACATTGTGATGTATATAAAGCAACTAAAACTTCCTGTTAAGTATGGTGGATTAAACACACCTGTCTCTGGTCCTTCCCCAAAGCTCTAGAGCTCAAGATTAAAAAAAGAACAAGAGAAGGAAAAAAAAAAAAAAACAATCCTTACACATTAAATATGAATCTACAAGGACAACAAAAATAAGAGAAGAATGAAAGGGACAAGAGTTGACAAGATAAGTTTAATAGCTGGAAGCAAACAAGTAAAAGGCTAAGTGTCAACATATCAGAGAAAGCTGAAACCTGGCTATCATCTACTTGTGCCAAAGAGCCTGGAAGTCTCAAGAACTCACAGCACCAAGTATTTCTGAAGCTACATGTAGAGTGGGACCAAAAACAAAATTATAGACAAATCTCTCTCCTCAATCTGTGCTGAAGACTAAAGTTTACTATCTGAGGAGGATGAACCAGGGAAGTTCTGAAACTAGGGATAGAAGTTAGAGCTAAAGGCATGAGCAAGATACCAAGTTCAAAACAGGGGCACAGAGTGCAAGGTTACATTTAGAATAACACCGCTCCTCAACCTCTACTTGTCTCTTAGAACACCAGCAGCCATTCTGACCCCATAACCCATAATATCAAAGATTCTTCTCCAAATTAGCTGGCCCAAGGGAAAAGACATAGATAGGAAAATAAGATGGAGAGAAGTTAAAAGTTAAGGGATCCATCCAGCAAGTCCAATATCAAAATACCAGGGTTTTCCAGAGAGAAAAAGAAAAAGGGAAGGACATAAACTGTTCTAGAACTAACACAAGAAAAAAAACCTCAAATCCTAAATGTCACAAGTTCCAAACTGAAAGCCGGATAAAAATAGACTTTTTTAAAGTACTGATAGCAACAAAGGCAACCTGGACTTCAAGAGCCAAAATCACAGAAGAAGGGGAAACTCATTGAGATGAGCTTACATTCACTGATTCTTTTCCCCCAGAATATTTGTTGATTTGCACTGTGGGGCACAAAAGTTGAACAAAAAGGGTTGGCTTTTGTGTGTGTGTCAGTTTCCATGGTTTATGGAGACCTAAATTTAAGTTCAGTGATACCTAGGCTTCCAAAATTTGAGGCTCCAATATCCTAAAGAAAAGGGGACCACAGGAAGAAATAAACCTGACATTCCTTGTAACTTCTCTGCTTAAGGTATTTGCAGATTCTTAAGATGTCCAAGATAAGAAGCCAAGAAACCAAGCAGGAATCTGCAGGTTAGAAGCTGAAAATGAAGCAGTGGTCAACTGACCACAGTGTCAAGAAGACAAAAATGGGGGTTCAAAGTCTGTCAAAGATAAGAGGTCTTGGTAGATACCTCCAGACTTTGAGCTGAAATTTACAAACAGAAATACTGTGAGAACAGACTGAAATAACTATGCACAAATATATCAAGGTGATCCATCCCTCCTCTAACTGCCTGCCAGAGGTGGGGGGGAAATTCTCTCTGGGAAAAAAAGATAAAATCAATCATTTTTAATTTACAATGTCTGGCATTAAGTCAAAAATTATGCATGCCAGGAAGACAAAAATGACTGAAAACAAAGAGAAAGAGAAAATAGAAACACATCCCAGGTATTGGAGTTATCAATAAGAATTTCAAAATACCTATAATAACACAGTCAAGAAAATAAATGGCAAGATGAAGAATTTCATCAAAACTGCAGTCTGTATTAAAAAGAATTCAGGGAAAATTCTAAAACTGAAAAATAACAGTTTAAGAAATCAATGAGTATAGCGAAAGATTTAGATAAGCAAAAGAAAGAAAGGATTAATGAATTAGAAAATACTTCATTAGAAAAAAGATCTTAAGGAGATAAAAAGATCTTAAGGAGACTAAAAGAATGGAAAAATCAGAAATAGCATTAGCGTGAAATGGAACACAGCAAAAAGATGTAGTGTAAAAGTGAAAGTGTTAGTCCCTCATCATGTCCGACTCTTTTGCGATTCCATGGCTGTAGCCCACCACGCTCCTCTGTCCATGGAATTCTCCAGGCAAGAATACTAGAGTGGGTTGTCATGCCCTTCCCCAGGGGATCTTCTCAACCCAGGGATCGAACCTGGTTCTCCTGGCATTGAGGACAGATTCTTTACCATCTGAGCCACCAGGAAAGCCCAACAGACTTATAAATGGAATTCTCAGGATGCTAGCTATGTGGCAGGCCTGAAGAACAACCAGGGCAGATTAGAGTAGAAGAAAAGAGATCTTTAAAGGGATACCTCTCACACATAATGAACATGATGGTTACCCAATGAGTTAGGATTTCAGTTCCATCAGAGAACTGGGGATGAATTAATGATATTTACATAGAAAAGAAACAAAAACAGATTTTTTTTTAATTTCAAAGAAAATATAAGTTATATTTTAAAGGAAATGAAATAGAGTATAATACATGGTTCACTATCTGTATACAATATTTACATGATCATAACAATGTAAATAAACATTGACAAATAAAAATGATTATATAATTTTACTGAAAGAATAAGAAAGGAGAAATAGGTCTATCTTGAAGGGGTGGGGATATAAGAGAGCTAAACCATAATCTTCTAGAGAAGGAAGTCAATAAATAATATTCAAAGAGACAAATCAAGAAATAGCAATAAAATCTATTTTTATATATGGTAGCAAATATAAGACTAAATAGTTAAAAATAGAGTAGTTGCCTCTGGAAAGAAGGAATTAGAAGAGGAGAAAAATAAAATAGGGATTAGCTATTTCTTATGAGTCTTGAAGTACTGTTTGATTTTCTAAGCATTTGTCAATATAACTGTAATAAGAAAAAATTACATTAAGATAAAAAGATAAAGAACCTAACAAAATGACTGATACATGGAAGATACTCCATAAATGTTCATTATACAAATTGTATGACCTCAGGGAATATGGTGAAAAGTAAGTAATCTACATTTGTTGCGCTCAAGATCTTCTGGAGAAGTGAAGCACGGCCTGCAATTGAATTCCTGCATATTCTGAGTGTGGCTTCTGCCCCATTTGCCGAAGTCTCTCCCAACAACTACTCAGCAGGACTGTCCCTCCTCAGAGCAGAGTGGGCAGCTCCCACTGCTGTGGGACTATTTGATAACACTAAATCATCACATGACTATAGGTAATACTTTCCAGTGCCTTTTCATAGGCTCAGATTTATTCAAGTCTTCCAAGCTCATAGAGTCTGGCTACTGATCCAATGGTGAGGTCAGTTGGCTTTCTTCAGCTGATTGGCAAACCACGAAGAAACTTCAAGCACTGGTTTGATCATGCTAAGTGCTCCAGATTGTGGTGGTAGACAAGAAATCCTCAATGTCAAAAAGTTGGAATACTGTATCACTATCCACCCCACTTACCCCAAAATAAAACAAAAACAAACAAACAAAATTGTAACACTCACATTTCACCTCCAAGTAACAATCAGATCTGCTTAGCTGATCATATATCTGAGAAATGGTATTAATAGTGTGGATATTTACAGCCTCAAATAGCAGAACAAACCCGATAAGTACCTAGAGAAACAAAGCTAGTCTGTAGTAAGAGGCTCAGTATTTGTTATTAGGATGGATGTATAGTTAGATGGATATGAGGCTAAGTTTTGACTCAGAGAAAGAAATATAATTGTAGCACACAGCTAATCTTAGACATGCAGAGTCTGATAATATGAGAGTGAGGCTATATCTCATATATTCCTTCTTTCACAATTTTGAGTTACCTTATACAGTCACAGACCTCAGAACTGGAAAAAAATATTAGGAGATGGTTTTGTTCTCTTATTTCTAACAGACAAAGAAACAAAATCTTCAAGAATTCAAGGTAGGAAGAAACTCTGGGAAGACAGTGATGGCAATGGAGCAGTTTTGAATCTCCCCAAATTCTGTCATAAAAACAGAAAACAATTGTAACAGCAAAACCAAAACCCACAGACCAACATCTAATAATTGAATAGGTGATAAGGTGTCCTGTTGAACCCCCAAATCAAGCAGATAGGGACAAAATATCAACAGCTCATGACCCTGTGTGGAATTGGCATTTTTGTATAAGAAGGTGGAGAAGTATATTACTGAGCTGAGGATGACATTGGAAAGTGGAAAGTGTTGCAGGCTAAGACTCAAGGTTTCTTTCTAATAAAAATAAAATCATTCTTTTAGAGGTAAACATTGATGTAACTGACATTACAAAAGATCCCTGAGCTATTCTGATGCTCTCTCTGAAGACTGTGCTCAGTCGCTAAGTTGTATCCAACTCTTTGTGACCTTGGGGACTGTAGCCCACCAGGATTCTCTGTCCATGATATTTTCCAGGCAAGAATACTGGAATGTGTTGCCATTTCATAATCCAGAGAATATTCTCAACCCAGGGATCTCAACCCCCATCTCCTACATCAGCAGACAGATTCTTAACCACTGAGTCACCTGGGAAGCCCACTCTGCAGATTCAGGCAGTTCAGTTGCTCAGTCGTGTCTGACTCTTTGTGACCCCATGGACTGCAGCACACCAGGCTTTCCTGTCCATCACCAACTCCCAGAGTCTACCCAAACCCATGTCCATTGAGTCAGTGATGCCATCCAACCACCTCATCCTGTCATCCCCTTCTCCTCCTGCCTTCAATCTTTCCCAGCATCAGGGTCTTTTCCATGAGTCAGTTTTTCCATCAGGTGGCCAAATACTGAAGCTTCAGCTTCAGCATCAGTCCTTCCAATGAATATTCAGGACTGTTCTCCTTTAGGATTGACTGGTTGAATCTCCTTGCTGTCTAAGGGACTCTCAAGAGTCTTCTCCAACACCACAGTTCAAAAGCATCAGTTCTTTGGCACTCAGCTTTCTTTATAGTCCAACTCTCACATCCATGCATGACTACTAGAAAAACCATAGCTTTGACTAGACGGATCTTTGTTAGCAAAGTAATGTCTTTGCTTTTTAACATGCTGTCTAGGTTTGTCATAGCTTTTCTTCCAATTTCATGGGTGCAGTCACCATCTGCAGTGATTTTGGAGCCCAAAAAACAAGGTTTCTCACTGCTTCCATTGTTTCCCCATCTATTTACCATGAAGTGATGGG
Source organism: Bubalus bubalis (assembly GCF_019923935.1). NCBI lineage: Eukaryota > Metazoa > Chordata > Mammalia > Artiodactyla > Bovidae > Bubalus > Bubalus bubalis. The sequence continues at coordinate 20,735,247 of NC_059165.1, read as the reverse complement.
ACTGGATGCCATGATTTTTGTTTTTGAAATGTTGAGTTTTAAGCCAACTTTTTCACTCTCCTCTTTCACTTTCATCAAGAGACTCTTTAGTTCCTCTTCACTTTCTGCCATAAGGGTGGTGTCATCTGCATATCTGAGGTCATTAACATTTCTCCTAGCAATCTTGATTCCAGCCTGTGCTTCATCCAGCCCAGCATTTCGCATGATGTACTCTGCATAGTAGTTAAATAAGCACGGTGACAATATACAGCCTTGATGTACTCCTTTCCCAATTTGGAACTAGTCCGTTGTTCCATGTCCAGTTCTAACTGTTGCTTATTGACCTGCATACAGATCTCTCAGGAGGCAGGTAAGGTGGTCTGGTATTCCCAACTCTTGAAGAATTTTCCACAGTTTGTTGTGATTCACACAGTCAAAGGCTTTGGCATCTAATCTGCAGATTAGGTCACAGAAAATTTGAATATTGGAAATTCATCAAGTTGTAACACTCCCATTAGTTGGCAATTTTTAAAAATTGGTAAGAAAATAAAAAGCAATTTGAAAGACTATTCATGTATGTGTGTGTGACCTTACCAATATCAATCTATCAATATTTTTATATAATCTCCCCTTCAAGTTATTTGTTCTGTACTATTTGGGGCACTAAAATGAGTACACTAGAAAATCACTATATTTTCACTTTTTGTTTGAAACTATGAAATTGACATTTAAAAATACTAATGTTTTAGCTAAATGCTCAAATATCCTTTTAGCATTTAGCTGCTCTTATCTTGGGGATATCAAGTCTGCTATTTTCCCCTCAAAATGCATGAGAAGACCCTCCAGTATACATTGATATGGTGCCCTGAGGATGTCTCTATTTATAATGTTGGGTATCTCATGAACAATTCTGGTTCTAGGCCACAGTGCTCCAAGGCAGAACACAGTGATCGGTCCCAGGTGAGTTTCTTAGGTAGCCCCCTATAATGTAAATTGGGCTGCCCTCAAGGCACCCTATAAATTTATTATAAAAACCTAAAATAAAAAATACACAAAACCCCTAAAAGTTTGCCTTAATAAAATGAAAACTGTTCCCCTGAACTAAATATAATTTGAAAATAGAGCAGAGCAACAAGTGCCAAAGGAAACAATGGAGGAGGCCTCTAGCGCTTCCAAAAACACTTGTATATAACTCTGAAAGAAGTTTTTAAAAATCTGATTTTAAGTTGCTGAGGTGATTACAGTGTCTTCCCTGCTCTGCAATCATTATATTGTTTTGTGGGTAGACAATGAGCATTAACTATTGTTAAGAGTTCATTGTAACAAATCCAGAATTTGTTTTAATAACCTTCTTACTTTGATGTCTCCAGAAACGTATTCTGGCAAGAACTGCTAAACATTAGCTAAATACAAATCTTAAACTACCTTTTAAACTTTAATTATTTGCAAATCTGCTTCTGACTGTGATAGAAGTAAAAGTGAGCCTTCCACCTTAAACAATTAGAAAATTTGACTGAAATCCAGGAAACAATTGTTTTTAGACATTGAATGATAGGTGGCACAAGAGTGTGGCTCCTAAGGAGAGGAAGACACTGTGAGCTCTACCACCTCCAACATTCTACCTGAAGACAGTTAACAGTCCTCAGGGAATAGAAGGGAACCCAAACTGAGCCCTATGGTCTTGCTGAGCTGAAGAGACAGAAGTTGGAATTCAGAAACACCAAGACAGGGAGACTTTCTGGGGCAGAGTACCAGAGAGCAGGGAGCTACAGAAGCAAGAGAAAGCAGTAAGTAGATCAATTCTCAATTTATCTCCTACATGGATGAAAACAATCCATGTTCCCACCAGGCAGAGCAGGAAGATGTAAAATATGCTAAGCATGAGGAAGAGTCTTCAGAAGGTACTGCCTTAGCCACAGGGCCAAATGAGCCCTAGACCAAAGGCTGTTCTGGATCTGCCCAACAAAGCTTAAAACTCGGCCTCAAAGAAATTTATTCCTAAGAATGCAATTGCATGCCAGGACAAAAGCCCTATTTTTAAAGGTACTTGAAGGAATACCAAAAAATTCACCCCCAAAAACAAAAGCACAATATCCATTATTCAATCAGTATTCACCACACAGGAAAAGAGGCAAAAATGACAGAGATAATAGAACTAGCACACACGAAGTGATGAGGTGAGAAAGGGAAGGTTTTATTCATGAAACTTTTAGAGATGAAAAATTTAGGAGCTGAAACTAAATATATAAATATCCTTGACATATTAACAGCAAATTAGGCACTACAGTGGGGGGTGGGGGGTGGGGGTGGGGATTAAGGAGGGGAAGGGGGTGGATTTGAAGACCTGTAATAGAAACTACAGGAATTGAAGCATAGAAAGAAAAGATTGGGACAAGAAAGTATCACTGACCTCTGGCATAATATAAAGTTGTCTAATATATGTATACTCAAAATCCACAGGAAAGCCAAGAGAGAGGAGGAGAGAAAAATCCATGAAGAAATAACAGTGTTAAAAACTCCCAAATTTGGTAAATTCTAGTTATTTTTTAAATTTGTAATATCTTGGAGAAAATTCCATTCTCCAGTGATTGATAAGTCTAATACTTAACTTGGGAAGACAAAAATTCAAAGCTAGTACTGAGAAATTCAACATAATTAACCTTAGCTCTTGTATCAAGAGAGAGAGAGAAAGAAAAAGAAAATAAATAACAGTCATAGGCCGTGAATTAAGGTTAAAATGCCGTGTGGTATTTTAACCTTAATTCTGAATTTTCTTGTTCTCATCTATCTAAATTAGGCCCTAATGATATTTAAACGAAGCTACTTGTAATTCCCATAATAGGCAAATAGAAGGGAGGTTAAAATAATTCTATTATTTCACAATGATGAAACAGATTGAATATTTCAATTATTCTACTTATTATAGTACACATAGAACAATGCTCTGTAATCTGCTTCGATATATATAGGCTCTTTACCCACACCACAGTGGGACTAATGCAGTCAATTTGGTTGAACCTCACTCGCTGATTCAGTGTTGGAATAAAGTACTTCACAGATTAGCTTAGTCTGCAGCACTTAAAGGTCAGGATTTATTGTAATGTAAATCACAAAGCAATTTTATCTTGACAGAGATTACATACTGTTACAATATTTCTCGCTGAATCTAGTGATGCGTTTGCTTTTTCTTTGCAACTGCTGTGCAAATTGGACTGTAGCCCAGAAAAGAAAAAGAGATGGCAGGCTGCTTTGGCTTTTTAGAAACAACTTAATTCTCTTCATTTTTCAAAGTTCCACAAGGGAAAAAAAAAAAACTCTGAAAATAGACATAAAACCATACATAAATACTTGTAAACCTTTACAAACCCTAAGCTCGAGTGCACATAGATATCTGTGAATGACCATCTTTCAAATATTTTGATGTGTTTTAGGACAGAGTGTAATTGCTAATGGCTGACTTCTTATAGTTCATACAAAAGAGTCTTGATATATTATCTAAATTGTCTCCATTTGAAGCAAACAAATAAAAGAATAAGAAGCACTCATGCTTTCCACTCTCACAAACAAAAAGAAAACTGAGTGCAAACAAAGCAAGGTGAACGTTAGGAAATCCACTGCTGTCAGCATCTAGGTAACAAATAGTGAAAGACAGAATGGCAACTCCTTCCTACTTTTTCTGAAACTTCAACTGAAATAGAAGGGATTGAGACTAGATATCAGAAAAACCTTTTTGATTACCAGAGAATTAAACGAACTACTCAGAGTTTGAAGAGTACTCATTCCTGAAATCTTCAAGACAAGATCAACTGTCTCCATCCTAAATCATGTATCTCAAAGAATAAACATGAATAAAATGTTCCCACAAAGTTTAAACCAGGATCTGTATTAAATTTTACCAAGTTTTATCAATTCTTCATACATTTGTTGTTGTTGTTTGGTTGCTAAGTCATGTCCAAATCTTTGCAGCCCACAGACTATAGTCCACCACGCTCCTCTGTCCATGGGATTCTCTTAGGCAAGAATGCTGGAGTGGGTAGCCATTCCTTCTCTAGGGATTTTCTCAGCCCAGAGATCAAACCCACGTCCCCTGCACTGGCAGGCAGATTCTTTACCACTGAGCCACCAGGGAAGCCCTGTTCATAAGTAGTTTCCAATACTGACTACAAAAGTAGTGGTAAGGCCCAGAACTTACCAGAAAAAGTAACCAAAGCCAATTGTCAGATGCAAAAACTCCATTTCTATTCCCCTCACCTGAGGCATGATTGGGTTCAGTATTTGTCTTTTCTCCAACTCTTGCAAAGCACTTTTCCTGGAATGAAAGGTGATACATTATAATATTGTTTATTCAAATACTGACTAGTTTATTCTTTCAGTCTCCTGGCTCTACCCTATCAAGCAGGGCTTCCTACTTATCAGTCATTTTGTAATCCAATTATAATATGATTCACTTGTTTTCTTTAAATGAATTCTAAATTTGGTCTAAATAAAAGTATTACTTTCAAAAATACAGATTTGACGCGCTAGTTTAAAAAAATTCAGTGTTTGCTCTGTAACTCTTGAAATGGTCTCGGGTGCCACCTGTTGTCCATGTAGCACATGCTGGGGATTATAAGCTATACAAAGAGCTGTGAAAATAAACAATAAGTGGTACAGGTTCAACTTGTATGTGGGCAGTAAATTGTATTCTTATTCATAAAACGCCAGCATCTGTGTCCACAATAACATATACAATTAGGCATAGTGAAAGAAGTAAAAGTGAAAGTGTTGGTTGTGTCCGGCTCTTTGGCGCCCCCATGGACTGTAGTCCACCAGGCTCCTCTGCCCATGGGATTCTCCAGGCAAGAACACTGGAGTGGGTTGTCATTCCCTTCTCCAGAGGATCTTCCCAACTCAGGAACTGAACTCTCATCTCCTGTACTGCAGGCAGGTTCTTTACCATCTGAGCCACCAGGGAAGCCCTAGGCACTTCCCATCTGAAATTTCCCTAAGTCCATGGGATCACAAAGAGTCAGACATGACTGAGCAATGGAACAACAACATGGGCTGATCAGGCATCCTGGTTTGCTTGGGACACTCCCAGTTGCTGACTGTTGTACTAGAGCTCCCTCTCATTCTCAAAAAAGGTTCTGGTTTGGATGATACCCAAAAGAGCGGAAAACTGGACACCCTCAGGAAACCGGACTGTCAAATGTTTCTGATGGGCCTTATTCATATCTGCTGGGTAGCTCTTCAGTTCTTCCCTACAAACTATCTTATTTCATCTTCACAGCAAACCTGTGACCTAGGAAGTACATATAAATTACAAATGGGAGGAAAGGCTCCAGGAGGTTAACAACCCAGGGTTCACACAGCTCTTCCAGAGCACAACTAGAATTCACATCCAGTCTCTGTTCCCTATCAAGAGATCTTTCCTAGGGAATTGGGAGGTGTGGGAGGTCTGGGAAGGAGAAGGGTGGGGTGTGGGAGGCAGAAGCATTCTGAGAAAGAGCCCATTCCTTTCCATGGTGCATTTGAAGGTCAGCGCAGGAAACAGCACAGTTGGTCTGCAATGTTGCCACAGTCTCATGTCATAAGAATCCCTCATTTTCCATTAAAACCATAAGCACTTGTTCAGTTACCAGGATTATAAGCAGCAGGCCTCGCGAGTTAAATGGACTTTTGTGCTCTGCCCTGAAAAATCTAACCAGACTCTTAAACACAGCCAAATTTTCTAACTGGATTTTCTTTTCTGATGCTGAAAAGAAAAGAATTAGAAGGAGGAAAAGGAGGCACCCCTGGGTGGAGATATGGAAAAAAGGGGAGGACGTGTAACAAAACACTCAGCCGGCCTTTCCCCAAGACCCTCCTTTCCTCCTGTGCCTCTGTGCGCTGCCAAGCATGTCTCCCCTCCCAGCTCGTGTGGGGGAAGGCCAAAAGCTTTACATTACACCACTGGTTTACACCCTGAGAAACGTCGCGTGAGCTGCAAAATACACTTTGAAGCAACTTTCTAAAAGGCACATCTATATTTACCAATGTGTTCCACATGATTAAACTGTGAAATTTGTCTCCAGTTTGGCAATACCTTAGAGAGATGTTGTGAGGTTTAGAAAGAAAATGCCTGTGAAGTGCCTTAAGTTCCATGGAAGGGAAGCACTACATACATCCAAGGTGCTGTTATATGCCTTTATGTTATATTGGTGCAACAGCAAATAAAATAACGTAAGTTATGATGTCACAATGTTGTCACGCAACATCATCCACAGTGAGAGCAAGAAAAATCTGTTTTTAAAATGCCTCTTTTCCCCCCTCCTCTTCAGCATGTTAAAGCATATGGTATCCAAAACTAGTTCACAGTGAACTTCATTTCTGCCACTGCTGTAAATGAAGTTTCTTCTCAGGCAGATGTCAGTGCTAAAAGTTTGGTGCTCATAAATACCAAATTAACATAAAATCTATATAGCTTCTTTTCAAACGTCTTCCTTGGTTGATGTGGGCTGACTGGATAGAACACATAGTTCACTTATTTATTCTTGAATCCATAATACATTTTCTGATTCACTAATATGAAAAACAATAATTATAACTGAACCACAAGTGACATTCCCCGAGGCCTCTCTGACTGTAAATGTCACGTGACAAAAGAAAGAAAACACAACTAGAAATGTAACAGATATTCTTGAACTGTTAATTTAGGCTTTATGGTTCCAAACTATAAGTCACCACTTACACAAAAAAGCATTTGTAGATGGAATAAGAAATAAATCTTGTATATACCTTACTGCCTGATAAAACCATCAAAATAACCTGTTAATAAAGCAAACCTGAGTTTATTGCTTACCACAGTACAAGAGGCCAAAGATCCTGACAAGAATCATGATGGTGTTTCAGAAGAGGAAAGGCAAGGATAGGATACATATAAGACTTAGGGGATCTAGTCTAAGATGTATATTTTGGAGGGTTTGATTATGATAGGCAAACTTGTGATCTGACAGTTTGGGACTGACAGACTAAGCGAGAGGAAAGATTTTTTTTTTAATTAAAAGGGTTTCAAAGCACATCTTGAAGAGTAAAAATGTGGTACAATGCCGCTTTAATTTGATTTGTCTAATATTGGTTTAAATGGATTCCCATGAATTTTCTGAAATGAACAATAAAGTTATAGTCAATTTTATCCTCTGAACAAGAATTTTCTCATAGTAAGTAAAATCATGTCAATGCAAAATATAGGCTGTTATGGGTAGAGATCATTACATATAATTACTAGTATTATTATGGAGTCCCTGGTGGCTCAGACAGTAAAGAGTCTGCCTGCAGTGCGGGAGACCTGGGTTTGATCCCTGTGTCCGGAAGATCCTCTGGAGAAGGAAATGGCAACCCACTCCAGTATTCTTGCCTGGAGAATCCCATGGTCATAGGATCGCAAAGAGTTGGACACGACTGAGCAACTTAACTTTCACCTTTCACTTTTTTCACTATTATTTATCTGGAAAAGCCCAGCACACCAAGAGCAGCTCCTGTTTTGAGAAAAGAACTCACTTTTCTCAGAAGTAAGTCACCAAAACAGAAAAGAACTCACCAAAACAGACAATGGCCTCCTCTCAGATGCCACCTGCCTTCACCCTTGCTTTCATTGCTGACCAAATTCAGACTGGCTCATTATTTCTTAAAGAAGTTACTGCTTCTTTAAGATCAGTCAGTTTTTGGTCTAGGGATCATTCCTTTATGTGACTTAACATATCTCAATGTATACAACATAATTCAACACTTAGAAGACTAACCTCAAGTTCTTTGGAAACACTTCATCATCATTTCCACAATAAAAATCCTAATCATATCTCTACGCTGCTTAAAGCTTTTTAGTAAGTCTGCTCTGTCCTCTGGATGAAGTCTAAACTTCTCAAAGTGCCTCTTGAACTATATTATCCCCTGCTCCTCTCTCACTTTTCCACATGCATATGTGCATACATGAATTTTATATGCCAATCACATTAAACTCTTAATACCTGCAATTCCAGAACATGTTTGGCTCTGTCTTCCCTCACTGAAAGTTCTCTTTGGTGTAGAGCTGTGGCTTTCTGGAAAACTCACCAACACTCCTTCACTTCTCTTTCTACTGGTTAATTTCTACTCATGTTAAAGATTCACTCAGCTGAGAAAGGATGACTCTTGAAAATATAAGGGAAAGGCTCCCCATTAATGCTCCCTTAAGACTATGTGCTTATTTCCATCATCCCACTCCATTCTCAATAATATGTTCTTAGTACACTGTATTATAATGGTCCATTTATTTGCTTACCCTGTCCTCCCTGTCAGTAAGCAACTTGAGGGCAAATACCACATCTTACTGCATTGTCTGGGAAACAGAGCTCACTCAAGATATTTTTTTAATAGGCAATGAGTGAATAGATAGATAAAACCTTATGACTGTGACCAAAAAATTATAAAGATGGATAGGAGTCAAAAAAAAAAAATCATCTGATAGATCCTAAAAAGTAAAAAGGGATTAATCCTCAAAGTGATAATTACAAATCAACAGTGGAATTTAAGAAAACTAAAATTTGTACATACCAAATTAATAAAACTTTTAAAACATGGGAAGGCATTCTGTTGGTGAGGCTGTGGGAAGGCAGGCACTTTCATATCTCACCAGTATACCCTTTCGGAGGGGACTCTGACATTGACAATACCTAATAAAACCACATGTGCATGTACCTCTCATCCCAGCAATTCCACTTCTGAAATTGAGCCTAAAGTTTCATTTACAATAGAAAAATACATATACACCAAGTTTTTCATTGCAACACTGTTTATAATGGCAAAATACTAGAAACAACCTAAATGCCCATAAGTAGAATAATGTTTAATAAATCATACTACATTCACAAAGGGAGAATTATTACAGCTAAAAAAATAAGAATAAGGAAGATTATGAACTGATATGGAGTGATTTCCAGGATATTTGGTTAAGAGAAAACAGCAAAATGCAAAAGAGCACCATGGGATTTTACCATTTGTGTTAGAAAAGGAAAAGGGAAATATAAGAAGATACACATCTAAAGGATAAACCAAAAACTAATAAAACTGGCCACCTACAAGGGGTGGAAACAGAATGGAAGGAAGGAAGAAAAACAAAAAAACATAAAATAAAATAAAATGGGTAAAGGGAAATTGAAGTACATCTTCTCGTACAATTTTGATTTTTAGAACAAGGATATTGTTTTAAAATACAGTCCACCAGGATTTGGAGAAAACCCAAAAGAAAATATAAACAGCAACAAATGAGCCTTACTGCCCTAGCAAGGAATAACATAACCCTATTTAAGAGGACAAAGAAGAAAAGAACTAGCTTAAGCAACTTTGTGGGAAATTTTTTTTATATATATTTTAAGTCTAAAGACTATAAAGAAAACTACATAAGTACTATTCCCCAATTAATAAATTATTCTGAAATAGATGGGGAACAGTGGAAACAGTGTCAGGGTTTATCTTTTGGGGCTCCAAAATCACTGCAGATGGTGACTGCAACCATGAAATTAAAAGATGCTTACTCCTTGGAAGAAAAGTTATGATCAACCTAGATAGTATATTAAAAAGCAGAGACATTACTTTGCCAACAAAGGTCCATTTAGTCAAGGCTATGGTTTTTCCAGTGGTCATGTATGGATGTGAGAGTTGGACTGTGAAGAAAGCTGAGTGCAGAAGAATTGATGTTTTTGAACTGTGGTGTTGGAGAAGACTCTTGAGAGTCCCTTGGACTGCAAGGAGATCCAACCAGTCCATTCTAAAGGAGATCAGCCCTGGGTATTCTTTGGAAGGAATGATGCTAAAGCTGAAACTCCAGGACTTTGGCCACCTGATGCGAAGAGTTGACTCATTGGAAAAGACTCTGATGCTGGGAGGGATTGGGGGCAGGAGGAGAAGGGGGCGACAGAGGATGAGATGGCTGGATGGCATCACTGACTCGATGGACATGAGTTTGAGTGAACTCCAGGAGATGGTGATGGACAGGGAGGCCTGGCGTGCTGCGATTCATGGGGTCACAAAGAGTCGGATACGACTGAGTGACTGAACTGAACTGAAACATATTCTAGGATTCAGTAAATAAATACATTGTAGATAACAAAATTCAGGTATCTATTTTACTGTTGGAAAAAGGATTTACAAATAATGAAAGAGGGAAGGCTAGAATGAGTCCTGTACTGTTGGACTGGAATTGAAGATATCAATATGGAATTGTGATTTTTAATCTATTCAGAGAAAGAGAGAGAATGTTTCCTTGCTCTGTCCACTTAAAGGAATAACATCACAGAACTAATGAAGGCACTTAGTACCCAGATCTTGATTTATAAAGATATTAATAAAATGAACCAGGACTCCTTGGAGAAATAACTGAGTCAAGAGTTGGAGCGGAGAAAGTTCAACATGGGTCTGGAATATCTCATAGAACCAGAAAGTATGGAAGTATTCAAATAGGTAATGTTGATATATTAGCCCCTACACAAATACACAAATGTCACAAAACCCAAATGAAATAAAAAAGGCAGAAAATACATGAAATTAAAAAAAATTAAAACCACTGGTAGCAAAAGAGTGTGAAGAAAAAGTGAACCTGAAATATTAAAAATAGGTACCTAAAATTAATTAATTCATTTAACTCTTGTTTATTTTTTTATTTTACTTTGCCAGGGTATCCAATTTCCTCACTCACTTTTGAAGAGTATTTAGAAACACAGGATAAACAATTATTTCATATCATGTGCTCTAATACCTAAGTGGGAAAAAGAAAACACTTCATTTGCTTAATTATTTAAATACAACTTCTCTTTGCCTATTATTGCTGTTACAAATAAAGATTAAATACCTCATGTTTAGTCACTCAGTCATGTTGGACTCTGCGACCCCATGGACTGTAGCCCGCCAGGTTCCTCTTGTCCGTGGGGATTCTCCAGGCAAGAATACTGGAGTGGGTTGCCGTGACCTCCTCAAGGGGATCTTCCCAACCCACAGATTGAACCCAGGTTTCCCGCATTGCAGGCAGATTCTTTACTGTCTGAGCCACCAGGGAAGCCTGAGAATACTGGAGTGGGTTGCCATGTCCTCCTCTTAAGGGATCTTCCCAATCCAGGAATCGAACCAAGGTCTCCTGCATTGCAGGCAGATTCTTTACCAGTTGAGCTATCAGGGACTACTTCAATGCTATTCTCAAGAATAATTTCCAACACTAAGAAGGAAGATTCACTTTTATGTCTCATGACCTTATAATAGCGGTTGGTAAACAACTATAGACAATATTTCTTTGCCCTCCATGGGTTATCCTGGAAACAGAAAAGGGAAAAATGTAATTCTGGTTGCCAGTATCAACTTCAGATGAATGCTTTTATTTCACATGAAAGTTGACCATTCTTCAGAGAGTTGCGTTGGAACATATTTATGCTAATGGTGAGTGTTCTGACAATAAGTCAGGTGCTACCTGGGGCAGCTCTTTAAAGTTGCTTTGAATGCTATTTAGATCTTCTATTTTTATTTACTTTCCACTTGCTTTTGATGTCTGTCCACTGGTGAATCCAAGATACCTGAGGACACATTATTTATCTTACAGTTCTCTTCCTTATACCTCCTATAGCATGTATCACAGTATTTGCTTGAAGAAGGAGACAAGGTTTGAGGAAGACAGTGCTTTCTTTACAGAAGTTAGATCAATATTACATACTATGACTAGAAAGGACACCAATTAATCAGAAAAAATACCTTTAATCATCTTCAAACTGTCCGTTAGAAAAATGTAAATACAAATGAGAATTTGAAAGTGATAAATATCTTTAGTCAAGTTAAATTAAACTAAACAACTTTTTAAATGGCCAAAAGTTCTTTTAGAAAAAAAGTATAGGAAGTAGGAACATAAGTGTCTACTTGTTTCATCTGTACAACAATCTTATAATGTAGGAATTATTACTCCCATTTGACAGGTGAGGAAATGGAGTCTCAGAGTCATTTGCTCTGAGCAATTCATACACAATCATGCAACTAGTAATTGGCAGAACTAGAATTCACAATTCACTTTGATATCAAAGTAAATAATCTATTATGCCACAATAAGAAACATCTCTAATAAAACCTAAAAAGGATAAAATCAAAATAGTCAAATGAAGTTTTAATTATATTAAAACTAAAACAGAACATAAGAGGCAAAAACAATCTTAGATAAAAATCAACTCAAATACCACTAGACTAGAAGGAGACCTAGGTTCTAGATCTTTTTCTTACTTTACACCTTTTAATTCTAATACCTAGCTCAACAAAACTAGTCTTTAAATATTCATTGCCTCACCCACGGACTAAAAGATACAAATAGAACACTTAAAATCAATCACTAAACTACATTATAATAAAATTTCAATTAACCAGAACAATTAGGAGATTATTCATTTTTAAATAACCTTTAGCTAACTAACAACGAATGAGAAAAACCTTTTTGCAGATTCAAGGTTGCCATTGGAAACCTTTCCAAATCTGTTTTGCAAAGCAAAGCAAATTTACTGAATAGAAGCAGCACTGGAGAACTTGCTACAATGCAGATCCCTACGTTCCCCCACAAGAGAGTCTTATTTGGTATGTCTGTCTGGAGTGATTCTTATTAAGATCTTAAGATGAAACTAAGAAACATTAAGTAAAGGATATAAAACATAATAAAACCTTTTTGAATTGCAAGGCTCACCAGTACCTCAACCATCATTCTGACCACTAATTGTTTTTCCCAAATCTCAAAATAGATGTTGAAGGCACAGAGTCATGAACAAGAACCTAGAAGCCCAAAATCTGGGCTTTTACCTTTGTCTTCTAAGGAAACTATATTTAAAAACTTAAAACTGAGGTTAATTGCCATCTAGTAAATTGAAGTTTCTTAAAACTAAAACAGAACATAAGAGGCAAAAACAATCTTAGATAAAAATCAACTCAAATAGCACTAGACTAGAAGGAGACCTAGGTTCTAGATCTTTTTCTCACTTTACACCTTTTAATTCTAAAAGGCCTTTTAGGAATTATCATCAAATTTTATTAGATTTATGTGACATGGAATACAAAATGATGTTTAGGATTATTAAAAACAATGTTCATAGCATGTCATGCTGCTAAGTCACTTCAGTCATGTCCAACTCTGTGCCACCCCATAGACAGCAGCCCACCAGGCTTCCCCGTGCCTGGGATTCTCCAAGCAAGAACACTAAGTGAAAAGTGAAAAGTGAAAGTGAAGTTATTCAGTCGTGTCTGACTCTGTGCGACCCCATGGACTGCAGCCTACCAGGCTCCTCCATTCATGGGATTTTCCAGGCAAGAGTACTGGAGTGGGGTGCCATTGCCTTCTCTGTAACATACCTAAGGAATTAAGAATATGCCAATGTCATACAAATGGTGTGCACCAGACCTACCACTTCACAACTTCCTGTTTCAGTAGGTCATAGTCTTAGTATATTCATGGTCACAACACAAAGTGCATAGACAATAGCTATGGGTTGCTAATGGACATATTAGTAATTAGTTTATAAGCAGCAGAATTTAAAATATATGTTAAACAGCTGGTACCAGAATTCTTCTTAAAGAAAGAAAGAACAATCTTTGTTTAGGGAAATGTCCTGATGAGTCACTTGGATTGGAAAATATAGATCAGGGGGAAAAAAAAAAAAAAGAGCAAAGGGAGGATTAAACTGCTGTGGATGAAAAATGTAAGGCATTTGGGGAAGGAGGTCTTCCTTGAGAGTGGAGGAAGAATGGAGAAAAATAAAATAAGCAGTATGGCAGGAGCCTAGAGTACAAGTTATGAGAAATAGCTAAAGTTTGTCGTTTTCTTTAAGCCAGAAATGTTCAATGGAATTTAAAATTATCTGTTTGGCTAAGATATAAACTTTTTCTCTCTCTCCAAAAATTCACTGACGTTTGCTACCCTGTAAACATATTTTTCATTTCAATCCCTTCTGAATTGTTCTATTTTGAATGTATATATATATTCATAAAAATTAAATAATATTAACATACTAAGCTCTTTGCTATTTCATTTAATCTCCAGACCAATTCTATAGAGTAGGTACTATCATTAAATCCATTTTATGGATGAGAAAGCTGAGTTCTAAAAGACTAAACAACTTACTCAAGATCATGAAGTTACTAGATGAACTGGAATTCAAACCTTTACTAGATCAAACTTAAGTTCACAGCTAAATAGGTACATAGGGTTTCCCACGTAGCCCAGTGGTAAAGAATCCACCTGCCAAGCAGGAGACATGGGTTCAGTCCCTGGGTCAGGAAGATCCCTTTGAAAAAGAAATAGCAACCCACTCCAGTATTCTTGCCTAGGAAATCCCATGGACAGAGGAGCCTGGTGGACTACAGTCTATGGGGTCACAAATAATTGGACATGACTTAGTGACTAAACAGCAACAACAAATAGATACATATATACATATACACATATATACACACATACATAAAATAAAAAGATATCCTGGTATCCACATTTAAGCAAAATACATTTTTATAAAATAGGAATATTCAAAATACGAGTAATATTCAAAATATTAGCAATAATGCTATATTACTATTTTTTTCAAAATATTTCAAAATCACTAAAAGTTAAAGTATACAAATTCCAGCTATTGAATTCTGACTATTCAGCATTTCTACTTTATACTTTTATCATATAATCATCTTTGAAAAGTTAATCACTAATTAAATATTTGCTAATATTTAATAATTAATCAATAACAAATAACTACTTAGTTAAATACTAATTATAGAGTATAATCTGTACAGCATATTAAAAAGCAGAGACATAACTTTGCCAACAAAGGTCCATCTAGTCAAGGCTATGGTTTTTCCAGTGGTCACGTATGGATGTGAGAGTTGGACTGTGAAGAAAGCTGAGCGCCGAAGAATTGATGCTTTTGAACTGTGATGTTGGAGAAGACTCTTGAGAGTCCCTTGGACTGCAAGGAGATCCAACCAGTCCATCCTAAAGGAGATCAGTCCTGGATGTTCATTGGAAGGACTGATGTTGAAGCTGAAACTCCAGTACTTTGGCCACCCGATGCGAAGAGCTGACTTATTTGAAAAGACCCTGATATTGGGAAGGATTGAGGGCAGGAGGAGAAGGGGATGACAGAGGATGAGATGGTTGGATGGCATCACTGACTCGATGGACGTGAGTCTGAGTGAACTCCGGGAGTTGGTGATGGACAAGGAGGCCTGGCGTGCTGCGGTTCATGGGGTCGCAAAGAGTCGGACATGACTGAGCGACTGAACTGAACTGAACCTGTACAGTGATTTTAAAATATACCCAGATTTTTTTTGACACTCTTCCCTCCAAAAGGTGGATCCTAAATCCCCTTACCTTAAGTGTGGGCTGGACTCAGTGACTCACTTTTAATAAATACTATGTGGCAAAAGTGATGGAAGTGACTACATTAAAGTCTATAACTTCCTCGTTGTTCTCCAACTTGGATCACTTGCTCTGGGGAAAACCTGCTACCATGACACAAGGACACTCAAGCAGCCCTAAGATGAGATGCAGATACCAAGGAATTGAGTCCTCCTGCCAACAGCCAGTGAGGAATGGAGGCCCCTATCAACAGTTAAGTGAATGAGCCACATAAGAAGTGGACCCTCCAGCACCCGTAGAGCCTTTGGAGGACAGCAGCCCTGACTGATGTCTTGAGTGCAACCCTATGAGAGACCCCAAGCAAGAACCAGCTTGAACCAACTCCCAAGACCTGGGCCCACAGAAACTGTGTACAATAATAAACCTTTAAGTCATCTAAGTTTGGAATGATTTGTTATACTAGCAATAGTTAACTAATACACTTACTGTGTCAGTAATTCCCAAAGTGTGGTTCCAAGACCAGCAGGATCAGCCTCTTCTGGGTACGTGATAGAAGTGCAGAAGTGCAGATTCTCAGGCTCTACCGAGATGTACTGAATCAGGAACTCTCAAGATGCCGGGCAGCAATTTGTGTTTTAACAAGCCCCCTGTGTGATTCTGGGCTTCCCAGGTGGTGCAAGTGTTAAAGAACCTGACTGCCAATGCAGATGACATAGGAGATGTGGGTTCAATCCCTGGGTGGGGAAAATCTCCTCAGGGGAGGTGGGTGCCATCACAACCCACTCCACTATTCTTGCCTGGAGAATCCCCATGGACAGAGGAGCCTGGCGGACTACAGTCCATAGGGTTGCAAAGAGTCAGACACGACTGGAGCCACTTAGCATGCACACACATGCTAGGTGATTCTAACATACAGTAAAATTTGGGAAGCACTATGCTAAGCCCTCAATAATTTAGCCAGCAGTGAACAAACCTCAAATCTCCTTAATAACAGACCTCACTCTCCACCTCCAGAGACACTTGTATTTATTCTTGGAATATGGTATAATCTTTCAGCATCAGATTGCAAACAAGCTTCACTCTCATGACAAAATGTCAGCTTGGAAAGGGCAGAGAATCCTCCTATCTCCACATTGTGCCTGGCACACAATCAATGTTAAATAAATATTACTTGACATGAATAACTGAATACACAACTATTGTTTTGTGAAGATTAAAATGAAATCTTTCTTTTTTTTCTTTTCCATCTATCATCACTTGAATTCTTTTAAATTGACTTCAGCCAAGATCATGTTTGTTATGGTATCCATGGAAATAAGATGTTCCTAGTATACTAAAGTATATTAAAGTAGAGATTAAAATGACTAAGCCTGACTTCACAACAGACACTCACTTTGGTGGCTTGTGGAGTTGTCAAAAACAAAATGAAATTCATCAATTATCAGTAATGCACAATATGTCGCCCCAGTCCTTATTAGGGATCTTATTAGATGTTTGAACACCAAAACAGAGCTTGAGGAACCTGGCAAATGCTAACAACTGCCTGACATTTGTTCTTATCATTCCTTTCTAAAACATGTATTACTAGAATATAACTCCAACTGACTATAGGAGTGTTTAAAAACTAACAGGTAGTGATATGAAGTCCTCCAAATCAGCCAACTTGCTGAGTTCATAACACTAATTCTGTAACATCTTTAATTAATCAAATGAAAAAAATCTCTATCCATATAATTTGGAGTTACAAAGTGGAACAACTGTTTTTCCTAGTGGACATATCAGAGCCTTTGACATACACTAATGTGAAAACATGGACACTTTTAAAGGAGCAGCTTGTAAAGCTAACACTTTAGTAAACACCACCCTATTGCAAACCTTCAACAATTTCTTTACTTTGAATTTGTAATTTTAACTTTTAAGTAAATTGTTTGATTTATAAACTGTATCTCTTCTTTGTGTGTGTGTATGTGTGTTAATCGCTCAGTCGTGTCCAACCCTTTGCTATCCCGTGAACTATATCCCACCAAGCTCTCCTGTCCCTGGAATTCTCCAGGCAAGAATACTGTTGAGTAGCCATTCCCTTTGCCAGGGGATCTTCCCAACCCAGCAATAGAACCCAGGTCTTCTGCATTCCAGACGGACACCTTACTGTCTGAGCCACCAGGGAAGCCCCTAGTGATATTTAAATCATTTAAATCATTACTTCCCATATTTCCTATAGACTTAACTCCATCCCATTCCTATCTCCAAAAATATTATTATATATTCATTGATATTATTATTATATACAAAGTAATTCTTTTTAGTATAAAGTACAACTTAGTTGTTAAAATGACATACCCAAAATCATATCAATATTTCCCCTGGTTATTAATTTAAATAAAAACCATATAGAAATATTTTAACAGTTATAACAGCTCAAGGGAACAAGTTTATAAACTGTAATAGTCAAACCTTTTAAGAGTATAATAATCATCTATATAATTGTACTGATAATACTCTTAAGGCAATGATTTCCAACTACACTGTGTTCCAACTGTTATCTGTAGCATATACATTCTAGGTTGTCATCCTCATTCTCTGAGAACAAACATTCCACCCCATTCAGAAATGGGCTCCAGTACCCATGTATTCTGGTGCCATAGATCAGAATTAATTGGGCCAGATTTGGATACTAGACTAATATGTCCAGTCATATTCTCTTTCCAGGAAATTATATTTAGGAATAAGAAATTCTAGTTTGCCTCTACTAGGGTTAAAAAACTGAGTCCATATAAATTTGGGAACTTTGGGAATGACTCTATAGATAGAAAAGAAAAATCATTCTGCAAAGAAAACCAATAAAACATACACAAAAAGGAAAGTGTATATGACCTTAGAAAGGTCCTTCATAAGTATCTATTTGTAAAAGCATGGTATGTGTTTATAATGGATGCTTTATCACACATTTAGCAGAGAAGTCCCTTCAGTTTGTCACTGCTTACCTGAAATGGTTATAAAGAAGTAGGTAAGTTGTGAGCCACAAAATCACACTTAGAAACTTCTGGTTTAACAAAAATAAAAAAATAAGGAAACAAAAACACTAAGAATTCTCCATTCTCCAAGGTCAAGCTTTCAAAGATCCTTTACCCACATCCAAAGCAGTAGACCTACTTGTACAAATGGCTTTTGTGGCTGAGCCACATAAGAACTCAGGCTGCTCTGTTTCTCTATGGGCAGATTCCATTATAGGTAATGGGGCCTTGTAAGGAAAAACTTACCTCTCTGTGTTTCTCCTTTGCTCTCACAATACTACCACACTCACAGCATTTCTGACACCAGATGCATGGGGCTTTGTCTCACACCAAACAATTCTTTGTGACACCAGCCAGGTGTCCTGCAAGTCAGTGATGACACTAACCAGAGTTAGTAAAGACTTAGTGCTACAACTCTGTCCCCAACTTTAGATGTCAATTATAAGCAGTAGGACCTTTCATTACACACAACTTCTGTCCAACATAGTATAAATTGGAAGTTCCTACAACCCCCTTCCTTGGGTTTGATCATTTGCTGAAACAGCTCACAGAACTCAGGGTAACGTTTCCTTACATCTACCAGATTGTTATAAAGGATAGGATAAAGGATACATAGAAAGAGTCAGATGAAGTGATACATGAAGCAAGATCTGAAAGGATCTTCACACAGGAACATCAGTCTCCACAGAGTTGAGATGTACCAATTCCAGGTACTTAGATGTATTTGCCAATCAAGAATCTCCCTAAATCCTGTACGGTGGGGATTTTATTGGAATTTCACCATGTAGGCACAATGGAATATTAATTCTATCTTGTTTCTGGAGAATGGAGATTAGGGCCAAAGTTTCAAGCTTTTAATTATGCCTTAGTCTTTCTAGTGATTGACTCCCAACCAGGAGTCCACTTAGAGACACCTCACTAGAACAAAACACATTCCTATCACCCAGGTATTTCAAGGCAATTCCAAGGAGCTCAGGTTCAGATCAGTTCAGTTCAGTTCAGCCATTCAGTCATGTCCAAGTCTTTGCCATCCCATGAATTGCAGCACGCCAGGCCTCCCTGTCCATCACCAACTCCCGGAGTTCACTCAGACTCACATTCATGGAGTCGGTGATGCCATGCAGCCATCTCATCCTCTGTCGTCCCCTTCTGCTCCTGCCCCCAGTCCCTCCCGGCATCAGAGTCTTTTCCAATGAGTCAACTCTTTGCATGAGGTGGCCAAAGTACTGGAGTTTCAGCTTCAGCATCATTCCTTCCAAAGAAATCCCAGGGCTGATCTCCTTCAGAATGGACTGGATGGATCTCCTTGAAGTCCAAGGGACTCTCAAGAGTCTTCTCCAACACCACAGTTCAAAACATCAATTCTTGGGCACTCAGCCTTCTTCACAGTCCAACTCTCACATCCATACATGACCACAGGAAAAACCATAGCCTTGACTAGATGAACCTTTGTTGGCAAAGTAATGTCTCTGCTTTTGAATATGCTATCTAGGTTGGTCATAACTTTCCTCTCAAAGAGTAAGCGTCTTTTAATTTCATGGCTGCAGTCACCATCTGCAGTGATTTGGGAGCCCAGAAAAATAAAGTCTGACACTGTTTCCACTGTTTCCCCATCTATTTCCCATGAAGTGATGGGACTGGATGCCATGATCTTCGTTTTCTGAATGTTGAGCTTTAAGCCAACTTTTTCACTCTCCACTTTCACTTTCATCAAGACGCTTTTGAGTTCCTCTTCACTTTCTGCCATAAGGGTGGTGTCATCTGCATATCTGAGGTGATTGATATTTCTCCCAGCAATTTTGATTCCCGCTTGTGCTTCTTCCAGCCCAGCGTTTCTCATGATGTACTCTGCATATAAGTTAAATAAACAGGTTAACAATATACAGCCTTGACGTACTCCTTTTCCTATTTGGAACCAGTCTGTTGTTCCATGTCCAGTTCTAACTGTTGCTTCCTGACCTGCATATAGGTTTCTCAAGAGGCAGGTCAGGTGGTCTGGTATTCCCATTGCTTTCAGAATTTTCCACAGTTTATTGTGATCCAACCAGTCAAAGGCTTTGGCATAGTCAATAAAGCAGAAATAGATGTTTTTCTGGGACTCTCTTGCTTTTTCCATGATCCAGCGGATGTCGGCAATTTGATCTCTGGTTCCTCTGCCTTTTCTAAAACCAGCTTGAGTATCTGGAAATTCACGGTTCACGTATTGCTGAAGCCTGGCTTGGAGAATTTTGAGCATTACTTTACTAGTGTGTGAGATGAGTGCAATTGTGCAGTAGTTTGAGCATTCGTTGGCATTGCCTTTCTTTGGGATTGGAATGAAAACTGACATTTTCCAGTCCTGTAGCCACTGCTGAGTTTTCCAAATTTGCTGGCATATTGAGTCCAGCACTTTCACAGCATCATCTTTCACGATTTGAAATAGCTCAACTGGAATTCCATCACCTTCACTAGCTTTGGTCTTAGGAGCTCTGTCAGGAACCAAATTTTTTTAAGGTTTCACAACCCCACAGATGGAACAGTTTCCACTGTAACTGCCATGAACTTCCACCATGAACTACCTGTGACTGACATGACCTGTTGAGAAAGCTAAAGATAAAACTTTATTAACCAAAACATATAATGTAGCTCACCTAACTTCAGAGGGAGTGGAAAGTTCACTCCTTTCAAACTCCTAAAAGTTGAATGTAATACTTATCACATTAAGACATAGTTTGCATTTGAACGCCTGACAATTCACATGTCTGGATAATAAGTAGAAAATACTCCTGCTCACCTCCATAGTCTCTTCTCAAGTGAGACTTAAAATCTGACCCAAACATTTCAGTTCATACACAGCACGTCCAACACTTCTGAGCTAGCTTCTTATGATATAGGCGAATTCACTAAGGGATTCTGGCACAGACACTAGCAACCTTCCAGAAAAAGAGGAAGATGATTTGTGTAAGCAAAAGAAATAGTGAGGCCTTGCTTTTAACATATATCTGCTACTCCTAAAGTCTATCAGTTTTGCATCTTTAGATTAAAAGGACCTTAAAATTATTTTAAATTTAGAAAGCAAATGTAAGCTCAGAAATTCCAGAGAGAATAGGAAAGAATCAAGACAATTAAAAGTACTCCTTTTCACTACCTAGAGATATATATTTCTTATTATAGAGGACTTCAAAACATATTCAAAATTATCTAAGTATTTGATACTAAGCACTTGATACATTATATATTGTTGGGCATTCAAGGAGATTATAGTTTTTCTGTTGTTGTTCCATGTCCAGTTCTAACTGTTGCTTCCTGACCTGCATACAAATTTCTCAAGAGGCAGATCAGGTGGTCTGGTATTCCCATCTCTTTCAGAATTTTCCACAGTTTATTGTGATCCACACAGTCAAAAGCTTTGGCATAGTCAATAAAGCAGAAATAGATGTTTTTCTGGAACTCTCTTGCTTTTTCAATGACCCACCGGATGTTGGCAATTTGATCTCTGGTTCCTCTGCCTTTTCTAAAACCAGCTTGAACATCAGGAAGTTCACAGTTCACGTATTGCTGAAGCCTGGCTTGGAGAATTTTGAGCATTACTTTACTAGCATGTGAGATGAGTGCAATTGTGCGGTAGTTTGAGCATTCGTTGGCATTGCCTTTCTATGGGATTGGAATGAAAACTGACCTCTTCCAGTCCTGTGGCCACTGCTGAGTTTTCCAAATTTGCTGTCAAATTGAGTCCAGCACTTTCACAGCATCATCTTTCAGGATTTGGAATAGCTCAACTGGAATTCCATCACCTCCACTAGCTTTGTTCATAGTGATGCTTTCTAAGGCACACTTGACTTCACATTCCAGGATGTCTGGCTCTAGGTCAGTGATCACACCATCGTGATTATCTGGGTCGTGAAGATCTTTTTTGTACAGTTCTTCTGTGTATTCTTGCCATCTCTTCTTAATATCTTCTGCTTCTGTTAGATTAGGTCCATACCATTTCTGTCCTTTATCGAGCTCATCTTTGCATGAAATGTTCCTTTGGTATCTCTGTTTGGTTTCCAAATAGGAAAAGGAGTTCGTCAAGACTGTATATTGTCACCCTGTCTATTTAACTTATATGCAGAGTACATCATGAGAAATGCTGGACTGGAAGAAACACAAACTGGAATCAAGATTGCCGGGAGAAATATGAATAACCTCAGATATACAGATGACACCACCCTTATGGCAGAAAGTGAAGAGGAACTCAAAAGCCTCTTGATGAAAGTGAAAGTGGAGAGTGAAAAAGTTGGCTTAAAGCTCAACATTCAGAAGACGAAGATCATGGCATCCAGTCCCATCACTTCATGGGAAATAGATGGGGAAACAGTGGAAACAGTGTCAGACTTTATTTTTTTGGGCTCCAAAATCACTGCAGATGGTGACTGCAACCATGAAATTAAAAGACGCTTACTCTTTGGAAAGAAAGTTATGACCAACCTAGATAGCATATTCAAAAGCAGAGACATTACTTTGCCAACAAAGGTTCATCTAGTCAAGGCTATGGTTTTTCCTGTGGTCATGTATGGATGTGAGAGTTGGACTGTGAAGAAGGCTGAGCACCAAAGAATTGATGTTTTGAACTGTGGTGTTGGAGAAGACTCTTGAGAGTCCCTTGGACTGCAAGGAGATGCAACCAGTCCATTCTGAAGGAGATCAGCCCTGGGATTTCTTTGGAAGGAATGATGCTGAAGCTGAAACTCCAGTACTTTGGCCACCTCATGCAGAGTTGACTCATTGGAAAAGACTCTGATGCCGGGAGGGATTGGGGGCAGGAGGAGAAGGGGATGACAGAGGATGAGATGGCTGGATGGCATCACTGACTCGATGGACGTGAGTCTGAGTCAACTCCGGGAGTTGGTGATGGACAGGGAGGCCTGGCGTACTGCGATTCATGCGGTCGCAAAGAGTCGGACACAACTAAGCGACTGATCTGATCTGATCTTATAGTTTTTCTGCACTATAAATAATGATGCAATAGGAATTTGTATTCATCAATCTTTGTGCACGTCTCTAAGTATCAGATTAGATTAATAAAAACATAAAAATTAAATTTAAAAGTGTGGGCTTTCTTTAAGTTCTTAATGCATATTGCTCAACTGTAAAATCCATGAGGTCAGGAACTTTGTCATATTTGCTCCTATATTTGTGTATGCTAAGTTACTTCAGTTGTATCTGACTCTTGCAACCCCATGGACTGTAGCCCACCAGGCTCCTCTGTCCATGGGATTCTTCAGGTAAGAATACTAGAGTGGGTTGACATGTCCTCCTCCAGGGGATCTTCTGGACCCAGGGATCTAACCGGTATCTCTTATGTCTCCAGCAGTAGCAGGTGACTTCTTTATCACTAGTGACACTTGGAAAGCTATTTGCATCTCCTGGATCAGTAGAAAAGTGACTGGAACATAGGAGACCTTCACTAAGAATGTGCTAAATGAATGAATATATTGTAAAGAAACTTTCCAAAGAAAACTGTACTTTCAAATATAATTCTTCCCTCAGAAAGTTAAGTCCATCATTTGTTACCATCCTGGTCTGATTCATTATTTAGCTCATTATTTCTTTCCTGATACTCACTAAAGCAAAATGTACATTTCATGAGAGCCATTTTCTAGGAAGTAGTAAAAAAGAGAAGGATACAAATTTACTTTTACCTCTAATTCCCTCCCCTACATTTATCTGGGACCTTAGGATTCAACAATTTTTTGATAATTTTGCAGCAAAAAAGAGAAAAACCCCCCATAGGCTGAAAATACTTATATTTTTCTAAACCCCAGATAGGTGATAGATGATCATGGGTAAATAAATATAGGTGCTAAAAATTACTGCAGTGTGTGTGTGCGTGCATGTGCGCATGTGTGCCCACTAATGGGTACAATAATACAAATTACATTTTGACCCAGATTAAAAACTGTTTTAAAAAATTGTTCATATTTTTCAAATTAATCCACATCCAAAATGCATATATTGCTTTTCATTTCTAAACAGTACTATGATAAGATCAGCCTTTGACAAATTCTTTAGCTTGCCTGACTCACCTTTCCCTAATAATACAAAGTATACATGGAGTAGTTCGATATAGAGCTTCTATATCTCAATTTCTAAATTAAGACCTTTAATGGAGCTTTTACTAATACATTTCCACACTCCTGGAATTACAAAGTTAAAAATTATTCTTTCTTTGCCTTTCAACAAATTTCATTTCTCTCCTCTGTGTGCATGTAAATTCTAATAATGCTAATGGAGGCAACGCACGTGCGTATGGAGTGGAATATATCTCTAAATCACACTTTAATCTTTAGCTACAATTCTGGCACCTGTTCAAATGATACATGTGCCTCAAATACACACTGTATGTCTGTTGTTTCCTGTCTGGATATTAAAATTTATTCATGTATTTTTAGTAGCTATTACAATATTTTGGCCAACAAATTTTCTTATTATTATTATACATGTGTCGAGTTTTAACTGGGTGCTAGATGCAACTGTAAACAGTCCGGATTTATTATAATATAATTAGAATGTAAATTCAATTCCTGACCAGGTTATATTTGTTTTAAAAAATGGAAATTTTCTGTTGTTTTCCACCTGGTTAAACATATGTAGTAAAGAGAAAACATAATGCAAACAAAATAAATATAAGTAGCCTGGCTGCTTGTTTCTGTACTGAATCATGATTATCCTTACATAATTTTAAAAAAATTTAACCCATGCATTTAAAACCTAGTTAAAAGATATTATATTAAGTTTACTAAAAATACCAAAATTATATTAACCATACTTTTTGAACAAAGTGGCTAGCTAAATAATTTTGCATTATTTTTACATAATCTTAATTGATATTCTGTAAAACCACATAGCCATTTCTCAACAGAGCCCTATGCATCTCTGTATTTACATTTTTTTCTTTACTTTTCCACTTTTTATGATGTTGCCCCAAAAGGTTAAACAAAGATGATCCTGAAATACGTAAAACAAAGCATAGTCAAAATTTATATAATTTGAAGTGAAGAAAAATGGTAAAATTTCTCTACAATTTGATCTTTTCTTATTCTGAAGTCTTATACTAGTAGGAAAAATGTTCCCAATTTAAACATAATCCAGTCTATTTGCATTTTTGAATGTGAATATTCAGTCAGTGCAAAGTTCAACATCTCTGTCAGATCTGTTTTTCCTCCAACTTTCCCTTTCCTTTCCAGAAACAGTAGAGGGAGTATGAAGGCTTCACATGCCTAGATGATGTAGGAAAGCTCTCCTGTGATCCATGCAGTTTTGTCAATTCTTTTGGTTGCTGCCTAAACGGTCATTGGCTTCAACCAGTCTTCAGGCATCAAATCTACCTTCTGGAGGAATTTCAAATTATATGGTAATCACATGCTGTCTCAGACACTAACTTAGCCCCATCCTTCAGTCATTTAATCTCTTAAAAAGAGGCATGTTGAATGCGGCTAAACTCCAATTTCAGCATTTCTCTAAAAACCTTCAGTTCAGTTCAGTCGCTCAGTCATGTCTGACCCTTTGCAACCCAATTGACTGCACCAGGTCAGGCTTCCCTGTTCATCACCAACTCCTGGAGCTTGCTCAAACTCATCTCCAGAGTCAGTAATGCCATCCAACCATCTCATCCTTTGTCGTCCCCTTCTCCTCCCCCCTTCAATCTTTCCCAGCATCAGGGTCTTTTCAAATGAGTCAGTTCTTCAAATCAGGTAGCCAAAGTATTGGAGTTTCAGCTTCAGCATCAGTCCTTGCAATGAATATTCAGGATTGATTTCCTTTAGGATGGACTGGTTGGATCTCCTTGCAGTCCAACGGACTCTCAAGAGTCCTCTCCAACCCCACAGTTCAAAAGCATCAATTCTTCGGTGTTCAGTTTTCTTTATAGTCCAACTCTTACATCCACACATGACTACTGGAAAAACCATAGCTTTGACTAGACAGAGCTTTGTCAGCAAAGTAATGTCTCTGCTTTTTAATATGCTGTCTAGGTTTTAATATGCTGTCATAGATTTTCTTCCAAGGAGCGAGTGTCTTTTCATTTCATGGCTGTAGTCACCATCTGCAGTGATTTTGGAGCCCAGGAAAATAAAGTCTGTCACTGTTTCCATTGTTTCCCCATCTATCTGACATGAAGTGATGCAACCGAATGCCATGATCTTCATTTTTTGAATGTTGAGTTTTAAGCCAGCTTTTTTACTCTCCTCTTTCACTGTCATCAAAAGGCTCTTTAATTCCTCTTCACTTTCTGCCATAGGATGCTGTTATCTGCATATATGAGGTTATTGATATTTCTTCCAGCAATCTTGATTCCAGCTAGTGCTTCATCCAGTCCAGCATTTCCCATGATGTACTCTGCACAGAAGTTAAATTAGCAGGGTGACAATATACATCCTTGACATACTCCTTTCCCAGCTTGGAACCAGTCCATTGTTCCATGTCCGGTTCTAACTGTTGTTTCTTGACCTGCAGGTAAGGTGATGAGGTATTCCCATTGCTTGAAGAATTTTCCACAGTTTGTTGTGATTCACACAGTCAAAGGATTTAGGGCAGTCAATGAGACAGAAGAATTTTTCTGGAATTCCCTTGCTTTTTCTATGATCCAACATATGTTGGCAATTTGATTTCTGGATCTTCTGTCTTTTCAAAACCCAGCTTTGAAGTTCTCAGTTCATGTACTGTTGAAGCCTAACTTGGACCATTTTGAGCATTACTTTGCTAGTGTGTGAGATGAGCGCAATTGTGCAGTAGTTTGAGCAATCTATGGCATTGCCTTTCTTTGAGATTGGAATGAAAACTGACCTTTTCCAGTCCTGTGGCCACTGCTGAGGTTTCCAAATTTGCTGGCATATTGAGTGCAGCACTTTCACAGCATCATCTTTCAGGATTTGAAATAGCTCAGCCGGAATTCCATCACCTCCACTAGCTTTGTTCATAGTAATGCTTTCCAAGGTCCACTTGACTTCACATTCCAAAATGTCTGGCTCTAGGTGAGTGATCACACCATCGTGATTATCTGGGTCATGAAGAATTTTTTTGTACAGTTCTTCTGTGTATTCTTGCCACCTCTTCTTAATATCTTCTGCTTTTGTTAGGTCCATCCATTTCTGTCCTTTATTGAGCCCATCTTTGCATGAAATGTTCCCTTGGTATCTCTAATTTTCTTGAAGAGATTTCTAGTCTTTTCCATTCTATTGTTTCCCTCTATTCTTTGCACTGATCACCGAGGAAGGCTTCTTATCTCTCCTTGCTATTCTTTGGAACTCTGCATTCAAATAGGTATATGTTTCCTTTTCTCCTTTGCTTTTAGCTTCTCTTCTTTTCACAGCTATATGTAAGGCCTCCTCAGAAAACCATTTTGCCTTTTTGTATTTCTTTTTCTTGGGGATGGTCTTGATCCTTGTCTCCTGTAATGTCACAAACTTCCATCCATAATTCTTCAGGCACTCTGTCTATTAGATCTAATCCCTTGAATCTATTTGTCATTTCTACTGTATAATCATAAGGGATATGATTAAGGTCATACCTGAATGCTTTAGTGGTTTTCCCTACTTTCTTCAATTTCAGTCTGAATTTTGCAATAAGGAGTTTATGATCTGAGCCACAGTCAGCTCCCGGTCTTGCTTTTTGCTGACTGTATAGAGCTTCTGCAGCTTCAGCTGCAAAGAATATAATCAATCTGATTTCAATATTGACCATCTGGTGATGTCCATGTGTAGAGTCTTTTCTTGTGTTGTTAGAAGAGGGTGTTTGCTATGACCAGTGTGTTCTCTTGGCAAAATTCTGTTGGTCTTTGCCCTGCTTCATTCTGTACTCCAAGGCCAAACTGCCTGTTAGTCCAGGTATCTCTTGACTTCACTTTTGCATTCCAGTCCCCTATGATGAAAAGGACGTCTTTTGGGGATGTTAGTTCTAGAAGGCCTTGTAGGTCATCATAGAACTGTTCAGCTTTTTTGGCATTAGTGGTTGGGGCATAGACTTGGATTACTCTGATATTGAATGGTTTGCCTTGGAAACGAACACTGATTATTCTGTCCTTTTTGAGACTGCACCTAAGTATTGTATTTCAGACTCTTGTTGACCATGAGGGCTTCTCCATTTCTTCCAAGGGATTCTAGCCTACAGTAGTAGATATAATGGTCATCTGAATTAAATTCGCCTATCTGGTCCATTTTAGTTCACTGATTCCTAAAATGTCGGTGTTCACTCTTGCCATCTCCTGTTTAACCACTTCCAATTTGCCTTGATTCATGGACCTAACATTCCAGGTTCCTATGCAATATTGTTCTTTGAGCATTGGACTTTGCTTCCATCACCAGCCACATCCACAACTGGGCATTGTTTTCATTTTGACTCAGTCTTTTCATGGTTTCTGGAGCTATTTCTCCACTCTTCTCCTGTAGCATTTCAAGAACCTACCAACCTAGGGAGTTCATCTTTCAGTGTCATATCTTTTTGCCTTTCATACTGTTCATGGGGTTCTCAAGGCAAGAATACTGAAGTGGTTTGCCATTCCCTTTGCCAGTGGACCACTTTTTGTCAGAACTCTCCACCACAACCCATCCATCTTGGGTAGCCCTACATGGCATGGCTCATAGTCTCATTGAGTTAGACAAGGCTGTGATTCAAATGGTCAATTTGGTTAGTTTTCTGTAATTGTGGTTTCCATCCTGTTTGTGCTCTTATGGATAAGGATAAGAGGCTTGGAGAAGCTGTGGGGGAATCCGGGTCTTGCTCTGATGGGCTGGGAGGGTAAATCTTTAATCCAATGTTCTGTTGATGGGTGGGGCTGTGTTTCCTCCCTCAGGCCAAACCATGGTAGGGGTAAGTCCTTCAAAAGGACTTATGCCAAAGCTGTTGTATTCAGTTCCCCTGACCCCATGCAGGCCACTGTCGACCCACCCTTCCGCCAGAGACTCCTGGACACTCACAGGCAAGTCTGGTTCAGTCTCTTGTGAGGTCGCTGCTCTTCTCTCCAGGGTCCTGGGACACACAGTGTTTTGTTCGTGCCCTCCAAGAGTCTGTTCCCCTAGTCCTGTGGAAGTTCTGTAATCAAGTCCCACTGGCCAGTTCTCAGTCTCTTTGCCAAATCCCCAGGTTGGGAAATCTGTTGTGGACCCTAGAACTTTCTTAACAGTGAGAGAATTTCTGTGGCATAATTGTTCTGAAGGTTGTGGGTCGTCTAAGAAACTTGCAATGTCCTAAACCAAGTCTTAAGAAACCAAGACTAAGGGTCCTTTTTACTAGGAACCTATGTGCTTCCATCATCCTTAACCTCTGCCTGCAAGGCCCTTCCCTAAGTTTAAACCCCAAGGTGGGGAGCCAGGACTTCCATCACTGATCTTTCACTGTCTTTCTCTCTCTCATCCTCTCAGTGAAAGAATTTTCTACCTTCCCTTCCTATCACACCATAACTGTGGCTAAAATGTAGGTTTCTTTCCAATTCCATGGCATTTGCCCTTCTCTTCCCTTGTTCCTTGCTAACATAATCCTGACTTTACTCTGGTATGAGATGTGTTTCAGGGGAGACTGAGCCCCTTCTCAACTTCAAAGAGCATTCTTTGGATGAAGCAACCATGGTAATTCATTACACTGGCAACCTGAGGAACGACATGTGACACAATTATGATCAAGAAATGTGAGTAGACACAGGCTGGTGCTCGTGGCAAAATGTTCAAATGTGAATGTCCTCTTCTTCCATGTAGCTCTTAGACATTGCTTATGAGGACATAAGGCCTTGAACTGCTGCAGTTGGTTATCTTGCACCTAAGACAAGAATAGCCACCATGCTAAGAATGGCACACAGGATAAGCACAAAAAAAAATCTGGTCCCTAGTAATATCATTGAGCCATTAAACACTCTACCTAGAACCTGAAGATTTCTTTTTATGTGAGAGAATATTTCCTTATGGTTAAACACTTTTTGTTGGCTATTACTTAGCCAAAAGCATACTATTGGATTATATCTTCCCTGGGATAAAACTATCAGAAGGGCCACACGGTGAGAAATCAGAGACTAGACAAGGAATATTATAAGGAAATATAGTATAAAAAAATATTACACCCATAAGAAATACACTGCTGTCAAATGAGGTGATGTAAAGTGATACAAATATGTAGTATCACTTTACAATTCTGAGTGGGCTCAGCTACAAGAATTATTTGTGAATTCAGGTTTCCACCCAGGAGTAATGAGTTCCAATTAGCTACCTGGACACTACTGAGGCTAGATTTAATCTACTCTGAATTTAAAAAGAGTGCCCAAAGTGTTAACATCCCCTATTTGGTGGCATCTTTGATAGAGACCCAGATGTCTACAGTGCTTGAAAGGGAACTCAAGACAGTTCTTAATGACACAGATTAAAAAAAAAAAAGACAAGCAATAACTCTGATTTATCAGATTCTGCCTTCCATTTTTTTGTTGTTTGTGCTTTTTTCAAACTTATAAATACACATAGTTTATGGAATCAACGAGTTCCACAAAGTTTTCATTCAGTTCAGTTCAGTTCAGCTCAGTCGCTCAGTCGTGTCTGACTCTTTGGGACCCCATGGACCACAGCATACCAGGCCTCCCTGTCCATCACCAACTCCCAGAGTTCACCCAAACTCATGTCCATTGAGTCAGTGATGCCATCCAACTATCTCATCCTCTGTTGTCCGCTTTTCCTCCTGCCCTCAATCTTTCCCAACATCAGGGTCTTTTCAAATGAGTCAGCTCTTCGCATCGGGTGGCCAAAGTTTTGGAGTTTCAGCTTCAACATCAGACCTTCCAATGAATATTCAGGACTGATCTTCCTTAGGATGGACTGGTTGGATCTCCTTGCAGTTCAAGGGACTCTCAAGAGTCTTCTCACCACAGTTCAAAAGCATCAAATCTTCAGCGCTCAGCTTTCTTTATAGTCCAACTCTCACATCCATACATGACTACTGGAAAAACGATAGCCTTGACTAGATGGACCTTTGTTGACAAAGTAATGTCTCTGCTTTTTAATATGCTGTCTAGGTTGGTCATAACTTTCCTTCCAAGGAGTAAGTGTCTTTTAATTTCATGGCTGTAGTCACCATCTGCAGTGATTTTGGAGCCCAAAAAAATAAAGTCAGCCACTGTTTCCCCATCTATTTCATTAGAGGAAACAAAAAGTAATCTCTCTTCCCTACTATCATATCCTGCTTCCCAGAGGCAACCACACTTAGCTCTTTGAGGTGAACCTTTTGGAATGTAATAATTAATTTGCTAGGGCTGCCACAAAATACCATAGGTTGTGCCTTAAATAAAAGAAATTTACTTTCTCACAGTTCTAGAGGCTACAAGTCTTAAGAGATCAAAGTGTCTGCAGGTTTGGTTTCTCCTAAGGCATCTCTCCTTGACTGCCGGGGTCCAGCCCCAGCTGATCCAGTGTATTCGAAGGAGAGACGGCATAGGCGAGGGTCAGGAAACAACTGCTTAATTACACGTTAATTAAGGATACAAAAAGTAATAGAATAAGGATAGCTCAGTAGGAAAATTCAGTGGAGAAAAGAGGCTGAGTAGCTTGGTTTACGCGGGAGACCAATAAAACTTCAAGACAAGAAGTTTGCACCACTTACGTAGGCCGCAGGCGTCCTTCCGTTCTCCCGAAGGAGAGGAGACACTGAGGCCTCCCCGGTCGGATCTTAGAAGCCCAGGCATAATTAGCAAGCATGGTGGGTTCCGCGCTCCAGATGGAGACTCAGCCAGAATTTGGGAGAGAGAGCGACATGGGGAGACCAATTTTGGTGTACAAGGCCCGCACTTTATTTTCCAAAGTAGTTTTTATACCTTAAGTTATGCATAGAGGATAATGGGGGAAGGGGTGGAGTCATGCAAGGACAGCAGTTCCTGGTCCTAATCGAAGCCAGGCTTTCAAACTTATCATATGCAAAAGTTCAGGTGATTGACATCATCTTCTGGCCAGGAGGCCTGTTAACATTTTAAGAAACTTATTTTTCTCTAAAGGTGATTATTCCAAAGTCAGGCACCAGCCTCCAAAAAAGCATTGGACAAAGCTGCATTTTACATTTCTATACACCCATTATATCAATCAATACACTGCCAAGGACACAGTAGGTAAGGAGTATGGAGACTTAGCAGCAAACATTGGCCCAACAAGTGAAAAACCCTTCACCAATACAATTTCTAATCAATCTTTTAACTACTCAAAGGAATCTGTGTTTAGGCAGTTTAGAACATCTCCTGCCTCTCACAGTTGGGAGGCTCTGAACAATCACATGTGGCCGGAAAAACCTATTCAGGCAGGCTAGAGGATTTCCAAAGGAATTTTTAGGTTGAAACACTGTCACACCCAGGAATTATTAACTGGAGCTGTAAGCTAACTCTTTTTTCAGAGAGAGGTAGTGGGGGAGAGCCCCCCGTAAAGTCAGAGGTGTAGGTGAAAGCACAAAGCAGAAAGTAGGCAGACTCTGGTTTGGGGGGTAGATGCTCGAGAATTTCCAGGGGGACTCCTGAGGCTTGATCCCGCCTTTGCGTATGCCGAGCCTCCTTCCTCATGACCTTTGTCATGGGCGGAGTTCCTCACGCTGGCTCCCGGCAGTGACAGAATTCCAGTTGAGCTATTCCAGATCCTGAAAGATGATGCTGTGGAAAGTGCTGCACTCAATATGCAATATGCACTCAGTATGCAATATGCCGGCTCCCGGCACTTGACTTGCCCTTTCTGTGTGCCATCTGTGAGGAAGACACACTTGTCCTCGCATATCCTTTTCTGTGTGTCCATGCATGCCTGGTGTCTCTCCGTGCATGCCCTAGTGTTTTCTTATAAAGACACCAATCAGATTAGACTGAGGCCTACCCTAAAGCCCTTGCTTTAATTTAATTATATCTTTAAAGGCCCCAGTTCCAAATATTCATTCTAAAGTACTAGAAATTAAGGCTTCCACATATCAATTTGGTGGTGGAGAAGGGCACAATTCAGTCCATAACAAGTAACATAAATTGAAAATATTTACATCACAGCTACTGTAGAGCAGTACAGTGGTGGTCTAATCTTACCTATTCATTATCCTCACAGTAGCTGTGTGTGATGTGTATTACCATTATCTCCTTTTAAAGATGACTACTAATGTACCGAGAAATCAAGTAACTTGTTTAAGGTCATACTGCTGGAAAGTAGCTATCATTCAAACCTAGACAGTTTCAATCCAAAGTTCATGTTTTAATACTCAAGTATGCTCCATTCTTATAGTGCTACTTCTCTCTATAGAAAATGAGCATTTAGTTCTCTAATCCTATCAAATACAGACACTTGAACACAGTCTTCCCTCACCCTTTCAAATTATTATTTCATTAATTTTGGTTAGATCAATATTCAGCATTTACCTTTTGTGAGTATGTATGTGATTTTATCAGAGAAGGCAATGGCACCCCACTCCAGTACTCTTGCCTGGAAAATCCCATGGATGGAGGACCCTGGTAGGCTGCAGTCCATGGGGTCACTAAGAGTCGGACACGATTGAGCGATTTCACTTTAATTTTTCACTTTCATGCATTGGAGAAGGAAATGGCAACCCACTCCAGTGTTCTTGCCTGGAGAATCCCAGGGACGGGGGAGCCTTGTGGGCTGCTGTCTATGGGGTCACACAGAGTCGGACACGACTGAAGCGACTTAGCAGTAGCAGCAGCATGTGATTTTATAGTTAGGCAATAAAGACATTATTTTTCTTTCTTGCATAAAATTTCATTTCCCTGGAGTTAATATTAATAGCAATCTTGTTTTTACATTTGCTTAGTTTTATGTGTAGTTATTGGGTGCACAGCAGGATGATGGTGGCAGGGACAGGGATGGGCGCTGGCCTGCAGACCCAGCATGAGCGAAGTTTCCTGCAGAAAACGTGATGACTCAACATTCAGGAAACTCAGAAAACTAAAACCATGGCATCTGGCCCCATCACTTCATGGTAAATAGATGGGAAAACAGTGGAAACAGTGACAGACTTTATTTTGGGGGGGCTCCAAAATCACTGCAGATAGTGACTGCAGCCATGAAATTAAAAGATGCTTGCTCCTTGGAAGAAAAGTTATGACCAACCTAGACAGCATATTAAAAAAGCAGAGACATGACTTTGCCAACACAGTTCCATCTAGTCAAAGCTATGGTTTTTCCAGTAGTCATGTATGGATGTGAGAGTTGGACTATAAAGAAAGCTGAGCACCGAAGAATTGATGCTTTTGAACTGGGGTGTTGGAGAACACTCTTGAGAGTCCCTTAAACAGCAAGTAGATCCAACCAATCCATCCTAAAGGAAATCAGTCCTGAATACTCATTGAAAAGACTGATGTTGAAGCTGAAACTCCAATACTTTGGCCACCCGATGCGAAAAGCTGACTCATTTGAAAGACCCTGATGCTGGGAAAGATTGAAGGCAGGAGGAGAAGGGGATGACAGAGGATGAAATGGTTGGATGGCATTACCAACTCAATGGACATGAGTTTGAGTAAACTCCGGGAGTTGGTGATGGACAGGGAGGCCTGGTGTGGTGTAGTCCATGGGGTCCCAAAGAGTCAGACATGACCGAGTGGCTGAACTGATGTGTAATTATCAGGGATTTCCCAGGTGGCACTAGTGGTAAAGAACCTGCCTGCCAATGCAGGAGACATAGAAAGACACACATTTAATCCCTGGGTGGGAAAGATCCCTTGGAGGAGGGCAGGCAACCCACTCCAGTATTCTTGCCTGGAGAACCCGTTGGACAGAGGAGCCTGGTGGGCTATGGTCTATAGGGTCACAAAGAGTCAGACACAACTGAAGAGACTTACCATGCACACACATGTGCAGTTATCACTAATTTAACCCCAAATTCTCTGAAAATTATTAAATCTCTCCTCAATTTTTTATTCACAGTAGGTATTCCAGTGATCTCATCTTGAATAATTTCTGCCAGAGCGTTCAGACTTGCTTGAATCTGGATTGGTCAAAGCCTAGGGCACAATTAACATCTTGGTATTTGCTTAACCCACATCAAGAGATTTTGCTTTGCTTCTTTCATAGCTACATCTTAAAGTTTCTTACTATATGTCCTCATTTCAGAGGATTTTATCTTTCAGGAGCTTCCAAAGAAGACAAATGGGGAGGTAAAATTTTTGAGAACTTGGACGTCTCCAAATGTCAATCCTATCTCATAAGAGTTTGACTCACTATGGAATATCTAGGCTTCCCTGGTGGCTCAGACACTAAAGAATTCACCTGCAATGCGGGAGACCCAAGTTTGATCCCTGGGTCAGGAAGATCCCCTGGAGAAGCAAATGACTTACCCACTCTAGTATTCTTGCTTGGAGAGTTCCATGGACAGAGGCTATAGTTGCAGGCAGTTGGATATGACTGAGCAACTTACATTTTCATGGAATATCTGCATCGAAGTCATTTTTCTTCTCCATTTTGAATCTACTGATACACAGTCTTCAAGCTTCCAGTGTGCTAAGAAATCATTCTGATTCTTAATATTTTATGACTATCTATTCTCTCCAGAAAGTTACAGAATCTTCTTTTTGCATCCCAGTATCCTGAAATTTTGCTGTGAGGTGCCCCAATTCACAAGTGGGCTGCTTGGATCTCAACCTGAAAATTCATATCCTTAAATTTTGAGAAATGTTATTATTTTGTTGGTGGTGATTACTTCCCCCTTATTTTCCCTCATGACAATCATTTCCTCTGTGGTGTCTTTCCGAAGTTTTTTTATTCAGATGCCACATATTTAGACTGATCTTAAGAACACCTTTTTTTTTTCCTCTTTGTCCTTTTGCTCTACTTTCTGAGATTTCTTAAACTTTATCTTTCAACATATTTATTCAGTTTTTATTTTCATTTCTACCATTATATTTTTAACTTTTAGAAGCTTTTTCATATTCTTTCGATTTTTCCTCTTGTGGTGTCTTGCTTTTGCATCATGGATGTAGTATCTTCTCTAATTTATCTAAGGTTATCCATTTTTCCATTTTTCCCATTTAGATTCTAAGTAGGGTTTTCCCAAGGCTGAGATTTAGGGGCAGGTGGTCAATTGGGGACCACCTTCAGGAACAATAGCTTCAAGGGAGTGAGGAAGGCAGGACTGGACTGACAAAGATGACGACCCGTGATGCAGTCGCCACAGCCAATCTCACAGGGAGTTCTGAAGCTGGAATGGCTCTTTAGAGTTGTTTCCCATTTTTGTCCCCAACTGGGGCAAGGGAACCACGTCTTTGTGACACCCTCCATCTCAAACAGACTGCATGTGGGCTCCTCTGAGGAAAGGATATAACCCTAGGCAGAGTGAAATTAGAAGGTCTTGGTATTCAGTTTGCAAATGCTCAATAATCACTTTGTTTTCAGCAAGTTACTTACAACGCTCCCCGTACCCCTACCTCCTCCTGGTACATCTTAATCCAAAGAGTTTTGTGGGATTTTTTTTTTTTAACCCAGTTCAGAAACTAAACCTTAAGATTGGGGAAGGGAATTTGCCTGGCTGTGCAACTGGGAACTGCTTTAAGAAGCTTTCAACTATTCTTCCCATTTTTAGCCCCACCTTCCATGTCATTTCCAGAGGTAACTGGAGAAGCCAATTCCTGGACCTTCAGGATATTCTGCAACATGAAAGCTTCTGTTTTTCCCACTGTCAGCAAAGAATCTGGCTCTCTGGGTCTGCTGAGTCAGTACCATTCATTCATCTGTTTTCCAGCTTCCAGAAATTTGCTATTTCTTCCTCTTCCAGTCTGTCCTTGTGCCTTTTTAAAAATATCCCTTTACTGTCATTTTAGGAAGCAAAAGTATATGTGTCTACTTAATCTCTTACATATTTTCTCTCTTTCTCAGATACGCATTTTAAAAATAGGTCGTATATTCTCCTGGCTCTAAAGAAAATGTCTTTTTTACCCATCTCTGAGCTACCCAGTTACCTCTTTTGCCTACAGTTCCAAGCAGGAAATCACTTGTATCAGTCCTCTTTGTAGCCTTTATTAGTATAAAAGAAAATATGCATATTCTCTTTCCTTTTTAGACAAAAGATGGCTTAAGACTGTTCTGCACCTTGCAGTTTTCATTTAATATTGCTTAAAGTTCTTTGCCTATCAGTGTAGAGCTTGCTCATTCTTTTCAACAGCTGTGTAATAATCTATTTAACCAACCAACCACCTATCAAATGGCATTTATTTCCATTTTTTGCTATAACAAACCTATGAATAACCTCAAACATAAATAATGTTGCATGTGCACAAGTATATCCACAGGCTAAATTCTAATAAACTTGTTGCTGAGTCAAGTAGTGTCTATCATTTACAGTGCTGATAGATATTATCCACAGGTGGTTGTACCAATTTTTAATCCCAGCAGTGGAAGACTGTCTGGTTTATTTATTTATCCCCCCAACATATACACTTTTTAGTGTCTAACAGAATATATTACAAAAATAACTAGGTGAAACTGGTATCTCAGAGTACTTTAACTTGGCATTTCTTTCAGTATGGGTAGAACTTTTCCTATATCTGAGTCCCATTTTCATCTCATTTTGTTTGAGTTACATTCAGTCCTTCATAGAGTCAAAACTTTTATTTGGGGAGAAAAATTGGGTGTGTGTGTGTAAACAGAAATTCAAAGGCATCATTAAAACACTGTTGAGCCAAATGGATTATTATGGTATCAACAAAAAATATCTCTTGCCACATCTACAATACCATGTATTCACATTTTCTAAGGACAAGGGAAATTATCCAAATACTTCATCTAGAGCGAGGCATTCCTCATACAGAAGAACATGTTTAGTCAGAAGACACACTAACTCAAATTATGAGTTCACTTGTCTTGGTCAAGAAATATGCTTGGAAAGATGGTTGGTCCATAGCTGGACTACCTTAAAATCAACTGTGGTATTGCAGAGAAAATACTGGGCTTAGAATAAGAAGGCAGAGTACATTACATTAGTCAGGTAAGGTAATCATTCTCAGCCTCAATTTCCTAATCTGAAAAATGGAGGTAGTAATGTCTGCCCCACAGAATTTGTAAACTGTTCACCACTGAAAACCATTAATGTAAATTACTTCTAATCAATAAATTCAGGAAGGAGGAGTAATGCAAATCAGGTAAAAACACCTTGAATATAAAAACATTTGAACCATAAAAAAGTAAGGCATATTAAGAAATATGAGCATAAACAAATAGTACCTGATGCTAAGAAAGCATGTATAATCAGAAGGCACAAAAGAGAATGTCCTCACAACTAGAAGTGAGACAAAAGATTTACCAATTTGGTGATTATATCACTTACCCACTTCATGATTATAAATATTAGCTTGGTGCAAAAGTAACTTCAGTTTTGCATTTTTGAACTTTGCCATTTGATATTGGAATACATTCTTAAATGTGGTTATGTTATATATGATTTTAATGCACATTTCTTGCTTTATGTTTTCTTGCTAATGACATTGCTGCTGTTGCTGCTATGTCACTTCAGTCGTGTCCGACTCTGTGTGACCCCATAGACGGCAGCCCACCAGGCTCCCCTGTCCCTGGGATTCTCCAGGCAAGAACACTGGAGTGGGCTGCCATTTCCTTCTCCAATGCATGAAAGTGAAAAGTGAAAGTGAAGTCGCTCAGTCGTGTCCGACCCTCAGCAACCCCACGGACTGCAGCCTTCCAGGCTCCTCTGTCCATGGGATTTTCCAGGCAAGAGTACTGGAGTGGGGTGCCATTGCCTTCTCCATGCTAATGACACTACTTGCTGCTTATTTTATATTTATTTTAGACTATAGAAATTACATTAGACAAAAAGCAAATCTGAGCGAGTTTTTTAATTCTAGCTCAAAATGGGTTGTAAAGCAGCAGAGACAACTCACACCATCAACAACGCATTTGGCCCAGGAACTGCTAACAAATGTATAGTGCAGTGGTGTTTCAAGCAGTTTTGCAAAGATGAGAGCCTTGAAGATAAGAAGCATAGTGGTCAGCCACTGCAAGTTGACAACAACAAACTGAGAGCAATCATCAAAGCTGACCTTCTTACAACTACACGAGAAACTGCCAAAGAACTCAACATCAGCCATTCTATGATCACCCAGCATTTGCAGCAAATTGGAAAAGTGAAAAAGTGGGTGACTCATAAGCTGACCACAAATCAAAACAACTGTCATTTTTGAAGTGTCATCCATCTTCTTATTTACACAACAACAATGAACCATTTCTCGATCGGATTGTAACAAAAAGTGGATTTTATATAATAACCAGTGACAACATACACAGTGGTTGGACTGAGAAGAAGCTCTAATGCACTTCCCAAAGCTAAACTTGCACCAAAAAAGGTCCTGGTCACTGTCTGGTGGCCTACTACCCATCTAGTCCACGACAGCTTTCTGAATCCAAGTGAAACCATTACATCTGAGAAGTATGCTCAGCAAAGCAAAAACTGCAATGCCTGCACCCGGCATCAGCCAACAGAATAACCCCAATTCTTCTCCACAACACCTGCACTTCAAAACAACCAGCACTTCAAAAGTTGAACAAATCTGGCTACAGAGTTTTGCCTCATCCACCATATCCACTGACCTCTCGCCAACCAACTACCACTTCTTCAAGCATCTCAACAACTTTTTGCAGTGATAACGCTTCCACAACCAGCAGGAGGCAGAAAATACTTTCTGAGCATTCACTGAATCCCAAAGCACTGATTTTTACACTGCAGAAGTAAACAAACTTATTTCTCATTAGCAAAATGTGTTGATTGTAATGGTTCCTATTTTGATTAATAAAAATGTAAAAATCAGCCTAGTTATAATGATTTAAAATCCAAATGCGGAAACTGCTATTACTTTTGTACCAACCTAATATTATAGTATAAGCTAAAATGTTTCAGAAGAATTATAAGCCTTTACATCACAGACAAAAGCCAGTAGAGTAGCAAAAAATATATACTGAATTGGCAAAATTTAGAAACATGTTTTGTGAAAAAGGTTCTTCTGTTTTATGTAGGTCTGCTGCTGCTGCTGCTGCTGCTGCTAAGTCACTTCAGTTGTGTCTGACTCTGTGCGACCCCATAGACAGCAGCCCACCAGGCTCCCCCATCCCTGGGATTCTCCAGGCAAGAACACTGGAGTGGGTTGCCATTTCCTTCCCCAATGCATGAAAGTGAAAAGTGAAAGTGAAGTCGCTCAGTCGTGTCCGACCCTCAGCGACCCCATGGACTGCAGCCTTCAAATACAAGTTATTCACAAGACTGAACTTATATTTTTCATTTTATAATTATTTTCTAAAAAAAGTTTGTTAAATCAAACACACCTCATCTTATTTCTCCAGTTTTATATTTTAATTTTTAGATAAAATGTAAAAATAAAACTATAACACAAGAAATATTTATGAGGAATATAAAAGCACTATTTCAAATGTGTGCATGCTTCAAAAAATAAAAACTATTATCATGTAACTGTCATGTGAAATTCATGTTTTCTCAGATGATTTTTTAGTTGCAGCAATAGGTCCCCCTAGTGGAGGCTGGAAGTATATTTTATCCTATTTTTCTCTCCAAATGCTATTCTAATTTGAACAGTTAGATTAAGTACATTGATATTCTTCCTTGAAGAAATCATGAGAAACACTGGGCTGGAGGAAGCACAAGCAGGAATCAAGATTGCCAGGAGAAATATTAATAACCTCAGATATGCAGATGACATGACACCACCCTTATGGCAGAAAGTGAAGAACTAAAGAGCCTCTTGATGAAAGTGAAAGAGGAGAGTGAAAAAGTTGGCTTAAAACTCAACATTCAGAAAACTAAGATCATGGCATCCAGTCCCATCACTTCATGGCAAATAGATGGGGAAACAGTGGCTGACTTTATTTTTCTGGGCTCCAAAATCACTGCAGATGGTGACTACAGCCATGAAATTAAAAGACGCTTACTCCTCGGAAGGAAAGTTATGACCAACGTAGACAGCATATTAAAAAGCAGAGACATTACTTTGTCAACAAAGGTCGGTCTAGTCAAGGCTATGTTTTTTCCAGTGGTCACGTATGGATGTGAGAGTTGGACTATAAAGAAAGCTGAGCACAGAAGAATTGATGCTTTTGAACTGTGGTGTTGAAGAAGACTCTTGAGAGTCCCTTGGAATGCAAGGAGATCCAACCAGTCCATCCTAAAGGAGATCAGTCCTGGGTGTTCATTGGAAGGACTGATGTTGAAGCTGAAACTCCAGTACTTTGGCCACCCGATGCGAAGAGCTGACTTATTTGAAAAGACCCTGATATTGGGAAGGATTGAGGGCAGGAGGAGAAGGGGACGACAGAGGATGAGATGGTTGGATGGCATCACTGACTCAATGGACATGGGTTTGGGTGGACTCCAGGAGTTAGTGATGCACAGGGAGGCCTGGCATGCTGCGGTTCATGGGGTCACAAAGAATCAGACACGACTGAGCAACTGAACTGAACTGAACTTGAAGAAATGCATAGGGACAGTTAGTTTAAGAGAAGAATTGGCTGATTAAGAAGTCAGAAGGCCTGTGAATTTACTGTCAGTTACACTACATGTAAATTTGTTCTAAACACATTCAAAATTAGAAGACTCCAAACCCACTCCCCCTAAAAAGAACAATCTCAAAACATAAGATTTCATTAATAGAGATTAACAAAGCTGAATATGTAACAAGATGAAGCTTTAAAAAGCTAGACTCACAGATTACAAGAACCAAGCTAATGACTCCTTTTATTGGTCTATATCTATTAATGTATACAAGGCAAACAGCTCCTTAGACACAAAAGCACAATCACTGTTCATTGAAAACTCACAAGAATATTACCAAGTTGAAGTGCTTTTAATTTTTTATACTTTTAATTTTTAGATGAATGGGATGATACCCTAAGTGATACAAAATGGGAGAAGTGTGTTGACTTCTATGAATGAATGAAATGGAGGAACCAGAATCACGTGTTCCCATTCAATTCCATCAGTGGATGCCCAGCCACAGTCACCTTAGAACAGTATGGAATTTAGATTCCATTCTATGCTCTTTTGAAAACTGAGGTCAAGCAGAATCAGTCCCAGGACAAAAACAGAATCGTAGATGAGACTGTTTTCCACACCCTAGAGGTCCTGGAACATTCAAGATCTGACAGTAAATGCACAGGCCAATAACTATTGAGCAGTCCTTTGCCATCAGTGTCTCTCGGCCATCCATCCTTTCCCTACAACTCCTGCAAACTTCTCCCATACCACTCCTAAACCTCTGGCTTCCTTGAGGCTTAGGAAGTCCTAAGCATCAATTGAAGTGGTTACTGTATTCCTCAATGCCCAATTAATCAGAATCCTGAGCCATATTTTAAGATATTCACCCATACATTTAATTTCATGTTTCTATACTTTTTTAGAAAGTAGGAATATGGGATATGTCATTCAGCAACGAGTCTGTGCATTAATTTGCACTTCTGAAACTTCTATTTTAACACAGTAACTCATATTCCAAATCCAGCTTTAAAAAAAAAAAAAATTATTGGCCCTCACCTTTTACCTTCGTCTGGATTCCTGGGACAAGTATCTTGGTTATGTAGGCCCAGCTTAACTAGGCTGTAGATTCACCACACAAAGGCACAGCAGGAGTCCAGTATTTTCCCTTCCCTATAGTGCCAGGAGTAGGGGACATGTACTGGAGAATGGGCTTCCCAGGTGGCACTAGTAGTAAAGAACCTGCCTGCCAATGCAGGAGACATAAGAGATGCGGTTCAAGCCCTGGATTAGGAAGATTCCCTGGAGAAGGGCATGGCAACCCACGCCAGTATCCTTGCCTGGGGAATCCCCATGGACAGAAGAGCCTGGCGGCCTACAGCCCATAGGGTCACACAGAGTCGGACAGGACTGAAGCGACTTAGCATGCACACACTGGAGAATGAGGGGCTGCTGTAGGTCTCACTCCCACTTTAACCAGAGATGGTTCTCAGTTAACTCAGCACTTCTCCAATCCCAAGGAGGCAAAAGGAAGGAGAGTACAGCGGTAAAAAGTAGCTATTTGTGATGGGAAGATCAGCCTTGTCCCCGGTCTCTGCTAGCCAGTTAATTTTAAAACTCTTTCAAATTAATACTGAATAACTAAAGTTGACTTTGATTTGTGTCTTCTTCATTTCATCTGGTTTGTAATCTATTATTTCTAATTTAATAATCTTATTGTATTTGTGCTGGAGACATTTGCTATAAATCTCTCTTTGGAAAAAGATGAGATATAAATTATCAATAAAATAGAAACAAAGAACTCTCTAAGAAAAAAATTTGCCTATCTTTTTTTCTCATGAATTAATCCTTTAGAAATGAAGACCCTCATAGCTGCCAGGATATTAAGATTAGCTTTTTACAACAATTTAAAAAAAAAAATCTTTTGACAATAATAACTTGAGTAGAAATATGCTGCTGCTGCTGCTAAGTCATTTCAGTCATGTCTGACTCTGTGCGACCTCATAGACGGAAGCCCACCAGGCTCCCCTGTCCCTGGGATTCTCCAGGCAAGAACACTGGAGTGGATTGCCATTTCCTTCTCCAAGAGTAGAAATATAAATTGTTACAATTTTAAGCTTATTTCAACCAAATGGAAACATTTAACATTATTACTGTTTTGACCAAACATTAACAGTATATTATTTATATAATTCTCTACTTTTATATACCAAGTTCCCTAAGAACATACTTCCTTCAAATGGACTCAACACTGGGCTTACTCATCTGCTTATAAACATGTCAAAGAAACAAATGCAGGTTTAAAATTTTCCCCCTACCAATCTTCTAGCTACATGGGTC
This sequence comes from Bubalus bubalis, assembly GCF_019923935.1. Taxonomy (NCBI): domain Eukaryota; kingdom Metazoa; phylum Chordata; class Mammalia; order Artiodactyla; family Bovidae; genus Bubalus; species Bubalus bubalis. The sequence goes on along the minus strand of NC_059165.1, from coordinate 20,691,129 downwards.
TGGGTATACCTGAGAGTCCCTTAGGGGACTTGGAGATCCCAGATGTTCTAGGACCAGACTATAGAACTACAAGTCACTTGGCCCCACAGATCAGCAATTCTAACTGTAGTACCTGTCTAGTTCTATAGCAATTTATATTTTAATAAAACTTGCAATTCACAAAACATCTTCACAAGTATAATCTGATTTAATTCTTCCCCAAACCAAAAAAGGTATTTACAACATATGTTTTCTAGTTTTTAAAAATCTTTCCTATTTTATTTCTTTTAATCTTTGCTAAGCAGTGAAACTAGCCAATTAGATTTGAACAAAGTTTTCTCTCATAAAAAACATCCTTACAATCTAAATCTTCCCTTTTTTTTTTTTTCTTTTTCCCCCTTTGAGGGAGTTATTTTGTTTTTATTGCTAATGCTGAAAAACATCACATCATCTCTTAGGAGTTAGATTAGCAATAATTATCTCTCAGCAGGACTGACATAGAGAAAGTCTCCTGGAAAGTTTAGTTTTGGCCGGCTATTTCAGATTTAATTGAACATGTTTACCTTAATAGGAAATGAAAAAATGTTGATCTTGCTTAAAGTATGGTTAAGTTTACCAGGTTGGCAAGGACTTTAAATGCCTCAATTTTCAACACAAGCAAAATACATGTTCTCTAAGGAAAGATAGCTTCTCTAATGAAACACAAATCATTAACCAGCTGTTACAATTAAGGAGGTCATCCATGATAGATCCCCTGGAGAAGGGTTTAAAAGTTTGATCATTTGTACCTTGAGATAGTTTATAAACATCATTGTAGGCGGATAATCTAGTGGCTATGAGCAGACTCTGGAGTCAGAAAGCTTAGGAGCAAATTCCAACTCCTATTACCTTGAAGGGCTTCCCTGGTATCTCAATTGGTAAAGAATCTGCCTGCAATGCAGGAGACCGGGGTTCGATCCCTGGGTCAGGGAGATCCTCTGGAGAAGGAAATGGCAAGCTACTCCAGTATTCTTGCCTGGAAAATCCCACAGACAGAGGAGCCTGGCAGGAGCCTCTTTGGGGTTGCAAAGAGTCAGACACAACTTAGCAACTAAAACTAAAGCATTACCTTGAACAAGTTACTTAAGCCCTCTAAACTTTGAGTTTTGTGTATGTAAAACAAAAGCCACTCAACAGTATCTATCCCAAGTTATTAAGATTAAAATACATAATGTATATAAATACCTCTGTGTGCCTAGAACACAATAGCACTTAATTTACTAATTTTTACTGTTTCTTTTCTTTTTAATCTTTTGGCTACACCTCAAGGCATGTGGGATTTTAGCTCCCCGAGTAGGCATCAAACCCATGCCCAGTATTGGCAGCACGGTCTTAACCACTGGACCACAGGGAAGTCCAAGTTACTAAATTTTTAAAGACATTTCCTTTATAAAACTTAGCTGCAGAATGGATAGAATATTCATGTGGGAAAAAAAAAAAACTATTTCTATAATCTCATGTAAGTGCAAACGAAACAGGATGAAAGAATCTTCTCCAAAATAACAATGGATACTAGTCCCAGATAAAAGGTGACAGTATGTCCTAGTTTGCCTAGACTAGTTCTGAGTTACACCTGTTGTCCCAATATAAATAATAATCTCCCCTAAGCCCCTTCAGTCTCAAGTCACCTGGTTCAGATCATAAAATATATGGTCAATTGTGTTTGTTACTAAACTTTTTCCCCACACACCTCCAAGTCATATTCTATACTCAAATGTATAATACTGGAGGTTAGGTCTGTGTAAACGACATTTTCCCTTTGCCAGCTGAATTTTTTTAAGCTCCACTAAAAACTGAACTGGGGCTTCCCAGATGGCACTAGTAGTAAAGAATCCTACTGCCAATGCAAGATATGTAAGAGATGGGGGTTCAATCCCTGGGTCAGGACAATTCCTGCAGGAGGGCATGGCAATCCACTCCAGGATTCTTGCCTGGAGAATCCCCATGGATAGAGGCCCTGGAGGGCTACAGTCCAGGGGGTCGCAAAGAGTCAGATAACAACTGAAGTGACTTGGCACACATGCATGCAAAAAGAGAACTAGAAGAATAAAGGAAGACAGGAGGAGGAAAGGCTCTTAACATTTCCTGTTTGCCTGGAGTTCCTGTCAACATCTCCAAGGCAACAGGTCTTCATTTCAGGAGCATCACCTGGTTCCTCTCGCCAGCTTTTTCTGGAGATTTCCCAAACCAGCCTCATCAATCCCCTACCAGTGCCCTCCTCCTCAGGCAGCTCTGAGTCCCTGCTCTGCAAGACCTCTCCTCCAAACTTCTAGTTTCCAGGAACCACCACCTTTACCCTCAGCTATCTCAGTGTTCCTTTTCTGATTTTTTTCGGTTCTCTAGCACCAATTTAACTTACCCGATATTTGCTGTTGTTTAGTCGCTAAGTCATGGCGGGACTCTTTCGTGACCCTAGGACTGCAGCCCGCCACGCTATTCTGTCCATGGGATTTGCCAGGCAAGAATACTGCTGTGGGTTGCCATTTCCTTCTGCAGGGGATCTTTCACGACCCAGGGATCAAACCTGCGTCTCCTGCATTGCAGGCCAATTCTCAGTGGTACTGAGCCACCAGGGGAGTCCACTCTCTATATTACACTCTATTAAAATATCCAGCTGTGCTCTTCTTGATGTCTGAAGTCTAACTGATACTGATACTATTGAGAGGAATGGGAATGGAACTGGCAATTTTAACACAAAAAAAGAATTTTTGCTGTTACTTTCTATATTATCTTTCTATAATACCTACATAAGTTAAATTTAATTATATATTTTAAATGATTTTTTAAAACTATTTTGCCATCTTCACGTTGGTCTTCAGAACATTAAAAATCATCTTCAGGGTAAAACACGTCACTAGCAATTCCCAAGAGGATTTACATTCAGCGATTAGCGTCAGAAAGATGGCTTAGGGAGTTGAGGAAATGAGCAACCCAACTGGATAGTCCACTCATCATACTGTTTGCTAATGCAAGGCCATTAACACTGGCACATCAACTAAATTTTAAAGTGTTCCATTAGAAGTGCTATATGAATTTCCTGCAATAAACTATTAAATAAGCATTATGCATCACATATTAAGTGCATAATAAATATATTTCTGATTTCCTCCCCATCGCAACTACCTACCACCAGACCCTAATCTAGGAACTGTTGAGAGGCACATAACTTCTTAAGAAAGTAGGCTTTGAAAAAAAAAAAAAAAGAAAGAAAGTAGGCTTTGTTGGCTTACATATAAAAAAAAAGATCTTACCTGAAAAATTGCAAACTATCAAAGCTTACCAGGACACCAGAGCAGCAAACGCACCAGCTTAACAAGAAAGTTATTTTCTTACATCATGAAATGTCATTGCATAATCAATATAACTATAATAATAAATGACTAATACTCACCTCCACTTCCTTTTGTAAAGCAAATTCACTCCTGTCTTCTTATTGCCCCCTCTACTAGTTAATTTTATAAGCCTTTGGACTCTACAGTTATTGACACTGGAAAAAACTTTACCCTTTGTCCCTGGGATTCTCCAGGCAAGAATACTGGAGTGGGTTGCCATTTCCTTCTCCAATGCATGAAAGTGAAAAGTGAAAATGAAGTCTCTCAGTCGTCCCCGACTCTTAGCGACACCAAGGACTGCAGCCTACCAGGCTCCTCCGTCCACGGGATTTCCCAGGCAAGAGTACTGGAGTGGGATGCCATTGCCTTCTCCGAACTGTAAGAGAAAGCTTTCACAAACAAAGAACTGAGGTGAGCACTCTTCCCCTCAAGCCACAGTTTCAAAAGAAAATGCTGGCATCCCAAGGAGAAAGTATTTATATTAAGACTAAAGAAGAATCTCTGTACATGACAAAAAGTACCTTGGGTTATCTATTCCAATACAGTGGTAGAAGACTAGCAAGCCTCACTATGTTTGTGCTCTACTCTGCATTTTCTTTATTCTTCAACTTCCTGGAAATCAACATATTTGTGATTGAGACAAGGAAGGCATATTCATCACTATGATACAATTTTTTTAATTTCACAGTCTATTTGTTGCCCTAGATACTGGACACTCAGTCATGTCCGGCTCTTTGTGATCCCTACACTATACTACTATGAACAATTGATTTCAAATTCAAAATTAAATTTTAATATGGTGAACAATTAACTTACTTTCTAGATAATTACCTGAAATATCACCACTATTACATTATTCTTTACTGATTTTTTTTGCTAAGTTCCTAGTGGATAATTCTTTCTGTAGTATTCTAAGAGGCTCACATTTAGAGTGCCTCAAATTATTACTTTCCTTTAGATTTAAAACAAGAACCTAAACACTACTGAACCAAACTTTCTTCCTACCACCAGGAACAGGATTATTAGTGAAGGATGGGTATAAGTCCCATTTGTCTATGACCCATCTCCCATTACCAGGTGTCTTCCCCCAACATACCCTTCTATAAGGAGGAAGAGCCCACCAATACCTGGAAAATCTGCCACCACTGCTTCCTGGCGAATCACTGAATGCTCCTTTATGCAGTAAAACAGAGCCTTACATGATTTCTGTGACTCACAGTTTCCTATTTTCACCACTGTGACGTTTAATTGAGTGATAATTATCTTAAGAGATCAAAATTCCAAAATTTACATCTTTCACTTTGTCAAGAAGTTAGATGATTCAAACTGTATTCAATTAGTTTAAGATGGAAATATCCAGATTTAACTGTCATAACTTACATTGACACCAAAAGTATTATGGAACATAATACATGAGGATAAATGAATCTATATGCACAATACTTTTTCCCTCCAAACTCAAAGACTCATGAAAAAGGAATTATGCCTATATTGAGTCATCATTTTGTACTGAAACATCAAATGTCAAACTTGTAATGAAAAATGTACTATCATATTAAAATCTGTATGTCAATTTTTGTTTCTGAAACCAATAGTGTAAAGAGAAAAGATTTAAGAAAGATACTCTTGAGAGTTAACAGACATTTGGAATCAAAATAAAACAAAATGTACCAAATTTTAATACACTAAAAAATAAACATTTTATTAAAGAAAGTCTGAAAAACATGTGCACCAAAACAAAAGTGACAACGAACACTAAATAAAAAACCTTCAAAAAATGTGTACCACATGATTCAATGTTTTAACTTTATATATAAAAGCTATACTATAAAATACAAAGCTAAACTATTAGAGTACTAACAATACTATTCATATAAAGAAACTTAACAGTAGTAAAATATGAATACATAAGATGCTTATTTTTGGTCCTTTTGGAAACAAACTAAGATCTTTTTTTTTTTTTTTTAACACAGCTCCAGGCACAAAAATAGAATATAAGATGACAACTGCAACATTCTTAGTGTTTATCCTTGTAATTCTTTAAATGTCACCAGTCATAATAGCAATGAATTCCTCTTGATTTACTGTGATAAGAAAGAAAATGTAAGTCAGAAATACAAATTTTTTTCAGAGAATACTTTTACTATTTTACACTAAGTATTTTTAAATTTTATATTATACAAAATTCTTAATAAACCAAGACATAGTATTTTGCTTTTACTTCTTTGTAGCAAATTGAATACATTAAATTGAATGTCATGAATAAAAAAATATATAAAATATAATAAACATAAATATTCTATGATATTAACTAAAGTATCCAAGTTACAAAAAATCCATAATCATAATATTTATACACACAATAAAATAGTTTTAAAAGCTTGTTATTTTAAATTTCTTAGATGGTTAAGCTCCCTTGATAATCTTTATTTCACTAGTTCATTTAACAAACACTTTCTGAATAAATAAGCTTAAATATATCATACATGTAAATTAGAATTATGAAGGATGAAAATAGAAAAAATGTCAACTTGTTTTTGGAACTTTTACAGACATAAAAGCCTCTGTTTAAAAGAAAACAAAACTGAAACATAGTTAAAGAAAAAACAGTGCAAAAAAAAGCTATAAGGAATTAAGAAGAATGAGTTGCTCAGAACCTGAGAAAGAACAACCAATTCATGCATTCAATATTAAACATCTACAACACAGTATGACAGACAGTGGAACAGAATACAAAACCTATAATACAAAACTCAAAATACTTTCAATGATTTTATAAACTGCAGTATTGATTTTTCACCTCTGCAGTTAAAGGAATAGGCTTCAGTATCTTATGACAGCTATGACCCCTTTCCCTCTCTGGTTATAAAACATAATCAAAATATATTAAAACTTGGAACAATTTCATCGATATGCACCTTCTTTTAAGAACCCCTGATTTAGAAAAATCTAGAATCAGGCATCTAGACCAAAACAGCAAACAACAGTATATTTTTAAGGAAAACAACACAAGGAAAGTGGCCTTAGAATGATTTGACTAACATCATTTTAACAGCATAACAGAGCCATAATTAAAACATTCAAAATCTGAAAAGTACTTATGTTTTCTTACTTTAAGTACTTAATGTTTTCTTACTTTAAGAAAGAAAACTTAACCTCAAACTTTTTCTCTCAATTTGTAAAATCTCAATACTCAAATTTCAAATCATGCATCATGGAGTTCTAAAACAAAACACTGGAGCATTTCAAAAGTATTTTCAACTATTCCATAATTCCATATCTAAAAACAAAATGTTTAAGTCCAAAAAAGTAAACTTAAAAGCTGGCTCAGACAGTAAAGAATCTGTCTGCAGGACAAACCTGAGTTGGGAAGATCCCCTGGAAAAGGACATGGCAACCCACTCTAGTATTCTTGCCTGTTGAATTCCATGGACAGAGGAACCTGGCAGGCTACAGTCCATGGGGTCACAAAGAATCTGACACAACTGAGCAACTTCACTTCACTTCACACACTGAGCAACTTCATTTCACTTCACTTTGTTATCAGTAAGACTTCCAGACAATTAGGAGGATCGATGATGCCTTCATACATTTGGTTTTATAACCTTCTCTATCAATCCTATCTTATATCAAGTTCCTTTATTTAATAATTCTAACATAATGCCTACCTTAAAATAAGCATTTAATAAAATATATATTGAATCAAACAAATATGCCACTTCTTTTTTTGTACACTACCTTTTCAAACAAAATTTTCATCAGTCATTTTATAGGGTAAATCTTATTACATTTTATTAAAATTAAAAAATTTCAGGGAAATTAAGTAGATTAATTACCTTAGAGACTATCTGGCTTCAGAGGGGAAATAACAAATTTTAACATCTGAAGTGCCAGTTGAATACTTTACTAACACATTGCTTCCTATAATAATATGTAACTTAAAAAACTCTATAAACATAGAAAACTAATATTTTACTTTATAGCATAAGAGGCAATACAGTATTATGGTTAAAAGCATATTCTTAATCATTATGGAGATTTGAGTTTAAATCTCACTCTGCTGTGTTGTGATAACCTTGAACAGGTTATTAAACTCTCAGAGCTTTAGTTTTCCCATCTATATATTCATCTATCCTAAGCATAAATAGGTAAAACAATGTATTTAACTTCACAAAAGCTATTATGAAAATTAAGTGACACAATTCACAAGGTAACATTATAAGCACAGAATATAAAATATATTAAGTACTAAATAAATGTTAAAGGGATTTCCTGATGGCTCAGATGGTAAAGAGTCTGCCTGCAATGTAGGAGACCCAGGTTTGATCCCTGGGTTGGGAAGATCCCCTGGAGAAGAAAATGGCAACCCACTCCAGTATTCTTGCCTGGAAAAATCCCACTGACAGAGGAGCCTGGCGGGCTACAGTCTATGAGGTCGCAAAGAGTCAGACATGACTGACCAACTTCACTTCACTTCAAATGTTAACATTCATAATTATTTAGAAGATGGTCCACTTGGAGTTTTTTAATGTTGCTACTGTTTTTCAAAAAGATTTATTGTGTTTTAGTTTATATATCTTGGGAAGGAGTCTTTCTATATCACTAACACAGCTTTATTTAGAGAAGCAATCCTGTACCTAGTACAGGTAAAACAAACTGTTTATACCTCTGATCTTTTGACACATAAGTAGCAGGAGTATGAAATAGACATACCAAGATTCCTCTACCACTGAAGAGAGTACGTTACATAAAGGAACTCATTTAAAGCTGCTGCTGCTGCTGCTGCTAAGTCGCTTCAGTCGTGTCCAACTCTGTGCGACTCCATAGACGGCAGCCCACCAGGCTCCCCTGTTCCTGGGATTCTCCCGGCAAGAACACTGGAGTGGGTTGCCATTTCCTTCTCCAATGCATGAAAGTGAAAAGGGAAAGTGAAGTCGCTCAGTCGTGTCCGACTCTTAGAGACCCCATGGACTGCAGCCTACCAGGCTCCTCCATCCATGGGATTTTCCAGGCAAGAGTACTGGAGTGGGGTGCCATTGCCTTCTCCGCATTTAAAGCTAACTCAGAGTAATAATCAACAGCTAGGGAAGACACAAACATTTTTTAACTATGAAGGCAGTGGATTATAAATCCAAATATTAGAGTTAGAGCTTAAGAAGTCATTTAAATTTTCTCAAGTTTCAATCATCTCTGTTTTAAAATATAATTAATTATGTTGATTCTCTTCAAAGAGCTAGTACTAAAAATAGAAACGTTGTATGCATGTATGCTAAGTCACTTCAGTAGTGTCCAACTCTTTGCGACCCTATAGGCTGTAACCCACCAGGCTACTCTGACCATGGGATTCTCCAGGCAAGAATACTGAAGTGGGTTGCCATCCCCTCCTCCAGAGGATCTTCCTGACCCAAGGATCAAACCCAAGCCTCCTGCATTGCAGGCAGATTCTTTACTGCTGAGCTAACCGGAAAGCCCCAGAAAAGTTGTATAATGCTCAGTAATAGTCACATAAATATAATGGGAAAGCATAATAATGCACAATTCTAACAGACAATCTACAAATCTGTATTGATAACCAGTTGCTACTATCTTACCTCCTTATTGAAGCATCCCAGTATTTCCAAGGATATATAAATATATGTATATACATATAAATATATATATTCATGTAAAAATGAATAGTTGGTACTATAGCAACATATATCTACTGTAACACACACTCCTGCTCACTACTTAAGTCTATAAACATCACAGTACTCATCACGTTCAAGAAAATGCAGGAGAATATAAACATGAAAAAGAAAAAAAAAAGGAAAACAAGTTTACACTTAATGCTAGGCATGTTCAATTATCTCCATTTCATAATCATAACCACCTTGAAAGGTATTAAAGTTGATTTTTGTAAATAGGAAAACTGAGACTCAGAAATGTAACAACCTGCACAAAATTACAGAGCTACTAAGTAAGTGGTAGAGATTCAATTCAAATCCAGGCCTGTATGATTCCAAAGCCTCAGGCTTTTTGCACTGTATGATTCCATACTGCTCTTTAGTGGCTCACAATATAATTGGAAAGACACATATGTATATAACTAACAGAAGGCAATGTATAAAAGGTCAAAAAAGATTGTTTCGCTAAATGGGCCCTCAATGGAAATCTCATCATTTACAAATAGAGATCAATGAGGGAGGCTTTGGGGAGTTTAAGATGAACCTGAGATAACGACTAACATTTTCGCAGACAGAACCTGGCAATTAGATTAAAGAACAGCATGATGAAAGGCACAGCATAAAAGGACAGGATGGAATATATTCTGTCAAAGTATGTATACTATATAAGTGGTGAGGGTTAGAGTAAAAAGAGGAAGAATACAGTGGGAAATAAAACGAGATAGCTGTTGTAGGACAGATCTCATACAGGTACTAAAGAATCATAAGTGTCTGAATATGAAAATGACATCACCAAACTTGCATTTTAGGAAAAGAATGATATTAGGATGAAAACAGAGGCTTAGAGGCATAGAGGAGGCAATTAGGAGGCTACAAGAGACTCTAAGTCAGTGAGAGCAGGGACAACATCAGCCTCTTATTGGGCAGCACTGGTCAGCACACAGAACTGTGTACCAGCAGGCATTCAAGGAAATAATGAACGAAGCTATGATATTATAAAATTCCAACAAAGAAATTAGGGCCTGAATTAGGACAGCAGCAGTAAATAAAGAAATAAAACTTCAAAATATTTGAAGGGAAGACTCAAACTTAGACATGCATAAAGGTTGAGAAAGAAAGCATTAAAGGATGAAATTTACTGAGTGGCTGAAATTTTGGAGATATTTCACCCTCAAAGAAAAATACTTTCTTCAAGTGTGGAACCTCATATTATAACCTGTACAGTTAGTTTTAAAGGTCTGCTTCATTTCAAGCCAAGTATGTGTGATACTTATGCAAAAAGCCCATTACAGAATGAGCAACATTTACACTAAATAAAGGGACAGTTTGCAAAGGGTCTTGAAAATCATTTGGTTTAAAAAAAATTACTTATGTGTACAAGTAGGAATATTTGGAATATATGTTTTACTCAAAACTTACTTTCTCCATCACCATCTTTATCAAATTCTTCTATCATAGCCCGAAGTTCTTCATCACTCATGTTTTCACCCAATTCTCTGGCAACACGTCGCAAATTCCTCAAGCTTATTTTACCAGAATCATCATCATCAAATAGTTTAAATGCCTTCAGTATTTCTTCATGTGGATCTCTTTCCAATATCCAGTCTGTCACTATAGTTAAAAAGAGATGAAAAGTAAACCTTCACAGTCACAAAGGCATTCATTTGTAAAATCAACTAATTATTAGATGAGAATTAAAACTGTGAAAGTAGTTTGGCAATAAAAACGCCAAACCAAAGTACAAAATCCCTGCGATAAAACCTAAAATCAGAAAAGCCAAATCCATATTTTAGAATTTAACCTTCACATTATCTACAATTTATCCTATTATATGGCTTCCCACGTGGCTCAATGGTAAAGGATCTGCCTGACAAGCAGAAGACATGGGTTCGAAGCCTGGGCCAGGAAGATCCCCAGTGAAGGAAATGGCAACCCACTCCAGTATTCTTGCCTGGGAAATCTTGTAGACAAAGGAGCCTGGTGCATTACAGTCCATGGGGTCGCAAAAGAGTCAAACACAACTTGTGACTAAACAACAATATTCTATTTTAAGAGTAAGCATAATTATATTACACAGAAGCAAATTTTTGAAAACTATATTTATACCATATTTATTTAACGTCTACTATTAAGAACTGTACTAGGTTCCACTGATATCAAGCACACAAGTCTGGGAGTTCATAATCTAGTTGTAGAGATGACATACCAACAAAACAATCAAAACCAACTAAAAATTGTTTGCTGGCTAAACTTAATAGTAATACTGATTGTTCTCCAAATTTAACACAACTTAAAAACAAATTTCCCTAACAAATTTACAAAATTAACTGTCACCATTGATAAAGACACAATTTCAGACAGTATTTGAAAATTCTGCTCGTATCTTCATAACTTAGAAGAACCCCTTGGTTTCTCAAAAGAAGTTCCTAAAAGGATAGAATCTGATTGTAGTAAGAATAAAAAAGTCTGGAAAGGAGATCTCTCTAAAGTCAAATCCATTCTGTTCAGCAAGATAGTAACTATCAGACAGCTAAATTAAAATTAAATGTGAGCAATTTCAGGCCTCAATAGTAACAATTATTTAATATATTAAATTTAACAATATATAATAAGAGTGAGCTTAATATTTTCATAAAACCACAGTTTTTAATCAATAGCCACAATAACAAAACTTTTTAAATCTGTGGTATAAAACTTTTTAAGTTACTAGATAAAATTCTGAAAATATCAAAGTAAAAATCTTTGAAGTAATTCTACATGTTAATCTACCACTACAACAAGAGGCATTTATGATTTTCACTGTGCCATTAAAAATAACTCCATCCTGTGAGGTTTACATAATCATTAAAAATTTGCAAAGATTATAGATGGAAAACACTGGAATATTTAATGCACCCAAAAGAAAAATACAATTCAAGTCCCCCACAAACTGTTGCTATGCTGCTGTCTGCATCATATCTGGTTGAATGAGCTTTAGAATAAGCACCTATTCAAGCTAATGTTAAATCATCTACACATATATTCAATAATTTTCTTTTTTTTTCCTCTACAATAATTTTCTTTTATCCATTAATTTTATACAAAAGTCTTCCAAGTAACTAATTGAAGTATATTACTATAAGTATGCAAATCATCAAAGCTCATAAATATTCAGTTAAAAAGGAGTTGGCATATATACAGCCATAACACCAAAATAAAATACCACACTTAACTTTATGGCTCATACTCAACTTATTTTGAATTTAGTCCCAACAAAAAAGCAGGACAAGGGAAAAAAAAAAGTGTTAAGAAATTTTCTTCACCAATTAAATAATTTACATGACAGGTGAACCAAAAAAGCAGCTTGCTGAAAATATTAATGTACTTAAAGAAGCAACAGGGTGATTTGGGGAACAGATGGGGTTCCAAGATGTATAAATTCCTATCCCAATGGTGCTTTAATTGTGTTAGTTACTTCAGACTTGTGTGTCTATAGAATCTTTTATCAATACTTTGCCTTAGAATGCAACTTTTCTTTGGAAGTATAAATACCCATCATTCTGGACAGCTAACACATTTTAACTTCATGATGACTCCCCTCTATTCTTGCTCTACAAAGTAGAATTATAACATATATTTTTTTCAATGAAAATAAATCAACAGAAAGGCAGTAAAGGTGGGTTGAATCTATTTCACAAATTTCTGTCCATGTAACTCTATTTTCAAATGACTTAATTATACTATCAGAAATGTACTCACTCAAAATAGTTAGATCTTATACATTGTAAAAATCACTTAAGGGTCCTCTACTCATGCCCACCAGAGTCTATGAGCATGCACTGACCAGAGTCCACGAATTCAATACTCCAAGCCCGTCCAGATGTCCCCGATCCCAGCTTTCTATGCTTCAAAAACACTAAGAACAATACCCCTGCATCAGTTTTTACTATAGCCAATCACCTTTCATGCCTAGAACACGGCAAAGTCCACATCTATAAGAAGGACGGGGGCCAGTGGGTGAAAGTTCAGGAACTCAAGGAGCACAATGGACACATCACAGGTCCTGACTGGGCTCCCAAGGGTGACCGTACCATTACTTGCGGGGCCCACCGCAATACCCACATCTAGAGTCAGAAAGATGGTGTCTGGAAGCTAACCCTGGTGATCCTGAGAATTAACCATGCAGCCACTTTCATCAAGTGAGAACAGATTCGCCATGGGCAGCAGGGCATGACTCATCTTTGTTTGGTACTTCGAGTCTGAAAATGACTGGTGTGTGAGCAAGCACATTAAAAAGCCCACCCGCTCCACGGTCCTCAGCTTGGACCGGCATCCCAACAACATTTTGCTGGCAGTGGGATCCTGTGACTTCAATGAAGAGTGCTTTCTACCTACATTAAAGAAGTGGATGAGAAGCCAGCCAGTACGCCCTGGGGTGGCAAAATGCTTTTCAGTCAGCTGATGTCAGAGTATGGAGGCAGGGCACACGGGGTCAGCTTCTCGGCCAGCGGCAGCCACCTGGCTTGGGTCAGCCACGACAGCACTGTGTCCACTGCCAACGCCTCAAAAGCATGCAGGTCTCAACCCTAAAGGTGGAGTTCCTGCCCCTCCTGAGTGTGTCGTTTGTCTCAGAGAACAGCATTGTGGCTGCTGGCCATGACTGCTGCCCCATGCTCTTTAACTAGAACAATCACAGCTGCTTGACCTTCGTCGCCAAGCTGGACATCCCCAAACAGAGCATCCAACGCAATATGGACAAGCAGGCCGTTATCGAGGACCGAAACACAGCCCTGGAGACACTGCACCAGAACAGCATCACTCAAGTCTCTATTTCTGAGGTGGACAACCAAGATTGTTGCAAATTTTGCACTAATGGCACTGACAGAGGCATGACCATTTGGGATTTTAAGACCTTAGAATCTTCCAGCCGGACCCTTCGGATAATATGAAGATGAGCAGACTTCCAGACCCAGCATGAGGGCAGACAGGATGCGTGGGGCAGCTCCACCATTCGCATCGGAGGAGAGCCACTGCCAGGAAACACTGAAGACACACACGGCGCAAACCTTGTTCTGTGTTTTTTTCTGAGTATAACTGGTGAAAGTGTTGGCTTTTTAAAAGCAGCAGAGATTGAGTTTTGTTTCATGGGTTTTTTTGTTTTGTGACTTCATTCCATTCTTGACCAAAGTTTCTCTTTAAGTAGTTTATTATGGAAAATTGTCAAGACTAACTTAAAGGAAGGGCTGGAGAGGTATATAAATCGTCTGCTAAAAAAATTAAATAAAAACACTGAATATGTTTTAAAAAATCACTTAATACAGCAAATTAGAAAACATCACATTAAAACTTTAAACCCAAGCAGTCATATCCTAGACTACTGAGGTTACTAACTTTTTTACTCTTAACTACATCCCTTTTCTTTTCACTCTCACCACCCTCAGCACAGAAAATCTATTACAGTTGTCCCTCCGTTTCTATGGTATCCATGGGAGACTGGTTCCAGGACTTTCCTCAGATTTCAACATCTGGAATGAATAGTATTTGCATATAACCTATGCACATACCCCTGTATACTTTAAATCATTTCTGGACTACTTACAATATCTAATACATTGTAAATGCTATGTAAATAGTTGTAAATACGATGTAGTGAAGTGAAAGTCGCATCCGACTCTTTTAGACCCATGGGCTATACAGACCATGGAATTCTCCAGGCCAGAAGACTGGAGTGGGTAGCCTTTCCCTTCTCCAGGGGATCTTTCCAGCCCAGGGATGGAACCCAGGTCTCCCACATTGCAGGCGGATGCTTTACCAGCTGAGCCACAAGGGAAGCCCAAGAATATTGGAGTGGGTAGCTTATCCCTTCTCCAGCGGATCTTCTCAACCCAGGAATCGTTGCAGGATTCAATTCCTGGGTCTATTCTGATTCAGAGTAATTTGTCCCAAAGTGGGTTCGATCCCTGGGGTGGGAAGATCCCCTGAAGGAGGGCATGTGGGTTGCCTGGAGAATCCCCATAGACAGAGGAGCCTTGCGGGTTATACTCCATGGTGTCAAAAAGAGTCAGATACGACTGAGCAACTAAGCACAGCACAGCACATAAAACATATATTCATCTGTGGTCAGTCATTATTTTAAAATAATCAAAAAATGAAGAGAAAACATGGTTCTTAACTATTCCCAAACAGTAATAAAATTTTATCTGACAGTTGATATTCTTAATAAGTGGCCTGAGGATAGCTAAAGTATGTGCTGAGCCTGTGAAAAGGTTGATCTTTGAAAGTCAGGGTGAAGTTTATTCATGAACATTTATTCTAGAAGGAACCCAGTATTTCTGCTCTATTAGAAACACAGAAGAGATGGAGGATCAGGAAAGGTAGAGATGGCATAGGACTCTGGCTTCAGCTGCTAATAAAATCAAAATTTTAAAACTGTATCCACTTAAGATGAAATAATGTGTTTTATAAAATTATTAGAGGCAATTATATAGTGCTTAGGGCGTCCCTGATGGCTCAGAGGTTAAAGCGTCTGCCTGCAATCTGGGAGACCTGGGTTCGATCCCTGGGTCAGGAAGATCCCCTGGAGAAGGAAATGGCAACCCATTCCAGTATTCTTGCCTGGAGAATCCCATGGATGGAGGAGCCTGGTGGGCTACAGTCCATGGGGTCGCAGAGTCGGACACGACTGAGCGACTTCACTCTCACTCATATAGTGCTTAAAATAACCTACAACCACGTGGTGCTAGTGGTAAAGAATTTGCCTGCCAATGCAGGAGATGCAAGAGACGCCAGTTTAATCCCTGGGTTGGGAAGATCCCCTGAAGGAGGAAACGGCACCCCACTCCACTATTCTTGCCAAGAGAAGCCCTTGGACAGAGGAGTCTAGCGGGCTACAGTACATGGGGTCACAAAGAGTAAGACGCAACTGAGCATCAACATACACAGGAAAAGGTAATGAGAAAAATATAAATACATGGAGTAGAATACTTTTTATGCTTCAACAATACACATATATGACATTTTCAAACCATTAAAACAAAGACTAATTTTTTAAGTAATAACAAACACTTAATTGGCTCAGCTGGTAAAGAATCTGCATGCAGTGCGGGAGACCTGGGCTTGATCCCTGGGTTGGGAAGATCCCCTAGAGAAGGAAAAGGCTACCTCCTCCTTAGTTCTCTCCTGGCCTGGAGAATTCCATGGACTCGATAGTCCATGGGGTCTCAAAGAGTCAGACACAATTTACCAATTTTCACTTTCAATTGAACTTACTATATACTAAGGCTCTTTTGTTAAACACTTCACATATTTTTAACTTATTTATTCCTAAGAACCCTATGAGATAGTACAACCATTCCCATTTTATAGCTGAAAATGAGGCAGAGAGAAGTAAAATGACCAACTTACACAGCTAGCAGGTGGCAAAACCAGGATCTAAACCCAGGCAATCTGATTCCAAAATGTCCATGCTAAACCACTACACTGGACCAAATTTACTTGAAGTATAGCTCTTTCCTAGTATCATTCCTATTGTATCCTGGACCTTGTTTCTATAAACAATCTAGTTGAAACTTTCGGAGAAGGCAATGGCACCCCACTCCAGTACTCTTGCCTGGAAATCCCATGGACGAAGGAGCCGGGTAGGCTGCAGTCCATGGGGTCACTAAGAGTTGGACATGACTGAGCGACTTCCCTTTCACTTTTCACTTTCATGCATTGGAGAAGGAAATGGCAACCCACTCCAGTGTTCTTGCCTGGAGAATCCCAGGGACGGACGTAGACCGGTGGGCTGCCGTCTACGGGGTCGCACAGAGTCGGACACCTCTGACGTGACTTAGCGGTAGCAGCAGTTGAAACTTTTGCTAAAATCATAAACCCCGAAAGCTTCAATACTGGGAAAATGAAATGGCACTATTCCTCTTCTCAAGTAAATTCTACAAATTAGAGAAAAAAAAGAAGATGCTCTCCAAAGGGACAGGCTCCTTTCCAAATAATCATCTATTAATTGGAGATCTTCTCTGTGGTGCTTTTTTTGTCTTCTAGATTTTTTCCTTTAATTTCCCTCTTCCTCACTTTGGGTTCAAATTTTCAGATTTGAAAAAAATTACTAACGATACGAATCTATTTTTTTCCACATGTACTAATTGCTATTCCTTTTCTTTCTCATATTACTTCTTGTTGAATACTTAAAGGTTTCTTTGTCTATGTCTGTGTGTAGCTGAATTTTCCTAGATTCTTAGAATATCAAAAACTAAATATTTAGGATTAGGATACTATTATTATTTAGGATATTATTTAGGATATTATTATTTAGGATTATTAGGATATTATTACTAACTAAATATTAGGATATTAGAAGGATTTCCCTGGTGGTCCCATGGTTAAGATTCTTCCTTGCAACGCTGGGGACATGCGTTCAATCCAGGAACTAAGATCCCATAGGCTGCAGAGCATAAAGCCCACACACTGCAACTACTCAGCCCAAGTGACACAATAAGAGTGTCTATGTGCTACAGTGAAAAATCCAATATGCCACAACTAAGATCCAACACAACCAAATAAATAAATTAAATATTTTTTTAAATGAACAAAGGATTTGAATAGACATTAAAAATAATAATAATATGCTTAGATTATGACCCAGCTGGTCGTTCTAAAATGTTTTCTTCTGCTCCCAGTCTGGCAACTGCCACCCTTACTACAATCTTCTCCCCACCAGTAACTTTAAAGAGATGACTTTATTCATTGAGCTCAAGGTCATCTACAGTGACCCCCGCATATGAGAGCAGCCCCGCTCATATGCTTTGTCAACCTGAAGGCATGTACTTCATACATGGCTAAAGATACCATAGCTTTAGATATGGTAGATTGGTAGATACTGCTACCAATTTCTTCTTCTCCCACCGTGCCAATGAAAATCACATATTCAGATAGTCTTGGGAAATATTTTCTAAACAAAAATACACCAAATCTTATCTTTTCCTCTAAGAAAATAATTTCTCAACCACTCTTAGTTTTATCACATAATATAGGTACCCATTACGTAGAAAGACATCTTCCCGTTGCTTGGTTAAAATCTTCAGAACAAAGCAAAAGACAAAATGATAAATCTCATTTACAGTGAAGCTACAAATCTTTTCTTTGAAAATTAGCAAAAAAGAAAGAGCACCCAAAAAAAAACACCAAAAATAAGATGTACATTATATAGCAATGTTCAATGACAAAATTCCATAACCCAGAGAATTTTAAAAAACTGAAAGTATCCAGATAATTTCCTAACAACTGTTGATTACAAAGACTTTTGTAAAACAGTGTTTACAAAACTGTAAAAATACATACCAACTTCATTGAA
Organism: Bubalus bubalis; assembly: GCF_019923935.1. Classification (NCBI taxonomy): domain Eukaryota; kingdom Metazoa; phylum Chordata; class Mammalia; order Artiodactyla; family Bovidae; genus Bubalus; species Bubalus bubalis. The sequence continues at coordinate 20,672,785 of NC_059165.1, read as the reverse complement.
ATCCTCAAAAGTTATTTTCCCAGTGGCTTCTCTGTCATAATCTTTAAGAATCTTCAGTACATCAGCTTTTTTTACATCAAACCCCAAGGCTCTCATTGCCACCTTTTGGATTAAAAGAGAAAAGCAAATTATAAAAAATTTTTACAAAATAAGTGAATTCCAATTCTTCAGTTCTTAAAACTTAAAAGATGACAATATATCAGTAAAGCATATTCTTTCACATGTTTTGTCTCTAAAATAACAGTGACAGTTTTTCTTCATTAATAAAATTAAATGGCATTTCTTTTCATTTTTATGTATCCCTTTTTTAATATGACAAACTAATCAATGAGTGTTTATAGAATATATTGTACAATGTATTGACTTTACTGCACAGATAATTTTAACAAGTTATTTTTTTCTCAAAGGATTAACAACCAAATTTTTAAAAAAAAGGCATAGCATAAATATTAAAAGTTATACAACAGAAGAGATTAAAAAATTAAAATAAGAATTACTCAACAAGATTAGTTATCAAGTAAGTTATCAACTACTTACTGCTATCAAGTAAGTAGTCACGATCCCAAGCTTAGAGAAAGAAAAGATCTAGTTAATAGTAACAAAGAAGAAGAGATGTTATTATTTAAAGAAGTCTTATTGGAGAGATACAAGTTGGATGAAGTGGAGTAGAAGGGCATTTAGAAAAGAATGACTAGTACTAAAACACACAAACAAATACACAACAGGCTTGAACACAGTGAACAGAGCACTTTACCTTACCTGAATGGGGAAAGAGCAGGTGGAAAAAAAGCAGTTAGCAAATGAGAAAAGTATGTGGTAGTAAAAGTGTGGAAGGCATTCAATGCAAATGAAAAAAATCTGAACTCAATCTAGTGTACAATGAGGAGCCACTAAGCATTTATGAGCAATGAATAACATGATGAAAGAATTTTAGAAAGATGAATCTAATGATAGTGTACAGGAAATGGAGAAACCATGTAGGAAGTTCCAGATACAAAAAATCACAAACCAAGATAATAAGAATGGCCACAAATAGAAGAGACATTATAACGGAAGTGAAGTGAAGTCAAGTCAAAGTCGCTCAGTCATGTCCGACTCTTTTCGATCCCATGGACTATACAGTCCATGGCCAGAATACTGGAGTGAGTAGCCTTTCCTTCTCCAGGGGGATATTTCCAACACAGGGATCAAACCCAGATCTCCAGCATTGCAGGCAGATTCTTTACCAGCTGAGCCACAAGGGAAGCCCTTTATAAAGGAAGAACTGATCAAAGCTAGGTAACTAAAACAGAGGGAAAAGTAAGCTAAAGAGCCACAAGGATACTACCTCTCTCATTGTGCTGAGTTTAAGATCCAAACTATCTTAAACACCAATTTCCCCTTGATTCTTTATAAAATATTCTAAAACTTAAAACTGATATTTTTCCCCATTAGCACTGCATCAACATCAGACACCACTTATATCATTTGAATAAGAGAAAATAGGTTGAGACTGTTACTAACATGTTTAAATTAAAAGACAAATAATACTGCCTCAATCTGAGAAATGAATGAATCACAAAAAAAGGAAAAAAACACACAATGGGAAGAGGAATATGGTTAGAACTGTTTAAATCCTACAGTTTCAAATATTTTAACTATGTGAATGAAAAATAAGCCCCTCTACAGGAATATATTTTTACATTTAAAATATTATTCATTTTACCATGTGAAAGAGTTTCTAAAAAGATACAAGTACTACTCAACTATATTATAGCACTTAACAGTAAATGTTTAAAATGGTTTACATTTCCAAAACCAGTTCAATTAAAATATTTAGAAATGCATTTTTAATCAGCAGACAAAAATGCAAAACATTTTAACGGAAAAGATATATTTTAAGTGTATTACCTTTAATTCATGATAATCTATTGCTTCATCTTTGTCTGTGTCAAATAGTTCAAAAGCATCTTTAATTTCTTGTTTCTGTTCTTCAGAGAGTTCTCTTCTTTTTTTCCTCTTTGTTTTGTCTACTACAAGGTCATTTCTATGAAATGATAAGAAGAAAGTCTGTTTAGTCCACCTTAATCCTATTGTCGTATGCTTCTAAATGATAAAATTCCAAAAATGCAACCAAAAAATTAGCCAATGAATAATGTTTTAAATTTCTAAAAAGTATTTTGTAAAAACATAAAGAAATTTCCTAACATGAGTCAAAGCCCTGCTCATTCCACTAAGCTGCTTTAAATTTATACCTCCCTAAAACTGAAGTTTTACAGTTTTAAAAGGTTATTAAAAGAAATGAGGACCTAGCTTTTCCTTCTTCCTAGCTTTGTATTTATTCCCACTAATATTACTGTGGAAGAAACAAGAAGTGTGAAAAAGAAAGTTCTGTCAGAAACCCCAACAAAAAACATAACACCCATACTTATTCTCATCATTCTACAATACAGACTGTTTAAAAAAAAGAATTCAATTCACAATTGTTGATCTCTATATATTAGGTTTACTTTTATAGTGCTTAGAATTATCAAAAGTATTGCAAAAAAAGTCTAATTCATCAATTAATTTACAAGCTATTTTGGCACTGTTTTGACTGTTTAGTATTTTTAGACTACACATTTTAAACTGTTTGGCACTTTTTTGTAATTTCTCCCATTGATATTAACAAATCAGCCAAAATAATGAACGTAAGCATACCATGAATATCAAACACCAAAAAAGTACTTAATATTTGTGGTATTTTATTTATACATAAGGTGAAGAGTCAATTGTCTTGTAAATCTCAGCATATACATTTAGACAGTTTCTCACAAACTCTGAAAAAAACTTAAAGTAAAAAAAGTAATTTACTTTAAAAACTAGAAATGTATTCCTTAAGAGGTGCCAATATAAGCGTTCCAAATTTTCAAATGGGGCTTACAACACTTGTACAAGTTTTGAAACAAGAATTCTATAAACTTTAAAAATGTAAAAACCAGTTGACTTTTCTTTTATTCTCTGAAATCTACTCTAAAAAGGCAAGAGATGACTAGGAAATGACCAAATGAGGTTATGATAAAGCTCTTTTCACAGGAGACCTGAATTCACGCAAGCTTGGAAACTCCGGGGGTTATTCTCTTCCCAAGATTCTGACCTGACAAAAGTTCACAACCCACCGACAGTAGACCTCATTCAAGGTTACCACGATTATCCCTCTTCAGAACTCGCTTCCTTTTTACTGAAGCGTAACTACATAAACACTTTTACGGTAAAACTTCTAGCTGTGGTTGGGAGGGAGCAACACAGTGGGTTAGAGGTAGGAAATGAATGAAAGGTAAAATGAGAAAATTTAGGAAATCTAAGAGATTACCAACTAAAATCACTAAAAGGAGCCTCTGATTATACCCTTTTGCAGGGCCCCAGGAGAAAGAGGAGAGGTTTTGCGTTATTTCCAAAATTTACGGGTAAATATGTTAGTAGGGGGCTTCCCAGGTGGCTCAGTGGGTAAAGAATATGCCTACAATGCAGAAGACGCAGGTGTGGAAGATCCCCTGGAGGAAGGCAGGGCAATCCTCTCCAGTACTCTTGCCTGGAGAAACCCACACCCAGACGAGTCTGGCGGGCTACAGCCCATAGGGTCGCAGAGTCTGACACGACTGAGCACGCACGTTAGCAGGAGGTCGGCTGAGGTGGGAACCGTGGACAAGGCACTGAACCAAGGGATGCTCCAAGGCCTGGTTTCCCGGTTTCTCGCATAAACACCGCGCATTGAAACCTCGCGATATTTCCCTGCCTCCTCAAGACTACCACAGCCCGGCTTTTTGGCGGTTTAAAGCCAGTGCCCTGACAGAAATGACCGCCTCAGCTAAAGTGCGGAGCTCACCAGGGCCCCCAAGGGGAGGGGTCTGGGCCCGGGAACGTTGACCAAGGATCCCGTCCCTCGTCCCAAACTGCATTCCCTTCCTCGCTTCGGCACCCAGCTGCTTCCCTTCCACACACAACCGCCCTGGGGCCCGCTGCGAGGTGTGGAGTGCATTTGCCGCCTCCTCATTACCGACCTCAGAGCTAAACTCATTTTGTCTTCGGACTGAGACGTTCCTCTCGAGAACGATTTTAACCCCCTACCCAAAGCAGCAAGACTTCCACAGGCCGTTCGACAGACGCCAACGACCCTCAGCGGTCTCAAAAACCTCCCACAAAGCAAGACACTCGTGAGCTGGATTGGTTGAAATCGCTAACGTCCTGCCCATTGAGGCGAAAGCGTCACTTGTTCTCTGCTCTCATTGGGCATATTTCACGTCAATCAAATAGATCATCCCCTGCTACGCCTCTTGCCCTTTAGATTGGCCTGTTGCTTTCCGCCCACCCCCGCCAATCCTTTGAGAAGCTGAGTGTTCGCTGCATTTAGGTGGGAGGTGGCTGAGCTATGCCTCTGACCAGAAAGCCTGTGGCGTGTGGCCCAGTGTCCGGAGACCCGGCGGAAAGGGAAGGGATGAGATATGCCGCAGGCTCTCCTCCGGCTAGAAGGAGGGAGAGGCTTTCGAACGGTGTCTGCGAAACTTGACTCTACTGTATTGTACATTTTTGGATGGTTTGAGTACCTGGGGAGTGTATTCAAAACGCAGATTTAAATATCACTCATTCTAATTTCTAGTAGGTGTGAATCTGCATTTTTTTATACAAACTTCAAATGATTCTGAAGCAGATACTGTGGATTGTATTTTGATAATCACTGGGTTGGATTATTAGGCTATTTACGGTTGAAGCTGTACCTAAAGGGCCATTTGCTCCCCTATTCTTCCTTTGAACGGGTTTGTTCGTTTTTGTCCTTTATTTTCGAGTGCTGTAAGCTGCTTATACTCATGATGTTATCTTCACCACCAAACGAAGTCTCTTAAAGCTCACTTGGACATTTAATATCTTTACCTGTTCATCTCTCCTACTAATCTTAAAAGGCTTATATCCTTCATTTAACACTATTCCTAGTGCCTAAAACAATGTCTGATGCCTCTGCTCAGTAAATATTTGTTGCATTGAATGGAATCTTGCTGTGAAAAATCACAAAGTACTGAGCTAAACTGCAAGTCTCAAAAAGGAATTAAATAGCCAGAGAGTAGGTGTCCAGTAACGGAAGAGGGAAGGTATTAATATATAAAACTGTGGCATAAATATAAAGAGATACATGTACACGTTTAGAGAAGAGAGAGAACACAGAAGGTATGAGAAAGACTTCTTGAAGGAGATGGCATATATGTTAAGCCTAGAAGGATGAGCTAAATTTGGGTAAGTAAAGATGGTAAAAACATTCACTTCCGCTTTATTGACTATGCCAAAGCCTTTGACTGTGTTAATCACAACAAACTGTGGAAAATTCTGAAAGAGATGGAAATACCAGACCACCTCACCTGCCTCCTGAGAAATCTGTATACAGGTCAAGAAGCAACTGTTAGAACTGGACATGAAACAACAGACTGGTACCAAATCAGGAAAGGAGTAGGTCAAGGCTATATATTGTCACCTGACTTATTTAACTTATATGCAGAGTACATCATGAGAAACGCTGGGCTGGATGAAACACAAGCTGGAATCAAGACTGCCAAAAGACATATCAATAACCTCAGATACACAGATGACACCACCCTCATGGCAGAAAGTAAAGAAGAACTAAAGAAACTCTTGATGAAAGTGAAAGAGGAGAGTGAAAAAGTTGGCTTAAGCTCAACATTCAGAAAACTATGATCATGGCATCTGGTTCCATCACTTTGTGGCAAATAGATGGGGAAACAATGGAAACAGGGACAAACTTTATTTTGGGGGGCTCCAAAATTACTGCAGATGGTGACTGCAGCCATGAAATTAAAAGACGCTTACTCCTTGGAAGGAAAGTTATGACCAACCTAGAAAGCATATTAAGAAGGAGAGACATTACTTTGCCAACAAAGTTCCATCTAGTCAAAGCTATCGTTTTTCCAGTAGTCATGAATGGATGTGAGAGTTGGACTATAAAGAAAGCTGAGAGCTGAAGAATTGGTGCTTTTGAACTGTGGTGTTGGAGAAGACTTTTGAGAGTCCCTTGGACAACAAGGAAATCTAACCAGTCCATCCTAAAGGAGATCAGTCCTGAATATTCATTGGAAGGACTGATGCTGAAGCTGAAGCTCCAATATTTTGGCCACCTGATGCAAAGAACTGACTCATTTGAAAAGACCCTGATGCTGGGAAAGATTGAAGGCAGGAGGAGAAAGGGATGACAGAGGATGAGATGGTTGAATGGCATCACCGACTCAATGGACATGAGTTTGAGTAAACTCCAGGAGTTGGTGATGGACAGGAAGGCCTGGTGTGCTGCAGTCCATGAGGTTGCAAAGAATCGGACATGACTGAGAACTAAACTGAAAGATGGTATAGTAGCTCAGACAGTAAAGCATCCGCCTGTAATGCAGGAGGCCTGAGTTGGATCCCTTGGTGGAGAAGATCCCCTGGAGTAGGAAATGGCAACCCACTCCAGTATTCTTGCCTGGAGATTTCCATGGACAGAGGAGCCTGGCGGGTCACAGTCTATGGGTGTCGAAAAAAGTCAGACACGACTGAGCGACTAACACACACGCAGAGATGGTATAATGAAGTAAATCTAAGAATTAATAGCTACAGGATAGCCCTTCAAAAAATAACAGAGCTAAAAATCTCTAAATTTTAAAGTATAAATCACCTTTGAGTCTAAAAGGACAGTAAAATTGCGATTACATACTAGACAGTAATGACAATGGAAAACTATATTAAAATGGTAAGATACAGACCAAGCTATAGAACAAAGTTATTTTACTATTAAACAAGAATAAAAGTAAAACAACATTGATTTGAATATTTTAGAAATGAACAAAATTAACTAATTGAAATTAGGAAGAAGAAATTACTAAAGATAAAACAACAACAAAAGAAAATAGGTTTTTAGAAGAAAATTGTGAAAGTTATAATTGATAAATAGTCTCATAATCTAATAATAAACTGGTTTTTGGCAATAGCAATAAAATGGACAGAATTAGGGAATTGTAACAGGAAAGGGAATATTGCCACTAATAAAGTTGACAGTTTAAAAGAGAATTTCAAAAATTATTAAAATATTTTCTACAACTTCATTCTGCCAATAAATATTAACACTAAAATGAAATAGTCACTTTTCAGGGAAAAAAAATAAGGACTCAAAAAAGGTAGAAAACTGAAGCTATAGACAAGACTTTAAAATTATGCAAAGCTCTGTATCACAAAACAAAAAGGCATCCAGCCTACTCAGATTTATGGGTGAGTTTTAAAAATTCTTGAAGAGCTTATTCTTGTGCTTTAAATCCAAAGTATAATGGAGAGCTTCTTAGCTTAATTTTTGAAGAGAGCACAACCCTTAGCATCTTAAAGGTGTTTATGGTCAGTGAATGCATGCTCCATGATGAGCCAGAAGAGAAAGTTGCTCAGTTGTGTTCAACTCTGCAATTCCATGGACTGTAGCTTACCAGGCTCCTCCGTCCAGGGAATTTTCCAGGCAAGAGTACTGGAGTGGGTTGCCATTTCCTTCTCCAGGGAATCAAACCCAGGTCTCCCACGTTGCAGGCAGACGCTTTACCTTCAGAGCCACCAGGGAGGCCCATGATGAGCCAGAGCAGAGCCAAAAGTAAAAAAAATTGGTTTAGGAAGATTAGTAGCATTAGTTATTTGTTTAGCCTTCCTCCTGAAACCTTAAACAATCGTTGAGAAATTAATTTCTAATTCAGAAGTGATTTGGAGAAGCACCATCTACAGACAAGATATTTCAAAAAGATATCTGAAATATCAAAAGAGGTATGGAAACCTGTTAACAAATGACACAGATCATCAAAGTGGCATCTCAGAATTTGCAAGAGGTGACTAATGGTTCAGAGAGAGTTGATCTGCCTGGCAGAGTCCAAGACGCTAGGTTTAGAGTTACAAAGTAGAGGGTGGAAATGAGAAGAGGGCTACATAAAATGTAAGTTTAAAAACTCTAGGTAACCACTGCACTTCAGTTTCTCCAAGTTCCCCTCCTCATTATTCTCTCTTCACCTCTGTTTAGAACCCCACTCTTAAAAAGTGAATGAAAAAATCAAAAACCATTAGAGATATGAAGAAAATCAATGGTATGAAGGATGAAATTAAGGAAACAGCTATCTACAAAGACTGAGCTTAGGAACCAAAAGAAATTCATGATAAATTAATAATATTAAGCTTTCTAAGAGTCAAGAAAATATTGTATTAGAGAATGAGATACTTTGAAAAAGAAACATCCCGACAGTAAGAAAAGACTTAAATATGATTACAGAAATTAAAATTTTAATACATTAGTGAGATGATTTAATTGAAATATTTCAGAACACAGAGCATTCAGACAAAAACATGGAAAAATTGAAAGGAAAAAAAAAATGTGGAGGATTAATTCAGTAGGTCCATCATATGACTAATAGGAATTTCAGAAAGAGACAGTAACAACTGGAAAAGAGGCAGAGTCAGACATGACTGAGCGACTGAACTGAACTGAACTGAATAAATAATTGAAGAAAAATTTCAAGAAACTGAAGAGTAGCACAGGTCTTCAGATTGATAGATATTCCTAGTGCTGAACAAAATAAATGGTAAAATAAACCACATCTCACCACATCAACAAGATATTTCATAACATCAAAAAGAAAAGATATAGGCCTAAAAGCTTTCAGAGACAAGAATCTGATCTTCTATAAAAGAATAATAATTGAATTAGCATTAGATTTTTTATCAGAAGCATTAGACAGACCACAGTGCCATCAAAATTTTAAGGGGAAATTATTTTGAATTTAGAATTCTATTCCCTGTCAAGATAAAAATCAAATGTGAGAACATAATAAGGATATCAGTAAACTCAATCATCATCTATGCTGAGAGGTGTACTCCATAAAAATGAGTGAAATTAAAAAATAAGATAGATGTAAAAGACAAAAATTATAACTTAGTGTGGTAAATAGAATGGCTAGCCAAAAATGTCTGTGCCCTAATTCCTGAAATTTGTGAATATGTCATATTACATGGTAAAAGGAACTTTGCAGGTATAATTAATGCTACCAACCTTAAGATATGGCAGTTAATTAGGGAACTTTCTCCCTGTTGAAGGAGAAGAGATCAGAGAGATGTGCAAATGAGAAGGACTCAATCCACCATTGCTGGCTTTAAAATGAAGAAATGATGTCATGAATTAGGGAATGTGAGCAGGTTCTAGAAGCTGAGACAGCCTCCAGCCATCAACCAGCAAGGAAACAAAAGCACGAACTAAATCCTGGCAGTGACCTGATCAACCAGATTCATCCTCTGAGCCTCCAGAAAGAAGCATGTCACTTCTAACTCCCTGATTTAGGCCTTGTGAGACCCTAAGCAGATAATTCAGTTGAACCACACTGTGCTAGACGTTTGACCCATAAATTTGAGACAAAATGAGTGGTTGTTGTTTTAAGTCATTGACTTTGTAGTAATCATTTATGACAGTAAAAGAAAACTAATACATTGCATAATTCAATGAAAAGAGAAAAGGCAAGACACAAAAGGCTTAGAAAGCAATTAACCTAAAATAGATACCTAGAATGTTTTCAACAAGAAAAATTGAATGGATTGCAAGCAACAGATAGAATGTGTGTGTGTGTAAAAGACAAGTGTGATATTAAAACCAATAAAGATCTAAAAATATAAAGATTAAAAAATTAAACAGCAGACTTCCAGGGCAGTCCAGTGGTTAAGACTTCACACGTCCACTGCAGGTGGCTTGGGCTCAATCCCTGATCAGAGAACTAAGATCCTGATCAGGGAACTAAGGCAAATAATGAAGTAGAAAAAATATTTGCAAATACATGAAGGACAAGGGGCTATTATTTTTCATAATATAACTGAAAACTGTTTATAATCTGACCTTGACCTGTTCCAAACCAGAAGTTTGTTTTCTTGTTCTCCAAGTACTGCTTTCAAGTATATTTTACCCAATCTCTCCTTCCTGTTGCTCTCTGTCTAGGGCATCTCTTATAGCTTGCTTTTCATTGTTGATTTTAAGACTAAGGCCCTATGATTATGATTTTCTTTCTGGTATTAAAAAGTCAAATCTGTGGCAAAACTGTATCTAGTCCATTACTTTTCCCTAGTAGTTAGATAAGTTGTTTTGGAACAATTGAGTACCCTTGCAGAAGAGATAAAGGTAGGTTCATACCACCTTGGTTCATTGGTTTATGATGGAGAACTATGAATACATCTTCATACATTTCCGAAGTAACACCACATAGATGATTTTCTTGTCCCAAGGAGGGGAATGTCATTTTACCACAGGGTACCATGAGTCTGCTCTTGAACCTGCCTGCTGGTGCAGAAGACATAAGAGATGCAAGTTTGATCCCTGGGTCAGAAGATCCCCTGGAGAAGAGCACAGCAATCCACTCCAGTATTCTTGCCTGGAGAATCCCATGGACAGAGGAACCAGGTGGGCTACAGTCCATAGCGTTGCAAAGAGTCCAACACCACTGAAGCGACTTAGCACACAGGCATGCATCACCAGTCTGATATAATGGTCTAAATTAACAACACCAATTGCAATATTACCAGATGTCAAATATCTGCTAATATAATTAACATGAAGTAGCCAATCCAACGTCTTACATCTTTTAGCCTAGAATGTCTAAGTTGAATTTTATTACATTGTAATATCTAATTTTCCATTCTATAGGAAATACAAGAGATAAAGAAACCTCTTTTTAAAAAAGGAAGGGGGGCCGGTGCTAGTCCAGAAAAAGCATTCTATAGGGTAATTGTGGAGAAGGCAATGGCACCCCACTCCAGTACTCTTGCCTGGAAAATCCCATGGATGGAGGAGCCTGGTAGGCTGCAGTCCATGGGGTCGCACAGAGTCAGACACGACTGAGTGACTTCACTTTCACTTTTCATTTTTCACTTTCATGCATTGGAGAAGGAAATGGCAACCCACTCCAGTGTTCTTGCCTGGAGAATCCCAGGGACGGGGGAGCCTGGTGGGCTGCCATCTCTGGGGTCGCACAGAGTCGGACACAACTGAAGCGACTTAGCAGCAGCAGCAGGGTAATTGGCCATTCTCTTCAATAAGTTAGTGCATGAAAAAAGGGGCTGACCTAGTTCAAAGGATCTTAAAAGATATTACAATCAGATAGAATGCCTTGTCCTCAATTAAATACTGATTTGGACCAAGCAGTTATAAAAGGCATTATGTAGACAACCGAGGAAATTTGAATATGGACAGGGAATTAAATGATATGAACAAATTATTATTTTGTCCATCTAATAATATTCTGTCCATCTATGAAAATGTTCTCTTATTTAGAGATACAAACTAAAGTATTTAGAGGTGAAATGTTTAAAATGTTTATAGTTTACTTTAAAATAGCACACCAAAATCTGTTTTAAATCTTTTTTAAATACAATGATAAATTCTATGAAGAAACTAAGACAGGAGAATGAGATAAGAGGTGAGTTTACTGCTCAGAGGTTGAGTACCACAGATCTGGGAAGGCTTTGAGAAAGTGATTTTCAATCTGACATATAAAATGATTGCCAGCTGTGTTACAGATCCAAGTGCAGAAGAAAAGATAGGATTAGGTGTGACAGAGACTAGGAAACATCTGTGAGGTTGAAGGTGTGGCAAGAGGAATCAAGAGAGTCTTCAAACCACAATCTAGTTGTGACACCTGGGAAGGGAGAGCAGGAAGGAAGGAAAATTAGGTTGGAAGAGCTTTAGAGTGAAATGTAAGAAAATCTGGGGCCAGTGAAGAACCCCAAAGCAAGAACTGCTCTTTTGAGGAGTTGTATGGTAGGCAGCCATGAAATTAAAAGACACTTACTCCTTGGAAGAAAAGTTATGACCAACCTAGATAGCATATTCAAAAGCAGAGACATAACTTTGCCAACAAAGGTCCGTCTAGTCAAGGCTATGGTTTTTCCAGTGGTCATGTATGGATGTGAGAGTTGGACTGTGAAGAAAGCTGAGCACCGAAGAATTGATGCTTTTGAACTGTGGTATTGGAGATGACTCTTTAGAGTCCCTTGGACTGCAAGGAGAGCCAACCTGTCCATTCTAAAGGAGACCAGCCCTGGGTGTTCTTTGGAAGGAATGATGCTAAAGCTGAAACTCCAGTCCTTTGGCCACCTCATGCGAAGAGTTGACTCATTGGAAAAGACTCTGATGCTGGGAGGGATTGGGGGCAGGAGGAGAAGGGGATGACAGAGGATGAGATGGCTGGATGGCATCACCAACTCGATGGACCTGAGTTTGAGTGAACTCCGGGAGTTAGTGATGGACAGGGAGGCCTGGCGTGCGGCGATTCATGGGGTCGCAAACAGTCAGACATGGCTGAGCGACTGAACTGAACTGAACTGATGGTTGGCAGAAATAGCCTAATACTAGCTAGCTCTGATCGGAGAAGGCAGTGGCACCCCACTCCAGTACTCTTGCCTGGAAAATCCCACAAACAGGAGCCTGATAGGCTGCAGTCCATGGGATCTCGAAGAGTTGGACACAACTGAGCAACTTCACTTTCACTTTTCACTTTCATGCATTGGAGAAGGAAATGGCAACCCACTCCAGTGTTCTTGCCTGGGGAATCCCAGGGATGGGGGAGCCTGGTGGGCTGCCGCCTCTGGGGTCGCACAGAGTTGGACACGACTGAAGTGACTTAGCAGCAGTAGCAGCAGCAGCTAGCTCTGATATCCATGCTGTACTCACTAGCTAGGTGCAGCTCAGGTTAAGTGTGGTCTCAGTGTGAGTGGATCTGAAGGTATGACAGCTAGAAGGTGTTACTGTGCTCCTCACAGCAGGATTTTTTTTTTTTTTTTTTTAGAAAGATGGTAACAATAACCCTGTAAGCGAGACAGCAAAAGAGACTCAGATGTATAGAACAGTCTTTTGGACTCTGTGGGAGAGGGAGAGGGTGGGATGATTTGGGAGAATGGCATTGAAACATGTATAATATCATACATGAAAAGAATCGCCAGTCCAGGTTCGATGCATGATACTGGATGCCTGGGGCTGGTGCACTGGGACGACCCAGAGGGATGGTACGGGGAGGGAGGTGGGAGGGGGGTTCAGGATGGGAACACGTGTATACCTATGGCGGATTCATGTTGACTTATGGCAAAACCAATACAATATTGTAAAGTAATTAACCTCCAATTAAAATAAATAAATTTATTAAAAAAATAATTTAAAAATTTTTTAAAAGGATTTTTTTTTAACTTTCTTTTAAAATTTATTTTAAAGGATGCCTTCATTACTGTCATACAAGAGTTGCAGAGGTCTGGAGAGAGAGGATATCAAAAAGAGGGACTGGCAAAGGTCTTAAGATAGGAACAAGGTTGGCATATTCAAGGGGGAAAAAAAATAGAATTCAGTAAGTTTGAAGCATGATGAGAGTGGCAGAGTTGTACAGGAAGGCAGATTGATAAATAGAGTCCTAATCATATAGGAACCTAATAGACTATGATAAGGAGATGAATTTTATTTCAAGTGTAATGGAAACCCATCAGCATGTTTTAAGCAGTGAATTATTATGATCTGATTTAGGTCTTAGAGCCAAACTTCCTGAAACAATCTATATTTACAGCATCCATTTCCTCATATCTCATTTTCTCCCAGCCCACAGCAAATCTAGCTTACATCCTCACCTCACTACTTGAAGAGCTTTTACTAGGTCACCAAAGACTTCTTAATTGCTAGGTTCAATTGCTTCTTTTCAATTTCCATCCTAGTTGTCCCCTGGGTTGTGTCTGCACACTGACCACTCCTTAAAATTGTTCTCATGGCTGCTTTTTTTTACTACTCCTTCTTTGATGACTTTTCTTCACCCACTGTCTAAATGTTGTTTGTTTGTTTGTTTTTGGCAGAATTATATCCTTAATTTTTCCATGCTATCCTAGGCCCTCTCATCTCCTAAATTCCAACAATCACCTAAAATTTCTCAGAAATGTTCCTCTAGCCCTCTACTCTCAGTTTTCAAACCTAGATTTCCATTTCTGTGCTAGCGTGTCCATCTTAATGGAAAATAATGTACCAAAACAACAGTCAATTTCTCCTAAAAGACTTCTTATGTACGTTCTACCTTGCATAACGGCCTCACCAGTCACCTAGTTCATGTAACTCAGTGGAATAAATTTAACTCCTCACTATTGTCAAAGTATAATATTCAAAACTTAAAGACATGACTATTGTACAAATGTAAAGTGAATATGTTTCCAAGCTCTATTTAATTCTTTAACCAGGAAACCAGCAAGATGATAAAGCTGGTTCACAGAAAAATTATAGAAACTGAGTGTACATAGATAGTCACAAAAGGTGTGCGGAAACAAATTTGCTCAGTTATGATGTCCTGCTGGTTAATGTCTTTACAGGTCAAAATAAACTGTAGCCTTTTGATTTATATTCTCTACCAGACAAAAATCATTTGCAAAAATCTATGAGTTAACATTTTGCTCCATCTTAGCCCTGTGTGTACTTGTGCTAAGTCGCTTCAGTCATGTCCGACTCTTTGAGACACTATGAATTGACTGTAGCCGGCCAGGCTCCTTTGTCCAAGGGATTCTCCAGGCAAGAGTACTGCAGTGGGTTGCCATGCCCTTCTCCAGGGGATCTTTCTGACACAGGGGTCGAACTCGCATCTCTTACGTCTCCTGCATTGGCAGGCAAGTTATTTGCCACTAGCGCCACCTGGGAAGCCTGCTCATACAGTCAATTATTTCACTACAAAGGCACCAATATCATTTAATGAGAAAAAGAAGATCTTGCAATGAATAGTACTGCAGTGACCAAATGTCACACAAAAGAGAAATTAACCTGATTCCTATCTCTTGGCACAGACAAGAATTGATTTGAAATGAGTCTTAGACTTACAAGTGAAAGAAAATGTTTTAAAGCTTCTAAAAGAAAATGTAGGAGACTATCTCCATGATTTTAGGGCAGATACAATTTCTTAAACAGGACTTAAAAAGTATTAATCATAAAATTAAAAACTGACAAATTAGATAGCATCAGAAGTTCACATTTCTCTCGTCAAAGACACCATTAGGAAAGTGAAGAGGCAATCCACAAACTGGGAGAAGACATTTACAGTACATATATCTGAGAAAGCATTAGAAATCAACTATAAAAATGCTGAAAATCAAATAGAAACATTGCATAAAACATTTGAATAGGCATTTTGCAAAAGTACATATCTAAATGACCAATAAGCATATAAAGAAGTGTTCAACAGTATTAGTTCTTAGGAAAATACAAGTTAAAACCACAATGAATATCATCACTCATGCACCAAAATGACTAAAATTTTAAAATATTAAAGTTTTTTGAAAGACTAACAATATACAATGCTGGGAAGGATGTGGGCCAACTCTTAAACATTGCCCTTGTGACAGTGAAATAAAACAACCACTTGTAAAATTGTCTGTCTCAACTAATGTCAAGCTCACCCAACTTATGACACAGCAATTTCATTCTAGGTATATACCCCGGAAAAGTAGTATGTCTCCCTAGAACAATTTTTGAAAGAAAGTTTATTGCAACTTTATTCATAATAACTCCAAGCTGGAAACAAACCAGATTTCCATTAACAGGTTAAAGAACAAACAAATTGAGGTATATTCATACAATGGAATATTACCAGGGATAAAAGAAAAAAAATTATAAACAACTGAAAAAAATAAAGAACTATTTATAGAGTCAACAAAAAGATAGATACTCATGGATATTATTTTTTTTTTCATGGATACTATTTTAAGTGAAGTAAGACACGAAAAGTATGTGCGAGTAAATTTGAAGCACGATTCCATTTGTATAAAGTTCAACAACAGGCAGAACTAACCAATGTTTATCAAAATCATAACAGCATTACTTTTGGGTAGGTGGGGATGGGATAGTAGCTGGTGGTATGTATATGTACTGAAAAGAAGCACAAAGGAACTTTATGGAGTAATGAAAGTATTCTGTATCTTAATCTACATGGTGGCTGCAAGAGTGTATGCATGTACAAAAATCTTCTAACTGCCTACTTAAGATTACCATGCTTTATGCATTTTACTAGGTATGTTATCTATTTAAAAATATTAGTTTTTCACTGGGCCTTTGGATGCACTGTTTGTAGAATTAGGGAATACAGATTGTAGAGAGTTAAAGAATGATCAGATAGTGATTAACTCCACTTTGAAGAAATTCAGCTATGAAGAGGAGAAGATTGAGGAATTAATAAAGATACCAGCAAATTTTAAAAATTGCTTTAGAACAGGGAATACTTTATCAGAGGAGAAGCCAATTGAGAGGTACAGGTTAAAGATGGGAGTGAAGCAGGAGAAGAGCAAGTTGATAAGATTTAGATTTTTTAGAGTCAAAAGTGGAGGATTATCTACATAAAGAGATGGAAGTTAGAGTGAAAAAAAGAGAGATAGGGTGAAGATGCTCAGAGACTGTGAGGTAGAAGATAATTTGAGAACTTTCACTGTACTTGTTCTCAAATTTGTAAGTACAACAGGAAGTTGGGATATCCACTAAAAGTCAGGATATGGGATGAAAAGTTGACAAGAAGTAGAGTGAAAAGTTTGATGAAGCCAGTTAGCTCTTTTATTAGCTGTGAGGGGCTAGTTTTTTACTTTTCAAGCTTCCTTATCCTGGTGATGGGGATCACACTTCACAAAGTTGCTTTGAAGAGTAAATAAATTAATGAGTCCAAAGTATCCATTAAGACAATCAGTAAATGTTAGTTTCTCCTTTAAAAAAAGGACCAGAGAAATGCAGAAAATTATTATTCATGAGTAGTTTGACAAACAAATTGAACAATCTGGAGTCAGGACAAAAGATGCAGCAGAGAACAAGGAACCTAGTCCCCAGCAGTTCCTTAACATTGTGAAGGCTGGTGCAAATGTACAAATATTTCCAAGTTACAAATCAAGTTGTGTATGTGTGTTAGTCACTCAGTTGTATCCAACTCTTTGTGATCCCATGGACTTTGTAGCCTGCCGAGTTCCTCTGTCCATGGAATTCTCCAGGCAAGAATACTGCCATTTCCTCCTCCCGGGGATCTTCCCAACCCAGGGATTGAACCCAGGTCTCCTGCATTGCAGATAGACAGATTCTTTACCTTCTGAGCCATCAGATCAGATCAGATCAGATCAGTCGCTCAGTCGTGTCCAACTCTTTGCGACCCCATGAATTGCCGCACGCCAGGCCTCCCTGTCCATCACCAACTCCTGGAGTTCACTCAGACTCACGTCCATCAAGTCAGTGATGCCATCCAGCCATCTCATCCTCTGTCTTCCCCTTCTCCTCCTGCCCCCAATCCCTCCCAGCATCAGAGTCTTTTCCAATGAGTCAACTCTTCGCATGAGGTGGCCAAAGTACTGGAGTTTCAGCTTTAGCATCATTCCTTCCAAAGAAATCCCAGGGCTGATCTCCTTCAGAATGGACTGGTTGGATCTCCTTGCAGTCCAAGGGACTCTCAAGAGTCTTCTCCAACACCACAGTTCAAAAGCATCAGTTCTTCGGCACTCAGCCTTCTTCACAGTCCAACTCTCACATCCATACATGACCACAGGAAAAACCATAGCCTTGACTAGACGAACCTTTGTTGGCAAAGTAATGTCTTTGCTTTTGAATATGCTATCTAGGTTGGTCATAACTTTCCTTCCAAGGAGTAAGCGTCTTTTAATTTCATGGTTGCAGTCACCATCTGTAGTGATTTTGGAGCCCAGAAAAATAAAGTCTGACACTGTTTCCACTGTTTCCCCATCTATTTCCCATGAAGAGATGGGACCGGATGCCTTGATCTTCATTTTCTGAATGTGGAGCTTTAAGCCAACTTTTTCACTCTCCACTTTCACCTTCATCAAGAGGCTTTTGAGTTCCTCTTCACTTTCTGCCATAAGGGTGGTGTCATCTGCATGTCTGAGGTGATTGATATTTCTCCCAGCAATCTTGATTCCAGCTTGTGTTTCTTCCAGTCCAGCGTTTCTCATGATGTACTCTGCATATAAGTTAAATAAACAGGGTGACAATATACAGCCTTGACGAACTCCTTTTCTTATTTGGAACCAGTCTGTTGTTCCATGTCCAGTTCTAACTGTTGCTTCCTGACCTGCATACAAATTTCTCAAGAGGCAGATCAGGTGGTCTGGTATTCCCATCTCTTTCAGAATTTCCCACAGTTTCTTGTGATCCACACAGTCAAAGGCTTTGGCATAGTCAATAAAGCAGAAATAGATGTTTTTCTGGAACTCTCTTGCTTTTCCCATGATCCAGCAGATGTTGGCAATTTGATCTCTGGTTCCTCTGCCTTTTCTAAAACCAGCTTGAACATCAGGAAGTTCACGGTTTACATATTGCTGAAGCCTGGCTTGGAGAATTTTGAGCATTACTTTACTAGCATGTGAGATGAGTGCAATTGTGTGGTAGTTTGAGCATTCTTTGGCATTGCCTTTCTTTGGGATTGGAATGAAAACTGACCTTTTCCAGTCCTGTGGCCACTGCTGAGTTTTCCAAATTTGCTGGCATATTGAGGGCAGCACTTTCACAGCATCATCTTTCAGGATTTGGAATAGCTCAACTGGAATGCCATCACCTCCACTAGCTTTGTTCGTAGTAATGCTTTCTAAGGCCCACTTGACTTCACATTCCAGGATGTCTGGCTCTAGGTCAGTGATCACACCATCGTGATTATCTGGGTCGTGAAGATCTTTTTTGTACAGTTCTTCTGTGTATTCTTGCCATCTCTTCTTAATATCTTCTGCTTCTGTTAGGTCCATACCATTTCTGTCCTTTATCAAGCCCATCAGGGAAGCTCATAAATCAGACTGGCAAGCGGTTAAATAAAATATGTTCTATCATCCTACTTTAACAAACATGGCTTCATGGTGACCTGAAGTCCAGGTTCAGAGTTGGAATTCTGATTCTTTAGTTTTTCATACTGAATCCTGGTAATGGGGGAAGATCCAGACAGACTCAGCCTTTTCTTCTTTCTTCCAACTCCACCCCACACTGTGGAGGGCCTCTAGTGTACATGTGGAGATACTACAGCCTGCGAGCCCAAGCTTCATTCTCACCCTTGGCAAATAACAGGCATTTGGCCACCCATGAGCTTAGGGTTGTACACTCCAATGGCATGGTTCTTGCCATGCAAAAATCCTCGAGGCAGACTCAGAGCCATTTGGACAAGGAATTCTGGGGTCCCAAGTATCTGGAACTTGTACACAAAGTGGGTATGTGGGCTTTGGGTGTCTAGGGGAGGAAAATAATTTCCCATCTATCCCTTTGAGTTCTTGCCTGACAGCCCTGTAATAAGAGGCTGATTAACAAGAGAAAAACAAACAGAAGTTTATTAACATATTTACCCCCTATATACCTGGGAGATATCCAGGGAAAAATGAGTAATTCTAAAAAGTGGCTTAGAACTCCAGCTTATATAAAATATTCAACAAAGGATAGGACATTTGTAGAGAGAAGTTACAGGATAAAGGAAAACAATTTTAGGCTTTCAAGGGCAGAAAACTGGGAAGGTTAGTCTATGAGAGGAAACTAATAGAATAAGGTTTGCAGATTCCTCTGGTGCCATCTCTGGGTTAATAAGGGTCTGTCTCTAACAAAGGGAGGGTTCGTGTCCTTTTAAGAGGTGGGTCAAGGGAGCTTTTCCTCCATCTGCTGCTTCTTAATTGCTTTGGCTCAAAAAAATTTTGTCAGGGGCATGTTTTAAGGTAACGCATTCTGCTGCTCCTCAGATGGGTATATCTTAGGCCCCTGAGATGCCTCACCACATATGAAGTACAGCTGAAGAAGGGCCAGAGTGAGTTCCAAAGTGTGGGACCCTGAGCAGGGACCTCTTATACCCAGAGCTAAGGGCAGTATAGCTAGTCATATTGAAGTCTAGGGGTATCCATACTTCATGCTTCCAGCACTCAATACACGTAATATCTCTAATCACATTAACTAGAAAGAACAAAAAAACCTCAAGATTAAAATATGCTGAAATTTTTAATAAGAATCGACTAGAACATATACTTTCTACTTGAAAAGTAAGTCATCTAGCTTTTTGACTTATTTTGCTGGATTGAAAGTTTCCCGATGAAGCCTTGTATAAAACTGAAAATGATTTATTAATCTCAGAGCTACTCTTCAAATCCGAATATTTAGTCGGCAGCAGTGGTCTGGTAACCAGCTTTGGGGAGCTTTAGCTAAAGAGAAGGAAATTTCATGGCTTGTCTGGCTTTACATTTCTTAAAACCAGATAAGTTGTATTTAGATACCCATGCTTGTAGATTCATAGGATGTCTTTGAACCCAAATGGTGTTCTTATCACAGCAGTCAGAAACAAAGGATTTTGCACTTTTTTTTTTTTTGGATGAATTCTCGTTAGTAATGAGGCACTAAACATGCTACTGAATACAATATAGAGAAGATTAATAGAGTTATTTTTAGCTACCACCTACATACTATAGGCAGACAGCATCAAGAGCAGGAGGGAAATAATGGTTCTTTTAGTTTAATAAATCATAATGTTCCTGCAAAATTCTTCTCTTTCCTCCAAAATTGGGGCATCTAATTATATAAAGTGATTACTGTGGCAACAGTTAAGATATTTAGAGAAAGAAAAAAGAAAAGAGAGGGAAAAGAGGAGGATGTGGCGGGGGGGATTAGGCTATTAAACAGAAGAATGATTAAAAGAAAAAAGTATTTTGACCGAAAAGTAAACTGTGATAACTGGTAACTAGAAGAGAAATGAAACACTGAAATATCTATGTTTAGGTTTGAACAGTCAATAGCTGAATATCAAAGTAAAGACAAATTTTCTGACTGTAGATAAAAGAACCACAATAGTAGCTTAGGTGAGGAAATTGCAATATATTTATATCTCCGAACAAACCCTGCAAGTCACATTCGACAGAATGTAAAATACCATAAGAAATAAGATCAAAATTTATATGTTATATAGTATATTATGTATTATTAAATATAACATTTAATATGCTTTTATATTATATTCTCCAGTCCAGAATACTGGGGTGGGTAGCTAGTCCCTTCTCCAGAGGATCTTCCCAACCCAGGGATCAAACCCAGGTCTCCCTCACTGCAGGTGGATTCTTTACCAGCTGAGCCACAAGGGAAGCCCAAGAGCAGTGGAGTGGGTAGCCAATCCCTTCTCCAGCTGATCTTCCTGACCCAGGAATCGAACCAGGGTCTCCTGCATCGCAGGCAGATTCTTTACCAGCTGAGCTACCAGGGAAGCCCAACATTTGATATGTTTTTATATTAGAACCTAAAATATATGGAAGACAGCTTGCATAAAAAGAACTATAAATATATTTTAAACATACAACTGCTCAGCTTCTCTAAAAATAAGTTAAATGTGCAAATAAATTACACTGAGATAAAAATTTTCACCTACTAGAAATGTCTAAGCTTGGTATTGTTTTTGTTGTTGTTTAGACGCTAAGTCGTGTCTGACTCTTTTGTGACCCCATGAAATGTAGCCCACTAGGTTCCTCTGTCTGTAGGATTTCCCAGGCAAGAATACTGGAGCAAGTTGCCATTTCCTTCTCCAGGGGACCTTTTTGACCCAGGGATTGAACCCATGTCCCCTGCAGCAGCAGGCAGATTCTTTACCCCAGAGCCACATGGGAAGCCCAAATTTGGTATTACAAACTTAACTATGGAGAATTAGCAGGAAAAACCTTCCTTAAGCATTGTTAGGTAATTTGAAACAAACTCTTTGGAAAACGTTGGAGATCATATGTATCAAAATTATAAATGTACATACAATTTAAACTAAGATTTATACTTCTCAGAAATTGTAAATATAGTTGCAAAAAGTGGAGCTTCCCAGGTGGCTCAGTGGTAAAGAACCCACCTATCAATGCAGGAGACCTGGGTTTCACCCCTGGGTCAGGAAGATACCCTGGAGAAAGAAATGGCTATTCCAGTATTCTTGCCTGGGAAATCCCATGGACAGAGGAGCCTGGAGGGCTACAGTCCATGGAGTAACAAAAGAGTCAGACACAACTGAGTGACTAAACAGCAGCAACAGTGCATAAAATATGTGTATAACTATTCACTGCCATTTAGAAAAAAGATTGGGAAGACACTCAATGTTCATAAGGTAGTTAAATATATTTATTTACATCTGTAGCATGGAATTATTATGCTCCTGTTAAAAAAGATAAGGCAGATCTGTACATACTAATATGTAATATGCTTGAAATATATCCTTAAGCAAACTATAAGTACAAACTAGTGTATATAATAAACTATCATTTGAGTTAAAATAATATTAACAATAAGAATAAAGAGAGATTAAGGCCACTTCACAATGTCAATGCTCTTCAGCCAAAGACTACCAGAGATAACTGTAGTTGAACAAGTGAGTTTATTTATTTATATGTGCTGCAAGCTCAGTGAGAGAATTGTGAGGTATCTCAGAAAAAAGAGTGTAAGAAAAGACTTGTCTCTGATTGGGTAATTTGAGGGGGCCCAAGGAAGCAGGGTCAACTATAGGAGTGGGTGTCTGAATGACTTTCATCTATAGCGAGGACAGCCGATGGGAGGATAAGGAAACAATCGAGCAGTCTCAGTTTCCCACTTGGCCTTTGCTGGCATGGGTGGGGATGAAGCCATGGTTTTTTCTGTGGCAAATTAGTTGCTTTCAAAAAGCTTTCTGTATTGCTAGGCCACCCTTTTCTGGTCCTTTGGTTCAGGGATAAGGCATTGGTTGAACCTTTGTCAGTGCCCATTGTCATTTGCAAGTTGTCTGCTTCTCCAGTGTTCATTCCAGGATGATATGCCTTAAAAAAAGAAATCCAAGGAATTCACCATGTGGTTTGCTCACTGGATCCTGAAGTCCTTAGCTGTTCTGATCTATTTTTATCCACCAGAATCTTCATGTTTGTGTTACCTGTTATGCCCAGAGTTGTTTTTTGTTTTTGTTTTTGTAACTGGAAAAGTACAGCTACTCCATCTTCCTGGAAGTGGAAGTCTCCTGGGTATATTTTTGCACTGTTTGAATTGTTTCACTCAAAGCATGAATCATCCATTCAAATGAATAAATACGTACATAGGTACATGCCTTGCATTTTTAGAACTGATAATGGTGACTACAGCCATGAAATTAAAAGATGCTTGCTCCTTGGAAGAAAAGCTATGACAAACCTAGACAACATATTATAAAACAGAGACATCACTTGGCCAACAAAGGTCCATATAGTCAAAGCTATGGTTTTTCCAGTAGTCATGTACGGATATGAGAGTTGGACCATAAATAAGGCTGAACACCAAATAATTGATGCCTTTGTATGGCGGTGTTGGAGAAGACTCTTGAGAGTCCCTTGGACTGAAAGGAGATCCAACCAGTCAGTCCTAAAGGAGATTAACCTTGAATGTTCATTGGAAGAACTGATGCTAAAGCTGAAGCTCCAATTCTTTGGCCACCTGTTGCGAAGAGCCAACTCATTGGAAAAGACCCTCAGGCTGAGAAAGATTGAAGGCAAGAGGGGAAGAGAGCTATAGAGGATGAGATGGTTGGATGGCACCACCAACTCAATGGACATGAGTTTGAGCAAACTCTGGGAGATAATGAAGGATAGGGAGGCCTGCAGTTCATAGGGTTGCAAAGAGCCAGACACGACTGAGTGACTAAACAATAACAATTGCTAAATATCTTTGAACAAAATAATGGAGAACAGTAAGACAAAAAGTAGATGAAGTATGTAAAGCTGCGTTGGTAGAGTGGTCAAGGAAAGCCTCTCCACAGCACTTGAGCTGGGATCAAAAGCCAGTCTAGTGAAGAGCTGAAAAAGAGAACGGGAAGGGTAAATGCAAAAGTACTGAAGTAGGAATAAGCTTGGCATAATCCAGGAATAGAGAGAATTCTAATGTAAGTGGAGTGCTAGAGCTGGCTAGTATTGTCTTACTTATTGACATGCTGCTGCTGCTGCTAAGTCGCTTCAGTCGTGTCCGACTCTGTGAGACCCCAGAGACGGCAGCCCACCAGGCTCTGCCATCCCTGGGATTCTCCAGGCAAGACCACTGGAGTGGGTTGCCATTTCCTTCTCCAATGCATGAAAGTGAAAAGGGAAAGTGAAGTCGCTCAGTCGTGTCCGACTCTTAGTGACCCCATGGACTGCAGCCCACCAGACTTCTCCATCCATGGAATTTTCCAGGCAAGAGTACTGGATTGGGGTGCCATTGCCTTCTCCGACTTATTGACATAATGAAAACAATTAATGACCATGCATATTGGAACTACATTTGTTTATCAGTTGCAACCATAGTTTGAATACAGATACAAGGATTTGGCAAAAATCAATGAGAGAATGTTGCAAGAACTAATATGCTATATGGAATTTTTAATAAAGAATATTATCTTTATTGTGCAACATATTCCTTATATCATTAAAATTTATTCTAAAATGTATGAATCTTCATATTAACACATGTGTAGGTGTATGATGACTCAGAAAAAAAGTGAAGGATAGGAATAAATTTGAGTCATCAGTATTTAAATTGAAGTTAAAGTTGTATAACTAGATAAATCAACTAGAAAAACCAGTGTGTTAAAAAAAAAATAATCAGGTTCAAGATGAAATCCTAAGCATGTGAATGGAATGGTCAATATAAAGAAAACCAGGAGAAACTGGAAACCAAATAGGAGTAAGTGGTCAGCTCAGTTGAACTTGGCAATATTGGTGACTTCAGCAGGAGCACATTAGTGCAAGGTTGTTGCTGGAAGCCAGATTGGATTAATTTAAAACAGGCATAGCATTTCTATTGTCGAGCAAGATATATGCAAAATGTATTTTGAAAGTTTCTTCTAAGTTAGAGAACTATAACATAGCTACTGCTGCTAAGTTACTTCAGTCGTGTCCGACTCTGTGCGACCCCATAGATGGCAGCCCACCAGGCTGCCCCATCCCTGGGATTCTCCAGGCAAGAACACTGGAGTGGGTTGCCATTTCCTTCTCCAATGCATGAAAGTGAAAAGGGAAAGTGAAGTCGCTCAGTCGTGTCCGATTCTTAGTGACCCCATGGACTGCAGCCTACTAGGCTCCTCCGTCCATGGGATTTTCCAGGCAAGAATACTGGAGTGGGGTGCCATTGCCTTCTCCAATGCGTGCATGCATGCTATGTCGCTTCAGCTGTGTCCGACTCTGTGCAACCCCATGGACAAGCAGCCCACCAGGCTCCGCTGTCCACGAGATTCTCCAGGCAAGAATACTGGAGTGGATTGCCATTTCCTTCTCCAACTATAAGTTAGAAAACTACTTAAATGTTAGGTTTACCCGATAATTGCAGAAAGAATTTCTTCCTTTAATTCTATTAGGAAACCATCCCTTCTTGCTCATGCTTCCCCTCCCCATCGTCACTAAGAATCTTCCCACGAGACCAGTTTCTCACTCATCCCTTAGAAAACTGTATAAATATTGAAGTATTTACAAATGAGATGATGTGATGTCTACAGTTGGCTTCAAAATAATCCAGTATGTGTGTAGGGTAGGAGAGTAGGGATTTGATGAGGGTATGGAGGAAACAAAATTGGCCAGATGTTGAAAATTCTTAAGGATAGTCAGCTCAGGGTTTGATTATGCTACTGTTTTTCTACATCTGTATATGATTGAGATTTTCCAAAATAAAAAGATTTTTTAAGTGTCGGGGAAGAACTGGATAGTCTTTACCATTAAAAAAACTTGCACACGACTTAGGACTTCCCTGATGGTCCAGTAGTTAAGATTCCACACTTCCAAAGCAAATGAGGCACGCCTTTGATTCCTGGTCAGGGAACTAAGACCCTACATGCTGCAGAACATTAAAAAAAAAAAAAAAAATGACCTTACACCCAACTTAAGAAAGGTCTTATTCAAAAGAGTTAAAACTCGGGAGGGTGAAGGGAGGAGATTGTCCACCCACAGGGAGGGATGGCCCGTGGGTGTTTGAAGGAAGCCAGATTGTAGCGTGATTTGGGTATAGTAGGAATATTCATGGAATGTTTATTTCTGTGGTGCTATGTCTTTTGGTGTTTTCTCATTTACTGATCATACATCCTATGAGGTCATACATACGCCCAAAAAATTGCTAGGACATGCTATGTTTCTTGAGTCACAAAGCTGGTAACTTTTGGCTTAGTAATCTCACTGGAAAAGCCAGAGTGAAAAAGTAATGGGCTAAGGGAGAGATGGCCAGAGACCACCTACTAGCCAAATAAGACCTACAGAAGGTACGTTTAAAATGTTTGACTTTGCTCCTAACATTTAAACCAGGAACCAGAAAACGAACAAAAGCTTTCAATTTCCGATTTGTCTTAAAGAACGGAAGATTCAGCATTACAGATGTTGCACCCCTCACAGTCAAGGCACTGCTTCCCTCTTGGTGTGGGACTTGAGCTTTCTCCTTTTTGCCAGTCCCTTTCATTTGTTATATTGTGAACAAACTGCTTCACTTTGTGCATTATGGCCTATATAAGTATTTGAGTTCATTTTATACTAATTATATTCAACCTGGAGTGTTATGACACACTAGGGTGGCTCTGATCAGTGAGAAAGGAACAGAGGCATCAAAAAGCAATATGATTTTTCCACCACATGTTGAGAACTAAAGCCCAAACCACTCCTCTAGCAATCAATCCCACACTCTGTGCTTATTGTAGTGTCTCTTGCAAAGTTTTTTTGTGCTATAAATGTTAATTGCCAGGTGAATGAATGGTATAATAATAAATGCTTGAGAATTCAGAGGAGGGCACAATTATTTCTGTAATCATCAAGGCAAAGAATTCTAAAGTTGTGCTGAAATTTTATGAGAAGCAAAAACATTTCAGATGGAAGAAAAATCAAAGGAAAAATGCATGAATTTAGGAAAGTACAAAATATGTGGAAGGACTAGGAAAGTAGACTAGTATATTTAGAGCTGAGACTCCTTGATCCCGGTAACTCTATTATTCCATCAGGATCAGATGGAATCACAGAAATGTTAAAACTAGAAAGAGACTTACAGCTCATCTATACTCAAAACCCTTCTTCCCACAGATAGCAAACAAAATGTGATTTGCTTAATGTCACATAGCTAATTGGTGAAGGAATTAAGATTAGATTTTCCAATTTCTCATAGTCTTTCTCCATAACTTCCCTTCAATATGGCGTGTTTACATTATATCCAAGGAGAAGAAAATATGAGCTGAGTTCTGGATATATTGTTTCTAATAACCTCAAGTAGCAGTTGCCCTTTTCATTTCATCATTCATTTCCACTTCAAATTCTTTTTTGTTTATTATTATTATTATTGGTTGCACTGGATCTTTGTTCTTGCACTTGGGCTTTCTCTAGTTGCAGCGAGGGGGACCACTCTCCAGCTGGAGGTGCATGCGTTTCTCATTGCACTGGCTTCTCTTGTTGCAGAGTATGGGCTCTAGGGCATATGGGCTTCAGGAGCTGCTGCACATAAACTCAATAGTTGTGGCTCACTGGTTTAGTGGCTCTGAGGCATGTGGGCTCTTCCCAGATCAGGGAAGCTGACATTCGGGAGCTTGCCTGGTGGCACAGATGGTAAAAAATCTACCCACAATCCTGAAGACCCAGCTTCGATCCCTGGGTTGGGAAAATCCCATGGATACAGGAATGGCAACCCACTTCAATATTCTTGCCTGGATAATTCCATGTACAGAGGAATCTGACAGGCTTCAGTCCGTGGGGTCACAAAGAGTCAGCCATGACTGAGCAATTAACACTTTCTTTCAAGAGGGTGGAAGAGGGTCGCAGAGGATGAGATGGTTGGATGGCATCACTATTTCAATGGACATGAACTTGGTCGAATGCCAGGAGATGGTGAGGGACAGGCAGGCCTGGCATGCTGCAGTCCATGCGGTCGCAAACAGTCAGACACGACTTAGCGACTGAACAACAACAACAGAGTGGACAGTCACATATTCTGGCCTGCAATCTCAGGCTCAGTGTTTATAATAATAAGGGTCAGAATCTGAAAATAGCAATTAGCCTCAATATTGCTCAAAAGGGGCTGATAGGCTGCCTCTGATTTTTACTGTGAGTTGGTGATACCTGGTTTGCGTCTTGGAATTTGAGACTGGCAATATAATATAGTGTTGGGTTTGAATCCGGGCTCTAGCATTTATCAGCTAAGTGATAAGGACAATTATTTAACCTCTCAAAGCATTAAATTGCACATATATAAAATAATGATGGGAATAGTTTCTACCTCTCTCTCTGAGTTGGTATGAGAATTGAGTACCTTTGTTTGGGTTTCCCCCAGAGCAAACTCTGAGACAAGGATTTCATATAGTTTATTTGGGAGATGATCCCAGGAAACATGTGAAGGTGATGAAGTGAGACAGGGAAGGAAATCTTCCTGGGGATCCTCCAGCAAAGGGCTAGGAAGCTCAGAAGGGTAATTATCCAAAATCTGTATTCCCTATTGGATGAGGGTTGCCCCTGGAATATTAACTGTCTGGCACTTCTGGCTGACCCTGAGCACAGGTCTACTCCAGGAGCAGACAAACCCCCACAGAGAAAGGTCCAAGGCTTGAAGTAAGAAGCTTTGAGTTTTTCCAGGAATTATCAACCAAGGTTACAGGTGACCTGGAGGGGGCTGAGAGGATATGAGCAGAGCATTGACAGCATCTTCTATAGTGAAATACTGTGTTTGTAATGGTAGCATTTGGAACATAGTCAGCATTAACAAATGAAATTAGCTACTTAAAATACAAAATACTAAGATGGCAGAGGGAAAGTCTTCCCAATTAAAAAGAAGAGACACTATTACCGAGGAGATGAGATGAATGGACTCAAAACAAAACCTAGAAGTCATCCTTCACACTATCTTCTTCTCATCCCACCAATCGAATCACTTGAACAGTTTCCTCTCTCTCTTCTCTATCAACACTTCTTAAAGTAAGCTTTTCACATTTCTCGCTTGAATTATCAGATGATCTTCTAATTGGGCTTCCTGCTAATTTCACTTTCTTGCCCCACCCCAACCCTCACTCAACCCATTCCCTCAGGACTATCAGAATGCTTTTTCTAAAATTCAACTCAGATGAAATTACCCTCTATTCATTACTTCAAATAATTCAGTGGTTCATCACTTATTTGGGGGCGAAAATACACCCTAAAGCTTAAGTCTAGTCCTGCTTACTTCTCCAATCCCATTTCCCTTGTACCTCACTCTTAACTCTTAAATTCCATGTATAAGAAACCTTCCTTGGTTCCTCATATATGCCACACTATCTCATAGTTCAGGGCCATTTTTCATGCTCTTCACCACCTTTGTTCATCTAGAAAACAACTAGTTTTTATTCAGGAATTCAAGTTGATACCACTTTTTATGAAAAACTATCCCTGATATTTTCCCCTTCCTTCTTAGTATAGATCAGTGATCAAACAGCATCTGTATATCTCTTAAAACTTACCACTTGTATTACAAATGTCTGTTTACTTTCTAACTTACTAATGAGACCAATTTCCTCATAATCAGATACTGAGCATCTGCATTCTTAATAGGTATCCAGGGTTATTTTTATTCCTACTGAAGTCTAAGAATCATTTTATTGTACCAAGAGCATTCTAAGCCAAAAACTTGTTTCTCTATCATTTTAGTGCATGTTATAGCATCTGACATGTAGCTGATATTCAATAAGTAACTATTGGATTAATAAATACTACTGTTTACATCTTGAGTATTTCTACTCTCAAAGAGATTTTATCAGGTTACCACCTATGGTAATATGACTCATTAATTAAACATTAAATTCATTATTTCTTGTACCAATGATGTTATAAATTGGGATTCTTATTGGCGATCTGCCAGTCCTCCAGCTAAGTGGCTATTAAACTTGACCAGTTGTTCCACTCTTTCACCCTTGGTAGACTTTAACTTTTTCTATTGAAATTATTTAGTCTTACTGGTTTTTTTTAATGACATCTAGAATAGTTCTCAAACTAATATATATTATAAAGACCTGGAGAGCTTGTTAAAAAGAGGTGGGCCCTCAATTTCATAGATTCTAGCTCAGTAATATTTGAGAGAGGAGGGGCAAACTTCTCTATTTTTAATAAGGTCTTGAAGAAGAAATTATCCCCTATAATAAATGAAAGTGAAAGTTGCTGTCATGTCCGACTCTTTGTGACCCCATGGACTATACAGTCTATGGAATTCTCTAGGCCAGAATACTGGAGTGGGTAGCCGTTCCCTTCTCCATGGGATCTTCCTAACCTAGAGATCGAACCCAGGTCTCCCTCATTGCAGACGATTCTTTACCAGCTGAGTCACAAGGGAAGCCCAAGAATACTGGAGTAGGGAGCCTATCCCTTCTTCAGGGAATCTTCCTATAATAAATAGATTTACATATTACATAAACAGAGAAAAGACTGACATTTCTACAAACTGATTTATACTTAAGTTTTATTTCTTCTAGTTAAATAGTGTGACCTGCTTCAACAGAGGTCATTAACACACTTTGCAAACAGGTCTTGAATTAGCAGTGCTACAATATTTTGCCTTGATTGACTTGCCTGGTAACTTAATGTACTTAAAGAAAACACATGTCTAAATTTTTTCTTTCACTTTTGACATATATAAATGTAGATTACATACTTAATCTACCAGGATCCTTTGCTTTTATTAGACAGCTTTTTGTCAGCAAAATTGGAAATGCAGCCAAGGACTAGGAATGTGGTCATCTAGTTTTGGCTTGTGTGTGCTCCCATGCTTCCTTCCTACATGCATCCTCTTAGTAGACGCATGAATCAAATCTTACTCTAAACCTTGAGTCTGACTTATTTTCCACAAAAACCACAACAGGATCTGTAGTTACCTGAACTCTGACGATAATTGTGTGTGTGCATGGGGCAGGGGAGGGTTGGGGAGGCAGAATGAGAATGAGTATGTGCAGTAATACTCCTTCCTTCTCTTTCTGTTTGTTTTTTCCATTACCATCAATCATCATTATATGTATGTATACATATTATTGATATATAGTTGATTTACAATGTTGTGTTAATTTCTGCTGCTCAACAAAGTGATTCAGTTAGGTGGCACTAGTGGTAAAGAACTCCCCTGCTAATGCAGGAGACGACAGAGATGCAAGTTTGATCCCTGGGTCGGGAAGACCCCCTAGAGGAGAGCATGGCAACCCACTCCAGTATTCTTGCCTGGAGAATCCCATGGACAGAGGAGCCTACAGTCCATAGGGTCACGACTTATTACACATATATACATACATATATTCTTTTTCATATTCTTTCCATCACATGGAAAGAATATGAATAAAGATATTGAATAAAGTTCCCTGTGCTATATGGTAGGAACTTGTTGTTTATCCATTTATATGTATTAAACTTCTCCTTACTTTAAACACTGCCCAGGGGTCATATGACAGTCTGTGCCCCTGAACCATTTTTGGAGTAGAAGGTTTCATCATTTTCACATCAGGATCATAAATGGAGCCTTTGATCATAAATGTCCCTCGGTCTAGTTTCTGTGTCTCTCCTTTAGATTTTTACATCTACCCCAGAAGATGCCATGAAAAGACATCCTTTCTCTTGTTTGTCCCCAGCTGGATGAATTGCATCATGACACTTTCATGACCAAGGATGAGAAGGCTCTACCAAGTTCAAAGTAAGCATGTGGTTCCCAGAGTGTAAAGTCTGCTTTAAAAGTGGAATCAGAATACTCAGAATTTTTTATTTAAAAATTCCCATTTGAAGAAACCTGGATACATGATGGTCTGAAAATACAAGAGGAACCTGGAAAATCCCTATCACAGCTAGATGGAGTTAGAGTATCTTCGGGAGCTATTGTCTCTCATGCTGCTATTAGAAATGAAATGTTTCTACAGTACAACAGAGTAATTCTCCTTTATATAATACTATAAAAATTCACACCAATGCAGAACTGAATGATAATATCTGTGAATTTTCTGTTTACCTCTAAATAATATTTTGCTGGTCTTTTACATATAATTTTTATGTTTAAGTGTCAAAGTTTGGGAGTTGGAGAGTTTTATAGAAATACATTTCTTTTTTTATGATCAAAATAAATGATGGAATGATATTTTACTTAATGGAATATTCTTTTGTAGAGAATTTGCTATAATGGAGCTATTTAATACAAGCAAAGGATCCTGGTATAAGAGCCTAGCTTTAAACCATACTTTAGAGGATACTGCTATAATAATTCGGAGAAGACAATGGCACCCCACTCCAGTACTCTTGCCTGGAAAATTCCATGGACGGAGGAGCCTGGTAGGCTGCAGTCCATGGGGTCTCTAAGAGTCTTACACGACTGAGAGACTTCACTTTCACTTTTCACTTTCATGCATTGGAGAAGGAAATGGCAGCCCACTCCAGTGTTCTTGCCTGGAGAATCCCAGGGACGGGGGAGCCTGGTGAGCTGCCATCTATGGGGTCGCACAGAGTCGGACACAATTGAAGCAATTTAGCAGCAGCAGCAGCAGCAGCTATTATAATTGTATGTAACTTGTACCTGTTTATTATACATAGTTCCTTTCTAAAATTT
The DNA here is from genome assembly GCF_019923935.1 of Bubalus bubalis. Lineage (NCBI taxonomy): Eukaryota > Metazoa > Chordata > Mammalia > Artiodactyla > Bovidae > Bubalus > Bubalus bubalis. The sequence goes on along the minus strand of NC_059165.1, from coordinate 20,640,252 downwards.
GGTATGAACTATTCATTTGATCATTAATTTGATTTTTTTTTAATTTTATGATTTGGTTTAACATTTGGTTTGTGGCTTGCTTAACCAGTGGAACATTGTCTTCTATTACTATTTTCTTCAAATTATGAAAACGTTTTTGCTTGTTCTGATTAACACTTTACAGAGCTTAATAGTTAGGGAATATAACCTGAAAAGAGTGACTAATCTAAAAAATCAATTAAAAATATATTAATAATTTCTTTCTAAAATTATGGTTTGGGAGGGAAATTCAAGAGGGAGGAGACATATGTATACTTATGGCTGATTTATGTTTATGTATGGCAGAAACCAACACAATATTGTAAAGCAATTATGCTTCAATTAAAAATAAATAAATGAAAGTTTAAAAGTCAAGGTTTTTTTTGTTTCTTTTTAAATTACACTTCATATAAAGAGAGTATTATGTGAACTTTCAGGAGAAAAACTGTTTCACTGAATTTCTTCAATTAAACCACTAGATGGCGATATCTTTGTGTCTTTATGAATCAACTAGACTGGCTCTTGAAAAAAACACTCAGTTATATTTTCTAAAGCTCAAACCTCAGCTAACAAATTGCAATTCCTCAATTGTAAAGAATGAAAACTACAGAGGAAAAAACTGAAGTCCAGTTAAAGAGGCTGTATTGTATTTCTGGTAGTAAACTAACATCCTTCTTCAGTAACCAGAGGTGTCACTGGGTCACTGACGTGAAAATCCACTTTGAAGCACACAAATTTCTGAGATTTTGGGCCTGTAAGGATGCTCTATACAGAAAGACACAGCTGAAACAGTGTCCTTGAATCTGTTTTCTTTTCTTGCAACTGCTTTTTCTTTTTTTTTTTTTTGCTTTCTCATCTAATTCCACAGTTTCTAACACTTCTCTTTCCCCTTTATGCATTAAAAAATACAGACAAGGGTGGAAGGAAGAGTTTGAGAGCAAACCACCTTTGTGGAGGAGATCCCTTAACCACAGAAAAGTTTACATGCTGCATGGAAAAACTATAGTCACTATACCCAAAATGTTCTTTTTACCTGAAGATCACTACAACTAATTTTTGTGCAATTTAGGTTTACATATTTAGTAACCTGAGTTTCTTTTTCAGTTGGAGCTCCTGAAATACAATGATCAAAACATCAGGTATTTAATTGATAAAGTATTATGTCCAAAAAGAAAAAAATATAGTTTTCACTTTTATGTATATATAATATAAAATGAACACACGTGAAAGATTTTATTCAGCTCATTAGTAATGAGAGAATCAGTTTAAAAGAAAATTTCAAAAACATACATACATATGCACATAGTAAGGAACGCTGAAAAGAATCTGCTAATAGATGCAAAACCGGTTAATAACCAATAGGGCAATAAAATTTAATGTTTGTGGTAATCTTTCCTATAAGGCAGAAGTCAATTTTATAGCTGTAACACAAAATCAATTAATTTGCACTGCTATGTACAAGAATTATTGTTTTACTAGTAGTTTTGTACAAGTTAATTTCTACAATATTGAGATGTAAAACAGCCTCTTCAATAGAAAGTCGATCAAAGATACATAATGTTATGTAATCAGATAATCCCCAGGAAGTCTGCTAAACTCAGTGATCTCTTTTGCCCATTTCCAAGTCGTGGACAATTTTTACTCACATGACAATTTTTTAAAATAACGATGTTGTAGGGATGAGCCATATAGTTGCGGGAAGAGCCTTATTCCATGTGCTGTAATATTAGGGCAAATCACAAGGAGGCACTTTCTACACTAGATTTACTGCACTGCCCTGGGGGCTCAGACGGTAAAGCGTCTGCCCGCAGTGCAGAAGACCCGGGTTCGATCCGTGGGTTGGGAAGATCCCCTGGAGAAGGAAATGGCCACCCACTCCAGTACTCTTGCCTGGAAAACTCCATGGACTGAGAGGCTCCATGGACTGAGAGGCTCCTCAGGGCCTGGTAGGCTACAGTCTCGCAAAGAGTCGGACACGACTGAGAGACTTCACTTCACTCACTCACTGCACAGATGGTGACCAGGACCACTGATTATATCAAGGATACTGTCATGAAAAAAAGTGAAAGTCACTCGGTCGTGTCCGACTCTTTGCGACCCCCCATGGACTATAGAGTCCATGGAATTCTCCAGGCCAGAAAACTGGAGTGGGTAGCCTTTCCCTTCTCCAGGGCATCTTCCCAACCCAGGGACCGAACCCAGGTCTCCCGCATTGCAGGCAGATTCTTAACCAGCTGAGCCACAAGGAAAGCCCCACTGTCAGAAAACGTTGTAATAAATTAAACTGACAATGAATTTCCTTAGCTCTGAAAGCAGATGTCAGAGGAGGTAAGCAAAGAATTGTCCCTAAAGTAAAAGAGAATAGAAATAACTTGTTTCTGACTTGGCTCACTGTTTTGAGTGTAATGTGGTGCCACATCATAGTCTCAAAATCTGGAGATGGGTCACAGTTTCTCCAGAGGTTAGATCTGGAAAAAAAAAGAAAAAGAATACGGTACATTTTATAAACTAAAAAGATCAAGATTTGCAAGCACAAATGCCCACAAGGGCAAGGCATTTAAGTAAAATGAGAAAAGCAGGCTGAGTGCATTACAGCACATAGTAGGGGAACTGTGACAAATTGGGAAGCTCATGACCCATCTAAAGAGGGAGATTGCTATTTGGGTCCAACCGTATGAAAATATGGGCTTTCCAGGTGGCACTAGTGGTTAAAAAAAACCAAAAACCCTGCCAATGCAGGAGACACAGGAGACGCAGGTTCGATCCCCCGCTCAGGAAGATACTCCAGAGGCGGTCACGGCGATTCACTCCAGTATTCTTGTCCTGGAGAATCCCATGGACAAAGGAGCCTGGCGGGCTACAGTCCATGGGGTCGCACAGAGTCAGACACAACTGAAGTGACTTAGCACGCATGCATGTATGAAAATGCTGGGTTTTCAGATTTTTCAAGAGAAACAAGAAAAACATATTGTTATTTGAATTCTCCTGTTTTTTTTGTTTTGTTTTGTTTTTTGTTTTAATGCTGGCTACTTAACCAAAAAATAAATAAAATAAAATAAACATCATATGTCTTCCCTTCCTTTCCTAAAACTTGCCTAAGGGAATTTTCTAGAATCCTTATCTCAGATGAAGCCTGTTGAAGGAGCAAGTTCTGAGAAGTGAGAGTGTGATTGAGAAGTAGTGGCAAGAATTGAGCAGCAGAGATGAGCAGGTCAACAATAAGTATGTGTAGACTACACACTTAGGAGACCATTGGGAATTACTGGAAATGCAGGATCTTTTGGGGAGTTAGACTTTATGTACCTTAGAAAAATCTAGAACACCAAAGACCACTTTTATTATTTATTGTCCTTCTTACCCCTCCCACCCCAAGTTGTCCAGTGCTGAGCTCACTGAAGGGAATCAATAAATATTATTTCATTGAGTTTTCATTCAAATAACAAGCAGAAGGATCAAAATAACAACCTTAATTCTTTGTCAGCTCTTTTATAACTTAGACACCGTGTGTATGTGTCTGTGAGTATTCTTAATTTCTTAAAATCAGTGGGGAAGAAAAGGTGTGAAAGAATAAATGGTAAGATTCCAAAATGGAGCTGGGACTGTATTGTCACCTCAGCCCTGTTTACCCCTTAAGGATTTCATGAAACTGTGGATGATGTGTATTTTAACTGGTCAAAGCCCCTGTAAGGACATATACAAAGGCCACCACGCCCACCACAGCCTGTTGCTCCACCTAGAGACACCTGACCTAAACTGAAAAAATCAGATTCTTTTTCTCAGGACTTCTGAATACAGGTACTGAGTCAATGAGTCAGAAGATGCTAAATGCTCCAACTGAAAGGTCAAGGCAAGACGCGACAAAGGACAACAAATCAGTCAACTACAAGATAATTTATGGGAGAGCAGAGATGCCTCAAATAAACCCCAAAGCACAGAGAAAAACAGAGTCCGTAACACTCAGAGGGATATGAAAGGAAGTTGTTGGGTTTATAACAGTCTCTTTTCCATTTTCCAGGTGTATTTTATTCTTCATTACCCAATTGTATTTTATTCTTCAAATGTTTTTGCAATGGCCAGTTTCATTGCTTTGATAAATCCTCTTTATTGATGCTGTTTTGAGTGTGTGTTTGCCACTTGCAACCACACAATTCTGTCTACTAGCTGCGGCAGCGTCAGATGCAGGGAACTCGTCCTTGGCAGAATGGAGAGACCTCATTAATGTGACCTGACAACATGGTGTGGTCTCCATGGTGATTCTTACAGTTGATTCTCAAGTACTTTTTATCGTTTTGACTCTGAGGGTTAAAGTGCTGCTAAAAGACATGAAATAGAACCTCAGGGTCAAACTGAATCTTCCTTGGCATTTCCTCTATAATTCTTTCAACATCATACGTTTCTATTAAAAATATCACGATGACTGCTGGGCTTACATTTAAAGACTAATTTTTGCAGTTTTTGCCATAAGAAATAGCATTTAGATATTTAAAAGTTAGTTCATTTGATTGTCTACTTAACGGCCAGATATTTTTAAAAGCTTGAATAACCTAAATAGTTCATTGGAAACAAACTAAAAAATGTTTTCTCCTTAATTCATAGATCAGTGATTCAATTACTTTTTGTCCCCTTTTCCCGTTATGTCTCATTTTCCCCAATACCTTACCAGAATCTCTAGGTAGCTTGATAATATAGAACGTACTACCCATATTCTCTATTTGTGTATTCATTTGTCAGTTCCAATAGCATTTAGTTCAGTACTGTGTATCTTATAATGTTAAATGTAAGAATTGAATTGTAGAAATGAATTAAATTATAGAAATGAATTATAAAGCAATATTTATGATTATATTTTCATTTATTTTTATATTAGAAATCTATTATTGAAACGACTTATAAAGGTAGGATTTGTTTTGTTTGGGCCGAGCTGGGTCTTCACTGTGGTGTGTGGGCTCTTTCTTGTTGTGGAGCACAGGCCACAGACCGTGGAGGCTCAGCAGTTACAGTGTATAGGTTCTCTCGTTGCGACATGGGCTTAGTTGCTCCAGGGAATGTGGGATCTCAGTTCTCCAAACAGGGACTGGACCCATGACCCCTGCATCTCAAGGCAGGTTCTTAACTACTGGACTACCAGGGAAGCCCCCAAAACATAGATTTTTATTTTTTAAAATCTTTTTTCAAGTTTTTTACTGGCAGGTAGCTTTGTAATCATATCTAATTATACCTACTATGTGGACAATAATGTTGTGGATAATTAAATTTCATTATTATTATTTTGCTATGAACTTAGTACAGCAATAAGAATAAATAGACTCTGTAGCTTCTTTATCTCTAGTAATAAGCTTCAGCATACATTAGTTTTTACCATCAGTAAGTAAATATTAAATGACACTGTAATAGAGAGGATCTGTTAAAACCAGTCTTTTCGGGAAATTATTCTATTGGTAACACTCAAAGTAAGAGAGGGAGATGATGGGAACTACATAGGAGGTTCCTGCAGTAATCTGTGTGTTAGATGATAGAGCCTTGAAATAAATGGAAAGCTGAAGGGATGAAAAGTAAGAGACCAGCTTGAAAAACATCATGAAGATGATGGTACTTTTGATAGGAAAGAATCAGGATAACTGAGTGTTTGATTCTGAGTACCTATGAGAGAAATGGGGAAATCAAGATAGATGGCTTTGTGGCAAGATTTCCTGTTAGAGCGATGATACAACAATTCTTCTTCTCATGATCAATGAAAACTCTGTTATTCTATCTTATTGGCACCATAAATGTTACTTTATCAATATTACACCTAAGAACCCTGTCATTTAGAACAATCAGGTTTGCCCACATTGACTAAGTCCAACCTAGAGTAAAAATTGGCCTGAAGTAGACATCTGTGTTTTTGTTTCCCCTTAGTTATTCATTAGATAAACATATTATTGAGCACATAATACCCTGAGCACATTTGCACTATTTAAAAAAACGACAAAGGGAAAGGAATTATGTGAGCAGAGGGAGAGTGGGAAGAATTCAAAGGGGTAAGGGAGTAGTTTGGTAGCATCTTATAAAAGTCCACAAGCCATCACTAGGACTTAATTTTCATTTGAAATGAGAAAAAGAATCATGAAAGGCTTGGGGCAGAGGAGTGATACGATTCACCTTAAGAATTTTAAAATGTCACTTTGGACACTTGGTGAGAAAACACCATGTGGAGACACGCAGGAGAAGAGAGACCAGTTGGGATTTGTTCTTGCAAAGAAAAAATAATAATAATTTGTTATTGCAATAATTCACATGAGATTTTGATGGGAGCTGAGACAGGTGACAGTGGTGGAGAGGATGAAAAGTACTCAAACTCTGAATTTGAATTAGATTTTGAAGGTAGAATTGGTCAGTCAGTCAGTTCAGTTGCTCAGTCGTGTCCGACTCTTTGCGACACCATGAATCACAGCACGCCGGGCCTCCCTGTCCATCACCAACTCCCAGAGTTCACTCAGACTCACGTCCATCGAGTCAATGATGCCATCCAGCCATCTCATCCTCTGTCGTCCCCTTCTCCTCCTGCCCCCAACCCCTCCCAGCCTCAGAGTCTTTTCCAATGAGTCAACTCTTCGGATGAGGTGGCCAAAGTACTGGAGCTTCAGCTTTAGCATCATTAGGTAGAATTGGTAGCATTTGTCAAAAGTGGAATATATCAGTTAGGAATTTAGGAACTGTGTTAAGCAATTAGGAATAGAAATCTACCTAGAGTGGTTTTTTTTTTTTTTTTTTTTTTTTTTTTAAGTAAAGTAATTCTAGAAGTAGGCTATCCATGGTATAACCTGGACATTTTATACAACCTTTCCAGAAGTCTTATAAAACATTTTTACTTATAACTCCTAAGGTAGAGCTTAGTCACAAAGCTATGCTTAATTACAAGGCACATCTGGGAAACGAGGTCTCCCAGATGACATTATTGTTGCTCCCTGCCAAAAAAACCCTGGGGTTCTGATACTAAGGAAATAAAAATAATGGATACTGGTCATAACTAGCACCTTTGACACATGGGTGAGATAAACTGAGAGGTCAAGGAGGACCAGAAGGAAAGTGCTTTTACCCCTCATATGGCATGGGCCCTTTAGCCTTTAGGGAAGCTTATGAACCACCCTCTGAGAACAGCATTTTAAGTGTATGAAATGAAATACATAAGATTACTCGGGAAGCTAATTCTATTAAAATATTACTATCAAAATATTAGAAAATATGTGATATGTGTGCTCCTTCATAATTGCTCCTATAAAATTCAAAGTAATGAGAAGTGTTAAAGATATTTTGAAATATCTGCAACAACTGTACTATGATATAAAAACGTCTGTTACCATTATTCGTGAGATTGTCACAGATACTACTAACACTAATGTGGTTGTTTGCCTGTGATCATAAAAGTAGGAAATGTTACATTTCAGGTATAGCTTCATGGTGTGATAGGTGTGAATTTTTCCCCATCCGAGTTGATAGAGTCTGTCACCCGTTGAACCTTCATGAACCCAAAGTTAAGGACCCCTTTTCAAGAGGATTTCAGACTATGTAACTGAAAGGATATAAGATGCTGTTACTAAGGATTGAGAGAAAAGAAATCCAAAGTCCATTTTTGGACACATTAAATTTGAGATGTCTATTTTACTGTTAAGATTAGATTCAGTTAAAGTAATAGAAAAATTCTGACTATCCATGGCTTATATTGGAGAAGGCAATGGCAACCGACTCCAGTACTCTTGCCTGGAAAACCCAATGGACAGAGGAGCCTGGTGGGCTGCAGTCCATGGGGTTGCTAAGAGTCGGACACGACTGAGCGACCTCACTTTCACTTTTCACTCTCATGCATTGGAGAAGGAAATGGCAACCTATTCCAGTGTTCTTGCCTGGAGAATCCCAGGGACGGGGGAGCCTGGTGGGCTGCCATCTATGGGGTCGCACAGAGTTGGACACGACTGAAGCAACTTAGCAGCATGGCTTACATAACAAAAGCACATGAAAGTCTGAGACAGGCAGTCCAGAGTTGGCATGATGGCCCCACAATGTCAATAACCCAGGATCATTTCATCTTGTTGCTCCACCATGTACTTTTTCATTCCTAAATTTCCTCTATGGTCCAAGGTGGCTTTTGGACTTGAATCATTATATCCATTCTAAATGCCTAGAACAGAATTCTGGCAAAGAATAAATATTTGTTGAATGTATACACAACAGAGGCACAAATATTTTAGTCATCATCCCAGAAGTAAGAGCTCAAGTTTTAAGAGGAGGTAAGATTTTTAAGGAAAAAAAAAGTTATGTATGTGTGTGCATGTATACACACGTATATGTATGTATAAAAGCATATATATTTGAGATTTTTCTTTAAAAATCTAATTTTTATATAAAAGTTTATGTGTGTGTACATATACATATACATGCAACACACACACACATATGTAGGAGGGCCTGCATTTAGAAGGCCTCTACACTCAGTTTAATGTTCTGCTATGGCAACCCACTCTAGTACTCTTGCCTGGAACATCCAATGGACAGAAGAGCCTGGTGGGCTGCAGTCCATAGGGTTTCGAAGAGTTAGACACGACTGAGTTACTTCACTTTCTCTTTTCACCTTCATGCATTGGAGAAGGAAATGGCAACCCACTCCAGTGTTCTTGCCTTGAGAATCCCAGGGACGGGGGAGCCTGATGGGCTGCCTGCCGTCTCTGGGGTCGCACAGAGTCAGACATGACTGAAGTGACTTAGCGGCAGCAGCAGCATGGCCATCTTGAAATTCTTCACAATTTCTGAATGAAATTCATTTTTATTTTGCACTGGGGCCCCACAAATTAAGTAACTGATCCTGTGAACGAACTTTTTGCTCTGGTGATTCAAAACCTCAGCTCGGATTGTACTTTGTCTGCTGGAGAAAATAAAACCATGAGAAATCTTGGGCGAATGGGCCTATTTGCATTCGTCCATAAACAGTGAATCACAAGTTTCAACTCCCACATAAAATTTTAGTTTCCAGCAAATAACACCTGTGCTAAGACACACATATAGAATTAGTCAACATAGCCAAATACATACCTGAATAAACACGTATAGTGACTTGGTTGAATATAGATTAATACTGCTTTACTATATTTATAAGCCATAACACAGGACAAATGAATTCAACTTCCTTGCTTGTCAGAAAAGCCTCTTAAGTGGAATTCCAAGTTTTGAGATTATTCAATCTTTAATGGATGATACCAAAAAATAAAGTTTAAAAAAAAAAAAAAAACACTTGGCAGTAAGAAAAAGAGGCTGGTGGCAGATAAGATGAAAAAAAATTTCTTGAGCTACTGTGTCACCAGAAATACAGCTGGTTCTAGTCTGCATTCCCCAGCTACACTTTTCTCACTCAAGCATAGGCCATCTGCTAACCAGCCGAGGTGACTGTCACTATCAGCCCCCAATATAGAGGAAACCAGCTGGAGAAGGCAATGGCACCCCACTCCCGTACTCTTGCCTGGAAAATCCCACGGACGGAGGAGCCTGGAAGGCTGCAGTCCATGGGGTCGCTAAGAGTCTGACACGACTGAGCGACTTCACTTTCACTTTTCACTTTCATGCATTGGAGAAGGAAATGGCAACCCACTCCAGTGTTCTCGCCTGGAGAATCCCAGGGACAGAGAAGCCTGGTGGGTTGCCGTCTATGGGGTCGCACAGAGTCAGACACGACTGAAGCGACCTAGCATAGCATAGCGTAGCATAGCTCGGATAACTGTTGTGGGCATTTCGCCTAATTTAAGAAAAGAGAGGATCATTGTTACCATCTTTCTAAATTCCATATATATGAGCTAATATACTGTATTGGTGTTTTTCTTTCTAACTTACTTCACTCTGTATAATTGGACTCTGTTAGAGAAAGCGAGGGTGAGATGATTTGAGAGAATAGCATTGAAACATGTATATTATCATATGTGAAACAGATCGCCTGTCCAGGTTTGATGCATGAGACAGGGCACCCAGGGCTGGTGCACTGGGATGATCCTGAGGGATGGGATGGGGAGGGATGTGGGAGGGGGAGTTCAGGATAGGGAACACATATACACCCATGGCTGATTCATGTCAATGTATGGCAAAAACCACCACAATATTGTAAATTAATTAGCTTCCAATTAAAATAAATTAATTAATTTAAAAAAAAAAAGAAAAAGAAGAGACTGACCAAATCATCGTTTGTCACAACCAGATTTTTTTTTTTATTTAAAAATATGTTGATTATGCCAATTCAAAAGACCCTGGATACCTTAGAAATGGTGGAAAGAAAACAGGAGTTAACAGATCTATTGCTTAAAGTTACCTAAACTGACATTCAAAATATCAATATAATAATGTTCATACCAGTGGTTCTTAACCCATCCTCTGAGCATCAGAATCACCTTGGGTAGTTTTCAGCACTCAGATAGCCAGATTTTTTTTAATTGCAGCCCTTCAGTTATACTCTCTTAATTGGCTTGTTACAGGCATTCGTATTTTTTCACACTGCTACATGATTTAAATATACATTATATTATAAATATCATATTTTATTATATATTATATAATATACATTATATTATAGCCTGAGAATTGTGATTCTTCTCACCTTTAGATAGCGATATTAAAGTATTTTCCTATCTCCCAAATATCTCTGGATTGTTTTTTCTTTTTCTTTTTTAAATTATAGAGCTGGTCTGTAATGGTCTGACTTAAACTTTAGAATTAATGATAGACTTGCAATTCACTTTTGGTTGAGTCCTGGGATTCCCTGAGAAAGATAGACACCCACTTGCAGAACAGCTGCAGGAATCAATATGTTTCGAGCTGATTCACACAACTTTAAAGAAGGCTTATGCAGCATAGCATACTCCAGAGTGAAAAACAGCACAATTTTACTTCACAATGGGCAACGCAGTGCTGGGAAGGCCAAGAACTGATGAGATAAAAGTTCAGAGCTGGATACCTTGGGAAATAAGGCTTTTTGGTGGTAGTTTTCTGGATAGCAGTATGATTCTTCCTTTAAGCTTTGAACCTAAAACTATTTGGGATGCAAATAATTCTCAAGCATGTTACAGATTAACTATTTTTCCCAAGAAGTTTACTGAGTATAATTTAATCATTTTAATACAGATTCTTAATCACTATCAACTATGATGGTGTAATCAGTCAAGAAATTATAAGGATGCCACGGGGCAACTAAGCCTGTGTGCCACAACTAAGTGTCCATGCCCTGTGCTGAAGAACTCACACGAGACAAAGAGACCTCCTGTACCAGAACTAAGACCTGATGCAGCCAAATAAATAAGTCAATAAACAGGGCGATGGGAGTTTTCCAAGCACCGTGGTTAACTTTTGAAAAAAAAAAAAAAAAAGAAATTATAAAGGAAGGTGGAGATGGTGAGGTGAGGCAGGGCTATCCAAGGTGAATAGAACCTGGCTTCCTAACTTGAAGGTCCAGAGAATTATTCTTATTATAAGCTGTTCCCTGGTGGCTCAGCTGGTAAAGAATCCACCTGCAATGTGGGAGACCTGGGTTCAATCCCTGGGTTGAGAAGATCCCCTGGAGAAAGGAATGGCTACCCACTCCAGTATTCTGGCCTGGAGAATTCCATGGACTGTATAGTCCCTGGGGTCACAAAGAGTTGGACACGACTGAGAGACTTTCACTAGATCACTAGAAAAGATAAACTGAGGCATATTAAAAATTTTAAGAATTTATTTGAGCAAAAATCAATTTGAATTAGGCAGCTTCCAATCTAGCAGATAGAAAAGAACTCCAGGGAACTATACATAATGGAAGACTTCTATAGCTTTAAGAGAGCAGGAAGTTATACTAGGCAAAAAAGCAGATGGTTATGGCAAGGTTAATTTTTTTTAGGGGATGGTGGTGGGATCTACCAGGTGGTTTACCTAACTAGTGGTGAACAAGTAATTCCTGATTGACCGAACATTCCATTTCTGGTAGTGCTGAAACTGTAATTAAATAGTCTTGGTTTGGTGATATGGGGCTTAGAATAAGCAGCTCCATTTTCATCCTCTTGTCTTGCTTTTACCACAGCCCAGAGCCATGATCACATAAGATTAAACTCATAAAATACTTACTGCCGGGAGGGATAGTACAAGGGTGCCAAGTCTGTAACTCTAACTTTCTCACACTGGAAATATTGGTGTTAACCTAGCACATTTTTGCTAACCTTCAAGCTCCAATGGAAGCTAAATCAAAATGAGAAGCTAATTTATAGATTTATCTTGAGAAATCTCTGTCTCTGAGGCGCCGGTCTTCTTTATGTCTAGGGAATATAAAGTTGTTAAGAGTGTGGACTCTGGAACCAAACTGGTTTGGGCATTAATCCTATTTCACTATTCTGTGAACTCTTTGTCTCAGCTTCCTCATCTGACACTAAGGAGTGGAAGGTTGAAAGATTGCAAGTTAGCAATAGTACTTACTTATAGTATTTTGTTGTAAGGAGCAAATAATGTAAGCAAAACAGAGTTGGGCATATGATAAATTCTGTTAAAAAAAATTTTTAAATGCTATATAAGCAGACGTATATGGGGTATGTCCTATTAAAGGATAATTTTTAAAAACAATTAAAATCAAGCTCTGATATGGAAATAAAATAAACATGTATCAAAGATTCTGACTGTGGTTTTCATTCTGGAGACTGTGAGATTGTGGTTTCTGCTGCTTCTGTTTCTGCCCTCTGATGGATGAGGATAAGAGGTTTGTGTAAGCTTCCCAATGGGAGGGATTGGCTGTAGGAAACTGGGTCTTACTCTGGTGGGCAGGAACACACTCAGTATATCTTTAATCCAGTTGTTTATTGATGTGTGGGGATGTGCTCCCTCCCTATTGGTTGTTTGGCTTGAGGCATCCCAGCCCTGGAGTCTATAGGCTAATGTAGGGCTAATGGTGACCTCCAAGAAGACATATGCCAATACCGGACGGCTGCTGCCAGTACCCCTGTCCCTGTAGGACGCCACTGCCAACCCACACCTCCACAGGAGACCCTCAGACACTCAGAGGCAGATCTGGCTCAGTCTCCTCTGGGGCCACTGCTCCTTTCCCCTGGGTCCTGGTGCACACAAGGTATTGTTTGTGCCCCCCACGAGTCTCTGTTTTTCCCAGTCCTGTGGGAGTTATGTAATCAAATCCCACTGGCCTTCAAAGTCAGACTCCCTGGAGATTTCCAGTCCCTTTGCTGGATCACCAGGTTGGGAAGTCTGATGCAGGGCCTAGAGCCTCCTCAACTGTAGAAGAACTTCTATGGTATTATTTTGGGTTCCCTTACCCTACTGCTCTCCACCTGGGTGCCCTTTCCCAATAAAGTCTCTTGCTTTGTCAGCACATGTGTCTCCTCGGACAATTCATTTCTGAGTGTTAGACAAGAGCCCAGTTTCGGGCCCTAGAAGGGGTTCACCTTCCTGCAACAAATGGAGACTCTGGCAGGGACTCTTCTTCGCTGAGACTGACATCCTGACCACTCGGGGTACTCAGGGGCCAGCTTGCCTGCCAATGGACCTGACACAGCGGCCGCAACTGGGACCCTTTTGTCCCTGGTCTCCTCCTGACGTGGACAACCAGCCAGAGTGCCCTTACTGGCCCCTACAGTGGATTGGTCTATAGAGAAGACAGCTGACCTGATCTCACCTTAAATGCTTGATGCTCAAGCAGGAGAAACTACACTACACCAGGATGAGAAGATGACGACATCAGAAGTAGACAGCTTGCCCAAGATGCTGGACCTGATTTGTATGATCATTTATGTTTTCTTGACTTCTTAGACCTCTGCATATAAATCAAATGCTTTTCTACCATAGGCCCGATTCTATGCTAGTTTTAGAAATCAATTCAATTGTTGGGTTTGCGGCCAATTACCTGTGTCTAGTTCTGGGTCAATGGCACCCCACTCCAGTACTCTTGCCTGGAAAATCCCATGGACGGAGAAGCCTGGTAGGCTACAGTCCATGGGGTCGCTGAGGGTCGGACACGACTGAGCGACTTCACTTTCACTTTTCACTTTCGTGCATTGGAGAAGGCAATGGCAACCCACTCCAGTGTTCTTGCCTGGAGAATCCCAGGGATGGGGGAGCCTGAAGGGCTGCAATCTATGGGGTCACACAGAGTCAGACACGACTGAAGCGACTTAGCAGTTCTGGGTTACCTTGTTAAATTTCTCTACTACTACTACTAAGTTGTGTCCGACTCTGTGCGACCCCATGGACGGCAGCCTACCAGGCTTCTCCATCCATGGGATTCTCCAGGCAAGAACACTGGAGTGGGTTGCCATTTCCTTCTCCAATGCATGAAAGTGGAAAGTGAAAGTGAAGTTGCTCAGTTGTGTCTGACTCTTAGCGACCCCATGGACTGCAGCCTACCAGGCTCTTCCATCCATGGGATTTTCCGGGCAACAGTACTGGAGCGGGGTGCCATTGCCTTCTCCCAAATTTCTCTACTACAAGACTATAACTGGTTGTCCCTGAGAAAATTTACTTAAAAAAAAATTATAGTCATATTCAAGTTACTGTGATATTACTAGATAGGATCCCCTCACTGGGCCAATTAATTATGCCTGCTCTGACTCTGGCCATAAATTTGAGCTTTTTTCTATTACTCAAGCTCAATCAGAGAAACAAGAAAAGTTTCAGCAAAGGAGGAAAAAATCTCCCACAATTATGGGATGGATTTATATAGATAAATATAGATAACATCAGGCTATGGTAATTTAGGTTTAAAGTCTCCTCTGTGTTGGAAATAATTAGATCATACTAAGGGCAGACACACTGAAACCATACTCACAGAAAACTAGTCAACCTAATCACACTAGGACCACAGATCAGATCAGATCAGTCGCTCAGTCATGTCCGACTCTTTGCGACCCCATGAATTGCAGCATGCCAGGCCTCCCTGTCCATCACCAACTCCCAGAGTTCACTCAGACTCATGTCCATCGAGTCAGTGATGTCATCTAGCCATCTCATCCTCTGGCGTCCACTTCTCCTCCTGCCCCCAATCCCTCCCAGCATCAGAGTCTTTTCCAATGAGTCAACTGTTCGAATGAGGTGGCCAAGTACTGGAGTTTCAGCTTTAGCATCATTCCTTCCAAAGAAATCCCAGGGCTGATCTCCTTCAGAATGGACTGGTTGGATCTCCTTGCAGTCCAAGGGACTCTCAAGAGTCTTCTCCAACACCACACTTCAAAAGCATCAATTCTTCGGTGCTCAGCCTTCTTCACAGTCCAACTCTCACATCCATACATGACCACAGGAAACACCATAGCCTTGACTAGACGAAACTTTGTTGGCAAAGTAATCTCTCTGCTTTTGAATATGCTATCTAGGTTGGTCATAACTTTCCTTCCAAGGAGCAAGCGTCTTTTAATTTCATGGCTGCAGTCACCATCTGCAGTGATTTTGCAGACCAGAAAAATAAAGTCTGACACTGTTTCCACTGTTTCCCCATCTATTTCCCATGAAGTGATGGGACCGGATGCCATGATCTTCGTTTTCTCAGCCTTGTCTAACTCAATGAAACTAAGCCATGCCTGTGGGGAAATCCAAGACAGGCGGGTCATGGTGAAAAGATCTGACAGAATGTGGTACACTGGAGAAGGGAATGGCAAACCACTTCAGTATTCTTGCCTTGAGAACCCCGTGAACAGTATGAAAAGGCAAAATGATAGGATACTGAAAGAGGAACTCCCCAGGTCAGTAGGTGCCCAATACGCTACTGGAGATCAGTGGAGAAATAACTCCAGAAAGAAGGAAGGGATGAAGCCAAAGCAAAAACAATACCCAGCTGTGGATGTGACTGGTGATATAAGCAAGGTCTGATGCTGTAAAGAGCAATATTGCATGGGAACCTGAAATGTCAGGTCCATGAATCAAGGCAAATTGGAAGTGGTCAAACAAGAGATGGCAAGAGTGAATGTTGACATTCTAGGAATCAGAGAACTAAAATGGATTGGAATGGGTGAATTTAACTCAGATGACCATTATATCTACTACTGCAGGCAGGAATCCCTCAGAAGAAATGGAGTAGCCATCATGGTCAACAAAAGAGTCCAAAATGCAGTACTTGGATGCAATCTCAAAAACGACAGAATGATCTCTGTTCATTTCCAAGGCAAACCATTCAATATCACAGTAATCCAAGTCTATGTCCCAACCAGTAACACTGAAGAAGCTGAAATTGAATGGTTCTATGAAGACCTACAAGACCTTTTAGAACTAACACCCAAGAAAGATGTCCTTTTCATTATAAGGGACTGGAATGCAAAAGTAGGAAGTCAAGAAACACCTGGAGTAACAGACAAATTTGGCCTTGGAATACGGAATGAAGCAGGGCAAGACTAATAGAGTTTTGCCAAGAAAATGCACTGGTCATAGCAAACACCCTCTTCCAACAACACAAGAGAAGACACTACACATGGACATCACCAGATGGTCAACACCGAAATCAGATTGATTATGTTCTTTGCAGCCAAAGATGGAGAAGCTCTATACAGTCAACAAAAACAAGACCAGGAGCTGACTGTGGCTCAGATCATGAACTCCTTATTGCAAAATTCAGGCTTAAATTGAAGAAAGTAGGGAAAACCACTAGACCATTCAGGTATGACCTAAAGCAGAAGATATCAAGAAGAGGTGACAAGAATACACAGAAGAACTGTACAAAAAAGATCTTCATGACCAAGATAATCACGATGGTGTGATCACGGACCTAGAGCCAGACATCCTGGAATGTGAAGTCAAGTGGGCCTTAGAAAGCATCACTATGAACAAAGCTAGTGGAGGTGATGGAATTCCAGTTGAGCTATTTCAAATCCTGAAAGATGATGCCGTGAAAGTGCTGCACTCAATATGCAGGCAAATCTGGAAAACTCAGCAGTGGCCACAGGACCAGAAAAGGTCAGTTTTCATTCCAATCCCAAAGAAAGGCAATGCCAAAGAATGCTCAAACTACCACACAATTGCACTCATCTCACACGCTAGTAAAGTAATGCTCAAAATTCTCCAAGCCAGGCTTCAGCAATATGTAAACCGTGAACTTCCTGATGTTCAAGCTGATTTTAGAAAAGGCAGAGGAACCAGAGATCAAATTGCCAACATCTGCTGGGTCATGGAAAAAGCAAGAGAGTTCCAGAAAAACATCTATTTCTGCTTTATTGACTATGCCAAAGCCTTTGACTGTGTGGATCACAAGAAACTGTGGGAAATTCTGAAAGAGATGGAAATACCAGACCACCTGACCTGCCTCTTGAGAAATCTGTAAGTGGGTCAGGAAGCAACAGTTAGAACTGGACATGGAACAACAGACTGGTTCCAAATAAGAAAAGGAGGACGTCAAGGCTGTATATTGTCACCCTGCTTATTTAACTTCTATGCAGTGTACATCATGAGAAACGCTGGACTGGAAGAAGCACAAGCTGGAATCAAGATTGCCGGGAGAAATATCAATCACCTTAGATATGCAGATGACACCACCCTTATGGCAGAAAGTGAAGAGGAACTCAAAAGCCTCTAGATGAAAGTGGAAGTGGAGAGTGAAAAATTTGGCTTAAAGCTCAACATTCAGAAAATGAAGATCATGGCATCCGGTCCCATCACTTCATGGGAAATAGATGGGGAAACAGTGGAAACAGTGTCAGACTTTATTTTTGGGGGCTCCAAAATCACTGCAGATGGTGACTGCAGCCATGAAATTAAAAGACGCTTACTCCTTGGAAGGAAAGTTATGTCTAACCTAGATAGCATATTCAAAAGCAGAGACATTACTTTGCCAACAAAGGTCTGTCTAGTCAAGGCTATGGTGTTTCCTGTGATCATGTATGGATGTGAGAGTTGGACTGTGAACAAGGCTGAGCACCGAAGAATTGATGCTTTTGAACTGTGGTGTTGGAGAAGACTCTTGAGAGTCCCTTGGACTGCAAGGAGATCCAACCAGTCCATTCTGAAGGAGATCAGCCCTGGGATTTCTTTGGAAGGAATGATGCTAAAGCTGAAACTCCAGTACTTTGACCACCTCATGCGAAGAGTTGACTCATTGAAAAAGATTCTGATGCTGGGAGGGATTGGGGGCAGGAGGAGAAGGGGACGACAGAGGATGAGATGACTGGATGGCATCACTGACTCGATGGACGTGAGTCTGGGTGAACTCTGGGAGTTGGTGATGGACAGGGAGGCCTGGCGTGCTGTGATTCATGGGGTCGCAAAGAGTCAGACACGACAGCAACTGAACTGAACTGATGGTATTATTGCTCTCCAGTTTGTGGGTCGTCCACCCGGCAGGTATGGGATTTGATTTTAACATGATTACGTCCCTCCTACCATCTTGTTGTGGCTCCTCCTTCGTCCTTGGACAAGGGTTCAACCTCCTCCTGTTGGTTGGGTTCAACCTCCTCCTGTTGATGGTAGCTCAACAGCTATTGAGATTTTGGTGTTCTAGAGGAGAACATGGGCATACATTCTTCTCCTACACTACTTGACCCAGGCCTCACAAAGATCACAGCCTTGCCATGGCGAAAGGACCTTAATGAAGCTAAGAACCATGCCATGCAGGGCCACCCAAGATGGGCTGGATGTGGTGGAGGCTTTTGACAAAGGTGGTCCACTGGAGAAGGGAATGGCAAAACCACTCCAGAATTCCTGCCTTGAGAACCCCATTAAGAGTATGAAAAGGCAAAAATATATGACACAGAAAGATGAGGCCCTCCCCTCCCAGGTCAGCAGTTGTCCCATATACTACTGGGGAAAAGTGGAAAAATAGCTCCAGAAAGAATGGAGAGGCTGGGCCAAAGCAGAAACAATACTCAATTGTGGATGTGTCTGGTGAAAGTGAAGTCCAATGCTGTAAAGAACAATATTGCATAGGAACCTGGAAGGTTAGGTCCATGAATCAAGGTAAATTGGGGGTGATCAAGAAGGAGATGGCAAGAGTGAACATTGATATTTTAGGAAACAATGAACTAAAATGGACAGGAAGGGGTGAATTTTGTTCAGATAACCATTATATCTATTACTGCGAGCAAGAATCCCTTAGAAGAAATGGAGTAGCCCTCATAGTCAACAAAAGAGTCCAAAATGCAGTACCTGGGTGCTCTCAAAATGACAGAATAACTTCAGTTCATTTCCAAGGCAAATCATTCAATATCACAGTAATCCAAGTCTATGCCCCAACCACTAACGCTGAAGCAGCTGAAGTTGAACAGTTCTATGAAGACCACAAGACCCTCTAGAACTAACACCAAAATACGATGTCCTTTTCATTATAGGGGATGGAATGCAAAAGTAGGAAGTCAAGAGATACTTGGAGTAACAGGCAAGTTTGGCCTTGGAGTACAAAATGAAGCAGGGGAAGGGCTAAAAGAGTTTTCTCAAGAGAACGCATTGGGCGTAGCAAACATCCTCTTCCAACAACACAAGAGAAGACTGCACGTGGACGTCACCAGATGATCAATAAGGAAATCAGATTGCTTATATTTTCTGCAGTTGAAGATTATTGTTGTTCAGTCGCTAAGTCACATCCAACACTTTGTGACCCCATGGACTGCAGCATGCCAGGCTTCCCTGTCCTTCACTATCTCCCAGAGTTTCCTCAAACTCATGTCCATTGAGTTGCTGATGCCATCCAACCATCTCTTCTGTTGCCTACTTTTCCACCTGCCTTCAATCCTTTCCAGCAACAAGATCTTTTCCAATAAGTCAGCTCTTCATATCAGGTAGCCAAAGTATTAGGACTTCAGCTTCAGCATCAGCCCTTCCAATGAATATTCAGGACTGATTTCTTTTAGGATTGACCGGTTTGATCTCCAGTTGCAAAGAGTCAGACATGACATAGTGACTGAACAACAACAACTGAAGATTCTATTTAACTTGTTCTTAATGAGAGAACCAGGAAAATGTCATAACTGACTCAAAGGTAAAGTTAAAGAATGGAGATATTTATAAATCAGAAATATGAAACAAATTTGCAGAGGGACCAAAAGCTTGCTTTTGGGACTGAGAGGGTCCCTATTGTCCTTCCACCAGAAAAAAATTTATGTGCATCTCTAGATAAGAATTGTATGCATTACTCTTGACTTCCAAGGTTAGGATATCACACCCAAGCAACCCTCTGAGCCAAGTTTTATAGACAGTACCTATAAATTTGGGGAAATTCCTCGTTCTTGAAGTCTCCAAAATATTGGAATATTCTTGGATTGCCGGAAAGGAAAGTTTTCTTACCACTTGTCAGTCTGGAACTGTCCTGGCCCTTTTAACCTTCTGTAGCAAAAATACCATAGATTAGGTGGCTTATAGACAACAATGGTTACCTATTCATTGTTTCCTTACATGGCAGAGGGGTAAGGGAACTCTCTGAAACCTCTTTTATATTGGCACTAACTCCATTCATTGCAGGCTGCTCATGGCCTAATCATCTCCCAAAGGCTGCTGCTGCTGCTGCTAAGTCGCTTTAGTCGTGTCCAACCCTGTGTGACCCCATAGATGGCAGCCCACCAGGCTCCCCCGTCCCTGGGATTCTCCAGGCGAGAACACTGGAGTGGGTTGCCATTTCCTTCTCCAATGTATGAAAGTGAAAAGTGAAAGTGAAAAGTGAAAGTGAAGTCGCTCAGTCGTGTCCGACTCTTTGTGACCCCATGGACTGCAGCCTACCAGGCTCCTCCGTCCATGGCATTTTCCAGGCAAGAGTACTGGAGTAGCTTTTTCGCAACGGTTTTGCCGCCAGGACACAGGTGTCGTGAAAACCACTGTTAAACCTAAGCCAAAATGGGAAAGGAGAAGACCCACATCAACATCATTGTCATTGGACACGTAGATTCAGGGAAGTCTACCACGACTGGCCATCTGATCTACAAATGTGGCGGGATTGACAAGAGAACAATTGAAAAGTTCGAGAAGGAGGCTGCCGAGATGGGAAAGGGCTCCTTCAAATATGCCTGGGTCTTGGGCAAACTTAAAGCTGAACGTGAGCGTGGTATCACCACTGATATCTCCCTGTGGAAATTTGAGACCAGCAAGTACTATGTTACCATCATTGATGCCCCAGGACACAGAGACTTCATCAAAAACATGATTACAGGCACATCCCAGGCTGACTGTGCTGTCCTGATTGTTGCTGCTGGTATTGGTGAATTTGAAGCCGGTATCTCCAAGAACAGGCAGACCCATGAGCATGCCCTTCTGGCTTACACCCTGGGTGTGAAACAACTAATTGTTGGCGTTAACAAAATGGATTCCACTGAGCCACCCTATAGCCAGAAGAGATACGAAGAAATGGTTAAGGAAGTCAGCACCTACATTAAGAAAATTGGCTACAACCCCAACACAGTAGCATTTGTGCCAATTTCTGGCTGGAATGGTGACAACATGCTGGAGCTGAGTGCTAATAGGCCATGGTTCAAAGGATGGAAAGTCACCCGTAAGAACGGCAATGCCAGTGGAACCACCCTGCTTGAAGCTCTGGATTGCATCCTGCCACCAACTCGCCCAACTGACAAACCCTTGCGTTTGCCTCTCCAGGATGTCTATAAAATTGGTGGTATTGGTACTGTCCCTGTGGGTCATGTGGAGACTGGTGTTCTCAAACCTGGCATGGTGGTCACCTTTGCTCCAGTCAATGTAACAACTGAAGTGAAGTCTGTAGAAATGCACCATGAAGCATTGAGTGAAGCCCTTCCTGGGGACAATGTGGGCTTCAATGTCAAGAACGTGTCTGTCAAAGATGTCTGTCGTGGCAATGTGGCTGATGACAGCAAAAATGACCCACCCATGGAAGCTGCTGGCTTCACAGCTCAGGTGATTATTTTGAACCATCCAGGCCAAATCAGTGCTGGATATGCACCTGTGCTGGATTGTAACACAGCTCACATTGCTTGCAAGTTTGCTGAGCTGAAGGAGAACATTGATCACCGCTCTGGGAAAAAGCTGGAAGATGGCCCTAAATTCTTGAAATCTGGTGACGCTGCCATCATTGATATGGTTCCTGGCAAGCCCATGTGTGTCGAGAGCTTCTCTGATTATCCTCCCCTGGGCCATTTTGCTGTGCATGACATGAGACAGACAGTCACTGTGGGTGTCATCAAAGCAGTGGACAAGAAGGCAGCTGGAGCTGGCAAGGTCACCAAGTCTGCCCAGAAAGCTCAGAAGGCTAAATGAATATTATCCCTAATACCTGCCACCCCAGTCTTAATCAGTGGTGGAAGAACAGTCTCAGAACTGTTTGTCTCAATTGGCCATTTAAGTTTAATAGTGAAAGACTGGTTAATGATAACAATGCATCGTAAAACCTTCAGAAGGAAAGGAGAATGTTTTTGTGGACCATATGTTTTGTGTGTGGCAGTTTAAGGTGTTAGTTTTTAAAATCAGCACTTTTTAATGAAAACAACTTGACCAAAAATCTGTCACAGAATTTGAGACCCATTAAAAAAAGTTTAATGAGAAAAAAAAAAAAAGAAAGAAAGAGTACTGGAGTAGGGTGCCTTCGCCTTCTCCCAAAGGCACCACCTCCAAATACCAGCACATTCCATTTTGACATGAATTTTAGGGTGGGGACACAGACATTCAGCGTATATCAGTGACCCTGTAAGTCAGGGACAGGCCAGCTTTCCTAAAAGGACTCCATAGGCACCAACTTTCCATTTCTTTAATTTTGAGTTCTTTCGGTATTAACGCATATTAGGATGACATTAAATTTGTAAATAGCTAGTAAAGTCTTTATAATATGGAGTCTTGCTTGTCAAAAACCAGGAAGGGTATGAAATTTTGCCGCATTCACAAGCTGACAAGTTAGCCTACTACCAATTTATGTATGCTGGCAGAAGATATGAAACTTCTGAATCAGAGACAAGAGTTTTCATTACTCATTGCAATGGCAGTGGCTACAATATTATAATTTTCTTTCACTGGTTCCCTAAGCACCAGTTGTGAAAAGAGCCAGGGAACACCGGTACACACAGTGAATTGTTTCACAGGAAAGAAACAGCTTAGGGACCCAAAGTTTTCCTACTGGCCAGTAAGAAGACCTTCCCTTTGCTGTAGAGGAGATATCATGTCATTTTTCAAAGCTGTTTGCTATAGAAACACCATTGAAAAATTTGTCTGTCTGGTGTTGATAGCAGGGTGATGCTGGCCTTGTAGATTGAGTTGAGATGTGTTTCTCTGCACTTTCTTGAGACTGTCTTGCACTTTCATTTGTGAAGGAAAAATGTTCACTTTTCTCTAAATGTGTGGTAGAATTCACCTGTTATGCCATCTGGTTCTGGACTTTTGTTTTGGCAGAGCTTTTTGTTACTGACTCAATTTCATTGCTGATAGTGGGTCTGTTCCTATTTTCTCTTTCTTCTTGGTTCAGTATGGGGAGATTGTACATTTCTTCTAGGTTTTGCACTTTGTTGCTGTATAGCTGTCCATAGCTATCTCTCATGATCCTTCATGTTTCTATTCTATCACTTATATAACTTCTCTTTCTTCGTTTGTGATTTTATTGATTTGGGCCCTCTCCCTTTTCTTCTGGATGGGTCTGACTGAAGATTGATCAATTTTGTTTACCTTTTCAAAAAACTAGATCTTTGTTTGATCTTTCCTATTTTTTTACTCTTTATTTCATTTATTTCCTGTGTCCTTTACGATTTATTTCCATCTAATAACTTTGAATTTTGTTTATTCTCCTTCTTTTAGTTCCTTTAGGTATAATGTTAGGTCATTTGAGATTTTTCCTGTTTTCTAAGGTAGGTTTGCATGGCCATAAACTTCCCTCTTGGAACTGCTTTTTCATTTGTCTCCAAGTATTGTTTGATTTCCTCAGTAATCCATTGGTTGTTTAGTACCATATTATTTGGTCTCCACATGTGTTTTTTTTGTTTTGTTTTGTTTTCAGTTTCTTTTGCTTATAGCTGATTTCTAGTCTCACAGAATTGAGGTTGGAAAAGGGTGCTTGACATTTCAGTTTTCTTAAATTTACTCTGACTTGTTTTGTAGGCCTGGAAGATGATCTATCCTGGAGCATGTTCCATGTACACTTGAAAAGAATCTGTGCTGCTGCTTTTGGGTGGAATGTTCTATAACATCTACTAAGTTCTTATTGCCAACGCATATATGATCATGGTAGAATGAGTTCCCCAAAATGGCTGCAGTCAGTGTCTGTCCCAACATGATCTCCGATTGCCTCCAGCCTCTCCAGGAGGCTCTCCAAGCTTGGCATGTAGGTCTGAGTCAGGATCCTTTTCAAATGACTGCTTCTGCTTTGGGTCCTGAAGCATGTGAGATCTTGTATGCACTCTCTAGGAGTGGAGTCTATTTCCCATAGCCCTCTGGGTCTCCCAAAAGTGAGCCATCCTGGCCTTCAAAGCCAAACATTCTGAGGGCTTGTCTTCCTGGTGCAAGAGCCCTGGGCTGAGGAGTCCAGTGTAGGGCTCAGATTCCTTATTCTTTATTCTGCAATTGTAATTATTCTCTTGTTATAGAATAGCCCACTGGTGGGCATAGGTATGAATTGTACCACATATCTGGCCCTCTTACCTGTCTCATTGTGGCTCCTTCTTTACATATTTAGTTGTAGAAGATCATTTATGTTACTCTACTGGTCCTTCTCATCAACAGTTGCTCTTTAGATTATCTAGTTGCAATTTTGGTGTGCCCATGGGAAGGGGGCTCAAAGTCTACCTAATCTGACATGGCCATTCCCTGAAAGCTCATTTCTGTTTTTTAGCACTGAATAGTATGCCATCATCTAGATGTATTCAAGAAAATTAGAGATACCAAGGGAACATTTCATGCAAAGATGGGCTCGATAAAGGACAGAAATGGTATGGACCTAAGAGAAGCAGAAGATATTAAGAAGAGGTTGCAAGAATACACAGAAGAACTGTACAAAAAAGATATTCATGACCAAGATAATCACGAGGGTGTGATCACTGACCTAGAGCCAGACATCCTGGAATGTGAAGTCAAGTGGGCTTTAGAAAGCATCACTACGAACAAAGCTAGTGGAGGTGATGGAATTCCAGTTGAGCTATTTCAAATCCTGAAAGATGATGCTGTGAAAGTGCTGCACTCAATATGCCAGCAAATTTGGAAAACTCAGCAGTGGCCACAGGACCGGAAAAGGTCCGTTTTCATTCCAATCCCAAAGAAAGGCAATGCCAAAGAATGCTCAAACTACTGCACAATTGCACTCATCTCACATGCTAGTAAAGTAATGCTCAAAATTCTCCAAGCCAGGCTTCAGCAATACGTGAACCGTGAACTTCCTGATGTTCAAGCTGGTTTTAGAAAAGGCAGAGGAACCAGAGACCAAATTGCCAACATCTGCTGGGTCATGGAAAAAGCAAGAGAGTTCCAGAAAAACATCTATTTCTGCTTTATTGACTATGCCAAAGCCTTTGACTGTGTGGATCACAAGAAACTGTGGGAAATTCTGAAAGAGATGGGAATACCAGACCACCTGACCTGCCTCTTGAGAAATCTGTATGCGGGTCAGGAAGCAACAGTTAGAACTGGACATGGAACAACAGACTGGTTCCAAATAGGAAAAGGAGTTCGTCAAGGTTGTATATTGTCACCCTGCTTATTTAACTTCTATGCAGAGTACATCATGAGAAACACTGGGCTGGAAGAAGCACAAGCTGGAATCAAGATTGCCAGGAGAAATATCAATCACCTCAGATATGCAGATGACACCACCCTTATGGCAGAAAGTGAAGAGGAACTCAAAAGCCTCTAGATGAAAGTGGAAGTGGAGAGTGAAAAAGTTGGCTTAAAGCTCAACATTCAGAAAATGAAGATCATGGCATCTGGTCCCATCACTTCATGGGAAATAGATGGGGAAACAGTGGAAACAGTGTCAGACTTAATTTTTGGGGGCTCCAAAATAACTGCAGATGGTGATTGCAGCCATGAAATTAAAAGATGCTTACTCCTTGGAAGGAAAGTTATGACCAACCTAGATAGCATATTCAAAAGCAGAGACATTACTTTGCCAACAAAGGTTCGTCTAGTCAAGGCTATGGTTTTTCCTGTGGTGTATGGATGTGAGAGTTGGACGGTGAAGAAGGCTGAGCACCGAAGAATTGATGCTTTTGAACTGTGGTGTTGGAGAAGACTCTTGAGAGAAGAGTCCTGAGAGTCTTGGACTGCAAGGAGATCCAACCAGTCCTTTCCGAAGATCAGCCCTGGGATTTCCTTGGAAGGAATGATGCTAAAGCTGAGACTCCAGTCCTTTGGCCTCCTCATGCGAAGAGTTGACTCATTGGAAAAGACTCTGATGCCGGGAGGGATTGGGGGCAGGAGGAGAAGGAAACGACAGAGGATGAGATGGCTGGATGGCATCACTGACTTGATGGACGTGAGTCTGAGTGAACTCCGGGAGTTGGCGATGGACAGGGAGGCCCAGCGTGCTGCAATTCATGGGGTCGCAAAGAGTCGGATACGACTGAGCAAGTGAACTGAACTGAACCAAACCACAGTTTATCACCTACAGAAGGACATCTTGTTTGCTCCCAAGGCTTGGCAATTATGAATAAAGCTGCTATAAACAAACATGTGCAGATTTTGTGTGGCCGTAAGTCTTTATTTCAGTTGGGTAAATATGGCAGAGCACAATTAGATCGTTTAGTAAGACTATATCGTGTATAACGTGCCAACGTTCTTCCAAAGTGGCTGTATCATTTTGTGTTTTCACCATCAATGAATGAGTCCCTGTTGTTCCACATTCTTATTACCATCTGGTTTTGTCAGTATCCTGGATTTTGGCCACTCTAATAGGTCTGTACTGATATCTTATTTTTGTCTACATTTCCCTGATGACATATATGATGTCATGATGATATGGAGCATATTTTCATATGTTTATTTACCATCTGTATATCTTCTTTGGTGAAGACCATATATTTTCTATGTTAATTTTATATGCTGATACTTTGTTAAATTCTCTTACTGCTTTAAGTGGGTTTTTTTTTTTTCCATTTATTTCCATTTATTCTTTTAGTTTTCCACAACATGCTGGCTCCTGATGTATTATATTTAAATTCAAGTAAAAGACTACAATTCCATGTAGGAAAGTGCTAAGGAAGGGGGACTCATAAATTGTACACTGCATTGCAGGGTAATCTCCCAGGAACCTTTCTTTGCGGACTCCAGATTCAGTATCATTAGGTCTTTTCTTTGGGGAGTCAAATTTTTAAGGCCTTAAAAATCTACTCCTAGAAAGTATAATCTTGATTGCCAGCATTCTTTAAGCTAGGTTAGAGAAGTCTGGGAATGTGAACTTTTAGTAAACAAATTTCACTGTATGCAGAGCTTTGCTAAATCCCTCTTTATTTTTTTTTTTAGTATAGGACCCTGACTTAACAATGTCTAGTTTATTTCGAGTAGAGATCCTATTTTATCCTCCTCACATAATAATCCTCTAGCCAAGAGAAGATCCATTTTTCAGGACTTGAAAATTATGACATTTGGAGGCTTTGAAACAGAGAATAAAAAATAGCTTAGTTTTACAAAGTAAAACAAATGAAAAAAATGGCCGTTTGAACACGTTTATTCAGCCCCTCCCAGGGTCTTCGAAGGGACCCATTCCAGTCCTACACCATGAAGCTAAAGATTACTTAATTTAATGATAAATCTAAATTAGCCTCCAATCTTCCTTGTAGTGAGGGAGAAGAAAGTGATTCAGTTCAATTCAGTTCAGTCGCTCAGTCCTGTCTGACTCTTTGCGACCCCATGAATTGCAGCACGCTGGGCCTCCCTGTCCATCATCATTTCCTGGAGTTCACTCAGACTCAAGTCCATTGAGTCAATGATGCCATCCAGCCATCTCATCCTCTGTCATTCCCTTGTCCTCCTGCTCCCAATCCTTCCCAGCATAAGAGTCTTTTCCAATGAGTCAACTCTTCGCATGAGGTGGCCAAAGGACTGGAGTTTCAGCTTTAGCATCATTCCTTCCAAAGAACACCCAGGACCAATCTCCTTTAGAATGGACTGGTTGGATCTCCTTGCAGTCCAAGGGACTCTCAAGAGTCTTCTCCAACACCACAGTTCAAAAGCATCAATTCTTCGGTGCTCAGCTTTCTTCACAGTCCAACTCTCACATCCACATATGACCACTGGAAAAACCATAGCCTTGACTAGACGAACCTTTGTTGGCAAAGTAATGTCTCTGCTTTTGAATATGCTATCTAGGTTGGTCATAACTTTCCTTCCAAGGAGTAAGCGTCTTTTGATTTCAGGGCTGTGATCACCATCTGCAGTTATTTTGGAGCCCAAAAAATAAAGTCTGACACTGTTTCCACTGTTTACCCATCTATTTCCCATGAAGTGATGGGACTGGATGCCATGATCTTCGTTTTCTGAATGTTGAGCTTTAAGCCAACTTTTTCACTCTCCTCTTTCACTTTCATCAAGAGGCTTTTGAGTTCCTCTTCACTTTCTGCCATAGGGGTGGTGTCATCTGCATATCTGAGGTGATTGATATTTCTCCCAGCAATCTTGATTCCAGCTTGTGCTTCTTCCAGCCCAGTGTTTCTCATGATGTATTCTGCATAGAAGTTAAATAAGCAGGGTGACAATATGCAGCCTTGACGTACTCCTTTTGCTATTTGGAACCAGTCTGTTGTTCCATGTCCAGGTCTAACTGTTGCTTCCTGACCTGCATATAGGTTTCTCAAGAGGCAGGTCAGGTGGTCTGGCATTTCCATCTCTTTCAGAGTTTTCCAGTTTATTGTGATCCACACAAAGACTTTGGCATAGTCAATAAAGCATAGATGTTTTTCTGGAACTCTCTTCCGTTTTCCATGATGTTGGCAATTTGATCTCTGGTTCCTCTGCCTTTTCTAAAACCAGCTTGAACATCAGGAAGTTCACGGTTCACGTATTGCTGAAGCCTGGCTTGGAGAATTTTGAGCATTACTTTACTAGCGTGTGAGATGAGTGCAATTGTGCAGTAGTTTGAGCATTCTTTGGCATTGCTTTTCTTTGGGATTGGAATGAACACTGAAATCATATTGATTATATTCTTTGCAGCCAAAGATGGAGAAGCTCTATACAGTCAGCAAAAACAAGACCGGGAGCTGACTGTGGCTCAGATCATGAACTCCTTATTGCCAAATTCAGACTTAAATTGAAGAAAGTAGGGAAAACCACTAGACCATTCAGGTATGACCTAAATCAAATCCCTTATGATTATACAATGGAAGTGAGAAATAGATTTAAGGGACTAGATCTGATAGACAGAGTGCCTGATGAACTATGGACGGAGGTTCATGACATTGTACAAGAGACAGGGATCAAGACCATCCCCATGGAAAAGAAATGCAAAAAAGCAAACTGCATGTCTGGGGAGGCCTTACAAATATCTGTGAAAAGAAGAAAAGAGAAAAGCAAAGGAGAAAAGGAAAGATATAAGCATCTGAATGCAGAGTTCCAAAGAATAGCAAGGAGAGATAAGAAAGCCTTTCTCAGTGATCAATGCAAAGAAATAGAGGAAAACAACAGAATGGGAAAGACTAGAGATCTCTTCAAGAAAATTAGAGATACCAAGGGAACATTTCATGCAAAGATGAGCTCAATAAAGGACAGAAATGGTATGCGCCTAACAGAAACAGACAATATTAAGAAGAGGTGGCAAGAATACACAGAAGAACTGTACAAAAAAGATCTTCATGACCAAGATAATCACAATGGTGTGATCACTCACCTAGAGCCAGACATCCTGGAATGTGAAGTCAAATGGGCCTTAGAAAGCATCACTATGAACAAAGCTAGTGGAGGTGATGGAATTTCAGTTCAGCTCTTTCAAGAAAGTGCTTAGTAGTATAGAATTAGGGGGAATTTGATGGTCAAAGTCGCAAACTAAAATTGAAGCAAAAAGGTTTTCACTCTAGTCCTAGAGGTACCTGCTACTATCAATTTCTAAGCCTTTTTAGGGGGAATGTAAATTGGTACAGCCACTGTGGAGAACAGTATGGAGGTTCCTTAAAAAACTAAAATAGAACTACCACATGACCCAGCAGTCCCACTACAGAGAAAAAGTAAATACACCCAGAGAAAACTAATTTAAAAAGACACATGCACCCCAGTGTTCATTGCAGCACTATTTACAATAGCCAGGGCATGGAGACAACCTAAATGTCCGTCAACAGAGGAATGGATAAAGACGATGTGGTACATACACACACGGAATGCTACTCAACCATAAAAGGGAACAAAATTGGGTCATTTGTAGAGATGTGGATGGACCCAGAGACTGTCATTCTTTGTTAAAATGGTATATATGCCCTCAAGCCTATCCACTCCTCTGGGTTTTTACTTAAAGACCTCCATGTACATATAAAAATATCAACAATAGAATTTGTATGCTTTGCTCCTATTACTCTCTTGTATGTTTAATTCTCAGGCCCAGCCTCAGAATCTAAGAGGGTATAGAAAAGGTCTTTCCTGCCATATGTTAGTTTATCTTTTTCTTGTTGACTTGCAGGCATTCTTTATATTTGCCTTAAATTTTTTTGTTACACAAGTTAATGAATATTTTAAAATTTCTCCTTTTAACTTTCATTATGACATCTGAGTTATAAGACATTTTAAATTCTAATATAGTTTTATCTTGTGTTTCTATATAGAGAAGATCTTCCCTATTCTAATGGCTTAAACACAATTAATTTTCTTTCAATGCACATATGATTCTGCTTTAGATGTTAAATCCACCTGGAATTTATGATGAATTCATCTTTATGATCAACATTTTTATGATGATGTTGTTTTTTTCCCACATCAACTGAAATATATATTTAATAGTGCATCTTTTATCCATTTATTTGAAAGGCCATATTTATGAACTAGTAAGGCTTCTATCTGCTTTGACCCAAGTGCTTCATTTATTCTGGGGCTATTGGTAATTCTCCTTCGCTATTCCTCAGTAGCATGTTGGACACCTTCAGACCTGGAGGACTCATCTTTCGGTGTCATATCTTTTTCATCTTTTATACAGTTCATGAGGTTCTCATGGCAAGTATACTGCGGTTTGCCATTCCCTCCTCCAGTGGATCACGTTTTGTCAGAACTCTCTGCTGTGACCCATCCGTCTCTGGTGGCCCTTCACGGCATGGCTCATAGCTTCACTGAATTACACAAGCCCCTTCATCATGACAAGGCAGTTGGGAAAGATTGAGGGTAAAAGGAGAAGAAGGCATCAGAGGGTAAGATGGCTGGATGGCATCATGGATGCAATGAACATGAACTTGGGCAAACTTTTGGAGATAGTGAAGGACAGGGAGGCCTGGGGTGCTGCAGTCCATGGGTCACAAAGAGTCAGACATGACTGGGTGACTGAACAACAACAAGGTTAAATAGGTATTATTCAGTTTCTAGTTTCTAATATTCTTGCCCAGGGATTTGACATCTTCTTTATTTCAAGTTTTTCAAAATGCTTCATACAGAAAATATTACCTTGCAAGACATTAAATTGAAATTTGCTAACATTTATAAAAAATACCAACCATAGATTGAAATAAAATGTTCACTTTAATCGTTATCACACAAATGTTTAGTTACAGTTATCTGAAAATTATAAGACAACAATTTGTGCATGTCACATTCATGTTACTATCCATATAAGAACAGCTACACATAATCATTTATTCAACTACATCAGGATAACACACAAGGTTTTGTTTGCTCTAGACTTCTCAGTTAAAAAGAAACACCAAATAAGGAAACTGAATTTCCAAAAATTAAGTTATTAACAAAATAAATAATAAAAATTATTTATATTTTGACAACTTTGAATTATACTTACATACTATTATTTCTCCAAACCAAAAATTACAAGGGTCACTGTCAGGATGAAAATACATATTTTTAAAGCTTTTTAAAAATATGCTATTAAGCTTTAACATGACTTGATTTATTCTTGGCACATGTGGCATTTTGAAAAGTAAAAATACACTTTGCCAATTTTACGTTATTGTGCAGGTATAAGAGAAAGAGCACAGTTTGGGAGGCAGAGAGACCTGTGTTCAGTTACCAGCTTTGTTCCCAAGTTGTGTTGTTAGGCTGGTCAATTACTTCTTGGCACTGGGGCCAGGATTAAATTAAATAATGCCTATTTTAAAATGCATAGCATGGGCACTGAATGAATGATATCTCCTTTCCCTAATTTACTCACATTGAAGCAAAAGCAAAATATCACAGTTGTATGTTCTGGTACAATTTGAAAAATCTAGGAAAAAAATGGGAAATTTAAAAATAAAATCAGTGTATTTTGAAAAATTGCACTTTTAAGAAATAAGGAAAGCTTTCATCAGGTTTAAATATTTCCCAATAAAACTTAGTGCCTACTATACCCTGATTTTAAAAAAAAGTCCTAAAATATGATAAAATGGTCAATGATTAAGGACTTTTGGTTTTCTTTTGTGCTATTGATATAAAAATAATGGCTATATTTAAGGCTCATTAAGTGATAGTTTGTAGTTGCCCTGAACCAAATCTGTAGTCTTGAAGTTGCACTATTAAAACAGACCTACTGCCTTGAATGACTATCACAGAGAAATTCCCATAATATTCTTCATTTCAACAACCGTGGCCTCCTTACTGATTTTAAGTAAGGGATCATTTGGTGGCATGTGGCCATATAGCTTGTCTGTCTTAAAGATGATTCTTATACACATAATCACTTTTTCATGCTAAATGTCTGGTGCTTAGAAGATCTAAGGCTCCTGAAAACTAAATCGTCACAAGGGAATAGCCTACTCTGGACAGCAACGCTTCCATCCCTATTCTTAGCACTGAAGATGCAGAAACAACCCTATTCTTATTTTCTATCCTCACCACCTAATAAATCATCTTTCCAAACCTGACTGAAAATCTCCTCCTCCAGGAAACTTTCCCTAACCAAACTTCCCACTCCTCCATTTATGTCCCTGACACTCATGTGTAATTTGTATAAACTTCAACCTGCATATACTTCTATTCATGTTTTGTCTTCTACTTCCAGCTAGGATACAGTCTCTGACTTTGTAAGCTTCCACAGTGTTTAGCACAATGAATGCATGTATGTATGTGACTGTGTGTATGTACGTGGGGTGTGTATGTGTGTGTGCTGAATGAATAAAAGACTAAGAACCTGAGTGGGGTGTAGGGTAGGAAAAGTTTCATAATTTTTCAGAACTCAAAATTGCTAGACCTTCCTAATACTAAAATTTCTGATTTCCAAAGCTATCTGAGTTTGGTTTTGGATATGTCAATAATAAAAAGGCAGTGAAAAAAATGTTTAAAAAAACCTTTATGAAATATTCCAAAGGTTTTTTAATAAGTTACTAAAAGCACCAAACCAAAACATCTTACTAAATAGTGGGATAATCTTTCCTATAATTTTATAAATGGAAATTTCTTTTCATTCAAGACAAAGAATACTGAACAGGAATAGGTGTTGTGAATCAGGATAAAAAAGGCAATTCATTCTAAGTCAGTATCTAACACACATTTTGCAATTAATCTGAAAAGCCTTCTGTGGTACATATGTATGCTTTGCTAAGAAAAAGAATGGTTTATTTTAGGATGTTGTCTGGTACTATAAAATAAGATACATATACTGAAGCTGCTATTTAACAAGGAAAATTTTGTTTATAATAGCTGTTACTATTAAAATAGGATATGTTTTAAAAATTATTCTTAATGTGTATATTTTCAAATTTGCCTGACAGTGTCCTTTTGAAAAATCTGACAATTTGTAGTTAGATTACAGACATTTGAACTTTGTTTCTACAATTCAAAATATTACACTTACATAATAACAAACAACAATATATTGTAGCTTTTTTACTGAAGCACTCTGCAATTAATATTTAAAGCTTTTCCATAAAATAAAATTCATTGTACTTTTTGTAAGTAAAATTACACAACACATAATGTACACTATAGTTACATTAAGAACAAATAAAATGAAGCATAAAAATTCTGTACCATAACAATGGATTGTTTTAGCTGTCATTCTAAATGTTAGCTTATTTGTTATGAGTTTTTAATCTTAAACCCAAGAACCTTTATTTTGAAATAATATACTAAAAATATCAAGTCTGGAGTTTAAAACTCTGTTATGCTCTTTTTTTCTAGATCGTCTAGGAAATACGAGAAATGAGACACAGAGATAATTCTATTACTGCAAAATGCCTCCTTGCTTCCCCATATACCTCTATATCATTTCTAGAGCAAATGATACAGGACAATGGCAAATTACAACTTTGGCAAATTATAAGCTCATTTAAGTGGTTTCTTATTTGGAAAAAAGAAAAACTAAGAAGTTCCTTTTTTGGCTTATTCATTCTCAATCTTTTTTTTCTCTAATATATAACAGTACTATAAAAGCACTTCTTAAAATGCTCACTGTTTAAACAACACAAAATGAACTGGAATAATTTATAGAATTAATCAAAGTAGATACTAGGGTGAGGTCCTAGAATTTGTTACACGTAGGGCTAAACTTGCAAGAGATCGCATGGCAAAAGTAGAGACTTTATGGCATATCCCAGCTTTTGAAATATAGTTAGAAGCCAATCGAAAAAGCCTTTCAGCACCAAAGGTATTGAAGTGCCCAGGAAGTACTTTCTCTACCAGACCTCTGTCCACTAATTCTATCAGACGTTCACAGGTTCCAACATAGTCACTTATCCTGCTGTATGGGAGCCAATCAATTAGCGATCCATCATACACGACGTCTCCACTGAAGAGAATCTTTCGGTCTTTGTCATGCAAGCAAATACTGCCCCTAGAATGACCTGGCATGTGCATAACAGTGAGCTGCCTGTCACCAAGGTTGATCACATCCCCTAAAAATGAAAACAGAATTCACAGATAAACATGTTAGATATTTGACTTCAATCACTCAAAGAACAGCAGAACACAACAGTTTCATAGATGTTGGGAAGATGATATTTATTTTACTTTTATTGTAAAAGTAGGCTAGTAATAAAAGATAATTTAAAATAAGTTGCCTACATTTCATTTCTGTTGTTTATTAGACCAGTGTTTGCCAAAGTAAACAGTGGAACACAATTTCTGCTGGTTGTTATAATACATAAAAGAAAAGATTCAGTGGTCAAATAATTTGGAAAACTCTTCCTTCAATGAAAATTAAGCAGCTTTCTTTTCTGCAAGTTATGCTAATGTACATTTAATATGCTAATGTACACTGTGGATATACACAATTGAGATATGGCTGTATAGTTTCACAAATTTATTTGACCAAAAAATTCATTTTCAGAACATCCATTATACTAACTTCCTGGTGACAAAATTCAATAATGATGCTCTAGTGAAGGGTATGGTATTTTTGCCCTTTGTTTTATCACTCTGTGGAAATTAAGGTCTGAGGAATCAGTACAAATGATGATGCTCTGGCTACTGCTATTGCCGTAATAAACTTCTTAGTCTTGGACCCAGGAACTTCAAGTCTTCCATCAGAATCCACTAAATCGTCGCACCTAACTTACTAACCTACAAATAGGGTAAAATCTCAAACTCCCCCCAGTTATTTGACAGTGGGGACGAAACTGAGCTAAATGAATACAAAATTGCTTTTTCACTGCATTTAAACCTACAAACTTAGGTAAATCATAATAAAAGATTCATATTGCTATCTCTAGTGAAAACATAAACATATACAGAAAAAAAAGTCAAAGAAATATAGCTAAAACTAATAGTGAAATTTAAATGGCATAATAATCAGGAGTACATCAAGGCTGTAAATTGTCACCCTGTTTCTTTAATTTATATGCAGAGTACATCATGAGAAACGCTGGGCTGGAAGAAGCACAAGCTGGAACCAAGATTGCCGGGAGAAATATCAATAACTTCAGATATGCAGATGACACCACCCTTATGGCAGACAGTGAAGAAGAACTAAAAAGCCTCTTGATGAAAGTGAAAGAGGAGAGTGAAAAAGTTGGCTTAAAGCTCAACATTCAGAAAACGAAGATCATGGTATCCAGTCCCATCACTTCATGGGAAATAGATGGGTAAACAGTGGAAACAGTGTCAGACTTTATCTTTTTGGGCTCCAAAATCACTGCAGATGGTGACTGCAGCCATGAAATCAAAAGACGCTTACTCCTTGGAAGGAAAGTTATGACCAACCTAGATAGCATATTCAAAAGCAGGCACATTACTTTGCCAACAAAGGTCCGACTAGTCAAGGCTATGGTTTTTCCAGTGGTCGTGTATGGATGTGCGAGTTGGACTGTGAAGAAAGCCGAGCACTGAAGAATTGATGCTTTTGAACTGTGGTGTTGGAGAAGACTCTTGAGAGTCCCTTGGACTGCAAGGAGATCCAACCAGTCCATTCTGAAGGAGACCATCCCTGGGATTTCTTTGGAAGGAATGATGCTAAAGCTGAAACTCCAGTACTTTGGGAAGAGTTGACTCGTTGGAAAAAACTCTGATGCTGGGAGGGATTGGGGCAGGAGGAAAGGGGGATGACAGAGGATGAGATGGCTGGATGGCATCACCGACTCGATGGACGAGTTTGAGTGAACTCTGGGAGTTGGTGATGGACAGGGAGGCCTGGCTTGCTACGATTCATGGGGTCGCAAAGAGTCGGACACGACTGAGCGACTGAACTGAACTGAACTGAACTGAATCAGGAATCACTGAATATAAAAGACAACAGAAGAAAAATAAAGGCATAAACAGGAAATGAGACATAGAAAACAAATGACAAGATGGCAGACCTAAATACAACTGTGTCAGTAATTATATTAAATATGAAAGGGATAAACATCCTAATCAAAGGCAAAGATTGTCAGACTGATTTAAAAAGCAAGATATGTACTCAGTCTACAAGAGAGGAACTATAAAATCAAAGCGAAAAATAGGATGATAAGTCATACCTTATAAATATGAATGACAAGAACTAGAGTAGTTATATTGTCAGACAAAATGGATTTTTATATAAAGAATATTACTAGAGAAAAGAGGTACATTTTATGAGGACAAAATTAGGTCAATACCTAATGAAAAAAAGTCTAAATGTATATGTACCTTAAAAATTCATAAAATAAAAACTGAGAATTAAAATAAGAATAAACAGTTGAACAACTGTGCTTAGATATTTGAATAGTTTGAATAATTCATAATATAAGCAGATAGAAAATCAGTACAGATGCAGAAGACTTGAACACCACCACCAGCCAACTTGATCTAGCCGACATATATAAAATAATTCATGCCAAAAGAGCAAAGTACACATTCCTTTCAATTGCACACGAAAGAGATGCTTTGTTATACCTGCACACTGAAAACTACAGTAACACTTTAAAGAGAAATTAAAGAGAATGTGAGCAAAAGGAGAAATATGCCGTATCCATTGATTGGAAGACTTGAAACTGTTAAGATGGTAATTAAATTCAGTTTTTCCTTAGCTGCACTCTCTAATATGTACTTTATGAGATAATACAAATGTTCTGTACCAACACTAGGCAATATGGTAGCCACTAGCTATATGGCACGAGAAATAAAGCTAGTGTAACTAAGAAGCTAAAACTTTCATTTTAATCAATCTTAACTAATTTAAATTTGCATTAGATAGCTACATGTATTAATAGCTACACTGAGAGAAGAACTATACAAAGAAGATCTTCATGACCCAGATAACCATGATAATGTGATCACTCACATGGAGCCAGACATCCTGGAATGCAAAGTCAAGTGGGCCAGAGGAAGCATCACTATGAACAAAGCTAGTGGAGGTGATGGAATTCTAGCTGAGCTCCTTCAAATCCTAAAAGATGATGTGGTGAAACTGCTGCACTCAAAATGCCAGCGAATTTGGAAAACTCAGCAGTGGGCACAGGACTGAAAAGATCAGTTTTCATTCCAATCCCAAAGAAAGGCAATGCCAAAGAATGCTCAAACTACTGCACAATTGCACTCATCTCACATGCTAGCAAAATAACGCTCAAAATTCTCCAAGTCAGGCTTCAACAATATGTGAATCAAGAACTTCCAGATGTTCAAGCTGGATTTAGAAAAGGCAGAGGAACCAGAGATCAAATTGCCAACATCCGCTGGATCATTGAAAAAGCAACATTGAAAAGCAAAAGAAAAACATCTACTCCTGCTTTACTGACTATGCCAAAGCCTTTGACTGTGTGGATCACAAGAAACTGGAAAATTCTGAAAGAGATGGGAATACCAGACTACCTGACCTGCCTCCAGGGAAAGCTGTATGCAGGTCAAGAAGCAACAGTTAGAACCAGACATGGAACAACAGACTGGTTCCAAGTTGGGGAAGGAGTACGTCAAGGCTGTATATTGTCACCCTGTTTATTTAACTTATATGCAGAGCACATCATGCAGAATGCTGGGTTGGATGAAGCACAAGCTGGAATCAAGATTTCAGAAAGAAATATCAATAACCTAGATGCGCAGATGACACCACCCTTTTGGCACAAAGTGAAGAGGAACTAAAAAGCCTCTTGATGAAAGAGGAGAGTGAAAAAGTTGGCTTAAAGCTTGACATTCAGAAAACGAAGATCATGGCATCTGGTCCCATCATTTCATGGCAAATAGATGGGGAACAGTGGAAACAGTGGCTTACTTTATTTGTAGGGGGTAGCACTCCAAAATCACTGCAGATGGTGACTGCAGCCATGAAATTAAAAGATGCTTGCTCCTTGGAAGAAAAGCTATGACCAACCTAGACAGCACATTAAAAAGCAGAGACACTACTTTGCCAAAAAAGCTCTGTCTAGTCAAAGCTATGGTTTTTCCAGTGGTCATGTATGGACATGATAGTTGGACTAAAGAAAGCTGAGTGCTGAAGAATTGATGCTTTTGAACGTGGTGCTGGAGAAGATTCTTGAGAGTTCCTTGGACTGTAAGAAGATCCAACCAGTCCACCCTAAAGGAGATCAGTCCTGGGTGTTCACTGGAAGGACTGATGTGAAGGTGAAACTCCAGTACTTTGGTCACCTGGTGCCAAGAACGGACTCACTGGAAAAGACCCTGATGCTGAAAAAGACTGAAGGGAGGCGAAGGGGATGACAGAAAATAAGATGGTTAGATGGCATCATTGACTCAATGGACATGAGTTTACGTAAGCTCCAGGAGTTGGTGATGGACAGGGAAGCCTGGCATGCTGCAGTCCATGGGGTCGCAAAGAGTCAGACCTGACTGAGCGACTGAATTGAACTGAGCTACATGTGGCTAGTGACACAATGGTAGATGTATAGATTCAAGAATCTCAATCAAAACCTTGACATTTTTTTTATAAAAACAAAATCTGGCTCTAAAATTTATATGAAATGCAAATGACCTGGAACAGCCAAACCTGGAAGACTTAAACAATCGAATTTCAAGAATTATAATGAAGTTTAAATAATCAGGAGAGTGTTGTGCTGGCTATACGACAGACATAATCGATGAAAGACACTCGAGTCCAGAAGAAAACATTCACATATATGGTCAGTGGATTTTTGACAAAGGTATCAACAAGGATAATCCACTGGCTAAAAGGACAGTCTCTTCAACTAATTGGCCTGGACTACTTTGGAAATCTATATGTAAATAAACAATAAAGCACCTCATAACCTTTCACAATCTTTGCATGAAATGTTCCCTTGGTATCTCTAATTTTCTTAATGAGGTCTCTAATCTTTCCCATTGTATTACTTTCCTCTGTTCTGTGCATTGATCACTGAGGAAGGCTTTCTTATCTCTCCTTGCTATTCTTTGGAACTCTGCATTCAAATGGGTCTATCTTTCCTTTTCTCCTTTGCCTTTCACTTCACTTCTTTTCTCAGCTATTTGTAAGGCCTTCTCAGACAACCATTTTGCCTTTATGCATTTATTTTTCTTGGGGATGGTCTTGATCATCTTGTGGTGTTGGAGAAGTCGCTTGAGAGTCCCTTGGACTGCACGGAGATCCAACCAGTCAATCCTAAAGAAAATCAGTTCTGAATATTCATTGGAAGGACTGATGTTGAAGCTGAAACTCCAATACTTTGGCCACCTGATGCAAAGAACTGACTCACTGGAAAAGACCCTGATGCTAGGAAAGACTGAAGGCCGGAGAAGGGGCTGACAGAGAATGAGGTGGTTGGATGGCATCACCGACTCTATGGACATGAGTTTCAGTAAGCTCTGGAGTTGGTGATGGACACAGAAGCCTGGCGTGCTGCAGTCCATGGTGTTGCAGAGTCGGACATGACTGAGCAACTGAACTGAACCTTTCACAACAGTAACAAAAATTAACTCAAAATGGATCATAATCCTAAATGTGAGAGCTTCCAAAAAAATTAAATAAATAAGAAAATCTTTGTGATTTTGGGCTTGTCATAGAGCTCTTAGAATAACACAAAAAGCATAAAACATAAGGAAAAATGATTAACTGGACTTCATCCAAGTTAAAAACTTTCTTGCCCAAAAAGATACCATTAAGGACTTCCCTGGTTGTGCAATGGATAAGAATCTGCCTGCCAAGGCAGGGAAGAGAAGTGTTAGTAGCTCAGTCCTGTCCAGCTCTTTGTGATCCCATGGACTGTAGCCTGCCAGCCTCCTCTGTCCATGGGATTCTCCAGGCAAGAATACTGGAGTAGGTAGCCTTTCCCTTCTACAGGGGATCTTCTCAACCCAGGGATTGAATCTGGGTCTCCTGTATTGCAGGCGGATTGTCGGCCATCTGAGTAATTCAATTCCTGGTCTGGGAAGATGTCACAGTTTGCACAGTAACTAAGCCCGTGCACCAAAGCTACTTCAGGGCCCGCTAGCTGCACTGAGCCTGTGTGCCAAAACTGTGGAAGTCCACACAGCCTGGAGCCACAGACTGCAACTGCTGAAGCCTGCTCACCTACACAGGCTTGTGCTCCACAACAAGTCAGCACAATGGGAAGCCCGTGCACCACAACAGAGAGCAGCCCTTGCTCATCGCAAGTAGAGAAAGCTCGTGTACAGCAATGAAGGCCTAGTGCAACCAAAAAAACAAAGACAAAAAAATTTGCTTACTTAAAAAAAAGAGGAAAGTATTAAGAAAATGAAAAGACAGGACATACACTGGGAGGGAACACTTGCAAAATGTATATCTGATAAAGGACTTGAATTAAGAATATATAAAGAACTCTTACAGCTCAACTAGGAGAAAACAAAATTTCAATTTTTAAAAAAGAGAAAAGATTTTGATCAGATCTTTCGACAAAGAAGATATCTGAATAGCAAATAAGTGCCTGAAAAGATGTTCAACATAATCAGTCATTGAAGTGAAAGTGAAAGTGAAGTTGCTCAGTCGTGTCCGACTCTTTGCGACCCCGTGGACTGTAGCCTACCAGGCTTCTCCGTCCATGGGATTTTCCAGGCAAGAATACTGGACTGGGTTACCATTTCCTTCTCCAGGGGATCTTCCCGACCCAGGGATCGAACCCGGGTCTCCCGCATTGGAGGCAGATGCTTTAACCTCTGAGCCACCAGGGAAGCCCAAATGCAAATTAAAACCTCAATGAAATACCACTACATACTCACTAGAATGCCTAAAATCAAAAGGACTGACAAAATTGAGTGCTAACAGTGATGTGGACAAACTGCAAATTAAACACTGCACTTGGGAATGTAAAATGGCATAGCACTTTGGAAAACAGCTTGGCACCTTCTTAAACATTTAACATACGTTTACCACGTGTGCGTATGCTGTATGCCACATTCACCACACAACCCAGAAATTCATTTCTAGCTATCTACCTAGGAAATAAAAGCATGCATCAACATAAAAACTTACATGTACACTTTCATGCTGCATTATTCATAACAATTCCAAACTAGAAAGTTCAAATCTCCTTCAACAGGTGAACATGTAAAATGTGTTCTATTGATAAATGAATAGTTTCTCAGCAACAGAAGGGAATTATTCATAGATAAAACAACATGGATGAATCTCCAAAAACAGCATGCCAAAAGAAAGAAGACACAAAAGATTGCATGTGATTATGTTTTGTATTAAGTTTTCAGAAAAAGAAAACTATAATGGCACAAACATGTCAGTGGGGCCTGGGTGGGAACAGAGGTTGCTCTGGTCTTGTCTCGAAACCCAGTAATTATTAATACAGTAAGATAGAATTCAGTTCGGTTCAGTTCAGTTGCTCAGTCATGTCCGACTCTTTGCGACCCCATGAATTGCAGCACGCCAGGCCTCCCTGTCCATCACCAACTCCCGGAGTTCACTCAGACTCACGTCCATCGAGTCAGTGATGCCATCCAGCCATCTCATCCTCTGGCGTCCCCTTCTCCTCCTGCCCCCAATCCCTCCCAGCATCAGAGTCTTTTCCAATGAGTCAACTCTTCGCATCAGGTGGCCAAAGTACTGGAGTTTCAGCTTTAGCATCATTCCTTCCAAAGAAATCCCAGGGCTGATCTCCTTCAGAATGGACTGGTTGGATCTCCTTGCAGTCCGAGGGACTCCCAAGAGTCTTCTCCAACACCACAGTTCAAAAGCAGCAATTCTTCGGTGCTCAGCCTTCTTCACAGTCCAACTCTCATATCCATACATGACCACAGGAAAAACCATAGCCTTGACTAGACGAACCTTTGTTGGCAAAGTAATGTCTCAGCTTTTGAATATGCTATCTAGGTTAGACATAACTTTCCTTCCAAGGAGTAAGCGTCTTTTAATTTCATGGCTGCAGTCACCATCTGCAGTGATTTTGGAGCCCAAAAAGATAAAGTCTGACACTGTTTCCCCATCTATTTCCCATGAAGTGATGGGACCGGATGCCATGATCTTCGTTTTCTGAATGTTGAGCTTTAAGCCAACTTTTTCACTCTCTTCTTTCACTTGCATCAAGAGGCTTTTGAGTTCCTCTTCACTTTCTGCCATAAGGGTGGTGTCATCTTCATATCTGAGGTTATTGATATTTCTCCCGGCAATCTTGATTCCAGCTTAATTAGGTACTCTCAAATTTTCCCACATTCTAGTCATAAGGGGCCAGACTCCTTCACAGGATAATTGTTTCAGATTTAAGGTGCTTCTGGTGATCAAAAACCACTGCCATTTGCTGTATGATTGATAAGTAAGGTAAAGGATATTATAGGTAAGTTGATTTAATAATAGAACTGTTGCAGACAGTTTAATAAATGTACAGAACGAAGAAGAATGAGGGAAGTTTGATGCTAAAAATGAAGCTGTAGAGAATTACCAATGGAGGGATAGAGTCTTATGGATTTTTGATATTCAAGGCCAGGTGATATTCAAAATACTTAGCAGTAGATAAGACATAAGCACCCACCTATCAAAATGGACACCAATTGTAAACAATTGATAAGGCCACAGTGGTGGAATATTATTAATATTAGGTCTGCCATTACCATATGGCTTTATAAATACCTCCCCTATGCTTATAATGCTAACACATATAATTTCATCAAGACCTCTCTTACAAGAACCAAAATTGTCTATGAAATATATAAATATCATATATAAATTTATGTAAAAAAAAAATATATATATCACATACTATCTATCCTTTCAAGCCTTCACCCTAACCCAGTTGTCACCACATTCCAACCACACTAGACTTTCCTTGGCTTCTCAAATATCCTTTCCCAACTTGGCATTCCCCATTTTTAATTTTCATTTCACTTTTAATTAAAGAACTAAATTACATATTTCAAATAAAACATTTCAGGAGGGCTTAAAATGCCAGAAAACATTCTTTGCCCCATTCTGGCTCTATCTCTAATCCTGCTCCCAACAGGCAACCACTGTTAACAATTTTAGCAACTTCTTCTGGTACTAGATATGTTGTTTGTTGTTCAATCTCTCAGTCATATCCAACTCTTAGCGACTCCATGGACTGCAGCATGCCAGGCTTCTCTGTCCTTCACTTTCTCCCGGAGTTTGCTCAAATTCATGTCCATTGAGTCAGTGATGCATCCAACCATCTCATCCTCTGTCATCCGCTTCTCCTCCTGCCTTCAATCTTTCCCAGCATCAGGGTCTTTTTCCATGAATTGGCTCTTCGCATCAGGTGGTCAAAGTATTGGAGCCAAAGTATTATTTACAGATGACTACTGGGTATAATCATCTGTAAATAATGTTTATATCTCATACTCTACTGATTTCATACATGTATTATCATTTCTTGGTTTTTAATTTTAGATGTTATCCACTGACTTCCACTATGAAACATAAGGATTTTTAGTAGCTCTTTTTACTCCTCTCTACCACCATCACAACACATGTATACATTTCTCATCCTCCCACCCCTCGAAAGAATGATGACTCAACTGCTTAGATCTGGAATCCTCTATGCTTGAGGTTCCATCATTGTCAGTGTCATCCTTTGCCATCATCCTGAGGCTTCAACTTTGTCTTGAATTAGATCTTCTATTTCCTATATTCCATGTCTTCCTCTTGGTTTATTCCCTTATTTTGAAGGGAGTTAGGGTGAAGTTTCTCAGTTGTGTCTGACTCTTTGCAACCCTATGGACTGTAGCCCCCCAGGCTCCTGAGTGCATGGGATTTTCCAGGCAATAATACTGGAGTGGGTTGCCATTTCCTTCTCCAGGGAATCTTCCCAACTCAGGGACTGAACTCAGGTCTCCCGCATTGCAGGCAGACTCTTTTTCTCTGAGCCACCAGGAACTATAAGATGTATCTTAGTGGCTTCCTAAGTAACAGCATGTGGGAAATAATTTTTTGAAAGCTTGACTGATACTGGAATGGATGTCAGAATTCTAAGTTG
Source organism: Bubalus bubalis (assembly GCF_019923935.1). NCBI lineage: Eukaryota > Metazoa > Chordata > Mammalia > Artiodactyla > Bovidae > Bubalus > Bubalus bubalis. The sequence goes on along the minus strand of NC_059165.1, from coordinate 20,595,517 downwards.
GAAATTGGTTTTATTCAAATAAGTCACAGCTCTTCTTTTCTAGCTCTAAAGCCATTACGATTGGTATAGATGACCTTTTTTGTTTAAATTTGGAAGTCTGTAGACTCTTCTTTGATCCCAGCATTCTGAAATTTTATAATAATGTGCCATGGGTTGAATATGTTTTCATCTATGGGCTCTTTCAATCTGGAAATTTACATCCCTTAATCATGGGATATTTTCTTTACTATTCTTTTTCTCTACTTTCTCTATTTGCTCTCTCTGTGCTCTTATTATTCTAATGTCAGATTTTTCACACTGGTTCTTTACTAGTTTTCTCCTAGTTTTTCATTTTGCTTATCTGCTCCTTTTCTAAGTTTTCAACTTCATCTTCCAGACCTTGCACTAAATAATTTCTGACATTTTAAATTCCAATGGTTCTTTTAGGAGTGTGAACATGGTTCTGCCTGTTGCTTATTTTTATGGCATCCTATTGTCTCTCAGGTATCTTGAATGCAATAGTTTCTGTTATCCCCCGATGATATTAATGATTGTCCGCTCTTCTCAAGTCACTTTATGTTCTTTTAGTATTTTACTTCATGTGAGAGGATTTTCTCAGATTTTTTTTCATAATGCTTGATTACCTGTTTAAGAGTTGGAGGATAGTGAAAAAGCTGTTTGAAGCACATGCATGACACCTGGTGATGCAGACTTCACTGCATTCAAGCCAAGAATTACCTAGGAATCAGCATCTTAATCTTTACCCCAGGGCTGGGCAGATTTCCAGATAAGATTCTTCCAATTTCCTACCTGGAGGCATGGGGGCTAAAGGCCTGGCTCTTATTCTTTTGGGAAACTAGTAAAGAACATATATATTATCTATTATTTTTCTGCATTTTTATATACATTCACATACACTTATCCCTTCTCTTTTCCATCTGAAGCCGTGAGCTCATTAGTACTCGGCATCCCTCAGTCAAGAAACCCTTTTGCTTCATTCTCCCCAGAGAACCAACTAACTCTGGGGAGAGGCACATTCACTTAGGGAGAAGAATTCCAGAGTTCTAACAGCTTCTTAAGTGGCTTTCCATCAATTTTACTTATTTTAGTTTTCTTCCTTTTGCCCCTGCTAAGGTACTGGCTACTGCTAATTCTTGAGCCTATTAATCTCCTGCAGAACAAAGTGGACAGGCTCTCAATTTTCTCTTGCTGGCATAGGATAAAACTGCTAACTCAGTCACCACAGGATTGGCAAGATCCCCTGGAGAACGAAATGGCAACCCGCTCCAGTATACCTGCCTGGGAAATCCCACGGACACAGGAGCCTGGCGGGCTACAGTCTATGGGGTTGCAAAGAGCTGGACACGACTTTGCAACTAAACAACAATGCAAAACAGAACCTCAGTCAATGTGGATTTATACATAAAACAGACAAACCACGGTCCATTTGCTGCAGTCTTAGTGAGATTTTGAGAGGGAGTCAAATTAAATGTGTTCGTTCAACCTGCTGCCTCTCTGGAATCTTCTTTGTTTTTAATCTCCCCAAATGATCTAAGTTTACCTAAAACAACTCTTGTACTGTCTTGATGACTCTGGGAAAATCATTTAAACATGTATAACAGGAGCCAAAATGCCTGCGTCTCGTGAAAAACAGACAGAATGATGTGTGCCCATTCATGAAGAACGTGCTGTGTCTATCTAGGGTTTATTGCTGTCTTCTTATAGGAAGATACAGTTTCACTATTAGTAGGGTGAGTAGGTTTTTTCATCAAAAATGATGCAGTGGATGATGACCTCACCTTATCCTCCTCCCTCATATGCAAGTCAGCTTTTGGGTCAGTGATACAGAGCACAGACTCCTGCTTCTCCACGACGGGTGATCACCAATACACTAAATGAAACGGATGTAGTAAGCTAGTGAAACCAGCCTCCTTAATTTCTAACTGCAACAATGAAGACTATGCTGTTAGGTATGTGCTGTTCACATGTGTGCATAACTGTATATGAATTTTTTTTGTATATGATTTTTTATATAAATATTTTATATCTCTTTCCAGGCATCTGGATTATAATAATATTAAATTAGCAGGCCACACCATTCAGAAGAGACAGGAAATTAATATTCCTGAGAGAAGAGGATATTGGATTCTACTTGAGAGGGTGAGACATCCAGCTCCTAATGAAAAACAACTTTTAATTTAACACAGTAGTATCACCTTCCAAGTGTTTAGTAAATATTAAGCTTTCTTTTCACACTTTCAAAGGCTTAAAGCACCACACAGGTAGGTTGCATGTTCCCTGCAACTCCGAAAGCCTATAATTCTAGCATTGACTGGGATTTAAGAAATCTGATTTCTAGTCCAGGCTCTTTCCCTAACAGGCTATGTGATTTCAGGCATAATATTCAAGCCTGTGTGGACTCTTCATCTATAAAACAATATTTCTTATTATTCTTTCATCATTGATTTCCTGACACAGGAGCCAAAGTAAATAAATCAAAGGGCATTTATTCTTTTAAACAGCTTAAACATACTTTAAATACTGATGCAAAACTTCTCTTTTTGGGGGGGGGGTCTGAGTTAATTTAGTCTGAATACCCATAAATTGTATGGAAATCCTGCTTCTAAAAGTATTAATTTCAAAGAAATATAGTAATTAAAAGCACATTTAATATAAATTTAAATTTAGTTTTCTTTCACCTCAAAGTGTCAGGTAATGTAAGGCTCCCATCTAAACCACTTTTTTTAAATCTTCAGATTTAAAATTTTAATGAACAGACTTCTTAAAGTGGTGTGTAAGGTATAGAATATTGCTATTTTTTATATGTCAAGTGATCAAGATCTCATCTGTAAGATAAACCCATTTTCGTAAAGTACTTCATTATTTGTCATATAGGTTGGTCATAAAGTGAGCCTTACTGTACTGCAGCAACTGGATTTTTTTTTTTGCCTCAGAACAGTTCAATAAATTAAACTGGCAAATAAAATAGTTTCAAGATAGAAAGGAAAGGGGGTTTCATATCCTATTCAGAATTACCATAAAAATTTATTTTGGGGGTAGGATTAACATGTGATCTACATGCTTTGATCTACTGTGCCTGGGTTGGAATCCTAGCTTTTGTCTCAAGCTTGCTCTGTGGCCCCTAGGCAAGCCATTTAATTGAAGCCATTTAAGTAGCCTCACTTCAAACGTGTTGGAGGATAAAATGGTATCAACAGTAGCATTCTATATCATATATGAAACGAGTCGCCAGTCCAGGTTGGATGCACGATACTAGATGATTGGGGCTGGTGCACTGGGAGGACCCAGAGGGATAGTACGACCCAGAGGGATGGACGACCCAGATGGGAGGGAGGAGGGAGGAGGGTTCAGGATGGGGAACACGTGTATACCTGTGGCGGATTCATTTTGATATATGGCAAAACCAATACAATATTGTAAAGTTAAAAAATAAAATAAAATAATACCTTGAAAAGAAAAAATTAAAAAAAAGTAAAAGAACAAAGAACTTAATGCACAAATATCACTGCTGTGACCAACTGGCTCAATGGTTTGGCTCAATCATTTAAGTGCCTGTGTGGGGTTGGAAGGGTTGGAACCCTACACTATTTTATTCTATTAATTTCTTTCTGAATCCCATTCTGTTTTTCGCAGCGCCAAAGAGGCCCAAGGTTATCTATGCATTAGCCCACATACTTCACCATTATGGGAACAGCTTCCTTATTAATCTTTCTCAGGCCTGGCTTTCAGCCAGAACAGAGAACTGTCATAACGTTAAGACTCAGGCACATTCTACTTCGTACGTTCACTATCAAGCTTTTTCTCTTGTGAGGCAGCATCAGGAGCAGAAACCTATCTGGAAGCTAAAGATGCGTGAGCAGATTAGAATCACTGCTCTGCAATGGCTTTCTAAGCCTACAGGTGGGCAACTGTCCGTACTGAGCCAATGGAGTGAGCAGTTCTCAAAAAGCACAGAGCCAACGACACGCACTCTCTCCACGAAGCGTCATTCCTTAGAAGTCTTTTCGCTAGAAAAGTGCTTGCAAATGACGGACATGTCTGAGGGGGAAAGAATGGGAATCCTAGTGACCAGTTTCTAGTGGTGTTACTGCACACCGTAGACCTTCCAGAGAAAACTGACTAGGGGGTGGGGCTGGCTTTCAGTCGAGTACGCGGCGTCGGTACCCGGCGTCAGAGCTGGTCTCCTGTAGGAAAGGTTGCAATGGCCTTCCAGCGACTCGATGGTGGAGTGAGTGGGCTTTTTGGCCCCCAGGGAGAGGGGGAGGGAGAAACTGAAGCAAGTGTTTCTGCGATATGACAAAACAAACCAACCTCCCCACCTCACACCCTCAACCTCACAGCCAAGCAGGTCTGCATCAAGCATCCCTCGGAACCGTCTCTCCCCCAATCCCTTCCCTTAAATGAGACAGCAAGCGCCCGAGAAGGGGGCGGGGGGTGAGCATTACCGTCCTGCAGGACGAGGGTGGGCTGCACCGCCTGCACTCGGAACTGCCTGGCCCTCCAGCCCGGGCTCGGTGCCCGCACCACCTCGCTGTCGGACAGCCAGGTCACGGTCTCGAAGTTGTCCCCGCGGGCCAGCGCCTCGGCCTCGGCGTGGTGCACCGCCACCCGGTCGAACTGGTAGAGGCCGCCCGAGTGGTCGAAGTGCACGTGGGTAGCCACGGCCAGCAGCGGCCGGCACGCCGCGTCGTCTCTGGCCGCGCGGTCCCGCAGGAGGCCGGAGGAGTACAGGTACTCGGGGAGGCTACGCAGCCCCAGGCCGGTGTCGATCACCACGTCCTGCTCGGAGCCCCGCACCAGCCAGATGTTGGCGCGGTTGCCCGACTCGTAGAAGCGTTCCTGAATCCAGAAAATGCCGTCGCCCAGGGACTTGTGGGCGTACCACTCGAGCGCCGACATGCTGCGCGGGGTATGGCGGCCCAAGCCGAGAGGGGGTTTGTGGGCGCGCGCGCGCGTGTGTGTATGAGTGCCTTCCCGCGGGCGGTCTGTACTCGGGCGCTGCGGCGGTGTAGAGCCGTCTTGCCCGCAGCCGGGGACGAGGCGCAGAGCCGGGAGGGGGCGGGCGGGGGATGCGGCTGCGGTGGGTGTGTGTGTGTGTGGGGGTGTGTGTGTGTGTGTGGAGAACTAGGCGAGGAGGAAGGACTCGGGGAGAGGCGCTGCCTGGCGCGTCCGCCCGCACCCTCACGCCGGGTCCGCGGAGAGCAGACGCCGCTGTCCCCGCGCCGGGGCGCCGGAACAATCGCAGACGTAACTGGCCGCAGCAACAGGAACGTTAACGCACGGGCCAATGCGGTCGTCGGGAGATCCAGAAAGTGACACGCTTCCTAACCTCAGGGGGGTCGGACCGCAGAGCCCTTAGAGCGAGGCGGGGGGTGGGAGTTCGAGGAAGCCAGGCCGCCCACCCGCCGCGCACCGCTAAGCGCATTTCCAGCCGGCGCGGAAAGAGTCGGGCCGAGGCTCGGCGAGGGGCGGGGCTGGAGGACTACGGCGCCTGCCGAGGGCTAAAAAAGCTCTTGGCCCGGAGGGCGGGGCCTCGCTCGGGAGTGGGCGGGGATAACTGGTTGGGATCCGAACGCCGCTGGGAGGCCGCGTGGAGGGAGGAGCGCGCCTTCTCCAGAGGTGGAACCGGCCGGCCCTGGAGCGCCGGAACCTTCGGTCTGCACCCCTTGGTTGCCGGCCGGCACTTCAGCTGCACGCTTTCCCCGAGCCTCGAGACTTAGCGAGCAGGTAACTGAGGAGGCAATCGAGGGCTTGGGAGGAGTTAGGGTTGTGTGTGTGGGGTAGTTAAAGGGGCACGTGGAGAAGGTGGGAGGAAGTCAGCCGTGGAAATTAATTAAAGCGCCTCTGGGTTGAGGGGCGTTGGAAGATTAAGCTTTGGGTTCCTTCTCCTAATCCCATCACTCTTAAAAAACCGTAGTCTCCACACTTTACCTAGTCTACATTTAGGACTGTTTGCGGTGAGTTAAAAGGGAATTGATGCTCTAACTGACGCTGTGATGGGCTCAAACGCGAGTCATTGCTGCAGACTTGCAGCTAAGGGCAGGATATTCAGTATGTTTTCTTAACTGTTAGCACTTTATCCTATATCCCAGGCAGGGAGGGATGTTGTTGATAAGGTTTTTCTTCTCTTTTAAAAGAATTATATATTCGTTCCCCTGCCTTCCCTTGTTTTTTCGTGAGTTTGTCCGCTCTTGGAAGAGAGCAAAGAAAGTTGGTAGAGAAAGACTAAACTAAAGAGGGGGAAGCAGCCGCACCTTGAGGAGACGGGAAAAGTGGATAATGACATGGGTGTGGCCCCACCAGCCGCAGAGATCACCCCCACTAATAACACCAGGTTCCTCCTGTCCCCATCCCGAATCTTCTCGCTGTTGAAACACCCAATTAGGCTTCAAAAATTCCCTTGAGAACTTGACTAACCTCCCTGCTCAGCCAGGAGAAATTATGAAGACTCATGAGACAGCATTATGAAAGATAATTATGAAAACACTTACCGTGGCAGCTACTAATAAGCCTTCATAGAGGGAGAGGTGTATTCTCCTCCCCTACAGTTAAGTCTTGGATGAGGATGTAGCCTTTCTGAATATTTGCCTAACCTGGTTAGAATTTATCCAGACATTCAGTTCTGCAAGCTAAGTGATGTGTAAAAGTACAGATTTTTTTTTTTTTTAAAGATCACAATCTGGGTTCTCAAGTAATTTGAAGGAAGATAATATTTGCACACAAATGTTGGCAATATAAAGCAAATGAGATATGTCCCCAGAGTAAGTAAAAACTAGGTTCTATGAGAATATGCATGGAAGGAACTGAGTAGCAATTTGAGCTGGCCTTAAAAGACCACTGTTGGCATGATCTCAGCAGGGACATACAGACCTCTCTGTCATTTTATTTTTCCTCTAGTCAAGGGAGGTGAATTGCAGTGATATCCTTACCAGGCTATGAGCTCAGCAATAATTCTCCCAATTTTTATTGGACTTTTGCCAGGCTCTGGTTAGTAATAGGACAGGAAAAGGTGAATGAGTCTTCAAAGAGGCCTTCACACTTACAGATCCTTCTGCTTGTACCCTTTCCTCTATATATCCTTTCCTAGTTCTCAGCATGACTTTTTCCTTCACTGTGTCAGGTTTGTGTTCAAATATTACAAGATACAAGAGAACTTCTTTATCTAGTCTTTCTATAATAGCACCCATGTTTCCTGTTTTTTTTTTTTCATAGCACTGATCACTATCTGACACTTTCTATAAAGTACATTTTTTTTTTCCATTTCCCATAATAGATTGTGAGCACTATGAAAGCAGGGATTTTGTTTTGTTCACTATTATATTCCAATTATGTAGAAGATGGTCTGACACAGAGGGTACTTAATAAATACTTGAAGAGTGGATAATTGAAGAAATTACTGAGGAGATAGACAAGAACTGACCATTACAACATGATTTTTTAAAGGGCAATAAAGGCAGTGTGTGTGCTATGTCCCTTCAGCCATGACAAACTCTACGACCCTATGGACCATAGATCCTATGGACACAGGCTCCTCTGTCCATGGGATTCTCCAGGCAAGAATACTGGAGTGGATTGCCATGCCCTCCTCTAGGGGATCTTCCCGGCCCAGGGATCAAACACGCATCTCTTATGTCTCCCTCATTGGCAGGCAGGTTCTTGGCCACTAGCGCCACCTGGAAGCCCCCAAAGCAGTGTAGCACTTGGGAAACAGGAAAGAGATAGGGCTGCCTCCACTTAGGGTGGAAGAAATGGTAGAAGATAAGTCGTATTTGCATAGACTTTTCAGTGATGATGGGGCTTGGGCAGGTGAACGTGGCATTCCAGGCAGAAGGAACGCAATGTGACAGCGGGAATAGCAGAGTTGGGACTGGTTAGAGTTGGGGTGAGAGGGTAGTACAGGATGCAAGAGGCAGAAAGTTAGACCCCAAAGTTCTGTTAGTTAAAAAGAGTGATACATTAAGGTTTGTGTTCAAGAGTGATGACTGGAGAATGGATTGAAAGGATGAGTCTAGCCATTAGAGGGGCTTCCCAGGTGGATAAGTGGTAAAAAATCTGACTGCCAGTGCAGAGAGACGTGGCTTCAATCCCTGGGCCAGGAAGATCCCCTGGAGGAGGAAATGTAACCCATTCCAGTATTCTTGCCTGGGATCTTCCATGGACAGAGGAGCCTGGAGGGCTACAGTCCATGGGGTCGTGAAGAGTCAGACACGACTAAGTGGTTGAGCATGCATAGGCGGCCATGAGAAGTTTACTTGTTCTGTATTAGAGATCCAGGCAAGAGATGTTGAAGCCCTGAACTAAGGCAGAAGTAAAGAAAGGCAAACTTGTAAGAAGGGACACAGAGCTGATTGTCTTCTGTGGTTAGATGAGGGGATCAAGGGAGATGGAGACAAGGTCAGCATGACTGTTAGTTTCTAATTAGGGCAATTTATGTGTCATTCATCAGGAAAGACTGACCTGGCTTTCAGTGCCTCTCCTAGCTTCCATGTCTGCTTCTATCTGTGTATTATTCACCTAGGGAATATGTGCAAGAAACTTAACTGTGTGAGACGTGGAGGACAGCACAGTTAAGCCACAATTATAACTCATAAAACATTAGACTGAGAAGGAGTTTCTGAGATGAGCTCAATCCCTGCCTCAGGGTTGTTTCTGTTATTAATTAGAATAGGCTTTCGCAGGTCAGCTCCTGGGTGCTTGAACTGCACCCATGAAGCTCTCTCAGAACAATGTTGAATACGAATTTTCAGGAGGCATCCCAAAAAGGAAGGGTAGTACATCTGATTTTACATCTTTCAATCCAATTTATTTTGCCATTACTATTTCAGTTCATTGTAAAGATTAAAGATATTGCCGGGATTTGAAAGATCTTCAGCTAATCTCAAAGTGTGCTACAGGCAGCATAATATAAATATAAGGACAATGGAAAGGTAACCTGAACATTTAACTCAGTCCTGACTTTGTTAGGAATTCGCTCTGTCTTTAGGCGCTCCATTGACTTTTCAGTGCCTCACTTTCCTACATAATGGGAAGTTCAGTCTGGAGCCATGGTTGGTAATTTAGGTTACACACTGGAGTCTCCTGGGGTGATTTAAAAAGTCCTACTGCCTAAATCCTACCTCTGCAGATTCTGATTTCCTTGTTCTGGGGTGATGTTGGAGGGTTTCTTTATTTTTTTTTCCCTTTATGCTGTTGTTTTTTTAACTCTCCTGATGATTCCAGTGTACAACCAGGTCCCAAACTTAGTTCCAGAAGATAACAAACAAAAACAAAAATTCTTAATAGTTGGCTGAATAATTTGTATTTCTTTGGGTAAATTTGCTCATCAAATCACCGTGAGTTCAGATCAGTGGCTTAGTTGTGTCTGACTGACTCTTTGTAACCCCATGGACTGCAGCACACCAGGCTTCCCTGTCCTTTACCAACTCCCAGAGTTTGCTCAAACTCATGTCCATCGAGTCAGTGATGACATTCAAACATCTCATCCTCTGTCGTCCCCTTCTCACGCCTTCAATCTTTCCCAGCATCCAAGTCTTTTCCAATGAGTCATTTTTTCGCATCAGGTGGCCAAAGTATTGGAGTTTCAGTTTCAGCATCAGTCCTTCCAATGAATATTCAGGACTGATTTCCTTTAGGATTGGCTGGTTTGATCCTTGCAATCCAAGGGACTCTCAAGAGTCTTCTTCAACACCACAGTTCAAAAGCATCAATTCTTTGGTGCTCAGCTTTCTTCATACTCCAACTCTCACATCCATACATGACTTCTGCAAAAACCATAGCCTTGACTAGACGGATCTTTGTTGGCAAAGTAATGTCTCTGCTTCTTAATATGCTGTCTAGGTTTGTAATAGCTTTTCTTCCAAGGAGCAAGCATCTTTTAATTTCATGGCTGCAGTTACCATGTGCAGTGATTTTGGAGCCCCAAAAAATAAAGTCTGCCACTGTTTCCACTGTTTCTCCATCTATTTCCCATGAAGTGATGGGAGCAGATGCCATGATCTTAGTTTTCTGAATGTTGAGCTTTAAGCCAACTTTTTCACTCTCCACTTTCACTTTCATCAAGAGGCTTTTTAGTTCCTTTTCACTTTCTGCCATAAGGGTGGTGTCATCTGCATATCTGAGGTGATTGATATTTTTCCCAGCAATCTTGATTCCAGCTTGTGCTTCATCCAGCCCAGCATTTCTCATGATGTACTCTGCACATAAGTTAAATAAGCAGGGTGACAATATACAGAATTGACGTACTCCGTTTGCTATTTGGAACCAGTCTGTTGTTCCATGTCCAGTTCTAACTGTTGTTTCCTGACTTGCATAAGATTTCTCAAGAGGCAGGTCAGGTGGTCTGGTATTCCCATCTCTTTCAGAATTTTCCACAGTTTGTTGTGATCCACACAGTCAAAGGCTTTGGCATAGTTAATAAAGCAGAAATAGATGTTTTTCTGGAACTCTCTTGCTTTTTCCATGACCCAGCGGATGTTGGCAATTTGATCTCTGGTTCCTCTGGCTTTTCTAAATCCAGCTTGAACATCTGGAAGTTCATGGTTCACATACTGTTAAAGCATGGCTTGGAGACTTTTGAGCATTACTTTACTAGCGTGTGAGATGAGTGCAATTGTGCGGTAGTTTGAACATTCTTTGGCATTGCCTTTCTTTGGGATTGGAATGAAAACTGACCTTTTCCAGGCCTGTGGCCACTGCTAGTTTTCCAAATTTGTTGCATATTGAGTGCAGCACTTTGACAGCATTATCTTTCAGGATTTGAAATAGCTCAACTGGAATTCCATCACTTCCACTAGCTTTGCTCATAGTGATACTTCCTAAGGCCCATTTGACTTCACATTCCAGGATGTCTGGCTCTAGGTGAGTGATCACACCATCATGGTAATCTGGGTCCTGAAGATTGTATAGTTCTTCTGTGTATTCTTGCCACCTTTTCCTAATATCTTCTGCTTCTGTTGGGTCCCTACCATTTCTGTCCTTTATCGAGCCCATCTTTGCATGAAATGTTCCTTGATATCTCTAATTTTCTTGATGAGATCTCTAGTCTTTCCCATTCTATTATTTTCCTCTGTTCTTTGCATTGATCACTGAGAAAGGCTTTCTTATCTCTCCTTGCTATCCTTTGGAACTCTGCATTCAAATGTGTCTATCTTTCCTTTTCTCCTTGCCTTTGACTCCTCGTCTTTTCTCAGCTATTTGTAAGGCCTCCTCAGACAACCATTTTGCCTTTTTGCATTTCTTTTTCTTGGGGATAGTCTTGATCACTGCTTCCTGTACATTGTCCCAAACCTTCGTCCATAGTTCTTCAAACCTCTGTCCGTAGTTCTGTAAACCTCTGTCCATAGTTCTTCAGGCACTCTAGCAGATCTATTTGAATCTATTTGTCACTTCCACTGTATAATCATAAGGGATTTGATTTAGGTCATACCTGAATGGTCTAGTGGTTTTCCCTACTTTCTTCAGTTGAAGCCTGAATTTTGCAATAAGGAATTCATGATCTGAGCCACACTCAGTTCCTGGTCTTGTTTTTGCTGACTGTATGGAGTTTCTCCATCTTTGGCTGCAAAGAATATAATCAATCCGATTTCAGTGTTGACCATCTGGTGATGTTCATGTGTAGAGTATTCTCTTGAGTTGTTGGAAGAGGGTGCTTGCTATGACCAGTGCCTACTCGTGAAAAAACTCTTTTAGCCTTTGCCGCATTTCATTTTGTACTCCAAGGCTAAATTTGCCTGTTACTCCAGGTATCACTTGACTTCCTACTTTTGCATCCCATTCCAAGTCAACCGTAAGTCAATAAATAAGGAAACAACATTGATTATGAAACTGTTGCTGTATAAAGAGTATTCTGCTAAACAGTGGGGGATATAAGATTTCTAGTGTTAATACATTTGAAAAAACAAACAAAATGGAAGTGAATCTCCTTTGGAAAAGATGCTTTTCCCAAAAGAGGCATTGTCTGTATTTCTTCCAGAATTGAAGAAAATGGCAAAATATATCACCTCAGTTTTTAAAAATCCATGTATCTTAACAGAAGAATCTTTCCAAAAGCAAGTTGGGATGAACTGACAGTTGTGATGTTGAGCAAGTTAAACTGGATCTTAAGGTGAAAGGGATGCAGCCAGACAAGGAGGAAGTGGTTTCCAGTGGAGAGAGTGCTAGTCAAGAAATGATTACAGGCCAGTGAGTCGGGAGGATCAGTGCAAGCATCGTAAAAGGGCTCTCAGTACTTGGAATAGCGAGTTTGGACTTAGTTATCTAGCCAAAAGGGAAGAGAAGAGAAGCATTTAATCAGAACTATGCTTTAGAATGAATAGTGTGAAAGAATAAATAAACAGGAAGAACAGAGGATACTAAAAAATCTGGCAGCCATCAAAAGTGAGGTGGAAAGGAGCCAAACTGAATTATGGTAGAGAAAACGGAAAGGAAGGGACATTTTGAAAACAGTTAGATGATTGATTCCAATAGAGGGGTGAAACAGAATGATAAATCAATCCTGAGTCACTCCAAATCTTCAAATATTGGTGACTGGGGAAATAGCATACTGTGGATAGAAATAGGGACATTCTATATGAAAAGTGAGCTAGTTACTATAGAGAGATGATCTCAGTATTTTAAGCTAAGATTGTTGTTGTTTAGTCTCTAAGTTGTGTCCAGTTGTTTTCCAACCCTTTGGACGATAGCCTGCCAGGCTCTTCTGTCTTTGGGATTTCCCAAGCAAGAATCCCGGAGTGGATTGCCATTTCTTTCTCTAGAGGAATCTTCCCAACCCAGATATCAAACCCCCGTCTCCTGCATTGGCAGGTAGATGCTTTACCATTGAGCTGCCAGGGAAGCCCTGAGTTTAAGATACGTCCAAATATTCTTTTGGTAGTAAGAAAATGGGATGAAACTCAGAACAAAGGTTAGTGGTAGAGGTAATTGGAGGACGTTATCAAACCCTGACAGGGGGTGCTTTTTCCAAAGATAAGGAGCAGAACTATAGATTGACCCTTAAGGAAATCCATATTTAGGAAGTTTTAAGAAGAGAAGTAGACAAAAACTGGTCACGAGTTAGAAGAACCTGCAATCAGACTAAAGCCTGGAGAATAGACAGTTTCATCAGAGAAGGCAATGGCAACCCACTCTAGTACTCTTGCCTGGAAAATCCCATGGACGGAGGAGCCTAGTGGGCTGCCGTTTATGGGGTCGCACAGAGTTGGACAAGACTAAGCGACTTCACTTTCACTTTTCACTTTCATACATTGGAGAAGGAAATGGCAACCCACTCCAGTATTCTTGCCTGGAGAATCCCAGGGACAGAGGAGCCTAGTAGGCTGCTGTTTATGGGGTCGCAGAGAGTCGGACACAACTGAAGCGGCTTAGTAGTAGCAGCAGCAGCAAGGATGGAGGCAATAATGAGTGGTATGCCTTGGATATACCAGTCCCATCACTTCATGGCAAACAGATGGGGAAACAGTGGAAACAGTGGCAGATTTTATTTTCTTGGGCTCCGAAATCACTGTGGACGGTGACTGCAGCCATGAAATTAAAAGACGCTTGCTCCTTGGAAGGAAAACTATGACAATCTAAGCAGCATATTAAAAAGCTGAGACATCATTTTGCCAACAAAAGTTCATATAGTTAAAGCTATAGTTTTTCCATTAGTCATGTGCACGTGTGAGAGTAGGACCATAAAGAAGTCTGAGCACCAAATAATTGATGCTTTCAAACTGTGGTGCTGGAGAAAAGACTCTTGAGAGTCCCTTGGACACCAAGGAGATCAAACCAGTCAGTCCTAAAGGAAATCAACCCTGAATACTCATTGGAAGGGCTAATGCTCAAGCTTCAATACTTTGGCCACCTGATGTGAAGAGCTGATTCATTGGAAAAGACCCTAAAGCTGGGAAAGATTGAAGGAAGAAGGAGAAGGGGATGACAGAGGATGAGATGGTTGGATGGCATCCCTGACTCAATGGACATGAGTTTGACCAAACTCCAGGAGATAGTGAAGGACAGGGAAGCCTGGCATGCTGCAGTGCAGGGGATCGCACAGAGTCAGACATGACTGAGCGATTGAACAACAACAGCATGCTTTTGAAGTCCAAGAGCATGAACAAGGGGAATAGTCCAGTGGATTTTGCCACTGAGGACTGTTAGGGACCTTTGCATTTCAGCATCTGCCTGAGTATCATTCCCATCACAATAAGATAAAAGCCAAACCTTTTAACATAGCTCACACAGGGCTCCACAAGATCTGGTCTTAATCAGCCTCTCCTTGCTTCTCACCTGCATGAGCTTCTTGCTCCTTAGACACTGCATCTTGGGGCCTCCTCTCCTGCCCTTGTTTTGCCTTCCGTGCATAGCCATCTTCTGGCCTGGAGAATCCCAGGGACGGGGGAGCCTTGTGGGCTGCTGTCTATGGGGTCACACAGAGTCAGACACGACTGAAGCAACTTAGCAGTAGCAGCAGCATGTGATTTTATAGTTAGGCAATAAAGACATTATTTTTCTTTCTTGCATAAAATTTAGCAGCAGCAGCAGCATAACCATCTTCACCTCATTCCTCCGTCTTAAAACTCTTAGTCCCTCTACAGCACGCCGCTCCAGCTTATTGTCCACAGAAAGACTGCACTTGTGTGAAAAAGTCAGTACTACACCTCTTCATTATTCTTTATCCCCTTATCATGATTTTTTTTTCTTCAGAGCTATATTGATTCCTACGGCTACCACAAACTGGGTGACTTAAAAACAACAGAAATTTATTCTCTCATTTTTGGAGCCAGAAATCTGAGATCAAGGTATTAGCAGAGTTTGTTCCCTCTGGAGGCTCTGAGGGGGAATGTTCAGCGCCACTCTTCCAGCTTGTGGTGGTTCCCGGCACTCCTCGGTGTTCCTGGGTTGCCGCTACGGCACTCCAGTCTGTGCTCCTGTCTTCACGTAGTGTTTCCCCCGTGTGCCTCTGTCTGCCCAAGCACCCCCGTTATAAGGACACCAGTCGCTAGGAGAGGGCTCACCCTTCTCTTGTATGAAAGAGAAGTGAAAGTTGCTCAGTTGTGTCCGACTCTCTGCAACCCCATGGACTATACATTCCATGGAATTCTCCAGGCCAGAAAACTGGAGTGGGTAGCCTTTCCCTTCTCCAGGAGATCTCCCCAACACAGGGATCGAACTCAGGTCTCCTCCGTTGCAGGTGGATTTTCTACCAGCTGAGCCACAAGGGAAGTCCAAGAATACTGGAGTGGGTAGCTCATCCCTTCTCCAGTGGATCTTCCCAACCCAGGAATCGAACCGGGGTCTCCTGCATTGCAGGAGGATTCTTTACCAACTGAGCTATCGGGGAAGCCCAATCTCCTATGACTTCGTGTTAATTTTATTACATCTCCAAAGACTTTATTTACAAATAAGGAAGGTCATATTCACAGGTAAGGGGTTTGGGGGAAGACATAATTCAACCCACTACAGGAGCACATAATATTATGTTACATACTTACGGTTGTTCATCCACCAAAATATAAGCCCTGAAGGCAGAGACTTTGTTTTGTTCAGTGCTCTCTGAATGCCTGGAATGCTCAGTATTAATTGGATGAAATTGGCCCACATAAATTAGAGGATGATTTGGATAATGAGAAAATGGGGAAAGCTGGTTAAAAAAAAAAAACTCTTCATTCAAGAAGCTTAGCAGGATGAAAAAGGACCAAGGAAATGGCTTAATCAACTTAAAGGATTTCAAGGGATTCAAACAGTGAAGCTTAGGCCACAACTTGAGAGTCTGTTTTGCCAACAGACTGTTACCAGAGTCCAGCCAATGCCTCCCAGTTCTGCAGGAGAAGCGAATGAATTTAGCAACTTCTCCAGATACAGGAGAACTGACTCATGATAACCAAACTAGAAAGAAATGGATTTCTAGGCCAGAATGCCATGTAATTATTAAGGGTGTCCCAAGAGTTAGGATTGATTTTTCTGCCAAGGACAGTGCATTCACTAATGATAATCAAGTTTATAGACCCAAAGATTTCTTAATAAATATGAAACTTAAGAGTCAGCAGAATTCAGTAGTTCTCAGGAGATACTCCATCAAGTAACGATGGCTGATATACTCTCCTTTTAGGTGGGTTTTCCTCAGAGTGAAGGTGTGAGCTCTTTTTGTTCAGTTGCTCAGTCGTGTCCAACTCTGGAACACCATGGGCTGCAGCTTGCCAGGTTTCCCTGTCTTTCACCATCTCCTGGAGTTTGCTCAAACTCTTGTCCACTGAGTGGGTGATGCCATCCAACCATCTTATCTTCTGTCATCCCAGACAGAAGATGAGATCCCTTCTCCTCCCGCCTTCAATCTTTCTCAGCATCAGGGTCTTTTCCAGTGAGTTGGCACTTTGCATCCAGTGGCCAAAGTATTGGAGCTTCAGATTCAACATCAGTCTTTCCAGTGCTCAGCAATTTTCATACTTGGGAGACCTGCTTTCTATAGGTTCAGCATATGTTTTAGTGACTCAGCAATTGAAACAAGGCCATTTGTGTATTTTCACTCTCTCAGTGTGGACAACTGGCATGAGCTTGGTTATTAAAATCAGTATCTTTTCTATATGAATTGCATTTCATAGTAACTAAATAGTAGATGAGAGGAATTGATAACTGGTGGGATTCAAATTAAGAAAGAAATGATAAAATTTGCTTATCACCACATTATAATCCATAGGGAACTTGTAAATCTAGGATATGATCATCAATACCTGCAGTTTTAAAAATCATTAAGTGAAAACTGATTTCATGTTACAGTTGACTCTGAACAACACCAATTGGAATTACATGGGTCCACTTATGTTTGGACTTTTTTTTTCAACTTTATACTGGACAAAACAGACTTAACAGCACATGACCCCAGTGACCAGAGAATATCACTGAAAGAGACTTCATATGCATCATGTGATCAGTAGGAAAAACAGCATCTCTTTTGAGTATTTTTGTAAAAAATCAAACCCAAATTTGAGTAAGCCTCTAGTCCATCTGTTTATAGAAAATACAGGGAGTAGAGGAATGTGTTGGAGACGGCATTGGCACCCCACTCCAGTGTTCTTGCCTGGAGAATCCCAGGGATGGGCGAGCCTGGTGGGCTGCTGTCTGTGGGGTCGCACAGAGTTGGACACGACTGAAGCAACTTAGCAGCAGCAGCCACAGCAGAGGAATGTGTTAAACCACATCTCGTGTATGCAATCACTGAAATCCACAGTATGGGAAATTGTCCACCCCTCCTACTCTCAAAGTGTGGTCTGCAAACCAGTAACACTGCTGTCTTCAGAGAGCTTGTTAGAAATGCTGATCTTCAGGCCTCATCCTTGGCCAGCTGCTTCAGATTCTGCCTTTTTGACAAGATTTCTGAATAATCTGCGCATGCCTTAGGGTTGAAGTTGGAGAAGCATTGTAGACGATAGTGACCTGGTTTCCTCAACACATAAATGGTAACTGTTACAGTGGTATGGAGGACCTAGTCTTGCTTTCTTGGACTTAACGGAGTTGAATTATACTCGGTATCACCATTGGGGGAAATATTTAAAGAATGTGCATTATGATCTTCACTACAGTCCAGTGAGTTGTAGTGAAAGGGCCCTAGTGTAGGAATCCTGTTTTCACACTACAGTTGATTGAACAACACAAACTTGAATTGAATGGGTCCTCTTAATATGTGGATTTTTTTTCAGTGAAAACTAACAGTACACAAACTGAGGTTGGTTGAATTTCAGAATGGAGAACCATGGATTTGGAGGGTTGACTGTAAAATTATACATGGATTTTTCACTGCATGGGGTGGTCAGTGCCCCTAACCCCGTGTTGTTCAAGCATCATCTGTATAGAGTAATCATGTTTCAGAAGACTCAGAAATTAAGTATAGGACTTAAGAATGATATTGTTCTCTAACAATGATTAACTTTATCTCTAAAGTTACAGAGTACAGGTTTATCTTTAACAATTTTTTATGCTTGGACAGACCTGTTCAAAGTCTTATGAGTCCATTCCCATTTCTAAAAGGAGGACTTTGGAATAGATCTCAAGGATTCTTTCTGACACTCAGATTTTGGGATAAATAAATCATTTAAGCATTTAAAGTATGTGACTGCTGATAGTCTTCAAGTTGATTTGGAAAACAAGGTGTCCCTTGTTCATCAGCACAGCCCCTACTGGGCCACATCTTTAACGCATATCTGAGATCCCATTGCAGAACCACAGAGAGGTGGAGAGAATTGCACCAGCTGACTGCACAGTGGTTGGGGCAGCATCGCAAAGAAGCCCCGGGGTCAGCCCTCCAGCCAGTCTGTGTGAGGTCGTTGAGCCCATCATCACCATACCTTCCAAGCATGACTAAGTAGGACATGTTTAGGAATCAGTTTATCCCATATTTGTTTCTTTACAAGTTTTGCTTTCCAGAAGTGTTCTAAATGAGCCATGCAACCTAAGGGGTGGAGTATATTTTGCTTTTAAATGTTGGTTTCATTTTTCTTGCAATACCATGAAACCTAAACATTAATAGTGTCTTAATTTGTCTGCTTTTTCTGATATAACTAGTTCCAATGGCTGGGAATAAAGGAAGAGGACGTGCTGCTTATACCTTTAACATTGAAGCAGTTGGATTTAGCAGAGGTGAAAAGTTACCTGATGTCGTATTGAAACCACCCCCACTATTTCCTGTAAGTATGTTAACAGCGAAATTCTCACATGATATTTTTCATGTTTCAGAGAGAATTTAAATACTGTATAAGACTTGAATATATATTGTTGGGCTTCCCTAGTGGCTCAGACGGTAACGTGTCTGTCTGCAATGCAGGAGACCCCGGTTCGATCCCTTGGTTGGGAAGATCCCCTGGAGAAGGAAATGGCAGCCCACTCCAATATTCTTGCCTGGAAAATCCCATGGACCGCGGAGCCTGGTAGGCTACTGTCCATGGGGTCTCAAAGAGTCAGACACGACTGAGTGACTTCACATTCACATTCACATGATATCCTAAACTGTAAGAAAGTAATAGAGATGGTCACTTACCTTTAAATATTTCCACTGTTCTTTTCTGAAACATTTCTAATTTTCAGACTGCTTTCTTAAAATGCAAAAAGCTATATATATATTTTTTCCCTGAATATAGTCAATATTTTCTGACCTATAATTTTTTTTTCAATTTTTGTGTCTTACAATGCTGTTATTGATATAGTCCAATATTAAGATAATATTTTTAAAAGTAAAGTTAGATTTTATAGTGGTCCTCACTTCCTATTTTGCCAGACCTTCACTTAAAGACTTTATTCTCATCTTTTGTCTATAGAATTTAATTTTGCTCCCTAGTATACCACTTGGCCTTTTTTCCCCCACTGAGTTTTTTTTTTTTTTTGCTTAGTTCCTTATTTTATTAAAGTAAATTTTAATTTTGTCACTGTTGTTCAAAATAGAAGCATTTCGACTACATTTAGTATTGCTTTTAAATTTAATTATGCTGCAAACTTAATTGGTGTGGTTTTTAATCAAATGCTTGACTTTATATTTAGTTTAAAACTTAAGCTTACATTTCCAGATGCACATGTGCTGTGATACAAAATATGAAAATGTCATAAATAACCAGATACTCCTTCCAGGAATCTTTTCCGTCTTTCAAAAGGAAACATCCTTTGTTGAAAGATTTCTCTAAGTACAGGACCCTGAACAGATGTTCTTGAACAGATCTAGATGCCTCACATGGGGAGAGTCTACTTTTTACTCTTGATATTTTTCTTTTCTGATATTCAGTGCAGCCTAAAAACAAAGGTAAATATCGCAGGTATAGACAGAATGTCACTTTATATTGATTTCCTTTTAAAACAAGCTCTTCTTCATGTGTGAGATTACTTCTAAAGCTTGGGAATATTAGTACATACTATTGTTTTCTGCAGGGAATAAAATTTATTACTTGCTAAAAGGCTCTGTCTGATCTGGCTTTCTGATGTTTCTCTGATCCTTTTCCCACCACTGTCTTCATTCCTTAGCTGTGGTGGTCTCCTTTTTCCCTTAGGCATTTTCCCCTATTAGTTTCCCTGGCTGGAGCCATCAGTTTCTCCATTTCTCTGTATGGATGGCTTCATATTCTTATCCAGATCTCTGCTCAAAGGTGACTCTCCCAAGAAGTGCGTGCTTACTGGATGGACCAGCCATTTGCAGTCTCCGTGGGCTCTGTCCGTCACTCTTTCCTCTTCCGGGCTTCAGTCCTTCTATCGCTTATCACTGTCTGAAATTGTGTATTATCTCATTTGTTTACTTATTTTTCTCCCCTAGAATGTAAATTCCACACAGGCAAAAGGTTTGACTAGTTCATCATGGTGTCTCCTGTTGTATTATAAATATATATGCATACATACTACATATGTGTGTGTACTTGTAGTTCTTAATAATTGAGGATATAGGTTCAAATTTCTGCTTTACCACTTTTGTGTTATATGGACTTACAGATTATTCACTTCTCAGCTTCCTCACTATAAAAGGGGAATTATTGATACTTTAGATGAATTCATGGATTCTGAATATTGAGTACATCTGGGTTGTAGTAACCACTTGTTAAACAGTAGCTGCTACTACTTTTTTTTTTTTTTTAATTTTTAATGCTACTGCTCCTACTAATACCACCATGGCTAATAGGAAACCACCATAATAGGAGACTAAAGCAGCTGCTTTGATCTGGGTGCTTTGATTTTTAAAATACAGAATCACAGTCATCAGACTATATAGCAAATGACTGTTGGTGTGGTCAGTAGAAAAATTAGGCAGGTAGGAAAATTAAGTATCTTTTCTACTTATAAAGTAAGAGCAAAATAAGATATGGGTGAAAAGGTTTAATAGATAATAAAAGCTCAAAATATTTTAAGTTGATGGTAAAACTTAATGCCTATAAAATGTGGTTTTTCAATAAAACTGACATGTTTTCAGAACATAGACAAAAGGGATATTAAAATATTTTATTTATTTTTTAAAAATTGCCTCTTAATGTAAACAGGATACAGACTATAAACCAGTGCCACTAAAAACAGGAGAGAGTGAAGATTATGTGCTTGCCTTGAAACAAGAGTTGAGAGAAACTGTGAAAAGAATGCCTTATTTTGTAGAAACACCTGAAGAAAAACAAGGTGCGTATTAGACTCTGATTGTGTGCTTCACTGTCTACAGATAAAATAGTCTTTCACCATAAGATATATGATCTTTAATGCTGATTGATTTGATTCAGTGGGAAATTATCAACCACCCTGAAAAAGCATATTTATGTTGATTTAACAGGAAATATATTTTTAACTTTTTGATATTTTTAAGATTACCTTTCAAAATAAAAGTGTTATATGTTCAGTGAAATTTATGAAAACAGAAATATTAAGAAAGTGAAAATCACCCTGGGACTTCCTTGGTGGTCCAGTGGTTAAAGCTAAGAGCTTCCAATGCAGGAGGCGTGCGTTTGACCCCTGGTCAGGGAAGTAAGATCCCACATGCTGTGCAGTATGGCAAAAAAAAAGAAAAAAATCACCTTTATTCCTTATGTCTAGAGAACTACTGCTGCTAAGTTACTTTAGTCGTGTCTGACTCTGTGTGACCCCATAAACGGCAGCCCACCAGACTCCACCGTCCCTGGGATTCTCCAGGCAAGAACACTGGAGTGGGTTGCCATTTCCTTCTCCAATGTATGCAAGTGAAAAGTCAAAGTGAAGTTGCTCAGTCCTGTCTGACTCTTAGCGACCCCATGGACTGCAGCCCACCAGGCTCCTCTGTCCATGGGATTTTCCAGGCAAGAGTACTGGAGTGGGGTGCCATTGCCTTCTCCCTACTACTGATATTGTATATTCCAAATTTTTCTTCTATGTGTATATTCTTTTACAAGATTGGATTCATGTTACTTTGTATCTTCCTTTTTTACTCAATAGCATATTATTAGCATTGTCACATATTCTTTTTTTTTTAATTAATCTTTATTGGAGTATAGTTGGTGTACAATCTTGTGTTAGGTTCTGCCTTACAGCAAAGTGAATCAGTTATACATATATCCACTCTTTCTTAGATTATGTCCCCGTATAGGTCATTACAGAGTACTGAGTAAAGTTCCCTATGCTATACAGTAGATTCTTATTAGTTACCTATTTTATATTCTTAGAAAATATGATTTTTGATGACTGCGTGGTATTCCATTGTGTGGCTATAACATTATTCATTGTAACGTGTGTGTGTGTGTGTTTTTTTTTTTTTTTTTTGCCACTTTTGGTTTGCCACTTTTAGTTCCCTGCTGTTAGATTTAAGATTGTTTGTAGTTTTTTTGCTCATATGTATAATGCTGTGATTTTTATCCTTATACATAAATCTTTAAGCAGGTCTCTGATTATTTAATATTTTGGTTAAAAATTTTGAAAGCCTTGACGATATTTTGGCTCACCATTTGTATCAAATATAAAATGTAAAAGATGTATTCATTCATTATGCCAAGGACAGAGAGGAGAAATTGTAGTTGGAGAAGGCTTGGCAATCTCAGACTGAAAGTGAGAAGTGGTTTCATAGGAAGAGAATACATTCCTGAGTAGTTATTTAACACAGTAGAACTATATTGATTTTCAGTTTCTGCCCTTGAATATTGAAATTAGAGAGATCGATATCATCCTTGAGTTCTCAAAACAACATCATTAAAACATGAGAAATTCCTATAGTGTCATCTCATTCCATTAGTATTAAAAATGCATACCCTTTCCCTCTTTCTAAAAGACTTAGAATTGGATAAGAATCAAAAAGGAAGTCTTACATAGTAATACCACATGTGCCTATAATTGTAAGAGGCATTTTAGATGGGTTTATTTAATTTTTCAAAAGAAAGCTGCTTCAAGTTATATAATAAATGATTTGACATTTTACCTCAGAAGTACTGAATTTTTTTTACTTTCATGATTATGTCACATGCTTTTATCTGTTTGAGTTTAAAAATGAAACTAAAGCTCATTTTAAAGATTTAACTAAGTAAGATTAAGTGAACTAATAAATATCCATTTTTATTGAAAAAAAATGATAGTGTAGGGTATACTTTACCCTTTTTAAAATTAGTCTCTAGACACTGATATATAGAACAGTCTTATGGACTCTGTGGGAGAGGGAGAGGGTGGGAAGATTTGGGAGAATGGTATTGAAATATGTAAAATATCATGTATGAAATGAGTTGCCAGTCCAGGTTCGATGCACGATACTGGATGCTTGGGGCTGGTGCACTGGGATGACCCAGAGGGATGGTATGGGGAGGGAGGAGGGAGGAGGGTTCAGGATGGGGAACACATGTATACCTGTGGCGGATTCATTTTGATATTTGGCAAAACTAATACAATTATGTAAAGTTTAAAAATAAAATAAAATTAAAAAATAATAAATAAATAAAATAAAATTAGTCTCTAGACTATGGAACATACATACTTAACCAAATGTAACTCTTAGTAAAGTACATGTCTAATTTAAAAGTACATCATACTGTGAAGACATTTATTTGAGTCATTTAGACTAGGAACATAATTTTGTCCCTGATTTCTGGGAGTAGCTGTCTTATACCTGGGTCAAAAGGGTCTTTACCTTTTATAACTGCTTAATGAAGTTTTAAAAGTATAAGGAATCATTTGCTACTGTTTTCAGAAGAAAACTCTTGCATAGAATTTTCCAAATTGATCCAAGTATGTTCTTTTTGAATATATACATGTTTAACTCTCTTTCCTGATGTAATATTTTTACACAAAAAAACCACTGTGGTTGATATAGTATATACATATATGGTCTTCCCTGGTGGCTCAATGGTAAAGAATCTGCCTGCCAATGCAGAAGACCTGGGTTCCATCCCTGGCTTGGGAAGATCTCCTGGAGAAGGAAATGGCAGCCTTTCTAGTATATTTGCTTGGCAAATCTCATGGACAGAGGAGCCTGGTGGACTAGAGTCCATGGGGTGCAAAACAGTTGGACATGACTTAGTGACTAAACAACAACATATACATACATATGTAAATACAGATTAGTATAATACATACTGTAGATACACATTATATATGTATATATACACACGCACAAATAGTGTGTATGTATACACACCATGAGTGGGAAAGAATTGACCAGACTGAATAGAAGTACACAGCTGTCATAGGAAGCCATATTCTAGGCAGTATTCCATCACCATATCCTCACTACCCTTTCCCCAGCACTGACTTCCTGTGTGCTGTAGGACAGAGAGACTTATGGACTAACAATGTAAAAAACTAAATCTCTAGAGACTTGGACAGATAGGGTAGGAAATCTCTTGCTGATAATCTCTTGCCATGGTGGCTCAGGGCATTGAGATTTTTCACAAAGAACCAAGGGTCCAGAATAAACATTTTTCATGTTGTTAGGTATTCCAGGTTTGTTTATAGTGTTCTGAGGTAGAATTAATAGAAGTGATTGGTATTTTCTCTACAGTGAAATGTATTATTTTCATAATAAAGAGAAAAAAATCTGTGAATATTATTATTTTAATGAGTTTTAGCTCCAAAGTTACATAGAGAACATCTGGTCCAGTGGTTCGCAGCTCAGGTTCCTGAACCACTGGGGTCCTCTGAGCTGGAAACAGGAGTGACAGTGGTGATGGTTCTGTAAGCCATTTTCAGAACTTCAAAACTTAATGGAAATCCTGCCTCTACCTACATATGACCACAAGGTCTCTTACTGAAATGAATGGAGTTTGTTTGGTTTATTAACTCTCACTATATGGTCATGGTCCACGAGACCTCATTTTAAGTTTTTAGTTTCTTTTTTGGAGCATTTCTTACTATATGTAATGATCGATATTCATAATTTATATTTTCATAGAGATCTTCCAAGAAACAGAGAGAACTTGCTTTAAAAGAGAAGAAAAGTTTCTTTGTCCTAGCATTACCTGTATTGGCCCATTGGACCCTTTGCTAAATCTAAAGTACATTTTAGAATTTCAGTGATCTTACTTTTCTTGCATCTTGAAACATTTTTCTGTTTCATCATGATAGATATTATTTCATCATTTTTCATCAATTAGCCTCTACTATGCTAGAAAATGGAGAAGGAAATGGCAACCCACTCCAGTATTCTTGCCTGGAGAATTCCAGGGACAGAGGAGCCTGGTGGGCTGCCATCTATGGGGTTGCACAAGAGTTGGATACGACTGAAGTGACTTAGCAACAGCAGCATGCTAGAAAAGACTAAAATATACAAAATAGAAGAATGATGAAATTGCATAGAAGCATCGTGCAATACTGAAATAAATCATCACTGTTAAATCATCCTTTAATTTTCTTATTGTGTTGGCCAAAGTATACTACTAATTTTTAAGAAGATATAGAATAATTCTGGAGATACTCCTGTCTGTATAGTTATTTTGGTTTTGTTTAGCTTTCATAGAATACAATTTAGAATTCAGAAATTTTCATTTTCTACCCGTAACTGCAGAGAAGAAAATTGGCAGAGGAAGATGTTTCAGTTACTAGACAAATCAGAAGAGGAATGCAAAGAGATAGAAAGGAGCCCCTGATGCTAATATTGCTGGTGGAATTGATGGTATAAGCAGAGTCTCACACTGAGTCTTCAGATGACAGTATCCTAGATGAATTTTCTCAGACTTATGAATCAATAAGTAAACAATGTCTCTCAAAAAATGAAAAGGAAAATATAGTGTTCTCATACAGTTAATCTTTGAAATGGACCTCATCACATAATATTTTGTGGTAGAAACATGAAAAATTCCATTTGCTAAAATGACATGTGACCATATTTTTTTCTTTTTTGTTGGGTTTTATGTACCAAATATTTGTAACTAGACAACTGTTGAAAGCAAAGGCAAAGACAAAGATGACTGAAAGGAAATAGATTATGTAGAAGTGAAACAATTTATTGGATTGATCATATTAATTGGTAATGATATATTTAATAATGAAAATGGCTGGGCCGTCCTCTCTTCAACAGAAGTGTGAGCCATAAAAGTTTTTTAAAGCATTACTTTTTGATGGTGCAAATACAAGAATTGGATATAATGATAAGCTAGATCATGTTAATAGAAATGTATTTATAATCTAGAATCACTTGGGTGGTGCAGATGTGAGAAAAGCCAGAAGTAATATGTTAGAATTTATTAAAGATGTATTTGAAATCCAGAATCCGGATATATGAAATACTTACATTTAATGTTTGCACATGACAAACTCACAATGCACGGTTGATGCACACTTAGCTGTGTTCAAAGGATGTTGCCCATTTTGGGTAAATATACCTTCAAAACCAAGAAAATAGTGGAGTGTAAGTTTGAGTTTACTTAATGCTTATTAAAATTCCCAATAATTACTTTTCTTTCTTTTTAAATCACAGCCTTATTGAGATAGTGAAAGAAAGTGTTAATCACTCAGTCGTGTCTGACTCTTTGTGACCCCCATGGACTGTAGCCCATAACCGCCAGGCTCCTCTGTCCATGGGATTCTCCAAGTAAGAATATCCTGGAGTGGGTTGTCATCCCCTTCTCCAGGAGATCTTCCGGACCCAGGCACTGAACCCGGGTAGGAGATCTTCCCGACCCAGGCACTGAACCCGGGTTTCCCACATTGCAGGCAGATTCTTTACCATCTGAGCCACCAGGGAAGCCTTATTGAGACAAAAATCCAGATATATAAAATTTACTTTTTACAGCATACAGTTCGGTCCCTTTGAGTGTACGCACAAAATTGTGCCGCCAACAGTACTATCTAATTATAGAATTGGTTCATCATCCTGAAAAGAGACTCCCATACCCTTTCCTATCAATCCCTATTGTCCCCTCCCTGCCTCAGCCCTTGGCACCCTGTAATCGGCTTTGTCTGTTTTAGACATTTCATATAAATGGAATCTTAATGTGTATTCTTCTGTGACTGGTTTCCTTCACTTAGCATAATGGTCTCGGGGTTCATACACAGTAAAGCATGTATCAGTGTTTCATTCCTTTTTGTGGTTGAATAATATTCCATTATATGTATATACCACATTTTGTTCATTCCTCAGTTGATGGACATTTGGGTCACTTCTGCAGTGGGGTTTTCATGAATAATGCTGCTATAAACATTCATGAATGTGTTTTTATGTACCATGTCACTTTTGTTGCACATCTAGGGTCAGATGGTAAATTTTTATTTTACATTTTGAGGAACTGCCAACTATTTTCCAAAGTGGTTGCACCATTTTATATTACCCCTGCCTTGAGAATCCCAGGGACAGAGAAGCCTGGTTGGGCTGCTGTCTCTGGGGTCTCACAGAGTCGGACACGACTGAAGCGACTTAGCAGCAGCAGTAGCAGCACAGTGTATGAGGGTTCCCGTTTCTCCACAGCCTTGTTAACACTTATTATTGGTTCTAGCCATCCAACTGGGTATAAAGTGGTAGCTCATTGTGATGCCATCCAGCCATCTCATCCTCTGTCTCCTCTTGCCCTCAATCTTTCCCAGCATCAGGGTCTTTTCCAGTGAGTTGGCTCTTTGCATCAGGTGGCCAAAGTACTGGAGCTTTAGCTTCAGCATCAGTCCTTCCAGTGAATATTCAGGGTTGATTTCCTTTAGGATGGACTGGTTTGATCTCCAACCTCGCCTCCTCCTATCCTTTTCCCCACTGTCTTTCCCAATGGGTTGTGAAAAGTGTCTCCCTGAGAAGACTAACTGAATGTGTATATTAAGTATTTGCTTACTTTATTAGAGATAAGCAAACAGCCCTCCGTCCTCACTTAGGTACTTAATACCTCCCAGTTACACGAGATTTAAAGATTGGGAGCTAGAGGCCAGTGTCACAAGAAGAAAAGAGAAGATACACAGCCCTCCCTACCCCCCAACTTTTTGTGTAAGTGGCTTCCTGACTTGCCTTTGGGCTTTTGTGAAAATTCTCAGAGATGAATCAGATTATCTGCTACTGAGAACTTTAATTAGGGTTTCGGTCTCTGCTCACCCCCAGCCATTTATTCTCAGGTGCTTCTTGCCACTTCCCTAGATATGTATTACTCTGTTTAGTATGTGTCCAGAAATACATTAAACTCCCTGTACTGGAAATAAAAGATATTACCTGGTGTTTTTAATTATTTTGAAATTCTTTTTTTCTATCTTTTTTTTCTAGATATTGAAAGATATAGTAAAAGATATATGAAGGTGTACAAAGAAGAGTGGATACCAGGTAACCATAAAACTGAAAATGTTGAAATTAATCTTCAAAGGCTATCTCTCTACCATGTCTTTTTAGGACTAATTTTCTATTTTCACTATAGGAAAATAGAGCCTGGCTCTCTTCCTGTAATTAATTAGCAACATATATCTTTTGAAAACTAAGATGAAAGGATTTTTATATTGTAACAAGGAATATTTGAAGTGATATTGTAGAAGTTCTTAGGATACTTTTTTTTTCTTTTAATAAAATAGGGCTGGCCAAACTCATTGGATTTTCCATTTTCATTTGATACAATCAGAGTTTTCATCTTTAATACTAATAGTAACTCACTTCTGTGTTCCTGAGTGATTTTATAGCTTTTGAGGAGGAAACAAGCCTAGTTTTAAGAATATTTTCAGCCGAGCTTGTGTATCTTCCTTTCTTTCCAGCAGGCATAGACTCTTTTTGGCTGTTAATGTGCCTTTTCAACAGAACCATACCTAAGAGAGTTTTTTTTTTTCAACATTCACAAAATTGCCTTGGTAGAGGCAAGGTGTAAGGGGTTGCAGAGATCTCATCTACTTCATTTTGTAGAAAATTAGCAGTTGCTATAGAAGCGCAGTGACCTGTCAAGGCAACTTGGAATATTTAGTAAAACCCAGGTTTCCTCACTTCAGCACACTTCCCTTTGACATCTCTGTCCTTGGTGTGTTACAGAAACTGCCTGTATGCAGAAGCCTAAGTCACATTTACAGCATTGGTTGCCTTCCTGAGTTGCAGTGTCTTTTCAAAGCTAATTGTTGATAATGTTGTATCCCTCTGGAAACACTCCTCTTAGGTCTCTCATTTCTTCTACTACATAAATATTTGTCTCTAAATAATTCTCTTTAAGTACTTTGTCGTGATCACATATGGATCATTTATGAAAACAAACATATTAGGTTGGTGTAAAAGTAATTGTGGTTTTTGTATTGTTGAACTTTGTTGTTTGATACTGGAATACATTCTTAAATAAATGTGGTTATGTTATACTTCATTTTGATGCTCATTTCTTGCTTTATGTGTCTTTTTTTTTTTTTGGCTAAAGACAAATTACTTGCTGTTTAGACTAGGGAAATGATGTTAGACAAAAAGCAAATTCAAGTGATTTTTTTATTTGAGTTCAAAATGGGTCGTAAAGCAATGGAGACAACTCGCAACGTCAACAACACCTTTGGCCCAGGAACTGCTAAGGAACATACAGGGCAGTGACGGTTCAAAAAGTTTTGCAAAGGAGACGAGAACCTTGAAGATAAAGAGTGTAGTGACCAGCTGAGAGCCATCATCAAACCTGATCCTCTTACATCTACACAAGACGTTGCCAAAGAACTCGACATCAACCTTTCTATGGTCATTCAGCATTTGAAACAAATTGGAAAGGTGAAAGGCTTGATAAGCGGGTGCCTCATGAGCTGACCGAAAATCAAAAAAACTGTGTGTCATCTTACTGTATACAACAGTGAACCATTTCTCGATTGGATAATGACGTGCAACGAAGTGTGGATTTAAATGTCAACTAGCAATGACCAGTGCAGTGGTTAGACCGAGAAGAAGCTCTGAAGTACTTCCCAAAACCAAACTTGCACCAAAAAAGGTCATGGTCACTGTTTGGTGGTCTGATGCTCACTGTCAGACCCACTCCAGCTTTCTGAATCCCAGCGAAACCATTAGATCTGAGAAGTATGCTCAGCAAATCAACGAGATGCACTGAAAACTGCAATGCCCACAGCCAGCATTGCTCAACAGAAAGGGTCCAGTTCTTCTGCACAACAGTGCCCAACCACACGTCGCGCAGCCAGTGCTTCAAAAGTTGAATTAATTGGGCCACAGAATTTTGCATCATCTACCATATTCACCTGGCCTCTCACTAACTGACTACCACATCTTCAAGCATCTTGACAAGTTTTTGCAGGGAAAATGCTTACATAAGCAGCTGGAGGCAGAAAATGATTTCCAAGAGTTGCTCAAATTCTGAAGCACTGATTTTTACGCTATAGGAATAAACAAACTTATTTCTCATTGGCAAAAATGTGTTGATTGTAATGGTTCCTATTTTGATTAATAAAGATGTGTTTAAGCCTAGTTATAATGATTTAAAATTCAGTCTGAACCTGCAATTACTTTTATACCAACCTAGTATTTAAAGCAAAATTTATTAGTTCAGGAAAAATAGCTTGAGATGTAAGTATTTTCTACAAACAGTACTGAGTTTTTTATTAGTAGGCAGCATTTTTTTAATCTGTTTTCATGTTGCTTCAGTTTTCTGATTGTCTCTTAAGCTTAAAAAAGAAAAACAAGTGACAAATTAGAGGAATTGTTTAGCTAATGCAGGCAAAATCATTAAATGGAAGGAATTTACTTTTCCATAGCTATTTCTGTTTTTAATTTTAAAGTTTTCCTATAATTATTAAATTTTTTAGTTTTGTATATATTAGGATTATGGTCACATATTTTAACTTTGAAAAAAATTTTTCATTATGTAAGAAATACATATCAACTACAGAACATGTACAAAATACAGAGTAATTGAATAATAGATTACATTTAAGGAAAATAGCTATAATCCCAACACAAGAAATTCCTGTAATATTTTGTTTCCAACCTAGAATTTTCTCTGCACAAATATACATCTGTTCAAGCATTTACATGTTAGGTTTATTCTTTAAATGGAATTATATATATATTGTTTTAGAAACTTTTTAAATTTAACAGTGTATCATGAATAACTTGTCATGCCCATAAATATTTTTCTACATTTTTTCATTATGAAAATTCCTGTACTTGGAGTTAACTATATAAATATTATGTAACTTAAAAGAATATTATAGAAATTTTATATTTCAAAGGTATTTTAATGAATTTTTTTCTTTATAGGAGAAAATATATCACTATTATAGTTTAATCCCCAGCTAAATCTATACAGATATTAAATTTTATTTCCATTGCATGAGCCACTCTCATGTTCTTTAAATAGTTATACCTAGTGCCAGTAATTCCCAGAGGAAAAAGCCCTTTTTATTTCTCCTTTTGTACACACAGATTGGAGAAGACTCCCTAGAGAGTTGATGCCAAGGAAAAAATGCATAAAAGGTACATTAACTAATTAATAATAATCCAGATAAGAAAAGGTTATTGCTTAACTTCTATCTATATGAAATTGTCAATATAGTTACACTCAGTGTTCTAAACGCTTTTTCCAAAAGTATTTTTAATATTTGGATTATTTTGTTAGTGCTTTTTGCTGTCGATTTTTTGTTTTGTTTGTTTTTCCCTTAATTAGGAATTTTGATGTGCTAGGGAAAGACTTTTCAATTATGTAGATATTCTCATTTGTATATTTGAAAATTTTTAAATGATTATACTGGCTTTATTTTAAGTTTTTAACTACATCATTTGGAACGGGTAACATTTGGGAACTGGTAGGATAGAACTGTATGGTGTACATAAAATGCCGAAGTGAAAGTTTTTGTTGTGCTGTTCTTTCATAATTCCACCAAATAAAAAGCTATTGAGCATGTACTGTTGGCAGACCCTGTGCTAAGAGGGATAAGCCAGTGAGCAAAGGAGGAGTAATCCTCACCCTCACAGAGCTTGCAGATGGAGTAAAGACATTCAGCATAGCGCACTGTCTTCAGTGGGAGGTCAGGGAAGGGTTTGTTGAGGAGACGCAGTTGAACTCCAGATTGAATGACGAGTACAAGCTTGCTGTGATGAGGTCATGGGAGTGACGCTGGAGAAACCGAGTTTATTAATGTGTTTTTCTTATTGAGTCTTAAGAGCTCTTTGTGTATTTTGGATACTAATCTGTTGGAATAATATTCCTGCTGTGTGTTTCTCCTTTCCTCTTATACCACTACTGCATTCACAGCACTTCTGACACTAGATTTAGGGAGTTATTTTTTCTTGCATATCAAACAGTTCTCTGCAACACCAACTACGTGTCTTATCATTTAATTCAGTTCTGACACTAATTGGAGTTAGCGCTCATCCCACTAAGGGCTCAGTCCCAGGAGACTGCTCCCCACTACAGATGTCGGTCACAGGTACAGTGTGTCTCCAGGTTTCCCACAACTGCTGTCTGCGTTGGCTACCAGTTGGAGGTTCCCATGACCCTTCCTGGTGGGATTTGATTTACCTGAACAGCTCATGGAACATGGTGATATAATTTACTTATATTTACCAGTTGACTATAATAACGGTTATGATACAGACCCAGATGAACAGTCAAGTGAAAAGAGGCATAAGGTCAAGTCTGGAAGGTCACCCATGCATGTCTGTGGAGTTGGGTTGTGTCACCTTCCAGTTCACTAATATGTTCATCAATCCAGAAACTCTTGGAACTGCATACTTTGGGGATTTTTATGGAGGCTTCATCACATAGGCCTGATCAATCATTAACTCAGTCTCCAGCTCCTTTCCCCTTTTCCAAGGATTCTGATCATGGCTTGATGTATCTGATAGCCAGCCCCATCCTGAAGCCACCTAGCACCCCACTGAGAGTCACCTCCTTAGAATAAAAGAGACTCCTGTGCTCAGTTGCTTCAGTTGTGTCCGACTCTTTGCGATTCCATGGGTGGTTCCTCTGTCCATGGGATTTTCCCCGCAAGATTACTGGAATGGGTTGCCATGCCCTTCTCCAGGGGATCTTCCCAACCCAGGGATCGAACCCATGTCTCCTGCATTGGCAGGTAGATTCTTTTACCTGCTGAGCCATGAGGGAAACTCCAAAAGACACTCCTATTGTCCAGTAAATTCTAAGGAATGTAGATTCTTGTTAGAACAACAACAAAAAATTACTGTTATTACTTAGGAAGTTTTTTCTATGCCTGGAACCAGATGCTGAGACCAATATATATTTGTTTCTATTTCACACAGTCCTTTTTCAAATGTGTCTTTTGCAAACATTTTCTCCCATTCCATAGCTTGTCTTCTTATTCCCTTGACACTATCTTTTACATAGAAGTTTTGAGTTTTAATGTAGTCCGGGTTATCCGTTCTTTTCATGGATTTTGGATTTCATGGATTTGGTTTTACATCTCAAAAGTCATCACCAAGCTCAAGGTCACCTAAATTTTCTCTTATGTTATCTTTTAAGAGTTTCATAATTTTATGTTTTATATTTAGGACTGTGGTCCATTGTGAGTTAATTTTTGTGAAGGTTGTAAAGTCTGTATAAGTTTATTTTTTTGCACATGGAAGTCCAGTTGCATTTTTCTGTATTTATGTGGGTCTCTTTCTGGGCTCTCTATTCTGTTTCATTGATTGATGTATTTATTTCACCTATACCATAGTTTGGATTACAATAACTTTATAGAATGTTTTTAAAATCAGGTAGGACCATCCTCTAACTTTGTTATTTTTCTTCAGTATTGTGTTGGGTGTTCTCAGTCTTTTGCCTTCCATATATATAGTAGAGTCAGTTTGCTGATATCTGTAGAATAACTTACTAGAATTTTGAGGTTGCATTGAACTTATAGATGGAATTGGGAAGAAAAGACATCTTGAAGATATTAGCTCTTCTTACCAGTGAATATGGACTATGTCTCCATTTGTTTAGTTCTCTGATATCATTATTCAAAGTTTTATAGTCTTCCTCATATAGGTCATGTATATATATTTTTTGTTAGATTTATACCTAAGTATTTCATTTTGGGAAATACTAATATAAATAACACTATGCTTTTCATTTCAAATTCCACTAGTTCGTGTTCATATATAGGAAATCTATTGAATTTTGTATGTTAACGTTGTATGCTGTAATCCTACGGTAATTTCTTATTAGTTCCCAGTTTTTTAGCCCATTCTTTCAGATTTTCTACATATTGTCTATGAACAAAGAAAGTTTTATTTCTTCCTTCCCAATCTTCATACCTTTTATATCCTTTTCCTATCTTAGCGTATTAGCTAGGACTTCTAGTACAATGTTGAAAAGCAGTAGCAGGTGACACAGGAGACACGGGTTCAATCCCTGGGTTGGGAAGGTCCCCTGGAGAAGGAAATGACAACCCTCTCCAGTATTCTTACCTGGAAAATTCCATGGAGAGAGGAGCCTGGCGGGCTACAGCCATGGGAGCAAAGAGTCAAACACGACTAAGCCCACACAGCAGCATGAATGATACTAGTCATGACCTAGTGGATCATGAATTTTTAGCAGACTTTAAAGGGCTGAAAAGAATATATCTGATTTGAAGGAATTCATGTTCAAATACATCCCACAACTGCTCATCCTTAGAAGCCCATGGACACATTAAAGATTAGTAAAAGCTTCCAGCGCGTCAGGCTTTTCATTTGTTGAAAAACAAAACAACAGCAAAACTTTCCTTTTCCATTCTGCTCTCATATTTTTGTTGCATATTATATAATTTTTGTGTTTTGTTCCTGGTAAGCTTCTATACTCTCTTTTGTTAAAAATGGTCTCCTCTGATTTACAAGAAAGTAGATAATACCTAAAGAGCCAAAGACAGAAAAGGTCTGTTTCTTGAAGATCCAGCTATTGGCAGGTGTTGTGTTGAAAGAAATAAAAAAAATTCAAATATATGCATGTATTTGGCCAAAGATAAAAAAAAAATGTAAATGTTTTGAGGTTGAAACAGTCTTAACAGATTTTAGTAATTTTATACTTCTTTTCCAATTATAAATAAAAGAATTGGGCATTACATAAAGCCAGAATGGAATGTAGCAAAAATTGCTGAATGGACTTGAATATGCAGCTATGACTTTCTTGGCTAAGAGATTAATAATTTTTATAAGTTTATTTACCTGACCATGTTCTATAATATCCATTTAGCAGATTTATGTGTTATGAAATTTAAATAATTTGACAAAAGTTCCTTAGACAAAGAGACTTCTTGATGTAATTTACATTCCTAGCTAGTGATTTCTGAAATCAGTAATATATGTTGAGAGCTTGTTCATATATGATATGATATTTTACATGCTACAATTTGGATTAAACAGTCTGCCATCAAGGGAAGCAGAGAAAGTTACCTGTCATTAAATCTAGCTATTTTTTTTTAATAACTTTTGTTTGAGCAAAACCTCACTAATATATATGTTCAGGAGTCTCAAACTTAGAGACTCCCCAAGGGGCAATTTGATATAACACAATAAATTGTAAATTCCATTAGTTATGGGTCATGTCCACAATCTAAAAATCTCTTGTTCTGTAGGTTAAATGTTAATCTTTAACAAAATTACATCTTTCTGAGCCATATTTTCCTGTTACCAAGTAATTTCTAAGTATTTAGCTTGATTTTGGGAAAAGGATGGTAATACTTTGTGATCACAATGGGACAATTTTGTAACATAACATCATAATTTTTGTAACATGTCAGTTTTGGTAACTGACTAGCAAGATCTATATGTGAACCAATTCTCTATACCCTGCAGTTTCACAATACACTCAAAATGCAATATTTTTGATATAGCTAAAAATTATGTATCCCAAAGCCATTAAAGGGCTTCAGACAGTAAAGCGCCTGCCTGCAATACAGGCGACCTGGGTTCTATCCCTAGGTCGGGACGATCCCATGGAGAAGGAAATGACAGCCCACTCCAGTGGTCTTACCTGGAGAATTCCATGGACAGAGGAACCTGGCAGACTACAGTCCATGGGGTCACAAAGAGTTGGACACGACTGAATGACTAACACACATACACACACACACACACACAAAGCCATTAAAACATATTATTTATTATTGCTTTGAGTTTTCAGATTCATGTGATTGGTATGTTCCATTTAAGTATTTTATTCTTCATTTCAAAGATAATACTATGTTGCCCTGAATATAACCTCTTTCTCATCCCTTCAACCACTGGCAAATGTGTGTTTATTCTGCACTTGTTTGTTTTTTAATAAAGTATACTTGATTTTAGAGAAGGCAATGGCAACCCACTCTAGTACTCTTGCCTGGAAAATCCCATGGACAGAGGAGCCTGGTAGGCTGCAGTCCATGGGGTCGCTAGGAGTTGGACACGATTGAGCGACTTCACTTTCACTTTTCACTTTCATGCATTGGAGAAGGAAATGGCGACCTGCTCCAGTGTTCTTGCCTGGAGAATCCCAGGGACGGGGGAGCCTGGCGGGCTGCCGTCTTTGGGGTCGCACAGAGTTGGACACGACTGAAGCGACTTAGCAGCAGCAGCAGCAGTACTTGATTTTGTTGTTTTTCAGTCTCTCAGTCATGTCCAACTCTTTGCGACTCCATCGACTGCAGCACGCCAGGCTTGCCTGTCCTTCACCATCTCCCTGAGTTTGTTCACTCATGTCCATTGAGTTGGTGATGCCATCCAACTATCTCATCCTCTATCACCCTTCTCCTCTTGCCTTCAATTTTTCCCAGCATCAGGGTCTTTTTCAGTGAGTCGGCTCTTTGCATCAGGTGGCCAAAGTACTGGAGTTTCAGCTTCAGCATCAGTCCTTCCGATGAACATTCAGGGTTTGTTTCCTTTAGGATGGACTGGTTTGATCTCCTTGCAGTCCAAGGGACTCTCAAGAGTCTTTGCCAACACCACAGTTCAAAAGCATCAATTCTTCGGTACTCAGCCTTTTTTATGGTCCACCTCTCACATCCATACATGACTGCTGGAAAAAACCATAGCTTTTGACTATATGGACCTTTGTCAGCAAAGTAATATCTCTTTTTTCAATATGCTGTCTAGGTTTGTCATAACTTCTCCTCAAAGGAGCAAGTGTCTTTTAATTTCGTGGCTGCAGTCACTTTCCACAGTGATTTTGGAGCCCAAGAAAATGAAGTCTGTCACTGTTTCTATTGTTGCCCCATCTATTTGCCATGAAGTGATGGGACCAGATGCTATGATCTTCTTTTTTTGAATGTTCAGTTTTAAGCCAGATTTTTCACTCTCCTCTTTCACTTTCATTAAGAGGCTCTTTAGTTTTTCTTCACTTTCTGCCGTAAGGGTGGTGTCCTCTGCATATCTGAGCTTATTGATATTTCTCCCCACAGTCCTGATTCCAGCTTGTGCTTCATCCAGCCTGGCATTTTTCATGATGTAAGGACTTCCCTGGTGGCTCAGCTGGTAAAGAATCCTCCTGCAGTGTGGGAGACCTGAGGTCAATCCCTGGGTTGGGAAGATCCCCTGGAGAAGGGAAAGGCTACCCACTCCAGTATTCTGGCCTAGAGAATTCCATGGACTACAGTCCATGGGGTCACAAAGAGTCTGACACGACTGAGCGATTTTCACTTTCACTCTGCATATAAGTTAATAAGTCAGGTGACAATATATAACCTTGACATGCTCCTTTCCCAATTCTGAAGCAGTCTGTTGTTCCAAGTCTGGTTCTAACTGTTGCTTCGTGGCCTGCATACAGATTTCTCAGGAGACAGGTCAGGTGGTCTGGTACTCCCATCTCTTTCAGGATTTTCCACAGTTTGTTGTGATCCACATAGTCAAAGGCTTTATAGTGTAGACAGTGAGGCAGAAGCACATGTTTTTCTGGAATTCTCTTGGTTTTTCTGTTATCGAATGGATGTTGGAAATTTGATCTCTGGTTCTTCTGCCTTTTCTAAATCCAACTTGTACATCTGGAAGTTCTAGGTTCATGTACTGTTGAAACCTACCTTGGAGAACTTTGAGCATTATCTTGCTAGCATGTGAAATGAGTGCAATTGTGCTGTAGTTTGAACATTCTTTGGCATTGCCCTTCTTTGGGATTGGAATGAAAACTGACTTTTTCCAGTCCTGTGGCCACTGCTGAGTTTTCCAAATTTGCTAGCATGTTGAGTGCAGCACTTTTACAGCATCATCTTTTAGGATTTGAAATAGCTCAACTGAAATTCCATCACCTCCACTAGACCTGGTAGGTTGCAGTCCATGGGGTTGCTAAGAGTCGGACAGGACTGAGCGACTTCACTTTCACTTTTCATGCATTGGGGCAGGAAATGGCAACCCACTCCAGTGTTCTTGCCTTGAGAATCCCAGGGACAGGGGAGCCTGGTGGGCTTCCATTTATGGGGTCGCACAGAGTTGGACACGACTGAAGCAACTTAGCAGCAGCAGCAGCAGCAGCCACTAGCTTTATTCATAGTGATGCTTCCTAAGGCCCACTTGACTTCACACTCCAGGATGTCTGGCTCTAGCTGAGTGATCACACCATCATGGTTATCCAGGTCATGAAGATCTTTTTTGTGTAGTTCTTCTGTGTATTCCTGTCACCTCTTCTATATATGTTCTGCTTCTACCATTGTTGCAGTTTTGGCCCTGATGTCATAAATTGCCAGTTCAAATTTTTAGTAAAATATCCAGTTGTATAACAGACCAAGATGAGCATAGCCTTTAGCAGGTAGCTGATGCTGTGTGTCAGTACTCTGTTACCAAGCAACAGGTCTTGCTCAGTTATTGCTTGTTGCCTCAGTGGCCCTGTCCCCAAGCAGCCAGCTGTCAATGAGGGACCACTGGGGAAGTGATTCAGTCAAGGATTGGTGGTGTGGTGGTCATCATGTGGAGAGTGAGGTCAGAGGCAGATTTAGGCCTTCTCCTTGAGGCCTTTCAGCTTACCCAGTCTTGGGCCAGCGGGTGAGCAGGAGGGCCCAGGGAACAGACTGGGGACTATGTCCTGCTGCGCTCCAGAGCCCTGACTAAAGCCCTCCACCGGCTGTGGCTCAGGCCTTCGGTGAGCCTTTCCCCCATACCTGTCTCTACAACCTAATAGCAGAGGCCGTCTGTCTGGGTCACAGTCCGTAAGACCTGGTCCCCACCTTTGGGGCGCCTGAGGAGACTGAGGGCCAGTTGAGTTGGGCGCCTAACTCCCTCAGGGATGACAGCTGGGCAGGATGTGGGAACCTGGCCCTGAAGGAGCCGCCAACTGAGATTTGCCTCCTCTTAGCCAGGACTGGGACCATGGAGGGTGAACGTTGTGCCTTGGGACTTTGCCCTTTCTTGTCAGGACAGAGAATAACATTCATCTGGTCGAGATTTTCAGGAACATCATTACCTGATCATGACCCGACTGAGCAGTCTGCAACTACTATCCACACCCATCCCTCACCTTTTGCTTTTAAAGGGACTTGCTGAAAGCTTTCAGTAACTGGGGTTCCTAGGGCATGAGCCACCCATCTCCTTGTACAAATCTGTAATAAACCTTTCTCTGTTCCGAACTCTGATGTTTAGTGTTGATGGGCTTCACTGTGCATCAGGCACACGGGCTTGTGATTTCAGTAACAGTTGCAGTCTTAGAAAATATCCTATTAAGTGATTATCGTTTGCTCCTTATCATAGAAAATTGCTAATGTGTGCTGATTTATTTTGTTCATTCTTTAAGTTAATTCAGCCTGCAAATTATGTGTACGGTGTGGCATACCACCCTGCTAGATGGCATATTAAAAGGCGAAGACATTTAATACACAATTGCTGTTATACAAAAATGTGTTACCAGTGGTTTTACTTCAGCAGGCCCCAAATCCAAAAAGGCAAAGGATACAGGCAAAGGCCCTTCACTCACAAATCCTGCGGATGTATTGAAAAAAATTGAGGTAAGGTTTTCTTCTCACTATAGGAACAGACTGAGAAAATATCATATCTCTTTTTGTCTTCTGCAGCCTTTCCACCTTCTGTCTCTTTTAAATGACTTGTGAATTTGGCAGAGTCGAGCCCAGCATACAGGGTGGCTAGCAATGTTTGAACAGTGTTGGCTGGGAGCTATGGGGGCTCCATCCTATCCTCTCTACTCCCCACCTGTCAGCTTGCCTCACCTTCTATCATCTGCCTCTTTTCCACTCTATTCCTCTTTTTCTCTTGAATTATGCATGGGAAGGAAACATAAATGTATATCTCTAAAAACCTCATTTTTTTCTCTTACTGGTGTATGTGTATTTTTAATGCTTTTATTCTGTCTTATGTCTAAAAGATTCTATTGAGGGAAAATCCTTTCTTATGGCACTTACTTTTATTGCCTTTTAAAAAATATTTGAAAAATAAAAAGATGTAAAATTCTAAAAATTAATAAACAAAATATGCCCTCCGATCCCTTCCCGTAGCCATCCATCCAAGTCCCCTATTAGAGACAACCAGTGTTACCAGTTTCTTATATATCCTTCCAGAAACATTTTATACATAGAAAATACTATTTTTTCTTTTTAATAACAAAAAGTAACATATTGCACTCTTTGCCTTTTTATCTTATTACTTAAAATATGTTGGCTTCTGTATCAGTCTACAAAAGAGTTCCATCATTCTTTTCTTTCTTTCTTTTTTTTTGGCTACACTATAAGAATGAACCATAATAAATTTAACCAGTAACCTGTTGATGGACATTACATACATGGCTGTCCTGGCTGTGATTGTTCATTAAAAAGTATTTCACAGAGGATAGGAAGCTCTGTGAAATACCAGAGGGCTTCCCAGGTGGCACTAGTGGTAAAGAACCTGCCTGCCAGTGCAGGAGACATAAAGAGATGCAGTTCAATCCCTGGGTGAGAAAGATCCCCTGGAGAAGGGAATGGCAACCCACTCCAGTATTCTTGCCTGGAGAATCCCTTGGACAGAGGAGCCTGGCAGGCTGCGGTCCATAGAGTTGCAAAGAGTCGTACAGGACTGAAGCGACTTGGCACACACACGTGTTTCATTTAGCGTTTCACTATTGGAAGTAATGCTAGGACTTCCCTGGCAGTCCAGTGGTTAAGACTCTGAGCTTTCACTGCAGAAGGCGCACGCATTTGATCCCTGGTTGGGAAACGAAAATCCCACATGCCATATGGCATGGCCAAAAAAAATTTTTTTAATTAAAAAAAAAATATATATATATATATAAACAGTGGAACAGTGAATCCATGTTAAGTATGTGATTTCACTGTGTAAGGTAGATTTCTAGAAGTAGATTTGCTAGGTTAATTGTTATATGTACTGTATAATATAGAAAATATAGATAATATGCATAAATAATGGCAGATTATTCTCATAGAGGTTATACCAGTTTATTCCCTTATTCCCACTGTCAATGAATTATCTTACATTGATGGTGATAGTGATGATGATGATGATATAATTATCATAGCAGCTATTGCTTTTTGAGAACTTTTTATATAGTGGGCTCTTTGATGAGCTATTAACATCCATTATGTCCCTAAGACTTCATAACAACAAAGAGAATACGTATTATTATTCTTTATTTACCAATGAGGAAGTTAAGGCTTTAAAGCTTGCCTGACCAAGTTAGCATAGTTACATGGTAACAGAAACTCATCTTTTTTTTTTTTCTCATTTCTCCTTTACGGAAAAATCTTTCATTCACCCTTTAAAGATAATCAGTGAACATTGCTTTAAGTTTCTTCTCCCTGCAAGGTATAGGATGAGCACAGCTGATGGAAGGCACTTAGGAATAATCTCTGTTTTAAAAACCTCAGTGTCTAAGGAAGAAGGTAAGATGTGAACTGAACTACTTTAGTGTTTAGGGTTAGGACTTAGTTGGCTGCAACACAGCAGGTGGTGGTCTCTGGTCAGTGTCTGAAGGGTTCCCTGCTGCCCAGGACCACCTCTCTCAGCCATGGTGCCACAGCCTATCTGCCGGACTACTCTGCTGCCCTGATCTGTTCCTCAGGCTCCTCCACGTCTTTGCTCTAAGCTTGGAGATCTTGGTTAAATTTTACTTTTGACCAGTACAGGCACTGAAGATCACTTGTCTGATAATCAAGCCAGGAGGATTGTTGAAGGAATAGCACTAAGTGTCAGTGTTAACTGGGATGAAGGGTTGCAGAACTAGCCACCTTGTATTGATTGAACACAGATTCTGACTGTTCTTAAAACTTCCTGCAAAGAAGTTGCTCAGATGACGTGCGCTATAAGGAAATTTAGTCTGGACCTCTGGATGTGGTTTTTCATCAGAACAAATTGTATCTCCTTATGCCCTACATTTAAACACCTTTTTTCATCACACACATTGTTAAAACTGGAGTTTTAAATCTAGAAATCCCAATAAGTTAGCAACTTTAATAAAACAGTTAGCTTCCAGATGACTCAGTTATTCATTTCTTCAGCAAAAGTCGTTGCAGGTTTTCTTTAATAAAACTTCTGTGGAGAGGGAATGGCATCCACAGTCACATCTTATGGTGGGAATAGTCAGACAGCAGTAAACTAATATTTGAGCTTATTTCTGTATGACATGCTTATAGGTGGATGTCTCTGTTGGGTGGTCTACAGTATTTAAACAAAAAGGACTGTTTCCTGTCCATAAGTTAACTGTTTTCAAAATGTTTCCACGTTGTGTGTTTTACGTTATTATTCCCGTTGTTCTTAAATCCATAAAGTAGTATGGGTAAATAGTTACATCTCACAGAAGGCAGTGGCACCCCACTCCAGTACTCTTGCTTGGAAAATCCCATGGATGGAGGAGCCTGGTAGGCTGCAGTCCATGGGGTCGAGAAGAGTCGGACACGCCTGAGCGACTTCACTTTCACTTTTCACTTTCATGCATTGGAGAAGGAAATGGCAACCCACTCCAGTGTTCTTGCCTGGAGAATCCCAGGGACGGGGGAGCCTGGTGGGCTGCCGTCTGTGGGGTCGCACAGAGTCAGACACAACTGAAGTGACTTAGCAGCAGCAGCAGCACAGAAGAGAAAATGGAGACTACTAAGTAAACAGATGAAGACTAATAGCCTAACACAAAGGGAATGACATGATGAGACAGTGTGTGGGAGGCCATTTTTCTAAATTTTATAAATCTGATATTTGTTAACTGATTTAGGTATTTTATTGGTTTGATTTAGGTCTACGTAATAGAAATAAAGTTGAGGTTATTTATTTGGAGATAATTGAGATGGCAGTATTGGAAATCAAGACCTCCCACTCCCTACAGAGATTGAATGAATTCTATATTTAAAAAATATTTTTACATAACTGGTTTAAATAATTCTATTGCTAATTATGAAATAAGAGCTAACAGCATGATTTTTCAGATATAGCATATACTTTGCACAGAGTTAAAAATAGCACTACAATTCACTTTAAACTACAGTCTTGTGGGATGTAGGCCTTTTTACTAGGGTTTGATTAAAATAGAAAATAAAAATGTTATATCTTAATTAACATTAACATAGCATAATTTTATATATAGGTGTATATTTATAGACATTTCAAAAAATCTGTAAATACTATTTTGTTTGCTTGCAATTTTCCAAAGGGACTGCAGTTGGTAAAAATTGCACACATTATATTGTAGTAATAACTCATAAAAGGTAACATGGGTCAGTAGCCCCAGTATGAAGATAAATCATCTTATATCTATTACCTTCATTTTATTTGTTCTAGCTAAGTGGGGTAGGGTGACAAGAAAGGTGGAGTTTGAATTTTTATTAAAAATTGAGACTATCTGATGTAGTCTTTCATTGCCTTTCAGTTCAGTTCAGTTCAGTTCAGTTGCTCAGTCGTGTCCGACTCTTTGCTACCCCATGAATTGTAGCACGCCAGGCCTCCCTGTCCATCACCAACTCCCAGAGTTCACTCAGACTCACGTCCATCGAGTCGGTGATGCCATCCAGCCATCGCATCCTCTGTTGTCCCCTTCTCCTCCTGCCCCCATTGCCTTTGCTTTCCTTAAATTCATATTTGAGTGGATTTTTAAAAATATTTAAGAGCCAAATGGAATAAAGTTGTAGTTATGCCAAATATAAAGTATGTTTTCTCTCTGTATGTAATGTACAGAGCAAATATCTTACAATAAGGTGCAGTATTTACAGATTTATGAATTAGTGTTCTGATTACTGATT
Organism: Bubalus bubalis; assembly: GCF_019923935.1. Classification (NCBI taxonomy): domain Eukaryota; kingdom Metazoa; phylum Chordata; class Mammalia; order Artiodactyla; family Bovidae; genus Bubalus; species Bubalus bubalis. The sequence continues at coordinate 20,551,624 of NC_059165.1, read as the reverse complement.
AAGAATAATAATGTTTTAGCTAAATTGATCTTATACCTCAATAATGAGTATTAATATATAAAACTATTGCTGTTCCCCACCTCTTAGAAAACTTGCAAATTCTGTCACTTGTGCAGATGAAACATAGGACAGATTAGTGAGTGGATAATAACAGTAATGAAAACAGGTCACTTTTATCAAATGGAAAATAAATGTTGGTGGTCATAATAGAAGTATAAAGCTAGAATCTTGAAGTTGAATCTGTGTCTTACGAGAAGGTGGCGTAGTGATTTTAACAAGGCAAGTGGAGCCACCACACAAGCAAAGATTCTCTAACTCCGTATCTCTTCTTTGGCTCCGTTCTTAGGCGTGTTAGTAAGTACTAATATTGACTCAGATTTCAGTTTTAATCTCTCTTTTTTCCAACCTGCCAGATACATTACAAAACAAAAATCCTTGGGTATGGAAGTAAATAATGAGAGAGAACAGAGATAAAAACATAGATATCACGTTTTACAGCAGAAACCAATGCAACATTGTAAAGCAATTATCCTCCAATTAAAACTAAATTTAAAAAAATAATGAAATGTTAAAAAACATGGATAATCTGCAAATAGGATAATTCATCCCAAGATGACTTGATATTATTTTAAACAGTTAGCAGCTAAAACATAGACACTTTGAAATGTTTCCATTACATTCTCTTTTCTCCTTTCATGAAGGAGAAGAAAAACAAAATAACATTCTGAAAGTTCTTCATAAGCTGAATCAAAATATTTTATAAGGAAGTAGAATAGTAATCATAAAAATAAAGCACTATGCTGTGAGCTGAAATCGAAGCATTACCCAAGACCAAGGTTTTTGTGTGTGTTCTTTTTTTTATATTTTTATTTATTTGGCTGCACAGAGTCTTTCTTAGTTGTGGCACATGGGATCTAGTTCTTTGACCAGGGATCGAACCCAGCCCCCCTGTATCGGAAACACAGAGTCTTAGCCACTGGACCACCAGCGAATTCCCCCAAGACTGAGTTATGAAATAACAAAATCAAAGAAGGTACCAATGTAATGATGAGCCAGTGAGTACCTCCTTTCTTGAGATAGCTCAGTGTCCTAGGTGAGGGCCTGGAGATGTTGGTATGGGAGGGTTAGAATTAGGTGGTAGGTAACTGTTTTCTTGAGGTTGAGCAGGAACATCAGAGTCTGGTGGTTTCCATTTAAATTGATGAAGCTCATTTATACTAGGAATTGGAAAAGAAAGGTGATGGTGAAAAATCAGATGAGGAGAATGAAGAGAAAGAAGGAAGCAAAGAGAAAAGTAAAGAAGGCGATGATGATGAGGAAGACGATGCTGCAGAACAAGAGGAATATGATGAAGAAGAGCAAGAAGAGGTAATGGGCCATTCTGGGAGAGTAGCAAAGGTCCTGAACTTATGATGATCTAATAAGGAATCAGACATGTGGTATATAATTAAAATGTTAAACAAAAACCAAGTTGATGGGAACCAGGGGTATATTATTATCCATGGCATCAAGTCTTTGGCACTAGGAGAATTACAGCATTGAAATTATAGTGATACCAAATGGAATGTAGGAGGTAAGAGTTACTTGATAGACAGCTTTGACCGTGGAAGTCCGTAAGTTAAGGAAATGGTTCAATTTAGTTTGAGATTTATCTACTTATCACTTTAAGTTAGCAATAAGGTATAAATTACGGGTTTAGTCATATTTTGAGGGGGAATCCCAGAAATACCATCAGGTTTTAAATCCCAAAGTGCATGTGGATGCTATCAGAGAACATTCATAATTCAGCTTCAAGTATGACTGAGTCAGAACTCCGTGTTTTAGATTTGGGATTTCCAACTTTCAGAAACAAGGTGCATTTCAAAGTAAGCTGGAGTCAATCAAGCAGGGTGATTGTGTTGGTCACGGCCTCTCTGGGGCTTTGTAGATGCCTCACGTAAGTTTCTTCTGTTGATACATTCCAGTGACCACTGTCTTCACTCCATTTCAGCTTCACACACCACACTGATGAATCTTTCACCTGCACTGCTCCACCTAAGAAATCTTAATTATATGCTACAATTGCCTTAAATTTTGGTTCTATATTGGTGTGCAGGAAGCATACTGATTCATTTTTATCTGCTTCCAAATGGCTAGCCAATTGCCTGCCTCATGTACTAAATAATTTTCTTTCTGCATTGATTTGAAATTCTCCTTTATCAGCTCTTAGATTCCTTCATCTGCTTAGATGTATTTCTGGCCTCAGTTCCATTGATCTATGTCTGAATCATCACTAAGACATTCCAATTAATAGAAACTTCTTATTATTTGTTAATATTTTAAGAGCATGTTACTCTTTTTTGAAATTTTCCTGAATATTCTTTGGCTTTTGAAATGCTCTGTTTATAAAGTCTAGACTTGAGTTGAGCTGTGTTTGAAATTAAGATCTGTCCTAGCAAAAACAACAAACATTAGAATTTTAGTAATTTCAGAATTCTATATAGAGTACTAAACACCACCAATGGGTTCATATAACTGTATTTCATTTTTTAAAAACCCAACTTTATACTTTAATAAACAAATGATACATATTTTAAGGGTGAGGCTAGGGAGTCTGGGTATAAGCAAGCTCAAAGCCTCATATTTAAAGTTACTCTCTTTGCTCTTTCTAGCAGTTAACTAATGAAAAACTACTACTAATTAACTCATTGGAGAAGGAAATGGCAACCCACTCCAGTGTTCTTGCCTGGAGAATCCCAGGGATGGGGGAGCCTGGTGGGCTGCCGTCTATGGGGTTGCACAGAGTCGGACACGACTGAAGTGACTTGGCAGCAACTCATTGATATATATATATATATATTGAGAATGTGATAAGCATTTTGTTTGGAAGAGTAAAATGGAGCAAATTATCTATATAACATGTAAAATTGAGAAAATATGGACTTTTTCTTCAGCCTTTTGAATGTTGTAGTTAAAGAGCAGGGGCCCAAATGAAGGCAAGAACCCTTTATGCCATCAGTTTCAACAGGTTCTGACTCTGTACCAGTCTATGTATCAAGATTACTAATCTCACAGAATTACCAAATGTGAGTCACTGAACCCACTTGGACGTGCACATGTCTAAACCCAAGTAGCATATGCTCAATTTGAAATGCAGTGTCTCTTCCTTTCTCATTTCCACTTGTGTGTACAAACTGACTAGCTTACACTTTCACACCAGTGTCCTTAGCAAGGTCTTGTGTACAAGGTGACCTCACCTGAACCATGCCACCCCTCTCCCATACACTACCCCCAGGATTCAGCCGGGTTTCCAGACTGTTGGATTTCTTAGCACCAGAGAAACCGGGACAGCTTCCTAGATAAAGTAAGGGTCTGAGCTGGAAACAGGAAATTACAGTGTTTAGGGAGGACAAAGTAATGAAAGACATATCTGAATAATACAAGTTACCTTTCTTACATTATTTATATAAATTTATATATAGTATCCCACCATGCAAATCCTAAAAAAGATGATATCCAGGAGACTTTCTTTTGAGAATAGTCTCTATTTCTTAATTACTCTGTGATAATTCCTGCTATAGATAATAGAGATATGGAGATTAATTTGGCAGGGGGTGAAGTAGAAAAGAATAGCTTGTGCTTTGCCAGGCAAAGAGGGCCACAGCAGGCTAACACCCTCAAAACAATATCTTGGAGGTTAATTTTTTATGGCAAATTTCAGTCATGTTCAAAAACTAGTGACTAGTAATAAAAACATCTACAGACTCATCATTCAGCTTTAACAATCATCAATTCATAGCCAGCCTTTCTGTCGCTCTTTCATCCACCCAGTCCGCTCCTGCCCCCCAACCCCCTTCAAAGCCCCAGCTGCCTTGGATCATTGTAAAGCAAATCCCAGGCATTGTATCATTTCATCCATAAATATTTCAGTCAGCTCAGTCGCTCAGTCGTATCCGTACTCTTTGCGACCCCATGAACTGCAGCATGCCAGGCCTCCCTGTCTATCACCAACTCCTGGAGCTTACTTATGTGCATTGAGTCGATGATGCCATCCAACCATCTTATCCTCTATCATCCCCTTTTCTGCCCACTTTCAGTCTTTCCCAACATCAGGGTCATTTCCGGTGAGTCAGTTCTTTGCATCAGGTGGGTGGAGTATTGGGAAGTTCAGCTTCATTAGTTCAGTGTGTACTCAAACATAAGGGCTCTTTATCACATTATCATAGCTAACAGAATAAAATATATTTCTTTAATACCACCAGGTATTAAACCAGTGTTCAGATTGTTTTGATTGGAGAAAAATTTTTGCTTGTTCCAATTGGAATCCAGTGACAGTCCACACACTGCAGTTGGTTAATAACTCCCTTAAATTTCTTTTAATCTATATCCAAAATGGATTTTTGAATTTTTGGTAGAAAGCAGAAATACCTTGAGTCATTTACATGGATAGTAGTCTTACTCACCCAGAAGAATTGGAATGTTCCCAGGGGATTAATCTCTCTTAAAAGAAACTGAGCCACCCTAGATAGAATGGAATGTCATCTTCTATGTTTGATTCAGTATCTTGAGGTCTTTTATTTATTTTGATAGGAAGCAAAAATCTCTGCTTATGCTCAGCTATTACAACTGAAAACCTTAGTTCTGGTGTAGTCAAATGAATGTTAGTGTAAATTGGCTTCATTTATTGTTTGTACATTTGTTTGGAGTAAGTGTATAGTGGTTAAACTAGCTAAACCACGTATCATCCCTCCTCTAAGGTATAATGAACGAGATGTATCCTGGTAACATGTAATGGGCATCCGTATATGTTCTCTCAGCTAGTTGGTGCCTGAGAGTAGTAGGGGATGGTGGTCTCGAGGAAGAAAGAGCACAGGTAGATGTGTGAAAGTCAATGTTTTAAGCATTGAAATAACAGAGACTTCTTTTAAGCCTGGCCTAGTTTCTAGTTACCTAACTTTGGTATTTATAAACTTATGTTTAAAGGGATAGCCCACATTATATTCTTTAATGTTACTACTCATACTTTTGAAGTTTACTGAGGAGTATATCATTTCACTTAGGAAAATGACTACATCAATTCCTACTTTGAAGATGGAGATGATTTTGGTGTAGACAGTGACGACAACATGGATGAAGCAACCTACTAGCTATGGAATTTCTCAAAAAATATTTTTATGAAACAGCTTCTGAACATTTTGACAGACTTATTTTCTATTTTATTTCTGATAAGGAATGAGTAAGTACTTTATTTTTGTTACTGTTTTGTTGGAAAAATACTTGTTACTAAAATATTCAGAACCACTTTGAGTTTACACATATTTTTGTTACTGTTTTGTTGGAAAAATACTTGTTACTAAAATATTCAGAACCACTTTGAGTTTACACTAGTTACCTTACCAGTTAATTTCTGACACTGACATTCCTTCTCAACACCTGTCATCTCTCTAATGTATTCAAGTGGATTTTTTTTTTATGTTGTGGATTAGAATGTGCCTGAAGAGTTTCTGCATCTTTTTTTAAGAGTTTTTGCATCTTTTAATCTATGTATTCATACTTTAAAAAATTATTCTTATTTAACTGCTGATCTTTTCTAAAACTGCTACTAGTCATCATAATGGACTTCTATAATCTGAAAGTTGGTTTAATACTGCACATGGAGCACTTTAGAAACAAAGAAACTTGAAAATAATTTTATTTTTTTTTACATGGTATGTTCTGTGCTACTATATTATGACTACATAAACCTACCTGAGCTCTTACAAATGCATATTTTATGAGATTAAAAGTTTTGTGATTAGAAACACACACACAGGGAGAAATGCCAATCTGAGCTAATTTCATAATTTAATCTCAAACCAATACGAAGACCTGGGATAAATAAATACCTGAATTTGGGGCTAACTTCATACCATCCTATAGATCAATTAATCATCCCACTGTATCAAGTTTGTTACCTTTGAGTCACTGGTTAATGAAAAATTAGACTGAGGTATTTAATTTTGTACTTGATGAAAATGTGGAGTAAGTTCAAGTCATATAAATCTCATTGCAGAATGCATATATGTGTAATCTTTGAGGTGTAGTGGCCTCTGTTACGTTTCATAGGACTCAAACTGTCCAATTGATTTAACAATGCAGAATAAAACTCAGGTCACTTTGAAATTGAGATTAATCTTTTTTGATTCATTTAAAAACTAGCTCCCCTTTTTGTATTGCGGTAGGAGACAGGATATCTAAAATCTTCAGCTTCCAATGACTCACATATGCCAAAGATTTTCAAGGATATTCTTATTATGTATTTTTTAAATGATTTATTAACATTACTCTCCAAAAAAAATATTTTTTCCCTCTTGGGAAGATACCACGCATTGCCCTCTGACCTGAGAATCAGAGCTGTAGATTCTGTTTCTACCTTTACTATTAAACTCAGCCCTGAAATTGAGCTTGGTTAGGTTTTCTGTGCCTTAGTTTCTTCACTTGTAAACAGTTTTCTATAAAAACTGCTTAAATTCCAACCAGAGTTTACCATGTGTGTTCATTCTCTCACCTTGTGGCAATGATCATGCTTAAATTTGATTCTCACCCTCTAAAAAAAATTGTAACTGGCAAAGTGATTGAACACAGTTTTGAGAGACAGACTTATTTTCCTCACAAAATGTATCGAAATCTGATTTTCCCATCTTATTTTCTAGTGGAAAAAATGTATATTGTCTTGTGCCATTTTGTAATATGGCTTTCTCAGGAAAAAAAGACCACTTTCAATTGTAATATTTTCTCAGATCATTCACTATGGGTGTGAGGGCCATTATTCAGTATTGTGCTGATCCTATGTGATTTCTTAAAGGAGTTTATGAAAAATTTTAAAGATTATAAATGGAAAACATGAATGAAACACTCTAAAGTAGCAATCTACTTAAGAGAAGTCTCACTTTTCAGTTGTAATGGGCAATAGTCATTTAGGATTGGTAAGTTACATGTTTCTTACTTTCTCAACTCCTTAGTACTGCAGCTAAATACTATTTAATTTATACAAATCTTACCTTATTGTTCTGTTACATCTCCTTTTTTATCACTCTGAAGATAACATGTGAATCAGGCAAATACACCAAAGATACAGGAATCTTTTTTCCTGGCTTTCAGTTTGTTGCCACCATTTTAGTCCTGCAGATGGTAAAGTACCTACTATGGGCAAGGATTTGCTGGGGAGGCCCAGCCATGTCTATTAAGTGCATTGCCTTCCTCCTTAGGAAGATCTTTTTATAAGTTTAAAGTAGATTAATTGTGAGAACAGGCAGGAAGTATTTGCGGGTTGCTTTAACAGTGGCAATCTTATTTTTCTGGCTTAAAATCTAAGAAGACTGTGAAATTATTCCATAAGAAGGTAAACTTTAGTGCAGAGATTCACCTCATACTTGATGGTGAAGTGTCTTTAAAATTTCTATATATAAGATACAAAATTGTTTTGTTGCTCTAATGCTTATTTTTCTGTATTTGTTTACACATTAAATTCCTGCAAAAAAAAAAAAATTGTGTCCTTTTGTTTTATATTGTTTTATTTTGACCCTACTGAAATATGTTTGAGAAAACTAATTTGCTAATACTTATTTTACCTAGTACAATAACTGTATATTTGTTGAGCAGGATGCCAGTATCAGATGTTCTTGAACAAACAACCATCAACAATAAAACTCTAGGTGATTAAAAGCTGTAAGAACAAAGAGATTTGGATATTGACAGAATGCTGACACTCACTGGACCTTGTTAACCTTTCCTTCCCCACTTTCAGATGTACAGTATCATGGCTTTTCTTTAGTATGCTTAAAGGTTCTGAAGTTAGTAACTTTTTATAAGAAAAATTATAAATACAATTTTAAGATGCTTTTAAAAATGAAGAAACCAAGGTTTACACCGATTCTCCATTAAATAACTCCAAATACCTGATTTTTGTTACTAGTATTTTTTAAAATTAGTATTTTGAGATAAAAAGTTTGTTTCATAATAAAATTTAGATGTAAATAGAGCATACTGTTACATGACCAATCTGTAATCTCCATGCCTCGTAAGGCCTTTTTCACTGCAAATAACGTTCATTTGAAATTTGTTTTCATTTCCTTTCACTTATGTACTATAAGTCATCCAGTGTATTTTGTTTCAATATAAGGGAGAATCTGAATTGGTAAATCTTCGGCAATTCAGTCTAACTTACATAGTATCTCTTTTATCAAATAGTTAGAGGAGGAGAAAAGATTTGCTTTATTCAATTAAATTAACCAGCTTCCATTTTTTGATTGAATAATAAAATAGAAACTTTATTACATTTTGTATATCTTTTAAAATATGAAAAATAAGGGGCAGAAAGTTTTAAAACCCAGTTTTACAGATGTACATGCTAACATAATATTCTACAATTCCATGCTGCATTTGTATAAAATACATTATACAAAAGTTTTATATAATTTGCATACATAAAATAATTAAAGCATTCAGATTTCTGTGATCCAACAGTGCAATATGCACATACTTGGAAGAAAAATACTGATTTCCTGAGCAACATAATTCAAAATAAGAACGATTCCCATCATAATGTACCGTTTAAATACAGACTTCCCAGAACTCCACCTTTACTCTGTAACACTTGGACTGTATCCTGTTTCATGGTATTTCTAAATCCTAATTGTATGCTTCATATTCCAAGTAGGTAATTTTAGTAAAACTAATGACTAAATAGTGGTTCATTTAAAGAACTCTTCAGGCCACTGAACAAGTAGGGCTCAGAAAAAGACAAGCTTTAAAATACAAGTTTTCGAAGAAGTTAACATTACTGTCTTCTAATTCCTAATGACTCTATAACTGATCTTAATATATCTTTTAAGGACACAAAGCCTATAATTTTCTAGGAATAGGATTGCAAAAATTATTTAAATACCATCCATTGTTTGAAACAAGCTTAACCATTTGTACCCAAACTTTTAGAAAGAACTTCCCCTTTTAAAAATAAGCAGGTTTTTCTTAAACACTTGCAACTCCAACATTTTAAGTGAACCAAATGCAGTGATTCACAGTTGTTACTTTTACATACATACATGTGTATGTTATCTTCTAATGTAGTCTCAGTAAATTCAAATAAGGGTTTCAACACAAAAGCCACAATATCAAATGATAACTTTTCTTGTTTTATTAAGTTTTACAAAGTAATCTGCATTTACTACAAATTTTGTAGTACTACTTAGTACTTTTTAAAAGTTAAAATTATTTTATCTATTAAATGCTTAGGAAATTTTTTTTAATGACAAGGATTAAAATCTAGAATTCTATATATATAACATATAGAATTCTCTCTATATATAACATATACATAGAATTATATGTAATTCAAACTATATTCAATCAAGTAAAAATATATTTTTAATTTTTTAATTATAATATATATAATTCAAACATAAGGACAAAGGAAACTGTCTGTGTCATAAGGATATGTTATATTTCCTTCAAGGAATAGGACACTCTGCAAGACAGAAAATGTTTTTAACCAACACAGAACACCTACTTTTTAAAATGTTAATGATTTTGGCAATCAGACTTCTCTTTGTCAGTTTCCAAGTATCACAAGCAGAAAGGAATCCTTGACTATCTGAAATTTCATCAATTTGATGTAAACAAAGTTCTTCAAAGGCCATCTAGCCCATTCTATCCTAAAATAATCTTTTATTTTCTTCCCTAAAACTTGATTTTCAGCAGGCTTAATAAATACAATGTAAACTGACCAAGTTAACACTGAGCATAAATTAGAAAGATGCCCAAGGCACATTAAAACAATTTTTTAAATCTCAAACTAATAGAGTCACTCAAAAAATCAGTTTGCTACAGACTTCCACATTAACGCTTTCTGGTAATCATCTAAGGCCCTCTGATATATATATGGAAAGGCTTTAATGTTTGACTTCTTTGTCCTATCTTTCTCTGACACATTGCTCCTGAAAGTACATTAAGCCTCATTAAGCATATATATATATATATATATATATATATATATTTTGTTCATCTCACTTTGTATCCATATTGAAATCTGAAATATAAAACAACTGGTCAAAAAGCTTAAACATTAAAAGTTAGGAAATAATGCCCAGAAAATGAGGTGTTATTATGTATCTTAAGGTACATACTTTATTATACACAAAACAGGCAAGCCAGACTCCACCAAATCTTGCTTCTAATGAATTATTTTGATAACATTTTAAAAACACATACTTTAAAAAATTAAATCATAGAATCAATATGCAAATGCAATTTAGCCAGAGTCTGTCTGATCCACAGTAGATCTTAAAATGTGGCCCTATAAACCCCTTCTTTCTGACCAAACCATACACCTCTGGCCTCTGTTCCCCAGAGATGCTCTAATTCAGGGAAAAAGGATCTAAGTTGAACATTTTCTCTTTGAAAACTCTAGAGGCTAAGGGATCAATAAAGCAATATGTCTGTTACTGCTAATGCTAATGGTCTTTTTACCCCCGCTTTTCTGCAACAGACCTCAGAGAGACTGAAAATGTTTTCATCCCATTAACTTGTGCTTGATAGTGAAGGTAGAGGCTAATTTTATACAGCCTATGTTATGAATCCTATTGGACTATCGAAAACAATGCTTAATTCTAAAAATTATATATTATAAGGCATTAAATGTAATTAAGGCATGTTACTACATGTAATACAGCAACAACTTATCACAGTATGTAAGGAAATATTTGCTAAATAATGGTAATCTGTACATGTGTAACACTTTCATCAAAGAACAACAAAAGTGCTTTCAAATATCAGAGGCAAATAAAATTACTTAAAAAACAGAAGCAGTGGCAGCATTCTTTAAGAGAGAAAGGTAACTTTTACGTCCTGACATAATCCAGTGTTCTAGTGACCAAATGGCAACTTCCCAACAGTAACACATTATTTGGGGGGTTTAATAATATATCTCACCCTCTATTACAGACATTATAGATAACTTTCCCATTTCTGTTCTACTTATGCTTTCATAGTGTATGAACTAAATGTTTTTTTAAAACTTCAAAATAGAATTTTAAGTGCTATCAAATAATTTTAGAATCAGACTTTCTTGCAACTGAACATCTTGATGGCTCAGTATTAAAATTTTCATCAGCTGCAGACATCTGATGCTATCATTATTTGCTTAATAAATGTATTACTAATAACCTCAAAACAAAAATACTTTAAAAATAAAATTTAAAGATAACCAGTCTTGACTAAGAAAAAGATGCATTTTTTAAGAACTTCCTAGACACACATTCAAATTCATTTCTGCTTTAAGCACTGATACAACAGATACACAGATTCACTGCTTTCAATATCAACTAGCAACTGTAGGGATTTTATACTCAGCCCATTTGTAAGTGGCTCCAAATAACAACAAAAGGTGAAAAACAAAGCATCTTCAGTCTAAATTCTGCCTTTGAAGTGGTTACTGACTGTAACTGATTGACCAAGTTCCAAATGCACATGTGATTGGTAACTGTAATTGTGAACTAACTGCTATGTTTTGTGTTGAGCAGCAGGTAACTGAGAATCTTGATTATATAGTTTATGATCATCTTGTGGACCAAAGGGTATTCCTTTAGTTGGAGCAATTCCATTTTCCATTTCTCTCTGCTGTGATGGGGGTGTGACTCCTGAATGCAAATGTGAAGAATCCACCGTTGAATGGTGACTGACATCCACCTTAGCTAAAATTTCATAATACAGCAAATAAAACACTGGCGTTATTATGCCTACTATCAACATTATCACTACAGCTGTCCACCACCCTATTCCCCAGTCTGCTCCATAGTAAGGATCCTTCCGTTGAATGTTTTTGTTGTCAGGTTCAAAACGGACCTGTTGTGCTGTCAAAGCAGACACCACCTCATTAAGGTTCTCTCTTTTGGTGTCTGTACATTTTACTATTTGTTCAATGTCTCGGTCTACTTCTTTTAGAAAGCTACCAGCTGATTCAGTGGAAGAAAGAGAGTCATTAGCTGACAAAACTTCCTGTTGTTCTGGAAGGTATTGAACAGTAGAAGGACGTGAAGCCTGTCTTCCTTTTGGAGGATAAAGTGTTTCAGTCAATGAACTAAACTTTTTTACTGGAATTTTGATAGACCTAAGGGCAAAAAAGTCTTGGTCACTGATGAGATTGTTAACCCTCTTGATATCTGCTACCTGTAAGAAAAAAAAAACAACATTCAACTAAATTCTGAATCAAAATAAAAGTAGTAACAATTCATTCATCCCAGTTACTTTTGGAGGGGAAAAAATGAGCTTAGTATTGGAAGTATTGAGTTATCACATCCAGAGAGATTTTATTTGTGGCTAACAGTTCTACACCACTCTTGATCTACCAGTCTTAAGAAATCACCAATTATATTCTACCATCAACCCATATATTGTTAACACTAATTCTAGTTAAATAGATTCTAGGATCTTTTGATATTTCTCTTTGCACATCCTGTACAAATATCACACTCTGCTGCTTGTAAACAATTTGTGAAGGAAGGATTACAGACTTAAGTTCTTCTTATGTGGCAGTTAGAGTATAGGCAAATGTCAACTTAACCCAATAAAAGTACCATGTTTTATCAAAACTAAGATGCCATCCACTCTTAGGATGTCCCATTATTTTATGCATCATAAAGGTAAAAAAAACTCCACCAAATATTGAAGATGCCACCATTCTAATTTTAAAGATGTTAAAATATTTTATTTTTAAAAATACACGTTGGAATTAATAAAGTGATAATTTATCTCCTTCACTTGTTTTCTGAAGCCATTTCCCCCCAAACTTCTTGCTGTAAATGCATTATTCAGCTCCTCCCAAGATCAGTCATTTTTATAGGCTTTCCTTGTATATTTTATATAGTCCTCAACCTGTCTATATATCCTATCCACCTGCCAACAATGGCAAGAGTAAGGGAGTATTTCTCAGGCTACCAATTACTATGCCAGGCTCTCCAACTACTTTTAAATTATTAGTTCATCAAAGCTGTAAACTAAGCCCTGATCATTTATCACCTGATTGATGTCAGAGAGGTTAAAGTGAATCTAGGATAAAACTTAGATTTCTGACATGGCCAACAATGGATAATCACGTCCCTCATTAAGATACGGAACACTGTAGAGGGTAAGAGAGAATGAACACAGATTTCACACATGTTGACTTTGAGGTGCCTGAAATATGAAAGTGGAGGATGTCCAAAAGGCAGTTAAGAGATGAATGTCTGAAATTCAGAAGAATGATCCAGCGAAAGAGAGAGATTTGTGGATTACCAGCAGAAATGATAATTGAAGTCACAAGAGTAGATAGATTCGCTAGAAGAAGGCAACACAGGAAAGATCCCTGAGGAATGCCAACATTTGAGGTGCGTGCTGAGTAAGAGAAAGCCACAAAACAGACTGAGAAACAGTAGCCAGGAAAGCACTATATGATAGTGGTTAAAAGCACAGGTCACCTGGATTTGAAGCATGACCTTGACACTTTCTAGCTGTATGATTTGGGGCAGGTTGTTTAACCTCTCTGCAAATCAGTTTCACGTATGTAAAATGACTGTAATAACACTACCTACCACATACGGTTACTGTGAAGATTAATGTATTAAAATGTCCGAAGAACATCTATAGTGAAACACATATATTATGCAAGTGTTAGCTCATATTAAACTTTAATAGTAGGAAACTCAGAAACCTGCAGAATCCAGGTTGTCAAAGAGGGTTTTTAAGAGGCAATAGTGACCTGGATTAATTGCATATTACCCGATCCAGTGTGATGCAGAATGAGAAAAAGTGAATTCCTTTGACGTGTATGTGTGGAAGGAAGAGAGAGAGGAGATGACAGTGTAATGTTAAAGGGCGCTTCGTCATTTTACTACCTTAGGAATCTTAAGACAAATGAGGATTCACTGACAACACGAAAGCCTGACCCTATTCTCTTTAAATGCTCTTTTGTTTGGTATTGTACATTCCAACTAATAACTACTCAGCAACCTTTCTGAACCTTGCTTCCAAGATTTAGCCTCTACCTCTCTAAATATCCCTATAATGTTTTCTCTGTTATGCTAACTTCCTTGGTTACATTTAAGATTCCAACCCTGAACTTTTTATTCCTCTTATCACTGTTTTATAACAGGCATATTTTAATAATTCCTAAGGTTGAATATTTATAAGCAGAATATGGCACTAACTTCCGTAATTTTTAAATGATAAATCCGTTTTGTAAGATTAATCATTTTTTTCCCCTATTAGTTGAGCTCTGTCAAACAGAGCACTGTTTAACTCCTAACTCCGCTTTATCAATTTTCCCATTACTATGGCCAATGCCATCTTCTCTGTTAAGCTAACTGCCTTTCATCACTCTACATATAATTAAGGAAACAGCAGACACATCCTGTGATTGCCCCTAATACATTTTCTATCAGCTTCTTCTCTATCCTTGCTATAAATATTTTAGCCCACGCACTTATATTCATTGGATATTCCAATAACCTCTTTCTTGGATTCCCTCTAATTCACCAGCAGGTTCTCCCTGCCCCACCCTACCCCCATTTTGCAGCACTCTTTAAAACCTTAAAATGATGTTCTCTTACTATATAGCAAACTTTTCCTCAGTTATCTTACAGCACTTTATCCTAGTCTGTGTCACTCATTTCTGACACACCTAATAAACTTCCTCTGTTGTCTATACCTCCTTGCTATCTTTTCTACTTCACTGTCATGTCTGAAATACTTTGTCCTTTTCAAAACCTCACTGATTAAAAATATGACCTATTTTTAAATCATTCAGATGGCATTTCAGATTTCTCTTTTTCTAAGAAAACTTTCTAGGCTCTAGAAAACTGCTGTCTTTCTCTAATAAAACGACTAGACCATATTCTTCTCTTGGATCTCCATGTTGATATTTTTAGCCTTGCCCCAATCTTAAAAGTCTTGATTACTTTCCATTAACAACCTTCTAAGGTTTATTTCTCCATGGTCTTATTTCTCTACAGAATACATATTAACAATTTTATCTACATTAAAGAATGAAATCAAATCATTTTCTGATTTAACAATAAATGTTCCCATACATGAACAAATCACAAAAAACCCCAAACCCAGCTTTTCTTACTCCATCAAGAAACACATTTCAATAAAATATTTTATTAAATGTTTAAATTAAAATGTGTAATATTTGTTTTGATCAATCGTGAATAACTGCAGTACTTATTCATAAAAAATAACACATAGAGCCTCATGGTCATAGGAAACTTTATAAAATTAAATTTAAATATATATATAAATTTATCAATATATGTGTGTTTCTACTGCAGGGAACTGTGACAGGTAATCAATAAAAGGTTCTCAAGCATAAATATATTTTACACTATGAAAGATTTTGAGGGGGAGAATGAAAATATTAATCAAGGAGAAAAAGGAATATATAAAATTTCATGCTACTAAAAAGAGAGCTCATATATTTTAAATGAATGATTTTAGGTAGCAAATCCTGGTGGTATTTGGAATTCCATGCATACATTTACAGAATATTCTAATAGTCTTATTTTTAAATATCAATATTGACAACATTCTGGAAATTAAATTCTTTGAAACAATTTTAAGTCACAATGTATTTAAGATGTTCACTTTAAAATGTGCGAGGTGTTACATAGTACATTTCAAAATTCTTTTGGGAACGTAAGAATAAAAACTTTGATAACAAAGGATTTAAACATGTTTACATGAAAACAGATTCCATGTTATGGATGCAAGATGGACATGACACAGATATACAATGAATTTAAACAGAGTTTAATACCTAGCAAAATAAAAAATATACCTTTCCTCTATAAATCCCTCTTAAGAGAATCTATTTCACAGAAACAAAGGTATTAGTTATTGACGACATTCACTGCCCAATGCAAAACATGGAGGAAATCCTGACTACCCATGAATAAGAGAACCATTTAATAACTGTGGTATATCCATACTATGGAACATTGTAAGCTATATACCATAGTTAGACCTATATGGCTATGAGGGATGTCCATGATACTAAGAAATGAAAAAGAGGCAACTTTCACAGTAACATGGATAATATAAACCAATTTAAAAAACATCACCACATACATATACATCTCCCCTCAAAGAAGGTATGGAAAGAGATACACCAGTGTGTGTTATCTTAGGAAATTGGGATAGGAAAAATACTTTCCTCATATATTTCTACATTCTCTTACAACTTTAATAAGGAGAAAAATAAATACATTTCAGTGTTTTCAATCTGAAAACAGAATCATGACTTAGAAATAAACAGAATTCAAGTGTTCACTTAAAATTTAAGAAGTTAACATCTACCAACAGGATAAGAGATTTCTGTGGAAAGAGGAAAAAAAATAGGGGGTGGAGGAACGAAGATGAAAGGGCACAGACTTTACTCCAACTTGTACTATGAACAAATGATGTATTTGGGGCTGCATTATGCAAAGTCAGATGAAAACTTACCGTACAACAGTACTGAAGGGCTATTGCATTTAAAGTGTCTCCTTCCTGTATATCTTTTGTTAACACTATGATATCATCAAGTCTATCTTTTGATGTACTTCTTCGGATTTTTTCTTTTCCTCGGGATCGAAGCTCATATACTTCAGCATCTTCCTCCAACATATCACTGTCTGTACAATTTCCAAATGCATGTACTTGAGCACTTGAATGAATTCCTGGAAGAGGAAAACTACGATTCTGATGCCTCCCAGCCATGTCCAAATCTGGTGGGGAAAGAAGGCAGAGAAAACTGTGGAATGTAGCTGACCCATTTGACTGATTTACATGAATCTTATATTCAAGACACTCTATATTTTGTTTTTTAAAGAATGGTTTGAGTTATTTAAAAACTTAGGTTCAAGTTTTGTAACTGTTGAAGAACAATGAGCATATCTGGCAATGGAGACAATGGGATGGGAGGAAGAGGTAATCCATTCTTTCAGAGCGTATGTCACACAACAGTGATGCTTACATTTTAATAAGGGCAAATTGCTGTATTTTTTTAGGTCAAAAAATTAAGTTTCCCCATGCTGAGTATGTGAAGAAAATATAAGAAATGTAAGAAATAATTTTAAGATCACACATCTTAAAAACGTGTGATCATATATAATTTATAGATCTGATGTAATCAAAATATAGTTTTTACATATATACACACAACACTTTTATAAACCCCAAACTTTGAGTTGTCCTGAGTTTTAAGTTCCATGAGACTGAACTATCTTTTGGACTCCCCTCCCACTTCCCTGGATCAGGCTAATTTCAGTATTTATATTTAGTACAATATGTGCCATCTATACAGGTTATGATTTTGCTCTCAACCAGGGATTTTTCTTCCCCCCCCGAGATTTTTCTTCCCTGGCAGCTTTTCATCAAACTTTTAGCTTACCAAAGCCCCCATGAAACTCAACTTATAGTCCATAGAGACTGTGAACAGACCCTGTTTATTTAACTTATATGCAGAGCACATCATGAGAAACGCTGGACTGGAAGAAACACAAGCTGGAATCAAGACGGCCAGGAGAAATATCAATAACCTCAGATATGCAGATGACACTACCCTTATGGCAGAAAGTGAAGAGGAACTAAAAAGCCTCTTGTTGAAAGTGAAACAGGAGAGAGAAAAAGTTGGCTTAAAGCTCAACATTCAGAAAACGAAGACCATGGCATCCGGTCCCATCACTTCATGGGAAATAGACGGGGAAAGTGTCAGACTTTATTTTTCTGGGCTCCAAAATCACTGCAGATGGTGACTGCAGCCATAAAATTAAAAGACACTTACTCCTTGGAAAGAAAGTTATGACCTACCTAGATAGCATATTCAAAAGCAGAGACATTACTTTGCCAACAAAGGTCTGTCTAGTCAAGGCTATGGTTTTTCCTGTAGTCATGTATGGATGTGAGAGTTGGACTGTGAAGAAGGCTGAGTGCCAAAGAATTGATGCTTTTGAACTGTGGTGTTGGAGAAGACTCTTGAGAGTCCCTTGGACTGCAAGGAGATCCAACCAGTCCATTCTGAAGGAGATCAGCCCTGGGATTTCTTTGGAAGGAATGATGCTAAAGCTGAAACTCCAGTACTGTGGCTACCTCATGTGAAGAGTTGACTCACTGGAAAAGACTCTGATGCTGGGAGGGATTGGGGGCAAGAGGAGAAGGGGTCGACAGAGGATGAGATGGCTGGATGGCATCACTGACTCGATGGACGTGAGTCTGAGTGAACTCTGGGAGTTGGTGATGGACAGGGAGGCCTGGCGTGCTGCGATTCATGGGGTTGCAAAGAGTCGGACATGACTGAGCGACTGATCTGATCTGATCTGATTCACTTATACTACAGAAAAGACAATTTAAGACTGAGATGAGAGCTGACTTAAGTGTACTCACTCACAACTCACCTTCATCAAGCTGACCTATTCTCATTAAAAAAGAGTAGGTGGGAGAAATTCTCCAACGGGAGGGGCATTCGGTGCTACACGTTCTGAATGGATGACTTTGACACAGGCGTGCCACGATGTATGGCAATGGTGTCTGCATCATCAGCCACTCCTGTGAACCCAACTGCTTTCTCGAGTCATCCACGTGGAGGGCTAGGGGCACATCATCATCTTTACCTACCCTGCATTGCTTCCTGTGTGGTGAGGAGCTCATGTATGACTACAAGTCACCACTGATGATGCCAGCAACAAGATGCCCTGTAACTATGGTACCTAGTGCTGCTGAAGCTGTGGCTACCTGCCACGACCCCTGTTGCCAACTTGGCCCTAGCCTGGGGACTTCCTCATCCCTCCCAGAGCATCTCACCCCACCATCATGTTCAGGGTGGATGTGGGCATGCAGGTGGCAAGGGCTCTGCCTCCCCACCTTCAGGCCACCCAGCAATTACCCCCTTCCTACCCTGGGGCCCCAGAATATAGACACTGCACAAAGGTTTCTAAATCCCTTCTTACCTATGTTAGGAGAGTGAGATCCCAGGTGGCAACCAGACCCTCCCCCACAAAAGTCTATCAGTGTTAAAAACAAAAAACAAGAACATAAACCAATTCCACACTCACGGTTTTAGCTTCATATTAATTATTCACATAAGGAAGGATAGATTATTTTCAATAATTGTGAAAGAGAGTAGAGAAGTAGTAAAAGGAATTTGGAAGGTAAAATACTTAAGGCTTAACAATGTGGCTCAGATACGAAGAAAAGAAATTAGTTAAAGGTCACATCAAGATTTCTGATTTGTGTCCCTGAGTAAACGTTGGTGCCATTCACTAAGATTTGGAACACTGGAAGAGCATGGGGTGAGGGTGGGTGACTTTGATTATAAATTCCTTTAAGATAACCAAAAAGAATGTCAAATAGTCAAGTGGACTATGTGGTCAAATTCAGAAAGGTCTGAGTGACATAATTTCATGACTCGCCTGCACATAGGTGGAAACTGAAGCTGTATAGATAAGATTACCTAGAGAGAGAGGGTGCAGAATAAGAAAAGTGGGCCCAAAGATGAAGATCAGCCTGCAAAGAGGGAAAAGAAGTAACCAGAGGAGGAGGAAATCATGAAAATGCTGTGCAATGAAAGCCAAGGCTAAATGATTCCCCAAAGGCAGTTGTGAATACTATGGACAAGCACCAGGTGGAAAAGAAAAAAAATCAGAAAAGACCAACTCCAAAAGTCTGAATTTGTAATATATACAATAAATCATCTACTATGTTGGGACATACTTAGAAAATTTTGCAAACTATTTCATATCACTGAATCCAACCCCAGAAAACCAGTTTCTGTCCCTGCTCTATGGCAACATGGTAATGCTTTAAAAATTCAAAAGTTTATAGCTACATATTAAGTCGATAATTTCACCTGTAGAGCTACATTATTTACTACCATAAACTGGAACTCCTAACTCAGCAGCCACCAAACTAAAGAAACCTACCCACATTTTACATCTCAAAAGCAGTTTTAAAATCACATCTATTCCTTCAAGGAATTCTAACAAGTGACAACTCTAACAAGGTTAAAGATGAAACTTGTTTTAATACCGTAATAAATTAAGGATGCTTTATTTTTATTTTGTTCTCAAAGAAGTTGAAAGAGTATCTCACCTTCACCTAAAACAGATAACAGTTTTATTTCCACTTTTTTAAGTCTTTCAATACTGTCTTTAATCTAGGAAATATCTGAATACTGTGAATTCCTAGGCAAAATTTTATACATATGCACACTTTTCTGGGGATAATATTTATTGTTTTCATATTCTCAAAAAGTTTTACAAGTTATGAACCACTTAATATACAGCAATTTACACTTGGCTATAGGGATTGGTGGCAGGAGGAAAAGGGGACGACAGAGGATGAGATGGCTGGATGGCATCACTGACTCGATGGACGTGAGTCTGAGTAAACTCCGGGAGTTGGTGATGGACAGGGAGGCCTGGCGTGCTGCGATTCATGGGGTCGCAAAGAGTTGGACACGACTGAGCGACTGAACTGAACTGATACTATAACTCAGTTATGCTGCCAACTTTAGACTTTTTCTCCTGATAATTTGTTCTTAGAATCCGCAAGTGGCTTAGTACCGCTGAAATTCACTGAGCAAGGCACAACAGCCATTTTAGATACTATTATGAACGTCTCTCCATAGTATGTGCTAGACAGGTGGCGCCAGTGGTAAAGAACCTGTCTGCCAATGCGGAAGACCTAAGAGAAGCAGGTTCGATCCACTGGTCGGGAAGATCCCCGGGAAGAGGGCATGGCAACCCACTCTGGTATTCTTGCCTGGAGAATCCCAGGCACAGAGGAGCCTGGCGGGCTACAGTCCATAAGGTCGCCGAGAGTCGGACACGACTGAAGCGACTTAGCTGCAGCGACTCCATGATACACTGCGAAACAGTATCTGTCTCACGATCTCTTCACTCCCCTTGTACTGAAGTAACCCAGGCAGTAGAATATCACAAACTCGATAGTTTGTTTCTGAATAATCAAGAGTTGGTTGTGTCCCTAACTGACAATGAAAAGCTAGACTCGGGCCCCGGCATATAATTATCTGAGCCAACTATATAAAAGATTACAAAGTACACAGTAGTGAAGTCATCTGGCTCAATTTGCTCCACCTGTTACAATTCTCTTAGGGCAGGACAGAAAGCACAAGTGCCTCCTTCAGAAAACTGAAACAAGCCTGCATGCTACGTAGATTACAAGAATTGGCAAAAAAGTAACCCAATGGACCCCATGTTAAAGTACTCATCAGCTCACTCGGTAACTGAAAATTATTTCCCCAATGCCTACGTGCTCTATAAATGCTGTTGGGTGCTTTCACTTTGACGTTCTTTAAGCAAGTGGCAATAAAAGGGCCACAGGTCTCAAGCTACTTCAGCACTGGGACAGTATCAGAGAGACTGTTTTCTCAGGGCCAATCGAGTTTCTAGAAACTTAACTTCCCTCCTCCTCCTTTCCACACGTCTAGTTTTTTTTCTCTGTTACACCTAGCGATGATCAAACCTCAGATCCCTATGTTGTCATCGTACTTGGGACGATGTGGACCAGCTGCTGTCAACGAATATTCAACACAAACACGAGGCTGTGGGAGAAAGGTAGCGTGTCTAGTCGGGAAACGCGATGCTCAGGGATTCGGGCAGGGAGGAGCCTTTCCTCCGAGCCTCAGTTTCCCCGAGAGTGTAACAAGGGGCTTTGGTGGAGCTGGTCTCGAAGGTCTCCGCTGCCTCGGAGTCTCTTCCAAGCGGGGCCGGGGTCCGAACCTCCGACAGCAGGCCCGCCACATCTGCGGCCGCTGGGTCCGCGCCGCCTCCAGCGAAGGGGCAGTCCGGGCCCCAACGCCGCCGGCCGGACTCGGCCACCTCCCACCCCCTCACCCACCTCTGGCCGCCATCTTTACCTGTCCCGTTAGCAGGAGAGACTCAACCAGGAGACGGCCACCAGGTCCGCCGCCGCCGCGGTCCCGGGCCAGTTCATGGCCGAGCCTCAGTCTCTGACTGCCCCTGTCCTCTTCCACCGTCGTCGCCGCTGCTGCCGCCACCGCCACCAACGTCTCCGCCTTTCGTGCCGTGCGCCGCCGCCACGTCCGCAAACCTGCCGTGCGTCATCGCGTCAAGTGGGCGGAGGTGGGAAGAGACCGGCAGGAGGAGGAGGGCGGGGGCGCGAGGGCGAGCCCAAGAACCCGGGACTGCCTAACCACAGGCCGACGCGGGCGCGCAGGCGCAGGGATTCCGCCGTAGCCCGGGAGTCGGGTGCAGGTTCCAGCCCCGCCCCTGACGCCAGCCCCGCCCCTGACTCCTCCCCTTAGGCCCCGCCCCTTCATTTTCCTCAGTTCATAAACGCTTCGGGGCCAAGCCCGCAGGTTAATCCAGCTATTTGGGCCGACCTTGTGTAGTCGTCTGTTTCTTTCGTACGGCGTTGGCAAAAACCGGCTGGAAAACACTGAGGGGTGCGGTACTGATGGTTTGTGAGGGTTTGTCCGGGGCTGCTGTGCATTTCCTCTTTGCCTCTGAAGGTTTGTATGGTGTGGGGAAGGACGCCCCGAAGCATTGACATCCATGTTTTAAATTATTCCATGCTTCTTGCTCTTCGTACTGAATCCTCTCGACTCCTGCAGAAAAGACAAACTACTGGAGGGAAAAAACCCTTGGGCGGCAGAGGACAATTGTTTCAGCCTTTATATTCTTAGATGAGGAAAGTGAGCCACCTAGAGTTAGGCCCCGGAAAATGTTTGCCCTCGAGCCCCGGGATTTCAGGCTTCCTTTTCTCAATGAGACAAGGCTGTTTACAAATTGCAGTGTAGTTTGTTTTGAAAATTAACTGAAAGCCTACCACGTTTGTTTTGGAGTCAATAAGATTTTAGTTTGTTAAATGACAAATTCATGACATTATACATGGTGCTTCTCAGAAATTTACTGAATGAGTGTGATAACGTTTGCATTTATGTAAATAAGTGTAAAGCGTTTTTAATGATGTGCGTAATGTCTCCCAGTGTTGACGTTAGACTTTACACTTTGACGATCAGGCTGTTCTTACGACAATATAAATTTTAGACCCAAACAGGCAGGGTGCAGTGTACTTCTTTGAGGAATGTCTGAATATTTATGCATCATGAAGTCTTCGAAGCTTTGTTTTAAATTATTTTCAAAGATTATGTTTTCTGTTTTCTGGGAAGTGCCTCAGTAAAGGTTAGGAATTCTGCATTGCAATCTTTTTTCTTTTATTTCTGAAGATAGGCACTGTGCTCCACAATGCAACAAAAAGAACTGGTGTAGAAGACTAAAAAAAAAAATGTTTTTTAAGTTTGTCGGAGCTGTTCTGTGTGCTGTTGCCCTTCTGACACCCCTGTCTGTAACCATTTATCACTGAGACATTTTCTCATCAGTAGACAAAGGATATTTTCCCGACTGGATGTGTAGGACTCAAGCAGCTCAGCCTTCATGAATGTTAATGTGAATACAACCTTCTTTCTGCATATAGGTTTCTTTTCTTATTTTAATGTCAATAGGCAGTGGAATCCATGTGAAAGTCCAAGAGATAGAATTTCAAGCGCTTCTACAGGACGGCTACCTATTTCCTTTGTATAAATACTTTCTCAATGATATGTGCATGCTCTTGAACCATTATTTATATTTAACAAAGGTGCAGTTACTGAACTTTGTACAAAAAGATAATAATAGAAATATATTTTATTATAAAAATATACAAAGGAGGCAGTTAGCCATGAAGTTTGGCCAAGTTCCAAAAAACTGGCCAGTAGGAACAAATACTTTGTCTGAGAAAAAGGATGTCCCTAGTACTGAGCAAGGCTAAAAGGATTTTCAATTTTTTAGATCTCTGACAGTTTTCATTCAAAGGCTGTAGACAAAGAAAATATGTAGTTTCTAGGAATGTGTATTTCTTTCATTAAACATTTAGGTTTTGTGGTATGTCCCAGAATAAAAACTGTATTTTAATAAGAGTATAAATTGATGCAAGCAGTTAAGAGTGTTACTTGGAAATATGAAAGTTAAAAATGTAATTGACTGAATTATTACATTGCAAAGTAATTACCTTGGATTCACTTACAGATAAACATGTATAAGATGTAACAGGTATGTTCAGGAATGTTTATTACAGTAATAGCCAAAAATCTGAAAATATGTTAAATGTTCATCAATAACAGACTGAAAACTTCTAGTACTTTTAAATAATGCAATATTATGCCTTTGCTCAAAGCAATGAAGTTGTTTTTCGTATTTTCTGATTTATTAATTTAATTACCTAACATGTTTTTTCTGGAGAAGAACTATGCATGCAACCTTTGTTCTAGGCATTGGGGATACAATACTTAAAAAGCCAAACTTTCCTTATTCATGGGGCTTCCATAACTAGGCACATGGAAAGAAAGTTCTCCAGAACGTATTTTAAAGAGACAAAAAGTAAGATGCCACATAGAATGTGTGATGTCATTGCTTTGGAATAAAATTTTAAATGCACACCCCTCACCCTCCTCACTCTCATACACACACGTTCATATATCTGTACAGGGAAATGTGTTTAATTTTTCTTTCTAGAAACTAAAGAAATTTTTGAAAGGACTAGATGTGGTGGAAACCTTTGCCCTTTCTTCTTAGACCTCTCTACGTAGACTGAATTTTTATTACCATGCGCTTTTATTATTATTGAAAAATATTAAGGCTGAAGACTTTTTTTTTTTAATTGGCTGTGCTTGCTGGGTCTTTGTTGCTATGTGGGATTTTCTCTGGTTGCAGCGAATGGAGGCCACTCTCTAGATGCAGTGTGTGGGCTTCTCATTGTGGTGCCTTCTCTTCTTGCTGAGCACGGGCCTTAGGGTCTGCAGGCTTCAGTAGTTGTGTTTCCTGGGCTCTAGCGCATAGGCCTAATAGTTGTGGCACAAGGGCTTAACTGCTATGTGGCATGTGGGATCTTCTTGCATTGGCAGGTGGATTCTTTACCACTGACCCACCAGGGAAGCCTGCTTTTTATTGTTGAATAACTGGACTTGTTTTATCCACAGTCAGCCAATAGTCAACTATGCACCGCTTAATCATTCCTGAGTCTCTTTGTGCTTTGTATTCAAGTAGTGAGTATCTATCAGAGAAGGCGATGGCACCCAACTCCAGTACTCTTGCCTGGAAAATCCCATGGATGAAGGAGCCTGATAGGCTGTAGTCCATGGGGTGGCTAAGAGTCGGACACGACTGAGCAACTTCCCTTTCACTTTTCACTTTCATGCATTGGAGAAGGAAATGGCAACCCACTCCAGTGTTCTTGCCTAGAGAATCCCAGGGACAGGAGAGCCTGGTGGGCTGCTGTCTATGAGGTCGCACAGAGTCGCACAGAGTTGGACACGACTGAAGTGACTTGCAGCAGCAGCAGCAGCAGTGATTATCTGCATTGGGAGCATGGAGTTTTAGCCATGAACCACCAGGGAAGTCCCAGGAAAGGGACTGATTGAAAAGGTAGATAGGCACCAGCCTGAGGAGAGTCTGGTTGAGAGCCACATTGGCAGCTGGGAGGAGAACTTGCCAGGCAGAAGGAAGAGCCAAGAGCCCAGTTGGATGGCTGGAGTGGATTGCACCAGGTCTGAGAGCAGCAGGACATGAGGTTAGAGGGGGCCAAATAGGACAGGACTGTGTAGGCCATTCCTAGGACTTGGGCTTCTACTCCCAGCAAGGTGGGAAACCATGGGAGGATTTGGTGCAGAGGAGGATGTTAAATTAAATACATTGTAAGTGGATTGTTTAGTAGAGCCAGGATACAAGCAGGTAGATCACTGAGGAGGCTATGGCCATAATGGGGGCAGGAAAGAGGTTGGCTTTTAGTCAGAGAGGACATAAAATATCAGATTGATTTGGATTAGAAATACTTGGCTTAAAGTCATTTTTTCAAATCATGCAAATTCCTGAGATTACATCATATTGGTTTTTAAGATACTTTTCACCAGTTCCTTTTTGTATACCTTCATTTCCCCTGTTAATACTAAATAAACCAGATTTACCACTGTGGCAATTGAAGGATCTAAGTAAAGTTTCCCTTCTCCCTTCTCACCATGTTTTCTTTTATTTACAGTTAAGGTTGAGCTGATTTTTTTTTTTTTCCCCCAAGCTTTAATCCTATCTGGCTTCTAAATCCCTTCAGAATTGTTTGAAGCAAAGAATGCCTGCTGACTTCAAAGAGTGTTTCACATTTGGATTTACTCACTGGGGCATTTAATGAGAGTAGTAGAACTTTCCTTTCCACAGAATTGTGTGTTTGGCAATGGTATATGTTGACTGGTAAGCAGTCTGTTAAGAAAAAATACCCTGAAACTCATCTTTTTTTAATCTATTATTTTACAAAGGACTTATATTCCTTCTGAATATTCTAAATCTAATCTGTTATTTTATAGGAGAATCAATTTGTATTAACAGAAAATTGATTAACTTCCCTTTCATTACTTTGACCTTAAGACTATACTACAGACTTGGTTATCTGTAGCATAACATAGTATAAATGAATAATTGGTGTATAAAGATTTCTAAATCTTTACTACACCAGTCTTCAGAAGAAAATTCCTTGAGTGTCACTCTTGGCTTTGTGAAAGACAATTTATATAGACTTTATAATTAATGCCGATGCAAAATCAGGCATTAGCTTGAGAAAGAATGATTCTTTGTATAAAAATATTATGGTTGCTCATAGGGTAAAGCCATTAAAAGCATTTCATAATCTAGTCTGGTAAAATAGATGTGTTAGCTCTTCTATCTTATTTGGTTTTAGCAACTGGAAGGGATAGTTTGGAGGTGAATGTGATGTGAATACATGAAAGTGTTTATAATGAATCTTTTTTCTTCCTGTCTTGTCCTGCCTTGCATGAGCCATGTTCACCTTTCTCTAAATATCTATTCTTTACTCATTAAAATTCAAATTTCATAATAATTGGAAGTGGAGACAACTACTGCTGGTGGGTGTGTGTAATGAGAGCACCCAAAGACATCGGTAGTAGACTGGAAAACTTCAACAAGGAAATTATGATAAGAATGGCAACATCTACTTCTTTTAATATTTGTGAAGTTAAGGCAGTCTATGCAAAACTGACATTTCAACAGCTATACCAGCTTTTGTCAAAGTGTAGTCTACCAAACTTGTCTAAGTGTAGTTTTGCCAATCTCCAAGACTCCTTCATGGAATCCTCAAGATCAAAACTATTTTTGCAGTAATACTAAGACATTATTTATCTGGCTCACTGTGTTATCATTTATACTCATGTGAATGAATCAAGACAGTGGCATCAAACTATTAATAATAATATATTAGTAGTTATGATAATACATGGGGCTTCCCTGGTGGCTCAGTTGGTAAAGAATCTGCCTGCAATGTGGGAGACCTGAGTTCAATCCCTGGGTTGAGAAGATCCCCTGGAGGAGGACATGGCAACCTACTCAGGTATTCTTGCCTGGAGAATCCCATGGACAGAGGAGCCTGGCAGGCTGCAGTCCATGGGGTTGCAAAGAGTTGGACACAACTGAGTGACTAAGCACAGCACAATACATTAAAATGGTCACTGATACATACTCATTTTTAAATTTTATTTCTTCATTCATTTATTTGGCTTCACTGTGCAGTTTGGAGGATCTTAGTTCCCCAACTAGGGATCAAACCTGGCCAGGCATGTAGCAATAAAAGGGCGAAATACTAACCACTGGACCACTAGGGAATTCCACATACTCATTTTTTTTTCTAAATAAACCTTTACTTTGAAAATGTTCCTTAATTATTATATTTCAACCCTTGACTTCTTAGTGTTATTATTATTCTTTCTGATGAAATGGTTCAGTTCAGTTCAGTCTCTCAGTCGTGTCCGACTCTTTGCGACTCCATGAATTGCAGCACGCCAGGCCTCCCTGTCCATCACCAACTCCCGGAGTTCACTCAAACTCACATCCATCGAGTCAGTGATGCCATCCAGCCATCTCATCCCCTGTCGTCCCCTTCTCCTCCTGCCCCCAATCCCTCCCAGCATCAGAGTCTTTTCCAATGAGTCAATTCTTCACATGAGGTGGCCAAAGTACTGGAGTTTCAGCTTTAGCATCATTCCTTCCAAAGAAATCCCAGGGCTGATCTCCTTCAGAATGGACTGGTTGGATCTCCTTGCAGTCCAAGGGACTCTCAAGAGTCTTCTCCAACACCACACTTCAAAAGCATCAATTCTCCGGCGCTCAGCCTTCCTCACAGTCCAACTCTCACATCCATACATGACCACAGGAAAAACCATAGCCTTGACTAGACGGACCTTTGTTGGCAAAGTAATGTCTCTGGTTTTAAATATGCTATCTAGGTTGGACATAACTTTCCTTCCAAGGAGTAAGCGTCTTTTAATTTCATGGCCACAGTCACCATCTGCAGTGATGAAATGGTAAAGCTGTACAAATATATACACTATATATATATATTTGATATATATTCTGCTATATATATCAAAGTACAGTGGTTGCTTGGAGGGAAAGCTCTTATGCCCTTGTTTGAGTTGGAGTCATTTTTATCATCAAACACAAATTTAATAGGAAGAATGACTGATAGAAAAACTATGGTCAACAAGACTCAGATATTCGTGTACATTTTCTTGAAAATGAGCTGAGTAAGACAGTAACTTCAAAGAAGAGAATATTGCTACTGTTGATAAAATTCAAGTTTTATATCAATCAAAAATTTTATTTTAGAAAACTTTTATTGCCTCTATAGCTTTGGCAACTTCCCCAAACTGATAGAATTTTGTGATGATAAATTGGTGATGATATTAATAAGATGATTTTTCAAATATCACATAATGAATAGTGTCAACACTTAGAAAATGTTCATAACTCAGTAAACCCAATATTTTCCACATATACAATGTTACAAAATCATGTGTTGATAAAAGGTCCCTTTAAAGTGTAAGGCCAAGGGGTTTTAATGTGACTACATAAAAAATACTTATTGATATGATTTCACATGCCACATTGCAACTAACCTTTAAGAAACTATTACTTATTAAGACTTGATATAGTATCAAAGACAAATATCTACAATTATCTAAAAAAGCTTGTTAGAACTCTTTTTTACTATCTTAACTAAGTATCTTTGAGAGGCTGGATTTTCTTCATATACTTCAGCCAAAACAATATATAGCAACAGACTGAATGCAGAGCAAATATAAGAATCTACCTATCAGTGCCAATAGATATCTTTAGTAAAGTTGTGGGATGCAAGATCAATGCATAAAATTCACTAGTGTTTCTATACACTGCAATGAACAATCTGAAAAGAAAATTTAGAAAATAATTCCGTTTTCATAATTGAACAATGCAAAGAAATAGAGGAATTGAGATATCCAGTCTGCATTTGTTTTGTAGCCTGTACCTTGATTTAAATTTGTTTGATTACTTTCTCATGATTAAATTCAGGTTAAATGTTGAGGGGCAAGAATTCTACATGGGTGGTGTTGGATACTTCTCAGGGCATCATATCAAAAGACATACAATGTAGCTTTGTCTCATTATTGGTGACCTGGCACTTTTTTCAGTACTTAATACATTTAATTTTTAAAACAATTTGTGTTGTAGGTATTTCTTTTCTTTCATATGGGTTCCAATACTTTGTGTGTAAGGACGCTGAGAGATTGTGTCTTGTCTAAGGTCAGCTAACTAGTAAATAGTAGAGCAGAGTTCTGAACTCAGTTGTCCTAGATTCTGCAAAATTAACCACTTCCTTGGGTCGGGGAGATACCCTGGAGAAGGGAATGGCTATCCATTCCATGTTCTTGCCTGGAGAATTCCATGGACAGAAGAGCCTGGCAGGCTACAGTCCATGGGGTTGCAAAGAGTCGGACATGACAGTGCAACTAACAAGCACACGCACACGCACACACACAAACACACACACATCTCTTTCCCAGGTTTTTAAACCCAGAACAAGCCATAAAAGAGCACAATAGAGTGGATAAGTTCAAGAGTTGGGAGTAATCAAGAAAAAGAATGCCCATGCCTTCCTACTCCACTGTAGGCTTTATAGTCTGGCTCAGACTCAAGCAAGCACAGACTGACTCTCAAAATGTAAATGGAAGGGAAGTAAACTTTGCTTATGCTATCTGAGAATAAAACCATTTGTTAGCAGTTGAAATGAGTGTGAAATATGGGATCCACCCAAGATTTCATCCTGGAGCAGAAAAGAATGCAGTGCAGCTTTAATGAGTCATCGGTGAGCAAGAACATAAGTGACTTCATTTAGTAAACTGGCTCCTTCCGTGTGGAAGTATTCCTTTCCAGTGTTTCCCCTCGGGTTAGTCTTACATTAAACTCTGGGAAACAATTTCCTCCTCCATCACTGCCAGACTGCCTCTGATCTTCAACTTTAATTTAGGAAGAGTTGTGTAATGGTTATTCTTCTCCTGGGCAACGTCCAGAATTGTGGGCTGAGCACAATTTTGTGAATTGCAAGCAGTGTGAACTGCAAACAGAACTCTTCCAGTTGTCAAATGGAAGATATTATCACAGACAACGTGGTATTTTTCAATAGTACCACCACCCAAATATTGCCCCTACAATGGGAGCCAAACGCAGCTGTCTGAGTGCGGGCCAGGCATTTGTTGGGAACCCCATTCTGCAGTTCCTGGAATATGGACAGGAAGTGAGACCTGGAATATGGACAGTGCCTGTCCACTTCCCGCTCCCTCCCCTGGTACTAAATCTTTCAGCTGGGTCTTTCAGGCAGCACTCAGTGGCAGAGTTCTTTGTCTCTTTCGATTCAGTCCCATTCTGCCCTGTTTCTCGCTTCCCTTTCTTCTCTCCCTTCCATACTGTTCCTAACATGAGCCGGCTCCTCCTCTTTGGCTTTACCTTCCACTTTCCAGCACTAGTCTTTCTCTTGAGACCTTGAGGAGACATGGTATTTCTGAGTGAGGTAGGATGGTCATCCACAGTGAGATTGGCTTTTGCTCTCTGGTTCCATTAGGATTGGGGGCTTCCCTGGTGGCTCAGAGGTTAAAGCGTCTGCCTGCAATGTGGGAGACCTGTGTTCGATCCCTGGGTCGGGAAGATCCCCTGGAGAAGGAAATGGCAACCCACTCCAGTATTCTTGCCTGGAGAATCCCATGGACGGAGGAGCCTGGTGGGCTGCAGTCCATGGGGTCGCAAAGAGTCAGACACGACTGAGCAACTTCACTTTCACTTTCCATGAGGATTGGGCTTCCCTTGTGGCTCAGCTGGTAAAGAATCCGCCTGCAATGCGGGATACCTGGGTTCGATCCCTAGGTTGGGAAAATCCCCTGGAGAAGGCAAAGGCTACCCACTCCAGTATTCTGGCCTGGAGAATTCCATGGACTATACCACAAAGAGTCAGACATGACTGAGCTTTCCATTAGGATTAAGTTTCACTCTGTCTCCCTCCAGCAGCCCTACACCTCCCTCTCAGCTCCTCCAGCCCCTCAATGTACCCACACTATCTGCTTCTGGGCCTCTCAGAGTAGCAAATGCAGGAAGCCTGGCACACTGTTTGCATCATCATTTTGTAGAGGATTACAGGAGCACATGGAGAAGGCAGTGGCACCCCACTCCAGTACTCTTGCCTGGAAAATCCCATGGACGGAGGGGCCTGGTGGGCTACAGTCCATGGGTCGCTAGGAGTTGGACACGACTGAGCGACTTCACTTTCACTTTTCATTTTCATGCATTGAAGGAAATGGCAACCCACTCCAGTACTCTTGCCTGGAGAATCCCAGGGACAGAGGAGCCTGGTAGGCTGCCGTCTATGGGGTCGCACAGAGTCGGACACGACTGAAGCGACTTAGCAGCAGCAGCAGCAGCAGCATAGGAGCACAGTCGATCTGGAAAAGTGTTTTCTCCTCCTAACCATCATATCAAATAGAGAAAAGCCTCCATTAAAGTGCCTCATGACTGCCTGAGGGTAGCCCCAGTATAAAGGTGGAAAATGTTAAGTAACTATAAGTATATCCAACTTATAAAATATTTATTAATCAAGGGGAGGAAAAGGAATATTAATCTATTCATGTGTTTAGGGAAAGGGACTCAAAATGTTAAATAGTCTAAAATTAAATAAACTGCATAAAATTAAATAACTTTTGTATTCTATTGAATGATGATTGATAAAGAACACAATGGGCTGCCATTTTAATGAGGAGGTAAATTGTGTATTCAAGTTATATAAAATGGCTATTAGTCAACAATTTTGCCATTATTTGACCATTTTAATGTAAGAAAATATCAGTTTCATGTGGTTCAGCCTAATATTGGTGTTTTAAAGGCATTTCTGATAGTATTTCTCTGCTGTCAATGCATGATAATGTATGTTAATCTAAATTTTTTCTTTTCTATTGTTTTCAGTTACTTTACCATGCCAGTAGACTGTGTTGGGTGCCTGGTGATATCAAAGGAGATTTGTATAATAAAAAAGTATGCTTAGACACATCTGGTTATGATTTGTGTTTCCTTTTCTCCAATTGCATAATTCAAGTTTATGCTGCATAATTCTTTCTTCTTTTATTCTGTTCCATATGGTGGCAGAACAACTACCAAAAGATGAATACTTTCAGTACCTTTCATATCAAAGCTGCAGCTTTCACATTCTGTTCTATTGATACTGCATTTTGGCAGTGGATAAAGGGACACAGTTAAAATCTCTGCTCTTAATTGGGTTTTTTTGGGGGGAGGAAAGACTTTCTTTGAACTAGTGACCACCCATGATTTTATAATTATCAAAAATTAACCAGCTCAGCATTTCTTGTAGGAAGTATTCACAATTCACTTCTTTGCTTTTAGAAGAAAAAAGAAAAGGAAAAAGAAAAGAAAAACTAAGGCGTATTAGAGAATTCCATTTTTGGGGGGAGTATTCCATGTGGGATTATTCTAATGCAATGCTAAGGCTATATTTGTCTGCATAGTACTCTTTCAAGCACAATCCTAAAAACCTTTTATCTTGTTCAGAACCCTACAAAGAGAAAAACTTGAAACAAGTTAGATTTTCTGAAAAGTGAGACAATTCCAGTGTAAGATTTCTGATATGACCTGACTTACAATACAAGCTACAGACAAAGCAATGAAGCTCTCTGTGGAATACTCTTGTTTTCTTTCCTTTCTTTAAACCATTTTCTTGACATATAATTCATGTACCATACAATTCATTCATTTCAAATGTACAGTTCAATGGTTTTGATATATAACATTATTATGGTTGAAGAATAGTGGTAAAATAAATATAAAATATGCCAGTTTAATAATTTTTAAGTATGCAGTTCAATGCTATTAATAACATTCATGGTGTTAGATATCTCTATGGTTCACTTTAAAAACTTTTTAATCACCTTAGCCAGAAGTTGCAGAGTATTCATACATATTTCAGTATGAGTTGAAATTTGTATGGCTTTATGGAATTCAATTCCTATGAAATTGTTTAAGAAGGCTAACTGGATATCTGGAAGATAAAACACTCCAAACTTAAGTCTAAACCTTCTGGCAATGATGTCTGTTTTAAGTAGGCAATCGCTGACACATATGTATACTTTGCAAAGCCCTGCGTGTTCCCCAAACATACCATGGGTCAAACCTCTCTGCCCACTGGGCTTGATTTTCCCACCCATGTGGGAAATAGACAGCGGGAGCTTTGTTTGCCGTGGCTTTGTTTCCTTGCAGTCATTGGTAAAATAAACATTACTTCAGTTTGGAGAAGTCTTCAGTAGAACTTGGGGGTCCTGGGAAAGCAGATTCTTTGACCCAACACAGATGACTTCATCACATTATCTGGTGTCGGGTCATCCCGTTAGGATAATTGCATCACAGCATCCTGTGTGTATCCTTGTAGGACTGGCCTACATCAGAAGATGCTACGTGGGAGACTGCTCAGCCCTGGAAAGAGATGTAAAGGAGGAATACTGAAGACCTGCCCTATGTGTATCGAAGCTTCAGAGACACTTCAGGGTTTCCCCAGGCAGAGCCACACTTAAAAAAATTTCTTATGCTTTCATCATTGGACAGTACTGATGAGCTCTGCACTGAATTCGGCACAGGGATAACTGAAAATACACACAGGGAGTGTTTAGAGGGAGAACTCAGACTCATTTTGTGACCCACTAGAAGCTTCAGTTCAGTTGCTCAGTCGTGTCCAACTCTTTGCGACCCCATGAATCACAGCATGCCAGGCCTCCCTGTCCATCACCAACTAGAAGCTTATGTGATTACAAAAAAGTCTTTGAAGAAATCTCAGTATTTGAAAATAGAAAAGATAAGTTTAATAATTTTATATTTGTCAAAGGAAAGTGGACATTATTAAACAGAAAGACTTAGTACATAAAACGCTTACCCTCGTTCTTATTAATTATGCTTCTAGATGGGATACATATAAAAATGGAATTTAAGGAATCTTATATCACAGATTTAAAGATTTGTTTCTATCACAAGAAAATCTCTCCTTCCTGCCCTCCACCCCCATAACTGCCAGGAAATTA
This sequence comes from Bubalus bubalis, assembly GCF_019923935.1. Taxonomy (NCBI): domain Eukaryota; kingdom Metazoa; phylum Chordata; class Mammalia; order Artiodactyla; family Bovidae; genus Bubalus; species Bubalus bubalis. Next base: position 20,517,138 of record NC_059165.1, on the reverse strand, counting down.
GCTATTTGAAATCAGCATTTGATAAGCTTACCACAGCTCACACAATGTTTTCAGAAACTTTAAATTCTTTGTCACTGTTTTATCAGTCATGCAAATGCAAGCTTATTACAAGATAATTATGCAAAGAGTGGAAACCTGATAGTCTATCCTCATAAAGTGTCAACAGAAATCATAATCTTGGCCCACCTAGAATCTGATAATCGGAATGAAGGGTGTGTTTGCTTTGTCTGCTCCCAAACCTCAAGTAATAAATCTCAAAAGCTTCAATACTGATTCAACAAAATGAAGGGCTGAGTCACTTCACAACGACTCTGACAAGTGGACAAATGCTGCCATGGTGACATTTTGATATGCAGGGTGGTTCCTGAACTTTGCTGGTTTCTTCCCCCTGCCATTAAAGCAAAATGACAAAACCACAGGAAGTACCACACACAGCGTGCCTAAATCAGAGGCAACCAAGAAACAAGATTTCATTAGCTGTTCTTAAAGGATTAAAAATTCCATACACATTCATATCTGCTTTATGGGGAAATTCCTTTCAAAATATGAGAAAAACTGTTCTGGGACACGCTTCTGCATTGCAGGTGGATTCTTTACCTGCTGAGCCATCGGGAAAGCCCTAAGACATGTTTCTTATTAAAAAATGGAAACTATTATTAATCTAAAAATAGTCTCAGAGCATTTCCTGTAAATGTTTTGTAAATGTTGCTTGAGGAAGAAATATTTTTAACTTGGCAAGATAAAGTTTTAAAATATTTTCTACAGGACATAAAGTTGTACCTAATTCATCCTTTGCTGAATAATGTAATAGATATTGTATATGGTCATAATAAAAATAAAATACAATATATGTAGCCAAATACTACTACAGTGTATATTTAGATTTATAAGGAGATGAGACTATTTGTTAGAAGGTGATATGTACACTTGATCTTAATATTCATTTGATGGAGCTATTTAGCAATTATATATATATATATATATTTTTTTACTAGTGTAAAATATGCCCAGATATATTAAAAAGAGATGCTATCGCATCATAGCAATGAAAAGAAATTATTTTAAAAATTTAATGGGAAAATGCTTTTAAATACATAACTATAAAATGTATGTATAATTACCATTGTAGTGCTTTCAATATTAGATTGTTTAACTCACAAGAGAAATTTTCTCAACTGTATCTAAAACACAGCCAAAGTAGGAAATCATTGTTTTTATTTTATGTCCCTGTTTTTCTGTCAGTTATTGAAATCTTACTGTATACCAGACTTCACTATCTCTTTCAATCCACGTACAAGTCTGTGCAGTAGGTATGGTAAAAACTTCCATTTTGCAGATAAGGAAAGTAAAAGAGTCAAAGATTAATAAAATTTATGTTTGTTCAATCTAGTTATACTGTATTATCTCTTGGCATTATCTGAACCTAACTAGGAGAAACAGTTTTATTTTTGTCCTTCTATGCCTTTAGAGATAGAAACTGTGTACTGATCTTACAACATCTCAACTATCAGGTTCTGTAAATGGACTTTTTGAAGAAGAATATTTTTAACTTAATAAGGTAAAGATTTAAAGAATTTGTAGTAGAACATAAAAATCACAGTTAATTCATCCTTTACGTTTTGCTCATTAATTTTAGAAAAATTAAGTACTGAGATTATGAGAAACTTAGAAAAGGGAGATATAGCCAAGTATAGAAAAAGTGATTCACATGAAAAAAGCAAGAGATAAGTTTTAATGTTGTTATTTATTTATTTCTGCATCACATTTCTGATTTAAAATTCTAACATGCCACCTAGCTTCTGTTATCTGTAACGGTCTGGATTGACTGCTACCTTGTCAAATATCTCATTCTTAAATTAAAAAGTAACTACCCTTTGTATGGGTTTCCTAGGTGGCTCAGTGGTAAAGAATCTGTCTGCCAATGCAGGGGACACAGGAGAAGTGGGTTCGGTCCCTGGGTTGAGAAGATCTGGAGTAGGAAATGGCAACCCACTCCAGTTTTCGTGCCTGGGAAATTCCATGGACAGAGGAGTCTAGCAGCTACAGACTCAACTCTCATGGGGTTGCAAAGAGTCAGACACAGCTGTGCATACATGGATGTACTCTTTGTATACTTCATCTCTGTAGGAACCAAATCATTTACAGAGAAGTTTCTGACATGGCACATTAGAGTTTTCAAAACAATTGTAATAAACCATGACAAATTAGTCACCTCTAGACAACTGCTAAGACAATTGGCAAACAGGTGTGAGTCAGGGTAACCAAAGGCTTTGGTAAGACAGGAAAATATGGGGACTATGGCTTCTGCTAATTCTTTAGCCTCTTCCAGTTGGCTCTTCTGAGTTGACTGCTGAGCAGTGACTTTCAGCAGCCCCAACTTGTCCAACTAGAATCAACCAGGGCTCGAGACTAAATCTTTCCTCATTCCCAGATCTTTTCCTGGGAAGATGTGAAGTCACCTCCAGCTGAAGCTGTGTGTGAACACTTTCTGTCTGGGCACTTCCCTCATACAACTGTACATATGTCAACTTTCATGGCGCTTTGGTAACATTTTTGTTTTATTTTGTAGACCTGAAACAAATAAGCTGGCAGATACTTTTTCCAGCAAAGATTGTTTATTTGGGATCAGCAGAAAATTGCAATTCAGGGCTGGCAACCATGGTGAGCCACATGCAAGTCCCCCACAGCAAGGAAAAGAGAGTACTTTCATATAGAGGAAAAGGAATTTGGAAGGACTACAGTAAACAAAGGCTATTCTTTGGCTGAGTCCTTCTCATGAAAGAAGAGGAGTCTTTCTTCTTCCTGTTAGAAAATTAAGATCATGGCATCTGGTCCCATCACTTCATGGCAAATAGAAGAGGAAAAGTGGAAACAGTGGCAGATTTTATTTTATTGGGTTCCAAAATCACTGCAGATGGTGACTACAGCCATGAAATTAAAAGACGCTTGCTCCTTGGAAGGAAATCAATGACAAACCCAGGCAGCGTATTAAAAAGCAGAGATACCGCTTTGCCGACAAATGTCCCTATAGTCAAAGCTATGGTTTTCCCAGTGGTCATGTACGAATGTGAGAGTTGGACCATAAGGAAGGCTGAGCCCCAAAGAATTGATGCTTTTGAATTGTGGAGCTGGAGAAGGCTCTTGAGAATCCCCTGGCCAGCAAAGAGATCAAACCAGTCAATCCTAAAGGCAATCAACCCTGAATATTCATTGGAAGGACTGATTTTGAAGCTGAAGCTCCAATACTTTGGCCACCTGATGCCAAGAACTGACTCACTGGAAAAGCCCCTGATGCTGGGAAAGATTGAAGGTGGGAGGAGAAGTGGGTGGCAGAGGATGAGATGGTTGGATGGTATCACTGGTTCAATGGACATGAGTCTGAGCAAACTCTGGGAGACAGGGAAGGACAGAAGAGTCTGGTGTACTGCAGTCCATGGGGTCACAAAGAGTCAGACAGGACTGAGTGACTGAACAACAACACGTGCCATAGGGTGTGAGAGCTCTCTCTTCTGGTTTCCTGAGCCCATTTTAATTGAGGGTTCTGTTTATTAATTTTTTACAGCCTATAGAAGCTTGACTATGAAAGTGAGGGTAGAAAAGAAAAATGCCTCTCAGGGGCTATGGCATTGATCACCGTCCACTTCTTCCAGGCATCCAACTTTATTTTCTGATGCAAGTCTTATACTCCCCAGAAGGACTTCTCTCAATTTTCCAAGAGCTCTTTCAGTTTTTCAACCTACTCATAAAGTGCAGGTTTTCTCATGTGATCATCGTTGGTGTGAACAACTACTGAGGACACACACCCCTCACACAGATTTCCATGCAAACGATATTGCTGAGACTTGCACAACTCCTGAAATCCTGGAGGATACTGACAGCAAGGAATACAACCTCCACCCCCCAAAATTGGTCTCTTTCCATTAACTGCCCAACTGGCATTCATATGACTTTGATTTTAGACCTATAGCCAGACTTCGATACTTTTTTTGAGTAGAATTTTCAATGTATTTTGAAGGCTATGAAGAGGAATCACACAGAAAAAAATGTTTCCATGATTAAATAAATACATCAAATAGTGAGCTAAACAAATTTAAACTGGTTTGTTTACTATAGTGTTCAGATGTTTTAACATTTTATTGTTCTTAACTGTTTTCTAAGAATGTTTCCCACACTTATGGTTTGATTGCGGAGACTTTTGCCAGTTAGGGGAGCTGAAATCTACAGTATATGCTTTTGAAAATGCTAATATAGCTGGTTTACTGAGGACTTTTATTCAGTGGAATTCAAATGTGAACTTGAAACATAAATATGAATCAGTGTTGTTATCCATAGTCTCTTCTGTATGTGTGCTCAATTGCTCAGTCATGTCCAACTCTTTGCGACCCCATGGACTGTAGCCCACCAGGCTCCTCTGTCCATGGAATTCTCCAGGTTAGAATACTGGAGTAGGTTGTGATTTCCTATTCCAGGGGGATCTTTCCAATCCAGGGATCAAACCCATGTCTCTTTTATCTCCTGCATTGGCAGGTGGATTCTTCACCACTGAGCTACCTGGAAGCCCTCTTCTCTATGTATCCTATGTCAAATTATTCTTTCTTACTGGGTAGCAAATCTCTTGGAAGATCCCATAAGTTCAATATATGCCAAGTGAAGTGAAAGTCGCTCAGTCGTGTCTGACTCTTTGCCACCCCATTGACTATACAGTTCATGGAATTCTCTGGGTCAGAATACTGGAGTGAGTAGGCTTTCCCTTCTCCAGGGGATCTTCCCAACCCAGGGATGGAACCCAGGTCTCCCGCATTGCAGGCGGATTCTTTACCAGCTGAGCCACAAGGGAAGCCCAAACCAACTGAGCTATCAGGGAAGCCCTCAATACACGCCAATCTCAAGCTGAATTCAAAGTTTTTTCTCCTCACTGCAGGCTGGATCAATGGCTCCAGGGGCTTGAAATGGAAGGGAGACATGATTAGTTGTTGAAGTATGTAGTGGGGTGTGTGTGTGTGTGTGTGTGTGTGTCTGATGATTCTGGTTCTAGACCAATGGCTCCAGGGGCATGAAATGGAAAGGACACATGATTAGTTGTTGAAATTTGTAATGGGGCTTGTGTGTGTGTGTGTGTGTGTGTGTGTGTGCGTGTGTGTCTGGTGATCCTGGTTCTAGAATACCTGTCTTTTCTAACTCACTTTTCAAGGTCTAACTCTTCTGATGCTGAAAGCTGAGAGGGAGACGGGAAGGACAAATGTCCTTTCCTCTACCCACTTATCGGCATAGTGCCCTCTGGAAGGGCTGTGGCTGCTTCCCTGGATGGTACAGACTCACTGTCCTCTGTGTGACTGGCCCGCTGATGTTCTCAGAGGTACAAGGGTACATTCTGGTGGGTTCTTCGAGGCCTTCCCATTACATGTTTCCATGAAGTAGGTTCTTCCCTAATGGCCTCCTTCAGCTACTTCCCAGAAGTACACAGCATCTTGTTCCTGGAATCTTCCTTCCTCACGGGCTGTTCTCTTGGGTCAGGTATTGACAAGATTTTACCAAGGTGCACCATGATATCACAATCAATGAGAGATCTACACATTTTTGTACAAAGGTGACAGCAAGGCTGGTCCCTTGCCCGCTTTCTTTCTCTCCTGCCATCTTTCTTTCCCAGTTCTCTTTCCTCTCAGAGGTAGTGTCAGGGCAGATCTACACATCTACTGACCTGCGTGGACAATAGTGGAATGAATTACCAGTCCTCCCGCTCTACTGTGATCTCCAATCTCCGATATTTACCAAAATTCTGAAGGAGAGATAAAAGCCAGAAATGCCACCACAGGTTGACTAGTTGGAGCTGATTCTTCTTCCCCCTGAGGTGAAGCTGGAGGCAGGTGATTGTCCCATATTTGTCTTTCCACCTCTGAAAAACCCTGGAGGCAGGATCTGGTCTCAGTGGTTGGCAGCTATCTTTACAAGTCAGTTTCTTGTCTCTTTGGTCCTGGTTTGAACCAAATCACCAGTTCTGCAGGAATAGAAAATGGCCCATTCAGTACACTGAATTTTAATACTGTACAAGGTACACAGTAGGCAGACAAGAAGATGCAGTTCATGCATATGTTGATAAGTTGTTAGTTGCTTTTTAAATAGTTTCTTCTCTTTTTTAAAGAGTGAGAATGTTGAACTCAGGGCAGGTTTGTTAAGGGGCATAAGTTTAGATCAGACTAAGCAAGAGGCTAGTCAGAATCTGTACGTATAGTTGTCGTGAGGGTCAGATGAAAACATTAATTAGAAACTAGGCAGAGAAAAAAGAAACAGTATATTATAAAAATGAGGACCTAGGACAGGGGACAGCACAGATTTCTTGCAAAGAATCAGGACTAGAATATACATAAAATGGAATATATAGAGGGACTTTGTAGAATAGGACAGCAAATTCTGGTACTGAAATCTTTGTAAAGACTGAGACCGTATCCTTATTCATTTTTACATTTCTGAAACATCATATATAATTGGCACTCAATAAATGTCTGTGGTGTTGGAGAAGACTCTTGAAAGTCCCTTGGACAGCAAGGAGATCAAACCAGTCAATCCTAAAGGAAATCAACCCTGAATATTCATTAGAAGGACTGTTGCTGAAGCTAAAACTCCAGTACTTGGGCCACCTGATGGGAAAAGTTGACTCACTGGTAAAGACCCTGATGCTGGGAAAGATGAGGGCACGAGGAGAAGGGGGCAGTAGAGGATGAGATGGTTGGATGGCATCATTGACACAATGGACATGAGTCTGAGCCAACTCAGGTAGACAGTGAAGGACAGGGAAGCCTGGCGTGCTGCAGTCCATGGCGTTGCAGAGTCAGGAATGACTTAGCAACTGAATGACAACAACAATAATGTTTGTTGAGTGAATTAATGAATTTAGGATACCAGCGTAAAAGAAAACCTGATAACAAAAGTAACTTTTGTTTCTGCATAGAGCAGGGAGCCACAAACTACGGCCCTTCGGCCATTTCTGCCTGCTTCTGTAAATAAGTTTTATTGGAACACAGCCATGTACTTCTGTTTACATATCGTCTTTGATTGCTTTCACACTACAATGGCAGAGTTGAATAGTTTGGACAGAGACTGCAAGTCTAAAATATTTGCTGTCTGGCCCTTTATAGAAAAAGTTTTCTGACTCCTGGCCAAGAAGTTTAAAACTGAATTTATATATGCTTCCAGTTGAACATGACTCAGTTGCAGCATGGGTGAGTCAGGTCCAGAGGTCAATGGGAGCAGCCGGCTGTTTCATCCAACAATGCCAAGCCCAGGGAATCATGGGGAGGTGGATGTGACAGGTCTGTCAGAGCCAAGAAGAAAGTCATCTTGATGCAGGCCAGTAACCTTGTCTCTCTCTTCTCTGAACTATCTTTGTATCTCTCTGATGGTCACACTGTACTTTTGATTATCATGATTTGTGTCTTCTTTCTTCAGTTCAGTGTGGACTAGAGGAGGGCAGAGATGGCATTTTGTCCATGTTTTTATCCTGAGGGTCCAGCGATGCTTCTGGTTAATCAGGTACTGATTTAGAAGATGAATTTTAGCTAACAGGATTATAGTGCTATCTGCAGAAGAAGAAAAGCCAAGTCTGGCAGCTCAGTGACAGATGGTTTTTAATTATCAGTAAACAAGAGACTGAACTGAACTGAACTGAAACAAGAGACTGGGGCTTCCCAAGAGGCACAGTGGTAAAGAATCCACCTACCAATGCAGGAGACGCAAGAGATGCAGGTTCCATCCCTGGGTCGGGAAGATCCTCTGCAGTAGGAAATGACAACCCACTCCAGTATCCTTGCCTGGGAAATCCCATGGACAGAGGAACCCAGTGGGCTACAGTCCATGCGGTCGTAAAGAGTCAGATACGACTGAACGACTGAGAATGCACGCAAAGAAGAGATTAGTTCAATGAAAACCAGTTTGGAGCAGAGTGTTCGAGGGACCGATACCAAGGCGTAGCTCTGCTGATATAGTTCAGGGACTTGCTCAGATGTTCTGAGGCTATTTATGGCCCCAAAGCCCAAGAGTACTTGTCTTTTTCTGACCTGGGCGCAGAATCTCAAGCTTAAAGCATTCTCAGTAATTAAATGAATTCTCTGAGCCAATTGTGGCAGAGAATGGTTTCCTTTGGCTCACAAAATGAAATTCTGGATTCGACAGTGGGGCCTCCTTCTCACGCATTTGTCCAGTTACATCACTCACCAACAAATGCTTAATGAGCTACTACATCATGCCAGGCCCTTTGTGAGCTTGGGTTTAAACTGTCTGTTTTTCCATTATGAAATGCTAAGATGATAAACAAACACTCCAATTTATTGACAACTTTATGACATATTGGGGCATGAGGAAGGAAAGTTGATTGGCTAGTTACTGAGGTGGGTGTGAACCTAGAGGCAGAAGGGTCTGGGTGTGTAGCAAGCTTCTGACAAGTCTCAATTTTTTCCTGTTTGTGCCCAAAGGAAAGAAATCTCTGGCAGGCCAATTTGGATACTCCTATTTCTGTTTTTTTTTTTTTTTTTGAAGGAAGGATAAGTAGATACTGCCTAAGCTTGGGTTTGTTCCTTTCATGAAATTCCCTTATGCATACCTAAGCTTAGATATTCAAACTCAGAATGTCAAATATGAGAAACACCTTTGTCTAGGAACTAAAAAGATCTTTGGAGAAGATTGACAAGGTTTATTAGTATGCAGGACTAAACTGGAGAAGGAAGAAAAATTGTAAGACTTTTCTTACAGGGTTAAGAAAATGACTTATGCTTTAATGTGTGACATTTAATGATTTACTCGATTTCATGAAGATTCCAATAGTGCAGCAGACTTAACATTCCAACAGCGCTGCATTTGGGTGGAATTGGGAGTGAGGCCAACTTGCCTTCAGATCTTTCAACTTCCCTTTCAACACCCTTCTCTTTCAGTGGCCCCTCCACCTCCCACCTCCAGATGTTCAGTAATCCTCTTCCTTTCTGTTTTCCTTGTCAAAGCTTGACTTGAAGACCCACTCTCTAAGCTGTAAAGGATGGAAGTAGAAAAATATCTCTGATTCCAGCATATTTGTATTTTAATATGGGATCAAGGCATGTTTTCTAAGGCTGGATCATGAAGTACAAGGAAATAGGCTCTGGGAATCTTTTTGATGGGATTGCCACCAGGTTCTTTTTTTTTTTTTTTTTTATTCTTTTTTTAAACTTTACATAATTGTATTAGTTTTGCCAAATATCAAAATGAATCCGCCACAGGTATACATGTGTTCCCCATCCTGAACCCTCCTCCCTCCTCCCTCCCCATTCCATCCCTCTGGGTTGTCCCAGTGCACCAGCCCCAAGCATCCAGTATCGTGCATCAAACCTGGACTGGCAACTCGTTTCATACATGATATTTTACATGTTTCAATGCCATTCTCCCAAATCTTCCCACCCTCTCCTTCTCTCACAGAGTCCATAAGACTGTTCTATACATCAGTGTCTCTTTTGCTGTCTCGTACACAGGGTTATTGTTACCATCTTTCTAAATTCCATATATATGCATTAGTATACTGTATTGGTGTTTTTCTTTCTGGCTTACTTCACTCTGTATAATAGGCTCCAGTTTCATCCACCTCATTAGAACTGATTCAAATGTATTCTTTTTAATGGCTGAGTAATACTCCATTGTGTATATGTACCATAGCTTCTTATCCATTCATCTGCTGATGGACATCTAGGTTGCTTCCATGTCCTGGCTATTATAAACAGTGCTGCGATGAACATTGGGGTACACGTGTCTCTTTTCCTTCTGGTTTCCTCAGTGTGTATGCCCAGCAGTGGGATTGCTGGATCATAAGGCAGTTCTATTTCCAGTTTTTTAAGGAATCTCCACACTGTTCTCCATAGTGGCTGTACTAGTTTGCATTCCCACCAACAGTGTAAGAGGGTTCCCTTTTCTCCACACCCTCTCCAGCATTTATTATTTGTAGACTTTTGGATCGCAGCCATTCTGACTGGCGTGAAATGGTACCTCATAGTGGTTTTGATTTGCATTTCTCTGATAATGAGTGATGTTGAGCATCTTTTCATGTGTTTGTGAGCCATCTGTATGTCTTCTTTGGAGAAATGTCTATTTAGTTCTTTGGCCCATTTTTTGATTGGGTCATTTATTTTTCTGGAGTTGAGCTGTAGGAGTTGCTTGTATATTCTCGAGATGAGTTGTTTGTCAGTTGCTTCATTTGCTATTATCTTCTCCCATTCTGAATGCTGTCTTTTCACCTTGCTAATAGTTTCCTTTGATGTGCAGAAGCTTTTAAGGTTAATTAGGTCCCATTTGTTTATTTTTGCTTTTATTTCCAATATTCTGGGAGGTGCCACCAGGTTCTTCACACAATCTTATTATATAGGCCTTTCCTCCTTCCCACCCTCCCTTCCATACATACTAACTTTCTACTATATTCCAAAGCCTATCCCAGCTGCTTGGTATAGAGCAGTGACTGAGAGCGACATGGAACCTACCCTATTGGAGCTTTCATTTTTACGGGTAGACAAAAATACCTAAATAAGCAAATAAGATCTTTATTAGGGATAAATAATAGGAAGAAAATAAAACAAACTAGTAGGTAATAGTGCACACAGAAGTAATCAGGGCAGACACCTCCAAGGAAAGGACAGTTGACCGCTGAGCTACCCCTGAAACGGAGGATATGATAGAAGGAGCCAGCCATATGAAGGTCAGTGTGATAGGAATATAGTGACAGAGGGAGAATGGGACCAAGTGAGGCTGGACAGAACCAGGTGTGGCTCTTTCAGTCCAGGAGAGGAGTTTGGATTTAAGTGCAATGGGACAGATGTTCACTGAGAACTTTCAGCATTTGATAACATCTGTGTGACTTTGCCGGAGAAGGCAATGGCAACCCACTCCAGTACTCTTGCCTGGCAAATCCCATGGACAGAGGACACTGGTAGGCTGCAGTCCATGGGGTCATGAAGAGTTGGACACGACTGAGCAACTTCACTTTCACTTTCATGCATTGGAGAAGGAAATGGCAACCCACTCCAGTGTTCTTGCCTGGAGAGTGCCAGGGATGGGGGAGCCTGGTGAGCTGCCGTCTATGGGGTCGCACAGAGTCGGACACGACTGAAGCGACTTAGCAGCAGCAGCAGCAGCAGCAGCATGTGACTTTGCGGAGAAGGCAATGGCACCCCACTCTAGTACTCTTGCCTGGAAAATCCCATGGGTGGAGGAGCCTAGTAGGCTGCAGTCCATGGGGTCGCTAAGAGTCAGACATGACTGAGCAACTTCACTTTCACTTTTCACTTTCATGCATTGGAGAAGGAAATGGCAACCCACTCCAGTGTTTTTGCCTGCAGAATCCCAGGGATGGAGGAGCCTGGTGGGCTGCTGTCTATGGGGTCGCACAGAGTTGGACATGACTGAAGTGACTTAGCAGCAGTAGCAGCAGCAGCATGTAACTTTGCGGAGGCTTTCCAGATGGTACTAGTGGTAAAGAACCTGCCTGCCAATGCAGGAGAAGCTGGAGATGGAGGTTCGATCCCTGGGTCATTAAGATCCTCTGGAGGAGGGCGTGGCAATCCACTCCAGTATTCTTGCCTGGAGAATCCCATGGACAGAGGAGCCTGGTGGGTTACAGCCCATAGGGTCACACAGAGTTGGACACAACTGTAGCAACTTAGCATGCCTGCACATGCATGGGACTCTACTAAAAATATCAGCTGTACGGTTTGCTGTGGTTTATTTTTCAGCTCTTGGGAGAAGCTTTCAGTTTTCCATATATTCTCTTGCTGTTGAAGCATTTCCAGTACTCTCTGAGATGCTCATTTTTCTGCTTGGCATATTCTGCTTTGTGGTTCATTAAACTCTCACCCTAGCGAGAATGCAACCTGAGTGATTGTGACTCACAATCTCACAAACTCAGGGTTGTGATTTAGAGATCACTGTTTTTCCCACAGTGCCTTCCTGCATTTTCTGCTTCCTGAACACTTAGTAATAATTGTTAATTAATTACTTAGCTCCCTGGGGAAGCTTTGAGGAGAGTGGGTGTAAGTTTTCATTTTGACCCATCCCAAGGCCAAGGGCAATGTCACCCACAGAGTGAAATGCATGCTAAGTCCAGTTGTGCGGAATGGAACCTGGTGAAACATTGATTAACACAGAATAGTTCACTGATAAACACTGACTTCGTTCGGTCTTGGTCAAGTAATATATAGTTGCAAATAAAGCCTTTAAGCAGGCTTCCCAAGTGGTGCTAGTGGTAAAGAACCTACCTGCCAATGCAGGAAATATAAGAGACATGGGTTCAATCTCTGAGTGGGAAAGATCCCTTGGAGGAGGGCACAGCAACCCACTCCAGTATTCTTGCCTGGAGAATCCCCATGGACAGAGGAGCCTGGCTGGCTACAGTCCATAAGGTTGCAGAGTCGGACTGAAGTGACTTAGCATGCATGCAAAGCCTTTAACCATCCTAACAATACAATGAAACTGTGGGTTGAATATATATTTCAGTAAGATATTTTAAATAATCAAGAAGCTACAAGAGGTCTGAAATAATTTAGGAACCATAAATCCATGGGGTGTATTAATAGAGCAGATGCATGTTTACAATAGTTAATGTAAGAAAATATTTTTCTAATATTGTTTTCTGTTTCACATTATCAGTACAACCGATACATTATTTTCACTCTGATTTGTCTTCAAGTTTGTTTTCTATTGCAGGATATAGTAAGCAAGTCTATGTTTACTCTGTTAATAATGCCTCATGAATTTACAGCTTCTAGACCCAGCTCCACCTTTATAGTTGAGCCTCACAGGGAAACTTTTCAATACCCTTCATCACTTAGGTTGCTCTTTTTAACCACCTGTTCTTAATTTCTGAAGTGCCTCATTTGCATTCCCACATGGTCTCTCTAGCAGAACACTTTTGCCTGAATAACTTTTGGCTTTGATGCCATTTGTTGACTGTTGCAGCTTTGAGATGATAAACTTCACAACAGTTCATAATGATGCTAAATTAGTACTCCAGGATAGCAGTTTGGAGCTCAAAGAAGTATTCTAGTTATTCCTATTCCTTTTCCCTTCCTTAGGAAGGGTACCTCAGTTCAGATCAGTTCAGTCGAGCAGTTGTGTCTGACTCTTTGGCTTCCCTGTCCATCACTAACTCCCAGAGCTTGCTCAAACTCCTGTCCATCGAGTCGGTAATGCCATCCAACCATCTCATCCCCTGTCGTCCCCTTCTCCTCCTGCCTTCAATCTTTTTCAGGGTCTTTTTCAAGGAATCAGCTCTTGCATCAGGTGGCCAAAGTACTGGAGTTTTAGCTTCAGTATCAGTCCTTCCAATGAATACCCAGGACTGATTTCCTTTAGGATGGACTGGTTGGATCTCCTTGCAGTCCAAGGGACTCTCAAGAGTCTTTTCCAACACCACAGTTCAAAAGCATCAGTTCTTTGGTGCTCAGCTTTCTTTATAGTTCAACTCTCACATCCATACATGACTACTGGAAAAACCATAGCTTTGACTTGACAGACCTTTGTGGGCAAAGTAATGTCTCTGCTTTTTAATACGCTGTTTGGATTGGTCATAGCTTTTCTTTCAAGGAGCAAGCGTCTTTTAATTTCATGGCTGCAGTCACCATCTGCAGAGATTTTGGAGCCCCCTCCAAAAAGTCTCACTGTTTCCATTGTTTCCCCATCTATTTGCCATGAAGTGATGGGATTGGATGCCATGATCTTAGTTTTTGAATGTTGAGATTTAATCCAACTTTTTCACTCTCCTCTTTCACTTTCCTCAAGAGGTTCTTCAGTTCTTCTTCGTGTTCTGCCATAAGTATGGTGTCATCTGCATTTCTGAGGTTATTGATATTTCTCCCGGAAATCTTGATTCCAGCTTGTGCTTCATCCAGCCCAACATTTCACATGATGTACTCTGCATGTAAGTTAAATAAGCAGGGTGACGATATACAGCCTTGATGTACTCCTTTCCCAATTTGGAACCAGTCTATTGTTACATGTCTGGTTCTAACTTGCTTCTTGACCTACATACAGATTTCTCAGAAGGAAGGCAGGTGGTCTGGTATTCCCATCTCTTGAAGATTTTTCCACAGTTTGTGTGATCCATGCAGTCAAAGGCTTTAGTGTAGTCAATGAGGCAGAAGTAGATGTTTTTCTGGAATTCTCTTGCTTTTTTGATGATCCAACGAATGTTGGCAATTTAATCTCTGGTTTATCTGCCTTTCTTGAATCCAGTTTGAACATCTGGAAGTTCACAGTTCATGTACTGTTGAAGTCTGGCTTGGAGAATTTTGAGTATTACTTTGCTAGCTCCTAATACATGGAATAATAGGTAAATTTGGCCTTGGAGTACAAAATGAGGCAGGGCAAAGGTAACAAGAGTTTTACCAAGAGAACCCACTGGTTATAGCAAACATCCTCTTCCAACAACACAAGAGAAGACTCTACACATGGACATCACCAGATGGTCAATACTGAAATCAGACTGATTATATTCTTTGTAGCCAAAGATGGAGAAACTCTATACAGGCAGCAAAAACAGGACCAGGAGATGACTGTGGCTCAGATCATGAACTCCTTATTGCCAAATTCAGACTTAAATTGAAGAAAGTAGGTAAAACCACTAGACCATTCAGGTATGACCTAAATCAAATCCCTTATGATTATACAGTGGAAATGGCAAATAGGTTCAAGGGATTAGATCTGATAGACCCAGTGCCTGAAGAACTATAGACAAAGGTTCGTGGCATTGTACAGGAGGCAGTGATCAAGACCATCCCCAAGAAAAAGAAATGTAAAAAGGCAAAATGGTTTTCTGAGGAGGCCTTACAAATAGCTGTAAAAAGAAGAGAAGCTAAAGGCAAAGGAGACAAGGAAAGACATACCCATTTGAATGCAGAGTTCCAAAGAGTAGGACAGAGAGAGAAGAAAGCCTTCCTCAGTGATCAATGCAAAGAAACAGAGGAAAACAATAGAATGGGAAAGACTAGGGATATCTTCAAGAAAATTAGAGATACCGAGGGAACATTTCATGCAAAGATGGGCACAATAAAGGACAGAAATGATATGGACCTAACAGAAGCAGAGGATATTGAGAAGAGGAGGCAAGAATACACAGAATAACTATACAAAAAAAGATCTTCATGACCCAGATAATAAGAATGCTTTGATCCCTCACCTAGAGCCAGACATTCTGGAATGCAAAGTCAAATGGGCCTTAGGAAGCATCACTACAAACAAAGCTAGTGGAGGTGATGGAATTCCAGTTGAGCTATTTCAAATCCTAAAAGATGATGCTGTTAAGGTGCTGCACTCAATATGCCAGCAAATTTGGAAAACTCAGCAGTGGCCACAGGACTGGGAAAGGCCAGTTTTCATTCCAATCCCAAAGAAAGGCAATGCCAAAGAATGTTCAAACTACCACACAACTGCAGTCATCTCATTTGCTAGGAAGGGTACCTACATGCCGCATATTTGGAAATAGGAACCCTAGAAAAGTGAAATTGCTCAGTTGTGCCCGACTCTTTGCGACCCCATGGACTGCAGCCTATCAGGCTCCTCTGTCCATGGGATTCTACAGGCAAGAATACTGGAGTGGGTTGCCATTTCCTTCTCCAGGGGATCTTCCCGACCCACGGATCGAACCCAGATCTCCCACATTGCGGGCAGATGCTTTAACCTCTGAGCCACCAGG
This sequence comes from Bubalus bubalis, assembly GCF_019923935.1. Classification (NCBI taxonomy): domain Eukaryota; kingdom Metazoa; phylum Chordata; class Mammalia; order Artiodactyla; family Bovidae; genus Bubalus; species Bubalus bubalis. Next base: position 20,501,447 of record NC_059165.1, on the reverse strand, counting down.
GATCTAGTCCTAATTATGCCTTTAACTAAGCCACTCAATCAGCTAGTATTTTAATTTTTTTCGACCCTAAAATCTGCGGTGAGGTGGTATTAGGTGATTGCTAATTTCAATCTCCCTCTTGGTTTCAAATTTCTATAATTCTAATAATCCTTCATGTGCTTTATAAATCTCTGATGCAGATGCTGAGTTGCACGTTGCTGATGAGATGGTTTGACCTTGCAGGCTGAACGAATAATTGCCAACATTTGTTGAGGGTTTACCAAGTGCCAGGTGTAAAGAGTTGCACCTCACACAATCTCATTCATTTAATCCTTCCCACAGCCTTCTTAGGTAAGAATTAATAATCCTATTTTATAAACAAGGAGGCAGATAACTTACTCAGATGTTGACCTCAGTTTGTGCTTAGAAGTGTTATGTGGGAGTAGATTCCTCATTTCTAACATTTCTCCAATTCACACGCAAATTCTTAAGAGGTTAACATCTCATGGAGCGCTTCAACGTTAAAAGCCATGCCCTTTTAGGAACGAAATAAGACTCAGTACATGAGTTTTCTCTGCGGAAAGAAAACCAGCAATTGCGCACAGTTTTGTACGCAGGGCACAGTGCCCCGCTGCCTAGGTGTGCGCGATTCTTGTGCCCAAGGGGACAAACTAGCAAGCTGAGTCCAAGCGGACTACCATAAAACACGGCTCGCTCCCGAGGTCCTAGATGCGCTGCAGCTGCAGGATGTGCGCGTTGCTGCGCGCCGGCAGGTCAGCTAGGGCGCCTAGCTGCTGGAAGAGTCCATTAGGGACGGCCAAGGCAGGGTGTTCCGGTCGCCGGAGGGCCGGACCTGGTGGCCCGCTGCGCAGACGAGGGCGCCTCGTCTTGGGCGGCCACCCCCGCTCCGCTGGTCAGGTGAGCGCAGCCCGGGGAGCCGCGTGTCCGATTGGAGCAGCTGGAGGAGGCCGAGGGGAGGGTGAGCGGGGGAGGATGGAGCCACCTTCCTGATGCGACCGCGGGAGAAAGACTTGGCAGCACCGGGCGAAGTGTGCGGACGCGAGCGGGAGGCGGAGCGAGGATCGGGCGAAGGGAGGCTCGGCGGGGACCTCAGGGCGCGTGCGGATGTCGGTGTCCCCGGGGCCAGGTATGCGGTGGCTCTGCGGGGTGGTCCTACGAGCCTCGGGGTGGCTCGCGGGAGAGCCGCAGCATCCCGGCCGTGCGCGGTGGGTCGCCCGCACCTGTTGCTGGTGGTGTGGGCGGCGAGCGAGCCATGCGCTGCGGCTTATCCAGGCGTGCCGCCCGCGGCCACACCGCCTGCAGTCCCGGCGGGGCAGCTGGCGTGGCGGTCCCCCACCTGCCCCTGCCGAAGCCGCCTCATCTCACGGAAGGTGGGAAGCGAGCGAGCGGAGGGAAATAAAAGTTTTCTTCTCTTTCTGCCTGTTTGAACCTTGAATTCTGGCTTGAGTTTTAAACAGTCTGCTTGAAAAACAAGTGTTCTCTAGATCTGTCTAAGGCGCGCATTAGATAATAATAACGGGAAGGTTGAGATAAATTGAAAGAGTCTTTAGGTTCCAAAACCGCTACAGTCGAAGAACTTTCAGGGAATTGATTTCAGGAAAGTAGGAATTCGCCAGGAACTGTAGAATAATGTGTATTAAAAACTTATCCATTTTTAATGTTTTAAATTATTTCAAAATTGATTTTTTTCCTTGAAACCAAAACTTAAGAAATTATGGCAGTTTTTATCAAGCGGAAAAGCTGATTTGAAGGTGCCGTGTTTACTTGTTCTGCGTAACTCTTCTTTTAAACCATCTTTTCACGTTTCACAGAATCCACAGCCTTTAAAAATGTGTGTAATGTGTTTATATGTTAGCTGTACACTGTTTTAGAGATTACTGATATCAGATCTTAAAGATGCATCATTACTGACAATTAGGATAAAGCTCAAAAAATGTGCTTTAATACATTCAACATTAAATGTAAATACTTGCTGAAGTTGTTACCTTATATTACTAAAGTTCTTTTTCCTCCTCAATGTGTCATTTATCAAAAGAGCCAGATAGAACCGTAAAAAATATAAAAGGAAAAAAAGATGTTCTGTGTCTAGTAAGGATACAAATGAACTCCAGCAATCTGTTTTTTGGGGGGTTATTTCCTAGTCTGTAGGGAAATGCCAAATACACCTTCAACTGTGTTGCCGTAAAACATTTTAAATATTTGTGTTTAGATACAACATCCGGGCACTGCCTTAAATTAATACAGTGACTTTGGACATTCGTTTACCCTTCCGTGCCTTAGTTTCTTCATTTATAAAGTAAAGGGATTGGACTAGGTGTTTGAAAAGACTTAATTCAGCTAGAAATGAAATATCTCAAGATTATAACTTTTAAAAAAGGAGTAACCAAAATGTATACACTAGAAATAAGTATGACCCAAATTGGTCCATGTTCCTGTTTCCATGACGAGTGACAATAGCAGTTACCCAGTGTTGAATGCTTGCTATCGAATGGATTCTGAGAAGCCCTTTATACAGATTATTTAACACTCACAACAAGATGTAAATTAAATAGTGTTACCCAGTTTAACCATAATGCCAATAATTGTAGACCAAGTAATGTAAATAACTGTAGACTAGAATGTAAGTCCGTAATGGAGGTGAAGGTAAATTACGAAACACATGGAGTTTTAATATCATCAAATATAGAAATGATGAATTAGCTACACCTTTATTATATTTTAATAACAGTTATAGTTTGTGTTGTATATATACTTATCAAATATTGAGTGCTAATTATATTCATTGTCAGAAAATGATAACATAAGGTATATTTGGAACACAAATACTTTTGTGATAATCATGGATAGAAATGATATTAGGGAGGCTAGGGTTACACTTCTTCCTTTGGAGAAGGAAATGGCAACCCACTCCAGTGTTCTCGCCTGGAGAATCCCAGGGACAGTGGAGCCTGGCGGGCTGCCGTCTATGGGGTCGCACAGAGTCGGACACGACTGAAGTGACTTAGCAGGGTTACACAAAAGTTACAAAAAGTTCAGATATCTTTCTAGTTAGAGGTATCGTTGGCCTTGGCACACGCAAAGAAAAAGTGTTCACAGAAGAATCAGCTGTGACTAAACCCTTTTGTACATATTCCCATGATGAGTGATAATAGTATGCCACACTTTTTGAAAGTCCACTATATACTAGCTTTGTGTTTACTTGGCAAATATTATTTGATTTGCAGATGAAGAAACTGAAGCAGAAAGATCTATGCTCTGGAAAGCTCCACAAAGAAAACACATTTTAACTCAGATTATGTGTGTGATCCTTTATTGCTCAGAGATTCATAGACTGTGAACATAGCATTGAAATCCTCAAGCACTGGGAGGAGGCTTGCAGCCAAACTAGACTAATCCCTTTTATTTTATATTTGGGCAAACTGGAACTTTCTAAGTTAAGAGACTCACTTAAAGTCACATATTCTGTTTTCCCATTTATGACTGTAGATCTGTACATTCCCAGAAACAAATAAGTGAGAAGCATGTTAACGGATAAGTGTTGAGTTTATTGCCTCTCAACCAAATGCTGCCTCAAGCCCTTTTTAATATTGCTGACCTACTGTTATTGAAAATTTCAGGGGGCCCCAATTAGGCTGCAGAATCTTTGAGGACAGTGACTATATTTTGTATTTCTCTAGTATCTGTAGGATTTAGCAAAGTGATATATTGAGTAAATGGCTTTGTCACCTGTTTACCTGTGACAAGGGTCCAGAGTTTGGATCTAGTTTGGATGCACTGATCCAGGGTTTGCACAGTGAAATCTCTGTGCCATCACCACTTTGGCTTCGTGTACAGAGCAACTAGACAATTGATACATGCTCAGAAAGCATATTAAGCTGCTTGGATGATGATTATTTAATTTTACTATCAAATGTAAATAGTATGTTACCATGGAGATGGATGGGCATTTCCCTGATTTCGTGGGGGGAAAAAAATCACACAGCTAAGTATTACACACAGTTGAGTGTACACATCTCTCTAACTTGCAGATAACTTTTTTCCAGTTGTTAATACAAATTCATGTAGAAAATTCAAACGGTACAGGAAAAAAAAAAAAAAATCACCAGGAACTCCACTGTCCAAAGGTTTTGGTGACTATCTAGCCAGAGAGATGTCTTCCTTCTATTAACTCCTGCCTAATCAGGGTGAGAGCTGAATTATTTATTTAAACCGTTGATGGTTTAAAGCTCTATTTAGTCTTAGTATTCTCTCACTCAACTGTTCTATAAACAAAGATGTTTGCTGAAAAATGAAGATAAGCATGCTGCTAATAAACTGGACTCTTGCCCTCTCATGCAGAATAAAGTAGTACAGAAAGTTGATTTTGCCACATAATGCACGTCTGCTTTTTTCCCTTCAGCGGGCAGGACTTGGGGGACAGAAGTCATCTTTGAATGTTTGGAGGATTCTCTGATATGTCGGGATGTCCGGCCACACAGGAAGCCAGAGCAACAGAGCTCTGTGGTCCTGATAAGAGGTGTGGCAGAGGAGAGGAGGGTGGAACTGGGACACAGGAGGCTGTGGTAATACAAAGGCTGTGTTTTCTGATTCCACTGTGACACACTATACACTTTAAAATGTTCCACGCCAAGTCCCTCCCACAGCTGTTGGGCAGGTGGTCACGGGGCTCTTTCTGGTGCAGTCAGGCGTAAGTCTGCCTCTCCCTCCGAGTGGGGGCAGGATGCTGAAAGGGCAATTTCTCATTCATTTATTCAGGATTCTGAAAACTCAGAATGGACCGCCTTTCATCTAAAGGAGTCAAACTGACTGTTGGGATAGTGGTCCATCCATGAGTTTTGAACTAATACAAAATTATTAGTTATAAAGGAAGGCGGGGGGTTCTATTTGAGAGAGACAATGCCAGCTCTCTCTATGCATTTGAATGTCTTTACATTGCAAATGTTAGTTTTAAAGATTATTTGATTATTTGCATTTCATAAATTTATGTGTCCTTTAAATTCCTTTTCCCTGGGCATGTTTTCTTGATTTGTACTATGTATTTGGGAGTAGCATTCTTTCATGCTTTACTTTATTAGGGGCTTAACATGGCTTAAGTCCAACCATCTGTTCCAGTCTTGGCACATCAGCACATTAGTGGTGGTGGTGGGGGCTAAATAAAATTCCCACAATTTAAAGGTTAGGGAAAGAGCTACCTTTATGAATAGATTTCAGCAAGACAATAGTGCAGAAGTGGAGTAAAAATGCATTTCATTCTCTGAAGCACAAGGTCCCCTGTCTGTCTTTAGTTTTGTTGAAAGGCAATTAGCATTTCAGCTAGCCAATTTGCTTACATGCAACGAAGTACTTGGGTTTATAATTTGCTGCTCTCTGTCTGAAGCTGTTGAGTCCAGCTCTTATGTAATCCTCTCCCAAGTAGCCTTCTCTCCAGCATAGTTATTGTTGCTGGTCTTAAATAACTAATCAACAGAGAGTTTTCCTTGCCTTCAACTGTAGGGTGCCATAGGGCATGGAAAATGAAATGCCAAGCTAATAAGGGGATGATTGTAATTATTAAATAGTCATTATTGAAGTGGGGCACAGGTTGAAAGATGCTGAATAGCTTCAAATCAAATGCAACTTCAAAAAGGCATTGTGTAGTACTCTTAATAGTTTATTTCTGCATGCAGTATGTGCATAAACAAAGGGTATATATTAATATGTTGGAATTAATTGAGGAAGGTGACTCAAAATTAACAAAGAAGAAGCAATTCTTAATTATTTATATTGACTTTGCTCCTTTCTGCAAGAAAGAATTCTGTGGGGAGTATGTTTAAAGAGAAAATATTTTTTTTCTTAAGTGTTACAACAAATAAACAAGTGCTCTGAGGCGTATTGTGTAAATAATTCAAGGCTTTGTATTTGTATGCTAGTTGGAAAAAAGATTTTGTAAGCTTCTTTAGTCATGAATTCTGATTATTAGAGTGTTATTAGTATATTTCATGCATATACTGATATCCCTCTGAAAGAGCCACTGTATATTATGATAATCCTTTTGTTAGGATAATTGGAATAATATTATCCTTTAATCCATGTCATGGGACAGTAATTCAATTTAGCTCATCTTTTAATACAATCCTGTTTTTGCAAAGTTATACTTATGTAATTATTTGGAAGTAAAATAATACATTCCTCATTTTTCAAAGAATGTTTAACTGAAAGAAGGCATGTATTAGATACAAGCCTTGTAAGTGATCATTATAATTGAGAACATATATGAAAGGACTGCATGATCTTTATATTTCCGTTCTGTGATATAAAGAAAAAGCCCTATCTGCAGCTATAAATAGAGTGGTTTGTATATTGTTCAACTGCATTCACCAGTGTTGATGACTAGGAATGAATCAAAGGCTTACCTGTCCTCTGGCAGACTAGTCAACTCAGGATGGAACGTGTCCTGGAAACAGGGGGCCTTGATCTGCACTTTGAAGAGTGGTAAAGGAGAGGGAGTGCTGAGAGGTAGAGAGAAAGGCCTGGGGAATGTCTTGGATCAAAGGTGCACAGGTAAGAATGATCCGGCTGTCTTGTCCCAGATACACATTAGATCAACTTGTTGACAGAAGAGAAAAAGATGACTGAATGTATGGTGGTATGAATTTTTTTTTTAATTGAGATATAATTCACTTACCAAAAAAAAAAAAATTTCACCTTTCAAAGTAGACAATTCAGTGTCACTTAATGTATTTACAAATTTGTGCCATTGTTAACCATTGCCATTCCAGAACATTTTCATCACCTCAAAAAGAAATCCTGTTCCCATTCACCATCACTTCCTGTTCTCTCCCCACTCTCAAGTCTTTGGCAGCCAGTCTACGTTCTGTCCCTATAGACGTGCCTCTTTTAGACATGTTATATACATGGAGTCATCCAGTACATGGCCTTTTGTGTCTGCCTTCTGTCACTTACCTGATATTTACAAGGTTCGTCATGTGGTAGTGTTTGTACACGTAAAGTACTTTGTTCTTTTTTATGGCTGAATAATTCCATTCTGTAATATACTACTTTTTGTTTATCCATTCATCAATCGATGGACATTTATATTGTTTCTAATTTTTAACTATTATATTATGGACAAGTTTGTGTACAAGTTTTTGTATGAATAAATGCTTTCAGTTCTCCTGGTAAGGAGTGGAATTGCTGGGTCAATAGAGAGGTGAATAAAATAGCCAGGATACATTTAGAAGAACTTTATCCCTTCTATACATTCTATTAACCTCAGTGTCACCATATAAGGCAGATGATTCAGGTGTGACCTGATGTTTTATCAGTTAGAACTCTACTTGCATAGATCTCTGCCAATTGTGTGTGTGCTAAGTCATTTCAGTTGTTTCTGACTCTTTGCAACCCTATGAACTGTAGCCCACTAGGCTCCTCTGTCCGTGGGGATTCTCCAGGCAAGAATACTAGAGTGGGTTGCCCTACCCTCCTCCTATGAACTGTAGCCCACTAGGCTCCTCTGTCCGTGGGGATTCTCCAGGCAAGAATACTAGAGTGGGTTGCCCTACCCTCCTCCTATGAACTGTAGCCCACTAGGCTCCTCTGTCCATGGGGATTCTCCAGGCAAGAATACTAGAGTGGGTTGCCCTACCCTCCTGCAGGGGATCTTCCTGACTTAGGGATTGAATCCATGTCTCTTATGTCTCCTGCATTGGCAGGTGGGTTCTTTACCACTAGTGCTACCTAGGAAGCCCAGATCTTTGCCAATTATAATTCATTTAATATAACCAAACTGTGATAAAACAAAATAAAAGAACAGTTTGCAACCAATGACTTCTCCCTCACTAGTGGCTGTAGGTTTTCTTAAGATAGGAAGTATGGTAATGGCTGGCATAATGCTTGACCTTTCTAGGATATGTTAAAATAAAAGATGTGATTGTATATTACATGATGCACACTGAATTCAATTTTCTGATGACTTCTGTCCTTTCGGCAGGCATTCATCTAAATGATATGGTTGAGTTGACAAAATGAGATAAATTTATTTTTTCTTCTAAGGTAAATTACAGAGCTTTAAAATGTTATTTTGTTAAGGAGGGCAGTTCATAGATTATTTGATTGAAAGTTGGGCTTTAAGTAAAAGACATGTTCAGTTCACTAACGTATAGTTTGTCAGATATCACTAATTCTGTTGTGTATGTGTACACTTGTGTATTTATCTGAAACCTTAAGTGATTTTCTGAAAGGGTCTGATATACTTTATGAAATAAATTGACATTTGAACGAATTTGTCTAATTTTGGATGAGGCAGAATATTTTAAGCTCTTTTGAAAAAACCTGATATATTTGCTTAGGGCCTTATGATTTGGGCTTCCCCTGTGGCTCAGCTGGTAAAGAATCCACCTGCAATACGGGAGACCTGGGTCCCATCCCTGGGTTGGGAAGATCCCCTGGGGAAGGCTACCCCCTCCAGTATTCCGGCCCGGAGAATCCCATGGACTGTATAGTCTATGGGGTCGCAAAGAGTTGGACACAACTGAGCGACATTCACTTTATGATTTGGAGCATATGTTCACATAAATTTATTCATGTAATCTTAATAACCACTTCACTGTTAGAGCCACTTTGACCTCCTGATGGCAATATATTCATGCATTTTTACATTTTAATTATTTATTTAAAATTAATTTTATTAGCGTATAGTTGAATTACAGTGTTGTGGTAGTTTCTGTTGTACCCTGCATTCTTCACAAGTTGGAATTTTCAACTGAGGCACCAAAAAAGTTGTATATCAAATGTCAAAGCGAGTTGCGAGAAATTATCAGGACTCAGAATTTCAAAGAAGATAACAGAAACTAATTGGATAATTTTAAAATTTATTCATATAAAGTAAAAGAGTTAAGTCCGAGAGAGGATTTTCTGGAGAGAATTTATATTGGAAATCCGTGGAAGTGCTGTGACTATCCCATCTTGTGTGTATCTGTGTGTATGTGTGTTAATCGATCAGTTGTGTCTGACTCTTTGCAACCCATGGGCTGTAGCCTGCCAGGCTTCTCTGTCCATGGGGTTCTCTGGGCAAGAATACTGGAGTGGGTTGCCATTCCCTTCCCCAGGGGATTTTCCCAATTTAGGGATTAAAACCCGGGTCTCCTACGTTGCAGGCAGATTCTTTACCATCTGAGTTTGTGGCTCTTCTTGAATGTGGTGGGAAGGGCTTCAGCTCTGCTTGGAGAGTCTGATTTGTGGTTGAGGACAGAAGCAAAAATGTTACCAAAGAACTCAGCAGGGTGGAGGGATGTGTCTGGTGATGCTGTGCAAAGGGAAGTGAGCCCCAAGAGCCAGCTATGGCACTCACAATAGGAATGTTAGCTGAAGTCATTTTCAAAGAATCTTGCCTAAGAGGACAGCTTGTGGCAGGCCTTGGTTGGGGTAAAAGAAAAGTTAGTGTTAAATTAGGAGAAGGCAATGGCACCCCACTCCAGTACTTTGCCTGGAAAATCCCATGGACGGAGGAGCCTGGTAGGTGGCAGTCCATTGGGTCGCTAAGAGTCGGACACGACTGAGCGACTTCACTTTCACTTTTCACTTTCATGCATTGGAGAAGGAAATGGCAGCCCACTCTAGTGTTCTTGCCTGGAGAATCCCAGGGACGGGGGAGCCTTGTGGCTGCCCTCTATGGGGTCACACAGAGCCGAACATGACTGAAGTGACTTAGCAGTAGCAGCAGTGTTAAATTAATTAGAGCTTGATTGTTAATGTGAGTTTGCCAGTAAATAGGTATTATTATGAAAGCTTTCAAACATGTATGTAAATAGAAAAGTAAAATGAACCCCTTTACACCTACTGCTCAGAATTGACAGTTTTCAAGATTTTCTCTGTTTGTTTCATGTATCAACATATCACAGAAGGAAGCTGTAAAAATACGGTTATTTTCTTACATAATCACAATTCTGTTATCTTACCTAACAAAATTAACAATAATCCCATAGTCTCGTTCACTAGTGAGTTCATTTTCAAATTTCCTTGCTTGCCTCAAATATGTCTTTTTAGAGTTTGATTCTTTTAATTAGCATGTAAATAATTCTTAGCTGTTCTTCTGACAGAATCTCAAAGTCGTTTTGAATCGCCCTTTTCCCCCATACCTTTGATGTGTTGAAGAAATTTGGTAATTTATCACCTGGTATATCTGTGTTCTGCATTTGATTGTTTCTTTCTTTTTGGAATACTTAATGAGTTTCTTTATCCCCCGTTTTGAGTTAGTGATGGACAGGGAGGCCTGGCGTGCTGCAATTCATGGGGTCGCAAAGAGTCAGACACGACTGAGCGACTGAACTGAAACTGGGAGTTAGCTGTCAAAGCTCCATTGGATTCAGGTTCTGTCTTTTGGACAATATAGGTGGTGCTGTAAACTTTATATGCTATTTATCTGGACATGTGTGGTTCTCTGTCTTTAGTGACACTAGGCATCAGCAGTGGATTTGAATTTAAATCAACAGTCAGAAAGCCCAGTCTCTACATTCAGAAGTTTCTCATTAACAGCCCACCCCCAGTTTTACTGAGATATGATTGACATGTAGCACTGTATTATTTTAAGGTGTACAGCAAAATGATTTGATATATGTGTATATTGCAAAATGATTACCACAGTAGTTTAGATAACATCCCTCTCCTCACATAGCTATAAATATTTTTTCTTGTAATGAGAACTTTTAAGGTTTTCTCTCTTAGCAGCTTTTGAATATATAATACTATCTTGGTAGCTGTAATCATCATGCTGTGTATTACATTCTGGGAAGAACTTATAACTGGGAGTTTATAGTTTTTGAATGCCTTTACCCATTTTCACCTCCATCTCCCTCTGGCAGCCCCAATGTAATCTGTTTCTGAGTTTGTTTTTTAAAATGCCACATATAAGTAAGATCATACAATATTTATCTTTCTTTGTATGACTTACTTCACTTAGCATAAAATCCTCATGGTCTATCCATGTTGTAAAAATGGCAAGATTTCCTTCTTTTTATGGCTGAATAATATTCCTGTGTGTGTGTGTGTGTGTGTGTGTGTGTGTACACATGTTTATCACAGTATCTATTCAATCCATTCATTCATTGATGGGCACTTAGGTTGTTGCTATGATTTGGCTGTTGTAAATAATGCTACAGTGAACACGGTGATACAGATATCTCTTTGAGATAGTGATTTTGTTTCCTTCAGATATGTATCTTGAATGGGAATTGCTGGATCCTCTGGTGGTTCTATTTTTAGTTTCTTTGAGGAAGCTTTATAATGTTTTCTACAGTGGCTGCACGAATTTACATTCCCTCCAACAGCGCCCAACTTCTTTTCTCCACATCCTTATCAACACATCTCTTGTCTTTTTTATTACAGCCATTCTAACAGTGTGAGGTGATATTTTATTGTGGTTTTGATTTCATTTCCCTGATGGTTAATGATGTTGACTGTCTTTTCATGTACCTATTGCTCATTTTTATGTCTTTGGGAAATGTTTATTTAGTTCCTCTGCCTATATTTTAATCAGATATTTTTGGTATTTAGTTTATGAGTTCTTTATACCTTTTGGATAGTAACTTCTTATTAGATACATGATTTGCAAATATTGTCCTCCATTCTGCAGGTTTCCTTTTCGTTTTGTTGATGGCTTCTTTTGCTGAGTGGAAGCTTTTTAGTTTAGTGTGGTCCTACTTGCTTAGTTCTGCTTTTGTTGAATTTCCTTTTGATGTGAAATATAAAAAATCATTGCCAGAATCAATGTCAGGGAGCTTACCCCTTGGTTTTCTTCTAGGAGTTTTATGGTTTCAGGTCTTGCATTAGAATCTTTAATCTATTTTTTAAAAAATTTTTATCTAATTGTTTCACCCATGAATGGTCATTTCTTTAGTTATTTTTTTGAAAGTTGCAAACAGGTGGTTTTCTAACTCTGTCCCTCTTGCCACATTAACTGGAATTTTTTTAAGGAAAACTTTTTCCTTAACTAGGCTATTGGTTTACTCTGAAAAGGAATTTACCTAGGATAGATAGGATAAATATTTAATTCTTTCCCTTTAAATGTTAATTTCAGAGTAAGGAGTTGATACCCTGGTTGCATTTAGTGGTGACCAAGAGACATGAAACAACAGACTGGTTCCAAATAGGAAAAGGAGTACATCAAGGCTGTATATTATCACCCTGCTTATTTAGCTTATATGCAGAGTACATCACGAGAAACGCTGGACTGGAAGAAACACAAGCTGGAATCAAGACGGCCGGGAGAAATATCAATAACTTCAGATATGCAGATGACACCACCCTTATGGCAGAAAGTGAAGAGGAACTAAAGAGCCTCTTGATGAAAGTGAAAGTGGAGAGTGAAAAAGTGGGCTTAAAGCTCAACATTCAGAAAACGAAGATCATGGCATCCGGTCCCATCACTTCATGGGAAATAGATGGGGAAACAGTGGAAACAGTATCAGACTTTATTTTTTTGGGCTCCAAAATCACTGCAAATGGTGACTGCAGCCATAAAATTAAAAGACACTTACTCCTTGGAAGGAAAGTTATGACCAACCTAGATAGCATATTGAAAAGCAGAGACATTACTTTGCCAACAAAGGTCTGTCTAGTCAAGGCTATGGTTTTTCCTGTGGTCATGTATGGATGTGAGAGTTGGACTGTGCAGAAAGCTGAGCGCCAAAGAATTGATGCTTTTGAAGTGTGGTGTTGGAGAAGACTCTTGAGAGTCCCTTGGACTGCAAGGAGATCCAACCAGTCCATTCTGAAGGAGATCAGCCCTGGGATTTCTTTGGAAGGAATGATGCTAAAGCTGAAACTCCAGTACTTTGGCCACCTCATGTGAAGAGTTGACTCATTGGAAAAGACCCTGATGCTGGGAGGGATTGGGGGCAAGAAGAGAAGGGGACGACAGAGGATGAGATGGCTGGATGGCATCACTGACTCTATGGACGTGAGTCTGAGTGAACTCTGGGAGTTGGTGATGGACAGGGAGGCCTGGCATGCTGTGATTCATGGAGTCACAAAGAGTCAGACACAACTGAGCGACTGAACTGAACTGAACTGAAGGGTATCAGTCCTGGGTGTTCATTAGAAGGACTGATGCTGAGGCTGAAACTCCAATACTTTGGCCACCTCATGCGAAGAGTTGACTCATTGGAAAAGACCCTGATGCTGGGAGGTATTGGGGGCAGGAGGAGAAGGGGACGACAGAGGATGAGATGGCTGGATGGCATCACCGACTCGATGCACATGAGTTTGGGTAGACTCCAGGAGTTGGTGATGGACAGGGAGGCCTGGTGTGCTTCGATTCATGGGGTCACAAAGAGTCAGACACGACTGAGCAATTGAATTGAACTGAACTGAGAGATGTCAAATAGTCTGCTGAATAAATTCCAAATTTAGAGGTGAAGTTTGGCTGGAGATGTACATTTGGAAGACTATGTTTAAAGCAGTGAGGTCAATGAGATCCCAGTGAGAGTGAGTGTAGATGCAGAAGAGGTCTGGGGTGGTATAACTTCAAGGTATTTTGTACCCAGACTGATGCCTGTTTTATCACACAGACATCAGAAGATAGGGATCCAGCAAAGGAGACTGAAGGGTACCTAGTGAGTGAGAAGGGAAAGCAGATGAATGTGGCATCAGGAAGCCACATGAGAAAGTGACTCGAAGCAGGAAGTGACCAACCACCTGCTCTTTCAGTCACTTTTTTTTTTTTAATTTACTTTTTGGCTGTGGACATATAGTTCCCAACCAGGGATGGAACCCACATTCCCTGCTTTGGGAGTGTGGGTTCTTTTTTTTTTTTTTTTGGCATGTGGGATCTTAGCTCCCTGACCAGGATTGAGCCCATGACTCCTGCAGTGAAAGCATGGAGTCTTAACCACTGGACCGTCAGAAAAATCCCTGGAAGTGTGGATTCTTAACCACTGGACCAGGAAAGCCCCTCAGTCACATTTTGTATTATGATTTTTCCAGCACATCCTAAACCACAAGAGCATATTTAAAAGCGTTATAGGAGGTGGCTGAACTTAGAGAAATGGGAGATATTTAGAGTGGGAAAGATGTGGTCTGATAATGGGAAAGTTAAGTCCAAGTTACAAGAGAAATTCGGGTAAGTCACTTCTTGTGAAACTTTCACTTCTAGTCTACATTCGCAGAGCCTCAACTCTCACATTTGCTTCTGTAAGTTTAAATGAAACTCTGGATTCAAAATAGGGTGAAATTAAAATCTAATGTTGAAAGACATAACAAAAAGTATTGTCTTTCATGAATTGTGAAAAAAATACAGATAGAAAAATGATACATATTTTTTTAAAAGCCAGTTAAACTTTATGATTGAAAGAAGGGACAATTACCATGCTAGAAGGTGAGGGCAGAGTGGGTGGTATAACTTCAAGGTATTTTGTACCCTGGACACATTGATCAAAGGCAAAATAAAGAAGGAGCAACAGTCTGAGGGAGTCATTGCATTATCAGAAAAAGATTCCCTGTATTTCAGTTCATGATATCAGGTCTCCTATGGCCAAGTCAAGAGATGAAATATAGTGTAGTTGATACACACAATGAATTCTATTAAAGTCTTTTTCACTGGTGAATTTTCTTCAAAGGTAAGTTTTGTGTAGAAAGGATTTCATAGAAGCATGTGAAATAGACCTGTGTAGGGGGAACTGTGTTCTTTTCTGAAGTTGTATATTATAGCTGAAAGAAGAAAATGGAGGATGGAGGATAAGGAAGAAAACAGGAAAGGTACAAAGGTGATGAGAGATTTGCCTACATCCTTATTTTGATTGATATTTCTGCCTTTTTTGTTTTAGAAAAACGCTTGGACACTAAACATATATAGAAGTTACCTATTTTATAATGGGTTGATAACACATTCATATAATTCTAAAGTTGTAGTTCTTGCATTACATTAAGCCCTAGAAATTTACAGCCACAATTCAAGTGTTAGGATGGGGATGTTAAATGATCTTTAGATTTAGATCTCATTTAGAAAATGATCTTCAGTTTCAGAGTTCTATATTTTGGTATTTTGCTTTTCAAAATAGGATTAGAGATGACCAAAGTAGAACATTTTCAAATGCAGTAACTATGAAAAAAATAGAAAAACACAAAGAAACAGCAAAATCACTTCAAATTTCTTTTGCCTAAAGTTGACCATGGTTTTTTCAGTACTTTTCCAGGTGGATATTCACTTGTATATATAAACATGTATGTATATTTAGTATTTATATTTTATGTAAAGTATTTTATTTTAAATTAACATACTGCATCATAAAATTCATTTAAGATAGACTATAATATTTTATAATATGATATTCTTCATTCTTTTAAATAATTATGTAATAAGGTTGGATATGCATGCTCAGTCATGTCTGACTGTTTGTGACCCCATGGACTGTAGCCCACCAGGCTCCTTTGTCCATGGAATTCTCTGGGTGAGAATACTGGAATGGGTTGCCATGCCCTCCTCCAGGGGATCTTATCAACCCAGGAATCGAACTCACATCTCTTACGTCTCCTGCATTAGCAGATTTTTCCAGCAATCGTGTGCAAGTCATATACTGATGTGAGAGTTGGACCAGAAAGAAGAATGAGCATTGAAGAATTGATGCTTTCAAACTGTGGTGTTGGAGAAGACACCCTTGGACTGCAAGGGGATCAAATCAGTCAATCCTAAAAGACATGAACCCTGAATATTCATTGGAAGGACTGATGCTGAAGCTGAAGCTCCCATACTTTGACTCTCTGATGTAAAGAGCCGACTCATTGGAAATGACCCTGATGCTAGGAAAGATTGAGGGTAGGAGGAGAAGGGGGTGGCAGAGGATGAGATGGTTAGATAGCATCACCAACTCAATGGACATAAGTTTGAGCAAACTCCAGGAGATAGTGGATAGGAAAGCCTGGAGAGCTTCAGTCCATGGGTTCACAAAAAGTCAGACAGGACTGAGCAACTGAACAACAAGGATCTTTTCTGTTCCACATTACTGTACAGTATCCATTTTCATCACCCATCACAACTTGTTTTTAAAAATGGAACATTTTTTTACATTTCAGTAGAGAAATGGATGTGGAAATACAGTCAAGATTCTTTTTGCTTAACTTATGTGGAAATCAAACATCAAAGCAGTAAACAACCAAGCTGGTGCAAGTGATTTCCAATGCATGATTTAGGTATTTTGAGCATATTGGGCTATCTCCTGCATGGTATAATGCTGACCGTTTTCCATTAATGTCTCAATTTGATCACTGTCAACTTTAACTGGTCTGCCAGACCATGGAGCACCATCCAGAGAAATCTGCAACACAAAACTTTACAAACCACTTTTGACATGTTCCATCAGTCACAGCGTTGCCAACTACCTAGACAGTTCCCTCTGGCTATTCGTAGCACATTGCCTAACCTAGAGTAACTGCTCAATAATTGTGCATTATTGTTATTAATTTACCCAATTAATACTGACAAAATGAAAGCAAAGAGGAACTAAAGGGTCTCTTGATAAGGGTGAAAGAGGAGAGTGAAAAAGCTAGCTTAAAACTGAGCATTCACAAAACTAAGATCATGGCATCTGTTGCCATCACTTCATGGCAAATAGAAAAAGTGGAAACAGTGACATATTTTATTTTCTTGGGCTCCAAAATCACTGTGGATGGGGACTGCAGCCATGAAATTAAAAGACACTTGCTCCTTGGAAGAAAGCTATGACAAACCTAAACAGTATATTAAAAAGCAGAGATACCACTTTGCCAACAAAGATCCATATAGTCAAAGCTATGGTTTTTCCATAGTCATGAATGGATGTGAGAGTTGGACTATAAAGAAAGCTGAACACCGAAGAATTGATGCTTTTGAACTGTGGTGTTGGAGAAGACTCTTGTGAGTCCCTTGGACTGGCAAGGAGATCCAGCCAGTCCACCCTAAAGCTAAAGGAGATCAGTCCTGAGTGTTCATTGGAAGGGCTGATGCTGAAGTTGAAACTCCAATACTTTGGCCATCTGATGCGAACAACTGACTCACTGGAAAAGACCCTGATGCTTGCTTCCCGTGTCCCTAACAAGGTGTGGAATTAGTTAATACTCTGGTTCAAGTTTTGCAGATCATCCAGGAATATCAGGAACCCCACAGTTTTGTTCTTTGAACACAACATTGCCGTTCATTCCCCTTCTGATCTTGAAGTCGGCGCCCATGATGGGTTTTCGTTGTGCTTTTCCAACTTTCCTAAATTCTCAATGCTTCCATCTACCTCAGACAGCCTCCTTTTATTCTGATGTTGCTGCTTTGAGGGTGGGTGGGTGAGAGGATGGTATTTACACAAGGCAGTCTAGATTGCCAGATTGGTTTCTCTTGACTGTGTGGACATGGAAGGTCTAGAGCCTGGAATCTGGCCCTTGTGGCAGACGAGGGTGAGACTACCCTGATGCTGCAGCTGTTCTTTTTTCCTTCCTTTAACGCTTGAAGGAACTTGAGTCCCAGAGAAGTGAATTGGTTTGTTCAAAGTCACACAGGTGGGAAGATGGTTGAGACTAGCGTGGAGCCCGTGTCTGACTCCAGCTCTAGTATTTACCTCCTGCTTGACCCCCAGACGTCCTGGCAGCATCCCGCTAGAGGCTTCATAGCACCTATCACAGAATCTTCACGTGCCAGGAATGCCTCCCAGTGTCTTATAAAATCAAATGCCCGCAACTCTGCAGGGAGGCAGTCCTCAAGATGTGTAATGAGTGAATGTGTGTGTGTGCATCTATGCAGATGCACATTTGTGCCTCTTTTTTCCCTCTTTGAATGGCATAAATATATGAAATATTTTACTTTCCTCTTTTACCCAAGACTGAGGAGACATGGGCAGGTTTCTGGAGAGCAAATTCTCTGTCCAAATAACAGCTGCCACTCAGATCCAGCCAATCAATATTGTGTAAAAATGTGGACTCAGATTTACCAATTCTGTGACTTTTCAAAATAGTCCAGAAATCCACTTTTTAAAAATGCAGAATCTTCACATATGATCTTGGCAAACATTCTCTAGTGTTATTTTGTAAACACAGTTTAGACTAAAAAGCACATCTCTCTGGATTGAAACCTCTGAGTTTGTTTATGAAGCTCTCTCCCTTACCTTCCATGAGGGCAAATAATTCATTTAGAAAATATAAGCACCTAGATACTTGGTAAAGACAGATGGTATTCCCTAAGTAGGTACAGAATATAAAGAAATCACACAAAGAACCTCTCCCCACCTTTTTTTTAGGTTAATGCTGAATCTCAGTGGAAAGACTAGAACTAATTAGAGCTGTTTTCAGTAAGACTTTAATTTCAAGAAAATTATTTTTGACTTTTGCCTTTGAGTTCTATGAAGAATTAAAAATTGTACAATGTTATAAGTGGCAAAAATTCTTAAAACCTCTTTTCATAATTTGAGAAATTGTTATTGTTTTGGAAGATGGAGGGGTGCCATCTAATGGTGGTTCAAGAAATCTTTAGATACAGGAGCCTTACATTTCAAAGAAGCCAAAAGACAAGTGTGTCTTATCTCTTGACAGAAGACCTTTCAGATTTGGTGGCTGCAGGAACATACCTTGACTTAATTTACTGCTTTTGAATTTGCCTCAAAGGATTTAGTGTAGTGAATCTTTCCTTTTGTGTTTTGCCAAAGTGGAGTTGAAAGAGCACAGATGAAATCCATAATCTTGTAGCACTCCACGTAGCTCTAGAGTTGAAGCGTCTCTACACTGTTCATCCTTTTTCCTCTGTGGGCATTTGTAATCCGGATATGAGCAGCTTGATCAGTTTTTATGAGATACTTATTTGGTGACTTCGGAGAAGGCAATGGCACCCCACTCCAGTACTCTTGCCTGGAAAATCCCATGGACAGAGGAGCCTGGTAGGTTGCAGTCCGTGGGGTCGCTAAGAGTCGGACACGACTGAGCAACTTCACTTGCACTTTTCACTTTCATGCATTGGAGAAGGAAATGGCAACCCACTCCAGTGGTTCTGGATATGAGCAGCTTGATTAGTTTTTATGAGATACTTATTTGGTGACTTCGGAGAAGGCAATGGCACCCCACTCCAGTACTCTTCCCTGGGAATCCCAGGGACGGGGGAGCCTGGTGGGCTGCCGTCTATGGGGTCGCACAGAGTCGGACACGACTCTGGACATGGACAATGAAGAAACATTACATAGAAGATAGATTCCAGAATAGATAACAAAGCAACTTGGAGGTAACAAAGGCTATAAAGAGAATTTTGTTGTTGGTGGTATTTAGACACTTAATCATGTCCAACTCTTCTGTGACTTCATGGACTGTAGCCTGCCAGGCTCCTCTCGCCATGAAATTCTCCAGGCAAGAATACTGGAGTAGGTTGTCATTTCCTCTTCCAGGGGATCTTTCTGACACAGGATCGAACTCATGTCTCCTGCATTGCCGGCGGATTCTTTTACTGCTGAGCCACTGGGGAAGTCCCCATAAAGAGAACAGAAAATTTAAAAAATAAGTATTTTCTGAGAAGTAAAAGATGGTTTAATGGATTAAGGGAAAAAGAACAGGCTACAACTATTTCCTAGAAATTGAAAACACAATGGGATAAACAAAAAAAATTAGAAGAACTGAAATTTTATTTATTTATTTATTTAAATAATTGATGCATAATATTTTATTTCTATTTGTACATGCCTCTGTATTTATTTTTTATTTATTTATTTTTAAATTTTATTTTATTTTTAAACTTTACATAATTGTATTAGTTTTGCCAAATATCAAAATGAATCCGCCACAGGTATACATGTGTTCCCCATCCTGAACCCTCCTCCCTCCTCCCTCCCCATTCCATCCCTCTGGGTCATCCCAGTGCACCAGCCCCAAGCATCCAGTATCGTGAAATTTTATTGTGAATTAAATTCTCTGAAATAGGGGAAAAATCAAAGGCTAGAAATTAGAGATAATAATTAGAAAATTAGAGGGCTAGTCTGAGAAAACCAGTGTTAAAGAGTTTCAGGATGCAAGAACAGTGAAAATGGAAGGTGAAGAAATCATTGTGAAATAATATAAGAAAAATTTCTGATACTCTAAAGATGAATATATGAGTGAAAAGGACTGACTGAGTGTTTAGCCAAATAGACAAAAATAATCACGTTCCAAGAAAAATCTTGTGCAATTTTATGCTTTGGATGGAGAGAACATTCTGGGGCGGCAGGGGGGTAGGGTGTGGGGTTAACACAAATAAGCAAACACATATAATACTTTGGAATCAAAATGATTTTGAATTTCTTAACAGCAACATTGGAAGTCTGAAAACAGTGGAACAAAGCTTTCAAAATAATGAAAGAAAACTATTTTTACCAAAAATTCTATACCCAATGAAAATATTAGTTAAATGAAAAATTAATATTAGAGTAATTTCTGATATGCAAGACCTAAAACATTTATATTCACATACACTTTTTTGGGAAGTTACTGGAGGATGTTCTGTATCAAAAAAAGGGATAAACCAAGTAAACCATAAAAGGAAAATGTGGGAATCAGTAAACAGGAGATCAAATGGGGAACAATCAAAAACAATCCCAGGATGAAGTAAAAGGGGATCTCATGATGACTCTTGTGTTCCAGGTATAGAGGTCATGCTTAATGTAGATCTTCAGGAATGTAGGTTTGATAATGTGAGATCTAGTAAATTTCAAGTTTCCATAGTTGTGTCTACCCTTCCCTAGAGGCTGAATTGGTAGATACAGTAAAAGGCAGTGGGAACCATCATTTTACAGGTGAGATCTATAAAGCTGACAGTGTGTTGTTGAGACAGTAAATATTTTCCCATGATGGATGTCTACCACAAAGCCTAGTATTTACCTATTTATGTCTTGAAAAAATGTGTTGATTCCTGTAGTCTCCATGTAGAAGAAAACAGAATTTGTTGCATGGATTTTCTCCTGTAGACATACATATTAATATATGTATAGATTCTCTTATGAGAGACAGATAAGGTCGATAACCGTAATGGACTATGTGTAGAAGAAGCGTATGGCTGGTGGGGGTTGGTGTGAGGTAAACGTTCTATTGTTTACTTTTTTGTTCCTTTTTAATATGGTATCACATATATGTCATTTATAGGTGAATAAAATTATTTTCCTTAAAGTTGTAAGTTATATATATATATAATATATATATAAAGATAAGAAACATTTATAGTCTGAAAAACTATGAGACTATTCCTTTTATCATTTAAAAGTATTTAGCATTTCCTCAATTTATAACATTAGATTATTTGATTTTGAAAGATGCACATTTAAATTCTGTTTTAGTATGGAAGAAGGAAACAGCCAATTTTTTGTAGTACTTGCCAAATACCAATAACACAGATTAAGAATTCTTAGAGGCTGAATAATTGATGATGTGAATGATGAAACCTCTGTTGTTCCACAGGAGTAATTCTATAGTTTGAGAATGCCCTTTAGTAAATGTAATAGAATTCAAGTAATTCTAAACTTGAAAACCTTGCTCCATTAGGATCATATTTTCAGTATGAATTACCTGGTGGTCCCACCGTGGGAAGGATGTTTGCTATGGCGTGGACAAGACAACAGCTGAAGCTGAAAAATCAATGTAACCCTTCAGTTCTGCACTAGTAATGTTTATCTTTTTCCCTCATCCTGTCACTCACAGAGATTGTCCAGTTTTTATTGTGAAACTTAAAGAGACCAAGTTAAGATTCAGATTGATGAAAGGTTACGTATGAAAGTTGATTGCTTCAAAATCGGCAAATCAGTTGAATACTCCTGTTTTTCTTTACATTGTTATCTGTTGGGTCCTGATTTTTGTTTATGTATTTTTTTTCTGATTTGTTTCCACAGACTTATTGAAACTTAAAGTAGACCATTCCCATTAATTTAGAATATAGTATACTTAGTACCTTTTCTATGGTACCCATTAATAAGAGGCAAGATGAGAGGAAGGTAATATCCTAGATATCAGAATTCAGAATTCCATGATTATTAGAGCATATCGTGTTGGCAGGTATTGTTTTATAAATGAAACTTAGTTTGTTTATGTGCTAAGTAATGTGAGTGAAAAGACTTCCCGGGTGGCTCAGTGATAAAGAATCTGCCTGCCAGTGCAGGAAAAGCAGAGAGTGCCGGTTCAATCCCAGGTTCAGGAGGATCCCCTGGAGGAGGAAATGGCAACCTACTTGGTAATCTTGCCTGGAATACCCTGTAGACAGAGGATCCTCGTGGGCAACAGTCCATGGGGTTGCAGAGAGTCGGGCACAACTTAAGTGACTGAGCACAGCACAATGCAAATGAAGAATGAAATTAGCAAATATCAGATTTTCAGAAGGGAAGAAAGAGCTAGACATCCAGGATAAAAGGAAGAGAAAGGAATTAATGCCTGACTAATGAAGGAAAGTTATGACCAACCTAGACAGCATATTAAAAAGTGGAGAGATTACTTTACAACAAAGGTCCGTCTAGTCAAGGCTATGGTTTTTCCTGTGGTCATGTATGGATGGGAGAGTTGGACTATAAAGAAAGCTGAGCACCAAAGACTTGATGCTTTTGAACTGTGGTGTTGGAGAAGACTCTTGAGAGTCCCTTGGACTGCAAGGAGATCCAACCAGTCCATCCTAAAGGAGATCAGTCCTGGGTGTTCATTGGAAGGACTGATGTTGAAGCTGAAACTCCAGTACTTTGGCCACCTGATGTGAAGAGCTGACTCATTTGAAAAGACCCTGATGCTGGGAAAGATTGAGGGCAGGAGGAGAAGGGGACGACAGAGGAGGAGATGGTTGGATGGCATCACCGACTTGATGGACATGGGTTTGGGTGGACTCCGGGAGTTGGTAATGGACAGGGAGGCCTGGCATACTGTGGTTCATGGGGTCGCAAATAGTCGGACATGACTGAGTGACTAAACTGAACTGAATTTGAGGAATCGTGATATTGGGATTCCTTAGGACAATTAGAAGCGCAATAACTTTTTCAGTACATTGAATCAGTTTGGTGTATGCCCATCTTGCTTTGTTCTATTGTGAAGACATTTTTCGTTTGTCTGTTATAAATTTCCTCACTCGTAATTGTCCATTTCAGAGTGGAGGGGGAAATATTATAGATGGTGGTAATAATTGCATGGGGGCCTCCCTGGTGGTTCAGCCTGGGAGAATTTGCCTGCCAGTACAGAAGACATGAGTTCAATCCCTGGGTCAGGAAAATCCCCTGAAGAAGGAAATGGAAACCCACTCCAGTATTCTTGCTCAGGGAATCCCCTGGACAGAGGAGCCTGGTGGGCTTCAGTCCCTGGGGTCACCAAGACTTGGACACAACTTACCAACTAAACAACAGCAACAATTACATGAAAACAGGAAAGACTGCTGGTGTGGTGTCCTTTCACAGATGTTTATGAATTCTATGGCTGTTGAGTATGAGAGTGGACGAGGAGGGATCTTCCACTTGGTATATCCAAACATGAGTTTACGGTGTCTTAGGTTTGAATTTAATGGATAAATGTTTATGCTGAAAGTGACTGAGTATCTAAACCAAACTGGCTGTAGTAGAAAATGTATTTTATTGCCTTAGCCACTGAAACGGAGAAGGCAATGGCACCCCACTCCAGCACTCTTGCCTGGAAAATCCCACGGATGGAGGAGCCTGGTGGGCTGCAGTCCATGGGGTCGCTAAGAGTTGGACATGACTGAGCGACTTCACTTTCACTTTTCACTTTCATGAATTGGAGGAGGAAATGGCAACCCACTCCAGTGTTCTTGCCTGGAGAATCCCAGGGACGGAGGAGCCTGGTGGGCTGCCATCTATGGGGTCGCACAGAGTCGGACACGACTGAAACGACTTAGCAGCAGCAGCAGCCACTGAAAAGGCAAGGGTAAAACTGGCTTCAGGAACTTGAACTTGAGTATCAAGACTTGGCACTTCTCCACCTCTTAGATCTGTGTTTGGCTGTGTTGCTTTACTTTCAGACATAAGAGAAAGCTGGTCCCAATCAACATGATCCTGAATCCAACAGTAGAGGGAATCTGCATCTTTATGCTTAAGCAAAAGTCTCAGAATTGTGTCTTAAAAATTTTTTTTTAATTTTATATTGGAACTATAGTTGATTTACAATGCTGTGTTTGTTTCAGAAATACAGCATAGTGATTCAGTTACACATGTGTCTATTCTTTTTCAAGTTCTTTTCTTATTTAAGTTATTACAGAATATAAAGCAGAGTTCACTATGCTATAAAATAGGTCCATATTGGTTATCTATTTTATATGTAGTAGTGTGTATATGTTAATCCCCCATCTTTTCTCTTTGATAATCGTAAGTTTGTTTTCTAAGTCTGTGAGTCTGTTTCTGATTTGTTAATAAGTTCATTGTATCATTGTTTAAAACTTCCACATATAAGCGATATCATATTTGTCTTTGTCTGACTTACTCCATGTAGTATGATAATCTCCAGGTCCGTCCATGTTGCTGCAAATGGCATTATTTCATCAGAATTGTCTTGTTGACTTTCATTGGCCTGATCTAAATCTGTGGCCATCCCTGTGAGTAGGATCAGGAGCCAGGGCCCCTCTCTTCAGGGTCCTTGTGTCCTCCGTGATTAGCACAGGTGTTACACAACCTAGAGTAGGTGCTCAGTGTGCAGATGTTAGGCACAACTGTAACCCGCTCTTCTGAAAGCAACCAGTTTGCATTGTTAGAGCTGTTCTAATATATTCCTGATTTTAATTTTGAAGGATTTTTGGTAGAATTAGGTGACTTGTTGGATAGGCTGAATGAAAAGTGAAAATCGCTCAGTCATGTCTGACTCTTTGCAACCTCATGGACTATACAGTCCAGGGAATTCTCCAGGCCAGAATACTGGCGTGGGTAGCCTTTCCCTTCTCCAGGGGATCTTCCCAACCCAGGGATTGAACCCAGGTCTCCCGAATTGCAGGTGGACTCTTTACCAACTGAGCTATCAGGGAAGCCACATGGATAAGCTGAATATAATTACTAAAATCCAAGAACATGAGATTTTATATCTGCATATTATCTGGACTCTGTCCAAACTTCATAGTATAATTTGGGATAGATGTAAGAAAGTAACCTAAATATGAGTATTGTTTAAACACAATAAGAGATTAAGAGATAAGAGATCCCTTATTGACAGGAAAAAAAAATTTTTTTTTTTGAATCATGCTACCAAGGAGTGGGAGTCATGAGGGTAATGTAGATGATAGTTGGAAATGAGAGGATTTGAATTTTGGAATATCATGACATTACAATGTAGAGGAATGAGTCAGTAAAACTAAAATTACTCTTTCACAATTGTGACAGAATATGAAATAAGCACATAGTGATCTTTAAATGTATGTTTGAAATTCATTTTATAGAGACGTTTAAAATAGGTGGTCTGGTGGGTTGTGTAAAATATTCTTTAAATCTAATAAGAGAAAAAGTGACCTGAAATAGATGTAAGACTTTTGTGTTGTGTCAGTTGCTAATGCCTAATCTTCTGAGTTTAAGACAGGACTTTTAGTATGATAGAGGAAAATGTACCTAGTTACCCTAAAAAGAAGCTATTTAGCACTTGTGTAATTATGCCTGTCTTCTGATGGGAACTTCACTTTCAAAGCTTTTTCTACATCATCTTAACTTCCATTGAATGCCAGCTTTGCTTCAAAAACTTTTCTTACAAGTTGAAAAGATGAAAGCAGAAGCGATTCAGTTATCAGTGATGTCACAGAATTTGAGGCATTTCCAATCATGCTTTGTTCATTTTGCATAATCTCAAAACTCACTGATGTGCACCAATCCAAAATGAATTTACTGACTTAACCACAGCATCTAATTGCGTGGGAGATTGGAAGAATGCATCATTTAGCTCATTGGCCCTGGCATTAAAAGATGTTGTTAAATATTTCAAATAGTCAAGAGAATCATAGTTTCAGTTAAACAAATGTACTGTTTATCAGAATAATAAGGTGCAAACTTTTAGGAGACTCATAATTATACAGTTTTATGAAAATCAGTCCTGAATATTCATTGGAAGGACTGATGCTGAAGCCGAAGCTCCAATATTTTGGCCACCTGATTCGAAGAGCCGACTCATCAGAAAAGACCCTGATGCTGGGGAAGATTGAAGGCAAGAAGAGAAGGGGATGACAGAGGATGAGATGGTTGGATGGCATCACCGACTCGATGGACATGAGTTTGAGCAAACTCCGGGAGTTGGTGATGTACAGGGAAGCCTGGCGTGCTGCAGTCCATGGGGTCGCAGTTGGATATGACTTGAGTGACTGAATTGAACTGATGGTGGTTTTGGTTATTGTGTGTAAGTTTAAAATAGTAGCATGCTTGGAAATGTGTAGCATAAATGACCTCCATATTATTGAAGACAGAGATGTGTGGTTTGTAGGAATAACAGGTAGCAGACAGTCTCATGTGGTTATGGGTAGGGGGTCTGGAGGTGAACTCCTGGGTTCAAATCTTGCCAGCCACTTACTTAGCCAAGGGACACTGCGTGTGTTAACTAATATCTGTGCCTTAGCTCCCTGAACTATGAAATGGGGTTAATAATACTGACACCTTCACAGAGATGTTGTAAAGATTTAAATGTGTTACTGTGTGTAAAGTACCTAGAACAACACTATCTAAGCATTTGCTGTTGTGATTACTTTCCATAGGTCTTAAACTTTTTCTTCGGGATATATGGAATCTTAAAATGCTATATCACAGGCTTCCCTTATGGTCTAGTGGTTAAGACTTTGTCTTCCAGTGAAGGGAGTGCAGGTTCAATCCCTGGTTGTGGAGCTCGGATCCCACGTGCCTCGCAGCCAAAAAAAAAAAAACCAAAGCATAAAACAGAAGCCATGTTGTAACAAATTCAATAAAGACTTTAAAAATGGTCCACATAAAAAAAATCTTAAAAACTCTGTTTAATAATGTTAAAAAAATATGGAAAGTCTGCAGTAAGTTCAAGTGGATTGCATTGAAAAATTTAGTAATTAACTTAAAGCTACAAATGTGGTTTACTTTTGTGTCTCCTCTAAGACACATCCCTCACACTTCCCAGGTAGGCATCGATTGTTGCGTGTGACATCACAAGTTATTCATCCTTTTCACGCTATGACTCAGTCTCACTCTTTCTCACTTAGAACTGCAGGTGTTGTCTTATTTCAGCTTAAGGTTCTGTCACATCTCATGTTCAAGCAATTGCGTTTTCTTTCAAAATCACAACAGACCAAAGTTGTCTTTTTCTTCCACATCCAGGGCCTGGGTTGCTACCTCCATATCCCCTTCACTCAGCATTCTCTTTCTTGTCCCTAGTTTCTTTCTTTCCCACTGTTTGTCATAAGTGAGATGTAAAATTATTTTGGCTTTAGAATTCCACAAAAGATCTTCATTTGCCTCTGGTTTAGCCCAGCACGCCCAGTTTCCTGCCTCACCTAGGCTTTCCCAGTGCACACTCCTGGTTTAGAAGTCAGGGAAGAGGTTGCAGTTGATGAGAACTATCTACTATCTTATTTCTTCTCCCAAGTCCCTTAGCCCCATGGCAGGCTTTCTTAGAGAGAAGGCACAGGTGTTAAAACTGTCCAGAATATCTGTGCCTGTTGGTCTGTTGGAGGAAGGGGGACCCGAAACTGGGCTTTTGTCTAACACTCGGAAATGAATTGTCCGAGGAGATACATGTGCTGATAAAGCAAGAGATTTTATTGGGAAAGGGCACCCGGGTGGAGAGCAGCAGGGTAAGGGAACCCAGGAGAACTGCTCTGCTGCGTGGCTCGCAGTCTCAGGTTTTATGGTGATGGGATTGGTTTCCGGGTTGTCTTTGGCCCATCATTCTAATTCAGAGTCTTTCCTGGTGGCACAGCATCACCCAGCCAAGATGGATGCTAGCGAGAGGGATTCTGGAAAGTGGACAGACACGCAGTGTCTCCTTTTGACCTTTCCCAAACTCTTCCGGTTGGTGGTAGCTTATTAGTTGCGTATTCCTTACCAGGATCTCCTGTCATAAAACAACTCATGCGAATGGTCACTAAAGGGCCTGGCCAGAGTGGGCGGTTTCAGTCCGTGTGCTTCCCTTAAGGTCTACATCTCTTTCCTGGACTCTTATCTGAACTCTGCATCCCTGTCTACAGATTTTGCAGCCTCACACATGTGAGACAATCCCAGACCGCCTTGTTTGAATATATTCCACTGAGTAGTTTGCCTTTTAACCCTAAAGTACATTAAGAACATGTGTATGTGGTGGTTCCTAAATATGAAGCCTTGTGTAGCCATGTGGCAAAGGCAGCTACATGAAAATTTTATTACTTCTTGACCAAGGTAAAGATTAATAGGAACCATTTTGGTTCATAGAGTACATAATGCAACTTTTTAAAAAGCCATGAACTTGTTATGTTCGGGTGGCTGCTCACATAATCCTTTGGAATCTTAATGATCCGTGAGATAAATTGCTCACATTTTTAGAGATACATCTACATCACAAAACATCAGCTCTTTCAAGAGGCCCCTGTGCTGTTGTGCTGTTGAAAACACTTGAATCACACAGAGCTGAAAGTAGGAACAATATTGGCGTCTCATAAACACACACATTGTACGAAGAAGAAAACAATAAAGG
Source organism: Bubalus bubalis (assembly GCF_019923935.1). Taxonomy (NCBI): domain Eukaryota; kingdom Metazoa; phylum Chordata; class Mammalia; order Artiodactyla; family Bovidae; genus Bubalus; species Bubalus bubalis. The sequence goes on along the minus strand of NC_059165.1, from coordinate 20,472,881 downwards.
TTATGGGAAAGAAAGTAAACGCTTTGCCAAACTTGCTTAGTTTTAAAGAAGCATGGGCATTTTCTAAGAAGTGATATTAGTATTTTAGCTAGTACAATGGGAGAAATTTAAGTCCCATTAGAAACTTAGGTGTTCTTTCGAAGGATTAGCATTTCCTTGCAATAACTGAAAAATTTTAAAAAGCATTCTCAAGACAAAACTATGGGAAAAGTAGATATGACCAAGAAATAAACTTTGGCTCTCACTCACTGCCTTGTGTGACCATTCCAAGAGTTTTGCTCATATTGATACTTGTATAATTGTCAAATAGAGAATGTCACATTAAGATTATCAGTCCTTTTGATAATTTTAGTTTTTGCTTGTCTTTTACAGTTTGATTTGGGGGAAGATGGGCTTTAATTCAGTTCACGTGTTGCTGCCTAGGTTTTTCTTAGAATAAATTGAAGGGACATTTAATAAACTAAATTTGATAAATAAGTATAAGGCAAGTTATTACTATTATGTTAATATGCAAGTTAAAGAAAAAAAAGTACTTATGAATAGTAAACAGTACCACCTAAGAGGATTGTCATTTTTGACTTCTTTCTGTGACCACACATTTGAATTGGATAGCTTAATATTTGATACATCTTTATGTCTTAATTGCTTACTAACTCTTCACTCTGTGTTTATTTCTATAGGCAATGCACCCTAATGAAAATATACTGGATACATTTTATGAACAAAATCTTTTTCTTTTTTTTTCCCTATAGGGATGCCCTCTGCATCTTTATTAGTAAATCTTCTTTCAGCTTTATTCATCCCTTTTGTGTTTGGAGAAACAGAGATCAGGTTTGCCGGACAAACAGAATTTGTAGTTAATGAAACAAGTACAACAGTTATTCGTCTTGTCATTGAAAGGATAGGAGACCCAGCAAATGTTACTGCGATTGTATCGGTAAGAGATGACAGTGGTTCTGTTTTTACAGAAATAGGTGGGAAATGTCTTAGTGATCAGAATGTCTTTAACTGTTTGAGATCCTGAGTAGTTCCATTATGATAAATAATTTGCAGATAAACTATTCATTCTTTTTATATGTCTTGGAGGTTTATAGAGTGATCTAAGGTATATTTGACAGTAATAGTATTTTAAAAATATAGACTGATTATTTTAAAATGTGAATATGCTTATTTTAAAACAAATATAAACCAAAAATATCAAGTATTTCTAAGTAAATTTTTTTTGGGGCAACTTGGATTCTAGTTACCTCTGCTTGGATTTATTGCTTAGAATCAGGTGACTTAGAGAAAAATATATGAAATTTTAAAAGTAGAGGAATGGCAATTAAAAAAACCTTTATGTTAGAGAGCTCCTCTTTTGGGAGAAATTAAGTACAGTAAGTAGAAGTGAGAAGTAGAAATTTGATAGAATATTGCTCTATCTTGCACACAGTTTAGTTAGTAGATGGGTTGTATGTACACGTATCTGTGTTTGTATTTAACCAGAAAATCATGTCATATGAACACTAAGGACATTGATATATTTGAGGCCCAAACTACTTGGAATTTTTTTTTTTTAAAGTTTTTTTAAGCGATAGGTTAAATCGTCAAATTGGGAAACATTGTAAAAAGAGACAAAGAAGAAAAACTAAGAACCCCAGTGTTATAATTTTGTGCATTGCTTTTAGTTTTTAATTTATGACATGTTTGTATTTATTTGAATTTATTTTTAGTTTGATTATATTTGATTAGTTTGATCATATATTTATATATTTTTAGCTTATTATATTTTATAGCCTTTTACATATAATTTTGATCATATCCTGATAACTTTTTCAGATTGCTCTGTCATAGTCACAGCTTTTCTTGATGGTGGCATCATTTCCTAGTCATTTCTCAGCAGTTTTTCATTGAGTTTGCTTCCAGTTTTTGCTGTTGTAAATATTGCTCTGATGAAACTGTACACATACATACTAATTTCTGCATTTTGGATTGTTAAATGATTTGGGGGTTATAGGACCATGATTTTCTCTTTGTATCCATGTCTTTTGATATTTAACACTTTTGAAAGACTATGCCAACTTTTTTATTAAGGTATGAATACAAGTTTTTTAACACCCTTAACAACTTACTTGGATTTCTCAAGTCTTTAAAACTAACTTTATTTTTGTAAATGAGAACTAGATATTGACTATAATATCCCCATGCATCCTTCATTTTTTATTTATACTCAATCATGATTTTTTTTCTAGTAGCTAAGTTACTCATTTTGCATTCTTTGGCAGAAAAAAATCTCATTTGGATTTTCACAAGAAGTTGCTGCTTTATAATTTCATAATTATTGCTCCTTTGAGAATCTTAGCAATGCTGACATTACAGAATGAGGTCTTAAAAAGTTCTGAGGAAAAGTTTATAATGACTAATAAATTTGGTATACTGAAAATCGAGTCTTTATTGGTGCTGTGGGAGAATATAAATAAAGCTTCAAGTTGAAAGTTTTAGAAGGAGTAGTTTCATTAAACCCGATTTTTTTCCTGATGTCTTTTAGCAGGCTACTTACACATCTTCTTTGGGAGAGTTTTAGCTACAGTTGATCTTCTTGTTAGGTTTGCTGTAATCCATGTCAAATCAGTCAAGAGTGGAGAAAAAAAAATTCACATCATTGTTTTCCTATGTAATTATTAGTTTTCTATGAAATTATCCCTTTACCTTCAAGAGAATAAACAAATGTTTTTACATAGAATCATTTCTTTTTATAATGCTTTTGAAAGGTGATTTTTATCAGTTGTTAGATATTTGTTTAGTTTTTGTACATCCTATTTATAAACTTCAGCGTCATTGGGTGATTCATGTTTTGTTTTTTTTTCTGTTGGTTGCTGTATTTAGCATTAATTCTGCTTGTCCTAACTCTATGTTATGTAAGAACTATCTGTGTTTTGCATTTGATAGTTGTATGGAGATGACACTGGGGACTTTTTTGACACATACGCTGCAACTTTTATACCCTTTGGAGAAACCAATAGGACAGTGTACATAGCAGTATGTGATGACGATTTTCCAGAGCCGGATGAAACTTTCATTTTTCACTTAACTTTACAGGTAAGTCCTTTTTTTCCCCCTGTTAAAGCTTAAACTTATAAAAATCTTACAACGCTTAAGAATCAGTTTCTGTAGAGATAAGCCAATTTAAGTGCTTGGTGGTGGTTTTCATAGAAGCCAGAACTGACAGTCTCGTTGGCAATTCCATGGTCTGGTTATTCCTCAGACAATCTTGTGTAGAAGATTCTGCAGCTAGTTTTTGGATTAATGCAGCTTTATTTAGGAATTGCCATGACAGATGCTCAGGAAAACCTTGTCTTCCCTTTGGCCCTTTTCTCTTTGGTCCCTCCCCTGCTACCAGCTGCACAAAGAATGACTGTGACTTCTGAGTTCCAAGGAGAGGGCTACAAAAAGCAGGCCTGGAAGTGGGAGGTCCCTGTGCTTAGAATAACTTTGGAGTGACCCTGGGAAAAATGCTTGACCAGACTAAGGTTTAGTCGTCCTTTATGACCTGATCTATTAGGTTGAGGCAATGTTGGCTAACACTGCTGTAGTTAATTTTTCTCCAGTGGATTGAAAGGTTTTTTTAGAAGAATTGTGTTGGTATGATTAAAATTTTTATGGAATTGGTACTGGAAGCAATCATGTTTTGCTTTTGTAAAAAGCTTTTCTCATAATCCTTTATGGTGCTATCAAATATCAATAAAAATGTTGTAACACACTCTTCCCATACTTATTAGAAAAACTGTTGTACTGTTTTAACTTTATTTTGACTCTACAACTGATAGAATAACTAATTCTTTAAGTTCTAGCACCTTCTATAGTGTAAGAAAAGAGTCATGTTTGAACTGAATTTCATAGTCACTTAATTCTCTGTTATATTGTGTTACAGAAAAACCTGAAAGAACTTTTTGGCCAATTCAATATTAGTCATGAAATTTAAGTAATTAGAATATATTACTAGCCAGTAATGATTTAGAATTACAATAATTTATATTTTAACAGTGATTAATGGTTTTAAATACTCTTTTGAAGAGTTCTTGTTTGGGACTTCACCATGTTGACTTAGTTTGAATATATTTTCTTAGTCTGTGCCTTAAAAACATACTTGTATTTTTATTCATTTTCTGAATGATTACTTAAAGACTGAAATGCTATTAAAATAATTGTTTTCCTCTTGTTTAATGTGTTGATTTATTTTTTGGCTTTTGTTTTAGAAACCTTCAGCAAACGTGAAGCTTGGATGGCCCAGGACTGTCACTGTGACAATATTATCAAATGACAATGCATTTGGGATTATTTCCTTTAATATGGTATGTTCATGATTTGATTTATCTTGTGATTGCTGGATAATAGTTGATTAAATTTTTGGGTAGCTTTTTATGTTACCTAGTATCATCCTGTGTAAACATCCTGTATGTGTACATAAGATTTGCTCAACTTCATCCATATTCCACATTCTGTAGACTGTCCTTCTGTTTGTTCTAAGATTACTTAGAAGTGAGGAGGCCTGTACAATCATGGTCATCTCTCGCCCTAATCTCTTTCTGCTGATCATTCCGCCTGCTTCATTTGTTCTCTAACTTGGATGTTGTCTTAGTTCAATCTGCTATAAACAGAGTATCAGTACATAGACTGGGTGGTTTAATAACAACAGAAATTTATTTCTTACAGAGGCTGACAAGTCCAAAATCAGGGCATCAGCAGATTTGGGGTTTGGTGTGGGCCCTTCTGGTTCATAGACAGTTCTCTTTTTGCTGTGTTTCCATGTGGTAGAAGGGGCAAGAGAACTCTTGGATGTCTCTTTTATAAAAATACTAGTCTCATTCATAACAGTTCTGCCCTCATGACCTACTCCCCTCCCAAAGCCCCCAGCTTCCAATAACATCGCATTGGAGGTTAGGATTTGAACATGAATTTTGAGGAGGCACGGACATTCAGTCTATAACAGATGTTGTAACTCAGCTCCTTTTGCTTTTGATATTCCCAACTGCCACTTAAAAAAAGCATTGTCTGTTAGCCTCCTCTGAAAGTTTGGAGTGACTCGAGACAAGAGAAATACATTGAAAGATAAAAAAAAAAAAAAAAAAAAAAAAGCTATAGTAAGCTTAAATTGAATAGCAGACATTATAGCTCTTAAAAATTCTATAATTATTCTCTACCTGGAGATTTTCCTATTAATTAATATTTCTTGAAGGTTAAAGCTCCATGTCATCCCCCTTAGTTTTGCTCAAAAGTTCATTTTTTTCCCTCCCTTATCACTAAATTCATGTGCCCCTGGTTAGTCCTATGTTCAGAGGGTTTTGTCTTTAGAATCCCTCCCTGATAAAAATCGTATTCAGCTCTGAAATAAAAACAGAATTTGTATTAAGTGGAATGATATATTGCAACTACATTTTAGTCTACAGTAAGATTCCTGGTTTTCAGAGTCTTTTGAATATGCTACTGATTATCACTACTAAAAGATGATGTGACGCTCCCCACGTTGTTATCTATATTCCAATTTGGGTAACTCCTTCAATTGATGTATGTCATTTTCCTAGCACCTTAAATTGTCTTTGAAACAAGGTGAGCTATAGATAACATGATCTTTAGAGTTGCAGTATCCTTATTAAAAAGGATATGTGGATCATGCCAATGTAGTAGACATTTTGTAACCTCCATTATTAGAGCATTTACAAAAGTTAATTAATCAAATCACTTCTTTTTGAATGATAGGGAATTATTAATTAATTATGAACCAGGCTCCCTTAATTGCTTGAGTTTTCTCCCCACTGCCTTTACAAAACTCACTCCCAACTCATTATCCTCAACCTCACCCTCGTTCGTTTAAAGGTTTCTTTCCTTCTTTCTTTTGACATTAAATATCTTAGCCTCAGAATGAATCCCGGTCTCTAGCATTGGTCCCAAGTTCCCAACTGTTGTGGTCTCATGGCTGCCCGGCAGTCTCTGCCTGGGTACCTGCCCTCTGTGATTAAAATTGAACTAAGTAACTGATGAGCTTGCAGTCAGTACTTTGGTTTCCTAAAGTACCTAGTCTGACTTTGGTTTCCAGACTGGATGATGATTGTATCAATGATGAAGGTGACGGAGATGGTGATAATAATTATAGCCAAGCTTTGCTGGCCCTCACTGCATGTCCTGGACTAGGATAAGCACTTAGGCGTGAATTATCTCATTGCAATCTCATCAGAACCCTTTGAGACAGGCATTCCTACCCCTGGTGATGGATGGGGATACAGAGACCTAGGGGTCACCTGCTGCCTTGGCTGGCCTGTACCTGGCCACTCACCTCTTCTACCCTGAGTTTCAACCGGCCATGCCAACCCTCCAACACTTGAAGTCCTGGCTCTTGCTTCTCCTCAGTGATCATGTCTTGAAAAAATTCATTCAGTTCAGTTCAGTCACTCAGTTGTGTCCGACTCTTTGCGACCCCATGAACCGTAGCACGCCAGGCCTCCCTGTCCACCACCAACTCCCGGAGTCCACCCAAACCCATGTCCATTGAGTTGGTGATGCCATCCAACCATCTCATCCTCTGTCATCTCCTTCTCCTCCTGCCCTCAATCTTTCCTAACATCATCTTTCAAATGAGTCAGTTCTTCCCAGCAGGTGGCCAAAGTATTGGAGTTTCAGCTTCAGCATTAGTCCTTCCAATGCACACCCAGGACTGATCTCCTTTAGGATGGACTGGTTGGATCTCATTAGCAGCTACCTGTTTTCAGTGGCAAGCTGGCCGATGAGGAAGAAACCATGGTTGAGAGCAAGGCTGAGCCACAGTCCCAGTGAACTGCCCGGGTCTGGAGGCACAACTCATTCCTGTGACCTCCTGGGTCCCTGGGAGCCTTTGAATTCATCACCTTTCAATTAGGTAACCTTTAAGATTCCTCAGTAGAACAGCTCGTTGTTGGCAGAAGCAGGGCAAGAACCTCCATCTTTTGCCTAACTAGTTTTATGTTCTCCTTATACTATTATTTGAACCTTCTAAGCCTTATTAGCTATAGTTGGTGAAGGTGAGGAGACCCCACATTCTTGAGAACACTAAGTAGATGGATTTGTCTGTGGAAAATTAGGATTTCTAAGGTAGTAACAGTTTGTACGAGCTCCTGCCTCTGGTTGATCAGCACCTGATGGTCTTTGCTCTCCCAATAGCCTTTCTCAATCACAGTGAGTGAGCCCAGAGGCAGAAATGAATCTGTGCCTCTTACTCTCATCAGACAAAAAGGAACCTATGGGATGGTGACTGTGACTTTTGAGGTAAGTTTACTGTGAAATCATTTTAAATGGTAATGCTTAGAACTCATACTAGATCCCTGCAATTTAAAAAATCAAGGTCCTTGGTATAATAAATATGCTGTTTAATGAAAATGAAATAGAATGCTTTCATCATCTGATAAACTTCATGTTTAATATAAAACTGTTTTCCTTGCTGCTTGGAATATACTATGCTTCCATGAAACACAACAGATTATTTTAGATACAGGATAATAATAAGCCACAAATTAATGACAATAATTCTGTAAGATTCATAGAACATTTATGACAGATCTCTTTAAGGATATAAAATTTTAAAATGTTCGTGGGTTCCTTAGGCTTACATAAAATTATTGAATATGTAGTCTTCCCCATATACATTCTCCATTTAAAAAAATACACTTAATGGATGGTGCTAACAGCAGTCACATTCCAAAAATTGGATAAAAATTGGCTGCATAAATGATAAGGCATCATCAGGTTATAGTGTTTTCAACTCTCTGTGAATGTCTGAAGTTATTTTATCGAATCTTGAGCCTTTTGTTCTGTTGAAATGATTACAGCTAACATTCATGGAGCACTTAACATCGCTCGGCCCTGGTCTAAGTGCTTTACACTGATTATTGCTGCACGTGAACTGTAGCTCTTCCTAGGACTCAGTGTCCCTCATGCCATTTAAAATGTTTTTTTCCATAGTCCTCACCATCATCCGCCACACGTTTATTTATCTTCCATTTGTTCCCTTTCATTAAATGTCAGGTCCTGGTGGGTAGAAAGCTTGCTTTGTTCTCTGCTATATCCTTAGTACCTAAAAGAGGTCAGACACAGAGTACTTAATAAATACTTTTTGAAAGGAATATGATTTTATTAAATATTTACATCTGGCCTGGTAATTGGACCTTATTTCCTCATTTTAAAGATGGGGAAACAGCCACACAGGGTTGTTAAAAATACCTCATCCAAGGTTACAGCACCAGGGGTAGAACTGGTATTTGATTCCATTACTTCAGAGAATATAATAATTTTGAATGCATTCTGGTCAAGAAAAAGTTTTTATAATTTTTTTCCTCAGGCTTAGTATTATGGTTGAGAAAAGAGAAAACTCTTAGAAACCATGTCGTTTAATCTGCATGTGTGCTAAGTTGCTTCATTCATGTTCAACTCTCTGTGACCCTATGGACTGTAGCCCACCAGACTTCTGTGTCCATAGAATGAATTCTCCAGGCAAGAGCAGTGAGATTGAACCTGGGTCTCCCACATTGCAGGCAGATTCTTTCCTCGCTGAGCCCCCAGGGAAGCCCTTGTAGTTTAATTATAGTCAAGATCTATGATTATATTATGGGCCTTGACTCCATTAATTAAAAGGGCAGACTTAATACAGGTTAGTGTCATTCTTCTTGCATAAGATTTTAAAGTAAGTTTACCAGTTTATATCACAGTAATGCTTTCTTACTCTAATGAAATGTTTTATGTTTATTGATGGCACCATGTTTCTTTGCAGGTAGAGGGTGGCCCAAATCCACCTGAAGAAGATTTAAGTCCAGTTAAAGGAAATATCACTTTTCCTGCAGGCAAAGCAACAGTAGTTTATAATTTGACAGTACTTGATGATGAGGTAGGATGTGTTAAAAGCTTAAAAGGAACAAGGGCTCTCTGTATTACAGTCATGTTAGAGAGTATTATGTCAAGTATTAAGTTGTGTTCAGTATTTGAAATTATTCAAGAGCACAGTCATATATAAGGTTATGTACTGCAGCCAGATATGCCATAGCTGTTAATGCCTATTTTGGAATAGATCTTGTTAATATCTACCTTATTTAATTCACATTAAGTTGTATATCTGAAAGGCGATGAACTTGAATGTAACTGACAGCCACACTCAATACAAGCATTTCAGCATTTTGTAAACCTTGGTGATTGATTTTGCTAGTCATTGCAGTTTTGAGCAGGTAGAGTATTACTTACCCAGCATAAATGTATTGCTATAAAAGGAAAGAAAATTCTGTTGCAATTGATATTTATTTGTTTGGATGTTTTAAATGTTCACATTCATAGGAAGGCTTTTGTTATTTTCAATTTCACAGTGAAGCTACCAAGGATTGAAATATATGACATAGCTAGGAAAGAGTGAATTTGTACAGTATATACAGGGATGTTCCTTATGAGCTAACCAAAAGAAAACATGACTTTTGACACAATAACCTTAGCAGTAATACCAGAAGAAAAGGGATAGCTGGGAATTTATCCCTCTACCCTCCCACAAAAAATCATGAAACTAAATCACAACAAATCCCAAAAAAGATGAATTAGAAGACATTATTGGAAAAGTATTTCTCTTGAAAAAGTGAGATATTGAATAGTGCTGGTAGCTCTAGCTCACTGGTTAGAAAAACTGGCAAAAACCGTTTGTTTTTAGAACCTGGAACATTGAGCAGGTTATAGTTTGGGGGCAGTGATTAATATACATTTTAATTGTAAGTTTAAAAGACTATGGTTAATAATATAGTATTCTGTACTTCAGAGTTACTGAGAGTAGGGCTTAGGCATTCTCTCCACACATACATACATAGAATTAACTGTGTGAGGTGATGGATTTGTTAATATCTTGATCTTTGTAATCACAATGTATATGTATATCAAATCATCATATTGTTCCCATAAATATATTAGTTATATATTTTTATTCTTCAATAAAGTTTGAAGGAAAAAGATCTTCCGTCAAACCATTGCATTTTCTTTTTTGAGATAAATAGCTTTACTTTTTCTATTTCTATTGATGGAGGTAAAAGTATATATTATTTCACTTTCATTCATTTATAGTGAAGTAAAAATTCAAATAGCACAGTAGAGATTATCCCTGGGATTTCTGTGTAGTTAAAAAAAAAGTTTAATTTTAACAGTGTCATCATTTTGCCTAAAGTGACTCTTATAGCTTGTTTTCCAGAGATACATGATATGTATTTTGAAAATCATATAATTGATATCATGGTTAAATCTTGAGATAGGAGCTGCTTAGAAGCAAGAATAATTGATATGATAGAAAAACTAACAATTCGTGTGTGATGTTTATTGTAGTTTACCAAATTCTTAAATATTATTAGACCTTGAATATTGCTTCTGATCCTGCACACCTGATGAAACTAATAAGAACTTGTTTTTCTGTCAGATCTTTAGTTCTCTAGAGATTGATCAAGGTTGAAAGTCATTATGCTGATACTTCATTTCTTATTCGTATCATTGCTTTATCTAAAATATGTTAGTTACCTTTGGAAAATAGTTTAGTAAATAGACAGTGAACAAGCCTCCTTATCTGCTCCTTTCAGTTAAAGATTTTTTTTTAAATTTCTGTGTAATTGCATTGAAATATAAGTGCTCTTTACACTTGTGTTTTGCAGGTGTTTTAGCTATTGATGTTTTGCCATTGCTTGTATTTCTCTGACAGGTACCAGAAAATGATGAAATATTTTTGATTCAACTGAAAAGTGTGGAAGGAGGAGCTGAGATCAATACCTCCAGGAGCTCAGTGGAGATCATCATTAAGAAAAATGACAGTCCTGTGAGATTCATTCAGAATGTTTATTTGGTACCCGAGGAAGACCACATACTCACAATTACAGTGGTTCGTGGAAAAGATGACAGTGGAAATCTGATTGGATCTGATGACTGTGAAGTTTCTATCAGTTATGTTATCATAACTGGGAATTCAACAGCACATGCCCAGCAAAATTTAGACTTCATTGATCTTCAGCCAAACACAACTATTGTTTTTCCACCTTTTATTTATGAATCACACCTGAAATTTCAAATAGTGGATGATGCCATACCAGAGATTGCTGAATCGTTTCAAGTTGTGTTACTAAAAGATACTTTACGGGGAGATGCTGTGCTGTTCGGCCCTTCTGTTGTGCAAGTCACCATTCAGCCAAACGACAAACCTTACGGCGTCCTCTCGTTCAACAGTGTCTTGTTTGAAAGGCCAGTTATAATTGATGAAGATACAACAACAAGGTAGGATTTATTTTAAACCTTCTATTGCTGCAGTTATTTAATATATTACTCCAAGATTTGATATTTGTGGTGTTGGACACAGCGCTGAACTGTTAAGGATATATGTAATTTCCTCGACCATGGTTTCACTGTTTTCTTTCTTATTTGGGGAGTGATACTTAAAACACATATTTAAATATGCAAGGTAATTCATGTTACGGTAGTTTCCTAGGGCACATCTTCATACCTACTCCTTCATATTAAAAGCAGTCATTCTTTAAGGTTTGGATTCTGCTTACCAGTGGCTAGTGGCCAACTTGATGTTGAAAATGCCCATTTCAGGGGAAAAAGAGTGTATTATGTGACCATATCATATTTCTTCCAGATTTGAAGAAATTACAGTGGTTAGAAATGGTGGCACTCATGGAAATGTTTCCGTGAGCTGGGTACTGACACGCAATAGCAGTGATCCCTCACCAGTAACGATGGACATCAGGCCAAGATCTGGAGTTCTGCATTTTGCACAAGGGCAGATGTTGGCATCAATTCCTCTCACTGTCATTAATGATGATCTTCCAGAAGAGGCAGAAGCTTACCTACTTCAGATTCTACCTCATACGATACGAGGAGGTGCAGAAGTGAGCGAACCAGCGGAGGTAGATCTCTTGCTACGCTTTGTTTGTAGAAATACTTCTGTGCTCTCAAACAGACAAAGAATTTGACCATACACATCTTATATATGTTTAGTTTGATGTGACAGGAAGAGCATGGATTTTGGAAGTGGAGGTTAATTCCCTTGTTGAAGGTTGTCCCATCTGTAAATAAAAAGTTTGTTCTTAAAAAAAATTCCACAAAGTTTTCAAATGTGTTTTTAATTTATCTTCTTTTTGTTGTTCAGTCACTAAGTTGTGTCCGACTCTTTTGCGACCCCATAGACCATAGCCTGCCAGTCTCCTCTGTCCGTGGGATTTCCCAGGCAAGAATACTGGAGTGGGTTGCAATTTCCTGCTCTCAACTCAGTTGGGATCTTTCCAACTCAGGGATCGAATGTGCATCTCCTGCATCAGCAGGCAGATTCTTTATGACTGAGCCACCTGGGAAGCCCAATTCCTTTTTTACTCTATTACTTATATGCGTAATCATTTTTAGATATGATACAGAATTACACATTAAAATTCAAAATAGCCTAGAAAATAAACAGTTTGGTGATCTCAGATGTGAGAATTCTGCACTTTAATGTTTTATTCCTTTATCTGCAGCTTTTGTTCTACATTCAGGATAGTGATGATGTTTATGGCCTAATAACATTTTTTCCTGTGGAAAACCAGAAGATTGACAGTAGCCCAGGTGAACGATGTTTATCTTTGAGTCTTACAAGACTGGGAGGAACTAAAGGAGATGTGAAGATATTTTATTCTGCACTTTATATTCCTGCTGGAGCTGTGGACCCTTTGCGAGCGAAAGATGGCATCTTAAATATATCCAAGAGAAGCAGTCTCATTTTTCCAGAACAGAAAACCCAAGTCACTATAAAATTGCCAATAAGAAATGATGCATTCCTTCAAAATGGAGCCCACTTTTTAGTACAGGTACTTTAATGATTAAAATAATCTCAACTTTGGTTCAGCAACAAGTATCCTTACCTGAGTGAGAGAGTTAATTAGTCATTATTTTATCCTTATTTATATTTTGGATTCTGTTGCTTACTGCAAGTTATGTGGGGAATCTAAAGAGAAACCGTCTGCCCCTCAGGTGTATAAGGATGAATAAAACAAGGGTTATACTAAGATCAGTGCTTTAATTATGAGATAATAAAAGCAGATCAGACATACTAAGGTCAGTGTTTTAATTATCCAATAATAAAAGCAGATCAGACATGAAATGTAGGTCAGTATAATTCATAATATAATGGAGTTATTCATGAACTGTGAGTAGGGGAGGGCCGGGAGAGAGCCAGTGAGAGGTCTGTCATCCTTTTGAGTTGATTTGGGAAAATGTGACATAGAAATTTGGATTGTAGAATAAATACGTTTTTCATGATGAATATTGCAGGGAAGGTGTTCAGAAATGAAAAAAGCAATATAACAGAAAATTGTTTAGATACTTTTAAATAGTATACCAAAAAAATCTATTAACATAGGTAGAGTCTTTGGACTTTTATTACTTAAAAAGAAATAAAGCTCTTATAACATTTTTCTATCTTATTTCTTTTATTTCTTAACTTTTATTAACCAAAGCATTATTTAAACATTTTTTTAATTTAAGTTTTTTGGCCATATGGCTTGGCATGCGGAATCTTAGTTCCCTGACCATGGATCAGACCCATGCCCCCTGCAGTGGAAGTGTGGAGTCTTAACTGTTGGACCGCTGGGAAAGTCCAAACCAAAGCATTGTTTTTATTGCCAAAGTTTGATATATCTGTACTCACAATACTATAGTTGTATTTTCCATATGGTTGCTATTGATTGATTTTGAAAATTAGAAAGTAATAAAGGGTGCTTATCAAATTTTGATTATGTAACTAAATTTCTAAATTTCAAACAGAATCAGATAGTATGAATAGAGTAATAAGGAAGGAATGTATAATCTGTTACCATACATTTTGCTAACTGAAGTATATATGAAATGAAATCTCATATTTCATCAATTTCTATGAACCATGAGATATTTAAGTTTGTTTCATATTTTTCCCTAGCTTTGTTTTATAGTTTATTATTGCTTTCTCTGGAGTTTTGACTGCCCCCTTTTATATGCCATTCTTACCAAATTAGTTCTTCCATCCAGCTGTCTTTTTTGTGCAGTCGATAAATTGTATCTAGTTCTTTGTGACCCCATGGACTGCAGCATGCCAGGCTTCCCTGTCCTTCACTATCTCCTGGAGTTTGCTCAAATTCACGTCCATTGAGTTGATGATGCCATCCAACCATCTCATCCTCTGTTGCCCCCTTCTCCTCCTGCCCTCAGTCTTTCCCAGCATCAGGGTCTTTTCGAATGAGTTGGCTCTTCACATCAGGTGGCCAAAGTATTGGATTTTCAGTATCAGTCCTAAGCTGTCTTGTGTTGAATGCTGAATTTAGCTGTGCCAGCTGCTTTCTCCAACTTGCTTCTCATGTGGTGCTTGTGACTGTTTTACTAACTCCTTAATTTTCTTGGTTTCTTGTGTCTTATTTCTTGGATTGTGTTTTAGTTTTGTTGTAACATATGTATCCTCAAATACATGAGCAGAAAAAGTATGTGCCAGGTAAACTTCTTGAACCTTTGAGCTCAGTGAAACTTCATATATTGATTCCTGGCTTATAGGAATTTCCAGATTAAAATAATTTCTTCTTAAGAACTTGAAAGGTATGCTCTTTTAGCTTCCAGAGTAGCTAATGAGAAGTTTGAGGAGAAGAAATCATTTGCCTTTAGATTAACTTGCTCTTTATCTCTGAAAACTTTAAAAAAAAAAAATCTTGGCATTTTGAATTTCTCATGGCTGTGTCATACCTTGCGTAGCAGTTGATGGGTTGGGCCATTTTATTCTGAAGATTTTTTTTTTTTTTTTTTTTTTTTTTGAGCTGGTCTACTTCTCATGCTTGTATGGTTTGTGCATTAATTGAGGACTCCTAGTGGAGGTGTCTTGGAGAAGGCAATGGCACCCCACTCTAGTACTCTTGCCTGAAAAATCCCATGGGTGGAGGAGTCTGGTAAGCTGCAGTCCATGGGGTCACGAAGAGTTGGACACGCCTGAGCTACTTCACTTTCACTTTTTACTTTCATGCATTGGAGAAGGAAATGGCAACCCACTCCAGTGTTCTTGCCTGGAGAATCCCAGGCCTGGGGGAGCCTAGTGGGCAGCCATCTATGGGGTTGCACAGAGTTGGACACGACTGAAGCGACTTAGCAGCAGCAGTGGGGGTGTCTAGAGAGTGCTCTGTTAAGGGGTATATGATTTGTCAGTATGTAGGGATGACTTTTTGTGATATTTCTATGTACAGGGAGACCTTTTGTCAGTGTCCCGAGGCTTTGTCCCTAGTGGTGGGAGATCTGTATTTCATCTTTATTGTTATTACTATTATTCTGTTGTGTCTCCTCATAATGAGTAAATTATTATATGAGGCACCCTTCTGTCTATGAGGATAACCCACTTTTTAGAGGATCCTTGAATTTCTGTTCTTGGGATTATGGGTGAACAGCACATGGTATCATTCGCAGTTGTTTCTGTTCCCCCTGCCACTGGTGGAATGCTCTTGTGAGATGAATGGCCAGACAGTGGTGGATCTGAATCCGTGAAGTGAAATTGAGTAAGTGGTCAAGCCCATGGTCCTGGCCCTGTTGAGCAAGAAGGTAAGGCAATTAGAATACTGCTGTTGCTGCTGCTAAGTCACTTCAGTCATGTCTGACTCTGTGCAACCCCATAGACGGCAGCCCACCAGGCTCTTCCGTCTCTGGGATTCTCCAGGCAAGAACACTGGAGTGGGTTGCTATTTCCTTCTCCAATGCATGAAAGTAGAAAGTGAAAGTGAAGTCGCTTAGTCATGTCCAACTCTTTGCGAGCCCGTGGACTGCAGCCCACCAGGCTCCTCTGTCCATGGGATTTTCCAGGCAAGAGCACTGGAGTGGGGTGCCAGTGCTTTCTCTGAGAATACTGCTGCCAGAGCACATTTAGAGGTATACTTAGAAAATTTTATTTTATTTTTTTTGTTTTTTTTTTTTCCTGGTTATTCTTTTCTTTTTTTTTTTCTTTTTTATTTTATTTTATTTTTAAACTTTACATAATTGTATTAGTTTTGCCAGTCTTATGGACTCTGTGAGAGAGGGAGAGGGTGGGAAGATTTGGGAGAATGGCATTGAAACATGTAAAATATCATGTATGAAACGAGTTGCCAGTCCAGGTTCGATGCACGATACTGGATACTTAGAAAATTTTAAAGAGCTTTAAGTTTGGCCTTCTGAAAAACATGTCGTAACTTTATTTGTTTATGACTGCGCTGGGTTTTTGTAGCTGTGCATGGGCTTTCCCTGGTGGCTTAGGCAGTAAAAGCGTCTGCCTACAATGCGGGAGACCCGGCTTCAATCCCTGGGCTGGGAATATCCCCTAGAGAAGGCAGTGGCAACCCACTCCAGTTCTCTTGCCTGGAAATCCCACGGACGGAGGAGCTTGGTAGGCTACAGTCCATGGGGGTCGCAAAGAGTCGGACACGACTGAGCGACTTCGCTTTCACTTTCTGTGGGCTTTCTTTAGTTGCGGTGGCCGGGGGCTACTCTGTATTTGCGGCGCACAGGCTTCTCGTGGTGGCTTCTCTCGTTACTGGGCACAGGCTCACGGGCTTCCGTAGTTGCGGTTCCCTGGCTCTACAGCACAGGCTCAGTAGTTGCGGCACACGGGCTTAGTTGCCCCATGCCATGTGAGATCTTCCCAGGCCAGGGATTGAATCTGTATCCTCTGCACTGGCAGGCGGATTCTTATCCACTGGACCACAGGGGCACTCCTTTGCCTTCTCTGCTGTTGGTGTCCTTTGGATTCAGAGCATTCTCATTAGTAGACATTGTCTTGGTCAGTTCAGGCTGTTGTAAAGATTGCCACAGACTGGGTCGTGGCTTGAACATCAGACATTTACTTTGCTCACTTCTGGAGGCTGGGAGGTGTGAGATCAGACTCTTGGGGAGAATCCCCTTCCTGGTGTGCAGAAATGATATCTTTTTGCTGAGTGCTCATGTGATGGAGAGAGAGAGGATCCAAATTCTTTGGTGTTTCTCCTTATAAGGGCACAAACCTCATCATGAGGGTTCTACTCTTACAACCTGGTTGCCTCCCAAAGGTCCCATTTTCAAATACCATCATATTGGGCATAAGGTTTCAACATATGAATTCTAGGGGTGAGGATACAAGCATTCAATTTATAGCATGTATGTTTAAGGTTTTTTGGTCCCTAGAATCTCAGTATTCAGTTCTCCCTTTGTCTCCAATCTTGGCTAGGTCAAAACTCATATGAGAAAGAAATTACTAAAACAAGTGAAATGAAGGCAGGATTTTACACAGTTGATTTTGCTTTCATGGAGCCCTGGAATTCCTGTAGTAGTTGCAGTGACGTGACCCAAGAATTGATGAATTGATTGACGTGACCCGAGATTGAGAATTGATGATGCAGAGTATTGATTTTGAATTGTAGAGAACCTTTCTGTTTTCCATTTCTGATTTGTTTTCTTACGCTGCCTCAAAACCAGTTTTTACTGTGGCTAGGAAGGGTTGAGGGCAGGAGAAGAAGAGGGTGGCAGAGGATGAGATGGTTGCATGGCATCACTGACTCAACGGACATGAGTTTGAGCAAATTCCGGGACATAGTGGAGCACAGGAAGCCTGGCTTGTTGCAGTCCATGGGGTTGCAAAGAGTTGGGCATGACTAAGCGACTGAAGAACAAGAGACACCCTATATTTATGCCAGTGTTAGTAACCTTTATATTGAACTTTTAGCCTCTGAAGACATCCAATATCTCTATCCACGTGGCTGCAGAATCCCAATGTAAACAAAACTCTATTAAAAATCTTCAACTGGTCAGAATTACTCTAGTGATTTTATTTCAGCCTTCTATATGAACATGACCAGTGAAAAAGCTGGCTTAAAACTCAGCATTCAAAAAACGAAGATCATAGCATCTGGACCCATCACTTCATGGCAAATAGATGGGGAAACAATGGAAACTGTGACAGACTATTTTCTTGGGCTCCAAAATCACTGCAGATGGTGAATGCAGCCATGAAGTTAAAAGACGCTTGCGCCTTGAAAGAAAAGCTATGACAAACCTAGACAGCGTATTACAAAGCAGAGACATTACTTTGTTGACAAAGATCAAAGCTATTATTCTTCCAATAGTCATGTATGGATGTGAGAGTTGGACCATAAAGAAGGCTGAGTGCCGAAGAATTGATCCTTCTGAACTGTGGTGTTGGAGAAGACTCTTGAGAGTCTCTTGGACTGCAAGGAGATCAAACCAGTCAATCCTCAAGGAAATCAGTCCTGAATATTTGTTGGAAGGACTGATGCTGAAGCTGAAACTCCAGTACTTTGGCCACCTGATGTGAAGAACTGACTCATTAGAAAAGACCTGGATGCTGGGAAAGATTGAGGGCAGGAGGAGAAGGAGGTGACAGAGGACGAGATGATTGGATGGCATCACCGACTCAGTAGACATGATTTTGAGCAAGCTCTGGGAGATAGTGAAGGACAGGGAGGCCTGGCATGCTGCAGTCCATGAGATCGCAAAGAGTCAGACATGACTGAGTGACTAAAGAAGAAATATGAACATGACAGAGTTTATTTTTGATAACACTCGAAAAGTAAGGAGAAACTTGAAGAATATCAGAATTTTGGTGATCGTGGGTTAGAAATCTGTTTGTACTAATTCCAGACTCAATTTTTATCTATTTCTATATTCAGTTGAATAAGAAAGGTCTTATAGTGCAGACGGTCATTTTAACACTTTAGGAAGAAAGGACATTATTAGTCACTAACACAGTTCCTTAAGGTTCAGAACAGCTGTTGGCTCTGGAAGGCCGGTTGGAATTAAAAGGTTGTGTAGTTTGTATAGTACATAATGGATGAGCAACTTTAGAATAGGAGGCATCAGACTCTGCATGGAAATCTGAATGAAACTGAAGAAAGGAGAATCGGAGACATGAGCTTCTTATTCTTTAGTGACCCTCTCAGCTAAATACATTAGTCGGGGATACAGCTTTTGGCAGGCATGGGGTTACTAATGTGCTGTCCCCCTTGCAAACTGTCTGAAAGCAAAGAACGACTATGAATGGAGTAGTCTGATTTAGCAGATGCTTAAGGAACCCAGACAAAAAAGGCTTGGAGACTAGGAAGTAAGCCATGGAAAATTAGCATTTTTGCTTTTGATCAGTTCATTTCATGGCCTTCTATATCTTCTTTCTTCTTAGTTTTTAAAAATACTATGTTTAGAATTAGTTCTGTAACTGTTTTGATAAATTTAAGTAGAATATGAATTTTCTCCTTTTTGAAAAGTTTTGAAGTAAAATATGTTGGTTTTTTCCCCCCTTGATGTTTTCAACAGTGTTATCAGTTTGACTCTCTGTGAATATATAGGGATGAGAGTGTTCATTCACAAACACGTTCTGACTCACACAGGACCATTGTGTTTTTAGTCTTTGCCTCTAACCAGTGTGCACTTTATATGCCATTCAAATATATATTTTTATTTTTAAATTTTTGTGCTGTCTTTAAAGATAAATACATATATATATGTATATTATTTTTCTGTAGAAGAATAACAGTTATGTGGTTTTAACTATTTATTTTCACATTTCATTTATTTTATTAAGTAAATGCAGTATCCTGAAGAACTGGATGTTTTATTTTACTTGATTCAGTCTACATACCAATATTTGGCAAAATTAGTTTGATTTCTTTTTTTTTTTCTTTTACTCAAGTGAAGTGAATATTTACCAATTATGGAACTTTGGGTATTCTTCTCCTGTATATGATTTTCAAAGCAAAGTGTGTTACATTTAAAAAGCATTTACTTTTGCCCTTATAAACGTACACTGTTCATCAGAAAATGTGAGCATATGTGCAGGATCAGTTTAGTCCTTGTCCACCAGGGGAAAACCAATTTCAATCACCAGTGCCTACTGCTGGTTACGTAGTGGCTTTGTATCCACATTACAAAGCCTAACAGAGGGCTCTGGAGAGGGAGAGATCCATACTGCTCCATTAAGTTTACAGTTGCTTTTTAACTTAAAATCTCTATGCTTTTTGCAGCCTTATAATGACTGTCTCTTCCTGCAGTCACGTGAACACTGTGAGGATTGATAAGTTGGGTTTTCGGAAGTTGAAGATTTTGATGTATCAGGATTCGTAGAGAGTTCATTTTGTGTTGTAGGGGTAAATCAGCACATTTATTGTGGAGCTGCTGCACCTACAGGCCTATGTCATGTTTCAGGAAAATATTGAGAAGGACACAGATTCACGAGAGTTCTGTAGTCCTGTTGGGAAGTAAAAGTCTGGAACATGGGAAATGATGATAAGCAAGCAATATGTGAAATTTAAAGTGAATTTCTAAGTTTAGTGAGGGTAGTAGTAGAAGTCGAGGAAGAGATAGAAGAAAGAGGGCTGGAGAATCCAAGGAAATTTTCCTAGGGGAGAGGGATATTTAACTAGTTTTTAAAAGCAAGCGCATTTTGATTTTTGAGATGGTTAGAGGCACTTCTACATGAGGAAAAACTTTGAAAGTTACAATGAAGGTCAAGTTCATTAATCACAGGGACACATTCTGCATTTCTTTAAACATAAAGACATATTAAGTCACATTTGGAGTTGTGAATGGTCTTCTGATAGTGAGTTTTCTCTGGCAGAGAGGAGGAGTGAATGATTTGATTGGAGACGTGGTTCAGTGGAAGGGAGGAGGGAGGTGTGGGCAACTCGCTGATGTTTGGCTTTAAATCAAGGTAGGTGGGTACAGGCAACAAGGAGGAAAAGTGGATGGCGGTACTGGGGAAAATCGTGTAACATGGAGCAGAGATGGTGGTTTCTTTTGTGCACATTCTATCCTGTAAGGTGTCTCTGTGACATTTATGTCATATTCAGTGGCAGTTATAAAGATTTGGAATTTTGAAGGAGAGATCCAGAGGTTTTTAGGGAGTGGGGTGAAATTGTAAGATAAAGGTCTCAGGAAGAACCCTGGGAATAATCATAATTGAGAAGCAGAAAGAGGTTAAGAGGCCAGTGCAGGCGGTTGAGTCAGGATAATGAATGAAGGAGATGGAAGTTGCCAGATTACTGGTGGCCTTTACCCATGTTTGTCTTTTCATTCAACTGAGACTTTAAAACTTAAACATTTCTTTTCTTTTCATTTTGTATGGTGTTTTTCTGTTTATTCCAGTTGGAAGCTGTGGAGTTGGTGAATATAGTTCCCCCAATTCCACCTATAAGTCCTAGATTTGGGGAAATCCAAAATATTTCTTTGGTGGTTACTCCAGACATTGCAAATGGAGAAATTGGCTTTATTAGCAATCTTCCAATCATTTTGCATGAGCCAGAAGATTTTGCTGCTGAAGTGGTAAGCAGACTTTTTCTTATTGATGGGGCATATTGAGTTTGAGATAGAGACACTTTTTTTTGAGGGGGAGTCAGGTTAATATAGAGTTAACAGATCTTGAAAAACTTCACCGTTTATAGCAAGCCTTCAGTTTGTAATTTGACATAAAGTAATTGATGAATGTGTGATTTTTTTCATGTTTTTCCATATTTGATTGAATAAAATTAGAATTAATTGCTTACAGGAAAAGAAGGATAGTATGATGAGGCTGTTTTCAGCTAGTGCTTGTGACATTTGATAAAGTAATAGCCCAACACAATTTTTTTTTTTTAAATTAGCCAAGTCATATGTACCACAAGAATTCTTGACTTTTTCCATTTCCAAGCACTCCTCATGCTTGCCTTGGGCAGGATTGGGGTAGCGTCCTATGTTTGGTGGTGAAAGTGGTGGTGATAAAGTAGGGGATACAAAATCTTAGGAATTATACATATATATAAAATTTATATATATGAATATTTCTGGATACACACACACACTAGCATGTTCACACATATGGCACCTCTCCCTGCCTGCCACCTGGTTGAATTTTCCTGCCATCTGTCTAGAGACCACTTTGACCTTTGACCATGCCATTCCCTGAGCCACAGTCTGTCCCTAAAACCCTCTCAAGTTCCCTCACACTTATATTTGATTTAAACTGATTTGTGGTTCAGGTTAGGAATGTGTAGAGAGTTGTTTTTGTTACCAAAGCCTCATGTCAAAATACGGTGACCACAACTTCTTTTGTTTGTGTATTTGATTCTGTGAATTGGCAGAGAAGCTCAGTTTTTCAAGATGGTTTTGAATTTTTGTATTTTTCATAGTACACTGTTTTCTTCTAAAACCTCAAAAGCATTCAGTTTGTTCTGAAAGAATGGTTTGTTCTTACTCATCTATCTTACAAAGCTCTACATGTACCATTCCATATTTTTCCCTGGAGGGAAATGAGCTTCTAGGGAAAGTGTTGGTCTCCTGAACTTGTATTCTTCTCCTGGGAAACAGCAGAAGAAGTGAGAATTTCCCTTTGTTCTGTTTGTCCTATTTGCAGCCTGGCCACGCCCACTCCCTTGGGGTGATTCAAGGGCCCAGCCCTTTCTTGCTGCTTCTTTTTTTTTTTTTTTTTTCAATCTTTTCTAAGAATCTTACTTTCTTGCTAGTATCCAGCCTTGACGGTTGCTAGCTGAATTAGGAGAATGGTTAGTGAGGAAAATATCTTCCATGTTTTTCAAGGTGGCCTATGTTAAAGGGCAAAGCTCAGAGGACACCTTTTTTAGGCACTTAAAAATAATTGCATACCTACTGTTAAATATTTGTTTATATTCTTTGCTTGAAAAAACTTTATTATGATCCTTTTCTTAGACATTTTGAAACTGTGCTGGACTCAAATGATACTACCAAATACAATTTGTTTCGGAATTATTATAATAGTTTCCATTTATTTAGTTCATGCTATGGAGAGACACTTTACTCTTCACCAGGAACTTGCAAAATAGGGAACCTCTAGCTTCATTTCACATATGGAAATTGAGGTCAGAAAGGTTAAGTAACTTGCCCATGGAAACTCAGAGCCCTGATTTGAGTATCAGCATTTGTTTGGCTAGAAGCATTTCTTATTCTTACTTGTATTATTATTTTCTTATTTTCCCTCTATGACTTTAGGATGCATTTGATGTAACTGTGTACTTCCCAGATTTATTCACAAAAGCTTATTTTTCAGTTTGTATTGTGATACTAATTCTCTTTTCAGAGACTCTCTGATGGAGATTTACTCTTTAACTAAATTGTTCTATGTTTTTCACGGTTCTTTGGCTCTTAAAATGAAGTCTTTTTGTTACGACAAATCTCAGGATAGGCATATTGTTGGGTGGGGGAAATTTAGTAGATGAATTTGACTAGCAAAAACTAATATGAAGTAATTAAATCTTATAATTGTCATGTGTAGAAAGAAGCTTGTTCAGTTGTGCTTTTAATAGCATTTTAATTGTTCGCTTCTCTATGCAGAGTGCTAAACATTCATTTAGCATGTGTCTATACTGACTGAAAAGCTTAGGTAGTTTGTGAGCATGTATTTCAGAAGAACTTGTTCTGTTTTTTTCTCTTTATAAGGTATGCATTCCCTTACATCGGGATGGAACTGATGGCCAGGCTACTGTCTACTGGAGTTTGAAGCCCTCTGGCTTTAATTCAAAAGCAGTGACCCTGGACGATATAGGACCCTTTAATGGCTCTGTTGTGTTTTTATCTGGGCAGAGTGACACAACAATCAACATTACTGTCAAAGCTGATGACATACCGGAAATGAATGAGACAGTAACACTTTCTCTAGACAGGTAATAGCGCATTGAGGCAGCATTTAGTGGCATGTATATGTTCATGTTCTCTGAAATAATTTTATTTCTTTTCTTCAGGTAAAGTATGGAGAATAATTCTTTTTCCATGTAAAGTAAAAAGAAAAAACTAAGTAGATAATGCTCTGCTGACCTGACTTTACTGCTGTTTTATGATGGCTTTTGTTAGATCATAAATATTATGATGTAGTGAACTGTTACGCTGATATTTTTGTGAAGAAACATTACATTGAGAATTTAAGGTATTAGATACATCTTAAGCATAGCTAATATGTTGCTATATTCAAAAAATAGGCAGCAATAAATGCAAAAATGTTAGGTTAGGCAAATAGCTCTGCTGGCTTCATTTTTATCAAGTAGGAGGATTAAAACTTTTGAGTGAGTAAAAAGAAAGTGTTAATATTCATATAATGAAATTCTCTTTTTTATATGGAATTTAAATATTAAATAATACTTTTTTTCCAAAGAATAAAAAAATAATACACATTTAAGGGGTATTTTTAAGTAATAGTAAGGATTTACTTAACATTTCTCAAGTAAGTGATTTAGATCAGGGAAATACCAGGATCTCTCAAAGAGAATTTTTCAGTAATTCATGAAATTCCAAAAATAAAAAACTATTTTGCTTAATTGGTTGTAATTGAGTTAAAATTAAAACCAGCTTATCTACCATAGATCTCTAAATTAAAGTTGATACATATTAAGAAGGCTAATGTGTGATTTGAGGACTTTGCAAAATTTTCATTTTAGAAACAATAAAATTCATAGATGAATTCAGTGATTCAATAGGTGTTATTTTGTACTGTTTTAATCAGGACTTTGGTGTGTTGCGATTCATGGGGTCGCAAAGAGTCGGACACGACTGAGCGACTGAACTGAACTGAACTGAACTGAAGTAGTAATAATCATTTTATGTAACGCCTGATCCTCCACATTTTGCTTTCAGACTCTTATAGTATTGTATAAATACAAACACATTTAATAAACCTTATGAGTAGTTTTTATTTTTATATGAAAGGAAAAAATTCAGAATATAGGGAACTAATCTGTTGAATGTCTGCTGTTCATTTTGTTTGTGTTCATAACCACGTTGTTTCTTTTTTTAAAATAAAAATTAAAACAAAACAACAGCAAAATAGGCAAACAAAGAAACCCAAAAAAGCAAAAACCGAATACTGTGCGCAGGCATACACACATACACACACACACACACACACACACACACACAGTCTAAATACTTATGGTTTTAATAAATATTTTACATTAAATGTTTCGGAAAGATATTTCATATAAAAAAATTAGTGAAAAGTAATGAAATGTAAACTGAAAATTATTATTTTTTCACTTATATCCTTTTTTTGTTTAAGTTAGATTTGAGTGCTTATTAAATCAATGGCCTGTCTTAAAAAGAAACTAAAGAAAAATGAACAGCAGTTATAAACCAAAGAGGCAATAATCTATAGACTTTGTTAATTCATTTGAGAGTTTCAACTCTGAACTAAGTGTGTAGCAAGTTCATAAGTGACTACTCTTCATATGCTTTCAAAATAGTCATTTTTAACCTTATATAAATCTTTGAAATTAACTAAATATAATTTTAAAGTATTTTTTTTCTCTCTCTTTCCTGTGGGTTAAAGTAGTATGCAAGAAAGTATAAACCACAGGGTAGAGAGTTTTAGAAGTTATTGATTCCTCTTTTCAAGTGGAATAAATTAGTTCAAATTCATACTAAATTTTTTTAGCTCAATTAGTAACTAGCACATTCTTGTATTATCTACATGTGCGTGAACAAATTACAATTCAGTATTCTAAGTCATATTGAAATAAACGTGACAATCAAATCCACAATTAAAATAAGGTATTTTGTCAAAACCTCCATCTCAATTTTGCAAATTTTTAACAAAACTAAAAAAATGAATGAATGCTAGTGTGATTATAGTAAGTTACAGTAAAATATTGCAAGAAAACACTTTATTCTGATATCATTTGTGATTTTCTTTTAATGTAAAATTCAAATGGAAATTTTGTATATTTCTGTTAAATAGAGATTAAAAGTTGTCCTAGTACTGAATGATTTATGATGCTTTTAATACCATACTAATTAAAAATATTTTTAAGGTCTCTCCAGATCAGAAACAACTTTATTATGCCAGTTAATTTCAGGAAAATTATTTATGGTATTATTTGACTTGAAAAGTAAAACACTAGGGACTATACATTCTGACTTATTTCTCAAGGCTGTTTAAAAATGCAGCACATTGGAAATCTGGAAAAGTGTTTATATTTCCTGATAGAAAGTTATATTTAAGTAATATTTGTCATAATTAGAAGATACAGTGATATCTTTTGCTTTCTTAAGTATATTCCTGCACAACCGATGAAAGGTATATATTTCTCTGCTGATAAGAGTTTTTATTTTTCCAAGAATAACTGGCTTCAGATCTGAGGATGTGGGTTTTTTATTTTTTTTTTTTGAAACCTAATTAAAACTACTAAGTAATTATAAGTCGGGCTGAATGAAATTTGCTCAGCTGCTGGGGTTTTGTGAGCACGCACAGTGCTTGGCAGGCTCTAGCGCCTTGGAGCGGGCCTGGAAAGGAATGTCTTCAATGGGTCTTGACATGCTGGCTGGCCGTGGGGTCATCTTCCCTAAGTGGGAACTGCCGAACCTCTTGCTGGCATTTGTGAATAGCAAAGAACCCAGTGTGCGGAGTCCCCTTCAAGTGAATATGACCAGCTTGTGCGAGGGGGCGGGGGCGGGGGCAGAAAAGAAAGGCTTTCTTGAGCTTTATTTTTACCCTGCCATTCCCATTTCTAGCCGCATTAGTGAAGTTTTGGCAAATACTGTCTCTGTCTCCCTTCCCCCTCTCCCCTGCCCCCACACACACTGTCTTCTGTGTTGACAGGGTGGAAACCGAAAGGTTTGTCGTGTATTTTGGGTAAGTGTACCGAAGAATGCCTGGTTTGCGGTGATTGAACATTTTGCTTTTGCATGCCAGTGTTTTGGACAAGGCTTCGGTTCTGCATGACTGCCAGCCCTGGGAAAGTTTGCTTGTCCACCTGCTTGTGCATGCTTTGTGTGTCCATTTGTCTTCTAATGATAAGCTTAGCTGAAGGTTTTGTGTGTGTGTGTGTGTGTGTTAGTTTTAAATTATGAATACTATTAAGATAGCTGATAAAAATTTTGAGAATTTATGTAATTACATATTTTGAAGAACTTAAAAATTTTAGCTTTCCTGATAGTGTATGTATAACCAAGAAAACAATTAGTGTCCTTTGCTTGTGCCGTTCTTACTTAACATCTTTTATGAATCTTGTGGTTGTTTCACAAAGAATTCAGAAGCAGAGCGCTCATTTCTTCCATTGATTTTTGAGTGCGTGTAAGCAGTTTCTTGCCTGCATTCTCTTCGTTGTTGTGTAAAGAACTTTTCAAAACTTTGCCTTTTTTCCAAAAGGGTAGCGTTTTTTAAGAAAGCTTAAAAATAAGTTCATTTGTTTAATGCTCAGCATGGATTTTTATATTCATTCTGATCCTGTTTTTGTCTCAGCTTATATGGACATAGGAAGTTTTAATTAATAAAAATATTGATTTAAATGAAATATGGGCAAATTTACTATGAAAATAATAATAATAATAGAAAAAGCCTAACTGTCTTATTATTTTGATTATATCTTCTGTGGCCACTAGTATGCTAGGTATTGGTTGGCAGATTTCCAAAAACTGGGGAAGGATGTTAATTCAGATTCTCTGTTACACAGGAAGTGTGCTGTTCTTTCTACATATTAATTGTGGCTGCATTGTAATTTTGAGGTTTGATCGGGGTACTTTTTGATTCAATAGAACGTGACATTTGGAAAGGTTTAGAAGAGCTTGTGGGATTGAGAATTCTCAGAGTATGCTGGCTTTTAAACCCTTAGAGCCTTACAGTTCTAGTCCCTTTGATCATTTTAATTATAGGCTGAACATAAAAACCAGAAATAAAAAAAGCATCTTGTTTTAATATATTCTTTTGAGATTTGTATAGGAATTGCTATAGCATATCATATATTTCAGATCCATTCCATTCCATTTTTTCATGATGTCCTACTTTTTCTTTTACTATAAAAGAAATATTATCTATTTATATTTATTATTTATAATATTTCTTTTATAATAAAAGAAAAAGCATAAGGTTAAAGTCAGGGTGAACAGAATCATACTGAAGGTCATGAAATATTTCTAAAATCTAATCACAACTTTATTTTTTGGTCAGTGTGTCTTGCTTTAGTCCAAGCAGTTATCCAACTTGTATTCAATTAGTATAATCTTATGTAATGAGTTTTTAAAAAACAAATTCAAGTGTATGTAAAATTTAAGGAATTTTATTTAAATTACTTTACAACTATGTATTACAAGTTAAATTTCTCTAAAACTGGAAACAAGTCTAGAAATTTGATACTACTTTATAAAATATATTTAAACTTCCAATTACTGTATTTTTAGTATATATATGCAGTGTTTGTTTTCAATCAAATATAAAAGATATAATGAATTCAGAAAGAGGAGTTCTCCCATAAGTGTTATCAGTGACACTGTTTTGATCTTATGTGATTTTAATATACTTAAATTTAGTTTAAGTTTTAACTTCTAATAACCTTCATATCCATTATCTGAAAGTGTTATAAATATTGTAAGTAAGACTTCAAATTCAGAAGTAAGTCTATAGTTAGTGGATACCTTTCCCCTCACTGTTTTCTCCAGGGTCAGTGTGGAAAACCAAGTGCTGAAATCTGGATATACGAGCCGTGACCTAATTATTTTGGAAAATGACGATCCTGGGGGAGTTTTTGAATTTTCTCCTGCTTCCAGAGGACCCTATATTATAAAAGTAAGTATGAAAGAGACTTCAATCTGTTCTGTACTCACAACCTCAGAAGAGCAATTTCTGTTGACTTTTTTCCCTATCCTTTATATGGTACTTTACTGGCAGGAACATAGTCATCATCATTATTATTGGTATCATCATATAGATAACATGTAATTAGGATCTGTTATGTTCTAGTCACTGTTCTAAGCAGTCTGTGCTATATTTCAGTGTGAAAGAGACACATTGGCACTTCTAGCTGAGCCTTACACAAATTGCTTAAAGTTGTGATGCAAACCTATTCAGTCTGAATTCAGAGTGTGGGATTATTTTTTTAATACAGTTTTGAAAAAGTACTTTCCATTTACACTATTGCAAAATCTTGTCTATATTCCCCATGCTGTACACTTTGTCCTTGAGCCTCTCTTATAGCCAGTAGTTTGTACCCCCAATCCCGACCCCTCTATTGCCCTCACTCCACTAGTAACTGCTAGTTCTCTGTATATGAGCCTGCTTCTTTTTTGTTATATTCGCTAGTTTGTTATATTTTTAGATTCCACATTTAAGTGATACCGTACATTATTTGTCTTTCTGTCTGACTTACTTCACTTAGCATAATGCCCTCTACGCCCATTCACGTTGTGTGTTGGTTGCTCAGTTGTGTCCACTCTTTGTGACCCCATGGCCTGTAGCCTGCCAGGCTCCTCTGTCCTTGGGATTTTCCAGGCAAGAATACTGGAGTGGGTTGCCATTCCCTTGTCCAGGGGATCTTCTCGACCCAGGGATCGAGCCTGGGTGTCCTGTCTTGCAGGCAGATTCTTTACCATCTGAGCCACCAGGGAGGCCATTTGGCAAATGGCAAAATTTCTTTCTTTTTGATGACTGAGTAGTATTCATTCACACACACACACACACACACACACACACACACACACATCACATCTTTACCATTCATCTGTTGATGGGCACTTATGTTGCTCTTTTATCTTAGCAGTTATAAATAATGCTTCCATGAACATTGGGGTGCATGTATCTTTTTGAATTTTGTGAATTTTTTTTTTTTAAGGAAGGAGAATCTGTAGAGCTCCACATCATCCGATATAGGGGAGCACTGGTTAAGCAGTTTCTACACTATCGAATAGAGCCAAGAGATAGCAATGAATTCTATGGCAACACAGGAGTACTGGAATTTAAACCTGGGGAAAGGGAGATTGTAATCACCTTGCTGTCAAGATTGGATGGGATACCAGAGGTATGGATTTTATTTTTTTCTTGTGCCTTTGTGGAAAGTTGATAATATCTACTATGTTATGAATATAAATAGTTTGAATGTTGGCAAGGAAATACAGGAAAGGAAGCAGGCAAGAAAAGATAAAGAGAAGTATACTTATGTTTGGAAACTAAAAGACAAGCTTCAAAAGCAAAGTAAGAGTCATACCAATTTGAATTGTCCATTCTTACATAAAATGATAGCCCAATCTGAAACTTATGAGTTTTCATCTCCTTTTAGCTTTATATATGTTAAACATTGTTTTATATAATCTGTATTGACTGAACTTTCAGGATGTGGTTTCAAACTGAAGAAATTTTTCTGTAAAATTACTCTTTTAAAGAAAATAAATTTAAGTTTTAAATATATTAAGAGAACCAGATATTGTTCCTTTATGTATGTACATCATTGCATATGTAACTTTTAAATTAATGTAATTTTATTAGTTTAAATGACTGGAACATCATTATAAGATCCAGTCTCCTTACTATTTTAATGTAGTAACATGATCTGTCTTTTCCATTTTTGAATAATGTATATTTATACCTGCTCTCTCTCTTAATTGATGGAAAAATGTTAAAAATTAAAAAAAATCAGCTTTGTTGTTTTTCAGTGAGTGCATTGTTGTGAAAAATTGATGGTATTAATATTTTTGAATATATATTTTTATTTGCTCTGAAAATGTCAACTTTGTGTTTTTCCTAATTTGATGTGCTCACTTGAGTTGGATGAACATTGTTGGGTGGTCCTCACCAGCCACGGTGAACGGGAAAGCAAGCTGGGAAGTGCTACAGCTGTCCACATAACCATTCTAAAAAGTGATGATCCTCATGGGATTATAGAATTTGTTTCTGCTGATCTAATTGTTACGATAGATGAAAGTAAAGGAGACAATACCTATAGTGGTAATGTATTCTACTCCTTATATTCCATTACTCTTTACTGAAGAAAAAATTTGGTGTTTTTCAATTTATTTCTTTAGTAGATAGTTATTTTTAGTTGTCCAGCTGCTTTAAATTACACATGGTGTAGAAATTAGTGTCTTAAAAATCATATTTAAGATTGTAATTTTTATTTCTTATGCAGTATTATGATGACGGTGGCTCAGATGGTAAAGAATCTGTCTGCAGTGCAGGAGACCTGGGTTCAGTCCCTGGGTTGGGAAGATCCTCTGGAGAAGGGACTGGCTACCCACTCCAGTATTCTTGCCTGAAGAATTCCATGGACAGAGGAGCCTGGTGGGCTACAGTTCATGGGGTCACAAAGAGTCAGATACGATTGAGTGGCTAACACACACATTACAGTTATATTTTGATTTCCATTGACCAAATGCAGTAGAACTCAAGCATTCAAAAGAATGAGTTGAGTCAAATAGGAAAAGCTGTGAAACTGAGAGTTACATCTGGGGAACTCTTGCAGTGGCATGAAATGAGACGTAATTTATCTTTAGAGCCATGTCTGTCTGGATAAGAAAATCATTTTTGAGTGTGCAGCTTTCTCTGACTGTCTTTAGCAAATACCCTTATAGGACTTTGTGATAGATGTACCTAGACACCATTCTGTTCCCTGTGCTGAGTGACTTTTAAGATCTCAGACTGTGGTAGCAAAGATTGAGTCCATTAATTTTATCAATTGTATGGCTATAGAGGAAAGACTGGGTTAATTTATATATACCTTGAGGCTGGGCTAAGCAAATGATTGATTTTTATTAAAAAGGGGGCTTATTTTTACTTCTCTTTGACCAATTTCTTTACTCATCATTTAAAAATTGTTTAATATGTGATCATATGTGTTATACCCATTTGTATTTCACAGCTGTTTATGGTGTGATAAGAAATCGAGGCAATTTTGGTGATGTTAATGTATCATGGATTGTTAGTCCAGATTTTACACACGATGTGTTTCCTGTCCGAGCAACTATTTTCTTTGGAGATCAGGAATTTTTAAAAAATATCACCATTTACTCCCTTCCAGATGAGGTAAATGTTACATGTTTAACTCTTACTGTTGTTTAATAGTTATTTTTTTATTGATTATTAAACATCTGGTAATACTTTGCCATGAGAGTATGTGATAAAGAACTCAGGTATAATGTCTTGACTGTAAACCAAAGTGATTTCTAGGTGGCTCAGTGGTAAAGAATCTGCCAACCAATGCAGGAGATGCCAGAGATGCCAGTTTGATTCCTGGATCAGGAAGATCCCCTGGAGTAGTAAATGACAACCTCTCCTGTGTTCTTGCTGGCAAAATCCCATGGGAAGAGGAGGCTGGTGGGCGATAGTTTGTGAGGTCACAGAGAGTCGGACATGACCGAGTGACTGAGCACACACACACACACACAAGTCAAAGTAGAAATGTTATTTTTGGTTCCCTTATGGGCATTTT
Source organism: Bubalus bubalis (assembly GCF_019923935.1). Classification (NCBI taxonomy): domain Eukaryota; kingdom Metazoa; phylum Chordata; class Mammalia; order Artiodactyla; family Bovidae; genus Bubalus; species Bubalus bubalis. Next base: position 20,440,695 of record NC_059165.1, on the reverse strand, counting down.
TAACTTTTAGAACTGATTGATAGTCGCTGGTGACACTGCCTAGGCGTCAAATATTAGAGATTCACGCTGTAAGAGAGGTTGTCAAGTGCTCGGTTTGTACTTAAAGCCCTTTGAGAATGAGAGCGCTATCTACTGAGTACACTAGGGTGCACTTGCAGATGCAGGACATTGGTCCAGGTGGATGGTGGCCTCAGTGTAATGCAGGAAAAAAACTTGGTAATAGTGGAATGGACCTTTCTGAGGGGAAAGTGAAAGTGAAGTCACTCAGTTGTGTCCGACTCTTTGTGACCCCACGGACTGTAGCCCACCAGGCTTTTTCGTCCATGGGATTTTCCAGGCAAGAATACTAGAGTGGGTTGCCATTTCCTTCTGCAGAGGATCTTCCCGACCCAGGGATTGAACCCAGGTCTCCCACACTATAGGCAGACACTTTGGTGTCTGAGCCACCAGGAAGTTCTGAGGGGAACTGCACTTCAAATAGGTATGGAAGCCTGTCTCCTTTCCCTCACACTCCTGCCTCCAGAGACAAAATTCCAACACTCTTCCGTTTTAGGATGCGGAGAAGACTAAGTCACACGGATGAGGAGAAAGCTAAACGGAGTCCACGTGGGGAGGCATATAGGCTCAGAGATGTGGGGAGTCTTACCTTGTTAGGACAGTGGAATGAGGTCTTTGTGATGCACTTCCGTGAAATTTAAAGTTTATAAGGGGCCTTTGAAAGCTAACTGAACCTTTGTTACTATTATGATTTCTGTTCTAAATGTGTCCGGAAGTTATTTTTCTGTTTCACTGTTTTTCCTTAAAAACAACGTATAGCCCATTTTCTTACAGAAAAATCTTAAGCTGTGTAGTATTTCTCTTTTTTAATTTGCATAAGGCAAAAATATCTCTATTTCCATTACATTTTATAGAGAGTCAAAATAAGGTGGCTGTTTGGATAAATACATGTTAAAATTTTGAAGGGTTCTGATTCTTGAATAATTTAGGGTGGTTCTGCTCAAAAGTGGAAATGAATGTTAATACTGTTATTAATAAAGTTTTTTTTAAAGATGAGACAATTTAGGTATATGTAGTGGAATTATTTGTACAGATCACCTAACTAAAAAGCATGTGTAACATTTTCCCAAAAGATTCCAGAGGAAATGGAGGAATTTACCATTACCTTACTTAATGCCACTGGAGGAGCTAAAATAGGAAATATAACTACTGCTACTCTGAGGATTAGAAGAAATGATGACCCCATTTATTTTGCAGGTGGTATTGCTTTCTTATTTGAGTGAGTTTACATCTTTCTTGAACAGTGTAAGGATGCTTTTTTCAATAATTGTTTTTTTTTAATTTTATTTTATTTTTAAACTTTACATAATTGTATTAGTTTTGCCAAATATCAAAATGAATCCGCCACAGGTATACATGTGTTCCCCATCCTGAACCCTCCTCCCTCCTCCCTCCCCATACCATCCCTCTGGGTCGTCCCAGTGCACCAGCCCCAAGCATCCAGTATCGTGCATCGAACCTGGACTGGCAACTCGTTTCATACATGATATTTTACATGTTTCAATGCCATTCTCCCAAATCTTCCCACCCTCTCCCTCTCCCACAGAGTCCATAAGACTGTTCTATACATCAGTGTCTCATTTTCAATAAAGCATGATTGATACATGTTTAAATAGGATTTCATAATTTGACCATTATCAATCTCTTTGACATTTTAACAGATATTTTTAAGGATTCTGAAGGAAAAATTAAGTACTATTTTGTTAGCTTTGTTTTCCTCTTACTTTTAAATTTCAAGGTATTTTCTTTCCTTTGTGCAAAAATGAACACTCTTCCATGTTACCTCTTCCGGTACACAGGGAAGTAGTGAAGACAGTTCAGGGTTTGCATATTGTACTTAATGAATGGTTACTTACTATAATTACTGTTAATTTCATGAACATATAAATTAACATGTAAATTAAGGTTTCCCCATTTTTCCCACCTGGATGCTTTCTTTACAACTGTCTTTGCCACTGGAGACATCTTTATTTGGTATCTAATTTATTGGTATCTTATTCTTCCTTAAATCATTTTTGCAGGCTGTTCAATTTGCAACTGTAGAACTCTTAAACCTCTTGAATTTTATCGATTTATGTTTTAACCTTCAGTTAACATGTACTTAATGAATTAGTCCTGTGTTCAGTCTTTTATTAACCCTGTAGAAGATGTGGAAGGTATCTGGGCCTATTTTCAAAAAAAATTTTATGGTCCAAGTTTGGAAATGAATTCTATGAAACAGTAAGCAGAGGATTCCAGATAGTATACAGTTGACTAACAAATTGGGAGTTGCAGACAATGGATTTTGTAGGAATCAAGGCAAGAGGAAGGCCACTGACTTAAAGTAATTAGAGGAGACCTCATGCAGGCGTTGGAATCATAGCTGTCTTTCAGCAAAGACTCAGTGGAGGGCATTTCTTGTGGTGGGCAGGGAGAAACATGTGTGATCTGATAATATGTAGATGGAATCAGAAAAGCTCACACGTTCCTTCTTTTCTTTGTGAATATTTTAGAGCCTCGTGTAGTGAGGGTTCGGGAAGGTGAGACTGCTGACTTTAAAGTTCTCAGAAATGGATCTGTTGATGTTCCCTGCACCGTCCAATATGATACCATGGATGGGAAGGCTACTGCCAGAGAGGGAGACTTTGTTCCCATTGAAAAAGGAGAAATGCTCGTTTTTGCAGTTGGAAGTAGAGAGCAGAACATATCTGTATTCATTACGGAAGATGATATCCCAGAAACAGATGAGCCCTTTTATATAATCCTCTTTAACTCAACAGGTAAATAAATTATATTTATGGCAGATTGTTGTTTCAATTCTTTTACAAGATGGCATTAAGTACTTCACTGTCACCTGTGAATGTTCAAGAGCAAAATTGTTTCACTGATTTCTTGAGGGAAGGGGTAAAAGAATACATGTGTTGAAACTTTGTGTACCTGGTATACCCTATGTCAATATTTTTAATCTTTTTTCACAAATAGCACACACAGAAGATTATGTTATTATATGAGGAATCGAAATCTTCTAGCTGAAACTACCCAAAGTCTTTTCTAGTCACTCAAGGACTTAGGGCATTATTATTCCGTAGACTTTTCCCTCCTACCAGGGCACCGGGATAGTGATTGGGAAGCTGTATTCTGCAGGTGACTGAGCCCAGCTGACTGATAATTCTCTGTAGCCATAGTCACAGTGTGTGACAGTTTGCAAGGGGGAAAGATAGACTTTTCCTTGTCTCTATACTGCAACTGAAGCAGAATGTTTTGACCCTATCTTTAGTAAATTAGAGGGGCTATAGTTTCTTTGGTAATTGTTTTATTCTTTTAAGAGTACACAGAGCTATTTTTTCCTTAGTCTTTTCTAGTAAGTTGAAGACATGATACTCTATGATCCCTGATTATGCAAGTGTGTTTTTTCATATATACAAGACATTTTCCTACATAACCACAATATAACCATTAAAAGCAGGAGATTAATACAATCATTGCCTCAGACCCCATTCAGATTTCTCCAGTTTTCCCATCAGTGTCCTTTCAAGCAAAATGATCCTTTCCCCAGATCATGCGTTGCGTTTAATTACTGTGTATCTTTAATCTCTTCAGTCTGAAATACTCAGTCTTTCCTTGACTTATGTGACCTTTATAGTATGGAAAATTACAGGGCAGTTATTTTGTCGAATGTCCTTCATTTTGGTTGGTTTGATGTTCCTCGTTATTAGATTCAGGTTTTGCATCCCTGGCAGGAATTGCATAGAAGAATTCTGTGTTCCCATCACATCCCTTCTGTTGGCACAGATTTCTATATTGTCCCTTTACTGCCAGGTCTATTTTGACCACAATTTAGGCTGTGATTGCCAGGCTTCTCTACTGTACTTTTTGTTCCTTTGTTTTTAATACAAATTTTGTGGGAGAAGTACTTTAAAACTACATAACTGTCCTGTTACTCATCAAACTTTCAATTTTTTCATTGACATTTATTTATCAGTGTGGGCTTATGATTTCTGTTTAATGCAGTGGGTTATATTTCACTATGATTATTTACTTTGAAGGTCAAATTATCCCAGGTTTGGCTAGGGGTGGTCTGTTAAAATGACTTTCTTGTCTTTTTGACATGTTCCTATTATTCTTTGAGCATTTTCTTACTTCCTGGCACAGCAAGCTGTTCCATACTCATCTGGTACTTTTCCTGTCAAAACCCTGAAATCAGTCATTTGTTTGAAGAAGCCCTGACTCCTTTCAGTGCAGAATGCCGTTTAGAAACCAGAACCTCAGTACTAGGTGTGGGAATTGTTTCTTAGGCTATTCTCCTCCTAGGCCCACTTTCAGAGATAGGGAATGCATGTATGTCTGTATGCATTTATGTACTGGGTGAGCCAACAAGTTTGTTTAGGTTTTTCTGTAAAGTTACAGAAAAACATGAATGAACTTTTTGACTGTCCCTATATATATTTGTCGTTGTTGTGTAGTAGCTAAGTTGTGTTTGACTCTTTGCGACTTGCCACTTCCTTCTCCAGGGGATATTCCTGATCCAGGGATCGAACCCATGTCTCCTGCCTTGGTGGTGGATTCTTTACCTTGGAGCCCCCAGGAAAGCCCCTCAATATATACACACACACATTAACATCTATAGTTCTGGACCCAGCTGTATATATTGAAGCCTGTTGTATCTAGTATCACAGGGCTTGTTCTAGTTTTCTCTGTTTTCCTATTTATCCCTCTGTCCTCTAGTGATAAGAAATCCAGCTCCCTTTATCGTTATTATTTTTTTAAATTAATTTATTATAATTGGAAGCTAATTACTTTACAATATTTGGTGGTTTTGCCATACATTGACATGAATCAGCCACTGGTGTACATGTGTCCCCCTGTCCTGAACCACTTTCCCACCTCCCTCCCCATCCAATCCCCCTGAGTTGGCCCAGTACACTGGCTTGAGTGCCCTGTTTCATGCATTGAACTTGGACTGGTGATCTATTTCACATATAGTAATATACATGTTTCAGTGCTATTCTCTCAAATCATCCCACCCTCACCTTCTCCCACAGAGTCCAAAAGACTGTTCTTTATATCTGTGTCTCTTTTGCTGTCTCGCATATAGAGTTGTTGTTACCATCTTTCTGAATTCTGTATATATGTGTTAATGTACTGTATTGGTGTTTTTCTTTCTGACTTACTTCACTCTGTATGATAGACTCCAGTTTCATCCACTTCATTAGAACTGACTCAAATGCATTTTTAATAGTTGAGTGATATTCCATTGTGTATATGTACCACAACTTTCTTATCCATTCATCTGCTGATGGACATCTAGGTTGCTTCCATGTCCTGGCTATTGTAAACAGTGCTGTAATGAACATTGGGGTACTCGTGTCTCTTTCCCTTCTGGTTTCCTCAGTGTGTATGCCCAGTAGTGGGATTGCTGGGTCATATGGCAGTTCTATTTCCAGTTTTTTAAGGAATCTTCACACTGTTCTCCATAGTGGCTGTACTAGTTTGCATTCCCTCCAACAGTGTAAGAGGGTTCCCTTTTCTCCACACCCTCTCCAGCATTTATTGTTTGTAGACTTTTTGATAGCAGCCATTCTGACCAGTGTGAGATGGTACCTCATTGTGGTTTTGATTTGCATTTCTCTGATAATGAGTGAGGTTGAGCATCTTTTCATGTGTTTGTTAGCCGTCTGTATGTCTTCTTTGGAGAAATGTCTGTTTAGTTCTTTAACCCATTTTTTTGATTGGGTCATTTGTTTTTCTGGTACTGAGCTACATGAGCTGCTTGTATATTATGAGATTCATTCTTTGTCAGTTGCTTCATATGGTATTATTTTCTTCCATTCTGAAGGCTGTCTTTTCACCTTGCTTATAGTTTCCTTCATTGTGGAAAAGCTTTTAAGTTTAATTAGGTCCCATTTGTTTATTTTTGCTTTTGTTTCCATTACTCTGGAAGGTGGGTCATAGAGGATCCTGCTGTGATTTATGTCAGGGTGTTCTGCCTGTGTTTTCTTCTAGGAGTTTTATAGTTTCTGGTCTTATATTAGATCTTTAATCCATTTTGAGTTTATTTTTGTATAGGGTTTTAGAAAGTGTTCTAGTTTCATTTTTTACAGGTAGTTGACCACTTGTTAAAGAGATTGTCCAGCACCACTTGTTAAAGAGATTGTCTTTTCTTCCTTGTATATTTTTGCCTCCTTTGTCAAAGATAGGTATCCATAGGTGTGTGGGTTTATCTCTGGGCTTTCTATTTTGTTCTATTGATCTATATTTCTGTCTTTGTGCAAGTACCATACTGTCTTGATGACTGTAGCTTTGTAGTATAGCCTGAAGTCAGGCAGGTTGATTCCTCCAGTTCCATTCTTCTTTCTTAAGATTGCTTTGGCTATTTGAATTTTTTTGTGTTTCCATACAAATTGTGAAATTATTTGTTCTAGTTCTGTGAAAAATACCATTGGTATCTTGATAGGGATTGTATTGAATCTATAGATTGCTTTGGGTAGTATACTCAAAGTATACTTTCACTATATTTATATGTATATAAATATATACGTATATATTTATACGTATAAATATATTTCACATATATTTATATATGGTAGTACATTTTCACTATATTGATACTTCCGATCCATGAACATGGTATATTTCTCCATCTATTTGTGTCATCTTTGATTTCTTTTATCAGTGTTTTATAGTTTTCTACATATAGGTCTTTTGTTTCTTTAGGTAAATTTTTTCCTAAGTATTTTATTTTCATTGCAATGGTGAATGGGATTGTTTTCTTAATTTCTGTTTTCTCATTGTTAGTGTATAGGAATGCAAGGGGTTTCTGTGTATTAATTTTATATCCTGCAACTTTACTATATTCATTGATTAGCTCTAGTAATTTTCTGGTGGAGTCTTTAGGGTTTTCTATGTAGAGGATCATGTCATCTGCAAACAGTGCGAGTTTTACTTGTTCTTTTCCAATCTGGATTCCTTTTATTTCTTTTTCTTTTCTGATTGCTGTGGCTAAAACTTCCAAAATTATGTTGACTAGTAGTGGTGAGAATGGGCACCCTTGTTTTGTTCCTGACTTTAGGGAAAATGCTTTCAATTTTTCACCATTGAGGATAATGTTTGCTGTGGGTTTATCATATATGGCTTTTATTATGTTGAGGTGTGTTCCTTCTGTGCCTGCTTTCTGGAGAGTTTTTTTTTTTTTTTTATCATAAATGGGTGTTGAATTTTGTCAGGCTTTCTCTGCATCTATTGAGATAATCATATTGTTTTTATCTTTCGATTTGTTAATGTGTATCACACTGATTGCTTTGTGAATATTGAAGAATCCTTGCCTCCCTGGGATAAAGCCCATTTGGTCATATTGCATGATCTTTTTAATATGTTGTTGGATTCTGTTTGGTAAAATTTTGTTGAGGATTTTTGCATTTGTGTTCATCAGTGATATTGGCCTGTTCAGTTCAGTTCAGTTCAGTCGTTCAGTCATGTCCGACTCTTTGCGACCCCATGAATCGCAGCACACCAGGCCTCCCTGTCCATCACCAACTCCTGGAGTTCACTCAGACTCACGTCCATCGAGTCAGTGATGCCATCCAGCCATCTCATCCTCTGTCGTCCCCTTCTCCTCCTGGCTCCAATCCCTCCCAGCATCAGAGACTTTTCCAAGGAGTCAACTCTTCGCATGAGGTGGCCAAAGTACTGGAGTTTCAGCTTTAGCATCATTCCTTCCAAAGAAATCCCAGGGATGGTCTCCTTCAGAATGGACTGATTGGATCTCCTTGCAGTCCAAGGGACTCTCAAGAGTCTTCTCCAACACCACAGTTCAAAAGCATCAATTCTTCGGTACTCAGCTTTCTTCACAGTCCAACTCTCACATCCATACATGACCACTGGAAAAGCCATAGCCTTGACTAGACAGACCTTTGTTGGCAAAGTAATGTCTTTGCTTTTGAATATGCTATCTAGGTTGGTCATAACTTTCCTTCCAAGGAGTAAGTGTCTTTTAATTTCATGGCTGCAGTCACCATCTGTAGTGATTTTGGAGCCCACAAAAATAAAAGTGTGCCACTGTTTCCACTGTTTCCCCATCTATTTCCCATGAAGTGATGGGACCGGATGCCATAATCTTCGTTTTCTGAATGTTGAGCTTTAAGCCAACTTTTTCACTCTCCTTTTTCACTTTCATCAAGAGGCTTTTGAGTTCCTCTTCACTTTCTGCCATAAGAGTGGTGTCATCTGCATATCTGAGGTTATTGATATTTCTCCCAGCAATCTTGATTCCAGCTTGTGCTTCTTCCAGCCCAGCGTTTCTCATGATGTACTTATGTGTAACCACTTTCCATTGCTTTGTTTACCTCCTTGCTAAAACAAGACGGCCTTTCTTATTACACTTGGATTCTCACTTGCTGCTCCAGGCCAACCCTCTTCCATCACGTGGATGTTCTCCCACTCCACTCAGACTCCAGCATCGAGCACCAAGACTTTCTCTGTTGGAGGTGTCCTTCTTCCCCTGAGCAAGCTCTAACCTTGGGCTGGGTTCCTGTGGTACCCTGTCCCTTACCCTCTCTGTGCATGCGTACCTCATGCCTCTTACATGCAAATACTCAGAAAGAAGATGGTGAAAAAAAAGAGATTGCTTAATTTTTGTTTGTGCTGTTTGTCATTCTCCTGATTCCTTTGACTCCCTCTTTTGTGTCTTCCTGTTTCCCTTCATTTCTGTTATTTGCTGTACCTCCTGTGACATATTGCATCACAAATGTGCATGAAAGCAGAACCGTACCAAAATTAGGCTTGCTTGTTTTTGTTTTAGATTTTATGCTATATTTTAAGCTATTCTATTACTCTGTAACATCAGGATATTTTATATAACTTACTGTCTGTCTTTTTTGTTTCCTCCTTGTTTCATTGGCTAATTATCTAGTGTGGTTAAGTACAGCTGTATATTTATATAAATTACGTATAATGGGCTGGTTTGCCACACATGTCCGTTTCCCTAAGTTTAGTTTTAGGTGTTGTCCTCATCTGATTTTCAAAGTTTTAATTGTATCCGTTCAGTAAACTTTCATAAATACCGGTGACTGAGCCTCCACCCTGCTGGGAGATGAAGTTGATGAAGAAGCATTTGTCCAAGGACTTATAGTGAATTGTGTGTGTACGTGTGTGAGTGTGTGTATGTGTCAGTATGTATGTGTTAGTATAATGTGATAATCGCTATGTTAGATTGACAAAGTGTGAAGTGGTGTAGGAACACAGCAGAGATGCACTTAACTTGGGAATTCAAGGAAAAATTCCCAAAAAGAGTTGTTGCTTGAGCTGGGTCTTGAGGAGTGATGAAAGGTGGATAAAGATGAAGAAGACTTTGGTTACAGAGCTGACAGCTGCAGTGGAGCGTAAAAGCTGTGAACCTCAAGGGACTGGTGAGAAGACACGTACTTTATTGGCTGTTACAGTGTTAACAGGCTGTGGAAAGAATTGGAGTAGAAAGAAATCATGTTCAACGTCATAAAGATTGCTTTGTTCTGTGTATGAACAGATCAAACCCTGCTATGTGAAGGCAGAGATCGAAGTACTTAAGCCAGTGATTCTAATTAATGTATCTTATAGGGTAATCCTTTCATTCATTATTGTTTTATGAAATGAATCTACCTCAACATTTTGAAATTTGATAAAGCTATATTTTAAATTTCTAATTAAACTATTGAAGTGATATTCCTATTATAAAAATATCATGTATGTTTTTCAATAAAGTAGTTCTTCTGTAATTAAACATTGCCCAGAGACAAGCCATAGTAAACTTATTTAGGCATCTCTTTCTCTCATTTATTTATGACCTTCAATGAGGAAATTCCTCCTGGAATTTGAACCTTACTACAAGCTGTTTCTTAGTTTAAAAATACAGATTTAACAGTAAGTTAAGTACTTTTTTGTTATTTTGACTCCTCCATTTTTAGGTGATACGGTTGTATATCCATATGCAATAGCTACAGTGATAATTGAAGCTAATGATGACCCAAATGGTATTTTTGCTTTGGAGCCCATAGACAAAGCAGTCGAAGAAGGAAAGACTAATTCATTTTGGTAAGCATGTTTACATATGGCAAATTGAAAGTTGAATAAAGTAAAATAAAATCTTTACATATGCAAAAAATTGAAACATAGTTAATCTTTCAAAATTTAAAAATATGCCTATGAATGGAATAATTTCAGAGTTGGTTGTCTGATTAAATCGTAAACTTCTTTATGCTGTTAACACTTGTTAAAAAACTCTTGACACTTTAGATGGTTAGAGAAATTATTCTTTTTACCCTCCTTAACCCCAACTTTTGTTCCTCATCAGAACACAGAGACTTGAATTATCCAAGGTCTTCTGGAATTCTTCTCTCAAATGATATGTACCTACCCTTGCCCTGGGCTTTGCTTTTGAATTCAATTCTCATCTGAATATTTTTGATTGAATTTATCTTAGAATTTATCTATCTAAGATAGAATTTATCTAAGAATTTATTCTAGATATAATTTTATCTATCTATTAGAATTTATTAGTTTGGATCTATTAGTTATGATATTTAAGCATTCTTCTCTTTGTTATTTAAGGTTCTACTTCATTTGTCTTTTTCCATGAGATTCTTCATGGTTGCTCAGTAAGAACTGGCTGGCTGGTTTATATTAAAGATGATAAACAGACAAAGTGTATTTCTGAGATAATACAGAAAGTTCTCATTAGAGTTGGATTTGCCACTTCCACATTTTTCATAAGAAATAATTTTCTTTACTTTGTTTTATAGGATTTTGAGGCACCGGGGACACTTTGGCAATGTTTCTGTGGCTTGGCAGCTCTTTCAGAATGATTCTGCTTTGCAACCTGCACAAGAGTTCTATGAAACTTCAGGGACTGTTAACTTTTTGGATGGAGAAGGAGCCAAACCAATAATTCTCCATGCTTTTCCAGACAAAATTCCTGAATTCAATGAGTTTTACATTTTAAAGCTTGTAAACATTTCAGGTGCAGTGTTTTCCCATCTATTTTATTTTACCACTAAAGTTTAATATTTTATGCTGAAATAACTAGAGCTAGGTAGAAAATGCACCTAATGAAGTTTTATGGATGGAAACTTATTTCCATTCTCAAACTTGTAAATAAAATTTTTTCCCCACACCAAATAGAATATCTCAAACAAAACAGTAACAGATGATAGGAAGTAGAGATTCATAGTAGCTTAAAAAGCTTGGCCTTTGTACCTTAATTTAAATAATAATGTCCCCATCAATTTTGGTTTTAAGCTTGAGAATTAAGTCTTTCTATTTAATATCCTCTTTTCAGCTGGTTGTTAATGAAATTATAGTGAATACCCTTGAACATGTGGTGAAAGCTCTTTGGTGACACTATGTTCATTGATCAACAAGTAAAGTACTTAATGAGAAGTTTGGTAAACAAATTCCCTTTGCCTTCACTTTATACTGGAAAGTATTTTCAGTTCTGAGTTTTCATTCTGATTTCATTACAGGTGGGTCCCCAGGTCCTGGGGGCCAGCTGGCAGCAACCAACCTCCAGGTGACAGTAATGATTCCATTCAATGATGATCCCTTTGGAGTTTTCATCTTGGATCCAGAGTGCCTAGAGAGAGAAGTGGCAGAAGATGTCCTTTCGGAAGACGCTATGTCTTATATCACCAACTTTACCGTTCTGAGACAGCAGGGTGCCTTTGGTGATGTACGAGTAGGCTGGGAAATATTGTCTAGTGAGTTCACTGCTGGTTTGCCTCCAGTGATAGATTTTTTGCTGGCTGGAATTTTTCCCAGCACCGTGCATTCGCAGCCACACATGAGGCGTCACCATAGTGGAACAGATGCATTGTACTTTAGTGGACTAGAGGGTGCATTTGGAACTGTTAATCCAAAATACCATCCCTCGAGGAACAACTCAATTGCCAACTTTACATTTTCAGCTTGGGTAATGCCCAATCCCAATACGAATGGATTTGTTATAGCAAAGGATGATGGTAATGGAGGCATCTACTATGGGGTAAAAATTCACACAAATGAATCCCACGTGACACTTTCCCTCCATTACAAAACTCTGGGTTCCAATGCTACATATGTTGCCAAGACCACTGTCATGAAATATTTGGAAGAAAATGTTTGGCTGCATCTTCTAATTGTCCTGGATGATGGTATAATTGAATTCTACCTTGATGGAAATGCAATGCCCAGAGGAATCAAGAGTCTGAAAGGAGAGGCCATTACTGATGGTGAGTGTCATCTCCACAATTAGGACCCTGAATTTTGAGTTTTGAAAAATTTTGACTTCTTAAAAGCCTCGCAGGTATTTCTGGGAAGAGGGGAGGAGAGAGTGAGATGTATGGAGAGAGTAACATGGAAACTTATGCTACCGTATGTGAAATAGATAGCCAATGGGAATTTGCTGTATGTCTCAGGAAACTCAAACAGGGGCTATGTATCAACCTAGAGGGGTAGGGTAGGGAGGGAGAAGGGAGGGAGGTTCAAAAGGGAGGGAATATATGTATACCTGTGGCTGATTCATGTTGGTGTTTGACAGAAAACAACAAAATTCTGTAAAGCGATTTTCCTTCAATCAAAAAAAAAAAAAAAAGGCCTAGTTAGTATTTAAAAATCTGCTTGGTGTTTGGTTTATAATTTCTTTAAATAAAACTATGTGTCTACCAAGACCATAAGTTTTGTGCTGGGTACTATAGAAATGAATTGGGCAGAGACTCTGCCTTTGAAGGTAGCTAAAATAGGCTCTGGGAGAAAGGTATGCAAACAGATCACTCTAACACATGGTAAGAAGAAAGAAAAAAAATTACCAAGTAGAAAGAAACATTTATTCCTCCTGTGGTCGTAGGAGAGTTGGGCATAATATTCCAGATAGAGAAAAAAACAAAGGTATGGAAATGTGAAATAGAATATTGAATCTGGGGAAACTGCTACCAGCTCAGTATTTCTGGAAGTAGAGTATGGTGGAGATAAGATTAAAGAGGAGTCAAAAGAAACTTATATTAAGCAATCTAGCAATTACAGAGGTTTCAAGTAACAGGATTTAAAGTGGTGAATTCTATGGTGTGCTTTATAGAAAGGATCTTTGTTGTCTTTAAGCTGGACCGCAGTATGCTGTTTCCTTGAGAAACACACTTGTGTGCATGTTTCTTCCCAAATATCACTTATCTCTATTATAATCACAATTCCCTCCCAGCCCCTCTATCCTGTGATTTGGTTCTGTTTTTTTTTCCCCATGGGAAAATAGAACAGAGCTTGTATGATATCTTAACAGATTATCTTTCCTTTTGAAACCTCCTGCATTAGCTATCTGGTTGTATTTTTTCTTTCCTAGTAGAAAAGAAGATGGGCAAAAGAAAACATATACACACTGCTGATTTCAACCTCAAGAACTATGCTTATAGTGCTCTGTGGCATTAAATTATTATCGTTTGATTGTGAATATAGACATATGTTTGTTAACATTGATTTTTTTGGGTGATCGCATGGTGGTAGAATGAGAATGGGAAAGACTGGGGAAAGTAAGACCTGGTGTTTCTTTTCTCTGTGTAGCTTGCTGCAAGGAACTTACATTGTTTATGTAATTTGTAACATAAAGTGGAGAAAGTGTATATATATATATATATATTTAGGTTATGAATGAAATGCAGGGTATTATATGTTTATTATAAAATATATAAAAGTACACATAATTGTACAGATACATAAATTTTTTAAAATTTTTAAATGAATCAGTTTCAGCACTCCATATAACCAGTCCCCACATCAAGATATTTTTTTCCAGAAACCCTCTGTTTCTTTTGCTAGTCATTTACTCACCACCATACCCAGCTACTATTGCCATTTCTAAGAACCTAACATTAGTTTTTAATGTTTTTAAAATTTATGTAAATAGGATTGAGCAGTGTGTACACTTGAGTGTCTGAGGTATGTTCAATGGTGTGTGGGAAGTTCATCTATATTTTTGTCTGTCGTAGACATTTCACAGTTTCAGTCAGTCCAGAACCGCTGGAGAAGGCATGGAGGCAATCCCAAATCACTGCCAAACTCTCATCTTCCATAAATATTTTAGTTGAGTTATTAGAAGGAATAAGTAAAGAAATAAGAATTGTTGAATTCTTGAAAGGGTTTATTATTGCTACGTAGTAATGTAGTTAAGCTGCATGTTGTTATTATCATGAAAAAGTCCCTGAGACTCATATAATTGTTGTTCCTAGAGAGGGATATTTCTTTTTCTGCATTTATTGCATTGATTGTTTGGATAAAAAGTTATATTTGGTCCATAAGAATTTCTTTTGCTGAATTCTCACAACTTTAACTCAAGGTAACTTTTTAACAGACCAAGAGTTGAAGTTCACAAAGAACAGTAATACTAAAGTTTTAAAATTGTGACTGAGTTGAATCATTCCATTCTTAGATGTGCAAGGAAATTTTTAAATTTCCTGGAAGAAATGTCTGTCTTAATATATGCACATACATTTGTATATACACATACATACACATGTACAACATATCCTTTGGTACAAAATGTCTTAAATCCCAGTGATTCCTAATTCATTTTTCATTATAATATTGACAGAAAACAGCCTTTATTTGTGTTCTAGTTATGCAAAAGCTTTGCTTAGCTAATAAGACCTTTTAATAAAATCATTTCACTTTCTGAATCACACTTGTCATTTAGGATAGTACAGTTATGGTTATTGTAGCATTTAAACCCATTTCTAATTTCAGGTCCAGGAACGTTGAGAATTGGGGCAGGAGTGAATGGCAACGACAGATTTACAGGCCTGATGCAGGATGTGAGGTCCTATGAGCGGAAATTGACCCTTGAAGAAATTTATGAACTTCACGCCATGCCAGCCAAGAGTGATTTGCATCCTGTTTCTGGATATCTGGAATTCAGACAGGGAGAAACTAACAAATCATTCATTATTTCTGCAAGAGATGACAATGAAGAGGAAGGAGAAGAATTATTCATTCTTAAGCTAGTTTCTGTATATGGAGGAGCTCGCCTTTCCGAAGAGAATACTACAGCAAGATTGCTAATACAAAAAAGCGACAATGCCAATGGCTTGTTTGGTTTCACAGGAGCCTGTATACCGGAGGTAGGTAGTGAGCTTGGTGAATTTCAGAGTGAAAAAGCTCATCACGTGGATTTGTTTGGGAGTGGACTCTCTTTCCTTTGGTAAGATGGCTTGAGTGTTGACGCTAGACCCAGAAGTATGCTACAGACAGTGGTGAAAATGTAAATTATAAGGTCTTTGCTCTTGTAAGTTCACAGTTTGAATCAGAAGCTTAATGAGGAGAGAGAAGTAATAATAAGGTAGCAAATGCAGCTTTAGCAATTATCTTTAGAGTTAATGCCTTTCACAGAAAGCATAATTGTACTCCACATGGAATTTACTTTCTGGTTACCAGGTAAGTAAATGAAATAATATATATTGAAAGCGTCTGTGAATAATTGAAATTTTATTAAAATGTATTTTTGTGTGTGTTCTTTCCCCCCACATGCGAAATATTCTTAAGTGGTTACAACGTTCTTCCATGCTGGGTGTAAATGCCTTGTTTCTCACCGTCTTGGCCAGCTTAATTCATTAGGCAGTTTTACCGTCCTTATCAGCCCTTTCCAAGCATTCAGAGATGCGTAATCATCTTGGTTTCCTGCTCAGTAACGTGAGATCGCGTGAAACTGCTTCACAGGTGTTGTGTGTGACCGCAGCAGCTCAGTGTCTGTGAAAGGCCAGCGAGCAAGAGAGGCGCTCCCTTTGCAAGTTGATTCTTGTAGGTTTCCAGGGGTACATACGTAAATTGAAGCAATTAACAAAAATGTGAAGGGTAGAACTTGGAAAAATATCCAGGTCACAGGCCTCATTTGTAGCTCAGATTGGGGTTCCTGGCTCCCTGGAGTGTTTTATTGCCCCTCCTACTCTTTGGCGACAGTCGTTAAGAGATCTTCAATACGTGCTCTTTTTTACACCAGCAATAGAATATCCTAGACAGGGAGGACAAATGTCCTCCTCTGATTTAAAAGAGAAATGTATTTATCTTTAATGATAGTACTTTGAGATGCTTAGTCATCAAAGAACTTTACATGTTAAGTTTTTTGTTCAGCTTTCTGACAATTCCTAATGTACTGCAACAAATATTACTCTCTCCATTTAGTGGAGTTAGACATGGCTGGTTAGAGACCTTAGAAAATAACTAACCCTAGTTGAATTAAATGAGATAGGATCAAATAACAGATTCAAAGCCTGGCAGTTACTAGCATTTTAATAAATATTAATTTTTCTCCTCCTTTTTTTGCTCCTAAGAGGCAATGGGAAGAACTGGAATTTGAACTTATGTCTTGTGAATTCTAACCTGCTGTCTTTCCCCCTTGTATCTTCAATATCATCTTTATTTTTAAAAAGACAAAGGGGCTTCTGTCAGGTTGTGAGGACCATTCTGGCACCATGTAAGATCAGTTTACCTTTGTATCTCTTCAGGACCTGGCACCTGCCTCTGACTTCTCGTGTTAATTCTCCTCTTCAGTCAACATGTTTCGGTCAGACTTGCCTTCTTTTAGTTCCAGTCTCAGGGTCTCAGCACTTTCTAGCCTTTCTGTCTGGAACATTCTAATTCCAGATCCGCAGAATTAATCATTCGACTCTCAGCTCCAAAGACATCTCAGCGAAGACTTTTTGATTTAAAGTAATCCTCCCACTTCTCCCAGCTGGTCAGTCTCCATCCCTTCACCTAATTTTACTTGTTTCATATGCAGTCCATGGGGTCGCTAAGGGTCGGACACGACTGAGCGACTTCACTTTCACTTTTCACTTTCATGCATTGGAGAAGGAAATGGCAACCCACTCCAGTGTTCTTGCCTGGAGAATCCCAGGGACGGGGGAGCCTGGTGGGCTGCCGTGTATGGGGTCGCACAGAGTCGGACACGACTAAAGCGACTTAGCAGCAGCAGCAGCAGCAGTCAAGCTTTGATCGCAGAATAGAACTTCCTTACATGAGCCACAGCATCTGTAGTTGTAAAATCTCTGGAAAGAAAAAGAAAACTTGACTGATTATCCTGTAAGTCCACATGAGAGAAAAATAGCATATACATTTGTGTTGGGAAAAATTTTAGATGGTTAATACAGGAAAAGTGTTGTGTCTTAAATAGCAGATACTGCAATTTGATCGTCAGGAAGATTACAGAATTTTCATGCCTGAAAATGTTAAGAAGTATAAAACTCTTACTTTTATCTTGGAGGGATTTGAAGACAGGGTGATGTGAAATATTTTGGTTGTGATGACTGTTATCAGTATTTATTGGTTGCTTACGGAAATTGTTCTCAGTGTAGTCCAAGTCCAAGGACCGTTATGGGTTCCTGACTTCTTTTAGGAGTTCCACAAAGATCAAATCTAATTTTATAAAAAACTACAATGTCTTTTTCATTTTATTGACAATTGACATTTGCACTGAAAAAGCAGTGGTTGCCAAAACTGCTAGTTGCTAGTGCCTTTGTATGAATCAAGGCAGCAGAACCGGCCTGTACTAGTTGTCATTTCTGTTTATTACCACACACCTGTAGTTGAAGAGGTGAAAATCTCACTTGAGTATATTTGATGAAGGAGTACAAAACATTCATTTGATAAAATTTCAACCCTTAAATACTCACCTTTTTAACATTGTGTATCATAGGTGGTGCTAGTGGTAAAGAACCTGCCGGTCAATGCTGGAGACATAAGAGATGCAGATTTGATCCCTGGGTTGGGAAGATCCCCTGGAGGAGGGCACAGCAACCCACTCCAGAATTCTTGCCTGGAGAATCCTGTGGACAGAGGAGCCTCTTGAGCTACTGTCTATAGGGTCGCAAAGAGTCGGGCATGACTAAAGTGACTTAGCACATGCACGAATCACAAAATGAGAAGCACAGATAAAGCGCTTCTCTGCGTTAACAAAACATGGTAATTGTGGAAGGTGTGCAGATAGAGTCGTGAGGTGAACTAGCTGCCCTTTTTGTGGAACACCATTTTTCCTTGAAAAAATGACCAGCAAAGTTTGGTTATTCAGATTTGGGCACCTGGCAGACATTTATGGAGACAAATGAAGTGAGCCAGTGACTACCAGGAAAACAACTGATAGTATTTATTACCAGTGGTAAAAACTTGAGCTTTCAAACAAAAATTAAGAGTTGTTGAAACATCTTACAAACTAAAGTGAGCTTGACTGTTTTCCAATACTTAAAGACTTTTTGGTTAAGATTGAAAGTGATATTAGCTTATTTTGATAGTGATTAGCTTTTATTTCGGAGAAAGCAATGGCACCCCACTCCAGTACTCTTGCCTGGAAAATCCCATGGATGGAGGAACCTGCTAGGCTGCAGTCCATGGGGTCGCTAAGAGTCAGACACGACTGAGCGACTTCACTTTCACTTTCCACTTTCATGCATTGGAGAAGGAAATGGCAACCCACTCCAGTGTTCTTGCCTGGAGAATCCCAGGGACAGGGGAGCCTGGTGGGCTGCGGTCTATGGGGTCGCACAGAGTCGGACACGACTGAAGCAACAGCAGCAGCAGCAGCTTTTATTGATAGTGATTTGCTTATTTTGTGTAGTGAAATGCATCAACATTTGGAAGATCTGTGTAACTAGGTGAACCAATATTTTCCAGATAGTCAATGTGTATTGCTACAAATATAATAACAGAGTTTAAATTTTATGGTTCCTTGCTTCATTTTCAAATGTAAAAACCATTTTCATTTCTGTAGATTCTTCTCCATTGTGTTGTTGCAGTGACATTGAAAAGTTTACTTTTTCCTATCCCTTCAAAAATGCTCACGTCAATAGAGATCCTTAAAGACTTCTGTCTGAGTTATGTTATGCTTTTAAATTTTTCATAGATTCACATGACATAAAGTAATATTAAGGTTAGAGTGAAAACATAATCAGATCTGAAACAGGTAATGAAAGTATGTAGAATATGACATAGTCTGCTAGTTGGCATCTTGAAAGAGATGACATTACTTTATGATATGTTTCCTCCTAACCAGGTACAGTGTGTTCTGGCAAATAGCAGATACTTAATAAATTTAATTGAAAGAATGAACAAACTTGTACATAGTTTAGTGCCCTGGTGGGGTATGCCAAGTAGTTCTTTTTATTCCAAGAGAGCCCTATACTGAACAGGTGACTGATTTTTGTTTGACTGTTGCCTAGTAACCATGTTCTCATGTTCCCTTCCTGTATTTTGCTATTCTTTGTACTTTTCAATGTTATTTTCTCTCCACCTTATTTTCCCACTATTTTTATATGTCCTGAAAGCTTATATGCCCCATAATGATAAAGTTTCCCTTCCTAATGATTCATAGAAATTGCAGGTCTTATTGGTTTACTTTTACAGCCAATATTTGGATTATGTTTTATATTTTTGGTTTGTCTTTAAGCATTTATTTTTTTAAAGACTCATTTATTGATTTATTTTTGGCTGCACTGGGTTGTCGTGGCTTTGCTCTGGCTTTCTCCAGTTGTAGAGCAGGGGCTACTCTTTGTTGCAGAGCACAGAATCTAGGCACATGTGAGGGCTTAGCTGCCCTGTGGCATGTAGGATCCTCCCCGATCAGGGATCAGACCTGTGTCCCCTGCATTGGCAGGCAGATTCTTAACTGCTAGACCACCAAGGAAGGCCCTGGATTATGTTTTATATATTTAAACTTGTGGCTTAAGAATAAACTTAGAGATATTTTGAGAGGATCTTTGTAAAAAGAGAATATTATTTGACTTGGATTGTGTTCGCTTTTGCATGCCTGCCATCTGTTATGTGAATAGATTCCTTTAGATAAAGGTGATGCTGATATAATCTGATATCACACATCATCACCCAAGCATGAAACAAACTAAAAAATTAATTGAATGTGTAATTGTTTAGCTTTACTCTTCTGTTTCAGTAGGGAATCCAATTCATGGCTTACAGTGTATTATTTTTTTTAGAAAATGTATTTCTAAAACTCTTCTCACTGTTAACCTTTATAATTACTTTTCTGATGATCTGAAGATATGACAAATTCCTGACTCAGTAGAGAAAACAGGAGTGGCTGCTATTGCTTCTTGTGAAAAACCAAGTGATGGTGGTTCTGATGTTTATTACTTGATGTTATGCCCTTTCATATACTATCCTGAACATTTGCTTGTTTTATGATTCTAAAGTCAATTAGATGAATATTTTAATAGTAGAGAAAAATCTTTTAATTACTTATTCTCTATGTCTTAATCCCCTTCTGGTATTACTGATTGCATCATCTCGTCTGCTACTTCCCAAAGTGCTGTGCATAGATGGTCTTGGATGGAAATATCTAATGCATTTTCCTCGACACCCTTCCTGAATCAAGACCCCATTTCTGAGTCAGAATCTCTGGCATGGGATGGGAGGGGAGATAAAAAGCTAAATTTAAAAAATCTTTTAATACAAAAAATATAATATGGCACCCCAGTTACCTCTCACCTAGTTTTAACATGTATCAGCCTTTTGTCAGTCTTGTTTTTTTCTTTGCTGGCTGAATTAATTTTAAAAGCAAATGTCAGGCATTATGTCATTTCTCTGTAAATTTATAAGTTTGTAAGGTAGATTTTTTACCAAACATCCTATGTGATTTTTTTTATGGGTGCTTGACACTTGAAACTTCTTCCTTAATTAAAACTTTAAAATTTGCTTTATTGTATAAATTATTGTTATTAAATTTTCTATGAAATTTTGATATATAGCATACATCTGCACACATTGTATTGAATATGGATAGTCTTTTTTGCCTTTCTTTTTAAAACTGAAAATAATAGGTGATAGATTTTAATGAAACAGACCACTTTTCCCCATGTGATTCTTGCAGACGAAAAGCTTAGTGCTATATTCTGCCTGGCTATTTATCATTGATTTGGTAAAAAGCTATAAGGAAACATCATACTCCCCAGTGTATCTTTGGATCTGTTTAATCTATGTCTTGGACTTCACTGGTGGCTCAAATGGTAAAGGATCTGTCTGCAATGTGAGAGACCTGGGTTTGATCCCTGGGTTGGGAAGATCCCCTGGAGGAGGGAATGGCAACCCACTCCATTATTCTTGTCTGGAGAATCTCCATGGACAGAGGAGCCTGCCGGGGTACAATCCATGGGGTTGCAATGTAAGAAGAAGAAATGTAAGGGTTTTTTTTCCTTAGCATTTAACTGTATTATTGGGGACCATGTAAAGCATTTGTTTAACTTCCACCAAAACCCATGAGACTTTGTGATCTTCATTCTAAGAAGAGATCACTGAGACTGAGGACGCTTGGTAAATGACAGAGTGAAACAGTCAACCAGGACCGAGTGACTGCAAAGTCGTGCTCTTTCCAGCACACACGTGTTTGTGTACCGTTTGGCTCTGATGAACATGCTGATGTTACTGTCTAAATTAGGTACTGTGTTAAACACCTGTGTCTGTCTGTCGTTTCTTCCCTCCAGCCTCTGAGGCTTGGAGAGCCCCACGTTCAGAATAGTTAGTTCTCACATAACATGATTGATGGGTTCCTAAAAATCACCACACTATGGCAAATCACATAATGAAAAACACAGAACTTAGGGGAAAGATGGGTTAGGAGAACACGACCCCCCAAATTGGTCAGTAGTAGAGAAATTGAAATGTAGGGACCTAGTAAAGAATAAGTTTACATAATTTTTTAAGTCTTAAATATGCTTATCAAGTATGGCATGTATACCTTAAAAAAATGTTAGTTTGTTTGTAAAAGTGGGGAAAGTGCAGTTAGGTGATGGAAGGAGGGTTATTTGAAGTCAGAGGGAAAGGTGTCACGTTAGATGCAGATAAGTGGCTGCTAACACACGTGCTGAGCGGAGGTAGCAGGTAGGTGTGCGTGCCCATGTAGCTTGTCTCAGGTGGTGCAGTTTTCTGTGTTTGCCATGTTTCTAATGGCTGAAGTTTTACATAAATAAATGTGGACTCCATGTTATGTTTAGAATGCTTTCTGATATGTCACTTGTATTGGGACACTTGTTTCAAAACCAGGGTTACTTCAGAGCTGACTGTACTTGGTCCTTTTCTATCTAGGTTTACTTCTCTATTGTCTCATCCAGTCTTTACATACCATTTATGTCATGACATTAAAATATACCATTTGTATATGGCCTTGAAATACCAGTTTTTAAACTGAACTGTAGTTGATTGATAATACTGTGTTAGTTTCAGATGTATGGCAAAGAGATTCAGTTACAATGAATCAGATTCTTTTCCACTATGGGTTGTTACAAGATATTGAATATAGTTTCCTGTTCAGTTCAGTTGTTCAGTCGTGTCCAGCTCTTTGTGACCTTAAGAACCACAGCATGCCAGGCCTCCCTGTCCATCACCAACTCCCAGAGTTTACCCAAACTCATGTCCATTGAGTCGGTGATATGATCCTATCATCTCATCCTCTGTTGTCCCCTTCTCCTCCTGCCTTCAATCTTTCCCAGCATCAGGGTCTTTTCCAGGGACTCTGCTCTTCGCATCAGTTGGCCAAAGTATTGGCGTTTCAGCTTCAACATCAATCCTTCCAATGAACACCCAGGACTGATCTCCTTTACGATGAACTGGTTGGATTGCCTTGCAGTCCAAGGGACTCTCAAGAGTCTTCTCCAACACCACAGTTCAAAAGCATCAATTCTTTGGTGCTCAGCTTTCTTTATAGTCCAACTCTCACATCCCTATGTGACTACTGGAAAAACCATAGCCTTGACTAGACGGACCTTTGTTGACAAAGTAATGTCTCTCTGCTTTTTAATATGCTGTCTAGGTTGGTCATAACTTTCCTTCCAAGAAGTAAGCGTCTTTTAATGTCATGGCTGCAATCACCATCTGCAGTGATTTTGGAGCCCAAAAAAACAAAGTCAGCCACTGTTTCCACTGTTTCCCCATCTATTTGTCATGAAGTGATGAGATCAGATGCCATGATCTTCGTTTTCTGAATGTTGAGCTTTAAGCCAACTTTTTCACTCTCCTCTTTCACTTTCATCAAGAGGCTTTTTAGTTCCTCTTCACTTTCTGCCATAAGGGTGGTGTCATCTGCATATCTGAGGTTATTGATATTTCTCCTGGCAATCTTGATTCCAGCTTGTGCTTCTTCCAGCCTAGCGTTTCTCATGATGTACTCTGCGTATAAGTTAAATAAGCAGGGTGACAATATACAGCCTTGACGTACTCCTTTTCCTATTTGGAACCAGTCTGTTGTTCCATGTCCAGTTCTAACTGTTGCTTCCTGACTTGCATACAGGTTTCTCAAGAGGCAGGTCAGGTGGTCTGGTATTCCCATCTCTTTCAGAATTTTCCACAGTTTATTGTGATCCACACAGTCAAAGGCTTTGGCATAGTCAATAAAGCAGAAATAGATGTTTTTCTGGAACTCTCTTGCTTTTTCGATGATCCAGCAGATATTGGCAATTTGGTCTCTGGTTCCTTTGCCTTTTCTAAAACCAGCTTGAGCATCTGGAAGTTCACAGTTCACATACAGTGAAGCCTGGCTTGGAGAATTTTGAGCATTACTTTACTAGCGTGTGAAATGAGTGCAATTGTATGGTAGTTTGAACATCCTTTGGCATTGACTTTCTTTGGGATTGGAATGAAAACTGACCTTTTCCAGTCCTGTGGCCACTACTGAGTTTTCCAAATTTGCTGGCGTATTGAGGTGCAGCACTTTCACAGCATCATCTTTCAGGATTTGAAATAGCTCAAGTGGAATCCCATCACCTCCACTAGCTTTGTTCATAGTGATGCTTCCTAAGGCCCACTTGACTTCACATTCCAGGATGTCTGGCTCTAGGTCAGTGATCACAGCATCGTGATCATCTGGGTCGTGAAGATCTTTTTTGTACAGTTCTTCTGTGTATTCTTGCCACCTCTTCTTAATATCTTCTGCTTCTGTTAGGTCCATACCCTTTCTGTCCTTTATTGAGCCCATCTTTGCATTAAGTAGTTTCTTACGCTATACAGTAAATCCTTGTTGTTTATTTTATATATGGTGTATATATCTGTTTTCCCATACTCCTAATTTATTCTTACGCCCTTTCCCCTTGGGTAACCATAAGCGTTCTGTGTCTTTGAGTCTATTTCTGGCTTGTTTTTCTTCCCAGCTCCACACAGCTTGTGGAATCTTAGTTCCTTGACCAGGGATTGAATCTGGGTCTATGGCAGTAAAAGCCTGATTCTTAACCACTGGACAACCAGGGAGTTTCCTGTTTCTATTTTATAAATAAGTTTATTTGTTTTATTTTTTAGATTCCACATATGAGTGATAACATATGATATTTATCTTTCTCTGACTTGCTTCACTTAGTATGATAATCTCTAGGTCTATCCATGTTGCAAATGGCAGTATTTCATTCTTTTTTATGGCTAATATTCCATTGTCTGTGTATGTACAACATCACCTGAAGCAGTGGGCCTAGTGTAACAATGGAATGTCCTGTTGAAAACTCAGCCAAAGTACCAGCTCAGGGACAACATCTTGAAGGGTTGGGTGCTGTCCTCCAGGATCGAGTATGTGTACCTAGTGGCTGAAAACTATTTCTGTGTCTCCAGAGATTAGACACATGAGCACAGGAAGAAGAGGTAGCAGTGGGACTGAATCTCCATCACCTCCTGCTCCCATGTTTTAGGCTCCACTGGATTAGAAGTTCTGGTTGCACCTGGAGATAGAATATGTCCATCAGGAAACAGACTACAGGCTGTTTCTGAACAACTATATGGTCATTTTGGACTTCTTCTGCTAGTGGATGAACAGGCAAATCTTGTCTCCCATGAGGCATTAGGGCTGTTGATGCTCAGTGAAACTCAGCGGGTTTACTGGAACAACAACTGGTGTTTCCGTGCTCCTTGATAACTGACTGTTGCCTGTTAGCAGACAAATTTCAAGTCTGTTTTCTTCAGCTCTCATGTTAGCACCAAAATAGCTGTATTTAATGTTGATCAGAGGTGCTTAAGATTGATATGAAAAATTTAAAAATGACATTATATATTAAGATTTATAGTTTGAGCTTTGTTCAGTTTTAGTTCTTTTTTTTAATGAGTTATGTATTTGATACTATAAAAATAGAATTGGGAGAACAAGAATATGAAGACTTAGGATATTCCAATATCCTACTCCACGTAATTGCTAAACATTATCTTAAAAGTGAAGTGAAGTGAAGTCGCTCAGTCATGTCCGACTCTTGGTGACCCCATGGACTGTAGCCTACCAGGCTCCTCCGTCCCTGGGATTCTCCAGGCAGGAATACTGGAGTGGGTTGCCATTTCCTTCCCCAGGAGATCTTCCCAACCCAGGGATCAAACCTGGGTCTCCCGTATTGCAGGCAGACGCTTTACCATCTGAGCCACCATGGAAGTAAAAAAAATGCACACACATGTATGTAAACACACATATATGTATTTATGTCAGAAATAGCAAAAATATATTAATCATGGTATCAGTGCCCTCCTGTACCTGACTGTTGTCTCCCCACCAGGAATTTGTCAAGGTTCTCCCCACTGGATACTTTGTATCACCTCCAAATGATTTCACCAAATACTCTTGATTATTTCTTATGTTTATGCCTAAAAAGTTCTCCCTGATGTCATGTTCCACTCTCTACCCTTAACTTCAGTGCTGAACTCATCATAAAATCATGAGTTTGTTTTCCTCTTTAGACTTACCTACAAAAAGGAGTGTGCTTAAAAAAAAAAAAAAAAAAAAAAAAAAACTAGCACAGTGCCAGACCTGAGAGGTTTCAATGAATGAATTACATGGTATAGCTAATTATTGCTGTTTTGCATTTATTTATCCTTTGAAAGGAATGAACCGAGAAACCAATGATAGTAAATACTTTTTAGCAATCAGAGATATATCTGGAAGAATATAGAGGCCTCCTTACAGATGTAGAAAGTTATAGAACAAAGTTTATAGTGAAAGAACTTCATGAATGCATTTGTAATTTTATCACTGATTTGAATCGGTGTACACTTACAAAGAGTTTTCGTTCAATTTCAGATTGCAGAGGAGGGATCCACCATTTCATGTGTAGTGGAGCGGACCAGAGGAGCCCTGGATTATGTGCATGTTTTTTACACTATCTCACAGATCGAATCGGATGGTGTTAATTACCTTGTTGATGATTTTGCTAATGCTAGCGGGAGTATCACGTTCCTTCCTTGGCAGAGATCAGAGGTAAACCCTACCTTCTTTCTTTGAAAACCTCTTGGGAAGCTTCTCCTTATCCATTTGTTGTGTAATTTATTTTTAGCGTCCTGCTTTTTAAGCAATTTAGAATATTTAGGTGATTAGGTATATCTCATGGTCTAAAATATTTTGTATTTATTTCTGCAAAAGAAACATTAAGAATGTTGAATAATGTGTGTTATAGTTTTGTCACTGTTTAGTCGCCAAGTTGAGTCTGACTTGTGATTCCGTTGACTGTAGCCCACACACTCCTCTGTCCAAAGGATTTCGCAGGCAAGAATACTGGAGTGGGTTTCCTGCATTTCCTTCTCCAGGGGATCTTCCTGACCCAGGATCAAACCTGCCTCTCCTGCATTGGCACTCTTTACCACTGAGCCACCAGTTATAGTTTTACCTATTGTTTAATCTACACAATAAAAATGGTATAGCATTGAAGGTTTATCATTACATGTTTTTTGTTATTACCAGTACAGTGAGAAACTGCAAAATTCTTAATACTTAAAAATTCAATACTATTAAGAATTCTGTCCGCCAGCCAAGAGGAATTCTTTTAACTGTAATCTCATTTTATTTTTAAATTTGGAAAAAGAGGTAATTTTTCTTTGTTTTGAAAGTAAAAGATCACCAGTTTTACCAAAAACTTGCTGTGAACCAGAGTCTGATTTCTGAATGTATACTTCAGAAATAAGTGACACTTCTTATAAGTGAAATCAAAATGAGACCTTCTCCTGTATCAAAAATTTTCTCACGTTCTTTTAGTCTTGTATGTTGGAATATTCGTATCAGCATAATTTTTCATTAGAAATATAGATAGCTTATAGGTCATCAGTGATAAATAGCATAAATATTTAAGACTTGGAAATGTAATCTTTGAAGAAATTTTTAAGGGACTTAGGCGTTGACTGGATGAAAAAGTTAAAATTAGGGCAAACTTGAAATATTCTTAAGATTTAAAGAGTTAAAGCTCAAGAAGAATGGCCAAATATCAATACTTTGGGGAAAGAAGGAAAAATGTTAAAAGTTCCCCAAAAGCAGTCTGAGGAGAGAGCAATGATAAATATTTTTACTGATATTCGATAAAATGAGGACTATGAGGACACTAGTAAGTTTTCATGAGGCTGAAATAATTCAATTTAAAGGACTATTATTGGATTTTTTTTTTCATTTCTCTCCTGGATTTGAAATACTCAAATCAATTAATAGCAGTATGTGGTGATTTTTTAATGTTCCTCCTTGGAAAACAGAGTTGATCCTCGAATTTTTCTACTGGAAAATTGACCAACTATGAAATAAAGGTGTAACTGGGAACCACTGTTTTATAAAGTGGGTTCACATATATTTTGGAAGAGATAAGAGTTAATAAATAAGATTTTGGTTAGGTAAATAGTCATATATGCTGCTGTCAAGATTTATTTAAAGTAATTTTTTCAATCATTTTAAAAGTTCTTTGAAAAGTAAATTGACCTTTACAGCAACAGTAATAGCACTGAATAAAGGTGTCGGTTTATGGCACCATGCCTGCTGAATCTACAGCAGCCTCTCAGTCTTACCACGCCAGAGACTGGATCCTGGGGTGTCTGCTGATGCTCTATGACTGTGCTTTTTAGCACAGACAGCAGTAGTTTTGCTGTTGTTTTCTAGATATCTAAGGGAGTGTATTTAATTAAGTATACTTAAATTGCATCCAGAAATCTAGCTGCCAGAGAGTCTAAAAGTGTGTGTGTTTGCCTCAATGCAAGAACTTGAAATGTGTTTTTCAAGTGTTTTTAAATGGTCTATTAGTTATGAAATCAATTTAGTGAGTTATGATCAAGATTTAAAAAATAGAATAGAAAGTAGAGGGTGTAGGATAATAAAGGGAAACACTGTTTTATATACTGAGTCACTGTATGAAATACACTTATAACTTGATATGGTCTTCAGTTTGAAACTCATTTCACTAAAATGAGCCGTTACTTTGATATCACTTTCAACACTTGAAAAACACTATTAATTGCTTCATTTTTAATGGACAGCTTGATGTTTTGGTGTTGCTTTTCATAGCAACATTTTTCAGCTTGCTTTCTGGGGGGCGAGATGTGTTAAATCTTAAGTCTACTTTTTGTTTTCTCTAGCTCAAGAACAATGACAATATTTGAGTAGAAGTGTGAGTTTTATGCTTCTCCTCTGAGCATGTTGGCCATTCCATATATTACTTTATTAATGAAAATTCTGATCAAAATGAACATCGAAACCAAATTCAGATTCTATCTTGGGCCTAGTGGTAGAAAAACTACATTAGAAAAAAGGCTCTCCAAATGATTTTAGGCCCAATGACTAGTGTTTGAATCTTGCATTTGGAGTTACAGTCTGTTTTCAGATGGTTGTCACCTTCCTTTCTCGAAGAAACCAGGAAATCATACGTCATTCCTTCCTGTCCCTCCCTCCCTTTGCTGAGTCTTTAAGATCTGGGTCTTTGGTCCCCAGAACAAATCTCAAGTCCATCTCTTTTTCTCATCTCCTTTGTCCCTGCACTAGTTTAGAACCTCACTGTTTCTGGTCCGTCACCTCCTAGCTCAGCCCTTTGCACCCTTTCTGGCTCTGTCCGCTCTGTTTACGTGCTGCCTTGGTACTGATTCTAAAACGTGGTTCTCATTTTGTCTGTCTCCTGCTTATGATTCTTCAGTTTTGCTTTACTCTGTATGGAATTAAGTTCATTTTTCTGATACCCTGACAGGTCCCTATATTCTTGACCTCTGTTTATCCATCCAGTCTTCCCTCCCACTCCAGCCTTAGTGTCTAATTGTAGTTCCCCAGATATCTTATTCTTTCATGCTCTTGTTTCTTTTACTTGCCCTTCCCCATAATTACTTAACAACTACAACCAATCCATTACGACTTGCTTCAAATCTGTCTATTGTAAAACCTTTACTAGATAGAGGCTTCCCTGGTGGCTCAGGGGAAAAGAATCCACCTACAATACAGGAAATGCAATGCAGGGTAGAGCTGATTGTTTTGTTCTCAGTTTATTTTGTACATAACTCTATGACATTTTTACATTGCATTTTAAATATTTTTCCACAGGTCTCCCTCCTACAGAAGACTCTAAGTCTCGGGACTAGAAATTGCCCATTGTAGGTGTCAACATGCTTGTTCAGTTAATAGAAGAGAGAGGAATCATTTTTTCACTTTTAATTTTGACTTACATTTTGCAGAGCATGGCTGAGTTATTGCTATTTCTTTTCCAAATGTGTTTTGGGCAGTTTGTGTATGCCAGACTTCTAGGGTCTACTGTAAATCTGTTTTCTAGCATGCTACCTCTAGGTATGTCAGACTTTCCTTAGGCAGTAACTAGACATGTTGCCCTTTTCTACAATCCTACCACATCCTAACAGATAATGTGCAGTTCCTTGAGTAGTAATTCTATACCCTGAGGTTGGTAATACTGCTGTCTTTGGTACAAAGAATATATGATACGGGTATATCACTATATCACATATGCTGTGATACTAATATGTAACTAGGATATTTTTATACAGAAAATACTGCTGTTCAGTACCCATTATTGATTAGAGAGTTAATTTCTCAGATCTCTCTCTCTCTCTCTCTCTCTCTCTCTCTCTCTCTCTCTCTCTGTTTTAATGTGTAAGTTTTTGTAGAAATCTCTTATGTCAGAAAGTAACTTCAGCTGGCTGCTTTATTTTCTTCTGGTTGAGTGGTAAGTAATTTCTACTTGCATCATTGCTTAGTGCCTCTGGATTTTTGTATTTAAAGGTCCTGAATATTTATGTCCTTGATGATGATATTCCCGAGCTTAATGAGTATTTCCGTGTGACCTTGGTTTCTGCGATTCCTGGAGATGGGAAAATAGGTTCGACTCCCACCAGTGGTGCAAGCATAGACCCTGAAAAGGAAACGACAGACATCACCATCAAAGCGAGTGATCATCCATATGGTAACCAAGCCCTTGTGCAAGAGCAGTCTTCCCTTCTCTGGGTATACTTGCTCTTGTTAAGAGTTGAAGGGACTCTTGCAAATGATTGAAGTCGACCTTCTTTGGGTCTCGAACCTAAGCTCTTGAACTTCTAAGCTGCCATTTTGAGGGATGGTGTGTATAAAATACAAGAACCAATTTCTAAAGTTTAAAAATATATTTTATAAAGTATATGCAGGATTATTTTAAGTGAAAATCAAAATATTTTTATTCATGGCTATCAAAAGTTTTAGTTTTAAAAATTATCCTACTGTGATATGTTAACACCTGATTGAAGTACTTTGTAATTTATGTTTTATTAGACTTCAAGAAGTAGAGTTATCACTGTCTGTATTAATTTCTTTTGATCTTATGCTGAAAAGTGATAATTTTCTTAGTTGGGTAACAGATGTCTTATAGTAAGTTGAGACTGTTTTCTGCACTGAAAAGTAGTATTTCTTTTGTAGGAAAGCATCCAATAAAAAATCTGTGTAGAAAACGTGGGAAGTTCTTCAACTCATTTTCATACTTAAATTTTCAAAAAACTGAATTGCAAGTCCTTTGGGGTGCCATTAATTTTGTTTTGCTATATGTTTAAGGATGAATTCTAGAGACAAATATGAGTAAATATGCGATAATATATATTGTAAAACTCCATCACTGTTCTTTTTATTGACATTTCCTTTTAAAAAAGTTTCTTTGGATAGAGACAAGGAAAATTGTCATTTTAGTTTTTAATATCCTGAAAGCTTCCTACCATATTCTGTGTCAAAAGCACGTTAATCAAATCGTCACTGAGGTCTTTTCTAAAGGAGAGCCCTCTGAATTTTCTCCTGGTGGTCAAAATAATTGTGTAAGATTGTTTCAAGTGCATATGCAATTCTTCCACAGATAACTGGGGCAAATATGCCCTGCTTCTCTTTGTATCTGCCAGGCTTGCTACAGTTCTCCGCTGGGCCGCCTCCGCAGCCTGAGGACACAATGACCCTGCCTGCCCGCGGTGTTCCCCACGTCACCGTGCGGGAGGAAGATGGAGAAGTTACGTTGCTGGTCATCCGTGCACAAGGGCTCCTGGGGAGGGTCATGGCAGAATACAAAACAGTGTCACTGACAGCATTCAGTCCTGCCGACTACCAGGTAAATCCCTTAATCCTTTTGAAGCAGTACATACACTTGGAGAACAGACGCAGTTCCCTTCGAGGACTGCAAGGGGCTTGGCACTGTACGTGCAATTTATTAAACAAGGAAAAGAAGCATTGATGGTTTGAGATTTATGTGAAGCCTTTAAATTTATGGGAATTTAAAGTATTTCCGTCCCCCAAGGTCTGACACTTAAATAGCTATCCTATTGATTTCTCTTGTCCCTTTTATCTGTCGTAGTCTTCATTGTATTATTTTAGTCTTCTAGGTTTTAATCATATGTATTTAAAAATTATGTTTTGTACACATTTTAAATCCCCTTGTCTGTGTCTGTCGAACACAACCAAAATTGTAAAGAAATTATATGTCAGTGTCATTTCAATTTTAATTTTTTTCTCCAAGTGAGAACCTGTGTGGTACTGGCAAAAAAAAAAGAAAAACAGTTTGGAAACTGCTTTTAAACTGAGCTTCTAAACGTGTGCCCTTAACGGAGACTCAGTCTTTCCTGACCTCAGTTTCCTTATTAGTAAGAGAGAGAAATTATCTGTTGGACAGGTCACCCTGAGGATTGATGGCAGTTTTAAGTGTCATGTACTGTATGTGGCATATGTATAGTAACCCTGAATAACTTATGTAGTCTTATTATCACCACCTCTCATATTAAGTGAATGCTCATAATTTCTTTTTGGCTGTACTTCTCAGGAAGTATTTTATATCCTTCAACATTTGTTTTCCCAAAGAATCTTTTTCTTTAAATTTAATGTTAATTATCTTAATTTTCCTTTTATTCCTAATAAGAGCTGTACAAGGGTGTAGTATTCAGTAATTTGTGCATACTTTTTCTCCCAAATTCCAGAAAACTTGGCTAAGTGAATTCAATTAATTTCAGCTGTGTTGCAGTTGGCAGAGTTTTCTGATTTGTTTTATTGGGCAAGTTATATTTCTCTTGCCATGACATTTATTTCATCTTTAGCTAGTTTGGTATGAAATACCTTCCATGGGGCATCTCAACTCAGCTTAGTACTATCTTCTCTGCATTCTCTTAAAGAAATACTTTAGTCTTATACTGATGTTCTTTTAAAAGTTTTTTTTTAGCTTTATTGAGGTATAGTTGACAAATAAAATGATATATATTTAAGATTTACAACTTGATATTTTGATATCCATATACAGAATTACCACAGTCAAGCTAATTAACATATCCATCTCCTCACGTAGATAATGTTTTCTTTCCCTTCCTTTCTTCCCTCCTTTCTCACTTTCTTTCAGAAAGTTTAAGATCTACCGTCTTAGCAGATTTCAGGTGTACAGTATAGTATTGCTCCAGAACTTATTCACCTTGCATTACTGAAACTTTGGAAGTATCCTTTGGTAGACATCTCCTTGTTTTCCCCTTCCCCCAGTTCCTGGCAAGCACATTTCTAGGCTGGTCTCTGCTTCTGTGAGTTTGACTATTTTAGATTCCATGTATTAGTGAGGTCATGAAGTATTTGTCTTTCTGTGTCTGGCTTATTTTACCTAGCATAATGTTCTCTAGGTTCATCCCTGTTGTGTATATGGCAGAATTTACTTCTTTTTCTTGTCTGTGCCACTTGGCATGTGGGATCTTAGGTCCCCAACCAGAGATGGAACCCACGCCCCCTCCCTGGAAGGTGGATTCTTAATCACTGGACCACCAGGGAAGACCCCTTCTTTCCTTAAGGCTGAATAATATTCTGTTCTGTCTATTTATGTATCTATATAATTTTCTTTTTTCATCTGCTGACAGACATTTAGGTTGTATATCTTGGCTGCTGTGAATAATGCTTCAGTGAACATGGAAATATAGCTGTCTCCTCAAAATAGTAAATTTATATCCTTTAGTGAATTTATATCCAGTGAATATATATCCTGGACATATATCCAGGAGTGTATTGCTGGATCATATGACAGTTCTATTTTTAGTTTTTTGAGAAACCTCCATACTGTTTTACACTGTGGTTGTACCAATTTACATTTCCACCAGTAGCATATGAGGATTCCCTTTTCTCCACATCCTTGACAACATTTGTTATATTTGCTGTGTTTGATGTCAGCCATTCTGACAGGTGTGAGGTGATATCTCATTGTAGTTTTGATTTGCATTTCCCTGATGATTGGCGATGTTGAGCATCTTTTCATGTGCTTGTCCATCTACAGTCCTCTTGAGAAAAACATCTGTTCAGTTCTTCAGCCCATTTTTTAATTGAGTTGATTTTTTTAATGTTGAGTTGTCTGAATTGTATATATATGTTACATATTAATCTGTTATTTGTCATATTATTTGGAAAAAAGTTTCTCGTATTTGATAGGTTGTATTTTCATTCTGTGGATAGTTTTCTTTGCTGTGCAAAAGCTTGGAAGTGTTATTAGTTTTGACTTGTTTACTTTTGCGTTCATTGGTTTTTGTGTCTGTTTTTGTGCCAGTACCATCCTGTTTTGATTACTGTAGCTTTCTAGTATAGTCTGAAGTCAGGGAGTGTGATTTCTTCGGCTCTGTCCTTCCCAAGATTGTTTTGGCTATTTGAGGTCTTTTGTGTTTCAGACAAATTCTAAAATTATTTGTTGAACAAAAGGACTGAGAGTAGGCATCCTTGTCTTGTTTCTTATCTTAGAGGAAATGCTTTCTGCTTTCCTCCATTGAGTATGCTGTTAGTTGTGGATTTGACATATATGGCCATCTTTAATCTCCAGTTGGATTATCATTTTTTTTAATAATTAAAACAAAATGAAAAAATATGTTCGTATCCTCCATGACTGTCAGAAAGTTAATACCTTTGGAGACCTTTCTGAGAGTTTTCAGGCTATGAGCTGCTGAATGAATGTTGTGTTAGCAGGCATGAAAACAATATGAATCTTGTACATCTCCATTAGAACTCCTAGATGATCAGGTCCCTTGTCAATTAGCAGTGATATTTTGAAAGGGATTTTTTTTTTTCTGAGAAGTAGCTCTCCACAGTAGGCTTAAATATTTAGTAAATTGTGTTGTTAACAGATGAGCTGTCATCCCGGCTTTAGCGTTCCATTTATAGAGCACAGGTATAGTAGGTTTAGCATCATTCTCGGATTTTGGGAATGGTAAATGGGCATTTGCTTCAGCTTAAAGTTACCAGCTGCATTAGCCCTTAATAAGAAAGTTAGTCTGTCTTTTGAAGCTTTGAATCTTGCCACTGACTTCTTTCTAGTTGTGAAGGTCCTCGATGGTGTTTTCTTCCAATATAAGGTTGTTTGATTTACATCGAAAGACTCTTTAGTTTAGCCACCTTCATTATCTTAGCTAGAGCTCCTGGATAACTTGCTGCAGCTTCTGCATCAGCACTTGCAGTTTCACCTTGTACCTCTGTGTTGCGGAGTTGGCATCTTTCTGTCAACCTTATGAACTAACCTCTGATAGCTTCAGACCTTTTTTCTGCAGCTTTCTCACCTCCCTCGGCCTTTATGGAATTGAAGACAGTTAGGGCCGTTTGTGGATCAGGGTTTGGTTTAAGAGAAGTTGTGACTTGCTTGATCTATCTAGACCACTAAACCTTTCTCCATATCATCAATAGGCTGTTTTGTTTTCTTATCATTTATGTGTTCACTGAAGTAGCACTTTTAATTTCCTTCAAGAACTTTTCCTTTGCATTTAAAACTTAGCTAACTATCTGGCTGAAGGGGTATGGGTTTTGGCCTATCTCAGCTTTTGACATGCCTTTCTCATTAAGCTTAATGATCATCTCTAACTTTTGATTTAAAGTGAGAGACATGTGACTCTTTCTGTCACTTGAACACTTAGAAGTCATTGTAGGGTTACGTATTAGCCTAGTTGCAATATTGTTGTATCTGAGGAAATAGGAGGCCCCAGGAGGGAGCAAGATGGGGGTATGGCTTGTCAGTGGAGCAGTCAGAGCACACGTAATATGTATTAAATTAGCTGTTTTCTGGAAGAAACACAAACTGGAATCAAGATTGCCCGGAAAAATATCAATAACCTCAGATATGCAGATGACACCACCCTTATGGCAGAAAGTGAAGAGGAACTCAAAAGCCTCTTGATGAAAGTGAAAGAGAAGAGTGAAAAAGTGACTTAAAGCTCAACATTCAGAAAACGAAGGTCATGGCATCCGGTCCCACCACTTCATGGCAAATAGATGGGGAAACAGTGGAAACAGTGTCAGACTTTGTTTTTCTGGGCTCCAAAATCACTGCAGATGGTGACTGCAGCCATGAAATTAAAAGACGCTTGCTCCTTGGAAGGAAAGTTATGACCAACCTAGATAGCATGTTCAAAAGCAGAGACATTACTTTGGCAACAAAGGTTCGTCTAGTTAAGGCTATGCTTTTTCCTGTGGTCATGTATGGATGTGAGAGTTGGACTGTGAAGAAGGCTGAGCGCCAAAGAATTGATGCTTTTGAACTGTGGTGTTGGAGAAGACTCTTGAGAGTCCCTTGGACTGCAAGGAGCTCCAACCAGTCCATTCTGAAGGAGATCAGCCCTGGGATTTCTTTGGAAGGAATGATGCTAAAGCTGAAACTCCATTACTTTGGCCACCTCATGTGAAGAGTTGACTCATTGGAAAAGACTCTGATGCTGGGAGCGATTGGGGGCAGGAAGAGAAGGGGACGACAGAAGATGAGATGGCTGGATGGCATCACTGACTCGATGGACGTGAGTCTCAGTGAACTCTGGGAGTTGGTGATGGACAGGGAGGCCTGGCGTCCTGCAGTTCATGGGGTCGCAAAGAGTCGGACACGACTGAGCGACTGATCTGATCTGATGGGTGTCTTTCCCTATGCCTCCAAACAATTATAATAGTAACATCAAAGCTCACAGATAACAATAGCAAATATAACAATTATGACAAAATTTGAACTATGGCAAAAATTACCAGAATGTGACACAGAGACATGAAGTGAGCAAACACTATTGGAACAAATGGTACCAAATAAACTTGTTCTGTGCAGGGTTGCCACACACTGTTAATTTGTTAAAAAAAAAGAAAAAGAAAAACACCCAAAAACAGTGTCTGCAAAATATAATAAAGTGAAGTGGAATAAAATAAGGTCTGCCAGTAGAACTTTGGGAGTTGGAAATGTATACATGACATTCAGTTCAGTCACTCAGTTGTCTCCGACTCTTTGCGACCCCATGAATCGCAGCACGCCAGGCCTCCCCGTCCATCACCAACTCCCGGAGTTCACTCAAACTCAAGTCTGTCGAGTTGGTGATGCCATCCAGCCATCTCATCCTCTGTCATCCCCTTTTCCTCCTGTCCCCAACAAGCTTAGAATATGGTATAACCTTGTCTAGAGATATCTGACAAGAGAATCTGATGAAGAATAGCTTTTTCAGGTCCTAGGAGAAGGTTAAAATTGCAAAGAACACAAGAATGAGCCAAAAAGGTAGGAAAAACAGAAAGTGTGATATCATGGAATACCAGAGAGTGAGGGAGTGGCCAATTGTGTAAGATATTGCTAGGGTTAAATGATATGGTTTCCTAAGACAGTCAAATGTTATGTCTGTTGTTAAGACTTGTAGAATTACTCCTCTGATAACTGGACACTAGCCAAAGGTACTTTTTTTTCCTTGAGCCGACGATACGTCTTTTATAGCCATTGTTTTCTATCCTGTGCTTTACTCTCTTTCTGGAATATTTTCATAGAGATAGAGATATGTCTTGACTATTTTTGAGTCCTAAGCATCCTAAATGATGTCATGTGCATGCTATGTGTTTGAAGGTATTGTAAAAAAATTAATAAATGAGTGATTAAGTGGATTGGTACTTGGGTTCCTCAGTTTAGTTTTAGGATCATTAGTTGTTCCATAGGATGAAATATAGCTGTCCACAAAACCTAACCACAGAAAAATTTAAACATCTTTAAAATGTATTCTCATGACTTGAGGGGAAAATGCTTATATTAGGTAATGGGAGAAAAAAGGACCTTAAGACTTCAAGATTCTTTATCTTTCTCTTAGTTATGAATTTTTTTAATGGGAAATCTATATTATGAATTTCATTTGAGAGTATAATCAAAGAACAATTAATACCCAGTGGATCAATATTTATTATTGCTAGGGGAAATTTTTGGAATGAAAATGCCATCATTATTATTATTATACCCTAGTATTCTTGCCTGGAGAATCCCAGGGACCGGGGAGCCTGTTTGGGCTGCCATCTGTGGGGTCGCACAGAGTCGGACACGACTGAAGCGACTTAGCAGTAGCAGCAGTAGCAGTATTTATATTACTCAAAGATGTAAACTGAATAGTTCTCAGTATACTTAATCAAAGGAATTTCATATATCTCATTGAATTAATTTTTTAAGGAATTTGTGGATGTTACCTGTACAGATTTATTTGCCTTAATAGTTTTTTGATGAATAGGCAAGTAAGAGAAATAAAAATCCATCTACTTTATTTAGTTTGAGAGTATTTATTTAGAATTTACATTAATCACTGTTCATAGCCACTTAAATGTTTTCAATTTTATATTTATCTTCTTCTGTTTCAGTATTTATAACAATCTGGGACATAGTAAACGTTCTCATCTTATACATTCATACACAAAATAATTATAATCTAATGAACAAACCTTTTATTTATATTTCAGAGTGTTGCTGGTACCTTAGAATTTCAACCAGGAGAAAGATTTAAGTACATTTCTGTAAATATCACTGATAATTCTATTCCTGAATTGGAGAAATCCTTTAAAGTTGAGTTGTTAAACTTGGAAGGAGGAGGTAAGAATGGTGACTCAAAAATTTCAAATGTTTACTTGTTCACTCACCATGATAGTGGATTAAGTAAATAAGTTACTTTTGAATTAACCTATTGTGCTGGTTTTCCCTCTTTCATTATCCTTTGGTCTTTTCCTAACGTAGATGTGCTTTTGCAGTGAAATAATTTAATTATACTGAATCATCAAATTATAGTTATCATTCATAGTAGGTGCCTCTAAAATCATCTCTCCTTCTTCCTTATTTCAGTTTTCACAGTAGCTCCTTTAGCTATATCCAGTTGTAGAATAGGTCAAAATTAATCCCCTTAGGAAACCTGTTATGAAGTAATTATCAATAAAGCAGGTTAACAATATTCTCATTTCTAATATGCTGAAAACTCTGATTTATCACAGACTTTTTGGAGTCAAATATCCATTTTGTGGCAAAACTCCTCTGTATTGAAGAGAGGCTGTTTATAGTCTTTATTTATCCCAGATAAACTGTATATGTTTCTTTGCAGAAGTATCTCTGTGTTTGATTATCAGGTGCTGCTGGGGGTTTATAGAATACATGAGATGTGTACGTTATTATCTTTATAAGTGTAAGAATTTGTATTCATCAGATCTGTCTCTTCCCTTACAAAGCTGGTATTATTATCTTGTTATTATTTTTATGTTTTGATGAAGAAAGTCATAGTACTGAATAAGCCATCCAAGGGGGAGAAATTGGGTAGGACAGAAAGGGGGAGAAATTGGGTAGGACAGAAATACTAAGATTGTCTTTTAGTATTAATGAGACTTTGGGGTAAGTATGACAGAATTTCCCCATGTTTTCCTTCCCTATTCTCCCAAAGCCCAGGTGAAACCAAAGGAGAGGACAAGTCAGGGAAATGATTAAATAGCACCACAGCTTGGCGGACTACATAAAACAGCGAGAGTAAGCTGGACACCCTGCTGGGCTGGTGTCATGTAACAGTAGCAGCTTTGCTTGTCTCAAAGAGACAAGTCCTCCCGTTTCCAGATTGTTATTTTCATGAAAGGACTTCATTAATCAGAAGTCACTGTGAAGTATTTGAAAAGTTGTTCTTTGTATTACTTATAGCGAAAACTACTTGGGTAATAGAGAAAATGTCAGTGAGCCTTACATAATATTGATTGATAAGGAACATCAGATTTTCTTTAGAAATTCTATTTGTGATCATAGTGTTTACTTGTGATTTTATAGAGGATCTTCCTTCTATATCTCTAGAATATATATCGTTGTATATTATTGGGCATGGGTACTCATTTGAAAACCAGTCTTGCACTGTCCTAAGTTGGCAGTACTGCCAGAGAATCTGATCCTCCCAGCCTGCCTTGAGTGGGGATTGGAGGTAGAGGAACTTAGATGCTGGCCTCCATTCCTCGAGTCATAGCTGGACTGCCTAAGAGGTGAAATAGCTTGTAGAACTAAGCTTTTGTGGGGATCAAAGGAGAAATCCTTATTCCACACTGTTTTGCCTGTAAGACCCATTCTACATATGACAGCCACCCGAGTAGGTGTTCTATGCTAGTCAGGATACATTGGGATTAAATTTCGCCCCTCTTCCTTGTAACCTGTGGTTAATATGAAAGCAGAGCCATGCACTGGATATTCCCTGAAATCCGTTGACTGTTTCAGGTTTTGGGTGTCATCAGTCCTCATGTCTGGGTTATCCAAGTCCCGGGGAGGGGAAGCCCGGAAGAGCAGGGCAGACTTTAGCCTCACATGTCAATCAGGGATATCGTAGAAGCACATAGTGTGGATGTCATCTTGCTCCTCTTATTCCTTTTCCACCGCTGCCCTTCCTGCCTTCTTTATTTGCAAATACTTGGTAAAATAATGGTTGGCTTCTGAGATGTAGTGGAAGTAAAGTTAGAACCAGTCTTCATATATTGCCAAGGTCCCTCATTTTCTAAGGTATCATTTATTTGGTTTTTAAAGCAGTTCTGTGTAAAAGGCAGCAGGCACCTTTTATAGGTGAGAAAAGTGAGGTGCCAAGGGCTTTCGTGACTGGCTGAAGGTTTTACAGCTGGTGTCTGTCACAGCCAGGGCTGAAGCCGAGGTTTCTAGATCACTTGTCTAGGTGCCGAAATGTGAGAACTTAAGCGTGTGGCTAGAGGGAAATGTTAGATGCATTTCCCCAGTTTTTGAATTAGTTGTTGTAAGTGGGCTTTTCTGGTGGCTCAGATGGTAAAGAATCCGCCTGCAACGTAGAAGACCCAGGTTTGATCCCTGGAGAAGGGAATGGCTACCCACTCCAGTACTGTTGCCTGGAGAATCCTATGGACAGAGGAGCCTGGTGGGCTATACTCCATGGGATTGCAAAAAGTCAGACCTGACTGAGTGACTAATACACATAGTGTTGTAAGTGGGAAGGTGACTGTCACAGGTTTATAGGACTAAGTATAGGCTGATATATACACACAGATATTTAAAAATATTTGTATAAATGATGAAAACAATTTACACTGCTACAAAGTGAAAATTTAAAGATAAAACTAGTTAAATTGGCAGAAATGGGAAATGCCAGTTGCAACCTATGTGGAATATTTTCCTGAAGCTATGAATGAAAGTTTTATAACTTGGTAGCTTGACTAATATTATACCATTACCACCTAATCTGTTTTATTTGAAAGAATGCATGTCTAGTATTACTGAAGTTTCCTCTTTGCTGGATATGTTTTAAGAACTCTCAATTTTCTCATCGTGTCAATGTGTGTTGTGTGGGTCGTGACTCCGTGTTTCTCCTCGAGAAGTGACTGAACTCTTTAGGGTTGAGGGCAGCGGTAGTGGTGATGGGGACATGGAATTCTTCCTTCCAGCTAATCACAGACGTGGTAAGCCGCTATTCCGAGGCCCTTTACTATTCTGCATTTTAACTTTTCTTTTTAGAGACAACAATACTAACCATTTATCTATATCCGCTATATGCAGGTCCTTTATATAGTTTGTCTCATTAGGCAGCACAACTTTATCAAGTATTATTTACTCCATGCTGTTATAAGTCAGCTGGAAAGTGATCAAGTCAAAATCAAATCCTATCTGCCTCTGAAACTCAGACTCTCCTCCTCTCTTTGTGAACCTAATGAAGTTTCCTGATTCTAATTATAACATAAATTTTGCTTGGTACCATGTACAAAAGTGATTATTGGAAAAGCTTTTACATAGCTTTGAATACCTAAAAAAGAGATAAATAGAATATTTATATTTTCATGTAAAATGTGTCGTACTGATTTTCTTTACGACAGCAAGTGAGTCATTTTATGCTGCATTTAATCAAACACATGGGAAAGAGAAAGTAAGAAAATGGGAGAATAAATTGCCAATTTATTGAAGGAAATATTGAAAAGAGGATGTCTTTTGAATTAGATGTGTATATAAATATGATTCAGCTTTTTCACCTCAAATATTTTTTCATATAAAGAGACAATGCATAGACTATCTGTTTTTCGTCAGGAGGGACTCTTGCTAACCCTCAAAAAGATTCCTTTTGAAGAATGCACAAAACATTCCTTTTTCACAATGTCAGGTTTTATATTTTAGTTTCAGAAGTTGTTACCACCCCTCTCATTCCTGACTTCTGTCAATGTCTCCTGTAACTTCTATATTTAATTACTGTCCTAATTTTGGGATTCCTTATTGTCTTGTCCACATATTTAATGTTCAACATAAAAGCTGAACATACTTCCTAGGACAAAAGTACTTCTTTGTTTAGATTTTGGCATCTTTTTAGTTATAGGACTGGACTTTGAGACCAGGAAAGATAGATCTATTATATCGTAATATGATGAAAATAGGAGTAGAATTACTGCACATTTGGAAGCCAAGAATCTGTGCAGTCAGGTTGGTGAAAATCATAGAAAAACTACTGTTTTATAAATGTAGGAGTCATTTTGGCTCATGTTCTTCCAAGGTCAGCAAAGGTCGTGAGAGACTTTCCTCCT
This sequence comes from Bubalus bubalis, assembly GCF_019923935.1. Classification (NCBI taxonomy): domain Eukaryota; kingdom Metazoa; phylum Chordata; class Mammalia; order Artiodactyla; family Bovidae; genus Bubalus; species Bubalus bubalis. The sequence continues at coordinate 20,398,679 of NC_059165.1, read as the reverse complement.
ATGCTCTGTGTGGAAGAATGTTCTCTTTCATAGAGAAGAAAAAGAAAAACAAGTTTTCCTTGTTCATCTTCAAGTGCTTATACAGCACTTGTATGTCACGTTAGAGCCCAAACAGAGGAAGGTCAGAAAAGCACGAATATTGTGGCAGCCGTTTCTGTCTGCCTTTCTTTCTGAAGCAAATTAGAACATACTCAGTGAATGGTACCACTCTTTTCAAAAAGTTGTTCCTTGCTTTTCCCTTTGGTTTGTAAATTACTGATTAACATTTTCTTCTGTTTGTTGGAACTTATTCATGCAGCCAGTCTAGGAGTGGCTTCCCAAATTCTAGTGACTATAGCAGCCTCTGACCATGCTCATGGTGTATTTGAATTTAGCCCTGAGTCACTCGTTGTCAGCGGAACAGAACCAGAAGATGGATACAGCACTGTTGTATTCAATGTGCGTACATTCTTTCCTCCAGTCCTAGACGTTTTCTGTTTTTTTTAAAAACACTGTTTTATTGTATATTAAGGTATACTTTGTTAATTTTTTCTATGTAAGTGGGGGGGTACTGAATCTAGTGGCACAGACAATTCAAATTGATAATTAAACAGTGATTTGTCTTTTGCTTTGTATTTCATTTTGCATGCATTGTGATTCTGAGGATTCCTGACTCTTTAAGAAATATCTATTAATATAAAAATATAGTTTTCTATCTTAATTCAGATGGGCTGTGGCAACAAACATCTTCAAATTCTAATTGACTTACTACAACAAAGATCTGTTTTTCACTCATGTTTTATGTCCCATCTGAAGTTGGCTGTCATCAATCACTTAGGACTGAGGGTTGCAAAGGCTGTAACTCAACAGATACTTCTGTCTCCACTGACTAGGGAGACGTGATTGGGGGAAACTGCACACTGGCTTTTCAGCTTCTTTCTGGAGGTCATTCACAGCATTTCCATTTAACTTCTTTGGTCAAAGCATGTCGCATGACAACACGAAAGTAATTGGGTAGAGAAATATAATCCTGGCTTGTATCTTTCCCAAAAGGAAAGAAAATGCAAAACATTTGTGAATAGCAATAATAATACCATCTCCATGTGGTCTCGGTGTGTATATGTGTTTCTACTCTACATTCATCCAGTAGAAATTAAGGCTTCTATTGTTAGATAATTTAGAGGAGCCAGAAGCTTGCTCAGTGTCCTCAGATTTTATTCAAAGGATGAAGAAAGATCACTCAAAATATATCTGTTCTGTATTCTTATGGCAGATCTGCAGTAAACTGTTGTGGAATAAATTAAACAGCTTTAGAAAGGATAACTAATTACTCAAGAAAGAAAAGAAAAAGGATTCAGGGAAAGCACCAAGTTTATAAAGAAATTTTTTAATAAAAATTCCTGTCTCTGAATCAGCATTCTTATTTTAAGTATAAAAATTACTTTTAGTTGGGACTTAACTTGAAGTCTGGCTTTCCTGGTGACTCAGACAGTACAGAATCTGCCTGCAATGCAGGAGACCCGGGTTTGATCCCTGGGTTGGGAAGATCTCCTGGAGAAGGAAATGGCAACCCACTGCAGTATTCTCGCCTGGGGAATTCCATGGACAGAGGAGCCTGGCGGGCTACAATCCATGAGGTTGCAAAGAGTAGGATAAGACTGAGCGACTAACACTACAGTAACTTGAAGTGATTTTTTTTAAAAAGATTTTTCATTCTTTTTAACATACTACTGACAAAAGCATTTCTTGCTTCTTAAATATGTAAATATATACCATTGGGTTGAGTACATTTTTTGGTGAATTTTTGTTTTCCATAGTACATTGAAATTAAATATAATTTGTTTTAAAAAATGAGTATTATGGCTAACTTTTCAGAAAAATTATCAGTCATCTATTCCTTACAATAAACTTTATACTGTCTTTGCAGGAAATGTAAACATTTTCATGAATGTACAATATAATATGCTGTTAATTGCATTTGCTTTATTACTGATATATGTTGTAGTTGCAGAAATGAAACAGCTGTGCTTTAGTTAGAATATAAGCATGTTCCTTCAATCTGTCATTTCATACAATAGTCGTTTTAAGTGGGACTCCCTGAGGGTCTTCAAAGATGGGTAGTGCATTGCCTTCAAGAATCTTATATTCTTCAGAACAGCTAATATAAAATAAAATTACAAATTAATACCCTGTTGTTTTGTATGTCCAAACCTCTAAGTTGATGGATTTAATGCCTGTTTTAACATATTTTAATATTAAATATTTTAAAGATTATGAGAAGTCATGGGGCTCTGTCTCGAGTGACTTTGCTTTGGAGCATAGACTCTGACCCTGATGGCGATCTGGCCTTCACCTCTGGCAATGTCACATTTGAGATTGGACAGAAGAGCGCCAACATCACAGTGGAAATATTGCCTGATGAAGATCCCGAACTGGATAAAGCATTCTCTGTGACCATCCTCAGCGTCTCCAGTGGCTCTCTAGGCGTTCATACTAATGCCACACTAATAGTTTTGGCTAGTGATGATCCTTACGGGGTCTTCATCTTTTCTGAGAAAAATAGACCTATTAAAGTGGAGGAAGCAACCCAGAACATCACGTTGTCAATAATAAGGTTAAAAGGCCTCTTGGGAAAAGTTAAAGTCACATATGCAACACTGGACGATATGGAAAAACCGCCTCATTTTCCACCTAATTTAGCCAGAGCAACTCAAGGGAAAGACTATTTACCAGCTTCTGGATTTGCTGTTTTTAGAGCCAATCAGAGTGAGGCAACAATAACTGTTTCAGTCTTGGATGATGATGAGCCAGAAAGGTCCGAGTCTTTGTTTGTTGAACTACTCAACTCTACTTTAACAGAGAAAGTGCAGAATCGCCCAAGTAAGTAGCCATTAGTGTGTTGTTTTTATTATTAGAGGTAAGAATTCTGAAACAAATTAAGAATTCGGTATAGTAAAAAATTCTGTAAAAATAGTAAGCTCTGACTTTGCTAGCATCCTCTTACAAGGGTTTATAAGGTAAATGGAAGTAGGACATGTGAAAATGTGCTGTCGTGTTTTAAAACTGTTACAGTCCCAGACTAAATTTTTAGAAATGCTTATGGAATCTGGTATGACTGATCTCTTATACTATTTGTACTAGATATTGTAGCTTCTGAAACCTTCTGAAATCAATCTGGGGTTCCAAGGACAGTCCTCGTAGCTAGATCCTGAGTCTCTTTCACCTTGATCCACCCTAGATGGTTCCTTAACCAACAGAGTCTCTTTGTATCTGTGGGAAGCAATACAAAGAGATGGTGGATCTGGCAACTGCATGAGGGAAGGGGGAAAGGGCTGTGTAGTAGTGAGAAGACCTGGAAATTTGGGGGTCATCCTGAGAGTTGAGATGAAGGCCCTGGTTGGGGATAAGAATGAGGAATGAGGAGTGAGTGATGACCTGTGTTGGGCAGAGGATCTGGTTCTGCAGCTTCTATTTGGACAGAACAGCCTCTCCCCCCGGGGTCATGGCTCAGTAGCTTTGGAGGGAGTGGGGGCTGCTATCACAGAGCCGATCTGAGCTGGGGGCTCACTGTAGCTTGTTCGTTAGCCACATCTCTCTCTGAAGACCTATGACTTTAGATAGGGGTTTTTATATAAAGAGAAGAATCTAGATTTCCTGGAATAAGGCACTAAGAAAAGGAAGCAAGATTGGTGATTTTAATTTAATATCAATTTAATGTCAGTTTTAGGATAACATTAGTAAGTATGATATTAAGTAGACATCTTTTAAAATATAATAAAACTATCTTAAGAAAATTGGAATGAAATCGTCGAAAGAGTTAAGATCTGCATGTTGACTGTGTTCTACCATATAGATGAAGGTTTCTTACAAGTATATTTTGTCGCCTTACTGGTACATTGTATAGTGAGCACCATTCTTGCCCACATTGTAATTGTAGTCCAGGACTGTAGAAGGAAATTTACTTTTTAAGGATAACTGCTATCATTAAATTTTTAGATTACAGTCAGGGTTCACATTCTTTCACAGTAACCTATCCCTTGTTTTCTTTGTGTGATTTAGCATCAGTTACCACAGCAATACATTGAAATAAAACCCAGTAAGTAGTCTTAGTAAGAATTATAAAAGGGCTTTCTAGGTGGTGCAGTGGTAAAGAATCCACCTGCCAATGCAGGAGACCTAGGAGATGCCAGGTGAATCCCTGGGTCAGGAAGATCCCCTGGAGGAGGAAATGGCAACCCACTCCAGTCAGTATTCTTGCCTGAAAAATTCCATGGACAGAGGATCCTGGTGGGCTACAGTCTCTGGGGTCACAGAGAGTTGGACACGACTGAGCGACTGACTACAAGAATTATATGGTATAGCCCACTTTTCAAGGAACTGGAGTTTATTAAGTGAGCTAGAAGTAAAACCAGGAAGAAGGATCGCATGTAGCAGTGGCTAGCTAGGAGCTGTGGATGCTGGTGTCAGATAACTTAGGTCCAAGTGTATCATAATAAATTGTTGCCCATAAGCTTTTAAAGCCCAAGTTTCCTTATCTGTAGTACAGACTTATTATGGAGATTAAATATGATAATACATGTGAAAATGAATATAGGGTCTGGCATATGGTAAGCATTAAATAAATGTGAACAATTATTAATAAAGTGGTATATGCAGGATATCACTGTGCTATGGGTTGGGAGAAACAGTCGACGTGTGTTTGTTTATGCTGGATATGTTCCTGGAACCGTGCAGCATACTTGGGGAAATTCAGACTCAGCATAAGCTATGAAGTGAAACAGTTAAAGAACAATTCAGTGCATTAGAAAGGAAACAGTAAATGTCATTTAAAATGAAGAAAAAGAATAATTCAGTGCAAACCTATGTGATATGGTCTCAATTTTAATAGGTAGAATCACACACTTTCAGGAGACAGTGTGAGAGGAGTGGTGACGAGCTGGCAGAGGGCAGGATGAACAGTCAGTGCAGGAAGGGTATCTACCTGGTTTGCTGAGGAATTGCAGATAGGGAGCTGGAGCTTGGACAGACCCTTACATGATGTCTCTAAAATGTGTCCAGCAGGTTCTAGTCTAATGCCTTAGCTGACTACCTCATCCGCTTTGCACCTCTGATTCCTTATCTGTGAGACATGGACAGTGTTACCCACCACACAGGAATGGTATGGGAATTAAATTACTGGATGCAAGGAAAGTGCTTGGAACAGTGCCTGTCAAATGGTGCACACGCATAAAATGTCGTCTGCTGCTGCAACCCTGGGTTACTGCTGTTTTCCCCCAATGTGCTGCTGCCAAGTCGCTTCAGTCGTGTCCGACTCTGTGCGACCCCATGGACTGCAGCCTACCAGGCTTCTCTGTCCATGGGATTCTCCAGGCAAGAACACTGGAGTGGGTTGCCATTTCCTTCTCCACCCAATGTAGTTGAATTTAATTATATAGATTTACAGTTTGTGATTTTAACTATATAATTTAGTGTGATCTGGAACTGTTTATCATTGAAATTAAATGGTGTCATTACTTGTTTTAGATTACGTTGTCTGAAAATACCCAATTTTATTCATTGTCACATGCTTTCAAATACCACCGTAGTTGGAAATGTTCTAAATATGAACTCAAAATTGTTTACTTGTAATATGAGCTTGCTGATGCTTCATTTGTGTCGAAGTTCATAAAAATTGTTTTGGCGAGGGTGCTAAGTCAGAATTGAATCTAGAAGGTAAATCAGGGAGAGTTTGTGGAGGGTCTTAAATGCCTTCAAAATAAGTTTTGTGCTCCCTAAAATCAGTGGCAAGTAAGACGAGAGTCTTAAAGATAGGCTTAGAAGTATAGAAGTAAAAGCATAAGTAAGGACACTCTTTCTATACCAGCTTTGGCATGACTATTAATTGAGATGGTGCAGGGGGAATAGGTTTGTGGGGAAGGACAGTTAAGCACGGAGAGAGACAGTAATTGAATTGGAGTGTGGTGATATTCAGCTCATCTTCGAGGACAAGGAACTAAATGACTTTCCTGCTCAATTTTGTAACTGTGGTGGCTTTAAAAAAATTTATAGCATGCTGGTAACTAATTGGAAGAGCATAATTCTGTAAGTTTCATCGTTACCTGTTATAATATTATGTGAAGTGATGATTAATTATCTTCTAATCATGTTTTCTTTTGAGAAATTTCTAATACCTATTAAAATAATCCTTGTAGGGTAATTATTCCTTTGCTATAATAAAAATCACCCTAGAAGTTACAGAGAAGTAGGAACTTTCTGTTTATTTTTGTATCCCCAACATCTAAAATTCATGCTGGTACATAGTAATCAATAAATATTTTTGCTATAAGTAGTAGAAAACACAAAATGATAACCCATTTGGTTCATGGATCTTGCTGCAGCTTCTTTAAAAAAATTTTTTTATTGAAGTATAGTGGATTTACAGTGTTCTGTTCATTACTGCTGTATAGCAAAGTACACACACACACACTTTATCACAGGATGTTAATTATAGTTCTCTCCGTTATACACTAGGACTCTGTTGTTTGTCCATTCTATAAATTGGCTGAGGCCTCTTGATGACTTTTGACGAGTTGTTAGAATTTTGATGTATTAGTTTTTCTTCTGTCTTTCAGTTCCAAACTCTCCACGCCTGGGGCCTAAGGTAGAAGCTATTGCTCAGTTAATTATCATTGCCAATGATGATGCCTTCGGAACTCTTCAGCTCTCAGCACCCGTTGTTCGAGTAGCAGAAAATCATGTTGGACCCATTATCAATGTGACAAGAACAGGAGGAGCATTTGCAGATGTTTCTGTGAAGTTTAAAGCCGTGCCAATAACTGCAGTAGCTGGTGAGAAAAGACATCTAAGGAGCAGTGAATTGTTTTGAGGGAAATTGTATCCTTGATTAACAAAACCAGTCAAAGATGTAGTGAGAAAAATCAACCAGAAAGCAGTAATACCCTTGCATCTTTTTAAGGCACAAATCTAGACTTTTTATTATGTATTTGTGACATTGATTTTGCAAAATTTGTAAAAGCTGTTGGCAAATTTAAAAGGTTACTATGCACAAACCAATGAAAAGTAAACCAAGGAAAGCATTGTTAGACTTTCTCCCTGAGTACTTTTAAGGTTTTTGGAAGGGATTCAATGTGTAAATAATAATGAGGAATGCAGGATAAAACATGCAGCTGTATAATTGCAGTATTGCCAACAGATATGTCTCTCAACTCATTTATTCTATTGTTTGTTTATTTATGAAGAACATGGTAGAGACAGTTATTAGCATTAACTATTTTATGTATAAGCAGAAGGATTTTATTGCCAAATGCAAACATTAGGAGACAGTCTTCTCTCTCGTAGTTCAGTTATGGCCTCTTAGGGAGTTTTGCCTGAGAGCTATTCAGTTAGAACCTTTTTAGTGTGTACTCAAAGGTCATGTGGAGAAGGCAATGGCACCCCACTCCAGTACTCTTGCCTGGAAAATCCCATGGACAGAGGAGTCTGGTAGGCTGCAGTCCATGGGGTCGTTAAGAGTCAGACATGAGTGAGCGACTTAGCAGCAGCAGCAGCAAAGGTCATGAGTGTGAATGGATAGGATAACCCAATTGATATTTTGAAATAAATCATTTGGATGTGACGCTTGCTTGAAAAGAAAATAAAGCAGGCTTACCTAGTCCCTGCGTGAATGATATGTGTGTGTGAGTGTGTGTATGTGTGAGTGAGTGTGTGTGTGAGTGAGTGTGTATGTGTATGGGGGGAGTGTAGCCCAGAGGAATGCCTACATACAGAGGGCTTTACACTTTGACAGGTCGTGAGGATTGATCCGTGTTCTAGGAAATTAGCCTATAAAGTCCATAAGTGCATGCGTGCTAAGTCAATTCAGTCATGTCCGACTCTTTGAGACCCTGATGGCTGTAGCCTGCCAGACTCCCGTCTGACCCTGGGATTCTCCAGGCAAGAATACTGGAGTGGGCTGCCATGCTTCTCTAGGGGATCTTCCTGACCCCAGGGACTGAACCTGCATCTCTGCCTCTCTCTTTTCCTCATTTGCTGTTTGACCAGAGACAACCACCCCGACGCTTTTGTCGTCGTTGTTCAGTCATGTCCGACTCTTTGTGACCCCGCATGAACTATAGCACGCCAGGCTCCTCTGTCCTCCACTGTCTCTTGGTGCTGTTGATGGTCAATCGCTAAGTCCTGCCTGACCCTTTGTGACCCCATGGACTGAAGCACGCCAGGTTCCCTGTCTTTTATTATCTCCAGGAGTTTGCTCAAATTCATATCCATTGAGTCACTGATGCCATCCAGCCATCTCATCCTCTGTCATCCCCTTCTTCTCTTGCCCTCAATCTTTTCCAGCAACAGGGTCATTTTTAGTGAGTCAACTCTTCACATCAGGTGGCCAAAGTATTGGAGCTTCAGCTTCAGCATCATCCATTCAGTGAATGTTCAGGACTGATTTCCGTTAGGATTGACTGGTTTGATCACCTTGCTGTCCAAGGGACTGTCAAGAGTCTTTTCCAACATCACAGTTCAAAAGCATCAATTCTTCGGTGCTCATCTTTCTTTATGGTCCAAATCTCACATCCATACATGACTACTGGAAAAACCATAGATTTGACTATATGGACTTTGGTTGGCAAAGTGATGTCTCTAGTTTTTAATATATTGTCTAGGTTTGTCATACCTTTTCTTCTAGGGAGCAAGTGTCTTTTAATTTCATGGCTGCAGTCACTGTCTGCAGTGATTTTGGAGCCCAAGAAAATAAAGTCTGTCACTGTTTCCATTGTTTGCCCATTTATTTGCCATGAAGTGACAGGACCAGATACCATGATATTAGTTTTTTGAGTGTTGAATTTTAAGCCAGCTTTTTCATTGTCTTCTTTCACCCTCATCAAGAGACTCTTTAGTTCCTCTTCACTTTCTGCCATTAAAGTGGTATCATCTGCATTTCTGAGGTTATTGATATTACTCCTGGCAGTCTTGATTCCAGCTTGTGATTCATCCAGCCTGGCATTTTGCATGAATTAATGGCACTCTGCTTAGAATTTAAATAAGAAAGATGACAACATGCAGCCTTGTCATACTCCTTTCCCAATTTTGAACCAGTCCATTGTTCCTGTTCCATTCTAACTGTTGCTTCTTGACCCACATGCAGATTTTTCAGGAAGCAGGTAAGGTGGTCTGGTATTCCCATCTCTTAAAGATTTTTCCACAGTTTGTTGTGATCCACACAGTCAATGGCTTTAGCGTAGTCAATGAAGCAGAAGTAGATGTTTTTCTGGACTTCCCTTGCTTTTTCTGTGATCCAATGGATGTTGGCAATTTGATCTCTATTTCCTCTGCCTCTTTGAACTTAGCTTTTACATCTGGAAGTTCTTGGTTCATGAACTGCTGAAGCCTGGTTTGAAGGATTTTGAGCATTACCTTGCTAGCATGTGAAATGAGGGCAATTGTATGGTAGTCTGAACATTCTTTTGCTTTGCTGTTTTTTTTTGATTTGGAATGAAAACTAGATCTTTTCTAGTTCTGTGACCACTGCTGTTTTCTAAATTTGCTGCCATATTCAGTACAGCACTTTCATAGGATCATCTTTTAGGATTTGAAATAGCTCAGCTGGAATTCTGTCACATCCACTAGCTTTGTTCATAGTGATTCTTGCTAAGGCCCTCTTGACGTACACACCAGGATATCTAGCTGTAGGTGAGTGACCACACCATCCTGCTTATCCAGGTCATTAAGACCTTTATTCTATCGTTCTTTTTTGTATTATTGCCACCTCTTCCTAATCTCATTTGGTTCTATTAGGTCCTTACTGTTTCAGTCCTTTATTGTGTCCATCCTTGCATGAAATGTTCCCTTGATATCTCCAGTTTTCTTGAAGAGATCTCTAGTCTTTCCCATTTTATTGTTTTCCTCTACTTCTTTGCACTGTTTTTTTAAGATGATCTTCCTATCTCTCCTTGCTATTCTCTGGAACTCTACATTCAGTTGGATGTATCTTTTCCTTTCTCCCTTGTCTTTCACTTCTTTTCTTTTCTCAGCTATTTGAAAAGCCTCCTCAGACAACCACTTTGGCTTCTTGCATTTCTTTTTCTTTGGGGTTTGGCCATCATCTCCTGTATAATGTGTTGAACCTCTGTCCATAGTTCTTCAGGCACTCTGTCTATCAGATCTAGACCCTTGAATCTATTTGTCACTTCCATGGTATAATTGTAAGGAATTTGATTTAGGTCATACATGAATAGTCTAGTAATTTTCCTTACTTTCTTCGTAAGCCTGAATTTTGCAATGAGGAGCTCATGGTCTGAGCCACAGTCAGCTCCAGGTCTTGTTTTTGCTGACTGACAGAGCTCCTCCATTTTTGGCAAAGAACATAGTCAGTCTGATTTCATATTGACCATCTGGTGATGTTTATGTGTAAATTCATCTCTTTTGTTGTTGGAAAAAGATGTTTGCTATGACCAGCATATTCTCTTGACAAAACTCCGTTAGTGTTTGCCCGGCTTCATTTTCTGCTCCAAGGCCAAACCTGCTGCTTACTCTGGGTGTCTCTTGATTTCCTACTTTGACATTTCAATCCCCTGTGATGAAAAGGACATCTTTTTTGGTGTGAGTTCTAGGTTCTTGGTGTTGTAGGTCTTCATAGAACCATTCAACTTTGGCTTCTTTGACTTCAGTGGTTGGGGCAGAGACTTGATTACTGTGATATTGAATGGTTTTTCTTGGAAACAAACCGAGATCGTTCCATCATCTTTGAGATTGCACCCAAGTACTGCATTTTGAACTATTCTGCCAATTATGAGGGCTACTCCATTTCTTCTTAAGTGTTTTCTTGCCCACAGTAGTAGGTATAATAGTCATCTGAATTAAATCCGCCCATTCCCATCCATTTTAGTTCACTGATTCCTAAGTTGTTAATATTCAATCTTGCCATCTCCTGCTTGACCATGTCCGATTTACCTTGGTTCATGGACCTAACGTTCCAGGTTCCTATGCAATATTGTTCTTTAGAGCATCAGACTTGACTTTCACCACCAGATACATCCATAGCTAAGTGTCGGGAAAGAAGTTCCCGCTGTGGCCCAGCCACTTCATTCTTATTGGAGCTATTAGTAATTGTCCTTGTCTCTTCCCCAGGAGCATATAGGACACCTTCTGACCTCTAGGGTTCATCTTCTGGTGTCATATCTTTTTTCCTTTTCATACTGTCTGTGGGGTTTTCGAGGCAAGAGTACTAGAGTAATTTTCCATTTTCTACTCCAGTGGACAACATTTTGTGAGAACTCTTTGCTATGACACATCCGTCTTGGGTGGCCCTACACAGCATGGCTCATAGCTTCATTGCATTATGCAAACCCCTTCACCATGATAAGGCTGTGATCCATATAGGGGTATACATTAGCAGCTTTTAATCCAACTCTGTAGAAAAATTCTTGTTTCCCAGCTGTAAGATTGATGATATTGACGTACCCATCTCTGTGCAGCAGTGTAATCGGTCTCCCCAGTGAGATCAGAATTCTTGTTTTGTTCATTTTGAAAGTACCATACATATTGGTTTATTTTTGTAAATAAGAGGCCATCTTGTGGTAGTGAAGGATTCATGTGCATATCCATATCTATATGTCTGTGTATATTTGTGTCATCTATATGTGTATATGGCAAGTAGAACACTATGTATATGTATTTCTAAAAATGAACTTGAATAGCCAGGATGGTTTTTCATTATTGTGTTGTATCAAACCCATTTTTTTGTTGCAAGAGAGGTGAAATCTTCTGTTTAAAATAAACACAATCCCTGTCCTCAGAAACGTCTTGCGAAGTATGGCCATGAATTGTGATATGTCATAGTATTTCCCTAGTATATGGGGAGTTTATTATCATGTCCTAGAAGAAGTTTTAGCATTTTTCTTTTTGTCTTTGTAGGTGAAGATTATAGTATAGCTTCGTCGGATGTGGTCTTACTAGAAGGGGAAACCAGTAAAGCTGTGCCAATATATATCATTAATGACATCTACCCTGAGCTGGAAGAATCTTTTCTTGTGCAGCTGTTGAATGAAACAACAGGAGGGGCGAAACTCGGGGCGTTAACAGAGGCGATCATTATTATTGAGGCCTCTGATGATCCCTATGGATTATTCGGTAATGAGACGAGTCCGTGTCTCTTACTTATTTGTATTTGTTTATTTTTAGAGCCTCAAGACTGATTTAATCTTGTTTCCTTTTAACCTGCTATTACTGATATATAAGGACATCTATGTATGTTCACCACCTGTGGTTAGAAATCAACCTCTTAGCATAAACCTAAAGATCATACACTTTTAGGATTTTAGGTCAGATCTGGCTCCTGGATGTATTTTGTGAATCTTAGACCAATTGTTAAAAGAACTGATTTATAGAAATTTGTACAAAAATCTGAATTTCTGAGCTTTCTTTATAGTAAAAAAAGGTATGGTGACATCAAGCCCCCCTTTTTGCATAGCATCAGTCTTCGAAGCAAAATACCAACCGCCAGGCTTGTACCATGCCATTCACCCCCAGAAGTCATAGGACCCACTTCACTCATGACTGATACATGTCTGGCCTCTGTGGGCATCTGAGTTTATGATTTCTGGTTCTATCATAATGAAAAATAATTTGGAAAATTTGTCAGGCAGGCCTGAGCAATTTGTATCATAGCATGTTTCTCTGATTTTGTGGAGTTTAGCCTCTTAGATTGCTCGGGGGTGGGGGGCAATTATTGGCTGTAGGGTGGCAGTGGGTTTGCTCTATGTTGACTTAGCTTTACTTTGTATTTGAAATTATCTCTGCTTTGCCCTTTAGGTTTTCAGATTACTAAACTTACTGTAGAGGAACCTGAGTTTAACTCAGTGAAGGTAAACCTGCCAATAATTCGAAATTCTGGGACACTCGGCAATGTTACTGTTCAGTGGGTTGCCACTATTAATGGACAGCTTGCTACTGGCGACCTGCGAGTTGTCTCAGGTAATGTGACCTTTGCCCCTGGGGAAACCATTCAAACCTTGTTGTTAGAGGTCCTGGCTGACGACGTTCCGGAGATTGAAGAGGTGAGAGGAATGGCTAGTCTAGAATGACACTGTAAACCGTATCTTGTCTTATAGTGATTAGAACAGATGCCTGTTGTTGGGACATTTATAGAGGTGTCCGATAAATTCTTTCTGTGAGAATGTTTCACAATTTGGTAGTGTGAAAGCGATCCTTACAGAAAACAAAAACAAGAATATTTTAGAAATAGGTTTCATACTTGTTCACATACTAGTTTACTAGTATAAAATTTTTTTTTGTACAATTATATTTTTCTATGTTTTGGTTAAGTGATTAAAAATATATAATCTGGCAGAAAGTTTGCTATATTGTTTCACATAATTTGTTTGTATTCATAATCTCTCTTGGCTTGAGTGTGAGCCAGTCGATCTTAATTATATGTGGGTTTTGATTTTTCTGCTCATTCATTTATTCTTTAGGATTTACTCTGTGACAAATTCCATGTGAGATTTATTTGCCTGATATTTATTTTTCATGATAAAGAAGTGCAGTGGCAAATAAAGATAGCGTCTCAGTGGGGAAGTTGATTCATCACTGACATATATTGGCTGAAGATAATTTTATTTTATGAAATTCAAGTATTATTAAAACCTGGAGCTCATAAAATTAGATTTAACAGCATTTATTCTTTAATAGTGTCAAATTTTTGTAGAACGGAAGTCCATAAAATTTCAGTTGAGTGCTGATTGTGTCATTACTCGCTTCTTAAATATTAGTTATTAGTTAATACATATAAAACATTTCTCTTTCCTTTCCTCTAAATTTAGGTGACATCATGATATATTTTTGCTTCAAATTTTACCAGAGAATTTCCCCTTATGAGAATGTGGGAAATAAAGCATAATAAATGAACTATTCATAAAACACATATGCAATATTCTCCCTTCGTAAAAAAGTGTATAGGGATTACAAGTATATTATTGAAGTGGTAAACATAAAGAGGCATCTTAAAATTGATCCACACGATTGTATAACAGAATATTAAGGAACTTAAACAGCCTGTATTTCTTATGTGCAGTCATGCTCTAGTGTTAAAGTTGGTGAAGGATTGTTCTGTTACATGTTGGGTTTGTAAATGTAGTGGAGGAGTTTCTTTATGTTCATTCGTGTTACACTATATTGTGTTCTTGTATGGATATCTTTGATTTTTTTTTCTTGCATCATGTTTATTCTAATTTCAGAACCGGGATTCTGTTAAGGAAGTTTTCACTGTATTTTTAGGTTATCCAAGTGCAACTAACTGATGCCTCTGGTGGAGGTACTGTTGGGTTAGATCGAGTGGCAAATATTATTATTCCTGCCAATGATAATCCTTATGGTACAGTAGCCTTTGTTCAGTCGGTTTCTCGTGTTCAAGAGCCCCTGGAGAGAAGTTCCTGTGCTAACATAACTGTCAGGAGAAGGTATATGGGATGGCTGCTTGGGACTTGTGGGGTGGTGGAAAAGGATCTCTTGCACAATCCAGTAATTTAATTATGGTAGTTTTTACATAACGTAAAATATTTTACAGGTTATTATAATCTGTTAATTATGCATATCACTATTAAGTACTCATTATTTTTCCCATACCTTTTATTAGTGAAATGGGTTATACATCATTTGGCTTTCTAACCGCAGATATTTATTGCTTTAATTGGTGATTTGTTTGAATTAGAACTTAAAACAACTGGTTTCTAAATTGAGGATCAGATGCCATATGAAGTAGTTGATTTTCAGGTTCTTATCTTCTCCTGCCTTTCTTTTGTGAGGCAGCATACCGTTCACTTGGAGAAGGCAATGGGACCCCACTCCAGTGCTCTTGCCTGGAAAATCCCATGGATGGAGGAGCCTAGTAAGCTGCAGTCCATGGGGTCGCTAAGAGTCAGACACTACTGAGCGACTTCACTTTCACTTTTCACTTTCATGCATTGGAGAAGGAAACGGCAACCCACTCCAGTGGTCTTGCCTGGAGAATCCCAGGGACGGGGGAGCCTGGTGGGCTGCCGTCTATGGGGTCGCACAGAGTCGGACACGACTGAAGTGACTTAGCAGCAGCATACCGTTCACTGAGCTCCTTCAGAAATAGAAAAATAGGTGGTCTTGCAACCTTGTGGCAAGTAATTAACATTTACATTTCTTGGAAATGTACCCATGTCGGTATCATTCATTGTTACTTTCAGTGAAAGTTAGTAGTGAAGATTCATTTTCTAACTCTGCTCAAAAATTCTGGAATGGATACGATTTGCGTTATCTTGCAAGATATTTTCATAGCTGGGTTAAAAATAAGTATTACCTGAACGAAAATGAACTAGGTTTCCTTACATGAGAAAACTCAGTGAGACATAGAAAGCTAATTAAGAAGCATGGTTGTGTCTGTGCTAGTACCTTATCCACTTAAAAAAAGTGGAAGCCACAGTCGGCGTTCTCGCCTCTGCGTGTAATGCACAGATTGCTTTGAATGCCTAACCTGTATCTTGTCACTCCACGTTTTAGCGGAGGGCACTTTGGTCGGCTGTTGTTGTTCTACGGCACTTCTGATATTGATGTAGTGGCTCTTGCAGTTGAGGAGGGTCAAGACTTACTGTCCTACTATGAATCGCCAATTCGAGGGGTGCCTGACCCACTTTGGAGAACTTGGGTGAACGTCTCTGCGATGGGGGAGCCCCAGGATACTTGTGCCACTTTGTGCCTCAGAGAACACGCGTGCTCAGCGTTTTCCTTTCTCAGTGCTTCTGAAGGCCCCCAGTGTTTTTGGATGACGTCATGGACCAGCCCAACCGCTAACAACTCAGACTTCTGGACCTACAAGAAAAATGTGACCAGAGTAGCATCTCTCTTTAGCGGTCAGGCTGTGGCCGGTAGTGACTATGAGCCTGTGGCGAGGCAGTGGGCCATCATGCTGGAAGGCGATGAATTTGCAAATCTCACCGTTTCTATTCTTCCCGATGATTTCCCAGAGATGGATGAGAGTTTCCTGATTTCTCTCCTCGAAGTTCATCTCATGAACATCACAGCCAGTTTTAAAAACCAGCCAACCATAGGACAGCCAAACACTTCTGCCGTTGTCATAGCATTAAATGGTGATGCCTTTGGAGTGTTTGTGATCTACAGTATTAGTCCCAGCACCTCCGAAGATGGCTCATATGTTGAAGTTCAGGAGCAGCCTCAAAGCACAGTGGAGATGGCGATCCACAGGACAGGGGGCAGCTTAGGTCAGGTGACAGTCGAATGGCGCATCGTTGGTGGAACAGCTACTGAAGGTTTAGATTTTATAGGTGCTGGAGACATTCTGACTTTTGCTGAAGGTGAGTGATGGTTCTCAATGGATTTCAGTTCCCCCTGGGAAAGTCATTATAGTCCACTTTTAGAATAGTGTTCATATGCATTCTTACTATGTACATTCTTGCTAATATGTAAAAGTGAATGAAAAAAGTCGTAGTTGGCTTGTTAATGGTTGACCTGACATATAGAGGGCTGATGGTGCCCTACGCGTGGTATCTTTTTAGTTGAATAAAAAGAAAAGAGGGAATGTGAGGATTTTATCCCTTTTATGTGTGATAGCAGAGCCTTTAAGGAAATGTAGAAGCATATCTAAAGCCGGTTTTAATTTTGTAAAGGAAGTTATAAGAACGAGCCATGTATCCACAATTAAACATGTGAGTAAAAAGTATTGATAGCCAAGAAATGGGAAGCTTTTCATATGCACTGACAAATCAGTATAAACCTCCAAAGAAAATAACAAGTATAAAGAGTATAAGGGCTTCCCTGGTGGCTCAGTGGTAAAGAATCTGCCTGCCAATGCAGGAGACACAGGTTCAGTTCCTGGGTTGGGAAGATCCCCTGGAGAAGGAAATGGCAACCCACTCCTGTATTCTTGCCTGGGAAATCCCATGGACAAGGTGAACTGGTGTGCTATAGTTCATGGGGTCACAAAGAGTTGGATATGACTTAGCAACTAAACAATAGCAACAGCATAAATAGTATAAACTTGGGCTTCCCTGGTGGCTCGGATGGTAAAGAATCCGCCTGCAAGCAGGTGACCTGGGTTTGATCCCACTCCACTCCAGTATTCTGGCCTGGAGCATTCCATGGACAGAGGAGCCTGGCAGGCTACAGTCCATGGGATCGCAGAGAGTCACACGACTGAGTGACTTTCACTTCACTGGGTGACTTTATTCATGTTATATTAAGTGTAGTGACCTAGTCAGAGATGAGCTTGTAATACTGGTCCTAGACTTGAATGGGATCACTATTTTAAATTTTCATGAACAGTGAAATTATAGAGAACTTGGACAATAATTAGGATTAGTGCAGATTTACCAATTCTTTTCCAGGGTTGATTGAATCACCATGTATTTGAAAATTTTGAACGTTCATATATTTAAAATAGTTTTCTTTGGATGAAAGAAAGATATCTTTACTGAAATCATTTAACTCATGATTTGGGCACTTATAAATTCCATATGGCTTTTTAACATAGTTTTTTTTTTCTGATTGAAAGTAATTATACTCATAAAAGCTTCAGGTTATACAATAAAATGAAGGAAGTAAATGTTATTCGCAATTTCATATCTTAGAGCAATTCATTGCATATTTTATCCTTTAATGCATATACTTTTTTTGGAAACAGTAATTAGGGGTTATGATGCATATAGATTATACTTTTGAAACATCTAATAAGCATTACATTTTAGAGTAACTTTTAAAGATAGTTTAAAACTTGTCTATAATGGTTGGGCTTGTGCTTAGTCACTCAGTCGTGTCTGACTCTTTGCAACCCTGTGGGCTGTAGACTGCCAGGCTCCTCTGTCTATGGAATTTTCCAGGCAGGGATACTGGAGTGGGTTGCCATTTTCTTCTCCAGGGGATATCTTCCCGACCTAGGAATCGAACCGGTTTCTCCTACATTGTAGATGGATTCATTACCTGCTGAGCCATCAGGGAAGCCCTCTATAATGGTTATTTCCTAGTAATTGATTTTGGGAACAATGGAATACTGATACACTTGATGTGGGAGGTATGTATGTGCATAGGTTAGCAATTGGTAACATTTTCCCCTATTTCAAGGAAAGTAATGAAAATTTGAGGAGGGAGTGGAGATGAAAATTTCAGATGAGCTGTTTTAGTGGCTTTGGTAACTAGGAAGAATTCATCACGTAATGTAGTAGCATTACAACAGTTAGCATTAACCTTGAGTTGTAACTTTAGCATCATGCAAAATGGACTATATTTTGTAGTTGACCTGTATTCTCAGATAATACATATTCTCTTGAAGCAGTCTTAACACTGAATTGATAAAACATACCAGGGTCATGGGGATTCCCAGGTAAGTGGGAAGTGGCAAGGAATCCGCCTGCCAGTGCAGGAGACAGAGAGATGCAGGTTCAGTCCCTGGGTTGGGAAGATCCCCTAGAGTAGGAAATGGCAACCCACTCCAGTATTCTTGCCTGGAAAATTCCATGGACAGAGGCGCCTGGCAGGCTACAGTCCATGGGACCGCAAAGAGTCAGACATGCGTGAGCACACGTGTGCACTTGCACACCAGCGTCATGAAACGGAGACCATGGATTCACATCTACTTTTTCCTTTGTCCTGCTTTTTCTCACCCTTTCAGCCTCTTTCAAAACAGTGAATTAGATGGGGACCACTGTAGGCTGAACAGCAGAAGCAGTGATGGGTTTGGGGGTGTTCAGTGGTCTGTCTACAAGTGGGGTCCTAGACTAAATTGCAGAGTAAATTCTTGGCTCTGCTTCTGTCACACATCGCTTTGAAGTCCTCTTCTGCCTCGTTCCCTTATTGTCCACATCCTGGGAACTAGTATTTGATGTTGTCATCTCATCTGGCTCCCCTAAGACTTATCCCATTTAGGTGGCTTCTTTGCCTCAGAATTTACCATCCTTTTCTGTTTCACATTTTGACCACTATTCCCTAAGGGTCCTTAGTCTTTCAGGGAAGTTTTGGGTTGGTTATCTGAAAATCATTCACAGTAACACTAGGATGAGATTGAGATCCACCTTTCTAGAAGGAGCTATTTCTAAACAATAGTTGCTTCAGAGTCTCTTCCTCTAGCTAGGTCACAGTTCTAGGCTAGACACCAGGAATAAAATCATGATTCCTTGAAATAATTCTACCCTTTAACTTTCCGAATTCAAAATGTCCTTTCCACAGTCTGTCCATGTTAATGAAATTTTACAGTGCTTTATAAGTGAAAAGGGTATACAGGCTAACATATCAGTTTAGTCGCTCAGTTGTTTCTGACTTTTTGTGACCCCATGGACTGCAGCACGCCAGGCTTCCCTGTCCAACACCAACTTACTTACCATGAGCTTACTCAAACTCATGTCCATTGAGTTGGTGATGCCATCCAACCATCTCATCCTCTGTCGTCCCCTTCTCCCCCAGCTTTCAATCTTTCCCAGCATCAGGGTCTTTTCCAATGAGTCAGTTCTTTGCATCAAGTGGCCAAAGTATCGGAGTTTCAGCTTCAGCATCAGTCCTTCCAATGAATATTCAGGACTGATTTCCTTTAGGTTTGACTGGTTGGATCTCCTTGCAGTCCAAGAGACTCTCAAGAGTCTTCTCCAACACCACAGTTCAAAAGCATCAATTCTTTGGTGCTCAGCTTTCTTTATAGTCCAATTCTCACATCCATACATGACTGCTGGAAAAACCATAGCTTTGACAAGAGGGACCTGTGTTGGCAAAGTAATGCCTCTGCTTTTTAATATGCTGTCTAGATTGGTCATAACTTTTCTTCCAAGGAGCAAGCATCTTATAATTTCATGGCTGCAGTACATTTGCTTACAGTGACACTAATGTTGTTTAAGATATTGAACTGTTATAATTCACTCATGTATTTTTACTTAAAGGACTTGGCACGATGGTAAAGAACCACCTGCCAATGCAGGAGACACAGGTTCTATCCCTGGGTGGGGAAGAGTCCTTGGAGGAGAAATTGGCAACCCACTCCAGTATTCTCGCCTGGGAAATGCCATGAACAGAGGAAGGAGTCTGGCAAGCTACAGTCTGTGAGGTTGCAGAAAGTCCAATATGACTGAGCAACTAAGCACCCACACATTTTAACTTACCAGTTTTTGGAGGAAGTTATTTTCGGCCTTTGTGAATTCTCTGTTGATGATTTTCTTACTTAGGTTTTATCCCATTAATTCTTTACAGGTGAAACCAAAAAGGTTGCCATTTTGACCATTTTGGATGACTCCGAGCCAGAGGATGATGAAATCATTGTAGTTAGTTTGGTGTACACGGAAGGTGGAAGTAGAATTTTGCCCAGTTCCGACACCGTCAGAGTGAACATTTTGGCCAATGACAATGTGGCAGGCATTGTTAGCTTTCAGACCACTTCCAGATCTGTCATAGGTCATGAAGGTGGGTTCTTTTTATTGTTGAGTACATTCACTCTCTTTTCCATGGAGGTAATTTTTTGTCTTGTCTTTTAAAGTTTCCCATTTTTACAGATTCTTTCATTATTTTGTACAGCTGGGTCTGTTAATATATGTGGAGCTTATTTGGGAGAGGGCTGTATAACTCGATCTGTTTAACTCAATTCAGGAGCCTCACAGATTGGTATTGTGTTCTAGCTTGCCACTCCCCACTAGTGTGATTTTAAGGAAATTGGTCAAACCTGGGATGCTCAGCTTTCTCATCTGTTAAATTACGGGAAATACTATTTCCTTCAGTGGTTTCTGTATGAGGATTAAATTAGCTCTAAATGCTAAGTGCTTAAGCCTAGTTTTAGGCGCATAGCATATGTATGCTAAGGGTTAACTGTTGATATTAAATGGTGAAATATTGACTGTTCCAAACAAATAGTAGTTTCTAATCAGTGACTATTTTAGCCTGGATTTTATATTTGTATGGCAGTATATTTATGAACTAAGTGCCAAATTAGAAAATTTATAAAGTATCCCCTTTTCCCATAAAAAACAGTAATTTCTTTGAAACTTAATATTTTACATCATTTATAGGGTTTACATTTATAGGCTGCTTTTTGTTTGTTTAAAGCATCATGACAATGTTTTTGTCTTTGCATAAGTCTGTTTGAGATAAAACTGGTATTTATAGATTGTGTTTCACTATAATTTGTGTTTAAAAATAATTGTATCTCAAAGATTTAAGAAATGAAAAGGATATAGATCATGCATTTGGACTTTGGTTTTTATGATGAGAAAACTGACACACAGATTAAGTGACTGGACAGAATCCTAAAGCTAGTGTTGCGGCTGTGCTGGAAACTGAGGGCATTTTAGTGTGCATCGTCTTTTACCTTACCATATTCCCAACTTGCAAGTTTATTCAACTTAATGCAAATATCTGAGACATTTTCCAACACTCTTCCCTCTTATTAATGGTTTAGAATCTCATATTGCCATAGCAACAGTGAGTAAAAGTGACTAACGAATTGCTGTAAATCCAGTCTAAAGACAGATCATCAACTCTCAAAAAATTATTTGTAGTATAATACGAGTAAAACGTCACCGCAGGATAAGTTAATCTTAATAATAATGACAACAACAATAACATTTATTGAGTGTTTTCTGCCTGCCAGACATTTTACATCCATTATTTTGCTTAATTTTAACAACAGTGCTATGAAGTGGGTATGATGATATACATCAGGTTTTCAGACAGGGAAACTGAATGTTTGAGGGACTACCCAGCACATAGTTATTCATGGTGGAGCTTAAACTAGTGCTGTCTGAATCCTGAGCATATGCTATAGGGCACCTTGTGAGAAGAAGCTTTGTTTTGCTTGAACTTATGTCTACTGCAGAACTTGGCTATGCAGGAATGTCGGGTAAATATTTGAGTTGAAAGAATAATGAATTGAGTAACAGTGTCCATGTGAGAGGAGGAAATGGGTGAGAGAAGCTGACTCTATCTCGAGTTAGATGCAATTGGATTTTTAGAGATAATAGTTGAAATCAGGAAAATTACTAAGATTTTGGTGGTCAAGGAAGAAAGGCAAATTGTCAAGGATGGAGCTGTGTGAAATACCAGGCGAGGGTCCAGGAAAGGCAAAAGGCGAAGGAGAGAGAGGAGAGAACGCTCTGCCAGAGGAGTGGGAAGAGACCAAAATAAGAGTGTGTTCTCATTAGTTATCAGAAGAAAGTAAGCCTTGTGTCTGTGCCGTACTAACCTGGGGAACCAGTGAGACTAGATTCCCAAATGGACTATAGGAAGCAGTAGTAACTGCAGAGGAATTTTAGAGGAGAACTTGGGATGGACAGCAAATTACTGAGGATAAAAGACAGGATGTAGACGCCCTGGGGGCAGTTAGCCCCTCAAAGTCTGGTCCTCAAGTTGATGTCTTCACACGAAGTGTTTTTTGCTTCTGGTTTGTGACAGGATAAATTCAAAAATTGAAATAATCTTTTCTAGAGACTTTTATAATCTCATTTTGCTGTGAAATCCAAAAGTGATATCTTTTGGGCTTATACTTTGTATGTGTGTCCTTTTGACATTTAACTTACCTACTCATTTATTTTTTTTCTGTTTTATAAAAGTGTCAGTCTGTGATAGATCAAGGAAAACAAAACAAAAACCCTTTGTCTTTCACTGCTTTAGGGGTAAGAAGCACTGCCTTAGGGGATATTCAGCTTGTTGGCTCTGAGAGCAAGGAAAGGAAAAAACTGGAGAAAGCTGATATGATTATCGTATCATATCTGATATGATAAAATAGATATAATAAATCTGCTTTATCGTATCAACCTGTGAGCATGAGTTTGGTACAGGAAATAGGACGATGGATTGCATTCATTAGTTAGGACTCCCTAGACTTTTTACATTGTAGATAGTAAAACAGAGAGTATTTTGGACTTGTTTTTATTTTGTTGAAGAAATACAGAGAAGAAGGTAATGTAGAAGAAGAGAATAAAAGTGTTAGTTTCATGGAGGGTATAAATTCAGTAACCAGAAAGTATTAGATTTATTGGAGGACTTAAAAGCTGCTCTGCTGCTGCTGCTACTGCTAAGTCGCTTCAGTTGTGTCTGACTCTGTGCGACCCCATAGACGGCAGCCCACCAGGCTCCGCCGTCCCTGGGATTCTTCAGGCAAGAACACTGGAGTAGGTTGCCATTTCCTTCTCCAATGTATGAAAGTGAAAGTGAAGTCGCTCAGTCGTGTCCGACTCTTTGCGACCCCATGGACTGCAGCCTACCAGGCTCCTCCATCCATGGGATTTTCTAGGCAAGAGTACTGGAGTGGGGTTTTCAGCAATATGATGGAATTTTTTTTCTAGGAGTACAAAAGTATTTGGATGTCCTGGATCACTTTAAGGGGATTAGAACTGTAAAGGAGCTAGTGCCACATTCATCTTAAGGAAATCTGGATGGTGGCGGTAGCGGTAGGTTGGGGGCTCTGAAGAAACATAGGCTGTCTGCTGAGCTCCTAGTCGTCTTGGAGAAACTGCACATCTGACACCCGTGTTCTCTTTCACCTGACCGAACTTAGCCTGAAAGCCAGATTGTGGTCTCTGCAGTTTCCAACAGCTAAATATCTGCAGGAGGATGCAAACAGGAAAAATGATTGATTCTTAAAACACATGGTCCACGTGTGGTATTGGTTAAATAGCCGCTTTATCATATCAACTTGTGAGCATGAGTTTGGTACAGGAAGCAGAAAGATGAATTGCTTTCATTTATTAGTACTCCCTAGACTTTTTACATTTTCCAAATAAAAAATGGAAGAAATTTCTATTTTTTTTAGTTTACTTTTCTTTCCCTTTCCTCCTGAACCTTTTCTTAGAGTCTAAGTTAATTTTCTTTTTTTCAAAAGCATTATGTTCAGCCTCAAGAATTCAGCATTTTGTGTGTGTATTCTTTATGTTACCGCAAAATTGCATAGAGAAATATATATCACGCAAAAGTTTACAAAAATGAAAACTTCACGGTGATTCTTCAAAGATAACTGCTAAGGAAATGAAATTATAAAAATGCCATGTGTGCTTTGGGCAGTGTTAACATTGCTTTTGACCTAGTGTTGGAGTTTCATTTATGTGATTAGTTTTAAAATGTGGACTGTGCTGAACTTCTGGCTTTAGGATACATTTTCAGTTCATGGGGAGGAATTGCCCTGGTGTTTAACAATATATTGAATTCTGTAAAATCCTACTTCTACATTTTTGTCCTAAGGCAATTGGATAGATGCCCAGTGGTAAATATTACTTTCTTTCAAATGTAATGGGCAGAATTGAGAAATATGGGAGAGTAGGTTTTTATCTCATGCTGTGTATAAATGTACTCTTTATAAATCTGTGTTAGATGGTTCACTTCACCCAGCTCTGCAGCATCAGAATCATTATGTCATGTTCAATAGATTTAAAATATTTCCTTTTCTTAGAGACAGCATATATCAAATATTTGAACAAGAGATGTGATTCTTTAAAAAATATTTATCAAACTGCTATATTAGAAGCATTCAACTTTCTATCTTAACTGTTCTTATTGACAGTATGTGTTTCATACTATTTGTATTTCTGTAATTGTTTTAAATCATTTTCTGTTGTAGAGCACAGTCAATCTGGATGGTACCTGTATACCATGTATACATGAATCTATTAAAACACGTTTCCCATATTTTAGTTTTCCATTATTGTTATATACATTGTAGTTGATGTTTATCTTTGTGAGAAGAATCCTGATTTGTTTTGCAACAAGTAGATGAAACACTCTGGGTTATTAAAACAAATTTTATGCCTAGTTCTTATTTGTGTTAGGCTAGGCCAAGGGTGCATATGATAGATCATCTGCTTAGAGTTAAAATGTATCACTGACTTTTGCTAGACTCTCGACTTCATATCAAGATGATTTTCTAGGAGTTAGACTTTTCCGTAGGGGAGGGCCCTCCCTAGGGCTTCATCTTGGGAAAAAACTAGAAGCAGTACGTTGAGACATTTGTTATCTGAAAATTTGACTTTCCCTCTAGGCCTTATCTTCTGTCCTTCCATTATATTTAGAAAACTGAGCACCTATTTCTAATTTTTTCCTTTTCCTATATTCTTTGACTCCTTCTCTAGGTAGAAGGTAGCTTTCCGGTAACTTTTCCTAGGAAGCATTTCAAATGGACCTAATTCTTAGCAGTCTTCCTTAAAGAGGCAGAGTTTTTTGATTAATAGAAAATCTTCACATCATTCATACTACTGATATGATTTTCAGTAGCTTTATACAATTATGTGTTTAAGGAATGCTTGATTTACCTTTTATGAGTGTGTGTTGTGCTTCAAATTGTGTTTCTTGTCATATTTTCTTGCAAGTTACTTGCGTGGTATCGTTAAATTTTCAAAAGTGGTCTTAAAATTGGTATTAGACTGAGTATTTTTACATGTAATAAGTTCAGAGGAGGATTTTACATCTTCTTAGCATTTCATTTTTAGTTTCACTTTTAATGGTGCATTTATTCCCAAATCTCTATGTACCATCTTACAACTGTAATTTTTTATTATGAAATGTACAGGTTCCCCTTCAACATGGGTTTTCATTGATCTACATTTTTTTTGCCATTTGTATTTTTATTACATCTTTAGTAGTTTTTCAAACTTACATAATTTTCATTTTTAAATATTACTATGTTTCCTTGAAATCCATGACTCTATACAACTTTATATTTGTGTCATCAGACAACACTGTAGGTGAAACAGCTTCATAACTCCAAAGGTCTCTCCATGGCTTTCAGTAATAAACCCTTATGGAATTCTGCATGGTATACGAGAGAGCTGCTCTAGGGTTTCAGGACAGTGTCTGTGTTTTATTCCTCTGAGTTACACAAGTATCAATGTTTTGGATGGTATGGCAATTATTGCTGACTGTACCCATTCTTTCAGTTATATCCTAACCTTTGGACATTCTAATAGTGTTTCCTTTCTGTTTCAAAAAAATCCAAGTCATAGCCTACTAACATGATACAGTTAAACATTTTTTTCATATTGAAACATTTTAAAATGTATACATTAAATATTGAATTGCTTTGTGAAATTTTATTTAGAAGTCTTTCTGATGTTTTTGCTTTCTTATATTTTCTGCTGTCCCAAAATAATTTATTGCATTAAAGTTATGTGTGCTCAAATGTAGTATGAAAATTTTTTGTTTATTAGTAATTTAAAAATTGAGGGTAAGAGGAGAAAGGGGTGACAGAGGATGAGATGGTTGGATGGCATCATCGGCTCAAGGGACATGAGTTTGAGGAAACTCAGGGAGATAGTGATGGACAGAGAAGCCTGGCGTGCTGCAGTTCATGGGGTTGCAAAGAGTCAGACACGACTTAGCGACTGAACAACAACAAATTGAAATTAAGATAATCTCTAAATTAATTAATTTATGATATTTCAAGAAACCTGTTACAAGTAATTATTTAATTTTTTTATTTTCAAGAGTAAAAAAGCTGTGGTAGTTAAAATATATTTGGAAAAAACTGTTGATATTTTTATTGCTAGTCTCCTTTAAAAAAGGTCGGAAGTATTTAACTTGTTTAGATAACTAAATTAAAGTGATTTTTAAATGAATATGCATAGATTTCAACTATATGTCTCTGCTATAAAATTTGAATAAGGATGTGTTCTTTTAAAGCTTTTTAAACATTAATTCACTTATCTTTTTAAAATTATTATTACATTTTAGTACTATGCTTCATTAGTATAATGTGTTCATCATCATCAAAATTTTGAATGCAGCATATTTTCAGCAAGCCATCACCAGTTTCCATAGGAGCTTACTTTTCACTTTAAGTTATTTAGAAGAGATGTCTGTTTTGATTTTCTTCAGTTTTATAAAGTATTACATGAGGATAAAAGCCAGGAATGGAAAGTACCTAAAATGCCTCAATTATCCAGGAAGGATAACTGTAACTTTGGTGAAGTTACAGAGGTTGATATACAGATTTGACACTTTTCCTTTGTATTTCTTTTTATAAACCAAAATCATTGATGGTATATGTAAGTTACAATTTAAAGAAATGTGATTTTCAGGTATTTGCAAGCATTTTTATGCATGCATTGTGTAAAATCACATTGCATACCAGTGTAAGGAATTTGAGTCCTTTTGAGAAGTGAAGAGAGAATTTACTTGTATTATTGCTAATTTTGACTATGAGGACTTAATTATTAAATTTACAGAACATTTCTGTTCTGGTGCATGTTTTGGAGTGTATAAAAAGTTTGTGTTTTCCATTTTAGCATGTGCTTTTTAACTTTTACACATTAAACTTCCTGAAGTTCTACTAAATGGAAGTATTTAGAAGTAGAATCAGCAGTAATGTGTTAACAAGCAGTAAGCATGTATAAAGCTTCTAGAAAATTGCAAACAGAACAGGTTTGTAATGTTTTTAGAAAAGGCGTTGTAGCAGTTGCATGTGTGGGATTTGGGTTTTGTTGACTTCAAATGAATAAGTTCATTTTACATTAAACATTCATCAATCTGTACATTTGACTTGCAGGAGAAATCTTACAGTTCCATGTGATACGAACACCCCCTGGTCGAGGAAATGTTACTGTTAACTGGAAAATTACTGGGCAAAACCTAGAACTCAATTTTGCTAACTCTACTGGTCAACTCTTCTTTCCTGAGGTAATAGCACCAGGAAAAACTGGACTGAACTTCTTGGAGGAAACTGTGTTTTGTGAGGAAAATGGGAAAATTCTGATGATGTAATACAAGGATTAACAGAGATTGATAAGGGAGCTACTTCCTTAGGAACTCAAAGGATTTCTAAGACTTCAGGAGGGGGTTTGTTTTTGCATATGTGCTTACGTGACTGGATCTCCTTTAAGCAAACAGAAAACGCTGGCTTCGTATCTGGGGCAAGCCCTCTTGGCCTCTTGCCCTCCCAGTGTTGGCAACTGTGTCGTTCTGCAGATGATGAATACTCTTGTCCCTCTTTGCTTACTCCTCACTCTCGTGGAACGCTAATTGCCCTTGGAACGTAAATGTTTCACTGCTATGAAACAGCTAATATAGCCCTAGAAACAAATGTCTTTTTATCTCTTGTTCACACAGTGTTTTTGAGCTTGCATTTAGGTGTTCTTTCTGATATTTGGAAAGAAGATGATTGGTGAAAGATAACTATGTAAAAACAGCTCTTGGGTACTAAGTTAGTACACTCTACTGTTACTCTTCATCTTCTCTTTTCCACACCCACTTGATAGGAATTCTCGTTTGCTGACATGTTTAATTCTTTTTCTCTTCATTTCCACTGCCTAAACATAAGCCAAACCTTTATAACCTTCTGCCTTGATTACTTGATTACATTTGACTTCTGTTAACTGGTTTCCCTAAAACACTGGTCTTGTTTTCCATACTCCAGTTATTCCCATTCACCATTGCCATAGAAATCTCTCCAGACAATTGCATTGTCTGGAATTTTTAGTAGTGCTACATTGCTTATTAGATAAGATCTACATACATTAACTCAGCACTCAAAATCTTCTAGTTTGTTCTCTATCTACTTTAAGCCTGTTTTCCTAGGAGTCATGTTTTTCTTTTTAATATATACTTTATTTTTTAAGCCACAGAACAGTTTACGTGAAACTATGTTTGGGTGCACGGTTTATAAAGACAATAAAAGTAGAAGATAGTTTGTGCTCAGTGACAGTAGAAGGATGAATTTCTTTGTGTTTGATACAGGGATCATTGAATAAAACAATATCTGTGCATTTGTTGGATGACAATATTCCTGAGGAGAAAGAAGTATACCAGGTCATTCTGTATGATGTCAGGACACAAGGTAACGCAGAATTTTATTGTTATTTTTCTGGTATGGTATTTTCAGAAAAAATAATAGTTGCTATCTATATTTAACGATCGGAGAAGGCAATGGCACCCCACTCCAGTACTCTTGCATGGAAAATCCCATGGATGGAGGAGCCTGGTAGGCTGTAGTCCATGGGGTCACTAAGAGTCAGACACGACTGAGCGATTTCACTTTAATTTTTCACTTTCATGTGTTGGAGAAGGAAATGGCAACCCACTCCAGTGTTCTTGCCTGGAGAATCCCAGGGACGGGGGAGCCTGGTGGGCTGCCGTCTATGAGGTTGCACAGAGTCGGACATGACTGAAGCGACTTAGCAGCAGCAGCAGCAATATTTAACGATTAGGTGGATACCGATTTAAAAAATGTTACTTTAAATATCATCTGCCCTGTAACAGTTTAGATCCAAACAAATCAGCTCAGCATGAAAATACTTATAGATTCAGTTAAAAACTCTAGAATTTTTGCTAAGTATTTCCTATGGAATAAAATACATCTCCAAAGGTAGAATTTGGTAAAATTAATTTTATACTCAGTTCAGTTTAGTCGCTCAGTTGTGTCCAACTCTTTGCAACCCCATGAACCACAGCACGTCGGCCTCCCTGTCCATCATCAACTCCCAGTTTGGATTCTGGATCAGTTATATGGGATAAATTAGATTTAGTAATTTGTGTAAGTAATCCTCAGTTTCTGATCACTTTATGAAATTCAGATGACTAGTACAGCAACTAATAACAATAATTGGTCAAGCAAAAAAGAATCATGATTTACTACCTAAGAAGAAAAGTAAAAGGTAGCTTCTGTTTGTCAATCTAAAGATTTCTGTTAGAGAAGTAACAGTAACCACTTTCTGCTTACTTTACTGTGTTTCAGAGAGTGAGATTATATTTTAAGTGTTTAGCAGTTAATGCCAAATCACCGTTCGATTTCTTGTGGTCCCTGACTTTCTTAGGAGTTTCACCAGCAGGCGCCGCTCTGCTCGACGCTCAAGGATACGCAGCTGTTCTGACCGTAGAAGCCAGTGATGAACCACACGGAGTGTTAAATTTTGCTCTTTCATCAAGATTTGTTTTGCTGCAGGAGGCTAACACAACAGTTAAGCTTTTCATCAACAGAGAATTCGGATCTCTAGGTTTGTGTTACTCTAGACTGAATGGAATTTCCAGGCAGGTGCTTTTTAAGTATTCTACTAGGGTGGATGAAAGCCATTGCTAAAATAAACCAGGAATGGGGAAAAAAATGA
Organism: Bubalus bubalis; assembly: GCF_019923935.1. Lineage (NCBI taxonomy): Eukaryota > Metazoa > Chordata > Mammalia > Artiodactyla > Bovidae > Bubalus > Bubalus bubalis. The sequence continues at coordinate 20,368,677 of NC_059165.1, read as the reverse complement.
ACATTGTACTATCTAGAGTCACAAAATGCTGTACAATATACAGTCATACAGCATATGATAGCGGGTGGGCTATGGGTCCACTAACAGAGCTGGGCTTGGCCCAGGGTGACTCTGTTCCAATATGCCTCTCATTCTTCTCCTGCCACCGGTAGAGGCACTGAGGGCGAGCAAAAACATGCAGACTCCATCAGGTCTAGGCTCATAACTAGCACACAATCACTTTGCCTTTGCGCTAGCAGCCAAAATAAGTCACACAGTCAACCCAAAGTCTAGAGGCGGGGCGTCTGCCTTGCCCACAGCGCAGTATCACTGAGCCCTACATGGTAAAGGCCAGACACGTAGGAAGGGGTGAAGAATTGGGGGCCAACAGTGCAGCTACTGAGGTGCTTTTACGAAAGTCAAAAAGTTCGTAATGTTATTTTTAAAAATTTATTTATTTTTAATTGAAGGATGTTTGCTTTACAATATTGTGTTGGTTTCTGTCATTCATCAACATGAACCGGCCATAGGTATACCTTTGGCCATAGGTATATCTTTGGTATACCTTTGTCCCCACCCTCTTGAACCTCCTATTTTTTAAAAAAAAAAACTTAATTATAAAATCTTTTCCCATCCAATTCACTTAGGAGCAATTAATGTCACGTATGCCACAGTTCCTGGAATGTTGAGCCGAAAGAACCAAACAGAAGGAAACCTTGCTGAGCCAGATGCGGACTTTGTCCCGGTCATTGGCTTTCTGATTTTAGAAGAAGGGGAAACAGCAGGAGCCATCGACATTACTATCCTTGAGGTAAAACACTTATTTTGCTGTTGCTGCACTAAACGTGAATAGCCAGCGAACAAGTAGAAATCGATTAAATGCTCTGGTGCCTTTAAATCAGCTTATTTCTTTTTGTGATTTCTTTTTTTAACCACACAGGGATTCTGTTCTGGTCTAGATAGGGTCATCTGTTGTCGTGTATGTTATTATAGAAACAACTTTTGATAAAGAAAATCTCTTTAGAGAAGTCCCCTTTAAGATGGCATTGGCCTGAGAGATTCCAGAGGAGCATTTTGATTACTCTGAAGGATTCATTGGAGCAGTGAAGCCATGTAGGTCAGCGTCTTAGTTGTTAAGACTGGTTAAATTAGAGATAGCAGGAAACTCACTAGGGGCTGATGGTATAAGATGTGATTATGGTCAAGCTTAAAGTAATCGTTGGTGACTGAAATTGTGTTTTAAATGATTTTTCACATTGCAGAATCTTGTGCTGCTTTGGGACCTGGTGTTTCAACTACCTAAATTCACTTCCAAGAGGTTTATGAAAATAATACCTATGGAGAGGGTAGGAGATGACTGTGAGGCAGAGGGTGGAGGAGGGAGAGAGTGAATATTGCCTTAGGAAATGATTTTTCAATTACCGTGTATTTTGGGGATTCTGTTTCTTAAAAATTCTTATTTTCTCAGAAGCTTTTTACATTTACAAAAGGAAAAGTACTAAACCATCTACCATCTGAAGTCAGTAATTCTTGTTTTGTTGTGACACTGTGACCTAATACAAGAATTTGAGAATTCTCTGTGACATACGACACAGGATTTGATGAAACTTTAAGGTGATCTTCTTTCAAATATAGTATCTGTTGATGTAACAATGAAAATAAATTATTCCTCAGATATGTTAGTTTTTAAAGCAGAAAGTCACCTTTCAGAGGTCTAGTTTACAGAGTCTTGTTCTATGAACACAGAATTTCAAAGTTTCCTTTGTTTCTCCCTAGGTCTTTGTAGCCCTTTCTGTTCTTAGATTATTAGCACAAGATTAAAAGACCACAAGTTTGTATGTGCAGAAATAAACCAGGCTGGGGGGATATATACAGTCTATACAGACTGAGGAGAGTTGTTCCGTGGGGACGGGGTACAGCGAGGGTAGATGGGAGACGGTCCCTATACATCGCTAATTTTGTAATTCATTGGTCTGTGTATTATCGAAGACAGAGTCAGTAACTTGTATTTTCTTAATTTTTCATGTGGCAACATATCTCCATTAAACAGAATGAAGAGAGAGATACATATACTGATATTACATATTCATATATATATGTATACTGATTTCTGTGTAGATATTGCTGTCTGTCTAGTTGCTGATGATATGGTTTTGCTAGTCCTCCTGTTTTGAGCACCAGCCTTGTTAGTCATTAATCATAGTATTGTATGAAAATTAACCATCGCTAGTATCTATCACTCTGTAGGGACTCGCTCTAGGGCCAGCTACTCCATATACATTATGTATAACCAGTTTTACATATTTTTAATCAATATCCCCAAAGTAGCTGTTATTTCCCTCATTATAAATTGGAATTGGACTTCCCCTAGTGGTCCAGTGGTTAAGCATCTGCTATGCATTATGTTTAACCAGTTTTACATATTTTAAATCAATATCCCCCAAAAAAGAAAGGGAAAGTGAAGTCGCTCTGTCGTGTCCAACTCTTTGCAACCCCCATTGTAGCCTACTACGCTCCTCCATCCATGGGTTTTTCCAGGCAAGAGTACTTGAGTGGGTTGCCATTTCCTTCTCCAGGGCATCTTCCTGACTCAGGGATCGAACCTGGGTCTCCTGCATTGTAGGCAGACGCTTTACCATCTGAGCCACCAGGGAAGTCCCCAAAGTAGCTGTTATTTCCCTCATTATAAATTGGAATTGGATTTCCCTGGTGGTCCAGTGGTTAAGCATCTGCGTGCTGATGCAGGGGACACGGGTTCCATCCCTGCTCCAGGAAGATCCCATGTGCTGCAGGACAACTAAACCTGTGCGCCACAATGGCTGAGTCTGTGCTCTAGAGCCCAGGAGCCGCTGCTGCTGAAGCCTGCCAGCCCTAGAGCCTGTGCTCTGCAGCAAGAGAAGCCTCTGCAGTGAGAAGCCTCCACAGCAACTAGAGGGTGGCCGCTGCTCACCGCAGCTAGAGAAAGCCCATGTGCAGCAACGAACACCCAGCGTGGCCAAAAAAAACAAAGAAGACAGAATTGAGGCCTGAAAGTTTTAACAATGCACCTAAAATTACAGAAATGTTGTACTAGGTCTCTTTGACTACAAAGCCTGTGTTTTTCCCACCGTGTTATTCTATTCTTCACTCTTAATTGGATATGAAAGCAATTTAAAATCTTTTACTCTTACTATATTTCAAATAATATTAAGCTTGTATAGTTATATAATTGTTTACATATTAGTCCAGGTAAAAACTGAAATCAATATAAAATGATTTCATGTGGTTCAACATAATAACATATAATCAGGTATAAAAGTTTAATAGTTTTATGTGTTTTTTTTAAAAAAATTTCAGCTTTATTGAAGTACAGTTAACCCATACTGCATGGTAAACTTACGTAAAGTCTTAAAAAGTATATAAAATTGGAAGGTAGTTAAAGCATATATTGTGTTGATTTGATTTATATTTACATTGTGAAAGGATTCTGCATATCTAGTTAACACCTCCATCACCTCATGTGTTTATCTTTTTGTGTGCATATGAACATACATGTTCTACCCTACCAGCAAATTTCACACAGTAAGGTGTTGTCGGCTGGAATCACTGTGTTTTACTTTATTTATTTATTTATTTTTATTTAATTTTATTTTATTTTTAAACTTTACATAACTGTATTAGTTTTGCCAAATATCAAAATAAAGTGTTTTACTTTAGATCCTGAGATCTTAGTCATCTATAGCTGAGTTTGTACTCTTTTGCCAATTCCTTCCCTGTCCCCACCCCCAAATTCCCCACCTAGCCCCTGACAACCAATTTTCTATTCTCTGTTTTATGAGGATGACTCTTTATTTTTAGATTCCACATATAAGTTCTACCATACAGTATATCTTCCTTTGTCTGGCTTATTTCACTTAGCGTAATGCCTTCAAGATCCATCTTTGTTGTCAAGACAAATGATTTCCTTCTTTCTTGTGGCTGAACAATGTTCCATCTTACGTACCACATCTCACCCCTTCATCTGTTGATGGACACTTAGGCTGTTTCTGTAACTTGGCCACTGTGAATAATGCTGTAATGAATATGGGAGTGCGTATACCTCCTCATTATTCCATTTTCATTTCCTTTGGATAAATACCCAGGTGTGCGATTGCTGGTGGTTCTATTTTTAAGTTTCTCAGGAGCCTTCATATTGTTTTGCACAGTGACTGCCCCAGTGTACACTCTCACCAACAGTGTAAGGGGTCCCCTTTCTCCACATTCTCACCAACACTGATAGCTTTTTGATAATAGCCATTCTAACAGGTGTGAAGTGATGTCTCATTGTGGTTTTGACTTGCATTTCTATGATGGTTAGTGACATTGAGCGCATTTTCATGCACAGGTTGGCCATTTGTATATCCTCCTTGGAAAAATTTCTATTCCATTCCTCTGCATTTTAAATCAGATTATTTGTTGTTTTGCTGTTGACTTATATGACTGTTAAAATATATTTTGGATCTTTGTGATTTGCAAATATTTTCTTCCATTTGATAGGTTGCCTTTTGTTTTGCTGATGTTTTCTTCTGCTATGCAGAAGCTTTTCAGTTTGATGTAGTTCCACTTGTTATTTTTGCTCTTATTGCTTTTGTTTTTGGTGTTAAATCCAAAAAAATCATTGCTAAGGCATGTTTTTTTTTCTGACTTAAATCTTTTCTACTCTGTGTTTGGATTTTTATGTTTTCTGTATACCATTTAAATATATATATTTAAAAGATAATTTCAAAAAACAGCTTGTGAGAGGTAATTACTTTGAGAACATAATTGTAGAGAATTTAATGGGTGAATTTTTGCAGGACGATATACCAGAACTAGAAGAATATTTCCTCGTGAATTTAACTCATGTGGAACTTATCATGGCTCCTTTCACTTCATTTCCTCCTAGATTAGGTATGCTGGCCTTTTTTGTTTGTTTGTTTCTGTTTACTCACTGCAAATGAAATAAAATTTCTTCAGTTTTTAATCAGAAATGATCATTGTGAAATTTGGTAATCTCAGCTATATGTGAAAATATGGTGAGCTTTTAGATTTAGTTTAAAGACCCTCATATATTGTAGTTGTGTGCATCGGACAGCATAAAGACATTTAAGAATTCCTGTGTGATGCTTCTTTAAACATTGCAATTATTTTATAAACAAATTTGTAATCTTCAAAATAGAATTAGTTCTTATGAAGTCATGTTCCTTTCAAAATTTAATTTGCTGTTTTCATTAGATCTCCAGATTATCAGGTGTTTTTATTTTCTCTTAGATTAAGAACAGCATTTGTTTGCTTGTTGTGTTCTCTGCTTCTGTTTTGACTTTTTATCTCTTTCCTTTCATGCTTTAGAAAAGACTCAGTTAATTCGTTACAGACTGAAAGGTAAAACTTGAACCTCAGTACAAATTTATGTAGATTACTTTAAAAAGAGAAATTCTTCCTATTAACGCACAAACTCCTGTTCACGATTTGGACAGTCGATATTGGAAAGTTTTTTGGAAACTTTCAGATGTGATGGCCTGGTGGGGGGAGAGGGGGTGGTGAGTAGCACTGAGGTCGCCTGTTCCCTGTCCCTCGGTTAGACGGTGTTCCTGGCAGAGGGGAGATGAGTCTGGGTTAAAGGGGGAGAAGCATGGCCCTGAACTGTGGCCTGTGGAGTGGGACTTCCTCACTCACTTCTGAGGCTCAGTGTGACAACTTTGGAAGTAGCAGAAGGGAATAATCAGTTTTTAATTTATTATTTGGAAAGTTTCCATTTTTATACAAAAGAAATACAAGATTCCAATGACTAGGCTGTTTATATCAAGCAGTTACTGAAAGGTTATTATTGTTCACACCAAGAAAATTCACAGAGTACATCATCTTCCCTGTACTCAGAGATAATTTGAACAATTTAGCTTTGGGTTAGTGCTTTCTAATGCTCTTATTTCCAAGTGTTTTGTAAATTGGGACCATCATCCTTAGTAGTAGTAGCCGTAGTAGTGTTAGTCGCCCAGTCGTGTCCGACTCTGCAACCCCATGGACTGTAGCCCGCCAGGCCCCTCTGTCCGTGGGATTCTTCAGGCAAGAACACTGGAGTGAGTTGCCATTTCCTTCTCCAGGGGATCTTCCCGACCCAGGGATCGAACCCGGGTCTCCTGCATTGCAGGCAGATTCTTTACTGTCTGTTATATTTGCCCGTTTTACAGATGAGGGAGCTGAGGCTTAGAGAAAGTAGGAATCATGCTGCAGTCACGCAGCTAGGAAATGGTGGGACTGGGCCTCTGCCCTGTAGCCTCTAGTCACAAATCCTGATGTTGTATTCTTCCTCGACGTTATTGATCTCCTGACTCACAGAGAATACCCCTCTCCTTACCCTTCTTCACCTAGACAGCTGTCATAAGGATCCGAGAGTAAGGTGGAGCTTCTGAAATTTAAAAGATAAAAGTCAAACATATTAAAAAACAGAGCAAAACAGCAACTGGTTTAGTTACTATTTCAAGACTGAATAACAGATATTGGTAACATACTGAGCTTGGTGAACAGTGTAATACAGAATAAAAAGGGATTCGAAAATTTACGTTAAGCTTAGTCTTTATTCCACCTAACCTTTCCCCTTCTTTCCTACCCATCCCAACTTCTTTTTGTACCCCTGTCTCTCTCTGTCTCTTTGATGTCTGTATTTTTCTCTGCATTTCCTCTCTTTGTCTCCCCAGTTTTTCCTTCTTCTTTCTACTTCTTGCAGCTATCCCCATTTTCCTTTCCTCTTGAAATGGATTAAAATAATAGAAATAAAACCATAGCTCCAATTGCTTATTTTATCCTGTTCTCAGTTGATTAGATTTCTATGAGTTAGTGGTTCTCGTTAGCAAAAGTTTGCTTATTCATATAAGTATTTGTATCTTAGCATCTTTTGATCAGTGTTGACAGTACCTCTGTATACCAAAGGTGTGGTCTTTAAAATCTGTATCAAATAGTTCTCTTTTTAAATGCTTATTTAAAGGTATGTTTTTATGCTTTTTCAGATTCAGAGGGCTTGACTGCCCAAATCATCATTGATGCTAATGATGGTGCTCGAGGCATAATTGAGTGGCGGCAGAGCAGGTAAAGCCAAGGCTGTGTGAGAGCTCTTAACTGAGTTTCAGATTCTTTTCTATCTAGTGAATAAAAGCTTGTAAAAATGAATGTTTTCTCTTTATCAAAGGTTTGAAGTACATGAAACCCAAGGAAGTCTAATGTTGGTAGCCCAGAGGAGGACGGGGGCTCTTGGCCATGTTTCCCTGTTTGTGTATGCCCAGAATTTGGAAGCACAGCTGGGAGTGGATTACACCTTTACACCAATGGTGAATTCATTGACGGTTACAGGGATTTAGGGCCTGTACATCAGTTAACCTTGAAATAATAAACTACTGTGTATTCCACAGTCAGTTAGAGCTGAAGAGTTCCACCTGGTGGAATAGCTCTCTTCACTGTTTTGGTAAATTATATAGATTGAATTTTCAGTACTGTTTCAAAGATTATTCTGTATTTCATTTCATTCATTATTTTATTATAATATTTGATACCCACTTTTTTTTATTCATTTGCTGTCTAATTGCAATATTTGATACTGGAGGACACACATTATTGTGTTAAAGAGTTTATATCATTATATGACCTTACTAGAGTGCTGCTTATGCCGCTTGAAAACGTTACTGCTTTCATTTCTTTGTTTTACTTTACTGAAACACCTTTAGTGTTTGAAAATATTTTTTGTCTTGTCTCTTGTTGCCTTTTACTGCTTAGCCAAATGTTTCCTTTCTTCCTACTGCTTTTTAAACTTAATTGAAAAAAAAAAAAGGTCATGAAAAAGTAAGGAAAAAGTCCCGTAAATAGCTTATTTCACATTCAGCGGTATGTCGTATTTATCTCCAAACATTTAAAAATGACTCAGTGTATTAAAATATAATACTGCCTACTTCTGCCTCTTGGACCAGATTCTGCATTTCGCTAATGGAGAAAGGTATAAAAACGTTGACATCATGATTCTTGATGATGACATTCCAGAAGGAGATGAAGCATTTCAGCTGATTTTAACAAATCCTTCTCCTGGACTGGAGCTGGGGGAAAATATAATAGGTAATTGATGATTTATACACAGCTCCCTCTCACCTCTCTTCACTCCTGAGTGAGCCCTGTGGTATGGGGGGGCATCTGCCACAGTCACACACTAACATTGTGCAGTTTTTTTCATGTAAGTCTTTTTACTTTGATTCCTAGGTATTGTTGCTATTGTGAACTAGGTCCCTTGTGGTTATATTTTTAAGTGATTATACATCCATCTAAAATGCAGGAGACCCTGGTTCGATTCCTGGGTGAGGAGAATCCCCTGGAAAAGAGATAGACTATCCATTTCAGTATTTTTGGGCTTTTCTGGTGGCTCAGAGGGTAAAGAATCCACTTGTAATATGGGAAGCCTGGGTTCAATCCCTGGGTTGGGAAGATCCCCTGGAGGAGGCCATGACAACACACTCTAGTTAGTATTCTTGCCTGGACAATCCCCATTGACAGAGGAGCCTGGCAGGCTGCAGTCCATGGGGTCACAAAGAGTTATACATGACTGAGCAACTAAGCACAGCACAGCATAGCACATATCTGATATATAGAGGTATTATCATAATCTTTTAGAATGCATGCTCTGAAGCAGATTTCCTAGCTTTGACAGCCATTTCTGCCACATCCAGGCTTGTGAGTGTCCACGCATTGCCTGTCTGTGCTTCAGTCATCAGTTCTGTGAAATGAGAATAGTAATAGAATCTACCCCATGGGGATACTGTGAGAATTCAGTGAGTTAAAAATGCTGGTTAAGAAATTTGTAAGTTCTCAGTAGTAGTAGTTGTTGTTTTGGCTGTTATTACCATTATTAGTAGTGGTAGTAGAAGATAGAAAGCTCTTAATTTCTGAAGCTTACTTAGTTTATATTTTGAACTCTTGTAATAGTTCTAATATTTTTTCTCTTGCCTTTTTGAGGAAGATAATCAGGATGTCTGGAAATAGTGGATGCTGATGCTTCCTTTCCGTTGCTTTTATACCTGTTACTTGGCTGGTAGCTCCAGGGCAATGCTGAACAGTAGCAGTGATGAGAGGCATCCCTGTCTTCTAATGTTTCAACATTAAACTTTAGTACTTTCTGTTGGCTTCTGAGAGATATTACTTTATCACATTGAAGAAGCTGCCTTTTGTCTCAAGATTACTGAATCTTTTTATTTATATCATGAGTGAGTGTAGAATTTCATTAAATGCCTTTTAACATTTATTTTTAAGATGATCTAGAAAAGCATTGAACTAGTTTACAGTGAAGTATCCACATACTTCCCACCACTTATAACCCATTCTATTTTAATTTATTGTTTTAATATTTTTATTCTGACAGCCTTCATTACCATCCTTGCTAATGACGATGGCCCTGGAGTTCTGTCGTTTAACAACAGTGAGCACTTTTTCCTACGAGAACCGACAGCTGTCTACATCCAGGAGAGTATGGCAGTGTTGTACGTTGTTCGGGAGCCTGCCCAAGGACTGTTTGGAACTGTAACCGTTCAGTTCATTGTGACAGAAGTGAATTCTTCAGTGGAGTCAAAAGATCTGACTCCTTCCAAAGGCTATGTTGTTTTAGAAGAAGGTGTTCGTTTCAAGGTACAGGATGAACCTTTAATGAGAATGAATGATTAATATTTACAAAATAATTTTCTCTTAGAGGAGCTCCCTTGATCTTAGAAAGAAAAAAAAATCCAGCTTAGGGGATAGGTGAAGATAATGACTAGATTACTACTGTGTTGTCTGTATAGAATGCAGCTGGAGAAATTTGCTCCATTAACAAAGTTGTGGAATGTGCAAATAACAAAGAAAATATGCATATTGGTGCTTTGAATGTTAAATATATTTAAATGGCATGCTTCACGTTATTGCCTTTAAATCATAAATTACAAGAAACTCCAGGCCCTTCATTGCAGTCATAAGCAGTAGGTAGTAATTCTTTTTGCCACATTGTTATTAAAATACAGCTGCTTGCTTCAGACAGCTTGTTTGAGAAGCAAGTATCTTATGAAAACAAGAATAGCTTGTTGGAGGAAGAATGCTGGATTTAGAATTAATCATAAATTGAACTATGCTTGCAGAAGTTCACTTTCTGAAACTTCTTTTTCTGTATGGTAATAATTTTCTGCTCCTGCTAATAAACTTTATTTTTAAAACACAGTTGAGGTTTAAAACAACTAATTGTATTAGCTTAAGCTATTTTTAAGCCAAGTATATAAAGTATAATATCTAAAAAATATATATTTAAAAATATTTCACTGGAAAACTATCTAATTAAATAGTTTTATTTATGATCAATTTGTGTAACCTTTAACACACTTTTGAATTCATATTTATTTACATGTCCAGTTTTTTTTGTTTTTGGAAATTTAGAACATTTAATTGATTTGTTCAGGGACACTTACATCTTGATACAGATAAAAAGAATTCAAATTTGAAGTATTTTATGAATTTTCTGTTGCTTTACATTCACATGCTTTCCTTTTTTAAAAAATATTTTAAATTTTGTTTATTTAACTTTTTGTATATTTTAAACTTGTTATTATATACTTTTTTCTTAAAAGACTTTTTCATGGTGTATTTAAAGACCTTTCTATTCATTAGGCAAATTAAATGTTTGAACAAATTGGACTAAAATAGGTTTTTCTCTTACCTCTGTAACTACCTTTTTCCCCACATATTTTTATTTTCTGAGGTATGAACAGTAAAATACAAAAATTTTAGGCGCATGGGTCAGTGACTTTAAAAATATGTATACATTAACCTAACAACCACTCAGATTAATGTGTTAAACATTGCCATCAGACGGAAGTTTCCTTCTTGTCCCTTACCCTCCGCAGACAAAAATGCTTTCTGGTTTCTATCATGAAAGACTCATTTTGCTGATTCTTGAACTTCTTATAAATAGAGTCCTACAGTATTAATTCTTTTTGTGTCTAGCTTCTTTTGGTCAACACAATTTTTGATTGCACATGTGAGTAGTTAATGCTTTTTTTAATTGCCTGGTAGCATTTCATTGACTAGATGGCTGTTTGTTTATCCATTCTCCTGTTGATAAACAAATGGGGTTGTTTCTAATTTGTGCTTTTTAAGCGTGAGTCCTAGGCTGAAATGAGACTAATGTTATATAGCTAGGTCAGGATAAAGAAGTAGCAAAAAATGAAGACCTAAATTTAGTTTTTAAATCTCAATGATATTTTCAAATACTATACATATTTATTTTTAGACTTTTCAGTGGACTAAGTCACAGTGTTGATAACCTTGAAAGGTATAACTTGAGAGAGTTGTTACTATTACATTTTGAGGATCGGTATTAAAAAAGAGGTGATATTTTCCAAAAGTATTGTTTTGTTGTCAAAAAATGTCAAATTACTCTATATGTATGTGGCAAAAATACTGAATTCTAGTAATAATTTTTTGCTTATGTTTTCAGGCCCTACACATATCTGCCATACTGGACACAGAACCAGAGATGGATGAGCATTTTGTTTGCACCTTGTTTAATCCGACTGGAGGTGCTAGACTAGGGGCACGTGTTCAAACTCTGATAACCGTTTTGCAGAACCAGGCCCCTTTGGGGCTATTCAGTATCTCTGCAGTTGCAAATAGGTATAGTGTATTCATAAGAAAACTGTCATTTCTGAAGCTAAGTGGGAAATGTGATATAAAGAAAATGCATAGGAAAACTGATCTCTGTTATAATGGGAATGTTTAAAATGAGCTCTAGCCGATAGATCCAGAGAGGCCACATGTCGTCATAACAGGAAGCATCAAAAATGTAATGATGCCCTATTTAATCGTGTTGTTAGAATTCTTGTTTGCTCAGAATCGAAACTCTCAGGCAAGAGCACTATTTTGTGTTTTCAATAATAATAAAAAATGAACAATATAAATTATGTTTAGGTGCTCAAATTAAATGAATGACTTTTTTTCTGTATGACTTTTCAATCATATATTAACATGATTGGGCTTTAGAAATTCCATCTAGAAGCTAACAAATATATATATTTTTAATATCTTACAAATATTCCAGATCTAGTTTTATTAACATGTTAAGAATTTTCTGATTTGTTCTTTTCTCTGTTAAGTGGTTTTGATTTACGTGAAAAGAAACTTAGGAATGACAGAGCTTTGTTTTCAAATATGTAGTGTGAAGTTACTGACTCTTAGCAGTTTCTTACTTTCATAGTATGAGATCATTGTGCTTTTGAAAATCCTCATAAATGAATGTTTTGAGCTGTAGATTCTAGCCTCCCTGCTGTGTAAAATTTGTGGATGGATCTCATCTTGATTTGTGTAAATTTAAAAGTGTATTAAATATATATTAGCAATGTGATATAGACATTTAATATGTAGAAATGATATACTTTTTCTCCTTTCTGCAACCATTTGTTTCTTTTAGAGCCACCTCTGTAAGCATTGAAGAAGCCAACAGGACTGTATATTTAAGTGTGTCGCGTACTAATGGCATGGATTTAGCCGTGAGTGTGGAGTGGGAGACAGTTTCTGAAACAGCCTTTGGCATGAGTACGTTTAGTTTCTTGTAAGAACAAAATTCTATAACCAAGAAAGATTGCGTGTTTAAGATTTACATTTTCCATTATGAGTTGGATCTTATGGCTCTATTGAAAATGGATTATAAATATTTAATTCTTTGATTGCATTCACAAATGTTTATTGAGTGTGTCCTGTGCCCAGCATGATACTGAACTTCTGGAGCTCAGAGTTTAGGGAGAGGAAGAAATAAGTAAAAATCAGTTTGTAGTTTGAACTATAATAAATGTGTTTTAAAGGTGACGTTCTAAGTGTGAGAACATAAGACAATGCTTCCCAGGGGTGTCAGGGTTTGAACTAAGACTTGATGATGAGTGGGGATTATGCAAAGACCTGAGTTAGAGGAACATACAAGAGAAAGCAGGAAGCCAAGGCAGAAGTATAGAGCATATAAGTAAAAAACTGAAGAGTGGGCACTGGGTTTAGAAATAAGGGGGAGTGTTGAGTTTGGAGAGCTAGGTAAGACCAAATCATTCAAGAACTTGAAGGATATTATCACATACATTAGTCTTTATTTTAGGGTTATGGAAAGTCTCGTGATCTAGGCATGAGGGAGGGCTCCCATGTATAACAGGTGGGGTGGTATGATCACATTTACATTTTGAAGGCATCATTCTTGGTGCCATGTAAAGAATGGATTGGCACAGGAGAAATGAGAAGATAAAGGGACAAACATAAGGGCAACAGATGGTGGTAGCTTGGACGAGGTGATAGACTGGATGTGGAGAAGGTGCCGGCTGTGACTCCTAGGTCTCTGGCTTGTGCAGTGGTTGGAGAGTCATGCCTTCAGTTAGAAGGGGAGTACTGAGTGGGAACAAAGTGTTACTTTGGTGAGGGGACTCAAATATTTGAATTTGAGTTAAATTTTAGAAGACATTTCTTTAGACTCAATGAAAGATCTCTGCCGGAGAGAGAAATTTGAAACGGTTAGTGTGCATGTTGCTAAAAGTCATGGAAATTGACGTAAAACACTGGCCAGTGAGAATGGAGACAGAGAAGGGAAGAGAATCCAGACTGAGTCAAATGGAAGGAGAAGGGAGATGAGAAGGAACTTAGAAGACCTGGTGAGAAACCCGGGGGAATGCAGGATTGCAGACAGCGGCAAAAGAGCTTTTGAAAAAGAGAGGAATGGTGAATTGTGCCAGCTGCTCTTGAGAAGTAAAGTAAGATGAGAACTGAAAAAAATACTCATTGTCATTAGCAAGAGCTATTTGCTTAGAGGGATGCAACACAAATAATATTTTGAGGTTTGGGTTCTGCATGTGTTTTATGGATGTACTTGTGAGAGTATATGTTGGAGATTCTTAAATCTCAACAGGCATTTTTTTATTCTTCATCCACCCTCTTCCTGAATTATGGTAGGGAAGGATTTAACCATATGGTTAAGATTTCAGTGCAAAATATTCACACTCTGAAGGTCAAAGCTATGGTGTTACAAAAGTGCCAAGGCAAGACTCTAAAATATTGGATTTCTAGGAGAGGAAATCACCAATGGATAGTACATAAAAGGCATTGGCATTATGACTTCTTGAACTAGTTATCTAAAAAGTGATCAGTAATTTACAGAGAGCCCAGGTTTCAACCTTGACATTTGTTCTTGGTATGCTATGTTTGCAACATTAACTAAAGTTTATAAAGAACTGACCTTCTATGGGAAGCTGTCGTGATAATAGAACATGGGAGGGTTTTTAAAAGGTATTCTCCATTAGGTGGAGTTTTTTTGTTTTTGTTTAATTGTAGCACAGACTTTTAGGACAGGTATGAAATGTAATTATTGCACAAAATTTTAGGAGACGCAGGCTGATCGAGTTTGATAGCCACTGGTAGGGAGTCTGCTTTGGCATTCTTAAAATACGTTACACGTGAAGTTAGAAATTATTGGATGGGGTAGTTTCAAATTAATAGTGTTAAGTTTTTAAAACCTAGCATTTAGCATGTTTCCATAAAAGGTGTTTATTTTAAATTTCTCAGTTGTATTTTCATTATCTTTATGGAAGCTGCTAAAATCATACTGAACATATTTCTCTTTACAATATACATTTAATATTTATTTATAAATATACTCCAGAAAAGTCTTTGTGGGTTTAGATATAAAAAATTTTTCTTGTTTTTGTAAGTTGACACTGTTACTGGTTTGAAATTCTCTAGTTTGTCCCTTTGCTTTCTTATATACACACACGCACGCATGCGTGCACTTGCTTACCAGGGAAATATTTTCATTTCTGGTAACAAACTCACTAGTTACATTGTTTAAATAAACTGTGACTGACTAGGTGAAGTCTGGAGAGGATTTTACACAAGGAAACCATGGTTTATGTTTTTCAGGGGGAATGGATGTTACGTTTTCTATGTTTCAAAGCTTTCTGGATGCGTCAGCTTCTGGCTGGTGTTTCTTTACTTTGGAAGACTCAGTACATGGTTTAATGTTAAGAAAATTGTCTTCTACTCTTTACCGATGGCAAGGGATTTTTGTTCCATTTGAGGTAAGCATCACTTACGTTATGGTACACAGACTGAAATGTACATGTAGATTTTGGATGCCTCCTGATTTCCTATTATTCCTTGTTTCCCAGGATTTACGTATAGAAAATCCTAAAACATGTGAAGCTTTTAATATTGGTCTTTCCCCCTACTTTGTGATTACTCATGAAGAAAGAAATGAAGAAAAGTCTTCTGTTAATAGTGTGTATACATTCACATCTGGATTCAAATTATTCCTGGTAAAAAAAACTTCACTTTTTTTTGTAGATTGCTTTATTTAAAAGAAAAATCAGATTTGTGAGATTGAGCTAGATAGAAGATAGTATATGTTCTATGTTAACATGATAAAGGGCTTTTGTAAGTTAACACACATTTAGCAAGTTGTCTTAATCCAGGGATATTTTTGTCTTTCTTGAAATGACACAAAGATGTGCTTACCTAGGGATCAGAATGATTTTTCAAGTTTTGAGCTTCAAATATTTACTCAGCTTTACTGTATTCAGGACTTTTCTGCTTAAGCTTTCCTTTAAATTTTTATTGTCACTATTCTGTATTCTTTGCAGGTACAAAGAATCAATATTTCAGAAAGTTCTCAAGTAAGATATTTTACTTCAGACAGTCAAGATTATTTGATTGTTGCAAGTCAAAGTGATGATTCTCAGTTAACTCAGGTTTGATTCTTTTAAACTGAATTTTTTAATATAATCATTGAAACACATCAAAGGTTTAGTCTGTAGGTTTGGTATGAAAGAAAACCATAATTTGATTATGATAAAGTAGTAAAGAAGAATATAGATATTGATTAATCACAGTTAATATTTAAATGATACAGTCTTCAAGAACCAAGTGTAAAAATAGTCATGAATATTTAATTAGAATTTAATTGCATTGGAAAACATGGAGAAAAATCACACAACTGGTTTCACAGAGCTTCATCTTAACATTGCCAACGGGGCACATACCATTACCCCAGAAATCCCATATGTGTCTAATAAGCTGTATCACAGTGTCTTAATAAATATTTACTTGATAATTTTTGTCACTCCTCCAACTTCCATACCTGCTTCTCATCTCTTCATATTCAGTTTATGACTTTGTTGAAATGAGAGCTACAAGGTGGAGATTACTCATCTTCCCAACCCCAGATTCAGAAAGCCCCCAATACCCAGTCTTATTCCTCCTCCTGTTGCAATGGCAGAAGTGTTTCTTCTATAAAAACCAGCTTCCTCACATAGGGGTCCCTCTTGCCTTCATAAGGGTTAGTTATTCCCTCTACTGTGTCACTAGCATCTTTCTCAGATTATTATCAGTTCAGTTCAGTTCAGTCGCTCAGTCGTGTCCGACTCTTTGTGACCCCATGACCTGCAGCACGCCAAGCCTCCCTGTCCATCACCAACTCCTGGAGTCTACCCAAACCCATGTCCATTGTGTCGGTGATGCCATCCAGCCATCTCATCCTCTGTCGTCCCCTTCTCCTCCTGCCCTCAATCCCAGCATCAGGGTCTTTTCCAGTGAGTCAGCTCTCTGCATCCGGTGGCCAAGTATTGGAGTTTCAGCTTCAACATCAGTCCTTCCAATGCACACCCAGGACTGATCTCCTTTAGGATGGACTGGTTGGATCTCCTTGCAGTCCAAGGGACTCTCAAGAGTCTTCTCCAACACCACAGTTCAAAAGCATCAATTCTTCGGCGCTCAGCTTTCTTTATAGTCCAACTCTCACATCCATACATGACTACAGGAAAAACCATAGCCTTGACTAGACATACCTTTGTTGACAAAGTAGTGTCTCTGCTTTTTAATATGTTGTCTAGGTTGGTCATAACTTTCCTTCCAAGGAGTAAGTGTCTTTTAATTTCGTGGCTGCAATCACTATCCGCAGTGATTTTGGAGCCCAGAAAAATAAAATCAGCCACTGTTTCCACTGTTCCCCATCTATTTCCCATGAAGTGATGGGACTGGATGCCATGATCTTAGTTTTTTGAATGTTGAGCCTTAAGCCAACTTTTTCCAATCTGTGTAATAATCTTCACATTTAAAAAGTGATTTATCTCCTGATCTCATCCCCCTTTACTTCTTGTTTCATTTCTCTTCTCCCCTCTGTAGTAAGATACCTTGAAAGAATCATCTACTTGCTTTGTAAACTTCTTCATGATTACTGATGACACCTGGCTTGCAAATGCAGTGGATGTTTTTGTCTGTCATTATTTTGCATTACTTCCCATTAGCATTTGACAGTCACCTCATCCTCAAACTTAAAGCATCTCTTCTCTTGATTTTTGGGATACCACACAGGTTTTTGTTCTGTTTGTCTGTGTCATCTTTCTTGGTCTCCAATGCTGCTTCCTTCTCCTTTTTCTGAACATAGATATCTTGGAGTTTTTCAAGTTCAGTTTTTTTTTCTCAGTTGTATTTTAAAAAATTGTTTTAAATTTATTTTTAATTGGAGGACAATTGCTTTACAATATTGTGTTGGTTTCTGCCATACATCAACATGAATCAGCCATAGGTATAAGTATGTCTTCTCCCTCTTAAACCTCCCTTCCCACCTCCCACCCCATCCCACCCCTCTAGGTTGTTAGAGAGCATGGGGTTGAACTCCCTGCATCATACAGCAAATTCCCACTGGCTGTCTGTTTTCCATCTGGTAAAGTATGAGTTTCAGTGCTACTCTCTCAGTTCATCCCACCCTGTCCTTCCTGTGCTGTGTCCACAAGTCTCTTCTCTATGTCCGTGTTTCCATTGCTGCCCTGTAGATATCAGATTCAGTGTTGGTTCACAGTTCTTTTTTTTTTTTTCCCTCTCCACTCATTCTGAGTATTTTTATCAGTCCTATTACTCTGAATATCACCTATAGGCTATCTTCCAAATTTACCAGTAGCCTTTTCTCTGTATTCTGGACCTCCTGTCTAACTGCATGTTGGCATGTCCACTTAGATATATTTTATATAGCTAAGATTTAACATATCCCAAACTAAACTGTAGATTTTCTCCATGAAACTTGTTTCAAGAGTTTGCTTTTGTCTTGGGAGATAGTACCCTCGTAAATATGATTGCTCAAGATAGAATGCTGGGTTATAACTTTCTTGATTTTTTCCTAGTTTTTCATTCCCATCTAATTTATTATAAAGTCTTTTTGATTATATCTCCCCATACTTTTTTTGAATATGGGCACTTCTTTTCATCTCTGCTTCTTCTTCCCCTGATCTAGGTCCTCGTCACTTCTCAGCACACTAGCGGTAGTAGCCTCCTAGCTGGTTCTCCAAACTTCTCTGACCTCCTCAGATCCATGTGCCAAGTAGCTGGAGTAATCTTTAAAAAATATTAACTCATGTTGCTCCTCATTTTAAAATTATTCAGTGATTTCCTATTATGTTTGGAATAAATTCTAGATTATTTAATACAGATAGTTAATAGTATAATTGTATCATCTTTGCCCAGCACAGTGCTGGGTCATGCCTGTTTTCCTGCAATGATTCAGATCGTCTCTTTCACCCTTCGTACAATGATTGTCTTTTTTACCCTGTGATAAATTGTATGGTCAACCAACAAAAGGAACCTCATGATCTTACCTGTCCTGTCTGATTCACTGCCCCAGTTCTGTCAACTCCATTCCAGCGGGGCCAGTCTTTGTTCAGGTTGTGACAAACATTTTCTACCTTAGAAAATCTGTCATCCCATTCTTTCTCATTTTATTTCCTAGGAGAGTCATAATTCTCTATCATACCTTCCTAACTGTTATGTTTAACACTTGTCTCAGGTTAATAATCATACATTTATATAATTATTTATATGTTTATTGTTTGCATTTTTCTACTAGTTAATAAGATCCATAAAGGGAGAAGCAACTCTGTCTATAACTTCTTGCATAATGTTTGGCTTATATGTAATTCTTTGTGAAATTAACCAGATGGCATAAGAAATCAGGTGGATTCGGGGTTTTCTTTTAGTTTTAAGTACATGAACACTCACTTGAAACCTGTATGCATTGCCACCTTCAGGAGTAAAAAGTTTAGATGTTTTATCTTCATATTCTATTGCTTGAGCAGTGAGTTATGATAATACAGCATTGCAAAGTTTCTTTTCCAGTTCTAAAGTTTTGGTATTTAAGCAATTTTCTTTTTCTGATTTTGAATTTCTCTTCTCTTGCTGTCACCCACCCCTGCCCAGGTGTATATTTGAACTTTATTTATTTTCAAATAACTTCTCTTCAAATCTCTGTGTATGCAGAGACACACAGAGAGATAAAAAGAGGGAGAGAGCAATGAAAAATCATGTTTTGATATCTTCTTATTTATGAAAGTATCTTCCTAACTAAATTAAAGAGTCCTAGAGAGTAGCATATGATCTTGGCTCCATTCTTACAAGTGCTAAATTCCTAGTCATGAGCGTTTTGCCTTTGATCGTTCCCTGCAGGTCTTCAGATGGAACGGAGGAAGCTTTGTGTGGCATCAGACCCTCTCTGTCCGAGGTGTGCTGAGCATGGCTTTGTTCACCAGAGGCAGCGCTGTGTTTTTAGCCATTGCCCAGGCTAATGCCGGGTCAAACTCCCTTTTACTCAGGTGGTCCAGCAATGAGTTTACTAACTTCCAGGAAGTTCCCATCAGTGGAACAACACAAGTGGAAGCCTTGACTTCAGGCGATGATATTTACTTAATTTTTGCCAAAACTCTCTTTCTAGGTAAGACCATAGAGTGTTTGCAAGCCATATACAGTTGTCATCGGAAGTACCTTGCATTCATATTATGTTCATATGGAAATACTCTTGTAATAATTTTTTTTGGCTAATCCGTAGACTATTTCTTGTTGGATCTATTGAGTGTCAGGTAAAGATGGATTTGGGGAACAAAGAAAAACATTCTAAGTGTTACGTCCATAACCTGTAGGTTTTCTGAACCACTGCATTAAAGATACTAAAATAAAACTGGAGTTGGGTGGGTAAAGTAGAAAGAATTAGGAAGATTTTACACTATATGTGCAAACAGGTAACTTTTTATATGACTGTGCTTAGGATGCTATGGATAGCCTGCAGTGGTAATAAATAGTACCAAGTGACTTTTGATGAGACCATTTAAAAATACTCTCTGAATA
This sequence comes from Bubalus bubalis, assembly GCF_019923935.1. Lineage (NCBI taxonomy): Eukaryota > Metazoa > Chordata > Mammalia > Artiodactyla > Bovidae > Bubalus > Bubalus bubalis. The sequence goes on along the minus strand of NC_059165.1, from coordinate 20,348,523 downwards.
CAGATATGCTTTTTTTCTGCTTAGCGGTAGTTTTATAGGTAAAATTTCAACATTCCTAAAAAGTAAAGCTTCAGTATTCTTTTTTTGATATCAAATCATAATTAGTGGCTAACCCATGCTTATACTTGTGGTGAATGCAAAAAGACTTTTGAAGTGTTTCCAAATTGTATTTTTGTTTAATTGAATGAATTCTGAAGAAATGTCATACTGTTTGTTTCTTTAATTAAATCTGACATTTTTATTATAGTTTTATTGTGTAATTTTGTCATTTTTTTTTCTGTAACTTTTGCCTTCAGATTGGTCTTTTATTCTTTTATTGTAGGAGATCAGAATTCAGTTGACATTTTCGTCTGGGAGGCAGGACAGTCTTCTTTCAGATATTTTCAATCCCTGGATTTTGCAGCTGTTAATAAGATCTACTCTTTCACACCAGCTTCAGGAATAGGTAAAGCATTTCAAATGTTAACAGATCCTAAAGGAAGTGTGAAAAGCTGGAATGGTGTCAGTCTTACTGAATTAGAAGTAGTATCACTCTAGGTACTTTAATATGGATGTAAAATTAAGATCTCTTCAATAATATTTCCAGAATTCTTAGAATTTCAAAAGGAGTGGACCCTGTGCTTGAGAAGAATCAGAATGACTAAAATAGTTCAGTTGGTTAGTCGTGTCCAACTCTTTGTGACCCCACGGACTGCAGCACGCCAGGCTTCCCTGTCTATCACCAACTCTTGGAGCTTGCTCAAACTCATGTCCATAGAGTCGGTGATGCCATCCAACCATCTCATCCTCTGTTGTCCCCTTCTCCTCCCGCCTTCAACCTTTCCCAGCATCAGGGTATTTCCAGTGAGTCAGTTCTTTGCATCACGTGGCCAGAGTATTGGAGTTTCAGCTTTAGCATCAGTCCTTCCAATGAATATTCAGGACTGATTTCCTTTAGGATAGACTGGCTGGATCTCCTTGCAGTCCAAGGAACTCTCAAGAGTCTTCTCCAGCACCACAGTTCAAAAGCATCAATTTTAAGAGGAAAATTATTAGTGAAGGATAAATAAAGATAATGTATTTCTTTTGTCTAGAGAAAATGCAGAGTAACATTCTACACACTTTTTAAAAAATGAAAATATTTAAAAGTGGGATAGCAAATATCCACATACAAGAGTTTGTTTAAAGTCAGAAAATAATTATGAGAATTCTGCTTTCCTCCTTCACTCTCCGAACTTTTTCCTTCAGTCAAAATCCTTTCTTGGTCCTCTGTACCTTAAATCCACATCAGAAATATAAGCAGTCTTATAATCTCAGTGGTTTCACTAAGTCTGTTAGTGAGAACCCAAGGGGTTAATGCTATCTGGAGGCTGTAGGATTATTTTCAGTTGCTAAGAAAGCACTTGAGCCGAGAGGCACCTAGTGGCCATGAGGTGAAGAAGCCAAGGACAGTTGACCTCGTGAGGTTGGAGGCTGCCTCCCAGAGCAGGTGTGAACAGCTCAGAAAGCGAGCGCATGAGACAGTGTGTCTTCTGTGAGGTGCCCCGTGGAACTTAGAGGCCAACTGCGAGCGACTCAGTGGGCGAATAAATCTGGGTTCCACTTGCAAACTGAGACACAACGATTCAGTATGAATTAAATAGCATCATTTGTTAAATAGCCATATATAAGTCAGTGTTCAAAGTTGTGAAGAATCCCTCACCTTCAAAGGCTTAATGTCTGATTGGAGAAGCAAGAAAAATATGAAGAGAAATATTCAACGTAGAGTACCGATACCGTTAGCTGTGTGAATGATAGAGCATTGGAGTGGTTAAAAGGTCCAAGAGGGGAGCCGGAGCTGTGCCTGGGTGCATTGCTAGGGAATACTGTGGGCAGGGGCAGAGTTGGGAGTGAAAGAGAAAGGCAGAAGTGTGTGACGTTGAGGGCACAGTGAAGAGGCTGGAGTGCAGAGGACAGAGGCTTGGACTCAGAATCAGTGGTGGCAGGGTTGAGGACAGGCAGGCTAGAGCCTATGCAAGAAGGTCTGGAATGGTAGGCCCGGGGGTTGAACTGTGCCCAGGGGTAGTCCAGCAGTTCCTAAACGTTTTGTTCTTAGAAACGTCTCACCCGCTTAAAAAATTTGAGGACCCTGAAGAGCTTTGGTTTGTGTGGATTATATTTATTGATATATTAGAAATTAAAACTGAGAAATGTAGAAGATACTAATTCATTTAAAAGTGAAAAGTGAAAGTCTCTCATTTGTGTCTGACTCTTTGCGACCCCATGGACTGACTATACTGTCCGTGGAATTCTCCAGGCCAGAATACCGGAGTGGGTGTCTGTTCCCTTCTCCATATTCATTGCAAAATGACAGCAATAAACTCATTACCTGTCAACATAAATACTATACCCCTTAATTTTAAAAACAAAACCTTTATAAGAAGAGTGGCACTGGCTTTTTTTTTTTTTTGTAGATCTCTTTACTTTCTAGTTTAATAGCTGGATTCTCATGTCTGTATCTGTAATTTAGCCTTTTGCAATAATATCAGTCATCTGGCCTATGGGAGATCCCACTGGGCCCTCATGAGAGAATGTGAGTGAAGTAGACAGAGAGCGTCTTGGTATTATTAGGGAAGTTGTTTTGCCATCATAGAACCTCTTAGAGAGTCTCAAGGACTCTTAGGGGTCCCTGGAATCAGGGAGCGTTACTGAGGTAGAGAAACCCTCACACGCGTTTCAAAGGCAGATGATGACCCAAGGTGTGTTTTACGACTCCCACCTGGTTTCGCTGTGTAGGACATGCTGTGCTGTGCGCAGCTGCCCAGGCCAGAGGAATGGAGAATCCTTAGTGGGCGGTTAGAAGTGAGGGACTGAATCAGGAGGACATCAGTAAGAGGACCTGTTGACCCGTGGGGGTCGTTGAATTCACAGGAGTTAAAAATCGACAGAGAAAATGCTGTTGAGAAGAGGAGAGAATCTTGCACAAATGCAGGAATCTGTTTGTGGGTTTTCCTCTTAGGTGCCCAGCCTCTGCTTTCTCGGGCAGCTGTTAGAACCTTTAGGCACGGTCACCTTCAGCCACCGCAGCCACTGCCCAGGACTGGGAGCCCGTGTACCTCATTTTCGTGGTGGATGCTTATCTGGCTGTGCTGAGCTTCCGTGGGTCCTGCTCCCCCTTCCCCTGCCTCGCATCCTCGCAGGTGTCCACGCTGTGTGCTCCCCTCGCTTGGACTCTTCTGTCATTCTCCTGCCTCCGCACGAGTCCTGTGGCTGCTGCAGCCCCCTTGTCTGTCTCCGCTCTGCTCACACTTTTCTTAAATACCTTCCCTTTACATTGTCAGCCTCTGACAGCCTGTCGGTCTATGAAGCTATTCTGTGACAGCCACCTCTGACTTTCTTCTCACTCACTCAACAATCGACTAACTGAATAAATTCCGTATCTTCCATCATATATTTGTTTAGTTTTTGTCTGCTTGTCCTTTGATTTTGTGCCTTTATCACTTTTTTTTTTTACTTTTCTCAGACCTCAAGATTTCAAGTGGACTAACTACATCTTGAGCTACTTATTATGATTCAAAATAGTTGCCTAATGAATGTGTTTAAGGATGAAGAGTACTGCCTGAATGGGCCTTTAATTGAAGTTATAGAATTCCCTTTAAAGACTTTAAAAAAATAGAATAGGCACACTTTCTAAAAGAATTTGTGAAAAATTCTGCCAGAGGCTTGTTAAGGGACCATTGTGAGGTCTCTTTATTTCTTTTGTTTCTGTCACTTGAGGATGCAGAAGTATGAAAAGATTATAGGTAATTATTTAAATGGCTTATTATAGATCTCCTGAAAGCTGAAATTATGCATTAAATAATATACAAGGACTTTCTTATTTTGAACGTGTCAAATATTTTATTAAAAGTATTAGATTGGAGCCATGACTTGGAGGGTTACATATTTATTCTGGTTAATGACTTGACAGAGATTAGTGACTGAATTATTTAAATGAAAGAGGAAGAATGAGTATAACAAAGACTGCCAAGACATATAAACCTAACTTCCCCTTCTCCCTGTTTTCCTTCATTATTTAATAGATATTTCTTAGTGCCAGTTATGTGCCCAGCACATAAGGCCAGTTATGTGCGCAAGAAGACAGGGATAAGCAAAATCAGGTATAGTTCTTGCCCTGAAGAAGTTTTAACGTCTAATAGGGAAGAAGGGCCATTATATATAATCACACAAGTTAAGTTTTTGGCTACAAACAGATAACCACCATTAAAAAAATAACTTGCATAATACAAAGATGAATGACCTAGTCTAAGGGATGCCCAGAATGCTTTCTTAAGGAAGAAACATTTACTTGTGAACTATAGGATGAGTAGGGTTGATGAGACAAAGATTTGAGCATAAGGCAGGCTCTAGACAAAAGGAACAGTGTGGGTAAAAAGGTCAGTGTCTGGGAAAGGACCCGGAAGACGGCAGTGTGGCGGTGAGGGGAGAGTGGTCCAGGGTGTAACCGAGGATGAAATCAGATAGGCCATAGGGACTTAAAGGGTTATTGTTTCTATCCGGTAAGTATTAGGGTGCCTTTTCTGAGAATGTGGTGAGGAGATGAAAAAGAGAAGGGTGCAGAGAGAGAGAAAGAGGAAGACAATGAGGCCGAGATTGTGTGTGAGAGTGAGTGAGTGTGTGTGTGTGTGTTTTCAAAATGGAGTGTGGATTGCCAATGGGAGAAAGCGTAGAGGCTGGTAAGAGAAGACAAGCTGGGGGCTCTCATCACAATTGACACTAAAGATCTTGAATTTTGGAGCTTGGAAAGCGGTAGGTGATCCAGGTCAAAGTCAGAGAAGCAGATTAATTCAGAAGCTGTCTCACAAGATGTGGGAGCTGGCGGTTGATTACGTACGGGGGTAGGTAAGGGCGTGAATGCCAACAGTGAGCCCTCAGTTCATTTGCTCAGTTGTGTCCGACTCTTGGCGACCCTATTGGCTGCAGCACGTCAGGCTTTCCTGTCCATCACCAACTCCTGGAGCTTGCTCAAACTCATGTCCATCGAGTCGGTGATGCCACCCAACCATCTCATCCTCTGTCGTCCCCTTCTCCTCCTGCCCTCAATCCCAGCATCAGGGTCTTTTCCAGTGAGTCAGCTCTCTGCATCCGGTGGCCAAAGTATTGGAGTTTAAATTTCATCATCAGTCCTTCCAGTGAATATTTGGGACTGATTTCCTTTAGGATGAACTGGTTTGATCTCCTTGCAGTCCAAGGGACTCTCTAGAGTCTTCTTAACATCATAGTTTAAAAGCATCAATTCTTTGGTGCTCAGCTTTCTTTATGGTCCAGCTCTCACATCCATACATGACTACTGGAAAAACCATAGCTTTGATTCTACGAACATTTGCCAGTAAAGTAATGTCTCTGCTTTTCAATATGCTGTTTAGTTTGGTCATAGCTTTTCTTCCAAGGAGCAAGCGTCTTTTAATTTCGTGGCTGCAGTCACCATCTGCAGTGATTTTAGAGCTCAAGAAAATAAAGTCTCTCACTGTTTCCACTGTTTGCCCATCTATTTGCCATGAAGTGATGGGACTGGATGCCATGATCTTTGTTTTTTGAATGTTGAGTTTTAAGCTTTTCCACTCTCCTCTTTCACTTTCATCAAGAGGCTCTTTAGTTCCTGTTGGCTTTAGTCATGGAACTTCTCTTTGTCCACATGCACTTTTTAAATAATCTTATCCAATTGCCTTCCTTTGGGATATTTTTTCTTTCTTATGGAAGAGAATTCTGTAATCAGTACTAGTTAAAATTCTGTTCCCTGGAGTAGGTAGAGATTTAAGAATATTTTTTTCCTTTATAAATTCTCTGTCCAATATCATAATCTTAAACAAATATGCATGTCTATTTTCTGAGAAAGTACTCCCTGCATACATATATGTAGATTTGAGCCTGTATATTTCCTGCTCTGAATGTCTGATTATCTATTTGCTGCCTTGTCATTCTAATGAGATTGCAAGGATTTGAATAGGGTGTATCTCTAAGGGTTAAGCTACATAATCAGTGATATTCAGAACACTTCAGTTTATGATTCTGGTTAGACTATAAAATCAGTTAAACTTGAGAGATGTTGTGATTCATCTGAGGAGATTGCTCTTTACTGACTGTGTACCATTTTACAAAGCTTTATGAAAAATATTTGAAGAGTTTAAAATGCAAGTTTATTAATAACCTTTCTTGATCTTTACTATGTAACATATACTAAACTGAAATAGTAGTTAATTTAATTACCATAGATAAACATGATCAATAGTTCTTGATATTTAATAATGAGGATATGGGGTTTTCCATTTTAACCTATTGGCTACAACTGTAGAAAGACCCATGTTTTTGGTTCTGTGTGCTATTTTAATGCATAGTCAATCTTATATGATATCTTCTTATTCCAGTGTGTTTTTCCAAGTATTGGAATTTGTGCATGTTTCTGACTTTTCTTCCTAGTTTTAAGTCTGAAGATTGCTGAATGGTATATACAGTGTAGTGAGCCCCCTTCTGCTCCTAACTTTTGTAGGTATAATTATATGCCATTCCTTTGAACTATTAAGAGCATGCTTTCCTACCAGCATTTCAAAAAGCATTGGCAGAATATACTGAATATATTGGTCTTTATTGAATACAGAATATAATCAAAGATCATAAAGCTGCTAATATCCTTAGGGCACCTTTAAGAATTTATCAGATGAAAATAAAATGATTACCTCTGTCTCTAGTTAATATTGACAAAGAGAAAACAAAAGTAAACATCCAAAGGAGGGGAATAATTAAATATATTTTAATATTAGTAGTCTAGTATCTGTATATAAAATTATAAATCTGGATTGCTATATTATAAATATAGCATTAAGCTGTTTAATTAAGTTTTCTCACATTTAGACTATTTATAATTTGTCAATTGTGAATTCATATGGATTCACTGGAAAGGAAAATGCAAAAATGAAACATTCAGTGGTAGAATTACCGATCTTGTTCACTTTAGAAAGTATCTTTCAGTGCTATTCCATAAATACATATTAAGGTGAATGCAAGAGTTTAAAATCCATTTGGGTTTTATTAGCTTTTGATTTTTTAAACAAATTAAGTGGGTTGTGGGTACATTGTCAGACTGACTTGGTTGTTTCACAGTGTTTTAAAATTATTGTTTATATCCAGTTGTTTCAGAAATTGTACCGTTTTCAGTTACTTCAGCAGTCTAAATGTGGCTTTGGGAGGTGGGAGAGTTTTGTTGCTATACCAGTGTTGGGAGCCTGTGAGTTGACATTCACTTTTCACTCTGGCTCCCTTTTCTTTCCTTCCTGCAGTCCACTTACTTCTTCTTGGCCAAGCTGTGTCTGCGCTTTACTGCTGGAATTCAGAGCTGAATCACTTCTCTTTTCTTCTTGAAGCACCATCTGCTTATGATGCAGCCTTTGTTACAGTGAAGTCCCTTAATTCAAGCAAAAATTTAATTGCTCTTGCAGGAGCCACCCACTCACATATATATGAGCTAGCCTACGTCTCAAGCCAGTCTGACTTTATTCCTAGGTAGGTCCAACATTTTATGTTGAATGTCTTTATCTCACCATAATTTTGTATGGCACTCATTTTTAAGTCTTTATGTAGTGATGGAAAAATACACAAAATATACAAGCTGTTTATAAACCAGAAGTTTGCTTATTATCTGTATTTCTAATATCTATTTTTCTAGGTTAATTAGTATTAATTATGTTTTGGATTAAAATTTTACTAATGAAATATGATTTCTGTGCACTTTTAGTAGTAATCAACATTATGAGAATTTTATGATTACTCTACCATTTATATGGTTTTAATTTGTTGCAATAGACTTATTTTATATGTACTTCTTATGCTAGTTCAGGTGAATTGATATTTGAGCCTGGAGACAAAGAAGCTATAATAGCAGTAAATGTCCTCGATGATACAGTTCCGGAGGAAGACGAATCCTTCAGAGTTCAGCTGAAAAATCCCAAAGGAGGAGCAGAGATTGGTATTAATGGTTATGTACAAATAACTATTCTGTCTAATGATGATGCCTATGGAGTTGTTGGATTTGCTCAGGTAAAGATCCCACACATAGAAGGCAAATGGTTTATTCACGGTATTACTTTTTAGCTGCTATCAGCGCTCAGTGATTCATATTTTGAGTGTCTTAAGCCCCTCTTTTGCTCCCTTTCCCACTTCACCCCCTACTCTGCATTATAAGGTGAATTCTACTGATGACTGAAATGTATAGACTGGCACAGTGGACCCTGAGTCACCTTGACTTGACCTTGTTTTGCTACTGATCTTTGTAAGATTGAATTTGAATGGTACTAGCTGGCCTTAGTCCAGGAGTTTGGCTCTGCTGTTACCCTTGTTTCCAGAGGGTAATGGTGAAGCAGATTCCAGCACACTATGCACTGTGTCTTGTCACACTCATCACCTGCAAATGTATTGCTGTTCATTTATGCCTTTGTTGCTTCTTTATGAGAGAAAGAGAGAGAGATGTTTATAATTACATGCGTGTTGTTCATATGGACATGCTCTTTCCTGAGGAAAGAGACCTGTGCAGTTCTTCCCAGGTCGACTTCCACACCCAGACTTCACATCCTTTTGTTGCTTAGTTACTCAGTCATGTCCGACTCTTTGCGACCCCATGGACTGTAGCCCACCAGGCTCCTCTGTCCATGGGATTTTCCAGGCAAGAATCTTAGAGTGGGTTGTCATTTCCTTCTCCAGGGGTCTTCCCAAACCAGGGATCACAACTGCACCTCTTACATCTCCTTCATTGACAGGCAGATTCTTTACCACTGAGCCACCTGGGAGGTCCTTCACCTTCCTATGCCAGTGAGGAGAAGGTCCCTCTTCATTTTGCATCGTTTGATCCTATTTGCAAAATGTATCCTGATTTCTTAATTAGAGTTACAACTGCAGCTATCTTGTGTGTTTTTTTTAAATACTTTGCAAGTAAGGAAACCCTGACAGAAGCTGATTTAAACGCCTAGGGTATGTCTACAGAGAAGGTGGGCTTGGAGTTGCTTGGTTGCTCTGCTCTGTCACTGTGGTTCGGATTCTTTTTGCTTCTCTACTTTGCCAGCACAAAGCTTATCTTTCATTTTGTTGTTCGAAAGCTGATGCTGTTGTTAAGGCTGCTGCTTTCTTGTCCATGTTTGTTCATACCCAGTTGTAGAAGAGAGATGCTTTATGTGGCTCTTGGTGTAAGAAAGAAGTTTCCCAAATGCCTCTTTGTATGTCTCATTGCCCAGAGCTGGGGTGACAAGCTCACTTAGTCATTTATTCATTCAAGTAGCAGCGTGATCTAACTCACACTTTAAAGGACATTATGTTCATAGAATTGAGACTAGGTTGTACGTGGGCAAGGACTGAAGTAGACGAGGTAAGAGACTAGAGCAGAAATGAGCAATTCAGCAGAAAATGGTAAAGCCATAGGGAGTATGAATGTGCCTTTCACCAAGACACAACCTTTGTAGAAGGAGCAGTGTGGGGGGATAAAATAAGGAGTTTTGAACTTACTAATGCTTCCACAGGTTGTGGGATCACTCTGTTATCTAGTCTGTCCATTTATGAAGCCAAAGGCAGGTCAGCTTCCTCTGAGGCAGCTCTGCCCAAAAGAATTATAATATGAGCCCCTGGGTAATTCTGAGTTTTCTAGAAGCCCCATTAGAAAAGTACAAAGAAACACGTGAAGTCGGTTTTCATGTTTTATTTAACCCAGTATATTTGAAATACTGTTGTTTAAACATGTAGTCAACATAGAATTACTTAGGAAATATTTGACATCCCTTTTTTCATATTTTGTCTTCAAATCCAGTGGGCATTTTTATTCTTAAAGGTGCCATTTCATGTGGCGAGTGACTGCTGTGCAGAACAGAGTAACCCTAAGACATGGGCTGTGGGAGGGTTAGCAAGAAAGAAGACACCCTCCTTCCTGACCAGGTGTTCACATGACTTGTTCCCTCACTTTATTTCCTCTCTGCTGAAATGCCATCTTACGAGAAAGGCCTTTTATGATTGAAAAATGCGACTCTCACCAGCAGTCTATTGCTTTTTGTTTCACCTTAATCTTCCTTACGGCCCTTAGAGCAGCCTAGTTTGTCTGTTTTTTTTCCGCTAATATTTAAGAGCATGAGGGACTCCCCAAGTGGCGCTAGAGGTCAAGAACCTGCCTGCCAATGCAGGAGGCATAAGAGACACGGGTTTGATCCCTGGGCCGGGAAGATCCCCTGGAGGAGGGCATGGCAACCCACTCCAGTATCCTTGCCTGGAGAATCTCATGGACAGAGGAGCCTGCTAGGCTACAGTCCATAGGGTTGCAAAGAGTTGGACATGACTGGAGCCATTTAGCACGCATATATACAAGAGCATGAGAGTGCACATACCACTTTCTTTGCAGCTTTTCCTGAACCAGAAAAGTGCCTGCCACACAGTCGGTGCTTCCTGTGAACCTGTCATTATGCGGGAGAGGAAACAGAAGACTCCTGTGGGCTTCTCAGGGTCTTATACAAGTTTGGAGGATGGAGCTGTAGCTCCTGGGGCAGAAACCCACATGCTTTGCCGCTCAGCCTCATCCTCCCCCCCCAAGTCATGCTGCGGTTGGGGAGTCTATTGGGTTCCTCAACTGCCTAAGCATAGACCTCTGTGAAACTTGTTTCTTAATTGCTTCAGAGCTATCAAATCACTGTGGTGTGATCCTTGCCAATAGACAGAATCCTGGGTTTCTTCAGTCCACTCAGTCAGGTTCCTCAGTACAGGCCTCTTGTGTCTGGGCAACCTCATTCCAAGATGGGACTTGAGAAGATGTTAACAATTTCTTGAATATTTTCTGGCTATATTAAATCCTCATTTTACCAATCCTTGTTAATAGACGGAGTGAAACCAGAGAGGCCTTCTTTTTTGAAATGGCATTTTCCTTATTTTTTTTTTAAAGCATTGTCTTTTGTGAAGAAATTATACGCATATTTTAAAATCAAAGCACTTTCTGTAGGAATGTTTGATTGCCTTGAGCAGGATTTTATTACTGTGTAACATGTGTAGCAGTGTGTTGAGATGCTATGTAAAATATTGCCATAGGGTTGGATATCTTCTCAAATTTGCATTCTAACTAGAAGCGTTCATAAGCTTAAATGAAATTTTTAAATTTCATTTGAGAAATTAATGGAGTTTTTTTTCAGATTTAGTAAAGAGACAGGAAAAACCTTACTGGGAAGATTTTTAAAAGTCTTTGTACTCTCTCTGTATTGCCTATGGAAGAAGCAGGGTTATTTAAGAAGAGATTCTTTGGAGTATTAATTTTGAGGACAAGTTCGTTAAATGGCCGCAATAGAAGTTGCAGGCTTTGGGCAAAGAAAGTTCCAGTCAGAGAGATGCAGAAATCAGTCTGGAACAAAGGAAAGAGGCTCAGAAGTATAGGTGAGCCAAGGAGTAGGGGATTCTAACAGGAGGGAGAGGGATCGTTCTGGCAGGAAAAACAGTTGTAAAGAGCATGGGCTAATGGAACATCATCCGTGGGAGCGTCACAGCCTGTGGAAATGTTTCAGAGGATATGAATGTAAGGCTAGGAGACATTTGTCAGTGATCAGAAAGGAGCTCCTAGGTTCTCATGATGTCATTACGTTTGGATGGGACCTTGCAGACCACGTAGACCAAACACTTTTACTTTACAATCAGGAAGCAAAGACCTGGAAGTTTTACCAGAGCTTAATGTAGGGGAGGAAGAAGGCTTCTCTGTTCTGCTGACTTCCTTATGACATTGCTGTTCTACAAGCTGCTTACATGTTGTGTATACTGTTTATACAAATGAGCATGCTTTCTGAGTATAAAAATGATATACGTGTATTGAAGAAAAATTGAAAAATATAGAGCTGGGGAAAAAAAAGCTATAAAATTAACATTTTCATTTACTTTAACTTAGTCTTTTACTTATTCAAACTCGCATATTTTAAAGTACAGTCATGGTCATCTACATTACCATTTTTAAAATTACTGTTTTTTATTTAATATGTTGCTTAGTACTGTGAATTTTGCAAATGCATGCCATCATGAAATAAAAGTCTGCTTAGATAATTTCAAATAGCTCTCTGAGACTAACTGTGTATTTTCCAGAATTCATTATATAAGCAAGTGGAAGAAATGGAGCAAGATAGCCTAGTGACCTTGAATGTGGAACGCTTAAAAGGAACATATGGTCGTATAACCGTAGCGTGGGAAGCTGACGGAAGTATTAGTGATATATTTCCTACCTCAGGAGTGGTATGTAATTTAAAACATTATAGGAAAGTCACTTTTAAATTGTGGTTACTCTTGATACATGGGACCAAACCCTGCCCATGGGTGGTGGGCATGGGTGAAGTATTTGAGTTTGACCATGTCACCCCTGGATTCCTCCTAATCACCATAGAGAGGGCTACATGTTAAGGTTAGTTTTATTGTAGTGATTCTTCCTTTTTGCCCCTGTAGTATCAAAACTACCTGTAAAAACACTATCCCTTTTGAAATTCAGTACACTAGTCAGCCAGATTATGGGTGTATTACACTGTCAGAAAGATAAAACCAATGCATCTGGGGCTGGAAATGTGGTTTTGAGATGTGGATAGAATAGAAGCTATGAATAGAGAACAAGTACATGTGAAACAGCCAGGTGTATGGAAAAGTAGACCAGACTTGTGTGGTCAGTAGCTGTGGAGTTTCCTGTTTTCCAGCTTGAGGGAGGGGATATGATATCGCAGCCCTGATTTACTGATCCTTGGTCTCAGATCACCTCTGTTTTGGGGGCATACGTGTGTGTTCAGCTGCATCTGACTTCCTGCAACCACCTGGACTGTAGCTCGCGAGGCTCCTCTGTCCACGGGATTTCCCGAGCAATAATACTGGAGTGGGTTGCCATTCCCTTCTCCAAGGGATTTTCCCAACCCAGGGCTCAAACCTGTGTCTCCTGCATCTCCTACTTCAGCAGGTGAATTCTTTACCACCAAGCCACCTGGGAAGCCCTTTGGGGCATAACCTTGGATACAATAGTGTGCTGCAGCTGAGGACAGTTCCTATGAGAAATATAGAAGCTGTTATTCCCAATAGCTGCGGGATAGGTACATAAGTCACAGGAAGGGGTCTGGGAGAGTATCACATTATGTGCTGTTGGAGGGTAGTAGACATCCATGACACAAGTTTGAGGATGGACTCAGAATGGGCCAAAGAAGTAGGTGACTCACAAAGAGAGGGTTCAAGGGGCTTTTGGTTCCTAATTGGAGGATGGGTTGTTTCCTTGACTTGTCTTGGGTTTCATAGATTACTCTTGTGTATTTTGCCCCAGTGTTTCTCTGAAGAGTGCTTTTAAAAGACCTCTTGTGGAATTTTATCTAAACAGGGTAGGTGTTTATTCTGGTTCATCATTTCTAGATTTCTGTATCATTGGAAAGATGATTGGAGCAAAGTGTCTTAAAAATATTATGGCAAATTGTATTGCAGTGAATATGTATTCAAACTACCCAAAACTTCTAAGTTGTATTTCTCAGGTTCTGAATTACATTTCCCCAATTAGTATTTCTCATGTAAGCTTAATTAAAATTACTTCTAATTTAAATGCCTGAGAGTGTCTTTAAGTGTGGACTGTAGTTTGGATGAGAAGTATTTTATCCAAAGGTGAGTAAATTCTGTAAAGGATCCGATAGTAAATACTTTAGACATTAGGGCCTGTATGGTCTTTTCTCCAGCTGTCAGCTTTGCCTTTGTAGCACATGGCAGCAATAGACAATATGTGATCAAATGAGCTTTTCTGTTTGCCAGTAAAACTTGATTTCTAAAAAATGGATTTGACCAAAGGGCAGTAGTTTTCTTACTCCTGATTTTATTAATAAAGCTCTTGAGTTTATATCCTGAAGTGCCTTCTCTAGGTGGAGAGATGAGTGCCAGCGAAATAGGCTTGTAATGCTAGTTTAAATAGTTGTAAATAGTTTGTATCCCTGTTAATAAGTAAGTAAGTAAGTAAGTGTTAATTGCTCAGTCTTGTCTGATTCTTTGTGACCCTATGGACTATAACCTGCCAGGCTCCTCTGTCCATGGAATTTCCCAGGCAAGAATACGGGATGGGATGCTATTTCCTACTCCAGGGGAACTTATCGACTCGGGGACTGAACCTGAGTCTCCTGCCTTGCAGGTGGATTCTTTACTATCTGGGCCATGAGGGAAGTCCTGTGTCCCTATTACTAGAGAATAAATTCTGAGGTGGGGAACAAAGGGAAATGACATTCAAGAAACAGACAGAAGCCTATCAGAAAGGACTTCAGGTGCCTTTTAGCAAATTCAGTTTTGAATCTTCAGATAATGGAGACACAGGAGAGAGCTGCTCTGATTTGTATCTCTGTCTTTCTACTTCTATTTTGACTGAATCATTGTTAAATAACACATTCAGAATTTAAGCAAGGGAAGTAGCATTCCTAGCAAAAATTTTGTAGAGGAAGATATTTAATGTTTATAGATTTTATATATGGTACCTAGGACTTAACTTTTCAGAGAGAGAGAGAGAGTGTGTGTAATCAGTGTTTCATTAAGAATGTAGGTTCCAGGACAGGACAGCTGGGCTACATGATTTATTAGCTTAAGTTTTAGTAGTGGTTTACTTTTTCTTTTTCCTAAAAATCTTCTCTTTCTCATGTGAAAGGCATTTGATTGATTTGTAGGATCATATGTTGTTGCTTATTTAAGATATGGTCAGTATTAAAAGATAATCTAACCTTTGATATTCTTACTGCACAGTGATAACTAAAATATAAATAAAATCCTCTTTCTTTAAAATTTTAGATTTCATTTTCTGAAGGCCAGGCACTGTCTACAATTACTCTGACTGTTGTTGCTGATGATCTACCAGAATTGTCAGAGATTGTCATTGTAACACTCATCCGTATTATCACAGAAGGGGTTGAGGACCCATCAAAAGGTGCTACTATAGATCAGAAAAGAAACAAGTCTGTGATAACCACTCTGCCCAATGACTCACCTTATGGCTTGGTCGGCTGGCATGCTGAGTCTCTCTTCATTAAAGTAGCAGAGCCCAAAGGTAAATCTTGCTAGATATTTTCAGGTTCTCATAAGTTTTATTGAATATTTTAATTCTAATATTTACTGGGGATATAAATTTCTTTTTGTATGATATTTTTCAGTTTGACAGGTCGTAATCCTTTTTATTTTTTATTTGTCTTTATTAAATTGTCTGGTCGTGTCATTATGGCTGTATGAAATACTTTTGAGATATTACTGTCATAATAGAAATATTAATGTTTTAGTAAATCATTGTAGTAGAAGTGTTTGGTTTTTGTTTTAACTTTCTCTTTTTCATTTTTAATCTATCTGTTCTCTTTTCTTGCTCAGTTTCTCCTGTATAGATTTTCAGTAGTTATAGAAAACAGTCAACAGCACAGGGAAATTCATGTGGTACTTGAGATGTTAATTATTAAACCCAAAGCAATAATTAGAATAATATTTTTCTGTGAAGTATGAGTGATCAGTTTCTATTTCCCTGTTTCCTTTGAGTTTCATGTTGACATCTTTGCCTGACTATTTGTATAAATTGTAGAATAAGTAGATTTTTATAGATAAAGGTCATTTGACTTATTTAAATAAAAGGTTAAATATAATATGTATGTATTGGGTTGCTCAGAATGTTTGTTTGGGTTTTTTCATAAGACAGTACAGAAGAATCTGAACGAATCTTTTGGCCATCCCAGTATTAAGACTATGCTATCTGAAGGTTCTAAAATTTTCAAATAGAAACAGACATCTTTTAAGGACCTTTCATTTAAATAACTGATGGAGAAAAATGACATGTAATTATTCACATAGGTCTTTATATGTCTGTATATATGGGAACAGAAATAGTAGCCTAAAAGTAAAACGATCTGTTATCCATTCAGCAACCATAGCACCTAGTAAGTACCAAAAATCACGCTACATGTTTTGGAAGCAAGGACATGGTATTCGGTCATTAGAAACTCACAGACTGGTAGGGAAGATTGACATGCTTTTTTTTTTTTTCATCTTTAGCAAATTAAATTTTAAAAATCTAAGAAGTGAAATAGGTGTTGTGAGATACTTTGAGCTCTGTGATAGCCAAAGAACAAACTTGCTCTTTTAATAATGAGTCATTAAATGACTGTGTGTGTTTAATTTTTCATTTTTGAAGAATCTTCTTAGCATTTGTCATTAGCCCCTCTGCTCATCCTCCAGGTATGCACTTTCTTAGTATTTTCAGCAGTTCTGTTAATGGGCATGCCATGTGCAACATAAGAGAGTGAGAGAGACCCAGAAGTGAGGGTTTAAAACTGGGAATTAACGCGGGCAGTGTATGGTGATTTCAGCACAGCTCTGGTGACTGGTTGGGAAAAGCACGAAGTATTCCTTGGGAGTATATTTGTTTATCTGTCTTTCTTTACCTGTCTAGAAGAGATAGTCAGAACACTCCACCCTAAGTGCTTAGAATAGCATCAACAGCTGTTAGAAAAGTTTACTTACTTAAGGCACGTCTGTCTCGTAGAGAACGTCACCGCTCTTCAGTTACAAATCGTTCGCGATAAAGGATTACTTGGAGACATAGCCATTCAGTTGGTAGCTAAACCCAATTTCTTACTGCACATCAATAATCAAGCCACTGAGAATGAAGACTATGTGCTACAAGAAACAATGATAATAATGAAAGAAAACATAAAAGAAACTTATGTCAAAGTTGCCATTTTGCCGGTGAGTCTAGGCTTCAATGAGTATGATATGATAATAAAGGAAAATGAAGATAAAAGATAAAAATGTGATGCTCTTAAAGGTAAAATCTTTAAAAAATATACTTTTAAAATATTAAGATGTAAGTACTCTAATGCTCCCACTCACCCTAATATTTAATATGTGTGCTCAGTCACTCAGTCAGGTCTGGGTCTTTGTAACACTATAGTCCACCAGGCTCCTCTGTCTGTGGAATTTTCCAGGCAAGAATACTGGAGTTAGTTGTCATTTCCTTCTCCAGGGGATCTTCCCAACCTAGGGATTAAAGCTATGTCTCCAGCATCTCCTGTTTTGCAGGTGGATTCTTTACCACTGAGCCACCAGGCAAACCTCTAATATTTAATAATAAATGAATATTTTATAATGTAAAGATAAAAATAACAAGTGAATTCATTTTTTTATTTATTTTTGAACTGGAATATTGCTGGAATGAACTTTGAAGCGTTGAATTTGGATTGATTATATGTCTGGTTGGATCCTCTATTCTGTTGGTTTGTTAGTTGTTTTCAACTAATGACTGAATGAATAAAATGCCCAAGTTCATCTGGTTATTTTGAGTATCTGTTTCATATGATTACTTGAATTAAGATTAGTCTTCAGATAGATTAGATCATTCTCTTTCTCTCCTTTGTCTAAGGAGAATGTGTATACACTTCGTATATACATCTGTAATGAAGGAAAGGAAACTGAAATTGGTTAATAGTGTTATCACTAATATATAATTAAATATTATCTTTATATTGTGTACTATATAATATTAGTTGTAATCATATTATTGAGTGAATATAATATTGTATAACATAGTGTTATTAATAGTGGTATTCATGGTATTAGATAATAGTGGCTTATGGAGAGGACATTCTGGAAAGACATGAGGGATAGAACAGAGATTTCCTTTCATTTTCACTAAGTATTCTAGCTTTTGAAATTTTTTATTACCTATTGAAAAATAAGATAACAGTTTTTTTAAAGTTAATTAAAATATGGTTATAATTAGATTTTTTAAAGTGTAGAACTTTCATTTTTAAGATGTATGAAGCATTTACCACCTTCTCCTAAATTGAGGGACTGTCATATATATAGAACATATTCAATAGGATGTGGTCAAAATTGTAGGATAGATTTTTTTTTTAATTTATTTTACTTGCTCATGAGTATGTGGCTTCCATTGGGTAACATCACCCATATGCTTAAATATCCCCTTAGATTCTGAGGTTGTCAATAGAAATGTATTAAAACATAAAAAAGGAATATTTTTTGTGTGTGTGTGGTAGAGCAGCCTATTCCTGTCGATGTCATTTTTTTACTGAAAAATATTGCATTTCCAATGCAAATTGAATGTGTTTTAAAAAATAAAACCCCGTCTCTCTCTCTTCTCTCTTGGTTCTTGGCACCTAGGATGATGTTCCCGAGCTGGAGGAAGGCTTTATTGTCAGCATCACGGAGGTGCGCCTGGTGAACTCTGACTTCTCTGCAGGACAGCCCAGTGTGCGAAGGCCGGGGCTGGAAGTGGCTGAGATAATGATTGAAGAAAATGATGATCCCAGAGGAATTTTTAAGTTCCATGTTACCAGAGTGAGATGAACTTTCACATGTTTATAGTAATACAAAAGCTTGCACCTGCTGATTGGGCCAGTGTCCCGTATTTTCTGAAAAATAATTGACTTTTATTGTAGATATTAATAAATATCTCTCAAAGTTTTTCTTATAGGCTAATTCTTAAGCTCTCTTTGAGCTAGACCAAGGGATTAAGCAAGTTTATTTACAATACATTTAAATGTAAGAGTTCTGAAGACTGAATATGCATACTTATATCCATCTATTAATTTGAAGAGTAAAGTATAAGAACTAGTAGTAGAGATAATAAATTTAGATAGTGATGAATTGTAAGAGTTACTTTTGTCTTGCATTTTAACTTACATATTCTTTACTTAAAGGATGTTGGAGTTATTACTGCCTATGAGGTGCCTCCACCCCTGAACGTTCTTCAAGTTCCTGTAGTTCGGCTGGCTGGAAGCTTTGGGGCAGTAAAGGTTTATTGGAAAGCAACAGTGGACAGTGCTGGCCTAGAAGACTTTAAGCCGTCTCATGGGATTCTTGAATTTGCAGATAGACAAGTATGTTAGTCACAGACATATTAGCATTTTTTGGTTGTACTTCAGACATTTTATAGGCATCTACCAAATGAACGTGCAGTGGTGATAGCTAAATGTATAATATTCTAAATTCCCATGTCAGGCTAACAGAGATATTGTTAGGTAATGTATAATTTATTAATGGACATGGAGAGAGGATATAAATAAGCAAGAATCTCACCCTTTCTGAGCTTTCCCACTTTGTATTCTATTTTAAATAAAGTTATAAAAGGATAATAATTGGCTTAGAGGTGCCTAAGTATGTATAAAATATTGCCTGATGAACTAGACTATTCCTATGAATTTTAGGTTTTTTATTCTATGTTTTAATGTTTATAAATATAAATATTTAGGATTTGCACCAAAAGTGTATACATTTATTACTAAAGATATTTATTATGTACATTTATTGTTATCCAACAATTTTTTTTTAACAATTAAAAAAGACTGAAGTGATAGAACAGGAGCACAGTAGTTAAAACTGGAAAAAACTGAAAAGCAGTATTCTAGATTTGGGTCAACCAGTGCTAAAATTACAAAATATTCCTTAAGATTTGTAAGCTTGTGAACTGGGCATTTTGCAATATGTAAGCATAAGATGTTTTCATAAATTTTTAAATCAGTAAGTGGAAAAAGCATGTGAACAATCATGAAAATGTTAGTAACTTCAAAGAGCAGTATCGATTTATGTGCAGTCCGATTTTGCCTACACAGATATGCATAGTGTACATCAACTTATTAGTTGCCCTTGGGGGATAGTAAGTACTGCTGAAAGATAAGCATGCAGATCTAGAGTTTCCTACACATAAAGGTCTGTTGTTCATATTTGAAATCATGAGATTTTAGCAAATTTTGGACTATAAAACATTTTCTACTAAGAGGAAGGGAAATGTAGATTTTACATTAAAAGTAGAAACAAATTGACTTTCGTTGACGTGGCCTTCTAACTTTATGTTATCAGTAGTTTATTCTTTTCAAAAAGTTAAAGTCCCATCACTTAACATCCTTAGGATCATCATTGTTCTTAAATTTAACATCCTGTAGGGCAAGTATTGGAGAAGGCAATGGCACCCCACTCCAGTACTCTTGCCTGGAAAATCCCATGGACGGAGGAGCATGGTAGGCTGCAGACCATGGGGTCGCCAAGAGTCGGACACGACTGAGAGACTTCACTTTCACTTTTCCCTTTCATGCATTGGAGAAGGAAATGGCAACCCACTCCAGTGTTCTTGCCTGGAGAATCCCAGGGACGGGGGAGCCTGGTGGGCCACCGTCTATGGGGTCGCACAGAGTCGGACACGACTGAAGCGACTTAGCAGCAGCAGGGCAAGTATTCTGTGTTCCACAGTATTGACGAGGTGCAGGCATTTTGATAAGCTTATATTTTAGCCTTTGATTTTGTTCAGGTTTCTGTTTCCCTGAGAAACAGAATGTCATCCAGATTTTTCATTTTCTCTGTTATTATATTAAAGGTGGTTTTAGGGAGGAGAACCATTTCTCGATAAATGTCTATGTCATTTCCCTCTGGGATACAAAAAAGGATTTTAAATATGGACATACAGCTGGAATATTTTTGTGACCAATAGTTGTATTACAAGCTGGATCAAATTATAAGTTATAAAAACTTTTAACATAGAGCCAGGCAGATGAATAAACCCCTAATCACAAACTTCTAATAATAGAATTTGGATTTTCTCATTCTTGTTTTTTTCCCTTGTAATAACACAAACAATAATTTGAAACCAAAAGGATTTACTTTAGTTGCAGAAGATAGTAATCATTTATGAGGTACAGTTTTATATCAGGTCATATTAATACCAAATATACTAAAATTTATGTTTGGGCAATGGCTATTAGAACCTGCATGACTTTTAAAATATTTTTGTTCAAGAATAAGACTTCATTGTTTTTTTTTGAATCTGTAACTATATTTTATTACTATATAATTTCCTTTATTTTGGAAACAGTGAACTGAAACCTTTCGACTTTGAAATACTATAAATATATGACTTTAAAATAATATTATGAACACAACAGGTGAAAATGCCTGCATTTTTCTTTGGTACTATGTTTCTAAATTTCTACTAAAAATGTTTGCCATCAAAAATTAGTATCACATTCTACCCTTCCTGCCTCTCCCCCTCCTTCTTCTTTCTCTCCCTCCCTCATTCCTTTCTTCCTTCTTTTCTTTTATAGGTTACGGCAGTGATAGAAATCACCATAATTGATGATGATGAATTTGAGCTCATGGAGATGTTCAATATTTCCTTAATCAAGGCGGCTGGAGGTGGCAGACTTGGCGATGATGTTGTGGTAACTGTTGTTATTCCACAAAATGACTCTCCACTTGGAGTATTTGGATTTGAAGAAAAGACTGTAAGTGAAATATATCAGGGGGTGCGGGGTGCTTTCCTCTAGGCTCATTTTTCATTTCATTTATAGCAGAAAGGTAATTTTCTTTTTTCCTAGATTTCATTACTCTTTACTTAAAGCTTCTTTTCTCAAGGCTCTTTTGAGTTGACTGTTGAATTAGGGGCCAGTCCTCGAACCTAGGCAGTTTCACAGTAATGAGAGCTCTTAGCCTCAGGCAGTTAAAAAGGAGAACACATTTCCATTATTGGCTGTGACAGACCACGAGGTACTTTTGTCTGGACATTCTGTTCTCTACCTGCTCTGCTACCAGACTGCCATCCAGATTCTGTTACGTCCTGACCCCAGGATGGTTTGACTGGGGAGAGATTTATATTCCTCACCTCTTGGGTCTTCTATCTTGATTTATATTGAACAAAACACGACAGTCAGCCCTGACTCATGTGTTTCCTTGTATTTCTTCTCTCTCCCCTCTTACTTCCCCTTGACTGCCTGCTTTCAAGACCTACAAGAGTGAGCCCAATTATTATTGGTTCAGCCTCTGAGAGAGAAAAGCTTTGACTAGTACTAAATTATCTCTACACCTTAAATATAAAATAAAGTGTATCATAATTATTGACATAATGATTACATCATAATTTCTATGACTTTGTCTTTCAAAGGAAGTTTCAGGATGAAACAGCCATACGAATCTTTAGATAATTTTTATGTACAACAACTTTTCTGGATCCTGTGTCACCATTCCCTTTGTTTTGTCACTTATAGATAATCAGTAATTCACCTTAGATCATTTTAAATAATAGCAAATAGTTCTAATACTTATTATCTTTACTGTTCTTTGGTTGCAAGGCTAGAACTACGGCTTGCACCACACTTTAGATAGACACTAATAACGGCCTAATTATTTGATTATTGAAATTTCAACTTCATAAGAAAATGGGAACTATAAAAGAACAGAGTACTTCTGCTGCTGTAGTCTCATAATACTCTTCCTTGAGAAAGGAATGAGTGGAAGCAAGTGTTTTGTAAAGGGTGGAAGATTCACACGAGAGTATCCATGAGTGTTTTGCAGGCAGCCTAAGAAGTCTGGGAAATACAAAAGGTATAAAGAAAAAAAATAGCCATAATATTACTGCTCTAAGGTAGATATCATTAATATTTGATTATATTTCCATCCAGGCCTTCTTTGCATATATGCAGAGTAATAGTATATATGAATATGCAGTTTGTTTTTAGAAAATGTGTGCAATGTGCTTAAAATGTATTCTCTATTAGCTTCGAGGTTAGATTATAAATGTTCAGGGTTTAAGTAGTCCAGCCTCCGGTTGATGAAACCTTATAATAATGTTTTTACTTTTCACTTTGTCACACTTTTGGACTTAGCTGTTGGGGAGTGTATTTACAAGTTTCTCTCACTTTTTGAGAAAATGAAGAGTTCCACTATTATTCATAAAAAATGTCTATTTATTCATTTTACTTTAGCTGCGGTTGTAAAGTTTACTGCAAAAACGCTAGTGTACCCTTGATCTGGGAACTACTGTCTTACTGTAATAGCCTCAGATTTCCAACTTGTCTTATCATCTAAAAGTAAGATCTAAGGTGCCCAAACTCTTGTCGTGAAGAGTGAGTTGTTATATGTAAAGCATATATAATTGGGCTTTACCCTCAATAGGTGTCAACTGCTATTTTACTTGTTGATAACAATAGCAGTAGCTTGTTGCTCACCCTTTGTGGCTCCTTTCCTTATATCTTATCTTTTTTTTCAGCCAGAAGCTCTTGATACCATGGAATTTAACGTGTATCTATAAGATACAGTATTTTGTGCACATAGTGAATATTCTGGTAGCATTATTTGGTGATACTGATGAGATTCAGAATTGAAAAACCCTGAGACAAGATTATTGGTATTAATCTGTCAAAATTAATAAGCTGCTCCCAGGACAATGTGCTAAATATACCAAAGCCCTGGGTAAAGCAGAGACTTATGGAAATACACTTGTGAAGCTGAAACTAGAATGTTACTATTTATAGAAACAAAAAGCACTTATATATGCAGTTTGTTAATAATGGATTTTTTTTCTTTCTCACTTAACTCTCTCTCATTTGATATTTTTGGCCTCTGAGGAGTGGTATGAACAACAGTTGGTGTGGAATCAAATTATTATAACTAAATCCCAGATTCCTTTTCTCCTAATATATGTGTATCTTTGGCCCTCAGATTCCTTAGTTTTTGTGAGGCTTAAATAAGGTAAGGTGAAAATATTAGTTGCCCAGTTGTGTCTGACTTTGCAACCCCATGGACTGTAGCCCACCAGGCTCCTCTGTCCATGGAATCCTCCAAGGAAGAATACTAGAGTGGGTAGCCATTCCCTTTTCCAGGGGCGCTTCCCGATCCAGGGATTGAACCTGGGTCTCCTGCGTTACAGGAAGATTCTTTACTGTCTGAGCTACCAGGGAGGCCCATAGTATATGTAAGAAGGTTCCTCCATCCATGGGATTTTCCAGGCAAGAGTACTGGAGTGGGTTGCCATTTCCTTCTCCAGGGGATCTTCCTGACCCAGGGATCGAACCCGGGTCTCCCGCATTGTAGGTAGATGCTTTACCATCTGAGCCACTGGGGAAGTCCCAATAAATATCAGTTGGCTCCAAATCTCTACTCTTGGCACCAATGCAAAATGTCATTAAAAAAACAAAAAACAAAAAACGCAAATAGGTGTCTTTCTTGAAAATGGAAGGTGTTGTGCCATATTTTTGTATTTACATAGCAAATGCATGGAATAGGCTCAGTTTGGACTTTGCTTCACAGAGTCAATGTGTGTAATTCATATTAGGTCTGTATTATGTGGGGAGTCTTACTACCATAAAAAGAATCCCCAAATCTCAGTTCCTTAATAGTTTATTTCTTCTTTATGCCAAAGTCCTACGATGCTCTTCCAAGTTGGGGTCTTATGAATACCTCTTCTCCAACTGGCATCTCAGGCACTAGACTCTCCATCTGTGACTCTGCCTCCTCTAATCACCCAGCAAATGGAGACAGAGGGAATATGAAGATTGTGTGGGAAACTGTTGGCCAGACTATGATTAGCAGGCTCTGCCTATATTTTTTATGCCAGATATTCCGTAACAATCTCCACCTAATTGCAAAAGAAGTTAGGAAATGCCAAGTAGCTGAGTGTCTAGGACAAAAAGAGAATGGGATTTGGTGAAGCATTTTTTTTTTTCTGCCCCGTGATTCCATGAAGAGAACTCTAGATTCGGAAATTGCGGTTGATTTTCTCTTTTTCAGGTAATGGTAGATGAATCCCTTTTGTCTGATGACCCTGATTCATACGTGACATTGACCGTTGTCCGGTCCCCAGGAGGTAAAGGAGCTGTCCGACTTCAGTGGACCCTAGACGAGATGGCTAAGGATGACCTCAGTCCTTTAAGTGGGACGCTTCATTTTAATGAGGTATAGTCATTGTCAGGATGCTTGCAGTTTTTCTCTAATTTGTCTTTGATGTTCTTTTCCAGAGTATTGCTTATAAATTCATTTGATATTAATAGTATTCACTATGTCTGGAATTTTTTGAAATCATATGCACCGTGGGAAAATCACACACGCATACACACCCCTAAATGTCTGAAATCAAATTTAGTTTTGACACTGCCTACATCCAACCATTAAAACTACTCTGCTGTCCACATTGCCTCCCCTGATTGAGGGCAAAACCGGTCAAGCAAGCCGGGCATCCAGCTGTCGTCCCCATCTCCATCTGTCCTGTAACTCTTGCATATATTTGACAACCGAGATTGGTCAGTGTTCCCTTTTAAATACCCTTTCTGTTCCTCCTCCTCTGTCACGGTTGTGACAGTCCATGCCTCCATCATCTCTCCTTGGGTAATCTTTTAACTGATGGTCCCACTCCAAATCTTTTTTCTGTCCATTATCTGTGCCTCTGATTTATTTTTTTCGGTCAGTCGTGTCCGACTCTGTGTGACCCCATGGACAGCAGCACGCCAGGTTTCCCTGTCCTTCACCATCCCCTGGAGTCTGCTCAAACTCATGTCTCTTGAGTCAGTGATGCCATCCAACCATCTCGTCCTGGCTCGTCCCTTTCTCCTCCTGCCTTTCTGAAAGGGAGATTTTGTTTTGCCATCTCCTGCTTAAAATGATCCATGATGTCTTCTTACCTGTAGAACTTTCGGCTCTAAAACATGGAACACAGAGCCTCTCGGAAGGAATCCTGGCTGTACCTTCCTCCCAGTTAATCCAAGCACAGGGTTTCCATGAATCCATTCTAACTAGAGCCAACTAGTAGTTATCAGCCAGACTCTGAGGTCTTTTATCCTGGAAGGAGGGATGGCAAAGTGAAAGAGAATTGACAGGCTGATTCTGAAACCTTTATGGAGATGTAAAAGACCAAGAATAGCAAGAAACTCACAAAGAAGGATGGAGGCTGGCCTTCCCCAACTGAATTTAAGATAGTATGTATCAGAGGTAAATACGATAGTATGATTGGCTTTGGGATATACAAGTAGACAAGAGAAGAAACTGGGGAGTCTGGATTTATCCGTCTTTCATGGTTTTTACTTTCATGTTCGCATAAATCATTCCTAAATTCATAAAAATGAAAACAAAAGGGAATTAGTTAAAACCCTGAAAAACTGTAGAACTGGTGAATAAGTTTTTTTTTTTTTTTTTGGTGGATAAGTTTTTTAAAAAGCCACAAAAAATAATCTCACAGGATAAGACCAAGTAAGAAAGAACTGTTAAAAGAGAAAGCACAAAAGTGTAAGAGATTACTTTGTATCAGTACAGTTCAGTTCAGTTGCTCAGTCGCCTCCGACTCTCTGCAACCCCATGAATCGCAGCATGCCAGGCCTCAAATGTAAACGCCTATATGAAATTGATTCTAATAGATATATAGTAGATGTAGAAAGTCTAAGCAGATGAATTTCTGTAAACGAAATAAAAAATAAGAGTAGAAGGTCCCCAAGGTGGTTTTCTAAAAGAAAGCTGACCATACATTTAAAGATAAGATAATTCCAATGAAACATAGTCTTTTTTTTTTTTTTTTGAGTCTAGTGGCCTTTTATGAGAGCTTTCAACACCAAGCAACACAGAAGCAAATACTTTTTTTTTCTTTCAATTTTCTAATTGGTGATTGGGCTTCCCTGGTGGTTTAGCTAGTAAAGAATCCATCTGCAATGTGGGAGACCTGGGTTTGATCCCTGGGTTGGGAAGGGAGAAGGGAATGGCTACCCACTCCAGTATTCTGGCCTGGAGAATTCCATGGACAGTCCATGGAGTCAGTGATGCCCTCTGGCAATCCATTTGCCACTTGGGACATTCTGCCACCTTTTTTGAGGTATTGGTTTCTCTAATGGAATTAGTGATCCCACGCCAGGTGTCACAGATGTTTCAACCACTCACGTCTTGGATTCTGATATGTGATGGCCCAGGAGACCTCTCAGTTACATGCCCTAGCCCTCTGTAAAATCCTCACTTGGCATGAGAAGAATTTAGAGATTACTTTGAAATTTCTTTGGAGATTTCACATAGTAATAATGAGCAGTCAGTTTTCAGTTACTGGATTCTAATCACTAGATCTGCTTCCCAGATGATTAGAAAGGTTTTCTGATGTTAGCAGGATATTCATGCCAAAGTGGCAAATAGTCTGATTTTTCCCCCAGGGAATAAGGCCATCCTTGTTCAGAGTACTGAACACCAGGAGGGATAAGCTTGTGGGTGACCCTGGATATGACTCCCTCTATCTTGTTCTTTGCTCTGCAACCTGGTGCGTTTCATTTACTTCTGTATAACAGCTTTGTTGTTCTTGAATATTCAGCTCTGACATACCTATGTCTCCACTCTAACAAATGGCTGTGTAGCTAGGCAAACCAGAGAAGGCGATGGCACCCTACTCCAGTACTCTTGCCTGGAAAATCCCATGGATGGAGGAACCTGGTAGGCTGCAGTCCATGGGGTTGCGAAGAGTAGAACTTCACTTTCATGCATTGGAGAAGGGAATGGCAACCCACTCCAGTGTTCTTGCCTGCAGAATCCCAGGGACAGGGGAGCCTGGTGGGCTACCGTCTGTGGGGTCGCGCAGAGTCGGACACGACTGAAGCGACTTAGCAGCAGCAGCAGCTCTTATATAAGATTTTTAAGAAGTATAGTACTATAAAATAGAAGAAAGGAACTCTGAAGAAAGAGCAACTAGAGTGAAGCGATTAAAATAATACTTTTAATACATAAAAATCTCAAAGAAAAGATGATTGCAGAACTAAGATTCTTATTGTTTAGTCTCTAAGTCATGTCCAAATCTTTTGCCACCCCTTGGACGGTAGCCCCCTAGGCTCCTCTGTCCATGGGATTTTCCACTTGAGAATACCGGAGTGGATTGCCATTCCCTTCTCCAGGGGATCTTTACAACCCAGGGATCGAATCTACGTCTCCTGCACTGGCAGGTGACTTCTTTACCACTGAGCCACCAGGGAAGCCTGCAGTACTGAGATAAGAAGAAATAAACAGCAGAATTCAAACTGTGGAAAATTATTCAGTGATGCATGGGAAAAATTGGACTTTTTTCAGTCAGCATCAGAGGAGACCTTAAAGATAAAAATGATTTCTGTCATGGTTACCCCACAAAGTATTAAGCGTGTTGTCTTCTGTGCATTTGCTTTTCCTTGTTCCTTCTCTTCCAGTCTGTACTGAAAACTTACCATATGTTCCAAGAAATTACTGAGCTAAGTGTAAGACCAGAGAGGGAAGGAATAATATGAGCTCTCTTGAGATCAACACCTGCGGAAGGAATAGGAAGGAAGCAGGAGTGGTTAGAGGCAAATAGCAAAAAGGGGTAGTAGGTAGATAACTCTTATAAGTATTACACCTCTCACTGTGATTTATTTATATCATGCTGTGGCCATTTAACTCAAGTGATTCAACTCTCAGTGGTTGAACATTTTCAGTAAATTTGAAAGTTATGTTAAAAATTTTTCCTTCTTCCTGTTAAGAATCTTAATGGGATTTTTGCTCAGAGCTAATTTTTATGTAATAATTATCTCTGGAAGAAACCCGTAATTCTAAAGGGTTTAAAGAAAGGGCATCTTTAAAAAATGCTTATGAACTTAAATGTCATTCTGCTGATGAGAACATTCAAAATTTAAGTTTGGCCACTCTGAAAACACGTGTTCTCCTCTCATTTGGTGTAGACTGAGTCCCAGAAGACCATTGTGCTGCACACACTTCAGGACGCCACGTTGGAGGAGGACAGGCGTTTCACCATTCAGCTGCTCTCAGTTGATGAGGTAGAAATATCTCCAGTAAAAGGTGAGAGAGAGCGACATTTTTGGAAATTAAAAAGTAGTTTTTCGGAAAAATGTGAGCAAATAATCAGTAGTTACAATGATGGTTAGTGTTTGCTTTTATAATTCAAAAAATGTCTGTTAAAACATGAGGATGTTATTTCCTACTTGTATGACAGCTAAGGACTTTTTAAAGCTAAAATTATAACATGCAGCATTGGTAGGGTCACATGCCAGGGTTTTCATACTCCTTAGCTGTGTGATTTTTTTAAAAAATAAAGATGTTTACTTTAGTAGTGTTCATAAAGTAAAATATGAAAGCTTCCTAAATGACCCAATAGCAGGGAACTGGTGAAATTTAACAGAATACTCTGCAGGTATTCAAAAAAATGTGGCAGAAAAAGCCTTACTTGCATCAAAATTAAGAACATCTAATTACATGGATAATTTTTACGTTCATAAAACTGGCTTTATAACATGTTCAGTGTAAGCCCACTTTTCATGTGCATGTCATAAACATTAGGAATTATGTACTTGAAATGTCGATGGTGGTTTTTGAGTAGCTGTATTTTCTACGCATACTTAAAATGACCACCATTACTTTTGTAATAAAATGTTGTTTTAAAACTTAGCCTGTTATTTATGTCTCTTTCAGCCTATCTATACCTGTTTTCATCATAAAATAACTACTTAGATATTTCAGCATTTCAGAAATAGGTATCATAGTTCTCATTTGCCTATGGTCCATGTGAAAATGTGTTTCTTACATCTGGAGAAAGAGGATTAATGGTGCTAAAATGGTTTCATTATGTAATGCCCATAAACAATGGCACAGCAACGTTGATATGAAAGCTTAGTTCCTGTTGCATGTCCTTTTTTGAAATTAAGAACTTCATCCTGTGCAAGGGTTTGTGGCCAAAGAAGCAGAATTCTGTGGCCAAGGAAATTCTTAGAATTGTAGAGAGTATCATATACTGTCACCCCAGATGTCACCTAGGATAGTTAATCTTTTTGCATTTTTATCTAGAGTACTTTCCTTCAGGCATTTGAGTCAATCATATCTTTGCATTATATTCTTACACAAATCTTAAGTCAGCTAGCTCAGTTATTTACATTGTGTTACACAGCAGAGTTGATGTGTCTATGGACTAATTAGGTGCAAGAACAAGAGTATACCAGTGGATCAAGGTAAATCATTTGTTAATATAAAAAAATTCATAATGTATTCCTAACTGTGACATACTTACACTTGACAAACCACTGTTTGTGCTATTAATCCATTGCCACAGAAAGTGATAGTGTAATAATCCAGTCCTTTGTTTCTTGAAACTCTAATGTGTGCTTCTGGAAACAAGCTCATTTAAGTTAGTGCCAGATTATGATATGAATACTCAAATTACTTGATACGATTTTTATTTCCATTTTCATAGGAATACTTGACACATTTTATAAACAAATTTTAGAAGCAAATGATTGTCAGAAAATTAAAAAAAAAAATGGGTCCCCAAGAACTCTTGCTTTTGCTACATAGCTAACAGAGATAGCCACATAGCCACTTATAGTGAACTGCAGAATGGTTACTGTAGAAGTGGATTAATACATAGGGTAGAATGCAGTCCCATACTTGCTTGTCATGGGAGTGGTATTGGAAGTACTGCCCACTTTATCCTTTTCATTAAAACGTGATTGTGGGCAAGTCATTTGCCTTAGTGTCTTCAATGCCTCTCTGCACTTGCATGTCTTCGTTGGTAAAATGAGAATAATATTAGTACCTAACTTATATGCTTATCATGAAGATTAACTCACAGGATTAGTATATGTAAATCCCTTAGAACTTTGCCAGGCATGTATTAAGTAAATACATGTGTTTTCTACATGAGCGGTATTATGTATCATCTTGAACTCAGGTAGCGCATCAATAATCATTCGAGGAGATAAGGGAGCATCTGGAGAAGTTGGGATAGCTCCATCATCTAGGCATGTCCTCATTGGAGAGCCCTCAGCAAAATACAATGGTACTGCCATCATCAGGTAAGGGCTTCATGATTTTCATTGCCCAGGTGAGAATTTTGAAGTTGCATTTAATTAGCATTCTTGTGCCCTAAATACATTGCTCTCAGTGCGGACATATTCTTCTTATAAACTGGTACAATCCTGTGGCAACAGCACATTTTTTGTAAACACTGAAGGTATGTTTTTACCTGTCTTGATGTTAAATCTGGAGAAGGAAATGGCAACCCACTCCAGTGTTCTTGCCTGGAGAATCCCATGGATGGAGAAGCCTGGTAGGCTGCAGTCCATGGGGTTGCACAGAGTCGGACACGACTGAAGCGGCTTAGCAGGTAGCAGGATGTTAAATCTGAGGTTTGTGGTTTTTAGATGATTTGCAGAGCCCATGACGAGGAAAGCACATTGAGCGATGTCAAGAGATCTCAGCAACGTCTAGCTCTCAGCCCTGTTTTGTCATTTATGCCATAAAATAGGAGCTACTTGTATATCTGAGCTACAAAATCATTCCTTAAAAAATCATCTGAATCAAAGATTTTAAGATGTTCTAAAATTAGGACCTGTTATATAACTAAGATATTCCCAGCTGGTGCAGTGGTAAAGAATCCTGCCTGCTAATGCAAGAGACACAGGAGATGCAGGTTAGATCCCTGGGTTGGGAAGATCCTCTGGAGAAGGAAATGTCAACACACTCCACTATTCTTGCCTGGAAAATCCTACGAACAGAGGAGCCTGGTGGGCTATATATCCAAAGGATCTCAAAAAATATGGACACAAATTAGCAACTAAACAAAACAACAACAACATTATGATCATAGGCAATTTTGTTTATTATAAATTCTCTCATGAGGGGTGGAATAGCAACTATCAATAAAGTAGCTGGATTTATGTTAAAACTTTTATCTTTTTGGTTGTTTTTCCAGTAGTATTGCATGTATGAAGTGTTTCCTGTTCTTTAGTCTATTTGAACTTTGTACCTTGTGTAGTACATGAAGAATCTGTACATGCATTTTTTTTTTAAATTCCTTTCAACCTTATGCTTTTAGTGTGCAGCTTTTGCCAGTATTCTTGTCAAGCAGATTTACACAAGCTCAGTATTTTGGGTGTTGTCTTGGGATTTTTTTGACTTTCATTTGCTTTATAGCTGATAGATAAGGTTATTTAAATGCAAATAATGTTCTTAAAATAATGCAATTTGCAACAACATGGATGGACCTAGAGATTGTGGTACTGAATGAAGTAAGTCAGGCAGAGAAACGCAAATATATGCTATTGCTTATATGTGGAATCTAAAAAAGGGTACAAATGAACGTACCTACAGAATGGAAATAGACCCACAGATGCAGAAAACAAAACTTTATGATTACCAGAGGGTAGGGTGGGGAGGAATGAATTGGGAGATTGGGATCGATACATACCCATTACTATATGTAAAATGGAGCTTCCCCAGTGGCTCAAATGGTAAAGAATCTGCCTGCATCATGGGAGACCTTGGTTTGATCCCTGGGTCTGGAAGATCCTCTGGAGAAGGGAATGGCAACCCACTCCAGTGTTCTTGCCTCGAGAATCCCTTGGACAGAGGAGCGTGGTGGCCTACAATCTATGGGGTCGCAGAGAGTAGGACAGGACTGAACAACTAACGCTTTAACTTTACTTTGATATGTAAAATAGGTAACTAACAAGAACCTACTGTATAGCACAGGGAACTCTACTCCATACTCTGTAATGACCTATGTGGGAAAAGAATCTAAACAAGAGTGGATATATGAACATACATAAGTGATTCACTTTTCTGTACACCTGAAACTAATACAGCAGTATAAATGAACTGTACTCTAATACCAGGTTTAAAAAAATGCATAATGTTCTGGGAATAAATGAACATTTGTTATTGTTGAAGGACACAGCAAATATCTAGGAAAAGCTCTTTTAATAAAAGTGTACTGAAATATACATTTTACATTGTTGTAGCCTTATTCGTGGCCCAGCGATTTCTGGGGAGGTCGCAGTGTCCTGGAGGATAGTCCCTCCTTCCATGGAGGAATTTGCTGAAACATCAGGAAAGCTGACGATGCGAGATGGACAGTCTGCGGCCGTTGTAGTGATACAGGTACCTCGGTTACTGATTGCTGTCACGCCCTTTGCTGTCAGTCTGTGTGTGTGTGGTTCGAGGGGTAGGCTTAATATCACAGCTTGTTGTCGTTGCTTATGTGATATATATCTTTCTTGAAATGTTCAGATTCTGCTGCGAGTGGCTCTTTCTGTCCGTCTCTAGGCTTTGAACGATGACCTTCCGGAGGAAAAGCGTTTCTATGAGTTTCGACTCACTGGGGTCAGCGAGGGCGGAGTGTTGAGCGAGTCTAGCGCCACCGCCACCATCACCGTGGTGGCCAGTGACTTTCCCTATGGCCGGTTCGCCTTTTCGCAAGAGCAGCTGCGAGTGACGGAGGAAGTACAAAAGGTAGCGCGTGGAATGCTTAAAGCCGTAGACGTCACTTTTTATCTTTTGTATCACGAGCGATCTTTAAAATGTGCTTCTATGTTCACATTCTCAAGCTGATTTTCACAGCTGATTTCATGTGCTCCTGCTGTCATTTTAATGTCGACTTTATATACATTTTTTATCAATTTGTATAGAACTTCCAGATAATCCTGGTAAGTAAAATTGGAGACACTCAAAATTAAGTCTGGCCTGGTAGAGTACTCACCCAAACCAAATGAAAAAACATTGCTTCTTGCGCAGGTTAACCTCACAGTCATCCGATCGGGTGGGTCTTTCGGCCGCGTGAGGCTCTGCTTGGAGGCTGTAAGCGGGACAGCCGAGGTCGGCGTGGACTTCCTGCCTCCACCTGTGCAGCTCCTCTTTGAAGCCAGAGAGACGGTGAAAAGCGTGCACATTGAAATCCTTGATGACAGCCTTCCTGAAGGTCCTGAGGAATTTTCCCTTGTGATGACGGAGGTGGAACTCCTGGGAAGGTAAAAATAGGAAAAAGAAAGGAAGAGTCAAAGCTGGGCTGTGCAGGGATTAATTCTAAGCTCTAAGATGGTCTACCCCAGCTTTTTCTCAACATTCATGTGACGCTGGAACAGGACATGGTGGCAAAGGCTGTTAATTATTCCACGTTGTAAAATATAATTTTTTTTTCCTGAAAGTTGAAAGTATGTGTTTCCGTTGTGTAAAGTCACTCTGCATAGCAAGAGATTTGAACACGGCATAAGCTGGTAGTAATCGGTGAAAAAAGAGAGGAGCTGTTCTCTAGGTCAAAGGTCAGCTGGCGGGGCTGATTTTGGATCCCCCACCTCTTGTCTGTACACCACGGAGTGGGCTGGACTGAGAGATTTCTTTCCTTGGTATCTCCGAAGACTGTATTGTCTTCTTTGTGGATGAATGAGGTAGATATTTGCCCCAGTGGCATTTTTAAAGCAGGGGAAGAATTTCTGAGTCAGAGATAGTTGGTGGGTAGTGCACCAGGGATTCAGTGAGGATCAAGAATTAACCCTGTGAGACTCTCCTGTTCTCTGATTTAGTGGGAGCAACACATGTTCCGTGATGAAATGGATGAAATGCTCAGACCTTGAGTGGCATAGGGAACACCTCGACATCTCTGGCTCATGCGTAACCTTCAACTGGAATCATGTTTCCATTTAGATAGTTCTTAGAGGAAGTTTACTTGTGCGTGCGGTTAAAATGTTTTTGCATTGGTGATATTAATGCCAATCTTTAAAGCTTTCTTCTAACTAAAATATTTCCCTGAAGGAGGCAGGATGTATATCATTCCCCGGGGAAGAATTGGCTGTGAGCTGACAAACCCTTCAAATCTTCAGTTTCCAGAAATGAGTCTGTGTCTGATGATGGGAATGAATTTGTCCTTATAGTAAATGTATTAAAACATGTGCTGGTCAGTTTTAATTAATTGAGTGAACTTTGATAAGCATAGCACATTACGTGTGATATTATATCTGTGTTTTTGACTAAGTAGGGCTTGAAGCATTTGTCCCATTGCTATCCTTTAAAAAACCCAATTCCTACTTAAGCCTAATTCTAAGGAAGTAATGTTTTTCTTCCAGATACATTTCCAGGCTTACTTTGATCTGAAAAGGATAGTATAAACCCAATTTTCCTAGTTTCTAGAAAACGTATTGCCTTGATATTAAGTTATGTTAAGCAGCTAAGCCATAATCCTTCTCAGACTATTGATAACAGTTTATTTTAATATTTTACTGCCCAGTTTTCTAATTTTGCCTTATATATAATCATATTAATGAGCTTTCAAACTTTAAAGCTAGGTAGGTTAAAAATACTAGGTAGAATTTGGAAATTGAAGGAGGGACTAAAGTGGTTTAGTGTGTGTTCAGCAGTACCTTCCTAGCCCTAGAAGTTCATTTTCCAACTTCTTCCCAATTTCCTTATAGTTTTATTATCTTCCCATGGCCTACATTTAGTGATAGTATATTAGTTTTTATTTTATCCAGGCAGTAATAACTGAGAGCAGTGCAGAAATCTATTTCAAACATCATTTCAGAAAAGAAAAGTATTTTCGTGTTGAGCTTCATAAGACTCAATTACAGGAGCTAGTAGGACCCTTCTTCAGTTCATGCTAAGCAATTATGTACTCAGTTTATTTTATTTTATTTTTTATGACTGTAAGAGGGTATGATTTTACCATCCAAGAAAATGGACTTCAAATAGACCAACCTCCTGAAATAGGAAACATCTCCATTGTCCGAATCATCATAATGAAAAATGATAATGCAGAGGGAATCATTGAATTTGACCCAAGGTATACCACCTTTGAAGGTAGGTTCAGTAACCTTACTTATAAATTTAGCACCAATTTCTGATCAGAGTACCTGAACATGACGTTGTCAGTTTGAATTCCTACGTGCATTTTCTTGGTTTGGGGTATGTGTGTGTGTGTGTGTGTTTACACATATACTTTGTATTTATTTATGCCTTTATGTGTATATATTTGTATTCATTTTTAAAACATATTTTGAGTTGCTTTTGGGCAGTCTTAAATCTCATTGTGTATGGCAAAATGAAATGGTTAGGAATAAGGCATTTAGAAAAATTATGTTTAATTTTAGGATTATTGAAATGTTTATATTTTGAAGAGTTTTATGAGTATAGTTCTAATTTATACAGTGTTTAATTTCCTTTGCAATTAAAAATCAGTGGAATATTCACCTTCTAATGAATAATCAATCACCTTTGAAACAGTTTACTGGACTGCAGGC
Organism: Bubalus bubalis; assembly: GCF_019923935.1. Taxonomy (NCBI): domain Eukaryota; kingdom Metazoa; phylum Chordata; class Mammalia; order Artiodactyla; family Bovidae; genus Bubalus; species Bubalus bubalis. The sequence continues at coordinate 20,312,731 of NC_059165.1, read as the reverse complement.
ACAGGCAGTATCTGGACTCCCAATCATCCCAATCATGCTTTCTTCAAACAGTTCCTAACAGCAGCTTGCCTTCTGTTGCCAATTCTCCCCTCATGTAGAAGTGGAATGTGGAATATATGGTTATACATCCCCCTGGGTAGAAGAAGTTGGCTGCCTTTCTGTTTTTATTCAAAGGCAGAATATGAATATACCTTTCAAAACAAACATTTTATCTTATTATTGCAATCAGTTTATCACCTTCATTGCCTCTGTCAAATTCTTTTGTTATCTGCCATTTTAAAGTTCATCAGAAATCACTTTAGGAGTGATTTATTATTGTCTTCGTGGGTGGCATCATAGAAGACATCATCATTTTGCAAACTTCAACCTACAGCAAGTAGAAGTCAGGATGCCTTTTTACACCAAGGAAAAAATGGGGTCTTTTTTCTGTTATCTGATTTCCGTTTGATTCACTGTCTTTGGGAAAATTTGGGGCAATGCACAGTGATAATTACAATGTAAGTTCAGTACTACTTAGCTATGGCTGTTATGAACTCTACTAAATGATATTTTAATATGCTGATATTAGTATAGTTGAAGAAGAAATAAACTTTTGAATAGAATTCTTAAGTTGAAATCAAACATTGAGGATATATGTTCAGATTTACAAGTAGATAGGAGCTTAACAATGTAATAGAATCATATTTATATCTGGACTTCTAAAACACTTATATGATGTAAATAACATACACCTTATTTTTTAATGTTACCAATGTTTCCATTAAATATGCAGAAACAATCCAGAATGGTTTCCTTTGAGTACAGTATACATGTTTTAAGTGTTTTTTGTGTTCGTCTACCATTATCTACCAGTTTGTCTACCAGTAAGGGTTATTTACTTGTATGTGGCACACAGAGGCAAAATGCCTTGCTGATGATTAAGTCAATGATTTAAATTCTAGCTTACACTGCTCACTATAACTTGCAAGTTTTGACACACTGTATTTCTCCTAAAAAGTAAGTCGTGATGTGTTCGTAATGGTTCTTTAAAGTGAGAAACGAACTGCAGAAAAATTGAGTGCTTGCATCGTCCTGTTATATTTAATTGTCATGTTTAAGTGAACCATAGTAAAGTCAGTTTCTTTGGCTGGCATACCAATTCACTGCACATTCCTGTTCCAGTGGAGGAAGACATAGGGACGATCATGATTCCCGTGCAGAGGCTTCATGGCACTTACGGCCATGTGACGGCTGATTTCGTCTCTCAGAGCTCCTCTGCGGTTCCTGGTGGTGTCGATTATGTACTGCATGGTAGTTCAGTCACCTTTCAGCATGGGCAGAACTTAAGTTTTATAAATGTTTCCATCATTGATGACGATGAAAGGTAATGCTGTTTCGTATGTAACATGCACATTCGTAAATCATGAGTATTGTGTTTCGGTCTTTACCTATGTTTTGCATTGAAAATAGAATTTTAGATTATAGTTGTGCCCATCGAGAAATGAGTGAGGAATTCTAGGGGGTGGGGTACTGGGGTAGGGCAAAAGGGAGTGTGATTATGTGTCACTTTTTCTCAAACAGAAGAAGAAATACTGATTTTTGTTCTTCTAGATTGAAGAGTCTATAGTCAGAATGTGGAAACGTCCTGCAAATCATTTCCTTAATTCATTAAACAATTAAAAAGAGGGGCAGAAAGTCTAATAACTTGCAGGTTATGTAATACTGAAGTTGATCATTTCACGCTTCTAGCTAAGCACCCTCTCCTTAGTGCTTGGTGTGTGACTACTGTGCCTTGAATATGTATGACCAATTTGGAAAATGACTAGTTATTTGGGTTTTAGAAGCATTTTATTATGTTTAGACTCACAGAATTGCTCTTTCTCTTGCTATGCAGTGAATTTGAGGAGCCCATTGAAATTATGCTCATTGGAGCTACTGGTGGAGCGGTCCTTGGGCGCCACCTAGTGTGCAGAATCACGATTGCCAGGAGTGACTCGCCTTTTGGTGTAGTACGATTTCTCAATCAAAGCAGAGTTTCTGTTCCTAATCCCAATTCCATAATGATTTTACCCTTGATGCTGGAGAGGACCGGAGGACTCTTGGGAGAGATTCAGGTAGAGTTATTTTTTAACCCATGATTTTTAAAATATATTTCTCAAATATATTCATTTATTCCCAGTCAGTAATATTTATTGATTACCAAGTAGATGTAAAGCAGTTTCCAAATCCTGTGAAATACATAAAATGTATGAGGCATCCAGCTGCCTTCAGGGTACTCTTGAGAGAAAGTTAACAGTTAAATGAAGGATTTGGGTAAAATTCATTATGTCAACAAGTACATTTGTTGAATGCTTTCCATGTGCCAGACCCTGTCATAGTCCCTGAGAACGCACAGGTTAGGAGGACACAGTTCGTCCCTGTTCTCTTAGAATTTTCAAACAATAAGCAAACTGATTGCTATAAACGTCCGTCTTAGAACTGCTTTTGCTGCATCCTGCAGATTTTGGATCGCTGTGTTTTTGCTATCATTTGTTTCTCGGTCTTTTTTGATTTCCTCTTTGATTTCTTCAGTGATCCATTGGTTGTCTAGTAACATATTGTTTCCTTCCAGCTACCCTTGATTAGATGGTAAGAGTGTGATATTTAAGCCGAAAGAGGTGCTCATGTGACCATTAGGGGGCTGAGCGTTTGGGCAGACGAATGAGACAGTGCAGATCTACAGACCTGGTATGCTTGAGGTGCGAAGAGGTCCACGGGGTGGGTGGGCTTGGAAATGAAGGGATAATAGCCCAAGTTAGATCACAGGGGCCTGTAGGTATTGGACCTCAGAGAACTTTCTCAATCAGATTGAAGATGAGTCGAAGTGCCAATAGGACGCCATTGGAGAGTTTTAAGCAAAGGAATGATATCAATGTCACCGGATCGTGGGCTCACTTAGAACCCCCGAGAAGGAAGTAGGTTGTCCAAAAGCCAGAGTAGGAGAAGGGAGGGGAATGAGAAGCATGTCGCCCTCTAGAGCCCACAGCAGAGCTAACAATGGCTCAGACAGGGAGAGAGGTCGAGATGGCCAGGCGTGAATAGAGGTTGAGTATATTTTGGAGGAAAAATACACGAGGGCCGATGGAGCCTGAGGGACAGGGAGGAATAAAGGCTAACCTAGAAATTTTAGAGGAGCAACTGGTTACATTGTAGTGCTGTTTATCAAGATGTGGCAGCTTGGGGAAAAGTAAGAGTTCTGCTTTGGCTTTGTTGGTTTGGGATAGCGGCAGGACACCCCAGTGCAAGGGTCAGGAAGGCAGCGGGGTGTGCAGGTATGGGTTAGGGGGAGGTCAGGGCTGCAAACACCGACCTGAAGGATGGTGAGACACTTGGAGGCATTTGAAACTCTGAGGCCCGAGGAGTGTAGACAGGGATGGAAAAGATACAGACCAAGTCCTGGGCCCCCAGCACTTGTGGATTTGAGGAGGGAGAACCAGCCAAGAAGACTGAGATGTAGAGAAGGAAAATTAGGACGACTTGTGCCGGATAAGTATCACATAAGCCAAGGAAGATGGGACGCAGTGTTTCCAGACAAAGAAGTGGTCAGCTGTGTCTCACGCCGATCAAAGATGAAAGAAGCAAAGACAAGTGGATGTGAAACGTATATAATTCTTTATGGATGTGAAAAGTATATAATTTTAAATTACACAAACTTTAAATGATGCCTTTGTTGCAACATAAAAATTCTGTTTAACTCTGAACATTTCTGTTTCTCTTATACTAGGTTATTTAAGTGTACTTGTTGCTGCATCCCCAACAGACTTTTCACTTGATTCAGATAGGTTTTGATTAACAGAACCTGTGCACTAGCAAGACAGTTAGTACTTGTATTTATCAGAGTTTGTATGTGTGCTCAGTTGCTTAGTCAGGTCTGATTCTGTGGCCCCATGGACTGCAGCCCGCCAGGCTCGTCTGTCCATGGGATTCTCCAGGCAAGAGTACTGGAGTGGGGTGCCATTTCCTCCTCCAGGGGATCTTCCCGACCTGGGGTTTGAACCTGGTCTCCTGCTTTGGCAGGCAGATTCTTTACTACTGAGCCACCTGGAAAGCCCTGCAAAGTTTTTATTACTCACATATATATAGATATATGTTTAGAGTATGTACTTTTTTATTTTTGGTATCCTGTGATGGTGACGGATGACCAGGTATTCAGATTTTTCGTTACTTATTAAACGTTGTTGTTCATGAAAACGGGTGTTCTATAGATTACATAGTTTATGTTTGTAAGGATTATTTTAAACAACATGAGTTGATAACATAGGACTTTGTGGGAGATATTCTAGAATAACTTTCACATGTATGTATATATTTTTAATACTGTATATATATATTTTAATATATACTGTATGTATATATTTTTATCCTGCAGAGTAATTCTTTGTTTAAAGCTGATTGTTTTCTTTAAAAAACAAACACCCTGCAGGTGAACTGGGAGATCGTAGGACCCAATTCTCAGGAAGCCTTACCATCACAGAACCGAGACATCGCAGACCCTGTGAGCGGGTCCTTCTTTTTTGGAGATGGGGAAGGTGGAATGAGAAGCATCATTCTGGCAATCTACCCACATGATGACATTGAAATTGAAAAGACTTTCATTATTAAACTTAAACTTGTGAGAGGAGAAGCTCAATTAGACTCCACAGCTAAAGATGTTACATTAACTGTAAGTCTGACTTTATTTTTCCCACAGAATTTAGGCTTTAAAGGATCTTTCAGAAAACGTGCTTACATTTGTTGAAACTCTATGGGCTTATGATGAATTAAAAGTTATGAAACCCAATGACGTCGTAGTAATTCCTGTGGGTCAGATGTTCTGGTTGTTATATTAGTTTATTACATAGCCAGATTATTGGTAATTTTTTAAGATACCGAGAAATAGTTATTTTACCCTTTTTGAGAAAATTTGATGCTTTGGGGAGATTTGGCACTTTTCAAGAGGAGGCATTTGTTGTATCATGAACATTGGCTATCTTTGCCATTAAAGGGTGGCAGAGTTCACAGGTAATCACAAGTCAGGCTGTTGAAAGGAAGGATGGTGCTTTTTCAGTCAGTGCAGTGATGGTGTGAGTCAGATCCAGATCCAGTTTATTTGGTATGAATCACCCAGTCCACTGGGGCAGAAAGTCCTGCAGACCAGGGTTACCGAAAAAAAGGTAGAGAGATGCACCTTGTTCTAAGTTTGGAAAAGCCTGTTTTATGTGGGGTCTGTATCAGATACAGAGAACTGGAGAACTGGAACTGTTAATGTTGGGAGACAGATATGAAGAAAGAAAGACATTTTGTAAGGAATTATATCCCATAACTGTGGGGCTGGCAAGTTAGAATCCATAAAACAGGTAGAAGGAATCCATAAAGCAGAATCCATAAAGCAGGCAGGAAGCTCAGGAATGAACTGAAGTTGCCTTCTTGAGTCTGAATTTTGTGGCACAGGCCAGCAGGCTGGAAATGCAAGCAGGATTCCTAAATTGTGGTCTTGAGGCAGAATTCCTTTTTCTCCGGGAAGCCTCAATGTTTGCTCTTTAAAGTTTTCGTCTCATTGGATGAGGTCCATCCACATTACTGAGAATAGTTTTATTGACTTTGTCAGCTGGTTGTCAGTTTTAACCACATCTACAAAAGATCATTACAGCAACATCTGGATAGCATTTGAGCAAACAGTTGGACACTTTAGCCTAGTCAGGCTGACACATAAAATTAACCATCACGGGGCCATTACCTCTCTCCATATTATCACTATAAATACAGCATAACCAGTAGAAAGAGGTTGGCTAAACTTAACTGGTTAAATGAGGTGAACATGAGGTGAGTAAAGCTAATTCAGGCTTTGAAGTTTTGTCCTTCTGAGGTTCTACAAATTGTCATTTTCTGAATACTTATTCCCATTATCCTTCAGGAGTAGGAACCTTCTTGCTTTAGGTAACTGTCAGGCAAATGAAGGTTTTTAAAAGTTACATAGCCAGATACAATCATGCCCAAGAGTCATGATTGTGTTTCTTTCATCCCCTCAGTTTATCTTGTACATACACAACGTATCAGGGCACTGAATGTTGGATGCTGTGATTTCATCCATAGTTGTTACAATGTCTCCCCTCTGCTCTCTTTCTAGATAGAGAAGTTTGGTGATCCTAATGGAGTGATTCAGTTTGCTCCCGAGTCTTTGTCCGGGGAGACCTATTTGGAGCCATCCGCGCTGGAAGGGCCCCTGATCATTACCTTCTTTGTCAGAAGAATCAAGGGTGTTTCAGGAGAGATAATGGTACCGTTTTTCTTTGGATTTTAAGCAGAGTAATCATTTGCCTGATGGTTGTGGTTGAGAAGAACAGAGAAACTGTGTGTTCTGGAGAATTAGAGTTTTTGATAAACTGAAGCGACATGAATTTTCACACATGCTGAGGTTCACCAAGGCCCCTTTGGTCTGGCTCGCTGGCACCAACCTCTGGTTATCTCTTTAAATACTCAGTTGCAGTTAGGTTAAAAAGATCTTCCTCATATTTAATCACAAAGAATATGATTGAACTATTTTGTAATTTCTTGTTTGCTATAATGTGAAGCTTTTTCTACTTAACAAGACTATCCATGATTTTTACAAATTGCTTAATATATTCTTTATTCTCAATATCATTGAGATGTCCTTATAAATTATCAAGATATTCATTGAACAGGTCAAGGTTATCTGTTTGCTAGCTAAATTTATTTTGTGAAATCTCTCTATAAACTTAGCTTTTCCCCTGTACTGGAGATTAATTGTTACTTTTCTTCAGTTGAAACTTTATGGACGTAAAAAATTTTTGGAAAATAAATTTTTTAGAGATTTTTTGGGAGAAATTCTTAATTTTTAAAATCTTAGGTATCCTCTTTTTATTAAAAACAAACAGAAACAAATTCAAATGTGAATATCAAATTACCTGCTTACGTTTTACCCTCAAATATGGTCTTGGTTCACTGTTGAATGTACTTGTGGAACTGGTATGGTATTTTAAAGTTAACTTGTTTCTCTTTATCTTTTCAAATTATGTTTATTAATTTAGAAGCAGGTGAAATGAGATTTTGTCATCCTGTCCTGCAAATGGCATACAATAGCCTGAAAGAGTTAAGACAGTTTCTGAATTACTTAAGTAGAGATACTTGGAAAATTTAAATTTGAATATATTGATGCACACTTATATAGGCAAGCTTTTTATATATAATTGGGTAAACGAATTCAAAGGATTTTGATTAAAAACACTGCGTTATATAACTTTGTTGGTTTTCTTCCTTTTGTTTTAGGTTTATTGGGAATTAAGTAGTGAGTTTGATATTACTGGAGACTTTCTTTCTACAAAAGGAAGTCTCACCATTGCTGATGGAGAAAGTGAAGCCAGCTTTGATGTTCATTTGCTGCCAGATGATATTCCTGAGATAGAGGAAGTGTATGCGCTCCGGCTTGTTTCAGTAAAGGGAGGAGCAAAACTGGATACAGAAAAATGTGTCGTTTGGTTCTCTGTTTCTGCAAATGACGACCCGCATGGAATTTTTGCCCTGTATTCAGATCATCAGTCCGTACTTATCGGGCAGAACCTTCGTAGATTCATCCAAATTAATGTAACCCGGCTTGCGGGCACATTTGGAGATGTGGCTGTTAGATATCGAATATCATCTGACTCTAAGGAGCAGTCTGTTGTCACAGAAAATGCAGAGAGGCAGTTGGTGGTCAGAGATGGTACCAGATACACAGTGGACGCAGTGCCAGTCCAGAGTCAGGTCTGTAGCGTCTCTTTCGTTTTCCCAGTCATTCCGAAAGACTCCTTCAAGAAAACCCTTGTTAATCTCAGGATCAGTTTAATATCTGATTGAGATATTTAAATGGAACCGTGGAAAATGCCTTAGAAAATGCATAGTAAGTTTTGCGTAATACATATACTGCTGCTAAGTCGCTTCAGTCATGTCCGACTCTGTGCGACCCCATAGACGGCAGCCCCCCAGGCTCCCTCGTCCCTGGGATTCTCCAGGCAAGAACACTGGAGTGGGTTGCCGTTTCCTTCTCCAATGCATGAAGTGAAAAGTGAAAGTGAAGTCGCTCAGCCGTGTCTGACTCTTCGCGACCCCATGGACTGCAGCCCACCAGGCTCCTCCGTCCATGGGATTTTCCAGGCAAGAGTACTGGAGTGGGGTGCCATTGCCTTGGTATTTGCAAATTATAAGTAAATAAGTATCTGTTCCTTCCTAGAGATAAAATATTTTTGTCTAGATAGTAGAAGGCAGTTATTTAGTTCTTCAGAATTCCAGGAATTGTTCCAAGTGCTACACACACTCACATCACACACACATGTACACACTGGATGCTTATTGAGGGGGAGATGTTTGTAGGCTTCCTTGCACTCCTATCTGGAGAAGGAAATGGCAACCCACTCCAGTATTCTTGCCTGGAGAATTCCATGGATGGAGGGGCCTGGTGGGCTACAATCCATGGGGTCACAAAGAGTCGGACACGACTGAGTGACTAACACGTGTGCTCTTATCAAAGAGCAGTGCAGTGAGAGACGGATACGTGTTTCCTGGGGTCTGACGGGGCTACATGGTATCCGCTCTTCTCTCCTTAAAAATCTGCCACCCAGGAAGTCAGCCATGGGTTTTTTTTGTTAATGAGGAGAGAGGACAGCAAACTATTCTGCCAACATATCAGGTGAAAGTGGCAGGAACCAAGTGGGTGCCCAGCAACCTTTCTCACTCTGAGCCACAGAAAGTGATTTGAGGGACTCTCTGTCTCAATCCTTCCAAGAGGATACCTAATGTCATTCCATATGCACAGGAGAGCAGTTCATTTATTTCACACATGGGATGCAATGCAGCAGTGGGGATTGCTATTTCATGGCCATGAAAGTCCGTGCCAGAGGGTAGCCAGATTGGAGTTGTCTCGAGAATGGTATGAGGTGGATTGTGAAGTTAGGAGACAGTAAAAAAGGTCATTGGAAGAGTGTGTGTTTCTGTGGTGGAATGGCGATGAGCTGAATTCTGAAGTCTTTGATGAACATACAGATGGATTCCATGAAAGGTGAAACGTTTGGGTGCCTGCCAGTGCTATTCAGGAAAGGACTATAGAAGTGAGGCAAGACCCTTGTCATTCTTCCTCAAAGCAACTCCCCACCTGCTCCAGAGGTGCTGGAAGATTGATGGAAAGGTCCAAGAAGGGCTGGAGAAGTACTAAAAAGTCATGCCATGATCCCTTTCCCACCTTAGATCTTTAGCTGTGGATTGAGCAAGAACTGGGATAAATAGAGGAACTTTAATGGAGGGTGAGATGAAAGTTTTTACTGGTATGGATCTGGCCTTTACCTTCATAAAAAATGACAGGAGGCTTTGAGATCTACACACAACATTGTCAAAGATAAGACAGAAATGAAACAGCTTCCTGTCTATAGTCCACTAAGTTCAGCCCACTCAGTAATGGATGACATTTAAGCCTATGATCCATAGAAAATTGGCTACCTTTTGACATATTATACTAATTAGTACCTACTATGCAGCCTTTTGATCTTTTTGTGCGCTCGAGTTTTTTACTTTTGCTGTTGAATCAGCTGGGAAAATGCAGGCTTCTTAGTGAGCCCTGGGATCCATGGTTATTCCTACATCCCTGAAGTTGTTTAAGAAATTGACTCAATAACATGGCTTTGTTGTATCAATTTTTGAATTCATGTCCTATATCCCCCAGTTCTCAAGACTGGAATAAACAGTGCAAAGCTGGGGAAATGAGAGATGGATTAAGGTAATCAGAATATTATTATATCAAGTCTCATTTACAAATTAGAAGAGTTTAAAAAAATACAGTGTGCTTTAGTTATGTACTTAAAACATTTTCCCATACCGATCTGTGTAACATCAGCTTCTGAACACACTCAAGTTCAAATCTCTGTTACTGAGCCCTAGGAGGTCTTCCTTTAACTTTTCTAGGAATAGCTGTGTATTTTTTTATACACGTTTCACTTAGCAATAAGGCATGCCACAGTGAAGGTTATGCTATTCTTTTACAATGTGGATAATACAAATTCAGTTCAGTTCAGTCGCTCAGTCGTGTCCAACTCTTCGCGACCCCATGAACTGTCTAACCATCTTATTCTCTGTCGTCCCCTTCTCCTCCTGCCTTCAATCTTGCCCAACATCAGGGTCTTTTCGAATAAGTCAGCTCTTCGCATCAGGTGGCCAAAGTATTGGAGTTTCAGCTTCAACATCAGTCCTTCCAGTGAACACCCAGGACTGATTTCCTTTAGGATGGACAAATTACTCTCTGACTAATTACATAAGAAAGCTGAAATATATGATATATATATTATATATGTTTATCTCACAGGGAGTAAGATCCTTGATCTGCCTAGCTTTTAGATTGTCTCTTGGGGAACCTGAGACATTTTGAAGGATGATCATCCTCTTTTCCTTTCACTTTGAATGCTTAATGGTACAGTTTATAAAGATCTTAACTTTCCTAATACCTTAACTTTCCTTTGAGGTATCTATGGATATCTTCATATCTGTTCTGAACCTATATTAATTATTTTTACTATTTCTGTTTTCAATAAAGAGTAGCAAAAGTTTACTAGCTTGCACATACATGAAAGCTTCCTCTTATTGGCATGCTTTAACATCTTTCATTAATATGATTAAATTTTCATGGGTTCCTTCTGTCTCTTACATTCCAGGATGTGTGGTGTAGGCTGCTCCTAGATGATTAGGTGTTGCTGTGTGCGTTAGTCTCCAAGGTGACCCTTTAGGGCCAAGTGTGACACACACTAAAGCGAGGGGAGGATTTCCCCAGTGGTCCCTTTCTTGCCTCACACCCCGGGTGCTCTTGAAGTTTGGGATGTTAGTTACAAGTTACATACAATTGTCCCTGCTGTACCCTCTGATAAATGTTAGGATTTCAGCTGGGTCAGCCACGGAGAAGGACCTTCAAGTGGGTGCTGGAACAGAGTGAGTTTCCATTAGGTTCTGAAAACTAGAAGACTCTTGATGTTGGTTTAACATGAGGGTCAGAGAGTGAACAGTTCACCATCTGGTTAACAAGGTTAATGACAGGCCTCTTAGATGAAGTGATGGTAAGAAGCACTGGTACACTAAAGAAACCTATGTTTAAGAGAACTTAGAATGCAAGATAAGATTATATCCATTGTCGTCATTTATTCAAGTATTTACGGGGCATTTACCATGGGTCAGCATTTGTGAGAAGCACCGCAGACACAGTGATCATGGGGTGTAATCCCTGTTGTCATACTGCTCCCTGTCGATGCAGGAGAAGGCCCTTTAACAGCCAGTTATAAAAGTGAGTGAGTGAGTAGGCAGTATTCTGGAGAAGGCAATGGCACCCCACTCCAGTCCTCTTGCCTGGAAAATCCCATGGACGGAGGAGCCTGGTAGGCCGCGGTCCATGGGGTCATGAAGAGTGGGACATGACTGAGCGACTTCACTTTCACTTTTCCCTTTCATGCATTGGAGAAGGAAATGGCAACCCACTCCAGTATTCTTGCCTGGAGAATCCCAGGGACAGGGGAGCCTGGTGGGCTGCTGTCTATGGGGTCGCACAGAGTCAGACATGACTGAAGCGACTTAGCAGCAGCAGCAGCAGGCAGTATTCAAGATGCACACAGGATATTATGGGCGAGTAAATTCTATTCGTGCCAAAAGCCATCAAGAATGATGGGCAATCTGTAGAGTGGTTCTGTGATGCCCTCCTGGGTCCAGAACATGAGAGGGCATAACAGAACATGCTTGACTCCTAAAAACCTTCAAGTTCCTTTTCAAATTAGTCACCCTGCTTTCCTTCTGTAGGCAAACCAGCATTTCCCCAAATGCCCCGTTGACTCCTGTTCAAACTTTAATGTTTCATTACCACAGGCTGGGGTCCTGCCATGCCACACGGGTCCTTGTGCCGAATGGGCCCGTGAACAGAGCTGGGTGGCAAGGCACAAATGCCTGGGTGCTTTGAGCTGACATCTGGCCCTTCAGTTTTTAGGATATGGGGACAAAAAAATGCTTAGCTGCCCAGCCAGTGAACTGCGTGGGGAGGGGGCACTCCTTCAAGGAGAGGAGAGAAGCACACGATTGAAGCCAGGAGACTGATTTATGTCTTGTTTCCTCAGTCCTTGATCTGTGCTTCATGTTCAGTGAATGTCATTTTGAAAAAATGAAGATTGATCAAATGAGTAAAACATCTGTTCCCCTCATGTTGCACATTTGAAACCACCATAGGACATATTTTACATATTTGGGTGGTTTGATATGTGCTTACATTACACTTAAAAGAAGAACAGACCTCACAGAAATCGTTATTTTTACATCCAGTAAAGATGTGTAGAGTCATTAGTAATATTCCAGGTTATGGCAGTGTATCCATTATCATTAGCAAGGTTTCTATGGACAAATATAAGTGCTAAAAAAAAAAATCTCTGTAAAATAATGGTGGTGGTGGTGGTGGTGTTGTTGCTAACTCGTGTCCGACTCTTGGGATCCCGTGGAAGGACCGTAGCCTGCCAGGCTCTTCCGTCCATGGGATTCTCCAGGTAAAAATACTGGAGTGGGTTACCATCTCCTTCTCCACTGTAAAGTAATACAAGTTTTCAAATTCAGGATTTCCCTATTTTGTTGGATTCTAAAACTTTGAAAATTGGTAGTCTAATATATGGTGTTAGAAGTTTTTACTTGTCCAAAATATTCGGATAATCAGTGTACCTAAATCATTATCTGTTTTGAGTAAATGTCATTAGAGTTATTAGTTCCTACCCAGTGAAGAAGGAGAAAGTGAGTTTTGCTGGTTTTAGAAGCTGACACTTTTCACCACTGTGCTCCCTCCATTCCTGGAACACATGATTCTATCACTGAGACTCCTGGGATTCTCATCATTCTTCAGGTCATCCAGGCTTCCCTGGTAGCTCAGCTGGTAAAGAATCCTCTTGTAGTGCAGGAGACCCTGGTTCAATTTCTGGGTCTAGAAGATTCCCTGGAAAAGGGATAGGCTACCACTGCAGTATTCTTGGGCTTCCTTGGTGGCTCAGCTGGTAAAGAATCTGCCCACAATGCAGGAGACCTGGGTTCGATTCCTGGGTTGGGAAGATCCCCTGGAGAAGGTACAGGCTACCCACTCCAGTATTCTTGGGCTTCCTTGGTGGCTCAGATGGTAAAGAATCTGCCTGTAATGCAGGAGACCTGGGTTCTATCCCCAGGTTGGGAAGATTCCCCTGGAGGAGGGCATGGCAACCCACTCCAGTAATTTTGCCTGGAGAATCCCCATGGACAGAGGAGCCTGGCGGGCTACAGTCCATGGGGTTGCAAAGAGTTGGACACTTAGCTGAGCAACTAAGCACAGCACACATGGGCATACACGGTGAATTTGAAAATTTTGGGTATTTTTAAAAATAATATATGACTCTCACTCTTAGCCTAAAAGTCTTCATCATGGGCCTTTGTTTTATAATGTGGGGGAAAGGGCATATATTGATGAAACTGATACAAAATGAGGCAAGTACTAATGACTCACATCACATGCCAGTATTTTTCTTTGAAAATTATTTTTTGCTAATAAAAAGTCACTTACACTGTTCATAGGTCTTCCTACCTCTGGGCTCAAATTTCACCTTACAGCTGGTGACCGTGATGCTTGTTGGTGGAAGTTTCTATGGCGTGCCCAAAATTCTCCAGGAAGCAAAATCTGCCATCCTTCCAGTTCCAGAGAAAGCTGCCAATTCTCAGGTACTTGGCACTGGGTGTGGTACTCCCCCAGAACCACTAGAGGGCCGCTCTTACAGAAGGGACTAAGATTCTTAGAGTTTGATTTGTTAAATCTATGTAATCCTATGAATATCAAATTTAAGAATTATGGATACCCTATATGAAAATAATTTGGCAATTTTTGTCAGTAGGTGGAAAACCGTATCTCCTTTTTTGAGTTTAAAAAAGTCTGTATCTTGTAGAATGTAAGGTATAGAATTTTAAAAATAACGGTCACCTAGAGTCAAAACTTGTTTTTTTCCCCATAATGAATATTTAATATTGAGGCATTTTATGCTAAAAAGTTAAAATTAGAATGAAGCATCAGTTAATATTTCAGACTTTCTCATTTACTGACATTGTGAATATTTAATCCGTGGGGCTCTTTTTACTGTGGCAAGCTTGTGCTGCTGCTGCTAAGTCGCTTCAGTCGTGTCCGACTCTGTGCGACCCCATAGACGGCAGCCCACCAGGCTCCCCCGTCCCCGTCTCCAGGCAAGAACACTGGAGTGGGTTGCCATTTCCTTCTCCAATGCATGAAAGTGAAAAGTGAAAGTGAAGTCGCTCAGTCGTGTCCGACTCTTTGCAACCCTAGGGACTGCAGCCCACCAGGCTCCTCCGCCCATGGGATTTTCCAGGCAAGAGCACTGGAGTGGGGTGCCATCGCCTTCTCCGAAGCTTGTGCTAATGTAGATGAATGATAGTGACACACTTAGGTATTTGAATCTTCTGCCTAAGTTCATTTTAGGGAAGATTGTTCCCCAGTGTCTTCATAATTCACATGAGAACAAAGAATGCCCTGAGGGCTTTGCTTCCTGCGTAGGCCAGTTCTGTCAGTGTGGGAACAAGACAGGGCTGCTGTCTCTGGCTGTGGTACCGTGTATGTTTTATAAACTGTGAGGAGATGCCAGCCTGCATCCCACTCCCTCGGGTGGGGGCTCCTTCAGCTTGACCAGGAAGTGGGCATGGCGTCTGTCCAGATAGGCACTCGAGGCAGAAGAGTTAAGGCCTGGCCAACGGCTTATTAACAGGGTCTGTGACCATAAAGGGGATGGTCTTCAAGTTACTACCTCCTGGGCTGCTGCTTCCCAGGGAATGAATCTGCTTTGCCCCTAAAGTGGAACCCACAGCGTTAAAAATAACTGAGCGGGATGGTTTTTGTCTGCAGCTCCTCTGTTCAAGAGGGAGTGAGAGTATAGCATATAATGCTTTGATGTTTTATCTTCTTTTGTTCGTAGGTCGTTATAACAAAGATTCCTTTCAATCTTTGTTGATTGAAAAGAACCATTGAAAAGAACCACCAAAAGAACCATTCATTTGGTGTAGTGAACTATTTTCTGCTCCTTGTCTCTGCTTGTCACAACACTGTGTCACTGGGTTAGATCATGGCCAGTCATAGTGTATTCCTGTCCGTGGTGTATCCTTCTATACTCTTTACCAGTATTTGAGTGTGTGTGTATGTGTGTGTGTGTGCACACATGTGATGTTGCTAGGATACTTTCAAACAGCCTTTAACCGTGTAGCCAGCACAAGCTGAGATACACTACAGATTTTGGCAGTTGCTAAGCAGAAGGCTTGCTGTAATAGGGACTCTAGATGGGTGTCAAGTTGAAGTTGTTGGTTTTCTTTTCTGTGGCTTCAGAAGCTGTCCTGTGGCCCTGTCTCACACTTTTCTGCTCCTCTCCAGTCCAATTTAAAATGGGGAGAATGAGTCTTAATATAGAACTGTTGATCCTATGGTATCCCAAATTTATAGATATTGGGACCAAAAGAGGTAAACTAAGTTGTCCAAATAATAGCGTGAAGCCAGGAATCTGGTTTTATTTCTATTCTCTGACCGGAACTTATTTTATCTATAAATCCTACAGTACTCTGGAAGGTTGACCCTGAAAACCAGATCTTACTTTATGTGGATGAAAAATATCATTATTTAAAAAATCTTTGAAGGTTTCTGATCTTCAGAAAAAGGTATTAAATTGAATCAAAGGCTGAAAAAATCCTTAATGGAAAATCTAGTTCATGGTGCTCACTTTATAAATTTATTGTTGTATCTCAGATCAGAAAGAAGTCAAAGTTTAGTTTTAGATAAAACAGTTTCTATAAAGACCCATCAGTTCAGTTCAGTCACTCAGTTGTGACTACTCTTTGCGAACCCATGGACTGCAGCATGCCAGGCCTCCCTGTCCATCACAAACTCCCAGAGTTTACTCAAACTCATGTCCTTTGTGTCGGTGATGCCATCGAACCATCTCATCCTCTGTCATCCCCTTCTCCCACCTTCAGTCTTTCCCAGCATCAGGGTCTTTTCCAGTGAATCAGCTCTTTGCATCAGGTGGCCAAAGTATTGGAGTTTCAGCTTCAGCATCAGTCCTTCCAATGAATATTCAGGACTGATTTCCTTTAGGATGGACTCCTTGCAGTCCAAGGGACTCTCAGGAGTGTTCTCCAACACCACAGTTCAAAAGCATCAATTCTTTGGCACTCAGCTTTCTTTATAATCCCATATAAAGAGCCATAGCAAGTCATTAAAATGCCATTTTTAATCTTTTCATTTAACCATAGTCACAATTGTATTTTTAGATACTGTTAATTCAGAATTCACATTTTGATAAAAAGCTATAACTATAATCAAAATTATAAATAGGATACATTTTGAAATTTCAGGTACCATTTCTTAAATACTACTCTTTAATCAAAAGTATTTTAGAGCAGAGAAACACATTGTGTAAACAAAGAGGAAGTTGACTTTTTAACCCACTCCTCAGAAAACAGGAACCTTTAGAGAAAAAGAAAATATTCTAAGCATGTTTTCTCTCAGGTTGGGTTTGAATCTACTGCTTTTCCACTCACGGACATCGCTGCCGGGACAAGCCGAGCTGTGATTTCTAGGAGAGGCACGTATGGCTCTCTCAAGGTTTCCTGGGCGGCTGGATACATTCCTGGGTCAGAAATCCCTGAATTCACTACTGTTGGCAACATGACCCCCAAAGTAGGTGAGTTGTGTCTTTTCTAGGATTTTATCTGTAGAATATGGAAATGTATCATTGGCCACTGATTTTCTTGGATCCTCTTTATTCTGGACAGTGAATGAGCTAGCTGTTTGCCTTCTAATGCAGTCTTCTCATATTTAAGTGATCAGAATTGCACTGAAATTAAAAACGTCATACCTCACCTGAAGATGATGGTCATAAGTAGCCTGCTCTGTTTAAACATGTTGTTGTTTAGTCTCTGTCATGTCCGACTCTTTGCTACCCCAGGGACTGTAGCTTGCCAGGCTCCTGTGTCCATGGGATTTCCCAGGCAAGAGTATTGGAATGGGTTGCCATTTCCTGCTCCAGAAGATCTTCTTGATCCAGGGTTTAAATCCACCTCTCCTGCATAGTAGGGAGATTCTTTACCACTGAGCCACCTGGGAAACCCCAGGTTTATACATGAGGACTTAGTTAAAAGTAACTCTAAAGACCTAATGTGGCCCATGTGTGTCAGTCGCTTACTCATGTCTGACTCTTTGCAACCCCTTGGACTGTAGCCCTTGAGGTCCCTCTCTGTCCATGGGGTTCTCTAGGCAAGAATACTGGAGTGGGTTGCCATTTCCTTCTCCAGGGGATCTTCCTGACCCAGGGATTGAACCTGGGTCTCCTGCATTGCAGGCAGCTACTTTACCATCTGAGCTATCAGTTCAGTTCATGTCAGTCGTGTCTGACTCTTTGTGACCCCATGGACTAGGGCACGCCAGGCCTCCCTGTCCATCACCAACTCCCGGAGTTTACTCAAACTCATGTCCATTGTGTCCATGTCGGTGATGCCATCCAACCATCCCATCCTTTGTCGTCCCCTTCTCCTGCCCTCAATCTTCCCAGCATCAGGGTCTTTTCAAAGGAGTCAGCTCTTCGTATCAGGTTGCCAAAGTACCAGAGTTTCAGCTTCAACATCAGTCCTTCCAATGAACACCCAGGACTGGTTTCCTTTAGAATGGATTGGTTGGATCTCCTTGAGTCCAAGGGACTCTCAAGAGTCTTCTCCAACACCACAGTTCAAAAGCATCAATTCTTCACTGCTCAGCTTTCTTTATAGTCTAACTCTCACATCCATACATGACTACTGGAAAAACCATAACCTTGACTTTGTTGGCAAAGTAATGTCTCTGCTTTTTAATATGCTGTCTAGGTTGGTCATAACTTTCCTTCCAAGGAGTAAGTGTCTTTTAATTCCATGGCTGCAGTCACCATCTGCAGTGATTTTGGAGCCCCCAAAATAAAGTCAGCCACTGTTTCCACTGTTTCCCCATCTATTTGCCATGAATTGATGGAACTGGATGCCATGATCTTCGTTTTCTTAATGTTGAGCTTTAAGCCAACATTTTCACTCTCCTCTTTCACTTACATCAAGAGGCTCTTTAGTTCTTCTTCAGTTTCTGCCATAAGGGTGGTGTCATCTGCATATTTGAGGTTACTGATATTTCTCCTGGCAATCTTGATTCCAGCTTGTGCTTCCTCCAGCCCAGCATTTCTCATGATGAACTCTGCATATAAGTTAAATAAGCAGGGTGACAATATACAGCCTTGACGTACTCCTTTTCCTATTTGGAACCAGTCTGTTGTTCCATGTCCAGTTCTAACTGTTGCTTCCTGACCTGCATACAGATTTCTCAAGAGGCAGATCAGGTGACCAAAGAGATGGTATTCCCATCTCTTTCAGAATTTTCCACAGTTTATTGTGATCCACACAGTCAAAGGCTTTGGCATAGTCAATAAAGCAGAAATAGATGTTTTTCTGGAACTCTCTTGCTTTTTCGATGATCCAGTGGATGTTGGCAATTTGATCTCTGGCTCCTCTGCCTTTTCTGAAACCAGCTTGAACGTCTGGAAGATGATGGTTCACGTACTGCTGAAGCCTGGCTTGCAGGATTTTGAGCATTACTTTACTAGCATGTGAGATGAGTGCAATTGTGTGGTAGTTTGAGCATTCTTTGGCATTGCCTTTCTTTGGGATTGGAATGGAAACTGACCTTTTCCAGTCCTGTGGCCACTGTTAAGTTTTCCAAATTTGCTGGCATATTGAGTGCAGCACTTTCACAGCATCATCTTTCAGGATTTGAAATAGCTCAACTAGAATTCCATCACCTCCATTAGCTTTGTTCATACTGATGCTTTCTAAGGCCCACTTGACTTCATATTCCAGGATGTCTTTCTCTAGGTGAGTGATCACACCATCATGAATATCTGGGCCATGAAGCTCTTTTTTGTACAGTTCTTCTGTGTATTCTTGCCACCTCTTCTTAATTTCTAATGCTTCTGTTAGGTCCATACCATTTCTGTCCTTGAGCTCATCTTTGCATGAAATGTTCCCTTGGTATCTCTAATTTTCTTGACAAGATCTCTAGTCTTTCCCATTCTATTGTTTTCCTCTATTTCTTTGCATTGATCGCTGAGGAAGGCTTTCTTATCTCTCCTTGCTATTCTTTGGAACCTCTGTCCATAGTTCATCAGGCCCTCTATCAGATCTAGTCCCTTAAACCTATTTCTCACTTCCACTGCATAATCATAAGGGATTTGACTTAGATCATACCTGAATGGTCTAGTGGTTTTCCCTACTTTCTTCAATTTAATCTGAGCTATAGGGAAGTCCCAATACAATAATCAAAAAAGACGCACTCTTATATCCATGTGTGTGTTCAACTGAGTATTTCTGACAGTAAAGCAGCTGTTACTTTATCTACTTTATTTTGTAGTTATACCATTAGTTCTGTGAGAGTCAGTGACATGCCAGTGTTGGATGGTTTGACCTCTACCTTGTAGAGTAGACAAGATTGAAGGCAAGGTTTATGTGGTCTTCGGAGCTTCCTCTAAATTTATTTACACCCTGCCCCCACCACTGACTTTTTAAATGTTTTACCTTTTGTAGACCATTATAGAATTTTGGAAAAGTAAAGATTTCACTATATGTTTAAGAGTTGAATCCCAATTTAAGAACTCAGAGAAATGAAACCCTGCTTCCCTTTTCCTGTTCTCTGTCAGGGAGGCTTTCCTTTTCCCATGGAGAAGAAAGTAAAAGAGTCTTGCTTTGGACACACCCAAGCCCCGGGCGGCTGGAGGCCTTTGTGGTTCACCTCTCTGGAGTGCAGAGCAGTGTCCCCGGTGGGGCCCAGCTTCGGTAAGACCCCCTTGATTTTCAGCTAAGAAAGTCCCCGAGGGATAAGCTGAAATTTACTGATTCAAACAAAAAAGACAGAAGGATTTTTCTCCTTGAAGCAAAGGCAAAACCAGTTTTAGTTCAGAGCAACACATGGCCTGCACGCCAAAGATGCCACACACACTGCTTGCATGAGGAGAGTTTATCATGACCTCTGACTCAAGAATGTTGGCTTGGGGTGCCATCTCCAGTAAGAACCATGGTGACAAAGCCATCCATTTTAAAAGGGAACTGTCTTCTGAAAGGGTAGCCCAAAATACCTGATTTTCCTTGGCGACAAAGAGTAAGAATAAGAAATCATGGTAGGATAATACTGTGAGTTTTGAATTAAATTTATACCAGTATATTTGCAGGTAAATACATCACAGCCAAAAGCAGTTGACTTTTCTCATACGTGGGATGGGCTTGATCAGAACAGCAGAGAACAGATCTGCCTCTGTCACTTACTTGCTGTGTGACTTTGGGAAAGTTACATAATCTTCCTGTTCTTTAGTTTACTTATTTGGAGACTGGGGAAAAGTGTGTGGGCAAGACCAATGCGTGTTCAAGTATATTTGTGTACACATTTATGTATGGGAGATATTGGTTGGTGTGATTCAGTATGGTTTTTGATTTAACATGTGTCAGTCAAAAAGTAGACACAACGTATTTTAGGTTAACAAATTCACTTGCCTTTAATGAGAACAGTAATAGCTATCAGTTTAATTTTTAATTTATTTTATTGACATATAATTGACTTACAATGTTGTGTTAATTTCTGCTGTATAGCAAAGTAATTCAGGCTAACAGTTTTGTAGTGCTTACCCTAGACCAGGCATTGCCTCTACATATGTGTATGTATTTAGATTCATTTACTCCTACTTTTACTGTTCAGGATAACCATATGACATAGATATTATTGTTAGTCCCGTTTTATAGATAAAATAAAACGAGTCACAGATAGATTGTATAATAGGCTCAGTGTCACACAGATAATAAGTGTTGGGCTGTGATTTGAACCTAGGCTGTCTGGCCTCTGTCTGAACTCAGAACTATGACTGACAATAGAAAGTGATGGCTCTGAGTTGTCCTCCCTGAATGCATTTAAATTTAGATGAAAAAAAAATCTGTTAGCCAGAGAAATTATGTCTGTGGTCTGGATTAGGCTGATGGGCTACCAGTTTTACTTCTGAGATAACTGAGTAAATCACAACAGAATTCCATGAAGTGAAGTGAAAGTCAGTCATGTCTGACTCTTTGCGACCCCATGGATTATACAGTCCATGGAATTCTCCAGGCCAGAATGCTGGAGAGGGTAGCCTTTCCCTTCTCCAGGGGATCTTCCAAACCCAGGGATCAAACCCAGGTCTCCCGCATTGCAGGCGGATTCTTTAGCAGCTGAGCCACCAGGGAAGCCCACAGAATTCCACATGAAAGCACTAAGAACCGATCAGTATCAATCATGGATGATTCTTCCAACTCCTTTTAAGATTTTAGCAACATTTGTGTGAGAGAATAGTCCCATTACTGGCCAGTTGAAACCAGCAAGGCTTTTTACATCTAGGAGGGGCAACTCTTCCTGCCTGGTAGATCGACATCCTGACTGTGAGACTTTGATTTTGGTCCCCGGTGTGCTGATCATGAGAGAGAACCTGCCATTTCAGATCCTTCAAAGAGCTGCTGTGGGGTGATTGGAGAAACAGACCAGAGACCTCTGAGTGCCCCAGCTTGCTAACACTTGTTAGGTCCTGTCACCTGCCACTGTAACTCCTGTTGGTTCATTTCTTGTGCTCTGGTATATTCATCAATAAGTTAGTAGGGTTCTACGGAATTTGAAAGGGCATGTCATTTTTAAGACGCCCTCATGAGCAGCATCTTCCACGTGTGAAAGATGACTCTCTGCAAGTGGTAGCCCTGTTTTTTTATCAGTTCTCTCATGGTTTAATTTTTTTTCCCCCCAGGTCAGGTTTCACTGTTGCTGAAATTGAACCAATGGGAGTCTTTCAATTTTCACCCAGTTCAAGAAATATCATCGTGTCGGAGGATACACAGATGATCAGATTACATGTACAAAGACTGTTTGGATTCCACGGGGAGCTTATTAAAGTTTCCTATCAGACAACAGCAGGGAGGGCAAAGCCCCAGGAAGACTTTGAGCCTGTTCAGAACGGGGAGCTGCTTTTCCAGAAATTCCAAGTTGAGGTTGATTTTGAAATAATTATTATTGATGATGAGCTTCCTGAGATAGAAGAAATTTTTTACATTAATCTAACTTCAGTGGAAATTCAGGGATTGCCAAAATTTGATGCTAATTGGAGACCACGCCTGAATCAAGATTTCAGCGTAGCAGTGATCACAATATTGGATAATGATGACCTGGCAGGAACGGATACTTCTTTTGCCAAGACAGCTGTGACCACGGCAGTGGACACAGCCCTTCCTCTGGAAACCGACTCTGCCACCACACACCCTGATACAACCGAGATTACTGCCATTCCACAGCCCACCGAAGTGGTCGCCATGGTTACGGAGGTGGCTGGCGAATCTCCGATCCCTGAGAACCTTGTCACCCTTGCTGGGACCTCTGCCGTGTCTGAGAAGCCTAATGCGGCCACTGTAACCACAGATACCTCCGTTCATGGAACATTTAGTCTTGGGCCCCCTGTTGTTTACGTCGAAGAGGAAATGGAGAATGGCACGTTGAACGCTGCAGAGGTTCTTGTCCGGAGAACTGGTGGGTCTGCTGGCAACGTCAGCCTAACAGTCAGAACTTTCGGTGAAAGATCTGCTCAGAAGGAACCAAACGCACTGCCCTTTCCTGACAGCCGTGGGATTTCCAACCTGACATGGGCAACCGAAGAAGAAGATTTTGGAGCGCAGGCTCTCATCCTTGCGTTTGTAGATGGAGAAAGAGAACGTAAAGTGTCGATTCCAATTCTGGATGATGGTGATCCCGAGGGACAGGAATTCTTCTACGTGTTTCTCACAGACCCACAAGGGGGAGCACAGATCGTGAAGGGAGAGGATGACGCTGGCTTTGCAGCTTTTGCCATGATCATTATTACAGGTATATATTTGGAGTGATGGGGTTAAACGTGCCTTTGTGGTACAGAATTTGTAATAAGATTATTCTAGCTTAAATTTAATTTAAGAAGGTGAATTACTCGAATCACTCATAGATTCCATAGAAGTTGCTCAGTTGTATCCGACTTTGCGACCCCATGGGCTGTAACCTACCACACTCCTCCATCCATGGGATTTTCTAGGCAAGAGTACTGGAGTGGGTTGCCATTTCCTTCTCCAGAGGATCTTCCCTACCCAGGGATCGAACCTGGGTCTCCTGCTTTGTAGGCAGATGCTTTACCGTCTGAGCCACCAGGGAAATCACTCATAGTGAATCATTAAAACTTTGTTTTCCAGTGGCATGAAACCCTAACAGAAACTCATCACGTTGTTCTGAGATGCCAGGCTAGAGTTTAACGGATTGTGAATGTCACTTAGCTCAGAGCTAACTAAACATTCTATACATCTGTACTTATACAATATACAGAAACCCTTAAAAATGCTTAAGTTCATGTATGTCTTCTGGAAAATACCTAATTTAATCACCCCAACATGATTGCCTGTCCTGTTTTGAAATCTCATTCTGAAATACCCAACCACTTTTATTAATCCGTTGCAAAGTCTAAGATGTCATTGTCAGAAAATTCTTTATATCTGTTGGGAAAGAGATTATAACTATTCCCTTTTGTTCTGCTTTTGAATCAATGTAGTTTATATAACGTTTGTACTATTGGGAATGTGTGTGTTGTATATATGTGCATGTTTGAAAATTTTTTAGTGATGATTTGCAATTTTCCTCTGAAATCATACTGTATTTCTTTAAGTGGATTAGCTCAACCTGTCAATAAACTTATGCTAATTAGAATATTGACAAGGCTAGCTCATGATTCTTACCTGGTCTACCCTTTTGTATAAACATTAATGAGTTTTACACAGTGTTTTAGAGTTTCAGATGACACTATAATAGAACAGTATAGTGGAAAGAAAATTAAAAATCATGAAGTATATAATTTTGACTTAGCTCAACCATTAATTCAGAGGCCCTGATTAAATCATTTATTTATTTATTTATTTTTTAATTTTATTTAATTTTTAAACCTGAAACACTGTATTAGTTTTGCCAAACATCAAAACGAATCCGCCACTTTAGTGTCTATGCTCTTGGAGAAGGCACTGGCAACCCACTCCAGTACTCTTGCCTGGTAAATCCCATGGATGGAGGAGCCTGGTAGGCTGCAGTCCATGGGGTCGCGAAGAGTCAGACACGACTGAGCGACTTCACTTTCACTTTTCACTTTCATGCACTGGAGAAGGAAATGGCAACCTACTCCACTGTTCTTGCCTGGGGAATCCCAGGGACGGGGGAGCTTGGTGGGCTGCCGTCTAAGGGGTCGCACAGAGTCGGACACGACTGAGGTGACTTAACAGCAACTAGTGGCAGCAGTCTATGCTTATGTTTCTTTTTTTTTTTTAAAGGAAACTTTTAGAATAAACATGTTTATGTTCCACTTGCAAGATTTGGTGTTTCCTAGAATTTCATTTTAGCTGTTCAGTTATAATTCAGTCATAATTTTGCAATTGTGTAACTTCCTCTTATACCCAACATCATCCCATTTATATTACCCTGCAAAATTATACCAATTAGAATTATCATTTATTCCTAATCATCCAGTTTGTTGAATATTGTAAATGCAGATTCAATTCTCCAAGTTATTTACTGAGTTTGATTCACATTAGCTTGATACCACCTATATATTTCTTTTAAAATTAAGTCAACAGTCTCTTCCCCCATGCCATGACATAGATATTTTGTTATATTTATTTGAATAAGATGAGAGTTGACAGTCAAAATATTTAGCAAGTCGTTTGACAGAGGCACAGACCAATCACAATAGTTGATGGAGGCTTTTTGCTCTCCCAAGCGTTACTCCGTTAGTTACTGGATCATGGGGAGATGTTGTATTGGTTAGGGTGGGGGTTAGGGCCCCTTAGGGACTCAGGACAGCAGCTGTGTTCCAACTGGAATGGACGTGCTCCTCAGTCAGTTGGGCATACCGACGCATGCCAACATGGTTCACTACTACCATGCAGTATGGCATACCAGTGCTTACCCATAGGTTAGCTCTGAGTCTAACTCACCAGGCAATTCCCTTCAACCAGCTCTGAACCTGACTTACCAGTCAGATGAGCCTCAATGAAGTTCTCTAATGTTTTTCTTCTCTACCTAACACCAAGCATCTTACACACGTGGCAAATGATTGACTCCTCTTAGAGTCATGTGGTGTAATTCATCAGCACTTCTGCATGTCAAATACCCTGACTTCCCTTACTCTGTCTGTGAATGTTCCTCTCTTCTCCTCCTTACCTGGCTTTTTATTTTAAATTAGTATTTATCTTTTAACTATATCATTAATTTTGCTGATTCCTCTTATCTTTAACCTTCATAATCATTTCACATTTAGATATTAGAACAAACGCTCAAGATAAATCAGGGGAAAATAGTTTATTTAGTTTTGTTTCTGATCATTGGCACTCTGGAAGTCTTGATTCATCTTACTAGAAACTGGACATAAAGTTTATCATTGTAGATGCTGCAAGGAAAGTATACTCCTTAAGACCATGCTGGTCACTATTACATTGAAAAAGAAAATGCAAGTTCTGCTTTGAGATGGTTATAATCTGTTTGTTATTAATTGAGAGGCCAAATTCCTACTCAAAGTGACAAGAGAAGAATTGCTGCTGAAGAAAAAGACTTAAGGTCAGGTTCCAATGCAGGACTAAGACACAGTTGTAGTGATTAATTAGTGAGGATGAGGATGGGCAATGGCTGAGACAAAACACCCACGAGGCACCAGGACAAGAGTGGTCCATCATCTGCATGTCCCTAAGCTGCAGGCTCCACATTTACTTACACTTTTGAGACAGATCAGTAGTTTTCTGTTTCCTTGCAGAAGTTCTGTCTGCTTGGAGTTTCAGGTTTCAGGGTGATGGGTACAAGTGGTTTTTGAGGCTGATTTCGCTGGGTCATTGCTTTCAGGATCACTTGGCAAAACTGGCTTCTTGAGAAATAGAAAGCAGCAGGAGCTGTTTACTGATAATGTCTCTTGTCTGAGAAGCTGGCTTATGTGTTGGCCAGGGTTTGGGGTGACTACTTCAGCATAGTGTGGGCTGCGGGTTTGTTCCAGTTTTTGACACAGTTGTGTAGTATGATGGTGCCTCCAACCTCAAGAGTTGCTCAGAGGAGTTTTCTTTTACTCTGAGATTCCCAAGAGTTCCTTAATAGTTCCATTTTTCTCTGGGGAAAATAATCAGATGTTTAACATCAGTGGTCTTTTGGTCAACTTTCTTATAGGGAAGTAAACTAATCAGATGAAGGTCATGTATTCACTAAATATTTATTAGACACTGTTCTTGGTACCAGGGATACAGCACTAAATAAAACAATTGCTACTCAGTAGACCTTATATTCTATCAGGATGTGCTGACTTTAAACAGCAGTATCAAGGACTGAAATAAAAAGTAGAGCCTCATCAGAGAGAGATGAGCATGTATATCCGTGTGGGCAGCACGCTTTGATGTTTTCTTTCTTTCGGTCCTTTGTTCTCACAATGTCAACTACCTTGACGTGATCATTTTGATTCTAGTCTGTTTTGGGTAAAGATCTTTTAAAAGTTGTAGCTCCTGCCTGCCCCATTCACTTGTGAATTTCTCACTTTTATACCATCTGAGATGAATAGATGGGGGAAACAGAGATCTTTTAAAGTCTTTGGTATATCATCATCTTCTATTTTTCTTTTCAGGGAGTGATCTTCACAATGGCATCATAGGATTCAGTGAGGAGTCCCAGAGTAGACTGGAGCTGGGTGAAGAAACTGAGATGAGCAGTCTGCATCTTATTGTTACAAGACAGCCAAACAGGTTTGTTTATATCTATGTAGAAGACATAACATCCTGTGTGTCTACATAGTGTTTAATTTACATTTATAAAATGGTAGAAGCAGGATGAAATGTTGATAGAAGAAAGTGATGCGGAATTTGATGTCAGTGTTCAAATACTCTAGTTTCTCTGGAGTAGGAAATGGCAACCCACTTCAGTATTCTTGACTGGAAAATCCCATGGACAGAAGAACCTGGCAGGGTATAGTTCATGGGGTTGCAAAGAGTCGGACGTGATTGAGCCCTGATTAGGGCTGCCTTGAACATTTAGTACTTTGTGAAGTACCATACAGATGTCAGATTATGTCAGTCATTGCTTCATCCTGTTTACTATTCTCTGTCACGCTGCATATACAACCATTTACTATTTAGAAGATTTGGATTTCCAGTATTTTGCTTACAACTTAATACAGTATAGCACACATCTGAGTGTTCATGATGTATGTGCGCTTGGGATGCACACAGATGCATGTATCAGTGTTACCTTTTCCATTTTGTGTCTAAATATTGTCAGAAAGGATAGATCATCTCTTGTCCTTTATAGTAACGACCATTTTTAGCAGTAGTGTTTTTCCTTCAGAAAGATTCTTGTTAAAAGACAAATGAGGAATGTTTACTTCAAGGCAATGGTTCTCTATAATTTTTATTTTCATATTTCTGGTACGTAGCATCCCGAATTATATTTCAATAAATTCTTAACCGTTACTGAATGGAGTGTGGTCAAAGAATGCCACGTAAACTCTGGCCTTAATTTCTTAACTGTAGTGGGCAGAACTGGTTATTTTCAGCATTATCAGTGGGAATGACAATGCTGGTATTGGATGAAGAGGTGCACTCCGGACGTAATGGTAATATATTCTACATTAGCCTCAGGAATAATGCAATCTGTGACTGCACTGGCATAGGTTTTTCTTTGTTCCTAGAGCCTTTGAAGATGTCGAGGTCTTTTGGCGAGTCACATTTAACAAAACAGCTGCTGTGCTCCAGAAAGATGGTGTGAGCCTGGCGGATGAGCTTCTGTCTGTATCAGGGACCACTGTCTGCAGAGCAGGTCAAACAGAGTGCTTCATCACCATTGAGCTCAAGCCTGGAAAGGTAAGAAACAATGAGGCCCGGTGTTGTAGAATGCTGATTGTATTTCTTTAGAATTACTCATTTTCAAGCTACTTTGTTGACACATATATGTGCATACATTACGTGGAGATTCTTTGTGTCCGCCTAGCTGCAATGTCTGAGTCTCTTTGAGTTTCTGTAAATAATCTCATCGGTTGTACACCTGAGACTTATATATGTTCTAAGTCACTTGTATCTCAGTAATAAAAAAGCCCATCAGTTTTTTACATTCTATTTCTTGTCATTTCCAAGATCCTTCCTGGCCCACCTGCTCACAGGGTAAACGGTTCCTTGAGTCATTTTCCACCCCATTAATATTATTTCTGATTACTCTGAATGTTTAGTTCTTTTCCTTTTATCATGTCTATAGATTTGGTTACATTGTATTGTATCCACAGATTTGATCCTTAACATGAAAGTTCTCTCATTCACCATCCATTTTGTTAGGGAGGTCAGCTCTGATCTACCAAAGGGCACAGAGGCCATGCTCACTGAGTCTTTGGATCAATTTTTATTGGTTCATGTTGCACATGACACCCAGGAGCCAGGCGTTCCTCTCCTCATTCTAATGGAATCTGCATTATTCAAATGGTATTGGCCGCTGAGGCTCTAACAGAGTTTTAGTCATTTAGTAATCATGTGTCACTTTTTAAAAAAGACTATTCTATGATACTTTAATGTCCAAGGATCACTCAGTATCATTTGTTCCTTGTCTACCACTTAATTTATTAAACTCAAATATTTAATGCAAAACTAGCCATAATATTTTGAATGTTCAAAAGTATCATGATTTTTTTGTACATGCCAAAAACTTTAAACTGCACAAAAAGCATTGCACAAATAAAATTATTTCCAAATGGGTAGCTGTAGTTAAACTCATTCTAAATAATAATCTTGTAGATTTAACTCTTCATTCATTTTTTTTGTCTACTTGGTTTTCTACTTTCTGAGAATTCCTGAAGCAGTTGTATTGATGTTCTCTGCTGCTGCTGCTAAGTCGCTTCAGTCGTGTCTGACTCTGTGTGACCCCATAGACAGCAGCCCACCAGGTTCCCCCATCCCTGGGATTCTCCAAGCAAGAACACTGGAGTGGGTTGCCATTTCCTTCTCCAAAGCATGAAAGTGAAAAGTGAAAGTGAAGTCATGTCTGACTCCTAGTGACCCCATGGATTGCAGCCCACCAGGCTCTTACGTGCATGGGATCTTCCAGGCAAGAGTACTGGAGTGGGGTGCCATTGCCTTCTCCGATTGATGTTCTTTAAGGTTACAGTAATACATAGTTTCGTATCTTCCCAGAATTGTAGGAATTTTGATGGTTCCAGAAGAGAAAGACCACTCGTCTCAGATCACTTCAGGTTACTTGGTTATCACCACTTTGTTCTTTGTTAGGACCACAGATCCTAATGCTTGTCTGAAGCTATTTCAAATGAGAATTGCTGGACAGTGGATTGAGATCCACTTTATGACGTGACTTGTGAGATCAACATGTTTTTTTAAGTTCATGCTTTACAAGTTAATGTTTTCAGCACCATGTGTTTTCCACAGAGTGATTTGTTCTTTAAATCTTGCAGTGCCGCTTCACCTTAACCATTGCCCTGTCACCGTCAAACACTGAGCTGGTCTATAGGGGCACTGAAAAGATAGACCTGAAATTAAAAAAAAAAAAAATAGGCCTGCCTTGTTAATAACCTTGTTAATATCTTGTTATATTTGTGAGGGCAAGCTGGAGGCTCTACTTCATAAGAAATGAGATAACAGGGACTTCCTCAGCAGTCTGGTGGTTAAGACTCTGCCTTCCCATGCAGGGTCCATGGGTTTGATCCCAGGTAAGGTCCCACGTGCTAAGGAATATGGCACAAATTGAAAAGAAAGGAGATAACAAATTTGTGATCTTAGTGCATCTTTGCAGTTCATCTGTTCTATCTTTTTTGAATGAACATAAAATTGCATCATCTTTCACCTTCTGTATGAAGTACTCTTTAACTTCTGACATGTTTTCATTTGCATGCATTTCACAGGTCCTAAAAATTTATTCCTATTTTTGGTACAATTTGTATTTTTTTCTAGAAATGATTGTCTTACTAGCATTTTTTATTAACTCCTTCCTACATACATGCACAGAGAAGAATGTTTACTGTTCACTAATAAATCAATATATACTTAATTAAAGGCATAACTTTATTGATATACTAACATTACCCTATACATAAAAACTAATAAAATATTAATTATACACTATTACACTCACATTTTTAATTTTAACAATTAAAAAAAATACATTGCCATAATTTTTCTCCTTTATCATTATGTTATAGATTCAAATTCATCTAATTTTAATTGCTTACTAAATACTTTTATTTTTGCTTCTCTTATTGTTCAGTCGCCAGTTGTGTCTGACTCTTTGCAACCCCATGGACTATAGCACACCAGGCCTCCCTGTCCCTCACCATCTTTCGGAGTTTGCCCAAGTCCATGTTCATTGCATTGGTGATGCCTTCCAGCCATCTCATCCTCTGATGCCCAGTTCTTCTTCAATAGTCATATCATAGACACTGAAAGATCTACTAAGCTACTCTTGTGTCTCTTCATATTGCTTTAACATCTCTGGATGCTTATTTGCTTTATAGCAATAACCTGTGTTTTGAGCCGTCTTGATTTTTCCTGCTCTAACACATCCAAGGATTTGATTTCCTTCATCAGCGTTTCAGAGATCTGAGTCTTTGTTCTGGAGATAGGCATGAGAGTTGATGGTTGACACAGCTGTGGCTGTGAACCATCTTGGTAGTGATGGAGCTAGAAAACAAGTTTAAAATATTGAGTTCCCACTGATTTTTTATCCAAGAATTTCCTTTTTAAAATTTTTGAAATTGAAGTATACTTAATGTAGAGTGATGTGTTGGTTTATATGTACATGTGGGCTTCCTTGATGGCTCAGGTGGTAAAGAATCCGCATTCATTGCTAGAGAACTGGGTTCTATCCCTAGGTCAGGAAGATGCCCTAGAGAAGAGAATGGCAACCCACTCCAGTATTCCTGTCTGGAGAATTCCACAGACAGAGCCACCTGATGGGGTCACAAAGTGTTGGACATGAATAAACAACTATACAATAACATACGTGTGTGTGTGAGTGTGTGTGTGTATTTGCCTTCATATTCCTTTCCATTTAGGTATTGCAAGGTAACAAGTATAACTCTCTGTGCCATCAGTAGGTCCTGTATACCTGTTTTCTGTATAGTAGTGTATATGTACTAATCCCAAACTCCTAATCTATACAAATATTATATTTTGCTTTTCTTGAGTGGGAGTTTGATTAGTTGCTATGCTTTCTATTTGCACTGAAGAAAAGGAACTGAAATTTCAATATTCAAAACTTTTGGTCATGTTATTCTACTTGATAACATTTAAGTCCTCCTCTATGCGTTTGTCCAAATAGTCTTATGCCTTCCTCAACCCCCACAGCTCAACATTTCCTAACTCTCCCTTAAGGACAAATAAAAATATCACTTCCTCCAGTATGTCACCCACATCTTCAGTTTTGTTGTTGTTCAGGTGCTCTCAGTTGTGTCTGACTCTTTGTGACCCCATGGACTGCAGCACGCCAGGCTTCACCATCTCCTGGAATTTGCTCAAACTCATGTCCATTTAGTTGGTGATGCTGTACAACCGTCTCTTCCTTTGTCGTCCCCTTCTCCTCCTGCCTTCAATCTTTCCGAGCTTCAGGGTCTTTTCCATTGAGTCAGTTCTTCGCATTAGGTGGCCAAAGTATTGGAGTTTCAGCTTCAGCATCAGTCCTTCCAGTGAACATTCAGGATTTATTTCCTTTAGGATTGACTGGTTGGATCTCCTTGCTGTCCAGGAGACACTCAAGCATCTTCTCCAACACCACAGTTCGAAAGCATCAGTTCTTTGGCACTCGGCCTTCTGTATGGTCCAACTCTCACTACCATATATGACTACGGGAAAAACCATAGCTTTGACTATACGGACCTTTGTCAGCAAAGTAATGTCTCTGTTTTTTAATATGCTGTCTAGGTTTGTCATAGTTTTTCTTCCAAGGAGCAAGTGTCTTTAATTTCATTACTGCAGTCACTGTGTGTAGTGATTTTGGAGCCCAAGAAAATAAAGTCTGTCACTGTTTCCATTTTTTTCCCCCATCTATTTTCCATGAAGTGATGGAACCAGATGCCATGATCTTAGTTTTTTGAATGTTGAGTTTTAGGCCAGCTTTTTCACTCTCCTCTTTTACCACCATCAAGAGGCTCTTCAGTTCCTCTTTGCTTGCTGCCATGAGGGTGGTGTCATCTGAATACCAGAGGTTATTGATATTTGTCTTGGCAGTCTTGATTTCAGCTTGTGCTTTATCTACCCTGGCATTTTACATGATGTACTCTGCATAAAAGTTAAATAAGCAGGGTGATAATATACAGCCTTGATGTACTCTTTTCCCAATTTGGAACCAGTCCATTGTTCTGTGTCCAGTTCTAACTGTTGCTTCTTTACCTGAATACAGATTTCTCAGGAGGCAGATAAGGTGGTCTGGTATTCCCATCACTTGAAGAATTTTCCACAGTTTGTTGTGATGCACACAGTCAAAGGCTTTAGCATAGTCAGTGAAGCAGAAATAGATGTTTTTCTGGATTTTCTTGCTGTCTCCATGATCCAGCAAATATTGTCAGTTTTAATGTGGTTCCTCTGCCTTTTCTAAATCCAGCTTGTACATCTGGAAGTTCTCGGTTCACATACTGTTGAAGCCTACCTTGAGAGACTTTTGAGCATTACCTTGCTAGCATGTGAATTGAGTGCAATTGTGCAGTAGTATGAACATTCCTTGGCATTGCCCTTCTTTGGGATTGGAATGAAAACTGACCTTTTCCAGTCCTGTGTACTGCTGAGTTTTTAAATTTGCTGGCGTGCTGAGTGAAGCACTTTCACAGCATCATCTTTTAGGATTTGAAATAGCTCAGCTGGAATTCCTTCACCTCCAAGTAGCTTTATTCATAGTAATGCTTCCTAAGGCCCACTTGACTTCGCATTCCAGGATGTCTGGTTCTAGGTGGGTGATCACAGCATCGTGGTTATCTTGGTCATTAAAATCTTTTTTGTATAGTTCTGTGTATTCTCGCTACCTCTTCTTAATATCTTCTGCTTCTGTTAGGTCCATACATAAGATGATAGAAGACCTGGGTTCAAATTTTGACTCTTCCACTAAATAGCTTGTGACGTCAGACAAGGTGCCAAGGTTTCCTGAGCTTCTCAGACTTGGTGGAGTTAATAACAGGGCCGTTATATTAAACGAGATAATGAATGAGAGGTATTTCACATGGTTCTCGGCAAGGAGTTGGCTCTTCATAGAGTGGCTTGGTATTGCTGCTATTCAGAATGGATGGGAGTGGAGCCGAGTAGTAGCCACATCAACACTAGTAGTAGGTGAGTGACAACACAATGCATGCTTTCATCTGTGGAGTTGCACCTCTGACTGATGGCGGTTTTTCCTAAGTTCAGCCTGTCTACTGACGCTCAACGTAATGTTTTTCTAGTCTTTAGTTCAGTTCAGTCGCTCAGACGTGTCTCTAATTATCGTTCCTATAGTCATTCAGTTTTTTTATTTTCAATTTATAAAGAACTTAAGTAACTTTCCCCAGGTTGATTACTCAGTAAAGATTAGAATTCATCTTTTGAATTCCAGTTCACGCACTCTTTCTCTGCTGGGTATCTTATGGTTCTATGGTTCTATCGTATGATCTATATTAGCAAAATGTATGAAGGTCATAGTTAATAAACTTAGGATGCGTTTCTTAACCCACAAAGTCTGTTTAAACTAAACAGATTGTTGAAACATTTGTTGCACATATTTCTTTAAGAACTATTTAAGTAAGATCTTGCTTATTTATTACTTTACTTGCTTCTGAGCAGGTCTGGGCCTACAAAAAAATTATTTTATACTACTTGGGCAAAAGATCATCTTGGAATGCTGCTGACCTAACTAGGGAAGGAACTTGAGTTCTTGTGAGGTCTCCAGTCATATTTAGGTCCAGAGAGGTTCAGATAACCATCTGTGAGTTTTTCTTTCCCATTATACTTCAGGCATAGTCTTTGAACAGAGTATTCTGTTGTTAGACTAAAAGATTCCTTTTGTCTCTTCTAATTATGTGTTGGCACCCATCTTCACATTTGTTCAATTTCTATGGTTCCCTACTTAGATTACAACATATTTTTTGACTCAGAGTAGTTATAAGTAATGTTTTAATCATCATCACAATGAGAAGAAATACTGTACTGAAGAAAAGGCAAGAGTTTGTTGAAATGTAATATTCTGAAGTTCTTAGTTAAATGAAATTATTGTGAACTCAAGCTTATTGGCCGTTAGGGAACAATAGTTGTTGAATATAGTTACCTATACTTTTCAAGTGCTGCAGTTTATTGTATTTACCAATTTAGTTGCCAAAAGCAGGGAAAACATATTTACCTTCATTTCAACATTTACTGAGAGTTAATCAGCAAAATAAAGAAAATCTATATCACATGAAAACTAAATATGTTTATTCAGACAATAAAAAGAGATTCAGTTCATTTACTGTGCTACTAAGATATAAATCATTTTGAATAATACTGAAGAATTTGTTGTATTGTTTCATGACATAATGATTCTCATTAAAATGATCACAAAACAAACTATTACTAAGATCCTTGCTGATAGAAAAGAAGGATGCGTTATATCAAGTTAGACAGTGAAACACACAGTTGAAAATGCATCAGCTTAGCTTCTTGGAGTTATGCTAAGAAGCTAAAAATGATGCTAAGATTTCTTAATTATTATGTAAGAGAAAATAAGTAAAAACAGGTGATTAACAGTATGTTACAGAATTGAATGCAGGCTTTAGAAAATAAATTATCTGAGATTGTTGACACAGAACCGAGGGAAAACATGACCAAAGCATAACCAACGGACTAAATTTAGATTTCTTGATACTGAATTTAGGGAAATTTTGAATAATGCCTGAGACCACTAAATTAACCCATCAATATTTGGCCAATTTATATAAAACCTTTAACAATGAAACCTTACAGAACTGAAGCTACTTTCTCCCCTGTCCTGTTTTTTCAGCTCCATACCCTGCCCTACCCTCAGGGCCACCCCTCCAGCTGAGATCACTACTGTCCTGGTGTCTTGTTTTCTTTTTTGTCTTGTTTTCTTTTTTACCCTTCAGCGAAATGTGTATCCAGTAACAAAATGTAGTAAGCTTTATGTAATTAAAAATTTTCCATTTGTTGTAGCATGGCATGTATATCATTATCGAACTTGATTTCTTTTACTCATTGTCATGTTTTTGGATCTATCCACGTTGAAAAATATTGAAATAGTTCATTCTTTTTAACTACTGGATAACATTTTCATTGTGTGAATTATACTTTGTGTATCCTTTTGTTTATTGAAGTATATGCATAGATTATCTCCTGACATTGATTTTCTAGTAAGGCACTCTCCCAGAAAGAGTAAAGGTGTTGAAGAAAGACCGAAAAAAAAAAAATCTCATGGTAATCTAATGTAAGAATTTAATTCTGTAATTATACAGACTGTATCTCTAAATGTATATTTATTTCTGTAATAGTGTGTATGAATGATGCTATTTCTTAATGTCCGAATTATTTTAAAATAGAAATCTATTCATAATTATTGTTCCCCCCTCCTCTTTTTTTTCTCATTGGCAGATACCTCAAAGTGAAATACATTTTTTTGTGGAACTGTATGAAGTAACAGCTGGAGCAGCTCTAAACAATAGTGCCAGATTTGCACAGATTAAATTATTACAGCGTGATAAACCTCCAAGTCTTGTGTACTTCTCTGTGGGTTCTCGACTGCCAGTGGCTCATAAGAAGGCCACACTCATTAGTCTGCAGGTGGCCAGAGACTATGGGGCAGGACTAATGATGTCTGTTAACTTCAGTACCCAGGTAAGCAGGGAGCAGGTATTAACACACAGGAAGCTCTTCTTCTTTAACTATGGCATGTGTCATGAAATAGAGAAGATTTGATACACTATTTTCTGATGATACCATCATAATTCACATTATGTTTATTACATTAAGCTTTATCTTTGACACAGTTCAATGTTTTTCACTTAGATCATGTTCTAAAATGATAGTCTATTGTTTTTTTGTTTCTTTTGGAAAAGTTGATTATGCAATGCAAAATGTCTTACATACGTTGTGTAATCAACTTTTCCAAAAGAAACAAAAAGACAAAAGACTATCATTTTAAAACATGACCTAAGTGAAAAAAATCTGTAGAGATTTAAAATTTCTTCAGGATGAAACTGGGTAAGACCAGAAACAAAAAGTATGGGTCTTTGTTCTGATTTTTACCTGAACTAGTTGAAAATCTTCTTTAGGACTTCAAATACTAGCTGTGTGTTTCCTGTGATCTTTGTGTTTCTTCAAATCCACAGGTTCAGGAGACTGTCTCACAGCTACTTTTAACATCCTCTCTATTAGGTGACATCAAGTGAAAGGGAGGAAGCAGTATGTTTTAAACTTTATTTTAGGAGCAAAGCTCTAATATATTGAAACAAAGCTGTACGTCTGCTCCCTTTGAAGCATGATTGTGGAGACTGGAGCTTGCCCACCGTAGCCCTCTGTTTTTTTGTCCCCTGGGCTTGTATAACTCCCAAACCCCACAGTTTGAAAGCTGCCATTCTGGACAATGCTGCCGTTTCTTTTGTTTCAAGATTTCAAGCCTGGTGATACTTTAGGCCTCAGGGTTTCTAAGTTGTGGTTTTATGCCAAGCGCTGTTCAGTGTGTGCTTGGTTGTGTCACTGTTGAGTGGCTCTAATACACAGAACATTCTGTGCATAAGAGACAGCATATGCGCCACCAGTTCTCTGTAGCAATCCTGTGAGTCAGGGATTGGAGGTGAGGACGGTAGCTGTGGGTAGTGAGCTGTCCTGGAAGCTTGCCAGGAAGAAAAGTTGTCTTTATAACAGAGTCTACAGCTTGGCAAGCCAGAAGATGCAACTCTGTCACATGAGACTCTAGAAATAAACTCCATTCTAAATAGCCGTGCAGGGGTATGAGCATGAAAAGAAGTATTTTGATTCATTGGGAGATTTTAGCATTTTTCCTTTTAAGCATTTAAGATGGTAAGAGAAATGAGAAAAAATATGTGTTCTTTCTTCTCCCATGAAATATATATCATCATATGCTCTCTACTTTGTAGGGCAGAAGAGTGGAAGAAGTGATTAAAAAAAAAAAAAAAAGATTTGAGACCCATTTTAAACTAGTTCATACACTCAGTTGGAAGGGGAGTTGAAAATGCCAAAAGAAGAATCTGAATGCCAGTATCTCTATCATACTCATTTATGTTCTTTCTAGATGATTCACAAATGATTCCTTGTAAAACGCATGCTGTCACCAGCATGTAACTCATAGCATTTTAATAAGACTATAAAAATCAACATAGAGGAGCCCTGTGGTGATGAAAATGTATCTTGACTCTATCAACATTCATATCCTGGTTGTGATACAATTATGCAAGATGTTATTAATATCTATGAAGGATATTAGGGAAGGGTAGAGGAGACCACTCTTTTATATTTCTTGTAAGTGCATGTGAATCTGTAATTATGTCAAAATATAAGGTTTAATTTTCTAATTTAAAAATTAGAAAAAATTTACCTCTCTGGTCTGATTTTATTTATTTTCCTGTTGCTTCATTGCTCTTGCATTTTCTCTCTTTGAATGCTGGGGATATTGTTAGACGAGAAAGTCATATAATTCAATTTTCCAAGTAGCTAGTAAGTATGAGAAAATAATTATGAACCAAGTTGCTATTCTGTTACAATAATACTAATCTTGATTTTATGTTAAACAGATTTTAATAATGAGGTTAAAACAATAGCTGTAGTATACATACAGTATACCGACCTTCAGTAGGTCGGCATTCCCAGTATGTACATACTGCTGCTGCTGCTAAGTCGCTTCAGTCATGTCCGACTCTGTGCGACCCCATAGACGGCAGCCCACCAGGCTCGCCTGTCTCTGGGATTCTCCAGGCAAGAACACGGGAGTGGGTTGCCATTTCCTTCTCCAATGCGTGAAAGTGAAAGGGAAGTCGCTCAGTCATGTCCGACCCTTAGTGACCCCATGGACTGCAGCCTACCAGGCTCCTCCGTCCATGGGATTTTCCAGGCAAGAGTACTGGAGTGGGGTGCCATTGCCTTCTCCTCATTTACATACAACACTGAATTAATCAGAAACTCCTGCTGACTCTACCTTCTAAATACATTCTCAGTCTGAGCTCTTCTCACCCTCTCTATTCATACAACCAAAGCTACCGTTATTTCCTTTTTCTGCAGGAACTAATATAAAAATCTCCTATCTCTTCTCCCTTCTTCCATCCTCTCCCCCTGCTGCAGCCTAACTGTCCACAAGAGCCAGAATGCTCCCAAAAATAAGAAATAAAGTGTGTCACTCTCCTGCTGGAATCCTCCAGTGACTTCTTAGCACACTTTGTATCAGGGATGTACATGATCTGATGCATACATCTTCAAATTGTTAGTCGGCTCACAACTGGAGAAGTTCTGTGAGGCAGTAATGGAATTTCTTCTCTAATTCTCTTTCTTGGTCTATTCTAAGGCATCTATCTTTCCCAACCTCATCACTGTATGATATGTATTTATCTCTCTAATTTATCTTGGGAGATTAGAAAAATTATAAAACTCCATGTTTTATTTTTAAAAAAAAATTTTTAAAAACACATATGGTTATATTTTAATACAGAACTGAAAGACAAAACACCATAGTAAATTGACAGCAATAAGATACAATGTTTCGGGACTTCCTTGGTGGACCAGTGGCTAAGGCTGAGCTCGGAATGCTGAGGGCCTGGGTTCGATCCCTGGTCAGGGAACTAGATCCTGCATGCCATGACTGAGAGTGCATGTTGCAACTCAGGGTCTTGCGTGCCACCATGAAGATGGAAGATCCTGTGTACTGCAACGAAGACCTGACACAGCCAAATAAAAAAATAAAATACCGTGTTTCATTTGCATTGCATGACAGATGATTCACATTCTTAGTCATAAATGAGTTCTTAGAAACCAGTAGAAAAGACATCGACTGATCAAGGGAAATGGAAAAAGAAAGAAGAAAAGGAAATAACACAAGTGACTAGTAAGGATTAAAGCGTATGTGAAGGTGACTGAGCTGAACAATAAAAGGAAAAAAAAGCAACTTCTTTGTAATATCATAATTATCAAAGATTAAAAATCTGGCATTTGTGTAGTTTGAGGAAATAGAGCCACATTGACACTGGAGGACAAGATTGGTGAGGTCCCAGAGTGAGGGAACATCTAGTATGGACTCAAAAACTGTACATTTAAAGCAACACCTGTCTTAATACTAGTGTTGTGGCCCATCAGATTAAGAGAAAATTGGTTCTGGACGAGATCAGAGGTTTATAGTTTCACTTAAGTGATGTTGTTTAATTTCTAGGAGTTGAGGAGCGCCGAGACCATCGGTCGTACTCTCATATCTCCAGCTATTTCTGGGAAAGACTTTGTGAGAACTGAAGGCACATTGATCTTTGAGCCTGGCCAGAGAACCACTGTCCTGGATGTCATCCTCACGCCAGAGACAGGGTCTTTGAATCCATTTCCTAAACGCTTCCAGATCGTGCTTTTTGACCCGAGAGGGGGTGCCGGAGTTGATAAAGTGTATGGGACCGCAAATATCACTCTCGTCTCTGACACGAACTCCCAGGCCTTTTGGGGGCTTGCAGATCAGCTGCAGCAGCCCCTGGATGGTGACATTCTCAACAGGGTGCTCCACAGCGTCAGTGTGAAAGTGGCCACGGAGAACACCGATGAACAGCTCAGCGCCGTGCTGTATTTAATAGACAAGGTAAGAAGCCCTTGCGAGTGTTAGCAGTTTCATACTTTTTTTAAAAGACCAAAGCCACATAATGGTTATCGTATCAGTTATAATGAATTTATATGGTAGAGTCAGATTGCTGAATCTCAGAGTGGAATTCACCATATCTGACCCTGTGGTTTTGCTTGGATGCGACTGGTGCTGGTTTGAAAGCTCAGAGAAGGATGAGTTCTCTACTGCAGCAGTAAGGATAGACTGGTGTCTGAAAAGAGGCTCCGGAGGTCAGGAGCTCCAGGCTCTTTCTGATAATTCTAGAAACTGCATGGACATCTTCTGAGATAGTGTGCAGTTTTTCTAAGTCCATAAATGAGGACTAGGACTAGATTATATGGCTCTTTGAGTTGAAGAGCCATGAAGCTGGTGCCCTTTGCTTGTTCCCTGCTCCTCCTGGGCACTGGAAAGAATTTACTGTAGGAAATGAAGTTACTTAAATTTTCTAATGATGAAATAGTATAGTACAAGTACAATTTGATTTAGGCTATGAAGAGGGAAAGAATGCACAGTAACTGTCTTTTAGAAAAGATACATTAAGAAAGCTACATATTAATGGTCGAGAATCAACACTTATTTAACTAGAGCTGTCAGGTAGTACATCTGGATTTTTTTTTATTTGAATCTGTCATGAATAATGAAACTGAATTATGAAAGAAGATCCTATGGAAAAAATGTAATTAACTTTTTTTGAGTAATCATTAATAAACAGTAGAAGTTCTCATATATTAAAACGATTTATGTGAAATAGGTAACTTGGCAATGATTAGAGGCATGAAATATATTTGAAGTGTTCTAAACTATTATAAGTTCAAGTAAAAAAAATTATTTGTATTCTTAAAAAGAAAATGATTTTATTTCCACTGAAGTTGCCTTTGCTCTGATTATTTTCATATGTTATTGTTACTAAATTTTTGCAATGGTATGGCATATTCTTTTCTTGAAGCTATTTATATGTCAGTACTGAAATCTGATGATTCAAGTAACTGACATCATTCAATAATATTATACATTAAAATATATGTTATATCAAGAAAACTGAAAATTTCTACTAACAGAAAAGCCTTGAAAAAATAGAAATCTATAACTTGTTCAGCAGTGGGAAGACTCAATAACATAGAGACAACAGTTTTCTATAAATTAACTTATAAATGGAATATAAGTACTATCAAAATATCAGTAAACTATTTTGGATTTTTTTAAATTAATCAAAATGATGAGTTCACCTGGGAGAACATACATCAGAAATTTTATGAAAAAGATGAAAAATGATAAACCTTATTCTCAGTATGAAAATATGAAGTTACAGTGATTAAAACAGGATAAACTGGTGCTGTCACAGATATTCAGATTAGTAAAATAAGACGGAAAGTGAAGAAATAAATTCAATTACATATAAAATTTCATATATGATAAAAGTGACATTTCAGGTCAGTGTGTCAGTTCAGTTCAGTTCGGAGAAGGCAATGGCACCCCACTCCAGTACTCTTGCCTGGAAAATCCCATGGATGGAGGAGCCTGGTGGGCTGCAGTCTGTGGGGTTGCTCAGAGTTGGACACGACTGAGTGACTTCACTTTCACTTTTCACTTTCACGCATTGGAGAAGGAAATGGCAACCCACTCCAGTGTTCTTGCCTGGAGAATCCCAGGGACGGGGGAGCCTGGTGCACCGTCGTCTATGGGGTCGCACAGAGTCAGACACGACTGAAGCGACTTAGCAGTGTCAGTTCAGTTCAGTCGCTCAGTCGTGTCTGACTCTTTGTGACCCCATGGACCACAGCACGCCAGTTTCCCTGCCCATCACCAACTCCCGGAGCTTATTCAAACACATGTCCATCACGTCAGTGATGCCATCCAACCATCTCATCCTTTGTCATCCCCTTCTCCTCCCGCCTTCAATCTTTCCCAGCATCAGGGTCTTTTCAAATGAGTCAGTTCTTCGCATCAGGTTGTCAAAGTATTGGAGTTTCAGCTTCAGTATCAGTCCTTCCAGTGAATATTCAGGACTGATTTTCTTTAGGACGGACTGGTTGGATCTCCTTGCGGTCCAAGGGACTCTCAAGAGTCTCCTACAACACCATAGTTCAAAAGCATCAATTCTTTGGCACTCAGCTTTCTTTGTAGTCCAACTCTCACATCCATACATGACCACTGGAAAAACCATAGCTTTGACTAGACGGACCTTTGTTGGCAAAGTAATGTCTCTGCTTTTTAATATGCTGTCTAGATTGGTCATAGCTTTTCTTCCAAGAAGCAAGCATCTTTTAATTTCATGGCTGCAAGCACCATCTGCAGTGATTTTGGAGCCCAAAAAATAAAGTCTGTCACTGTTTCCATTGCTTCCCCACCTATTTGCCACGAAGTAGTGGGACCAGATGCCATGATCTTAGTTTTCTGAATGTTGAGTTTTAAGCCAGCTTTTTCACTCTCCTCTTTTACTTTCATCAAGAGGCTCTTTAATTCTTCATTTTCTGCCATAAGGGTGGTGTCATCTGCGTATCTGAGGTTATTGATATTTCTCCCGGCAATCTTGATTCCACTTTGTACTTCATCCAGCCTGGCATTTCACATGATGTACTCTGAATAAAAGTTAAATAAGCAGGGTGACAATATACAGCTTTGACATACTCCTTTCCCTATTTGGAACCAGTCTGTTGTTCCATGTCCAGTTCTAACTGTTGCTTCTTGACCTGCATACAGATTTCTCAAGAGGCAGTAGTTATTATTCTGTAAATGGTGTTGATACATCTGATTTAACCATTTGAAAGTAAAATGATAGCTGTATCTCCATGTTAAATCCACTCCAAAATAAATCCCAGACAGGTCAGAGGTCTAACTGTAAAGCTGAAACCAGGAAAGTAGTAGCAGAAAACATGGATGAATCACTTTTAAGATAAAAGTTTATATTGGGGAAGTGGGGAAGTTCCTTCTAAATATAAAAATGCAGAAGTCATAAAGGAAATGATTGATAAACTTGACCACATAAAGTTTAAACAAAATTTCTCTTTGCATATACCACAAGAAAAATCAAAAGGCACCTCAATTATATTGTCAAACCTATAGTTTTTCCAGTAGTCATGTATTGATGTGAGAGTTGGACCATAAAGAAGGCTGAGTGCCAAGGAATTGATACTTTTTAATTGTGGTGTTGGGGAAGACTCTTGAGAGTCCCGTGGACTGCATGGAGATCAAACTAGTGAATCCTAAAGGAAATCAACCCTGAATACTCATTAGAAGGACTGATGCTGAAGCTGAAACTCCAACACGCAGTGATTTGGCCACCTGATGCAAAGAGCCAACTCATTGGAAGAGACCCTGATGCTGGGAAAGATTGAAGGTGGGAGGAGAAGGGAAAGACAGGGAACGAGATGGTTGGATGGCATCACTCAATGGACATGAGTTTGAGCAGTCTCCAAGAGATGGTGAAGGACAGGGAAACCTGGCATGCTGCAGTCCATGGGGTCACAAAGAGTTGGACATGTCTGAGCATCTCAACAACAACAGCAATATATATAGTCAATTATATCCTAATAAAACTGGAGGGAAAAACTAAAAAAGAGTGCCTAATAGGTGTGGGGAATATTTGTACAAATACCTGTATAATGAGTATTTAAGCATTACTTATAATAACAAGAATTGGGAAAACTA
Organism: Bubalus bubalis; assembly: GCF_019923935.1. NCBI lineage: Eukaryota > Metazoa > Chordata > Mammalia > Artiodactyla > Bovidae > Bubalus > Bubalus bubalis. The sequence continues at coordinate 20,269,131 of NC_059165.1, read as the reverse complement.
GCCATTAAAAGGGGCCTGCCATAGGAGAAGGCAATGGCAACCCACTCCAGTACTCTTGCCTGGAAAATTCCATGGACGGAGGAGCCTGGAAGGCTGCAGTCCATGACGTCGCTAAGAGTCGGACATGATTGAGTGACTTCACTTTCACTTTTCACTTTCATGCTTTGGAGAAGGAAATGTCAACCCACTCCAGTGTTCCTGCCTGGAGAATCCCAGGGACGGGGCAGCATGGTGGGCTGCCGTCTATGGGGTTCCACAGAGTCAGACACAACTGAAGCCACCTAGCAGCCATATCCATAAAATGTAACATGTTTTCACAATTTAGACATATAATAATTAGACTATGACAATAATGAAACAAGCATTGAAAATATAGGGTTGAAATTTTAACAATAAAATATGTGGTGCCAATTAACTTTGAATTCAGATGAACAATGTATTTTTTAGTATAAGTATTACAGATAAAAATAAATATTTTTATTTACAAGCACTATTTGGAACATACTTATATCAGGCAATTATTGGCTGATTATTTGAAATTCAAATGGAATCACCTATGCTCTATCTGGCATACATTCATATGTCCCATATGTATTTCATATGTACTCAGATTCAGAAGTATAGGATAGGATTTCCAAGTACTGATAGAACTTTGTTCTGTTGGGTGTCATATTTTAAGTGAAATTGTTTCATGTTTGTAAGTTTTATTATCTCCCAGATTCGCACTTCTTTGAACCAGAATCTGCTTTATGCTATATATGTCTTTCATAAGGCCCTAAGAATTGGGATAAATGTAAAAGTGAGTTTAATTTTAACTCGTGATATTTATTATTGCAGTTAGAATTAAAGTGACCAATGCAACCCATTGGAGCTTTATCTAGATATTATATACAAAATATTCTTGTGACTATGCCTTCTCTTTATAAAATGATTATGCTTTTTAAAGTTCAAATGTATTTGACATTTAAATGCCAAATATAATTTTGACACTAACTTCTCTTAAATTCTTTATAGGTTCATGTTTATTTTTGTTAATGTTAGTAACTGGTAATAAAGAACACATTATACCTTATGTATCATTTAAGCAGTTGATTTTTTAAGATACAGTTTCATACTTGGGATTTTTCTCCAGATAACTGTTGAAGGAAAAAACCAAGCATTAAGCATTGAAAGCCGAAATCTTTTCTATGAGATCCTTTGTGCTCTCGTTAACCCAAAGCGCAAGGACACTAGAGGATTCAGTCACTTTACTGAAGTGACAGAGAATTTTGCCTTTTCTCTACTGACTGATGTTACCTGTGGCTCTCCTGGTGAAAAGTAAGTATCTTTTAATATAATACCATACCTTATATGTATTCCTTTACAGGTTACAAAGTAATAAGAATGCAAATTGACATTTAGATGATGTAACTAAGGCTTATACAATCAATAAATTGTACCTGATGGGCAAATTAAGTTAATTATTTGAAGAAAACATAGAAACTACATCCAGAAAAAATTAATTTATACTGTCAGTAATATATTCTTCTTGTTTTGAAGGTCTTTAAAAAATAAAACGTCTTGTTATTTACTCTTTCTTATATAATGAGTAGAAGATACATTCTGAATAGAAAAAAAAGGATGATTCCAACTTTTTGGGTATTTTAGGCCATTTTTAAAATTGTGGCAACATATACATAAGACAGATTTTACCATTTAAACTATTTTTCTGTACTTCCTGGTAGTTCAGATGGTAAAGAATCTGTCTACATTGCAGGCAGACCTGGGTTCAGTTCCTGGGTGGGAGAGATCCCCTGGAGAAGGAATGGCAACTCATTCTAGTTTTCCTGTGTAGAGAATCCCATGGACAGAGGAGCCTGGCAGGCTACAATCCATAGGGTTACAGAGAATTGGACACGACTGAGCGGCTAACACTTTCACACTATTTTTAGGTGTACAATTCAGTGACACTTAGTATATTCACAGTTGTTGGGTAACCAGCCCCAGTATGCATATCCAGAAGTATCATCTTCTCAAATTAAAAATCTCTACCCATTAATAACTTTCCATTCCTCCTTCCCCCTGTCCTGGTAACCTCTATTCTACTTTTCAGTCTCTATTCAATTTGCTTATCCTAGCCATCTCATAAGTGGAATCATGTCATATTTGTCCTTTGTGTTTGGTGTACTTTGCTTAGTATAATGTTTCTTCAAGTTTTATCCATGCTCTAGCATGTGTCAGAAATTCACTTGTTTTAAAAAAAATTGTTTTTATTGCTGTTATAGTTGATTTACAATGTTGTGTTGCTGCTGTACAGCAAAGTGATTCAGTTATACATATGTATATATTCTTTTCATGTTCCTTTCTCTTGTGGTTTATTACAGGATGTTGAATGTAGTCCTTGTGCTATACAGTAGGAGCTTGATGTTTATGCATTCTGTACAAGAATAGTTGCATCTGCTGACCCCAAACCCCCATCCCATCCCTCTCCTGACCTTTGGCAACCACTGGTCTGTTCTCTGTGTCTTTGAGTCTGTTCTGTGGATAGGTTCGTTTGTGTCATTTCGATTCCACATATAAGTGATATTATATAGTATTTGCCTTTCTATTTCTGATTTACTTCACTTAAGTTTGATAATGTCTGAGTCCATCCGTGTTGCTGCAAATGACATAATTTCATTCTGTTTTATGGCTGTGTAGTATTCCATGGTATGTATGTACCACATCTTCTTTATCCGTTCGTTTATTGATGGTCATTTAAGTTGTTTCCATGTCTTGGCTATTGTGAATAATGCTGTCATGAACGTAAAGGTTCATGTATCTTTTTAAATTATAGTTTTTTCTAGACATATGCTCCGGAGTGGGATTGTTGGATCATATGGCAACTGTGTTTTTAGCCTTTTGAGGAACCTCCTTAATATTTTCCATGGTGGTTGCACCAACTTACATTTCCACCAACAGTGGTTCACTGGTCTCAGTCAGTTTGTACCTGGCCTTGGGTGGAGAGGTCAATAGTGGCAGCTTTAAGCTCCAAGTCACCAGTGAAGATGTGATGCCGAGATGAAGAGATGAGTTTTTATAAGCCGTTGTGGGTGGCCTATGTGGATTGAGATGTTCTAATATGCATCTTGGATGCAGAGGTCTAGAGTCTGAATGAATGGCTGGACTAAAGATAAATATTCAAAAGCACCAATTCAAATATGGTAAAGAATTTTTAAAAATCTTAAAAAAAATTTTTTTTTAATGTAATGTATAGCTAGAGGAAAAAGTTAGCCCTTCCCTTTTCCTTTTTTTTCCTCGAATCTTCTATTTAAAATTCTCAACTCCATTTCCCAGGTTAGGGGCCTTGATGAGGTATTTGTATCCATGATGCAATTATATATACTCAGCATCACTTACGGCCCATCTCACTTACTTTTATCCTACTGTTCTCCATTTTTTTCAGACAGGTTTCACTTATGATTTATCTTTGTGTCTTTTCATTATTTGAAGACATGATGCATACACAGAAAAACATCTATCAGATTTTTTGGAGGACTGGTTACAAAATACAGACTCACAGAACTTCTAGCCTCCCCTAGGCAAGGATTTTGATTTAGTAAGGATGGGATGTAATGTAGAAATTTGGTGTTTGTTATTTTTTTTTTTTTTTTTTTGGCTAGGCCACTCAGCTTACAGGATCTTAGTTTCCTGACTAGGAATTGAACCCATTTGTCCTGCATTGGGAGCTCAGGGTCTTAACCGCTGGACCACCAGGGAAGTCCCTAGAAATCTGTATTTTTTAAAGCAAGCTTCAAGGTGATTTCAACACACATTGAGGTTTAAAAAGCAGTTTCACTGATCACAGGGTCTAGTGCCTTAGGGTTGTTGTAAACAGAATTATTAAATGGATAAAGATCCTGTTCAGGGCCATTTCTTTTATCAGACACATGGTTAAATTAGAAATGCTCTGATGGCTTAGAAAAGGATGAGGTGAACTTGATGAGAATTTGGCTGTAGATATATAAGGTTTATGATACTCTTGGTTATAAAGCAGAGAGCTTCAGTTGAATGGTGCATCCTTTCTCACCCTATTGCACCCATGCTGATGTGATTAACACAGAAATAGACATTTTATAGCACAGATTCTGATACCTGTGAAACAACTTTCAAAAACCCATGTTTTAGGTTAGAGGGGGGTTCAGGCAAGAGGATACAGAAAGTTCTGTGCAAAAAATCCTAGCAATTCACCGTAAAAGAACTGAAAGCACATTCTCTTTACTGCTTCTGGGTAGGCAGTGTCATGGTTGTACATAAAGAACAGAGATCCAGTGTAATGGATTTTTAACAAATGTGAGTGGATATACATATGCAAATACATGCCATTTTAGCAGAACCTTCGCTTTTCTGTCATAGAGGCAAAACCATCCTTGACAGCTGCCCGTATTTGTCCATACTGGCTCTTCACTGGTACCCTCAGCAGATCAATGGGCACAAGTTTGAAGGAAAAGAAGGTGATTATATTCGAGTTCCAGAGAGGTTATTGGATGTTCTGGATGCAGAAATAATGGCCGGAAGAAGCACGTGTGAATTAGTCCAGTTTACAGAATATAGCAGCCAGCAGTGGTTTATGACTGGAAACAATTTCCATGCCCTGAAAAATAAGGTAATCTATCATTTAAAGAATTACATAGTTGGAATCTGCTTTTTCCTTTGCAAACATGCTCCTTAGGATACATGTACTTGATTTGACTTATGGTAAGTGCTACATATGGTAAGCTAATGATGAAACATGTCCCATCTTTATGAGCTCTTTGTAGAATGTTTAGGCTCAAAAATAGTTGCAGGTATTTCCTTCATGTTTTATTGAATGAAATGAGGAGTAGGTGAAAAAAAAACACATAGCTTTCACTAAAGCTATATCCCACTCCTGATGAACACTGACAATGAAAATGAATATTGTCACTTGGAGACTGGTCAGTAGCTTTAGTGAGGTAGGTCTGCAGTGGAAAACCAACCAGATGCCCTGTATTTATAATGAAGCTAACAATTAATAGTGCCAAAAGTGATGAGGAAAATGAAGCAAATTTCAGAATGGGAGATCCAGTCTTGACATTTAATTGGAAGATGTCGTTACATTTCCGGCTCTTTCTGGCATTACAGGTATTATCTTTGAGTGTGAAAGGTCAGAGTTCACAACCCCTGACCAACAGCAATGAGATTCTCTATAGGATTTATGCTGCCGAGCCTAGAATTGTTCCTAAGACTCCTCTGTGTCTCCTTTGGAATCCGGCTGCTGCGAGGTACTTGTTAATAATTCTTTAAAATCAGAATTTGTTCCTTCTTCATTCTGGTACCATTAAGCCCAGTTTTTTGTACTGAACGTAGATGGTCTGGAGTGAGATTTTTAGACTGGAGAATCACCTCTACACTAAGTGAGCCAAAGCAGCATAGAAAGTGGTCTAGCCTTGCGCAGGTGGCAAACGGAGCCAAACAACTTAAACGTGTGTGTAACACGTTACTTAACTCCTTTATTATTACAACTTCCGTGGGACTTAGCATGAGTTCTGCTCAATTCAGATAACCTTCCTGTGATTACAGGTTAATTTATTGAGCGTGAAGAAAATTCTTTTGACCCCTTCCCTCTGGACTCATGGTTCTGGATCTGATGCTCTATGTCTGGTAGGATCAGTACAGACACATAATTCTAATCCATGTATGACTTGGAGCACATTTGGGAATTAAAGCAGGCACAAGAACAGGAAGAAGACAGTGACTCTTCCTTTGACTCTCCTTGGCCTCATGTTTCTGAGCAGTTCTCTCTCTCTGGGATCTCAGCCGAGGTTGTAACGTCAGGCATGGCTGGCCTAGAGAGTTTGGAGTTCAAATCAGTCACTAGATTCTGTTACTTTCAGCCACACAAACTAAAATTCTGAAAAGGTTCCACAGCTTAATTGGGTAACCAACTGTCCTCTTCAAACACCAAAGTTCTGGATAGTTTCTGGGAAAATAATTTTTCTTTGAAATTCCTAATATCTCAGCAAAGACTTTAAATCTAATACACAGGTACTCTACAATCCTCAATGTATAATTACTAATGAATGTTTCAAGCTTGAATCCGCTGTTGGGATTAAGAAGTTTCATGTCCTTAGAAAAATAAGGGGATCAAGAGGAACTAGAAGTGACTACTCTTGAGCAGAGTAGTCCCTGAATAGTCACTGAGGGATGCTCAGAAGTTGTGGCATGTGACACTGTATTTGCTATAATCGTGACAAACTTTTGGTGCTTAAGGTCAAACCTTATAGAAGGAAACACCTGAAAGAGCCCTAGAAAACATGTATGTAATATAACTGGCTCAAAATCCAAATAGGTGGGGAAGGAAGTACTTAGACAAGCAAGTAATTTATGTGGTTCAAAATACAGGAGTTGTGTAAATGGGGAGGGGTGAGCACTGCAGATTTTTGGCTGTGTTGACCTTTTGGTACTCTTGAATGCTAGGGAAGAGTTCTTCCTGTTGAATACCTTGGGTTTGTTTGCTTTAGATGAGGTGGGGGCTAGTATTGCTGGTTTGAGAGGGCCAGCTTCTTCTATATTGGCAATGCTTTTGCAGGTTTGGTTAATATTTAGGCTGCTGTTGAAGGTGTCTGTGGGATCTGTGGTTTCATGTCTTGGACAAGATGTTCCTTTCAGTGTTTCTTCTTAAACATGTGGTCCGCTTCCATCTTGAGTAAAGAACACTTAGGATTAATAAATTATTTTTTCTTCAAAAGCTATCTCCAGGCCTTAAGTATTGATGAAAGAGGAGTGGTGACGATTGTGTTTTTTGCCCTAGCTGGTTGTCCGACAGTCAGTTTTGCAAAGTGGTTGAGGACACTTCAGACTACGTGGAATGTGCCTGTTCATACATGTCTGTGTATGCGGTCTACGCCCAGACTGACAACTTGTCTTCATACAATGAAGCTTTTTTCTCTTCTGGATTTATATGTATTTCAGGTGAGTTATAATATTTTTGAGTAAATAATTAAAAATATTGATGAGAATAAAAGTTTTTCTAGGGTCCTTATATAGATGTAAATGTACTGTAATTCATCAACACTATGAGAAAATGAACTTTCTCATGGTCTTTTTTTTGGTTTTTGTTTTTAATTTTCTTTTTTGGCTGCATTGTGTATTGTGTGGGATCTTAGTTCCCTGACCAGCGATTGAACCTGTGCCCCCTGCATTGGAAGCATATAGTCTTAGCCACTAGGCCAGGAAAGTCCCCTCTCATGATCCTATTCATTAATTCATACAGCCATTATTTATGGAGGACCAACTTTGTACTGGGGATAAGCAAGAGCAAGATTAGCTCCAACTCATCAGCAGTGTATATACAGTACAATGTGAGATAGAAGTTAGATAGTAAAAAAGAGTTAAAGTTGGTAGTGTTGATTTAGAAGGCAGATTCTGCAATAGATATCGGGATTGCATGAGATAATATAAATAAAGCATTTTGCATTTTCATTAAAAAATAAACCTACCCCATGGATTGATTTGTATTTTTTGATCTAGAAGCTTTAAGTATATTCAACCACATGTTAAAAGATAAATTTTCTTTCACCTTCTACATCTAGGTCTCATTTCTGGCAAGAATAGGAACTTGAGTAGGGTTAATGTCTGTCAAACAATTTACCTATAAGTAAACTTTGAACAGCTATAGAATTACTCTCATTTGCTGTTTTTACTTTATGATTTGGAGTCTGAGAATTCCTTACACTATATTTCTGTCCCCACCCTTACCAAATCTGTGTCCCGAGTCAGCTTTTACAGCCCTACAGCTGCTTTTATGAACAATATGCTACACAGAGAAGTGGGTATAGGGTGATTGTGCCTGTATTCAAATCCTGGTCCTGCCATTGCCTAGTTGTGAGACGTGGGGCAAAACCTCAGTCTCCCCACCCCAAATACATGATTTTAAATTGTGTTAGCAGGGTGGTAGATATACTAGCTCAGACAGTCCGCTTTAATGATGTTTGGTATGTAAATGTGATTATCATTGAATGCTTAGTGTGCAAACTGTCCCCTAATAATCTTTATTGATTCGGAAAATTTTGTGGAGGTAGAAGCATGTAATTAATTATTCGTCTTTGTCCTGGTTGTTAAAATCTTTCCACTGTAATTTAATATTCTTCATCTTAGTTCAAATATTTCCACTGTAGTTTCACTTTATAAAGTTATACATTTTCATTAATGTGTGTTAATTCTAAACCTTAGATTCAATAGCAGATGTTAATAATTTATTATTCTTAATAACATCTTCCATAAGAATGATGGTTCTTGCTTAATAGATTCTTCTAGCTTCCAAAATCAGATGGCAACACCCTATTTTATTTTGATGCAATCTATTTAGAGAAATTTCATAGACTGATGAAATAGAACCAAAAGGTACAATGCTGAAATAAAATCTAGGTATCATCTCAAACATAGAGACCTAATTCTGAGTGCTAATATGACCCACAAAAATCCCTTGCTTGTTCTAAATACTCAACATCAAAGCAAAGAATTTTACAAACTAAAGAGAGAATGTTATCTTGATTTTTTTTTAGAAGACTAGAAGGATTTTAAGATATTTTCTGAGAGAACTGTTAATAAATATATATGTTTGCAACTCACTCTTAAAAAGGCTACATGGATTTGCAAACCATATTTGAAAACCAACACCCAGATATTAGTCTCTACCTTATTATTTCTGACTTGGAGTCATATTTGAAATCATCAGTGTTCTCCCCCTCTGTTCATGACGTTTTGTAACATGGATTGCAGGATTGGTGGTTCATGAGGTGCTTCTAGCTTTGTGCTCTGTTTCAGTTTCTGGGGAGGCTGATATTGCACTCCTTGGAGGGCCCCCAGAAACAAGGCGAGAGATTTTTCCATAGTTTCCATACACATGCTCTCATTTAAGTCAGGACACACCAAATATCCCTTTGAATTTGGGAGCACTCTAACTCTTTTCTTGAAATGTGGCAACATGCAGTCAAATAGGAGTTAAACCATTGTTTAATAAAAAAAAAATTAAGATAGGTCACAGTGTATCTCTTCTAATTCTGGTTTACAGTTCTGGTTACTCTACTAGAGAAGAGCAGTTGAAACGATCCAAGTATGTGTAATGGGGATATAAGCCAAGAAGTTGAGTAATCCTCAATTTGGAAAGATGAAAGATTAGGATATATACCTGTGACTTTTAAAACTGTAAACCAGTTTATCAAATTACAAGGAATTAAACTGAAGTTATCCATTGAAACTAAAAACTATAGAGGGAAGTAAATGACTGTGCACATAAGTGTAACGTTATGGGACTCACCTATAACTTCAGGTGATAATGCCATAATCTTATAGTTACTAAGGAACCTAAGCATGCTTCTTACTATTTGGAGAATAATGTCAAGGAAACCTGCTCTGCTTCCCATCACTGTTGACGTTGGCCTGTCAAAGGTAGACATTGGATTAAAATCATCCTGATTTGATTCTGGGTACAATTAGTATGGCCTAATGAGCTTAATGAGACCCCTACATTCCAAAATCCACTTCGTCATTAACATCAGTATGTGAACTTATTCATGTTTGATGTACTTGTAGGAGAGTCTCCTATTTTGAAGTGCTTTTAAACTGAGATGAGACTACAGATCTCACATTTGTTTCATTTTTTTTTTCTTTTTGTTCTCTGTGGTGGAGAAATCCTTTAACACATTAGTCAAACTAAAACTATCCCTTTTAAATAACTAATAGTTTTATTTACTGTATAGATTACTAAGTATATAAATCCCAACACATTGTCATTTTTTAAAGTAGGTAACAGGAAATAACTGTCTGTAAATTGCTAAATACCTAGGTTTACAGGATAAGTAAATCAGCACCTGGGAGAAATATCAATAACCTCAAATATGCAGATGACACCACCCTTATGGCAGAAAGTGAAGAGGAACTAAAAAGCCTCTTGATGAAAGTGAAAGAGGAAAGTGAAAAAGTTGGCTTAAAGCTCAACATTCAGAAAACGAAGATCATGGCATCCAGTCCCATCATTTCATGGGAAATAGATGGGGAAACAGTGGAAACAGTGTCAGGCTTTATTTTTGGGGGCTCCAAAATCACTGCAGATGGTGACTGCAGCCATGAAATTAAAAGGCGCTTACTCCTTGGAAGGAAAGTTATGACCAACCTAGAGAGCATATTCAAAAGCAGAGACATTACTTTGCCAACAAAGGTTCGTCTAGTTAAAGCTATGGTTTTTCCTGTGGTCATGTATGGATGTGAGAGTTGGACTGTGAAGAAGGCTGAGTGCTGAAGAATTGATGCTTTTGAACTGTGGTGTTGGAGAAGACTCTTGAGAGCCCCTTGGACTGCAAGGAGATCCAACCAGTCCATTCTGAAGGAGATCAGCCCTGGGACTTCTTTGGAGGGAATGATGCTGAAGCCGAAACTCCAGTACTTTGGCTGCCTCATGCAAAGAGTTGACTCATTGGAAAAGACCCTGATGCTGGGAGGGATTGGGGGCAGGAGGAGAAGGGGACGATGACAGAGGATGAGATGGCTGGATGGCATCACTGACTCAATGGACGTAAGTCTGGGTGAACTCCGGGAGCTGGTGATGGACAGGGAGGCCTGGCATGCTGCAATTCATGGGGTCGCAAAGAGTTGGACATGACTGAGCGCCTGAACTGAACAGAACTGAAATCAGCACAATCCAGAGTTCTTTGAAGCATGCTTATTATTTTGTTCAGGTTTATTAAACTGTAAGGGCTTCCAGGGTGGCTCAGACAGTAAAGTATCTGCCTGCAATGTGGGAAAACTGGGTTTGACCCCAGGTTGGGAAGATGCCCTGGAGAAAGGAATGGCAACCCACTCCAGTATTCTTGCTTGTAGAATCGCATGGACAGAGGAGCCTGGCAGGCTACAGTCCATGGGATTGTAAAGAGTCAGACACAGCTGAGCTACTAACACTTTCATTATAGTGTAATAATATTCTAGTTGTGCCTTTTATATTTTATAAGCTGATATTTTGATAGTTTTTCTAGAAAAAAAAACTTTATTAGATGCCACCCATTCTTTTCAAATTATTTTTGAAGGTGAGATATTTTCTAAATTTCTGTGTGACATTCGCCCCAAAATATTAAGTTCATATTCACAGTAATCATTGTCCTAAGTTAGCCATTATCATTATGGGGAGAGTATATCAAAAGTTTCATTCTATCAAATAGGTAGTTATTCACAAGAAGAATAGAGAAAGATGTGTAAGAGTTTAAAAAAAATAAGTAGTTTGAAGGGGTAACTGCAGGTGATAGAGAAGTCAGAGAGCTTCATCTAACTCTGACATGGCATAAAAATGTAGAATTTATCTTGCTAGGTACGCGTAGCTGCGTTGTGTAGCATAACCCACACTGCACGTAACCGAAGACAAGTCAAATATACTAAATAAGCAGATTTAGTTCCAGGATTGATTAGTTCAGCACCTCAGTGGCGTCATCAGGGGCCCAGCCTCTCCTCATGTCTCTGTTTTGCTCTCCTCAAAGGTTTTCCTTTTACTTCCTCCAGCTCGCCTCTGCATGGTCTTGAGCTGGCTGGGGCAGCTCTGAACTTCCCACAGCTATGTCTGGGCTTGCCAAGAGAAAAGCGCTTATTTGGATCCTGTTTTAAGAGCCATGAAAACTGTGCTGAAAACCACCCAGAGTGTTTCCCCTCACATCTCTGACCAGAACTGTGTTGTGTGACCTTTTATAGACAGCCCCTTTACAGTCTGACACACCGTCTCCAGTCAGTGTTTCTCCGATGATGGAAGTGTTGTGCCCTCTTCAGGGTGGTGGCTACTGACCACATCTGGTTATCAAGCCCTTGAAATGTGGCCAGAACAGTTGGGACCTGAATGTTCCATTCTACTAATTCTAATTAGTTAAAATCTACGTGGCCCTGTGTGGCTATTCTACTGAACTTCACATGTTACCCGAAGGCTGGTCTCCTGGTAACCTCTCCCCCTGGAGTAAATCCTTCCTTCTAATACATAGAACTTGTGTCCTGTCAAATGTTGCATATGGACTTTTGTTCAACCTAGTAGACTTTTCCGGATTGACAGTTTTGTTTTCCTATCCTTAGCTTAGTAGCTGTAATCCAGGGGCATTGTGTGGAAGGGAGGGTTGAAGGAATTTGGGAATTAGTAGAGATGAGCAACAGAAATGTTAAGAAGGTGATAGTTACAGCCAGCATTAGGTGGAGGAATAGGAAAATCCTAAGGTAACAGGTGAGTATCTGATTTAATAATTTAGCGGTCATTTGGTTTTTCTTTTTCTTTTTTTTTTTTTTTTCATTTGGTTTTTCTTATGTTTATCTATAGAGGTGGCGTTGGTGATAAAGAACCCGCTTGCCAGTGCAGGAGACATGGGTTTGATCCCTGAGTCAGAAAAATCCCCTGGAGGCGGGCATGGCAGCCCACTCTGGCATTCTTGCCTGGAGAATCCCCTGGACACAGGAGCCTGATTCTTTCTTTTCACAAAGAATCAGACACAACTGAAGTGACTGAGCACACACGCATAGAGGAGACAGAGATACATAAGAAAACAATATAAAATTTATAAATATTTTAAAGGAATTTTCATGGGAAAAATGTAATGTTTGACTTCTGGAGGATAAACTTTAGTTATTTTGAAAGTATATCTCATTCTGAAGGGATACCAACCAAGAGTTGTTTGCTAGATATGTATGTTCATATATAAACATTGCATGTATTTATGCACATATGGACATTCAAATATTATATAGATAGATAACAAGATCTTTGGTCCTCTTTGGTACTAACAAAAGAATCTAGCTGTTCTTTAGAGTTTTTCTTATCTAAATCAAAGATTATCAATGTTGTTATTTTGTTAAGGGTAATTTATCTTCCCTCTTACTGTCTAATCATATAGAAAAGTCATTTCTGTTAGTAAACTGATAAATTTTTTTTCCAATGAAGTCTGTAACTTACATAGTACTAGGGAAAAAAGGTAAATGAAGATTATTCAATTAGTTACATGTTTGTTTTTCTGCCTAGTTGCCAAGGAATCAATCTCTAAGAAACTATTTAGAGATTACTTTGAGGTAATACCTGGAATTGTTATGCTTTATTTTTTAGAATTCCTTTTAGAATTATAATTTTTGTACTATGTAATTTATATATTAAGGAAATTTAAACCAAAGAATAATTGTTAGTTTAAAAAAATCTGGCTTGTAAACTTAAATTTTGTATGCTAAATATAGCTCTTCAATATCAGATGAGAAAATAAAAGGTAAATACTTAGTCTTTAGGAACTCGGTAACCAAAGTATTTATTTCTTTACATCTAAGGTATTCAGTAACTCTCCCAAGGTCAGCTGAGGCTAGGCTGCTTGAGGCTTTTTTTGCTGCGTCCTTTTTTCCTAAATAAAACAAGCACTTAGATAACATCATACATAGTTACAGGCTATCAAAATCCAGCCCATTTTCCTGCCCCTGGCTTTGAGTCCTGGACTGCCACCAGGCGTCATGCTAGCATTTTTAATTAAAACTTAGTAGACTTAATTAAATATTCTTGATCTGGTCAAGTTTAAGTGTACTAAATTTATATCACGAAATGGGAGTATAATGGAGAATTACCAAGTTAGGGGGAAAGGCTGTGAATAAGCTCTTTTTGGGAACTAGAAAAAACAGTTGATTCAGGAGTTTTTTTCCTTTGCCCATCACAAATCCCCTCGCCTCATATCGTTACCATCCACCATGGTAAGCTCACAGAAAAGCAGCCTATATGAAATGAAACTTGCAAGGCCCTGCTTTTAAGTCAGTGTATTACACACACAGACATACACACACACACACTCTCTCTCTCTCTCACACTCAACTTGAACTTTGAGTTTAAGGTGGCTCTGATCCTCATAGAAATGCAAAATGTACATTAGTGAGTTTGGAGCAACAGCTTCAATAGTTTATAAGCTGTCTAAGCAAAGATGCAGTTTCTGGGTATACTGTATACCTTTGTGGGTGGATTTGGGAGGCACCCTCAGGACCTGCACACCTGTCCCAGAACGCCTCATGGCAGCCTTCCAAAAAAATGGATTACTCCAGATCTCTTGGCCAAATTTCTAGGCCGAAAGCCTTGACTAATGCAGAGCCTCACTTCCTGTGTGAAACTTTGTCTACCTTTTGCAAACCTAAACATACTGAGAGCTTTTCCCGAAAGGACTTCTGAGAGGCATTTCTGTGCTGACGAGTAGTCACAGACCCCACGCGGGCATTTTGCAGCTGCCCAGTCAACTTATGCCAGCATGTGGTGTATGTTCTATCACTTCAGAAAAGATAATGAGGAAACAAAATAAATGCAGCTTCTCCCGTTTGCCAGGGGGGGCGTTGATGAATGAGATAATGCGTGCAAAATACAGGGCCGAACAACATACACAAGCCAGTTGTTATGCGTCAGTACTTCCTAGACAAAATAACCCTACAGAGGATGAGAGTGGAGTAAAAGGCTTAAGTGATAAAGCAAATATGTTGCTTTCTGCAGCACATTTAAATTTTTTAAAGTCAGGAAATCTTTTAAAATATGTATGCATTTAAAACCAAATAGTGGGGACTTCCCTGGCAGTCCAGTGGTTTAGACTTCTCCTTCCAGTGCAGGGGGTGTTGGTTCAGTCCCTAGTTGGGGAGCTAAGATCCTGTATCCGTGGCCCAAAATCCAAAACATAAGCAATATTGTAACAAATTCAATAAAGACTTTAAAAATGGTCCACATACAAAATCTTAAACTAATATTAAAATAAATTTATACAAATTGCAAGATAAAAAATTTATGGGTTATTCCTGAGATTCTAATTATCCCCTTGAAGTAGTGTAGGTAGGTGAAGTTCAAGTAGATTCAAAGAAAATAAGAATAATGTTTTTCACACCACTTAGAAATGTAGATATTTAGGTTAAAAGCCATCTTGGTGGGAAAGAACACATTTTGTTCCTGGTTTTGGCACCCAGGAGTGTAAGGTTGCTTTTAAAATTCATAATCACCACTTTTGTAATTGCCTAACTATTCTTAGTAGATAAAAGGGGTAATTACCAAACCTGAGTTTTGGTAGCATCAATCCCAATTTTATGCCTGAAAAATTCACCTATTCACCTCCACAAATATATCTATTTAGCCAAGGCATCCATTCTTAGAAAATTTAGATTGGAATTTGATTCTTTTCTTAAGCATAATGCTTGGCGGATGGAAACAGAAAACCAAAAGTTTAATGAAATTATTAATCAGCTTAATTTGTGCTTTGTTTTTAGTAGGGAAGTAAACAACTTGATATTTGAAATGTAAAGTTCCCCTTTGGGCTTAATTGAGAAGTGTGAGGATTTTATATTTCTGGTCAAGTGGAGTGGGTTGAAATTGAAACATGAATGTCCCCAGAGATATTGTGCTACGCGACCTTGTATTGTAAGCACAAAGATACGGTGCTTACCTTCTCTGAAGATTTAACCCTGCTCCTGTTTGTTCATGGATGGTAAAACCACACGCGGGCTTTTTTGTTCCTACAGGTCTCTGCCTGGCTGTTCTTTCCCATATCTTCTGTGCCAGGTATTCCATGTTTGCGGCTAGACTTCTGACTCACATGCTGGCAGCCAGCTTAGGCACACAGGTAGGAGAGCGTGGGATTTCCCACTTTCATGCAATGTTCATTTCTTCTTCTGTGATCCTTGAGCTGAGTGTATAAGTAAAATTTAATCTCACCCTAGTTGAAATAAGCTTGCTTAGTTTTGTAGTGGAGAAGGATGAGGAAGGAGACCCGTAAGAGCAAATGAGAGTATCAGGTCTAAGCAGTGTAACATTTTTGAGCTCCTTTATCTCTTCTACAGACAATTACCTTAATATCACCGCTTACAAAGAAAATAGCTGCTGCTCATTAAGAAGCTCATGTTGGCAATTTATACATGTAAATATATTGTAAATGTATATATAATGTTTATATTAAAATTAGCACATTTTAGTTTAATCTGAATAAAATATGCTGTGTTACAGATCGTTTATATGGAGGGCATTAAAATGATACACATTTTTAAGACATCTGGATAATATATTTTGCTTTATTTAGTATTATAGAACACAATTTGGTAGCACTTTCTTTTTTGAAAAGCTGTCTATGGCAGAAGAAATAATGTGAAAAACACTGAGTCATTCATTAGCATGCATTTTAAACCGTATAGTTTTTAAAGCCCAGAAGGCAGATCGAGATGAAATTAAATGCCTTTTCTGTCCGTAAGGTACTCACAGTCTAAAACAGTAGATGTGTGTACAGATAACTCTGATGCAGTGTGGTAAGTGTAAACAGACTGTGTATGAAGATACGTGAGGACTTAAGTTTTCTGTGAAGGTTAAGAAAGTCTTCCTAGAGGAGGTGATATTTGGGCTGAGCTCAAATGAAAAGTTCCTGCAGCTTCTTGATTAGCAGTGAGTTGGGCATAGACGTAAGTGTAAGTAAACATGATCCCTTCTACTTGAAGGCTGTAATTACAGTTCTGGATTGTAAGAATACACTATATAGTGTTCTTATTGAGAGAACTTGGCAATGCTATTTTATAAAATTTCCTCTTTTTCGGATGGTGGGTGCACTTCTAGAGTGCAGAAAATGCTGTTTCCTGATTCTTCGCTAGTGTATGCATGATTCGATTTATGTAAATTTATTGTGCTGTATGCTTAGATTTTGCATGCATTTTAAGATGCTAATGGCATTCTATTGAATTCCAGGCAGAACTTTTGAAAATATTATTAGAAGAGGGGCTGAAACATAAAATGGAAAATTATTTGGAACACTGGCCTTCTCTTGCCTTTTTACTCCCAGGAGTGAAAATGACATGAGCACATTTCATAACGCTCTTTTTTTAGGGGACAATTAACTGCTGAATTCTAAGTAGAAGATCCCAGATTGTGCTTTTAAAGTACCTATGAACTATGAGAGGTAACAGCTGTTACCAAAGAGGGGCTTACATTGAGTTTGACGAGGCTATTTATATTGCCTTGGTAACTATCTTAGCTGTCTGATCTTGCCTTTGCTTCTTGTATTTAAGATCTTAGAAAACCCGCCTTCCATAATTAGCGTTTACTTGGCTGTATTCACCACCCACTCTGGTGATTTTTTGGCAGTAGAGTTTGTACAAGTCTTAATTATAGAACCATAGAATTACAGACAACTCTTCAGTGTCCTAGCAGACAAATTTGCTCATGTCTAGGGATGTGAAAAAGAAGACTCAGGATTTATATCTTGGGATGTTGCCTTCTGATTCACATTGCACTTAACATTAATTTTGGAGAAAGTGGTTAGTCAAATCCATGTTTTTCACTATATTTTTAGAAGAGATAAAACAGTGTGGCATGAAAACCCCGCACTGTTTGACTTGTGACATGGAATAACTAAAAAATAATGTCCGTAGTTTATTTTTGGCAGGAGGATTGTTGATAGGTTTTTGATAGAAAGTTCTCTTTCCTCAAAATGTTTTGCCCATCTACTTTGATTTTTAAATATACTCTCTAAAATAAAGAGAATAATTTTCTCCCTTAAAACCTTTTAGCTAAGCCTTTGAAAATTTCTTAGATTCTCCAAAAATAGAAATGGAACTGACTGTAGGAACTTGGGCCTGCCTTTTCTTTTATGGATTTTAAAATCATGTTTATATCTGTAGTTATAGAATCTTGCCAGTTGTGGGGGGGTAGGGGGGTCCAGGTCCTTTCTTAGATCTCTCATTTGGATCTTCTATCAACTTAAGGTTCATATTCTTGTAGAGAAGTTTTAATGGAGAAGGAAATGGCAACCCACTCCAGTGTTCTTGCTTGGAGAATCCCATGGACGGAGAAGCCTGGTAGGCTGCAGTCCATGGGGTTGCACAGAGTCGGACACGACTGAAGCGACTTAGCAGCAGCAGCAGCAGCAGCAGAGAAGTCTTAAAAAAATACAATTTGACCTGTTGTTCTTTGGCTAAAAGAATAAAATTTCTCTAGATGGCCTCAAGAGTTTGAGTTGTGAATCTTTTGCAGGCAGGTTTCCAAGACCATTTGGTTTTAGTCTTTATTTCTGGCCTAAGTTGAATGACTTTTGTGGGAAAGGGCAGAATGGAAATGTCATGGCCTCTGACTTCCCCTCAGGACAGTGTGTAAGTGAGGGAGTCAGTCAGCAGGAAGAGAATGTGAGTCTGTCTCTGCTTCTAGAAATATCAATCTAGAAATATATATTGTATCTAATAGTCTTGCTTTACAAGGCAAAAGATTCTGCTTTAATCTGGAATTTATGCCATTCAAGCATCTTTGAGAACCACTGACTATAAATTACCAGCAGGTGGCAGTAGACGATTTTTCTTTTCCCCCCAAAACTGGTTTTTGGTCTCTAGCAAAGATGGAATTTGAATCTGCCTGCCAGCGTAGGAGATTCAGGAGATGTGGATTTGATCCCTGGGTCTGGAAGATCTCCTTGGAGTAGGAAATGGCAACCCAGTCCGGTATTCTTGACTAGAAAATTCTATGCACAGAGGAGCCTGGTGGGTTACCTACAGTCCGTGGGGTCACAAGGAGTCGGACATGACCGAGCATACCTAACTGAACTGAAAGATGGATTTCGGTAGAAAACTTGAGACTTTTTTTTCTCAGCACTTCTTTGACTGGGCTAAAGAGTATTCTACTGCAGCTTAGAAAATAGGCATTTGTGATTTTCTACTTCTCCTCTTTTATCTCCTTTGTTCAGAATTGAGCTCATGAGCCTGAAAGGTACTGTGAGAAAGCTTATGCATCACTAACTTGGACTTCCCTGGCCTCCCTGGAGGCTCAGATGGTAAAGAATCTGCCTGCAGCGCAGGAGACTCGGGTTCGATCCCTGGGTCAGGAAGATCCCCTGGAGAAGGTCTTGGCAACCCACTCCAGTATTCTTGCCTGGAGAATCCCATGGACAGAGGAGCCTGATGGGCTACAGTCCATGGGGTCACACAGAGTTGGACATGACTGAGCAACCAATACTTTCTTCTTTACTTACTTTTCAGCTTGGACTATATCTTTCTATCACTTATCATTTATAGTTAAATTCAGGGACATAACATTATTTTCGTTATATTTATGTTGTTATAAGCTTTGAGAAGTGAGTTGTTACAGGAAACTCTGTTTATTGAAGTGTCAGGGAAGTTTTGAGATCCAGTCTGAGTTTTCATTATTGTTTACTTTTAAAGTATGTGCTTTTCCTTCAGTGCCGAGTTAATGTTTCTCGTTCATCTGAAAGAAGGACAAGAAATCGTGAGACCATTATCTTCAAGCTTGAAGGAGAAGAGAGCAAACACATTTTCATGGCATTGGGTGCTATTTCTCGGAAAAACATCTAATTATATCTTTGAAATTTTTATCTTAGAATCACATTGCCAGCCCACGTGTGCCCTGATAAGGCTGGTAAACAGCTAGGACAAAGGACAAGTTTGCAGTTCAGGGTTCTCAGTTCTGGGGGTTCTGTCAGGAAAAGCAGTTCTCCAAATCTAAAAAAAGAACAGAAGTTTCCTCATAGAAAACATGACGATAAGATAGAACTGCATTTACTGTGATTAATAAACTTAACCAGGGCAAAATGTTTGAGTTCCCCCCCCCCCGATTATTTGTTTTTGTTTGTTTGCATGGCCTAAGCATGGGGGTTTCCCAAGTGGCATGGTGGTAAAGAATCCGCCTGCCAATGCAAGAGACGTGGGTTCGATCTCGGGATCAGGAAGATCCTCTGGAGTAGGAAATGGCAACCCAGTTCAATATTCTTGCCTGGAAAATTCCATGGACAGAGGAACGTGTCAGGCTACAGTCCAGGGAGTTGCAAAGAATCGGACGCGACTGAGCACGCGCACGCGCGCGCGCACACACACACACACACACACACACACACACGGCTTAAGCACATTTTTCTGAAGCTGAAAAGCAAATTAGTCTAGAAAAAAATGTGTATAAAAGTACTCTCTGAATTCAGATGATGCCACATATCTGAAAATTTGATTTGAATTATTGGTAGCTGCTTGATGTCTAGGAGTTTTAGCTTGCATAGGCCTTCTCCTTAAGAAGGGACCAGGAAATCACCTTAAAATTCAGAGGACTGTCCTCTGGAATTTAGCAAAAGTTCACTGTCAGTGATATGTACAGTTTTCTCATTCATTCTGTAATGTTTTGAGAGGTCATGTTGCCATGTCATTTTGTTTCCTGGGTGGGATCGTGCTCAGATCTTCCTGCCAGTAAATTCTGCTTTAAACTGCAGTTTATTTTATTTTAGCCTTGAGTATCTGCATCTTTGAGTCTCAGGATCATTGGCTGTACATGACAGAAGCCAGATGCTTGCTGTGACCTCTTCAATACTGGTTCCTTGTGGCTACTCCAGGGTCTGGTTTCTCTCCTGGCAGCTTGCATTGCTGTGTTGAGACTGTCAGCTCAAGAAGGTCATTGTGTGTGTAGGATCTGGAAACATGTATCTGATAGGCATGTTTTTGTGGATTGAAGCAGGGTCAGATGGCAGTTGTAAAATGTTCATTACTCAGAACAGATTTTTCATTAAATCTGTTTTGGTCAATAGCTTGTTAAGCAGAGTATCCTTTGTTATTTTTGCTTTTGTTATTTAAGAAAAAAGAAATTTAAAAATTTAAGTACAAAAATCAAAATTGAACCTTGCTTTGAGGCCGGGAGCTTGAGAAGCACAAATATTACTATTCAGTATAACATTTATGATCTTATATTAGTGCAGATGTTAAATGGAGTAGGAAAGTGTTTCCTGAAGTTTGATGTAGGCATCTTGTTAAAATTCAAATACTAATTATTAAGTGTGGGTAGGTTTCTGATTTCTGTTTATTGAGGCATTAGGCTAGCTCTATCAGAGAAGAATCTGCCTGCAATGCTGGAGACCCAGGTTATATCCCTGAGTCAGGAAGATCCCCTGGAGAAAGGAGTGGCAACCCACACTCCAGTATTCTTCCCTGGAGAGTTGCATGGACAGAGGAGCCTGGCGGGCTGCAGTCCATGGGGTTGGAAAGAGTCGAGCATGACTTAGTGTGTCTGACTAACACTTTCATTATTTCATTCTGGTTGTTGATGCTGCTACTGCTGTGTTGCTGTTATTGTTATTATTATTACTTAACCCGTAGTATTAACCTGTTTTCTTTACTATAAAATTATTTGTTGAAGAAATTCCACTAATTAAATTTTTGCTATCATTTAAAGTCTCATTGCCTTGAAACCATTGACAAACATTAATGTTTCCTTCCTGAAGAAGAAACTTCTGCTTCTGTTTCCTTCTGGTTTTCTTTTCCTCCCCCCCTGGGTTACTAAGGGGGTTCCCTGGTAGCTCAGTTGGTAAAGAAGCCGCCTGCAGTGCAGGAGACGCCAGTTCGATTCCTGGGTCGGGAAGATCCGCTGGAGGAGGGATAGACTATCCCCTTCAGTATTTCTTGGGCTTCCCTTGTGGCTCAGCTGGTAAAGAATCCGCCTGCAGTGTGGGAGACCTGGGTTCCATCTCTGGGTTGGGAAGATCCCCAGGAGGGTTATTAAGATACTCAGACAAAGGAACTCATGTAGGCCTGAGAGTGCAGACCAGGCTTTTATTTTGGTCTTTCTCATAGCATTTCACATTTCCAGAACTTCTCAGTGTTGTTTTTGGACATAAATCACCAGAAGGAAAGTATAACCAGCCCCGTCCCCCATTTCTTTCCTCTGTAGAGCTTGTAAACACTCCTACTTCAATAGTATTGAGTATGTAGGGCTTTTATTTTTGTACAAAAAATTTTCAGGTATTTAACCGTATCTTTCCTTTATGTAGACATTGACTTGGTGAACATGAATAAAGAGCATTCTACACACAGCCATGAATATACATTTGAGTTCAGCTTATTAAACTATTCACTTCTAGTTTAGGTATGCTCATTAATGTGGCCAAGATATCACCACATTCATGATTATGAATACCCATTCAGCCATCCAGTGGTGAAATTAAAACAAAAATTTGAACATCCCCCATCAGAATCATCAATCATCTGTGAACTCACGCGCTTCCATCTCATCTACCCTATGACAGTGTTGAGATTGTGCAGCGGGAAATACCAGGCAAGATATACACACATGAAGCGTGTAAATAACAGTCTGAAAATGACCCTTATGGTAAGAACCAAGCTGTATGTTAGCTGTGGGTGGGGGCCCCAGCTTGAAAAGTCTCCCTGGAGTGAGTAGAATCAGACTCGGTTGTTTAAAAGATGGATGAGATGTGAAGAAACAGGATGTGGCACATTCTAGGCAAGGGAAGACCAGGAATAAAGACCCGAAGGCTATAGCGACCCTGGGAGTCCCACTTAGGAAAGGCCTGCTAGAAAAGCCAGCAACAGGTAAGGTGGTTGCATATTATGTAAAAACTGATGGGAGACAGCGATGGAGTAGTCCAAAAGAGCACAGCATTAAAGGATTAATCTGGCAATTAGAGATTAGATTGAAAATGGATTCAGGCAGGAGAAAATGGAATTCAGGAGATCAGTTTTGAGAGGCAGGGTGGGCAGTTTTGCCATCATCTGGTTATGGTGCATCATGAGCTTGGATAGTGGCACTGGCAATGAAAATTCAAAGGAAAGAATTGAACGAACACAAACACTCTGTTTTGGACTTCTCTGGTGGTCCAGGGGTTAAGACTCCGCACTCCCAAAGAGAGGGGCATGAGTTTGATCCCTGGTCAGGGAACTAAGATCCTCTATGCTGCTGTTGCTGGCAAAACAACCCCCCCTCCCAAAAATAAGAAAAACTTGTTTGCTCTATGAAAGTGTTACTGTTTCAGTTTTATATTTAAATCAGTACAAAAGTCACATTGTAAATTTTATCTTATTTAATGTAACAATAAACATTAATATAGTACCTACTGAGCATTAAATGAGGTTGATACTAATACTCTTCCTATTTTACAACGGAAGAGACTGAGGCAGGAAGAGTTTTAAGTTATTTGTTCTAGGTCATGTAGTGATACATGAAAGAACTGGAAATGGAAGGCAAGCAGCCTTTAACCCTGGGCTTCCCAGGTGGCTCAGTGGTAAAATAATTCGCCTGCCAATGCAGGAGATGCAAGAGATGTGGGTTCAATCCCTGGGTTGGAAAGATCCCCTGGAGAAGGAACTGGCTACCCACTCCAGTATTCTAGCCTGGAAACTTCCATGGACAGAGGAACGTGATGGGCTGTAATCCATGGGGTCACAGAGTTGGACAAGACGGCATGCATGCAGCCTTTAGCTGTTACGTACACCGCCTCATAAGTCATGAATTAATGGGATTTACTCTATCACCAAAAAGGTAGAGAGCCTTTTCTATTAAGTCATTTGACTTACATGGAAAAGACTGAAAGTTTTAATAGATGGAGAGGGACACATGCAGTTTGGGGCATTAGGGATTTGGAGTTCCTGTAGCACATTTAAGCTAGTGACTTAAACGTTAGCTATGTAGACAAATGTTAACACTAAAGTAGTTCTTTGGTACAGGTTGCAGAGAGAACCTGATTCCAGAATACGCATAACTGATGTCACAGGGACTTGCCTTTAAGGCACTGAACTGTGCAAAAAGAGATTTACATGTTTTGCTTTATTCATTCCTTATAACAACCAGATGAGGTGGGCACAAATAGAAAGAATGGGCCTAAGAGAAAATCAGTCACCTGTCTCAACCTTCAGAGCTAGAACGTGGCAGCTGGAACAGTTCAAACTCAAGTCTGTCTGCCTCCAAAACGTCTGTGTTTAAGACCTTGTGCCCTGTGGAATGAGAAGGGTCATTAGAAGCAGCTAACTAAAAGCACAGTTAAAATTTCTGAGGCCAAAGAAGAAAAAAGGTTTCAAATGGGAGGATTTAGGATCGGTGGGAGATTAGTCCTCCAGTTTGGCAAGAGCGGGATCACTGGAAACCTTGGTGAGAGATGATGAATAATAAGACAAGGCTGGGGAGTTCAGTAGGATGGAAGGAAATAGAAGTGCTGTTTCAGGCCACACCTGAGGGAAGTGCGGCCGTGAAAGAAGGGGGCTTTTGGGGCAAAGAAAGTGGAACAGCTCTGGCCCCTCTGATATAAAAAGCTTGCAGCTTTTTAAGGGGAGGGTTTCCTTCTCTCCCATCTGACCGCCCCGGGGCCCATTGGTATTTTTCTTTTCCTGAGATAGAACTTTCTATAGCAGTTTGATGGAACGGTGATAGGAATTAGTAAATTTCTCTCTGGTCCATGTTTTTATTTATGCTTTTTGATTACTTTGAAATTTTTTACTCCTAAGGCAAGTTGACTCCCTCCTCTCCTGCCTAACCTCCTAATTACGTTATATCTAGGAGAAGATGAAAGTCTAGTTTGAGCTCCCCACCCCCATTTCTTGAATCCAAATTTTTTGATGACCTTATATTTTTGGCATTATTATTATTGAATTTTGCATGAACTTGTAATCCATCATGAAGAAAATTTGTAACTAGTGATTATCAAATAATTTGATAATCCAGTCTTTCAATATAAATGAAAATATTAATATTATGCTTTTCACAGGTATGTGCTTTAAGGGATTAAGTTGATACTGGTCTTTAAAATGGAAGAAAACTTGAATATTGATCAAAGTATTGAATTGCAGAAGAAATAATATATTTTATGTTTGATTTCTAAGAATACATTTTGCTTAAATATCACATATTTTTCTTAAAAATCTTCTAATAATAAAATCTAGCTCTCTTTTTTTTTAGCAAGCCTTCAAAATTCAGCTCAATTGTAAACTCACTCAATTGAAAGTAAGTGGATGCTAAAGAAACAAAAATAGTATCCTGGTCACACTACTGGGAAATTCAAACTTTCCCAAGTGCTGAAGCTGCAAAGCTGCAGAAAGAGTGAGTAATATTCTGAATGAGGCTACAGTGACATTATCATGTTTGCAACATGGCTTCTGTTACTAGGAAAAATTGTGAAGCAAATCCAGACTTTACCAGAAAATACCGGTTTGGAATCTTGTATTACAGCCTCAAAAACATAAACTATCCTTGACTTTTACAAGACTTCATTTGATTTCCCGAAGTAGGGAAACATCAGCGTCTGAGAAAAAAAAATGTTTTTATGAATGTTTAATGATAGCTCTAAAGAACTTTAACAAATATGGAGTGTAGGAGGAAGAGTCCCATTTTTGGAATTGAAGGGACAAATGGGGTAATATCCCAGGGCTGCAAGTGAAAAATCTTTGGAAAAATAATAAGAATATATGCCTTGCAGAGTTGTTAAGATAATCAGTCACATTCAAAAAGCCTGAAGCACAGGGCCTGGGGGGCAAGCAAGGGACAAAGTCTGAGGGGAAGGTAGTTCCTGCTGTCACACACTGCAGGGTCCCACTGGGTTCTTCTCTGAGTCCAGTGCTCCTAATGCCCCTAGGACAACTGAGCCTGCTTTTCTCTGCTGAAGGTTTTCTTAAATCAATAGCAGGGGCAGTGACCATTTTTTCAGCCCCACCCTTTTTATATAATCAGCTCTATCATGCCTGTTACCACACCTCTCACTGTATTATCCCAGAAAGGCTTTTATGCTAGTCTGCAATATCTCTAGACACTGTATTAATTGTGTTTTGTTTTATTGTTCAAATGTGAGTTTTTTTCTCCTAATCTTAAGTATTTTCTAGGTGTTTGTGTCTTTATTGCTTGTATTGAATTGTTAGAACCTTAGGAACTGTAGAGAGACAGATGGACGGATGGATGGATAGATGAATAGATAGATACCTATTTGAAAAAAAAAATAGCTATGTGTGTGTCTGGTTTGACCTTGTGGATGTGCATTTGAAATTTGGAATAAGGATTTATAAAAAATTTTCTTGAAGTATAGTTGATTTGCAGTTTCTGCTATACAGCATAATGACTTGGCTATACATATATATTCTTTTTCATTTTCTTTTCCCTTATGGTTTATCACAGGATGTGGACTATCGTTGGTGGTGTTATACAGTAGGACCTTGTTATTTATTCTTCCTGTATATACTAACTGCATCTGCTAATCACAAACACCTAATCCTTCCCTTCCCCAGCCCCACTTCCCCTTGGCAACAACACGTCTGTTCTGTGTCTCTGAGGCTGTTTCTGTATCATACCTATGTTCGTTTGTGTCGTATTGTAGATTCTGCATGTAAGTGATATCACATGGTATTTGTCTTCCTCTTTTTGACTTACTTTGCTTAGTATGATAGTCTCTAGATCCATCCATGATGCTGCAAATCTGCAAATGTCATTATTTCATTCCTTTTTATGGCTGAGTAATATTCCATTGTGTTATATATACACCATATCTTCTTTACCCATTCATCTCTCAGTCAAGGACCATAGGGTGCATGTATTTTTTCCAGTTGAAGTTTTATCTGGGTATATCCAGCAGTAAGATTGCTTGGTCATATGGCAGCTCTATTTTTTAGTTTTAGGCTTTTGTGGAACCTCTATACTGTTTTCCATAATGGCTATACCAGTTTACACTCCCATCCACAGTTAAGAGGATTCCCTTTTCTTCACACCTTCTCCAAGATTTCTTATTTGTAGACTTTTAAATGATGGCCCTCTTGACTGGTGTGAGGCAGTACTCTTTGTAGTTTTGATTTGTTTGCTAGTGATTAGCAATGATGAGCATCTTTTCATGTACCTCTCGCCATCTGTACATCTCCTTTGGAGAAATGTCTTCAGATCTTCTGCCCATTTTTTCAGTTGGGTTTTTTTTTTTTTTTTTTGATATTGAGTTGTGGAATGTTTGTATATTTTGGAAATTAAGCCCTTCTCAGTTACATTATTTGCAGATATTTTCATGTCTGTAGGTTTTTTTTTTCTTTTGTTTATGGTTTCCTTTGCTCTACAGAAGCTTGTAAGTTTGATCAGTTCCCATTTGCTTATTTTTGTTTTTATTTCTCTTGAGAATACACATATTTTTTTTAAACATAGAAACACTATTTAATGATATAGTACTGCTAAGGACTACCATAAGCACTTGATCTGCGTGGTTCCATGCAGTCCTTAAAACACTCTCTGGAACCATCAGTATTATTAGGATTGCCTCTGCATTGCACATGAGAAATCTGAGACCCCAAACAGTTACATTACTTGTCCTAGGTCCATGGCCCCATCTCTGTCCGCAAAGGACACCTCAGAACCCATCAGCGGTGCTTTTCCCTCCTCTTTCACAGCACATAGTATGTTCCCCTGCAGACATGAAAAAAAAAAAAGAATAGCCTTGTTAAGATAGAATTCACATGCCGTATATTTCACCCATTGAAAGTGTATAATTCAGTGGCTTTCAGTATATTCACAGAATTGTGCACCCACTTCCACAGTTTTATTTTTGTAGTTTTTATGGAGGTATAGTTAACATTTATTCATGTACTGATCTTGTTCGTAGGTATCTCTTTAATCTTTATAGCTTCTTGACATCTTGCTTCCTTTAGTGGATCTTTTCAATGAGTGGCCCTCACCGAATTGGTTTCTGCATTTCCATACACATCTGTAAGTCCCAGGAAGTTGTGCCTGAGTTTCAGCTGCTTGCTCTGTCAACAGTGTCTTATATGTAATTGTCTATCTGCCTAACTGAGCTTTAAGTTTCTGAGCAAAGAGATTATTCTTTTTTTTACATTATATACTATTCCCAAAAGGTATATAAGAGGGCCAGCAGTTACCCAAGTAAAGTAGCCTTTTCTTTCAGGTTGTGAGTCGTGTGAGTTTAGAACCATCCTTCTGGCAGAGTCTGGTTTGGGAGCATCTTCCAAGAACATGGGCTCTGTGTTCTGCCAGGAATGAAGAGGAATTTGGTTTCAGGCACTCTGTTTTAGTTGTCAAGGTGAATGTTAGTTCTAAGGGTGGGTGTTACTGCCAAATAGAAACATTTACATGCCACGTATCAACAACCAAGTGCATTTCCGAAGATAGCGTGTGCAAGTGCTTTCGTGGGTTTGGCCTGGAAACAGAGAAATTCTGCTGCCATCCCAGAGCTCCCCTCTCAGCCCCACCTCATCCCAGAATATGCCCTCACTCCTCTGGAATACAGAAATCAAAGCCGAGTGAAAGTCAACTTCTAAAATGATATTCTCATTTTTTGCATTTTTTAAAGTTCTATTGGTATGAATATTCCCCTTCAAAAACATGTATAGTATTAACCGTATTTGGGGATTTAAATGCATTGTATCTCTCTGCTTCCAGAAGACATCTCAGTTGTATCCTCTTCTGACAGTCTTTACCTTTTTCATGCTCATCTCTTTTTTATAGTAACAGCCAAGTTATTGGGTTGGCCAAAAAGTTCGTTCAGATTTTTTCATGATGAAACGTTTATTACCCACGACTTTACTCTGGCCCCTTTCTTTATAATCTATTTTTTTCTTAGCAGCCAGAATAGTGCTGTTAAAGACTAAATCAGCTCAAGTCCTCTCCCACCTAAAATCCTTCAGTGACTTCCTACTGGAAATAAGAAACTTCTGACCTGCATCCAACAGGCCACGAGGCTCATCAACTGCCTGGATCGCTCTTATCTCCTCCCATCTCCACCCGTTCACCCAGCACCAGGGACAGTGGACTCTTCTCAGGTCATTAAATGTGCCACTTCCTTTTTATCCGGGTCCTGGGTTCCAGTTGATCTCTAAGCCTGGAAAGTTCTGCACTACTGCTTTGCTCATTCATATATTTATTCATCCATCCTTCATTCACATATTATCAGCTCACACGTTGTCACTTCCGAACAGCCTCCCTGAGTGGCCCTCCCACCCCACAATATCTCATCATCATTATGTGTACTTCATGCCGTATATCCGTATCTGAATTCTCTTGTTCATTTACTGTATTCATTCCTCTCCTCGCTCCCTACTTCCTGCCTCCTAAAACATAAACTCTATTAGACCAGGACTCCCTGTGCTGTGTTTCTAGCAGCCATAAAAAAAACTTTTGGGATCATATTAGATTTCTAACAAAAACTATTTAATGTAGTAAGCAATGAGATGGAAGGAAATTGTAGTCTTGCTCCTACTGAACATCTTCAGTTTAAACGTAACCCACTGCCATTTTCTCATGAAAATAAACTTCCCATATTCTCAATCCCTTAAAGAAAAACCAGAATATTTAAAAATAGATTATTCGTGTTCTTGAAGAACTGTAATGTTCTAGTGAGCTACAACTTAGAAAAAAATTACGTTATAAGTCTTGGTTTATAATTTAAGTATGTTCAATTCAAGATTAGTTTTTCCACACAAGTAGTTATAACGAGACATTAAGATCCCAAACCAGCTACTGAAACCCTTTAACTCTTTATCCGACTATTATGGATTCTAATAGTAACTTTTCTTCATGTATAAACACATTCTGATTTCTGTCTGGGAACTTCAAGAAAATCCTTGCTGCTTCCACAGCCTCTGGTACCTGGTTTGCCGTCCTTCAGAAGTCCATAGAGGAACTTCCCTGGCGGTCCGGTGGCTAAGACTCTGTGCTCCCAAAGCAGGGGGTTCAGGTTTTATTCCTGATTGGGGAACTGGATCCCATATCAATAATGAAGAGCAAAGATCTTATGTGCTGCAAATAAGACACAGCACAGCCAAATAAATAAAAATAATTTTTTTTTAAGTCCATAGAAGCTGACCTGAGGGTTCAGAATGGGGTAGGGAGAGGAGAGAGGAGCTCAGGGGGAGAGGAGCTCCAGGGGAGAGGCAGATTTCTTGAGCCCCGCTTCCTGAATTTGGATAAATGCTTCTGTACATGAGTTGGATAGCAAATCTGAAGGGTTTCTAGAGCTTGTGGACATCGTGTTAAGATAGAGATTTGGTTCATAAAGCAGAGTAGCTTTATTAACTTCTTATTGACAAGCAAGGTTAGAGATGAGAGAAGTACCACTGGAATACACAGAATAAGTTTTTCTGTACTCTGTAATAAAATCGCTGTATCACATAGGAATAACATTTTGTGTTGAGTGTAGACACTCAGGAGAGATAGTAACCAATTATAATAGCTGCTTCTAATAAATAGTTCACTAATAAGTGTCTGTAAGTGCCAAAGTAATTAAAATGGGCCACTAAAAATAAGGATGTAAGTATCAAGGTTGTCACATTGGATAGTGTGTTGAAATTAGGGCTTTGATGAAATAACCCAACACACTGTGATATGTCTAGATATAACGAACAATCCTGCCTTGTTTAGGTCATGTTTTTAATCATTATGAAACCACTGTTAGTTTCTGAGCTTATTGCACATACGTGATACCACATCCCCAAAGCCTTTGAATCTATGCGTAACGGAAAGCATTCATTTCTATGCCTGGTATTACAAGTGGGTTAATTTGATATAGCAATCACAAAACCCCATTCTGTTCCTCCAGAAATTTTTAAAAAATTAGAGCCTTTGCCTTTACAGAGTATGGTTTTGTACCTCGGAAATCTTTAGATAAAAATGTGAAAGTATTGGTTAAATTCCTTTGCCTCTTTGAATCTGCCTAGAGAAGTGTTCAATAAATATTTGTTTTACCAGGGCAATATAAGCATGTTAAATTATATAAATAGAGGCGTATAGGTATTGCTTACACAGTTTCTTTATTCCACAGCGGTACAAAGGCCGGAGGCGTTTAAGAGATTAACCCCAGGAAGACAGAGTGGCAAGAGTTCCGCTGTCAGCTCAGGTCATGGTCATAGCTCAGGTCATGGTCACGACTGCTGTTAACTCACTGGGTGCTTGTGGCACTCCATAAACCCGGTCTTATGTTGTACAAACCGTCCATACTTGAGCAACTCGCAACTCTTAGGATTAGGGATTGCTCTTTGAAAATGTTTGTCAGGGTTAATTATTGAAGGCTCTTGTATGAATGTAGAGGAGTCAAATGAGGGCAGGTGGGTCTATCTACTGCCTCTTGTTTGAGTCTAAGTCAGAGCAGCAGAAAAAATATATTTATTCTCTAGGTAGCCAAAAGAAAAGGGCCTTTCCTGAAGTTTTTGTGGAAACCCAATTTAAATTTATCTCCTTGTGTATATATAAACCACCTTTCATTGTTCACATTTTGCAAGCGTTTAATGTCATATGTAACATTCAGCTCTTTACTACGAAAGGCAGACATAAATGAGATGTACTTTAGACACTGGAGCATTTATAGTCTTCTACAGTGGGGAATAAACATGTAAATAAAAGAATGCAGTAGAGTGTGGTAGGCGTATGATTGTAGTCTGTGCAGCATACAGTGGGAAACCAAAAAAGGGGAGTTATTAAATCTTTCCAGAGTGAGGAGTGGGGTCAGGAGAATCTTTGTAAGATGAGAGTACTAAAGCTGTTTTGAAAGATAGAAGTCTTTACCAGGAGGAATCTACATATAATTAAAATACAGACATTAGTAAAGGCAGAGGAATGGGCTGTGTCTGGCAGGATTGCAAAAAGTATTGCTCTACATTGCATGCTATTTATTTTGCAAGGCTTTAGGGGTGGATCAACTAGTTAAGGGTTGATGGTGAGAAAAGAAGAATGACTTCTGCTGCAGACCTGGAAGACATGGAGAATAGTCTCCAGAGCAGAGCAGAACTGATACTTGGGGAAGGAGCAGGAAGCAAGAATTTTATATAGGTTTTTCTAGGATACAGTTTGTATGCCAGAGATATATGTCTGTGTCTCGTGAGAGTTTTTCTTAGAAATGTGTTGACTAGTCTAACCAGAAAAAGGCTAACACATCCAATTCTGTACCACTGCTTATAAAAAAAAAAAAAATGAAAAGTCTCTACTCTATAAAGTATCAATAAAAGTTCATTTTATTCTTTTATTAATGCATGAGGTAATACCTCCGGAGAAGGTAATGGCAACCCATTCCAGTACTCTTACCTGGAAAATCCCATGGACGGAGGGGCCTGGTAGGCTGCAGTCCATGGGGTCACTAGGAGTCGGATACGACTGAGCAACTTCACTTTCACTTTTCACTTTCATGCATTGGAGAAGGAAATGGCAACCCACTCCAGTGTTATTGCCTGGAGAATCCCAGGGACGGGGAGCCTGGTGGGCTGCCGTCTGTGGGGTCGCACAGAGTCGGATACGACTGAAGCGACTTAGCAGCAGCAGCATTATGCATGGACATAGAAAGCTACTTCATATTTTAAAGAATAATTCCTCAAAACAACCCTGATGAACTTTTTGTTGTTAGTTTTAGTTAAAAAAATAGGAAAAAGCTGATCAGGTATAAAGTATTTTTCAGTGTAATTTCATATATAGTCTACAATCGTATGTTAAAGACCCATAAAGGCATAAGTCTCTCTCTATATATATATATATAGATATCTCACAATATTTAAACTCAGATCAGTGGTCATGTATGGATGCGAGAGTTGGATTGTGAAGAAAGCTGAGCTCCGAAGAATTGATGCTTTTGAACTGTGATGTTGGAGAAGACTCTTGAGAGTCCCCTGCACTGCAAGGAGATCCAACCAGTCCATTCTAAAGGAGATCAACCCTGGGTGTTCTTTAGAAGGAATGATGCTAAAGCTGAAACTCCAGTACTTTGGCCACCTCATGCAAAGAGTTGACTCATTGGAAAAGACTCTGATGCTGGGAGGGATTGGGGGCAGGAGGAGAAGGGGACGACAGAGGATGAGATGGCTGGATGGCATCACTGACTCGATGGACGTGAGTCTGAGTGAACTCCGGGAGTTGGTGATGGACAGGGAGACCTGGCGTGCTGCAATTCATGGGGTTGCAAAGAGTCGGACACGACTGAGCGACTGAACTGAACTGAAGTGAAACATATTTATACAGGCTTCCCAGATGAAGTTAGTGCTAAAGAACCCACATGCCAGTGCAGGAGACTTAAGAGATACTGGTTTGATCCCTGGGTCGGGAAGATTCCCTGGAGGAGGGCATAGCAACTCACACCAGTATTCTTGCCTGGAGAATCCCTCAAACAGAGGAGCCTGGTGGGCTACAGTCCGTGGGGTTGCCAAGAGTCAGACACGACTGAATTGATTTAGCACACACACACAAATGTTTCAATACAGCACTACGTTTGCCCTTTAAGTAAGTCCTAAGGACAGAATTCTCCCCCCTCCCCCCAAAAAAAATCTCCAGAGGAATTATGGTAACTTTAATGGTATAATGATAGGAAATATATCCTGTGCGTTTTTTTCCATGGTACTACTCTTTGTGAATTTACTATTGAATTCATATTCTTGGGGTAAAGATAGAATTCAAAGCACAGAGAAAGGCAGCAAAAATACCCCAGGAAAGGATTTGTGGTATCGTTTAAAATTCAGTGTGTGTAACTTTTTTCTAAGTTATTAATAGGCTTGGGAACAACAATATAAGCCATTTTTCCTAAATAGAAGCTAGTCTGAGAGAATAGACTTCCGTCCGAAGTGGCCGCTGTTAGGGAGAGGGGAAGCTGAATTCAAACAGTTTTGTGAGAAACTGGAAAAGAGGAAGCAATTCAGCTTCCCAATCGGTCCCTGATATTTGATTTACTCTCTTTGGAGTTTACAAGTAGCTGCCAAGTTACGTATAACGCACACTGACTAATCCTGGGAGGCCTCTCCCAGTTGATGTCTGCGTCAGTGGTGGTCATGAGAGAGGAAGCAACTTGGGGAAAAGATTGTTTACCACTTTGGTTTGACATGAAATTAGAAGATTAAAGTGAGTGGTTTAAGACACCCTGGAATACTGTTTTGTATAAATTTAAAAGATCTACTTAGGATCTAGTCCTAAATGTTAATTAGAATCTCATTCTTTTTTTCTTTTTTTTAAGGATTTTTCAATGTGGACCATTTTTAAACTCGGGCTCCCATTGTGGCTTACCTGCAATACGGGAGACTTGGGTTCGATCCCTGGGTTGGGACGATCCCCCAGAGAAGGGAATGACTACCCACTCCAGTGTTCTGGCCTGGAGAATTCCATGACTGTAGAGTCCATGGGGTTGCAAAGAGTCGGATACGAGTGAGCAACTTGCACACTTTCACATTTTTAAAGTCTATATATTGAATTCATTACAGTTCTGCTTCTGTTTTATATTATGGCTTTTTGGCTGCCAGGCATGTGGGAAATCTTTAGCTCCCTGACCAGGGATTGAACCCATAACCCTTGCATTGGAAGGTGACGTCTTAATCGCTGGACCACCAGGGAAGTCCCTGAGATCTCATTCTTCAGAGTACCTTTTTACCATTTCATTGGGAGGGTAATTATAAAAAGTCAAAGACATAACTTTTCATAAATACCTCTTATCTTTAGAGTGATTATAAATTCTGCATGAAATTTAGCAGATAATCAGACTGGCTAACAAACCCCCAAGTAGTCACAATTGTGTCTTCAAGAAGGTTATAACCTAAGAAATGCTGGGGCCATTTGTACAGATATGGAACCAGAGAAAGTAAGGAGAGCCTGAAATCAGCTACATGTGGTGTATGGCTCTCACACATTCTTTACACTTTTCCCTGCTTACACATGATAATTTACTTGATGGGGAGGACTCAAACCACTTTTGTTTATTTGCATCTCTTTCTGCGGAAAGACTGGAACAAATGGGAAAAGAAACCATTGACCAGCTGCGTGTGAGTAATTCTTTCCCTGGAATAAGCCTACCTCAGCTTTCCGGGGGAGGATGGCTTGGGGAAGGTGTTGTAGAAACAAGGTCACAGACCCAGACAGGTTTGAAAGGAGGCTTTTGCCTCTGTTCACCCCGTCTGCAAGCAGGCGGAAGGCAAGGGAGCACCCAGCAGCAAAAGCAGAGTAAAACCTACACATTCACTTGCAGGGTTCACACACTACTCAGGAGTAAAACCTAAGATTCTCTACCCCTACTCTCTCTCCAGAAGTCACTGTGAGAGCTACAGGAAAGATGAGTCTTATGCCTACAAGTAAACACACTTCACACGTACATCGGAAGTGAGGTCCAAGTGCACATTTTGAAAACAAGTATCGCTGAACAAGATGAGATATAAATTTGAAAGGAGATTTGCAAAGAAAAGAACTAAAGGTTTTCATTCAGATAAATAAATAAGGCATCATATTGTGGGAGTAAAACAGTTAGGGTATTTTGTTAGCTTTGTCGTTGTTCAGTCGCTCAGTTGATCTGACTCTTTGCGACCCTATGGACTGCAGCGCACCAGGCTTCCCCGTCCTTCACTGTCTCATGGAGTTTGCTCAGATTCATGTTTATTGAGTCAGTGATGGCCATCCGACCGTCTCATCCTCCGCCACCCGCTTCGCTTCAATCTTTCCCAGCATCAGGGTATTTTCCAATAAATAAAGCCTTTTAAGAGCCAGTTTCTGGATTTTTTTCCAATTGTATTTATATACCTTCTGGAGAGGTGATGACATTGTTAATAATATCCTTTTTAAGTTCCTGTTATAATTCAGAAATTTTAACAATGGCTACTTCATTCTGTTCTCAAAGTAGTGAACTTGGTAGGCATTGTTGTCTTTATTTTATAGCTAAGACTTAGAGTCTCACAGAATGTAATTAAATTTGCCCAACATGCTGCCGCAACTACAAAGCAGGACTAAGATTTGAATCCGTGTGTGTCTGATTGTCTTCAATCCACTGAACTACCCACAAGCGTGTCTGCACGTGTATGTCACAGGTACGTGAATGTGTGTCAGATAGAGTGGTGCTTTTCCCTTTTCTGTGAAATTGCTGAATGCTTTAGCCAGATAGATGAAATTGAAACAGTCAGAGTTGGAAGGTGACTCTTAGTGAGAAGAAAGCCTTTTGAGTAAAGAGAACAGCATGGATAAAACCTTGCGTTTAAGAAAGTACTGCTAAGCTAAGTCGCTTCAGTCGTGTCCGACTCTGTGTGACCCCATAGACGGCAGCCCACCAGGCTTCCCCGTCCCTGGGATTCTCCAGGCAAGAACACTGGAGTGGGTTACCATTTCCTTCTCCAATGCATGAAAAGGAAAAGTGAAAGTGAAGTCGCTCAGTTGTGTCCAACTCTTAGCAACCCCATGGACTGCAGCCTACCAGGCTCCTCCGTCCATGGGATTCTCCAGGCAAGAGTACTGGAGTGGGGTGCCATTGCCTTCTCTGAGGAAAGTACAAGATGTGTTTTTAAAATCCCTACCCAGAGTAGGACATTGTGACTGACATGCCTCATTTTTGAATGAGAGTGTCGAGGGGAAAGCTTGGAAAGTCAGATCCAGATAAGCTTATGAGAGACCTTGACATCTCAGTTTGAGAAGCTGAGGCTTTACTTTGCAGGCATTGGAATTGGTCAGAGAAATTACACAATCAGAAGGTCCGTCCCAGAGCCATCTCTCGACTCAGCTTGTTTGGGCATATGGAATTACTAACTTAAGCAGTTCCTCAGCTGTTGACAGGAGCAGCAGCATCCCAATATGTCAGTTTTCTGGAGACTGTTGTTGCTGTTAAGATATGGTAATAATCTCAAGTTTCCCATTCCTTTGTAGTGTCTTATCCTTATAAGTGAGTTTGCACTGAAAAGTGGACAGAGTTTAGCAGTGACCTTTTCTGATCAGTGACTGCTCTTATAAACCCCATGCTTCTGTGTGGCCCTGCAGAGTTCTGACATCCCTGCTATGACTCTTTCAGTTCAGTCCAGTCACAGTCGTGTCCGACTCTTTGCAACCCCATGAACCGCAGCACGCCGGGCCTCCCTGACCATCACCAACTCCTGGAGTTCACCCAAACTCATGTCTGTTGAGTCGGTGTTGCCATCCAACCATCTCATCCTCTGTCGTCCCCTTCTCCTCCTGCCCTCAACCTTTCCCAGCTTCAGGATCTTTTCAAATGAGTCAGCTCTTCGCATCAGGTGGCCAAAGTATTGGAGTTTCAGCTTCAGCATCAGTCCTTCCAGTGAACACCCAGGACTGATTCCTTTAGGATGGACTGGTTGGATCTCCTTGCAGTCCAAGGGACTCTCAAGAATCTTCTCCAACACCACAGTTCAAAAGCATCAATTCTTCGGTGCTCAGCTTTCTTTATAGTCACTCTTTGGGGAAACTTAAAACTCTGCTTGGTGATGTTCTCGTCATATCTGGATGATGTCTGGGGCTGCTTGTTTGCCAACTCGGACTCTGAGGGTGAATACCAATGTGAGAAATTTTATTGTACATTTCATCCCTAGTTGGTAATTGATGGAATATAGAATCCCAGGTACGGCAGAGCCTGGTGGGCTGCCGTCTATGGGGTTGCACAGAGTTGGACACGACTGAAGCGACTTAGCAGCAGCAGCAGCAGCAGCATTGTATTTCTTGGATTCTACCTCAGTGCATTGCCAAGAAACTGCTGGATTCCACCTGTGCAATTTGTTAAAAGAAATTAAATGATGTCTTCCAGGAAGAGTTCACATTTGCTCATTATTTCTGGCTTAAGTTTAGGAGAAAGAATAAAAATTAGTTAAGACCAGAGCACCCAAAACAGTGTTGCCGGAAATTATGACCCTGTTACTTTGACATTTTGTGTGTATGTAGCAAAGGGGTCCAATTATTGGGCTGCTAATAATATTATTTAAGAACTCATTAAATGTGCTACCATTTAATAGACTTGGTCTGATCACAAACCTTCATTAAAAGTCTTAGAAAATTGTTATTAAATCTTGTATTTTTCCATAAAAGTCACATCATTGGATAACTCGTGAGAGATGGACTTTGGCCTGTGAGTCACAGGAAAGGACAAAGATTGGGTATTGTGTTTGAAGGATGCTCAAAATTTGTAGTGTTTCATAGATGTCCCTGTAGTATTAATGCAAAAGTTTGAAAATAAATCTGGAAAATGCTTAGTGATTGGAAAGAAGAGATACCAAGAATAAGATTTGTAGATTTCATCATTAACATTTGACTACAAGTTAACTTTTACTAAGGATGAAGTCAATGGAAAAATGTCTAAAATTCACTTTTGAGAGAAAATTCCAGATTTTCTCATAGGGGTAAAGCCATTATCTCTTCCATTAGTATATTCACCTCCAAACAAAAAGCTATTTCTGGGTTTTAAAATTGAATATTTTGATTTAGGGTAATTATTTTAAAAGAAATACTTTTCTCATTTCTGAAAGCAGTTTTTCAAAACTTCATTGCTTCTCTGTGTGTCTTTCTCATTCATTTTGGAGGTGAAGATAGGAAATAATAATGAACACTCCCCTGAAAAGTAGATATTTTAATCTCTTTTAAATCCCCATTTTACAGATGTAGAGACAGACTTTCCCATAGTCACCTGCCTGAGTAGCTGAGGAAGCTGTGACTATAACTTGTATCAGGCTCATTTCAAAACCTGTTTGTTTGTTTTTTCCTATTACACATATACCTGTCTATATATTTTTAATGACTGACTTTTAAAAGCTTCTGTTCAATTTCTTGTTTAATACGTTCAAGAAAGCTATTGTTCTGGATGGGAAAACACCACCTGTGCCCAGACAGGCCTTTGGATGCACTCACCACTTACCTGTTCAGACATGATAAATTGCTCACTGCGTTTGCATTTCAAGCTAGAAAATATATACCTTTTATTTTTCTAAGGGGCTTGTATATATGGATTAAGTCCATACAAGATAAGAAACAACATCCAAAAATACATAGATCTTTTTAAGTAATAAGTACATAATAAATATATAGCAAACAAGTAATTTTTAACAAGAATAGAAATGGTATTTCGAAATTCTAAAATAGTCTATCAGGGTCCTTAATATTGTGTTGAATTAAAAAGTCTTACTTTAAAAAGTGTCTTTTTTTTTTTTTTTTTTTTTTAATTTATTTTTTTAAATTTTATTTTATTTTTAAACTTTACATAACTGTATTAGATTTGCCAAATAGCAAAATGAATCCGCCACAGGTATACATGTGTTCCCCATCCTGAGCCCTCCTCCCTCCTCCCTCCCCATTCCATCCCTCTGGGTCGTCCCAGTGCACCAGCCCCAAGCATCCAGTATCGTGCATCGAACCTGGACTGGCAACTCATTTCATACATGATATTTTACATGTTTTATTACTCTATTCGTAATTAGAGTCTGTAAATTAAGGAGTTTTTTTCTAATAATATTTCTATGAAAATAGCAATGCAGCAAAAAAGAATGCCATCTTTACTTTGAAAGTTCAAACTTTGAACAGTTATTGGATATGTCCTTAAAACTACTGTTTGCCTTAATTATCTCTGAATTGATTTAGTTTAACAATATTATTTTAAAGAATCATTTTTCTTTCTAAAAAAATTTTCAAATGAATCCTAATAGATTTGAAGTGATGGAGATATTACATATTCGTCTCTGGGAATCAGAAGGAAGGTCATATCTTGCTCTGTCTTCTAGAATAGCTGCATAGTAGCTCAGGCCTAGAAGAAGAGAGACAGCAAATATGTGCTGATTCTTAATTAGTTGTCTGGTATTTTCCCCTATTTTTCATATTATTTAAATAATTATAAAGTCCAATATTGAGTTGTATAGAAAACATTGGTCTGCAGATCCCTAGTTAGTACTTTGAACATTTCATTTTGATTAATGGTTTTCTTACCAACTGGCCCTTTTTTATCATACACAGTTCCCTTTCATGGACTTCCCTGGTGGCTCAGACGGTAGAGTGTCTGCCTACAATGCGGGAGACCCCGCAGGTTCAATCCCTGGGTCAGGAAGATCTCCTGGAGAGGGCAGTGGCACCCCACTCCAGTATTCTTGCCTGAAAAATCCCATGGACGGAGGAGCCTGGTAGGCTGCAGTCCATGGGGTCGCAAAGAGTCAGACACTTCTGAGCAACTTCACTTTCTTTTCCTTTTTTTCCCTTTCACAGCTTCCAGATTTAACTGGAGAAATATTCGTGCCATGTTAGTCTCAGAATTACATTTTTAGAATAAAAATATTTTCATGCACTTTAACCTCACTGGCATTATCTAAGTGGTTTTCATAAAGGTTTTATTGACCTAAACTAAGATTTCTCAACCTCTGCATTATTTTGGGCCAGAAAATTTGTTGTGAGGGACCATCCTGTGCATCGTAGAATGTTTAACACCGCCCCTGGCCCCTGCCTATTAAATGCCAGCAGCACCCTGCCACCCAGCTGGGATAACTAAAGATGTCTTCAAGGCATTATCAGATGTTTGCTGAGGACCAAAATTGCCTGCAGTGGAGAGCCAGTTCTTTAGACAGTCAGTCTATTCCTTTTATCATTTTTACCTACATGCTTTATGAAATGTATCCTGTTTTTATGTTTTCTTTCAGTTCTATTGAAATATAATTGATATACAGCACTGTATAATTGCAAAATGTGTAGCAAAACGATTTAACTTACATACGTCATGGAATGATTACTACCTTGTTTAGTGAACATCCATCATTTCATGTAGACACAAATAAAAGGAAAAATTTCCATGTGATGAGAACTCTTAGGATTTACTCACTTAATGACTTTCATGTGTCACATACAGCAGTTTTAGTTTTATTAATCATATTGTACATTGCATCCCTAGTACTTATTTATCTCATACCTGGAAGTTTGCACCTTTCAGCTGCCTTTGTGCAATTCCTCCTACTCTTATCTCTGGGAACCACAAATCTGATCTCTGTTTTTCTTGTAAGTTTTTTTGTTGGTTGGCTTTTGAAGAATAATTGACCTAGAACACTGTGGCAGTTCCTGGTGTGCAATATAGTGATTTGATATTTCTGTATATTTCAGAAAGATCACCACAGTAAGTCTAGTTAACATCTGTCACTGTATGAAGGTATTACATCATTATGGACTGTATTCTCCACACATACACTACATACCTGTCACTCATGTATTTTGTAAATGGAAGGTTGTTCCTCTTAATATCTCTTACCTATTTCTTTCTTCCTCTTCTTTCCCCTTTAACAAACTCCTTTTGTTCTCTGTATCTATGACTCTGCTTATGTTTTGTTTTGATTGTTCATTTGTTTTGTTTTTTATATTCCACATACAAGGGAAATCATACAGTCTTTTTGTCTGACATATTTCACTTGTCATAATACCTTCTAGATCCATCAGGTTGTTGCAAATGGCAAGACTTCATTTCTTTTATGGCTAAGTAATATTCCTTTGTTTATTTACACCTCCTCTTCTTTATCCAGTCATCTGTTGATGGACACTTCGGTTGCATCCATATCTTGGCTATTGTAAATAATGCTGCAGTGAACATAGGGATGCATATATGTTTTCTAATTAGTGTTTTTTGTTTTCGTCAGATAAGTACCCAAGTAGAATTGCTAGATCATACATTAGTTCTATTTGTAATCTCTTTTGGAACCTCCATACTGTTTTCCACAGTATCTGCACCAACTTGCATTCCTACCAACAGTGTGTGAAGGTTCCCTTTTCTCCACATCCTTGCCAGCATATGTTATCTGTGGTCTTTTTGATAATAGCCGTTCTGACAGGTGTGGTATGATATCTCATTATAATTTTGATTTGCATTTCTCCAGTGATTAGCAATGTTGAGCATCTTTTCATGTGCCTATTGGACATCTGTATGTCTTTAGAAAAATGTCTATTCAGGCAGGTCCTTTGCCCATTTTTAAATGAATTGTTTGGTTTTTTGTTGCTGAGTTATCTGAAATCTTTGTATATTTGGATATTAACCACTTTTTGAATGTATCATTTGCAAATATCTTCTACCATTCAGTACACAGCCTTTTTCATTTTGTTGATAGTTTTTCTTTGCTGTGCAGAAGGTTTTTAGTTGGGTATGGTCTATCTGTTTAGTTTTGCTTTGTTTTCCATGTCTGAGGAGACAGATCTAAAAAAAAAAAAAAAAAGAAATGTTGCTAAGACTAATGGCAAAGAGTATACTGCCTGTTTTCTTACAGATATTTTATGGATTTGGGTCTTACATTTAAGTCTTTAATCTGTTTTGAATTTATATTTGTGTATCATCTGAAAAAGTAGTCTGATCTTTTGCAGGGAGCTGTTCTGTTTTACCACTACCATTTGTGGAAGTGGCTGTCTTTTCCCCATTGGATATTCTTCCCTCCTTTGTCATTGGTTAATTGTCCATGTAAGTGTGAATTCAATTCAGGGCTTATTATTCTGTTCCATTAATCTGAGTGTCTGCTTTTGTACCAGTACTATGCTGTTTTGATGACTGTAGCTTTGTAGTATAAGCCTGAAGCCAATGAGTGGCTTCTCCACCTTTTTTCCCTCATGTTTTCTTGTTTTTGTGTTTTATTTTGTTTTGCTATTTGGGGTCTTTTGTGTTTCCATACAAATTTCAGAATTACTTATTCTAGTTTTGTGAAAAATGCCATGGCTATTTTGATAGGGATTTCATTGACTCTTCAGATTGCTTTGATTAGTATGTTCATTTTAGCAATATTAATTTTTCCAGTTTATGAGATTGGTATGCCTTTCCACATGTTTGTGTCATCTTTAATTTCTTTCATCATTGTCTTACAGGTTTTGAGTATAGATCTTTTACCTCCTTAGATTTATTCCTGTTTATTTTACTCTTTTTGATACAGTTGTAAAGGGGATGGTTTTAATTTCTCATTCTTTTAATTTGTGGTTAGTGTGTACAAATGCAGCAGATTTCTATATATTAATTTTGTATCCTACTACTTTACTAAATTCATTGATAAGTTCTAATCAATTTTTTGGTGGTGTCCTTAGGTCTGTATATGCTCATGTCATCTCAA
Source organism: Bubalus bubalis (assembly GCF_019923935.1). Lineage (NCBI taxonomy): Eukaryota > Metazoa > Chordata > Mammalia > Artiodactyla > Bovidae > Bubalus > Bubalus bubalis. The sequence continues at coordinate 20,226,609 of NC_059165.1, read as the reverse complement.
ATAGTGACAGTTTTACTTCTTCCTTTACAACTTGAATTCCTTTTATTTTTTCTTGTCTGACTGCTGTGGCTAGGACTTCCAATATTATGTTGAATTAAAGTGATCATTCTTATCTTATTTATGATCTCAGGATGTGCTTTCAGCTTTTTGCCCTTGCTTGTGACATTAGCTGTGAGCTTATCATATATGACCTTTATTATGTTCAGGAATGTTCCCTCTATACCCACTTTATGGATTTTTTGTGTGTGAGTAAATGTTGAATTTTGTCAAAAGCTTTTTCTGCTTTTGAGATGATCATATGACTTTTATCCTTCACTTTGCTAACATGTGTATCACGTTGATTGATATGTGGATATTGAACCATACCTGTGTCCCTGGAATGAATCCTTCTGGATTATGGTGTATGATTCTTTTAATGTATTGTTAGATTTGTTTTGCTCATATTTTGTTGAATATTTTTACATCTGTGTTTATCAGTTATATGGACCTGTGATTTTTTGTGATATCTTCATCTGGTTTTGGTATCAGAGTGATACCAAATGAGTTAAGATGCGGCCTTTACAATTTTTTGGAATATTTTGAGAAGAATAGGTGTTTACTCTTCCTTAAATGCTTGGTAGAATTCGTCTGTGAAGTGTCTAGTCCTGGACTTCCATTCACCATTTTTTAAGTTATTGATTCAATTCCATTCCTGGTTAGTCTGTTCATGTTTTCTATTTATTCCTAATTCAGTTTTAGGAAATGGTACATTTCTAGATAGACATGAGTTTGAGTAAACTCCGGGAGTTGGTGATGGACAGGGAGGCCTGGCATGCTGCAATTCATGGGGTCGCAGAGTTGGACACGACTGAGCGACTGAACTGAACTGAACTGAGGTATTTGTCCATTTGTTCTAGGTTTTCCATGTTATTAATGCGTAACAGTTCATAGTAATTTCATATGACCCTTTGTATTTCTGTGGTATGAGTTGTAACTTTCTCATTTCTCATTTTATTTATATGACCCCTCTCTCTTTTTTACCTAATGACTCTGGCAAAAGGTTTATCAATTTTCTTACTTTTATGAAAAAGCAGCCCTTAGTTTCATTGATCTCTTCTATTTTTTGAACTGTGTTTCATTTATTTTTGCTCTGATTTTTATGGTTTTGTTTTTTCTACTAACTTTGTATTAATTTGTTCTTTTTCTAGTTCCTTTAGGTATATGGATAGGTTTTTTTTTTTTTTTCTTGTTTCACGAGACAGATTTATATTGCTATAAACTACCTTCTGAGAACTACTTTTGCTGCATCCCATGGGTTTTAGATTGTTGTGTTTTTGTTTTCGTTTGTCTGTAGGCATTATTTCTTAGTTGATTTCTTCAGTGACTTATTGGTTGTTTCAGTTCAGTTCAGTTGCTCACTGGTTGTTTAGTAGCATATTGTTTAGCTTTTTGTCATAATTGATGTCTAGTCTTACAGCATTGTAGTTGACAAAGATGCTTGATATGATTTTAGTTTTCTTAAATTTGCTGGGGCTTGTTTTGTGGCCTAGCACATGATTTATCCTAGAGGGTGTTGCATGTGACTTGAAAAGAATGTGTATTCTGCTACTTTTGAATGGAATGTTTTATATATGTCTATTAAATCCATCTAATCTAATCTGTCCAGAGGAGGAAATGGCAACCCACTCCAGTATTTTCGCCTGGAGAATTCCATGGGTGGAGGAGCCTGGTGGGCTCTAGTCCATGGGGTCACAAAGAGTTAGACACGACTGAATGACCAACACAATCTAATGTAACACTTAAGGCCAATGTTTTCTTATTGATTTTTTGTCTGGAAGATCTGTCCATTGACATAAGTGGGTGTTTAAGTCCCTTACTATTCTTGTATTACTGTTAAGTTCTCCCTTTTTTTTGCTAATATTTGCTTTATGCATTTAAGTGCTCCTATGTTGCATGCACGTATATTTACAATTGTTGTATCTTCTTGCTGGATCAGTCTCTTTATCATTATGTAATGTCCTTCTTTGCCTCTTGTTACAGCCTTTGTTTAAAATCTGTGTTCTCTGATATAAGTACTGCTACCTTAGCTTTCTTTTCATTTCAATTTGTATGGGATATCTTTTTCCATCCCATTACTTTCAGTCTGTGTATGTCTTTAGATCTAAAGTGAGTCCTTTGGTAGGCAGTATATATATATAGGTCTTGTATGTATATATACATATAGGTCTTGTTTTCATATCCATTTAGCCACTCCATGTCTTCTGGTTGGATCATTTAGTCCATTTCCATTTAAATTATTGATAGGTATGTACTTCCTGCCCTTTTTAAATTGTTTAGGGGATGTTGTTAGAGTTCTTTTTTGCTCCTTCCGTCTTCTTTTGTTCTCTTTCCTTGTGACATGTTGACTACTTTAGTGTTATATTTGGCTTCCTTTCTCTTTTTTGTTTGTATATCTATTGTAGGTTTTTGGTTTGTAGTTACGGTGAACTGCATGAGCTTTATATATTGCAGAGTGTTTATGTATACATGATTATTTGAAGTTGGTCATTCCTTAAGTTCAAATGCTTTTTAACAATTCTATATTTTTACCGTCCCTCCATGATGTTTAATGTTTTTGATATAATATTTTATATTTTTGTATGTATTCTTTAAGTGCTTATTGTGGATATAGATATCTTTATTAATTTTGTCTTTTATTTTTCTTTATAGCATTATAAATGGTTGATCTATTTAACTGTATATTTGTCTTTACCAATGAGATTTTTATCTTTTGTAATTTTTGTGTTTCTGGTTGTGGCTTTGTCTTCTGCTTAGAGAAATCCTTCTAACACTTCTCGTAAAGCCTGTTCTGTAGTGCTAAAACTCTTTTAGCTTTTGCCTATTTCTAAAACTTTTGATCTCTCCATCAAATCTGTATGAAAGCCTTGCCAGATAGAGTATTCTTGATTGTAGATTTTCCCTTTTCATCACTTTAAATATATCATGCTACCTCTTTCTGACCTGCAGAGTTTCTGTTGAAATGTTTACTGGTACTTTTTTGGGTAAACATTGTTTGGATAAACATAACTTATTGCTTTTCCTTTGTTGCTATTAATATTCTCTCTTTATCTTTATAGTTTGCCATTTTAATTACAATGTTTCTTGGGGTGGATCTCTTTGGGTTGACCTTGTTTGAGACTTTGTGCTTTCTAGACCTGGGTATCTGGGTTCTTTTCCAGGTTAGAGAAATTTTCAGCTATTATGTCTCCAAACATGTTCTCTACCCACTTACTTTCTCTCTTTTTCTTCTGGGACCTCTCTAATGAGAATATGAGTATGTTTAATGTTGGCCCAGAGGCTGCTTAAATGGTCCTCATTTTTATTTATTTATTTTTATCTTCTTCTGTTCAGCTTGACTGATTTCCACTATTCTGTCTCACAGTTGGATAATTTGATCCTATTATCTAATCTACTGTTCCTTCTAGTGTATTTTTCATTTCAGATATTATATTCTTCATCTCTTTTTGGTTCTTTTCCATTATTTTCTAACTCTTTATTAAACTTCTCACTGTGTTCACCCATTCTTCATCCAGGTTCTTTGAGCATCCTTCTGTCCATTGCTCTGAATTCTTTATCAGGTAGATTGCTTATCACCATTTCAATTAGTTCTTTTCCTATGATTTTATCTTGTTTCTTTGTCTGGAACACATTCTTGTATCACTTCATTTTGCTAATTCTTTGTTCTCCTTTCTATGTATTAGGTTAGTCTGCTACATTTCCTGATCTTGGAGAAGTGACTTTATGTAGGAGATGTCCTATGGGGCCCAGAATACTCAGCTCTTGTCACCAGATCTATATGCTCCAGGGATGCCCTCTATGTGAGCTTAATGGCCCCTTCAACTGTGATGGGGCTGACTACTTTGGGCACGCTGGTGGTTGTGACTGGCCCTCAGTCCAGTTGGTAGCAAAGTCCTGCCTCCTGGGGAGGTTGTCAGCTCCTGGGAAGTTGGGCTGGGTCTTGGCACAGTTAGCTGCTCAGCCTGGTGAGTCCCAATCCTGGTTACAGCCTGTTGGTGGGCATGGCTGGATCATGGGGTAGCTGTCTGTGGGGATCCTGAGCTGGCGTTAGCCTACTGATGGGCAGGCCAGATCCCAACTCAGCAGGCCACAGGACCCAGGAGTTCCTGGAGCTAATGCTGACCCACTGGTCAGTAGAGCTAAGTCCTGGGTCCTCTAGTGGGCAGGGCTGGATCTCAGAGTATGTGAGGGGCTTAGGTGGGTCTCTGGCATCTGGCCTGCTGGTAGTTGGGGCTTTATCCGCACACAGCTAGCTGCTGGCCCTTGGGGTCCTAGGATTAGTGACCACTGGCTGGTGGGCGGGGTTAGTTCCTAGGTGCTAATAAGCTAAAGGGAGGACTCAAACTGCTGCTTCCTAGTCCCAGTGTCCTCCTGGTAGGATAGGCTCCCCAAAATTGTTCTCCTCTGCTTTGTGTCCCAGGATGGGTCCTAGTTGCTCCTGCCTCTCCAGGAGGTTCTCCAAATCAGAAACCCAGAGTCTTTTCAAGTTGCCACTTCTGCTCTGGGCCTCAGATTTTTTGTATGTGCCATTTAAGAGCAGAGTCTCTGTTCCTACTGCCCTCTGGCTCTCATGAAAGCAAGCCCCAGTGGCCTTTATTCCCAACACTTTGGAGGCTCCTTTTCCTGGTGCAAGATCCGCAGGCTGGAAAGCCTGATGTGGGGCTTGGACTCCCTTCTTCTTGGACAGAACCACTGGAGTTGTGACTATCCTCCCATTTTGGGGTTGCCTACCCAGAGGTGTGGGTCTTGTCTGTAGCACATGTGTACCCCTCCTGTCTGACTCATTGTGGTTTATTCTTCATATCTTTAGTTGCAGATCTTTTTTTGTTAGTCTTCAGGACATTCTGATTGATGGCTGCTGTGTCAACAGTTGTAATTTTGGTGTACCCGTGGGAGACAGTGAACTCAGGTCTCCCTCCTCCACCATCTTGATCACTCCTCTATATCCTGTTGTTACTCAGTTACAGAACAATTAATCTCCTTGACTTTAGAATGTTAGTTTCGACACTTCTGAGTTGTTAAATTGCTTCTGATTCCTTCCGTTTCCTATCATAAACTCTTCAAGAGCTGTTAATATGTTTTCACAGGGTTGTTTTTGTGTGAAATATTGAAAAGAGAGTGTCAGTGAACCTGGTGCTTATGACAGTCAGTTGTCTTATTCCTCTGGCTGCTGTTGGGAGAATGTCTTGGTGACGTCTCTGCCTTCTCCTTTATATGCAGCCTATAATTTTTTTCCAAACTAAGCTACCGGTTTCAACGTTTTTGTGAAAACCAGACTACACATTGTCATTATGTTTTGTTCACCTAGCTTCAAAGCATAGTACAATAACTGTTTTGATTTGGGATGAGCAACTATCCCTGTTAGCCCAGGACTGTCATGGTGTGGCACTGAAAATTCTGCATCCTGAGAGACTCTTCAGTCCTAGGGGATCCAGAACAGTTGAAAGCCCTACTTAGTGTTACCTTTTATTTCCTTGGCAATCAGAGAAATTTAGTCCCCCTCTGATGTCTCTTCTGCAGTGGAACGGGGAATTTAATGCAGTGGCCCTGAGATTCTTGGCCCACAGTTGGTATGTGTAGACTCACAGTGCTTACCAAAAGTTGAATTCAGGTCTTGGCCTCAGAGCTCCCGACACCATGTATCTGGTTTCCACACACATTTATGTTGTTTGCCTTGTATCCAGTTGTCTTTGGTTTGTAACCCTTCATTTAAAAATTGCTTCCGGTTTTATTATTTTGTAAAGGAAATCTTTGGCTTTATTAGATTTTTTACAAGACAGACTGCTAGACACATATTTGTTGTTCAGGATTTTTTCAGCTATCACATAACATGAAGTCAGCTTTCTGAAGCAGTTTATAATCTTTTGGCTGTCTTTTTAAGTGGTTTTTTGCTCCCAGGTGAATACCTCAGAGACTCTTAAACTGTCTGTCAACACTTTACAAGTAAAATAGATAGGAATCTATGTGGTGTTGACTAAAGATTGTTAAAGTTATCTTCTATATACTTAGTATGTATTGTCTCCATAATAATACAGGAATGATCCAATGTTAGCCTAACGACTTCAAATTGAAGTTTGTATCTACAAAAGCTCCTGTTAAAATGCAAACTTGTGAGTAGTAATAATTCCATCAGCACGTAATAATTGTCTGGATCAACTGGTTATTACTCAACCCCAGGTAAAATGTGACAAGCTCTGAAAGGTCATCGAAGGGAAGGCACTAAAGCTTGGTTTGTCTGACATAGGTAAAGGCTGAATGCTAACAATTCTAGGCAGGTAAACCAGTTGTAAAAATTACTTTTAGCAGGCAGGAGAAAGCATACTGAGAAAGGAGCTAATACTAGTATATAAAGTTGAGAAAGAAGTAGAAATGAATCTGTCTGCTAATTTGTCTGGTTCTACTGGTCTTAGCCTATTGTTTTAAGAAGTTAATAAACATTGGAGTTTAAATTTAGTTGCATACTCCAGGAAAGAAAAGGCTAAAAACTCACGGTGTTACTCAGTAGGTCAGTGAAGTTCTCATTAACTGTAACATGGCCAGTACTAATCCCATGATGCCTTCTCTTGATTTCACAATAGTAGTGGTCATACTTACAAGGCATCAGCAGTTGATATTGTCCATGTTTTCTTCTTTCAGTAACAAAGCACAGACTCATTGAGCAGCATTGAGCACTTGTGTGGACATATTATTCTGGAGGCCTGCTCTTGGCACTGTTTTATAGGAACTTGCTGAAGGGAACTCTGAGCAGATTCTTGCTAGTAGTACCTAGCAGGTACATTTTATTTTCCCATTGAAGATGGTGTGCATTGCATGAACCAGTCTCTCCTGGTTCGTCTATGGCTTCAACTTCTCAGAGTCCTCCTCTTTTGTCCAGCTACCAACTGCTAGAGTTTTCCAGTTCACTGCTGGGCTCATTTATTTTCTGTCTCTATAGCAGTATATACCAAAATGGTACAAGAATGAGACCAGAGAGTATAATAAAAATGCAGATTCAGAGTTCTCACTTCAAACCTGCTGAGTCATAATCTCCCAGGAAATTTTTTTGCACGTTAACATGATAGAAATATTACTCTACACTCTCCATCAGTGATATCATCATTAGCCATAGCTTAAGTACCATTTTATGTTTCATGACTGACAAATTTATCAATGTATCTCCACTACAAACCAGTCTTTGAAGCTCTGGTTTTGTATGCTCTCTTGCCTTTTGAAATCTCCTCTTGGATGTCTCATAGGTATCTCAATCTTAACATGTCCAGAAAAAATGTTTAGTACTCTCTCAAACCTGTTCCTCTCACAGTCTCCCATAGCTCAACAACTGGGGCTATCTTCCCAGAGTTTCTCCAGAGCATTATTCATTGATTTCTCTGCCTTACACACAGCTTTTGATCTATCAGCAAGTTCAGTTGATTTTGCCTCCAGATCGTGCCATGATTTCCTCTACTCTTTTATAGGTCTGTAGAGTACCTTCTGTGCAACCCACCACCCAGACTTCTGTGACTACTGAAATTGGCTTCTAACCAGTCTGCCAACTTCACGTCTAGCTCTCTTCCAATTTGTTGTCTCTTTAGGAACCAGTATCATCTTTTAAAAATGTCATGTGTATTCTTTATTCAGACCCTTTAATGACTGCTCTTCATATTCAACTCAAAGATCTTAATGTGGCTGGTAGTTAGTACATGACTAGCTCAGTCTGCCTAATCAGCGTAGCCCACCCCAGCACTTCGCTTCTTGCTACTGGCCTTCCTTGGTTCCCTGAAGGTCCCTTGTCTTGGAACCTTTGTAGGGGTACTGGCCTCTTCCTGAAATGCTGTTTTTCCTGATACTTGGCAATGATACACATTGCAGATTCCTTTGTTCACTTGAGGTCAAATGTCACCTTTTTAGGGAGCCCTTATCACTCTTATTTCACTTTAATTCTCCCTCATCCTCAGCACATGGCATTGTCTTAGTTCATTTTTCCTTTCCTCTATAATACTGAGCATGTTGTGGTTATTTATTTATTCATTTCTCCTCCCGTCATGAGACTGTATTCTCCATGAGGACAAGAACTATGGCCCTTTACATCACTGCCACACTCGATACCTAGAATAGTGCCTGGTTAATAATAAAAAACCAGTACATATTTACTAAATTAATGAAGGTTTAGGTTTTGTTTGTGTTTAATGTAGGGCCAGGAAAATTTTGGTTGGGGAATAGAATTTGAGTGAGATTTTTTTTTAATTACTGATTTTATGTTGAAAGTGGAAGCCTACAGACTAAAATCTAATGTAGCATTGCCATAATTCAACTCAGTATTATCCCATCAGTCATCTACCTTGCTTCTATGTAGTCTACATGTAAATATTTAATAACATTAACTAGCCAATGCTTACTTCCTTTATTTGTATGATTTACAGTAGGATTCTTATTCTTCATTTGCCTATACAGCAATCCAGACACAGTAACTAATTTTTTTTTTCATTTATGTGGAAACTGAACAAATACAGGCATGATCTTAAATACAGGTAGAAAATGGCCATCTGCCTTCATATGCTGACTTGAGGGAGCTTATACAAGCAAAAGTAACTAAGAAGTATTCTTTAACTCTTGATTTTCATGCCTGAATTTTAATTGTTTTGAATATTGTCTTCTCAAAATTATTTATATATATATATAAGGGATCATTATACTGTTGAAGTTTAACATACCTGAGATCTATTGCATCACTTTTATTTTGACAAGTGGAACTGGATAGCATTAAAATAATTTTCTTTTCCTTTAGAATGAACTGTAGGAGAAAACTGATCTCCGTATACAGGTATACCTTAAAGATATTGCCGGTTTGGTTCCAGACCATCACAATAAAAAAAGTGAGTATCACAATAAAGTGAGTCACGCAATTTTTTTTGTTTGTTTCTCAGTGCATATTAAAAGTTATGCTTACACTATGTAGTCTATGAAGTGTGTAAGAGCATTATGTCTAAAATGCCAATATACATAGATTAATCAGAAATACTTTATTGCTAAAATAATGCTAACCATCCACTCCAATCCTTCAATTTGTAACAACAAAAAACATGCAGTATCTTCCTTGATTTACCTTGTTTTCCTGTGCTTCACTTTATTGTTCTTCACAGATTCTGCATTTTTTTACAAATTGAGTGTTGTGGTGATCCTGCACTGAGCAAGGCCGTTGGCTTTTTTTTTTTCAAGCAGCATTTGTTCACTTCATGTCTCTGTGTTACATTTTGATAATTCTTGTCATATTTCAAGCGTTTTCATTATTATTTGTTACTGTGATCAGAGACCTTTGAGGTTACTATTGCTAAAAGATTATAATTTGCTGAAGTCTCAAGTTTTTTAGACATAATGCTATTGCACACTTACTAGACTACAGTGTAGTGTAAATATAACTTTGATATGTGCTGGGAAACCAAAAAAGTCATGTGACTCACTTGATTGTGGTCATCTAGAACCAAACCCGCAATACCTCTAAGATATGCCTGTGTATGATTGCAACTCTTGTGCCTGGAATTATATATTAAGACATGCATACATGTGCTTATGGGCTTTGGAGAAAGAAATGACTCTACTTGGCCTTTTTTCATAAATAATAACATATTTGATATTGGATATCATGTGTCAGTCACTTGTTTTTAATCGTAGTACCCATTTGCTTAGTCAACTCTTACATTAATAGCTTTTGTTTTCTTCTTTCTTATCTAACCATTTTCACCTTGTATGCTTGGCTTATTTTTGTTTAGTGGCACAAATATTGAGTAACATTTGTTGACGTTGGCACACTTTCATGACTACCCCCCACCATGGCCTTTCTCCTCGTTACCTTATCTGACACTCTAGGCTGTATTTTTACTATTCTTGCACAACTGATTCAGGTGAAGCCATAGTTTTTAATCCCCAGTCTACTCTTTTTCTCACAGTAGAAACTGTGGTTGTATCTGGGGTATCACGAGCGAGTTAAAAGCTGAGTATCACATCTTGGATTGTGGCCTCTTATGAGTCATTTGTCTTTTGAACAAGGTGTGTCCAGTGTTGGAAAGAAATCATAGCAAGGTCTCCACTGGAGTGCCAACAAGTTTTTCAAAAGGAGTTGCCACACCCAAACCTAAAGCATTTTTTTCAGGAGCTAAGATTAACAGTAATTAATATTTAATATATCCCCACTTATTTGTCATTAAGCTTCCATGAAAACTAACATTTTAGCCATGGGTGTCAATGCTTTTCTTGATCTTTCAAAGGTATGTTTTTCTTAGATTGGTCTTTTCTCCATACAAATCTTTTTATTTTAGTATTTACTGCTGTTCCATAAAGAGTAGGCTTCCCTGGTGGCTCAGACAGTAGAGAAACTGCCTGCATTGCAGGAAACCCGGGTTCAATACCTGGGTTAGGAAGATCCTCTAGAGAAAGAAGTGGCAAGCCACTCCAGTATTCTTGCTTGGAAAATCCCATGCACAGAAGAGCCTGCTGGGCTACAGTCCATGGGGCCGCAAAGAGTCAGACATGTCTGAGTGACTACCACTAAAAGAGTAATCTTGCTTGATAAAGGCTGATGGTCAAGGTGAATTGATGCCAACATTGTGCTGTCTTGATAGGTCTTCCTTGTTCATTACACAGAGAAGTCTTATCTGGGGAGTGAGGAGGAAGAGCTGTGTGCTAAGATCTTGTACATATCATTGTTTTCAGAGCTAGAATCTCCCTTAAGTTTATATTCTTAAAGCGAGTACTTTTTTGTTAAGAGTCTATTTCAGTAGGAGGGAGATTCCTTGACAGGCTTATCTTCCAAGTTATACAGAATAAGAACTGTTAAATTTTATTTTTGCATCATTAGTTCATCCTTTTTTGGTCATGTAAATGTAAGCCAGATATCTTATACCATTATACGGTTTTCCATGAATATTTGTGTGTGCAATTTGGTTTGTAAAACCTTTCCATATATTTGTGAAAACCATATCTAATGTATGTATAGTTTAGTGAAATTGTTTTGATTTTTATGTGAAGATAATTGTCATAAATCAAGAATATAAGCCTTAACAATAATTATGGGCCCACATGTTTAATAGGAAGCCTATGGGGTGGTGATGGAGAACATCTTCCTTTTTTGCACGTAAGCAGATTTTTTTAATCATTTGAAGGACTTTGCATGCATGCTCCAAACAGCTAAAAAATCCTTCACTATTCCGGGTGCTTACTCCAGAACCCAATCTAGTTTATCAGTCTTACAGTTCTCAGAACTGACATATTATCAGTTCTTAACCTCAAGGGAAATAAGAAGAGCCCATTTTTGCTCTTGACTTTATATTTTTATTAGTATGTATAGCCTTTAGCTACTTTAACTGTTGGAAATAAAGATGGGCTTAGGTATCATGCAGGCTTCCCAGGTTGCTCAGTGGTAAAGAATCCACCTGCAGTGCAGGAGACACGAGTTCTATCCCTGAGTCGGGAAGATCCCCAGAGAAGCAAATGGCAACCCACTCCAGTACTCTTGCCTGAAAAATTCCATGGGCAGAGGAGCCTGGTGGGCTACAGTCCATGGGGTCATAAAGAGTTAGACACGACTGAGCAACTGAGCACACCGAGGCAAGTGCTTATCTGTCTGTCAGTATAGGTATTGTATAACACAAATCATTTCATTTCGCACCTTGCCTTTTCTCTTTTTTCTGTTGGAATGTATGCAAGCTGCTGTGTAGTCTGGCTTTTGCATCTTACTGGCTGTGCTCTTCTGCTGCATGTGAATGGACGCCCAGTTGTTTGTTCCTTCCTCTTTAATCTGCTCCTGGATGACCTCTACCCTTTCACTCTTGCATATCAGGCTTCAGAAACCCATACATAGTGGTTAACAGACTCCAGAACTAGATCACTTGGGTTTGTGGTTCTACCACTCCTAGTTCCGCAGCTGTGGCAGTTCATAAACCTCTGTGTCTCAGTATACTCGTCTGCGAAGTGTGGTATGTTTCCTCTGAGGAAGATGTGTTATGAAGATAATACAGTGAGAACATAGAAAGGACTTAGAACAGTATCTGGCATGTAAGAGTCACTGTACAATTTTAGCCATAACATTTATTAACATGGTCTTTTTACATGCCTTCTGAGGTCTCAGGGTGATACTTTCTCACGAGTAAATAGCTAGAAGGGTAATCTCTTGGCCATAGCACAGAAATATTTTCAGCTTTTTTTTTTTTTGAAAATTGTTCTCTAAAGGCATTGTACCTACTTGCACTTCTACCTGCGATGTTTTCTCTCATCTTCACCAACACTTTCAGTCTGATAAGTGACAGAGTATTTCTCTGTTATTTTAACTTGCATTTTCTGATGAAGAGTGAAGTTGAAAATCTTTTCTAATTGACCTTTCTTGGAATTGCCTATTAATATTCTTTGTTGGGAACAAGGCATATAATGCTGGATACAAGCATATGAAATGAAAATATAGGGAAACTCACTTTTTACTTCTATGAAGAAGGAGCAGGAATGGAGTGAATGAATAAGACAAATGTATCTGAACATTTTATTTTTTTAAACAACAAAAATTCAAAGAAAATTTGGAAATTTTTTATGTAATAGCTGGGTGATGAGTAGCTAGTTATGGTTTACCTTATTTGTCATTTTCTATATTTTATACATTTTAAAAGAGAAATCAATATACTTATCAAGTCTGGTCATGATGTGCTTGTGATTCAGACCTCTTTTTGATTGGACATATGTTTGTACTTTTCTTACTTTTTTGTGGGAGTCATTGGTTTTCTTAGCATCTCAAGAGTAGTTAGCCATAGATGTGTGTACAGGAGTAGTCATACCCTGTTGTGTAACACAAATTGAAAGATAATATCTTAAAATAGCCTTTATATAAAATCAATTTCATATAGATAAAAAGGACAATTAAGTGGTTTGTTGTTATTTAGTTACTACGTCATGTCCGACTCTTTTGTGACCCCGTGGACTGTAGTCCAGCAGGCTCCTCTGTCCATGGGATTTTTCAGAATACTGAAATGTGTTGACATGTCTTTTTCCAGGGAATCTTCCTGACCCAGGGATTGAACCTGGGTCTCCTGCATTGCTGGCAGATTCTTTACCACTGAGTCACCTGGGAAGCCCCAATTAAGTGTTAGCAATAGTCTAAATATCACCAATTAAGAAACTTAGTGTGTACATGTTACTGGAAGCTAACCAATTACAGTAAAACCTTAGTTATAAAAGTATAAAATTAAAATGATAACCATTCACTTTATTTAAAAATATGGAAAATATATTTGGAAAGTAATGGGATCAGATAAGGGAAAATCTTTAACTTCTTGACAATAGAGGATAATTGTGATGTGATTAAAAATAAAATATTATATAGAATATTCTGTTTTAAATGGTTTATTGAATATGAGTTACTAAAATTAACTGTATCAGTTATTATACTTGGATATCATATAAAAGTTCTGTTGCCCTTAGGTTTAGAATGACTTCCATTTTAAACAACATCATTAAAATAGATTAAATGTTATTGCTGATACAAGGAAGTAAATCACATAAACCCACCTAGTCTCATTGTCATTTAGCGTGTTTCAAGGCTCTTGAAACTCACACTCAGCTCACAAAATCTACTTTAGCAGGATCTGTATGCCTAATATATATGAGCTGATTATCTAAGTCTTACAACTTCTTGAATAATAATTTTTAAAAGCACATATTTATTTAACAGTTTATTTATCAGCCATTTAAAATCACAATGTATATTTCCTTTGAATACCCATTATATTTCAAGAACTTTTTGTAAATCTGGTGTATTTCATGTCTTTGTGTTGGTTAAACCTACAACATGTTGTGAAAGAATCTGATTCTATTAGTTGTAGTTTTATTCAGAAGGATTAATAATAAATATTGAATTAGAAAAGTTAACTAATTTTTTTTTTTAATTTTCTCAAGCCCTATTATGGCTCACATGGTAAAGAGTCTGTCTGCAATGAGGGAGACCCAGGTTCAGTCCCTGGGTTGGGAAGATCCCCCTGGAGAAGGGAATGGCAACCTACTCCAGTATTCTTGCCTGGAAAATCCTGTGGCTGGAGGAGCATGGTGGGCTACAGTCCATAGGGTCACAAAAAGTCAGACACGACTGAGCAGCTAACACAAACTGTAGCAAAAAGTCATTTATTTTGAAAATAATTATTGGGTCGTTCATACTTTTCAATGTTTTTCCTGTATTTTAGATGTAGATACTTTTAAAATTCCTTAGTAGTGTAGCTTTGAAAATTGGTATGGGGAGAAATAAAGAAGAGCATTTGAGTGTAAAAATAAACTCCACTTAGAAATTTAGCATACTCTTAAAAGATCACCTAAAACTAAATTATAGTATAGTTAAACCCTAATAAAGACTCAAAATATTAATACATGTTCTCACATATTAACAGTAATAGAGCATGTGATTCAAAATAGGCCCCCAAATGCAAACAATGAAACAAAATCGAGCACAGCATCAAAAAATCCGGCAGTGATATCATTTTGCCCCACCCTGTAGCTCATGCAGTTCCCAAGGAGGAAGCAGTGCATTCCAGGGCTTCAGTTCTGCAAAGGTTTTCATCTCTCTCAGTCCTCCTTAAGCTCCCAGTTCTGTATTCCATTTCACTATTCTTTTCATACTCTTGTTTGGGTTCCTCATCATTGCCGCTACTGATCACTTTATAAACCCGCTACTGATCACTTTATAAAACATCAGGAATACCTGCACAGCTTGATGTAATTCACCTGCACCTCAAAACAAAGCAGCATCTAAAATGAATAAGCAAAATAGCTTTCCTTTGCTTAGTAACTTGAAGACCCACTTATTGGAGACGAGGGGTTAAGAGTAGAAGAGAGACTGTTTTTGTTGGCTAACTGACAAAACTGAGTAGACGAATACATTTTGACTGTTCTATTCCCAGAACAGTTCTCTATTTCATCACTATTTATGCCTTTTTAAGAGTGCAGCAGTCACAGTCTACAAGGCAGGTTGGTTTCTCAGACTGCAGCAGGTTCCCTGAGTGTTGGCATTGATGCACCAAGCCTAGCATGTGGCCAAGATAGGGCACCGAGTATCTACTCCAAGAATGAGTGTGGCACCTAATTCATTCTTTACCTTGACTTTCTTCAAGGTAAATTTTGATTAAATGACAGTATTAAGGAACACTGTCTTATTTTTTAAATTTGATCCTGAAGATGCTTTTGTTAAATCAGTTTTAATCATTCATTCAATTCAATTCAGACACTCAGTCGTGTCCAACTCTTTGCAACCCCATGGACGGCAGCACACCAGGCTTCCCTGTCCATCACCAACTCCCGGAGCTTACTCAAACTCATGTCCATCGAGTCGGTGATGCCATCCAACCATCTCATCCTCTGTCATCCCCTTTTCCTCCTGCCCTCAGTCTTTCCCTGCATCAGGGTCTTTTCCAATGAGTCAGCTCTTTGCATCAGATGGCCAAAGTATTGGAGTTGCAGCTTCAACATCAGTCCTTCCAATGAATATTCAGGACTGATCTCCTTTAGGATGGACTGGTTTGATCTCCTTGCAGTCCAGGGGACTCTCAAGAGTCTTCTCCAACACCACAGTTCAAAACCATCAATTCTTTGGCTCTCAGCTATCTTTATAGTCCAACTCTCACATCCTAACATGACTACTGGGAAAACCATAGCTTTGACTATATGGACTTTTGTTGGTAAAGTAATATCTCTGCTTTTTAATATGCTGTCTAGGTTGGTCATAACTTTTCTTCCAAGGAGCAAGCGTCTTTTAATTTCATGGCTGCAGTCATCATCTGCAGTGATTTTGGAGCCCCAAAAATAGTCTCTCACTGTTTCTATTGTTTCCCCATCTATTTGCCATGAAGTGGTGGGACCAGATGCCATCATCTTAGTTTTCTGAATGTTGAGTTTTAAGCCAACTTTTCGCTCTCCTCTTTCATTTTCATCAAGAGGCACTTTAGTTTTTCTTCACTTTTCTGCCATAAGGGTGGTGTCATCTGCATATCTGAGGTTGTTGATATTTCCCCCAGCAATCTTGATTCCAGCTTGTGCTTCATTCAGCCTGGCATTTCACATGATGTACTCTGCATATAAGTTAAATAAGCAGGAGCCTTGACATACTCCTTTACTGAATCATTCATTACATTCATGAATATTTGTTAAGTTTCTAATAAGGGCCAAGCAACCACGTTCACTGTGGTAAACAAAAAAGAGTAAGGTCTCTACTTTTTGAGTGTATATATCTTAACATTTGAGACAGACATAAAGAGGTGGATAAACACACTTTACATACTAGTAAGTGTTAGGGTGAAAATCTGTTGGAGGGATGTGGAGTCAGAGAAGGTATCCCTGGAGAGGTGACACGTGAACTGAGAAAAAATGCAAAGATTGGGGCAAGAACCTTCTTGGAAGAGAAAACAGCAAGTGCAAAGAAAGGCCTGGAAACTAGAACAAGGTTGGCAAAGTTCAGCAATAGAAATGACAGCGTGGCCCTTGCCTAGTGAACAAGATGGGAAATCTTAGAAAATGTCATCAGGGGGTGGGCAGGGCCTTGGTAGAACATATCTTTTTTTTTTTTTTAACTTTTTAGTTTGTATTGGGGTATAGCTGATTAACAATGTTGTAGTAGTTTCAGGTGAACAGGGAAGGGACTCAGCCATACATACACATGTATCCATTCTCCCCCAACTCCACTCCCATCCAGGCTGCCATGTACCATTGAGCAGAGTTCCCTGTGCTGTGCAAAAGGTCCTTGTCTGCTACCCACTGTGAATAGAGCAGTGTGTACATGTGCGTCCCCAATTCCCTGACTGTTCCTTCCCCTCTCCCTCCCACCAGCGACCGTTAGTTCATTCTCTAAGTTTGTGAGTCTTTCTGTTTTGTAAGTAAGTTCATTTGTGTCATTCCCTTCTAGATTCCACATATGGAGCATATCTTAAAACTTAGCATTTCTTTTTTCTTCAGTTCAATAAACACATAGGCGGTGTCTTTTCCAGCAAATTTTAGGTTAGAGGACTAGCTTATAATAATGTCATTATTTTGGCAATTTATAGTTGAAATAATTTTTGTTTTGCCAGCGTCTCCAATTTGGGAGATGTCCTGTGACATGAAGTGAGCATGTAGCCAAGATCTGTACAGACAGTTGTGAGCAAGCAGGAGGAACATATCAAAAAAAAGGATAGTGTTCACATTGCTTTAATCAAACATTTATTTATCCCTTCATTTTGTGCACAGAGTTGTTTCATCTATAGATTTGTGCCATTCATTAGAATGAGGTGTGCTCTGATCTGTCAAGGCTCAGGCATGCCTGTAGAGTTGCAGAAAACTCCTTGAAACCCAACCTCTGACACAGTTGCTATCAAATGATCAAGCTAAGTGAACTTTACTATAGCTGAAGATATAAATTGTCAGACCATACACTTTTTTAAAACTGTCATCAGTTAGTTTAAATGCAGTCTATCTGCAGTTTCTTTCTGAGATATATCAGAATCTACAGAAAGAAATTTATCTCTCTATTTACTTGAACTTGTGATCCAATTTACTCGAACTTGTGATCAAATTGTGATCAAAGCCTGAAGTGATCAAATTTAAAAAACAAATTCATTATTGCAGTGAATTATTTGTTACTCATTGCATATGCATTGGGGTTTATTCTTCAGAACTGAGCAGAAAACAGTTTGTATTGTAGTGAAAGTATCTAGCAGTTGATAACCATTCAGTGTGTTTAGTCCTTGGTTGCTGTGTTTTATTCTTACGGTCTCAATGTACATGTATTAGAAGTGAAACTAGCATTATAAAATGCATTTTCCATGTGAATGAAAAAGTAAGCACTATGTTTTCTCAAGGAAAAAATACTATTAAAAAATAGCCTTGCGCTGAGCTCTTTACTGTACCAGCATAGAGCTGAGTTAAATGCCCAAGAGGGGGATCACCTTGGTCCACCCGCAGCTCATCATGGTGCCATCTTGTTGGCAAGGACATCAGCGTAGGGATAGATGGTGAAGTACCTAAGTGCTGAAGCTCCTTTGCAGACAAAGACAAAATAATGAGTAACACTTTCTGTTCAAAGAGAACAGAAGGGTCTCTGATGACTTTAATCAGTATTCTTGGGCCAAGAAGTAGGGATCCAGCAACAGTCACCCTTTTTGGGGTCCTCAGTGGTCATTCCATTGCCTTAAGTGCTTGATATATTTTAATTTAGCTTCTGTTTCAGATTGGTCATGGAAATTCATTTTTAAAGCTTGATAAACAGATAAGTTCCAAGGCTTAGTTGGCTTAGTCAGTCTTGAGTCATTAGAGTATTCTCACTTTCATAGCAAATGTCAATAGGATTTATTATACTGAAGTACTTTCCTCCTCAATAAAATGTAGGTTAGCGTTTTCAGTGTGCCTGATTTTCAGGCATGCTTGAATAAATTTAAATGCTGGTAACTGGTGGAAAGTAACTGATTCAGAGCAACTGGGGATGGTGGTGTCACTGATTCTTGGAAATCATTTATGGTTACAGATTAGAATGGACTCTGCCGCTGCCTGTCTCTGTTATGCAAACATCAAGTCCAAGAATCACATGATATTGAAAAAAATTACTGAGCTTGTGCAAAACATTTTTTTAACTCTTTCTTTAAATAGTTTCATGATCATACTCTGTTTGCAAAGTCCATGAAACAGTTGAACTTCCTGGCTGCTGGGTTTTAACCAAAATATCTCAGATGGAGCACTTACTGGCTTCATTCACCTGCAGTGGAGGAAGACGCACAGCTCTGTTGGGTCATCACACTGCCCAGTCCTGTGGGACAGTGTATCTCACCTCCAGTCTACTTGGGATACACTTCACTCCACATACCTCTCTGTGTTTATGTTCCATATGCTACCTGACCCTTAATAGGTAAAACATCCCTTACCTGGCCAAAAGCAACAAAGTTGGAAAAAAACTTGGCTGAATCAGAAACTGGTTATTAATCTGCCTTTTCCTGTTTCCCGGGGTCCGACTTCAGGCCACGATGCTTCCTCCCTGGCCTTGACCTCAGCTCCCATTTAGCATATGAATTTGGACTTTGCCCTCTCTGCCTTGGAGAAGGAAATGGCATCCCACTCTAGTATTCTTGCCTGGAGAATCCCAGGAACAGAGGAGCCTGGTGGGCTACAGTCCATGGTGTCACAAAGAGCTGGACACAACTGAGTGACTAACACACTCTCTCCCTCATTTCATTCCCTTCCTTTTGTACCCTGCCACTAATCTTTATACTCCAGATTACTTTTGGATTTTCTTCTTTCTTTGAACAGACTTTCAGGTTTCCCGCGGCCTAATGTGCCTCTCCACTCCACCTGCTGGTCTCTCACTCTTCATTCTTCCAACTTCTCCCCCACCATTGCCCCATCTTTTCCACCTCTGAACAGTCTGAAATCAAGCGTGAGCTTCCTCCATCTCAATCTGATAGAATTTCGGCCAGCTAACCTTCCCCCACCATCTAGGGCACCTCACCCTCCTGTCTTCTGTCCACCAGGGGTGACACCCATTGCCACTGGTTCTCTAGGAGAAGGAGTTCTTACTATGGATTTGTCCTAATGGATCCCCCTGGTTTCCTTTCTTTGACTCACCTAGTCCTTGCACTTTTTCTCACCATAACTTTCATGTTGGATGCACAATAAGCATACACACATCCTTCTTTCATTTACTATTTTAGTAAGTTTTACCACCTAGCGCTCACTTTAGATCACTCTACTTATTTTGTTCGATCTTGTTAACATAATGATAAACAGAATGGAATAGATTTTACTAGCAGAAAGTCATGCTTTAGAAATGTCTATTAGATAGGCTTGTTTCCATTTACAGAGGGATTTTGTGGTTCTCTTAGTCTACATTCAGACTGCTGTTATTCTTTTCTTTGATCTGGAATTGTGCTTCTCAGACTTTAGAGTAAATATGGATTTGTATACAGAACAAGTAAACAAACATGTGTCTTGTATTTAATGGGCAAAATCACCCTCTAAAAAATCCCTTAAGCTTTGGCCCTTTAGAGAGTTATGTATTTTTGTTTTTTAGCTTAAATCATTTGCCAACATTTAAAGGGCAGGACAGATTTTCAGTGTCCAAAAAATTTTTAAATCTGGCAATACCACTGCTTTGCATTTCTCTGTGGCAGATGTTTTTTGGCACCAAGGAAGAGCTGCCCCTTGACATGGGGATGTACTCACTGGTTTGACACAATTCCCATCCTGCGGGCTTCACTCACTCACATTAGCTGCTGGGCCTTATAGTATAGAGGGGTTCATTTCTCCTTCAACAAGTTCCCCCACCATAATCTACCTTTTTCCTCAGGAGATGCAGTAATATCAAGTTTTCAGAGTCCATTCATTTTGTTATTAGGGCATTAGACGTTCTGCCAATCAGGAACTCTAATAGTTCCCATTCAGGGTTCTCTCTGGCCAGTAGGTACAAGTAGAAAAGGTGTCTGTCAGTTGGTTTCATGAGGGCTTCCCAGGTGGCTCAGTGGTAAAGGATCTTCCTGGCAGAAAGTGAAGAGGAACTAAAAAGCCTCTTGATGAAAGTGAAAGTGGAGAGTGAAAAAGTGGGCTTAAAGCTCAACATTCAGAAAATGAAGATCATGGCATCCGGTCCCATCACTTCACGGGAAATAGATGGGGAAACAGTGGAAACAGTGTCAGACTTTATTTTTCTGGGCTCCAAAATCACTACAGATGATGACTGCAGCCATGAAATTAAAAGACGCTTACTCCTTGGAGTAAGCTTTTCCTTGGAAGGAAAGTTATGACCAACCTAGATAGCATATTCAAAACCAAAGACATTAGTTTGCCAACAAAGGTCCGTCTAGTCAAGGCTATGGTTTTTCCAGTGGTCATGTATGTATGTGAGAGTTGGACCGTGAAGAAGTCTGAGTGCTGAAGAAATGATGCTTTTGAACTGTGGTGTTGGAGAAGACTCTTGAGAGTCCCTTGGACTGCGAGGAGATCCAACCAGTCCATTCTGAAGATCAGCCCTGGGATTTCTTTGGAGGGAATGATGCTAAAGCTGAAACTCCAGTACTTTGGTCACCTCATGCGAAGAGTTGACTTATTGGAAAAGACTCTGATGCTGGGAGGGATTGGGGGCAGGAGGAGAAGGGGACGACAGAGGATGAGATGGCTGTATGGCATCACTGACTCGATGGACGTGAGTCTGAGTGAACTCCGGGAGTTGGTGATGGACAGGGAGGCCTGGCGTGCTGTGATTCATGGGGTCGCCAAGAGTCAGACACGACTGAGTGAGTGATCTGATCTGCCAGTAGAAGAGACACAGAAATCGTGGGTTTGAACCCTGAGTCAGGAAGAAGCCTGATGGAAGAAATGGCAACCCACTGCAGTGTTGAACCCTGGTGGAAGAAATGGCAACCCACTGCAGTGTTCTTGCCTGGAAAATCCCATGGACAGAGGAGCCTGGTGGGCCACAGTCCATGTGGGTCGCAAAAGAGTCCCATATGACTTGGCAACTGAGCACACAGTTGGTTCCATAGTGGTTTAAATAGGACAACAGCACAGTCCTGAGTCCTTTTAATGGGTTACTTGATAAGTATTCATAAATGTGGGATATTTCAAGGCAGTTGGGTTCATCTTAGTCCTGACCTCACCTGTTCAAGAAGGTGCATTTTTCAAAGATTGTGACCAGCTTCAGGCCAGTGGAAGAAGTGAATACAATCCAGTATTTATCTGAACCAAAACTCAGAATGTCAGCTGCCTTTCATGTGATATAACATGCCCAGCCCTACATCATTGCCTTCAAACCTTTGCAGTCCTAGAGTCCTGCCTGTGGGGATGAATGTGAACTTATTTGATTTTTGTTCAGACTACTTATACCCTTACCAATCTCTAATTGTAGTTGCTATGCATGTTAGCAGTTCACCTTATTTATACTTAGATGTTTAGGATGCAAATAATTTTTTTTAAGTTATTGTTTAAACTCCTTTGCTTACTCCCAAAGATAATTTAATCTATAATATGGCTGTGATATATAAATACATATAAAGATTATAAAACCAATTTTTCAATGACAAAGTATAGAAGTGAACACTGTAGTATTTAATTGGTGTTGAGTTGAGGTCAGTGTCATCCTTATTAGAAATATGTACTCTTCCAGCAATATAATGGGTTAAATGGGATTCCGTGGTCTGTTGGGGAAACCTCACCATCTCCTATCATGGTTTCTATGGAGAAGTGCATTCTGTAATAAGCATGTTCGAAAGGCTACAAAGATGCTGGGAAACTTTTTAAATTGGATAGTTGCTTTACAGAATTATGTTGTTTTCTGTCAAACATCAACATGAAGCAGCCATTGGTGTACTTATGTTCCCTCCCTCTTGAACCTCCCTCCCATCTCCCTGCCCGTCCACCCCTCTAGGTTGATACAGAGCCACTGTTTGAGTTCCCTGAGACATACAGCAAATTCCCATTGGCTAGCTATTTTACATATGGTAATATAAGTTTCCTTGTTACTCTCTCCATACATCTCACCCTCTCCTCCCCTCTCCCCATGTCCATAAGTCTATTCTCTATGTCTGTTTTCCCATTGCTGCCCTGCAGATAAATTCATCAGCACCATTGTTCTAGGTCTGTTTTCCCATTGCTGCCCTGCAGATAAATTCATCAGCACCATTGTTCTAGATTCCATACATTCAGCCGCAACCCCTGGGCAAGGTGGTAATGTGTGTGTGACTTTGGATCTTTGGAATTAAGGATTAAGGTCTTTTGGAGTCTTTGGGATTAAGACTAGAACTGTAGCACCTCCACTTATCCCAGCTTCACATGGTATCTGTGGCACATTTTGGTGCCTGTATTTCCCCTCTTCCTCTCTCTCTTTTCTTACCATTTCTCTCCTGTTTGCTCTCACACATGCAGTGTTGGTGAACATCTCTCATGCTTCAAAGGAATGTATTCGCCCATAGCCATAGGTTATTTCTGTGTGTCTTTCTACTTACTGTTCTTATCTTAAAGACAAATTTGAAAATGCCTTATTGTACTGCTTTATTTATTCGGTAATCAGGCAAATCACTGCTATTGTTATTTCCAAATGTAAATTTCTGCAATTAAGTTCAACAGCAAATTCTTCCAGCTGAGATGGGACACATGATTAAATACTGTCTGTACATGGTCAAGGTTTAGTATTCATGAAACATTAGTTAACTGAGATTTTGAATTGAATACTGGGAGGAAGTCTAGGATGGCTTGGCTGGAGAAAGCAGGGCAGAGAATGGAAGAGGATGACTTTTTAAGGGAGAAGTAGGGTCCAGATAGTGTAAGGTCCAGTTGCTTATGTGTGATGCCAAGTCGTTATAAAGTTTTGACTGTTGAGTGGAGGATTGTTGTTGTTCAGTAACTCAGGCATGTCCGACTGTTTGCAACCCCATGGACTGCAGCACGCCAGGCTTCCCTGTCCTTCCTTCACAATCTCCCAGAGCTTGCTCAAACTCATTTCCATTGAGTCAGTGATGCCATCCAACCATCTCTTCCTCTATAGTCCCCTTCTCCTCCTGCCTTCAAGCTTTTCCAGGATCAGGGTCTTTTTAAATGAGTTGGCTCTTTGCCTCAGGTGGCCAAAGTATTGGAGCTTCAGCTTCAGCATCAGTCCTTCCAATGAATATTCAGGATTGATTTCCTTTAGAATTGAGAGGTTTGATCTCCTTGTAGTCCAAGGGACTCTCAAGAGTCTTCTCCAACACCCCAATTCAAAAGCATCAGTTATTCGGTGCTCAGCCTTATTTATGGTCCAGCTCTCACATGTATACATGACTACTGAAAAAACCATAGCTTTGACTAAACCATAGCTTTGACTATATGGACCTTTGTAATATGCTCTCTAGGTTTGTCATAGATTTTCTTCCAAGGAGCAAGCATCTTTTAACATCATGGCTGCAATCACCATCTGCAGTGATTTCGGAGTCCAAGAAAATAAAGTCTGTCACTGTTCCCATTGTTTCTCCATCTATTTGCCACGAAGTGATTGGACCAGGTGCCATGATCTTAATTTTTCATGGACGATAGACTGTGGTGAACAGTGGCTGGTGGGGAACAGTGAAGACAAAGAGAAGAGTTAAGCCTTTGCAGGTGTCCAGGTGAAAGATAGTGATGGCTTGAACTAAGGGATCCATGCAGGGAGAAGAGGTTTAAGATTTACACTATACTTTGAAGGTGAAACCAATAGAATTTCCTACTGGATGAGATGTTATGGGTAAGAGGAAACAGAGAGTCCAGGGAAACCCCTGGTTTGAGTCATCTAATTGTCATGATTACTTTTCTTCAGCACACCAGTTATCCAAGCTACTTCTTCCTAGGAGAGATCAACTCTGAGCCATACTCCATGAGTCAGTTGCTTCCCATCAGTTCTGCCACCACCCTCCCCTGGAAGCTTACCAATTGTACCTATTCTGTGAACTTTGTAACAGATTTTGAAATCCTTTCTCTTTCATCAAACTCTTCCGACTGACCAAAGACCAGACTATTTCCACATAGTTTATTCAGTTGGGAGGAAGAATGTCCATCACTTTCCTGTCCTCAACCTGGTGATGTATGTTGCTTCCTTGCTGCAGTGCATACTACCTGTAACTGTGAAATGCTTGTGCCTCGTTTTCTGTTCAGATACTTGCTCTACAAGTTTAAGTCCATGTTGCAATATATGTACATTTGTCTGAAGTGCCTATCTTTGGTTTTTAATACCTTGATGGCACTTCCTGCCGTATACTTGTGCAATTCAGTTTTAAATATATGTTTTAAAAATATACTATTTGACTCCGTCGTAGTAGCAGTGTTTCATTAAGAATTTTAATCACACTTTTCCAGTAGTCAGGCTCTTTCCCCCCAACCGTGTTAAAGTGGTGATACACCTGGGTTTTAAGGCAGCACTGTGCCTTCAGGTTTGAAGGACTCCTCTCTTCACCACACAGAGTTTACCATGCTCTCCATTATGCCAGTATCTTACCTTTTCCAATCTACAAGTTCACCACCAATTTCCCAATCCTGGAAAGCTACTTTTGTGTTAGAAACTGTTTGGAAAGGGATGGAAAAATATCTTGTTTTATTAAGAAAAAAAATGACACCTTGTTTAAGTCATAAATCTAGATTTTTTTTAATTGAGTTGACTTTAATAATATGTTTTTATGAACAGTGTTTAGCAAAGGCAGTTAATTTCCTTGGAGAATCATCATGAACTTTCAAAAACCAAAATTGATTTATTTGCTTTTTCTAAGATTCACCAAGTTAAGAATGGAAAAATCCTATTAGGTCATAAAAGGCTGTTCCCTTCCCCACTGCAGGGTGATGCTTGACAGCATATTTCCTAATCTTTGTTCTTTTTAATAACATTCTTCCTGTATCCATTTGAAAGTCATTACCCCCAAATATTTCCACAGAATTATAATATTGTGCACGATTTCAGGTGGAGATAAACTCCTTATGTTTGTTTTATAATATACTGCAAAGTTTTAAAAAAAATACTGAGTAATGTTTATCTCTCTCAAATGGAACAATTGTATTAGCTTTCTACAAGTTAGATAATAGCAGTATTTTCTTTTACTTGAGTAGCTTTCACTATCATTTTGGAAGAGTGATATTTTGTTTGGAACATGCTATGGACTGGATCACTCATCGTATATGCTTTATAAAGAAATTAGAATATACCCTAACCTGAGAGGCAATTAGGTCAGGATTTTTTTGTGTGTCTTTTTGGTTTCTATTTTTTAATATAAAATGGGCAGAACGGTAGACATGAATAACTCAAGTAGTAATTTGTATTACTCATATATAATGTATTATTATATATGAGTGTGTAAATAAATTTTATATATTTTTATATGTATATAAATTACTCTCTGTATGCCTCCATCTGTAGAGATGCTCATACAGACCTCCCAGACCTCTCAGCAGGTGACTTGTGTTGTCATTCATGATTCCTAGAAGATGATAGTTCAGGTAGGGTTTAAGTTTTTGAAGTTAAGATGCATCTAGAAAATGCAACTAGGAAATAGTCTGTTAATTGTTAATTAGCAAATTATTAGGCATGCCATTATTAATACACAAAGCGGTGTCATTGTGGACATTTCTCTTTCAGTCTAATGGTGTGTGTGTTTTGAATTATTCTCAAAGATAGTTTGGAAGTCATCTGGCTTTAAAAAAAATTAGCTAACTCAGAAACAAAAGAATTAGTCTGAATGTTATGTATCACTTTCGATTCTCATACTAATAACTATATTAGTAATTAAATAACCACTTAATTCAATAAATAGTTAATTTTTTTCACCAACCCAGATGAAATCTACTTATTTACTACCTTAAACTTGGCAATGGCTCCTCCGTCAGTGCTTCCCAGATGAAGCCTAAACTTACCATCATGTGAGCTTCCATCTCATCTTCCATCCCTTCTCTTCCTAACATACCCTCCTGCCCCACACCCATGCTCTGGTGGTCTCATAGCTTTGCTCCTGTAGACCAGGCTACCACCTGCAACTTCTCTTCTGTCTTTGCCTAGTGAGCTCCTACTCATTTTTCATCCTTAATGTCAAATGGCTGGACAGCCTTTCTGGGTTTGATTAGGTGGGCTTATTTTGCATTCTCTAGTCTTTTCTAAGGCTGAGATGATGCTTCATTCATTTTAATATTCCTCTTTTCACCTAGCATACATCCTAGTGTCTTTATGCTATTGAGTAGCAGGGGTATTGTAAGTATTTGTGGAATTTGTCAATAAATTAATAAGTGAATGTATGGTGACCTCTTCCTGTATGGATAATAGTCAGTGCTTTAATGACTAGTGGCCAATATTTCCTATTCTGTTTTCATATTTCACATAAGTGAAGAAATCTATTATATTTTGGTGAAGAAGCCTCTTTTTATTTGCTAACCTTTACTTTGAATTTACTGGTAAAATTTTGTGATAATTACCTCCAGTAAATTAGGTGAATTACCCAATCTGATATATATGCTAAATAGTGTGTGCATGCCTGTCTCTGCAGTTGTCTGGGTAAAGAATCACATCACAATATTCTAAACTCTCAGAAACATTTAAGAAGCATTGACTACTAAAAGTCAAACTGTACCATGAATGCACAGCTCACCAGGTCTTCGGAATCTCGTTAGGCACACTGACACATGAAATTTAAAAAATGCAAAGCTTTACGGAGTTGTTTCAGAATGCTCAGAGGATAAAATAATTGCTATAGGAATTCATAGAGTGGTGTTGGGATAGTTAAGGAAGGACTAAGGGAGCAGTAAGATTTGTGTGTGATTTTAAGGATGCATAGGATGAGAGCATCATAGGAGAGGTGCAGGCTGGAGAATATTCCCTTGATCCCTCCTCCTTATTCCACCATTTCCTCCAGATACTCAGATTTGCACAGGGTCACACTAGCCAAGTTCTGGGAAAGGATCCAGTAGGAAACGTGTAAGAAACTTCCTGGCCAATTCCAAAATTGCTTCAGTATCAAATTGCTTTGTTGCTTGGGTCTCGCATCTGTTTCCTTGTCCTTTCAGCAACCCCCGTGCTAGTTAAAGTGGGTCTCCTGGTTCCTGACTCCGCGACCTATTGACCATTCTTGAAGCGTTGCCATTGTGCCTTGGGGTTCTCATCTGTCCGCTTGATTACTTTTCTACCTTTAGACTCTGAGCTCCGGTGACCCGTGTGTTCTCATTTCTGCCTGGCTGAGGTTTCTGACTTGCTCTTCTCCCTCGGACCCTGGGCTTGTTTTATATCGTTAGCTTAACTTCTGTCTAATCACTTGCTTACTATCTGTCTGTTGATAGTTGCTGACCTGCTGCATAGGCTACATTTCCAACCAGAGACTGTTGTAGTCTCAGTTTTCTGCCCAGTTTCTTTTTCTATCGTAACAACCAGCTTGCTTGCCACAAAAGGTTCATTTGTGGGAATACTGAAAAAATATTTGTGGAAATTCTAAAAGAAAAAAGGTTAAAGTTGCACTGTGAAGGAATTTTCAAGACAGGTTGAATTGTATACTTCTGTGTCAGTGATCTTCAAAATGGAGTGTTCTTTCCTCAAAAATATACAGGATGATCCATTGGGGTGTGGAAAGATATTATTATCATATTTAGTTCAGTGCATGTTTATCCTTAAAATTTTTTAATGACTATAATTACTTAAAATACAAAATAAGTATAAAATGAAAATATTTAAAATAAATAATTTAAAAAGTGGGGAGAGGCGTCCCTGGTGGCCCAGCAATAAAGAATCCACTTGCCAGTGTAGAAGACATAGGTTTGATCCCTGGGTCAGGAAGAAGGAAATGACAACCCACTCCAGTATTCTTGCTGAGAAAATACCATGGACAGAGAAGCTTGGCAAGCTACTATCCATGAAGCTGCAAAAGAGTAGGACATGAGTTAGCAACTAAACAACAACAACAAATCAAAAATACAAATATTTCAATCATAGAGTAGTCCAGGGTTCTCTGTATGCTAGATAATCAGGCATCACATGTGAAAACAGATTTCTAAACTCAGCAACCCAGAAGGGTTGCCAGTATGGACCTTATGTGTTTATTCACTTTCAGCTTTTGGGGGGATATTGCAGTTTATGTGTGCATAGATTTACAAATTGTGTTTCTAGCTTTAACCAAAATAGCACTCACAAAAGGATCAAGACCCTTAAAAAGATTCTTGCCAAGAACCTTCAGACTGAAGCTACTACTCATGACGCGATCATATGTTAAAGCTGATACTTCGAATACCAATCCTCCCTTAACTGCATTTAGAGCACAAGTCAGTGGTATTTGAGTCAGGTATCACAGAAACCCCATCAATGAAAGTAGATAATTTCCAAGTGGACTATAGAAAAGAACATACACACCAATATCCTGGAAGAAGAACTTCATCCTAAGTGTATATTCTACTTTGAGAAAGTAAGCACTGGGAGCGTGGTACGTGCTACAGTCTTTGTGACCCTGGGGACTCTAGCCCATCAGGCTCCTCTGTCCATAGGATTCTCTTCTTTTTTGGCTTTCCTTCCAATTTAGGTCACCATAGAGCATTGAGTAGGGTTCCTAGGGAAGGATTGTTAATAGAGAACTATAGCATCTTAAACAAATGGATTGTTAATAGAGAACTATAACATCTTAAACAAATTTGATAATGGTTTTACCAAGCAAAGTAATTATAGCTGTAAAATCCGTGCGGCTCTATTTTTAAGTGCGGTTCTTCAGGAAAAGGGGTTAAGTAGCATGATGAGAACTCTATTTTTAACTTAAGTCAGTTCTTTCATGTATTGACAGTGTGACCCTTTCAGACAGACAACTCAGCATTTACTTTTTGAACTCTTTCGTATTCTGTAAACATTAGGAAGGATCAGTTTGCCTCTTGATCCAGCAATTCTCATCCAGGCTTTATGTGCTGAATCTCTGATCAGTTACCT
This sequence comes from Bubalus bubalis, assembly GCF_019923935.1. NCBI lineage: Eukaryota > Metazoa > Chordata > Mammalia > Artiodactyla > Bovidae > Bubalus > Bubalus bubalis. Next base: position 20,197,190 of record NC_059165.1, on the reverse strand, counting down.
TTGTTTATTCAAAATCTCTTAAAAGGGATGATTTGGATCTGTTCTTGTAATATTTCCATAGAAACTAAAAAATTAATCTATAATATTATTGTACATACTGGCTTCCCTAGAAGGAGAATAAAGTTTGTTTTAGCTTGTGAGAATTTTTATTAATATAAAACATATAAATCACAGAAAAGTTGACCTTGAAACTTCTCATTTGTTATATTAGTGGTTTTAATATTATTGTAGCTGAATTTCAATAAATATTAAGTATTAAATATATAATATTCCCTCCACTTATTTATGGGTTTTTTTTGGGGGGGCGTGGGAGGCGCTTCTGCCTTCTTAGCTTTCTGAATCTCCAAAAGAAGATACAGTTTTTCAATCTGAAACAGTATCATGGACTTTTTTCTGCTTATCCTCTTAGGAAGTTAATTAAAATGGGAACTGTCTCAGGTCCCACAAAAAAGCATCTTCCCATAGCTCAGGTTGAGGGCACACTATACATAAGAGAATGATTGCAGAGTCTCCTGTGGAAGCAGCCCCATAGTGATCAGAGCTCTGAGTCTGCAGTGCAGCTCCCTGGATTTATGTCTTGGCTCGGCCAATTCTGAGCTTTTTGCTGTGGGCAGCTGACTTAATGAGCCAATCTCAGGAAGTTAGTAGAAGCACAAAATGCAAAAAAAAAAAAAAAAAAAAAAAAAAAAAAAAAATATATATATATATATATATATATATATATATAAAATAGGATATAAATGCCCTCACAAGATGCCTAACACATGGTAAGTACTTCTTAAGTAAAAGCTGTGAGAGTTGGACTGTGAAGAAGGCTGAGCGCCGAAGAATTGACGCTTTTGAACTGTGGTGTTGGAGAAGACTCTTGAGAGTCCCTTGGACTGCAAGGAGATCCAACCAGTCCATCCTGAAGGAGATCAGCCCTGGGATTTCTTTGGAAGGAATGATGCTAAAGCTGAAACTCCAGTACTTTGGCCACCTCATGCAAAGAGTTGACTCATTGGAAAAGACTCTGATGCTGGGAGGGATTGGGGGCAGGAGGAGAAGGAGACGACAGCGGATGAGATGGCTGGATGGCATCACTGACTCGATGGACGTGAGTCTGAGTGAACTCCGGGAGTTGGTGATGGACAGGGAGGCCTGGTGTGCTGCGATTCATGGGGTCGCAAAGAGTCGGACACGACTGAGCGACTGATCTGATTGTCATTATGATTGTGGAGAGGACAGACCCTTGTTGAAAGGGGAGTTTAGGGAACTATATACTTTTATTTCCCAAAAAGACCAGTGATGTGTCTTCCCAGGTGGCTCAGTAGTAAAGAATCCACCTGTAATGCCGGAGATACAGGTTTGATTACTGGGTCAGGAAGATTCCATGGAGAAGGAGGTGACAACTCACTCCAGTGTTCTTGCCTGGGAAATCCCATGGACAGAGGAGGCTGGCAGGCTACAGTCCATGGGATCGCAAAAGTTTAGCGACTAAACAACAAATATACACACACGTGCATACACACACAAACACACACACACACACAGATATATATCCTCACAATTATCCTAGGTACTTATTGTCATTATAAAGTTGAAAATATTGAGGCACAAGAAATTTAACTTTCCTGAGATCCAGTATCCATTAACCAGCTTAGTATATGTTTCTGCTCCAGAGCTCATGTCCAGACCTCTGTGTCCCATCAACTCTCTTAACCTTATTCTGTATTAATAAAATAGACATAGATTTCTGATCATTAAAAGCCTCACATAAAAATAATGTACCACATTTAACCAGGAATTGGTGATTTTGCTGGTTAATTTGTGCTCCAGGCAAATTATGTGCATTGTAGAGTGCAGAAATGTGCCTTCTCAGTGAGTTCACACTGAGGGCAGGGTAGATGCAGTGGTCTGCATTGATCTGGGTCCACCTTTAGAATGAAGTGTCATCTCTCGTGGTAGCAGCACTTACCCTAGCCATCAGAAAATTAGCACTTTCATGGATTTCACTCTTAACCTAAACATAAGCCTAAGTTTGTAGACTTTTCACTGCAGTTATCCTGGTATATCAATACTTGTCATTTTCTTAATGAGAATGTTTACTTTTATGATTTGGTAAAAGTCATCTAACTAATTGGGCTTCCCTGGTGGCTCAGTGTTAAAGAATCCACCTGCCAACGCAGGAGATATGGGTTCAATCCTTGGGTCAGGAAGATCCCCTGAAGAAGGAAATGGCAACCCACTCCAGTACTCTTGCCTGGGAAATCCCATGGACAGAGGAGCCTGGTGAACTACAGTCCCTGGGGTCACAAAAGGGTCAGACACAACTCAATGGCTAAACAACAGCATCTGAGTAGGTCTAACAGAAGTTTTACCTCTGAAAGCGGTAGCATTTAAAAATTAGTTTTGGATTTAATGACTGATATAGAATTAAAAATAACTTTATAATAGTATCCATTATAGTAAAATTTTAAGACGTGTCCTCAGATTTTTTTTCTCAATTGCAAGGAATATAAACCTGATATGGGAAACCTAGGTATCCTTCATTCAGAGTTTTTTAGCTGTGTGCCTTGTAAGCCCTATTTGTCACAATTCATGCATCTCTTTCCGTTGCTGAGTAGTTTGCTAAATATATCACAAAGGGTGAGCTTCCTTTCTGTAAAACCTCATTTTAAACTGAGTTCCATGTGAGTGTCCACAGGGAAAACCGAGGCAACCCAGAGTCACTTTCAAGTGATTTTTATTCATGTGTTCATTTTATGTGAAAATCTTTAGAATTAGTTGTTCATAGATGTGTGATACTTTTGTCCTGCCTCAGCATGATAAACCTGTGCAGGTGAATATCATGCTGTAATGCTTTGTCACATGACCCGGATCTTGAAGCCTTCTTGAGCCCCTCTTAGCAGTCACACTGACAGTGCAAATCTAGTTCCTTGTTAGGTGTGCAGTGTAGTGTGTGGAGCTATGATAACGGATCCAGGCTTAGCTGAATAATAGCCTTATTGAGGCTTTACTCTGTGCCAGCTACTGTGCTAAAGCTTTCCTGGAGGTCATCTCATTCAATCACCACAAATCTTTGACTGAGCTCCTCTTATCGTCCCTATTTTAAGAATGATAAATCTGAGGCTCAGAGAGTTTATTCATCGTGTCTAAAGTCACACAGCTGCTAATTGGTGATACACTAATTGGTCCTTATTTCCAGACCAAGGAATTTGTATATTGCACGTAGTGAAGCATAACTGTAGTGTTTGACTAAATATTATATAGGAGAAAAATTTGTAAACGTGAGTATTTTATCTAGTAATTAGTAAAAGAGATTTTCCCTCCCTTTCTCATTGGTTTTCATTTACCAGCAGCTGCTAGATTCTTTTCATTAAGTTTTTAGGTCAAGTGGTTAACAATCTTTAAACAGACCTTTAAATCTACCAGATAAGTTTATTTATTAACAACAATAAAAACGAAACAGCCTGTTTTCCAAGAAACCTTTTCTAATTAACAGTAGTCATATGATCATGATATTTTAATTACCCTCCAAGGTCTCTTAAGAGACAAATTCTCCAACTAACTGTTGGAAAACTTATAAACAAAAATAATTTAGTGTTTGCCTGTGTGTTCTCCTCAAAACTGGATAAGTTGTGTTTTTTTTTCAGTTATGTATATATAAACATATATACACATTTTCAGTTTTATATATATATGCACACGTATATGTATACATATATTAACGTATATGTATATGTTACTGCATGCCTAACTCACCATCCAATGCTGACTCCTGGAATCCTTGTCTCTCTCCTCACTTCTCTGCCCTACTTAACAAACTGACACCAACCATAATTATTAAACACAGAACATGTCTGGTGTGGATATCTTGAAGAATGCAAAATGATCTGATATTTCTCTGAATTATACAATAATGACTTGGACTCCATAGGCCACAACTGGCATGTAGTTTATTCCTGTAAAAATACTCAGTGTATATTGTGCTTAAAGTTTCTCCAAAGACTCATTTTGCCGTGGCAATGCAAAATAACAACGAAATAATACCTTGGGGATTTTTTTAAAAGACATATTTTTTGGATTCTTTTCCATTATAAGTTATCATGGGATATTGAATACAGTTCCCTGTGCTGTATAATAAATCATTTTTGTTTATTTTATATATAGTGTTGTGTATTTGTTATCCCCCCTTTGGTAAGTGTTAAGTTTGTTTTCTAGTCTATTTCTGTTTTGTAAATAAGTTCGTTTGTGTTATTTTTTAGATTCCACATGTAAACGATACCGTATGTTTGTCTTTCTTTGTCTTAGTCACTTCACTTACTGTGATAATCTTCAGGTCTGTCCATGTTGCTACAAGGGCTTCCCTGATGATTCACACAGTAAAATATCTGTCTACAATAGAGGAGATTCGGATTTGTCCACTGGGTCAGGAAGATCCCCTGGAGAAGGGAAAGGCTACCCACTCCAATATTCTTGCCTGAAGAATCCCATGGACAGAGGAGCCTGGCATGTGGTTGTAGAGGCACACACAACTGAGTTACTAACACTTTCATGTTGCTACAAATGACGATATTGTATTCTTTTTTATGGCTGAGTAATATTCCTGTGTGTGTGTGTGTGTGTGTGTGTGTGTGTACGTGTACGTATGTGTACCACATATATATTCATTCATCTATTGATGGATACTTAAGTTGCTTCCAGATAAATTGAAATGTTTGTCATTTTTTTTTGCTTTCTTTGTTTTTCTTTTAACTTTGATAAATTTAAGTATAGTTAAACTCTTTTTAATATTCACTGTAATTAATTAGTGGGAATTATTCCCTAGAAAAGACTAATTATGAGGACAGTACAGTAATCTTAGAAAATATAATGTATTCAACGTAGCTTAGCATAACTTTTAAAAATTATTTGTTATAGGGTATTATTTTTAAACAGCAAATACAATTTTTAAATAATCAATATTCTGGTTTAAACAGATATTGATGTTAAAATATTACTTTGAAACTTGTGTTGAGTGAGTGTGGAGTTTGGCTTGAGAATTCAGTGTTCTTTTTCATTCTCTAACTTAATATTACTTATTAATCTCTGTTACCTTTGGTCAGATATCTGGGGAAAAGCACATGAACCGAGCGTGATAAAGTCCATAACCTTGTTTGCTTGTTTTTTTCATTGTGTCTGAAGGCTAAACTCTCTTAGGAGGGCAAAAGCATTCTGCAAAAAATGAATGCTGACTGGGAGATTGATAGAAAAGTGGGTGGGAACAAAGTAAAAAAAAATACACTTTAAATTCTAAAATTAGCCACTGTTATCAGTGTGCTGCCCACCAGGGGCTGTTGGCAGGCCCACTTTTGGGAGGACCCTCCCCCTCCCACTGGGGTGCCTGGGGAGGAGGAGCCCAGCCTCCTGATCACAGGCTTTGCCCTTATAAGTATATTCTGTGGGCGTGCTTCATCCTTAGGCAGAAAAATTACCAAGATCACTTCCAAAGAGAAGATTGGTTGATTTCACTCATAAATGCACACGTAACTGACAGTTCAGCATTTTATAATACATTCAGACTCTCCTGATTAGGCTTTTGTAAGTATGGCCATACTTAGCAGCATCATTTGTCCACATTTTCCTGCCCTCGAATGTTTCTGATGTGCCTGTATTTGGGGTTGACGAGTCATGGTTTAGATGGGCATGGGCCAGGAATATTAACCTCCTTGCGTTTCCAGGAGGTTTTCTCTGGGTTTGGAGTAACAGCAGAGCTTGGAGAGCTGGAGAGACATGGATCCGGTATTTGAATGTGGGTGCTTTTGGCCTCCACACGGAGTCTTCGGTTTAGCCACTTTATTACGTTTTTATGGGATTGCTTCTAGAATCCCATTCCAGTGAGTTAATGAAAAGTCAGGATTATAATTTTATAAGGCAATGGCAATTAAGAAAAACAACAATGTAGACTTAATATAACAATTGTTATTAAATTTGAAGTGGTGCTGATTAAGGTGACTTAATAATATTTAAATCATCTATGTGATTTTAAAACATTTGAAAATATGAAAGTATTTTGAAATTGATAAGATCATTATACAGAATATAGAGAAAATGTAAATTCTCAACACTTTTATCACCAGTCCATCAATTGATTGGAATCCTTTTGTGGTGGATCCTTGGCATTTAAATATTTAAGAAGCTCTGCAGGTGGTACGTGCAGCCTGGGGTAAAGAACTGATGTTTCATGTAGTTTTAACTACAGTGTACGTGTGTTTTACATTTTATTTGTCTATACCATTTTACTTAATGTTATAGCAAATATTTTCAATGCTTCTTCATAGTCTTCAAATTTTTCACTAGAATGTCCATATATCTGTGTTTCATAATTTCTGGAAATCATTCTTATAATGTTCAGTGTTTCATGTGTAAGGCAGTAGAAAACAGTGGTGCAGCATATTTGATTTCTGTTGGATCATTTCCAGGCCAAATCGGAGAGAATGAGTAATAAACCTTGCTGCTCATCATTGCCACATCGCTCTCATAAGGGATGTAGCAATCTCAGTACTATCAGCAGTGAGTGCTTTCACCACGGATTTCCTGGAATTGGGAACTGTCATCTACTAAGCACGTGTTAAATCTTCATTATTCTGGGGACTCCAAAAATCAGAAGATGAGGAAAAGTGCTGTAAATAGCTACATTTACAAATAGAACCATGGGCAATTCCCTGGCAGTAAGGGAATGTACATCATGCTGTGTCTGTAATCAGATTGATAGAGGTACATTATTCTAATTTGAAAATGACTTTCTAAATCATTACCAATAAAAAAAGTTTTTAAATGAAAATTACCTATAGCAGCCCAGAATAGATGAAAACTAGCTACCATGGCTAATGCCAACCACAGTCACATGTTAGCAGTTGGGCTACTCAAAATAATCAAACAAGATCATAGTAAATCAAAACAAAATGAACAAGTGAAATCAGCTGTACATTCTTAAGATTTTTATCAGGCTCTGAATCTGACACATTGCTAAAGAAATTAATTTCAAACCTGATAGTCTCTTGGAGAGAACAAATTTCTTTTCTTACAATAAAAACCACCTAGAGTCTCATCTTATTACCTCTTAACTATAGAAGCATACTTCTAAGCACAAAGAAGGTTCAGATCAGATCAGATCAGTCACTCAGTCGTGTCCTACTCTTTGCGACCCCATGAATCACAGCACGCCAGGCCTCCCTGTCCATCACCATCTCCCGGAGTTCACTCAAACTCACGTCCATCGAGTAGGTGATGCCATCCAGCCATCTCATCCTCTGTCGTCCCCTTTTCCTTCTGCCCCCAATCCCTCCCAGCATCAGAGTCTTTTCCAATGAGTCAGCTCTTCCCATGAGGTGGCCAAAGTACTGGAGTTTCAGCTTTAGCATCATTCCTTCCAAAGAACACCCAGGGCTGATCTCCTTTAGAATGGACTGGTTGGATCTCCTTGCAGTGCAGGGGACTCTCAAGAGTCTTCTCCAACACCACAGTTCAAAATCATCAATTCTTCAACGCTCAGCTTTCTTCGCAGTCCAACTCTCACATCCATACATGACCACTGGAAAAACCATAGCCTTGACTAGATGGACCTTTGTTGGCAAAGTAATGTCTCTGCTTTTCAATATGCTATCTAGGTTGGTCGTAACTTTTCTTCCAAGAAATGCTGCTGCTGCTGCTAAGTCGCTTCAGTCGTGTCCGACTCTGTGCGACCCCATAGACGGCAGCCCACCAGGCCCCACCGTCCCTGGGATTCTCCAGGCAAGAACACTGGAGTGGGTTGCCGTTTCCTCCTCCAATGCATGAAAGTGAAGTTGCTCAGTCGTGTCCGACTTTTAGCAACCCCATGGACCGCAGCCTACCAGGCTCCTCCGTCTATGGGATTTTCCAGGCAAGAGTACTGGAGTGGGGTGCCATTGCCTTCTCCCTTCTTCCAAGGAATAAGGGTCTTCTAATTTCATGGCTGCAGTCGCCATCTGCAGTGATTTTGGAGCCCAAAAAATAAAGTCTGACACTGTTTCCACTGTTTCCCCATCTATTTGCCATGAAGTGATGGGACCAGATGCCATGATCTTCGTTTTCTGAATGTTGAGCTTTAAGCCAACTTTTTCACTCTCCTCTTTCACTCTCATCAAGAGGCTATTGGCTAACAAATACATAGAGGTGCAGATGTTCAGGGAATATCTCTGAACTTCTGAATTAGACTCCTTCTCTTCTTCCCCTTCCTCATCCTCTAGCATTTTTATCATTATCATCGCCATCAGAACGCCTAATAAAGAAGCATTTGTCAAGGACTGTACTGAATACTTTGTCTGCCTTGTTTTGTTTCATTTTTATCATAGCTCTTAGGGAGATGTATTTCCCTGTTTCATTTTTCAGATGAAAAAACTGAGCATGGAGAGAATAAACACCCAATTCCAGGTTATAGGACTAGTAAGAACAGAAGCTGGAATTTGACTGAGACCTGTGCTGTCCCAGAATCCATCCTTCTGATCCCTGTAATCAGACGTCTAAGTAGACTTTCTGAGACTGGCTCCCACAGATGCTGTGATTTGGGTGCGAAACCATTCCAGTCTAGTGGCTATGAAAGTGAAAGTCGCTCAGTCATGTCCAGCTGTTTGCAAACCCATGGACTATACAGTCCATGGAATTCTCCAGACCAGGATACTGGAGTGGGTAGCCTTTCCCTTCTCCAGGGGATCTTCCCAACCCAGGGATCGAACCCAGACCTCCCTCATTGCAGGCAGATTCTTTACCAGCTGAGCCACAAGGGAAGTCCAAGAATACTGGAGTGGGTAGGTGATCCCTTCTCCAGTGGATCTTCCTGACCCAGGAATCGAACCAGGGTCTCCTGCATCGCAGGTGGATTCTTTACCAACTGAGCTATGAGGGAAGCCCAATAGAAGGTGCTAATTCCTGTAGGAAATTTTCCCAGAATTTGACCCACCTCTGACTCCTTGACTTTCAGGAAGCCTGCAGTGGGTTTATGATGAGCCATGTTTACTAGACTAAACAAAGGTTCAGGTTCAGAGAGAAGTTATCTAAAGTTCTGTTTATCAGAGACGAGTTCTCTTTTATTAACATTCACATCAGTAGGTTTGAATCTTGAGGCTATTTTGTCTGATTTTTCTCTCTCACATCTTCCATGTCTATGAGTCACCAAGTTCAGTAGGAGAGGTAGGTACAAAGATTAGTGTGGAAAGACTGCAGATTTTCAATGTAGCTATTTCCAATTTTGAAATCCAGCCCCACTATTGACTATTTTTGTAACTTCAGACAACTAAGTCATTTAATGTCTCTGTGCCTTGGTTTTTTGTTCTTTAAAATGTTTATAATGGTAACAGGTTTGCAGGGTTTTATGGAGACTGACACATCTGTATATAAATTTTGATATAGTTTCTGATACATGTAGGCTCTTATTCCCAGTGCTTTTAACTCCACAATGATTATTTAAGATATTATTTTACATTTCCACTTCTAATATTACTACAGCTTCCCTCTCTTCATTTCTTAGTTAGTGGAACATATACCTATACCAGCTACCAAGATCTTTTCAAATAATCTTATAACCATGTGTTACCCTGATAGCTCAGCTAGTACAGAATTTTCCTGCAATGCAGGAGACCCTGGTTCGATTGCTGGGTCGGAAAGATCCTCTGCAGAAGGGATAGGCTACCCACTCCAGTATTCTTGGGCTTCCCTGGTGGCTCAGCTGGTAAAGAATCCGCCTGCAATGTGGGAGACCTGGGTTCAATCCCTGGGTTGGGAAGATCCCATGGAGAAAGGAAAGGCTACCCACTCCAGTATTCTGGCCTGGAGAATTCCATGGACTACAGTCCATGGGGTCACAAAGAGTTGGACACAACTGAGTGACTTTCACTTTCCTCAGATTAGGGACCTGATCAGTCTGTGCCCAGGTCAGACCATCTACCTAGTGTGTCTTTCTCTGATAGGGATTTCAGGATATATATTATCTAAAAGTACTAATTGCAACCCATTTTTTCAGCCTTAGAAAAGAAAGGCACATTTCCCAATATAGTTACTACTCCTTAGTTTTGCATTTTTCCATTAATTTCTATACATCTGTTTTTTTTCTTTTGTGCCATAATGCAAGCTTTTCTAAAAGTTTGCTGTCTTTGATCTTTAAAAAATATATATTGATTTTAAAGTGTCTCTTTCAGACTTTACTGATGCCGTCTACATCCCAGTTTCTATTTGTGCTTATTCTTTCCATATTTATCATTGTACAGACTTTCATTCTGTCTCCCTCAGCCTTCTCGTCTTAAGTCCTAAAGATTGAATTTGTCAGATAGTCACTGCAGCACTTCTTCCATCCTTGTCAGCATTTTATTTGATTCCAGACATTACTACACATCAGCTTTTACATGCATGAGAACTTTCTCTTTCTGGGTGGGTTGTGATGCATAAACTTCTGCTTGGGCGCTTTGTCTGTAGCAGCGTAGGGCTTTGAGGAAGCAGCCTTCAAGGACCGTACGATTTCGTATTCATCTGTTAAAGCTGGCAGAAAGTTCATTGTTCATCCATAGCGTTTGGGCTAGTTTCTCTAAAAGCTTTTTTTCTGTTTGTTTTAATTTGCCTTCTAAAGATCATGCCTCGGTTTTTTGGCTACACATAAAACATTGTAAATTACCCACTATCCCAAATATCAGATCAGAACCTCTTTTTCTACTTTTCTATTTCAGCTACGAATAGCATTCTTCCTGTCACCTATATTTAGCATGACAGGATCAGAAACGCCCGTGAAACTCATCTGGTCCAATCATTTCCTTTCTGTCTAAGCTTGCACCCTTCTTTCTATATCATCTCTTATATACTTCTTGACAGTGACTCTGTGTTCCCAAGCACCAGTGAAATAGAAAATCTTACCCAATCGTAATAGCAGTTTATTTTGATGATTATAGGGGTGGTTGTTGTTCGTTGTTGTTAGTCTCTAAGTTGTGTCCGCCTCTTTGCGACCCTGTGAATTGTAGCCCACCAGGCTCCTTTGTCCATGGGATTTCCCAGGCAGGAATACTGAAGTGGGTCGCCATTTCATTTTTCAGGGGATCTTCCTGACCCAGGGGTTGAACCCACACCTCCTGCATTGCAGGTGGTTTTTTTTTTACCACTGAGCCACCAGGGATTAGATGGAATTAGAAATTTCAAAAAGAAGTATAAGAGAAAATTATGTTTGGAAACATAATTTCTCCCTCTCTCTCTCTCTCTCTCTATATATATATATATATATATATATTCTTTTACTATAAATTCAAATTTGAAATTAATTTTTTATCAGAATCTTATAGAGATTATAATTTTCAGTAAGAAAAAAACAGCTAGAGTTTGAAAATTGAAGTTCTTCCTTGAAAGTCATCTCTTATCTTGCTAAAATATACTACAGTTATTTAATGTACTTATCTGTGATTCAGGTGAGGTTTAGTTTAAGTTTTGAGTTTAGCTCCATTAGAGGAGACATATACAATAGCTGGAGATCACACACTACTAGAATAAATAGGAAATGTATTTTGAAAGAGGATTATTTTGCAATACTCGAAAACTGTTTGTTTGCTTCTTGAATAAAAATGGTATTTCTTCATTTCAGAGCAGTTCTTACTTTTCATTATTCTAGATTGTGCTGTCCCCTGAAATTTATGTAATTTTATCAGAAATGGGGCTAAATTTTAATATGCTAATAGAGAATGAGTAACACTTTATAGTTTATTCCTATAAGCTAAGCTAATCAAGAAATCTGTTTTGTTAGATGAATTGAAGTTATGATCTCATTAGTATTTTTTCTTCTATTGAAGAAGTAAAATTTATTTTTCTCATAAAATAATTGTATTTCCTATAAACTGAAAAATTCAACAGAAATAGTGTAGTTGGTGTTTAAAATGTAAACATGAAATTCTTGTCTGTTAATTTAAAAAATCTAACTCAGCTCTTCTGTACTTATTAAAAGTCCTCTTATAAATGTCATTAACGAACTGCTATCTGCCAAATTCAATTGTTTTTCCATTTCTCATCTTTGATACTGTTTATAGCATCCTATATACTCTGTGGAACTTTTTCTAGCATTTTAATTACTTTCAAAATTCTATTGTGAAACACGTAAACTATTAAAAATGTGAGCACTTATGTGCTGCCTTCCAGTTTGATAAATAAAATAATATCACCAGAGTTCAGGGTTCCTGTGTATTCCTCCCTGATGGTAATTTCCTCCCTGCCCAGACAGAAGTTATCAAAGATTTGGTATTTACCATTCTTATGCACTTTTTTATACTTTTATTGAATATGTGTACTCCTACTCAGTATGTCATATGTCACATTTTTGTGTTTTAACCTTTATGTAAATGAGATCAAAGTGTGTGTGTGTGTGTGTGTGTGTGTTATTTAGCATCTGTTTTTGTATTTGTCACTTGGCGTTGCTTTATGAGCTTTGTCCTCTCTTTTATTTACTTAAACTTCTGTGAGACTGTTTTTGGTTCTCCCGATGACTGCCCTACTCATCTTCCTTGGTTGGACTGTCCTCCTCAATTAGTTTTGTTCTCAGGGTCCTCTAACTGTCAGCCTTCTCTTTTTTACTGCAAAGCCTGTGTCTGCATCCCCTACCTCCAGTGACTTCTGCAGAGCTCTAGTATTCTCTTGAGATCCAGGCCTTGTTTGTCTAAAAATTTACTGGATATCTGCAACAGGATATCCTGCAAGTACCATCAACTTCATCCCTCAAAAAGTGAGTTTACTCTTTTCTCCCTAACCCTGAAATTCCCTCTCATATCTCTTGATTTGAATAAAGGTACACCATCAATCAGCCCTGTGGTTCATACGGTTTAATTGGGTCCTTCTGCAATCCCTAGTGTTCCTTACTTTTCACAGCTGTTTAAATCACCAAATCCTCTAGAGGCTGAAAGTAAAAACTAAGCTACTTGAACAAGACACATATTAATTCAAGTACATAATAAGCATGCTTTAAGCCAGTAGAGTTTTGTCTTATTTTGTGTTTTTGTGTTTTTCTCATGCACCCAGTTTGAAGTGAGTGCTCGGGTCAGTGGACAGCTCTGATCCTCACAGTTCACTAGAGACGCAGTCTACAGCAGCTCTCCCATCTTCAACACGGGACTCCCAGTGTCACCATCCAGCCAGTGTGAGAGGGGCTGGTGGAAGCACAGGGTCAAAGATGGATTCTTGAGGAAGGGCTAAGTTGTTCACATCGCTTCCACTCGTATGCTGGTGACTGCGGATGTCCATGAAACACAGTCTCTAGGTTTAACTCTGTACCATGAAAGCCTGGGAGAATGGCCTTTGTGGATGGTTCCATGTCTGGGCCACATATAGCTTCATGAATGTTTTTTTGGGGAGGGTCCTCATCCCCACCTTATTTAAATGCCACTGCTGAGGTCCAAGGCTTCAGTATCTCTGAAAGTGAAGTAAAAATAAAAGTTGCTCAGTCCTGTCTGACTCTTTGCGACCCCATAGACTATATAGTCTATGGAATTCTCCAGGCCAGAATACTGGAGTGGGTAGCCTTTCCTTTCTTCAGGGGATCTTCCCAAGCCAGGGATTGAACCCAGGTCTCCTGCATTGCAGGTGGATTCTTTATCAGCTGAGCCACAAGGGAAGCCCAAGAATACTGGAGTGGGTAGCCTATCCCTTCTGCAGCGGATCTTCCCGACCCAGGAATTGAACTGGGGTCTCCTGCATTGCAGGCGGATTCTTTACCAACTGAGCTATCAGGGAAGCCCCAATAGTTTCAGCATCTCTAGCTTAAAATATTTCAGATAACTGTTTCCCTGCTTATGTTTATCTCTTCCAGTCCATTCCCCGTACTAATGTAAAAATTAACTTTCTAAAGTATTGGTGTGTAATGCATAGTATAATGAATATAGACAACAATAATATGCTATAATCGTCAAACTTGCTAAGAGACTAAAATTTAATTATCCCAGCCACTAAAAAGAAATTATGTAATAATATAGGTGCTAATTATCGCTACCATAGCAACAGTATTGAGTATATAAGTGTACCAAAGTAACATGTTGTATACCTTAAATTTACATAATGTTATATGTCAGATATTTTCAATAAAAAAATTAACAAACAAAAGTCCCATATCCCCCTGGAATCTCTGTACTGCTTAGTGAATAAATTCCATGATGCATGACAGATGTATAGAACAGGCCCACCCAGCCTCAGGTTACTTCTGTGACCTTGTCTCCTGGCACCCTTTTCACATATTCTATACTTGGAACACCTTTGCTAGCTCATTATCATTTAATGATATTATGCATTTTCATCACTGTATGTTTTTAATTTTGAAGTTTCCTGCAACTAGAGCTCTTTCTCCCTTTATCCTGTACAGTTCTCACCTCCTATCAGTGGCTTTCCTAGATAATCTTCCTTTGAAGTACAGTTAATTAGTGCTTTACCTGTGTTGCCAAGAATTTAAACCTTCACTGCTCAGAATGTGGTCTGCAGACCAGTGGCCCTGGCATCCACTGGAGACATCCGAGAAATGTGGAATGCTGGGCCCAGCCAGACCTACTGAATCAGCATCTGCATTTGTAACTAGCAACCATGAGATCTGCTGGTGTGCAGGCATTAGAAATTATATATATATATATATATATATATATATATATATATATTTGTTGTTGTTTAGTCACTAAGTCGTGTCCGACTCTTTTGCGACTCCATGGACTATAGCCTACCAGGTTCCTCTATCCATGGGATTTCCCAGGCAAGACTACTGGACTGGGTTGCCATTTCCTCTTTCAGGGATTGAACTTGGATCTTCTAATTTGCTGGAGGATTGTTTACCACTGAGTCACCAGGAAAGCTCCTAAACAGTGACGTGTGTGTGTGTGTATCTATCGGGTTCTTGATGCATTGACAGGAACTGTATCTAGTTCAATGTGGAGTCCTCAAAAACTTCTACAGAGCATCTGCTACCTAGTGGCTCTCAGTACATTTATACCAAATTACCAGGTTTACATTTCATCTTGTCTTATAGTGTCTTTAGAAATAGTGTCTTTAGAAATATAGTGTCTTTAGAAATCATTATATATAGGGAGATATAGTGTCTTTAGAGATATAGTGTCTTTAGAAATCATTACCTAAAATTAAAGAGTAAGGGAAGCATTGTCTAAAATTTAAATATATTCTGGAATACACACACAGACACACACACACACACACACATACACACATTGCATATATGCACACACAACCTGGAAGTTGAAAAGTACTGCTGCTGCTGCTGCTGCTAAGTCGCTTCAGTCGTGTCCGACTCTGTGTGACCCCATAGACGGCAGCCCACCAGGCTCTCCCGTCCCTGGATTCTCCAGGCAAGAACACTGGAGTGGGCTGCCGTTTCCCTCCCCAATGCAGGAAAGTGAAAAGTGAAAGTGAAGTCTCTCCGTCGTATCCGACTCTAGCGACCCCATGGACTGCAGCCTACCAGGCTCCTCCGTCCATGGGATTTTCCAGGTAAACGTACTGGAGTGGGGTGCCATTGCCTTCTCCGAAGGTACTGCTAGTATTTGTCTTTTTATTTTGCTATTTATGACCAGGCACATCTCTAAATAGCTTTTGGTCATGAGTTGGTCCAGTATAGATTATACTGCTCTGAGTATATTTAAGTTGTTGACTAATATATAGATATATGAGTATTTTTTTTCTGTACATTGTGAAGGAAAGTAAAGTGATGACTATGGGCTACAAAAACATTAAAAATCATTTTTAAGGAAGGTTTGTATTTTAGCTCATTTGTTCATCCATATTCTCCTTATCGCCAAATTCAGACTTAAATTGAAGTAGGGAAACCCACTAGACCATTCAGGTATGACCTAAATCAAATCCCTTATGACTACACAGTGGAAGTGATAATTAGATTCTAGGGATTAGATCTGATAGACAGAGTGCCTGAAGAAATATGGATGGAGGTTCATGCATTGTACAGGAGGCAGTGATCAAGACCATCCCCAAGAAAAATAAATGCAAATAGGCATTACTGAGGAGGCCTTACAAATAGCTGAGAAAAGAAGAGAAGTGAAAGGCAAAGGAGAAAAGGAAAGATAATACCCATTTGAATGCAGAGTTTTGAAGAATAGCAAGAAGAGATAAGAAAGCCTTCCTCAGAGATCAATGCAAAGAAAAAGAGGAAAACAATAGAATGGGTAAGACTAGAGATCTCTTCAAGAAAATTCGAGATAACAGTGGAACATTTCATGCAAAGATGGGCTCAGTAAAAGGCAGAAATGGTATGGACCTAATAGAAGCAGAAGATATCAAGAAGAGGAGGCAAGAATACACAGAAGAACTATACAAAAAAGATCTTCATGACCCAGATATCCATGGTGGTGTGATCACTCACCTAGAGCCAGACATCCTGGAATGCAAAGTTAAGTGGGCCTTAGGAAGCATCACTACCAACAAAGCTAGTGGAGGTGATGGAATTCCAGTTGAGCTATTTCAAATCCTAAAAGATGATGCTGTGAAAGTGCTGCACTCAATATGCCAGCAAATTTGGAAAACTCAGGAGAGGCCTCAGGACTGGAAAAGGTCAGTTTTCATTTCAATACCAAAGAAGGTCTGTGCCAAAGAATGTTCAAACTTCCGCACAATTGCACTCATCTCACATACTCACAAAGTAATGCTCAAAATTCTCCAAGCCAGGCTTCAACAGTACATGAACCATGAACTTCTAGATGTTCAAGCTGGATTTAGGAAAGGCAGAGGAACCAGATCAAATTGCGAACATCCAATGGATCATAGAAAAAGCAAGAGGATTTGAGCAAAACATCTACTTCTACTTTACTGACTATGCCAAAGCCTTTGACTCTGTAGATCACAAAGAAACTGTGGAAAATTATTTGAGATATGAATACCAGACCACCTTACCTGCCTCCTGAGAAATCTGTATCAGGTCAGGAAGCAACAGTTAGAACCAGATATGGAACAACAGATCAGATCAGATCAGTCGCTCAGTCGTGTCCGACTCTTTGCGACCCCATGAACTGCAGCACGCCAGGCCTCCCTGTCCATCACCAACTCCCGGAGTTCACTCAGACTCATGTCCATCGAGTCAGTGATGCCATCCAGCCATATCATCCTCTGTTGTCCCCTTCTCTTGCTCCCAATCCCTCCCAGCATCAGAGTCTTTTCCAGTGAGTCAACTCTTCGCATGAGGTGGCCAAAGTACTGGAGTTTCAGTATCATTCCTTCCAAAGAAATCCCAGGGCTGATCTCCTTCAGAATGGACTGGTTGGATCTCCTTGCAGTCCAAGGGGCTCTCAAGAGTCTTCTCCAACACCACAGTTCAAAAGCATCAATTCTTCGGCGCTCAGCCTTCTTCACAGTCCAACTCTTACATCCATACATTACCACAGGAAAAACCATAGCCTTGACTAGATGAACCTTTGTTGGCAAAATAATGTCTCTGGTTTTGAATATGCTATCTAGGTTGGTCATAACTTTCCTTCCAAGGAGTAAGGGTCTTTTATTTCATGGCTGCAGTCACCATCTGCAGTGATTTTGGAGCCCAGAAAAATAAAGTCTGACACTGTTTCCACTGTTTCCCCATCTATTTCCCATGAAGTGGTGGGACCGGATGCCATGATCTTCATTTTCTGAATGTTGAGCTTTAAGCCAACTTTTTCACTCTCCACTTTCACCTTTATCAAGAGGTTTTTTAGTTCCTCTTCACTTTCTGCCATAAGGGTGGTGTCATCTGCGTATCTGAGGTTATTGATATTTTTCCCGGCAACCTTGATTCCAGTTTGTGTTTCTTTCAGTCCAGCGTTTCTCATGATGTACTCTGCATATAAGTTAAATAAACAGGGTGAGAATATACAGCCTTGATGTACTCCTTTTCCTATTTGGAACCAGTCTTTTGTTCCATGTCCAGTTCTAACTGTTGCTTCCTGACCTGCATACAAATTTCTCAAGAGGCAGATCAGGTGGTCTGGTATTCCCATCTCTTTCAGAATTTTCCCCAGTTTATTGTGATCCACACAGTCAAAGGCTTTGGCATAGTCAATAAAGCAGAAATAGATGTTTTCCAAATTGGGAAAGGAGTACGTCAAGGCTACATATTGTCACACAGTTTATTTAACTTCTATGCATAGTGTGTGCTTGTGTGCATGATAAATCGCTGTCATGTCCGACTCTTTGCGACCCCATAGCCTACCAGGCTCCTCTGTCCATGGGACTCTCCAGACAAGAATACGGGAGTGGGTTGCCTTGTCCTTCTCCATATCATGCAAAATGCCAGGCTGGATGAAGTACAAGATGGAATAAAGATTGCCAGGAGAAATGTTAATAACCTGGCTTAAATATCAATAAGCTGGTTTAAAACTCAACATTCAAAACAACGAAGATCATAGCATCCAGTCCCTTCAGTTCATTTCAGTTCAGTCTCTCAGTTGTGCCCGACTCTTTGCAACCCCATGAACCACAGCACGCCAGGCCTCCCTGTCCATCACCAACTCCCGGAGTTCACTCAAACTTACGTCCATCGAGTCGGTGATGCCATCCAACCATTTCATCCTCTGTTGTCCCCTTCTCCTCCTGCCCTCAATCTTTCCCAGCATCAGGGTCTTTTCCAATGAGTCAGCTCTTTGCATCAGGTGGGCAAAGTATTGGAGTTTCAGCTTCAACATCAGTCCTTCCAATGAACACCCAGGACTGATCTCCTTTAGGATGGACTGGTTGGATCTCCTTGCAGTCCAAGGGACTCTCAAGAGTCTTCTCCAACACCACAGTTCAAAAGCATCAATTCTTCAGTACTCAGCTTTCTTTATAGTCCAACTTTCATATGCATACATGACTACTGGAAAAACCATAGCCTTGACTAGACAGACCTTTGTTGACAAAGTAATGTCTCTGCTTTTTAATATGCTGTCTGGTTTGGTCATAACTTTCCTTCCAAGGAGTAAGTGTCTTTTAATTTCTTGGCTGCAGTCACCATCTGCAGTAATTTTGGAGCCCCAAAAAATAAAGTCAGCCATTGTTTCCACTGTTTCCCCATTTATTTGCCATGAAGTGATGGGACCGGATGCCATGATCTTAGTTTTCTGAAACTGAGCTTTAAGCCAACTTTTTCACTCTCCACTTTCACTTTCATCAAGAGGCTCTTTAGTTCTTCTTCACTTTCTGCCATAAGGATGGTGTCATCTGCATATCTGAGGTTGTTGATATTTCTCCGGGCAATCTTGATTCCAGCTTGTGCTTCTTCCAGCCCAGCATTTCTCATGATGTACTCTGCATAGAAGCTAAATAAGCAGGATGACAATGTACAGCCTTGACATACTCCTTTTCCTATTTGGAACCAGTCTGTTGTTCCATGTCCAGTTCTAACTGTTGCTTCCTGACCTCCATATAGATTTCTCAGGAGGCAGGTCAGTTGGTCTGGTATTCCCATCTCTTTAAGAAGTCCCTTCACTTCATAGCAAATAGATGGGGAAACAATGGAAACAGTGAGAGACTTTATTTTGGGGGGCTCCAAAGTCACTGCAGATGGTGAGTACAGCCATGAAATTAAAATACGTTTCCTCCTTGGAAGAAAAGCTAAGACCAACCTAGACAGCATGTTAAAAAACAAAGACATTACTTTGCCAACAAAGGTCCATCTAGTCAAAGCTATGGTTTTTCCAGTCGTCATGTATAGATGTGAGCTGCTGCTGCTGCTGCTAAGTCACTTCAGTCATGTCCGACTCTGTGCGACCCCATAGACGGCAGCCATGAGGCTCCCCCATCCCTGGGATTCTCCAGGCAAGAACACTGGAGTGGGTTGCCATTTCCTTCTCCATAGATGTGAGAGTTGGACTATAAAGAAAGCTGAGCACCAAAGAATTGATGCGTTTGAATTGTGGTGTTGGAGAAGACTCTTGAGTGTCCCTTAGACAACAAGGAGATCCAACCAGTCAATCCTGAAGGAAATCAGTCCTGGATATTCATTGGAAGGACTGATGTTGAAGCTGAAGCTCCAGTATTTTGGTCACCTGATGCAAAGAACTAACTCATTTGAAAACACCCTGATGCTGGGAAAGATTGAAGGCGGGAGGAGAAAGGGACCACAGAGGATGAGATGGTTGGATGGCATCACTGACTCAATGGACATGAGTTTTAGTAAATTCTGGGAGTTGGTGATGGAGAGGGAGGCCTGGCGTACTGCGGTTCATGGGGTCACATAGAGTCGGATACGACTGAGCGACTGAACTGAATCTGTATTTAAGTTTGCATTAAATTCAACCATGGGTTTTGGATTTCCATTGGGACTGACCTGGTAAGGTTTCTTTTGGTTTTTGTTTATGTTTTATTTAATATGATATACCCCACACTGTTTGGAAAACAATTATGTTTCGTAACAGTCCTTATATAAGGACAGATCCTGGTGTGATTCTTGATGCAAGAGCTTCCTGAACTGTAGGATCTGATGTGCAGCTTTCTCACAGAAAGTGAGAAGCAGTGATGCCAATACTTACTTTCCGTGTTGGTCTAATATAATTTGATAGGTCCCTTTGGCAAAATGTGAATAAAAAACAAATATAGTGAATAAGAATGTCAGGATAATTCTTTGCATTATGGGCTTATTTGTCCAAGAACATTCTTGCGCAGTCTTCTGCACGGTTCATGATGACCAAGTGCTGAAGCCCTTTCATTGTCTGGTAGTTCTGTACATAGGTTTTTATAACTTGGCATTTAATGTGTGAATTTATGTAAATGCAGTATTGTTTTTTGCATGTGTATTAAGTTTTTTACCCAAATAAAAAGTATCCAAATGTCAATATTGGCTAAACTTTTAATTTTTTAAATATTAGAGAATTTTTTTCAGATTTCCATGAGTCCACATTTCTGAGTGGGCAATATAATTATCCTTTGCTCGTGTGATAATTCTATTATCCTAATCAGCTTGATCTTGCACTTTTATGAACCATTCATTTAACAGAAAAGAGGAAATACTTTGGTTTCAAGTTTAATTATAATAATTTTACCTAGATTTGAAAGACACATTTCTCATGATGTGAGACCCTATATAATATAGATTACCCAACTCAATTAACACTTGCATAGCATCCATTATGGACAGGGTATGGTGCACAGGGCCAGGGATAAACAGTACCTGACTTTAAAAAGGGGAAAGCAAAACAGGTTGATTTACTACCGAGTGTCAGTGCTAAAATATGACTTCTGAACAGGTGCCATGAGAGCTCAGAGAAGCAACCACTTCATTCATCCCAAGGTGACTTCGAATAGATGATATCCCAACTGATCATGTAAAGAGATTAGCTCAGTAGACTTTTGATAGGTCAGTTGAAGGAGGAAGGGAAGAGGAGATACTGGCTGCAGTGTGTCCAGGTAGAGCAAGTAGCCTTGGTAAACACAGGCAGTTCTGATAGAATTTGTCATGCGTTGATGGAGAAAGAGATCAAAGTTCAGTTTAAGATGACTGGAGTGAGTATAAAGTAAAACTGGGCCAAAGTGGAAGATGAAACTGAACTGGTAAGCAAGAGCTTGTCATCAAGATCCAGGTGTCGAAGAAGCTTGTAATTTACCATTGATGGGGAAACAGTGAAGATTTAAGAGTAGAGAGGTGATAGGAAAGGAATCAATTATTGAAAAACTTAGTCATTTATCCAAGAATATAGCTAACTCACTTAGTGGAGCTTCTGAAAAGTTGACATCTTTTATTTTTAGTTCAGCAAATTGATAAATATCACTGGGCAAAATGTTTAATTGCTTAAAAGTGATATAATTTTACTTAGAAATTGGTAAATCTTTTAAAATCATTGATTGTAAGAATAAATACCTTTTTGCTCTCATCAGTACTTTAGAGCTAAATTGTGTATAATGATTAAATTGAAGCATGGAAAGTAGAGAAGATTCAGCAGCATGCAATTGACAACACAATTTCTGAAGAGAAATATTTCAATAACTTGCCATTTCTTCTTCTTTGATTAATTTATAATTAGGTGTGTTTCCTTGATGGTGAACAGATATGAAATCACTATCTCTGAATAGGCACATACTTGAAAATCTTTGCTATATACCGACTGAGAGAAAAACCACTGACAATTTACCGCTAATCTAGATTTGAGCACGTGAAATCTTAACACCTTAATTGAAATTGATCAGAAAATAAGTGGTTCAGAGGAGCTGAGGTACAAAGTTAAAATAGCAAGGACCATAAAGAACTCTCACTTTATGTTTTTACTTTACTGACTTGGTTTTATTTTCCTTCACCACATAAATTGTTAGAAATTTTCCACTTGCTAGAAAGGGTTTCTCAAGCACTGTTAGACAGTTACTGAAAAGTTAGTCCTTTATTTTAGCTTATCTTCCTTGTGGATAAATCTGTCTGTAATCATTTTAACAGGTGAGAGAATTCAAGGAAGTGGTCATTTGCTCGGAAATGAGTTTGCAAGGCTGTGAATTTTTTTTCATTAGGAGTATGATTTCCCATTTAATTTTCGCGTGAAAGGTACTTTTCCACCTTGTCACGTCTACATTGAGCAAGTCCGCCCACTAGGAGGCGCTCTTTCCAAGCTCATTTATCAAAGCACCCAGAAGACTGTTTGCCAATAAACCTTGTTGGGGTATTGACTTTTTCTGTTTCTAAGCTAAAGATGCTAACACACAGTCCTTTTTTGCTAGTGAAAGCAGGCCTTTTTTATTGTTGTTAAAACAACAATAACAAAAACTTCCAGACATTTTGGTTGGTACCTGTTTTTCTAGGTATTGTTTTGTGGCCAGAGGTGTTTAATTTGTTAGAAAAATGCAGTCTCTTTGGTTTCACATGTTCATTAAAAGTTCTAATAATGCCTTTAAAATAGTGATTCTTTCCCCAATATTTTTCTCTTAAGTAAAATCATAAAGATCCCTAATTTTATCTCAGTTGTGAAATGTTGAGGCTATTAAGCCATAATAGAATGCAGTGTTACAAAAAGTAATCAGTGATTTGTGTTAAGGAGAGTTTTCAGTTTCCTAAAATCATCAGAGACTGTAGGGATGGTGTGTAGCATATATACGTAAACATAAATACCGTTGAGAATTACCAGACCATAGAGAACATTTTCTTAGTGGCATGTGAAAGTCAGTCTCATTGTGGCTGGTCCCCTACTGCTATAAGCAGGCCCCTGGTCATAAGGATCCACATAAAATTTAACTAAAGTCATTAGGGGTGTCAGAAAAAAAATCACACTCTGCATCTTAGAGATAGTAATTAATACAGCTATTTAATTTTCAGACAATTTCAGACTTCTGTTATTGAAGAGAATAACTGAACAATTAAAATGTATTTCAAATCGGAATTGGCTGGTTTACCTTAAAAAGCATGAATTTTCAGATTTGTTGTGTCAGAGTTAGAGACCTGGCCCCATGTATTCATTCATTCATTAAGTGCAGGCTGTCCTATCCCAGACTTTGTTAAGAGCAATCAACATAAGGACAGAAATCCCTTTACTTGTGTTTATACTTGGTTAGTGGTGGCAGCAGGGGACAAGGGTGCATACCAGATTGCAAGAAAAAAGGGTAAAGCTCTTAGAAGAGGATTGAAAGTAGCAGAAGCTGAGCTATTTTATACAGAGAGGCAAGGAGAGGTCTCTCTGAAAAGGTATCATTTGAGCAGAGATCTGAAAGAAGTGAGAAGGTCACACACAGGACTAAGGGAGAAAGTTTCAGACAAAAGGAAAAGCGGGCACAGTTCTGTGGTTTATTCTAGGAACAGTCAGAGAGCCTGGGCCTGAAATGTGGAGGAGGGTGTTGGCAGAGGAAGACAGAGAGATGAGAGCGGGCCTAGTAGAATTTTCCTACCAATGAGATGGGGATATCATGGGTGGGATTTGTGCAGAAGAATGGACTCATCTGTCTCAACTTTTCACAGGGTCACTCTAATTTCCGAGGTGAATCTAGGCCACAGGGGGCTGGAATGAAAGAGAGAAAATTAGCTTAAGTGGTTTTGCAATTGTTTAGGCAAGAGATGATGGGTTTTTGATGAACCTGAGGAAGTTCCTTAACTTTGTTGAGGCTATTCCCTCCTGGTAGCAGGAGATAATGAGACCAATGTATCAACTTGTTTTGAGGATTAAATGACAGAACATGCTGGCTTCATTTGGCTAAGGTCGTGTAGAACTGATTCATTCAGAAGGTCATCTCTTTGAGTTTTATATGCATAGATCTTTGAGTTTTATATGCATGGACATGTGTGCACACACCCATGTGTAATACCCTGTGTGTGTATTTCACTCAGTCAAAATCATGTCTTTGATTATTGTAGGAGTCAGTCTACTTACTGTTCTCTCGGTCTCCTTTCCTCTTCATCAAATACATTTTTCCACATTAACTGTATTTCTCAACAAAGTTCTGAGTATGTGTTTCTTTGCCGGCACACTCCCAGGTCCCAAACCTGTGATGATCCCCTGTAGCTTTGTCATTGTCAACTCAGTGGACATGAATCTGATCAAACTCCAGGAGATAGTGAAGGACAGGGAAGCCTGGCGTGCTGCAGTGCACGGGGTCCCACAGAGTCAGACACCACTGAGCGACTGAACAACAACAATAAATTTAGCATAAACTCAGAACTTTTGAATTCAGTTACTTGAAGGCCTCAATATTCAGTTTCCTTCACCCACTGTTGAAGCAACGCCAGACTGCTTGCTAGTTCCTATAAATGCCCTGTTCTTCAATCTTCTTGTGTTTGATTTAGGGTCCTTCTACCTAGAATGTCCAGGGTATGAATCTCAGTTCCCCCCCCACACACATATGGAAGGAATATGACTCTTATTTGATCATAGCCGGATCGAGCCCCATCCTGCTAGGGTGTAGAAACTTAATCTGGCAATTCTGGGCTTCCTTGGCCTTTTCCTGTGGCTATACTTAGGTCCTTGGGGACTCTTGTAATTGTAAGCCACTGGGGGGAGGAAGGCAGGGACATCAGTCTGGTCCTCTGTGGAGATCCCTTGGCAATAACATGCTGCCTCGCATCTCAGATGTCTGCCACTCAGCTGCTCCAGAGTCAGAGACCAAGGCCCTCCCATCTCTTCCCTCAGGGGTGAGTAGTTCTGAGACTTTGCATCTCCCTGCAGTCCCCTGGGCCCTGAATGCTAGCAGTGGACTGTGGGGGATTAGCTGTAACTTACTCGGGCAAGTTTTGCTCTCTAGTAGAGAGAGGAGAGATTGATTATGCTCTTGAGACTTGTGGAAGTTCATAGTGTTGTATGTTCAGCAGGAAAACATGGGCATATGATTTGCTAATAGTTCTTTTGTTACTGTTTTTAGTTATTAATTCTGTGGGCACCACAGAATTGACACCTTTACCCCTATACACCTGTGATGTGTGTTCACGACAGAAAGATGTACTGAACTTTTATAGATGGATGTCCGGATGTCCTGTGTCTTAAAGCAGTGTTTCTCAGAAGACGGGTGGAAAGCCAAGTCTATCAGGGTTACTTGTCCAAAATGTGGTTATTCCAGAATTTTTGACTTGGAATCTTTCATGATGAAGACTGAGAGTTTGCATTTGTAATGAATTTCTAAGGTGATCCTTTTGTACCCTAAAATTTTTGAGCCATCATTATAAGTTGTGGAGAAAGACAATGGCCATAAGACAGTGTTCTTCCGAATAACCTTTTTGATTTCTTCTGGGCCAAGATATTTTGGACTATGGATCACACAGAACTAATTAGTACTAGATTATTAATTAGTTTATTATCTGTTTATTTCCAACATAGATTGTACTTTTCTTTCTCTCTCACCTGAATACAAACATTTTGTCAGTATCTAAATCTAGATTTAGATCTATACTTAAGAATTTTTAATCTTTTTATGAGTTTTAAAGTACTGTCAATTTATAAATCTCTTTCCATTTTCATACTCAGTATTGTTTATTTGTGCCTCTTTTTCTTGATAAGCCTTTCTGTAGGTTCATCTATTTTATTTATTTCTTCAAAGAACCAAGCTATGGTTTTGCTTATTGTCTCTGCTTTTTTCAAGTAAATGTTTTTTATTTATTATTTATTTTTCTATTTAATATTTACTTTTTAATCTGTAGTTACTTTTGAATTAATTTATATCTTTTTAGTTTTATAAATAAGTACAATTAAGTCTATAAATTTACTTTTCATGTCACTATAGCAGATTTACAGTAAAATTTGGTAACTTTATTTAGTTCTAAACATTCTGTGATTTTCATTTTAACTTTCG
Source organism: Bubalus bubalis (assembly GCF_019923935.1). Lineage (NCBI taxonomy): Eukaryota > Metazoa > Chordata > Mammalia > Artiodactyla > Bovidae > Bubalus > Bubalus bubalis. The sequence goes on along the minus strand of NC_059165.1, from coordinate 20,171,000 downwards.
TTTGAGAGCACAGTTTTTAAAGGTTTAAATGTTTTCTTTTCCTACTGAGTCCTCATATTGTAGTGTTGGGTCAAAAGTGGAGTGTATATGACATCGTTTTGAAAAAAAATTTTGAGATTTTAGCAGGAATCTTGTACATAGTCAGTTTTTATAAATATTTTCTGTTAACTTGCCAAACTTTTTGTTTGTTCAGACTCTTTTTTATTCTTGTTATTTTTTTATCTGCTTGATCTATCAGTATCTGACAAAAATGTTTTAAAGCTTTTATTTTGACTGGGTATTTCTCACTGTCTCCTTTGAATTCCATCAAGTTTTACCAAATATGTTTTAAGATTACATCAATATTTTTCATATATTTTGATAGTTTTTCTATTATAAATATCCTTTTAATGCTTTTTTCTTTTAAATTATATAGTTGTCTGATTTCCTTATTGCTAAGATAGCCTTTTAATACTGTTTTTAGCACATTTATATTGTCTTTTTCATACTTTATTTTCAGCTTTTTATGTGTTTTTGTTTTAGATGGGATTCTTGTTAAGCAATAAATAGCTTGTTTTTTTTAATGAATTCAAGTATTCTCTTTTCTAATGAGTTTGGTTTATGTATGTTTATTGTGATTACTGATATACTGGATAACTTATGGCTTTATGTTTTCTGTTTATTATTTGTTTTTTCCTTCATTTGTTCTCCTTCCCTGTGTTCTGGTGAATTGATAATGTTTTCTTTGACCTCTTATTTTTTTCCTGATAATTTGGAAATTGTGGATTGTTTTAATGTTTATTCATAAATTTTAACATGTATTATTTGTGAGAAGTTTAGCAGTATCTATAGTTATTGTCTTTGTCCTCTTTGTAATTAAAATGAGTCATCCATTTTTATTTATAGATTTTTTTCAACAAGAATTGTCATTTGGTTAGCAAATAGATAAAAATTTTGGCCCACACAGTAACTTGCTATGTTTATCTTTGTTTCTTGTATATTATACCTTCCTGCTGAGTTTAATTTTTCTTGTTCCAGAGAAGAATTTATTTTAATGAGTCTTTTGGTAAATGTGGTAGTGTCAAGTATTTCAGTCATTTTATGTCTGAAATATATTTATTTACCCTCAATTCTTGAATAATAGTTTGAGTAGGTATGAAATTTTAGGTTAAGAGTTTTATTTCCTTGGCACCTTTCTAATATCTCTTCACTGTTTCTTGCCATCTGTTGTTGCCCGTCCATCATTCTAATGTAGATAATGTAGATAACATGTACTTGCAGTTCACTTCATTTGCTCAGTTGTGTCCGACTCTTTGCAACCCCATGGACTGCAGTACACCAGGCCTCCCTGTCCATCACCAACTCCCGGAGTTTACCCAAACTCATGTCCATTGCATGTTAGCTAATGACATGTTTTTCCTTAATTCTTAAAAATGCTCAGCAATTGCCTTATTACATATTCCTTTATCAATTTTCTTTTTCTGAAAGGTATATTAGGATACTTTCCAATGGGCTTCTCTGGTAGCTCAATTGGTAAAGATGCAGGAGACCCCAGGTTTAATCCTTGGATCGGGAAGATCCCCTGGAGAAAGGAATGGCTACCTACTCCAGGATTCTAGCCTGGAGAAGTCCATGGACAAAGGAGCCTGGCAGGCTACAGTCCCTGGGATTGCAAAGAGTTGGGCACAACTGAGCTATTAACACACACACAGTTTCCAAAATTTTACATATTCTTTTATAATTTTTAACCTTGTCTTTCTATGCTGAATTTTGGGTGAGTTTTCCAGTATTTACTACCCTTTCATTAATTCATTCTTTGATGCCAGCCTAAAGTTATCCCACTGATTGTATCTTTAATTTCAATAACTGTGCTTTTAAATATCAAGTTACGTATTTTTCCCATTTGTCTATTCTTATTTCACTTCTGTGTATATTTTGTGGACGCTTGTTACTTTTATTGATAATTTTGTCTACACTAAATTCTGGTCATCGTTAACCTACTCTTTTAAGGTCTTTGTCAGATTGTTTCATGAAATTAATTTCACCTGGAGCACATTTATATTCAAATAGTTGATTTTATTGATTGCCTTTTATTTGCATTAGGTTTATTCATATGCTTCAAAGTGTTGGTTGGCAGGCGTATTTGGAGTAGCAGATTCTTTTTTCTTCTCTTTTTCCTTTTCTTCATCATCTTTTCATGTCTAACAGTATTGCAATTGCTTCCACCCAACACTTAGAGTCTCCATTCTGGGACTCAGACTGATAATAACAACATACTAGTCAATCTAGTCTTGGAGAATGCAATGGCACCCCACTCCAGTACTCTTGCCTGGAAAATCCCATGGATGGAGGAGCCTGGAGGCTGCAGTCCATGGGGTCGCTAAGAGTCAGACACGACTGAGCAACTTCACTTTCACTTTTCACTTTCATGCTTTGGAGAAGGAAATGGCAACCCACTCCAGTGTTCTTGCCTGGAGAATCCCAGGGACAGCGGAGCCTGGTGGGCTGCCGTCTATGGGGCCGCACAGAGTCGGACACGACTGAAGCGACTTAGCAGTAGCAGCAGCAGTCAATCTAGTCTAGGAGCTAAATAATGACTTGGCTCAGTTTCAGGTAGGGTGGCTGTATTGATGTTTTCACTTAGTAAATCTTACAACTTCATAAAACACTAACACAGGTGACAGTTGACAGAAACTGTTTCAGTCTTTTATTAGGAAGTTGAGGTAAGGGGACATCAGTGCATGCGACCTGCAGTCCCCTGTCTCCCACAGGAGCTGAAATTTCTGATGTCTCAGCATACTTATAGACCCATAATCCAACAAGATCACTACTTTAGCACCTGCCCAGTCTCTTGATTTTTATTCCTTTCCAGTTCACTAAACTATTTGATTATATTTGATGCTGGCTATAATTTTTACTCTTCCTACCCTTAGAAAAAAACTCTTATCATTGGTCTGTATTTAGAGTGGACTTTTCCTCTGTGAAGCTATTGTGAATCTTAAGTTGGAAGTTCTGAACTGTTTGAACAAGAGGAAGAAATAAATAATTTTATTTGTTATCAGTAAGTAATGTTTAATGTCCATTAAGGCAGAAGTAGTTTTTTATTTACTGACTTTTATTCTATTTGTGGAACTTATTGCTCTGAAAACTTCACTTTGATTGCCTTGAAGCTTTTCTTATTTAGATTGCCTCAATTTTGGTTCTGGTTCATTTTGACTTATAATTTGTTGCCAAAATTAATACACTACCCATAAGTATTGAAGAGTATGCTTTTGGGATGGAAAGTATAACAGCAAGGCTGGCAATGTTTCAGTGTCAAAAGAGATTATTTTATTAAAGGCTTCCCTACTGAACACTTCTAATAAAGATTTTTCTGAGTTACTCTGGATAATATTACTCTGCTTCCTCCACCAGAGCCTCTGTTTAATTCTCCACTCTTTTTCACTCAACAGGTACTTAATTGAGTACCTAGTATATGCAAGCCACTGTTCTATGCATAACATATGGACATGTGACAAATCATATAAAATCATATAAAATCTCCATCTTGTTGAAGCTTACATTTCAGCTTATTGTTAATAATAGCTTTGGTTTGGCAGCATTTTCATTAATCAGTAAACTCTAAGGAAATTGGTTATTATGTACAATATTGGTTAGAGAAAAGCAATTGGTGCTTCAAGGTTCACTTTTATTATCTTTCTACCCAGGAGTTATGTCCAGAGGAACTCAATTGATGATTCTTGTCACATGCCTGAAACAGGGACACAAGACATACTACGCCTGTCTGCCTGTGCTTGTCTCTCTCTATATTTTCTATTATAAATCTATGGTGGCAGAAGACTATCAGTTATTCTATTGCTATTGTTATCGACTTAAATGAAGGAAATCCAGGAAAAGATAATATACTTTGTCTAAATATTAAAAGTTTGTCTAAAAATTAAATGTGCCACTTGTAGAAAACCACATTGAAACCTTCCAGCTTGAGAAGCAAAGTTAAACCAAAGTGATGAAAAAAAAACTTGTTGTCAGTTTAAGCCATGATATTATGTTTTAAAACATAGTAGTCAAAGAAGGGTCCAAGATATGGATTAGAGTTTCTCTCATTAATTGGTTAGCTGTGTGAGGAATGACACTTAAAAGCAACTCTAGGGTATCGGTTTTCATTGACTTACTCATTTTGTTCAGATTTGCTGCTGTGATTAATGAATTTTTGAGCAATGACGATTAGGTTAATTTGAGTTCATTATTCAAAACCAGGGCTTAACAGATGGAACACTAAACTGAAGGTCAGGAAATGTGAATTCCATTCTAGGCTCACTGCTTACTTTCCATGCCATTTGAATTTCCTCCTGCCTTGTAGAAATATTGTGGATTAACATTATTCTGAATGAAATACTTTAAAGGACTAGAAATAAAGTATTATGAAAATATGTATGGAACAAAATTATCATAATTTAGAGAAAAAAAAAACTTTCTCGTTCACCTTGGAATAATATTTAGAATTGATAAACAACTTTTCAGTGGAGATTTAGATACGATGCTCTATCAGTTAGAAGAATAGCTTTCTTCTCCAAATTTTAAAGAATCATCATAATACTTAACATCTACATAGTGATTTCTAAATTTTTAAGCACTTTTTCATTGTAACTTCATGTCACACTTACAAAAGCCCTGTAAGATAGACCATATATGTATCAGTTCAGTCAGTTCAGTGGCTCAGTCGTGTCCGACTCTTTGCAACCCCATGAATCGCAGCACGCCAGGCCTCCCTGTCCATCACCAACTCCTGGAGTTCACTCAGACTCACGTCCATCGAGTCAGTGATGCCATCGAGCCATCTCATCCTCTGTCATCCCCTTCTCCTCCTGCCCCCAATCCCTCCCAGCATCAGAGTCTTTTCCAATGAGTCAACTCTTCGCATGAGGTGGCCAAAGTACTGGAGTTTCAGCTTCAGCATCATTCCCTCCAAAGAAATCCCAGGGCTGATCTCCTTCAGGATGGACTGGTTGGATCTCCTTGCAGTCCAAGGGACTCTCAAGAATCTTCTCCAACACCACAGTTCAAAAGCATCAATTCTTTGGTGCTCAGCCTTCTTCACAGTCCAACTCTCACATCCATACATGACCACAGGAAAAACCATAGCCTTGACTACCCAGACCTTTGTTGGCAAAGTAATGTCTCTGCTTTTGAATATGCTATCTAGGTTGGACATAACTTTCCTTCCAAGGAGTAAGCGTCTTTTAATTTCATGGCTGCAGTCACCATCTGCAGTGATTTTGGAGCCCCAAAAAATAAAGTCTGACACTGTTTCCCCATCTATTTCCCATGAAGTGGTGGGACCGGATGCCATGATCTTCGTTTTCTGAATGTTGAGCTTTCAGCCAACTTTTTCACTCTCCTCTTTCACTTTCATCAAGAGGCTTTTTAGTTCCTCTTCACTTTCTGCCGTAAGAATGGTGTCATCTGCATATCTGAGGTTATTGATATTTCTCCTGGCAATCTTGATTCCAGCTTGTGTTTCTTCCAGTCCAGCGTTTCTCATGATGTACTTTGCATATAAGTTAAATAAGCAGGATGACAATATACAGCCTTGATGTACTCCTTTTCCTATTTGGAACCTGTCTGTTGTTCCATGTCCAGTTCTAACTGTTGCTTCCTGACCTGCATACAGATTTCTCAAGAGGCAGGTCAGGTGGTCTGGTATTCCCATCTCTTTCAGATTTTCCCACAGTTGATTGTGATCCACACAGTCAAAGGCTTTGGCATAGTCAATAAAGCAGAAACAGATGTTTTTCTGGAACTCTCTTGCTTCTTCCATGATCCAGTGAATGTTGGCTCATGAAAAAAAGACAGAACTCTTTTCTTGTGGGGCTTAAGAGTCATTGGACTCATTTGTCTTATCCTTTAACACCGATGTCAATTTAGAATTTCCCCATAGAGGCCAGAGACCCTGCCACTGCCATGCCACCTCTTCATGCAATTCAAAAATAACATATTTTCCAAGCATACAGCTTGATATTCTGATTTTCCTTAGACCTTCCAAACACCACTGTTGTCTGTTTTCTCTTCAGGACTGTTCTTGTAAATAGCTCTTAGCATTTACTGCACACTAGCAGAAGAGCAGAGGAACTGCAGTCATTTCAGAAAAAGAATGTAAACAGACTAAGACTCTACCACCCTCCACTGACTGTCCTTTAAGGGATGGGATGTACATCTGATCCTGTCTTATCCAAAATATGAGCTACTCTAATTCTGTGATGTACAGAAGCCCAGTCAGCATTCAAACGATTTCACAAAAGGGAAAACAGACTATTTGTATCATTTTCTACTTTTCTCTAAGAATTCACAGCAACGGGCCACAGTTAGTTGGCATTTACTCTGAATCTGTGAGTCATCCATGATTTTGATGATGTTACTTCGTATTCCAGTTTGATCCATTTCTGGCCAAAGGAGGACGCAGAGGAGAACGGACTGAGTTTCGGTATAAAGCGCTGTCTAATTGTAGACACGTGCACTGGGGACAGGCAGTCTGGGATTTTGTATACACTGTCGTGACTGTTGTCACAGCGAATTTGCTTCTGAGATGAAACTCCCAAAGCAGAGAGGAAAGTGTGTGTCAGGAGCTTGGAGACGGGCCTTTTAATGTGGTCAGTGGAGATGTTAGGTCATTGGACTCAGTTTCTGAAGTGAGGTACCAGACTCTCAGTCCTTTGGGGGCCGGTCACACAAATGAAGACAAATATAAGGCAGTGGGGACACCAGGAGCACAGGCCCTGCTGAGGGGAGCTTACATTCCAGTTATTAAAGACGCTGCACTGGTCAGAGCATGCGGTCAGGCTGAAGGTCACTCTCCCGTGTGTCCCGCCTGCTGTCAGGCCAAGTTCAGCTCTCTCAGCCAGTTTAGTCTGGGGGAGCCCATTAGATTTCTCAAGTGTGTGTCAGCATTTGAGGGGCTCCGAAGACTTGACTGAGAGAGTCACTGACCCTGTCACGTCGCCTTCATCTTTCCTCTGTTCCTCCTCTTCCTCCCACACACATACACACACACACACTCACGGCAGGCTTAGAAATACAGAAGCCTGATGCCTGAACTCTTCTTATACAGGCTTGTGTATTAATCTACAACACTAGAAAGGAAACTGCAGTTAACATAGGGTGGCAGTTTGTTTGATGTAAGTAAATAATGCGAGGTTTTATTTTATCTGAACATAATATTTATATGCTTTAAATTGCTTTTTTTATTTCCTTTGGATTATGATAATGGCATGTACTTAATTCTAAAAATAAGAATTGCTTTGCAAGAGTTTCCTTCCCACAGGTATTGCTACAGAAGGGACATATTCAGTGCTTCAAATGATTGATTTTAAAACCGGTGCATTGCTTAAAATAATGCCACTGTATCAGTGACATTTTCCAGGTTTCTCTTTGTTGGATGACTCAGGACTGTTCTGTTTATGCTTCCTGTCTGTTTAGTGGAAAAAACAGGAAAAGTTACAATATTTGAATGAACTTTGCTTGGATTCTTTGCAAATTCTTCATATACACATTTCTGTAGAACTTCATAAACAAACAGAACAGTTATACAGAATGACTTATGCTCAGCTAAGGGTTGAAAGCTATTTACTACCAGAACCAGGAGAATAGAGGAAATATAAATATATATGATAATAAATAGTAAACATGGAGTTATAATTGCTTTAGATTAATGCTATCTGTTCAGATAATTAAGACCTTAACAGGTTATTTGGTGATGTTTTTTCAGTTTAGGGGTTAATTGCAAAGCTGCATGGAAGCAAAAAGCCATGCTCTATTCTAACTCAAACAAAAGCCCAGAGAAACAGAGGAAGGATGCTGCAGAGACTGGAGCCAGCCAGTTTGAACCGGCACTAGTTAGTAATGACAGGGAGAACCGAGGTGGGACCGGCAGAGAGGAGGAGCGCACAGAAGGGAAATTACATTCAGCCAGAGCCTCGTTTCAAGGTTCACTGTGAAAGCCATTTAGAAGCTCTCATTTAAATGTGTGGTTACGGACATAATTTCTTGCGAACTTATTACTCTTTTGTGGAAGAAACACAGAAATAACTGTGTGATAGCCAAGCTTTATATGTGTTCCCCCTGGGATGTGCTCCTGTTTTCCCCTCTTGTTTGGAGCAGAAAATGAATACTAATAAAATCCTTAATTTGGAACATTTCCTAAGAAAAAAAAAGCCAAATATAAATAAAGCCTGCTTCTAAAGAATTCCTAAGAATATTGTGCCAAGTGAAATCACTTCTTTTAAATATTGTAAGCAAACTTCACCATCCAAAGCAAATGAAGCTTTCCTTCAGAACGCTGATTACAATATTGTAAAACGTGCATCAGGGCCGTCCATTTGCTCCAAATCAACAGGGACAGGAAATCACTTATAATCCTCGGTGAGGCTTAAAGTCACAAAAAATTTTCTTAAGTAAAAGGAAATGAAATTGGTTGATAGTAAATGATCAGTCTTGTGGAGATGTGTAATACATAAAGCTTTTTTTTTTTTTTTAATGAGAACGACCTTCAGGAGTGAGTTAAATTGAGTGGGCAAGAGTGTGGATATGGAGCTTCTGGCATATTTCAAACTCATCATTCTCAAATCAGTTCTGTCTCATTAATTTTGGTTTTACTACTACCAGGCAACAGTCCAAAACCATTTAAAACCTGCTAGATGGTTTCTGCTCTAGGAGTCACTGCCAATCTAGTCCCCCAACTGAAAATACAGGGATTGGAGACAGAATTGGGAGAATGGTCTAACCCCCATTCTCAGCCACACAGTTATCTTAGGAATTTAAAGATTCAACTTCAGCGCTGACTCTCATGCAGAACAAGGATAGTCTAAATTCAGGTGCGTATGAAATAAAAGCCATAGCTAACTTGACATCTCATTTAGTAGAAGCAATCCGGGATTAACTCATAGGGTTATAATGATTACGGAAGTTAAAATATGATGATGCAATACGTTTTTAATTTTGATAATGTAATTGGTTAATCCAAGGTAGTCTGATAACCTTATTTTAGCCAGTGATTTCAGTCTTTCTCCTCATAAAGTCTTGTGTTAGAGCATTTGCAAGAAAACTATATACCCTTCTTTATTCTCTCCGCTCTTTGTTAGCTACTTCATAGTAAAGAATTGTCTGAAAATAAGAAGGTGAAACCTAGAGCCTAGCGAATATAATCCAAAAGTGTGAATAATTAGAATTATTAACTAGCCCACCTTTCTTTGATGATGACTTATTGAGACCATTCACTCATCAAACACTTTATGCAACTAACCATGAATATTTTAAGTGTTAAGACGATAGGAAAGACATTCATGAAAACACTGTATAACCTTTGGCTTAAATATATGTACTTGATAATTAATTAACAATGCCAGTCAGCATTCAATTAAGAAAACTTTAGCAGACATAATAAGGAGTTAGTTCTAGAAAAGTAATGGGCCAGATATATTTGGCGTAAGTGTCAAATATATGGCTTAATGTATGGTGTTCCCTGGAGGAGGGGTAGATTTGACTAAAAGAGAGCTGAGAAAGAGAAATGAATATGAGATATTTACAGAAGAATGAGGAGTTTCTCAGGGTTAATAGTAGGTTCTGCGTTTGAGACTAGTGAGAGATTTAAATGTACAGATAATGCGGGGTCAGGTTGGAGATTGTAAAGTTAATTTTTATAGAACAAGACTCACAAACCCAAATGCCTACAGGAGACCAGAAAAGCTATTTAAGTGTGGCCCTGGGGACTATGGTAACTGGTAAATGTATGCCCTTTCTAAGTGGAAGCCATTACCCAACTCTGACTAATCATTCCCTATGGCAAGGACTTTTGACTTTTTAAGGAAAATTGAGTATCTAAACTGTTGTGTGAAATATTTGGATTTTTTTAAAAGCACTAAGCAGATCAAGCAAAAACCTACCCGAAAGCTGATTTTAGCCTATGATACTACGGCTACAGTTTGTGTAGGATAAAGATGAGCCTTGCAGCTTTTTTCATCAAGCCAGGGACCTGATGAATATTTCAGGAAGGTTTCACAGTGGTTGCCTCTAGGTGATTTTGAATCACAAAGAGCTACAGCCTCCAGGAAACCTTTTCTGCCTCTTCTTCAACTAGGAGCTACAAATAATCACTAAGACTTGAAGACTGATTAAGCTGGTTTTCACATGTGTTTCTCTAGGGTGCTTTGGCCAGGAGGAAAAATTGTAGAATAGCTCTTTAGTACTGTCCTTCTCCTATCTCACAAAAATGTCCTTTGTCAGCAATCTCTGCTCAGCCTCTAGCCATACTTCTCTTTTAATTGCCAAAAAAAATTGAACACTGAGGGGTGGATGGGTGAGCGAATTGGCCAGTTGGTTGGTTGGTTTGAGGCTGTTCTGAGATCTGGGAGGTAGTGTGAGAGCTGTAACCCCTGGTCTTTGAATCTGAAGTCTTAGAACCAAGTCTCAGTTCTTCTCTTCCTGGTCTTCTCATCTTGGACAAATCATTCCTCTTATTGAACCTGATAGACCCTTCTCCATCCTGGGAATCATGGCATGTGCTGTGTTTCTTTGGCTTGCAAAACCTCTCTTACGCTTACCTGGCCACCACTTCCTTGTCTTTAGTGTTTAGTCACTCAGTTGTGTTCGACTCTTTGCAACCCCATGGACTGTAGTTGGCCAGGCTCCTCTGTCCGTGGGATTCTCCAGGCAAGAGTACTGGAGTGGGCTGCCATGCCCTCCTCCATTCTTGTCTTAAGATGACAGCTAAAATGTCAGTTCTTCAAAGAGGCCTCCCATGAGCTGTCCATCGAAAGGCGAGCCTGTGCTCGTTTCCTAGGGTTGCTGTAACAAAGCACCACAGCTGGGACAGTGGTGCAGAAATTTATTCTCTCATAGTCCTGGAGGCTAGAGATCTGAGATCACAGTGTCAGCAGGTCTGTGCCCCACTGAAGACTCTAGGGAAGAACCTTTCCTTGCCTCTTCAAAGTTTTTGGTGATTTCTAGTGATCCTTAGCATTCTTGACTTTCAGCTTTTCACTTCTAGTTGCTGCCTCTGTCATCATATGGACTTCTTCCCTGTGTATGAGTCTGTTTGCATATATGGTCTTCTTATCAGGACCAGTCAGTCATTGGATTTAGGGCCTACTCTAAGCCAGTGTGACCTCATCTAAATTAATGAATCTATAAGACCCTGTTTCCTAATGAAGTGTTCCAGGTAGTTATAAATTTTGGGGTCCCACTATTCAAACTAGGAGGAGCCCCCATTTATTTATTTTTTTAAATGCAATTCCAAAATGCCTAAGCAACACAGTGCAAGACCTTCCCTGGCCATTGAACTGAATTTCTTTTTATTCAAAAGACAGATTTTTCTTCTCCTTTTTGTTTTTCTTTAGTATTCTAAGCAGGCCTGAAATACCGTATTTAAGAGCTGTAGAAGGAAGGGAATGCAGGTTCTGAAACAACATGGAGAAGGTCAAGATTGTCTATTCTTTTCACAGGTATATTTATCCCCTGGATAAAGGAGGACAGTGTTGCAGAGTGAATGAGAACCCATGTGTCGGTCCTATCTTCCTACATCATCAGTTATCAGTGTTGTTTTACAGCAAAATAAAATTAATATACATATAGTTAGATAAGCATGATGATATTAAGCAACATGTAAAATTCACATGGGCTTACCAAGTGGCGCTGCTGCTGCTGCTGCTGCTGAGTTGCTTCAGTCGTGTCCGACTCTCTGCAACCCCATAGACGGCAGCCCCCCAGGCTCCCCCTTCCCTGGGATTCTCCAGGCAAGAACACTGGAGTGGGTTGCCATTTCCTTCTCCAATGCATGAAAGTGGAAAGTGAAAGTGAAGTCGCTCAGTCGTGTCCAACTCTTCGCGACCCCATGGACTGCAGCCTATCAGGCTCCTCCATCCATGGGATTTTCCAGGCAAGAGTACTGGAGTGGGGTGCCATTGCCTTCTCGGCTGCCAGTGCAGGAGACATAAGAGACATAGTTTCCATCCCTGGGTTGGTAAGATCCCCTGGAGGAGGGCATGGCAACCCACTCCCATATTCTTGCCTGGAGAATCATGGACAGAGGAGCTTGGCGGGCTACAGTCCATAGAGTCGCAAAGAGTTGCACACAACCAGAGTGACTTAGCACGCGTGTATGCAAAATTCGTGTATGCATGAATACTGTATGCACATATGCAGTATTTAAGATTAAGTATGATACACACACAAAAGAAGTATTTGTGACGGATACAGCCCCAGACTTCCCAGGAGTCAGACGTGCATATTCTTTTCCCATAGAAGTTTGAGATATGCTACATGTGACATAACTTATTCTTCACAACTACTCCACAAGATGAATATAGTTAGCTTGATTTTAAAGATATAGATACTGAAGTTCAGAAACTTGAATAACTTCCCTGACATCACTGTTGTCTACTGGTAATATTAAAATTTGAATCCAGGACTCTTTGGTTCAGAAGAAAGAAATCTTTATGTTGTATAAGGAAGAGATTTAGAAGCAAGCAAATATAAAGAAGGAAGGTATGCCAATAACATAAAATATCAAAGTGATCAAGTTGCATGAATACTAAAAAGTAGTCTTAGTGGCTCCTTGGTAACCATGGAACCTAGTTAAAGAGGGTTAAAAAAATGAATGTGAACCAGAATGATACACAATTGTTCATCAACCAGAATGACTAAAATTCAGAAAAAACATACAATACCAGGTGTTGCCAATGGGAATTTGTGCTAAACAAGCACACACCTATCCTACAGTCTCAATTTTCTTCTTAAATATGTACCCAAGATAATAAGTCATAAAAGAGTAGTCTGTGAGATATTTATTACAGCTTTATTCATCAGTTCAGTTCAGTCACTCACTTGTGTCCGAATCTTTGCAGCACCATGGACTCCAGTATGCCAGGCCTCCCTGTCTATCACCAACTCCCAGAGTCCACCCAAAATCACATTCATCGAGTCAGTGATGCCATCCAGTCATCTCATCACTGTCCCCTCATCACTCATCTGTCGTCCCCTTCTCCTCCTGCCCTCAATCCCTCCCAGCATCAGGGTCTTTTCCAATGAGTCAGCTCTTCACATCAGGTGGCCAAAGTATTGGAGTTTCAGCTTCAACATCAGTCCTTCCAAAGAAATCCCAGGGCTGATCTCCTTTAGGGTGGACTGGTTGGATCTCCTTGCAGTCCAAGGGACTCTCAAGAGTCTTCTCAAATACCATAGTTCAAAAGCATCAATTCTTCAGTGCTTAGCTTTCTTTATAGACCAACTCTCACATGCATACATGACTACTGGAAAAATTATAGCTTTGACTACATGGACATTTGTTGGCAAATTAATGTCTCTGCTTTTTAATATGCTGTCTAGGTTGGTCATAGCTTTTCTTCCAAGGAACACGTGTCTTTTAATTTCATGGCTGCAGTCACCATCTGCAGTGATTTTGGAGGACCCCCCGCCCCCCACCAAATAAAGTCTCTCACTGTTTCCATTGTTTCCCCATCTATTTGCCATGAAGTGATGGGACTGTATGCCATGATGTTAGTTTTCTGAATGTTGAGTTTTAAGCATAATATTCCCAAATTGTAGATAACCCAAATGTCCATAGGAAGTAGAATGAATACATTTTGGTATATTCATTCAGTGGAATACTACACAGCAATTAAAAACAGAGTGAAACATTATTACAACAACATAGATGAATCTCACAAACATTTGTTAAGAGAAATAAACCAGATGTGAAATAGTACATACTACAGTCCATTCAGAATGAAGTTTAAGAATAGGCAGAACTAACTGATGGTAATACAGGTGTATATGGTGATTTTCTTGAAGCTACTGGGTATTAACTGGGAAGGGAAATAAGTGAACCTTATGAAATGTTGGAAATGTTCCATATCTTGATCTTGATGGTGATTTTATAGTGGGTATATAGAGATGTAAAATTTTGTCTAATTGCAATTAAAGATTCCTGAGATCTACTGTATATATGGTAGACTTTAAGTTTAAAAATGTTAAACTTTTTTTTTATGAGTATCTTCATGAGCTAGATGGGGAACAAAGAGGTAGTAAATAAAAAGAATATATTTTTAGAAGAAGAAGGAAAGAAGGAATCAGGCCAGAAGGTCCAATACCTAGTTAATAATGGATCTAGAAAGTATGAAAACAGACAATGGAGAGGAAGAAATTATCAAAGAAATATATAATAAAAATGGCCAGAATTGAAGAATATGATTCATAAGAGCCCTTAAAATGCTATGGTCCATGGGGTCGCAAAGAAAGAGTTGGACACCACTGAGCTATTGAGCATGCACGCACAAGTGTAGAGAAGGGAGGGTGCTTGCCTTTCCCTGATATAGGGAAACTCTAGGGGTTCTCTGCATCTTAAAGTACCTGTGCACATGATGGCTGAATTTGATTTAAAGTCTGAGCCACATATTCTGAGATGCATTTGAATGACAAGTCAGAATGAAGCAAAAAAAAAAAAAAAACCATCATGATATTTTAGAGCAGTGTGGCTTACCATGCACATTAGATGCACATTAGCCTGCATCCAGCCCAGTCCTCTTAGTTTTTAAAATAGAGCGTGTTCCATTCAGTGTTTGGAAGTGACTCAGTAAAGTACATGGTGTTCTGATATGGAGCTTCTTTGACAAAGGAGGGATGACTTCACTCATGCTTGATTAACCATTTCCAGAATAATGCATTATTAAACTTGAACTTTGTACAACAGCTGCTTCATAATTCCTATCAGTATCTTAACATTGAATGGTTCCAAATATTAGGAGAGCTGGCCATATATTCATAATTATGGTAGTTATTTCAGTGAAAAGTACAGTGATGAGTAGATACAAAAGTTTGGTGCTTCATTTTGAGCTGTATTCATCTCCTGGATAAAACTGAATATATATATGGTGAGAAGGAGAAAGAGAGATATAGCGTATGTATATATAGCTATGAAAGTGAAAGTGTTAGTAGTGGGTTCCATCCCTGGTCATGGAGCTATGATCTCACATGCCTCATGGCCAAAAAACCAAAACATAACACAGAAACAATATTGTGGCAAATTCAATAAAAACTTTAAAAACGGCCTACATCAAGAAAATCTTCAAAAAATTAATAATCTATTATAAATAATGTCCTCTTCCTACAGATGAAATGGCTAATTGAGCTAAATATTAATGCTGACTATTTCATTTTACTACCATCAATAGAAATAAGCCTCAATCTTCTTTTATATCCTTATTCCTACTTGGCAGAACAAAGAATGATCACTTTATAAAGTTTGTGATTAAGGCATAAAAAGAGTAGGAGAGAGGGAATCTTGTGTGTGACTCAGCCTTGATATAGAACATCTCATCTCTGATTCTAGATAATCCATTGTTCCCAACTAGGAAACATTTCTTCTGCTCCTTAGTGTCTTCCATAGAGCCCACCTCAGTGCTAGATACTCTATGCCTACTAGGTAACTAGTTGAACTGGGTTGTAGAGAGATGATGAGATTGCTAATTTTTCAAGACCAAGTCAGGAACAAGGCAAAATTTTGAATTCTTTTTAAAGTGATACAGAATTTTGAAGATACCTGTTCCTCTTGCTTTACTGAGGAAAGAATGAATAAAATTTCATCAGTTACTGTGAATCCTTGAAAATAGACTGTATGATTTTAAACATTTTCCTGAAAATTTCTCAAGTTTTAAATGTAGAACCATTCTTTGTAAACAGCCTTTTAATCTCCCTCACCCACTTCTTTGCTCCACTCACTTCCCTCCACTCTGGCAACCACCTGTTTGTTCTCTGAATCTATATATCTATTTCTGTTTTGTTATGCTTGGTCATTTTTATTTTTTATATTCCATGCACAAGTGAAATAATATAGTACTTGTCTTCCTCTGACTTATTTTACTTGGCATAATACCAAGTAAGTCCATTCATGTTCTTGTAAATGACAAGATTTCATTCTCTTCTATGGCTGAATAATATTCCAATATCTCTTTCTCACACACACACACACACACACACACACACATACACACACATGCATCTATGGATTGGCACTTAGGTTCCTTCCATATCTTCTTCCATATCTTAGCTATTGTAAATAATGCTGCAATGAACAGAGGGATGCATGTATCTTTTCTAATTAATATTTTTGTTTTCCCTGGGTTAATGCCCCAAATTCCTTAGTGGAATTGGTAGGTTATATGGTAATTCCATTTTTAATTTTTTGAGGCACCATCATACTGTTTTCCATAGGGACTGCACCAACTTGCATTCCCATCAGCAGTGTACAGGGGTTCCTTTTGCTCTACATCTTTGCCAACATTTGTTATCTGTGGTCCTTTTGATAGCCATTCTGACAGGTGTGACGTGATATCCCATTGTGGTTTTGATTTTCATGTCCCCCGCAATTAATGGGGCATCCTGAGTAGCTCAGCTGGTAAAGTATTCTTGGGCTTCCTTGGTGGCTCAGACAGTAAAGAATCTGCCTGCAATGCTGGAAACCTGGGTTCAGTCCCTGGGTTGTGAAGATCCTCTGGAGGAGGGCATGGCAACCCACTCCAGTATTCTTGCCTGGAGAATCCCCAGGCAAGACAGAGGGACAGAGGAGCCTGGCGGGTTACAGTCCATGGGGTCGCAAATAGTTGAACACGACCGAGCGACTAAGCACAGCCCAGCATGATTAATGATGTTGAGTGTCTTTTCATGTGCCATCTGTATCTCTTCTTTGGAAAAATGTCTATTCAGATCCTCTACCTATTTTTTAATCAGGTTGTTTGGTTTTATTTGAAGAAGAGTTGTATGAGCTCTTTATATATTTTGAATGTTAATTCCTTATCAAGTGTATCATTTGTAAATATTTTCCCCTGTTTAGTAGATGGCCTTTTTGTTTCGCCAATAGTTTCCTTCTTTAGTTTGATGTAGTCTCATCTGTTTATTTTTGCTTTTGTTCTCTGCAAATGAGGAGATACATCCAAAAATACTGAGACTGAAATGTATTACTGAGACCACTGTCAAAGAGCTCGCCTCTGTTTTCTTCTAGAAATTTTATGGTTTCAGGTTTTATATTTAAGTCTTTAATCTGTTTTTGAATTTAGTTTTATGCATAGTGTGAGAGAGTAACCCAGTTTGAGTCTTTTGAGTGTAGCTGACCGGTTTTCCCAAAACCGTTTACTAAAGAGGCTGTCTTTCCCCTGTGTATATTTTTGCCTCATTTGTCATAGATTAATTGTTCATATAAGTGTGGATTCATTCCTGGACTCTCTGTTCTAGGCCATTAATCTATGTGTCTGTTTTTGTGCCAGTGTTATACTGCTTTGATGACTGTAGCTTTGTAGTATAGTTTGAAATCAAGGAATGTGATGCCTCCAACTTTGTTCTTCCTCAAGATTGTTTCAGCTATTCATGGTCTTATATGTTTTCATACAAATTTTAGCATTATTTGTTCTAGTTTTGTGAAAAATGTTATGGGTATTTGGATAGCCATTGCATTGAATATGTAGATGGCTTTGAGTAGTATGGTCATTTTAACAATATTAATTCTTCCAATTCGTGAGCGTGGTATATCTTTCCATCAGTTTGTGTCTTCTTCAATTTCAGGTCTTTTATCTTCTTAGTTAGATTTGTTCCTAGATATTTTATTCTTGTTAATGCAGATGTAAAGGGGACTATTTTCTTAATTTCTCTAATAGTTAGTTGTTAGTATATAGTTCATGAGTTGCAACATGTGGGCTCAGTAGCTGTAGCTTGATGGCTGTAGATTGTGGTTCCAGTATTAGTGGTACGCAGGCTTAGTTGCACCGTATAGCACGTGGAATCTTTCTGGACAAGGGATTGAACACACGTTCCCTGCATTGCTGGGTGAATTCTTAGCCACTGGACCACCAGGCAAGTCCCTTAATCAGGTTTTTAAAAGATTAAATACACAGCATATGGTCCAGCCATTCCTCTCCTAAGTATTTACTCAAGATAAATGAAAGCATATGTCCATACTAAGATTTGTACATTCATAGCAGCTTTTCCTCGTAAAAGCCAAAAACTGGAAACAACCCGAATATCCATCAACAGGTGATAGGACACGTTATTAGAATATTACTCAACAATAAAAAGAGAGTAAACCATTGATACATTATTTTGGATGAATTTCAAAGTAATGATGCTGAGTAAAATAAGCCAGAAAGAAAAGAGTATACATGTTTCCATTAACATGGAATTCTAGTAAATGAAACTAATGTGTAGTGACAGAAAACAGGTTGCCTGAGGATGTGCAATGTGGTGCTGGTGTAAGGAGGTACTACAAAGGTCGTGAGGAAGCTTGGGGCGTGATCCGTTAATTATCTTGATTGTGAAGATGGTTTCACAGGTCAAAACTAATTGAATCATACACATTATATATGTCCCATTTATTGTCTGTCAATCATACGTCAATAACACTGTTTAAGAAAATACTATGCTCAACATCATGATAGAGTCTGTATGGGATACTGAATACTTAATGATGTTTTCCTTCTTAAAAATATATTCAAAATAATAATAATAGAGAATATTACTGGATTGTTGCCTTTAAGGAGGTGACAGTTTTCCAGGAGATTAAAGTTAATTTGTAATCTAAGAATTGGGAGAATTGGATAGCAAAATGGATTCATTGTTATAACAGAATCCTGTCTTTAAAAATTCAGAGCTTGAAATGGTTATTTATGGTTGAAGGAAATAGCCATATGATAGAGTTGACATTTCCACCACACCCTGAAAACTGGACATAATTTTGAATAGAGAAAGCTCAGACAAAAATTCAAGCTACACAGAAGACAACGAACAAAAGCAAAGAGTTGAGAGATGATGTGAACATGTTTTAGAGAAGGGCAATCAATGCAGTTAGAGCAGCAGGTTTGGAATACGAAGGGTCCTGAGGAAGAGAGGGTAAGGCCAAGCCACTGCGTTGTTTCCTCTTTGAATATTCCTCTGACTTCCATACACAAGCAGAACTATTCAGCCTTGACTTTGCATTCCCCTGAGGTTTTACACCATCCTCTACTTCAGCACCTGTCACATTTTATTGCTTCGTATGTGCATGTTTTGCTTCCTCCTAGGAACTTCCCTGTTCGAAAGGACAACTTTTGGCCCAGTATAAATGCTCAGCAAATGCTGTTAGCACTCAAAAAAATAGAAAAGTCTAGGAGTCTGTCATGACCAGAGTAGGTGAAATTTGAGCTGCTTCTGTAAAAACTGAGTAGGTTTGGGTATGATGGAGAGTGGAGAGAAGACTGTTTCATAGAGAGAGGAGAGGGAATGTGCGTGGTAAAGGGAGGGGATGGTAGCAGGAGTGTGTATAAAGGAGTACTGAGAAATGGAGTCTACAGGAAAATCAGCTTTTATTATTTGTTATTATTTAGCCCAAGGAAGAAGAGACACATGCTCTATATTTAAAGTGAAAAAAGAATTATTTGCCTCCACGTCCTCCCTTGTGTGTGTGTGTGTGTGTGTGTGTGTGAAAATCGCTCAGTCGTGTCTGACTCTTTGCAACCTCATGGACTATATAGTCTGTGGAATTCTCTAGGCCAGAATACTGGAGTGGGTAGCCTTTCCCTTCTCCAGGGGATCTTCCCCACCCAGAGGTCGAACCCAGGTCTCCCGTATTGCAGGCGGATTATTTACCAGCTGAACCACCAGGAAAGCCTATGTCTTCCCTTAGCTGTTATAATAGAGCTCTAATCAACCAGAAGAAGAAAGAATTTAATAAGTTGTCAACAAAATATATCAGATATTCTCTTTTGGGAATACAGTTTTCTTTTAATTAAGATGTACATATGTTGTATCAATATAGAATTAAGAGTAATGTTATATTTGCCATAGTTATTATGTTCTGTTGCCATTGTGAACCTGCGGTGGCCCATGGGTTAAAAAACGTTGAGAAACAAACACTAACCTAGAATTTCAGGACTTTGAGATAGGACTCCTGCTTAATGTTGAATAGCTTGGGGAGCAGCAGCATGATGTTCTAGAAAGAACACTGGTTTTACAAATCAGAACACCAGGATTTGAATCCCACTTTAGTGCTTGTTCAGTGACCCTTAAACAAGTTAGTTCCCCTATCAGATCCTCTGTCATCATTTACTAAATTGAGATGGAAACAATAATGACTTCACAGCATTAGTATGTGACACACATGCGTGTGTGCTCATACACATGCAAACCAAGAGAAAATATGTAGCACCTCAATTTACACTGTTTTCTGGCATCATATTCTTCATCTTGCATAGATAGTATAGTGCTTTGTAGATAGTAGGCACTCCAACACTTGCTTACCGAATGAATCAACACCTGAATGATGGAGAACCATTGAAAAAATTATTGTTTCCTCCTATGGTGTTCAACTTAGTGTATCCAGAGAACTAATTGATAATATCCCTTTTTCCTGGACATCTCTATGTGTTTAAGTAAAAAAACAGTGGTAAACTTCCTGTCTCTTAGGTTATGTGTCTTAAGGATATGTGAGCCAAATATGCTAGATTTTATTTTACTTTCATTAATTTATATGTTAATTCACTTTAATTTAGTTGTAGATAGGCCCAATATTGTGTAATTGCTGGTTCTCCAAGTATTCTTAGTTCATCCCTGTTTTTGTACTGTTTATTAAGAGCTCAGCCTTCTCTTGCTTATCAATCTATCAATCTTTTCCCATTATGAGAAAAAGCATTTCTCTTAGAGAACATTCTGGAAGAATGTTCATAGTCTACACAATAGGTTTGTAACTAGTCTTATGATTTAGAAAAAAATTACAACATAATAAAACATGAAGAAGTATCTTAAGAATGAGATTTTAGGTGTTAATTAAAATTGGATTTTGAAAGTAAATACAGTTTTAAACAATGACTTGCACTGATTTGTTTCAAAGAAATAAACATTGAGAAGAATAAGAATCATTTAAATTAGTGTACCACTTAGAAATAGTTTCACAGAATGCATAAAACTAAGCATATTCAATTATAGTTTGGAAAGTGAAAAGTGAAAATGTTAGTCTCTCAGTCATGTCTGACTCTTTGCAACCCGTGGACTGTAGCCCGCCAGGGTCCTCTGTCCGTGGAATTCTCCAGGCAAGAATACTGGAGTAGGTAGCCATTCTCTTCTTCAGGGAATCTTCCCGACCCAGAGATCGAATCCAGGTCTTCTGCATTACAGGCAGATTGTTTACCTTCTGAGCCACCAGGGAAGCTCTACAGTTTGAATTAGGCTGGTTTGTTTTGTTGTTTTACCTAGCAAACTATTCAGGTTGATTAGAACAAAAATACAGAATAAATTCAACACAGTCTATACTATAGAATCTGAATTAGAGAGGTTTATAAGTACTCTTATAAAGACTTTATGAAAAGATGCCACTTTGTAAAAAGGAAAACATACAACTTTGAAATTAATTTTTTTTATTTTGGGGGACTGAATCTCATAGTTCCGTGTCTCTTGAATCTTTTGAGGCGCAGTTTCTGGTGTTTATTGTTCATTAGTGTTTTGATGAGAGTGTTAAGAGAATGGACTTCCCTGATAGCTCAGCTGGTAAAAAATCCGCCTGCAATGCAGGAGACCCTGGTTTGATCCTGGGTTGAGAAGATCTGCTGGAGAAGGAATAGGCTACCCACTCCAGTATTCTTGGCCTTCCCTGTGGCTCAGCTGGTAAAGAAACCATTTGTACAATTTAGGAAGGTTAAATTTATGACAAATTACAACTCAGAACTTAGAAGCTAAAAATCTAGGAATATCTGAGTATGTTTTTAAGGTAAGCCCTAATTAATTCAAAAGCTATTTGTGATATGTTCTGGAAAGGGAATTTGTTGACTTAGTTTATTCAGGGAACTCATTTATACCAGATTGTTAGGAAATAATGCGACATTCATTCCTAGTGTCTGCTTTTATTTTATTGTGAGCAATGTATACTCCCAACCTAGAACTAAATAAACAAAAAAATGAAATAGGAATACTTCTCATTTGAAAAAGAATACTGGAATTTTGAAGTAGAAAGGGACTTTACAGTTAATTTTTTCTAACCTCCTCCTTATTACTGATGAGGGAATTAGTCCCCAAAGGGTAAACTGACTTGTTCAGTGTCCATAGCTTGAAAAAGAAAAAAAGGCAGGATTCTTTTTCTCCTATACTTGGTACAGTAAGTACTCAATAAATAATTCCAAAGAGGGAAGAATCAGCATGGCATGAGATACATATGATTGTAAATTTATGAATTAGCATTTTGGTTCTCCTGTAATTGGCTGAGGAGACTGCTTATAGTTAGTCTTTCCCTGTGAAATAGTGATGCTGGAAGCATGTGAAGTCTCATCCCAGATCCTGTCATTCACCACAGTGATGCCATCCTGGGAAAACTTTCGGGCAGAAATTTTTGAGAAAATTTAATGTGCACATGTTTGGGACAAGTAGATGGGGAGGAGCAATAGAAACAATATTCTGATTTGATTTTGAGCAAATTATTCTTTTTTTTTTAATCCAAGAAGCACTAGTGATATTTGTATTTCCTATTTTGAGCACATTATTCATTTTTTTAAATCCAAGAAGCACTAGTGGTATTTGTGTTTCCTTTTTAGAAGCTGTGCTATTTTGAGACATAAGTCAGTTTTCTGCTTTCAACACCCCTCTATCATTTTGGAATCTATCTTTCTTTCAACAATCATTTATTGAACATTTCAGGCATGTTTCAGGCATAGTGGTAGCTTATAAAAATATTAAGTCAAGAAGACTTGGTCTCTGAACTAAAGAGGGAAGGAATTTATTCCTTGCAATGTTACAGTATGTTGTTATTGCTGTAAAGTTTCCCTTGCCATGTATACTTTCCATTATAAAATTTAACACAGTAGTCATATAATAGAGAAAATACAAAATAATAGAAATCACAGGGGTGTTTCACTTTGTTTATTTATCCATTTATTCAACAAGTACTTATTGAGTACCTCCAATAAAAGATTTACCTACTATGTTCCAGATACTGGGCTATGTGAGTTGGATACAACAGTGAGTAAAACATTCAGTGATTCTGCCTTTACAGGGATTACATTCTAATAAGTGAGACTAAAAATGACCAAGAAACATAAGAAATAAATTACAGAACGTGTTAGAAAGTGGCAAGTGCTATTAAAAAAAAAAAAGAGTCAGATGATCACGTGAGTGCGAAATAAAGAAGAAAAGGGGATGTAATTTTCAATAGTGTAGTCAAGAGAGATCTTATTGTGAAGGATACTTCTGAACAGACTTAAAGGCAGTTGAAATAAAAATCCAAGAATTAGGGTAACTGTAGGGTTTGAAATTTAAAATTTATTTTAAGTCTATTTTGTTACATGAATTACTTCCTAATGAGATGATGCAGATGACAATAAACTTAGAAATTTTGCCTCTCTTTTTTTTTCTCTCCTATGAGGTTTGACTTACGTAAAGAATGGTACTTCCACTCTATTTTCTCATTTGTACTTAAGTAAATATATTTCATATGATTTTTGTCCATCCATGATAAGAACAAAATTTACTCTATGAGAATTTCCAATGACAGTCCAAAACAGCATGTAGCATAATTTCATATCATTAATTTTTTTCTTAGAAGCATAAAAACCCATGTATTTTTGTTTTAGGATGAATTAGTCTTCTCAGTTTGGGCAACAAATCAACTTATTTTCCCTTTGGGTCATTGAATCATTGATTCAAATAAGAAAATTGGTTTTTAAAAATATTCTTGATTGACTTTAACATGATTTAAAAATAAAGGTATTTGTTTCTTACAGATTGTATTTCTGGCATCTGCATATGCAAGTCCCCGACTCACAGAGGAGAGCTGTTCAGCCATTGCCGCGGTCGCGCATTACCTGTATCTGTGCCAGTTTAGCTGGATGCTCATCCAGGTTGGTACCTCATTTCCTCCTTCTACCCCATGCAACTTTCCAGGGCATCTGGAGGCCTTTATATCTGATATTCTTTATACTGAAATGGAAGTAATTCCATATGTCCATCACTGCATTCCCAGGACATCAGTGTAAGAAAACCCTTCCAAACTGTACAGCATTAGAAAGCATAGTGAATCTGAGGAAGTGGGAAGAGATCTAGTAGAGTTTTATAAGTGACTGGTAGGAGATGAGGCTTGTGATGTGGATCCTATAAGACATAGTAAGAAACTTTAATTTTTTTTCCTAGGGGAAGTCAATGGAATTATTTTTAAGCAAAAGAGTGACATGATGAGATTTGGATTTTAGAAAAACTCCCTGTTGTAGTGAATTGAGCTCAGAAAAGAGTTGATACGGGAGCCATTTAAGCAGCTTTAGCTGGATTCTGGGGAAAGAACATAGTGGTGTGAACCAGAGAGGAACAGAAGGGACAAAGCGAAGTGAACAGCTTCTGAAAATTGCTTTTTAAAGTAGGACTTCAGGATTAGAGATTTATTATTAGTAGTGCAGAAGGTTGCTTACCCAAGTTTCCAGTGTGAGTGAATGGATGGATAGCGGTGCCTTGAACTGAAATAATGATTGCTGGAGATTGGCTAAAGATGGTGAGTTTTTTTTTTTGTTTTTTTTTAAAGACAAGCTGAGTGTAAAGTTCTTGTGAGTTCTCCAGTGGAGACTCTGAGAGAAGTGGAATGGTAAATTCCAGAACAGAGGTGCATGCTAGAGAAATACACTAGATGACTTTTGGCTTAGACTTGGAAAATGGAGCCATTGCTTTAGAAGAGACCACTTTGGGAGAGTACAGAGTAAGACCAAAAGAGACCCAGCATACTCTCCTGAGGAACTGGGATTTGAATACTCCTTTTCTGACTCAAACTCCAGATTCTACTGCCCAGTGCTGATCTGCTTGATAAAGAGGCTAATGTGAGAATTGGATCCACTTAAGCACTATTAATGTCTCTAATTCAATAGGTCAACTAAAATATGCTTCCTTTGAAAATGATTTCTACATGGTCGTAACATTCAGTCTTTCATGAGAAATAGTTTCCTATGTGTTTCTGAGTACGCTTGTGAACTTTTTTATGTAAACAGATGCGTTCAGGCCCTTGCATATTCTTTTTTCTTGTTTAATAAGGAGAATGTAGGATTTCTACCATCTGGCAATTTTGGAGGAAAGTGAGGAGATACTATTAAGAGAGAACACTATACAGACTCAAGGCAGGGATCTTTTCCCAGGTATGATACTATAGTTAGCTCTGAAGGAGAATGGAGAAGGAAATGGCAACCCACTCCAGTTTTCTTGCCTGGAAAATCCCATGGATGGAGGAGCCTGCTGTGGGGTCACAGAGTCGGACACGACTGAGCGACTTCAATTCACTTTTGAAGGAGAAGAAAACCGAACTGTTAGGTTAATAGAACTAGTTGGAACAATTAGAGACCTGCATCTGGGTTTGAATTCTGGCTCCGTCATTACCTTTGTAACCTTAAGCAAGTTATTGACTCTCGCCAAGTTTTGTTTCCAAATCTGCCTTATGGGGACAGTAATTCCTACCTCATAGAATTATTGTTTTATAACTCTTTGAGAAGTCCTAATTATGGAAGGTTTATGGTGTTCTCCAGCCTCCCACCAAACAATTAAAAAGCAAAGCTAAACTGTACAGCATAAAACAAATACTTGCTGAAATTAAAGTCGCATTTGTAAGATTCTCTGATCCTCGTTTATCTGAGTTGAACTTTTTATGTGCATCCTGTGTGTGTTGTCATTTATCTGCCTGAACCGAGGTCCTTAGTGGTTTGCTGAAGGCCTCTGTCCATGTCCCTGACCTATTCAGTTTTTGATGAATGACCTGGGTGAAGACACAGGAAGCTGTTTTATTAGGTATGCAGATGATACGGAGCTCAAGAGCTAGCTAAAATATAAGCTGCCTGTGTTAAGAGTACAGGTAGAACAAATATGGTGAAACTGTACTGTGACAGCTTGAACATGAGAGTGAAAGATGTAATCTGATGGGGGTTAATGTAAACACCTTGAAATTTTAATTTAACCCAAACTCAGTAGCAATCAAATGTGTTATCAGATTGCTTAAACCATAGCAACTACGGTTAACTACAGAAACACAGGCCTGGGTTACATAAATAACAGTATGGAGACAGCTGAGGGAGCCATGTTTACATTGTAATCTACAACAGCTTGGCACCCTGTAGCTACTTCCAGCAAGAACATTAACCAGCCAATGAGAAGCTGAAAGACAGTCCTATAATAAACTTGGAGGCAGCTGGAGATAACTAACCTGGAAAAAACTTACGGAGATGGGCTGGCTGTCTACAAATTACTGGGAGGGCTGCTATAGCACAGAAAAGTATGGACTATCTAACTTCCTTTGGAAGAGCCAGAAGAAATGGGTCAAAAATTAGGGAAGCAAATTTTGATTCACGTCAAGAACTTTTATAGCCAATAAAAATTTCAAAGTTGAAAAAGCTGGGTCTGAAAGTAGAGAGCATCTACTCGAACTATATTCAAACAGGGAAATGACCGACTTTCAAATAATGTTTTAGGTGGATCTCCTGCTTTAGGGGAGTGTTAATAGGATCACATATAAATTCTCACCCAATTTAATAGAGATTAGTGTATTCTATATGTCTTCAAGTTTTGAGTAAATATGATTGTGGCTGATGCATATTTAACAAGCTAATTACATTTCTGTATGCCTGATGGCTTAGGAAAACTACTTAAAGTACCAGCGAAGTTTAATGTGTTTTAGGTGGTATACCACACATTTTTCATGGTCTGTGGTATGACCACAAGGGAAAAATTCAGTAACTTCTCATTCTAGGTAGGTTACCTCTAATGAGTTACTTTGTGGTCAAAGGTTGTCACTTTACTAACCTGTATTTTCCCGTTTATAAAATACTGTCTACTAAATATCTTTTTAAAGCTAAATTTTTTTAAAAAAACATTACATAGAAGATTAGACTACTGCTAATCAGTCTTATTAGTTGAATTAAGTTGAAATAGCTGAAAGAATGTTAACATTTTAATAATTCTACTTCATATAGCAACATAGAGAATTTGATATATGTATATGTGTGTATAGCTTATAATGATAAAAGGTTAATTACTAACTTAATCATCGGGCTCAGCATGTAAGGACTATTATTTTCATCTGCATTATATCTGCAATCAGAATAAATGGATTTAAATGAATTTATCTTAGAGAGTTGCTTTACTTTTATATCATACTTTTAGTACATTATAGTAAAATCGAATTCTGTTTTAGAGTAAAGAACAGTTTTATAGTTGAACATGTTACATAACTTCTCCAAGCCTAGATTTTCTTACCAAATGACTAGATCTGTAGATTTATAGTAATGGTACCTGTCTTAAAGGACTGTGGAAAAACAGAATGAATGAATACCTGGAGAGAGCTTGGAGCAGTAGTTCCTGGGATGGACTGCTCACTCTATATGTGTTAATTTAGCATATTAATGGCTAGGAAAATACATGGGCACATGTTGAATACTCTTTTTCCAATATAATTCACATCTTTGTTTTGCAAAAGAGAATTAGCTTGATACAGGGGAAAGCGAAGGCTGACAGAATGAGGCAGACACTAGCTGCAAAGCTGAACAAACTGATAACCTCTAACCTCTTTACTGAAGGGCACACGTGGTGCATAGCCGGCTCCAGAGCTGGTGACCTTGACTGTTTCTTTAGTTTTCCCCTTTCCTGACTTTTTCTTTAAGCTCCCCTCTTCTCTGGAAGGGAAATCATATTGTGCATGATGGGAATAGAGTAACACATTATTTTGCTTATTTTTTTAGAGGTATACAACTCACAAATTCCCTCTTTGCCTGTGGAAATTGAGTTATCCTTCTGTTTGCTCTTTATGTAAGATCACTCTGAAATTATTGAAACACTTTCCCACTTCCTTCAACCAGCCGAGTTATGTCTATTTCTCCTTCTTTCATATGCTTTCCACCTTCTGCTCTACCCTCACCCTACTCCTGAAGGTAAACACTGTTAATTGTTTCCTGTGTATGCCTCCAGATATATTCCACAAATATATAAATATTTGTAAATATATAAAGAAGCACATATGTGTGTTTGTGTGTATAGTCTATATATGTTTGTATACTATATATATATATATAGTGTATATATAAATTTATCCCATCCTGATATACTTTCTTTTCTGTACTATAATATGGTTATTCCATAATTTATTTTTCTGATCTCCTAGTGATGAAGTTCTGGTTATTTCCAGTTACTTGATAAACAAGGTTTCCTTGATCATCCTTGGACTCTGAATATTTATTTACTTATAGAATATCCATGGAATAAATTCCTAGAACTAATGTCTTTGCTCTTAACATCTATGTTACCAGATGGGTGGCCAGACCATGAGATAATCTATGCAGGAAATAAATCACAAGTAAATTATTTGAGATAGAAATATATAATATAGGTAAGTAGAAACTTAATTTTGCCTGTGTATTCATTTGGCCCAGTGTTAGGATCATTTCCTATCACCAAGTTAAATAGTATAAAAAAATGCTTCAGTTAATATCCACGCCTGGTTTGTCCTTACTATCTCTTCATTTCATGCCAAGGGACACAGCTTAATCAAAAATATAATGTGTTACTTTGAAACTAAAGCTTACTTGAAGAACATATTTTTAAATAGTAGAATAAAGTTAGAAATCATTTCACAGTTGTACTTGAGCATTCACCTCTTGTACTTTAATTTCTCTGTAAAATCAGGTTATGAAGAACCAAATGTACATAGATTTATTCCTTGGTAGAAAGACTACTTAGTGCCAGAACATAACAACAGGAAGGGAAAAGCTAATATTAGCTGTGTTTTTCCTTCATCATTGATTTAATTTGAGGGAACATCAAAGGTATTAAGGGCAACAGGCTGGTAATTATCAAGATAAAATGACATCCCCAGGAAATACTGAATTCTCCAATCTTCACAAAGCCTTGTAAAATTGTTAAAAGGAAGGATAACTGGAACAAGGACATGTGATAACATTTCTCAGATTCTCCTTTGAAAAGAATGACTAAGAACCTATGGTAATAACAAAATTAATAGCATCTATGATCTGTGACAAAACTTGATGTTATATATCAGTGCAAGGTTTCTGGTGACACAGTTAATCAAATATTAAACAACAGGCTGACCCTTCTCATTAGGAGTTCAAGTCAGTCCTACAGTTCTTTCTGGGAAGGTAGCATATAAATGAGTAAACTCAATAACTCAACCAAATTATGAAGTTTTTACTGAATTCAGTGATAATTGTTAAATATTGAAATTGTGTACATCTTCATTTGTTTTATGCTTCTCAATAAAGATTGTATGCAAAGCATTTTACTAGGTAGTACAAGATATACACCAATTAATTTTCCATGGTTCATGGGTATGTTTCAGCCATTTCTATTCTGAATGTCCTTTGTAAATTCTCATTTAGTTTTGGCAAATGAGAGAGTGGATTATCTCCAAGCTTGAACAAGGAGTATGCATCTCCACTAACACATACAGCTGGGCGGGGAGGAATGAAGACAAAATGTAAGCCTTGTGTAAATAACAAATCATCAGTATTTGTATGACTTTCTATGGAAATACATCTTAACCTTAGTCTTCACAAGATGCTTTGTTCTATAACTAACGCAAATATGAAAAAGTTATGCTTTTCTCTAACCACCTCAGCTTCCTTTTCTCTAAATAAGATGTCCTGAAATGGTCCATAAGATGGTTCTAACAAAATATTTAAAACTAGAGCTAGAAATGTAATTGGAGACCTAGATACTGACATTGCAATTCACAGGTAGTCTTTAGCAGGAAATGGTGTGTGTGGTAAGCTGTTCTGTCAGTATGAAGCATGTTGGTGAGAATAACACCTTTAACTCATATTGAATTTTCATAACTTTTTTGTTCTAACATTGGTTAAACATAGATACTGGGGCGCATATACTGTATATCTGTCAACATAAAAGTATCATGCAAAGATAATGGTCTCTTGATACTCTTTCGAATACAAAGGAGGAGTCATGATTACAAGGAAAGGAATATATCTCAAATGTTCCCCTCCCACCTTATTGTGGAGAATGGAAGTAACTGGAACTTTTAACACAAATGCTCCAGAAGAGCGACATGTATCTCAAATTTTTAGAACAATGAAGGAACCTAAATTTAAGCAAACATTCAAATCATAAAAGGGAGAGTAAGCATATAGGCTAGCTCATTGAACCCATGCTCTGTAAGTATCATTGGACCTCAGGGAGCTGTGAGCAGGAATGGAAGGCATTGTCCATTCTTCTCTACACTTTATCTCTTCACTGTGCTTTTTGCTACTCTCACCACTAAAGTTCATATGTTTTCTTTTTTTTTTTTTTTTAGTCAACCAGCCTAGACTCTCACAAAATTTCAGGGCTTTCAATGCCAGATAAGTGGTCCAGCCTGGATCAGGCTTCTCCGGATCCACAGCTTTGGCAGAAGGGCAGGGTCGTGAGCATACCCTGCGTGTGTTGGCGGCGGGTGGGAGGATGTGAGGAGAGAGACAGCGTTCAGAGAGAGAGGGCTGATGACCTGGGCACACTTTCCAGAACGTACCTCCCATACATACTATATTAAAATATTTAAAATTCAAGGAAAACTTAGAGTGAGTTAGTCAAAACAACTCTTAGATTTAGACCACGTACTATGTCCCAGAATAATTAAATGTTGTTTCATAACATAACGTTTCCACTCTTTAACCACAATAAATAAAAAGTCATACAATGGTAAATACTGTCCTTTGAGTAGACTTTAATGATTGGATTCTTTAAAGAAAGAAAGAGATTCTTTTTTCTTAATTGACAAAAGCTCATGACATTCGGAGCTGGATTTGCTTAACTGAGTATTCAAGAATTCAACGACACTGTTCCTTGAGCTCTTTGGAGCAGAAGCATTGCGTGTGTAAATCTGACAACGCAATTACATTTGTCTCAGTCTTATCTGAGGTAAAGGTCAGACAGCTGCTGAAAGGTTCAATAATTGTAACTGATGGACTAATGTTCATCTGTGTAAAAGTGGACATTTTGGAAATGCCCTGATCTTTAT
The DNA here is from genome assembly GCF_019923935.1 of Bubalus bubalis. Classification (NCBI taxonomy): domain Eukaryota; kingdom Metazoa; phylum Chordata; class Mammalia; order Artiodactyla; family Bovidae; genus Bubalus; species Bubalus bubalis. The sequence continues at coordinate 20,139,994 of NC_059165.1, read as the reverse complement.
CATGATGAATCAACTTAAAAGTCATTTACCAGTCTGTACTCTCCTGATTCTTCTGCCAGCTGCACCACCGAGTTACCCTGTTATAAGAATATATACAATGTCTATTTAAAATAAATGACCCATACTTTTATTTTGGGGATGGGTTAGTCATCCTTACTTGGCATGAATTTTCTTTCTTTAAACAAACAGTATCGACCACTCTAGCATCAGACACTTGGTCCAGTCCCACCTGTTTGGGTCATGTCCCTTCACTAAGGACTTCCTTCCTAGCTCGGTTGGTAAAGAAATCTGCCTGTAATGCAGGAGACCCATGTTTGATTCCTGGGTCAGGAAGATCCTCTGGAGAAGGAAATGGCAACCCATGCCCGTTCTTGGCTGGAGAATCCCATGGACAGATGAGCCTAGCAGGCTACACACGACTTAGGGAGTAAACCAGCACCTCCTAACTAATAATAGAAAGGAGGTAAAAAGCCTCTTGGGCCATTTAAAAAAAAAAAAACTCAGAACAAATTTACATAAGCAACACCTCAAAACAGCCTTCATACTTATAGATATAAACAGATGTACACAAAGATACGGAGTGCTGACGGGAAATAAAATTCAGACACAAAAATCTGCAAGTAACCAAACATTTTTATCCTTTCCTGCTTTAGGCCAATCAATACTAATCCCCCAAGGCTAATTTGGTCCAGATAGAATCTTACTTGGAAGCCTCAGTAAAACATCTGAAAACCTTCCCAGGAACATTAGGCATGATGTTTTTCACATAGCAGAGTTTCCATTGTATCACTGCGTACTTTTGGTCTTTAACTATTTATCTTTTGTCTTTCACACCGTCTGACATCTTAATGGGAGATTTAAGTGAGGCGATCACATTTTCCAGCGATGACTATGTGCTTAGCACTTTGTATATAGTGTCTTATGTAATCTTTATAACTTTGTTGTATGCATCAAGAAACTGAGGCCCTGGGATTGTTGTCACTTGCCCAAGCTATTCCTGTAACATATAAAAATCTATATATACGATTAATCTGTACCCACAAACTCTCTGCCATATGAAGTTGAGGAAGGGGATTTAGCTAGTGGATAAGTGTCATTGTGTGAAATATGTATGATATGATTTTCAGTGTTGTTTCTGTAATAAATGATAATTAAACATAAGTACTCTCATGGGAAAAGAACACTAGAAGGCAGAATATATAAGTTCAAGATTTGACTTCCATATACGGCTAGGTGTGATTTGGGACCAAGAGTAACATTTGTAGGCCTCAGAGTCCTACTGTCTGGAAAGGAAGATTCAAGAAGGTAAATACCTCTGTCATCTCTGTTACTGTTATAGTTCCAGTGCCTAGATGGGCTTTGAAATTTAGTATGCTCTCAGGAATGTTCATCAAGTGAATGAATGAAAAAGAGTATAAATTGAGAAAGAAAAATGGCCATAAAACCTAGCCCATCGCAGAACATTTTTCTCTGTGCAGACATTCTTTGTTTTCTTGTCTGTCTCCCACTGGGGACTGAGACCTGGGGCTGTGATCGCATTTCCCCATTCCCTGGAAGGGTGTCTGATTCTGCCACCTGATCAGCTCTCAATAAGTGAAAAATTGTTTAAAAGTCTGGAACAAAGGACCGTTTACTTCATCATCCGCACGAGGCTGTTCACATGGAAAGGAGGTTTGAATATCAGCGTGGGTTTCTTCAAGCACGCATTTACAGAACAATGACAGTTGATTATGACTGAGAGTAAATCAAAACAAATGAAGCAAAATATAAAGTAACATAAATACACTAAGCATTTCCTAATGTTTTCAGACTTTGGGGATACCCTGAATTTCTTGTATGGAAAAAAATGAATGTGTGAACTAATTAAAAAATCAAGTCAGAACTTTAATCATTGAGTAGATCCCGGCCCTTTGTTGGTCAGTAACTCTTCATGTCTAAGCCATGTGAGTGTGTGTCCTGGGCCATCAGACCTGCTCATTTTATGTTCTCTTTTCTTCCCTAGTCTGTGAATTTCTGGTACGTGCTGGTGATGAATGATGAACACACAGAAAGGCGCTATCTGCTCTTCCTCCTTCTGAGCTGGGGACTCCCAGCTTTAGTGGTGGTCCTCCTCATAGTTATTTTGAGAGCAGTCTATCATCAGAGCATGCCACAGATCTATGGACTCATCCACGGTGACCTGTAAGTACATCCAGGGAGCGCACACTGCCTCCTCGGCCTTTGTGTCCCCCGGCAACTCTACTGATAGATGCTGGGAGCGTTGGCTGGGGGTTCCGACTGAAGAAGCACCACGAAGACCTTTGTCTTCCTGCCACACCATCTACATCTCTCCTTCCTCTAATTCTCTCTTTAAATAAAGACCTGTGGCCTCTTGAGTCCCTTCGATAGATGCTGTTTTCTCAGGTGGGTTGTATATCAAACAGTTCATGGCCATTTATATCGATACCTCACCATAGTCTAGTTTGTTAGATTGTGACAAACCAAAAATACCCAGTGCAGTCAGGGAACTATGAACATTTTGATCAAGAATTTAATCAGTGGAAAATTTGGAGAGTGGCACATTGTCTAAGGAGTCTGATGCTTTTGGGAGGGGGAGCAGAGTTTGGCAGGTACCATCATCCATAAGGTGCCTAAATACAAAAAGACTATGTCAGAGTGAATAGAGAGTGGCTGCAAGAGTACCTGGGAAGGAGCCATGGTCAGCTAGGTCCTTCTGATAGATTCTTATTAAAGTTCACTGTAGTCTTGAATTCTAACAGATCTTTATACATGCATGTGTATGCATGTCTTAATCCTGAATCTGGTGTCTCACAACTTTGAGGACCACTCAACCCCTTCAAAAAAACCTTTGTGATAATAAAGGTTAATCAACTCCCTTGGTGTAATGAAGATTCAGAGGACAAAGTACCGTTTGTGAATGAGAAAGAATTAGCCTAGTTGCAATCTTATGAGGACAGTAGTACCTCTTTATCTCACAGGTTATCGTGAAGAAAATAATTAGGTAATAGATGTGAAGAATCTTTTAAAATGAAAGTACTATATAAGCAGAAGTTATTTTAATGTTGTTTTTGCCTATGATCAGTTATAATCATTCATTATATACTTAATCAATGCTTGTTATCCACATGTGCAGATACACTTCACACATGGGTAGTCACACACTGATATCCTGCACGCCATTTGACCAAAGGATATTAACTATGTAACACACACATACCTATTGAGATACCATATATAGTAATTTTTTCTTTCTATTTAAATTCAGTAAGATTCCTTCATGCTCATTAATTTGTAGTATTACAACAATTTATTAAAATATAGTAGTCGCTAAGAGTCGGACACGACTGAGCGACTTCAACTTTCACTTTTCACTTTCACGCATTGGAGAAGGAAATGGCAACCCACTCCAGTGTTCTTGCCTGGAGAATCCCAGGGACCGGGGAGCCTGGTGGGCTGCCGTCTATGGGGTCGCAGAGAGTTGGACACGACTGAAGCGACTTAGCAGCAGCAGCAGCAGCAGCAGTATATTCTGTCCATATACAATTCTTAAAGCCTAATCTTCCAGAAAGGAGTAGTTGTGTCTTTTTCCAATTATATTATGACATTTAAAAATTTTTTATTGGAGGGACTTCCCTGGTGGTCCAGTGGCTAAGACTTCATGCTCCCAGTGCAGAGGGCCTGGGTTCAATCCCTGGTCAGGGAAGTAGATCCCACCTCTCCCAACTAAGAGTTTACATGCTGCAGCTACAGATCCCGTAGGCTGCCGGGGTCCAGCCCCGGCTGATCCAGGGTATTCGAAGCGGGGACAGCGTCGGCGACTTATTTATTTATAAGTATTTATCAAAGATATAAAGAGTAATAGAATAAGGATAGCTCAGTAGGAAAATTCAGTGGAGAAAAGAAGCTGAGTGGCTTGGTTTACGCGGAAAATCAATATAACCCGTGACACCAGGTTAGCTCTGACCACGGAGGCCGCAGGCGCCCTCTCGAATAGCGGAAGGTGCCCCACCTTAGACACCTTCTCGAGTGGGTCTTAGAAGCCCAGGCAAATAAATGGTCGCAGAGGACATCCACGCTCCAGATGGACACTCAGCTGGAATTTGGGAGAGAGAGTGACATGGGGAGACCAAGTTTCAGTGAACAAGGCCCGCACTTTATTTTCCAAAGTAGTTTTTATACCTTAAGTTATGCATAGAGGATAATGGGGGAAGGGGTAGAGCCATGCAGCAAGCCAGGCTTTCTTCCTTATCATATGCAAAAGTTCAGGTGATTGACATCTTCTTCTGGCCAGGAGGCCTGTTAACATTTTAAGAAACTTATCTTTCTCTAAAGGTGATTATTCCAAAGTCAGGCGCCAGCCTTCCAAAAAGCATTGGACAAAGCTGCATTTTACATTTCTATACACCCATTATATCAATCAATACACTGCCAAGAACACAGTAGGAGTATGGAGACTTAGCAGCAAACATTGGCCCAACAAGTGAAAAACCCTTCACCAATACATTTTCTAATCAATCTTTTAACTACTCAAAGGAATCTGTGTTTAGGCAGTTTAGAACATCTCCTGCCTCTCACAGTTGGGAGGCTCTGAACAATCACATGTGGCCGGAAAAACCCATTCAGGCAGGCTAGAGGATTTCCAAAGGAGTTTGTAGGTTAAACACTGTCACACCCAGGAATTATTAACTGGAGCTGTGAGCTAACTCTTTTTTCAGAGAGAGGTAGTGGGGGACAGCCCCCCGTAAAGTCAGAGGTGTAGGTGAAAGCACAAAGCAGAAAGTAGGCAGACTCTGGTTTTGGGGGTAGATGCTCGAGAATTTCCAGGGGGACTCCTGAGGCTCGATCCCGCCTTTGCGTATGCCAAGCCTCCTTCCTCATGACCTTTGTCATGGGCGGAGTGCCTCACGCTGGCTCCCGGCAGTGATAGAATTCCAGTTGAGCTATTACAGATCCTCACTCAATATGCAATATGCCGGCTCCCAGCAGTAGGCCACAACTAAGACCCAGCACAGCCAGATATATAAATAAATGGTTTTAAAATATAAAATAAACATATTGGAATATAGTTGATTTGCCATGTTGTATTAGTTTCAGGTGTACAGCCAAGTGAATCAGTTATACATACATACATACATATATATATATAATCCTCTTTTTTTTTTTATTCTTTTTCTGGATAGAGCATTACAGAGTACTGAGTCGAGTTTCCTGTTCTGTACAGCAGGTTCTTATAGTTATCTGTTTTATGTATAGCAGTGTGTATATGTCAGTCCCAGTCTCCCAGTTTATCCCTCCCCTCCCCCACCCCCTTGTGACCGTAAATTTGTTTTCTACATCTGTGATTCTCCTTCTGTTTTAAGTAAGTTCATTATGACCTTTACTGCTCCTGACATTTATTTAAATCTTGGACTACCAGGATTAATTTCAGAAAGTTCTGCATCTTTCTTTGTCAGATACAATGTAACCATGAGACAAGTCCTGGGGGCTAGCAGCCATCTCTTTCATGAGCTCCCTGGTGAAACACGGTTATTTGGTGGCCGTTTTAGATACACCCAGCTTGGATAAATGGGACCCAATGCAAGTGATGTTAATTAGAAGAAACTCCCTCTTGATGCTTCTAAAAGGATTTTTAAAGAGAAAAATAAACTGTTTATACAAGAATGTCTGAATCAACCGAGTCTTAAAATATTTGCCTCTGAGGCTTTTGCAGAAAGTTCTTTTTAACCAACTCAGCTATAATAAATGAAATGTAACATATATTAACCTTTTACCCAATCTTAATATTATAATATTATTGAAACTTTGTTTGTTTAGAATAGGTTATTTAGTTTCTTCATTCACATATAATATTCATGTGAATTTATTCCAGATTTTTAAAAAGTGTGTATTTTTAATATTACTTTAATCTCAATGTAGAAAGAATAATTACTATGTTATTTTTTTAATATTTATGAAAAATATTTTATGCTTATATAATCATTTAAAAACATGCCTTTCCTCTGGGGATGATAGGATTTGTGGTTGTAAAATAGTAGGACATCTGTTGTGCAGTAGTTGTTTGTAGTAATAAAACTTTTTTAGTTAAGAATTTTCCCTAAGTAGATCTCTAATGCATTATATATTCAAGTTGTTACAATGCTTTTGTCAAATCTTGGAACCAAGATTATGATAATTAGATAAAACCAGGAAGTGATCTCTCTTTTCCTGTTAGCTGAAAAAGTTTACAAGTTTGGTGTTATTTCTTCTTTATTATTTTTGAAGAAGTCACACATGAACCCAGCTAGGCCTCATGTTTTCTTTGCAGGAAGACTTTTAATTACAGATTCATTTTCCTTTAAACATATAGAAACAGTTCTTTCTGTGTCAATTTGATAAATTGTCTTTTTTTCTAGGAATGTTTCTATTTCATCTACCTATTCAAATTTTTTAGTGTTTGTAGGAATGAATATTTTTTTCAGTCTTGATATTAATAATTAGTATCTTCTCTCACTTTTTATCTCTTGATCAGTCTCCTGTGAATAGTGTTGTTTTTTCCCAAGTTCAACTTTTGACTTCTTCATATTCTCAATCATGCATTTATTTGCAATTTCATTGCTCATTTCCTTAATTTATTTTTATTTTTAGGTTTCATCTAATTTTTCTTTTATGTATTCTATTTATCTTATTTGCTTTGTTTACTATGTGCTAGGTACTGTGTATTTATTTTATTTAAAATAAATTTCCTCAGCTTTATGGAGATATAATTCACATATATAATTTTATAAGTTTAAGGTATCCAATGTGATGATTTGATACTCACATCTGTTGTGAATTAATTATCACAATAAGATTGGTTAACACTTCCATCACCTCACATAATTGTGTGTGTGTGTGTGGTAAGAACATTCAAGATTTCTTCTCTTAACAACTTGCAAGTACATAATATATTATTGTTAAATATAGCCACCATGCTATACATTGGATCCCCAGAACTTATTTATAACTAGCAGTTTGTGCCTCTTGACCAACATCTCTCCACTTTTCCCATCCTTGGGTCATAGCAGCCACCATCCTAATCTCTGTGTCTATGAGTTCAACTTTTTAAACATTCCTCATATAAATAAGGTTACATAATATCTATCTTACTCTGTCTAAATTATTTCACTTAGCATAATGCCCTCAAGATCTATCCGTGTTGTTGCACATGGCAGGATTTCCTTTCTTGTGACTGAATAATATTGTAGTGTATTGTATATATTGCAATATATATCTCACATATTTATCCATTCACTCATAGACAGATTCTTAGGTTGTTTCTATATCTTTGCTACTGTGAATAACACTGCTATGAACATGGGGGTGCAGATATCTCTTCACAATCCTGATTTCATTCCCTCTGTGTGTATACCCAGAGGTGTGATTGGATCTAATAATAGTTCTATTTTTAACTTTTTGAGGAACCTCCATACCGTTTTCTATAGTGATTGTAACAATTTGCATTCCCACCAACAGTTTGTGATCTTGATTATTTCCTTCCTTCTGCTAACTTTGGGCTTCTAGTTCCTTGAGGTTTAAAGTTAAATTGTTTATTTGAGATCTTTCTTTTTTCTTCATGTTAGCTTTTATCACTATAAACTTTATCTTAGAATTGCTTTTGCAGCATCCCATGAGTTTGGTATATTGTTTTCCATTTTTAAGGTTTTTTTTTAAATTGCCCTTTTGATTTCTTCTTTGACTCATTGGTTGCTTAGGAGCGTATTGTTTAATTTCCACATATTTGTGAATTTTCCAGTTTTGTTCCTGTAGTTGATTTCTAGTTTCATACTATTGTGGGTAGCAAACATACTTGATAAGGTTTGAGTATTTTTAAATCTGTTGACTGATTTTGTGGCCTAACATATGGTCTATCCTGGAGAATGTTCTGTGTGCACTTGAGAAGAGTAGATATTCTACTGCTGTTGGATGGCATGTTCTATATGCCTTTTAGGTCCGTTTGGTCTAAAGAATAGCTCAAGTCCAACATTCCCTTATTGATTATTTGACTAGGTGATGTATCCATTGTTGAAAGTGGGATGTTGAAGTCCCCTACTATTACTGTATTTTTGTCCACTTCTCCTTTTAGATTGGTTAGTATTTGCTTAGTATATTTGGGTTCTCTGAAGTTGGGTACAGATATTTGTGATTATTATATCCTCTTGATTAATTCACCCTTTATCATTTTATTATGACTGTCTTTATCTCTTGCTATACCTTTTGAGTTAGTCTAGTTGTATGATATAAATATAACTACCCCTATTCACTTTCCATTTCATTCATTCACTTAAGCCCTTGTGTGTCCATAAAGGGGAAGTGAATCTCTTGTAGGCATCATATATTTGGGTCTTTAAAAAAAAAAAAATCTATCCGTCATTTTGTGCCTTTATATTGGAGAATTTAATCTATTTACATTTAGAGTAATTATTGATAAGGACTTACTGATTCATCTTACTGTTTTCTGACTATTTTATTGTTCATTTGTTCTTTTCCACTTTTCTTGCTAATCTTCCATTTTTAATTGGTAATTTTCCATAGTGATATGTTTTAATTTCCTTCTCTTTATTCTTTATGAGTCTACTGTAGATTTTTGCCTCATGGTTACCATGAAGCTTACATAAAATATCTTACTGATATAATGTTAAATTTTATACTAATAACAACTTCATTTATATATAAAAACTGCTTTTACTTCTCCCTTTTACTTTTTGGGGTCACACTTTACATCTCTTTATATTGTGTATTTATTAACAAATGAATGCAGTATAGTTATTTTTAATACCTCTGTCCTTTAACCTTTTAAATAGAGTTACATGGTCAACACATTGCCTAATTACTGTATCAGAATATTCTGAATTTGACTGTATGCTTACCTTTACCAGTATGTTGTATATTTTCATGTGAGTAATTAGTGTCCTTTCCTTTCAGCTTGAAGAACTCCTTTCAGCTTTTCTTGTAAGATGAGCCTAGTAATGATGAATTCCTTTGGTCTTTGGTCTTTTCTAACTGACAGCTTTGCCAAGTAGGAGGGTATTGTTGGTTGGAAGGTTTCTCTTTCAATACTTTGAATATATCATTCCACTCTCTCCTGGGATATCTCTAAGGTCTCTGCTGAGAAATCCACAGATGGCATTATGGAGATTCCCTTGTAGGTTACAAGCTTTTTTCTCTCTTGCTGCTTTTTAAGATTCTTTCTTTGTCTTTGATTTTTGATAGTTTTATTATGTGTTTTTTTGGAGAAGGTCTCTATAAGTGTAGTTTGAGGACATCTATTATTTGTCCCCAAATAATATTGTCCCCATGTATTATTTACTCAGAAGTCCAATAAACATCTTTACCAGATGACACGTAGCTATCTTATATTCAGCAAGATTAAAATTAATCTCTTAAATATGTGCTTTGACCTACAGTCTCTATGAAAAGTTCACCATCTTCCAGGGTTCTCAAGCTGTGAACTTGAGAGTTTTTCTACTTTTTTCCCCCTTACATTTCACATCCTATTAATCACAAATTGTTTCCTAGCCCAACTCTTAAATGTTTTCCTAATCATTTTCATTTCTTATTTCATCACCATCGCTTCAGTTCACCTGTGTCATCTTTGTCTAGTCTGTTGGATTACCTTTTAACTTGTGTTCTTATCTCTAATTTCTTCCTTTTATAACCCATCCACTAAATTTTGAAATATGGAAATGATTATATAACTCTGACGCTTAAAATTCAAGTTGTTTTTCATCACCTCAAGGTCATGGATGTTAGGTTATCCACAGTTGACTCTGAACTATTGAACCAGCTTCTTTAGCACGCTTCCCACCCATCCTTTCTGGTTGCCCTTTGTAACCAAGTCACTTGATATTTCCCATGGTCTCTTATGCCTGCACCTTTACCTATATCTTATTAATCTCAATTGCTTTCCTTATGCCTGCCCCCCAAATACCTGTTTTTTCCCTCTAAGCATCAGCTTAAATATTAGCTGTTTGAAGTATCTATTTTCAGATTAAAGCACTACCTCATATATACTCTTGGTAGAGTCAGAACTTTTCATAAATCCTGTGATTGTACCAATCATACTATATTATGAATATTTGATGAAGTTATCTATGCAAATTGAAATTCAGCCTGGAGGTCAGTGATTAATGCCAGAATATATGGTAAAAACAATAAATTTATGAAGAATGTAAGGTTTAATTTTTCCCTTGATGGAAGTAACTGAACCAGAAAAAAGAAAAGCCTTAACAACTAAGGTAAGTGTATACAAATGTGGGTTTAGAGGAAACTTTCATGCTTTCTCTATGCAATAATGTATGTATAATAAAATTTTACACTATAAAATTATTAGCAAAATGTATCTAAAATACTTGCGTGTGTGTTAGTCTCTCAGCCATATCCGATTCTTTGTGACCCCATAGACTGTAGGCCACTGGGCTCCTCTGTCCATGGAATTCTCCAGGCAAAAATACTGGAGTGGGTTGCCAAGATCCAGGGGATCTTCTCAACCAAGAGACCGAACCCAAGTCTCCTACATTGCAGGCAGATTCTTTACCATCCGAGCCTCCTGGGAAACCCTGTTCTAAAATACCTGGAAGTCACCAAATGATACTAATGTCTCAACATTTTAAATACTGTGTGAGATTTGTCATATCTTATAAGGAAAAAGTTTTCTTATACAAATATGATAGATAAAATCTTCTAATTCACCAAGACTAGTGGATTTACAAGTCTACACTGGGTGCTCTACTTCATAGACAAAACTAAATTTAATATTTTATAGGCTCTTTAAAATCTTTCTCCAAATCATGTTGTGCAATTTAGGTCTCGATTCAAAAATCCACTGCTGTTGCTGTGCAATCTAGACCTAAATTGCACAATATGATTTGGAGAAAGATTTTAAAGAGCCTATAAAATATTAAATTTAGTTTTGTCTATGAAGTAGAACACCCAGTATAGACTTGTTACTGCTTCTTTTGTCACTGAACCAGGTAATCCTATGAATCTATGAAAAATTATACTAAAAGTTGACAAAAGAAGACTTACATACTTTAAAGATTTTTTTAAAGACATTTTCATAACTTCTTGACAATTGTGCTAGAAACTCCTCTAGTTGTTTTTTAACCTTATAATTGAACAGTGCTTAACTAAAGTAAAGCTAAAGTAAATGAAATCTATCCTTGATTGATTTCCATTAGTTACCAGACATAAGTCTATTGAGAATACCCAGAGGTAGTCCCTATTGAGTGGTTTACATTTAGTGTCTTTGGAAGTAGCCACCTATTTTTCTTGGATTGGCTTCTCAGCTGCTTTAGGGAAAGGGAAAAATCTGAAGAAGAATCTCTAGCTTTATCATACCAAGTGCAGAGGAAAGAGTATAGCACTGAGTCAGGAGCCAGGATGGAAGCCAAGGGAATATGGGCCTGAGAAATTGTCCCTAAAGACATAATTTGCTATTAATCTGGGGCCACAGTTATGTGACTGTGGAAGGATAGAATGACTGAGAATGAGTGCCAGAGGGGAGGACAGTGAATTAACTTATCTCAATATTCCAATATTCCTACCTCTGAGCTCTAAGACCCTGACAGATTAATAAATGTCAATAACAGTAAAAGTGATTTAACGGTGATAGGTTGTTTTGTACTTCCCAATCACTTGCATTTTTCTCTTTCTTGCTAAGTTGTATGAATTCAAACCTAAAGAAAAATCAGCAAATTACTTATTGAGTAGCTATTAATATTATGTGCTAAAGCATAACTGAATTCTCTTCTATTTAAGCTATGTATTTGTTTGTGATAAAAAAAAATGCCTGACAATTTAAAAATCGATTACTTTTCTTTTTTAAGTTTTTCAGTATTTTAGTTTCTTAGTATGTTTGGTATGATGTTTTATTTTCAATTTTCTTAGCAAATCTTAATTATAACCTATTCTGATTATCCTGCTCCCGAACTGAATTACCTGTTTTATAAATAACACAATCCTCTGAAAACAATCTAATTTTGCTAGTTATATTAGGAGAAATCTTGTTAACATGGAGGACAAATCTGTATACTCTAAATTAGAACTAAATAGAAGTAATGGTGCTGAATGGGGCGTATGATATTATGTGAGAGTCTTTATTTTTATTGAAGTACTTAAAAAAGAGAATCATGAAAAAAATAGTTGTGAATGTGGGAAGCCTATTTACTTATCATCTTAGAGAAAATTAGAGAAAATCATCTGAGGATTAGAGAAAATTGGTATAAGTCTGTGGAAGAGAGGTGTTGTCAGGATCTCTTCATGGATTTTCTCAAGTGGGTGGTTTATTATTGCACATGGATGTGTGTATACACACACAGAGAGAAATGCACGGATAGAAATAGCAGCGTTCTACTAGCATTTTTCATTTATTCAGAACTCCAAAATAAAGAAATATTGAGTGTTTGCTTCCCCACAAGGTCTTAGAATCACGGAACCAAAGGGTTGGAAAATCTCCAGCTTGCCTTAATAAACTTCCAGTCATGTCCTCAAAAGTATATCATGATTCAAGCTCCTGTTCAAAGACTCATTAGCTTCTTGAACTTCTTATTCTAAACATACTCAGTTTATCTGACCTTTTATAGCTGCTGATTTCACAACTCATTCTACCACCCTTACCTCATTCTCTTAGCTCATGTTAGCTTTAGCTCCCCTAACACCAGCTTCAGCTTTTCTGACTATTGCCGCATCTCTGTGAGAAAAATGCCAACTGGTGCTTTGTCTTACATCCCTCATGGCTTCTCTTAAGTCCCTGGATTCTCTTCTTCACAGACAAAGGGGCATGTTGGTGAAAAGGAAACTTGATAAAGCCTTGAATCCAGTGTGCATCCAATCCTTGAGTAATCTTCACAGCATCACTGACAAATGTTCATTCACCTTATATTTGAACTGCTCTGTGAGAAGGCATGTATTTCCTCTCAGGGCTTTTCATCCAGAGTAGAAATCTTTTAGATTCTGGCTCGAAATCTAATTGCCAGACTCACACCAAAAAACCCCTAAACGTTTCAATTTAATAATCCTCCAGTTTGCCCCTGTTCTTTTGCTTCTAAGCCAAACATTTCCGATTTGTTCAAGTATTTCCACATAAAGCATGCTTTTGTGTGTCTTTTCACTATCTTAGTAGCTCTCCTCTATACTTGTTCTATCTATCCATCTATATTAGTCGTCTTCTACATTTTATTTTTGAAAGAATTTTAAACACAGACAAGTTGAAAAAAACTATCAAGTTCACATATACCCTTCACCCAAGGACATATATATACATACTTATATAACCGTAGTACAATGTTCAAAGCCAGGAAATTAACTATGAGAAAACACACTTACCTACACTGCAAACATTCTTCAGATTTCACCAGTTTTTGTCATCTTTGGAGACAAGCGTGTGGCTTTATTAATGTATGTCCATATACTAACATGATGTATATTTATTAGATGGAGCATACCTACCGTTCAAGGAAGACATCCAACTTGGTCGCTGTATTATTTCTTAATGTAGAGTTGGATTCTCTTTATTTTTCATTTAGTATTATTTTATCAGTGTTCAAGAGTGATGCTGATCTATTGTTTTTTCCCCCCTTTGGACCGCCTTTATTTGGTTAGGTAACAGTGTCTGTGAATATGTGTCACACATGAAGTAATAATTGCATGCAATCTATCAGACAAGGCCGGCTAAATGTTAGTGACCTCATGAATTCCTGTGGGCGGCTTATCATTCTACTACCTCCAGTTATTCTGAAACTATTATTTCAATTATTTCTATCATTTTGTTTTGCATCTTTGACATTAGGATTGCAAATAATACACTCTCTAAGATTTATGAAATTCAACTTTTATCAACCTAAGGTAGGATTAGGTTTGTTTTGCTTTCTTTTTTTTTTTTTTTTTTTTGTCATAAATGAGGAAAAAATGCCTCTGAAACTTGCAATTTTCTATGATACTCTCTCATTTAGTTAGACTGCTATAACAGAATACCATTGACTACTGGTGACTTGGAGAAGGAAATGGCAACCCACTCCAGTATTCTTGCCTGGAGAATCCCATGGACAGAGGAGCCTGGTGGGCTAAGGTCCATGGGGTCGCAAAGAGTCGGACATGACTGAAGTGACTTAGCACGCACTGATGACTTAAGCAAGACATTTATTTCTCACAGTTCTGGAGGCTGCAGTTCCCCATCAGAGTGCCAACAGGGTCAGGTTCTTGGTGAGGTCTTGCCCTCACCAAGGTCTTGCCCATCTCACTGGTCTTGCCCTCACATGGCCTTCCTTAGTGCATGTGGAGAGAAATTCTGTGTTTCCTCTTTATCTTTATAAGAGCATTAATCCCATCACAAAGCACCACTCTATGACCTAATCTAACAGTAATTATTTCCCAAATTTGCCACTTCCAAATACATCACATTGGGAGATAGAGTTTCAACATACGAATTTGGAGGGAGGAGAGACACAAGCATTCAGTCTAAAGCTGGTCTTTTTATAGTTTATCTAAATGTAAATACAACCTGAAGTGAAAGATTAAGTATCAGTTTAGTTCCAGGAACTCCTTTTAGGGAAGATCACAAGTTGTGAAAAATAATAGAACATTAATTTCACCTATGTTGAAAGATGAAGAAATATTTTCTTCTATATTCAGAAGCAATTAGATTTATTCTAATATTATTTTCAGAGTTCAGTTCTGTTCAGTTCAGTTGCTCAGTCATGTCCGACTCTTTGCGACCCCATGGGCTGCAGCACGCCAGGCCTCCCTGTCCATCACCAACTCCTGGAGTTTACTCAAGCTCACGTCCATTGAGTTGGTGATGCCATCCAGCCATCTCATCCTCTGTCATCCCCTTTTCCTCTTGCCTTCAATGTTTCCCAACATCAGGGTCTTTTCCAATGAGTCATCTCTTCACATCAGGTGGCCAAAGTATGGGAGTTTCAGCTTCAACATCAGTCCTTCCAATAAACATTCAGGACTGATCTCCTGTAGGATGGACTGGTTGGATCTCCTTGCAGTCCAAGGGACTCTCAAGAGTCTTATCCAACACCACAGTTCAAAAGCATCAATTCTTCGGCGCTCAGCTTTTTTTATAGTCCAACTCTCACATCCATACATGACTACTGGAAAAACCATAGCCTTGACTAGACGGAACTTTGTTGGCAAAGTAATGTCTCTGCTTTTTAATATGCTGTCTAGCTTGGTCATAACTTTTCTTCTAAGGAGTAAGCGTCTTTTTGTTTTATGGCTGCAGTCACCATCTGCAGTGATTTTGGAGCCCAGAAAAATAAAGTCAGCCACTGTTTCCACTGTTTCTCCATTCTCAGAGTAGTGTCAAATAAATATTTTTATTTATGATTATTTCAGTAGTATCAATAATATCTTTTTCCAAGTCTCAATACTCATTATAATAACAATATAATAATAGATAACTTCACCTATAACTTCATATGAAAGATATTGGTACATATTTTTCTACCTTTTTTCTGTGTATATTCTAATACTTGTATATGCACTTGGTCATTCACACATACATGCACACTCAGAACAAAAACAGGAGTGTTCTATTTTGCAATCTACTTTTTTCAAGTATTTCATTTTTTAAAAGTCTTTTATTATTCTTACTGTTATTTTATTTATTTTTATCTTCTGGCCCTGCTGCCCGGCGTATGGGATCTTAGTTTCCCAACCAGGGATCAAACCTGTGCCCCCTATATTAAAAGCACAGCCTTAACATCTGGACCACCAGGGAAGTCCCATGCAGTCTAATTTTTATTTATGGGACAATTTTGTATATTAGTATATATCAACCACATTTTGTACTAGAATATTATATGTATTTCACCCACCTTCTATTGGTAGACTTTTGAGCTATTTCCATTTTTTCTTTGTAACATAGTTGTAATTAACTTCCCTATATAGGTATCTTTGTATGCTTGTGTTGTTGTTTGCCGTAGGATGAATTTTGAACAGTGGGATGACTCATTCAAAGAAGACATAAAATTTTGTACTTTAAAAGATAGTACTAAAGTGTTTTCCAAAAGTGACACACACAAAATATGACAGAGCCTGTTACAGCACATTCTTGACAACTCTGGGCATTATAAAATATTTTTCAGTACTTGCCGACATGAGATACATATGTGTATATATACATGTAAGGATAGATATGTTTTATATGTTTATGCACATAGATGTTCTTATCTATCTATTCACCACTCAACAGGCTCTGGTGCTTTGGTTTAGTTGCTCAATTGTGTCTGACTTGTTGCAACTTGTTGAGTTGCAGGCTCCTCTCTCCATGGGATTTTTCAGACAGGAATACTGGAATGGGTTACCATTTCCTTCTCCAGGGGACCTTCCCATCGAACCTGGGTCTCCTGAATTACACATGGATTAGTAACCAAGTGAGACACTAGGGAAGCCCCTATGTTTTATATATATATATATATATATATACACACACACATATACTTTAATAGCTTCATTTATTATGTATCAGATGTTATACTAAGTACATGTGTACATTTATATATCATTTGTATATTTATTTACCATTTTATTTATTTTGTGACTTGCTTGTTCATCTCTCTCCATTAATTTTTCTGATTGTTCATGTTTTCCAATAATTTGAAGAGATGATTTTTTTTGTCTTTTTTCTTTTTCAGTTTTTTTGGAGGTGAGGTGCACTATATTAGGGCTATTAGCTTTTGTCTCCCTTGAATTTTTATTTCTCTATTAACACATCTCTCTGTTTGTAAGGATAATTTCCATTTTAATGTATGAGATAAGTTTTGTGTGATATCAGACTGTTTCAAAGAATTATTTTAAGTGTTTTGTGTGCTAATTAAATTTTCCAAGTACAATAATAGTACAGTTAACATGTTGGGAACATTTAAAGTGATTTACTCAGGGTCACAATGGTGAAAATGTGTTGCCACAAGACTATCAGTTTGTGTTCCTCCTAATTTATTAACTAGAGGCAGAATCAGGAAGAATAATGATTACTTTTTAATGCAGAGTGCTAGAAATTTAGGCATCTGAAATATCAAACTGAATAAAGCGTTAGGAAAGAGGTAGTTGTAAAACTGCAGGAGATGGAGTTGTAATGAGAGATGCTTGTGAATTGCATTTCATCTTGCTTATTTCCTTTAAAAATTTTACATATAAAATGGAAGAGTTGATCAACTTTCATTTTCAGATGCTCTGTGTTACAGGGAATCTTATAATCTATTAAAAACTCTCATTTGGAAGACTAAGAAAGCTCATACAACCACAAATGGTCAAGCCTGTATTAGTTCAGGAAACAAATCAATTATTTATAGAGGAAGTTTTGTTGACGTCTCCAATGAAAAAGGAAATGCCCACAAATACAAACAATTTGTCCAACAGGATATTTGGTGACTAAAGGAAACTACTCCTGGCTCAAAAGAATATTTTGACAGTTGATTTTGGGTTTGTATTTTCTAGCTTTTAGCTTTTCAAGAGCAAGGAATCTGCTTGCTGTTTTTTTCCTTAAAGTAACTTTTTTTTTTTTACTGTAAAATTAATCATTGTTTTAGAAATTATGGAAAACTTAGAAAATGTAATTTTAAAAAGTCAGATCATTCCTGTCATTCAAATATTAGCACTTCTAGTTGTGTGTGTGTTTCTCTAATTTATAGATTTTTGTTTTTTTAATGTAAAATTGAGGTCACACAGTTTTATCTCCTTATTTCACTTAATATTACATCATTAGATTTTCCCATGCCATTGGTATAGTGTGTTAGTCACTCAGTCATGTCCAGTTCTTTGTGACCCCATGGACTGTAGCCCACCGGCTCCCCTATCCATGGGATTCTCCAGGCAAGAATACTGGAGTGGGTTGCCATTTCCTTCTCCAGCCATTCGTATACCTCCACACTTTAATGGCATCACACAATATTTGTCTCAAGATAGACTTTATCATAGTGCATTTTCCTTTCTCCTGCATTGGACATTTAAGTTCTTTCCTTCCCTCATTTTTAATATTTAAAAGATCTGCAGTAAGTGTGCTGTGTCACATTTCTACATCACAACCTGTGGCGGATTCATTTTGATATTTGGCAAAACTAATACAATATTGTAAAGTTTAAAAATAAAATAAAATTTAAAATAAAAAAAAGAAAAAGAAAAGAATTGAAATTACTGGATTTAAAAATATGAAATTTTTAGAAATATTGCCAAACAGTCATCCAGAAAGGTTGAAAATTTCATCTTAATGATATTTCTGGAGAACACCAGTCTGCCAACAGCAGTGCTAGTCTTGATTATGATGAGCTTTATGGTTTTGATAGGTAAATGCAGTTCATTAAACTTTTCCAGATAAACAGAACCAATAGGGTATAGACAGGTGATAGATAAAGAAAGAAAGAAATTTACTGCTAGGAACTGACTCATGACATTACAGAGGATAGCAGTTACCAACATCTGCAGGCAAAGTCAGCAAGTTGGAGACCTAGGCGAGTTCATCGTGTTATTCCACTTCAGAGGCCGACAGGCTTGAGACCTCAGAAGAGGTGATGTTTCAGTTGGTGTCTGAAGGCAGGAAAAAAGCCAGTGTCCCAGTTCAAAGACCATCAGGTAGGAAGAATTCTCATAGGGAAAGCAGTCTACTTTACTCTGTTTATCTCCCAATTTAAATACTAATCTCATCCAGAAACACCCTCATAAACACAGGCAGAATAATACTTGACCAAATATCTGGGCATCCCATGGCCCAGTCAAGTTGACGAATAAAATTAGCCATCACATGCAGTGATTTATTATTGTTTCTGTTGCTGGTTCCTTAATGAAACCAGAGTTTGAATACATTTTTATGTACTTGACCATTCTTACTTCTCTTATAAATTGTTCATGTTCTTTGTTTTCCTGTTTTTTTTTCATAGATTTGTGAGAGCTTTGTTCCTATTAAAGATTTTATCCTCTATAGTATTTGATGAAATATTTGTCACAGCATCATGTGATTTACATTTTTAATTTGTAGTAAAACATATCTATATTTTCCTGAAATATGCATCTTATATGCTTAGAAAAGTTTGGTGTTCTTTCAACATGAATATTTATTTCTTCCTTAATTTCAGAAATTTTTTCTTCCGTTGCATCCTTAATGCCTTTGTGTTTCTTTCCATTTAGGGAGGTTCTTTATTTCCTAAATACCACCTAACTTATTGGATCCTCGTATCTCCCATATATGCATTATATTCTCCCTAATTTCTTTTCCCTTTGTGTTTTTCGGTCTCAAATATTTTCCACTTTTTGATAATTTAGTTGCTTGCTATATTTTTTATTTCTTTTTCTCTTAAATAATTTATTATTTTTGCCAGATATTATTTTTCACACCAGAACTCTGGAAATAATTTATTATTATCCTCTAACATTTTATATTACAGAAATTAGCCTGACACTGTTTTCCATTCAGGTAAATTTATTCTTCACCTTGGATGCTTATAGATGTTTAACATTTTCATTTCTGTAATGTAAACATTGGGGCTGAATAGAGATCGCTATTTTTCTCCTTTAAATGTGTTACTTGGATTCTTAACTCCACAGACATAGTGTGCCCTGCTTCTCTGAGTTTTCCAAGCATATGTATTTTCTTTGCTATTTTCCCACTGTTTTAGAATTAGAGATACCACAGTGTTCTGAGTACGGATCTCTGTAGCTTGTCTTCTGTGGTCACAAGACTCACACTTTCTTCCTTGTTTTCAGTTCCCTGACTTTTCCCCGTGCATTACGGATCACTGTAGCTTGTCTTCTGTGGTCGCAAGACTCACACTTTCTTCCTTGTTTTCGGTTCTCTGACTTTTCTCCGTGCATTCTGCCACAGCTGCTTGCGTCGGAAGGCCCTGTCAGTTGAGTCAACTGAAGCCAGTGGAGTTTCAGCTTTGTCATTCTGCTCATCACGGCTTCCAAGGCCGATTTCAGCTGTTACATATTTTCTCCATTTCTTTTGCTTCTTTGACAGTTCCTTCAGACAGCATTCTTCTGGGTCTTATTTTACTTCTTTTCCTTAGGCTTTGCCTTCCTTCTTAATTCTATTTAAGTTCTAAGCAGTTAAAAAAATTTTTTTTTCTGGCCTCTTAGTAATTTTCAAAATCAGTATCTTTTTAAAGAGGTTTCACTGTTTCTCCTTATGTATCCTGTATTGATGCTTCAAAAATTATTTACCCATCCTGGAATGAGATTGCCCTGGAGCCTTGGGTTGTCCAATACATGAAGCTGTGAAGGTTTGCTCTGCTTGCTTTGTTCTTAGTTAGAATTTTCTTTTTAAGTATAGAGGCTGATTTAAGGTCCATGTACATACTAACATCCCAATTAACAATAATGTGTAGCATATATCCACTGCAGGCCTATGCGATGATAGCATGGCATTTTCATCTACCTACATAGCCTAGTTGTCTGCCACTTTAAGTGAATAGAATACATGAAAAATGTCAGCCCCCAATAGGCATTGTTGTCAAGGTTTTTCCTGTCTCTATACCTATGAAATATATCTTTCTTAGGAATCATACTTCTCAGACTACCACACCCAATACAGTCCCCTTTATTTCTATTGCTGCTGTAGATTTGATGAACTGCAGGCTTGGAAATAATGGCTGAAGGTCATTAGTATCAACTGGATTGGTGGACTGATGGCAGGAGGAAAAGAACTCTGGCTATCTTACAAGGAAATTCTGTGAGATGCTTTGCTTGCTAGTGATAGAGACCCTGGCTCTTATTAGCTAAATTAACGCCACGTAGCTCATGGCATGGATAACTTGTTTCTTCAAGTTACAGAGAATTTAAGGTGCAAAGCCTGAAAAAATTATGGATAGTGCAGCTGGGATTAAGCCCAGTGGGTCTACTTATCCATAACTCCATAGCTGCTCTCTCATACTGGAAACCCTGTTCTGCTTAAAAGAGAGTAACTGAGGATACTTTATATTGAAAACCTGATAATTTCTCAGAAGGTAGAGGAAGCAGTAAGGCAAACATGACATAATTCTGTTCAATTTGAGAAACAGAAACAATAAGATCCAGCAGATACCAACCTTTGCCAGATGGAGCCCTTGATAAACAGAGAAGGAAAGCCTGAACATAATTAGATATGTGTGCACACTAAAATTTAGGAAGCTCAATTTTGAAACACTCAGACAAAAATTAGATAATATTTCATGACCAGACTCTGAATGGAAATACAGTATTAGAGGAATTAAAGTTTTAAAAATGAAACGGTTACCATAATTTTAAAGGGGAAAAAGGGAAAGAGAGTCATCACAATCAATAGGGTGTGTGTGTTCTTTCTGGTGGACTCAGATGCAACATGGACAGGCATAGTGAAAGAAAGTAGGAAAGCATCATTAATAGAAAAAGAATGGCCAATGTAAGAAAAAGGGAAGCTTAAACCTCGGATGACATGAGACTTGAGAAAAAAATGATAAAATGATGACTGGAGGGAGAGAGGGGCCATTTACAGTTATTGTTCTGGTTAAAGATACACTCAGCAGTGGGGAAAACATCTACTATATGAAAGCATTTAATATTAGAAAAAGAAAACATGGTTAACGTGGTTTGGTTTTATCTTTCTCTGTCGAGTAGAAAGAATCTCTGCTGCTGCTGCTGCTGCTAAGTCGCTTCAGTCGTGTCCGACTCTGTGCGACCCCATAGACGGCAGCCCACCAGGCT
Source organism: Bubalus bubalis (assembly GCF_019923935.1). Classification (NCBI taxonomy): domain Eukaryota; kingdom Metazoa; phylum Chordata; class Mammalia; order Artiodactyla; family Bovidae; genus Bubalus; species Bubalus bubalis. The sequence continues at coordinate 20,118,316 of NC_059165.1, read as the reverse complement.
CCCCCGTCCCTGGGATTCTCCAGGCAAGAACACTGGAGTGGGTTGCCATTTCCTTCTCCAAAGCATGAAAGTGAAAAGTGAAAGTGAAGTCGCTCAGTCGTGTCTGACTCTTAGCGACCCCATGGACTGCAGCCTACCAGGCTCCTCTGTCCATGGGATTTTCCATGGCAAGAGTACTGGAGTAGGGTGCCATTGCCTTGTCCGAGAAAGAATCTCTAGAGGGAGAAGAGAAGTCTACTGGTAAAAGACTTGAAACCCCAAAGAAGTGAACTGATTATAAGAGCACCAAAGTGTTCTAAAAAACTTCACATTTCTCTTCCTGCATTGATGATGGTATTCAAATATGAGAGAATTACTCAAAGGGCACTGAGTGATACAGGACAGTTAGGTAACAGAAAACAAATGGAGAATATGCAGGTATTTCCCCCAGTTTCATAAATTGGACTCTCCATCTTCCTGGTCCTGAAAAAAGTTACCAAAATATCTTTTCTGTTTTTTTCATTTTAAATCACTCTTTTTATTATTTTACACAGGTAAAATTTCTTAAATCTAGGTAGACAAATCAACCTCAGATACGTATATTTTGCTTCCTATTTTAAAAATCTATATAGCTAGTTGATTTTTATCTGATTACAATCATCATACTTTTCAAGAAAAGGGTTTAAGCACCGTATTGCCAATAATCAGTAATTGTATGTTCTTCACTTTAATGAGAATATCACTAGATTTTCATCATTAGGCATAATTGCTGCTCAGTGATACATGAATGAAAACACTCAAACATAAATATACACATTCCTTTATCAGACTGGAATGTTCAACTCTACTCATTACACACTAAAATTTTAACTGGGTTCATGGCTAAAATTCAGGGGATTTCTCCTTTCCACCATCCTTTTTTTTTTTTTTCTTTTTCTTTTTGACAGAAATAAATCTAGGGGAATTTCTTACCTTCAGATAAGGATTTCTTCAAAACATCTTCTTAAACTGATTCCTTAGGAGCACTTAGAAAACAGAAAGTGATGATAAACTATGTATACTCTTAGACCAGTTTCCTTTATAAAGGATGTGTCTATATATCAGGAGAATGCTATAAACATTGTAACTATGACATCAGATCAGATCAGATCAGTCACTCAGTCATGTCTTTGCGACCCCATGAATCTCAGCACGCCAGGCCCCCCTGTCCATCACCAACTCCCGGAGTTCACTCAGACTCACGTCCATCGAGTCAGTGATGCCATCCAGCCATCTCATCCTCTGTCGTCCCCTTCTCCTCTTGCCCCCAATCCCTCCCAGCATCAGAATCTTTTCCAATGAGTCAACTCTTCGCATGAGGTGGCCAAAGTACTGGAGTTTCAGCTTCAGCATCATTCCTTCCAAAGAAATCCCAGGGTTGATCTCCTTCAGAATGGACTGGTTGGATCTCCTTGCAGTCCAAGGGACTCTCAAGAGTCTTCTCCAACACCACAGTTCAAAAGCATCAATTCTTCAGCGCTCAGCCTTCTTCACAGTCCAACTCTCACATCCATACATGACCACAGGAAAAACCATAGCCTTGACTAGACAGACCTTTGTTGGCAAAGTAGTGTCTCTGCTTTTGAATATGCTAACTATGACATACGTTCCTATTATTTTGTAAGGACATGATAGTAAAATATGGACTGGATATGGTTAAGTTGTTTTATGCCTGCTTAAATAAATGTGTCTGAAGGTATTGATTTAATAATTTGTTTTGAATTCTGAAGTTAAAGTGAAATTCAAAAAACAGCCTTTCGGGAGAAGAATGGCCATGATGGTTAGGAGGATGTCAGGCGACACTATGTAGGGCTTTATGAATAGAAGCGGGGCCTTGTTATGAAAGAAAAGTCTTAGGGGACACAATAGAGCTTTCTTCAAATATGTGAAGAACTGACATAACAAAAAGGGAGACCAGGAGAGTCAAGCTTTGATGGAAAGCTAATTAAATGACCTCTAAAGTTCTTCTTCTCTCAATGGTTTATAATTTGATTATTTTTCATAAATCTGAAATACTGATTTGGTTTCTTTAATTGCTTTTAAATATAACACACTGCATTCAACCCTACACTAAAAAGCACACTTTGTATACTTTTGCAGAATTCATTTTAAACTTAAAGCTTATCTATGTGCTAGTTTTAGAGTAAACGCTCAGTTAATACTCAGTAAATAAATTTGGCTGACTGATTTACTTTAAGATTCTTTTTGTTGCTAAAAGGTCACTCAGGATATAATTCATAACCCCAAAATTGACATCTCCTATGGGGAAAAAGACATGCCAAGATACTCATAAAAGAGAAATTTAGCAGTAATTTTTTAAAAGTCTATTTTGAAAGCATTCAGAACTTTGTTTTATTGAAGCTTCTTATTTTTTTACTGGGGAAGAGCCGATTAACAACGTTTTGACAGTTGTAGCTGAACAGTGAAGGGACTCAGCCATGCATACACATGAACGTATGCAAAACTTTTTAAGGCAACAGTTCCAACTTGTTTGCCACTAATATTTATGTTGTGAAAATCTGCTTATGCTGCATTCTCCAACTAATTATCAGCCATATGATTTCTCTGGGTGCTCAGGCAAGAATATTTGGCAGCTTCCTCTCACCTACTTTCCACATCCTCTTAGTCACAGAGCTATCGATCCTTTTGATAACACTCGAGACCTGTTCCCTCCTGTCCTTTTCTGTTTCATAGATCTAATTCAAGTCCCTGTAGTCCTGGACAAAGCCTATTGCAATAGCTTCACAGTCAGTTATCATGTTATTTACTCCCCAGTTTAATCCTTTCCTTGTCCTGTCACCGAGTTCATTCTAAAACAAGATCTGCTTAAAACCCTTCAACAACTCTCTGGAAATAAAATTCAAACTCCTATAAACAGCAGGCAGCACCATTAATGCATTGGCCCCAACTTATAATGTTTTTCAGCCGTTCATACCCACTTGTGTATGCTAAGCCCTGGATCTATACTTTTCAAACTAGAAAACTAATAAAATGTCCCAGAGTTGTAGACAGAGCCTCAGGGTAGATGTGGTTTATCTTCCTGCAGTTTGATTTTTTTTAAAAAAGATACAATAGCTTAGTTGATAAATAAAATGCTAGTTTTATACTAAATGTAATATTATGCCCTGTGACATTTGAGTGGGAATACAGGCACGTGGCCTTATAGGGGCAGATCCAGATTTCAGGCCAACTGTGGAGAGACTGAGATCACTGGTTGTTGCCAGGGACTGGGGAAGGGAGGAGCATCAAGGGGCACAGAGGATCTGTTTAGCCTGGTGAAATATTCTGTATTATACTACAGTGATGGAGATTTCATTGTACATTTGTCCAAACCCGTGAAATGCACAACACCAAGAATGAGTTGTAATGTAAACTGTGGACTTTGGGTGATTATGATGTGTCAATGTAGGTTTATCAGTTGTAACCCATGGGCCACTCCTATGCAGGAGGCTATGTGTGCGTAAGGGCAGGAGATGTGGGAGATCTCAGGACCTTCCCCTCAGTTTTGCTGTGAAGCTAAAACTGCTCTAAAAACCATGAAGTCTTAGTAAAAAAAAAAACAAACAAACCAACAACAACAAAAAAAATATATATATATGTAAGTATATAGAGCATCATCTTATTCATTGGATATATTTCTGACAGAAAAGAAATAGAGGTCTGATAATAATCTGAAGCATTTTCCACAGGCCAACTTTAGCGAGTGTACATTCTAAACCTGTTCCTCCTTCATGCTCTTCTAAGGCTGGACTCAATTGCATGTTTTCATATTTCAGTATAATCCCTGACCCTACATGTTTCCATCACTGATGCCGAGTGAGGTGGTACAATGGGTGATGTCGAACAATCAGTTCAGTTCAGTTTAGTTGCTCAGTCGTGTCTGACTCTTTGCAACCCCATGAACCACAGCACGCCAGGCCTCCCTGTCCCTCACCAACTCCCGGAGCTTACTCAAACTCATGTCCGTCGAGTCAGTGATACCATCCAACCATCTCATCCTCTGTTGTCCCCTTCTCCTCCTGCCCTCAATCTTTCCCAGCATCAGGGTCTTTTCCAATGAGTCAGCTCTTTGCATCAGGTGCCAAAGTATTGGAGTTTCAGCTTCAACATCAGTCCTTCCAATGAACATCCAGGACTGATCTCCTTTAAGATGGACTGCTTGGATCTCCTCACAGTCCAAGGGACTCTCAAGAGTCTTCTCCAACACCACAGTTCAAAAGCATCAATTCTTTGGCTCTCAACTTTCTTTATAGTCCAACTCTCACATCCATACACGACTACTGGAAAAACCATAGCCTTGACTAGACAGACCTTTGTTGGCAAAGTAATATCTCTGCTTTTTAATATGCTGTCTAGGTTGGTCATAACTTTCCTTCCAAGGAGTGTCTTTTAATTTCATGGCTGCAGTCACCATCTGCAGTGATTTTAGTGATGTCTAACAGTATGTCATGATAAATGGAAATGACTCTAAGCCACGTGAATATATCCCACAGATGCCAGCAGAATTGATCCCCTCTGAATTTCCCCTTAGCCACACTGCCAGTCATTCCACCATCACCTAACGCAAGAGGCAGTGTGACAGAAGAGAAGTTGGGATTGAAAAGACAGCAGTCTTAACTGATTTCAATGAAAATATCTTAGTTTTATAAATTTTGCAAAAACTCATGCCCAGGTGAACATATTTCTGGGGCCCTCCCAAACCCCTGAAAAGGATGTATTCAAGTGAGTGGCCCTGAAGCTGAAACTTCATTCACCAGGTACATCCACCTCTAGTTCCTTTTAAGAAAGACCGCAGTCTACTGATACCTGGTCATATATGTATTGGGAGTCTAGGGGATAATGCGAAAGCGTGTCCTTCCAGTGTAGCTTAGCACATTCCAAGAAGCTTTCTCTCCTTGATCTCTCTACTTCCTTTTGTCTTGTTGGCCCTGCTCCATCTTGCTGCTGTGTCTTTTCCCATTTTTCTCTCCATCTGGGAGATTAGTCTCCTTGCACCCTCAGAGCATAGCATATACAAGAAATACAATTGCTTCTCTTGGTAATTCTGATTTTCCTTCATGCCTTTAAATACTTGGTATACTGAAAGACCTTTCCCTCCCTCGTGGCGAGGTTGAGATGGAACAAAGAAAATGAAGACAAGTGAGAGTGAAAATGCATACAGATAATGGAAAGTTCTGATAAATTTTTGCAGCCAAACAGAAGAAGACATTTCTCTAGGCAGTGAGTCTTTTCAAGCTGCAACTTCAGATCACCAGAATAACCCATTCATCCTTTGCCATTAATGATTATACGTGGTGAAGTCTAAGAAGCACTGCCCTTGACATATTCAATTATTTGGCCTTTCCAAAACATGCCAAGGCATTTCATGCTTTACCCTTTGTTCTTTTTTGGAAGCACATTTCCCTTCTTCTTTGCTAGTGAACTTTGACTCAATGATTAAGGTCTAGTCAAGGGTTGTTTACTCTCTGAGACCTTCTAAGAACGCTTCAAGCACAATTCATTGTGTTGCTTTCTTTTCCTGTCACATATTTAACTCCTGTTTTCTCACTTACAAGACAAGTCTTACAGTTAAGTATTTACCTGTCTCCCAATTAGGTCATAATTTTTATGAAGACAAGGTCTTATTATTCTTTGTAATACTGGAACCCACCCTTCCAGGATCGGGCTGGTTAATGTTTAAAGTGCCTCGTGGGAGCAGGACACAACTGATCTGCAGCCTTAGTTTCTAGGTTGTAATTGCTCCCACCGTGGCTAGGTTCAAGCTACCAGTGTGACTGCCCTGAAATGAGAGGTGGGAAGAGATGCATAATAGCATCCCATTATATGATATTTCTCCCTGCACGTATATAATAGGTATATGGGTATTAATAAAATGTAGTCAAATATTGCATTGACCTAGAACTTTGTTTGGGTTTTTCTGTACGATGTTACAGAAAAATCCAAATGTACTTTTTGTCCAACCTACTAATTAGAAGTTTTGAGTTGGTGATGGACAGGCAGGCCTGGTGTGCTGCAGTCCATGGGGTCGCAAAGAGTCGGACACAACTGAGCAACTGAACTGAAGTTTTAAGTATTTATTGCTTTTGCTTTTAATATAGTTAACTGTAAGCCTGTATAATTTCATTTTTAATAATAGCTCTATTTGACAATTGGTTCACAAAAATTCTTAAAAATTTAATAGTCTGTTCTCATGAGCTTGTACAAGCCAGCATCAGCACAGCACTGTTTGTAGCTCCTTAGAAACAAATGTTGATGAATCATAATGATCATTTTCAGAGGATTCTAGTAAAAAATCATGTTGCAAGTGGAATAGGGACACTGAAGTTTCCCCCAAGTCGATAATGATGTTGTTGTTGTTCTGTCACTAAGTTGTGTCTGACTCTGTGACCCCATGAACTGCCGCTCGCCAGGCTTCCCTGTCCTTCACTATCTCCAGGAGCTTGCTCAAACTCATGTCCACTGAGTCAGTGATGCCATCCAACCATCTCATCCTCTGTTGGCCCCCTCTCCTGCCTTCGATCTTTCCCAAGATCAGAGTCTCTTCCAGTGAGTCAACTCTTTGCATCAGGTGGCCAAATTATTGGAGTTTCAGCTTCAGCACCAGCCCTAACAAAGAATATTCAGGGTTGATTTCCTTTAGGATTGACTGGTTTGATCTCCTTGCTGTCCATGGGACTCTCAAGAGTCTTCTCCAGCATCACAGTTTGAAAGTATCAATTTTTCAGCACTCAACCTTCTTTATGGTCCAATTTTCACATCCATACATGACTACTGGAAAAGCCATAATTTTGCCTATATTGACCTTTTAGCCTCATAATCTGTTGTGTTTGTATGTGACTTGCTGTTTCTTCAATTCATAAAAGTCTTCCAAATGTGTAGTCCAGAGGGACTGATCACAGAGTAAATAATGTAAAGACTTACATTTCCTAAGTTTCCTCCAAGGGTAACTTTTCCCCTTGTGTAGAAGTGAGATGAAAGGAGGCATGTATGACCTTCCACTCTCAGAATCTCTGGAAAATGATCTTTCATCAAGGAAATGATGGGGAGAGTAGATGTGGTATCCAGAACTGTCAGTGTTTCCCCTGATAAGGTTTTATTAGCCCAGCATTGTAAACCTGCCACGTGTCCTCAGATTCTAGGTACCTCTAGGTTCTGTTGGACAGAACTGAAACAAGACAAGGAGAATCATACAGTCCTGGCAGCTTCCAAGAATGACTTACTGCTGATTTCCCTTGACGTGAAATAAGATATTCCTGGAAGATTTTAGAATGATTTTTTTTTTTTACATCCAGATGTTCACACCTCTGATGTTTGCTTTGCTCAGTCTCAGTGGTGTCCAACTCTTTGAGACCCCATGGACTGTAGCCTGCCAGGCTCCTCTGTCCATGGAATTTTCCAGGCAAGAATACTGGAGTGGATTGCCAGATGTTTGTTTTGTCATATAATAAATATCTGTCTGTGACAGATCATTAGAACCAAATAATGAGAAATAATTGCAAATTTTCTTTTGCTAAAGCTGTAACTTTTGAGTATGATTTTAATAAAAAGAATCCCACTTAAGTTTTCTTTTTCCATTTTGCAATGGTGAGAGGCAAATCAGTCGACGTAAACTAAAGTTATTTAATATGTATTAAGTTGTGCTGTATTGCCTATGGCACTAAATTCAGTGGATTTCAAAACACTCTGTCATAGCTCTTCAGGTATTTGGAGTGAAGGAGGACGAGAGACTAAAAGCATCAGAAAATTAAGGCCATACATTTAAGTTATGTTTCAGTAATTTAAAGACAGTTATATGAATTATAAAGTATATATTTCATGTGTCTCTAAAACACTGGCAGTTGCTTTTATTTCTGACTTCCATTAAGGTGTTACAGAAACAAAGGGACATGGACTGGATCAGGGCCACTCTAGTAATCCTGCCATCATCTTAGCATCTCGTTCACAAAAATTTGTCTATGGTAGGTCACAAACAAAATAGTCTTTAAAGCAAGTTAGTGAAAGCTGGCTGGGGTGGGACGTAGATGTTAGCAGGGGTACCAAATGAATGGGAATGTTTAAAAGCTAAATTCAGCATGACACACGGGCTTCCTAAGTAATGAATAATGATCTCATTCAGTGTTTCTGAGAAGCGGTATTTTCATACAAAGTTCCTAGGGTGGATCAAAGAAACACCTAAATACGAGAACATCTGTCCATCTTCTAAAAGAGGAGGAAATGCTTGAGTGAACACAAAGACCGAGTTAAAACGCCGATCTTGTTCTCAGAGACCAGATGATCTCTGAGACACTTTCCATTGACTCTTGTTTGCCCTTGTACAGACATAGTCACGAATAGTAAGTCATTTTTTTGCCTCTGAGTTCTAAAATATTTGGATATAGAAAAATCAGTGTTCACAGTTGTTCAGATGGATTTTTGATGGGGCAAAAATAAACTGAAAAATTTTAGGTCAAAGATATTTTGTTATTAAAACCCCTGGAGAATGAACATCTAAGTGATAGTCACTCCATAATATAAAGAGACTTTGCCTAACTTATCTGAAAATGCCTGGCTAAATAACTTTGGTAATACTTGTATTAGAAACCTGAAAATCTAGTTTTGTCTCCTAGAAATCACTTTTCATTCAACTGAAATATATCAATTTTAATTTCTAGACAATTTTCTGAAAGTTTTGAAATATTCAGTATGCATTTGACAAAGTAATGATTCTCAGTTTACTGAGTTCTGTATCATAATAATTGACTTCTCTGTTTCCCAATAGATAGTAAATTCCCTGCAAATAAAATCCATACATTACTTGACTTTAGGTTCTCAGCATAGCACAGAATTAAGCTATTTGATAAATGAATAATTTCTTGGAGAGAGCAACACACTGAATTCAGTTTATATTGCAAATGTTAACATGCATAGAACAAGTCTGTACAGTGTACAGCAAACCACTAATATTTGTTTTCTTTAGGGAAGGAAATGGGGAAATGGTCAGGAGGCCTTGACTTTCTGCTTTGGATTATTCTGATTGTGTTTATCACAGACTTGCTCTACTGTTTTCATATTAATAATGTTTAAGACCAAGAATATATGGCACTTAAAAGGTTTGTAGAAGGGAAAACTTCACAACTATCTAACAACTCTCCTACATTTATATTGGCATCTTCACAAACTTCTGTTACTATTTATTTTGTTTCTAAAGGAAGAAAATTTTTATTTGAACTTTTTTTGTGATTATGAACATGTCTGTTCTAGTTCCTTTCTGGTTTCTTGGATTCAGCTTATTTTCATAGATCTGTATCCTCTTCCTTTTCTTCCAGTTTCCTCATTTAGTCATTGTCACATTAGCAAGTGGCAAAAAAAACACTAGCCTAAATCCTAGGAGATTTCGCTCTACGTTTTTCCTCCTTCTTTTAGAACAGTATTAACTTCAAAATATTTACTTTTATGGACTCTTTATATGTATTAGTATATTAGCATATTGTATAATATACAGCATTACTCAGGGCTTCCCAGATGGCGCTAGTGGTAAAGAACCTACCTGCCAATGCAGGAGACCTAAGAGACTCAGGTTTAATCCCTGGCTCAGGAAGATCCCCTGGAGAAGGGCATGGCAACCCACTCCAGTATTCTTGCCTGGAGAATCCCATGAACAGAGGAGCCTCGTGGGCTACAATCCACGGGGTCGCAAAGAGCTGGACACGACTGAAGTGTCTGAGCACACATACATGCAAAGCATTACCCATCTATAAAACCAGAATACGATGAATTCTAAATTTCTCTATTCTTCCTCTTACTATCTCCTTATCATTGTCAATTTATCTTTTAATAACATGGTTTATGTTTTCCTTTTACAAAGGCTTTTATTGATTAGATTTAGTAAGGCAAGAAAAAATGTGGTGCTAGAAAGACATTGTTTCACACCTAATAAAAGCTACTTTATTAGCTTCAAATGGCATTCCATTGATAATAGTAGCAATTAGCTGATCTATCCATTTAAGCTAACGCACTTTCCTCTTGGGCAATGAGCCATGATTTCCTTCAATTCTGAGACTTCTCCCAGGTATCTGAACTTACCTTGACTCCATTCCCCACCTCCATTCTTCACAGCAAATAAAATCTCCCCTTCTTTTCAATTCTTCCTTTGCAGAACATCTCACATCTGACCTTTCTTTCCATCCCCACCGTGCTTAGTCATTCAGCCATGACTCTTTGTGACCCCATGGACTGTAGCCTGCCAGGCTCCTCTGTCCATGGGGATTCTTCTAGAATACTGGAATGGGTTGCCATGCCCTCCTCCAGGGGATCTTCCCCACCCAGGGGTCAAACCCAGGTCTCCCACATTGCAGGCAAATTCTTTACTGTCTGAACCACCAGGGAAACCCTCCATCCCACTGCTACCACTTAAATCCATGATCTAAAATTCTGAAATAAAATCAACCTCAATAGCTTACTGGTAGCCCTCAATCTCTCTTTACATGGGGGTCAGGTTGGTCTGTCGTCCCCTGCTCCCATCGTTCTCGTGACTGGTTTCCTACTTAGGCTTAAATAAAATTTGATTTCCCTTTGCCCAACTTTCAGTGTCCCTGGACACCGTTTCAGCTTGGTCTGTAACTGTTAGACGTTCCATTTGTTCCAGTCTAGTTGCAATCCTTGTTATTCCCCTTCAAATAACTGACTCCTTTCTCCACCCCTTTGCTTATACCATTTGTTTTAATGAATCGCCTTCAGTCTTCCTTTCCTACTTCTCTGTTAAAATACGTGCTTTGGGGTTAAATTCCATGGCTTGCTAGAAGCCTTGCTTCATTTTCATCATAGGCAGACTCTTGTGAATAGCTTCCTATTTATATAAATACTCTTTATGGCACTTATCACATATCTTCTTGTATCATTTATGTAACTTTTTCTCTCCTTATTAATTTACTCACCTACTATGTGTCAAGTAGTGTGCTGATGTGGATGTTTTCCATGAAAGACAAGAAACCATTACTCCTTGCCTAACAAGTGTTAGTGATAAAGTATACTCACAGATGATGAAAATATGTTTAAAATTGACATGGCCCAAATATACATCTATTTGTAAATTTTAATCAGCATTTTATTGACTGGTTTGGGCCATCCTTTGCCTTTATAACAACAAAATATATTCTATTCATTCAGCAAAGATTTACTAATTATCTGTTTGGACCCAGGCATTACGTGGTGGGAATTTCTTCAGAAATTATTAAAACCTGGAGAGTTGTTGCTCATATGTCATCCAGTCACTGGCTCAGTTCTCAGCCCTTGCAAGTTTCACACAGAAATGCAGACAGATCCAGACTTGTGACCCAGGTCTCTTTTTTGAACTCTGTTTCTATCTGAATTTCCTTAAACTGACTGTTGATTAAAGGAGAGAAAACCTTGGGACTTTGAAGGAAGGGGAAATGTTGGCCAGTATTCTCTAAAAACTATTCTGTGTCCTTTGGCTTCTTTAGTTGAGAAGTAGACATCAGTCCCATAAGCTTGCCAAAGGCAAGGTTGATGGATTTTAGGTATCCTGTGGCAAATGATATTAAGGATAAGAAATTACTCTCACTCCACTTTGAGTAGATGACTGAGTAAAGTTAAGATGGAGTAAAAGATAATGTGACCAGAGGGGAAAAACCATTTAATTAATTTATCACTTATCACAATATAGTATCACTTATCAATCAATATAACAAAATTGTTAATAGAAACAAAAATATAAGTATTACCTGTTCAAAAGAAGAGACTGATGCATCAAACACGGGAAGACAGTGTAAAACAAATGTGTTTTACTGAAAGTATTCATAATCAGACCTTCCCAGTTTTTATCAAGCACATGCTAGGTTTTCCATATTTATTTACAAAAAGAAAGCAACAGCCAGAGACCCAATAAAGAATCTCATCCTGAAAGAGGAAGGAAAACGTTTTCTGTAAGCCTCTGAACATCACCATGCCCTACTGACCTTGTCTGTTTGAAGAGCTGGTGCCCTGCAGGAGGTCCCAGTGGGCTTCCTGGGTTGCAGTGCCATACTCTGCCAGCTCTCCCTGCCCTTAACTAGGATGCTTGGAGTTAATTGAAGCTCCAGACAGCTCTGGTAGCCAGCTGGGTTTCTCAAACAGTTCCCTCTGCTGTCCGAGGGCCTGGACAGAGATTCATGCGAGATGCCATCAGTAAACTTGATATGGGAGATTTACATAGTTGGTGGGACAGAGTTTTTGACAGAGCCTCTTCGAGAGAGGTGTTGATAGAAAAGTTGAGATTCATGTTACTCAACATCTTGACCTCAAACTGTTTGTTTAGGGTTTTGAGGTGTGAAAGTCAACTTTTGCCCTTGTAAAAGGTAACAGACATGCTAAGTCTTGCATCTCATGTTTGCTTTAAATCAGCTAATAGAAAAAAAAATGTACATTCATGCAAATAAATTAAGAAGTCTGTCTGATGTCCTTTTATGTAATATTCCCATTGATACTCATTTCCAAAAGCTGTGTTCTAAAGTACACTGGTACTGATTCAATAAAAGTCCCAACATATGAAGCATGATTATAGTACTCAGAATTCATGTTAATAAAAAAGGCAGAAACTCAGTGCTGCCTGGCAGGACATAAACCTTAACGATTATATATGTTGATCGATGTGCTGTTTTTGAATGGCTTTAAGCGTTGCTGACTCCAGGGGTTTAAGGTATCGTAGCATTGTGACTTCCACCATCCAGGGGCTGAACCCATGTCAACAGCAATCAGTCTTTCAGTCATTTTATTTCTGCAAGGTCTTTCTCTCAAAGTGATAGCTGGTGGCTTCAGACTAGACGAAAGAGGTTTTTTTTTCTTTTCAAGAGTTCTAGCAGAAGTCCTAAACGTGAGTCTTATTGGCTTCATGAAGTCAGTATCCAGCTCTGAACTTACCCCTGCGGATAGGGGAGCAGATGGCACTAACTGGCCAGGTCATAGGCCCATTCTTAGAGAAGGAAGATGATGTCAGCTATGAACAAATCACATGGATCTCAAAGGAAATGCTGAAGTGCTGTTACCAGTAGAAGAAGAAATAAATGCTGAGCAGGCAACTAGCAACTGTGTCTATTACATAGGTATCAATACATCATAAGTAGTAGTATGTAAAAATCTTTAGGAAATCAGTCATAGGACTAGGAAATGTAAGAGAAGTAGCAGTGTGCTTTTTGATATCCACTCTTCTGATTGGATTGCTATCTACTTTCATCTGGTGTAGATGACCTTTCTTAGCTAGAATACATTTAATCACCTCTTCTTCCCTTAAACTGTTGACTAGGGATGTTGCTCTTTAGTGTAAAGTGAAAGCTCCTTAAGATTGCTCTTTGTACTCTTGTCTAATGGTAATAGATGGTAATAGCTTGACCCATTGCTATGTCTCATTAATGTACTTAGTTTTTTTCTCATTTTCTGGGGAAACACTAGAAATGATACTATTAGATTTTTGCCTTTTTCACAGGAGTCTGATGATTAGGAAAATGCTTTGTTATTTTTTTTAAATATAAAATACCTAGACCTTTGTGGTAGATGTCATCCAGATAAAATGGTTGTTAGTAAAAATACTGTCATCCAAGCACATTTTTTGGTAATGTTCTTCACATTTTAACTCTTTAGATTTGCAAGACTATTTAAATACATATGGAGAGAAATACAATTCTTTCTCAGAGAATTTCCTGATGCATTTGTCTAGCTGTTTCCTACTCTCTGCATCTCTCCCACTCCCAGATTTCCCATGCTTTCTCCCCGTATAATTATCATTTGAGCATCTGGAACTTGAAAATTCTCATCAAATAATTGGGCTTGTCTAAGCCTTGGTGATCAAAATAGGTCATGTTTGAAAAAAATTTTAAGAAAATGTGGTAGTGTTTTTAACTCTCATTTCATCATGGCTTATAGTTACAGCAGAATGACTGTGGTTTCCTCCCCATAGATTGCATACGAGACATTACATATCTGTGTAATGTTTGCTGGTTTATATTCTTTTTGGGCAGGTCCCAGTAATCATTCTTATCAGGCTGCCATGGGTGTGCACTTCTGGAGGCCACCTTTCATCCTAAGCGGTGGGACTGGGAATCCTACATGCGTCTAGTTCTGCTCTCAGCCCCCTAAACTGTCTTAGTATTGACATTGGCACTGCATTTACCTAAGCAGTGGGTTACAGAAAAAAGAACTTTCCAGACTGCTTCTATTTGTTTTGTGACTTTCCATTTTAGAAACTGTTTTCAAGTACATTGTCCCACGTGAGTCTCACAATATATGAGGCATCGTTATCCTGAGTTTTCAAGTAGACTGGAGCTTGAGCACGTTTAGTAACTCATGCCAGGTTTTTGTCAGTAGGAAATGACAGAGTCAGGGCTTTAACTCTGGATTGAATATGTACTCTTTATATCACGCCGTTGCCAGGAATCCCTTCTGGCATCTACAGACTGTGAGACAGCTAAGCATGTGTAGAAGACTCTCTGCCATTGTGCATGTCCATCAGAAAGGCCGCAAGGCTGAGGGATTTCAGTTGGAAACCATAGGGGCTTGACAGAAATTGAGACTGTCAATTGGGAAGAGAATGAACCAATAGGAGACACTGCAAAGGACATGAAACCTACTGAATGCCATTTCCTTGCCATTTAAATTTCTGAAATATTAAGAGATACTGACTTTGGGTATAAGTCAGTTCTTGCATTGCTTATATCACAATTCAAATAAAAGAAATACTTTTATTGAACATCACTTGTTTTGTAATAAGTAATGTTTAACTTGGAATTCTCTCAAACTTATTCCATTTACTGATATACAACAGGGAAAAAAAGCAAACTTCTTAAGTCCTTTTTAAAAATATTTTCCATTTTTACTGTAAATTTAAAGCAAATATTCCCATATCAGAAAGAGACATAAATCAATGATTTGGATCCCTAAGGGCAGTTATTTCATATCAGTTAATTTATTGTTGGGAGAGTGAATTGCAAAAAGAAAATATTTTCTCTAATCTCATTTCTATCTTGTTTGAAGAATGTCAATTACCACTGTCACAAATGATTTTTTTGAAGGGCTGTAATGCCGAATGGCATAAAGTTGTCAGTTTCATTCATCAGTAAGTAAGATCTGACTTGAATTCTAACTGAGGGCTACTGTCTTTCCTTGGGTGGTATTATTTTTCTCTCGACTTCCTCACAATGTTGTATTTACAAAGTTAAGTACATAAAATCCAATTTGAGTGGCTGGAAGCAGATCAAATAGTTTAATGAACTCAGCTTTATTTCTATTAGGTGGGGAAATCAAAGCTGAGTCTGATAATTTCTGTGCCCACAAAATAATCAGAGACCTAATTAAGCCCACACAGAGAGCCATGTTAGAGACTGCTTAGCTTCCACCCTTCCTGTATGGCATAATCCTGTACTGTCTCATCAGCTTTTACATGAATGTTTACCAAGGAAGTGCAAAACCGAGGTGCGCGTAAATCACATTGGCGCTTGACAAAGGCTGGCGGCAGGTGGGTTTAGTGTGCTTGTACTCCTAGAAGACTCTTTGAGAGGTCCTTGGATGGCTAGGAGATCAAACCAGTGCATCCTAAAGGAAATCAACCCCGAGTGTTCATTGGAAGGACTGATGGTGAAGCTGAAGCTCCAGCACTTTGGCCACCTGATGCGAAGAGCTGACTCATTGGAAAAGGCCCTGATGCTGGGAAAGATTGAGGGCAGGAGGAGAAGGGTTCAACAGAGGACGAGATGGTTGGATGGCATCACCAACTCGATGCATGAGTTTGAACAAGTTCTGGGAGTTGGTGATGGACAGGGAAGCTTGGTGTGCTGCAGTCCATGGGGTCATAAAGAGTCAGACACGAAATAGTGACTGAACAACAACAATATCAACAACTCCCCATGAGCACTGGGCAGCACTGTTATTAGTGTCCACTTCAGTCAGCACAAGGGCAATTCAGGAGGTGGATATGGTGACAGATTCTAAAATTACGCCAGCAGTTGTATAGCATGCAATGTAAACCATTTTGAAATAAAAACAAAAACAGAACAGCCCATAGAGTAATCACCCACCACCTTCAAAACAATTCCATTTTGAACTAGTTAAAATAACATAATCATTATCTTTCTTCTAACCTTGTGTGTCTGATTCAACTGTCTACAATGTGTATCAACACACCCTCGGCTTGGATAACAGACCTTTAAGAGTAGAATTTATAAGCAAGTAAACACATTTCTGCTGAAGCTAGACTTCAGCTTAGACACATCCAACTGCTTTAGAATGTCCATGGAGCTCAGGTGGGAAGAACCACTAAAATTACCATCAAGGAGAGTTGAATATTTGAAAATACAAAATAGAAACATTTTCTATGGCTTCTAAGAACTTTTATTTCCCCCTGCCATGAAAATAGGCAGCAGGAGGAAAAAAAATCTGAGTGAAAGATTTGATTCAGATGCTCAACATAGAGGACCCCCTGTACTTTAAGATTTATGGAAAGGAAAGCCTCTAAGCAATTTTCTAAGTTCTGGATACATTTGGGTTCTTATTTGTATAACCCTTGTAATCAAAGCTAAATACAGACAGCTAAGAGTTTTGGCATGGCCTGTGTTTTCTTGAAATGGCTAACATCCATTTAAAGGCTCATAAATCCTTCAAGTGTTTCCATTGTGGGGTTTGTGGAACCCCGCCCCCATTTATGAGCAACTGGAACTGGGTCACAGATAAGCTTGATTACTGGTGAAGATACAGTTTGGGGTAGATGAATACAGTGATTTAGTTTCCCTTAATATGAGGACTAGATTTGTTCCAACAGGTTTTCAAGTCATAGTCTTAGCCTACAGTTTTCAGTATTGCTGTTTTAAGATGTTACATTTAAAGACAAAAGAGCCAACATAACTAAATTTAGGTGTGAAAGCTTGGGATGTTTGAAAAGAAACTTGGGATCCTAGGATTATTTCTGACATTTTTAAGCTCCGTGTTGTCTCAGGCCTTTGTGCGAGTTAAATTAGAAGTGATTTCTTTTTCCCCATTGAAGATCCTCCAGATAAACTTAAGATCTAATGATTTTAAAGGGGGATTGATGCGTAAACAGAAACCATACAAGCAGACTTACATGTTACAGTTTTACAGTTAATAAGGCCAGTGTTTAATTAAAAACAGTCTTATGACTGTAACAGTGTAACATGTAGTTAGACTTTGACTTTACTATAAGCACTAGGTACTCAGAGCATTAAGGTTAATATGCAGATGTTCATAGGCTGAATTAAGGGTGGGTAATCAGAGCTCAGGGGGAACGTGTGATTGTCTAAAGATGTGGTAAAGGTGAGGTGATGGAGATCTTACTTAGAGACGCAGTGGGAATGGAATGGAGAATAAAGATCTGACACCAGAAATACAGTTGCTGCTGTATATTCAAATGAAGAGCTTCCCAGGTGGCGCTAGTGGTAAAGAACCTTCATTCTAGTGCAGGAGACTTAAGAAACACCGGTTTGATCCCTGGGTCAGGAAGATCCCCTGGAGGAAGGCATAGCAACCCACTCTAGTATTCTTACCTGGAGAATCCCATGGATAGAAGAGCCTGGCAGGCTACAGTCCATAGTATCTCAAAAAGTCAGACAGGACTAAAGCGACTTAGCACACATGCACGCATTCAGATTAAAAGGTGATTGTTTCCTCTCCCTATCTTTTGTTTTTGAGTTAGAGTTGTTAATTGTCCTGAACTGTTTCAGGTTTAGTTGCCTAAGAATAGTGGATGAAAGATATTTGGAAATGCTTTCCAGTATCTGGTTCGAAAATACAAATCATATCCCCACCCATGGTTTCTATCTCATAATTTCAAAAGGATCCTGGACCACCCCCAAACCCCAGGGGTAACATAGGGGACAGGGGACCCAGAGTCCTAGCAAAGCTTTCCCCTGAAGCCCTGAGCAAGGCTGTTGGAACTACATTTCCTTTTTAGAAAATGCAAGTGTTTATCTGACAGAGATGGGACGGAAAACACAGAATGTTACTTCAGTTCAGTTCAGTTGCTTAGTCGTGTCCGACTTTTTGCGACCCCATGAACCACAGCACACCGGGCCTCCCTGTCCATCACCAACCCCGGAGTCCACCCAAACCCATGTCCATTGACTCGGTGATGCCATCCAACTGTCTCATCCTCTGTCATCCCCTTCTCCTCCTGCCCTCAATCTTTCCCAACATCAGGGTCTTTTCAAATGAGTCAGCTCTTCGCATCAGGTGGCCAAATTATTGGAGTTTCAGCTTTAACATCAGTCCTTCCAATGAACACCCAGGACTGATTTCCTTTAGGATGGACTGGTTGGATCTCCTTGCAGTCCAAGGGACTCTCGAGAGTCTTCTCCAACACCACAGTTCAAAAGCATCAATTCTTCTGTGCTCAGCTTTCTTTATAGTCCCAACTCTCACATCCATACATGACTACTGGAATGTTACTTAAGTGCTTTTAAAATGCTATTTTTATTTTTAGAACCTAAATTTAATAACATATAGAAGCTAGTAACTGGGCTCCCCAGGTGGCTCAGTGGTAAAGAATCCACTTGCCAATGCAGGAGATGTGGGTTATATCCCTGGGTCAGGAAGATCCACTGGAGAAGGAAATGGCAACCCACTCCAGTATTCTTGCCTGGAGAATCCCAGGGACCGAGGAGCCTGGTGGACTACTGTCCAGGGGTCACAAAGAGCTGGACATGACTGAGTGCACACACCAGCAGCAACTACCCATACTTGAACTTCACACATTAAAGTTTATCCCTTCGTGTTTTTCATCCTATAGATCCATGTTCGTTTGACTGTACGTTAGAATCACGTGAAAGCTTTTTGAAACTAGAGTGAAACCAGTTTCTCTACCTAAGGCGTAGGGCTCAGGTGTGAGTAGGTTCTAAAGACTCCCCTGCTGATTTGAATGTACAGCCAGAGTTGAATTCCTGATCTCTGGATGCCCAACCACACAGCATCACTTTGTCTTAGCTGTTATTCTCTTGATGATCTTAGTCATTTCCCTCATTGTGTCACTAGCCGTGTCTACTCTGTGACAATTTTGAGGCAGAAAAGAAGGGCAATGTAATTGAAAGGTTTGAGCATTTTCACTCTAGACGAAGAAAGGAAATTCATGTTGATAATATCCTATTTTGGAATGGTAAGCAATGTCTGTATGCTCTGAATTTATTTTATTGTTGTTGTTGTTCAGTCACTAAGTTGTATCTGACTCTTTGTGACCCCCTAGACTGGAGCCTGACTGGAGCCTGCAGTTCTCCAGGCAAGAGTACTAGAGTGGGTTGCCATTTCCTTCTCCAGGGGATCTTCGCAGGTCCAGGATTAAACCCACGGCTCCTATATTGCAGGTGGACTCTTTGATCAGTAAACTTTAAGTTAATGCTTTATCATCTACCCCTTTTGCTCTGCTAACATTTAGGATTTGAAAACATTAAACATTTGTTTACATCCTCTGTAAGTCAGCACTGATTTGTCTGTCTCCTGGGATTAAACTAAATGCAGTGCTCAGTCACACACAAATTTTAAAAAATTGAACAACTATACAAAATGATTAAAAGATATAAAATTAAGTTCCTAATCCCTCAAACATGCCTCTGAATGTTTCATAATGAGGGGAACTCGGTTCTACTAAAACTTTTCCTTTTTGGTTAAAAAAGAAAATCGGTATGTTCTCATAGACACAAACCAAAGCATGACCATTTCTGTAGGGGTTTAGAACCCTGCTTATTGCATAATGGGCTAAAGAGGTTAAATCTTTCATTTAAGGAGAAACCGTGCCCTTTAAATTTCTTTCCAGGGTAAGTGACAGATGAGACAATTTACATCCACTAAGATTTCAGTAACTTGATGCAATAGCCTTGGCAACAGAATTCTACCAAATGAAAAGTGTCAAATTGCACAGAATGGTGTTTGTAGCCTGTGGGTCTCCACGTAGACCTCCCTGGGAATTGTGCCAAAATAAAAGGCTTTAAAGTTCCCATTGCTACTTCTGAGTATAAACTGCGGCTCCTTGAGCCCTCATTAGACTCGGGAAGTTGAATGCCTATCACAACCTTCTTTGACCAGCCCTGTCAACCTTGAGACCATTCCAGTCCATCGAAGTAGGAAGCCTATTACACATTGAGTAATGAATCCCCATTCTGCATAATTCTCCCTCTCTTCTCTGTAACATCCCCTTGCTTTTCTGTTCTGTTTTTGCTTTTACTCCTCCCATTCACAGTTCCCCACCTCCTCCCCTGTGTAGAACTTAGCTAACTTACGTAAAAATCCCACAATTAGTCAGCAACTACATCAGGAGCTAGTATATTGCAAAAACAATAAAGTTGCCCAAGGGCAGAAGGAAGATTTTTGAGGCCGCATCTTACGTAAGCCTGAAGATTAAGCATTTTAATACCAGTTATCAAAATGGATGCATACCTGCCTTTAAAAGAACCTGGGATTGATTTAGGAAAAAAATGATCTACCTTTGTGGACAGAGCTGAAACAATGGATATAATTACTTTTGAATATGTAGGATCTTTTCAGTTGTGAGAGACCCTTGAGGAAAGACAGGCTCTCAGATAAGATGCTTTACTTCAGCTGGTCTCTCAATGGACTGCCACGGGCGGAAGACAAACCAGTGGTGTGCTGTTCCCCCTCCCTTCTGCCACAACGTTTGGCTTGTAAACCACGGCCATCGCCAGTCGGCAGCAGTGAAGAGAGACCGCACAAACCCTTAAATTTCGTTTCCATGAGCGGCCATTGCATTTATGCCAGTACTTCCACCGGCAGCCCAAACAGGGCACGGAAACAACACTGTTTTACTGCTGTAATTCCACTGTGGTTGGCCCAGGAACTCTGGATATACTGGTAAAAAATAAATAAATAAATAAAAAACAAGGCCTAGTATGTAGAAAAGCTCAGTGGGTGAGCTTTGACACATGAAAGCACCTCAATTCTCAGCAAGACAGAGGTGATAAATTTGAAGAACTGGGCATATTATATTGATGAGATGATTACCCAGAAAGGGCCACCTAATAATAATAACATACTTTCTGAGTACTTAAGATACAATGCTGCTATGAAGTATGTACTAATGTCATTTCCTTTTTAGAAATGAGAAAACTGAGGCACAAAGGAATGATGTAAAACTTGTACAAGTCACCTAGCTCTCAAGTGGATTAGCTGGGATGCAGACTTGCTCCGAGGTCAGTGGTTTAAACCCCAAGCCTGCCGTTGTGTTAGCCTTTAGGAAACTTCTGTGACTTACAGACAAGATTGTTGTCATTTAGTTGATAAGTTGTATCCAATTCTTTGCAACCCCATGGACTGTAGCCCACCAGGCTTCTCCATCCATGGGATTTCCCAGGCAGGAAGACTGGAATGGGTTGCCATTTCCTTCTCCAGGGGGGGTCTTCCTGATGCAGGGGCTGAACCTGGGTCTCCTGCATTGGCAGGTGGGTTCTTTACCACTGAGCCATCAGGGAAGCCCAGTAAAACAAAACAAAACAAAAAAAATAGAATGCTATAAAAATACAGCAATTTTGAAAAGCTACATGCAAAGCAGTAAAGAAAACATTTAAGAAATTAAAAAAAATTTTTTTTGAAAAATGCAGCAACTTCTAGAAAGTCCCATGTATGGAGACACCTGGAATTCAGTTTCACTGGGGCTTCTACAACATCCTCCATGGTTAAGACCTCGTCTTTGTCACCTTTTCCCATTTCATGTATAAACTTCTCCCAGACAGGATTAAATGTTTGCAAATGCTTTAAAATGGAATTGGTATGATATCAGCAAATGAAATATAAGCTGTTTCATTGGAGCAGGGCATAGAACAATGCCATTTAAAAATAAAGCAGTCAAAGATCATTTGACCACCAATATGTCACTTGGGAAACATTAACCAAACTATTTAAGAATCCTGCAATTTAATTATTACATAATATATATTTTTTCTATCTTGGTACAATTCCCTTTCTCTAGGTTGGAACACAAGTTTTGAAAATGGAAAATGTCAAGATTAAATCTCTATTGAGGAGTAGTAGGAAAATACGTTTATGCTATTAACTAGGGATGACTTTGGAGTGGTGCCTCCTTGGATTTCAGTGAATAGAAGGAATTTGTTCAGTGCTGAAGCTCTTAGGGAGATTTAATAGCACTCTGAACGTGAACATTCCTGAACTCATAGGTGACACAGCCATCTGCGCTGTGAGTGGGTTTTAGAGGCATGTCAAAAAGACCTGGCAGGTGAGAGATGGGAATACCGAAAGCCTCGGTCAAATGCCTCATCTATCAGTAAGAATGAATGTTTTCTTTCATAAAGACAGTTTAACCTCAGTTCTTCTAGTGTAATGAAGATAGGACCAGAAGTCCACAGACCTCTAAACCAATCCTCTCTCTGCCATTAACAAGCTGCCTAACTGGAGGAAAGGAGCAATCTCTGTTATTCATTATCCAATCCATAAAATAATTAATGGACTAAGTCATGGTTGCTAGCCTCTTGGTAATCTAATGAAAACCCAGAACTCTTCTCTCTTGAGAAACGTGCAGGTATAAATTCAATGGTGTTCTTGGGCTCCTAAATCTCATCGCATGTCCCAGGGTAAAAACATATAGATGAACTCTCACATTCTTTACAATGCCTGCGTTGGTGTGGTGCTGAGAAGTTGAGATACAGTGTGTGATTCCTTGTTTGGCAACAGGGCAAGGCCAGCCCAGAATATGGAAAGATACAGGAACAGCGCGAGAAAGGGCATCAAGCACATTATTGGGTCAGTTGGGACAGGCAGTGAGTGAAAAGAGGGAGGTCACTGAAAATAGAAGGCTCAGCTCTGCGCTGAGGATAAACTGAATTGACTTGATGGTGGTACTGGCAGGGGAGGGGGTGACCGAGATTTTCATTTCCTTCTTCTGCTTTGGTATATACTGCACTTTATACCTTGGTCCAGACTGTCTAATCAGGATCTCATTAAGGAAAAGCTTAGCATTGTTTGAGTTCTCTTTCCCACAGCAGAGCTAAAAGTAAACAGCAGCCAAAGATAAACAAGGAACATTGCTCTTTTCCTGTGTTGTACAATACTGAGTCTAATTTATTGACAATGTTGGTGGTGGTGTAAATACTGAATCTTACAATGAACTTTTTAAAGAGCCTGCTGGTTTCTAAGCCTTACCAGGCGAGCAGACTTTCTTTTGTTGTTAGTGGAATTTGTTTTCTAAATCAGGATTTGTTAAATAACAGGCTTTGGGTACTAGAGAACACTGGAGACCACTTGTTATTCAGGTCCATGGTTTGTTTTGTTTTGAATTCTTTAAACCAATGGATGGCTGGATTTCAACTTTTCTCTGCTTTTATTTCTTATAAAAAGACTAGAAAGACAGATTTATGAGCAAAGAATAGAATTATATATCCTTGCTTCTGAATCTGTTTTGAGGCTGCCTGGATCATGATGTGGGGAAGGATGCCTACCAAAATATCTCCTCTTCACCCTCAAACCCAGTTATCTACATAAACCTAGATAGACCTGACCTCAAAGAACCTAGAGTTCTAAACAGAGACAAGGCTGGCCTGGGTGACAGGCCTGGTTTGTGCCTGAAAATTATACTTACTGAGGCCTGCTTCACCATTCCTTTTTGCTTGCTTGCTTATTTACTTTTGGCTATATTTTCAAGAGAGTTTAAGCTGACTTTGATATTCTTAAGATTGATTTTGATATCCTATTTATTTTGTACTTTGTCTGATCCAGCTTGCATCCTGCCCCTAAACTGATTCTCCCAGGAATAAGACCCTTTTACACATGACTGCACTTACCTAACACACTGCTGCTCCTAAGTTGCTTCAGTCGTGTCTGACTCTGTGTGACCGCATGGACGGAAGCCCACCAGGCTAACACACTAGAAACACCCTAATCTTCTGGTGATGCCTTGCACTGCCCCAGTGTTAAGGCATCTCTACCATCAAGGACCAGCCCCTTTGAATACAGCCTGTCCCAGACTTACCAGACTTATTGAACATGACTGAACCAAAATCCAACAAGTGAAAACATTAGACTCTTTTTCTTAGTTTTCTTTTTAAAAGACATACTCCACAGGTACAGTTCAACTTCTCTTTCTATCCTCTGTATTATGAAGGTTACTGTATATCCTTTCTACCCATGTTTCTATACTCTTCATGAACTAAATAGAATATTAATTTATTTAAAGGAACCTATCCTTCTGCCATTTGCTTGTTTAATCAATGTAATGTTTTAGAGGCTTTTCCAACATGGTCCATATGCCTTTGGTTCACCTATTTAAACTGTTCTCCTATATGCCACAATGTGAATAGAATGTGATTTATCTTTCCAACTTGATAGCTATCAATAGATAGACATGTGGATTTTCCCTCATTTTTTGTTGTTATAAATAGTGGTTCAGTGAATCTAATGCGTATGCAAAATATGCATGTGCAGAAAGTAAAAATTTCTCTGGGATTTAGAACTAGAAATACATGGAGGCACATCTCAAATATTAAAGAAAAGTGACAAGTTGCTCTTGAAGTTGACTGCAGCCATTTATACCCCACCAGACATCTAGGAGCATATCCCCACAGCTCTACCGGTGCTTGGTAACTGGTCCTTTCAAATAATTGCCCATTCTTCCAGTAGATGGTTTGTCCTTTAGTTATTGATTTGTAGGCATTTAAATGACTTTTTTCATGATAATAGCAACTTGTCCAATAAATATGTTGCAAATATCCGCTTATCTTCTGTCCCTTGTCTTTTTAATTCCATGTAGCTAATGAATATTCAAGTTGGTGTAGTGTATTAAACACTGTTTTCCTTTAGCACTTATATTTTTTACTTCACTTAAGAAAAAATGTCTTCTGATACCATGAATAATCTCTT
Organism: Bubalus bubalis; assembly: GCF_019923935.1. Taxonomy (NCBI): domain Eukaryota; kingdom Metazoa; phylum Chordata; class Mammalia; order Artiodactyla; family Bovidae; genus Bubalus; species Bubalus bubalis. Next base: position 20,093,455 of record NC_059165.1, on the reverse strand, counting down.
ACATTGTCTCCTAAGATATTTGAAGTTTTATTTTTTACATTTAGGTATTTATCAGGAATGTATTTTTGTGAGTGGTGTCAAGTAGGGTTTTTTCAAAAAATAACCACCAATTGTCTCAATACCATTTATTAGGCAATTTATTCTTCCCCCATTCATTTCTTTTATACTAAAATTCCCCAGCACTTGTGAGTAGACTCTTTCTTCCATTCCTTTTGCTTACCCCATGGACTGCAGCCCACCAGGCTCCTCCATCCATGGGATTTTCCAGGCAAGAGTACTGGAGTGGGGTGCCATTGCCTTCTCCGCATACTAAGACCATGATTTTCACATTGCTGGATAGTATTTTTCCTATAATCTGTGAGTGATAAGATTATATTTATGGATATCCTTTTATGAAGCTGTCTTTGAAATCCTTGGATAAACCCTACTTAGTTTTGGTCCACTCTTGGATTCAAATTATTAATATTTAATTTAGATTTTTTTGCATTTATCTCCATGAGCAGGACTGGTTTATTATGATTCTTTTCATATATTTCTGACCTTTTGATATCCAAGTTATGGTAGTATCAAGAAATGAGGTAGAGAAGTTTCTGTTTTGTAATATTATTGATATGGTGATTGCAGCCATGAAATTAAAAGACACTTACTCCTTGGAAGGACAGTTATGACCAACCTAGATAGCATATTAAAAAGCAGAGATGTTACTTAGCTGACAAAGGTCTGTCTAGTCAAGGCTATGGGTTTTCCAGTGGTCATGTATGGATGTGAGAGTTGGACTGTGAAAAAAGCTGAGCGCCGAAGAATTGATGCTTTTGAACTGTGGTGTTAGAAGACTCTTGAGAGTCCCTTGGACTGCAAGGCAATCCAACCAGTCCATTCTGAAGGAGATCAGCCTTGGGTGTTCATTGGAAGGACTGATGTTGAAGCTGAAACTCCAATAATTTGGCCACCTCATGAGAAGAGTTGGCTCATTAGAAAAGACCCTGCTGCTGGGAAAGATTCAGGGTAGGAGGAGAAGGGGATGACAGAGGATGAGATGGTTGGATGGCATCGCAGACTCGATAGACATGGGTTTGGGTGGACTCCGGGAGTTGGTGATGGACAGAGAGGCCTGGTGTGCTGCGGTTCATGGGGGTCACAAAGAGTCAAACCTGACTGGGTTTGAGGGGGCATGTGGGTTGCACTTTTAAAGAAGGTGAATAGGGGAGATGTCACTAAGAAGAAGAGAATTGAACACCCCCTTTAAAAAGGGGTGGGGTAGTTAGCTATGCGAGTATCTGGGGAGAAATTCCTGGCAGAAGGAACAGCCAGGGCAAAAGCTCTAAGGCAAGAGCATCCCCAGGATTGCTATGCCATGCTATGCTAAGTCACTTCAGTCGTGTCCAACTCTGTGTGACCCCATAGACGGCAGCCCACCAGGCTCCCCCGTCCCTGGGATTCTCCAGGCAAGAGCACTGGAGTGGGCTGCCATTTCCTTCTCCAATGCATGAAAGTGAAAAGTGAAAGTGAAGTCGCTCAGTCGTGTCCGACTCTTAGCGACCCCATGGACTGCAGCCTAACAGGCTCCTCCGTCCATGGGATTTTCCAAGCAAGAGTACTGGAGTGGGGTGCCATTGCCTTCTCCTCCCCAGGATTAAGAGATTGCAAAGTGACCCATGTGGCCCAAGTAGAGTGATTGAGAGAAGGAGAAAGGAATTAGGGAAAGAGGGAAGTGTAAGCACTCTGGGTTTATGTTGAGACAGTGATGGAAGGAATGGCAGGATATGATTACAAATGTGAAGGAAGCAGGGTGAAGTTAAGAGGTTATTGCCATAATAGAGGCAAGAGGTAATGGCTGCTTAGCCCAAGGTGGTAGCAGAGCAGTGGGAATGCAGAGGTGAATCATCTCTCTGCTATTTTGGTTATTTATTTCTTTTTCAGCAGTTTTGGCTGGTATCTTTATTATAGTCTTCTACTTTCTTGAGTTGAGTAACTAGCCACCTTTTCTTAACTATTTTGTCCTACTAATTATAATTAAACATTGTATATGATCAAATCCCTTAATTATATAGTTTGTTCTTTCACTGTTTTTCTAATTTTCTGTTTTTGTCAATTTGATCTCTTAGTTTCTTCAAAAAAAAAAAAATGAAATTTCCCAATTAGATTGTGAATTTGTTGACTTTATATCAGTGTTGCTGCTGCTGCTAAGTCGCTTCAGTTGTTTCCGACTCTGTGTGACCCCATAGACGGCAGCCCACCAGGCTCCCCTGTCCCTGGGATTCTCCAGGCAAGAACACTGGAGTGGGTTGCCATTTCCTTCTCCAATGCATGAAAGTGGAAAGTGAAAGTGAAGTCGCTCAGTCATGTCCGACTCTTCGCGACCCCATGGACTGCAGCCTACCAGGCTCCTCCGTCCATGGGATTTTCCAGGCAAGAGTACTGGAGTGGGTTGCCATTGCCTTCTCTGTTATATCAGTGTTAGTGATATGTTATTTCAAGGCTGTCTTGCTAAGTGCATATAGATTTCAAATTATTATCTCTTCCAGGGAGAATTGTTCTTTTATCATTAAATAGGATATCTTTTTGTCTCTATCAGTGCTTATAGGGTTTCTCTTCTATTGGGTTTTGTATTAGTATTACTATCCTAGCTTTCTGTTTTGCTGTGGCATTTCCAGACCTCTATTTTAACTTTATGGGTATTATATGGATTTGGTTAAGTCAAATCTAAGCTTTATTAGCTAGTGGGTTTAATACATTTGCTGTTGTTGTTGCTCAGTCACTAAGACATGCCTGACTCTTTGCGACCCCATGAACTGCAGCACACCAGGCTTCTCTGTCCTTCACAGTGTCCCTAAGTTTGCTCAAACTCATGTCCATTGAGTTGGTGATGCCATCTCATCCTCTGTTGCCCCCTTCTCCTCCTGCCCCCTTCTCCTCCTGCCCTCAATCTTTCTCAGTATCAGAGTCTTTTCCAGTGAGTCTGCTCTTTGCATCAGGTGGCCAAAGTATTGGAGCTTCAGCTTCAGCATCTGTCCTTCCAATGAATATTCAGGGTTGATTTCCTTTAGGATTTCAGGTTTGATCTCCTTGCTGTCCAAGGGACTCTCAAGAGTCTTCTCCAGTACCAGAGTTTGAAAACATCATTCTTCGATGTTCAGCCTTCTTTATGGTCCAGCTCACATATCCATACATGACCACTGGACCTTTGTTGGCAAAGTAATGTCTCTGCTTTTTAATATGCTGTCTAGGTTTGTCATAGCTTTTTTTCCAAGGAGCAAGTGTCTTTTAATTTCATGCCTTCAGTCACCATCCACAGTGATTTTGGAGCCCAAGAAAATAAAATCTGCCACTGTTTCTACCTTCCTCTCCCCCCATCTATTTGTCATGAAGTGATGGGACCAGATGCTGTGATCTTAGTTTTTTGAATGTTGAGTTTTAAGCCAGCTTTTTCACTCTCTTCTTTCACCTTCATCAAGAAGCTCTTTAGTTCCTCTTTGCTTTCTGCCATTAAGGTGGTATCATCTACATGTCTGAGGTTTGTTGATATTTCTGGCAATCTTGATTCCAGCTTGTGCTTTATCCAGTCTGGCATTCTTCATGATGTACTTTGCATATAAGTTAAATAAGCTAGGTGACAATATGTAGCCTTGAAATTCTCCTTTCCCAATTTGTTCGTAAACTTTGAGTTATTTCTACTAATTTTGCATTTTCTATGGACCTGAGCTTTCTGTTTAGCTTTTCTTTTTGCTATTCTTTCATTGGTTTTAATTAAGCAATTCAATTTTTTGCCTCCAAGTTTGTGTAGTTTTTATATATCTACTCAGCACATTTTTTAAAGTTAATAATGTCTTTAACATTTTCTTGAATGAATTAAGGACCTTCATTTCCTTGTATGGTCTATGATTTTTTTAAGTCTGACTAGACACAGGTTGTTTTCTATAGGAATTTTTTGTGCTCTTTATTGAGTCCTATATGGTTAACAGGTTCCAAACCAGTTTTATTTTAATTTCTCAGCTTGAGGTTCCTGATTATCCAAATGTTTGAATTTGGATGTCACATCTACATAAGGTAGAGGTTAGAGTTCAGATTTCCAGCTAGCACCTATTTTTCACTTCTTCAGGGCAGTTAGCAATGATTTCTCTGATTCCCTTTCATGATCTTGGCAGCCATTCATGGCTCCTAGATTTCTTCATAGAACTCAGTTCTATAACTTGCAGGCACAGCCCTGCCACCTCTAAACAGGCATTAAACTCAGATCTCCCTGGTTCTAATTGCTCTGAGTCACAAGACCGCAGCCTCCATTGGCCAATGTGTGGCTTTCTTTTTGACATTTAAGGATTTGTTGTTTTATATGTTGAGTTAGACTGTACATTTACATTTTTATTATTCTTGTTCATTTTTTAAGTAGTTTATTTTGAGCAAAGGGGAATTCAGTATACTCAACTGTATTGATTTGAGGTCCACCTCCACATTTTTGGTTTATATTGATATTCAGAATATTAGTGACATTGTTTCATATTTCTGTTGCCTTATTCAAATACATTGTTCATTTAAAGTTTATTTTTTTCTTCTTTCAGGTCACCAAATAATTTAATATTTATATAAGAGAAATGAAATTCACTCCATAGAAATTCTCAACCAACTGCTATTTTTTGACAGCTTGATCTTATATGTGGATATAAAATTTTTAAACTTTTAAGTTAATGTGTGGTTGAGTACTTATAAGAATGTGGAAACAATGATTGCTTTTTCTAAATCTTCCAAACTGTAGCTGAAAGACTGAGACCAGGGTAGGTTAGGAGGTTACCCACACAGTTTTCTGAGACTTGTGAAAGTGAGTCAAGGCCAGTCTAAATACAAAACACAGGGGCTTCCCTGGTGGTCTAGTGGTTAAGATTCTGCACTTCCACCTCAGGGGGTGAGGGTTCGATCCCAAGTCAGGGAACTAAAATCCCACATGCCTCATGGTCAAAAAAATAAATAATAAAGTAATAACCGTTAAAATAAATAAATACAAAACACATTACATTTCAGTCCAGGAAGACCTGGATGCAAACTTTAAGCAGGTTAAAATCTAATGTGAAACTCGTGGAAGAATAGCACAAAAACCCGTAGATCGCAGCACTGCAGCAGGGCTTTCTGAACATCTGAAGAGAGATTCGGGAGGGGTGCCGTTATTAAGATCAATTAATCTGTTTTGTTTTAGAAAAAGGATCCTTTTAGAATTTTTATTTATCAAGTACTCCATCCTCTCGGGGTCACCTTCCATTTTATGGTTTTGAGAGCTCGATCTGATCCCCCGTCACAGAAAATGTGGGGAGTCCAGTGTTCTCACCTGTATTTCCATGAACACTTGGTTTGGATTCCTGCATTTCTTGTATTCCCCGACTCTACTCTGCATCTAGCGTCTTTCGTGAATTTTCTTCTCCCATTCTCTTATCAATAAAGACAGAGGAAACATAGACTTCTTGCCTTTTTGTACCCTGTCAGATTCTACAAGCATAAATGAGAGTAAAGTGACCAACCAGTGTAATCAACACCTTGCTTGACATCCCTCTTTTTAGTTCTTCTCCTGTCTTCTCTAACATAGAGACTTTCTCAGTGGCTCTATCTTCCAGCTTGGTTCTTCTGTCATCTAGCTTGTCATGTCTTCTCTTTCATGCACCCTCTTTTGTGTCCTAAGCTTTTACTACCTCCCTCTTTGGCTTCACTTTGGAAAGGAACCAATTTTTTCTCACTTTCTTTGAAGAGCACATCAACCTTCCCTTGATCTCACCTTTTCTTTCTCTTGAATCCCATGCATTTACCTCACAGTGGCCTATTAAGTTTTGCTCACCAAATTAGACCCATAAGAAAAATTCTGTTTATCAGATTTTAATATCAGATTTTTTTCTTCCCCAACATATGTTTTAGAATCATTTTTGTTTAGCCTCAGTTTTCTGAAATGCTTCAGTTAACTTTGATTTTGTCAAGTAATAAAATTTATAAGAATGTATTTTTCAAGAATGTGACTGGTTAGCTATTATCTTTTTAGTTATATAATTACCTAGCCCAACTTAGCTAAATCAAGTAGCACACATAGGCCAATACATAGCAGCAAAAAGAATCCAAAAAGATCCCGAATTTTTAATCAAATTGAAAAGCCAACATAGCTTATGTGTAAGGTCATATTTATTTATTTATTTGGGGGGGTTCTTTTTTCTTTTTTGTAAATTAGTTTATTTATTTTAATTGGAGGCTAATTACTTTACAACATTATAGTGGTTTTTGCCATACGTTGGCATGAATCAGCCATGAATGTACATGTGTCCCCCATCCTGATCCCCCCTCTTCACCTCCCTCCCCACCCCATCCCTCAGGGTCATCCCAGTGCACCGGCCCTGCACACCCTGTCTCAGGCACCGAACCTAGACTGCCGATCTCTTTCACATATGGTAATATACATGTTTCAGTGCTATTCTCAAATCATCCCACCCTCGCCTTCTCCCCTAGAGTCCAAAAGTCTATTCTTTACATCTGTGTCTCTAATTCATATATTTTCCAGTCTGGTTTCAAATCTTCTATCACTTTCTAGCTATGTGACTTTGGATAAGGGATTTAACTTCCTTGCTCTTCAATTTTCTCATCTGTAACATCTAATAATAATAGTACCCGCTTCATATGGATGCTGTAACAGATAAGTTAATACACGTAGAGCTCTTAGAACAATGCCAGGCACCACATTAGCTAAGATTCACACATTCACACCACATCCTTTATTTCAAGTCATTAAGAACAAAAATATGATGTAAAGAAAGAGGTTGATCAGTTGGGAATTAGATTAAGTATCACAGGTATCTGACGTTTAAAATATACTTAATGGGACTTCCCTGGTGGCTTAGAGAATAAGAACCTGCCTGCCAGTCAGGAGACACAGGTTCGATCCCTGGTCCAGGAAGATTCTGCATGCGCTAGAGCAGCTGGGCTCATGCACCACAACCACCGAGCCTACACTCTATAGCCTGCAAGCAGCAACTACCTAGCCCACATTGCACAACTACTGAAGCCTGCACAGCCTGGAGCCTGCATGTCACAACTGGTGAGCTCCCATGCTGCAAGTGCTAGCTGGGCTCCACTGCAAGAGAAGCCACCACAGTGGGCAGCCCACGCACCACAGCAAAGAGTAGCCCCTACTCGCCTCAACTAGAGAAAGTCCGCACAAAGCAATGAAGACCCAGCACAACCAAAAGTAAATAAATAAAAATAAATATTTACATATACTTCATGAATAGATTGCTGTTTTTTCACCTTATTCTAATATATGAGGCATGCATCCTAAGTGGCTTCAGTCATGTCTGACTCTTTGAGACCCCATGGTCTGTAGCCCACCAGGCTCCTCTGTCCATGGGATTCTCCAGGAAAGAATACTGGATTGGGTTGCCATTTCCTTCTTCAGAGGATCTTCCCCATCTAGGGGTCAAACTTGCCTCTCTTTAAGTCTCGCACATTGGCAGTCGGGTTCTTTACCACTAGTGCCACATGGGAAGTCCTTAATATATCTTAAATAAATCTAAAATATTCATAAAGAGGTAAGACATATACCCTTAAATGATTCTTTATATTTTTCTGGCCTTTTGGAAAATATGACAAAAGCAATTTATTCTTTTCAAGAGCTATGTTAAAACAGTAATGCTGATATATTGGATTCACTGTTCTCATGAAGCCCATCCTGGTACCTCAGCTTAAGAATTCATGGCTTAAATATTTTCTTAGATCAGTCTCCTAAGGCAAAAAAATAAAATAAAAAGCAAAAATAAGTGGGATCTAATTAAACTTAAAAGTTTTTGCACATCAAAGGAAGCCATCAACAAAATGAGAAGACAACCTATGGAATGGGAGACGATATCTGCAACTGATGCAACTGACAAGGGTTTAGTTTCCAAAATATACAGATAGCCATACAGCTCAGCAACAAAAAAACAAACAACCCGATGGAAAAATGGGCAGTTCTAAGTAGACACCTCTCCAAAAACAACACACAGATGGCTAACAAGCACATGAAAAGATGCTCAACATTGCTAATTACTAGAGAATGCATATCAAAACCACAGTGAGGTATCACCTCACAGAATGGCTATTATCAAGAAGTCTATAAATAGCAGATGTTGGAGAGGATGTAGAGAAAAGGTAACCCTCCTACACTGTTGGTAAAAATGTAATTTGGTCCAATTGCTATGGAAAGCAGTATAGCAGCGCCTTAAAAAACTTAAGATAGAACTACTGTATGATCCAGCAAGTCTACTGGATATCAGTTCAGTTCAGTAGCTCAGTTGTGTTTGACTCTTTGCGACCCCATGGACTGCAGCATGCCAGGCCTCCCTGTCCATCACCAACTCCCAGAGTTTACTCAAACTCATGTCCACCGACTCCTGGGTATCCCCGACTCCTAGGTATATATCTAGAAAAAACAGAAACATTAATTCAAAAAGATACATACACCCCAGTGTTCATAGCAGCACTATTTACAATAGCCAAGACATGAAAGCAACCCAAGCACCTGTCACCAGATGATTGGATTTAGAAAATGTGGTATATACATTTACCACAGATGTCACTCAGGCATAAAGAAGAATGAAATACTGCCATTTGCAGAATGTGGATGGACCTAGGGAATATTATGCTTAGTGAAATAAGTCAGGCAGAAAAAAACGAATATTATATGATATTACTTATAGGTGGAATCTGAAGAATAGTACATATAAATTTATATGCAAAACAGGAACAGATTCACAGATATAGAAACAGATATGGGGGAGGGAAGGACAAATTAGGGGTATGGGCTTAATAAACTACTATGCATAAAATAGATAATCAACAAGAGAGGATATATTGTATAGCACAGGAAATTATACCCATTATCTTGTAATAACCTATAATGGAGTATAATTTGCAAAAATACTGAATCGCTATGCTGTATACCTGAAATCAACATGATATTCTAAATCAGCTATACTTCAGTAAAAAAAATATTATGGCTTAAAGAGTTTGTAGTATAATCAGATGCCCCGAAAAGTTTTTAAATTGTTTTTAATGTTAAGGATTACAAAAAATAGATGATCTCCTGGGGTCAGAAATTCAAGATCTGAAAGTTTACCCTCCTTGCTTGCTGTTAAATTGTAGCCTGCCGCAGTTCGTGGGTATTGGCAGATATGAGAATTCTGGGTCAAGACATGACAACTTTAACACTCCTGACACCTCAGCTCTTTATACCATCAGGTCCCCTTGCCCTGCCTGCTACCCCTAGGTGCCCAGGACAATGCAGGGTATCCTAGCTCGATGCTGTGCCCGGAATGGATTTGCATCCCAGCTGAAGATCCATAAGGTTCAGTTCAGTTCAGTCGCTCAGTCGTGTCCGACTCTTTGCGACCCCATGAATCGCAGCACGCCAGGCCTCCCTGTCCATCACCAACTCCCGGAGTTCACTCAGACTCACGTCCATCGAGTTGGTGATGCCATCCAGCCATCTCATCCTCTGTCATCCCCTTCTCCTCCTGCCCCCAATCCCTCCCAGCATCAGGGTCTTTTCCAATGAGTCAACTCTTCGCATGAGGTGGCCAAAGGACTGGAGTTTCAGCTTTAGCATCATTCCTTCCAAAGAAATCCCAGAGCTGATCTCCTTCAGGATGGATTGGTTGGATCTCCTTGCAGTCCAAGGGGCTCTCAAGAGTCTTCTCCAACACCACAGTTCAAAAGCATCAATTCTTCAGCGCTCAGCCTTCTTCACAGTCCAACTCTCACATCCATACACGACCACAGGAAAAACCATAGCCTTGACTAGACGGACCTTTGTTGGCAAAGTAATGTCTCTGCTTTGAATATGCTATCTAGGTTGGTCATAACTTTCCTTCCAAGGAGTAAGCGTCTTTTAATTTCATGGCTGCAGTGTTAGGAAACCCCAATTGTTTTATAACAGGCTGCAGGCAAACCTGTCTGATCTTTGCACAGGAAGGACAAATATTTATTATACAAGACAGTAACTAAATCTGCCTTCTGCTCCTGAGGGAAGCACTATCTTTTCTTTCCAAAGCTGTCCATACATTCTTGAAAAGATAGTCCAGGACAGAAACTGACAATGCCTCTGTTTGCAAGCCATCCAGAGAGAGAGACCCATGGAGAACTGTCTCCCCGTATTTGTCCCATCAAGTCAGGGAGAAAGGTACTATCATATGTTCACTGAGGAAAGGGGAGTAAAGTTAGTTATATGGATAGTTAATCAATGATCTCTGCACTGTAATAGGAGGAATTTGAAGGGAACAAGATACCTAGAGCGTTTGCCTTCAGGAAGCTTCCAGGTTTTAAACAGATAGGCCATAAATTGACTCATTGCAATTTGGATAGATTCCACCAAAGAAAAATAAATTATGAAATTATATACTAGGGGGGGGACATGGTCTAGTTCGTGATGTCAAAGAATGTGTCCCTGAGGAAGTAACAGGTGAAAACAAGGCCTAGCAGGGTAGTAAGAATCATCAGGTTAAGAGTAGGGAATACAGTCTTCTGGATGGAAGGAAGATCATGCTGGATGAGGAAAGCCTAGGTTATTTGATGAACTACAAGAACTCCAGGGTTATTAAATCAGAGTAAAATAAGCAGGGGCTAGATTGGAGTTTGGACTTGATCCAAGTGACACTAAGTCAGTCACTGAAGGGTTAAGAGAGAGTGCCATTATTTGCATTTTTAAAAAGCCTCCCCTTCCCTAGCATGTTGTGAAAGGAACATGTTGGAGGGGACTAGGTGATTGCAGACAGTGGAGCTGAAGGCTTATTTCTGTAAGCCAGGCAGGAGGCAATAGTGATCTGGTCTGTAGACAGTGGCAATGTAGATGAAAAGAAATGAATGGATTCAAGAAATACTTACAAAGTACAGTTGTGAGACCCAAGTGATTGATTTGATTTAGAAAGAGAAAAATAAAATCATGGATGATTCTCAGATTTCTGGCATGGGCAGCTGCACAGGCAGAGTGCCTAGAAAGACTTAACTAGCCTCGTGAGGATTTATCTCATAAATTCACTTCTATTTCAATGACAGCAAGCATTTTAGATATATATACATAAGGAACCTGATTCTCTCCAGGGCTCTAAGAACTGACTTGGGTGCAGATGAAAGATGAGCCGTAGGGAATTGAGATGTTACATATGCCTCCTAACCTCAATATATAGTATTAGTTTTTGGGTTTTTTTTTTTTTTTTTTTGCTTGGATTCATTGAAGAATGAATATCCTTATGCTATCATTTGGTGTAAAATTATGCCTCACATTTTCCTACCAGTATGAGTGATCCCTTCCAAACTTCTACAATTTAAATTAGGGTATAATGTCATCATTAACACTCCCTGATTTCCTAGTTTGTTAATTCTGAGGCTTATGTCCTTTTCTCGTACTGCCTTACAGCTCACAGACTGAATATATAATTGATATGCAATTATATCAAATATGTATTGAGCCTGATGTTCACAATGTGTAAATAATTTTTTAGGATTTAGGACCCCAACTCAAGCTTGCCTAAGAAAATATATGCCTCATGTATGTAACAGCCTTCAGAGCAGAGTAGGCTTCAGGCAGCTCTTGATACAGATTTCATCAGGATTCTGTCTTACTCCCTGACTCACTTCTGGATTCCTTTGCTACTTTCATTATTGGCAGTCTTTCTCCATGAGACAGGAAAAGAGGCCACTGGCACTTTCTAGCCTATGTGGTCCTTCTGGTTTCCCAATAGAAAAATGTATTGCTTTCCCACCATTAAGACAGGGAAGACTCTGAATCACATATCTGTCTCTGAACCATTCTTTGTGGCCAGAGAATGAAGTAGTGACTGTCCAACTCAAGTCACCTGTTTGCCTTAGTCAGTTTAACTACAATTTTAGATAATCTGCTCTCCACAAGAAAAGGGGAATGTGATTCCAGAACACCAGGATAGGGGTGATGAATGGGCATGCAAACTAACAATATGTCATCTCAGGAAGGAAAATTAGGAAAGTGCAGAAACATCGATTGAATTGAATAACTTCAATAAGGCAAAAGCAGAATTACAGACCTGAAAGATTAAAACAAGGCAATGGATGTAAGATGAAGAGATAATTATGCAAAATATAAATCAGTTCAGTGCAGCTGCTCAGTCGTGTCCGACTCTGCAACCCCATGGATACGCCAGGCCTCCCTGTCCATCACCAATTCCCAAAGTTCACTCAAACTCTTGTCCATTGAGTCGGTGATGCCATCGAACTATCTGATCCTCTGTCATCCCCTTCTCCTCCCACTTTCAATCTTTCCCAGCATCAGGGTCTCTTCCAGTGAGTCAGTTCTTTGCATCAGGTGGCCAAAGTATTGGACTTTCAGCTTCAGCATCAGTCCTTCCAATGAATATGCAGGAGTGATTTCCTTTAGGATGGACTGGTTGGATCTCTTTGCAGTCCAAGGGACTCTCAAGAGTCTTCTCCAACACCACAGTTCAAAAGCATCAATTCTTCCATGCTCAGCTTTCTTTATAGTCCAACTCTCACATCCATACATGACTACTGGAAAAACCAAAGCTTTGACTAGATGGACCTTTGTTGGCAAAGTAATGTCTCTGCTTTTTAATATGCTGTCTAGGTTGGCCATAACTTTTCTTCAAAGGAGCAAGCATCTTTTAATTTCATGGCTGCAATCACCATCTGCAGGGATTTTGGAGCCCCTTAAAATAAAGTCTGTCACTGTTTCCACTGTTTTCTGATCTATTTGCCATGAAATGATGGGACAAGATGCCATGATCTTAGTTTTCTGAATGTTGAGTTTTAAGCCAACTTTTTCACTCTTCTGTTTCACTTTCATTAAGAGGTTTTTCAGTTCTTCTTCGCTTTCTGCCATAAGGGTGGTGTCATCTGCGTATCTGAGATTCCTGATATTTCTTCCAGAAATCTTGATTCCAGCTTGTGCTTCCTCCAATCCAGTATTTTTCATGATGTGCTCCTCATAGAAGTTAAATAAGCAGAATGACAATATACAGCCTTGACGTATTCCTTTTCCTATGTGGAACCAGTCTGTTGTTCCATGTCCAGTTCTAACTATTGATTCCTGACCTGCATACAGGTTTCTCAAGAGGAAGGTCAAGTGGTCTGATATTCCCATTTCTTTAAGAATTTTACACAGTTTGTTGTGATCCACACAGTCAAAGGCTTTGGCATAGTCAATAAAGCAGAAATAGATGTTTTTCTGGAACTCTCTTGCTTTTTCAATGGTCCAGCAGATGTTGGCAATTTGATCTCTGGTTCCTCTGCCTTTTCTAAATCCAGCTTGAACATCTGGAAGTTCACAGTTCACATACTGTTGATGCCTGACTTGGAGAATTTTGAGCATTACTTTACTAGCGTGTGAGATGAGTGCAATTGTGCGGTAATTTGAGCATTCTTTAGCATTGCCTTTCTTTGGGATTGGAATGAAAACTGACCTTTTCCAGTCCTGTGGCCACTGCTGAGTTTTACAAATTTGCTGGCATATTGAGTGTAGCACTTTCACAACATTATCTTTTAGGATTTGAAATAGCTCAACTGGAATTCCATCACCTCCACTAGCTTTGTTTGTAGTGATGCTTCCTAAGGCCCACTTGACTTCACATTCCAGGATGTCTGGCTCTAGGTGATTATCTGGGTCATGAAGATCTTTTTTTGTATAGTTCTTCTGTATATTCTTGCCACCTCTTCTTAATATCTTCATAATATAAATAAAAGGTTGAAAAGATTGTACTGTGTTGCTTGTGAATCAGTAGGTGCCAAAGTTTTAAGATCAAGAAAATAGGAAGATGAATAAAAACTATGTGTAGAGTATAGAAATAGTGATTTAGTCTTACCATTTTACTACCCTTAAACAAGATGCTTATATCCAAGCTAGTACTCTTCAACTGAAAAAATAGACTGAAAACAAATTGGAAAAGATTCAGAAGAGTTCTACAAAGATGCGTGATGGGTAGAAAATGAAATTTAAATATCAATAAGTATGGCTTTGTCTATGCAAAATAAAACCTTTTGAGATAGATAAAAGGTATAAAATTATTGCAATAATAAAAGAGAAATGGAATACTTTTATATATCTGTGGTTCTAATTGAGAAAAAAATTACTCTTTCTGCGTCTGTACTCAAGATAAAACCGAATAAAAGAAGTTTAAGAAGAAGCATGAAACATTGGGATTTGAGATAGAGAAATTTTCAGCTGGTAGTTAGTAAGCATTGGAATGCATTAAAAGCCTGTCTGAAATCTTTTAAAATAGAGTTCCTTCTTATATGTTTGACTGCTGGAGCCCCTGTGCTGCTCAGAATCAGAGTAAAGAGGTAAATGAGTATAGGCTTCATGAGGGTAAGAATCACATGTTGTGCAAGTTTGCATCTTAGGGGCTGGAACATAGTGGACCCTAAAATATTTGCTGCATAAATGTGTATTAATGCCAGATGTATAATAAACTCAATTCTTAATTGTCTGTGTATGGAATCTGTTTTGTGGATCCACAAAAAAATATTTTATTTTTGCTGATGTTGTCATCATACACAGCAGACTTGTAGCCTGCCAATTTTCTAGCTGTTGTGTTCTCAATGAATAGAGGCTGGGTATGCTATTAATCCAAGTAAAAGATTAACGACAATGTAACACTGATATAATTTCCAGTTATCTGCAATCTTGGATCATCTGGCCCATTGTCGCCTCCTATTAGTGTCATCAACTAAGAGTTCCTTGTAACAGTAATTATGAAAGATGGAGTTCGTTAACATCATAAATTATACTAATTAAAAGCAAATGTTCATAGCACCTTCATAAGTAGACTGTATATTGAACCCAGGTTAAAATGAAATTGAATGATAGAATTTGGGTTCTGAAAAGAAACTGAAGTAAGTTCTCTGGTCATCTCATTATTTACATGATAATGAGATTGAAGCCTGTGTTAAATGACCTTCCCAATGTAGTTGAACTTGGACTAGAACCTGCTGAGAAGATAGTTTTCACAGCCAGAAAAAAGTTTTCACAGGCTGTATCTTAGCTGAAATATTGTTTCAATTGGTTAAGCTCTGCCTTAATACCATCATGAGATTTCATTGATTTATAATTTCCTTTTTTCACAATGTTCTGAAAACAAATTCCATACAGGCAGATAAATACAGGTTCAGTATGTTTTCCTTTCTCTTTATGTATAAGGTACGTCTTAGATTTGAGAATTGGGTATTTAAAAACTTAACTATCCATTAGGAGGTAGTTTTAAGGATAGAGAAATGAGGAAGTTATTTAACTGCATTTAATCTTGAGGTTGGAGAAGGCAATGGCACCCTACTCCAGTACTCTTGCCTGGCAAATCCCATGAATGGAGGAACCTGGTGGGCTGCAGTCCATCGGGTCGCTAAGAGTTGGACACAACTGAGCGACTTCACTTTCACTTTTCACTTTCATGCATTGGAGAAGGAAATGGCAACCCACTCCAGTGTTCTTTCCTGGAGAATCCCAGGGATGGGGGAGCCTGATGAGCTGCCATCTATGGGGTCGCACAGAGTCGAACACAACTGAAGCGACTTAGCAGCAGCAGCAATATTGAGGTTCTTCATCAGTATTACTGGTTTCCTTCAATCTGATTACTCCAGTCCAAACACCATTGGCCCAGGAAGACTTGCTCATTTAGTTCAAAGATCTCCTTAAACTCTTATCTTACCTTTTCTAAAATCAATTGAGTAGTTGATGCATCATGAAAAGATCATGCTTTTGCTGTAGTCAATCACTTTTATTTTGAATAATGTGCAATTCAGTAATCATGGTGTTGGAAGTTACCATAAATGATAATGGATTCTAATAAGCATCACAGTCCAGTTGGTATGTAAAAAAATTAACACCTTTCTTACAGCCACGAAGTAAGCTGTTTTATTTCATCCACAGTTGGGCCAGAGCTGTGCCTTTGGATATCATAAGACATGTCTACCACCTTGGACATTAAAACAAATGTTACACTACTTCAGCATGATACATTTTGGGTTTTTGCCAATCACACTGTCGAGAACTATCTGTTAAATCAGGATAATTTAATATGAATAAAATGTCAGTGTTGGAAAATACAGCAGACTTTTAAAAATAAGACCCTACACATTAGCGAACAATCTCTGTCCTATTTCCATTTCTAAAGTTATGTATGTCAGGCGTTAAATTTCTGCTTCTAGACCCATAAATGGGAAGCACCCTAGAAGGCCGCGTGTGTTTCTTTCCTTTTACATGGCGTTCCTAGCGCTGAAAGCATTCACTGTTTTGCTCCAACTTTTTATTGAGATCCTTAAAACTTGATTTCTGGGTTTTCTTCCCTTCCCAAGAGAACAAACAAGCTATAGTTTGAACCAATAGTAACCCCCAAGCATTTTTATTAATTTGTAGTCAGCAAAGGTCTGGGGCCTTCTATGGTTACTTTATGCAGAGTCCAGTGTTTATCTGCAATTTCCTGTTCACCATCTGGGAAAACCAGATGTAACTCTTTTGAGAAGAAGCACTAAAGTCCCATCTCTGCTTCATTATTTCAGATGTAATCAAAGAAGCAAACCTGTGAAGTGTTGTCAATTCTTAATACAGTAGAGTTGTCCATAGCTTGGACAAAATTCCATCTGTGTTATTCTTCTTCTAGAGGCATTTCTGTTCCAGATATAGTTACATTAAGTATTATGTTGGTTCAAGCTGACAAATCTTAATTTTATAAATTAAAACCAATATCTTTCATCTTGATGGCAGTACTCTTTGAAGCTCTGGAAATTCTTGCTACAACTGTTTAAGGAGGCTTCACTCAATACCCATCCCCCGCAGCCCCATTGTTTGGAGAGGGAGTGTTGTGCAGTGGTTAGAGACGGGCCGCTGGAGCCAAAGCAACTGTTTGAGTTGAAACACTGAATCTGCCTCCTCCTGATGTTTAACCTGGAACAAGTTATTTAACTTTTCTGTACCTTGATTCCTCCATCTTGTAGAATGGAGATGATAATACTACCACTTACTCTTAAGACTGTTGTGAGAATTAAATGTTATTCCACTCATTCTACCCTTCTCTTACTGAGATGAGTACCTAGCATTTAGTAAATAACACTTTATGTGTTACATATTTTTATGGCTGTTCCTGTCTCAAAACCTTTGCTTGATGTTCCTTCTGGCTGAAATGTTCTTCTTTCAGATGTTCATATGGCATGCTCTTTTACTTCAAATATCGCACTTCAGAGAAGCCTTTCCTGACCATCTTTTTTGCTCTTTATTTACGGCTTTATTTATTAGAGCCCTGATCATCACCCAGTATTATATTTTATATTTATTTCATCTTTCTGACTCTTTGTTTCTTTAAAAAATGACATAATCTCAGGAAGAATTTTGTGTAATTCTATATTGCTTGAGTCTAGAATGGATGTGGTATATAATATATAGTAGGTTCAGTTCAGTTCAGTCGCTCAGTCGTGTCCGACTCTTTGCAACCCCATGAATCGCAGCACGCCAGGCCTCCCTGTCCATCACCAACTCCCGGAGTTCACTCAGACTCACGTCCATCAAGTCAGTGATGCCATCCAGCCATCTCATCCTCTGTCGTCCCCTTCTCCTCCTGCCCCCAATCCGTCCCAGCATCAGAGTCTTTTCCAATGAGTCAACCCTTTGCATGAGGTGGCCAAAGGACTGGAGTTTCAGCTTTAGCATCATTCCTTCCAAAGAAATCCCAGGGCTGATCTCCTTCGTAATGGACTGGTTGGATCTCCTTGCAGTCCAAGGGACTCTCAAGAGTCTTCTCCAACACCACAGTTCAAAAGTATCAATTCTTCGGCGCTCAGCCTTCTTCACAGTCCAACTCTCACATCCATACATGACCACAGGAAAAGCCATAGCCTTGACTAGACAGACCTTTGTTGGCAAAGTAATGTCTCTGCTTTTGAATATGCTATCTAGGTTGGTCATAAGTTTCCTCCCAAGGAGTAAGCCTCTTTTAATTTCATGGCTGCAGTCACCATCTGCAGTGATTTTGGAGCCCCAAAAAATAAAGTCTGACACTGTTTCCACTGTTTCTCCATCTATTTCCCATGAAGTGATGGGACCGGATACCATGATCTTTGTTTTCTGAATGTTGAGCTTTAAGCCAACTTTTTCACTCTCCACTTTCACTTTCATCAAGAGGCTTTTTAGTTCCTCTTTACTTACTCAGCAACTATTTGGTAACTGAGTAAATGAAGACATTGTAATGAAAGGAAATTTATATTAGAGTTCATTTCTGTAGATATATGGATGTCTCTATCAAAACTCCCAAAAGCACAAAATAATCACAAGTACTCTAAAATGAAGTAAATTAAATAATTAAATACATGCGTACTACATCAAATGGCCACACATGGACACTTGTTACCCTACATATTAATGCACACTGGTAATAAATATTATTATTCAGTGTATTTACTGGATAGCTTGTGTTCAGGCAAATACTCGGATTTAAGGATGACCATAATCAAATGAATTGAATTCTTACAGGACAGAAAAATATGTCACCCTCAGACAAATTTAAGGTTTGAATCACCAGTGTCCTTTGATCATTTTTGAAGAGAGAATGCTTTAGGGAAAAGGAAGAAACTGTGAGAGAAACAATGCAGTGTCTGAGGTCTAGAAATACTTCATATAAATCCATTGACTTATCAGCTACTCATTGCAATTATTTTACTAATGTGGGTCACGTTCTGCCCTTCCAGGGAGAATTCTAGGTGTCCTCCTCCAGATCCTGCTGATAAAGAATTAGAAAAATAATTCACCATACCTATTTGTGTGCATTTGGTGACAATGAGGATCTTTATGTTTTAGAAACAAAGTGATAGGATTTTTTTTTTCCAGTAGAGTAAGGTATTCATTGGGTGATATTCTGCCATTTCAAGACTTAGCATTTATTTGTTAGGGACAACAAGGTGTTGATAAGAATACCGTCAGTCAGTTACCATCTTTTCCTGTTGTTTGAAAGAGACTAGTTTTAGTTCACTGATCACTAGTCTGGTTCACTTATTTGTTTATCAAAAGATCTCATATCTCAGTTAAGATATATCTCTCTGACTCCTTGATATAACATTAGCAATTCCCAGAACTTCATAGTGACTTTATCCTGTTTTATTTTCCATCATGGCAATTATCACCATCAGATGTAATATCTATTTATTTGAATGTGGGTTTTTAAAATATTTTCTTTTCTCTCAGGCCTCCATGTCAGATTCCAATTGTGGTCTAAGAGGAAGTTTTTACTTTTTAATTTCTTCCTAATAATTTAGTTTAGGACAAGTTTAGATTACAAAGAATTAAGAAAAAGCAGTATTCACTAGAAAGTAAGCCCCAGGAGGGCAGGACCTTTCTGTGATGGTAGTTTTTCACTGCTCCAGCCCTGGAGCCTTGAACAGTCCCTTGCATTTAACAGGTGTTTGGTAAATATTCTTTAAGTGAAGGAATGGAGAAAACAATGTCTTACGGATTTGTCTTGAGGATTAAACTAAAAATTGTCTGCAAAAGTACCTAATACAACACCTAGAACAGGAGATGGAATCTAAAAGCCCTGAAAGGACCCATATGGAACCCATAAATGCCAAGCCTGACTTAGATATAAGAATATCAACCCTTTAACTGGGAGGAAATGACTAAATGTGTGTTTTAAATAAATTTGACTTCTGAAAATTATATTCAGCATCCTTATTTTTATAATGAATGAATGTTGAGAAGCTCATTGTAATTTCCATTAGCAATTGGCTATTTGTTTGGCTTATAAAGCTTCTTGTATAAAAGATGTAATGATAGCCTAAACATTTTACCAAACCATAGACTGAGAACTATTTAGTATCTTGGCACTGATCATTTGATAAAGATGATACCTAAACTATAAAAGGAACTTTCTGACTTTGCTTTTCCTTCTTTTTAAATTAGTATCAAAGTGCTCCACTTGAAACTCTAAGCAAATACAAATATTAACATAAGGAAGTCTGCAGTGAGATTTTGCAAAGATTAAAGAAAGGGAGTTAAAAAGAACAAGATATCTGCTATTAGCGTGTTTGATAGCCTGATAGCCTCTTTATTTTCTTGATCCATTCTCCTCAGGAAGATGCATCTTAGAATCTAACTTTCCAAAATGGCACTGTAATAGCATTTATTAGATAGATTGCAGTGTTTTGTGCTCTGTTTTTGTGGAAAGCATTGAAATAGGAGAAGCTGTGCTGTGTTTCTTTACAAGATAGCTACATGCTGACGGCAACCCAGCTCTTGGATTACAGGAGAATCTAGCTTTTAGACCTGGTGTTGTAAATATCTTGTGTCTTGTTAAAAATGTCTATGTCGGATTCCAGTTATAGTTTAGGAAGAATTTTTATGTATCAAGAAAGGACAAATTTACATTGAAAAGATATGAGCAGAAAGCAGCCTCAAAGGCTCTTCTTCTTCCAGAAATCTTGCTTCTTCAGTGTTCTTCAGTTTGCTACTTTAGCTAACTAAAGAAAGTAGAATTTTTCAAGGAGTGGTTAATTATACTTTTAATCCACTCCCCAAGCGCCCTTCACTCGGTTTTGATCTTATAGATCACATCTGGTTGTGTTCATTGGGTTGAATGGTCCTGAGACGAGAGCATGGGTTTAGTAACTTTGCTTTCTGAGGGCATCCATGGTAACTGGATTGTCTGATTGTTCTTTTAAAATTCTTATATGGCAGCTCTCTTGAAACTTCCTCCAAAATTATCCATCGTGCAGACTATATTAGAGGGATTTTAAAATGACAGGTCTCTCTTTTACTCTGGGCCTTCTTTCTAAAATTAGTAAAATACATAATCTGTGTGTCTTTGGACCAATCAAACCTGGATTTTAATTCTACATGGTTATTGATTATGGTCCTTTCCTGAAGTCATATACCCAGAATCAGAGTATATACACACATCCTTGGCCTTGAAAGCTTTATAGCCCCAGAGGAACAAAGATTAATCATAATTCTGTTATCTTCCTGAAAATCTCAGACCATACTTCCTTTTTAAGAGCCAGATGATTCCTGAAGCAACAGGAAACAGAGCTGAGAAATTTTTTGAGCATTGCCTTTTCTTTGCCGTTTTCCAGGAAAGGGAGTATGGCCCACGCAAGACTGTCAAAATCATTTTCCTATCGGGTCACTTAAGTAACAAATGGCCTTCTTGATTCTCACCTCGTTTCTTTCTTGGCAAATGTGGTTTCACCCTCCAGCTCCCCTGCACACAATAACCCATGGCTTCCTTTGAGCTCTCCCCACACTCCAGGTGGCCGTGCTATCACACTTAACACATTGCACTAAGATTTGGCACGAGCCTCACCTCCTCTGTGGACTCTGATCTTCTCCAGGTCACGAGGCATGTATTATTCATTGCTGATGAATGGCAAATAGCACGCACGTAGTTCTAACTTGGTAGATGCATGTTGAATGAATGAATAGCGGCCCTGTAAAAGTCAAACTGAATTTCTCATGAAAGTAAGATCCAGAGCATTGTCCATTGTATGACACAGTAACCATGTTGCTCTTGTATTAGGAAGAGTTGTACTTCCCTTGAACTACTATATAGGTGTGTGTGTAGGTGTGTGTGCCTGCCTCTGAAACACCTGCGAGAAAAAGCGCACTGGAATTAATGCATAGCCTATTTTTAGCAATGAGCACTTTGCTACCCCACTCCTGATGCAGTCTTAATTTATTTTTTTATTTACCTCATTTTTATTTTATCTTACATAGATTATATAACTACTTAAAACCCTTTTAGGAACATTAGTTAAGCTTTAGTATTTTATAGAAATAATAAAGAAGCATAAATAGAGTCCAGTATCTGTTTGCTGAAGAGGAAAGTAGGGGAAAAAGCACCCCAAGGATGCTATTTACTATTACCCCAGTATTGAAATAACATGATGGAACCTTTAACAATGCTGCCTCAACTGCCAAAGAAAACGTCTTCCAAGGACAAGTAACATAGCTGTGAAAATAACGACTTAGTCATAGTGAAGGAAACCACTGTGATGCCGTACGTCCCTTTACCCTTCAGACACAGCAATCATAGGGAAACATCCCAGAGCAGTTAGGCAAAGGGCATCTCAACATGAAGACTTCATCACAGCGCACCTTTTTATGGCTTTAAATCTCGGATTTAGTGTACGCACTTTTAGGTTACCTTGGCAAAACCTAATGAAGATTTAAACATATATTTTTAAAGATTATAAGTCTTTCTTAGCTTTCAGTGATTAATGTCAACCCAGAGCCTTAACATTTTTTATTGAAGTATAATCGATGTACACTATTATATGAGTTTCAGAAATACTGCATAGTGACTTGATGTTTTTATACATTACAAAATGATCACCACAATAACTCTGATAACCATCTGCCACCATACGAAATTATTACAGTACTATTGATTATATTTCCTATGCTGTACATTGCCTACCCTTGACTTATTTATTTTACAACTGGAGTTTTTAACCTCTTAATTCCCTTCCCTTACTTCACCTACACATTCCCTCTTCCTGCCAGCTATGAGTTTGTTCTTCATATCTATGAGTCTGTTTCTGTTTTATTATGATTGTTCATTTGTTTTGTTTTTTAGATTCTCTGTATGAGTGAAATCATATGGTGTTTATCTTTCTCTGTCTTATTTCTCTTAACATAAAACCCTCTAAGTCCATTCATGTTGTCATAAATGGCAAGATTTCTTTCTTTTTTATAGTTGAGTAATATTTCTTTGTGAATATGTATGTGTGTGTGTGTGTATGTAAAGTAAGACTGTTAGTCGCTCCTTCATGTGTGACTCTTTAAACCCCACAGACCGTAATCTGCCAGGCTCCTCTGTCCATGGAATTCTCCAGGCAAGAATACTGGAATGAGTAGTCGTTCGCTTCTCCAAGGGATCTTCCCCTCTCAGGGATCCAACCCAGGTCTCATGCATTGTAGATAGATTCTTTACTGTCTAAGCCACCAGGGAAACCCTTATACACACACACACACACACACACCCCCCCATATCTTCTTTATCCATTTATCTGTCAATAGACACTTAGGTAGCTTCCATGTCTTACCTACTGTAGATAATGCTGTGGTGAACATTAGGGTGCATATATCTTTTTGAATTGCTGTTTTCATTTTCTTGGGATAAATACTCAGAAGTGGAATTGTTGCTGGGTTACATGGTAGCACTATTTTTTAATTTTTTGATTCAAGTCCCTGCTGTGGGTGTTAAAGGAAATGCTTGCTCTTCTGAGAAATGGTATTGGACACTAGATTAGAGGTGGTGATGACTTTGTGGATAAGCTTGATATTACAAAAAAATCAATGATATTAGCCAAGTATATGAAATAGAATCTGAATACAGTTGAATGCCACATATAATTTCT
Organism: Bubalus bubalis; assembly: GCF_019923935.1. Lineage (NCBI taxonomy): Eukaryota > Metazoa > Chordata > Mammalia > Artiodactyla > Bovidae > Bubalus > Bubalus bubalis. The sequence goes on along the minus strand of NC_059165.1, from coordinate 20,070,085 downwards.
ATTCACGAGTTTATATTACAGTGTTTCAGCAAAGTAATTAGGCCAATTCACATGCTAAAGTAAATAACAACTGTCCTTTATTGAGTCTTTACCACATTCTAGGCATTGTGCTAAACACTTTAATCATGTTAATCTAATTCTCACTACACATTTATGAAAAATAATGAGATTTTTATTCATATTTTATAAACAAGGATACTGAAGCTCAGAGAGGTAACTTCCCTTGCCCATAGTCACATAGCCATGAAGTAGCAGAGTGTCAAGGTTCAAAGCCAGGCCCATCTGATTCAGAGTCCACATCTGTAAGCACTTCACTTTCTTACTCCCTGTTGTGAAATCATCATCTTCTTCCTGTCTTCCATTTAGAGTGTCCCAGACGGGAGTGTGTGTTGATGCATTTTCACCCAAAATCAAACCCAGTTGGATTAGTCTCTGTTCTTGGTGATAACAGGCAGCAGAAGCTTCAAGCAAGTGTTTGATTTAGAGATGATATCTCCTGACTCCTCTCAACACACCTGAGTAATAGGCTTTCAAATGAATTATGAAAACAGTCTTGACACTTGCTTGGTAAGATTTTGTCACAGAAGTACAATGATACCTTCCCAGTCAGCATGCATATCACACACTTGCATTTTCAGCAAGTTTTTTAAATTATTTCCATTTTGTAGCACATGGGACTTGCATTTGAAGAAAGACAGCAAAATAAAGAGCACACTAGTGTACCATAAGAAAGGGAAGTTTTGGAAGACTTTGGCTGGCTCAGCTCTACATGTAAGAAGTTTGGCTACAATTAAAATGTTAAGAACTTTAGCCAAAAAAAAAAAAAAAAAAATTACTGCATGTTAGATCATGATATTTTTCTAATTAAAAGAAACTCAAAAAATTCATGAAGAAGATAGCCTTAACTGTTTTGAGATAGGATTTTGGACTGTTTGTGCTTTTCTCACATGTTCGTGATTGTGCTCAGAGATGAATATTGCTCTGCTGTTCCCATTTCATCTCACTGCCCTGAAATCCTGTTGTTGAAATTACAGGGCTAGAAAATAACAGGAACATCCTGTTGTCAAAAATAAATTCCTTCAGATAAAGTATTAATTCAACTGAAGCCAATTTTTTTTAGAGGGTGAGAAGGACCTCAGTGGGAGGGGAGTTTATGAATGATGGTGTGCCATCTTGGATCCACTGCCCTTTCTTTATATCTTTGCTGTCTATCTGACTAAATGAAATTTGTTCTTCTGTGCGAATTTTTGTATTTTGTGAAAATTTAATATGTGGTATCATTAAAAACTTTCATGAAATAGCTAAGTAAGGTCTAATGTTCTTGGGTCATTACTATTGAGTATTATATACAGAAATATGCATGTTTATTGTTTCATTCTGTTATTTATTTAGTAGTCCCCTAGCTCCTAGGAATTCATATCCAAAGTGAAAGAAAACACTGGGAACCTTTCCATAGAAGGAATTTTTAGGTTATTAGCCAAATATGCCCCTGAAAACTTTCGGGGTTTGTTTTTTTTTTAATGTGGATCATTTTTTTTTTTTTTGAAGTATTTATTGAATTTGTCACAATCATGCTTCTGTTTTATGTTTTGGTTTTTTGGCCACAAGGCCTGTGGGGTCTTAGCTCCCTGACCAGGGATCACATTGGAAGTTGAACTCTTGACTACTGGACCACCAGGGAAGTCCCTGGGTTATTTTCTTGAGTCTGACTTATGCTTCAGACCCTCATTTGGAACACTTGACTTAGGAGCTCAGATAGTCAGGTTCTGGGCAGGCCTCAGAAGCCTTTGGGTCCTGGGTTCTTCACCCACAAAGCTAGAGGGAGGGCAGAATGACCTTTACTATTCTTTCTAGTTTGAAGAGTCTACAAAGAAAAAATGTCTTCGTGAAAGGAGGAAATACAGTTCTCTTTCTGGTGGGCAGCTCGGGTTGGTGGGACATTCACAATGCCTTGCTTTCTGATAATATTGGGAGCCCTCCAGCAGTCAGCCCATCCAGAGTGCGGACTTTCCAGAGGCTTGAATCTCTCCCTCTTCTAGAACACCCATCAGCTAATTGGCCTTTCCCCTCCCACACCTTGTGCCTCTTCCTTGGCAGCAGGAGGGTCAGGGGAGAACAGGAAGACAGCAGGTAAGAAAGCATCTGCTCAAATGCCTAGAGAAGCCATGAACCCAACTCTTCCCCAGCTGCTGACACTTCCGGGCCAGGCCTGCTCGTCAGCCCGTGCGGTGCCGTAACGTTCTGTTGGTCCTCCTTGAGGATTACCTACCTCTTTTTGAATGACCCTTAATTACCTTGACTTTTCAAGTTGGAACCAAGTTTCCTCAACTGGTTTTGCAGAAACACAGATGAGTCATGGGGGAAAGCTGCGAAGGGAAACTTCTCCTCCTCCCCCCTCTCACAGATTCTCTGTGGACACAGGCAGATCATCTTCTTTGCATGACTAAATCACACTCAGTATCTGCTGATTGGCGAGGAATTCTGGAGGGAAAGAAGCTGCTATCAAACCCCACCTGTTCCATGAAGTCTTCTGTCACTACCCCAATTTAAAGATTTCTCTATCTTTAAATTCATACTATTTGACTTTTCCCTACCAGATAAAAATGGTGCTAGATGTTCATCCTTCCTTCTAACCTGTATTTTTTTATTCAGACACAGGTTAAGTCTTGTGTAGACATAAGAGGATTTGGGGCTTAGTAATAGATGATGATAATCATCATAGATATCTTTACTGAGTACCTACACTGTGCCAGGCTCTGATCCAAGAGATTTACATTCAGTTCTCATTCCACTCTTACGAAGCAGTTGCTATTGTTCACTCCATTTTATTTTTTTAGGAAACTGAAGTATGGAGAAGCTCAATACTGGCCCAGGTCACAGAGTTAGTAAAAGGGATACCAAGGATTGACTCAGACAGTCTGGTTCCAGAGCCTTCATGCCTTCATTCTTAACAGTACAGTCTTTTTTTTTCTTCTTTTTTTGTAAGCAATAAAGAGACTTTTACCCACTCTGTCCATTTCCCTATTTGTCAGTAGTAAGATCAGTTTCTTTTGAGAAAATTATTTACATAAATCATAAAGGAAACCATTTTATATCTATATATCTGGTATCTAGGTTAGGACTTTCCTACTTGGGACTTTCAAATGTTGCTTCTACATCCATGTGAACTAATCCTGAAGGTTTCAAAACTTCAAAGCAAGTGAAATGTGTCATTTCCCATCAAAGCTGGGGATTCCCCATAGCGTGGCTGGAACTTTGGTCTCCATTTGCTTCCAGTTTTACTTTCCTTTTCTGAAATTGGTGCATGAACTCTGTCTTGTTTTCTCCAGGTATTTTGTCCTGTATTTCTTAACCCTTTAAGCATTTATTAGATATCTCTCACAGGTTGGCAGTATATTATGGAATTTTATCACATTCGCTCATTGTTATATTGTATTTTCTTGCTTCCAGACTCTTCCGGGAAGAAGTTATGTCTTTTACATTTGCTAAGTTTCCAGGTGAAACTATAGTATTGCAGAACATATAAAAATACTCAATAAATACTCATTAATTGTAGTGTCATAGACAAGCTTTAACAACTGCCTAGTATGAACATATTAAGGGTATTTAGATATCTTATACCCAACTGAATGCAGAGTTCCAAAGAATAGCAAGGAGAGATAAGAAAGCCTTCTTCAGTGATAAATGCAAAGAAATAGAGGAAAACAACAGAATGGGAAAGACTAGAGATCTCTTCAAGAACATTAGATATACGAAGGGAACATTTTGTGTAAAGTGAAATGAAATCACTCAGTCATGTCCGATACTTTGCAACCTCCGGACTGTGGCCTACCAGGCTCCTCTGTCCATGGGATTTTCCAGGCAAGAGTACTGGAGTGGGTTGCGATTTCCTTCTCCAATTTTTGCAAAGATAGGCTCAATAAAGGACAGAAGCGACAAGGACCTAACAGAAGCACAAGAGATTCAGAAGAGGTGGCAAGAATATACAGAAGAACTGTATAAAAAAGGTCTTAATCACTCAGGTAACCTTAATGGTGTGGTCAGTCACCTGGAGCCAGACATCCTGGAGTGCAAAGTCAAGTGGACCTTAGGAAGCATAACTACAAACAAAGCTAATGGAGGTGATGGAATTCCAGCTGAGCCATTTCATATCCTAAAAGATGATGCTGTTAAAGTGCTGCATTCAATATGCCAGCAAATTTGGAAAACTCAGCAATCGCCACAGGACTGGAAAAGGTCACTTTCATTCCAATCCCAAAGATGGGCAGTGCCAAAGAATGTTCAAACTACTACACTATTGCACTTATTTCACATGCCAGCAAGGTAATGCTCAAAATCCTTCAAGCTAGGCTTCAACAGTACGTGAACTGAGAACTTCCAGATGTACAAGCTGGATTTAGAAAAGGCAGAGGAACCATAGATCAAATTGCCAACATCTGTTGGATCATAGAAAAAGCAAGGGAATTCCAGAAACATCTGCTTCATTGACTTCATGAAAGCCTCTGACTGTGTGGATCACAACAAACTGTGGAAAATTCGTCAAGAGATGGGAATACCAGACTACCTTACCTGCCTATTGAGAAACCTGTAAGCAGGTCAAGAAGTAACAGAACCAGACATAGAAAAAACGGGAAATTGGGAAACGAGTACGTCAAGGCTATATATTGTCACCTTGATTATTTAACTTATATGCAGGATATATCATGTGAAATGCCAGACTGGATGAATCACAAGCTGGAGTCAAAATTGCCAGGAGAAATCTCAACAACTGCAGATATGCAGATGACACCACCCTTATGGTAGAAAGCGAAGAAGAAATAATGAGCCTCTTGAAGGTGAAAGAGAACAGCAAAAAAGCTGACTGAAAACTCAGCATTGAACAAATGAAGATCACGGCATCTGGTCCATCACTTCATGGCAAAGAGAAGGGGAAAAAATGGACACAGTGACAGATTTTATTCTCTTGGTCTCCAAAATTGCTGCAGACAATGACTGCAGCTATGAAATTAAAAGATGCTTGCTCATTGGAAGGAAACTATGACAAACCTAGACAGTATATTAAAAAGCAGAGATATCACTTTGCTGACAAAGGTCCATATAGTTAAATCTATGGTTTTTCCAGTAGCCATGTATGAATGTGAGAGTTGGGCCATGAAGAAGGCTGAGTGCTAAAGAATTGATGCTTTCAAACTTTGATGCTGGAGAAGACTCTTGAGAGTCCCTTGACTGCAAGGAGATCAAACTAGTCCATCCTAAAGGACATCAGTCCTGAATATTGATCGGAAGGACTGACGCTGAAGCTGAAGCCCCAGTACTTTGGCCACCTGATGCAAATAGCCAACTCAGTGGAAAAGACCTCGATGCAGGGAAAGATTGAGGGCAAGAGGAGAAGTGGGTGACAGAGGATGAGATAGTTGGGTCGCATCACCGACTCAATGGACATGAATTTGAGCAAATTCAGGGAGATAGTGAAGGACAGGGAAGCCTGGTGTGCCACTGTTCATGGGATCGCAAAGAATCGGACACGACTTAGCAACGGAACCAAGATATCTTATAAGACTTCTTTGATATGCTAACACAATACTCTGAAGACCAACATCCTTAAAAATTTCTTCAATAAAAATTCAGCACATCAAATTGAATTGGACTCAGCAATAGAGTATTGGAGTTGAGAGAGAACTCTGTTATCTACAACTTGACATGACCTTGAAATAATTGACGTATCACCTCATCTATTTACATTATCTTTGTTTATTCAGTAGTTAAACGTTACCACTGTTGTCTTCAGAATTAAAATTTTGCAGAAAGCACAAGGAAGGGGATAGTGTGTTTTAAACAGGTCTGACTAAGTTTGCTTAACAATTTCTTAGTGATTTTAAGTCAACATTTAGGAACATTACTGATTAAAATGTGCTGTGAATATTTGCAAGAGTATAGATAATAAAAGAGGGGCTTTAACTGAGCATTCACTCCTATAGGGAAGGTGCTGGACATTTTTTTCTTGGAGTACTTGCAACTTTCACATAAAGGCAGAAAAATCTGTGGACTTAATCTTCAGGACAATGTAATTTGGCCATTGTTCAGTAGTATGCCTGTGTGTTCCGTTGCTTTAGTCATGTCCGACCCTTTGCGATCCCGTGGTTGGCAGCCTGCCAGGCTCCGCTGTCCATGGGATTCTCCAGGCAAGAATACTACAGAGGGTTGTCATGCCCTCCTCCAGGGGATCTTCCCAACCCAGGAATCAAACCTGCATCTCTTCTGTCTCTTTTATTGGCAAGCCGGTTCTTTACCACTGGTGCCACCTGGGAAGCCCTAAATGAAGATGGGGTGTGGTGCAAAAAGATTAATATTTTTTGGACTTTAATCTTGCATTCCTATGGTCACCTCTGTAAATTTATTTTTTATGAACTTAAAAAACTTGATGATTTTTCTATTTTAAGATACAGGAAAGTGATAGGATTAGTTAAGGGGAAAAAAACTTTTTTAGCCATTCATTCAGAGGCTTGGTTAGCAAGGAATAAAGATGGGACACCTTTGAAGGTTCTAGGGCAATGATGTTTCTAGTACCAAACAATTTTGTTTTATGAGAACATAGAGCATTATTAGTACATGCAAAAAAGAGCAAGTCAGCCTGACCTTATTCTGATTAAATTCTGAAAGAGCTTGATTCACTGGAACCTACCTGGAGTACAGTTGGCAAGCACTGACCACTAGACATATTTCAACAGTTTCACCAAGTTGTTCAGGGAACAGACTGCTCAGATTTGAGTTTCTTCCGGGGGGTGGGGGGTGGGTCATTTGGGGGTATCATGATTTTCAGACTGTTTTTCATCAAATCTAACTTGTTAATATTTTGAGTTTTAAATGAGCTGGGGTGGGGGCAGGTGTCTCATTCATCAGAAGCTAGTTATGTACAGTACAAGACTGCATTTATAATATGTCTGACTACTTCAAAATTTAAGGCAGTTTAATACTCAGTGAATCAAGATATCTGTTCCTTTTGAAGTAAATGAGATAGGAGTGCTCCAATATGTCTTCATTTTTCTTTGCTCAGTCATTTCAAGTAATATAAGCGTACGGACAAGTTTTAGGTACTAAAAGGTGAGACTAATTCTTATTCTTTGGTCCCTTGTCAATGCATAGAATTAGATGACAATGCTAACAGCGTGGTAGATTTGAGCTCTAAAACTGGTAGACATGGCAGTGATACCCTAGTGTGTCTTCAAGAGCAACATTGTTTTAAAGAATAGCTGTGCGTTCACTTCTTTCTCTCATTATCACTCACTAGCTCTTTTTTTTAAACTATGGCCATTATAGTTGCATGTAAAAACCCACTAAAACTACTTTAATTAAAAGGAGTGGGGTTATAGAAGTGTGTGTACCCCACAGGCATTCTCACAGACATTCAAAAGCAGGAAATGAGGTCTGTGTGGACCTCAGAGGACCTGGAATCAGAATGCTGAAAACCAGACCTCACCCTTCATCTCTCAGAGACCACGTCCCTCAGTTCTTGTTGTGGTGAGCATCTCAACGCTCCTCCCAGCCACCACCCCTCAATTTCTCTATCCTTTATTCTGTATGTGCATTGTGTGCTTACTCCTGCATGGCTGTTTGCCATGAATATATAATGGCTCTAGCACCCACTGCTGCTGCTGCTGCTAAGTCGCTGCAGTCGTGTCCGACTCTGTGCGACCCCATAGATGGCAGCCCACCAGGCTCCCCTGTCCCTGGGATTCTCCAGGCAAGAACACTGGAGTGGGTTGCCATTTCCTTTCCAACATGTGCATGCATGCTGAGTCGCTTTAATCATGTCCGACTCTATGCGACCCCATAGACGGCAGCCCACCAGGCTCCTCTGTCCCTGGGATTCTCCAGGCAAGAACACTGGAGTGGGTTGCCATTTCCTTCTCCCTAACACCCACTACTACCTGGCAGTTGTCCATGTCACATGCTCAAGAGGAGAAAGCTGATTGGCTTAGCTGAGTGTTTAGAGCAGAGTCACCAAGTTACAAATTGTGGGCACGCCAGAAGAATGGCTGTCTTTGGGCCAGGTATCCGTCTCAGAGCTAGTCACCTGTACTTGAGTGATCTGTGGCTGTGGTGTGAGGATGGAGTCATAGGGCATACGGGAACACCTTTTTCAGAACCCGTGAGCAGTGTGGGCAGTTACGGAGCATGTCTGCCAGAATCCTTATTCCTTCAAGGGTGTTTGGAGGCAGCAGGGTTGAGTGTTTACCTCCCCCCACACCTATCGCAACCCAGCACTCCCCTTCTTGTTTCTTTCCACCGTCAGCAGATCTGTTGTGTTTCTCTCACTTTATTTGCTGTCTGTCTCTCTTTTCCTGTAATGAGAATGCTCGGGTTGCTAATCCCAGCTTTCGAAATATGGTAGAAGCTAATTCCCAGGCTTCTAAATATGACAGATTTCTGCTTCTCTATTCCTTTTTTTTTTTTTTTTGGCCACTTTATTTTTTTTAATTGCAGAATAATTGCTTTACAGAATTTTGTGGTTTTCTGTCAAACATCAACAAGAATCAGCCATAGGTACACCCATGTCCCCTCCCCCCTGAACTTCCCTCCCCTCTCCCTCCCCATCCCACCCTTCTGGATTGTCACAGAGCTCCTGTTTGAGTTCCCTGAGTCACACAGCAAATTCCCATTGGCTAGCTATTTTACATATGCTATTGTAAATTTCCATGTTATTTTTTCCATACATCTCACCCGCTCCCTCCTCAGCTCCCCCCATGTCCATAGGTCTGTTGTCTATGTCTGTTTCTCTATTGCTGCCCTGAACATAAATTCATCAGAACCATCTTTCTAGATTCCATATATATGCATCATGTTTGTTGCAGCACTGTTTACGATAGCTGGAACATGGAGGCAACCTAGATGTCCATTGACAGATGACTGTATAAAGAAGCTATGGTAAATACAGACAATGGAATACTACTCAGCCATAAAAAGAATGCATTTGAGTCAGTTCTCCGTCCCTTTTACTTCCTACTGGTTTTCTCTCTCTGGTTCTTCAGGCTGCTATGACCACCAAGTGCAGCAAAATCTCTGGGCCTGATTCTCCTTGAGGTTACATAGTCCCTTGGCTTCATGGCCAAAGAGAAGTAAAGATCAGTGAATTTATTAATTCCATTAAGCTACTTTATGCCCCAGGAGTGTGCTAGAAGAGTGCTTCTCCAGCTTTCAGCGTGCACATGAAGCACCCAGGGATCTTGTTAAAGTGTAGTTTCAGGAGCTATGTTGTGGGGTGTGAGAATCTGCATCTTTAACAGACTCCCAGGTAGTACGGATGATGCTGATGAAATAACAGTACTTTGAGTCAAAGACTAGAATCATTTATTCAACTATGATCTTCTTGATGGAATGGACCATGTTTTAGGCATCTTTATCTGCCTTTCCATGACCAGCACTGTCCCTGGAATGTGAGAGATATTCAGAAGTTGCTTGGATTATGATTAAACTGAACACACAGGAAATGCAGGCCTTTCTATGCCTACTTTTTTTTAAGTGAGTGGTTTTCAAACACTGCTAAAAATCAGTGAAATCAGTGAAAATTTCTTAAGGGTCTGATTATGCAGAGGACTAGGAAAAATATTTTTTAAATTACAATCCCAGTCTTCACGGAAAACACTGGCATCTTTTCTGCTAACTCTACTGTGTCTTGGCTGGAAATGTGAAATAATTTTAGAATTACGGGGGTGGCAGAATGAGCCTATTTATGCTACTAGCATTTGACCTCAATATTTTTTATGTCATCTTCATGTGTACAATGAGGCTAATGTGAGTGTTGTGGTGGTAATGTGTAATGAGCCGTGTAAGGATTGAGTTTCAAGCCTGGAACAGGGTACATGCTCACTGCTAATACTGTTAGTAGTGGTAGTAGAAGTAGAAACAGTAGTAGTAGTATTTAAGATTATTTTATCCTGCTAACTCAGCTTAGGAAAATACTTTGTTCTTCCTCGTCTTCTCTAAGTCCATACATTATCCTAATAAGAGATTTCACTTTGTAGGGCTTACCTACAATTTAGTCTTAATATCATCCTTGTTTGGAATTTAAAGTTAACGGAAAGTGAATTTTAGAACTCAACTGTATGCACTATAGCAGAAGGACAGAAAGAAGACTTTATTTTTGTACCTTGCAGCTAGTTAAATTGTTCTTTTCACTCCAATGGCTTCATAAATGTATTCGTGAGAAAAAATTAATGTGCTTAACAGGGTCTCCCTAAACCTCTCCAACCATTTTGGATGGGACAGAAAATACACACATACACAAAAATATATGCATACACACACATATACATACATAAATTCACAGGTGAATTACTAGTGTATGTTTGATAATATCATCTTTGGAAAGGAAGTAAATTGAGCAGGCAAGGAAAGGACTATTGAACGCATAAGTATTGGCTTAGATATTAGTTATAAATGATAAACATCTATGTAATGAATAACATCTGTATTCTTCAACTAAGAGGGCCAGTAAACCGATGTATTGTACTTTCTGCACAAAGCAGAAAACAGTTGGTGATAAAGGAACAATTCTTGATTCATCATACATTTTAAAATTTCTAGAATAAAATTGGCAGACCATCTCTTTTTCTTCCCATATAAAGAAGGGCATCACTATGATTGTCCATGTGGAAAAGGAAAGGCTGGTTGGAGCGGCAATCTAACCGCGACATAGGTGCCATCACTGAAGAAATCTCCCTTCCTGGGTAAGGTTGGCACATGAGCCTGTGAATCATAACTATTATCGTTGTCTTGTTGAGGAGAAGCACTTACAAAGAAGACCTAGGAACATGCATTTATTATTATTTCATTACCTAGTTCCTTTTTCATTACCTATGTAACTCAGATGTAACCCATGTGTCAGCTGCCTGGATCGCTTCAAGTCCTCTAGTGTGCCAAGGTCAGCTTGTTCTCGAAAATATAATTAAAATGGACTCAAATCACAGACTCATGTACAGGGAGTTCCCAGCATTCCTTCCAATATTTACAGCAGTTGTAATTGAAGCCTTTGTCTCTCCTGGACTCTTGGCTTCTGAGCTCCTCCTTATGCTGATTTCACACAAGAATTAAAAAAAAAAAAACCACCCTGAAATACCCCGTGCCGCCCACATAATTTATTTAAATCAAGTTGAGTAATGCAAGTGGAAACACTTCAATAAGTATAAAGAGCTACCTACGGGAGGTAATAATCTTAAGTAAATGAGAAAGTGACATAAGGCGCTGTGAATGCTCCAGGGTAGACTTGAAGAGGAAAATCTGAAGGTAATGAAACAATATCCACTCATTTCATCTGGCTGAAAATAGAGAAAAGGATGAAGTCCTGGCAGGATTTTGAAATAAAGTCGGATTGTCTGTGGGTTATAATAAGAAAAAAATTTACCCATGAAACTTTAAAAGGGAACAACAACAAGAAGTTAGTCATGGGATTACCAGAACCCAAAAGAAATATTTAACACCAGAAGAGAGCAGGGCCACCAGAATGCTTTGAAGCCGGTTGAGCTGGTAATTAGAAGGAACAACTTTGCTCATCCTTTTTAAGAAAGCAAATCTACATGGCCTTTGTCTCATTTTCTGGTAACTGCCAGAGCTGTCCTTGAAGCAGTTAGTTGCCAGCACGTTACTCAGCTGCTTCCACAGCCCTGTGTATGCATAGCATTCAGCCTGCTTGTTTCTTCCATTGTTTTTCCAAGAATTTGTTCCCAGCCTTACTTCAGAAACCATTTTGAACGTGATAGTCACAGTTTCCCAACTCCCCACGTCACTTTCACGTGGTCAAATCTTCAGACTACCTGGATGGACTGTATATCTTCTTCAGTAGGCCTAAAGAAAGTTCTGATCAATGAGGCTTTTTTTTTTTCCTTTTAAGAGTAGGATATAGTTCACTTGGGCTTCCCTGGTGGCTAAAGAATCTGCCTGCAATGCAGGAGACCAGGGTTCAGAGGAGGAAATGGCTACCCACTCCAGTATTCTTGCCTGGAGAATCCTATAGACAGAGGAGCCCGGCAGGTTACAGTCCATGGGGTCACTAAGAATCAGACACGACCGAACAACTAACTTCCACTTTTCTTTCAATAGTTCATTTATCTTGGGAACTTTTAAGTTTAAGGGTTTTCCTTGTGGCCCAGCTGGTAAAGAATCCACCTGCAATGCGGGAGACCTGGGTTCCATCCCTGGGTTGGGAAGATCCCCTGGAGAAGGGAAAGGCTACCCATTCCAGTATTCTGGCCTGGAGAATTCCATGGACTGTAGAGTCCATGGGGTCGCAAAGAGTCAGACACGACTGAGCAACTTTCATTCACTCACTTTTAAGTGTATGTCACAAGTTTTATTCTACATCGGTTGAAAGTCCAGTCAGACAAGATTGATCAGAAAATGAAAATACATATTTGCCTTCAAGGAAAAGTTGAGGGGGAATTTAAAATAAGAAAGCGTTAAGTATATGAGAGAGAATGTGGAATGACGTAGCCAGCTCCCCCTGCATTCCTTGACCCCAGTCACCTGAGTGGGTACCCTGACTGCTGTCTCCGCCTGTGGGTTACCCTTTCAGCCCTGTCTCCAGTGTTCGTGTTCCAACAGGGTTGTCTGAGCCCCTCATCCCTCAGAGAGAGAGTGCACAAGGCAGAGACATTTTGTTGGAGGGAGATGGGGATTGGCGTCACAGGAGTGGACAGGACTGGGTGAGGGAGACCCCTGCGGGACTGAAGGGCCTGAGGTGAAGAGGCAGGCAGGAGGGGTTGCCAACTGAGAGACACCGGGGGCCACAGCCCTCCTTGTTCATGACCTGGCCCCATGCTGCGTGTGTGGAGGGCAGACTTAGGGCCCTCTCAGGAGCCTGATACTAACGAGCAGTCACAACTTGTGGGGCTCTGAAGAAACAGAGGGGAAAAGGGTCGCTTCAGGACTGGGTCATTTTCCTGCCCCTTTCTCTGAGAGAATGGTCCAGCATGGCCATGTCACTGTGCAAGCAGGGAGAATTGCCCGGGAGACTGTGATGAGCTAGGACACTTAGAAAGTTCCCCCTCTCTCCCCAAAGACAGCACAGGCATGTCTGCTTCCTACTAACCGCTCAGAGGTTCACTTGGCCCAATTTACTTTTGGGCCAGGGTGGTAACGCACTTCACTGGAGTTCTTCTTTCCAAGGTTTTCCTCTAAGGTAAAGGAAAGTTTTCAGGAACATCCTTCACACCAACAGATGAGATGCCAACATGGCCCGCCACCAGAAAGGGTAGGTGTTGGAGAGCCAAACCTGTATACTGTAGCACTCTGTACAAGATGTTTATCATCCCAAAGCAGCTCACAGGAGATTCAGCAATTATCCCCATTTTACAGCCTGAAAGTGAATTGTGATGACATTTCTCAAGATAAAAAGAAAGCACTGAAGCCTCTGTGACTTCCTTTGTCAGTGTCTGCATTTGTCTAAGCTGCTTTAAGCCAGTCTGTAGCAGTGAAGCCATAATTCAGATGAAAACAATAAGAAATCATTTAAAGCCAGTGTACATGAAAGTGAGGAGCCCACATGACTACTATTTTTAGTGCAAAAATATATTCAAGATCAAAGCCATTAATGTTTGCCTATTTTATTTAATCATGTGCCTTTTACCTGGAAGATGCAGGTCTTATACAAATGAGTGTACAGGGAAAGTTTCAGGCTTTATGCTGTCCAAATTAAATTCTGAAAAGCCAGAAAATTCATCATTTTGACATCTCTTTGCAGATGCAGAATGTGTGTTGAAATATCTCTTGAAATGTGTCTTGTTTACTTAAGGAATACATTTAGCAGATCATGTTAATTAGAAGTAATATCTGAGTAAAGTCTTTCATAATGTATCTCTTTTTAAACATAAAAATCAAGGGGCTAATTTCCCAAGTTGTGAGAATGGATGTTCCCTCTCATTACCTGTATTTTGGATTTTGAGGTTTTCTTGTAAGTAAAAGTTTACAGCATCCTTGAGTTTTTACAGCATTGCTTGAGTATTCAGCATCCTTTTTTTTTTTTTTTTTTACACTGTATAATAATCTAGGTTTGCAGGTATTATGTATTAAGAAATGGAGAAGTTGGGGAAATTTTTTGAAAAGAGACATTGCCTACTCTTGAAATTCCTTGTAAAGTATTATTGTCATATAAGTTGTAGGAGGTGTGTCTTCTATAAGAATACTTCTGAAGCACAATTTTAGATATTGAGAACCTTTCTAACCACTCTCCATTTTGAGTTTTGTTTTTTTTGTGTATGTGTGACAGATCTCATATAAACAGAACTTTTATGGTGCATGGGTAAAAACTTCCAATTACATCTCTAAAACCATTTTCTATGGTATTTCAGTGTTACCAAAATATGTAATGTTAAGTTTACCTTAAACCTCATTGACCTAAATAAACTCCATGAATAATAGATACGATTATGTAGTATAGCTTCTAGATGGAAAATTGTCATCATTTTCAAGAGAATGAATGGCTCTGGGGAAATGTACAGCTTAGGAATGACAAAACTGTCATTCACTCAGAAAACGAAATTGTGGAAATGACAGAGTTGAGCCCTGGGAATCCTCAAATTTGCCTTTAAACAATACCTTCTTCAAACTAGTGGTTACCAGTGGGGAGAAGAAAGGGGGAAAGGCAATATAGGGATAGGGGACTAAAGTGGGAACTATTAGGTATAAAATAAGCTACCAGGGTATATTATACAACACAGGGAATTTTGCCAATATTTTATAACAACTATAAATGGAGTAGAATCTTTTTTGATAGTTTTTTATTTTATTATTGGAGTATATTGCTTTACAAGGTTTTAGTTTCTGCTGTACAATGACATGAATCAGCTGTATGTATCCATATATCCCCGCCCTCTTGAATCTCTCTTCCACTCCCCCAATTTCTCAAACTTACTTGGCCATAACCTTTTTTGAGGTTTTCTGAGCACCTCAGGTTATGCATGTTCCATGGAACCCACTTTGTGAAGCTGTGGGCTAGATTTAGTCATGTAGCCACTACTCAAACAGAACTCCAATTTGGCAAACCAACAAGCTGCTGTTGCCAGCCCTGAGATACAAAGAGCGAGTATAAAGTGATGCAGTGCACCGTGCATTTAGAAATGTGGGTGTTGAAGCCGAGTTACCTCTTATCTGGTCTCTTCCAGGTGTTTCATCCCAAACATCTACGCAGCTCTGTTCACTGCAGCTCTCGTCCCATTAATGTGCCTCGTGGTGGTGTTCGTGGTGTTCATCCACGCCTACCAGGTGAAGCCACAGTGGAAAGCATACGACGATGTCTTCAGAGGAAGGACAAATGCTGCAGGTTTGTAGGAAACCATATTCGCACCTTGGAGCTGGGCACTTTTAACGGTGGGAAAAGGTCACTGAATGGTCTCTTTATCGAGAACAGGAAGGAGGTTAGACTCAGCTTTCAGCTCTGAAGCCAAAAGTTACAGTTCTCTGATTTCTCCTGCTCCTTGGGCCTTCCTTGCAATCTCTCTCTCTTCAGGGCTCTGCAGGTTTCATTGCTGGTGCCAGTTTTGTCCCTAAGATATTAATATTCAAGTAAATGACTCAGAGCCTTTGGGAGCTGCTTCTCCAAGCATTTTTCAACTCAAGCAGTAACAACCTGGGTTCAACCTGTGAAATCTGTTCATTTCTTTGCAGACTCTGAGACTTTATCACAAACAAAGCTTCCTAATGCTTGTGAGTGCTGTATTTTGCATGTGGAGTTCTGATTGTGCAGACAGATGTTTAAAAACATATGTGACCAGACAGCTTCATAAGTGGCTACACATGTCTGGTTACTTAAGAGTGCAAGTCTTTCCAGCTCAAATTGGCTTTCACTACCAGCTCATTTTTTCCCTTTGAATCATACTTAACACTGGTTTTTATGATCTGATTCTTTTTCTGTTGTTAGATTAGAGTCTCTTAGGAATGTTTTTAAGGAACAATAACCAAATACCTACATACAGAAAACTCAGTCTAAAATGGTTTGAGTGACTGGAATATTGAGAATCTAATGAGCTGAGGAGTGGAGGAATCCCTCTTGGGCCAAGAGGAAGACTTGTCTTTTCTATAAGATCAGTTAAAGATAAGTCAGTTGCTCAGTCGTGTCCAACTCTTTGCGACCCCATGGACTGTAGCCCGCCAGGCTCCTCCGTCCATGGAATTTTCCAGGCAAGAATACTGGAGTGGGTTGCCATTTCCTTCTCCAGGGGATTTTCCTGACCCAGGGATTGAACCCAGGCCTCCAGCGTTGCAGGCAGACGCTTTACCATCTGAGCCACCAAGGAAGCCCAAGTCTTTTCTAAGCTTTTGCAAATCTAAAGCCAAAGGAATGAGAGAAGTTCTTCACATGTTAAGTGCTGTCCAGAGTTTAAGCAAGATACCATTCATGAAGTCACTTAGAATAGTGTCTAATACATTATTAGAGGCTCAATAGATACTGTCTCTTATATGATAATAAAAAAATTCATTCTAACATAATAAAAGCCTCTAGTTCCTAAACTATGTCAGGGACGATGCAAAAAGATTTTCCTTGTAGTGTAAAGAGAAAGGACTTTTATATTAACTTATGGGGTAGTTTGTAGGATAGCTGTACCTAGCCAACTCTTCTCTCTTCTCTCTGATTTAGCATGCCATTATTATGTGGGCAAAAATAGCACTTAAGGTTATGATTAAACTTAGATTCTTCCGTTAGAAAAGCAATGTTCAATGTAGAAATTGTACTTTTTCATGGAACATAGAATTTATCCAGAAGCTGTGCTTTTTTCAACTTGAGATTCATTCGGTTAAAATACATATTCTCTTTAGGCAAAGTTTGTTTCTCCCTAATAGCAAGATTTATTTTGTTCTGTATACTATATAGAAGTGCCAGTGTTTGTGTGTTTCAGTAGTGATAACATCATAAAGGCCTAACCTAATGAGTTCGTCTTTTTCATTCCTGAATCACCCCTGTGCCTTTTGGATATGATCCATGGATACAGTAGATAAACAATGCTCCAATTCTCTAAAAAACAGCTCTCAAGCATTGAACATAAAATCCCTAGAACACTTGTATCTCAACTGGTGAAACCTCTCTTACAATGAAATATATTAATAGAAACATTGCTCTTATTATAGCTTTTCAAATAAAAAAACAATTATGGCAGTTCTGATTTCCCTGTTCCCACTCAACCTAACAGTCATTATCTCACTTGGACTCGTAAACAGTGTTTTCCTAATTAGTCACTAGTTCCAGTTCTTGTCCGTTTCGTTTTCTCAGATGTCTGTATTTCAACAATGTCAAGTGGCTCCCCTCACTCTCTAGCTTTACAATCATTCATCTTTATTGCCCAAAAGAAAGTCCAGGCTCTTTATAACACTAGAGTCTCTATGCATCCACCCCGGGCCGTCTTATCACCCCCAAGTTAGTTACCACTCAGCCTATGTTCTGACCATGTCATTGATTCAGTTTTACTCATTCTTGAAATTACCTGATCTGTCATCTTTGCTCATGAAGATGCCCTCTATGAACTCCTCATCATTGGTTGATTAAAAAAAAAAAAAACACCTCATGTATTTAGTAAGTAATGAGAAAAAATGTAGAAGAGAGAGAGGTGTAAGGGACTTACTATGCTCCCTTAATCTATCTTAGCTCCCCAAAGCCATCCTCAATAAATGCATAATCTAAGTAAAAAATGTGTGCTGAACAATCCCAAGTTGACTCCTTCCAAGATACTGCTCACTTGGAAACTGCAGAAGCTCCCAGTATGCTACTTCTTCCATGAAGACTGTGAAATCAACGTCTTTACCACACCAAATGAGAATTACTCATCCTTCTGTGATTTTAAAGCATTTTGCCCCTACAGCCATTAGAGCCCTGAACACTTACTTCAGAATGGAATGGTGACTTGTTTTGGTGTGTGTGGCTGATTTCCTTAATAAATTATGGATTCCTCAAGGGCAAGGACCATTTATTATTCACCTTTGCATCACCAGAGCCTTGTGGAGTGCTTAGTGGATAGCAGGAGCATAATTAGTATTTGTTGACTGAATAAACTAATAATCATCAGTGTGCCATAAAATTTTATAATTATAGGAATGCACCCACAAGCTAAATATAGCATTAAGAAGAAGAGAAATCTGTCATATCATCCAAAGTAGAAATTATGGAATCTATCTCATTGATCTGTTTGTAGATACCCCTTTGAAATTTATTATTAGGACTATTATTTTTTCCTTCTATGATTCTCAGAACTGTGTTCAGCCTTGACCTCTGACTTGATACTTTAGATTTTATTTGAAGCCTCCTTTAATTTTCCTCCACTTGAGTATGTTCCACTTAGCTCAAATTCAAAATGTCAAGAAAAAAAAAAATCTGTCTACTCAGGGCCATTTGATAATCTCTTTGAATCTGTTTGCTAAAATTCCATTGCCTTGACCTGAAAAATATTGTCAAGATGGGACTGTAAATTCATGTTTTGCCCATTTTGCTGTTCCAAATGCATTGCAGTTAATGACAAGATATAACAAGAAAAAATTAAGAAGAAGATGAAATGGGGATCAGAAACACAAAGTAGAATATAAGCTGGGCTGCAGCCAAGGGCCTGATGTTTTCTGGGTCCACAAGCCTGTGAATGCAGAAGTGTCTCAACTGCTGTGGTAAGCTGGGATTTAGAGGTCTCACCCAGGGCAGGTAGACTGGAGCAGCAGCGCCTGCAGGAAGGGTGTCTGCGAAAGGACCGCCGCTGTAGTGTGGGCTTTGGCTTAGGGGTCTGGGAGCCCAAGGAGAAAGCAGAGGAAGAATCTTGTCAGGTTCCTGGGCCAGACTCTCTAGAGTTCACAGTTTTATCTGCCATATTTATATGTCATTTTGGGGGTAGAAGACCCAGGATATCAAATTAGCCTTCTTTGGACAGGAAGGTTAAATGGAGGCCACCATAAAACCATTAGACAGAAAGAGGTAGCCAGAGAGGAAGACAGAGACTAGGGGAGAGAGAGAGTGAGCAAAGAAGCACATGCTTTCTACTCGACTGGCTGCAACATCAAAGATCCAAACACTGGAGGAAAACTGGTGAAGACAGCCCTTCAAATCACCAATCAAAAAGATAAATATGATCCATAAAAATATATAAAGATAAAATATACATAACTTTGGTAATTATGTTCAGCTCTTCAAAAAGATAAAGCAGGACTCAGCAAACTATGACCCTACCAGCTACTAACCTGTTTTCTCATTTTATCTATTTCTTTTTTCATAGCTTCATTGAGATATAGTTTACATGTCATAAAGTTCATCTATTTAAACTGTAGAGTTCATTGGTATTTATTATATTTATAGAGTTGTGTAACTATCACCATAATCTAATTTTATAATATTTTCATCATCCCTTAAAAAACCCCATACGTGTTAGCAGTCACTCCCCATTCTCCACTTCCCTGGGCCCTGCTGCTGCTGCTACTAAGTCACTTCAGTCATGTCCAACTCTGTGCGACCCCATAGACGGCAGCCCACCAGGCTCCCCTGTCCCTGGGATTCTCCAGGCAAGAACACTGGAGTGGGTTGCCATTTCCTTCTCCAATGCATGAAAGTGAAAAGTGAAAGTGAAGTCGCTCAGTCGTGTCCGACTCTTCGCAACCCCATGGACTGCAGCCCACCAGGCTCCTCCATCCATGGGATTTTCCAGGCAAGAGGACTGGAGTGGGGTGCCATTGCCTTCTCCTCCCTGGGCCCTAGGTAACCATTAATCAGCTTTCTGTCTCTGGAGATTTGTCTGTTCTGCACATGTCTTATAAGGGGATCATAGAATAGGTGGTCTTTCAGATCTGGCTTCTTTCACTTAGCAGAGTGGTTTCCTAGTTTATCTGTAGTATAGCATGTATCAGTACTTAGTTCTTTTTGTTGCCAAGTAATATTGCACTGGATGAACATACTACATTTTTGCTTATCTGTTTCTCAGTTGATGGACATTTGGGTTGTTTTCACCTTTTCGCTATTATGAAGAAGGTTCCTATGGACATTCATGTATAAGATTTTTTATTAATATATGTTTTCATTTCTCTTGGGTATATATACCTTGAATTGGAATCTCTGCATCATATGATAACTATGTTTAACATTTTGAGGAACTACAAAACTGTTTTCCAAAATAGCTCGAGTGATCTGCTTTGTAAGTAAAGGGTTTTTTTGACACCCATCCACATCCATTTTTTTACATATATTCTTGACTGCTTTCACAATACAGAGTTGAGTATATGTAGTTAAATAAAAGCCATGTGGCCTGAAAAATCTAGCATATTTAATATCTGGCCCTATTAGAAAATGTTTGACCATTAATCCTTGACATAAAGGCAGATGTATCTACTCAAAGCCCTTAAACATAAGAAGCAAAAATAGATATAAACAAAATAAAAATACAGACCAATATGAAAATGAAAAAAGTCTCAAAAATCTTGGCAATGAAGATACTAGTAGTTGAAATTTTTGAATATCTTAATATTTGAGATAAGATACAGATGAGACACAGAAAAGAGGGAATTAATTAGAATCTGAAACTAAGATTGAGAAATTCATCAGTGAAACCTGCAAAAAAAGAGAAAATCGGAAAACAGAGCTAAGAAGTATGAGAATACATTGCCAGAAGAAAAGAATACAGGGAATGGAGAAAAAGATTTGAAGAGGTAGTTGTTGAAAATTTTCTAGAATTGAAGAAAAAAATAACATAACTACACATAAATATCCATTGTTAAAAAAAAAAGCAGAGGGAGGTGGAAAAATGCTAACAAGTCTAGTATGTTAGTAAAGTTCTCACGTGTATTTTTGAAAACCTGGATAGTAAATACCTTTTCTTTGCTTCTCATATTCCTTACTGTTAGAATAATTGGCACAAACCCCATTCGGGAGTTTGGAGTCCACACTGGATGCAGATGCTGCCAAGTTCTCTAAAAACCTAAGTTTCAAAGCAGCACAGACTGGTCCCAAGCCTCTTCTCTTCTTTTTTTTTTTTTTAAATTTTATTTTATTTTTAAACCTGAAACACTGTATTAGTTTTGCCAAACATCAAAACGAATCCGCCACAGGTATACAGGCGCTCCCCATCCTGAACCCTCCTCCCTCCTCCCTCCCCACACCATCCCTCTGGGTCGTCCCAGTGCACCAGCCCCAAGCATCCAGTATCGTGCATCGAACCTGGACTGGCAACTCGTTTCGTACATGATATTACACATCCTATGAGATTCATGCACACCCTGTGAACACTTTATACCCAAGAAGGGGGGCAGTTCTGATTATAGTCATCCCTATGTATCACTGGGTTCTGTATTTGAAGATTCAAATCCCATCTGATTTGTATTTTGAGTGCAAATGGATCAGAAAATATTTGGGAAAATAAAATTTTAGAAAGTTCCAAAATGCAAAACTTTAGTTTGTCACATGCTGGCAACTATTTACATAGCATTTACATTGTGTTTACAGCGTATTATCGGTAATCTAGAGATTATTTTAAGTATTCCAGAGGATGTGCGTAGGTTATATGCAAATACTACACCATTTTATATAAAGTGAATTTTAATTTCCTACAGAGTTCTAGAACTAATCCCCCATGGATAGAGGGAAGACTGTAGTCTCAAGCAGGTCCAGCCTATTTCTCTACAATTCCAAGCATGCAAAAGTGACCCTTTTTCCTAATGCAGCTGAGATGGTTTATGGTTTAGCTTTATTTTGCCCTGCATTTTTAAATTGGATGAGCATTTTCAGATATTGCAGTTAACCCTTGAAGAGCACGAATTTGAACTGTTCAGATCCACTTACACGAAAATGTTTTTCAGTAGCTATGTACTACAGCAAATTTGGAAAACTCAGCAGTGGCCACAGGACTGGAAGAGGTCAGTTTTCATTCCAATCCCAAAGAAAGGCAATGCCAAAGAGTGCTCAAACTACCGCACAATCGCACTCATCTCACACGCTAGTAAAGTAATGCTCAAAATTCTCCAAGCCAGGCTTCAGCAATACGTGAACTGTGAACTTCCAGATGTTCAAGCTGGTTTTAGAAAAGGCAGAGGAACCAGAGATCAAATTGCCAACATCTGCTGGATCATGGAAAAAGCAAGAGAGTTCCAGAAAAACATCTATTTCTGCTTTATTGACTATGCCAAAGCCTTTGACTGTGTGGATCACAATAAACTGTGGAAAATTCTGAAAGAGATGGGAATACCAGACCACCTGACCTGCCTCTTGAGAAATTTGTATGCCAGTCAGGAAGCAACAGTTAGAACTGGACATGGAACAACAGACTAGTTCCAAATAGGGAAAGGAGTTCGTCAAGGCTGTATATTGTCACCCTGTTTATTTAACTTCTATGCAGAGTACATCATGAGAAATGCTGGACTGGAAGAAACACAAGCTGGAATCAAGATTGCCATGAGAAATATCAATAACCTCAGATATGCAGATGACACCACCCTTATGGCAGAAAGTGAAGAGGAACTAAAGAGCCTCTTGATGAAAGTGAAAGTGGAGAGTGAAAAAGTTGGCTTAAAGCTCAACATTCAGAAAACGAAGATCATGGCATCTGGTCCCATCACTTCATGGGAAATAGATGGAGAAACAGTGGAAACAGTGTCAGACTTTATTTTTCTGGGCTCCAAAATCACTACAGATGGTGACTGCAGCCATGAAATTAAAAGAAGCTTACTCCTTGGAAGGAAAGTTATGACCAACCTAGATAGCATATTAAAAAGCAGAGACATTACTTTGCCAACAAAGGTTCGTCTAGTCAAGGCTATGGTTTTTCCTGTGGTCATGTATGGATGTGAGAGTTGGACTGTGAAGAAGGCTGAGCGCCGAAGAATTGATACTTTTGAACTGTGGTGTTGGAGAAGACTCTTGAGAGTCCCTTGGACTGCAAGGAGATCCAACCAATCCATCCTGAAGGAGATCAGCTCTGGGATTTCTTTGGAAGGAATGATACTAAAGCTGAAACTCCAGTACTTTGGCCACCTCATGCGAAGAGTTGACTCATTGGAAAAGACTCTGATGCTGGGAGGGATTGGGGGCAAGAGGAGAAGGGGACGACAGAGGATGAGATGGCTGGATGGCATCACTGACTCAATGGACGTGAGTCTGAGTGAACTCCGGGAGTTGGTGATGGACAGGGAGGCCTGGCGTGCTGTGATTCATGGGGTTGCAAAGAGTCGAACACGACTGAGCGACTGATCTGATCTGATATTTATATTTATTTAAAGATTAAATATTAAATATATATTATATAAATTTTATGATCAGATCAGATCTGTACTACAGTACTATAGGCTTCCCTGGTGGCTCAGATGGTAAAGAATCTGCCTGCAATGCAGGAGACCCAGGTTCAGTCCCTGAGTCCAGAAGGTCCCCTGGAAAAGGGCATGGCAACCTCTGTCCATAGGATTCTCCAGGCAAGAACACTGGAGTGGGTTGCCATGCCCTTCTCCAGGGGATCCTCCAGACTCAGGAATTGAACCTGGGCTTCGCATATGGCAGACAGATTCTTTACCATCTGATCCACCAGGGAAGCCTAAAGAGTTGGACACAACTGAGTGACTTTCAGTTTTACTTTTCACAGTACTATACCACCTGCTGTTGGTTGAATCCTCAAAAGCAGGAAGTATACATATTATTATGTACAGAACTATAAAGTTATATGGGGATTTTTGACTCCGAGGGGTGTGGCATCCTAACCTGCGCATTGTTCAAGTGTCAACTATATGAGATAGTATTATGAGAAATACATTCTCAAATAATAAATCAAGAGTTGAAAGTCGGGACTTCCCTGGCAGTCCGGTGTTTAAGACTCCATGCTTCCGCTGCAGGAGAACGCGTTCTCTTCCTGGTTGGGAGATCAAGATCACATATGCTGCATGGGGTGGCCAAAACAACAGTCAAAAAAAGAGTTGAAAGTAAATCCCCTTTTCTTATAGAAGCACAGTTTCCTGATGTTTCAAAAAGCTAGGTTTTAAGCATTTTTGATCAAACCTTGTAAAGAGTTGTTGTTGTTTTTTTTTTTTTGCTTATTTACAAATTACTTTTAGCAATGAATGAAATGCATTATGAGAAGGAAAGGTCAGTTTATAGTTTCCTTATAGCTAAGCTGTTTTTCATTTTTTCATAACTGGGATAATTATGATTACATATTTATCTTAGAGATTTAGGTTTGGTAAACAAATGTGATGAGTTAATACCAGCATCAGGCCTGTTTGAATAACTTAAGAGCTTGCATCAGGTATTTTGCTGGACCTGGCCTCTTCCATATTTCCACAGAACTGTTTTCCCAGCTAAGTACTCTTGTGCAGATTGGATGTGCCTGACAATAGGAGCAATTTTTCAGCAACACTTGTGTGTTGGTTATGTCTGCCCAGTATCAACCCCATTATACTCTCTCTTTTTTTTTTTTTAGTGACTTTTTTGCTCCTGACATCCCTTAATTTCAGAGTTCAAATTTCCACTGAAATCCAGAGGAAATGGAGAGCAGAGGAAGAGCTGCTTGTAAATAAAATACACTCTCTGCTGTAGTCTCCAGAGATGGCCTCTGTCAGTGCCTCCCTTTCTGAGTGTGGCTGGAACAGTGATGTCAGTCTGTCTTCCTTCTGTGCCCCGTTGGTTGCTCGACTGCTAAGTAACAGATTTTAAAAAGTCGATGGCTCCTAATGAAATTCACTGGCCGCCCCCTCCTTCAGTGAACTGAGTGCGCAGTGAGAATGAGTCAGGATAAAGGTATGTTCCCTGAACTCAATTTCAATGTCTCAAACAGCCTTTTAAACAAAGCCTGTAATTTTAGGCTTTGGTTTTGATCTCTGGCAATGATAAGCTTGTCTCTCCTTTAGGCTCAATAGAATTTACTGACTTTTTCTGATTCATCAGCCAGTTCTTATGATTCATGGACCAGGAAGGAAAATTAATTTGAATGAAAAGAGGAAGTAGATGATTACAAATCCCTTTCTTATAAAAATCCCACACATGTTTCAGTATATGTAAAAATGTAAAGGTGGCTTGATCCAGCTGGCTATGTAGAACATGAATCTGAGGCAGTTGGAATCTCCTGGTGCAATAATGGCCACTTCTCTGCTTGGTAATATATTTGAGAATGAATGCTTCCATTTCTTCTCAGGTTCCATTTCTTTATATTTACTAATACTAATGGAAATCAAGATTCCATTGCTATTACAAAAATCACTGAAAGCCAATTATAATATTATGAAGTATCATCCCTTATATCCTGAGAATGAGTGACTTGTGTTCTCCTGGCATCTTAAGATATTTCTAAAACAGTCCAAGGAAACTCATTAAAAGCCAAAGGAAAAAGAAGAGGAAATCAGTTCAGTTCAGTCGATCAGTCGTGTCTGACTCTTTGCGACCCCATGGACCGCAGCATGCCAGGCTTCCCTGTCCATCACCAACTCCCAGAGCTTACCCAAACTCATGTCCATTGAGTCGGTGATGCCATCCAACCATCTCATCCTCTGTCATCAGGGTCAAATGAGTCAGGTCTTTGCATCAGGTGGCTAAACTATTGGAGTTTCAGCTTCAACATCAGTCCCTCCAAGGAACACTCAGGACTTATCTCCTTTAGGATGGACTGGTTGGATCTCCTTGCAGTCCAAGAGACTCTCAAGAGTCTTCTCCAACACCACAGTTCAAAAGCATCAATTTTTTGGCGCTCAGCTTTCTTTATAGTCCAACTCTCACATCCATACATGACTACTGGAAAAACCATAGCCTTGACTAGATGGACCTTTATTGGGAAAGTAATGTCTCTGCTTTTTAATATGCTATCTAGGTTGGTCATAACTTTCCTTCCAAGGAGTAAGCATCTTTTAATTTCATGGCTTCAATCGCCATCTGCAGTGATTTGGGAGCCCCCAAAAATAAAATCAGCCACTGTTTCCCCATCTATTTGCCATGAAGTGATGGGACCGGATGCCATGATCTTAGTTTTCTGAATGTTGAGCTTTAAGCCAACATTTTCACTCTCCTCTTTTCACTTTCATTAAGAGGCTCTTTAGTTCTTCACTTTCTCCCGTAAGGGTGGTGTCATCTGCATATCTGAGGTTATTGATATTTCTCCTGGCAATCTTGATTCCAGCTTGTGCTTCATCCAGCTCAGTGTTTCTCATGATGTACTCTGCATATAAGTTAAATAAGCAGGGTGACAATATACAGCCTTGACGGACTCCTTTTCCTATTTGGAACCAAATAGCTCTTAGTAAATGCAATACACACTGTGCCATGTTCTCCAAAGATGGGCACCATCAGTTACTTCCCTCCCCTGATGTGTGCCCTACTCCCCACATAAAGTGGTGGAGTCTGTTTCCCCTCCCTTTAACTTTTTGGACTTGCTTAGGAAGTGAAACTGTCAGTTGATAAGTTTTGCCTGACTCTTTGCAACCCCGTGGGCTATAGCCCACCAGGCTCCTCTGTCCGTGGAATTCTCCAGGCAAGAATATTGGAGTGGGTTGCCATTTTCTTCTCCGGGGATCTTCTCAACCCCAAGGATCAAACCTGGGTCTCAGACTTTCTTAGACCAAGATAATCTGATGGAAGTGATACTGCCCCATAATGGGTCAAGCGTTTAGGAGGACAGGCAGTTTCAGTTTCCTTTCTTTTGGAAGCCAGCCACAATATAAGAAGTCTGGTTACTCTGAGACGACCATGATATTAGCATCTCCAAGCTAATTGTGTGGAGTGACCACATGAATAGGCATATTTAACCCGCCTCCAGGCTTCCCAGGTAGCTCAAACAGTAAAGAATCCACCTGCAATGTGGGAGACCTGGGTTTGATCCCTGGGTGGGGAAGATCCCCTGGAGAAGAGCATGGCAACCCACTCCAGTATTCTTGCCTGGAGAATCCCCATGGACAGAGGCGCCTGGGGGATACAGTCCACGGGTTCACAAAGAATCTGACATGACTGAGCAGCTAACACGTCAGCCCACTGTTGTTTCAAGCATCCCAGCTCTGATTCCAGACATAGGAGTGAAGAAGCCTTCTTGTCGGATCCAGCCCAAGTAGACACCACACAGAACAGAAAACTGCCCAGCCCAGATTGTAAAATATTTTAAGCCACCAAGTTTGTTATGTAGCAATCAGTAGCTGAAACACTGTGGTCCTGGCGTCCTGATTTTTTGCACATCAGAATTCTAAGTATGTCATTGTCATTTTAAATTTTATTGTCATTTTTATTTTATTGCATTGTTTTATTTTAATTTTTATTGCTTGTCATTTCAAACACATATTGCAAAATTCTGAGGATATCATTGTCATTTTAAATTTTACATGGTTTATAAATACAAATGAAAAACACAATATGCTTTTTTTCCTAAACCAAAATTGAGGTTTCCAGTGAAGCAAAGTAAAAGTAATCTTACCTAGTAATAGTACATACTTAAATCAGATCCAGAATGACCAATATTACAGGTTTCACATGTCCTTGGCAGAAAACTGCTTGTTTGCAGTCTACTCCCAGTTCCATTGCTGAAAAGAAAATAAAAAACAATACCTAGGGACCAAAGGAAAACCCCAGAACTCCTCGCTGCACAATTAACAATCTCTTCCACTTGAGCTTTAAAAAAAATCTTTGTGAGCACAGTTTAGTCTCCCTACATTTTATCAGTAATGCTGGGGAAAATCCAAAATATTTAAAGAAACATTTTGGACTCTCATCCCCTGCTTAGATTTATACCTGTGACCTCAGTCTTCAAAGATTCAAATCAGAATCTTTGAACCTGAAAGACGATATGTAGTTGTTCAATGTGTATTGGTGTTTTTTTTTCATTATTGTTATTGACTGGGGACTTGATATTGCTCATTAGAATCTCCTAGAACTTTAAAATCAGGAATTAGTTTCCTAAGGCTTAGAACATTGAGATAAAAAGTAAAAAATAAAATCAAAGAGTCGCGAGAAAGCTTACATTTATTTCTGTTTGAACTCCTGATTTCCACATGTAACCAAAGAAGAAAAGGGACTAGTAATTTGTGGCAGAGCTGGGTCTTTCCAAAACTCAAGTTTCCCAAATGTTTATACCTCAGGGACTGCCTTTTACCTAGTCTCTGTTTAAAACTGATGAGCACAAGGGTGGTTCTCTGTTTAGGCTATTTCAGTACTAAAGCTTCAGTTTATTTGTAAGGTGAACAGTGGGAGAGCATGGATGTAGTAGGATTGGGAGAGAATAAAAGGCTGGACTGCATGTAAGTGGCAGCTATGGGTGGACTTTAGCCCTGGTGGTATCATCATTATCATCGTAACAGCTACTAATTGCTGGTATACCAGCACCCTGTGCTAAGCATTTTGTGTATATTATCTCAGTTTTCACAAGAATCTTGTGAAGCACGTATATCTAGTCCTACAGTGAGACAAGAAAATGAAAGAAATGCGAGGCTTAGAGAGGTGTCCAGATTTGCAAAGCTGTTGAATTGTGCAGTTGGGGTTAGAACCACAAGTGACTCCTAAAGTCTCCAGGGCTCTCTTTATCACCACCCCCAGTGCTTCACCGTTCGCCATTTTGTCGTCAAATCTTTCATTGAGAAAAATGACACGTAAACGTTAAATTAGACCTAGAGAGCTCTGATTCCATAAAAGGAATTGTTAGGCTCCATGCCCCAGAAAGAATTTGAAGTGATTCAGGCTAGCAAATTGTTTCTTCATCTTCTAATTTCCAAGAAAGACTGCCTTGTCTCTTTAAGGTACTGAAATGTGCCTAGTTTTCCTCATTTTTCACATATATAGTGCGGGCATAATAATAATATTTAACTTTATAGAGCTGTTTCAAGCATTAAATGTTAATTCATATTAAGTCTTTAGTATACTCTGTAACATAGTAAGCATGCAGTATGCATTGGTATTTTTATCAGCATAACAGCTCTTTCAGTATGTAACTGGTGTAGAATATTTTGTCCTGGATCATTCCTATGTATCTTTCAAATATGCGCCTCTCTTCCTTTCTTCATCATTATGCCTGGTGTATATTAATTGATTCGAGTTGTCATAACAAAATGCCATAGACTGGGTGGTTTAAACAGTAGCTATTTATACCTCACAGTTACAGAGGTTGAGAAGTCCCACAATCTGGGTGCTGGCCAATTTGGTTCCTAACTAGAGCCCTCTTCCTGGCCTGCAGATGACCATTCTCTTGCTATGTTCTTACTTGGGGGAGAGAAGGAAAGAGAAAGGGAAAGAGTTCGCTCATGTCTGTCCTTGTAAGGGCACGAATCCCATTGTGAGGACTCTACTCTCATGACTTAATTAACTCTTTATGTCCCTATTTCCAAATACCATCATACTGAGGGTTGGGGTTTCAACAAATGAATTTTACAGAGACTTAATTCAGTTCATAGCACGTAGCTTATATCATCATCTCACAGCTCTCTTAAGACTGATATTTCTTGGTTCTTGTCTGTCCCCTTTCCACATGGAACCTTTAAAAAGCTAAATTGATGGCATCATTCATTCATTCAATAACAGTCCTGAGACTGTAGGATAAAAGGAAAATTCTGCTTTCATGCATAAAGTCTCCATAGGCACAGCCATTTTGAATTAGTGTTATTGTCTAAAAAGGACATAATGTCTGCTAAGTCTGGACTCAAATAGTGGAACTGGATTCAGTCTCACTTGCTGAGTTCATCATTCATGGTGATTGGGCAGGAGAAGGAATGCAATTGAAAATAATTTCTTGATACCCATCATGAATAGGCTTCAGCAGAATGTCAGTGGAAGATATGATCATGGTACACATTTAAAGCCATTATCTAAGAGCATCACAGCTGCTCATATGCCTTGCACATTCTTTGTCCTTCATCTATTATTGACATAGGCATACCATTGCCATGCCTCAGCTTGACCCAGAGGGTCAGTGAAACTTTCCCAATTGTTTGTAATTTTTATATATAGGCCGAGTTTTTCCATGTATTTCCTTGGCAGTTTTTTTCCAAGTTAATTAAAAGTTTACATTTTAATTTTCCTGGCATACTCCACTCTTTCAAAGGACTTCCCCCCACCTCAAATCCTTCTTTAGTTATCTTGGGAAAATTACCAGTGAAGCATTACTTTCTACTCTTTTGAAAGCTACATGAAACAGTTATTCATGTTTATTGCTTTGATCTAAGAGCACATTCATTTCTTTAATGGGTGACTGAAATCTTTTATTCAACTTTTGGTTGATGAACATACAATTTCTGATTTTTTAAAATATCTCTCTCAAATTTGTATTCAGACTATTGCCAAAGAATATGTTAAAACTCTACTGAAGAGTAAAAAAAATGAATTTTTTAAGGCTATTTTATCTTAGAAAATCTATGCCATTGAAAACACTATTCCCCTCTAACCTAGTCTGTGAGCAACTCAGT
Organism: Bubalus bubalis; assembly: GCF_019923935.1. Classification (NCBI taxonomy): domain Eukaryota; kingdom Metazoa; phylum Chordata; class Mammalia; order Artiodactyla; family Bovidae; genus Bubalus; species Bubalus bubalis. The sequence goes on along the minus strand of NC_059165.1, from coordinate 20,039,740 downwards.
TGGTATCAACATGGAAATCTTGTAATACTCCATGGTTCTCTCTAATCAGGGAAACTCCAAGTAAGTTGTAAATTACATTTATTAATCTACATCTAACGTGTAAATTCCATTCATTATTTGCAACTTTTTTCATTTATTCATTTTTGCCAGTCTTGTTACTTAGAGAGGGCTTCCCTGATAGCTCAGTTGGTAAAGAATCCACCTGCAAGGCAGGAGACCCAGGTTCGATTCCTAGATTGGGAAGATCCTCTGGAGACAGGATAGGCTACCCGCTCCAGTATTCTTGGGCTACTTTCAATTTATGATTCAGTGTCTGTGCAATTCTTTAAAAAATACATAGTCACTAAACAGTTGCTTGATCACACTTTAATCAACTGGTACAGTATTAAAGAGGACATCCAGAAATAAAGGAAAATAGAGTTGTTGGGACTAGGGAAATAGGGAGTGGGGACAAGTAATCTGGGGAATTTACAGTTGTATCATAAATTTCTTTATAGCTGGCACAATATCTATGATCACAGCACTATATTTAATAGATAATGCATTATAAAACTCAAAACGTTGAATGGAGAAAAAGGACATTTTTATAAAAGTTGTTTTCTTCACCATATCAAAGGTGAAGTTTGAATTTCATTGGGCCGGAAGGCAGTAACAAACTTGATCTGAACCTTTTATAAAATTACTGTTTGAGTTGTCTGATCATAACCAAAATGGCACTCTCATAAACAAATTACTTTCCTACAACCAGTTGCAAGAGGCTACTCCTTCCAACTAGTAGGATATCAAAAGTATTTGTGGTCCATCTTGAATTTCAAAGTCATTATGTCCCTGCTTAATGATTTTTCCTATTTTTAATTTTGTGTTCTTTTGCTTGCATCATCCTTGACCTATTCATATTACTGTGATTACCATTTCTCACGCTGGCCTCCCTTCCTGGGTCCCACTCTCCCTCTTCACACCTCCCTCTGCCCGCCTCTCCCAGTTTCTCACTCCTACTGGTCTTTATCTTCACTGCAACCTCCCTTTAGGATATTTTCAATAGCTCCCTTGATTTCCTCACCAACATGACTCTCTCCTTAAGCAATTTCAGCATTCACCATTCTAGTCTATGTCACATACTTCTCTTTTTCCCAGCCAATTAGTGCTACTCTGCAATAGATACTGATTGATTCTGAGTAGCCTTAACTGAGCCATCTCTGCTTCTCAGTGAGCCTTTGGATTATCTTTACTTGATTCTTAGGTAATCTTTAGGAAACAGATTGCCCATAAGTCTTGTGCTTAACACCTTCTATTCTCACTCTCTATATAAGATAGGAAAACAACCTGATGTTCTCTTACTTACTTTATCTGAACACTGCTTTCTGTTTTTCTCCCTTCTTTGCCACTTTTCCTCCCATTTAGGTAAGGAAGTAAATAATTCATTCTTACCAAAGAATGAATTATTGCCATGCAAAACAATTGCCATGCAATTTTCTTCTTTGGGAACTTGTTTTCATTCAATTTTCCACAGTTGCCTTGCATCTTAAATACCTCCCTATTCTAGGTTTTTCCCCTCCATCTAAAAACCTGCATCACGGTTCGTGCTTAAAAGAACGTGCTCATTATCCTGCTGCTTTGTCAAGTTACCTCCCTGCCTCTCTTCTTCACCAGCAGACTTCTTGAAGAGGAGTCCATGCAAGCTCTCTGTACTCATCACCTTCTGTTCTCTGCCAAGCCTTGCTGTTCTCTTCAATTCATCACCCATAACGTTGAGCACCAAATCTGCTGACCTCTCATGTTCTTGTCCTTAAAAACTCTTCTGCATAAGTTGTACTGGTAACTTCCCTTCCTTGAATAGTCTCCCTCCCTTGGTTTTCATAATACTCTCTTCTTTTTTATTTTCCTGTAAATCCCAGGCCATGACTCATTTTTCGTGTGACTCATAACTCTGGAATAGATGTGTTTTTCAGGGATTGCCTTTGCCTTTTTCACATCACAGTGGTAATTTTCAAATCTATCCACTTGAGCTCAACTTGTTTTCTCACCTTCTTTTCTGTCCTCTTCCCGGGAATAATAGATTATTCTCAGAAGTACAAAACTTGTCCACGACTTGCCTGCCCCAGTTTCTCTGATCTCTGTTATTGTTTCTCCCTGTTCCTTCTATTCTTCCTCTTAATCCTTTTCTCATTTTCCTAATTTTGAAGCCAGTGTAATTTTTGTTTTACTTGATAGCCGTAGACTTTCAGGTCAGTAGTTGTCAAAACTGATCATCAAAATCGCTCTTTCACTAATTATGGTTTGATGAGTCTCTTTACAGCCTCAATGTATTGGAGTCTCCAGGGATGAAGTCCCAATAGCTGTATGATTTTTAAAGTTCCTCCTTGTTTTCTGATTCGGGGGTACTTCACCTTTAGATTCTTTATCATATCTTTGTGTCCATCCCCTTGTTTCTATTGTGGGAGTCACTCCTTCATCATGTTCTTGCCCCAGGTCTTCATCATGTCTCACTTGGACTACTGCCATGATTTCCTGGCTGGTATCCCTGCCTCCAGCTTTCTGTCTACCAATCTGTTTACTTTCCCGTGAGATTAAGGAAATTTCTCTTCTGATTGGGCACTCATCTCAGAAATCTTAAATGCCTCTCCATTTCCTGTAAAATCTTTCTGTTGCTTAACCTGGTCCGAACAATCCCCTCATGACCTCATTCTTCTCACTATTACCCTTCCCGGACCTATCATGCAAGTCAGAAGGGATATTTTACACTAATTTCTGCACTTGCCTTTTTGCCTTTCTTTCCTACCTTAAGCTCAAAATCCACATGTTCAGACATAGCTCATCTTTAAATTCCAGTTGAAATTCCTTCTTCCTTACAAAAACCTTTCTGATACCATCTATGGGAAGTAACTGCTGCTTTCCCTGAATTTTTATGTAACTTGATCCCTTTCTTCTAATATTTATCTTCTACCTTTTATTATAGTGTGTGTGTGTGTGTGTGTATGTGTGTATGTGTGTGTGTATTCCCCCCAACCATGGAATTCTCCAGACAAGAATACTGGAGTGGATAGCTATTTGCTTCTCCAATATATCTTCCTAACCCAGGGGTTGAACCCGGGTCTCCTGCATTGCAGGTGGATTCCTTATATATATGTATATATATATTTGAAAGAAGATCCATATGTAATTCATCCTTTTACCTGTCACATTTTATCTAATACACTTTTGAATCTTAAATATATATGTATATTTATATCTATATTTTTTGAATAATAAGCAATCACCAAAGTTTATATAAAACTGTTCTAAGTATTTTGCATTTCAAGCATCAAATCCTCACTGGATTTAATAAAGCATATTTAGGAGGTACTGATGTTATCTTTCTTGTACAGATGAGGAAATTGTGCATCAGAGCAGTCAAGTAACTCACCAAGGTCACACAGCTGGTAAATGGACCTCAAGTAACCTGGCCCCAGAGTCCATGCTCATAACCTCTCTACTATTCTGCCTCTTTTAGAATAAATTCCATTCAGTCAACTTTAGTACATGCTTTTTAAAAAAATTTATTTGGTTCAGGGCCCTTGTTCAAAACATATCTTTTCTTTTAATTGAATTTGACAGAAGGAAATTATAAAATTTAGTATAAATTACCTTCAGGAAAGCAAAATGATATGATTTATAATTAGAATGCATCAGCTTCAAGAAAGAAGTAGAAATTGGGTCATAGGAAACACTAAAAATGTTGAACAATTTGAAGTTCTATTGTACAGTTTCATAAGAGTGTAAATCGATGTGGTTGTAAATCAACAAGTAATTGAAATGATCAATTGTTGATACTTACACATTTAATTAGATGATTTCGAAGAAATAGGGTGATTTTCCTTTCTCCAGCATTCTCCCCACTAATGCCAGAGTCTTTGCAAGTAAACACAATCTATGGTTATATGCCACCATGAAAAAAGTTTGTTTTTTTTTTCAAATGTGGCTCACAGACTTTGTAACACAATAAACTTCACTTGATTTGAAAAAAAAAAGAGACAAACAAATGAAAAATGTAGAAGGATCTGTCTAACCTATTAAAGATGGAATTGAATAGTAACAGTAATACTACTTCTACGAATAATAATAAGTGAGTAGCTCCATGTCGGAGGCTTGGAAAGGAAGGAAGGGAAGGTGAGAGGGAGGAAAGAAGGAAAGAAAAAGGGAAGAAAAAATTGGAAACATAGTTTTGAGCCTGAGATGAAAATAAGCTCTAATATCTACCTTCTATTTACTACTAGTAGCTGACAACTGAAATAGTAATAGCTGAAACCGTCTAACCATTAACAATGTTAATTTCCACATGAAAGAGGAGAAAGAGTTAGAATTAAAATCTTACACATTTTTAGATCGACAATGGCACCCCACTCCAGTATTCTTGCCTGGAAAATCCCAAGGATGGGGGAGCCTGGTGGGCTGCCGTCTATGGGGTCGCACAGAGTCGGACACGACTGAAGCAACTTAGCAGCAGTAGCAGCATAACATTGACAAATACAGAAAAAAATTTTTGAAGTTTGTCATTAGATCCAAGTCACATTGGTAAGATTACTTTGGCCACCAACATATAAATACTGTCAATGTAGATGATTTTGGGGGGACAGCCTCCTTCTCCCTAGATCATACACATGGCCATTCACCCAGCAGATTGCCTTTCTTTCTAAGCACCATGGTTTCTCTTTCTTTTTCCTGTAAGGGCTTGATCCAAGGTTGTTAGTATGAATGAGCAATACAATATTAGTTCATTTCCATCTGCATAGACATTCCTGGCACACCTGTGGGGACTGTGCCATTGTTTAAATAGACAATGATAAGCCTTTATATAACACAGGTATTACACCACTTTATGGGCTGTTATTATATATTCTTGAAAACAGCTCTCTTTGTGGGTTTGGTATAAGTTTTCTATATTTACAGGTATAGTTATTTAACAACAGACATTAAATAATATCCCCAAAGCTTTTGAGAAATACATAGCTATATTTTTAAGATCAGACTATGCCCTGATAATCTGATACCAGAATATCTTTTGGAAGAAGAGATGCAGTGAATCACACTGACAGGAACCAAAAGATTTCATTCAAGTGGACTTTTTAGAATAGTGACATGGCAAAGGAAATAAAATAAACATTTTACTCAATGTTACAGTTTTGTAGTGTGAGGGCTAGAGACCCAAATTAAAGAAAGGAAATATAAGCATTGAGATCAGCTGGCATTTATTCAGATCAAGGATCTCTACTAGGAAACAGTTCTGGGAACTGACATATTTAACACACTGTAAAAATACTTTCTTGAACACATAGAGTTATTTTTAGTGTTAATTTTTCTGAGACATTGTGTCAGAATTGACTCAAGACTTCAGTGTTGAATTAGAGCCTATTAAATTGTAATGATGGCCCTGTGATGTACTATCAAATTATCTTTAAACATAACTGGCTCAGTTCAGTTCAGTCACTCAGTCGTGTCCGACTCTTTGCAACCCCATGAATCGCAGCACGCCAGGCCTCCCTGTCCATCACCAACTCCCAGAGTTCACTCAAACTCATGTCCATCAAGTCGGTAATGCCATCCAACCAGCTCATCCTCTGTTGTCCCCTTCTCCTCCTGCCCCCAATCCCTCCCAGCATCAGAGTCTTTTCCAATGAGTCAACTCTTCGCATGAGGTGGCCAAAGTATTGGAGTTTCAGCTTTAGCATCAGTCCTTCCAAAGAACACCCAGGACTGATCTCCTTCAGAATGGACTGGTTGGATCTCCTTGCAGTCCAAGGGGCTCTCAAGAGTCTTCTCCAACACCGCAGTTCAAAAGCATCAATTCTTCGGTGCTCAGCTTTCTTTACAGTCCAACTCTCACATCCAAACGTAACCACTGGAAAAACCATAGCCTTGACTAGACAGACCTTTGTTGACAAAGTAATGTCTCTGCTTTTGAATATGCTATCTAGGTTGGTCATAACTTTCCTTCCAGGGAGTAAGCGTCTTTTAATTTCATGGCTGCAATCACCATGTACAGTGATTTTGGAGCCCCCCAAAATAAAATCTGACACTGTTCCCATTGTTTCCCCATCTATTTCCCATGAAGTGATGGGACCAGATGCCATGATCTTAGTTTTCTGAATGTTGAGCTTTAAGCCAACTTTTTCACTAGTCATGGCCAAATACACAGTAACCTAATTCCTCAAATTATGAGACCATCTAATAAGATTTAAAATATAAATGTAGCAGGTTGAAAGATGCATTGTACATTTTCATTGTATTATGAAAGCCAAGTGTGTTGGGAATTGCTCTTAGGTGCCTGAGCATGCCTGGAGATGACTGTTTTGAACTGCTTCACGGCTAAGTAACTGGTAATGTAGTTAGAAAACTAGGTTAAGCCAGTCTTCGATTGTTGGTTGGCTGACATCATGTTTGTTTTAGAACTCTGATCTTCCTAAAACGTTGGTCATAATGTCATTTTATGAAAAATTTATGAAGTGTGTAGAACGTTGCTATGTTGACTGTGAAACCAAATGATATTTCTCCTTCCCATAGTTGCAAGACATTTTTCTCACAAGGAAAAAAAACAGTTCATTTCACCTTTTCCTTAAGAATCACAGACCTATTTGACAACTGCCCCCCACCCCCTGAGTAGAATATTATCTGGCAACTTTGAAGTACATGGTTCAAATGGAATTACTCTAATAACAGTGCATGCAAGGTCCATGTGGGTATGTCTCATCTAACTTGATTATTCTCCTTAGATTCAAAATTATAGCCTGCAAATTGAAAATTATATATAGCTTTTGCAAGGCGAGACCATAATTCTAGGCTTGTACCATTTTTTTTCAATCCCAATAAATCACCTTCAAAGTAGGCCTGACACTCAACTGTCTTCTAACGTCCAGGAGAGCCCAAAGTCACCCATTTGACAAAGTACCGCTGTTTAGGTTCCCAGCAAACTTGAGACTCCTTTGAGAATTTTCTCACGTTTCTCTTATACCTGGGAAATATGCTGCAGGCCAGTATTGACTTTCTGCCTGCAGAGTCAATATATTACCTGTGCAGGTCCCTCCAAATTAGGCTTGCCTCCTTCACATCCCAGAAAAGGTCACGGTAAATGCACATCAGAACATGATAGCTGTAGGCGTCCCATGATAATTATGTTTACTGTGCCTACTTTATGTCTAAGATAGCCTACTAGCTTCTTGAACTATCTTTTAGAGCAAAGATTTACACGTTGTGGGTCACAGTACACTGGTGAGTCTCCTTGCAGTATTTTAGAGTGAAGTGAGATGGGATGGGATGGGATGGATTGGAATGGACTAGAATAGGGTAGGAGAGAATAGGAAATATCAAAGGGGACAGGGGAATAGAAGATATGGAGAGGTTCATTTTCAATAAAGGTTCATCAGGAACTTTTGAGTGATAGTTTGGATGTGAGTGTGCACAGTAAAAGCAGCCCTCCAATCTGGGTGATCTTCATACTTCACTGGAGATGATGAATTTGGTCAGGATGGCTAAAGTGAAGAACCTGGCACGTCACTGAGTTGACATACACAGAGTCTAGCCTGCTGCAGCAAACATGTGCCGCTGTGTCTGGGGACTATGGCCAGGGGGCTTAGAGTGGATTCCCTGTTGTCCAGGTGGGTTCTCAAGAGCTCTTCTGGGAATGTGTTGAAGTACGAAGGAAATTCTAAAATAGAACCAAGTATAGGACTAAGTGACCAAAGATTAGGAATACAAACTACCTGAATGAAGTAGGGAGCATTTCTTTGAACAGTTTACAAATCCCGATCTCTAAGTCTGTTGTTGTCTGTTCCAGCCACAGTATCCTAATGCTGACTTGCCAGCTTTGTGAAGAATGTGCCCTGTTATCTTCTATGACATTAGGTTTATTTGCTAAAAACACTGGTGGGTGACTGTACATTGTATCTTAACCCTTGTTAAGAAAACTCAAGAGCCCATTTAATATTTTCTCACCAGGGAATGGATCAGATCAATGAAATTTCTTGGCCTTCAAGTATCTGTTCATTTCAGAATAAAGGCCCATATTTTAGAAATAAGACCTTTTGATGCCTTCTTTTCAATTACCTCTTTTTCTAATTTAAAAATGATGCGTGCTTATCGTTGGAAATAGACCCATAAATGTCTTAAATCCACATTATTTCACAGTTGTCTTCCTTGTTTTACATTGATGAGTTTGTTTTAGTAGCACATCCAAATTGTTAGACTCAGAAGGTCAGTGAGGTAAAATTAAAGCAAGTACTTTAGAAGATTGTAAACACAGAATAAATTTTCAGCTTCATGTAAATGAGGTGTGATTTCCATAATAAAGCCGTAATTGTCACTGGTGCATAGCAATAAAGCCAAGGCTGCAATTACAAAGAAAAGAGATAATTCAGCACCATACTTTCTTTAAAAATAGCAATGAAATTCATTGAAGTCATATTTTATACTAAAAAATAAAGAGATTTTGTGTATTCTCAGTGGAAGCTACTAACTCCCATAAGTAGACTTTTCTAATGATAGTAATACTAAATGACAGATGTACTGGCTGAGTTTTTGTTTGTTTTTTTACTTTCCACAAGTAACTTCTTTCACTAAAATCTTTTCAGATCGCTTTGTTTTTCACATTAGTGATTCTTGCTAATTTAAGTATTTTAAGTATTTCAAGGATTAATTTTTTTTCTCCCTCATTGTGGAACTTTATCTTGACACAAGCTTGTCTTTTTTATTAATAGTATAGCTTTCAAAAAATAGTAGTAAAATATGCATAACTTAAAATTCACCATTCTATTTCTAAGTGTACAGTTCAGTAGCAATAAGTGCATTCACAGTGCTGTGCAACCATCACCACCGTCTATTTTCAGAACTTCTCATCATCCCAAACATAAACTCTGTACCCATTAAGCAATAACACCCTCATCCCCCCACCCCCACCCGCCCCAGCTCCCGGTAACCTCTATTCTATGCTTTGTCTCTGAATGTGCCTATTCTAGGCACTTCGTGTACGTGGAATCTTACAGTATTTGTACTTTTGTGTCTGATTCATTTTACTTAACATGTTTTCATGGTTCATTCACGTTGTAGCCTATGTCAGAATTTCACCCCTTTTTAAGGCTGAGCAATATTTCATTGCACGTACATATCACGTTTTGTTTTTCTGTTCACCTGTTGAGGGACTTTTGGGTTGTCTCCACCTTTAGGATAGTGTGAATGGTGCTGCCATGAATACTGATGTACAAATCTCTGAGTCCTTGTTTTCAGTTATTTTGAGCATATACCTAGGAGTGAAATTTCTAGACTATATAGTAATTGTATTTTTAACATTCTGAAGTACCACCAAACCATTTTCCACAGCAGCTGCACCATATTTCATGCTTACCACCAAGGCACCAGGGTTCCAATTGCTCCACATCTTTGTCAACACTTGTAGTATTCTAAATATCGACAAGAGCCATCTTAGTGAGTATTCATAGTACCTTATTGTGGGTTTAATTTGCTTTTCCTTAGTGACTAGTGATGTTGATCATCTTTGCCTGTGCTCAGTGGCCATTTGTTTATCTTTCGGGGAGAAATATCTCTTTAAATCCATTGCCCATTTTGGAATTGGGTTCTTTGGTTTCTGTTGAGTTGTAAGGGTGTTTATATATTCTGGGTAGCACTGTCTTTTTACAGAAAAACGTTTGTTTCTTTGTTTATTATTGGCTGTGCCAGGTCTCGGTTGTGCCATGGGGGATCTTCTGTCTTCGCTGCAGCTTGTAGGATCTTTAATTGCAGCACGCAGGATCTTCAGTTGTGGCATGATCTCTTTGTTGCAGCATGTGGGAGCTAGATCCCTGACCAGGGATCGAACCTTGCCCCCTGCATTGGAAGCATGGAGTCTTAGCCTCTGGACCACCAGGGGAGTCTAAACAGTCTTAATCTAGATACCATTATTCCATGGGCCCCGTACTGTGTTTTAAGGGTTTCCTTTTATTGAGAACATTGGAATGATTCTGTTTTCTATTAAGGAATTCACTCCTAAATGTAACTTGTTAACATTGCCTCTTATAAATGGCTACATCGGTAAGCAGGGCTTACACAGCCAACAGAAAAGTTACTAGCCTTTCACCAAATGTGAAGTATCAGCTTAGGAAATACTTAACTAAACGCTGTTCATTAAAAGAGCATTCATTTTCAGTTTGCCAAGTGGATTTCATAGGAGCTTTTAAACAGAAAGAAGCGTGTCCCCTCCACTTTCATTACCATCTCCCACTCTCACACCCCTTCTTTTGATCACTGTTACTCTTGACCCCATGGGCTTCCCAGGTGGCGCGTGTGGTAAAGAACCCTCCTACTAATGCAGGATACACAGGTTCGATTCCTGGGTCAGGAAGATCCCCTGGAGAAGGAAATGACAATCCACTCCAGTATTCTTGCGTTGAGAATCCCATGGACAGAGGAGCCTGGTGGGCTATGGTCCATGGGATCACAAAGAGTCAGACACAGCTGAGCAACTAACACAACACACTCCTCTTGACCCCAGAAGGTGAAAGGTACCTCCTTTAGGTTAACCATAAAGCCGATGAAGCATACATTTTAGGGCCTCTTAACTTACATTGGCCCCTTCCAAGATCTTCTAACTATGCTTTGGAAATTTTTATTTCTTAAAGAAACTTTTCAGAGTTTTATAAACTTCAGGCCCACAGAATCCAGATTTCCCTCTGGATATGTTTCTTCCATCTGAAATCAGGTCTGAATCATGGTTGCACTGCCGGAAAAGCAGGCAAGGGTCTTCTGTTCGGTATGCTGAGTTATTTACGACTGGCTTTCCTTCCGTGCAGTTTCTGATCCGGAGTGCCAAGCTACCACACTTTTCTGCAGAGTTCCAGAAAAACATGAGCTCTGGGTGTTTCTTGCCAGCCCCGGTATGCTCTTTTGGCTTGTGCACTGAGCTTTATCAGCACACAGCGCTCGTCTGGCTCTCGGCACTCACACAAACATGCAGGGCAGATTCTGAAAATTTGGTTTGTCGCTGTTCATGCAAAATATGCACGTCCTTTTGTTCTGTGCACCGAGCCAGAAATAGAATCTTGTAGTTGCACAGTGAGAGCAAAGAAGGCAACTGCCAGACTAATACCTAACCTTTGAAAACTTTCATAAGCACAGCTTAGGCAGTTTCCTAAATATTAGGGTATCTTGTCAGAAGCACAAATGAGTCTTCTGGGCTTTATCAAATTGTATGACTTCATTAAGCAAAAATAATTTTTTTTAAAAAAAGGCTAAATAAACCTTAATATATTCACTCCTGTCCTATGGTAAGGCATTAATGACAAAAGGACTATTCATCTGTAAATTATGTTGCATTATATTATTATTCGCTCTGTGTAGTGGTAATAGACAATTGACATTTTTTCCGTGAAAAGAATATCTCACAAGATGTCATCATGGTCTCAAAAAAAAAAAAATGCTCATGTTCCTTCTTCCCTGCTTTTTCTTCTCTCTTCTGGAACTATTCTGTCCTAATGCCATTAGTCTGTACAGAGCAAGGTATGCACCCAGTGGAAGGTGTCCAGGGTGGAGTGTCCCAGCCCATCATTGTGAGGGGGCATCCGTGTGAACGGTGGGGTGTACTCACAAGGCTCCTGAGAACCTGAGTGGGTTTGGGGGGGCCATCTGTGCCAGGGACGGATGACAGCAGTGGGAGATTGGTTGCAATCAACTCGAGCTGATCAAATAGGTAAATATTTTAGGAATAACGAGAAGTACGTTGCTTACCAACAGAGAAAGAAATTAAAATACAGAGAAAGAGAAATTACAGTTAACCTTGTGGCATTGGACTGGAACTGAAAGTATTGGTATAAAAGGATGTTTTTAATTATACAGAGGTAGATATAGATATAGGGGTGTGTGTGTGTGTACACGCACGCGTGCACACACACGCACAGACATGTATGCTCTAGCTCTGAGAGGACTTAGGAACAGCAGCAATCCAACACCAAAGACTATACGCAGCCCCGGACCTTGGTTTCTAAACACCCTTCTACTAAAAGAAACCAGGACTGTGGCAGGGAAAGTATGAGATGAACTTGAAATGTCTTGTTGGGTCAGAAGCAAGGAAATGCTCCCAGAACGATGACCTGACAGAAGTCACAGAAACCATCTTGAAGGGGCTCCCATTAATCAGACTTAGGACAATTTGAACATCAAAATAAACAGGTAGTAGTATAAGGGCTACAATCCAAGGAGTCTCAAAAGTCGGACATGACTTAGCAATTAAGCAACAAAGTATACCATAACCCATTACATTGAGAATCTATGAATCTATATGATAAAAATAAATGAATAAATCAAATATTTGATAAGTGAAAGAATATTTACCTAGTTCCTAAGTGATGCCTTACAAGATACATACTAATTACAAAGGAAAAAGGACTAACTCTATAGTGGAGGACTCGTGCAGGCACTACCTTAATCAAGTGGCCAAAATGAACAGCCTAAATAATGGGAAAAATTGAATTATTGTGGAAACCAATAGAATGCTGTAAAAAGAACCCAGCATCACTTCTGTGATTTCTGGCTAAGTTTATAATCTAAATCATGAGAAAATATCAAATTCAAATTTAAGGATGCTCTACAAGACAGACTTCCCAGGTAAGGTCAGTGGTAAAGAATCTGCCTGCCAAGCAGGAGGTGTAGTTTCGATTCCTGGGTCAGGAAGATCCCCTGGAGAAGGAAGTAGCAACCCACTCCAGCATTCTTGTCTGGAAAATCCCATGGACAGAGGAGCCTGGTGGGCTGTAGTCCATAGGGTCACAGAGCAGTTGGACATGACTTAGCGACTAAACAACAACAAGATCTGATTCACTTTCCAAATCTTATATGGCTTGCCATTTACATATTATTATCTCCTCTTTTAAGATTATTATTCTAAATCCCAAATATCAGAGATAAAGTAGAAAGGGTAATGAAATCCTTTGACCCACAAGAAATCTGTTCTGGGAACTGTCAAAACAAATTTCATGATAAAATAATGGTAGAATAAACTTACTCTTGACAGTAGTGAATCAGTCACTTCATCTTTGCTGTGAACCACAGCTATAAAGCTTGGTGTCCACTCAGTCAGAAAAAAAGGGATGAATACATATGTTTCCATTACATACAAACAAGTTCATTAATGTTTCAAAACGTTAGACTAGGCTGCTGTAATTTTGGAAGCACGCTGCTGCCTGCCATTTTCTGATGGAGAGCGCTTGTGAGCAGGTTTATATACCGGGCCTTTCCCGGGATCGAAATGTGAGTGCGTCTCCGGCGCTTCCTGAACAGGCCAGCAGGTGGTAGTCTAGGAGAGGAACAGGTCTCATCCTTCTCCAGCCTTGGAGGGCAGAGAGAGAACAGAAAGAATGTAGACTCAGCAATGTTCCCTCCTTTTCTCTGGAATCCCTAAGAATGGGATTTCCAAGGTTGTTCTTGCAAAACAGGTACTTGGGCACAGAGGGTATCTCCAGGAAGGAGCTAAATATAATTTTGTGTATGTGTATGATTATGGAGTATTCTCAAGTTCAAAAATTCTTTTTCTTTTATGGTGTCTAGAAATTCCACTGGTTTTGTATCTCTTTGCCCTGATTTCGATGACATGGCTTTGGGGAGGCCTGCACATGGCTTACAGACACTTCTGGATGTTGGTTCTGTTCGTCATTTTCAACAGCCTGCAGGTAAGCCTCATGGTTGGGTTACAGCACACACGGGTCCTAGTGAACACAAGGCGTGGAGTTTCAACATAAAGGAATCAAGCATCCACAGAGAGGTGAATTCTTATGCACAAAACGTCACGCAGAGTGTTAGATCAAAGTGGTAAGATTGTGTTAAACTTTTTTAACATCTTAAATATGGCTGGGCTTCTAACTTGCTGCTGCTGCTGCTACTAAGTCGCTTCAGTTGTATCTGACTCTGTGTGACCCTATAGACAGCAGCCCACCAGGCTCCCCCGTCCCTGGGATTCTCCAGGAAAGAACACAGGAGTGGGTTGCCATTTCCTTCTCCAATGTGTGAAAAGTGAAAGTGAAGTCGCTCAGTCATGTCCAACTCTTAGCGACCCCATGGACTGCAGCCCATCAGGCTCCTCCATCCGTGGGACTTTCCAGGCAGGAGTACCGGAGTGGGTTGCCATTGTCTTATCCGTCTAACTTGCTGGTTATACAAATAGAAAGACATAAAATCTTTTTACCCTCCTTCATTTTGACAACACCTAAGTAACTACAAAAACATGTTTCTTTTTCAGCAGGATTGATGTTTATAAACTTTACAGATGGCAGCTATCTAGGGCACATGCATATATTTGGACTGGGTTTGTGTCTAAAAATTAAATCAGCTGAGAGTGAAATAACAATGATGGTCAAGCAGTTCCCTATTAAGTCTGATACTTGGTGTTTTGGTTCACTGAAAATGATTGACATCCTCCAAGTCTGGCAATGCCTAGCTTAAGTTAGCTTTGTGAGCATGTTTGGATAGCATAACTAGGAATTATATAACTAACAAAAATTAAAACTGACTTTTTTCTGCTTTTGTTAAATGGAAAAAAAGTTGCACCCTGAAATTAGCAAATGGAACAAATGAACTCATTTTTTTTTTTCCAAAGTAAAAAGATTTGTCTGTAGACTAAAGCAGTCTCTTGAATTTATCAAGGATTTCTCTAAACAGCCCTTGTTTGGATCACCATCTTATAAAAAAACCTCTGTAGAGAAAGTATTAGGATTATAACACACAACTGAAGTGTGACTCAAACCATATTTAAGTTTGCTTTTTCTGAGACAGGTTCATTAATGAGATCATATTTAACAAGGCGGTGCCTAATCAGATCAGCATATCAATTTAGGGAGGGGAAAAATACAAAGTAGCTTAAACATTTGGAATCGGGTTGATACAAGTAGACATACAGACATCTCTCAATGGAGTTATAATTGAGTACCCAGTACTGGCACAGTGATGCCCCTGCTACCATTATGAGGACGAAGATGACGGCCCTGCTCCTCTAGGGTCTGATGATTCAGGGAGCAAGCAAACAATTAGCTGTAAGGGCGTACTGTGGCAGGTGCCATGTAAACACAGTGTTATAAGAGCAGAGTGGAGGACTTGTTTACTCCTGCCCGGGCTAGTGTTTGAGCTGAGCCCCAGAGGTTAGCCACTCAGGTCAGAGGCCCTGTCTTGGTCAGCTTTGAATCCCTGGGCCTAACAGAACTAATACCAAAGTCTACACTGCCAGCCTACAGGTGTGTGTTGCTTGGTGAGCGCACAATGGTACACAGGACAGGGTTTAAAAAATTTTTTAATGTTTTCTCAATTTTAAAATTTCACATCAAAACCCAAATGTCTGGCTTTTCTTTAATGGCAGTCTTTGTATGGCAGCAATTTTTAAGTCCTGAGTAGACGTTGCCCTCTTTGGATGAGGCCTGTGACCTAATTATACTCGATATATCTCATTCATTTTACCCGCTCCTAGTTAGTGTCACCTTTGTGTGTCAGTCGCTTAGTCGTGTCCGACTCTTTGCAACCCCTTGGACTGTAGCCCGTGAGGCCCCTCTGTCCATGGGATTCTCCAGGCAAGAATACTGGAGTGGGTTGCCATTTCCTTCTCCAGGGGATGTTCCCAACCCAGGGATTGAACCTGGGTCTCCTGCATTGCAGGCAGATTCTTTACCATCTGAGCTATAGGGAAGTCCAATAAGTGACAAGTAGACAGAGTTGGGTATTTCAGGCAGAGAGTACAGTGTTAGACTAGGCTGCAGAACGGAAACGTGGTTAGTCTTGCCTACATGTGGGGAAGGAAGAAAGGTTATGCAGCTAGAAAAGTTGTGGTGGGAGAGGAGACAGAAGGCTGGGTTGTCTTAATTGCTGTGTTTCCACGCTCAGAATGGGATGATAAACTTCAGCCGTTAGGTAAAGGGAAACCGTCAAACTTGAGTTTTTTGTTTTTTAAATTTGGGGCATTTTTAAAAATTTGGGATAGGAATGACATGCTCACACCTACTCTTTAGAAGGATAGATGGAAATGTTTAGGAGGGTGTTGGAAAGCAGAGTGCTCCAGGCAGGAAAGCTCTTGTCATATTCCAGCCTTATACTGTTCAGGAGTGCACCTGAGAATAGAGATAGGCGACAGCTTTGAGAATATTATAGAGATAAACATTGATGCAATTTGGTTTCGCCACTTAAATGTAGGAGTTGGGGGCTCCCCAGGTGGCGCCAATGATAAAGAACCTACCTGCCAACACAGTTGACGTAAGAGACCCAAGTTCGATCCTTGGATCAGGGAGATTCTCTGGAGGAGGGCATGGCAACCCACTCCAGTATTCTTGCCTGGAGAATCCCATGAACAGAGGAGCGTGTCAGGCTGCAGTCCATAGGGTCACACAGAGTCAGACACGACTGAAGTGACTTAGCATGCACCGGGTGTTAGAGAGCCACGTCTCCTAGCGATCCTCACTCAGGTACATGGCTGGGCACTGACTCCTTTGGTCAACATGGAAATTACATCAGGAGAAAGTCCTGGGGAATATGCAGTGGAGTTGGTGAGATTTGGGAGACTTTGGTAAAACTAACCAATGTTTTAGTAAGCAGGCTAATGAAAGAGAATCAAGATACAGTGGTTCGGAACTTTTGGGAAAAAAGAACGCTTCAAAAGAAGACCCCTAACTCTGTCCAGTTAGCAGAGAAGTGAAATAGGATAAGAAGAGGGCAGTGTGGTCCAGTGCCCTGGTCCCCGAACTGGAGTGTCAGCAGAGGCACACGGAGGACTTGTTAAGACGCAGATGGTAGGCCCCACACCCAGCGTTTCTGATACAGTAGGTCAGGGTGGGGCCTGAGAATCTGCATTTCTGACAGTTCTGGGTAATGCGGACGCAGCTACTCTGGAAATCAGTTTGAGAACCACTGGTTCAAGTAAGTGCGACTGCAACTCCACAGCCTGCTATCTGGTTGACTTCAGCTGAGTCACAGGTATTTACTCAGTTCTACTTTCTTCATCTATGAAAAGAGAATAAAGACCATTCAAGACTACAGTGTGATTGAAGTAAATAGCATAATGTGTGTAAAGCACACAGTACCTCATACATAAAGAACAGGGTTTTAGTTGCGGCTCCCTTCTGTCCTCTAAGTGCCTCCTCAACCAAATTTCAGTATAAAGGGCAGTCATCAGTCTTTCTCTTTGGAGAAAGAGCAGAAACTAGCTAGTTCTCTTGGAGAAGGCAATGGCACCCCACTCCACCCCACCCCACCCCAGTACTCTCGCCTGGAAAATCCCATGGATGGAGGAGCCTGGTGGGCTACAGTCCATGGGGTCGCTAAGAGTCAGACATGACTGAGCGACTTCACTTTCACTTTTCACTTTCATGCATTGGAGAAGGAAATGGCAACCCACTCCAGTGTTCCCACTCCAGTGTTCTTTCCTGGAGAATCCCAAGGATGGGGGACCCTGGTGGGCTGCCGTCTATGGGGTCATACAGAGTCGGACACGACTGAAGCGACTTAGCAGCAGCAGCAGTAGCAGCAGGGTTTTTTTGTTTGTTTGTGTTATTCAAGACGTTTAATGGAGAAAGCAATAGCTTAGGAAGGAAGGTTGGCTGGTGCAAAGGACATTTGGGAGTTTGGTTTTCTTGTGAAAAGAACTAATGTAGAAGAAGGTACTGAAAACCAGAGGAAAGACTCATTGCCTTGGCAAGATCAGGGACAGGGCAGGGAGAACAGAAGAGATACACGGTCTGTCTGAGGGAGGCGCAGACGGGTTTCTTTCTCCGAGGCTCAGGAAAGAAGGAAGGACAGGAGTACCCGAGAAACTATTCTGGAGCTGAAATTGTGAAAAGCTGGAGTTTGTATCCAGTGCTGTCTCTTATCTCTGAAAGGCAAACAAGGACATTTGTTGAGAGGAATGGCTTAAAAGCTTGAGGTAAAAATAGTAAAAGGTAAGGAGCAGGTTCTAGGCAGGATGTAAATAGCAAACTATGGTGAGTTGGAAGATGGTCAAGGCATGACTGTCTAGAACTTGGTGGGCTTCAGGTTGGACACCTGATTGTAATTCAGCAGTTAATTACATAAATTATGCCCTGAGATGAAAATGGTAGCCATTGTAACCTCTCCAGCAACACACACAAGGAAAAGGTTTATTAAGCTGTTATGGAGGGTGGAGGTTTGGTAGTAAAGGAGGATGGTTGAGCATTGAACTGTATTTCATGAGAAGATATAAAAGGAATTGTTATGGTTTCTTTCTTTGAGGAACTGAAAACAAGCTAAGTATAAGCAATAACTAAAAATATTTCAAACGCCTGTTTAATGAGCTTCCTTCCATCTCTGTGGCACCACTGAAGCTATGACTTTGTATCACTGATGCTGGGTATCTGGAGCTTTGGCACATTCCTAGTACCAGTGCTGAGTCAGAGCTAAAATGAGCACCTGTGAAGAAACACTTGGAAAACATGGTTTCTCTAGGGTTTATTAAGGTTCATTTAATGTATTAACTATCTCATGTCTTCACCTTGGGCATTTCCATGGTATATGGCTATAGTAGTAAATGTATTCCATGAAAACTTAACAATTTTTTTTTTTTTACTGAACTTCTTATTTTCTTACTGGCTTTTGTCAACACCTGTGACCACAGAAGTATATTATGTATCTTACACTTGGCTTTTATATTTTGTTCAGAGGTTATTACTGCCTCACTTTTTAATCAAGTTTATTATGTCAGCTTAACCCAGTTTATTATGTCAGTTTATCCAGTTTATTTTATTCAGGTGCTCTGAAACTGACAGATGGAGGTATATTTCTATAATATTCTGATTTTTGATGTATATTATTGGATACAATTTTAAAAAGAAAACCTGATTACTTGAAATATTATCAGAAATTTCTCGATCACTTTCTCAAGATTCAGGGTTGAACTTCCAAACTTCTGTTTGAGCATTTTAAGAAAATGTATATGAAATACTTTCTAAAGAGTGATGAATGCCAATGCAAAAGTGATATTTAAAAAGTTATTCTAAATATGTCAACTGTTATTTTTATTGTTTTTCCTTAAACTCTAAGACATTTTTCCCCAAGAGCTTAACTTTAATTCATTTTTAAATTTTATATGTGTGTGTTATTTACATCTTCTTGATAAAAAAAAAAAAATTTAACCGTTGAGTATCAAGAGTGAGCAGAACATAGAGAATGAAGGGGAAAATGTCTTCTAAGTTTATTCCCTAGGATTTTTTTTTTAATTCTAGGAGTTGCTTGCTAGCATGTCAGAATGTTTATGGTATCTGTTTTTTTTTTTTTCCCCACTTCCCTATGATGTGCTTGAGGTGTGAATGTAAGGTGAACACATCCTGATTTTCAGGGAATAAAGCAGGGAATACATGACGAAAGACTTAAATTACCCTCACCCTAGGTCACTGATTATCTGAAAACCAATAATAGGGTGACAGGTCCTCTGGCCATGCCTGAGTCAGGAGCAGATGCTAACGGTGGAAAGATGTGTTGCTCTCACAAAAACCACATGAAATGGAATTCCCACCAGAAGAAAAGAGTCTCTTACCAATAGAATGGTAACAGGGCTAGGAGACCAAAGTAACACATGTCCACTAAGCATATTTCTATATTTTCTTGTTCACGGATGTAAGGTCAGACAAGGCCAAGTACAGCTGCTGTCAAACTATTAGAAAACTTAGCGTGACGCTGGTATATTACGAATATCCTTAGGATCCACTGTAAACCAAATGTGTCTACATTGTCCACAGAAAGTTATAAAGGACTGTATTTAATATTTTTCTTAGTTCTCTTATCCATTAATTTGATAATTTATATTTTTAAGAGCTAAAAGTTGAGCTTATGATTTCTTTTTATATAATTATATTTATTTTTAGTTGATTGATGATTGCTTTACAATATTGGTATGCTTTCTGTCATACATCAACTTGAATTAGCCATAGGTAGATATATGTCCCCAGCCTCTTGAGCCTCCCTCCCACCTCCCACCCTCTCCCACACCTCTAGGTTGTTACGGAAGCCCAGTTTGAGTTCCCTGAGTCATACAGCAAATTCCCATTGGCTATTTTACATATGTTAGTGTGTATGCGTCCATGCCGCTCTCTCCATATATCTCACCCTCTCCTTCCTCTCCCCAACCCTTGTCCATCAGTCTGTTCTCTACATCTACGTCTCCACTGCTGCCCTGCAAATAGGTTCATCAGTACCATCTTTCTAGATTCCATATATGTGCGTTACTATATGATATTTCTTTTTCTCTTTCTGACTTACTTCACTCTGTATAATATGCTCTAGGTTCATCCACCTCATTAGAACCAACTCAGATGTGTTCCTTTTTATGGATAAGTAGTATTTCATTGTATCTATGTACCATAGCTTCTTTATACATCCATCTATCAATGGGCATCTAGGTTGCCTCCATGTCCTAGCTATTGTAAATACAGATGCAATGAACATTGGAGTACATATATCTTTTTCCATTTTGGTTTCCTTAGAGTATATGCCTAGAAGTGGTATTGCTGGGTCGTATGGGAAATGGATGGGGAAACAGTGAAAACAGTGTCAGAATTTATTTTTGGGGGGCTCCAAAATCACTGCAGATGGTGATTGCAGCCATGAAATTAAAAGATGCTTACTCCTTAGAAGGAATGTTATGACCAACCTAGATAGCATATTCAAAACCAGAGACATTACTTTGCCAACAAAGGTCCATCTAGTCAAGGCTATGGTTTTTCCAGTCGTCATGTAGGGATGTGAGAGTTGGACTGTGAAGAAAGCTGAGCACCGAAGAATTGATGCTTTTGAACTGTGGTGTTGGAGAAGACTCTTGAGAGTCCCTTGGACTGCAAGGAGATCCAACCAGTCCATCCTAAAGGAGACCAGTCCTGGGTGTTCATTGGAAGGACTGATGCTGAAGCTGAAACTCCAGTACTTTGGCTACCTCATATGAAGTGTTAACTCATTGGAAAAGCCCCTGATGCTGGGAGGGATTGGGGGCAGGAGGAGAAGGGGATGACAGAGGATGAGATGGCTGGATGGCATCACCAACTCGATGGACATGAGTTTGGGTAAACTCTGGGAGTTGGTGATGGACAGGGAGGCCTGGCGTGCTGCAATTCATGGGGTCACAAAGAGTCGGACATGACTGAGTGACTGAACTGAACTGATGGTAGTTTTATTCCTAGTTTTTTAAGGAATCTTCATACTGTCTTCCATAGTGGCTGTATCAAGTTATGTTCCCACTAGCAGTGCAAGATGGAGAGGGCAATGCACCCCACTCCAGTACTCTTGCCTAGAAAATCCCATGGACGGAGGAGCCTGGTAGGCTGCAGTCCATAGGGTCGCTGACACGACTGAGCGACTTCTCTTTCACTTTTCACTTTCACGCATTGGAGAGGGAAATGGCAGCCCATTCCAGTGTTCTTGCCTGGATAATCCCAGGGACAGGAAGCCTGGTGGGCTGCCGTCTATGGGGTCGCACGGTCGGACACGACTAAAGCGACGCAGCAGCAGCAGCAGTGCAAGAGGGTTCCCTTTCTCCAAACCCTCTCCAGCACTTGTTGTTTGTTGATTGCTTGATGATGGCCGTTCAAACCAGTGTGAGGTGATACTTCATTGTAGTTTTGATTTGCGTTCAGTTGCTCAGTCATGTCCAACTCTTTGTGACCCCCTAGACTATATAGCCCATGGAATTCTCCAGACCAGAATACTGGAGTGGGTAGCCTTTCCCTTCTCCAGCAGATCTTCCCAACCCAGGAATTGAACCAGGGTCCCCTGCACTGTAGGCAGATTCTTAACTAGCTGAGCTATCAGGGAAGCTTTTCTGGTAGAGCTTATCATTTCTAAGTAGAATTGTGCTGAAAGTTATAGGTGACAACTTTCTTAAAATCTTTAGTCCAAGCTATATCCACATTTGTGTAAACCATTAAAGGAAGTAATTACTAAGTTTGATACTCTGCTGTATCACTAGTAGAACCCTATTAATCATTATACTGTTGAAACAGCTACTGTCTAAACCCCCTGCAAGTGTTCCAGGGGACCTGCCAGCTGAAAGGCTCATGCTTGGCTAGACAGAGAGCCTCCAGCAACTGCTCCAGCGCTAGTCCTACGATCTGAGGGGTTGGTACCTATGCCGCACTCTAAACACTGTTTGCATCGCACCTAGAATAACTGTGTTCTAAAATACATTTCTATTTTTAACCTGAACCACTCAGCTTCAAACTTAAACACCGCGTATATTCCAGGCTTCTCTAGGGCTCTCCCATTTACACAGTCAAAATTTCACCGACTGATAATCTTCTTATCAGGGAATCCTGAGTAAGATAATGAGGGTAGCCAGCAGTAAAGAGGCATGAGCTTCTTGGAGATGGCAAAAAATAAGTTTTGGGAGCTGATTCATATACAGAGAAGAACCTTTCCAAAAGCTGAAATGCATTCTTCTTGGAATGCATAAGTTGGCAAGGGAGCAGAACTTTACATAGAATGGGGATATGACACTTCTCAGTATGAGTTATGAGACCACATTCTTCAGAGCCTTACTTGACTGTCTCTCTGTAACTGACTTAAACTTGTTCGTTTATGCGAGCATCTGGTCTCGAGATGCTCCCTGGCAGTTTTTGAGTCATTCCCTATTTCAGAGAAGGCAGTTACAACATGGAATTTGTAGCTAAAAATATATAGCCTGTATTCAAATTTAAGGTCAGCTGGTTAAAATCATTTTCATTCCTAGTTCCACATCTTAAACAGCTAAATGGCTAGGGAAATAAGTGCCTCGTTCTCAGAGGTGGGAACCGTTTCTCATACATTTTAGAAAAGATAATTGTTCTTTGGTGGCCACTCGAGTGCCTTGAACACATAAAACATTTTCCTTCTACTGAAAAATAGTGTTTCTTTTCTTTTTCTCCCTTTTCTTTCCCTCCCTCCTTCATTCCTTCCCTCTCTGTCTGCCTTCTTTCCTCTATTCTTTTCTTGTGTGTCTCTGTGTTAGTTGCTCAGTTGTGTCTGACTCTTTGAAACCCCATGGACTGCAGCCTGCCTGGCTCCTCTGTCCATGGGATTCTCTAGGCAAGAATGCTGGAGTGGGTTGCCATTCCCTTCTCCAGGGGATCTTCCCGACCTAGGAATCCAGGTCTCCTGCATTGCAGGCAGATTCTTTACTGTCTGAGCCACCAGGGAAGCCCCTTCCTTGCTTGCTTTCTAGCTACCACTTGTTGTTTTATGTTGAAGTTCAGCTTTAAAACCAAAGCCATCTTTCATGAAGAGATTTTCCCAATAAAAGTAGTCCTTGAGGTATCACAAGAAATGGAATATGTTTCCTTTCACACGAAAAGGTACAGAGTACTTTGCAAATGGAATAGAAAAGAACATTAATAATCCTCTGTTAATTTTCTTCTCACAATTCCCCTTTAGCATCCAGAGAGCTTCAGTGCAGGTGTCTGCTTAGATCCAGTACATATTTAGTCTTGGCTGCTTCCTTTTGCGGATAAACAGCTCTTGGGAAATACACTTTGTTAAATAATCAGTTACAGAGGACTAATTGTTTCAAGGCACTCCCTTTGCGATTGCTTTCCAACAGCCAGCAGTAATAAGAAATGTCACTTTGTTTCCATTGGAGACTAGCACATGAACTATTCATGAAGAGTGGAAAAGCAGTCCTCCCAGAAAGCCCTGGAATAAACATGTAGAAGCCAGGGGAGGTTGGGACTGTATCACTGATTTGTCCCAGAACCATGTCAAGTTCAGTGGAAAAAAATTAACTACACTTGTTTTGGAGAGTGAAATTCAGAAACTAATGAATGCCTCGTGTGCTCTTCAGAACATCCCAGAACATTTCTATAACTTTACAAATAAATATACAGAAGCTAAGACAAGGAGATACATTTGAATTGTCCTGATTGGGTCATGCCACTCTGTTCAGTAGCATCTGGGCTGGCGAAATATTAATATCCTTGGGCTTTCATGCAATAAACTTCTTACTCCATTTGACAGTGAACGACAGCATTACCTTTTCATTAACTTGTTGATTGGCCAAGCAGGGCCCTTAAGACAGACTGCAGGATTTTTACTTTTTTTGTGCTGGGTTCGCTAAACAAAAAGTGTCAGGATCTGATCTGCCAGTGAATGTCTTCTACAAATACAGGTTTAGACATGATGGGATTGAATAGACTACCTTTTGATACCTGGTTCCATCCTTGCAAAGCAGGTACCCCTATTTCTCCTGCCCCAGTCCTATCTGAGTTTTTTACTTGGTGTTTTTTTCATTTCTAAGTTTTTCCTGTGCCCTCTGTGACCACATTTTTTGCATTTTTAACTGTGGCTTCTTGGGCTCTGTGGGCCTTTACTTTACCTGCAAAAAGACCTAGCATGCTCTGATTCCGAAATATCAAACCTACAGGAATTAAAGTAAGCAAGATACATACCACCCCTTGTTAAAAGAGTTTGAGGAGCAAACAATGAACATTTGGGCCAGTGTTCCCCCAATCATTCAGACTCTTTGCCTTGGTGTTAATTTATCATTTTTCCAGGGTCTAAAATTCTGTTTTTATCTCACATATTACTCAGATATTGGGGTGGGGAGAATACATTTTTTTATAAATATATGCATATTTTATGATAACATTCTTTCATATTAAGCTGTTAGGTGTAGTAGAAAGGAAAAAGTGAAAGTGAAGTCGCTCAGTCGTATCCGACTCTTTGTGACCCCATGGACTGTAGCCTACCAGACTTCTCTGTCCATGGAATTTTCCAGGCAAGAATACTGGAGTGGGTTTCCATTTCCTTCTCCAGGAGATCTTCCTGACCCAGGGATTGAACCTGGGTCTCCCTCATTGTAGGCAGACGCTTTACGGTCTGAGCCACCAGGGAAGTCATAGTAGAAAGAAAAATACAATTAAGTATCTGCCAAAAGACTTGGCGTCTCTGAGCTTTAGTTAGCTAATACTTTCCAAAGGGAGATGCTGATTCTCACCCTCAGTTTTGTCCTAAGTATTATATAAATTTATATATACGTGAAATTGGTAAACTACATGATGTTTTACAAAGTCCCGCAAGTGAATAAATGGACAAAAAGAAATGTTTGTCTCAGAAGCTGTATGAAATCAACGAGAGGCCAGAGAGGAAGTTTTGTAAGCGCAGTCTTTTTTGTTAATTGAAGCTTAGTTGATTTACAGTGTTGTGTTAATTTCTGCTGTACAGCAAAGGGGTTCAGTTGTATTCTTTTTAAATCTTCTTTTCCATAGTGGTTTATCACAGGATATTGAATGTAGCTCTCTGTGCTAGACTGTTGTTGTTTATCCTTTGTATATACGCGAGTTTGGGTCTGCTAATCCCCAACTCCTTCTCAATTCTGCCCTCACCTCCCACTCTCCCAAGCCTGTTCTCTGTGTCTGTCACAGCTCAGTCTTTAAATCCCCTCTTCAGCCAGTGGCTCACCCCACGAAAGGTCTCATCCCCTCATAGGTATTCCCCTCCTGCAGTCCTTTGTGATCACACTCACAGTGCTTGGCTTACAACATAGATCTGCTGTCATCACTCGTCTGCTTTTAAATGTGTAGAACATGCCTCAGGTTTCAAATAAGTCACTTATGTGGGCAGACAGGTTTATTGTGAGACTCCAAGGATTGGTGGGGACTGTAGAAGAATCAAACAGTACAGCCTCCTCCCCAAAGCATGCAGATGAGAAAAGCAAATATTGCGTGGGCCAAACGAAAGTTTTGGCAGGTAAACTCTCATAGGTGGCAATCATGTGCAACTCCTTTATACAAAATTCAATTTCCTTCTCTAAAGAGGGTTTAATTTTTCTTTTGGAAGCCAAGTGGAATATAGGCCAATCATCTCTTTGGTCCAGGCACTGTGGGTTTCAGGCATTGCGATGGTTAATCCACTTATGGTCTTCGCCCTCTCTTGGGGCAAGCTCAAAGTTTGTTCAGGGTACCAAAGTGACTCAGCTGAAAGCTGATCATGTTTCCTGGAACTCCTGCTCAGCAGTCTCGGGACACCATTGTTTCATTCCCTGGTACTATGAAACTGCTAGATTCTCTGCTTGGTTTGTGAGCATCTGGGCAGCTGCTTTCTGCTTAGTTTCTTAGCCTTTCAGCCAACATGCAGGCAGCTTCAGCTGTGGCAAATGCCTTTACCATTCCCTTTTTCTCAGGAGTCTTGGCCCCTCAAGTCCTGGGTGCTTTAGTAGATTTGAACTCTATTTTTTGTCTCCCCAACCAGGTCAGATGGCGGCAAGTCCGGGGCTACAACTTTCTGTTTGGCCTCTGGGCATCTCATTTTGCATTGGAAAATTCCCTGAAGAAAAAAAAGAAATAAACAGCAGTGAATATAGGGCTCCCCGCTCGGTTGGTTTGCTTTTCTCTAGGATCTTGGTCCCTCGAATACCAGCTGTTTGGATGCCCCCCTCCTGCTGTTTTTTTTACTGTGTGTGTTGTTGTTTTGTTATTGTGGTTGTGTATCTGAAAGTGCATTCTCCAGCTCGTAGAACTGTGCTCAATGAGAACTCATCAGATATAAATTCTACTAGAGCCAGGAACAAGTCTCAAATTCATCTCACCAAATTTATAATAAATGTTTAACATAAACAGAATTCACATTAATAAATGAAGATATTTAAAGTCACTGCAGTTCATCACATATCTAATGGATATCTCTTAAAACATATGCACTGGGCTGCTGCTCCTGAGAACATCAATGAGGAAGCCTGAATAAGCATTAAGATCAACTGATGAGGTGCGTTTTATGTCTTGTATATCACCGGTATATGTACACACACACACACACACACACACACACACACACACACACATATATATAGTATTTTTTATAAAATAAACACTGAGTAAGATCTTAGAATTTATAATCCATCTATTGAAAACAGATTCAGAGATGATATTCTGGCTATAGAGTCACCTTACACCTATTTCACAAAATTAAACCAATAGGACAGACAGACAATCAACACGGAAACACTGAGGAGCAGCTAAAGCTGCAAGTTCCAAAAGGTTACTGCTCTCAGAAACAGGTCTGCCTTCTCAGAATGGGGATTGTAAAAACTGCCTGTGAAAATCCTACTGACAAAATGATTTAATGACATGAATTCAAATATAAACTGAAATTTTAAAAAAATACTTTAGATGGATCCATGAAGTCCTCCTTTCTTCATCCTTCAGAATAGATCAATTCTGTGTTGCTGTTTCCCTCTGCAAATATTTTAAATAATGTTCTCTTTAGCTTGAGAAATAGCATGAAATAGTGAGCTGAAAATATTTTGAAATACAGATACTATCCTACAAATTTGTAGCTTAGACAAGTTATTTAATTTTTCCAAAATGGGAATACTATGATTTACTTTATAAGGCATCTGTGGACATCAACCAAAAACAATATACTTTACAATTTTTAGTAATTTTTAGTACATAATAGTTGTTTGGTAACATTAACTGCCTTTCTCCTTTCCCTCATGTGACACCATGATTGCATATGAATTTAAGATTATTTTCATACAAAGGCAAACCATGAGCTTCAGACCCTTATAGTATATCACTGAAATCAGTTAGCAGTGTTTCTGTGATTGCTGATTATTAGTCTGTTCAGAACCCTGATGACGTCACAGGCCACATTCCCTAAGTTATCATCTCAATGATCTTATTGGCTACAAGACCCTAGTGTATAGATACTATATAAGTCTGATATAAACGTATAGTCTATTAGTTATTGGAGAAGGCAATGGCACCCCACTCCAGTACTCTTGCCTGGGAAATCCCATCCTTTGTTCCATAATTAACATTTTTTTAAAATTTCTAATTGGAGGGTAATTGCTTTACAATGTTGTGTTGGTTTCTGCTGTACAACAACGTGAATCAGCTATAAGTATAAATATATCCCCTCCCTCTTGAACATAACTGACATTTTAGGACAACACTTCAGACTCTGTCAGTCTTAGGAACTCTCATCACAAAGTGGTGATATGGTGGATTACATGTATATTACCTTATTGTTTAAGCGGGTATCGTAACACTGAAATTTTTAAATCATCCCTTCAAAAAACAATCTATCTAGACTGTGTTTGTATATGTATGTGTTAGGCCACATGTCTTCATGCCTCTGGGCTCAATATATATTTTATAATGAAAATCACAACAATATGATATTTATTAAGTCATTTATTATTTATTAATAAGCTTATATGTATATAAGCTTATAATATATGTATAATATAAGCTTATTATATGGAATTGTATTTATTTCATTTAATTCTTACACACCTAGTAGCTTATCAGTTCCCCCATGTGATGGAATACTGTGGAACCTCTTATTATTTACTTATTCCACAGCGCCTTAGCAGAAGGCTGTGCTTATAGCAGCTATTCAACAAATGCTTGTTGAATTCAAAATTTTGCTAAGTTAAAATGCATAAAGAA
This sequence comes from Bubalus bubalis, assembly GCF_019923935.1. Classification (NCBI taxonomy): domain Eukaryota; kingdom Metazoa; phylum Chordata; class Mammalia; order Artiodactyla; family Bovidae; genus Bubalus; species Bubalus bubalis. The sequence continues at coordinate 20,011,334 of NC_059165.1, read as the reverse complement.
GCAGCATGAATTAAAATGAATCGGTAAGCATAATTAACACATGAATTATTGTTTTGTTATCTTTCACTTATAAAACTTGATGCATTTCCACAAACGTTCATCTATTTTAACATTGGCATTCATTCTAAAGTCACAGTCTCCCAAAGAACAGTCTCTTTTTGGCTTAATCGAAGATCTTTACTGGGGTCTGTAGGGCGGCAGTACCATACAGTAGAGTGAGTCCAGATCAGACGGAAGGTTCCACAGTGAATATGCTGCCCACAAGTTATCTGCCATCCTTCATTCCCCTAGTTGTGTAATTTAACCAGTCTAAATAAAAGTGACCTTGAGCATCAAGTCAGGTTAGCAAGTCAAGTTCCTCTGGCTTGCTTAAGACGTTTGTAAGCACTGAGAAAATTGAAATAGAAATAAAACACATGATTCCAGCCCTCAAATGCAGAAAAAAACTCTAAAGTCACATGTGAAGTTGGTGGCATGTCTGTGGCTCTCTAGCTTTCTCTTCCTATCTCATTGTCCCCACCACTCTCTAAAGCCCCTGCTCTTAACTACTGCTGCAATTTAACTGCCTTCCACCTGGACCAGTAGCCTGGTCTGTCGTTTTTAAATGTCATATAGACCTTGGGTGCATGTGTGCTGTGCTCAGTCACTCAGCTATGTCTGGCTCTTTGAGACCCCATGAACTGTGGCCCACCAGGCTCCTCCATCCATCCCATTTTCCAGTCAAGAATACTGGAGTGAGTTGCCATTTCCTCCTCCAGGGGATCTTCCCGACCCAGGGGTCAAAGCTGCATCTTCTGCATTGGAAGGCAGATTCTTTACCACTTGAGCCATCTGAGAAGTCCATATAGACCTTACTGGGTAGGAAGAACTTACACATGAGACACAGTTAGAGACTAAGACAGGGCTAGAAGAAATCAAGCATTGGATTGCATTGCCCAGCGTCCAAGCATCTCGGAAGGTGCCCCAAAGGAGACCCAAGAGCTGTATTGAACTAAACAGGACAGATGAAGTGGGCATCCCAAATCTCTGGTAACATTCTCATCCGTGAACTCCACTATTTTCTGAAATCCCTAACACACATTACTTTTCAGTGAATATCAATGAAGTTTAAACATGGCAGCAAAAGCACAGTACAGTTACCATTTTTCTAGGAAAACGTGGTAAGTCTCTGGCTTTGTTTTTCTCCCCTTATATGATATTTGCTGTGAAGACAAAGACATAGGAAATTTAGCACTAGCTAGGGTTAGACAGCCCATCTGAAGTGATGGAAAGGAAAGGACACTTTGGATTCACTGGCTGTATTCAGTCCGAGGAGCAGTTGTCCCAGGTGTGTTTTGGGCCTTCTTAAAATGAAGTCAGGGATTCGGTGCTTGAGAAATCACTGTCTCTCTTTTGCTTCTTTGCTTTCTCTTCTCTTTGAGGGTAAGGGCAGCCTCTTTGTCTGCTGGCGTGGTCATAGCTCTTTGTACTGCAGATTTCTTGTTTCATCACTGAATGCCCACCTTCGTCCCCAGCACTAGCAAGAGTTAGAGAATCTTAAATAGAAGAATGCAGGAAAAAAAGATTATTGCATCTGTATAACCTAATTACTAGAGCTGTATTAGTGACCTGATCATTTACTAAAAGGGAGTTTTTCAAAGGAATTTTTTCTTCTTTTTTAATGAGTGATAAGCAAAATAAAATTGAATAAATTTACCCATTTTTTAAATTAGAAAACCCACAGATATTTTCCCTTTTAAAATCTAGCAGAATTAACAGGGTAATCAGAGTTATTACAATGAGTTGGAGAGGGTATAGTCTTATGAAATGAATTTTATCACAGTTGTAAATATTACTGAATTATAGGTGATATGACTTTAAGGTATCCACTTTTCATGAAGAATCACTATAAAAATAAAAAGGAGGTTTACAGAGATGCCTCCCTTCACACTGCTCATCCCAAGTGTGAAAGTTAGGTGTCTCTGAGTCTGTGAGGAATCTGCTTCTTTTTAATTTTCTTATAATAATATGTATTAGTAAAAAATTTGTTCATAATAATTTTCCTATCAATAATCATTTTCTATTTCCCAGGATCTTTTTAGAAATATTCATGCTTGAAACAAATTTTAGAAAAGGAGTCATCCCTGTAGGTGCTTTTCAATATCACATTCCTATGAGATATTTTTGAGAAGCTTAACTTTGTCATAGCCTTTTGCTTTACTTTTATTCAGACAACCTCATTCATCATATTTTAAGGTTTCTTTCTTCCAAAGAAGCCAAGTAAGTAGGCATTGAAGGGAAAAACTCTGCAAAAGTTTTTCACGTCTATTTGAATTTTGTCCATTTCCAAATTTGGTTGCTTCCAAACTGAGAGTCACTTGGACTCCAAGGAAATCAAACCAGTCAATCCTGAAGGAAATCAACCCTGAATATTCATTGGAAGGACTGATGCTGAAGCTGAAGCTCCAATACTTTGGCCACCTGATGCAAAGAGCCAACTCATTGGAAAAGAACCTGATGCTAGGAAAGACTGAAGGTAGGAGAAGAGGCCACCAGAGGATGAGATGGTTGGATAGCATCACCAACTCAATGGACATGAGTTTGAGCAAACTCTGGGAGATAGTGAAGGACAGGGAAGCCTGGTGTGTTGCAGTCCATGGGGGTCACAAAGTGTCAACTTAGCAACTGAACAACAACAAAACTAGTCTCAGTATTTTAAGGAAATATCCAAGTATATATTTTTTGTTTCTAAATACATACTGGTTTCAGATAAAGTATTTGACGTCTCTCATCAGTGCCGATATGACCTTATATGTGTACATTCTTCAGTATGGAATAATACTCTACAAGCAAACAAAGAGTGCCAGGTTCCTATTGACTACAGTAGCTGACTACAGAGTCTATGCTAGAAATCCTTTTCCATTCTGTTGTATACCCATGAAATCCACTTCAAAATTAAATTATCAGAAAAATTAATAACACAGAATGACATAGATGTGAACTCCCAATGCAAGAGTTGTCTTAAAGAATGCATACCTTTGAATCATTGCTGCATTTTCTGTACTTGCCGTGTTTATCACCCCAGTTCTTGTTGCTTTAATAAGATGTACTTGTAAAATTCTTAGTTCATCTTCTTCTTCTATGCTTCAGTATGTTATTTATGTATAAATGATCAAAGTCACAGTGTTTTGTAACTGGTAGGTTTCTCTTAGTACACTATAATTGAGTACTTTCATCCTTGGACGGAGTCCACAGTGTTTGTTTTTTTTTTATGCCTTTAAACCATATAAATCAAACATTTTACTAGGAAAAGTAGAGTCAGAGAAACAGAAAGGTCATCTCTACCAAAACAAAACCACATTTTGCTAGTCCTTGATACGTAATTTCATCATGTGCTCTTCTCTGTCAACCCTGAAACACACATTTTTAATGCAGAAGTGAATAGAAACCAAATATAAAATCTGTTTGAAATCTGGCTTTGTTTGAATCACCAAAGGGCTGCTTTAATCGGTGTGAATTAACAAAGTCCTATGCAACCCCGACCTTGATGCTCAGTGGCCCTGTTCTTTTCTCCTGCCTCGCTTTACTGCCCTGAGGGGAAAGGCTAGTTCTGCCGTGCTGGAGATCTAGCCGTGTCCCCATGCTGCCTGCCCCTGTGAATGTTCCAAGTATTCTCCATGGCTGCCACTCTAACCCCCTCGCGTCTGTAGGGTTCATTCTAGCTGGTGCTTCCTTTTACTCATTGCTCTTCTTCTGCAGACCTCTCCCTCTCATTCTATACATCCAGAATTTTGACAGATTCTGCCCTTCTCTCTACTATACCCACACTATTTATAATTCTCTTCTGTTTATGGCGGTCACTTGCCCTTTTGTTTTCTGCTTCTCTGAATTATTATCTCCTATCAATTATGTTGCCTTTTTTTGCTCCTTTCCCTGTGCAGCTTGGGCACCAAAAGTAGACTTCTCATTCTACCAGGATCTCATTGACTTTAGTAAATCTTGAGTGAACTACTTCAGCTCATGGATGAAGAAGCCAAGGTTGGAGAGGTTGACTTGCGAAGTTGCTAAACTTTCTTTCTAAAATTTCTACTTTTCCTCTTTATTTTCAGTTGGGGCCAAAATAGTCTTTGAAGGACATGATCATAGAAAGAAATCAATTGCAAATGTATGACTATATAGCCCAAATACAAATAGATATGTATGGAATTGCATATCAAATAGGTTGTACTTATTGGTCATGATGACCCACGAGAAGAGCTTTGAACTAAGAATGAGGGAGCACAGATACGTGAGTAACTAATTGTATGACACTGACCAAGTCATGAGGCTGGGATTTCTTCATCTAGAAAACAAAAATCAGACAAAATCTTGCCTAGCTCTGAAACTTTATGATTCTTTTCCAAAACTTTATAAACATGAATATTGCTCTGTGTGAGGAACCAGAAAAGTTGGAGACAACTGGTTTTGCCATCTCTCCTTTCTATAACTTATGTGAGTACAGGTGTTTTCTGCTATTCTTTTGTTTCAAGGTGGAAAATGGGGACCTCAGAGAGAAAGATGAGCTCTAGAGTAATACACTAGTGAGAGCATGGTCTGGGACCTGAACCTGGATTTCCAGCAAATGGCCACTGGTCCTAGATGGCATCCCGGTGCCCTTGTGGGCCGTTACTGTTCTTTCTTCTCTCACAGGTGCCCTCCACACTCCTCCTCACTGAATCACAGATATCTCATACATCTCCCAGAACCCCGAAGAGCAGTCACAGGACTAACAGAAGAGTTATCTGTTGTATTTGAAACCCTACTTTTGCTACTCACTAAAGCTCCTTCCCCAAACTGTACATTTAACATAGTTTGATGAATGTGTAGTAAATAGCAACTCAAGAGACAAAGATATTCATAGTTAAATGCTAAACTGATGATACTGACCAGAATACTCTTTATCACTTACTACGTGTCATTGGGAAATGTACTTCACTTCTCTAAGTCCCAATCTCTCCCCCTCTCTCTGAAAAATGGGGATGATAATAGTACCCACCTTGGGACTGAGTAATAGGAATAATAAATATGAAGCATGACCAGGCCTGTGGAGCTGAAAGAAGCTCAGAAATATTAGTTACTGTTTCTGTGATGGGGATGGTTGTGATATAACCCTATTTGTAGTTGCTCTTAGCAACACTAGTAATAATTAGAGAAATTCACTGAAAGGTCTAGAGAAGGCATAGATGACTTCGTGAAAAATGTCGCCTATAGCTGGGCTGCAAAAGATGCCAGATTCGAATGAGTTTGGAAGAGGAGAAAGTCTCTTCTAGTTCTTCGGAATGAAGAAAGGGAGGGACAAAGGCAGAAAGACAGGAAAGAGCATGGTCATCTTCATCTGGCTGGCACTTGTGTAGGAGAGGAAAAAGAAATAGCATGGAAAAGGCCCTGGGGTGGGGATGGGGAGGTGACATGAGCCAAGTCTTTTCACCACATTGTTATGAGATCCCAGAACAGTTTCAAGAACTTTAAAAAAAAAAAAAACCTTGTAAAAACGTCCAGTATTTGAGGTATTGTTAAATACCTTAACCACTGTAAATATTTCATTCGGTTCTTTTGCATTCCGTCTAAAAGACAGATTCAAGGACAGTCACTGGGGTGTTTGTTTTGCCGGAATGCAGAACCGTCATCATGCGTGTTCTTGTTCTTCCCACTGTCACTGACTCGGAGTGCGCTCTGAGCAGCGTGAAAGGAATTTACTATAAATAAAGAATGCATCGTAAATGCATCAAATAAAATTGTGACCCAGAGTGTAAGCTTGAGAGCAGGGGCCATGATTTATGAATCCTCCGTGCGTCTGATGATCACAGCCCCTGCTACGGTGCTGAGAACTTGCTGAATGGAATCCAGAAAGCACTCGCAGTGTTGGACACTGCACGAAGGGGCCCTGCGGTGAAAGAGCTCTGTCACAGCCTTAAGGCAGAGAAATGGTCACCTGGAACCTGATGGAGGGGTTCCCTGGAACCTGACACTGTATCCATCTGAGACCCCTGGCCGTTCTTTTTTTCCCTCTTCCTATCTCTGTCTCTGTTCCATCAGCTGGAATCTGTTATCGTTTTTCTTTCCCTCTCAACATCTGTTGTCAATTGCACCCTGTTGTTTTTTTGCCTGTCTTGATAATTCTCACACCTTCAGGGTTCCGTCAGTAGTCCTCAAGATAACTATATGTGCTATCGTCTGAGACAGCAAGCCTGCTGCTCGCAAGGACCCCCCTCTGCCTGGCGAAATCCACCTGGTTGTGGCCCGTGGGGTGTTTTTTTGGTTTGTTTTAGGAGACACGGTGAATTTCCCAGTTCAGAAAGGGTAAAATGAAAGGCGAAAACCTCCAGATCTGTGTGATTTTCAGAAAGCCAGGGTGCATTCCTAGGAGCAGTTCATAAAGGCAGGTGCTGTGAGGAATCTGAGGCAGGAACTGGATTCCTGAAGCCAGCCAAGAGTTGATTGCTTATGTTTTTAGAGCTGCGTGAAAGAGAGAAATGTAGCTGCCCCACTGCTGTGCAGTCAGCGGCGTCTCGCAGCTGCGGGCCCCGAAGCACTTTGAAAATCACCCCAAATGGTCTTCTGCCTCTGTGCTACCAACTTTTCACCTAGCCTGCAGTGGGTTGCATGCTGTGTGTCACCAGGAGCCAGCCTCTGCTGTTTTCTAAGGCGGAGAGTTGGCAAGTGTCCTGAATACAGAGTCTCAGTGTAATCTCCATAGTTTCGGGTTGAAGCAAAGAAAATATTTGAGTTGCTCTGAGCTTGACTTCAGACATCACGCCTTATACTGGTCAACTTTACATTCTAATTTGGGGCCCACGTGAAGGCATAAACACACACACACACACACACACACACACCCCAGGACTCTCTCCCTTGGCATGACATTACAACTTTTTAGCGACAAATAGTTGGCTCAATTATGAGTTATCTCTCTTCCTCACCAAGTTCTCTCCCTACTCAAGCAATTGGATTCAGAGACAGAAGGCCATCAGCAAGTGGTGGTATCTGGGCCTTTCTTGAACTTCTGCCCCTTTGGCAAAGGAAGATGATTCTTACCAGTAAGCGTTCGTGCTATTTCAGGGCAGCTCTGGAGGCAGGAAAAGACAGAGATGGAAATGGTTAGAGGAGGTATCAGGCAAATTGCCAGCCTAGTGCTTCTACCAGGCTCTCTTCTCAATACTTGGGGTGCCCTCACCAGCAGCTGCAGACTTCCCCCGAGTGCCAGGGGCTACGAGCACAGGCTGTTGGTCAGGAGGCCCTTGTCTAAAGGGGCAGCAGCTGCGTGGCTCCAGTTCAGCGTTTGCTAGACGGGAAGCAGAGCCACTGTCAGCCAGGTCTTCTGATTTTTCTAGAGAAGCCTGAAACCAGATTTTTATGTGAAAGCTCCTGATGTGTTAATGTTGGCAACCATTAAAAGACAACTTTTAAATAGCACGCAGGCCAATCACAGCCTGTTGGCAGGCAGTGTTCAAGCTGCCAGTGTGGGCACCCCCCTGCCCCCTGCTTACCTAGCAGGTGGGCCCTCCCTGAAAGGGGTCTTCTGTCATCGTACACGTGGATTGGGTACAAGAAAATCTTTTCCGGCTTTGCAGTCACTGACACATTTTTTTCTTTTAATACCAAACATTAAAAAAAAAAAAAAAAATCAGCCGTTTTAAGAGTTCTTGGACCCTTTTTCTGAACATAGTCTGGAACGAACCCCAACTCCCAGGGTGGCCGCCAGGATGAGCCATCCCCTCAAGTGACCTCCAGTCCGCAGCGCGTCCAAGAGGGGAGGAGGGGAGAGGCTGGCCCTTCAGGATGTTCTGGATGACTCCAAAACAGGCTTCAGCCTTGCTCTGATCGACAGCCTGAGAGCAGGCAGAGATCCAGTTAGCCGTGCTCGATGGGGGAAAGCACATGCCTGGCAAGTCAGGTCAGAACCTCCTCAGCTGCGCGTGGCAACCTGCGTGTTCGTGCAGAAACGAACGAGATGCTCCCGGAGACAGAAGAGAGAAAGCAGTCAGCGGATAGGGAGCGTGGGGAATGGTCCTTATCCCTGTTCCCCAACTGGAACTGAAAACAAGCCATGAAAAATCAAAAGAAAAGTTCAGTCCCCATGGGAAATGCTCTGTGCACCTTTTCTCCGAGTTCCTTGAGTATGCCCATCCATTCTCCGGGCTCTTGGAAATTTTCACCAAAAATAGAAGCAGTGCCAGTTGGTCCTGTGGCCGGGGTGGAGACGAGATGATTTTTGTTCCCTGTGGAGGAATAGGGCCTGTGAGCAGATGACATGGCACCCCCCCCGCCCCCCACCCCCGGGTTCACGGTTGTATTTCTTCTTTATGGTGTGTGAGTTGGGCAAGCGATCTGATTAACTGAGTCAGGACCAGCAGTTTCGGCTTTATGGAATTGCACTGCAAAAAAATGCAGCTCAGCTTTTGAGACCATGTCGTCTGTATCTTGTGTTTTTTCTTTCTTTTTTTTTTAATTGATTTCTTTCCCCCCCAGAGAGGCAAGGATGACATCAGCCAAATATGTGAGACAGGCTCATCTAATTAAAATTGTGTTTATTTACTTGTTATTTGAAAAGAATATGAAGCATGCTTGTGAGACATTTGTGTCTGGAAAGAGTTGAGCAACTCTAAAGCTGTAGCGTGCAGCCATTGGTTAGAAATTGCTAAATTATGTTTCTTTATTTTCCACGAAATGTCAAATGTTGTTCTTTTGCTTCTATAAAGGTCAGTATGGCTGAAAGAGCGGGGAAAGAATGAAACTTGGACCATTCACTTGTTATTGAACTTCAGAAGTGTTTTATTTACCAGTAAAATTAAATCAAGAAATGTTTTCCTGGCTCTGAAACAAGAGAGACTAGATTGCAATAAAGTTAATGACTTTGTGTGACTTTCCTCTTCTTTCTGGGCCTTTCAGTGAAAAAGCAAGGAGAAAACTGGTTTGACAAGGAAAGTTGTTGATGATTACTCTGTGTTGCACACGTATGTGGAATATATATTATGTTGCATAGGTCAGGTGTCATAATTGTTCCCTTATGTTTTTCTACGCTTCGATGGTCCTGAACAGAATATAGCTGTGGAAATAAAATTCTCTTTACTGAAATATTTCATAGGCATTTTCCAAATGCTAACCAGGGCCTTGCTCCTCAAGCAGAGAAGCCATCTCCTGTTTATAACTGATGATATACAACTGAGCATACGCACACAGGGCCAGAAAGGGGGAAAGCACTGTTTGTTCTAGGTTAGTTCCAAATAACTATTGTTATTTATTAGCACTGTTTGATCTGGTCATGGTGCATTACTACCTCATACCTCTTTTGGGGGAAAAAAAATGAAAATAATAAAATAGCATTATTTAACAGTGAGAAACCATGAATTTCCATTGAGTTACCTCTTCAAATAGCTGAAAGTAGTCTGGCAAAATGCAGGTCAGTAAATGATCATTGCTGTCAGCGACAGAACACCTCCTAGTAACATTTTCAAGATTGTCGTTGTTGTTCAGCTGCTAAGTCACGTCCAACTCTTTGCGACCCCAGGGACTACAGCATGCCAGGCTTGCCTGTCCTTCACTATCTCCAGGAATTTGCTCAAACTCATGTCCATTGAGTCAGTGATACCATCCAACCATCTCGTCCTCTGTCGCCCCCTTCCCTTGTCCTCAGTCTTTCTCAGCATCAGGGTCTTTTCCAGTGAGTCAGTTCTTCGCATAAGGTGGCCAAAGTATTGAAGCTTCAGCTTCAGCATCAGTCCTTCCAACGAATGTTCAGAGTTGATTGCCTTTAGGATTGACTGGTTTGATCTCCTTGCAGTCCAAGGGTCTTTCAAGAGTCTTCTCCAGCACCACAATTCAAAGGCATCAACTCTTCAGCACTCAGCTTTCTTTATGGTCCAACTCTTACATCCATGAAGACATCACATGACTACAGGAAAACTGATAATTTTGAGTATACAGACCTTTGTTGGCAAAGTGATGTCTCCACTTTTTAATATGCTATCTTGGTTTGTCACAGCTTTCCTTCCAGGGAGCAAGCATCTTTTAACTTTGTGGTTGTAGTCACCAACTGCAGTGATTTTGGAGCCCAAGAAAATAAAATCTGTCACTGCTTCCATTTTTTCTCCTATTTGCCATAAAGTGATGGGACCAGATGCCATGATCTTAGTTTTTTGAATATTGAGTTTTAAGCCACCTTTTTCAATCTCCTCTTTCACCCTCACTGAGAGGCTGTTAAGTTTCTCTTCACTTTATGCCATTAGAATGGTATCATGTGCGTGTCTGAGGTTATTGATATTTCTCCCGGCAATCTTGGTTCCAGCTTGTATGTAAAAGTGTAACTTTTTTAAAAGTTACTTTAGTAACTCCCCACTCAGCTTCCTATGTCTTTTTCCTTCTCTTGACTCACTTACCCTACCCCTTAATTGTTTTTGAGTGGGGCTCAGTGTCGTCTATGGGGTCGCATAGAGTCGGACACGACTGAAGTGACTTAGCAGCAGCAATGTCACTTAATCCCCCATGACAGTCTCCAGGTGCTAATCTCAGCTGTGCCTCTTGCCAGGATATTGAAATCTTAAAAAGGGACCATCCAGACCTCCTTCCATTTCTCCTACTCCCGGAGAGAAAGTGAACATAGTAAAACCCATTCGCTTCCGTTATCCACCTTCCAGGGTATGCAAATAGCAAGCACAAGCTCTTCACCACACTTCTTGGGTTCTAATCCTGGCTTGCCATTTGCTAGTTCTATGATTTAAGACGAGTTACTTAACATACCAAGCTCCTCAAGTAGCTCAGTGGTAAAGAATCTGCCTGCCAATGCAGGAGCCACAGGAGACATGGGTTAGATCCCTGGGTTGGGAAAATCCCCGGAAGGAGGAAATGGCAACCTGCTCCAATATTCTTGCCTGGGGAATCCCATGGACAGAGGAGCCTGGCGGACTCCAATCCATGGGGTCGCAGAGTTGGATACAACTGAAGCAACTGAGCACTTAACATACCCGTGTGCCTCAGTTTCCTCATCTGTAAGGTAAGCATGGTAATGATACAGATCTCACAGTGCTGTTGTGAGGATTGCATGAGGCAATATATATGTAAAGCATTTCAGAGTGGTAGTACATAGTAAGCATTCAATAAATGCTCATCTTTTGTTACTACTGTTATTCACTCCCATTTTACAAATTTTATTTCATTTGTGAATTGGTCTGTAATTGCTTCTCTGTTCCTTAGCTGTGAACTTTCTATAGTTAGCACTGGAAGATGCTTAATGTTAATTGATTGATTAATTAATTTACGCAGTTTCAGGAACTATTATGTGTACTTAAGATAAACCAATGAACACAACAGACCAAAATGCCTGCCCTTGAGAAACTTGCGTTTGGGTGGAAATGCAAGAAAAGAAAAGAAATGCAAAAAGAAAATCCTCCTCCTTCAGGGGATTTCCCCAACCCAGGGATCTAACCCGTGTCTCCTGAGGCTCCTACATTGGGCACTGGGGGGTAGGGGGAGTATATATTGCAAGTAAACATAATAAGGAAATTATGTAGCATATTAGAAGGTGATAAGTGCAAGTTCAGGAGAATGAGGGGCAGGTCAGTGGGCTGCAGTCTTAAATAAGTGGTCATGGAAGCCCATTGAGAAGACAAGTGATGACTACCTCTAAAAGGAAACCAAGGAAGGTCAAGCTTCATTTGCTTTTACTTCCTTGTCTGTTTTTTAAATTTTAAAAAGTAGAAGATTTTAGCTGTATTTTTTGAGTAGCCATCAGTGAGTTCCATTATATTATTAGCATTGCAAACTGAATGTCTCTTAGACTAGCTCTTTTGATGTATTTTTTTTTTTTTTTTTTTGGCCTTTATCCTACAATTTCCCATCACATTTATTTTCTGGTGCATTTATTTTGAGTTCATCCATCGAAAAGCACCACAAAATTAATTTTTAAAGATGTGTGTCTTGTTTTTCTCTCCCAGGTAAGTGGGGTTCATATTAGGTTCTCAGTGTAAAGTTTCAATTTCACTTTAGGCCAGTCTAGTACTTCTGCATCAAAAGAAAGTTTAAACTTATTTGCTTCACATCACTTACCAAGGTAGGTGCTCTGTGAGCCAAACTAGGACAAAAATAACTAGATCTGGAGATTGAAGAAGTTTCAGGGGTGACTTTACCGTGGCTGTTTAGAAAACGTTTTCTCCTCTAGTGCAGACGCCTGAAGGAGAAGGCAATGACAACCCACTCCAGTACTCTTGCCTGGAAAATCCCAAGGACGGAGGAGCCTGGTGGGCTGCAGTCCATGGGGTCGCACAGAGTCGGACACGACTGAAGCGACGCAGCAGCAGCAGCAGATGCCTGAGGTTAACTTAAGGATAGAAAAGATGACAGAGGAACAAAAGCAAAATGGAGTTTTCCTCCAAAAAAAAAAAAAAAAAATCTGTTCATTACAAACTTCAGCATTCCTGACAGTCAGTGAGGAAGAACAATTTTAGATGGACTGGTTTTAGTTCAGGGGAAATACATAAAAAAAATTGACTCCAAAGTTTTCCATAATACTCTCTTATATTTGAGTTTGTATGAGTTTGGATAAATGAACATCAAAAGGGATGTTTTCATTGTTTTATATTAAAATTAACTTTCTATTCGAATGGGAAGTTTGCAAGTGTCTGCAACCAGGACAGTCCCTCAGAGATGTGGAGTTTCAGCCTCTTTGTTGTGGGCAGTGCAGACCTCAGACTGAACAAGATTTTGTAGATAAAACCAACAGAGTAGAGGAAGGAGTGTCAGAACACTGCTTTTCTCTGTACTTCCTGTTCAGGTGTTCACTCTCAAGACACGCCTCCCCTGAATCTATGCAAGGAGAGAGGAGCGACCCTTGATGCTCCCTGAGTGTGTTACTTCCCAGGCATTTTAAACAGTGGGCTGCTGACATGATATGTAAACACTGACCTTTAAAAGCGCCTATCGTTCACTCTGAGTAGGTCCTGTTATGTAACACTGTAGGCCCCCAAAGCGGGCTTTACCATGCTCTCTATGTGGATCAGGAGTGTAGTTAGAAGATACCTTGGAAGCTGTAATTTTGGAGCATCACAACACAGCATTAGGAGATGGGGAAAGCTGAACGCATTGAAAATCCCCAAGGTCCAGAGAGAGTCAGGCAACGCTACTCTTTTTCAAAAAAGTTTTTTAAAAACTTCTTATTTTGTGTTGGTGTACAGCCAATTTACAATGTTGTGTTAGTTTCAGGTGAACAGCGAAGGGACTCAGCCGTACATATAAATGTATCCATTCTCCCCCAAACTCCCCTCCCATCCAGGCTGCCACATAACATTGAGCAGAGTTCCACGTCAAGCAACACTAGTCTTGATAAATTACAGCGAAGAGTTGGGGATTTGGAATCAGGCCCAAGTTTGAATTCCAGGTTCAATGCCATCCCAAAGTCCCCATAAATGAAATAGCGCACATAAAGTGCTTAGCCCAGCATTTGGCACATAAGTGAACACTCAGTAAAGGGTAGTTTTACTATTTAAAAAAAAAAGAGAGAGAGAGAAGAAGAGAAGAGTTGCATGGCCTTAAATAAGTCTCCAGATTTATTCTGAGTAAATGCATTTTGTGCTAAAGCTTTTCCTGGTAACCAGGTCACTGAAACATGGAAAGCGCTATTGCTAGGGCATATTGGCTAGAATGAACAAATTCAGCAGTTATGGCTTTTACAATACAGAGGGTTTTTATTTCACTCCCATCTCCTTGCCTCCCACCACACTACTATGTTCACGTGCAAGCATGTTTCCCTTTAAATTTTTTCCCCAAATCTTACCTTTCTTAAGGATCCAGCACTAAATGTCCCACTTCCCTGAAACCTTCTGTACCTCACGAGTTTACTGTAATCTCCTGATGCCAGCCCCGACATAGTGTTCTGTATTTGCACTCTCTTGGCATATCCTCCACCACCTGGGGCTCTTTCCCATCCAGTTCCCCGAAGACCCACTCTTCCACTTCTTTTGAACTGCCGGAATGCTTACTTACTGGCAGAAGGTCCTCAGTAAATTCTTGTCGAACTAAATCTCTTATTTGAAATTTCCAATGTCTCCACTTCTCTCCCACAGACCTCCTCAGTTTAGGGGAGTCTCTTGAAATGACTCACAACTTTTAGCACCTCATCCCAAGCTGACCTTTTCAAATTATTTACATGCTTCATAGTTTTCCAGCATGTACTACCAAAACATTTATATTAAAAGAACATATTTAATTATCATGCATTGGCCCAAAGACGTGTGTGATAGCTAGCAGCATTGTTCCACGTAAGAGCTATTTTAATAGCTGAAGGTTACATGGTTTGCCGCAAATCATCGACTTCGTGGCGGGGTCAGGGGAAAAAGGAAGGATAGCTTTCCAGGGTGGTCGGGTGGCCTTAAGGAACCAGGAAGGTGAAGTCGGTGCCTCAGCTAACTCACTCAGTTTACTGGAAGTGCATATTTTCCACGTGCCAAATTCAGTAAGTCATGGAGCAAATGTTTATTTTGCTAGGCTTTGAAAAGTTGCTTCGCTTCTTGTAAGTTTTCTCGGTGGAAGAATTCCCAGATGTGACTTAATCTATGTTTGCAGCATTGAACTGGAAACAGGATTTGTTATGGGACTTGGCTCTGTCGTTTATGGGCCACTTTTGTAGGGAAGGTGTGCGGAAGCATCAGGAGAAATGTCTGGTGTTTAAACAGTTGTGTCTCTCATGAGGGCAATAAGAAATATACTAATATTACTATATCTTTTTTTCATGTTTACCAAGATTTTGGTTTTCCACCATGTAAAGAGAATCATCCAACCTTACAGAAGAGTCATATGTCCATCTTGTAGATTATTTTCACTTATTTCCAGAATTATAGTAACCAAGTAATACATAGGGTCACGTCCTTAGACTTCCCAATAACCTGGACAGAGTACCCTTTTGCACTTTCCTGTAGCTATTATGGTTTGACTGTTTTTCTAAACTCCTTCAGGCCAGAGATGAGCCAGCCATCATCAGTAGGGAAGCCCATCCCCAGTCGGGGCTATTATTACCCTTTGAACTTACTCTGTAGGCATCCTATAAAGCATTTGAGACTTTGTTAACTAATAATAATCTTATTAGACATTTGACGTATTACAAAAGGGACTGCTTAACAGTTTATAGCTTAGAAAAGTCCTCAGCTGGATAAATAGTCCGTGTAGTTGCCTAGTAGACAAAGCCAAAGCAAGACGACTTACTGACAGTTTGAATCCTGGGTAAGAAATTAGGAAGCTAACTTAATAGGTTGACTCCAGCCCTTGCCAGAACCATTTCAAGTTTTTTTTCTGTTTTCGTAATACAAATCTGGATTGTTTTCAAAATCAGCAGACTGTCTTGCTGTTGATTCACCACCTGAACAACTTTATCAAGCCTTTCTTAAAGTCACTCTTTAAGGGGCTTCCCTTGTGGCTCAGCTGGTAAAGAATCCGCCTGCAATGCAGGAGACCTGGGTTCGATCCTTGGGTTGGGAAGATCCCCTGGAGAAGGGAAAGGCTGCCCACTCCAGCATTCTGGCCTGGCGAATTCCATGGACTGTATAGTCCATGGGGTCGCAAAAAGTCGGACACGACTGAGCGACTTTCACTTCACTTCACTAAAGTCACTCTGATTCTTGCACTCACTGGAAGTGTATTAGCTTTAAAGTGTTCGGAGTTCCTCAGCCCCACCTCCTAAAGCAGAACTCTACAATGTTTTGGGTTGGCCAAGAAGTTTGTTTGGATTTTCCTGTAATGTCTTATGGGAAAACCACGAGCAAACTTTTTGACCAACCCAAGAATGTAAAATCTAATCACACTTCTTGGTACTACAATTTTGAACAATCAACAGGAGTCATTTGGGGGTTTTGGAGGTTCTCATTGGGAACAGTGAGGTCCATTTAGTAACCATCTGTGATTCTCTTTAGTTATAGAGTAAAAATAATGTGTTGTATGAAGATTCGATTCTGATATGCAAAGCGTCACTGCCCTTCTCCAGTGACCAGTGGGTTGTTAGTGCGTGGACATGTTGTCCGGTCCTCTTGGGTACCTTCTTGTGCTGCCCTTTCCTACTTTCTCCTGCCTGCCACGTGGCTTCCTAACTGTTTAAAAACTCACTTAGACGTCAGCTCTTACAAGGGATCTTATCTTCTTACCCCCAACCACTTTTTGATGTCTTTCCTTTGAGTTCCTGCAATATGATTATTTTCCTGGTTCATCTGCTATAATATCATTTACTTTTGTTTTTCTATCACTCACCTGGTGGCCACTTGAAAATAAGTGTTACGTGTCTTATCTCTTTGTTCCAAACTCTTAACAATGCCTATGCCCAGTAAATATTGAATAAATGATTGGATCCATGAATGAATGAATACTTGAATGAATGCTTAGAATAATGAAAGGTTTACTGTACCTTTCCAACATGTTGACTTATACTGGTGTATCCTCAATTTAAACGGCTCTCTACACGACTCCCCCCACAACCCCCACACATACACACACTGGGGAAAAAGCTAGTAAAGACAAGGAGATCCACTCTGCTGTTCTTAAAGTGAATTGATAAGGACCCCACCGAGGTCAGAATGGTCTATCCTGTGTTCCCAGGACTTAGAAACTGAATAACCAACTTTGGGCAAATCTGAGAGGATTTATTGGGAAATAAAATTTCTGTTCCTAGAGAATTATTATAAAAACAAGGAGGCAAGGATTCTTTAATGTTAAAAAAATAAAATGAGACTTCTGTAATGAAAACCAAAAGTTATAGTATAGATGAAGAAAAACAGTAATCAGCCTAAAATAGAAAAAGCCTGAGTTTAAAATATTTAATTTTCTCTGGACTAAGAAACTGATGCAGACGGGTGTTTTAAGATTCCAATTATTTGGACAGATGTATGCATGTATAGAATGTTTTGCTATTTAATTTATGAGTTAGAACTAACCCTAAAATTCATCTCCTTTATTTATAAACAAATACAGTTAACATTTACTAGAGATGTTCTGTCTTCTCGGACACATAAAATTCAGTTCTCTGTAACAAGAAGAACAAAAATCACTATTAAAGATCTATTTCTTAATTTTCCCCTGTTACCACTCTCACTTATGCAGGCCATGAGCCAGGCTAAATGCGAAAGCACTTTAGAAAGAAAGTATAATTCTTCCCTTCCTGTGAATTCTGTCATCACTTGCTGCGGTTGGATTCAGTATTATCTTTATGATGTGTAGGAGGTGGAACTATTTGCTTTTTCTCAACTATTGAATATATTGTGCTAAGTCACTTCAGTCATGTCTGACTGTCTGTGACCCTATGGACTGTAGCTCGCCCGGCTCCTCTGTCCACGGGATTCTCCAGGGAAGAATACTGGAGTGTGTTGTCATGCCCTTCTCCATTGAATGTATTGTAGAAACTGCTTTTATCTTTGGGGGCACCATAGACCAAAGTTTGATACTTAACTTTGCAGGCTCAAAAACTGACACTTAACAAAGCTCCAGAAAGCTAATTCACTATTAAGTATTTATGATGTGTTAATATACAATGAGATTTGTGTGTGGCTGGGAAATAGACCACTTGTCTACAGAAAGTAAATTTATAGCGTTAACCTTCTTTGTGATAGGCTTTAAGAGAACACAAAATATCTGCAACTATGTTATGTTCTGCAACTGTAGAAAAAAAATCAAACTTTCATTCTAGAAAAATTCATACTGCTGTCTCCCTGATTTTAGAGTGAAATGAATAGTCAGCAGTTGGACCAAGAGATGGTTCAGATTCTTTAGTGACCATAAATTAAGCTGGAAAAAAATACTCAAAAATGATATTTCCATTAAGCTGAAATCATCTGATGAAGCACCTTGTCTCCACTTTGGTTGGAGGGACCAATAAATTTCTAAATTTAAAGATGGAAGAGGACATCAAGAAATAAAGTGCCTGGGTCACGGGTTAACGATGGAGAATCTCTGACAGATTCTTGTCTGTCTCTGACTACCTAAATGATCCTTTGTCATTGGTTTTCCAAATGTTTTGTCTTCATAGAACACACTGCTAAATTTATTTTAACTACACTGTAGATCAGTGTGTCTTTAATTAAAAGATTCTCTAGAGTTTCTGATAAATTTGAGTCTTCTTGTTACCTTCATAAGTAACACATTTCCAAGTCATATTTTAGGTTATAAGTGAAAAGATTTCAACAGGCACCCTCCCTCATCATTTATTCACTCAGAGACATTTATTATGTAGGTCGCTGCGTCGGGTTCTGAGCACGACCAAAATGGTCCCAAGCCGAATGTGAAAAATCACAGAGGCTGCTCCTACTGTGGGAGGCATATTTTAATAAGACAATAACACAGACCTTGTTAAAAATTGGATAAGTTCTACAAGAGAATACTGCAGGGTGCTATTTAAAAAAAAAAAAAAAAAGCATAAACAGAAGAAAGTTATCTAAATTTGGGGGATTCCTGAGGAAGAGAGGTCAGATGTTGGCGTAAGTGGTACCAGTAAGCCCAGAAGGGATTATGCATTTTGGAAGAGTTTTCTGGAGGGAGCAGCAGTGTAAGGAAGTGGCTATTAGAATTGTGCCTGGCCATCATACCTTATGATATACATTCATGGTTAGTTCAGTCACTAAGTCGTGTATGACTCTTGTGACCCCATGGACTGTAGCCTGCCAGGCTCCTCTGTCCATGGGATTCTCCAGGCAAGAATACTGGAGTGGGTTGCTATTTCCTTCTCCAGGGGATCTTCCCAACCCAAGAATCGAACCCAGGTCTCCTGCACTGTAGACAGATTCTTTACCAACTGAGCTACAAGAGAAGCCCTTGAAAAGATGACCATGCAAAGGCCTTGAAATCAGACTAATATAGCTGAATTTGAAAAGTGCAAGCTGAGTGGTGACAATTGAGCTTAGAAAAGTGGATAGTCCGTGTCATACTTATAAAACATAGCAGGATTGGGGCCTTTGTCTTAAAAAGAGTGGTAAGCCTTAAAGGGTTTTAAGGAGTGAAGTGACACTTCGTAGTATCAGTTCAGTTCAGTCGCTCAGTTGTGTCCGACTCTTTGCGACCCCATGAATCGCAGCACGCCAGGCCTCCCTGTCCATCACCATCTCCCGGAGTTCACTCAAACTCACGTCCATCGAGTCAATGATGCCATCCAGCCATCTCATCCTCTGTCGTCCCATTCTCCTCCTGCCCCCAATCCCTCCCAGCATCAGAGTCTTTTCCAATGAGTCAACGCTTCTCATGAGGTGGCCAAAGTACTGGAGTTTCAGCTTTAGCATCATTCCTTCCAAAGAAATCCCAGGGCTGATCTCTTTCAGAATGGACTGGTTGGATCTCCTTGCAGTCCAAGGGACTCTCAAGAGTCTTCTCCAACACCACAGTTCAAAAGCATCAATTCTTCGGCGCTCAGCTTTCTTCACAGTCCAACTCTCACATCCGTACATGACCACTGGAAAGAATTAATTATTGTAGGACAGGAGGGGAAGAGAGTAGGGGCAGGGTGATACGGAGTTTCTTGCCATGATGAAGGTGTGAAATTGTTGTAACTTTGGCTAGCGTATAAGCAATGGATTTGGAAAGAAGTCCAAGGTTCAAGAAATATTTTGGAGGTAAAATTGACTGGATTTGGTAATGGATTGGATTGGGAATGAGGAGGAGGAGAGAGAAGGTCATCCAAGGTGGTCCCCCTCCTGGGGACCGCAGTGTGTGCAGATGATCCATCCTAGGCAGCTCTTGGTGCTCTGCAGCCCACCTGGTGCCATCTGGACTTTACCATCACCTCCAATTATTCCACCGCTCCAAGGTAAGGGAAGCACAAGCTGTTCTGCTTCCAGCCACTTCACACCTAGGTTCCTGAGCCTAGGTGGAAAACTGTGTACTTGAAGAGATTCCCAAATCCCTCTGAAGGAAGGCTTCATAGAGTTGTTCAAAGATTTTAATGACGGTGTTTGCAAAGCTCCTAATACAGTCCATGGCACATACAGAAATGCAGGGAGGTAGAAATTGCCTTTCCTGTATTGCGTGCTGATTCTTGTATTTACACTTCAGGGAATCCCACTAACCTTGTCTGATTTGCTACTGTAGTAAATAAGTATATTTTTAATCCAGCACCTACTGTATCAGGTTCTTGTGCAGAGGTCAGCTCCACCGTACAGCGTATTAAAGATACGTACTTGTTGTCAGTTAGGCAGTAATGGGTCTTCTGAGGCCAGATTCCAATGTGTGTGGCAGGGAAGGGGAGTGCTTTCCACTTAGAACCAACTAGCAATTCTCAGGACACCAGGTGGATATCCTACCGCAATTCTGACACTGTCTATCTGGAGATTACATGAGATTCCTCAGGTTAAATGTTCAATCTTATAAGTCTGCCCATCTCAGCACCTGCCTCCAACTTCAGATGTCAGTTGCACGCTCAGGTTGTTACCTGTGCTTCTAACTGACTACAAATCTGGGATTCCCAGGACCCCTCCTCAGTTCAATTAATTGACTAGAGCAAAACTCAAAGACGCATTTACTTACAAGATTATTGGTTTATTATAAAAGGATATCAGGGGTAGCCAGATGGAAGAGATGCAAGAGCAAGGTATGGGAAAGGGGGAGAAGGTCCACCCCTCCTCCAGGCCCATCACTCTCCTTGAATCTCAGTGTGTTCGCCAACCTAGAAAGTCTCCCAACCAGGTCCTTTTGGGTTTTTATAGAAACTGCACTACATAGGCATGGTTGTTGAAATCACTGGTCATTAGCAACTGGTTCAACCAGCAGCTTCTCTCCCCTCCCCGGAGGTCAGGAGGTGGGACCGAAAGCAGAGTCACTGTTATCTCACCCCCATCCTGGTGCTTTCCAAAGGTCCCCTCGTTTACCTAACCACAAACACCTTTACTATTATTCCTTTCCTCACTAAACAAATCTCCAAGCGTTTTAAGAACTCTGTGCCAGAATGGGAGTGAAGACCGAATATATATTTCTTAATATAAATCACAGTATCATAGGCAGTAACTCTGCTTGCAGCACCAGGAAGGTCCTTGCTCCATTCCTTAAAATGTAGCTACCACTTTTTTAAAAACAAAAGATAAATGCTCAGGAAGCCACTGCTTCAGCCTTCTATATTGAAGATTTAATAAAGTGGAAAAGACCACCAATAGCTGTTCCCTTCCTGTGAATTCTATCATCACTTGCTATGATTGGATTCACCAGTATTTCACATCTGTGCAAAAATTATGTAGGAACGAGGAAATGATATGTACCCTACAGAGATATGTGTCCAAAATTCCTGAGGGGGAAAAAAAAATAGGCAAGCATAAAGCAATCTGTTTTACCCCATGTAATGTGTAACGAATGGTCTGATGTTTCTTGGGGTCCAGATTTTGTTATTATTGACAAATGAAACAAAGGATCTCAGTCATCCTTTTGCCATGTGATAGAATACATAAATTCACTATTTTTCACCAATAATGTGTAAGTAAATATTTCTAGATTATTTTTATTAACTGTGCAAACATTTCCTTATACAAACTGAGAGTTTTCTCTAATATTTTTTAGATTATTTTTTTCAGAGAATATGAGGTTTCATTTATTTGTCTTATAAATCACACATTTTTATTTGCTTATAAGATTTTTTTTTTTGGCCATGCCACATGGCTTGTGAGATCTTAGTTCCCCAACCAGGGATTGAACATGGGCCCGCTGCAGTGAAATCTCTGAGTCCTAACCACTGGACCACCAGGGAATTCCCCACATAGTCATCTGTTCTGAAATTTACAGGTTAGCTTAGAGTAATGTTGTAAAATATGCCTTCTCTTATAAGGGTGGTAAAATTTAAAGTCGAGGTACAGACTGGCAGAGTAGGACGTGCACTCATCTCTGGTGAGAACACCAAAACTGGAAGTAGCTGTTGAACAGCCACCAACAGGAGGATGCTGGAACCCACCAAAGAAAGACACCCCACGTCCGAAGACAAAGGAAAAGCCGCAACGAGACAGTAGGAGGGACGCAATCGTGATAAATCAAATCCCATAACTGCTGGATAGGCAGCCACAAACTGGGAAACAATAATACCAAAGAAGTGCTCCCACTGTTGTGAAGGTTCTGAGTCCCACGTCAGGCTTCCCAGCCTGGGAATCCAGCAAAAGGACTAGGAATCCCCAGGGAATCTGACTTTGAGGACCATGAGATTTGATTACAGAACTTTCACAGGACTGGGAGAAACAGAGACTCGGAAGGTACAAACAAAATCTTGCACACATCAGGACCCAGGGGCAAGGAGCGAGACTGAACAAGACCTACTTGCTGGTGCTGGAGGGTCTCCTGTGACAGCCTAGATCGGCAATGGCTCACTGTAGAGATGGGGACACTGGCAGCAGAAGTCCTGGGAGGTGCCCCCTTGGTGTGAACCCTCTTGGAGGTCACCATGAGCCCTACCATAGAGCCTATAGACTCCAGGGCTGAGTTGCCTCAGGCCAAACAATTAACAGGGAAGGAGCACAGCCTCACCCATCAGCCAACAATTGAGTTAAAGTTTTACTGAGCCAGGCCCTGCCCACCAGAGCAAGACCCAATTTTTTCCCACCACTAATCCCTCCCATCAGCAAGCTTACACAAGCCTCTTAGCCTCATCCACCAGAGGGCAGACAGAAAAAGCAAGAACTAAAATCCTACAGGCAGAATGAAAACTGCATCAGAGAAAGTTAATCAAGATGAAAAGGCAGAGGGTTATGTCCCAGATGAAGGGACAAGATAAAACCTCAGAAAAACAACTAAATGAAGTGGAGGTAGGCAACCTTCCAGAAAAAAAAGAATTTAAAATAATGATAGTGAAGATGACCCAGGATCTCAGAAAAAGAATGGAGAAGAGGCAAGAAATGTTTACCAAAGACCTAGAAGAACTAAAGAACAAAGAAACAGATGAACAGTACACTAGAGGAATGAAGAGCAGAATAACTAAGGTGGAAGAACAGATAAGTGACCTGGAAGACAGAATGGTGGAACTCACTGCTGCAAAATGGAATATAGGAAAAAGATGGGGGGTGGGGAATGAAGACAGCCTAAGAGACCCCTGGGACAATATTAAATGCACCAACATTCACATTATAGGGGTCCCAGAAGGAGAAGAGAGAAAGGAACCTAGAAAATATTTGAAGAAATAATAGCTAAAACCTTCCCTTACATGGAAAAGAAAATAGTCAACCAAATCCAGGAAGTGCATAGTCCCAGGCAGGATAAACCCAAGGAGGAACACACCAAGACACATAGCAATCAAACTGACAAAAATTAATGACAAAGATAAAACATTGAAAGCAACAAGGGAAAAATGACAAATAACATACAAGGGACCTCTCATCAGGCTATCAGCTGATTTTTCAACAGAAACTCTGTAAGCCAGAAGGGAATGGCATAATATATTTAAAGTGATGAAAGGGAAGAGTCTACAACCAAGAATACTCTACCCAGAAAGACTCTCATTCTGATTTGATGGAGAAATTAAAGTCAAAGTAGAAACTACTTTATGCATTGAAAGATTTGCATATGTACAAAATTTGGTGTTTGGAGTTTATTCCTTAATTTTAGCAAATTTTCTTCTTAGACATAGCTATTGCTTCATATACTTAAATTAAAATGTTTTAAACCAATAGAATAGTAAAAATGTATCATGCTTTCACATATATACCCAAGGGCTTTAAACATGTACACAGAAGGTTCAGTTTTTATTGCCTTTCTCATAACAAGCATTTCATCCCCTCCCACTATAGGTGGTTTTTGTTGCAACTTAATAACCTATTAAAATTTGTGATTACATTCCCTCCTACCCTTACTTACTTGGGATCTGAGTCACAGGAGCAGCTGCCAAAGAGAGCACCCCAATTTGTCTTCTAGAATTTCTGGTAAGGTGTATTTTAAAAAATGGCACAGATGATACAGCTATACCCATTTCTTAGTTAAGAGTAAGCTCTTAAGACATCAGTGCTGTTCATAGTGGGATCCTGATTCTTCTTGCCCTTATTTTTCAAGGCCCCAGATGATGCAGATTTGGGGAAAACTTTATATATTCCTTTATCCACTCAACAAATATTTATGAAGAACTTGGTCTTCACAGGGTGCTGTGCTGGGCTTATGGCAGTAAAAAAATCCAGTTGTCTTGATTTTGAGAAGTTGACCGTCTGCAGTGTGATGTAGGACACCAGCTAGAATACTGGCCGTGAGCATAGAGCATAATAAATGCTATAAAAGGGGGGAGTCTAGGGCGCAGGGACAGGGTGTTGGGTTACTTAACCCAGGATGAAGCGGAAGGGTAGCTGCAGGAACATCTCAGTGCCCTGGAGGAAGCTTATACTTAAAGAGAAGGGCCAGCCAGCCTAGGGGAGGAGGAACAGCAAGTCCACAGGGCAAACCTAAGAAACAGCACAGCTCATTTGGAGGAACTGAAAGTGCCTGGTGGTTCATTTTGCCTGGAGCATGGAGTCTGAGGCAGGGAGTGGTGACATTCAGGACCAAACCACAACAGGCTTTATTATTAGCCAAGTTACAAGTTGTATTCTCTCTTCTGAAGGTACTGGGAACCACTGAAGCAGTGACACCTCCCTTTTGTGAAATGACTCAATGCAGAATAAACTGTATCAGTGAAAAAAACAAAACAAAACTGATGCTCAGGTCTTCAGAAAAATGGTTAAGACTTGTGTTTGTAATCACACTAAGGCAGAACAGCACCTTGGTTTGTGTTCTTTACCAATTCTGGGAAAGAAGTGGTTCTTAGCCATGGTAAATATTCAACCACCAAGATCCTGCTTGGCTTAATAGCGTTACATTATTTCTCGGAACATGACTTTGTGGCAGGCTACCTCAACTGGTAGGAATGTGCTGTGCAAAGAAAGAAGCCAACCAGGTTAAGGATGAGACTAGCTTTCTGCAAACCCTTTTCGCATAAAAACAGTATCTCCTTATATTTATGAAGCACGTTTACAGTTTGCAAAAGCACCTGGCATTTGTTTTATCAGAGCCTTGTAATCCATTGAGGTGACAGGTATTGGTTCCCATTTTATAGTTTAAGCAACTGGGGTGCATATAAATATAGCTCAATATAACAGTATTTAGCAAGTAGCAAAGCACTTTATCATACTAACTATACTAATTAGTATGTACTTATTATACTAATACTGCCAGTTGCATATTCAATTCCAAGATATATGACTGTAAATTTCATTCTCTACAAGAGAATGGTTATAGCCAGTCAAGAAAATTAAGTTTAGGGATAGAATGAAAGATCCTTATGTAGATTTTTTGTTAAATTATCAATCTTAAGAATTGAGCAGTTCCTAAAAGAACAGAAGATAATAAACAGTGTTCTTCAGCTCAGCCACTCAGTCATTTCCGATTCTGACCCCATGGACTGCAGCACACCAGGCTTCCCTGTCCATCAACAACTCCTGGAGTTCACTCAAACTCATGTCCATCAAGTCAATGATGCCATCCAACCATCTCATCCTCTGTCATCCCCATCTCCTCCTGCCTTCAATCTTTCCCAGCATCAGGGTCTTTTCTAACGAGTCAGTTCTTCGCATCAGGTTGCCAAAGTATTGGAGTTTCAGCATCAGTCCTTTCAGTAAATACTCAGGGCTGATTTCCTTTAGGATGGACTGGTTGGATCTCCTTGCAGTCCAAGGGACTCTCAAAAGTCTTCTCCAACACCACAGTTCAAAAGCATCAATTCTTCTGCACTCAGCTTTCTTTATGGTCCAATTCTCACACCCATACATGACTACTGGAAAAGCCATAGCTTTGACTAGACGGACCTTTGTCAGCAAATATCTCTGCTTTTAAAGTGTTCTTAGGCTCCAAATATAAAACAATATAATACCCATTTTGCTGATTTTTATATTTGTTTTGGTCTAAGGAAAATAAATGCTCTATTTAAAGTGTTCTTTAAAAAAAAGAAAAGGAAAATAATTAATTGACGACGACATGGTTATTCAAAGAGGCACCAACTAGAAAATTTATGTTACTACCAGTGTAATATGTGATGAGTGCAATTGTGCGGTAGTTTGAGCATTCTTTGGCATTGCCTTTCTTTGGGATTGGGATGAAAACTGACCTTTTCCAGTCCTGTGGCCACTGCTGAGTTTTCCAAATTTGCTGGCATATTGAGTGCAGCACTTTCACAGCATCATCTTTCAGGATTTGAAATAGCTCAACTGGAATTCCATCACCTCCACAAGCTTTGTTCGTAGTGATGCTTTCTAAGGCCCACTTGACTTCACATTCCAGGATGTCTGGCTCTAGGTCAGTGATCACACCATCGTGATTATCTGGGTTGTGAAGATCTTTTTTGTACAGTTCTTCTGTGTATTCTTGCCACCTCTTCTTAATATCTTCTGCTTCTGTTAGGTCCATACTGTTTCTGTCCTTTATCAAGCCCATCTTTGCATGAAATGTTCCCTTGGTATCTCTAATTTTCTTGAAGAGATCTCTAGTCTTTCCCATTCTGTTGTTTTCCTCTATTTCTTTGCATTGATTGCTGAAGTCCATCTAATCAAGGTCCGTCTAGTCAAGGCTATGGTTTTTCCCGTGGTCATGTATGGATGTGAGAGTTGGACTGTGAAGAAGGCTAAGCACCGAAGAATTGATGCTTTTGAACTGTGGTGTTGGAGAAGACTCTTGAGGGTCCCTTGGACTGCAAGAAGATCCAACCAGTCCATTCTGAAGGAGATCAGCCCTGGGATCTCTTTGGAAGGAATGATGCTAAAGCTGAAACTCCAGTACTTTGGCCACCTCATGAGAAGAGTTGACTCATTGGAAAAGATTCTGATGCTGGGAGGGATTGGGGGCAGGAGGAGAAGGGGACGGCAGAGGATGAGATGGCTGGATGGCATCACCGACTCGATGGATGTGAGTCTAAGTGAACTCTGGGAGTTGGTGATGGACAGGGAGGCCTGGTGTGCTGTGATTCACGGGGTCGCAAAGAGTAGGACACGACTGAGCCACTGAACTGAACTGAACTGAACCATTATAATATATATAATTGTGTTCTGAAATTTTGACTATGGAATCAACATGTGAAATTTAATCTTCTTTCCTTTGACTTTCATCACAAGAGAGAATATATGCCCATATGTGAAACACACCAACTATTGCAGAGTTGAAAATTTCTGTTGTGAAAGATTTTGGGAGTGTGGACTTGCATCTTAGGAGGTACTTTAAGCCACAGGACTTACTTTTATTTAGATGCCTCATATTTTTCACTCTAGGGTAAGATCTTTGAAATAGATACCCCAGCTTTATCTTATTTTATGAGCCACAGAGTTTTCCATGTACTAGGCACTCAAAAACTTTTCAAAGAATAGTATACAACCTTATTTTGTTGAAGAAAGGTAAAAATATTTGGAAGACTATCCCAATTTAGGTAAAGCCAATCACTGGACCCATCTTTCACTTCACTTATTTCCCCTTCAAGCAACGTTCTGAGATTTAGGAAGCAGAGGAACTCGTGGTGGAGCTCCAAGCATTGAACCACAAGACTGGGCATGAAACGCTGGAGGAAGCACTCAAGCCTGTCTGTCCACTGCCTGAGTGGAACTTAAGTGCACTTCTTGGTGGGCATTCAGCTATGACATATGAACTTAATGAATGAATCAAAGGTGGCTAGGAGAGAATTTAAACTGCAGAAAACCATCCTTACATAAAGAGGGCTGGTTAGAATCTGGATTTTTATTAAGATTTAAGATACGCTCAATAGCTCTGCTGATTCAATCAGGATTTATTTCTCAGTGCTGGACCCTTCTTGTGTGTGTTAGTCACTCAGTCGTGTCCGACTCTTTGCGACCCCATGGACTGTATGTAGCCCACCAGGCTCCTCTGTCCATGGGATTCTCCAAGCAAGAATACTGGAGTGCGTTGCCGTTCCCTTCTCCAGGGGATCTTCCTGACCCAGGGATCAAACTGGGATCTCTCACACTGGAGGCAGATTCTTTGCCATTGAGCCACCAGGGAAGCCCGGATCCTTCTTGAGCCCTAACGTAAGGGGGGTGATGTTGATAAAAATGCTGAGACAACAGACAAAACCAGGAATTTTTAACAAACCAGGGCTGTCCCAGGCAAACCAAGATCTAAAGTTTCTTCAACTATTGCCCAACTGTAAATCCAACCTTCAGCTCTTTTTCCCAATAAAATGCTTACATATGGAAACATGTCCTTACATAATTAACGGGTTGGGGAAAAATAAACCCTCTCTAGAAATTGTAGTTTTAAGAAAGTTTATATCCAAGATAGAGTGGTGATTTCTGAGTGTTAAGATTTGGGGATGAGGAGTGGCTTCTCTGTATTTTATTTCCTTTTCCCCCTTCTGCAATAAATATTAACAATGAATGGGCTACTTTAAATTATTGCTCTTTAAAATTAAAATATCCATACATTTTAGAAGTGTGTTAGTAAATTAGCTTTTCTATAGAGCATTACTGGAGATATCTTAGTATCCTTGTTTCTAGAAAATTGCAACAAAAAGGTACAAAATGATTTCTCCCTACTAAGTGGCTCAGTAATCATCAGAAAAGAGTATTTGAAAATAGTAACAATATTTTGATAATATGTAATATGAGCTTCCCTGGTGGCTCAGTGGTAGAGAATCTGTCTGCCAATGCAGAGGCCTTGAGTTCAATCCCTGGTCCAGGAAGATCCCCTGGAGAAGGAAATGGCAACCCACTCCAGTATTCTTGCCTAGAAAATCCCATGGACAGAGGAGCCAGGCAGGCTACAGTACATAGGGTCACAAAGAGTCAGGCACAACTTAGCAACTGAATAACAATAACAACAACAATATGATAGTTCTTAATATCTGGAATTATTAATTTCTGTTTACATGTTGTATTAACTCAAATCTGTAAATGTAAAGATTCCCAGAAGTGTAGTAACTCGGAGTTTTTATCTGCTGGTGAGATATCTCAGAGTTTGCCAGGCTTGCCAATTGTGATAAATCTCTTTCTATCCCCTCAGTGCAAAATTTATACCTGTTTCCAGTACAGTGGATCATAAGATGTTGAGTTCCACATTTCTATAGAAGTCTACATGGACTGTGTCCTTATTTTGGAATTGACTCATGCAAAAATATTTCTAAAACAAAGCCGTTTAGATCATCTTTGCTGTTTGACTAACCATGTTATGATGAAATGCATAATTTCTTCAAAGCTTACTAGATTTTTTTTTCCTTTCAAAAGCAGCATAAAAGATGTCGAAGCCCAGTAGTTATGAGTCATTGGCTGGCTGGCTGCCTTCAGCAACCTGTGGGACAGGAATAAGTCAAAAGTACAAAAATTGGGCATCTCCCAAAGGGACCTCAGTATCAGAGGTGACCTAAAATTGGCAGGAAGAAACACTCATTGTAGCAAATGTGAAATTGTCAACATTCATTCAGTATCTTCAAATGGAACGCCTGAAGTGCATAGTTTAAAGGTATTAAACTCTGTGCTCTGCAGTCTTTTGCTCTGAATGAGAATAATAATGAATGAAGTGGGTGAAGTGGAGGGAAGAAGACTCCCATCCAGTGTCAGCATGTAGTTATCACTCTGGCTGATCTCATGTCATGAGTCAGATCATTCCCTAACCTCAGGGTACCCTTTTTCTTGACAACCTTGTGTATTAGGTATTTAAATCTCTTCTTACTGCTCTCTAGATGGGATGACAATAGACTGAAATATATAATACGTAGTGCTATCAAGGGACAAGTGCTCTTAGGATAGGGAGTGATCTGCTTGTGTTTTTCCCAGATAATGGTTGCATCTGCAGTGAAAAAATGGCTCTTTTCACGTCTTCTTAACATCCGTTTATAGTGATGTGGACCCCTCGCCCTCCTGGAGCTGAGTCTTGTCTTGGGGTTCCCAGTGTAGTCCGTTGTGGCTGTCCTCTCATCTGACCTGCCTGACCAGTCGGTAGTTCCTTGTTTACTTAAGTGATTCTTCCTGTTCGTGTCCTGCAGCTGTGCTGAGTCCTGAGCACTCAGCATTTTCCTCTACATTCAGTGTCTTCCGTAAAAAAATCATACACCCATAATGGGCTCAGCTTTTAACAGTGCACAGCTATTTCTGCACTTAAGTCTCTTTCTCTCTAACTTTTTCCTGACCTCCTGTCTAGTACTTACAATGATCGTACTTATTTTCACATCAATGTGGATGATATTTCATTTAGTTTCCACAGCAGAATGATCCCTTCTCTTTTTTCTCTTACTTTTATGGGCTCTAAGTCAATTTTCCCTTTTCGTCATCATCAACCCTGTTCTTTGGTCACCTATCACTGTCCAAACAATTAAAATGAACCCATAGAATTATTAACAAATACCTGAATGCTAAATTTTGGAGGACTGTTGAAAAGGCAATTTAAAGGATTCTGACCAAAAACTGTGTTGAAAAGTTCTTACTGTGTTTTTTGTTTGTTTTTAATTCTTGGCTGTGCTAGATGTCTGTTGCTGCGTGGGCTTTCTCTCAGTTCAGTTCAGTCGATCAGTCGTGTCCAACTCTTTTCACCCTGTGGACTGCAGCACACCACGCCTGCCTGTCCATCACCAACTCCCGGAGTTGACCCAAACTCATCCATTGAGTCGGTGATGCCATCCAACCATCTCATCCTCTGTCGTCCCTTTCTCCTCCCGCCTTCAACCTTTCCCAGCATCAGGGTCTTTTTCAATGCGTCAGTTCTTCGTATCAGGTGGCCAAAGTATTGGAGTTTCAGCTTCAACATCAGTCCTTCCAATGTATATTCAGGACTGATTTCCTTTAGGATGGACTGCTTGGATCTCCTTGCTCTCTAAGGGATTCTCAAGAGTCTTCTCCAACACCACAGTTCAAAAGCATTAGTTCTTTGGCGCTCAGCTTTCTTTATAGTCCAGCTCTCACATCCATACATGACTACTGGAAAAACCATAGCTTTGACTAGACAGATCTTTGTTGGCAAAGTACTGTCTCTGCTTTTTAATATGCTGTCTAGGTTGGTCATGACTGTGACAAATAGGGATTATTCTTCATTGCAGCGCTCAGGCTTTTCATTGAAGTGGTTCCTCTTGTTTCAGAGCACAGGCTCTAGAACATTCAGGCTTCAGTAGTTCAGCTTCCAGGCTCCAGAGCTGGCCCAGTAGTTTTGGCGCACAGACTTAGTTGCTCCATGGCATGTGGAATCTCCCCAAATCAGGGATTGAATTTGTACCCCTGCATTGGCAGGCAAATTCTTATCCACTGTGCCACCAGGGAAGTCCTCTTACAGTGTTAAGGATGGCTTTTTCATTTATAAATGTTAGGAAAAGTAGAAAGGAGAATAATATTTTATGACCTGGGAAAATTGTATGAGACAAATTTCAGTGTAGTTTCGACAGAGACCATATGCCCTTCTAAGTCTACAATATTTACTCTGTGACTGCCTTCAGGAAAAGTTTGTTGACCCCTTGGTTTAAAAGATAAGCGTTCACTTTATTAAAACAGCAAATTCAAAACCCTATTTTGTTCTTCAGCCTTTAAAAAACCAGGTGGTTACACACTCGTGAAACCACAGTCAAGATAGAGAACATTTCCATCTCCCCCCAAAGATTCCCCAGGCCGCTCTGCAGACCATCCTTCCCTTTGCTCCGATAGCCAGGGAGCCACTGATCTGCTTTCTGTCACTGTATAGTAATTTGTGGTTTCTAGAATTTTGTATAAATAGAATCATACAGTGGGCACTTCTTTATGACTGACGTTTTTATCCAGCATGCTGATTTTGAGATTCATTCATGTCGTTATACGTATCAGTGATTTGTCCTATTCGCTACTATAGGCTTTTCTCAGCTTTGTTTAGCTATAATTGACAAATAAAACAGTAAGATATTTAAAGTGTTCATCTTGGTGATTTGCCATGTGTGTGATTTGCTCTAAGTGTACAAATGGACCGATTTTTCTGGACTCGCTACAGACTTTACTATTAGACAAGACTATTAATAATAAACTTTTGCATAATCTGTTCTGCATAGAAAAACCACCCCAGAGACAAGGAAACAACTCACTCACTTTAACTATTTTATTATTGTCATTGTTGTTATTATTAATAATAATAGTATTTTAGTCTACAGATTCTGGGTATTTCCAGTTCCCTATGGCAGAGATTTCTCAAAGTAAACCAAAATAATTTCAAACTATGTTTTAAGGTTCTAGTAAATATAACAGTGTTTAAATAGTCATGGTAAAGTTTGGCAATTTTTGTAATTTCAGTTAAAACTATTTTTCATGTTCAAAACTTAATCCAACTGGAATCTCTTCTCCACTTTCTATTAAAACCTTTAAAAATTACCCTCAGATTCCAGACCTCTCCTCCACTCTTTAGTTCCATCTCAGTACTCTTACGATCACTTTCAGCCTTGTCTGTTCTCAGTCCTGCCACCCAACTCAGTATGTCCTTCTGAACATGTTCTTATCTGGGAACTCTCAAAGCAGGGTGTTGGTGGGGTCAGGGGTTTGTGGTGTTGTAACTTTACAGAAAAAAACAACTTTAATTTTCAGTCCCTTCTATCTTGTCAGAAAGAGTCCTGCTCCTGATAAGTAGTATCACAACTGATTAGCATGCCATGCTTTGAAACTTAACAGAAGCATAAAGAACATTGAGAGTCTCTGCGATAAAGTCCTGTAAGACAAGGTTCAAGAGGAAAAACTGAAGGACGTGGACCATGCCATCTGCAGATGAAATTGCTGAGGCATAACTGAATAATTGTCCTCTGATTCATGAGTATACATCCCAAAAAAGACTGACCAAATGTTTCTCCTGCCCATAAGTGACATACAGAAAAAAGGGTTCTTAAATTGCAGATAGAAACTTTAGTTGTATAAAACAAAAGGTATCTTATCTATAATCTGGATATTTGTAGTTAAAAAAAAAATTATTGCTCCTAGAATTTACAAAATTTAGAATAGACATCGGTCTAAGCCTCAACCTTGAAAGTAAAGCCATGCTACCCAGATAATTTAGTTACAAACATCTCTGAAGCCAGCAGACTAAGCTAACTGAACTTCCATTGACTCTCTTTGCTCTGAATGCTGCTGCTGCTGGTAAGTCGCTTCAGTCGTGTCCGACTCTGTGCAACCCTATAGTCGGCAGCCCACCAGGCTCCCCCATCCCTGGGATTCTCCAGGCAAGAACACTGGAGTGGGTTGCCATTTCCTTCTCCAATGCATTGAAGTGAAAAGTGAAAGTGAAGTCGCTCAGTGGTGTCCGACCCTCAGCGACCCCATGGACTGCAGCCTTCCAGGCTCCTCCGTCCATGGGATTTTCCAGGCAAGAGTACTGGAGCGGGGTGCCATTGCCTTCTCCTTGTTCTGAATAGCAGCCCTTAAATTAGTAAGGAATTTTAGAAGAACTTGATAGAACCCATGGTGAACACTAGGTAATTACTGATCCCATCCAAATATTTTTAGGAGCATTTGGGTGATAGTTGTTCCCAAAGCATTCTAAATGTTTCAATTGCACTGAGAGCCGGTGGCCATCAAGATAACTCACTCATTTTCCTTTTCTCTGTATATTTAATACACACGTCAGATTGAAGAATCTAATTGTAAATAAGAAAATTAACAAAAGCAAGTTAAAATCCAAAAAAGAACTGTTGAAAAAAATGTGAATCAGTGACAGATGAAATTCCTAGTTTTCTCACACCTGAAGAAAATGTACAGATGCATAAATACAGTATTGGTCTTTTCAATTCTGTCGTTGGTACGAAATCCGTTGTCTCTGCTGCTAAGTCACGTGGTGATACAAAACAGCAGTAGGTCAGCAGCTCTGTGTGACGCCAGAAGCAAGAAACCACGGAGACTTCACAGGGGTGTCTGCCAAGCGGAGAGCAAAAGCAGAAGCTGTGAAGCCCTCTAAGGAGAAGCAGTCACAGGAAAAGGCAGCAGCAATATGCAAACTCAGGCCCCGAAGAGAAGCCAGACACAGCCAGGAAGTTACCTGGAGGTTCACGGCCAAGCAAGCCCACCACCAAAGGGGCACAGACCCAGAAGAGCAGAGACCAGCCATCAGTGGGTGTTCATTCTCCTGCAAGAGAGTCTTGGCACATGTAATGTGAGAAACACAAAGACTGAGCCAAAGCAAATTTTTATTGAGCAACTCCCAAATTACCTAACTATAGTGAGAAAATGAGAGGACTAGAACCAACACCTGCCTGTCCCCACCCCATCCTACTCTCTGTCACTAATGAAAATTAAAAGCCAGAATCTCTTTTTTAACAAATATTTCTTAAGCTCCTTCTGGGTGCCAAGAACCTATGAACTAAAAATTACATCAGTGAACTAACTGGACATAATGTCTTGCTTTCTAGGAGGTTACCATTGAATCAAAGATACTCTTTTTTTGTAATCCCAAATTTGTAATTTTTGAGTTGAAAAAATATAGCCTAATTTTATTGAAGATTTCATTCTTCTAAGTTCTCTATGCTGCATTGTTCTGTGTTCTTTCTTAAGCTATCCAAAAGATAGGTGGTTTTGATTAGGCCACTTGTAGGACTGTACTGCCTATTTCTTAACTATTTTTCATAACAGAATTAACATATACCTGGAGATTTTGAAATTGTACATTTTCCTTAGGTCTCCAAAACCATTATTCCTATTATTTTAATATTGTTGTGCTTCAAAGTTTTAAAAACAGAAAAAAAAAGCAGTATTAATAAATGGTCCTTGTGTCTCTATACTCTTTATCTACATAAAGATAAAAATAAAAGATATTGTTAAAAAACTTGATCACTACTAATATATTGACAAATTTGCTTAGACTATTTTTTAATCATTATTTTTAGAAAAATGATAAAGATTTATTATAGGAATTGAAACAAATAATAAAAATATAGAGATTAAAAACTTTTAAAGTCACTTCAAACTTCATCCATAAGTAATCTTCATAAATACTAAGTGACTATTATGATGTCCAGGAATTTTCCAAGTTTATTAGCACAAACCACAAATCCAAATTGCTTAGAGAACCCCAAGCAAAGAAAAGTATCCTTAGGCATATCATAGTCAAATTCTTGAAAATCTGAATAGCAGATCGTGAGGGCAGCTTGGGTAAGTGAAGGGAACATTGTATTCAAGAAAATCATGATAGAAGTTAATACTATTCTCATCAGAAACTGGAAACTAGAAGACAATGGAATGACCCCTTTAAAGTCCTGTAACAAACAAACAAACAAAACCTGTTAACCTGCAAATCTATATCCAGTGACAATATCCTTCTAATAGCAAGGTACAATAAAAACACTTTCAGGCAAAAGCTGAAAGAATTTATTTCCAAAAAATCTGAGCATCAGGAAATGCTAAAAAGAAGTTATACAGACTGAAAGGAAAGGGAAATGATGGGAAAGAAATCTAATTCTATGAAAATTAATGGAGAACACTGGAAAGAGTAAGTAAGTCATTACATATAAAGGTTTATTTAACAAATCATTCCTACTTTGTATATTATATGTCATTTTGTCACAGACTGTTGACTATTTTAAAGTAAAAATCACATTTAAAATAAAAAAGTGATGTTCATATCTGAACATCATTTCAGATATCTTTCTAGACATATTAATATGATTGGATGCCTACTTATAAATGTTTTAAATATGTGACCATATTATAGTTTCCATAATATACAAAATTTAATTTCAATGTATTTGAATTTGTCTTAAGAAAAGCTAAAATGGAAGAGAAATAACTGTTAAATATCAAAAAATGCTTCTATACCACAAAATATATTCTAATCATCACAAGAAATATAAAAGGTGTATCTTAAGTCAAGAAATTATAAATACAGTAAAGGATTGGAATCACTGTTTTTTATAACATAGGTATTTCAATTTTATAGTATCAACTTGACTACATACTGTAAAAGATGATGAAATCATCAATACTCAGGTCTCCTCCCATTCACTCTTCCGAACATTAGGTGTGTGTGTATGTGTGTGTGTGTATGTATATATATATAAAATATATATATACACGTGTGTATATATGCATGTATATATATATATACACACATACACACACATATATATAGGGGTGTGTATATATATATATATACGGGGTTAATATTCTATGTTTTACTTCGTCTAGGCTTAACGTTTACGTTTGAATCTAAATATAATTCTCATAATTGTAAGATAATTCCAGCATCTAAATGCATAGATGGTAGTACCTTTTACATGATCCTTCTGCCATCATCATTACTGAATTCTGTTTTTTCATTGGTATGGACAGTTCCTCTCTTTATTAGTTATATTTTATTATCATGTAGTTTGGTTTTTTTTTACTCAAGAAAATTTATGAATGCTGCATTCCCAGCATTGTCTTTATGTTTGATAATTTCAAATGCTATATTGGCTGAATATAATATTCTTTCTCCCGCAGAACTAAATAAATATTGCTCCATTATCTTTTAACACTAAAAGTTGATATAAAGACATCTGAAGGCAGCCTAAAATTTGCCATTTATTAACAGACTGGCTTGTTTTCTTTTGGAATCTCTTAAAGTTTAACACCTAATAAGGCTATGATGTGGTATCAAGGAATCTATATTAAAATTTCCCTGGTACATGGTATTATAGTTAATACTTTCAATCTGTGGATTAAAGTTTTTGGTTTTTTTCCAGGAACCTTTTCTTGTGTTAATATTATATATTTTCATTCATCTTTAGTTACATTCATTGAATTCCCTTTTTCACGGATAGTAATTACCAATTCTTGAGTATTTTTCTTACCGATTAGCTTCTTTTATTCCTTTAATCGGTCTTTTTTTCATCTTAATCCACTGGAATTTTATATTAGCCAAACCTCTTCCTGTATTTTCAAATTCTCTGAGTCATGATATGCCTCATCCATAATCAGTTCCAGCTACTGATAGCTCAGTTGTTCATCAACTCTCATGGCATCCATGAGATCTGTGGTGTCTATAAGTCCAATCTTTCATTGCCTATAGGTGTCCAGCTTTTTATTCCTCAAATATCTAAGTGCTATAATTTAAATTTATATTTTAATATAAAACACATATTTATAAAATTTACATTTTAATATAAAATATGTATTTTATATTATAAAATTAATATAAACAATAATTTAATATTGCAAGAGGAGTCTACCATCTGACCCACCAGAAAAGCCCTGTTTTTTAATATGAGTCAGTTCTTTGTGTTTTAATGGCTTGCTAGGTACTGTCACAGAGAAGGCAATGGCACCCCACTCCGGTACTCTTGCCTGGAAAATCCCATGGATGGAGGAGCCTGGAAGGCTGCAGTCCATGGGGTCGCTGAGGGTCGGACACCACTGAGCGACTTCACTTTCACTTTTCACTTCCATGCATTGGGGAAGGAAATGGCAACCCACTCCAGTGTTCTTGCCTGGAGAATCCCAGGGACGGGGGAGCCTGGTGGGCTGCCATCTATGGGGTCACACAGAGTCGGACACAACTGAAGTGACTTAGCAGCAGCGGGTACTGTCACTGGTATATTTTTATCATATATAATAGCCTTTTGCCAGAGACTGAAATAAATATTAGAAATAGAGGCCACATGGAATCAGTATGTTAGGATGCGGGACACATGTAGCTCAGGATTACTGAGAGCTCTTGCTGTGTGGGTGTGTCCATGCTCACAGGTGGAGGATGTAGCATGGGGTTTGTCACACTCGCTCCAACTGGCTGTGCATGCAGGCCAGCATTCAGAACGCAGACAAAATAATGAACTTATGTGTCACATTATTTAGAGACAAATAAAATTAAAGGTATGAGCTTGGGCAGCTGTTAAGTGGGTTGGTTCATTTACTTGATTTTCTTTGCTTTTTTATGGGAATACAGTTGCTTTACAATGTTGTGTTAGTTTCTGCTGTATCACAGCGTGAATCAGTCATATATATACATGTATACTCTCCCTTTTGAGCCTCCCTCCCACCCTCCTATTCCACCCCTCTAGGCCATCACAGAGAACAGAGCTGAGCTCCCTGTGCTATCCACAGCAGCTTCCCACTATCTATTAATATTTCACTCTTTGCAGTATGTATATCTCAATGCTACTCTCTCAATGCATCCCACCCTCTCCTTCCCCAACACGCTGTGTCTGAAAGTCTGTTTCCTATGTCTGCACCTCCATTCCTGCCCTGCAAATAGGCTCATCAGTACCATTTTTCTAGATTCTGTACATATGTGTGAGTATACAACATTTGTTTTTCTCTTTCTTACTTACTTCACTCTGTATGACAGGCTCTAGTTTCATCCACATCACTTCAACTGACTCGATTTTGTCCCTTTGTATGGCTGAGTAATATTCCATTGTATGTATGAACCACATCTTCCTTACCATTCATCTGTCAACCGACATCTAGGCTGCTTTCATGACCAGGCTATTGTAAATAGTGCTACAGTGAAGACTGGGATACATGTGTCTGTTTTGAGTTCTGGTGTTCTCAGGGTACACGCCCAGTAGTGGATGCTGGGTCATATGGCAGTTCTATTTTTAGCTTTTTAAGCAACCTCCATACTGGTCTCCACAATTTACATTCTCACCAACAGTGTAAGAGGGTTCCCTTTTCTCCACACCCTCTCCAGCGATTATTGTTTGTAGATTTTTTGATGATGCCATTGTGGCCGGTGTTAGGTGGTACCTCATTGTAGGTTTGACTTGCATTTCTCCAATAATGAGCAATGTTGAGCATCTTTTCACATGCCTCTTGGCCATCTAACCACTTTTTTTGTAACCTGAAGAAATTATGGGATGAGAAAGGCAGAGACAAAAAGGACTGCTGACTAAGACAGCGTGCCTTTAGTTATGGCTTGATACCTGGTGTGATCCTCCTGAGATCTTTGTTTTCCCCCATTTATTTGTTTATTTTTGGCTGTGCTGGGTCTCTGTTGCTGTGCGGGCTTTTCTCTAGATGTGGTACATGGGCTTCCCATTGCGGTGGCTTCTCTTCTTGTGGAGCACAGGCTCTAGGGCTTCAGTATTTGTGTCTCCTGGGCCCTGGAGCACAGTCTCAGCAGACTTAGATGCTCTGCGCCATGGGGGAGCAACATGTGGGACTTCCTGGATCAGGGATCAAACCCGTGTCTCCTGCCTCTTCTTTACCACTGAGCCACCAGGGCGGAGAAGGCGATGGCACCCGACTCCAGTACTCTTGCCTGCAAAATCCCATGGACAGAGGAGCCTGATAGGCTGCAGTCCATGGGGTCGCGAAGAGTCAGACACCACTGAGCGACTTCACTTTCACTTTTCACTTTCATGCATTGGAGAAGGAAATGGCAACCCACTCCAGTATTCTTGCCTGGAGAATCCCAGGGACGGGGAGCCTGGTGGGCTGCCGTCTATGGGGTCGCACAGGGTTGGACACGACTGAAGCGACTTAGCAGCAGCAGCAGCAGAGCCACCAGGGAAACCCTCCTCTGAGATCTTTTTACAAGCTTTTAAAAGCTTAACTGTTCTTAGCTGAGGGCTGCATCTTAGGCCTCAGAGGGGACACTTAGATGAGGTTTCCGAATCAGTATGAAACCCTGAGACTTCACTTCCTTCAGAGACAAGCAGCTTAGTCAACTTCCTGTTTCCCCACTTCTCTGCCACTGCTTCTTGGGTGAATTTGTTAAATGGCAATGTTGATTCTTTCCCATCTCGTGTGGAACTGACATAAATTACTGAGATAAGCAGCCAAAATCTCCTGTACTTATTTGCTCCCTGATGATGTTAAGAGTGTTTATTAACTCCTTTAGAGCAGGGGTAACCTTCAGGATCTAATGCCTAATGATCGAAGCTGGAGCTGATGTAATAATAATAGGAATGAATGCACAATAAATGTAATTCACTTGAATCATCCCCAAACCATCCCCCCGGCCCCAGTCTGTGGAAAAATTGTCTTCCACAAAACTGGTCCATGGTGCCAGAAAGGTTGGGGACTGCTGCTTCAGACCATTATGGTCTCCTTTGTGTCTCACTGAGCACTTGCTAATAAGTTTAAATTCCTGCATCAAAATAAATTCAGAGCTGGCCAATCCAGATGTAATCCAACTAAAGATTTTTTGAAAGCATTTTTTCATCATTGTAGTAGGAAATCCAGCAAAATAATCAAAACAACAATACACAGAAAGAATCTCCTTCTCTGTAAGCTTTCCCTAAATAAAGACTAGGAAGGACAGATGAATTATATATATCCTGCTTCAGAAACAGTTAACCTATCATTTAGTAGATTATTAGCAACTTGTTAGCAACTTGGAGTAGGAGCCAAATGTTCTATCCTTGCATCTCATTGCCTGGCAGTGTACATAGGGTAGTCAACACATTGGATGGAGTAACTGGGATTCTAGATGCTCTCATAAAATTCTTTTACAGAATGCCATACAGCAGAGGGGTGAGGAATCTGCTGCCAATGCAGAGAATGCAGGAGACGTGGGTTCAATCCCTGGATTGGGAAGATCCCCTGGAATAGGAAATGGCACCCCACTCCAGGATTCTTGCCTGGAGAATCCCATGGATAGAGGAGCCTGGGAGGCTACAGTCCATGGGGTCGCAAAGAGTCAGACATGACTGCGTGGCTGAGCACGCGCTCACACACACATACACACACACACACACACACACACACACACACTCAAAGGAGAACCTGAGATTTAACATACAGCTTTTGAAATAGGGACTTGTTTTTACTCTGAGGTCAGAAACCTCCACAGCTGAGTACTTTGGATAATGAAAGTCCTTTTTCTATATTTGCCCAGCCTGAACTGGACACAGGCAAATGTCATACAATCTGCATTTAAACATTCTTTTCTTTCCATTTTAACAGTGTTTATATTTCCTGATACACATCTAAAAGGTTCAGAGTATTTACTGTATATGTAAATACGCTTTTAAGAAAAAAAAAAAAAACACAGCATATGCAGTTTTCACATGCAAGTTATTTTCAGCAGATAGTTCCTCCTCTGAAGCACAAAAGGCTTGATATAAAAACAAACAAGAGAGAATGTGCTGTTTTAACAAATGGGTCCTTGGAGATCAATTTTTAGGACATTTTTTTTTTCCAATCTAGCTTTTACCCCATCACTTAGTCTCACTTAGAGAAATCCTGAAATAAATCAGTGACATTCTCACAATTCTCAAGGCTGACAGTTTATTTTTTTTTTCCTGTTTTGTCTATTGCTGTGGCCAATATAGTTAAGTCATACCCATGTGAAAAATTACTTGTACAATAAAAATGTTGGACGTGTGTGTTTTCAGGAAGATTTGTTTCTGCTAATGTGCATGACATCATTTGCACGTGAAGCTAATTCGCTTACCCTACGTAATTTAGAATATTAATGTTGTTGCCAAAAAAACAAAACAAGCCCAATTCAAAAGGAAATTAATGTTTCAGTTACTAATTTTGCATTATGGTTAGAGTAATTGCGTTTTAAAATATTTTAGCAGATAAACCACTGATTTCAAAACAGAGTTGTTAATTATATAGACTGGATGCCAACTCAGGATGGGGTTATTTCAGTACAAAAAGGAGAAAATCCTAATTTATAACAATATTCCAGAAATGGCAACAGAGATCAAATGTTAATATTCCTACCTTTCAGACCGTCCTCTCATTTCATTTTCCATTAAAGGTTAGTTGTGATTCTTGTGCCTTGAGGATTTTCTAATAGACTTTTTACTATTTATTCCAGCAGGTACAAGTCTTAAGTCCACAATATTGTTTGCTTTCCTGCTTCCACACTGCCAGAAATATTAGGGGCCATGGGAGAATGCAGACCTCAAAACTGACCATACTTAACTTGTGTTTTATGAAGTTTTGACATTAACTCCTTTTTTTTCTTTAACAGGCTGTGTGTCTTACTTTCATTTTTATGGATTAATATAAGAATTTTAGTAACTAAGGAGATTCTTATTTGCTTCCAAAACTTAAACATCAGTATTAATAGACACAAAAGGCACAATTTAACATATTTTATTGGCTGAGTGTAAAGGTCAAAATTACCAAGCTTTATAGAAGCATGATTAGAAGTATACAGTAGACCCCTTGTAGAAATCATGAAGGAAAGCCAGTGTAGGCAATGTCTGGAACACAATTGCAAAATGTGAGTTGCTCCCTGTGACGGAAGCAGAGCAATTGTCGAGTTTGACTAGATTGCAAAAGAATTTAAAGGGGCAGCAGATGTTTAAGAAGGCATGAGATAGCTTTGTCGTCCTCATGTAATGTTCGCTGAGAAACATGCTAAGTATTAAGCAATCCATACTGAATCCCTATGCAGTGATTTTATTTCCACCTGAGATACGTAGGTGAGATAGATAAACAAAAGCAGAAGGCTTAATTAGTCCTGCCCTTGCCTCAGTCTCTAAGGTGGCTGGAGCATTACTCACCATTTTGCTGAGAAAAAAATTAAAGAAGAGAGTGCAATAGGTGCGGGAAGAAATAAAACAGTAATTTAGGCAAGAGATTGCCCTGTAAAACAAAAGGTACACAGTGAATCAGACAGACACATTTCTCTGCAGGTCTGTATTCAGGTATTAGTAGAGCTAGATTTCAGAGTTCTGATGTTTTAACTAAGAAAAAAATGACTTGTTAGCGAGAAGGCAGTTTTCTCAAATGACATTGAAGAACCTTTGTGCCATTCAAAATTTGCAACGGCCTCCTGCTTCAAACACGTTTTGTCATTCCCAGCTTTGAGGAGAATTTGGAGAATACTTGTAGAAAGGCAGCTGTGCTCGCAATCAGGTTTATTCTTTAGCTCCGGTCGCAGGCTTCCCTTTAACATGCTAGTATTCTCTTCTTTTGCAGGGACTTTATGTTTTTGTGGTCTATTTCATTCTACACAACCAGACGTGCTGCCCTATGAAGGCCAGCTACACAGTGGAAATGAATGGGCACCCAGGACCTAGCACCGCCTTCTTCACCCCCGGGAGTGGAATGCCTGCTGCTGGGGGCGAGATCAGCAAGTCCACTCAGAATCTTATCAGTGCTATGGAGGAGGTGCCTCTCCTTGCCCTTTCTCCTTCTCCGTCTGTCTGTCTGTCTGTCTGTCTCATACACAACCTTTCCATTTTATAGAGCACGAGTTAAAAGGTGCCACGTAACTTTCAGATCCTTTTCCTACTGACATTCTCTGATATCTGATATTTGCTGTGCTTCCTGCCGTACCATGTCTGTTATCTAATTCTTTTTCCTCTGTGCTTTGTGAGCTCTGCTCACCAGTGGTTTGTACTGGGAAGTCAGCATGTGATTTGTCATTTCTTTTTTCAGAAGCTTCCTAATTTGACCTTTGTGTGTAGTCACTCAGTTGTGTCCGACTCTTTGTGACCCCATGGACTGCAGCCCGCCGGGCTCCTCTGTCCTTGCAGTGACTAAATCTACTTCAGAAATGGTGTTTCAAATACTGCTCCCGCATGAAAACATTTTCACGGCTCTCTTCCTTTGCCCATCCCAATTCACCATTCAATCCCAGCAAACAAACAAACCTCCCACTGTTCCTGACCACATCGTTTTGGGTTCCTGTGTCTAAATCATGTTGCCACCAACCCATCAATAGTGCCAGCCACAGCACTGGCACCACTGCTCGTATTTTAAAACGTACCTGAAGTTATTTGTGGAGGAAGACATGGTCAGGAGGGTTACCCTGACAATTTCTGCAGTGCCTAAGATTCTGCAGTGCCTGCCTACCATTCCTTACAGAGCTTAGATCAGTGTCTCTATATTAAAGAGCCAAGGGAAACAGTATTTGTGTTTGTGTCCTGAAAAAATCAAGAAATCAAAGTGCATATATCTGAAAAGAAAACAGGTAATAGGTGGGTAGATAAATAGATAATCTGCCTGTTCAATGATATGTTTTGTTGTCTTTCATGTTAAATTTTGAAAGCAATTTTATTCATGTTAGGTGAAAATTAAGGTAAGTGAGCACAAATAAAGTATCATATTTAAAGACTGGGATATATGTTTAGTACCCTTAAATGTTTAGCAACCTAGTACCATTTCTATATCCCAGAAGTTCTTAAAACTGAATTATTTTCACATCACAGCTGATAACAATAGAAACAAATATTGCCAGAATCAGCAGTGCAGGAGTAAATCTTTAAAAAAAGTTTTTTTGTCTCTTTGATTGGTTACCCAGTTTAGATCTGTCTAGATCTGAACTATACAATACACTAGCTATTAACCATGTATGACTGCTTAAATTTAAACTAGCCAAATTTAAGTAACAGTAAAAATTCAATTCATCCATCACCCTGGCCACGTCCAAGTGCTCAGTAGCCATCGTAATGGAGAGTAAAGATATAAAATGTTTGTAGCCTCACAGGGCTCCACCAAACCATACTGAACCATCACCGTCCTGAAGAGTGCTAGTCCAGATGTTCTGCTGCTTCAGGAAATTTTTTAAGGTTTCCTCTTCTCTCAGATTGACTTATCCCTCCCTCAGATCACTCTCCCCAGTTGCGAGGCATCCTGTAGTCCCTCAGAGCACCTTGTATTGGGAGGCAGCCTTTGTGACGGTTCAGTTCCTGGCCTGGGCCGCTGCTTGAATGTTCGTCGCGGGTGTAGCACAAAGCCATACCCTCAAGTGCGCCCTGCATTCCTCAGAA
This sequence comes from Bubalus bubalis, assembly GCF_019923935.1. Classification (NCBI taxonomy): domain Eukaryota; kingdom Metazoa; phylum Chordata; class Mammalia; order Artiodactyla; family Bovidae; genus Bubalus; species Bubalus bubalis. Next base: position 19,966,810 of record NC_059165.1, on the reverse strand, counting down.
GCTTGGAATTGGCCTTGCTCCAGCTGTCAGCGAGGGACTGGCGGAGACATTCTGAAAAGCCAGGCAGAGAAGGGAAAGCATTAGGAAAGGAAGGATTAAGGGATTTTTTTTTTAAGCAGTAACCAAAAAGGAAGCAAATATATTTACTCACTTCAAGATAGAACTATCTTTTTCATCATTTAAATTTTAAAAAGGAGGACTTTAGAATTCTATCAAAGAGCTTTTCTTCTCAATTCAGTATATCCTTGTAGATAGCTACTATATTTAAAATTCTATTTTTTATCTTAAAGATTAGGAGAGTTCTTTTCCAGTTCTTATACTTTTAACAGCCTTTTTTTTTTTTTTTTGTACATATTCTGTGAAAAACAATTAATGTATGGATTGGGTTAAAAGATACTTCTCTTTCTCCACACATGACAGCATAGAAATCTACAAGTAATTCTCATAGAGAAATTGTTTAGTGTCACCAGGTTAGAGTGTGTCATGAAAAGACGTACTTTTCTGAGGAACAGGTAAAATTAAATGTCTTACATCTATAAACAGTTCAGCTTCCCCTTCTCTTGGTCTTTGTAATGAGGTATAGAGATAAATAGCTCAGATAGATTTCAGGATAAATATATATGTACTCATATTATGGTTTCCTTTTCTTCCCATTCCAAAGGTGCCACCTGACTGGGAGAGAGCATCCTTCCAGCAAGCCAGTCAGGCCAGCCCTGACTTAAAGCCAAGCCCACAAAATGGCGCCACATTCCCTTCCTCTGGAGGATATGGCCAGGGGTCACTAATAGCCGATGAGGAGTCCCAGGAGTTTGATGACTTGATATTTGCATTAAAAACTGGTATGTGAACCCATAAACCCATTAGAAGGAAGCACTCTTGCTATGCTATGATTTATATATTCTTCCCATGAAGTTTCAGAAGTACAATGTCACCCTTAGCGCATTCCAATTCCCATGACCCATTCCTAATCCCAGCCGAATTCTAGGATATTTTGTTCTTGGCACCAAATATGAGACAACCTAAAAATAATTGACAATTTGCTTCTAAGAAAAAGGCATATTTTAACTTGATGTAAATATCTATGCACTGAAATCTTGCTGGATAGAACACCAATTGAGATAAATTCAGCACTGTAAGAATCTGGTAGCAACCTGCCTGAGAGAGTTCTGCCTCTGACCTGCCAAAGAGAATTTCTTATGGAGTAGCTCTGAGGCAGAAACTTTCAAAGGCAACATAACATGTCTCTCGTACAGTTCTACAGTTTTTAAAGTGCCATCATATATAGTATTTCATTGGATCTTCCTATATATTCAGCTTCACCAGTCTGTGACCTCCATGGAGAGTTGTTTTCCAATCAAATATGCAACTTCTTTCTTTTCTTTTTTTTTTTTCTCAGAAAAATGTTGATCTGTCACTGCTACCAAAAGTTCAGTGAACTTTCACATTTCCAGATGTACAAACATTCAAGAAGATATGTCTGTGCTCAGATGAATTTATTGAAACAGTTATTCGAAAGTATATTCTATTATATATATTCCTGTGTTCAGATCCATGCTTGGCAGTTGGTAAACCTTTTGTAGATGTTGTTGGAAAATGAATGAATGAGAGAGAAAAAAAAAGAAAGGGAAGGAGGAAGAAAAGAAAGAAAGGTGAAATTTAAGAGTTTGCTAGGCGGAATAGACATTCACACAAACATGACATTAAGAGTAAGATAAGTAGTGTAAAGAGTTATTAATTATTGAGGATTCAAGGAAATTTTTTAAAAAATCTGATCCATTGTGTCTTGAAGAATATGTAGAGTTTATGTAAGTAAAGCATAGAGGAAAGGCATTACAGGCTCAGGGAATAGAATTAGCCAAAGCCCAGGGCTGCAGGGGATGGGGAGTGGGGTGAGTGAAGTCAGGCAGCAGGAGAAAAGCCTGGAAAGCAGTCTACCTGCTTTGTTTTTCAATCACTGTAGTTCCTCAGCTGGGTTTCAGCTGGCACCCTGTTTGGGATATTCACAGACATGCTCAGTGAAAAGATCCCCCTGACCAGATATACTTGGGAAACTGCAGAGATTCAATATTCAGTTGAGCATTTTAGCAGATCTAAAAAGTCCTAAAGAAACCCACTTCATTCACCTGTGGCTTCCAGAACACAGTTAGCTACAGATTCATCTGAGGAAGCGAACACTTACTGACACTCTGCATGATAGAAAATTCTCTTCAGATGCCACGCTAAGGGGTGGGGTTTTTATAGAACTCAGTAAGCCATGGAGGTTTTTGAGGAGGAGAACGACATGTTCCCACTGGTTTTGAGGCAAAGTAACTCTTAGGGAAGTCTGAAGAATACATTTAGAAGCAAAATCAGAAAAACTGAGAGGTAATTCCCATAGCCCCAAGAAACATGATTTAAACCTCAAATCTGGGAGGTGGCAAGAAAAAGGACAAGGGGAATGCTTAGGAAACACGGAGATGACAGTCAGCAAAGACTCATGCTTCTCACCTAGGAGACTGGGGAATCTTACATAGAGCATTCGCTCGTTTATTTGCTCTCAAGGGGACACTGGTGAGTTCAGACTTGGATCATTTGATCATTCAGCCTGGTGGCTCTTATATATTCAAGTTGGGATCTTTGGTGAGAGATCAAGGTTAGAGGTGATGATCTTGAATGGCATCATGCAGAGTTACATGTGAAACTATGGGGAGAAATGAGTTTACTCTGGAAGAGTGGAAGCTAAGAGATGAGATGGAAAGAGGTGAGGAAGGAAACAGAGAGGGAAGAACGGAAGACATGATGAGAAAGGAAAGGAAACAAGAACATCCAAGATAATACTTATGCTTAAGAGTGAATAGAAGAGGGTCCTACAAAGGACACTGTAGCAAGGTCAGCACGAGAACTAGAGAGAAGAGAGTTCCATGAAGGAGGAAGGGGCAAGTGTGTAAAATGCTCCTCCGAGTTAGGATGAGTTAGGGGGCGTTCAGGTTACAAATAATTCTCAGGGTAGATTATGTGCCCGGCATTGCAAAGCAGACAGTTGCTGTTATGACACGTGAAGCATGAAATGAATTCCTACAACATAATTAAATTAGATCTGGGTCCTATATATATAACAAGTATTAAATGCATTCCGTTGAGGAATGCATGGAATGACTTGCTTACTTATAGACTGAGTTTAGCATTCCTTAGAGTTCACGAAACTCTTTTAGGAAGTAAATGCTTAAAAAGACCAAAATAGCAGTCTCTCACACTGGCTCCCTCTGTTTTTAGAAAAGCTACTATAATAAAGTCCTACCCCATAGATACTTTCCATCATAGAATATGGTCAAATCAAAGGGGCAGTCCACCTGCCATTCTATCCACAGTGGAATTCACAGTTGACACACAGGCCAGGTTTGGCTTAACCAGGAGTTTCATTTGAACCTCATTGCACTTTTAACATTTTTTGGAGCCAAAATTTTAAAATGTAGAGATATCCCATAAAAATCCAGAATTTCTTCATTAAACAAAAAAAATCTACCAATAAAGTGCTTAAAATCATTGCTTGATTGGAGCCGAGTAATGGCTGCTCTTCCAGTAGGATGTGAGCTCTTCAGTTTGTCCAGTGTCCACCAGCCCTGTGTCACAGATTCATGCGAGCCTCCCTTGCAAGTGTGATGTTTGAGTTTGTAAACCTTGACCTTAACTGTGGGCCACTCAAAGTCAAGTACTGGAAACAGTGGATCTTCCAAGTCTTTCTCATTGGAACCCCTAAACAACTTTGAAAAACTGTGTTACTGTTTGCATATATCTAAATAAGCATCTAAAGGTGTCATCATGAGTTTAAATAGTATCAAACAATATTATTTCTATTGTTATAAATTTTAGGGTTTAAGGGTTTAAGTACCAGAGCAATTTGATGCCCACTGTTATTCATTTTATTTCAAATATATACAAGCAATCTTTTCCTTTACAGTTGGAGATTTTACACCATTCTCTTTTCTCTTTTAACTTGTATTGCCATTCTACTCACAACACAGAATTTTATCCTAATTTAATATATTTTATGTTTGAAATTCATTTGATTGGTATAAAATACAAGCCCTGGCCCCCAAAGCAGTCATGGACTTGTTTTTCCATTTAAATTTTAACCATATTGAATTTATTTATTTTTTTCATTATATTTTTAATGGAATAAATTGGCATGAAAAGGTAGGAAAACCAATTACATTTATGGTTTTAAAGTGAAAGTGAAGTCGCTCAGTCGTGCCCAACTCTTTGCAACCCCATGGATAGTAGCCTGCACCAAGCTCCTCCGCCCATGGGATTTTCAAGGCAAGAGTACTGGAGTGGGTTGCCATTTCCTTCTCCATGAATTTATTTTTTAAAAAAGAACACAAAGAAAAAGAAAACACAATTGACCATTTTCATTTTTTAAATAAATTATTTGTCCCTGTATGAGAAATTCAGATTTCACTCTAAAAAGAGGACATAGCATCTTTCAATGAGTTGTTCTCGAAATACATCAGCCTCGGGACTTTCCTGGCAGGCTAGTGGATAAGACGCCAAGTTTCCACTGTAGTGGGTACAGGTTTGATCCCTGCTTGGGGAACTAAGATCCCAGCATGCCACACTGCACAACCAAAATGAGGAAGAAGAAAAAAGAAATCCATCAGGCTCTTCACAGGCAAATGAGACACTCGTGCATTCGGCTTTGAAACAGGGTGTTTTTTCACTGGGGTTTCTCCCAGAGGGACTAATCTGACTCCCCATCTTCCTTAGTCCGTTAACTCCCTTCTTTTACCTCAGACCAGTGACACTAATGTCATGGTAGATGTTTCCTTACTGGAAACCTTTAAATGATTTCGTTTTCAGTCAGAAGAAAATAAATACCAAGTCCTTGAACACAAATGAAAACATTCAGAATCAAGGTCCAAATTCATGAACTCCTCAAAGAACCCATTAATAAATTTTTCTTTCAGAGGCATCACATAAAACTACAATGACTTATTTAACTCCAAGAACTTAGGCATTCCAGTGTACTAAGCAAAGTTAGATGGAGATCAAAGTGGAAAAGTAGAATTTGAAAAGATTTTGATTTCTTTGCCTCAGAAGCCAATTGAAGGAGTGCGACCTTTGTATCACTGCCACATTTCAAAAGGCCATAGAAAATAAGAATGGGCTTTGAGTTCAGAGACGTTTGTGTTGAGATCCTAGCTCTTCAGTCTTCTGTCTGTATGACTTTCAGTAGGGAGCTCAACCTTTCGGTTTCCTCATTTATCACATAAGGATTCTCATTGTTAGTTTTCGTGAAGTTTAGAGATTGTCTATGTGAAGAGTCTACTGTAGTGTCTGGCAGAATTAAAATTCAGTATGTGGTATAAATTATTTGTTATTATGCTTAAAAACAGCTTTAAATGTTTATAATGTATTCTGTAACACCTGAGTGTTTGCTGACTCATAACTCTTGAAAACAGTGAGGTAGGTTGGTGCCTGAATATCTGCCAAGTAGTTTGAAATCTGTTCTATAAACAGATGTGTGAACACTTGAAACCTGGGGGACAAAGAAGTCACACAGTTAGAGCTGACCCCATAAGAGACCATTAGTTCAGTTCAGCCCCTCAGTCATGTCCGACTCTTTGCAACCCCATGAACCGCAGCACTCCAGGCCTCCCTGTCCATCACCAACTCCTGGAGTTCACCCAAACTCATGTCCATCAAGTCGGTGATGCCATCCAGCCATCTCATCCTCTGTCGTCCCCTTCTCCTCCTGCCCCCAATCCCTCCCAGCATCAGGGTCTTTTCCAAGGAGTCAGCCCTTTGCGTGAGGTAGCCAGAGTATTGGAGTTTCAGCTTCAACATCAGTCCTTCGAATGAACACCCAGGACTGATCTCCTTCAGAATGGACTGGTTGGATCTCCTTGCAGTCCAAGGGACTCTCAAGAGTCTTCAACACCACAGTTCAAAAGCATCAATTCTTCGGTGCTCAGCTTTCTTTATAGTCCAACTCTCACATCCATACATGACTACTGGAAAAACCATAGCCTTGACTAGACGGACCTTTGTTGACAAAGTAATGTCTCTGCTTTTTAATATAAGAGACCATAGGATGTATTAAAAGACAACACCCTACATTTGGTGTCAGAAGTCCAGTTGGAGGGACTTCCCTGCTGGTCTAGTGACTAAGACTCTGTACTTCTAATGCAGGGAGCCCACCTTCAATCCCTGGTCAGGGGACTAGATCCCACATACTGCAACAAAGATTGAAAATCTCACATGACACAACTTAGATCCAGCATAGCCAAATAAATGAATATATATATATATATATATATATATATATATATTTTTTTTTTTTTAAATAGAGAATTCCCTGGCAGTTCAGTGGCCAGGGGCTTTCACTGCCATGGACCTGGATTCAGTCCCTGGTCAGAGAACTAAGATCCCACAAGCAGCATGACATGGCCAAAAACAAAGTAAAATTTTAAAAAATAAGTCCAGTTGTATATCTTCATTCTAGAATTTCCCTGCTATATAACGTGGGCCACTCAGTGAACACCTCTGATCCCCACTCAATCTCTGTGTCTATAAAACAGGGCTACTGTCATGCTTTCTAAAGTATGTTGAAATGTCGAGGAGAGACTCTAGATAAATTTGAATTGTTCTTTGTAGTTCCTTTGACATCGCCTGTTCAGTCTACCAAGAGGGAGAGTTAACTATCATCACACTTACTGGATTTTTCATAAAGTTTTAGCTTAAAATGTAAGCATGAAAATGCTTTTCAGAATATCAGGATGCCTATTGCCAAATACCTTCCTAGACCACTGAATGAATTACAAAGAGACAAGAAACCTGGGCAGTGTTCCCAGTTCTGCTGTGTTACACTTGTGTGGAGGATGTGTTCTGTCTTGACTCTCGGCGCGGGATCAGGATTTGGGTATTGTGCATTTATGTCAACTGGGAGGAGCCTGAAAAAGGAGGACGAGGTGGCTCACACAGATGTGGTGACTCAGGCAAGGCTATATCGAGAACTTGCTGACATCGTTCAGGGCTCCACGCTACTGGACGAGGAGGCAACAGCCAGTCACTTATATAGCTGCACCCACGTTCAGCCGCTCAGCCCCGGGTACCCTGACCCTCACAGTCTGCTCAGCAGGGTCTCAGTTCACAAGCTTCTTTCTAGCATGCTTTGTCACCATGCTGGGCAGATGCTTATACATTCCTAGTGTCATTTAGAGGGGCTTCCCAGGTGACTCGGCGGTGAAGAATCCACCTGCAGTGGGGAGACGTGGGTTCCATCCCTGGGTCGGGAAGATCCCCTGGGGAGAAAATGGCAACCCACTCCAGTGTTCTTGCTGGAAAAATCCAACAGACAGAGGAGCCTGGTGAACTACAGTCCATGGAGTCGCAAAGAGCTGGATGGGACTGAACACACTCAATGACATTTAGAGCAGGCCACCTTTGAAATCAGAGGGAGCTGGTGCTCGATTGTTACATTAAGCCCCACTTTCCCCTGGTACTAATGCTGAGGTCCTTTCTGTTTCTCTGGAGTTAATCCCATATTGGGCAACTGAACCCTTGAGTTACTCAGATCAAGCTGCTATAGGCCTCAGGGCCTCAGTCACTACTTTATAAAATGCCAGTGTGTCACTGATCCAGTGGGAGGTTCTTCTGTTATAAGTTGGGCAGTTCCTCTGCTTCCCTGGCAGAGAAACATGGGCCCTTTGTCCAAAGACAGTGTGGCAAACTCAAATATTACTTAAAACGTAGGGCCAAACACCATAAGGGATTCAAGAAGACTGATAACAACAGCAGCAAAAGACTAAAATATGTCTATTTGGTAAAGTCCAGCCGGGTTAGTATCTTGAAAGTTCCAATGCAGCAAGTTCCAGGCTTGCAGTTTACAATAGGAACTAATGTTTGTTCTTGAGAAGGCAGTGGAATGCAGAATGGATCAGAGGGACATTCTGATGAACTGGTGATAAAAATTAAAGAGGCATTTTTAAGAACTAAGATGCAGAGCACAATTTATTACTATACTCAACAAATATTTACTGAATACACGCAGTGGCTGGGCACTGTCCTGTGACCTGGGGACATACTCCAGTGGAAGAACTAGAAATTTTTAAAGAGAATCAACATGTTGTCACGGGTAGCACAGGAGATGCTACCTGAGTTGCTATTTATAGGAAGAGTGAAAGCAACCAAGCAGAAGGGTTGAGGGGCAGAGAAAGAGCCTTCTAGGCAGAAGTGCTGATTAATGACATGGTGGGGAAAGGAAGTGACCAGTGGCTCTAGTGAGACATTTAGGCTAGAGAGCAGGCCAGAGTCAGATGGATCAGCCTTGAAGCTGGGCTGAAGACAAGCCCTCCAGAGGTCAGACAGCAGGAGGAGATGCAAAAGAAAGCAGAAGAGCTTTGAAAAGGGTCCACAGGATAAGATGGGCCAGTGTGGTGTCACAGAACCAAAGCCAGGCAGTGGGGTTTCAACAGCAGCCTTTAAAAGAGAGAGAGTGGGAAGGACAGAGACCCAAAGAGGGAGGGTTTGGCTAGAAGGAGAACCTTAGCAGGCTTCTGCTTCCATCTCCAAATAGGTTGAGAAGAAGCTAATCCACTGTCTTCCCATAGCTACCAGCCCTGCAAAACTGCCTTTCCTACATCCCAGGTAGAAAGAGAAGTATGAGCTGCCCGGGCAGCTGGCTTTTCTCTTTCCTTCTTGTTGGCAGTCTTGTGCCCAGCAGAGGGGGTGGGGCTGGGAGCTGTAATCTCTGATGATTCAGCCAACAGCACACCCTGTGACCATATCCCTATTGTGTCTGTGTCTGTGTGTGTGTGTCTGTGTAAGAGAGAAAGAGAGAGAGTTTGTGTGTTTACACATTACAGAAGAAAACAGCAAGGTGTTAGTCTAGCCTTGTGTCAGGTTTTCTGAATCATTCTGAGTTGGGAAAAAAGTAGTAAATAGTGGCACTTCCTCAATACAAAGATTCTGGGTGCTATCTGCAATCAACAGCTAGCTTTGTGGGATTCCTATGCAGATCTGATTTTGGCACTGTGTTACATAATTATTTTTATCTTGGGATCAGATCTGAGTCATTCAGAGCCAGTGTCTTCTGGGCACTGATACTATACCATGTGTTAATGCACGGTTTTCTCAGGTCCCTGCCCCTCACTGAGGGTCAGCTGAGGGACCTACTAGGTTCAGTAGATGTAGGGTTGGAGGATATATGTTTTCTAACAGCAAATCCTACCCCCCAGCCCCCACGCTGAAAAGTTCTAATTAACTTGCCTGATTTCTTTTGTACTTTAATAAACCCCCAATTAAGAAATGGTGTTCTTCGGAGTAAGTTATGCCTGTCAACCATGTAAAAACAGGAAAAAAAGATTGAGAACACAAATCCATGTCTTTAGAAATTAATCTGTACTTATAGAAACTACCAAAAGGAATTTAAAATACAGTTTAATAGTTGTTAGGTGTCAATAATATGTATTCTAAGTGTATAGCTCACTTTTTACTAAGAGAATGGAAATAGACGTGTGATGACTTAATGGAACTTGACTGTTAATTTGCTGGACTAATAGGTGGGAGTTTCGTGTTTATTCTTTTTCTGCTGCAGGTGCTGGTCTCAGTGTCAGTGATAATGAATCCGGACAAGGCAGCCAGGAGGGAGGCACCTTGACTGACTCCCAGATTGTGGAACTCAGAAGGATCCCCATCGCCGACACCCACCTCTAGCACCTCAGTAATCATTAGAACGAGGGTACTTTCATATTTGTATTGGCTCTGTGCTAAAATGTTCTATAATAGGATTCTGTGAATTGTACTGGATGATGAAGCCAGAAGTGATTGTTGTGTTCGGAATATAAATTACTTACCTTTGTGCACCCTGAAAATTAACTGCTTACAGTGAAAGCCTGGATCGATTTCTATCAGTTAATAGGATTGATTTATATCAGTTAATAGAATGTACATATTCCAAGAGTATTCGTTGTTTTTTAATAATGCTAACATTGTTTAATAAAAGTAATAACAATCAATAAAAACCATAGAATCCATTTGGCATCACCCAAGCTTGTTGTTTATGAGAAAATATTGTGCCCAAGCAAAGAAGCAAATTCTGTCTAGCAGTGTGCATCACCCTGTTTCTTCCCACATTGATACAAGTGATCCAGATTTAAGACTTCACCTTTATTCCTAAAAACTGTAAAATGTATTGTCTGCTGATTTTGCACTCAAGTATTGATGGAGTACTGTAGTTTACATAGTCTTTCATCAAAAGTATTTATTTCTGCTCATTATAAAATTAGGGAACTGAACATCTTCCAGAATGAATGTTCTGTTCCCAGTTAAAAATAACTTCCCCAAGCATTTTAACACAGCTAAGAAGAGGATCATCCAAACAGTGCAGAGTTGTTTGGGAGAAGTTATTTCTTGGTTTGGATTTTTCAGTCTTTGTCTTGGAATGAGAAATCAGAAAGTCTGTCCTAGAACAAACTCTATTGTGTTCAAGATGATTTCATTGACTATAGTTCCAGAAGAATCCTTTAAGGACAGAACAAGTTTGTTCTAAGAAAGACTTTTTGGCCTTTTATTTTTGAATTCTCAAGTATTTGGGGAAAAATCAGTAGTCATTTTAAGAAAAAATTAAAATTAAAAAAAAAAAACCAAAACCCACCTAAGGGAAATTTTGTTGTTAATAATTTCCCTTAAAACCGTAATTAAATCACTCAACTGTTCTATTATCACCGTGAAAAAATGGCTTTATTTTTTATAAAGCCTGAGGTGGTGGTATTGATCTTGATGGATTATAAAATGACTCTCCTTTCTGCTCCCTGTTGGTACTCCCCTACTTCCATCTCATATTATATTGTTTTGAACAGAATCAAACAGCGTAAAAAACAAAAACATTATTGGCAGAGTCACAATCCTTTTTAGGAAGTTTAGAAATGGTGGTAATACAATTGAAATATACATTAAATGACAAATGAATTTGTTGTCTCTCTCAATCTACAGCATTGCACTGTAGTGTCTTCCAAAATAGGGTAGAAGCAGTTGATGAAATTGGTTATAAAGTAAAAATTTAGCATGAAAATTTTGAAATGGGTAATAACCATTTTAAAAATGTTAATAGGCTTTAATGAATTTGAGGCTTAGATGATGATTGTAGAAATGTGAGATTTCATGGTGTGGAATCCATGAGTCATAATTACTGTAACATTTTTTGGCAGATAATTCAATTCTTATTTGTCACTTAAGGTGAAGTTAGCTTATTGTCAGCATTTTTAAAGCTCCTAAAAGGATTATAACTCCACCATGATGAATAACAAAGGCAACTGTCAATATCTATTTTCATTTCTACTTGTCAGAATTGGGAAAAATCTGGCCCAAACCACTATCAATCAGGGACAGCTTTCTTACTTCAGCTCGCTGAGTTTCTATTGCCATCTCACTAAAGAATCAGCAGAACCTCCTGCCACTGATCAGCATGATTCGTTAAATATTAAAAGGAAAGGCATGATTTTGAGAAGCTACAGTGCTAAAACAAATAAGCTTTGTATTCCAACAACGGCAATGTTTTGCCATTCAGTTTCCTCTCAATGTAGAATAAAATGGGACATCAGCCAGGGAAGGACATAGGAGGAAGCAAATCAAATCATAATCTTGAAAATTCAAAAACTAGAAGTGTGACACTTTGTGATCTTTCTTTTCCAGGTTTGTTACTCCTCCATGACATTTAAAAAATAGAATTATTAAGATAGATTATTATTATAATTATTAAGATATTCACATTCAATACAACTCACCCATTTAAAATATGCAATTCAGTAGTATTTGACTATATGATATTCTTGGGGTTTTTCATTTTTGTTGGAGTATAGTTCCTTTACCATGTTAATTTCTGCTGTACAACAGAGAGAATCAGTTATATGTATACATGTATTCCCTCTTCTTTAGATTTCTTTCCCATTTAGGTCATGACAGAGCATTGAATAGAGTTCCCAGTGTTACACAGTTCTCATTTGGTGTTTTTTTGTTGTTTTTTTTTTTAATTGTAAAATATGTGTAACACCAAAATTTGCCATTTTAGCCATTTTTAAATTCAGTGATATTAATTATCCTCACAATGTTGAATATTCATTACCTTTACTTGCAAAACATTTTTATCACCCTCAGAAACTCTGTATTCACCCCATCACCTTGATATTTCTTCCCTCTGTCAGTAGACATCTAATTTAATTTCTTTGGGAAATATCTCTGCTTCTGCATTTTGTGATTATTTAAAATTTGTGTTTCTTGTTGATTTAGTTCTTTCTCAAGTTTTTTTAGAATTTTTTTTTTTTAAATAGGATTTTCCTAATTTGGATCCAAGTGCAGACAGGTACGGGGCTTCCCAGGGGGCTTAGTGGGTAAGGAATCCACCCGCCAGGCAGAAGACACAGGTTCAGTCCCTGGGTCAGGAAGATCCCCTGGAGAAAGAAATGACAACCCACTCCAGTATTCTTGCCTGGGAAATCCCATGGACGGAGAAGCCTGGCAGGCTACAGTTCATGGGGTTACACAGAGTTGGACACAACTTAATGACCAAACAGCAGCAGCAGCAGCCAACAGGTATGCACTTGAGATATGGAGTAGCAATAGAGCCAGGAGAATTCAACTAAGAGGGGAGAACAGGCAAATGAAAATCTTAGTAAGCAAAACACAGAAGGCATTTCACCCTGGAACTGGATCTTTGAGTTGGTTTTTAGTCTCTTGAGGTGTTTTAGGGTTTAATTAGTACTTTCCGTGGTTCCTAAATCTGACCAGAGAAGTTTAAACATGTAATGGGGCTGTGACTGGAAAAAAAACTGCCGCTCAGGAAGCTAGCTCCCAAACAACTTGGTCTTGTGTTTACCAGCACTTAAGATCCACTCTGAGTTTAGCCTTAAGTGCCCCGGGTAGATCTGTTTGAGGGTAGATCTCAATCAGAGAAGAGAATGTTGAATTTTAAAAGCAGCTGGGTGGCAGAATGGATCACCTCTAGGCAGCCTGACCTTAATTGGGAACAGAGAAAGCAACGAGGGAAATCCTGTGCTTCATGTGGTTTTTGTTAATGGCAAGACCCAGCTCTCCAGAACTGCTCTGCTGCTGCTGCTAAGTTGCTTCAGTCGTGTCCGACTTGTCTGGCAGCCCAACAGGCTCTGCCGTCCCTGGGATTCTCCAGGCAAGAACACTGGAGTGGGTTGCCATTTCCTTCTCCACCAGGACTGCTCTAGGAGGATGTAAGTCAGAGGACCACATTGCCTGTAACCTTTAAAGAATGGACCAAGCAACAGAGGCTTCGAACTCTTCCATAACCTTGAATCTCTTCTAGTTTCATTGCCCAACTAGTGAAATAAAGGTGAGTGATTTTCATAAGACTTAGTTGGTACTTTGATGTTATTATTCAATACATCTCACCTACCCAAACTTTTCTCTTATTAAAATAATTTCAACAGTATAATAGAAAACCAAACTCAACTTTGCAAAAATTTAGAATACCCCAGATGCTTAATTAAACTGTAATCCATACTGCCTAGCTCATATGATGAATACATGTGCAGTATTTTTAAGAAATAATAGTCCTGAGCTGGGGGAAACATTATTTCTATTGTGGTCTGTATTCACATCAACCTGACAAGTTTAGCAACTGCCTAAATTAAAATCTTTTACTTAAGAAACTTACATGGTTTCAGGAAAAGAAGCAAATAGAGATTAACTTTGTTTCCCATCATCTATAACAGTGAGATGCAGTTATCAAACACTGTTGTCATGGTCCTTGGGAGTGTCAGCTACCAATTGGCACTTTCCATGGGCACTTGCCATCTCCCTCTACAAGGATTAAATCATATGCTGCTGTAGCTGCTGATTTTCACACCCCTTGAAAGGAGTTCAGGGTGGAGAGCAGAAATGAGGCACTCTGTGCTCCAGGAAAAACTGGCAAAGCAGGTCCTCAGATAAGGTATTTTCAGGAGCTGATTTTATGAGCCCAATTCTCGTATCCCCTCATATCTAGAAAAGTACTAAAATCCTTCCTGGTGACAGCTGTTCCACATGACTAGCAGAGACTTTCTGCAGAAAATATGTCCTTGATTGCATGTATTCTCCCTTCACCAAAATCACATTATGCTTCCTCCCTGCATCTTCAGAGTAGTTTCTCAGAGCTATCTGAAATGCTGTCTCCTGGGCTACAGTCCTCCCTTTGCCCCAGGTAAGATACTCAGAAGGCTCATGTTGGGCTTTTTGCCTTTTTAAATAAGTCAGCAGGAGTACTATGGGATGCTTCATTTCAGTTTCCAGCCTACCCCTCCAGAGACTCAGCATTGGGACCCAACAACTTAGGCTGTGCCATGAGCCCCGAGGTTAAGAGCTGAACCCCTAGAAGAGACTCAGCTCAAGGAAATTGCTAGCAGTTTCAGAGCATGAAATGGTATATTAGTCCAGTGAGAAAGATAAGTACTCATTGTTTTCTAACAGATAAAACGATTCCAACAAGGTGAGTGAAGTGAAAGTCATTCAGTCGTGTCTGACTCTGAGACCCCATGGACTATACAGTCCCTGGAATTCTCCAAGCCAGAATACTGGAGTAGCTTTTCCCTTCTCCAGGGGATCTTCCCAACCCAGGGATCCAACAAAGTAAGCTATGCTTTTTACTGTGATTAGCCTTTAGGAGTCTTATGAACAAAATCATAAATTTAATATGTTTTTTAAATTCAGGAATGTTAACAAGAATGAAGGGGAAAGACAATGCAAATAATTTCAACATTACCTTATTTGATTATATTTATTTCAAAGGTAAGTCTTCCCTAGTGACTCAGTGGTAAAGAATCTGCCTGAAATGCAGGAGAAGCGGTTTTAATCCCTGGGTCAAGAAGATCCCCTGGAGAAGGAAATGGCAATCCACTCCAGTATTCTTGCCTGGGAAATCCCATGGACAGAGGAGCCTAGTGGGCTACAGTCCATGAGGTCACAAAAGAGACACGACTTAGTGACTCTTTCAATAATTTCTCTTAGTGACTCTTTCAATAATTTCAAAGGTAAGGGTGTATACATACTCACAAGAAAGAAAAACAGAGAAAGGAAGGAAGTGAAAGAGAGATTGAAAAAAAGAATAAAAGAGTTCTGAGAAGTCAAAGCTTCTGAGCGTGAAGAATTGCTGGTTTTGAACTGGAGTGTTGGAAAAGACTCTTGAAAGTCTCTTGGACTGCAAGGAGATCCAACCAGTCCATCCTAAAGGAGGTGCTTGGAAGGACTGATGCTGAAGCTGAAACTCCAATACTTTGGCCACCTGATTCGAAGAACTGACTCATTGGAAAAGACCCTGATGCTGGGAGAGATTGAAGGTGGGAGAAGGGTACCACAGAGGATGAGATGGCTGGATGGTATCACCAAGTCGATGGACATGAGTCTGGGTAAACTCTGGGTTTTGGTGATGGACAGGGGGGCCTGGTGTGCTGCAGTCCATGGGGTTTCAAAGAGTCGAACACAACTGAGCAACTGAACTGAACTGAGAAAAAAGCAAGGAAAATCTTGATAATAAGTTTTTATTACACTTTACAATATACAATAAAGAGATATTTTTAAAAGCTGATTCATGAAGCATGTGACAATGTTGATCATCCTGCCCCAGAGTATATACCCATAGTCTGTTCATTCATCAAAGTCATTTTGAAAACTTTTGCCATGTTACAGGAGGGAAGTAGTAATCATGTAATAAAAAACATGCATGAGGTTAGAACACTAAAACAAATTAGAAAGGTACTCAAGAACCACCAGGGGCTTTACGTTTCCTTAACGTTCTATCCTATCTAATAGCACACTGGTTCAGTTCAGTTCAGTCGCTCAGTCATGTCTGACTCTTTGTGACCCCATGAATCGCAGCATGCCAGGCCTCCCTGTCCATCACCAAATCCCAGAATTCACTCAAACTCACATCCATTGAGTCAGTGATGCCATCCAGCCATCTCATCCTCTGTCGTCCCCTTTTCTTCCTGCGCCCAATCCCTCCCAGCATCAGAGTCTTTTCCAATGAGTCAACTCTTCGCATGAGGTGGCCAAAGTACTGGAGCTTCAGCTTTAGCATCATTCCCTCCAAAGAACATCCAGGGCTGATCTCCTTCAGAATGGACTGGTCGGATCTCCTTGCAGTCCAAGGGACTCTCAAGAGTCTTCTCCAACACCACAGTTCAAAAGCATCAATTCTTCATCACTCAGCTTTCTTCACAGTCCAACTCTCACATCCTATACGTGACCACTGGAAAAACCATACCGATACAAATAGCTGTGAAAAGAAGAGAAGCGAAAAGCAAAGGAGAAAAAGAAAGATATAAGCATCTGAATGCAGAATTCCAAAGAATAGCAAGAAGAGATAAGAAAGCCTTCCTCAGTGATCAGTGCAAAGAAATAGAGGAAAACAACAGAATGGGAAAGACTAGAGATCTCTTCAAGAAAATTAGAGATACCAAGGGAACATTTCATGCAAAGATGGACTCAATAAAGGACAGAAATGGTATGGACCTAACAGAAGCAGAAGATATTAAGAAGAGGTGACAAGAATACACAGAAGAACTGTACAAAATAAGATCTTCATGACCAAGATAATCACGATGGTGTGATCACTCACCTAGAGCCAGACATCCTGGAATGTGAAGTCAAGTGGGCCTTAGAAAGCATCACTACGAACAAAGCACACTGGTAGTATGTAGTAAATGAGTGGTTTCTTCTTTTAAACGATCATCTGTATCCTAAGGGTTCATCCACGTGGTCATGTATTGCAGAATTTCCTTCTTCTTTTAAGGCTGAATGGTATGTCATTGTTTGTGGACACCACATGTTCTTTATCTGTTCATCTCTTTTTTTTTTAATTTTATTTTATTTTTAAACTTTACATAATTGTATTAGTTTTGCCAAATATCAAAATGAATCCGCCACAGGTATACATGTGTTCCCCATCCTGAACCCTCCTCCCTCCTCCCTCCCCATTCCATCCCTCTGGGTCGTCCCAGCGCACCAGCCCCAAGCATCCAGTATCGTGCATCGAACCTGGACTGGCAACTCGTTTCATACATGATATTTTACATGTTTCAATGCCATTCTCCCAAATCTTCCCACCCTCTCCCTCTCTCACAGAGTCCATAAGACTGTTCTATACATCAGTGTCTCTTTTGCTGTCTCGTACACAGGGTTATTGTTACCATCTTTCTAAATTCCATATATATGCGTTAGTATACTGTATTGGTGTTTTTCTTTCTGGCTTACTTCACTCTGTATAATAGGCTCCAGTTTCATCCACCTCATTAGAACTGATTCAAATGTATTCTTTTTAATGGCTGAGTAATACTCCATTGTGTATATGTACCACCGCTTTCTTATCCATTCATTTGCTGATGGGCATCTAGGTTGCTTCCATGTCCTGGCTATTATAAACAGTGCTGCGATGAACATTGGGGTACACATGTCTCTTTCCCTTCTGGTTTCCTCAGTGTGTATGCCCAGCAGTGGGATTGCTGGATCATAAGGCAGGTCTATTTCCAGTTTTTAAAGGAATCTCCACACTGTTCTCCATAGTGGCTGTACTAGTTTGCATTCCCACCAACAGTGTAAGAGGGTTCCCTTTTCTCCACACCCTCTCCAGCATTTATTACTTGTAGACTTTTGGATCGCAGCCATTCTGACTGGTGTGAAATGGTACCTCATAGTGGTTTTGATTTGCATTTCTCTGATAATGAGTGATGTTGAGCATCTTTTCATGTGTTTGTGAGCCATCTGTATGTCTTCTTTGGAGAAATGTCTATTTAGTTCTTTGGCCCATTTTTTGATTGGGTCATTTATTTTTCTGGAGTTGAGCTGTAGGAGTTGCTTGTATATTCTCGAGATTAGTTGTTTGTCAGTTGCTTCATTTGCTATTATCTTCTCCCATTCTGAAGGCTGTCTTTTCACCTTGCTAATAGTTTCCTTTGATGTGCAGAAGCTTTTAAGGTTAATTAGGTCCCATTTGTTAATTTTTGCTTTTATTTCCAATATTCTGGGAGGTGGGTCATAGAGGATCCTGCTGTGATGTATGTCAGAGAGTGTTTTGCCTATGTTCTCCTCTAGGAGTTTTATAGTTTCTGGTCTTAGGTTTAGATCTTTAATCCATTTTGAGTTTATTTTTGTGTATGGTGTTAGAAAGTGTTCTAGTTTCATTCTTTTACAAGTGGTTGACCAGATTTCCCAGCACCACTTGTTAAAGAGATTGTCTTTAATCCATTGTATATTCTTGCCTCCTTTGTCAAAGATAAGGTGTCCATCTGTTCATCTCTTGATGGACATTTGGGTTGTTTCCATGTCTTGGCTATTATGGATAATGCTGCAATGAACATGAGAGGGTGGTATCTTCAAGACACTGGTTTCAGTCCTTTTTCATAAATACCCAGCAGTGAGATTGCTGGATCATTTTAAAGGTTTTTGAGGCGCCTGCATACTTGTTTCCATAGCAGCTGTGCTATTCTGCATCCCCACTAACAGCCACCAGCATTCTTGTTTTTTGTCTTTTTTTCATGTTAGCCATCCTGACAGGTAATATTTCATTGTGGTCTTGATTTGCATTTTCCTGATGACTAGTGACACTGAGCGTTTTGCATATACCTGTTGGCCGTTTGTGTATCTTCTTTAGGGAAATGTATTTTTAAGTCCTTAGCCCATTTTTAAATTAGGTAATTAGTTATTTTCCTGTTGAGTTACAGAAGTTTCATATAAAGATTAATTTCTTAGCAGATTTGTGGTTTATAGATATTTTCTCCCATTCCACTGGTTGCCTTTTCACTTTCTTGATAGGTGAAAATAATCCAGTGACAGAAAAACAAATTCTGCATGATTCCACTTATAAGGTATCTAAACTAGTCAAATTCATAGAATCAAAATGTGGAATGGTGGTTGCCTGGGGCTGAAGGCAGGGAGAAGTGGAAGTCCGTGGACATAAAGCTTCAGTTAACAAGATGAGTAAGTTCTAGAGAGCTACTCTTCAGTATTGTATTTACAGGCAACAACACTGTCATATACATTTAAAATTTTGTCAGAAGGGTAGAACACATGTTCAGTGTCCTTACCCCAATAAAATAAAACAATATTTTAAATTGTTAACAAGATTGTTTGGTCACTGTTCTCCACTGCAAATGTTAGCATTGCATGGAGAAGGAAGTTCAAACAATTTTTTAAATGTTTTCCAGTCTCTTCTGGAACTCCTAGTTCACCTCTCACAGAGCCCCTAATGACATCTGCAGAACCCCCAAAAAGAAACCCACATGTGACCATAAGCTCCTGAAGAGTAAGAACTATGTCCTTTTGTTTTGGTTTCCTGAGTGCCTAGCACAATGTCTGGAACAAAATTGATGACCAATAAGTATTTGTCCACCCCCCCAAAAAAGATCTCTATCCTACTAGGATAGCTAATTAGAGCATAATCTTTGTTGATCTTTTATAGTTTTAGTTACAGATGTTTTGCCTTTAAGAATCCAAATGAATGGCAGTTATTGCACAAACCAGATGCCGTATCATCTCCACATTACCAGTCGCTTTCATTTCCAAAGCTATAATTCGTTGAATTATATATATGTAATTCATTCTGCTTCCTAGTCATCCATGGAGTCTTGAAAACCACCGAAGACATGTGAAAAAGTTGTTATTTTCATTTTGGCAGTAGTCTATATAAGTTTCAAACTAGATAGTTGTGTTTTTTTTTAAGGATTACTGGGCAAGAAGGAGGCCAAGCCAAAAGTAAATAGACAACAAGAGGTGATATTTACTCCTCACATCTCATTAGTATTCCATGACCTGCTCGTCATAAGGGCTTTGTGTGGGAAATTGCATATGCATGAATATTTTGTAACCAAAGGGTTATAATCTGCAGTCTTTCTCATGCTTATCTGGTTCCACAGTAGGAAGTCAAAGAAGTATATATGTGTCATTTCATGGCTGATTCATTATGCCGGTACTAAATATATTTGAAATAACAGTCTGCATTGTAACACTCAAACCTAGATAATGTATAATTTCTAATCTTAGTGAGCCAAGGGAATAAGACTAATTGTACTCTGAAGCTAAGAAGTCATTGTCTATTAGATTAATTGTTAGTGTTCAAGCTCCGAACACACTATCATCTTCATAACTGAGTGATGTCTCTACTCCGTGCTGTTAGGAACTAATTACGGACAAGAGTCAAGATCTCCCATGTCCAGCTATTTTGTGATTTCTCAAGACAACCCAAAAGATTATGGATCAAAAGTCATTGTTTCCTGTTATTCTCCAAGATAAAGACTGAACTGTGGAGAAGAGACTTTCTTTCTGGCAAAGGACCAAAAATATGTTTGAAAAAGCAACAAATTTTTTAAATAAACATTTTAGAGTCAGTCAAAAATAATTGATAAATTGCTCAAAAATCACAGTTTGCCTGTGTAGATGCTATAGAATATACAGCAGGATTGCCAGATTGGAAGGATGAACAGAAAGAGGAACAGATTAGTCCAAGTATTTTAAAACTCTATCAACTAGAACAGTATAAAACTATTTCTTAAATTAATTTTTTATTGAAGGATAATTGCTTTACAGAATTTTGCTGCTTTCAGTCAAACCTCAACATGAATCAGCCATAGGTATACATATATTCCCTCCCGTTTGAAACTCCCTCCCATCTCCCTAAACCATTTTGAAAGAGAGAAAACACATTTGTTTAATTCTACAAAATCTCCCTTTCTGTCTTACCATGTAAGACTGCTCACATAGTAGGAAAGGTTTTGGATCTTTACCCTTTGTCTTCCTATTGACCATTTCCCCTTTTCCTCATACAGGCATGCTTATTTTATATGAGAAAGAATCTCTGAAAATTTATATTAAAATAAGGTACATAAAGTAGATCATATTTTTCACCCTGTGAGAAAGTTTGATTATAAATAAGGATTCTGAAGGATAAAGTCCCAATGTATAGCACAGAGAACTATATTCAGTGGAAAATAATATAAAAAAGAATGTGTAAATGTATATAACTGAGTCACTTTGCTGCACAGCAGAGATTGGCACAACATTGTAAATCAACTATACTTCAATTTTAAAAAAGAAAAATAAAAATAAGGATTCTGATCAAAGTTTGGCTTGTATTAAGATGAAGCGCATCTACCTGCTCATTCATTACAAGAGAAACAGGCAAAAAATGGAGATGTGTGATGTTCAGTCAGTTCTCCTAGGGCCTCAGTCCCCAGATGATAATAATTCAGCTGCTGGAGGTGGTCTAAAGGCTCAGGTGACAAGGCATGGATCAGAGACTAGACAGAGCCAGACAGGGAGGACGGAGCAGTAAACAGTAGGTTTCTCTTGGTGTTTTTATCTTATCATCAGGGTTTGTTTAAGGCTGATAGCAGCTCTAAACTATTGCAGTTGCTCCCTAACACAGAGATGTTGACCCTGAGATTGGAATAGCCGCTGGATTAGAAGCCCTGTTAGAATATTCAGCCGTAGTAACCTTCACTTCACGGCAAGTCCTCTGTCCACAGAGAACAGATTGAGGTTGGAGCTCCGCAGTCCACAGTGAGAATCTCTCACCTCCACTGCCCCCAGGCCAGCACCTGCATTTGTGCCTCCTGTGGTTGGGGATGTTCAGAGCCAGAAAGGTTTCTGAGTGCTGATCCCAGTCAGAACAAGTAACAGACCCACATGGTTAGCATATTCTTCTCACTCACGTCACTTCCGCTTTGTAGCTGGAAATATCAGATAATTTTTTTTCCTCACACAATTCCCATCTATCTCCTCCCCAATGAGTGTTGAAACACAGGTTATATAATCAACACTGGATTTTTAAAAACTTCTATTTAACAAATACCTGCTCCGCTACTGTCTTCAGGGAAACGGGAAGCAGTTGATATTTTCTCCCTTCTGGTATTATCATCAACAAAGTAAATGTGGTTTCAACGTAGATAAGGTAGAAAGACACTCAACTGTAAGTGTTCTCCTTGCAATTTGTGGTTTTGGCAAAGACAGGAAAGTTTTTTTTTTTTTCTCTCTCTCTCTGTTTGTGGGTGAATTATTTTGGTATAAGATGTAGACAGGGGCTTCCCTGGTGGCTCAGTGGTAAAGAATCCGCTTGAAATGCAGACATGTGGGTTTGATCCCTGGGTTGAAAGATGCCCTGGAGAAGGAAATGGCAACCCACTCCTGTAACCTTGCCTAGAAAATCCCATAGACAGAGGAGCCTGGCGGGCTGCAGTCCATGGGATCAGAAGAGCCGGACAAAACTGAGCAACTAAACAGCAATAACTACAAACACAGGTATAGGTAAGAGGGAAGATGGGATGAACCTTTTGGCTCTCTCCTCAGCAAAGGAGGAGGTTTTGTGACACTGCCCTCCCCTCCCTTTCTCCTCCTTCCTCTTCTTCATCTTTGGCTTCTCCTTTCTCTCTCTCTCTCTCACACACACATATATATACAAAACGTAAAAACCTTAGACAGTAAGATGTAGTTGTTAAGGGTTAAGTTACCAAATATAAAAAACTGCTAATGGTTTAACTTTAAGAATACTTTATTTACACAATGATCAGTTCCCTTATGACATTCACACTAGAAGACTCTCTGCTTGTCAAGGACTAGGAAATCCTTTAAGAAAATTACTTTCCTGGATATGAAAGGAACTTATACAAATCAGATCAGATCAGTCACTCAGTCATGTCCGACTCTTTGCAACCCCATGAATCGCAGCACGCCAGGCCTCTCTGTCCATCACCAACTCCCGGAGTTCACTGAGACTCACATCCATTGAGTCAGTAATGCCATCCAGCCATCTCATCCTCTGTCGTCCCCTTCTCCTCTTGCCCCCAATCCCTCCCAGCTTCAGGGTCTTTTCCAATGAGTCAACTCTTCACATGAGGTGGCCAAAGTACTGGAGTTTCAGCTTTAGCATCATTCCTTCCAAAGAGATCCCAGGGCTGATCTCCTTCAGAATGGACTGGTTGGATCTCCTTGCAGTCCAAGGGACTCTCAAGAGTCTTTTCCAACACCACAGTTCAAAAGCATCAGTTCTTTGGCACTCAGCCTTCTTCACAGTCCAACTCTCACATCCATACATGACCACAGGAAAAACCATAGCCTTGACTAGACGGACCTTTGTTGGCAAAGTAATATCTCTGCTTTTGAATATGCCATCTAGGTTGGTCATAACTTTCCTTCCAAGGAGTAAGCGTCTTTTAATTTCATGGCTGCAGTCACCATCTGCAGTGATTTTGGAGCCCCAAAAAATAAAGTCTGACACTGTTTCCACTGTTTCCCAATCTATTTCCCATGAAGTGATGGGACCGGATGCCATGATCTTTGTTTTCTAAATGTTGAGCTTTAAGCCAACTTTTTCACTCTCCACTTTCACTTTCATCAAGAGGCTTTTTAGTTCCTCTTCATTTTCTGCCATAAGGGTAGTGTCCTCTGCATATCTGAGGTTATTGATATTTCTCCCGCAATCTTGATTCCAGCCTGTGTTTCTTCCAGCCCAGCATTTCTCATGATGTACTCTGCATATAAGTTAAATAAACAGGGTGACAATATACAGCCTTGACGTACTCCTTTTCCTATTTGGAACCAGTCTGTTGTTCCATGTCCAGTTCTAACTGTTGCTTCCTGACCTGCATCCAAACTTCTCAAGAGGCAGATCAGGTGGTCTGGTATTCCCATCTCTTTCAGAATTTTCCACAGTTTATTGTGATCCACACAGTCAAAGGCTTTGGCATAGTCAATAAAGCAGAAATAGATGTTTTTCTGGAACTCTCTTGCTTTTTCCATGATCCAGCGGATGTTGGCAATTTGATCTCTAATACAACCAATTCTATACAACTAAAGAAAAATGTATATAACAATATACTGGAATTTCATAATGAAGCAAACCACAAAAGCAATGGATGAAAACTTTAAGACCAAACAACAAAAGGAATGAAACTCAGTCAGGTGGAGGACTGTGTTTTTTCACGTGTCACAAATAGATGCAGTTATTAGAAATAAATCAAGAACTGAACATGCTTTAAAGGTGAGATAGATTTTATTTCTTTTGCAATACAAATTCAAGCATTGTAAAATACTGGACAAACTTGGAGCACAAAAGATTTACTAAAAAGTTGGAAAATGGTACAACTCTAAACTAATGTCTGCCTATTTTACTTAAAGGTGGTCTTACTAAGAAACAGAATTATTCACTAAATGATTATTCTGAAAAGTTTTCTTTGCAAACACCCAACAAAATCACTGCAGATGGTGACTGCAGCCATGAAATTAAAAGACGCTTACTCCTTGGAAGGAAAGTTATGACCAACCTAGAGAGCATATTCAAAAGCAGAGACATTACTTTGCCAACAAAGATCCATCTGGTCAAGGCTATGGTTTTTCCAGTAGTCATGTATGGATGTGAGAGTTGGACTATAAAGAAAGCTGAGCGCCAAAGAATTGATGCTTTTGAACTGTGGTGTTGGAGGAGACTCTTGAGAGTCCCTTGGACTGCAAGGAGATCCAACCAGTCCATTCTGAAGGAGATCAGCCCTGGGATTTCTTTGGAAGGACTGATGCTGAAGCTGAAACTCCAATACTTTGGCCACCTCATGTGAAGAGTTGACTCATTGGAAAAGACTCTGATGCTGGGAGGGATTGGGGGCAGGAGGAGAAGGGGACGACAGGGGATGAGATGGCTGGATGGTATCACCAACTCGATCGACGTGAGTCTGAGTGAACTCTGGGAGTTGGTGATGGACAGGGAGGCCTGGCGTGCTGTGATTCATGGGGTCACAAAGAGTCAGACACAACTGAGCGACTGAACTGAACTGAACATTTTCTGAAACTACTGGATTTAGCATGCCATGACCCATGTAAGTAAACTCAGATGCTGCTTTATTTCAACAGAGAGTAGTTTATATTTTCTATTAAAACACATAACAACTGCATGCTTTTCTTGCTTTCATGGTTCCAGACTTGAGATTATATACTCCTATCTCATCCAACCAATAGAGGTTTACAGGCAAAATTCAGAGGATTTTGTATTTTGCTCAAATACTATACAATATAAGGTTGTCCATTTGGAATGAAAAGATTCCTTCACTTTCAGGCATTTAAACTATTTGATTTTTGCTCTCCTTGGTGGACAACCAGTCTTTGCAGGTTTTAGATCACAATAAATAACTGAGACCACAAACTAGAAACTCTCTAAAGATGACAAGCCTTTTAACTTCAGTGATTTGTACTGCTCTCTGCATCCACACCTTCTCTGAAGCAAAGTTTCTGAAGACCAAGACCTTGTGACTGGAAAAATGCCCATAAGACATATAATAAATGTCATACATTTCATCAGCTCAATTCCAGTTGTCATGTGGTACGATCTGTAGAAACCAAGGCCCTATATGGCTCTTGGAATCCACAACAGTTGCTTTCTCTTTTAGGACTAAGCTGTCATGTGAAGCATCGTGGGGAATTGCTCACACTCTGCCTGCTTCAAGGCAAAGTAAAAATTAAGCTCAGCGTGTCATCACATACTTACAAGTGACTTATGTGAGCATTCTTTATAAATAGATTTTGACACTGCCAAGGTTTCCAGTGAAATAAGAAGCCATTAAAATGGTTTATCGTTTATCACTTTCATTACGGGAAAAACAGAGACCCCTGACTCCCCTCAGGCAATAACTGACCCTTCAAGGACTGTAAAAGAATCATAGGCAATGGCACAAACTATTCATTTCCCGATAGGTCGACTTTCAAAAATCCGGCCTCTGCAGTGACCACCATGGCAGTACGTATGCTCACAGCATGTGAAGAAGTCCACGTAAAGAAAGGTTTATAAGCTTCCTTTTGGTTATGTTGGTGACTTGTAGTTCACAGTCTTCCCTAATAACTCTAAAACTTCGTTTCCTAGCAGGGACTATCATTTGTTTTAAAGAAAAGTGTTAACAGTGGTAAGATTAGAAATCTACAGGAGGGTTCAGGGTGGGGAACACGTGTACACCCGTGGCGGATGCATGTTGATGTATGGGAAAACCAATACAATATTGTAAAGTAAAAAAAAATAATAATAAAAAAATAAAAGAAATTTAGACAGTATACATGCCCTTCTATGGTACAAATTTTGGGGAGAATGACATAAGTATTGCAAGAAAACTCTTGTGAAGTCACTTAAGAGATTATTTTTAGAATGTCTTAAAAACATTCATTAATGTTTTTAAGAAAACTGTTCTAAAGTGTATAGCTGACAAAGTTATATACAATAAAATTCCTCAATAGGAAAATATATAAATATGAAATTATATTTATATATTATATGTATGTAAATATATAACATATACATTTATATATTACATTTACAATAGTAGTATATTTTTACACACCTCTTCACAGACACATAAATGCACACATAATATGTATATAACAAGTTAATAGTATTCAGAGATATTCTTTGGTTTTTGTGAATTTTTCAAGTTTTCTACAAAGAACATCTTTGAAATCAGAAAAAAATATATAGCTTTTTGGAAATTATTTCAGCCCTGAATTTAGCACAGGTGGTGTTTAAAAAGACGCCACTTTTTTTTTTTTTTTTTTTTTTGCTCAATTTCTAGTGAAACAATTATAGCTAGTGAGATCTTTTTAAAGACAATTTTAAGAGCAGTTTTAGGTTCACAGTAAAATTGAGAGGCAAGAACAGAGATTTCCCATATACCATCTGCCCTGACGCTTGCATCGCCTCCACCATTATCAACATCCCCCAAAATGGTACATTTGTTAAGACTGATGAACCTACACTGACACATCATAATCATCCAATATCCAGAGTTTACCTTAGGGTTCACTCTTGATGTTGTAATTCTCTGGGTTTGAATAAATAGGTAATGATGTAATACATCACTATTATATCATACACAGTATTTTCACTGCCCTAAAACTCTTCCGTGCTGTACCTCCTTCTCTCTTCCACACCCATCGCTACCTCTGGGTGGTGAGATTTTTAGAGTTTAAGGACCCCAAACACCCTGTTCCTTGGGGGAAATGACATGCTTTTATAATCTGCCTCATAGATTCTTCTCTCATAGCTCAGTCGGTAAAGAATCTGCCTGCAATGCAGAAGACCTGGGTTCAATTCCTGGGTCAAGAAGATCCCCTGGAGAAGGAAATGGTATTCCATTCTGTATTCTTGTCTGGAAAATCCCATGGATAGAGGAGCCTAGCAGGCTACAGTCTATGGGGTTGCAAAGGGTCGGACACGATTTAGCGACTAAACCACCATAGATGTTATTAGATGATCACAGTAATTGACTCACAGAGACCTCCATGAGCCACAGACCACTGGAGCCATGGGCACTAGAGCCTTGGGAATCTCTAATAAGAAACTCTCAGACTTCCTAAGTCAGACAGAGAAAGAGAAATATCATATGACATCCCTTATATGTGGAATCTTGAAATAATACAAATGAACTTACTAACAAAACAGAGACTCAGGAAGGAAGGGATAGTTAGGGAGTTTGGGATGGACATGTACAGACTGCTTTATTCAAAGTGAATAACCAACAAGATCCCACTGTATAGCACAGGAACTCTGCTCAATGTTATGTGGCAGCCTGGGTGGGAGGGGAGTTTGGGGAGAATGAATACAAGTGTGTGTATGGCTGAGTCCCTTCTCTGTTCACCTCAAACTGTCACATTATTTGTTAATTGGCTATACTCCAAAACAAAATTTTAAAGTTTTTAAAAAAGGACAACAACAACAAAAAGAAACTCTTAGACTTCCCACTCAGGCTAAGGAAATCTCGAATTCTGGTGTGGAAAAGAAGGGGGAAAAGAAAAGGAAAGCCCCAAGCTGCAGGAAAGGTCTGTGACTGGCAGTTTATAGACAGAACAAAGGAGTGCTTTTATCACAATCAGTGGGTGCCACAATGTTAGCATACTTTAAAGATAATGACATATATTTGGTGGTTAATCACTGAAGAGTGAACATTTGGGGTGTTATTTCAGATGTTTGGATTTCTTCTCTGTTTCAGAAAAAAAAAAAAACCTGCTATATTTCAAAGGAAATGTTAGTTCTAATTTTTTACACTTCAGACGTTTGGAAACTTCAAATAACTGTTCCAAATCTGATCACTAAATATTTCTTTTGTTGCATAGAAACTGACTTTTAGGTCACTGTATTTACTAAAAAGCAAAAGGAAAAGCTGGTCCTCTCCAGCCACATTCTCTGGGCTCCCAGGCTCAGCATGCTTCATATTTAATTGCACACAATCCAAACATTCTCTACATACAGTTCTCATCCTCACAGCACCTTCCATTCAGCAAGCTCAGAGCTTCTGGCCTCTCCTATTTTGAAATTCATGTAGCAAACCTCAGCATTTTTGAAAAATTTTTATATTTAAGAACTTTATAGCACTTTGATTTTTTTTTCCTGTCTTGTATTTTTAAACACACTTAATGTATTGTGCTTCATTTACAGTTGTATGAAATAGATATTCCTTTAATTATAGTTATTAAAAATATATCAGTCTACTTTGACACGAATTAAGGTCCATTGAGAGGTGTCCTGCTCAGTTCTGAAGTTAGATCAGTACATCCACAGAACGTTTTCTATCTCTAGAGGCCCTCCATGCCCAAATGCCATCTGTTTTCTGCCTTTCATCCCACCCACCTCCTTGAGTTGGGTATTCTCTCAGAGGAGTCTCTCTGTACTCTCTGCAGAGAATACTCTCTCTCTGGGTAATATTTTTTCTGCTTCTTTATTCCTTCTTTTATTCTCTTACTGTACCAATATCAAAGACAATATCATAACCAAAGAGATACTATGTTAGTCAGGATAACTGATGCTAGCTACTGTAGAAAACAAATAGCAACTTCCAGTGACATACTTTATTTCTTGTTTTGCAAAATCTAATATACCTCCCCTCCAAACAATGACTCAAGAGTTCCAGTTCCTTCTCTCCTGTGGTTGCATATTTCAGACCCTTGGAATCCTTCATTTTTAGCAGAGTGGCCTGGGAAAAAAGAGAGTGGAAATCTACTTGAAATATATCATGGTCAGCACTAGAAGTTCATTGGCCAGAGCTCAGTCACATGACTGATACAAGAGGGGCCAGGAAATACTTGAACTGGAGCACTGTGAAGGAGCACATGTAGGTAAGTACCAAGAGCCTGTACCACACAGAGAGCCTCTCCATTTTTTCCATGTACAGATTGGTCCTGGGTGTTCACTGGAAGGATTGATGTTGAAGCTGAAACTCCAATACTTTGGCCACTGGATGCGAAGAGCTGACTCATTTGAAAAGACCCTGATGCTGGGAAAGATTGGGGGCAGGAGGAGAAGGGGACGACAGAGGATGAGATGGATGGCATCACCGACTCGATGGACATGGGTTTGGGGAAACTCCAGGAGTTGGTGATGGACAGGGAGGCCTGGCATGCTGCGGTTCATGGGGTCACAAAGAGTTGGACACAACTGAGTGACTGAACTGAACTGAACATCTTAGGTGACCAACCCTTATTTCAGGCATGTGTTTTATGTACACCCTCCTCTTACCATCCCAGCCACCATGTTGCCCTCTCTGTCTTCACTCTCTGGCAGTATCATTTTGACTCACCCAGAGCTTTTCTTTGCACAGTTCCAGTAAGTTACTCCCTGCCAACACTTCCCACTGTATTTCAAGTTCCAGGGAAG
This sequence comes from Bubalus bubalis, assembly GCF_019923935.1. Taxonomy (NCBI): domain Eukaryota; kingdom Metazoa; phylum Chordata; class Mammalia; order Artiodactyla; family Bovidae; genus Bubalus; species Bubalus bubalis. The sequence continues at coordinate 19,937,163 of NC_059165.1, read as the reverse complement.
AAGCAAACATTTTCAAAGCTGATATCCTTGCCTCAGTTGTGTTGATCCCTTCAATTTTTGCAAGCAATGAAAAAATAAGGGAGAAATAAGTCAATAGAATCACCAGCCACCATAGGAAACTATTAATAAGAGTAAGAAGCAATAAAAATGGCTATGATGAAAATTCTAGAAAAGAAAGGAGCTGAAATAAGAACTTGGAGGTTTTCATAAAAGACGCACACAATAATGCTTGATACTGTGATACAAGTTTACACTCTTTCAAAATCCCCTGAGATGAAAAGGTAAATCCTTAGTGCCAGAATAGAATGCCTGGGGGTAGAAACTAGAGTTATGAAAGACAAGTGTCCCAAAGAACAAGCTGCATGAGGAAATATCTTGCAGTTTTCAGACCTGAGGTCAGTGACCCAAAGATGAGTCGAAATATTCTGAAAAACAATCTCTTACAGCAGACGTCACTACAAAACCAGATATTTTTCTTCACCGGAAACAAAAGAAAAAAAAATAATAATGAGAAGACCTCACAGCAATTCTGGAATTCAAAACCATCCAAACACTGCCAGGAAAATAAATAGAGGGCGATACTGTGAGATTTCTTAGCTTTTTGCCTGTAGCCGTCAAATTAATCATATACAGTAAAATTTTAAAGTTCCTATTTGACTTAATTATAATAATGTTATATTTTCTTTCTAGGCATGTTACAGTTTTTCAAATTTTGTTTAGCTTTATCTTATTAATTTCTTCATCTGTATCTCTTCAATGATTAATAGGAGTATAACAATTCTTCTGATTTAAATTGCCTTTCTGTTGGAGAAGACTCTTGAGAGTCCCTTGGACAGCAAGGGCATCAACCCAGTCAATCCTAAAGGAAATCAACATGGAATAGTCATTGGTAGGACTGATGCTGAAGCTGAAGCTCCAATAATTTGGCCACCTGATGTGAAGAGCTGACTCATTGGAAAAGATCCTGATGCTGGGAAAGATTGAGGGCAGTAGGAGAAGAGGGTGACAGAGGATGAGCTGGTTGGATGGCATCACCTACTCAATGAACATGAGTTTGAGCAAACTCCAGGAGATAGTGAAAGGGCAAGGAAGCCTGGTAAGCTGCAGTCCCTGGATTCACAGAGATAGACACAATTTAGCAACTAAACAACAACAAATTGTTGCTGTTGAAACTTTTTTTTTAATCTAAATTATTCTAAAGCTTTACACAAAGTCAGGCTTTTCTTGACTGAATGTAAGCTACTAATAGTAGCTATAATTAAAAGTGAAGAAACAACTTAGATCAAAATAAAAAAATTTCCCTGGCTCTTTTACTTACAGGAAATCATAGATTATTCTTTTCTAAAGGGTAAAAAAATAATCTTGGGTGAGTAATAAGACAAATTTTTACACAAATAACCAATAACATGAGCTAGACAGATGTTGTTTATAAATTCTTTCACTTGTGCCATTTCTCTGGGAAGTTATTCAATTTAGGAAAAAGAAAATCATTTAAAGTGCAAGAGAATAGATGCTTTGCTATTCAAACTTTGTTATAATACCAATAGACAAAGTTTGAATCATTTTTAATGTTAGTTTATCTAAATTATAAAATAGTGAACATGAATAGTGTGACAGGTCCTTTTGGTTGCAGAAAGATCCACGTGTAACCAGCTTCCATGATATGAGGAAATAGACAATTTATTACAAAATTACAGGTCATTGTATGAAGCTGTCGTCTCTACTTCTCTCCCTCCCTTTAGGTGAGATTTCTGTGCTTGGCAGGTAGATATGGAAGAAAATGTGGCTGACATCATGTACCAACCTATCCTCCATTTAAGAGAATACTTCAATCCAGTCCCAATTCTTAATTCTTACAAATGAATCTCAGGTTATTCTAGTTTGAATCAAGGTTGGACCTCTGATTCAGTCAACTTTGGTAGGGGCTGGGTCATTTCATACAAATGGGGATTTAAAGTCCACTGCCGGTACAGTTCAAGGAAAACACGATATACGGTGATAAACAACGGCAAGAACACTGTAAGTGTTAAAGCCTGGAAAAGTAAGCTTGAAAGTGAAACTCGCTCAGCCATGAGACTCGCTCAACCCCATGGACTGTAGCCCACCAGGCTCTTCTGTCCATGAGATTTCCCAGGAAAGAACACTGGAGTGGATTACCATTTCCTTCCCCAGGGGAATCTTCCCAGCCCAGGGATCAAACCCGCATCTCCTGCATTTCCGGCAGATTCAGGCTAAGTTTCCTGAATCTGCATTTGAAGCCCCTTCAGCTATATTATCAACTGAAGCATGACAAATTACACACACAAAAAACTTAGCATCTTGAAACAAAACGTATTTATTACCTCACACAATTTCTGTCAGCAATCTGGGAACAGCTTAGCTAGGAGCTTCTGGCTCAAGAGATCTCAAGGGGTTGCAGTCAAGCTGTCAGCCAGAGCTGCACCTTCATGAGGAGTCAGCTGATGGGCTGACCACCATTAGAGGCTCCACTTCCAAAATGGCTTCCTCAGATGACTGCGGGCAGAGGCCTCAGTTCATCAACTTCTCAGGGGTTCTCAGGGGTGGGCTTCTCAGGGGTGCCTGAGTGTCCTGACCCATCTCAACTGTTCTGCCCACAGTGAAAGATGAGCTCTCATGAGAGGGAGAGAGCACCACGGGGCCTTTTTATGACTTTCATCTCCAAAGCCACACACCACAACTTCTGCTTTATACGGTTGGTTAGAAGCAATTTATTAAATCCATCCTCAAGGAGAGGGAAATTAGGTTCCACCTCACAAAGGAAACAAAACCCTGTAACTCAGATCAGGCTATGAACCCACCGCAGCCTTTTAACTGAGATTACACCTGGTCTCAGGACCTAATAAGCTTCAGGTTCATGATGTCTTATCATAGAAAGAATTCAGTGACAAAGTGGTAGGTAAGAAGTGGGTTTATTTAAAGAGAAACACACTCCACAGACTGAGTGTGGGCCAGCGCAGAAGGAAAGAAGCCCCAGGGTATGGTGGTGTGAGTTCTTATAGGGATTGGTAGTATCATAAGCTAGTGAATGGGAGGATTCCAGCTTTTGGGGGGAAGGGGAAGTGATTTCCTTCCAGGAGTTGGGCCACTGCCTCCTTTTTCACCTTTATGTTGGCCTTGGAATGGTCATGATGCTTGTGGATGTGTCATTTAGCTTACTGATGTGTTACAATGGTGCCCGTGTGGCTCAGACGGTAAAGAATCTGTCTGCAATGCAGGAGACCAAGATTCAATACCTGCTGGGAAAATTTCCTGGAGGATGGTACGCTACCCACTCCAGTTTTCTTGCCTGGAGAATTCCATGGCCAGGTACAACTCATGGGGTCACAAAGAGTCAGACACAACTGAGCAGTTAACATAGATGTGCTACAATGAGGGTCAAGTGGAAGTCAACTCGTCTGCCATCTTGGACCCATTTGGTTCTAATCAGTTTATGTTGTGTCCAGTGACTATGTCATTCTTTTAAAAGTCGTGCCCTACTCGCTTCCCTCCTGTTTCAGAAGGACTATCATAGAGCTTGTGAACGTGTTTTTAAAGCTGCCATTGATTTTTCAGTGACATCTTCTGAGTTAACCTTTGAGCCAGGGCTGCTGCTGCTGCGAAGTCACTCCAGTTGTGTCTGACTCTGTGTGACCCCATAGACGGCAGCCCACCAGGCTCCCCCGTCCCTGGGATTCTCCAGGCAAGAACACTGGAGTGGGTTGCCATTTCCTTCTCCAATGCATGAAAGTTAGAGTGAAGCTGCTCAGTCGTGTCCGACTCTTCGCAACCCCATGGACAGCAGCCTATCAGGCTCCTCCGCCCCTGGGATTTTCCAGGCAAGAGTACTGGAGTGGGGTGCCATTGCCTTTGTTTGAGCCAGTACTCAATTTTTTTTTTTTTTTTTGATTGATTGCATTGTACAATTCACCAAAGTGAGGTGGAGGTGGTATTATGATTTACAATAAGAAATATGTTTGGGGTCTTCATCCCGTTTCTGGCATAGAGTTCCTTTAGTGGTGAGAGTGACAAAGGTGTTTTCTGTTAATTGGGTGACGAGCCCCCTGCCCACCCCCCTCCCCCACCTAAGGCAGGGAAGTCATTCTCTAATGGCCAATGACTTAGTCAATCTTGCCTTGTAATTAAGCTTCCTTAAAAAACCCAAAAGGAGAAGATTCGCAGAGCTCCGGGGTTGCTGGACACAGGGAGAGTCATGGGGAGAGTGCAGAGCTCTGCTCCCTCTCCCAGGCCAGCACTGGGAGTCTCTCCATTCGGCTTTTCCTGTATTATATCCTTTCACAGTAAACCTGTGATCCAGTAAGTAAAATGTTTCTCTGCATTCTGTGAGCCACTCTAGCAAGTTTTTTTACCCAAGGAAAGAGGGGATCACTGGAACCTCCAGTGGGTAGCCAGCTGGTCTGAACCATAGATGACAGCCTGGCGTTGCTGTAGTGTCTGAATGGAGCCTAGGGTTGGGTGTCGTGGGACACAGTCTTGTGGGACTGACTGTGTGGAATTTGGGACTATCTCTGGGTAGATAAAATGTCAAAATTGAGTTGATTTGTAGGACACTGCTCACATCCCCAGAGAATTGGTGGTGGCGAGGGGCAACCCTCCCCCCACGCCCATTATAAATTGAGTTCTCAGAAGACCAAAAGGAGTAAACCAAAATCATAGCTCAAAATACTTGCTTCCGTTTCAACTTTCTAGAAAAGTTGTTTAGTTTCTATGTATGCTATTTAATCAAATGTATTGTTTACTTATACACTTGGTAATATATTTATCCTTTCCTTTTAAATTCATTGTTGAGCTCATACTCTAACCCAGAACAATTAAATCAGAGTCTCTTAGAGAAGGGCTTGGTATTGGCAGTTTTGTATAAGTCCTCTGATGATTCTAATACACAGGTGGCAACGAGAACCACTCAACCCGACAGTAATTTTGGAAGTCTTTTTCAGCTCCAATTTTCCATGATTTATTCCCTTCCATAATGATCTTCTGACTTGATAGCAGGTGCCTCCCATACGACCTGTACAAGAGTATGCATGTAGTAACGAAGGAGGTTCAAGAGACAGTACAGGGCAAGATAATAGGTATTTCACCATTTCCTGGCACATGGTGTGTCTTTAGCTATTCAGACATATGGAAAACATATTCCCATTTGGTAACTCTTTCTTTAGGAGAAGGCAATGGCACCCCACTCTAGTACTCTTGCCTGGAAAATCCCATGGATGGAGGAGCCTGGTAGCTGCAGTCCATGGGGTCGCTGGGAGTCGGACACAACTGAGCGACTTCACTTTCACTTTTCACTTTCATGAATTGGAGAAGGAAATGGCAAACCACTCCAGTGTTCTTGCCTGGAGAATCCCAGGGATGGGGCAGCCTGGTGGGCTGCTGTCCATGGGGTCGCACAGAGTCGGCCATGAGTGAAGCAACTTAGCAGCAGCTCTTTCTTTAATTAAGAGGATGCCTGGGATACCACTTGCATCTGCTTCTGTTGCTACTAAATACACAGCATTTCCCTCCACTGGAGTAGGAACAGGATTCAAGAGACCAGAGAGGACCCCCTCAGAGATCCATCCTAAGGGAGGACCTAGTATGCCTAGGATACATTTCTTGGGGTTTGCTGGCTCAACATATAATTGCCTGCTTCATATGAAGACTGCACCTGAGGGTAAAGATAGAGGCATCAGCTTCCTTCTTCCGTGTTTCTATATGCAGAGCTTTTACAAAGTCATTTCTCTTTGACTGGCTACAGACCTCTCTCCTCTGGGTGGAGCTGAGCTCACTGAAAGCAGAGTTATTTTGAAAACACCACACCTATAATTGAAAAGGATTTGTTAAGGCCTTTTATGATCTATCTTTTTTCTGTGGCCTCTTACACCATCCAAAATCAAACCAGCTGAATCCAGAACCCAGGTGGCAGCTGTTCAGGCTTGGCACCCCAAAGCCCTTGGGACTCAGGGCGTGACTCTTCAGTGAGATCAGATGTAACCCATGAGGCATCTCTGGCTACTTTCTAATTATTTCCATTGCAAAAGGCCCTGAGTTATTCGATGAATCATGTCATTTTTATTGAAAAGTAAACCAAGGGTGATAAAAGACCTATGGCCACACACGCAAGAACCATAGGTTCATAATTGGGATCCAGAGGAAGAAAATCTGTATGTACTCACTGTATATTTGGGTTCTGGGCACCAGGAATTGTGGCCAGAAGGCACATCTTCTCTACAACACATTTCAGCAAGAGTAGGGATTATGGTTTGCTTTTTTTTAGGGAGCTATTTTTAGCTAAAGATAGATTGGTACATAGGCGATTTTTAAAAATTATTCCTTATGTTCCAATTCCCTTCTTATAACCATTTAATATAATAATTATTGATTGCTAGGAATATTCTGGGCACTACTTCATGGTCTTCCTGTACTTAATCTTACTGAATCCTCCCAACTTTTCTAACAGCTAATTGCTTGATTATTCCTGTGTTACAGAAGAGGAAACTGAAACCCAGAATAATTGAAATCTTTAATCAAAAATGATTTCCACCTCATCCTTCTCCTTCCCAGCCTCTTCTAGCTTTCTTTCTGTTCCACCTTAATTTCTCTGCTTTTTCTTTTTTTTTGCGGGGGTGGGGAGTAGTGGGCATGGGTGGTTTTTTTTCTTCTTCTTTCTTTTCTCTGTCACTTGCTTCTCTGGGCTTCAGGAACAAGAGTTCAATTTTAGAAGCATAAATGTTGAACTCACATAAGAGAAAACAAATACAAGCCAAGTTGAGGTGAAGCCAGGTCAACAGAGCAAGGATTTACTCACGCCCTCCCCCACCCCTGTCCTCAGAAGAGGTCTGCTCACTCACCTGATGAAACAAGCTTGCTGAGGAGGGCGAAGTGAAGACTAGAGCCTGCAACAAAATCTGCCCCACCTCCCACCCACTTACTCAGAGAGCAGGAGGCTAAACATCACCTCTACTGGTGTAGCTGCAGTTTAGCTCTCAACGCTGGGGGCCAAGCATCCCAAGGTATCTGGGAGACTCAGACATGTGAAATTTGAGCCATAATGTCTTCCACTTGTATAACCTCTTTACAAGGAATATTCTCACATGTCATCTCATATAATCACTTACATATTTTATCCATTGAAGTGTATGAAGTTTGAGATTAAAGTAAGGATGCTATTCCCTCAAAATAGCTTGAGACTTTGATTTTAAACAAATCCTACCTTTATGGTCCACATTAATAGTTTTCTGATGCAGTTTCATGAAACACAGACAGAACTTCGTGGCACAAACGAGAACTCTCTCTGAAGACATCTGTGTAAAGAGCTATGGGTAGTTCCTGCATATATGCAAGTCAGCAGTATTCCACTGAAATATTGGACTCCACTGGCTGGGTGTGAGGCCTCTCCCTGTAGCCTTGCAGAAGTCTCTACTGATTTTCTAGATAGCTCATGAACGGGAGAGGTCCTCAGGTGACAAGGACTCGGAAAGACTTTTTATGGGAAACTGGATTTAGAGAATTAACCAAGGGTTTAATTAATCTTCACAGTGAGCTTGTGACCTTTCAATATACTGATGTCTCAAGGATCTGTGAAGGGCATTGGTATGAGATTATTGCACTCCCCTTAATCCTTCCTGCTGCTTAGCTTTCTGTTCCCAGCAGCCCTACGCTTCTGCCAGCAATCCCAGCCCTTCCCAGAGGTCATTTAGAAGTGTTTTATCAATGAAAGAACAAAATGTGAATTCCTACTGGGTCTCTGCAATTTCAAGATCCACACAGACATATCATTATATATAAAACAAGGTTGGGAAACTCCCACAACTCCTAGAAGCAACACCCATTTTGAAAGGTAAACTGGTTTGTTTCCACCCCACGGAGATACTTCAATCTGAACTCTGCTAATCAGGCAAATAAGTAAACATATAAAATGTATAATAATATAAGTAATATAAAACATTTACTTTTATAGAGTGAATGTAAAATTTATCATGTAAAGCAAGACACTTCAGGGACTTACCTGGTGGTCCAGTGGCTAAGACTCCATGCTCCCAATGCAGGGGGCCTGGGTTCAATCCCTGGTCAGAGAACTGAGAGTTCACAGGCCACAGGGAAGACCTGGCACAGCCAAATAAATTTTAAAAGTAAATAAATAAAAATAAATATTAAAAATATATAAAGGATGACACTTAAAATCAAGAGGGACTGCTATGAACAGTCACAGCAGAACACCACATATAAACCTGGAATGTCCTGGGCAAAACAGGACATGTGGTCAACCCAACCATCAGTGAATATTTAAAACAGCTTTTCTCTGTTTCTCATAATGTTTTTATTACATTACAGCGTGGCAAGGATCTTCACTTTCTTTTTTATACTGAGAAGTGGATTTGTTCTACTTTCCTGAAAAATAATCTTATAGTCTTAAGTCTCAGCTAATCTGTTCTGAACTTCATTGTATAATCTACTTCTCTGAAACCGAGCTGTAGGTTTCCCACATATCTAAGTTTCTGTGAACCCTTCAGAAGATTATTTTAAAATACCTACAGTCTTTCCCACGATTTCAACATTTCTTCAAAGACTTTTAGTTTTATTTTGAACAACTTCAAAGTTTATTTTGGAAGGAAAGTGTCAGTTTTTCCCTAAAATTCTCCAGGTTTTAGTAGAGCAATGGATTCACCTTTGGGAAGAACTTGGAGTACCTGACTATATCAGCAATTTACTGGCCAATATCAAATGATATAGACTAATTGTCCAGCCTCTACCCCATCAGTCACTTGCCTGCCTAATTTATATATTGACATAGATATAGAAATACAGAGACAAAAATGAAGGTTAATTGGTAGACAGATAGATACATGTGTTCTTTTGGGCCTAGGTCGGACAAACACACAGGGAATATCAGTTCGAGTATTCTAGATTTTAAGAGGACTCCTTTGGCTACATTTTCAAATTTTAATTTTATTCAACTGGGCGCTATGTATTTTTCTCCTGCGGTACACATTTGTGTAAGCTTTCTCAAATTCTTTGGAATCAAAAAAAGCACCAAAAAACAATCACAAGGTTGTGGTGAAGGATGTGCAAGCTAGGGTGGGGTGGGGGTTAACCAACGGCTAGTTAGGGACAAAAATCAAATGGCATCTGCAAGGAATGAAGAGGATTCCTGCGCTTGGATCCTCCAGTTTGGATTATGAGGGGTTTTTTTTAATCTATTTATTTAACTTGGCTGCTCCAGATCTTAGTTGCAGCATTGGGAGTCCTTTGTTGTAGCATGTGGGATCTAATTCTCTGACCAGGGATCAAACCAGGCCCCCCTTCATTGGCAGCAGAGAGTCATAGCCACTGGGCCACCAGGGAAGTCCTGAGGCATTTATTTATTTATTTATTTTATTTTTTAATTGTATTAACTTTTTTTTTCTTTTTTTTTTTAATTTTATTTTATTTTTAAACTTTACATAACTGTATTAGTTTTGCCAAATATCAAAATGAATCCGCCACAGGTATACATGTGTTCCCCATCCTGAACCCTCCTCCCTCCTCCCTCCCCATTCCATCCCTCTGGGTCCTCCCAGTGCACCAGCCCCAAGCATCCAGTATCGTGCATCGAACCTGGACTGGCAACTCGTTTCATACATGATATTTTACATGTTTCAATGCCATTCTCCCAAATCTTCCCACCCTCTCCCTCTCTCACAGAGTCCATAAGACTGTTCTATACATCAGTGTCTCTTTTGCTGTCTCGTGCACAGGGTTATTGTTACCATCTTTCTAAATTCCATATATATGCGTTAGTATACTGTATTGGTGTTTTTCTTTCTGGCTTACTTCACTCTGTATAATAGGCTCCAGTTTCATCCACCTCATTAGAACTGATTCAAATGTATTCTTTTTAATGGCTGAATAATACTCCATTGTGTATATGTACCATAGCTTTCTTATCCATTCATCTGCTGATGGACATCTAGGTTGCTTCCATGTCCTGGCTATTATAAACAGTGCTGCGATGAACATTGGGGTACACGTGTCTCTTTCCCTTCTGGTTTCCCTGAGGCATTTTTAATTTACCATTTTCTCCCCTGTATTAGCATCCAAATATTAGTTGCCACTTTTGCAGTAGCTGATATAGTCACTCAAGGTAAGGACACTATTCTAAGGGATTTCCAAAATACCTGTTTTCCAATAAAATGATCAGGTATTTATGAACATTCTAAAATGTAATGTGTTGGCATTGGGAAGCTATTCTGGATTATTTTGAGTGATAAAATATGCTTTAGAAAGATTGGGCGATGAATAAAATAACATTTACACAGTGCTTGCTCTGAACTGAGCACCAAGTAGTTCATGTTGATTATATCACTGAATTTTCCAAGCAATATATGTAAAGTAGATACTTTTATAACACCCACTTTCCAGGTGAAAAAAACAAGATCTGTTTGTATTGAAATAACTTGTGCAAGTTCATCTAACTATAAAAAGGTGGAGATGAGCCAAATGTCTGCTGCTGCTGCTGCTGCTAAGTTGCTTCAGTCGTGCCCAACTCTGTACGACCCCATAGACGGCAGCCCACCAGGCTTCCCTGTCCCTGGGATTCTCCAGACAGGAATACTGGAGTGGGTGGCCATTTCCTTCTCCAGTGCATGAAAGTGAAAAGTGAAAGTGAAGTCACTCAGTCGTGTCCGACTCTTAGCGACCCCATGGACTGCAGCCCACTAGGCTCCTTCGTCCATGGGATTTTCCAGGCAAAAGTACTGGAGTGGGGTGCCATTGCCTTCTCCAATACAGACTAGATTGACTAGAATAAAACACTGAAAGCAGGAAAAGGATGTAACTAACTCCTGCAGTAGTCCAGACACAAGAGGATGAAGCAAAGGGAAGGGGTTGGGAGGTCAGGAAGATGTTACAAAGGGAGAAACAATAGGAATGCGATACTTTTGTGGGTTTGCCAGGTTGTAAAGAAGGCACTAGATAGGACTCTCTTGATTAATAGTGATTCATCAACACTGATAAACTGGTCAACACTGGCAAAAGAATAGAGGTTTTGTTGGGTGAGGGAATAGCTCCTCTTTGAACATTTTTGAATTAAAGGATATCTAGAATCAACAAATGTGATATATTGATATAGTTTGCAAAGGCAAACAAAATACCCAAATGAATGTTTGCTGGATTTCTCTACAGTGTTCCACCTCACTAAGAAAAGAAATATTTTGGTAGGACATACAGGATGTCTAACAAGAGTCATATAAGGGAAGCTCAAGAGAGAGGGAGATATATACCTAGTTATGACTGGTTCGTGTTATTGTATGATAGAAACCAACAATTATCCTCCAGTAAAAAAAAGGGACCATATAAAGGACATATTATAACTTTGTTGCTGAAATATCAGGCTCTTAAGAACTTAAATAACTTGTAAAAACAACCAAACCTTTTGTGTTTCTTTGATGATCAATAATAAGTTAGAATACTTAACCACTGGTGACGATTTTTAAGTCCCAGGAGAGCTCCAAGTGTGAGGAGGGTGCAGGAAGGAATGAGCAAATGACAGACTGGTGAATGAATGCTTGGTATGCAAATTTAAGAAGAAATAAATGCTCTCCACTTGGAATTTACTTTTCCTGCTTTTCCACTAACCCCTGCAGTTTGTTTCCTTTAAAATATTACTCAAAATTTAGCCTTCATTTCTTAAAGCTTTCTAAGTGGGAAATTATTTGCCTCTAATCCCTTTGCTGTTGTTCAGCAGCCCTTCATACACCTAAGTGTAATCTCAAGATATTTCTGCTTAGAGCCTATGTCGATGTTGGGCTTACTGTCCTTGAGGAAATACTGCTGTCCCAAAGGACTGGGCAGCAACTTTCAGTCTTTCCTTTTTCAGAAGTTCGTGCTAGGCCATATTTTGTGGTTGACTGGGCAAACATAACTTGGGCACTGACTGTATCTCTGCATGTGTTTGCAGGCTCGCTTCTTGCCTTTTGACTTTTAAAGCACTAGTTGGGGGAACAGGTTTCTTTCTGCTAACTGAATCTTGACAGATGAACTCCTCCTTGTTTGGACGTATTTTAATCCTTGCCAAATTAATTTACCTAGTTGATTGACTGGAGTTAAAATTCAACTGCAAAATGAGAGCAGAGTGTTCTCTTCCTTGCGACAGATTCATGTCCGTTGGAGTACATCATCTTCAACAAATATGACCAACGCAGGAGGTGACTCTGAGGATTAACAAGGCTTGGCCATGTTTATATAACTTTTTAAGCTCTTATTGGAAAAGTGCTTTGGGGACCATAAAATGTTGATCTTAATCTGTGTACGCTTAGAATCAGAATTGCCTTCCATAAGTTCAACTTTTTCTCCAAAGGCAGTGGGGATTAGTAAATCGTGTTTCCAGAAAGTTCAACCTATATTTGAGACCAGTTTAAATGATAGCTGATGTGAATTCAGTTGTTCCTTAGAACAGAGATCCTCCAACTTTAGGATGTCTCGAATCACCTGGAGGGCTGGCCCGGGGCCCCAGAACTTTGGAGGCAGCAGGTCTGGGATGAAGACCAAGACCGGATATTTCTGTCAAGTTCCGAGGCGAAGTGGGTTCTCCTGGCACTTTAAGAACCACTGCCCTGGGAATTGTACACTCTGACCAGTGGAACTGAGAGTGAAAACATCCAAGGGAAGTTGTGTAAACTTCTCCAGAGAGGTTCAGATGTGGTCATTTTAAATTAGATCTGGTTTTTGTTTGTTTTCTTATCTTTTGTATATTGTTTTGGAAGGGAGTTATTAAGGGGGAAAAAGATGGCTTCTAATACTCATGTCTAGATCTAGTATTATTTGACTGAGTGTCTATCAATGCCTGCTTCTAAATCCAACAGCTCCCCTCACACCTTCTCTGTCCATCCAGAACAACAACAACAACAAAAAAAATGAAGCAAAAATCCAAACTGAATGTTGTCTCCTACCAGCACTTAAAAAGTTAACAACAGCACCAAACAGAATCGCTCAGGTCAGTGGAGGGTAAAACCAGCATTTGGAAATGCTGTGAGAACACAAATAGTTTAAACTGTAGAAGAGGCCCGAGGAAATTACAGAGGGAAAACTTTCCGTCCAAGGTTCCAGTTGCCAAGGAGTTTGTGTAGGTTGCTGGAGACCTCACCCCTCCATGGCTCCTCTGTGACTCACTGTGTCCCTGGGAAGCCTCAGATTCAGCAACCGGAGAGAATTCAAACTGGGCCTTTGATCTCACTGGGATGAAATGCACCAGAGAACTTGGCTTCTAAAACATGGATGTTTCTAATCAAATAGCTGATACTCTGGTTCCTAGAAATCAGTCCGGTTCTGTCCCAGGTGCAGAGGTTGAGATCAGTGAAAGCTGTGTCATGGGCCCCCTTGCAGCTGCAGGAGAGAGCAGGGCAGGTTAGACACACTTGGGCCCAGTTGAGATGTCTGGTCGGTTTGGTACATCAAAGTTACTCTTGTTATATTCTTGGAATCCAGCTCCCAGATTCCCCTGTTTTGAAGTTGGATGGCTGCCTACAGGTAGAAACTCCCAGCCATGAAGTAACTTTTCTTTCTGGATACCATCTTACTCTTTGCCGTTGTACATTTTGCCCTTGCTGGTCCAAATCCAATACTAGCCGGAAACAGATATTTTCATTTTCCTTTCCATAACAATGAGGAGAATACAACCTAATGCTGCAGCGCTTAATCAGACTTTCCCTGGGTTTGGATCAGTGCCTCTGACACTTTAGTGTGCATGTAAATTATCTGAGCATCTTGTAAAAAAAAGTAGAATCTGATTCAGTAGGTCCGGGTCGGGGCCTGGGCGTCTGCCTTTCCAACAAACTCCCAAGTGCTGAGCCTGCTGTTCTGAAGAGCAAGCTTGGAGTAGCAAGGGGATTCTTTCTCAACTTGGGCTTCTTAATTCTATCACCCTGAGAGGGCTGAGTGTTTGCTCTTGTTTTTGAGACCAATACCCGGATGCCCAGAGATTTTGATTTGATTAGTCTGGAGGTGGGGAGCAAGTAGTTTAAAGAACTTCCTAGGTGCTTTATTATGCAACCAGGATAGCGAAAACAAATTCAAACAAATATTTCTCGAACTATGGGTAGCAATCTTAAGTGGGTCACAATCAGAAATAACGTTAGAAATACTGTCTGATTATAACGTGATCTACTATGTTCTGCTCAGTTCTAAAAATTTATGTTGCAGCTATTTAACCTTGCTTTTATAGTGTGAAAGACATTGATAACATGCAAATGAATGGACATCATTGTGTGAAATTTGTATTTCATACTAATTTTACATATCACAAATTATTTTCTAGTGTGTTTTTTAATCATTTAAGTATATAAAATCATTATTAGCCCATGATCCCTGTGTACATTGTCTACCCAGATTGAGATATCCTCTTGGTTCTGACTCTCAACTTGATGCAATCTGTCCTAACCAATTGCTTGAAACTTGGTCCCAGGATATCTCCTATTATGGTTGGCTACTTCATATTGTTTTGATTAAAAACACCTGCATTTAGACGTGCGGGCTTTTGTGGTTGTAGTAATAATAATTGTTGTTGTTAAAACAAAATAGTATTTTGGACTTTAAAAGTCTATGTCAAAGCCCTGTTACATATGGCAAAGTAGTGCTGGCGAAGAACTGAATCGCTGGGTAGAAGACACATGTGTTCATACTTTGTGTAGCATCATTTCACTCTGATAGTGAAATCCCAATGCCTCCCTTAATAAATTGGCAGTTTATCACTATAAGGAATAGATCTTAAAGGTGTGCTTTGCAAATTAACAATTGATGACAAATAATTACTCAATGCAAGTAAGTTCCTTAACAGAAAACATGATTCTTCCATACTGTTTACAGGAAACTTTTGTTCTTGAACAGAAAAGGAAGCAATTTCAATATAAGTCATGATTGAAACACCCCTCCCTTCTCTGTTACTTGGTATATTGTATATTTTGTAGTAATCTGTTATTGAACTTTATTTTAAGCCATCCAAGAGACCAGAGGTAAAAGTCCATTGGGTACTTTTTGGGGTTGGGGAGAGTGTTTCACTTATTTTGGCTATAACAATAAATAATGAATGCCCACTGTATACCTAGTATTCATCTCAACCCTTGAGGATACAGCAGATGAGGTCTGTTATTTTTAACATGTTTCCATGACTTCTGAATTCATAGAGCTTACCATCTATCTCATGGCAGAAGCAGCTCTTGGGCAGCTACAAATAAATCTGTATTATCAACCATGATAAAGCTAAATGTAAGTGCTGCAAAGAGAGTGCATTAGGGAGAATCAGTTGTGATGAGCTGTTTCATGGGAGGCATCTTTGAAGAGTGCCATTTAGTCAAGGCCTAAAAGAAGCAGTGGTTCCTCGAAGATGAGAGTGAATTTTTCCTAGGCAGAGAAGATCCTATGTGAAAACTCTGAAGGGAGAGGCCAGTGGCAGTTTCAAAGGGCTGTGAGACTGTTGCAACCAGAACCCAGAGAGGCTGGAGGAGAGTTATACAAGCTGAAACGGTAAAAGTAGCAGAACCAGACCACAGAGGGCCTGGTGGCTGGGTAAGGATATTGCCCTTTATTCAAAGGGCAAATGGGAACAAATCTTTAAACACTTTTATAGGGTGGTTACATGAACAGATTTTCATTTTTAATCTCCAAGGGAGACAAAACTCATGTTGAGTTTATTCATCTTCAAGGCCAACAGAGTAGCATGTAATTGAACCAAATACCCATTCACTGCTGCTATGAAATACCCAGCATCACTCAGGCTACTGCTTAGAATATAGTTGGGAAGATGTGCCAAGAAGGAAAGTGGAAGATCTGTTGTCAGATGCTGTGTTCCAGGCCAGAGGCAATGGCATTTTTGGACAAGGATGTGTGCTGTGCTTAGTCACTCAGTCATGTCTGACTCTGTGACCCCCACAGACTACAGCCTGCCAGGCTCCTCTGTCCATGGAATTCTCCAGGCAAGAGTACTGTAGCAGGAGTGGGTAGCTGTTCCCTTCTCCAGGGCATCTTCCCTGGATAGAACCCAGGTCTCCCACATTGCAGGTGGATTCTTTACCATCTGAGCCACTAGGGAAAACCTTGGACAAGAATAACAGTGGTAGAAATGGAGCAAAGAGGATACATTCATGATATGTTTTAGAGCTCAAATAAGATGATTGCTTATTGACTGGATGTAAGGAGCAGAGGGAGAAGGAGAAATGAAAGGTGACTTCCAGATGTTGCTTGAGCCTTTCTATTCAGGGAACATGGGCAAAGACTTTGGTTTCATGGGATAGATTAATCAATTTGGAAACTTGTAATCTGAGATGTCTATGAAATAGTCAAGTGAGACAATGTATGTGCAAGCTATTGGCATGTACATCGTATTTAATTTAGGTTTTGTCATAAATGCTTAGTACCTACCACATGCCAGGCAGTATTCTAGTCACTGAGACTATAAAGAGAAACAAAACAAAAACAAAGTTTCATATATGAAGTCCTCTCAAGGCACAGTGCTTACATTAACCAGAATATACGGTCAGAGAGAATTAGAGCAAGAGGAGTGCCTCAAGGTGACAATTAAGAAGGGAAAGATGAAGATAGGAAACAAGCCATGAAAGAGCTAGAAAAGTGGGCTCCAGACCAGGTAGTCAGCAATTGTGGATCCCTGAAGGAGAAGCGAGTCAATGTGCATCGGTTCAGTTCAGTTCAATCGCTCAGTTGTGTCCGACTCTTTGCGACTCCATGAATTGCAGAACGCCAGGCCTCCCTGTCCATTAGCAACTCCTGGAGTTCACTCAGACTCATGTCCATTGAGTCAGTGATGCCATCCAACCATCTCATCCTCTGTCATCCCCTTCTCCTCCTGCCTTCAATCTTTCCCAGCATCAGGGTCTTTACCAATGAGTCAGCTCTTTGCATGGGTATGAGGAGTGATACGGAGAAGGCAATGGCACCCCACTCCAGTCCTCTTGCCTGGAAAATCCCATGGACAGAGGAGCCTGGTGGGCCCAGTCCATGGGGTCGCTAAGAGTCGGGCATGACTGAGCGACTTCACTTTCACTTTTCCCTTTCATGCATTGGAGAAGGAAATGGCAACCCACTCCAGAACTCTTCCCTGGAGAATCCCAGGGACAGGGAAGCCTGGTGGGCTGCCATCTATGGGGTCGCACAGAGTTGGACACGACTGAAGCGACTTAGCAGCAGCAAGAGGAGTGATAGAAGACTTGGTGTGGCCGGTGAGCTGAACAACAAGGAAATGCAAGAAGGAAGAGGGTCTGAATCTACGGAAATTTGTAGTCCACGGAACATTGGTTTCTAAACATGGTTGGATGTCACTGGAGGATTTTTGAACGGTGGAGTGATGTTATCCAATTTGTATTTTTCAAAAATCGATCTCTGAGGATAGATATAGGGTTTGGTGAGGAACTGGGAGATTCATTAGAAAACGGGTAGAGTCCTCCTACTCGTGTATTATATTAGTGATTTGAGTTGAATTGTGTCTTGCCTGGAATCAATATATTGAAGCCTTAACCCCGAGTCTGATGGTATTTGGTGATGGGCCTTTGGGTGGTAATTAGGTATGGACCTAACAGAAGCAGAAGATATTAAGAAGAGGTGGCAAGTATACATAGAAGAACTGTACAAAAAAGAGCTTCACGACCAAGATAATCATGAAGGTGTGATCACTCACCTAGAGCTAGACATCCTGGAATGTGAAGTCAAGTGGGCCTTAGAAAGCATCACTACAAACAAAGCTAGTGGAGGTGATGGAATTCCAATTGAGCTATTTCAAATCCTGGAAGATGATGCTGTGAAAGTGCTGCACTCAATATGCCAGCAAATTTGGAAAACTCAGCAGTGGCCACAGGACTGGAAAAGGTCAGTTTTCATTCCAATCCCAAGAAAGGCAATGCCAAAGAAGGCTCAAACTACCACACAATTGCACTCATCTCACACGCTGGTAAAGTAATGCTCAAAAATCTCCAAGCCAGGCTTCAGCAATATGTGAACCGTGAACTTCCTGATGTTCAAGCTGGTTTTAGAAAAGGCAGAGGAACCAGAGATCAAATTGCCAACATCTGCTGGATCATGGAAAAAGCAAGAGAGTCCCAGAAAAACATCTATTTCTGCTTTATTGACTATGCCAAAGCCTTTGACTGTGTGGATCACAATAGACTGGAAAATTCTGAAAGAGATGGGAATACCAGACCACCAGACCTGCCTCTTGAGAAACCCATATGCAGGTCAACAAGCAACAGTTAGAACTGGACATGGAACAACAGACTGGTTCCAAATAGGAAAAGGAGTACGTCAAGACTATATATTGTCACCCTGCTTATTTAACGTCTATGCAGAGTACATCATGAGAAACACTGGGCTGAAAGAAGCACAGGCTGGAATCAAGATTGCCAGGAGAAATATCAATAACCTCATATATGCAGATGACACCACCCTTATGGCAGAAAGTGAAGAGGAACTAAAAAGCCTCTTGATGAAAGTGAAAGAGGAGAGTGAAAAAGTTGGCTTAAAGCTCAACATTCAGAAAACGAAGATCATGGCATCTGGTCCCATCACTTCATGGGAAATAGATGGGGAAACAGTGGAAACAGTGTCAGATTTTATTTTGGGGGGCTCCAAAATCACTGCAGATGCTGATTGCAGCCATGAAATTAAAAGATGCTTACTCCTTGGAAGGAAAGTTATGACCAACCTAAATAGCATATTGAAAAGCATCTAAGTTAGTCATAACTTTCCTTCCAAGGAAAAAGCAGAGATATTACTTTGCCAACAAAGGTCCATCTAGTCAAGGCTATGGTTTTTCCAGTGGTCGTGTATGGATGTGAGAGTTGGACCATAAAGAAAGCTGAGCGCTGAAGAATTAATGCTTTTGAACTGTGGTGTTGGAGAAGACTCTTGAGGGTCCCTCGGACTGCAAAAAGATCCAACCAATCCATTCTAAAGGAGATCAGTCCTGGGTGTTCATTGGAAGGACTGATGCTAAAGCTGAAACTCCAGTACTTTGGCCATCTCATGCTAAGAGTTGACTCATTGGAAAAGACCCTGATGCTGGGAGGGATTGGGGGCAGGAGGAGAAGGGGATGACAGAGGATGAGATGGCTGGATGGCATCACCGACTCGATGGATGTGAGTTTGAGTGAACTCCGGGAGCTGGTGATGGACAAGGAGGCCTGGCGTGCTGTGATTCATGGGGTCGCAAAGAGTCGGACACAACTGGGCAACTGAACTGAACTAGGTTTGGATGAGATCATGAGGGTGGGGCCCTTAAGAGAATTAGGAATTAGATGCCTCAGAAGAATAGACACTGGAGAGCTTGCTTTGTGTCTCTCCCTCTGTCCTGTGAAGACACAGCCAGAAGGCAACCATTCACAAGGCAGGGCGAGGGCCCTCGCGTGCAACCCTGGTCATGCTGGTACTCTGACCTCAGACTTCAGCCTCTAGAGCTGTGAGAAAAGAAACTCCTGTTGTTTAAGCCAACCAGTCTATGGTATTTGTTATGGCAGCCTGAGTAGTCTGATAGGACTAACCAGAAAGGGAGAAATGATCTGATGAGGGTAATTAGGTTTGGATGAGAGGGAGGGTCCAGGAATGTCCACTTACTGACTTTAGCTCATCAAGGTACTGTGCAGAGTTCTCATTTCCAGTGTAAACAAAAGCAGTGGGTGTGCCTGGCATGGGAAAGAAATTACTATGGTTTGGAATAAGATCCATCTCCCGAAGAGTATGGACAATAGAGGAGCGTCTCAGCTCTGGCAACTAGTTTGCCTTCTGTCTCCCTGTCACATTCATTTTCTGTCTCTGAAAAAGGCCAAACCTTTAAATGTAAAGAGAGCACTTCTACAGGTTGTAGGATTAATCAGCTCTCCAGAGGAGACTCAGAACTCCATCTGCCACAATTTATTAGATCCCTGTGAACCACACAAGTCTATTGATGAGTAGTAGCCAATGAAACGCCATTGCAACAATGGAGATAATGTAATAGCCATGTCATAAAACGATTACTATCATCATGGTTACATTTGAATTGTTTCTCAACGCTCTGAGTGCATGAAAGGGTTGTGTTTCTACCTGCTAAATGGAATTCAGTGCTGGAGCTCCTCAGAGACACCTGCTGTGAGTGAGAGGTAATATCGTGAAGATTATTTCTGCCTGGAGAGTGATTGGACATATATGTGCCAGCTGCCTGTCCCAGTGCCGGACCGTGTAACAGAGTGATTTAAATCCAACTGAAAATCAAATCAGTTGAAAGATTTAAATCTCCCAATAAAGCAAAATTGCAGGTAGGCTGACTTCACCTGTCTGATTTTGTGGCCCTACTTTGGCAACAGGATGTAGTGAGGCTTCCATGAAGCATCAGTTCAGTTGCTCAGTCATGTCCGACTCTTTGCGACCCCATGGACTGTAGCACGCGAGGCCTCCCTGTCCATCACCAACTCCCGGAGTTTACGCAAATTCATGTCCATTGAGTTGGTGATGCCATCCAACCATCTCATCCTCTGTCATCCCCTTCTCCTCCTGCCTTCAATCTTTCTCAGCTTCAGGGTCTTTTCAAATGAGTCAGTTCTTCCCATCAGGTGGCCAAAATATTGGAGCTTCAGCTTCAGTATCAGTCCTTCCAATAAATATTCAGGACTGATTTCCTTTAGGATGGACTGCTTGGATCTCCTTGCAGTCCAAGGGACTCTCAAGAGTCTTCTCCAACACCACAGTTCAAAAGCAACAATTATTCAGTGCTCAGCTTTCTTTACAGTCCAGCTCTCACATCCATGCATCACTACAGGAAAAACCATAGCTTTAACTAGACAAACCTTTGTTGGCAAAGTAATGTCTCTGCTTTTTAATATGCTGTCTAGGTTTGTCATAGCTTTTCTTCCAAGGAGCAAGTGTCTTTTAATTTCATGGCTGCAGTCACCACCTGCAGTGATTTTGGAGTGAGGCCTAGATATATTATTATTCTAGACTCTTCCTAGGATACCTGCTTCACAGTAGGTCACTCCATATCTGTTTTTCCTTCTGAGGAGCAGAGAGGCCTGAAAAAAGGATCTCATTTTTGGTCAAATATTTGAATCTGTCCAGTTCTTTCTCAGTTCAGAGAAAGAATTATCTGAGAAAAAATTCTTTCTCAATTCA
Organism: Bubalus bubalis; assembly: GCF_019923935.1. Lineage (NCBI taxonomy): Eukaryota > Metazoa > Chordata > Mammalia > Artiodactyla > Bovidae > Bubalus > Bubalus bubalis. The sequence continues at coordinate 19,916,046 of NC_059165.1, read as the reverse complement.
GATTAATGAAGAAAATTGTCCTACCCCTACAATTATGAAATGAATGACAACTGAAATCTAGTCACTTTCCCAGGGCTTTTCAAACAATCCTTTGACCTTAAGAATGAGGGACTGTCAAAGCTGCAGCTTAGATTCATGGGCTAATTGATCATGGGTTCAGGAGAGCTGAGAAGCCAATCCTGGCACCAAATCTAGGGTTCTACCCCAGCCTTTGCTCTCTTAGTGCCATCTCCACAGAACCCGAAGGAACCCTAAAATGCAGAGCTCCAGATGTGATTCACACAGTCATCACCCATGACTGTACCCCACCCCACTGTGTCTATTATTTCCTGTAGCTTTTATTTTTGAGTGGTGGTTTTTAAACTGAAGTATGGCTAATTTCGGAGAAGGCAATGGCAACTCACTCCAGTGTTTTTGCCTGGAGAATCCCAGGGACGGGGGAGCCTGGTGGGCTGCCGTCTATGGGGTCGCACAGAGTCGGACATGACTGAAGCGACTTAGCAGCAGCAGCATGGTTAATTTACAAAGGTGTATTAGCTTCAGGTGCGTAGCACAGTGATCCAGCTAAATACAGGTATTCTTTTTCAGATGCTTTCCCTTCTAGGTTATTACAAAGCACTAAGTATAGTCCTCTGTGCTATGTAGTAGGTCCTGTTGGTTATTTTGCATGTAGTAGTATATAAATATTAATCCCAAACTTCTGATTTATCCCTCCTCCACCCTTTCCCCTTTGGTAAACATAAATTTGCTTTCTATGTGTGTGGGTCTATTTCTGTTTTGTTTAAATTCCACATATAAGTGATATCATATGATATTTGTCTTTGGCTTATTTCACTTAGTATGATAATCTCTAGGTCCATCCCTGTTGCTACAAATGGCATTATTTCATTCTTTTTTATGGCTCAGTAATATTCTGTTGTGTACGTATGGTATACCACATCTTCTTCATGCAGTCATCTATCAGTGGACATCTAGGTTACCTCCACTGCTGGTGGGAATATAAATTGGAATAGCCACTATAAGCAATGGTATGGAGAGTCCTTATAAACTAAAGAGCTAATATATGACCCAGCAATCCCATGCCTAGGTATATATCTGGAGAAAACTATAATTTGAAAAGATACACTCACCTCAGTGTTCATTGCAGTCAAATAGTCCATTTGACTATTTACAGTAGTCAAAGCAAGGAAGCAATCTCCACAGCTTTTGCTCAAGAAACCTATGAAGATGAAACTGCTACACTGAGAAAATTGCTAAGATTTTTCTCAGCTTAGCTAAAAAAAATTGATGTTTGGGCTTGAGATTATAGGGCTCGTAAATATCCACATGCTGTCTGCATTCCCCAGGGTCCCTGACGGTATCTGGATCATGTGACTAGCTCACTGGTACCAACATTTCACTCCGAAAGATAGAGACTGTTTGTTCAAATCTCACTTTCCTTTTATTTGCCCAGATAGCAACAATCCCTGTGGTGAACTTCAAAGGAAGTTTTCTTAAAGCTCACTTCACTTTGCTGGGTGATTTTTGCTGTTTACCTAATTAAATAGACATTATCTGTAGAAATGAGGTCATTTCATGTTGGTTAAGGGTATTATCCCACTGGTCTCTTAGAAGTCCAAGTTAGCTTGTATTTGTATGGACCCTTTTCACAGATATCTCACAATTGTCCAGTAAGGACATTTATTCTTCCTATGATGCAGACAGGGAAGCTCTGCACATTTAGTGTAAGAGAGAGCTAGGTCTCCAGCTTGACTTTTCTGACTCTTGATCCCTTGTCAGTTCTTGTTCTATGAAGCACTCAAAACTAGAATGAAACTATCTTATTCTCTATGTTAGTAGAGCAGATAAGAAGCAGTAACTTATTAGAAGCATAGAGAAGTAGAAACAAAAAGGAAAAATTTTTTATTGATTTGACCGAAATGACACAAAATTAGTGGCATTGAAATACAAAATATTTTATTTTCTTTAAATGATGGACTAAAGTAAAAAATTCTTTGAAAAACAGTTGAAAAGTAGGAACGAGGCAACATGTATCCATAGATTATCTAAAATCTAACTGTTTTTCCCATGAGAAATGGCTTCTTTTCTCCACCATTAATTCACAATATAAAAAAGCAAATCAAGTGCCCTTGGTTTGTACCTCATATACCCATCCTTTGGGATTTGAGAGAATTAAAAAAAACTGAAACAATGAAATATCAACAGCAAAAAAATCACTATGCTATTTGTCCTCTAAAACAATCCTTTCAAAATTAATTTCTCTTCACTAAACTCACTTAGCTTCAAACTTCTGATATGGTGTTTCTTTTCAGACGAAACAGGTATATCCAGTAAATCAATGTTTAATGTGTATATTGAGTTTACGGCTCTCTCTTTGGTGACGTCTCCTCTCAGTTTTATGCCGGTGGTCCCACTGGATCTGAAGATTACAGAATGGTTAGTGCGGAAGGGACTTTCTCTATGGAATCCTTCATGAGAAATGGTTTCGTCTGAGAGCCAAAGTGCTAGAAGCTACCAAAATGATTCTGAGCAATGGAAAGAGAGGCCTCACATCATCTCCTGGCTCATTTAAGAGTTTGCCCCTTATCCCCAGACTTTTTCATCTTCAGTGTCCTTGCCTTTGTGGCAACCACCCCTCATTCATACAGATGTTTTCAAATGTTTCTTCTTCCTAAGAGAATCTTTCCTCTGTTATACATTTCTTTCAATCTGCAGGCATTTTGCAAAATTTCCAGACAGAACCCTAACATTTCATGCTTCCACATCTTTATTTCCCTCTCAGTCACTGTAATCTGGCTTTCTTCCGTTCCACTACACTTTCCCCCAAAAGGTCTCCAAGGGCTTTTGTCGTAAGTATGGAAGCCTCTGGTCCTTCTTGTAGCATTTCAAGTGTTTGCCATGACTGCACTATGTGGCACTTGAAGGCTGGCATCAGAGTTGCCTTCCTCTTCCTCCCTTAGTTTCTCCTTTGATTTAGTTGGGTATTGAAATGTAAGTGGCTCCTAAACCTCCACACTTGGCCCTCCTTTCTTTCAGCTCATGCTGGACAATCTCCCTTGCTTTATTTCATTCTTAAGTGAGAAAAAATAATCTGCATCTAAACAACTGGAGATGACACTGCAGGAGGTCTGTTCTAGACCTTATCCTTTGACAGTTGATGCCAGTATCAACCCTCACACATATCAAGCAAATTATTTGATCTATCCTCATGTATTACTGTTGTCATAAATATGGTGGTTTTCAAATCTACCATCCTGTTTGGTTTGGGATGCCATGTATTAATTAGGGAACTGCTAGCTATTGCAGAAATATTGTAGCAAGGAGATCAAACCAGTCAATCCTAAGGAAAACAATCCTAAATGTTCATCGGAAGGACTAATGCTGAAGCTGAAGCTCCAGTACTTTGGCCACCTGATGCAAAGACCTGACTCAGTGGAAAAGCCCCTGATGCTGGGAATGATTGAGGGCAGGAGGAGAAGGCGACGACAGAGGATGAGATGGTTAGTTGGCATCACCAACTCAATGGACATGAGTTTGAACAAACTCCAGGAGACAGTGAAGGACAGAAAAGCCTGGTGTACTGCAATCCATGGGGTCGCAAAGAGCTGGACACAACTTAGTGACTGAACAACAGAAAGCTGTTGTAGGAGATAAACACCTACATCTAAGTAGTTTAATGCAATAGACATTTATTTCTTGCCCATAAGGAGTCCAAAACAGATGTTGCTAATTGTCAAGGGTGGCTGTACTCCAAGCAGAAGTCGGGGTCTCAAGTTCTATCTTGTGGCTCAGCCAGTTTCAATACCTGTTTACTTTGAGAAAGGGGAAGGAAGTGTTATGGGTCAGGCCCGCTAGTGCCACACACGACTAGCGCCCACAAGCCACGGGGCTCCCGCACACAGCCACACCTAATTAGCAGGACTGGGAAAAGTAGTCTAGCTGCACGCCCAGGAAGAAATGACTTGGGTAACAGTCATCCAGGCTCTGCTTGAGTTAGACACCGCTTTTCATGTCTCTTGTCAGTGCCTGGCATAAGCCTGACAATAGGAGTTGGATGAGTGAATGGAAGGTAATAGAGCTTCCAGTTCTCAGCCCTGAGCTCACTAGTACAATAATCCATAAGTAGAAGTTCATGGAGAGTCTGGAAAGATTCACAGAAGAACCAGGAGAGATTACTAAAGTAATCAGAAAATAGATATCTGTGAAAAAAGGAAGAGTTCTGGACTGTTCTTCATGGAATAAAATAGCCCAAGAAAAAAATTCATCATGTTCCTACAAGTTATCAAAGTCTAATAACAGTAGTTCAAATATTATAATTAATCATTCTATACCACCAAGCTTTGTTTGTTGGTTGTTGAAGGCTTTTGGGAGGTATAACTAGGATTTCTAATAAGAAGTAATATCATTGGTAATTTTTTTTTAATGTTCATGTTATGTAAGATTTGCTAAAAGGAAAATCATGATGTATAAATCTCAGGTATACATCATGACCTTCATGACCTATGGATCTTTGGAAATGCCAGGCAGGGACATACTCATCTTTTTTTTTTTTTAATTGTAGGAAAAAAATAACTCTTCAGATGAATGAAATCTGCAATAGGAATTCACTCTTTTGTTGCTATATAATAATTATTTTTTCTCCTTGCTTCTACTGTGTGCAGTAAATAGCAAAAAAAGTTAGGCGTAATGAACTAGGGTAGAATTTTTGTGTGATTTTCTTCTCCCTAGCAGTTCTCTCTCTGGCATGAGAGATGGGGGCACGGGGAATGAAGAGAGTGCTGATATTTTAGTTGATTTAAAGTTTGGAGGATTAGATCTTAGTCCAAGAAGATGTCTTTTTTAAGATCATGGTCAGGGTGTTAACCATGTGAATGACAGTTAAACATATAAGACAAAGATGTCCAACTAATTAAGGATTTTTTTTTTTTTTTTAAATTTCTGGTGTATGTAACCTCTTTGGAGCTTCCCTGGTGGCTCAATGGTAAAGAATCCACCTGCCAATGCAGGAGACCTGGCTTAGATCCCTGGGTTGGGAAGATCCCCTGGAGAAGGAAATGGCATCTTACTCTAGTTTTCTTGCCTGGGAAATCCAATGGACAGAGGAGCCTGGTGGGTTACAGTTCACTGGGCTGCAAGAGTTGGGCACAACTTAGCGACCAAACAACAACCTCTTTAATCATAGAGCCCGGTAATATTGCTTTAGTTTATGTCACAACTAAAATGTATGTGAATAAGCTCTATAACTGGAAGTATCATAATATAACCGGGGAATAATTGGGATGGAAATCAGGACATCTGAATTCTTCTCCCAGATCTGGAACAAACAGCGTAATCCTGAGACAGATCAGTGGGCCCCAGGCTGAACGGTTTCTCCCCTGTGGACAGAAACTCCATAAAAGCAGGATGATAGAGGAGGCTGGGCCCTGCCCAGATAAGAGATAAAAGACCACATATTCCTCATTCTCGAGATCAAGGAGACCTTCCTGACTACGCACGCACAGAAAGGCTCCTTGGAGGTCCAAAGAGAGGGCCTGTCACCTCATGGTAAGTGATGTCAGCCTACTCAGAGACAGACCTCTTTGCTAGAATCCATCTTGGCTAAGAGATGAGCATGAATACATTGGGGGGTACCCTGAGAAATATCGGATATGGACTCAGAACTGGGCAAAGCAAGATGATTGGCTGCAGGAAACCCGGAAGAAATGCCGCATAAAAATGATTCAAACTACCACGAGGACACGACTCTCTGGGCCCACCTGTGTGTCTAGCCACAGGTACTGTTTTCCTCCTAATAAACACTACACTTGCTTCACTGCTTTCCGTCTCTATGTGGAAATGCCTTTCCACAGCTGACCGTCCAGGGCCTTGTCACTGGCCACTGGTCCCTGGTAGTCTTGTGGCCAGGATTCAGCGCCCTCAATGCCGCGGCCAGATCTCAGTCTCTGGCAGAAAACCAAAACCCTGCTTTAAGCTGCTGCAGGCCAAGGGCACCTGAGATGAACCTGAATAAGTGTAAAATTGAATTCATCAGTATAATGGATATAAGTCCTATGTATTTGAACACTAGGTGATATAGGGCTTTTTAAAATATAAGCACTAGAACATAATGGTTAAAAATTGGGGCTTTAGAATCAAATATAATAAACTGAGTTTGCTTCCTGACTCTAACATATACTAAATGTGTGACACTGGGAAAGTTGCTTAATCTCTCCAAGCTTCAGGAAATGGGAATAATGAGTGTATAATAAAATAACCCTGGCTTCCCTGATGGCTCAGTGGTTAAAGAATCCACCTGCCAATGCAGGAGATGTGGGTTCAATCCCTGGGTCAGGAAGATCCCCTGGAGAAGGACGTGGCAACCCACTCCAGGATTCTTGCCTGGGAAATCCCATGGACAGAGGAGCCTGGCGGGCGACAGTCCATGGGGTCACACAGAGTTGGACACGACTAAGCGACTCAACAGGAGAAGGCAATGGCACCCCACTCCAGTACTCTTGCCTGGAAAATCCCATGGACAGAGGAGCCTGGTGGGCTACAGTCCATGGAGTCGCTAAGAGTCAGACACGACTAAGCGACTTCACTTTCACTTTTCACTTTCATGCATTGGAGAAGGAAATGGCAACCCACTCCAGTGTTTTTGCCTGGAGAATCCCAGGGAAGGGGGAGCCTGGTGGGCTGCCGTCTCAGGGGTCGCACAGAGTCGGACACGACTGAAGCGACTTAGCAGCAGCAAGCGACTCAACAACAATGAAATAACCCACTGCGTTGCAAACAGTTGGTTTGAGATTAAAGTTAGATGATGGATATAAAGTTTTAAATTCAGGGCCTGGATCTTTGTTGACCATCTTATTCACTGAAGATCATATGTATTAAAAAATTCTGTACTAATCTGCTGATGCTGATTTGTGGGCAAATGATTTAGCATGAAACAATCCCCAAGAATGCTGAATAGCAAATAGTCTCACATGACAGAGGTTACTTGATTTTGCTTTCACAAGGAAAAAGCATTTACAATGAGAAAATGGGTTATTTATATACTGAAGAATGTCTTTTGCATTGTGATTGTTAAACACTGAGAATGGTTTATTTAAATCCAAAGCTAACTTTTCAGTCATTCAGCTTTTGCTCCTATAGGAGTCTTTCTTCCATTGTCTATAGTTTTAAAGACTTCAAACCTTATGTCTGAATTGATAAAATAAGAGGACTATATAGGCAAGGGAACTCCTTAGTAAATTAGCTGTGCTAGATTGCGAAGCTATTCACACACACACCTAATTTGCTTATAGTGCAAAAATTAATATTTCTGTTACAGCCAGAAATTAAATTTCTGTTGCTACACTTGCTTCAGATAAAAGTAAAATCAGTTGTATCAACCACTAGCCAGAGAGAAACCTAAATAATTAACTTTACTCGTATATTTCAACTGATATTCGCTCATAATTTTAAACAAGAGTTTAAAATAGTAGGTCCCTGATATGTGAAATAGCTAGCTAGTGGCAAGCTGCTGTATAGCACGGGGGCTCAGCTCAGTGCTCTGTGATGCCCTAGAGGGATGGGGAGGGCTGAGAGAGAGGCTCAAGGAGGAGGGGATATATGTGTACATACGGCTAATTCACTTAGCTGTACAGAAGAAACTTAGACAACACCGTAAAGCAATTATACCCCAATAATCAAATAGGTCCCTCCAACAGTTAGAAGTATGTGGAGTATATTGCTCTAAATATTTCTTTCAAATTACAGAAGTGATCACATTTTTTTCAGCAAGTGTGGACTAAACCTTCTTTATATAGGCATTAGGTTGGTTTTGTTGTTCAGTCGCTAAGTCGTGTGCTCCTCTTTGCAACCCCATGGATTGAAACATGCCAGGGTTTTGCATAGTCATTATGCTGCTGCTGCTGCTAAGTCGCTTCAGTCGTGTCCGACGCTGTGCGACCCATAGACGGCAGCCCACCAGGCTTCCTGTCCCTGGGATTCATAAGAAAGGCTAAAAGGAAACTTGTAACAGGCTAATATTACTCTTTAAATGTTTAGCGGGTGGAATGTAAGGAATGAAGTGGAGAGAAATTAGTATGAACTCTACTGTCACGTACATCTAGATCATTCACGTAACCTAGTTTTAATCACCTATGGAAGACACCATGCTTGGTTTAGGTCATATTATAGAGAACAAGATAGAAGCAGTCCCTCCTGTCGTGGAGTTTAAGTTAAAGCAAGAGAGACATATGACACAATGAAATCCTTAATCATTTGTTTAACTGGAATCGTGACATGCTGGCAAAGAGTACAGAAAATTGATAGAATAAAATCACAGAGACTGTCTTGGTTTGGGAAGATCAGAGAAAGGCTTTAAATGAAGTGAAGGTTCACTGAGCAAAACTCTGAGGCATGAGCTGGAATTAACCAATAAAGGTGAGGCAGGAGAGTGCAGAGTAGGGTATATTTCAAGCAAAAAAATCTCTTTGCTCAGAGACCCAGAGAAAACCAGTATAACTGGAATCTGCTATGCTAGAGGGGGTAGGCAGCATCTGTGAGAAGAGTTTGGTCTTTATTCTAATAAAGAGCACAAAGCTTTATACAATAACCAAGAATCGGGATCCCAACTCACTGCAAATCAACTTCTCAATCCAGATCAGGTGGAGATACCAAATACATAGGAGGGTCGAAGTAAAGAATTGGAAAGAGTGGGAGGAATATTCATGACAAGAGTGATGCGGTGTGGACCTGGAACTGATGCAGCTCTCCTTTTCAGTCCTTGTCTGAGCTTTTCTAGTTGTTGTCATGGCAACCATCAGCTGGCATGACATTGGTGGGTGTGTCATTCAGCGTGCTAATATAATACAATGAGCGTATAATGGGGCTCAACTGGAAGTCAAATCTTCCTCCATCTTGGGCCTAGTTAGTTCTAACCAAGTCTTGTTCTTCTCTCTTTGCAGCTTCCTCTTGAAACTAAGATTAGAGTAATTGGTCTTTATTCAGGAGGGCCAGGAGTCTGATTCTGGGGCAATAGTCTGGTTACAGTTCTTTCTGACAGCTGGGAGAGAATCTCTTCCGTGCCTCTTCTCCAGTTCTGGAGATCTGCTGGCATTCTTGGGCATTCTTTGGCCTCCGCTACAGCTCCTGATCTCTGCCTGCATCTTAGCACACATTCTCCCTGTGTGCTTTTGTCCACGCTCCCCCTTTTAATAGAGACACCAGTCATATCGGATTAGGACCCACCCTACTGCCGTATCACCTCATCTTAACTAACTACATCTGCAAACAAAGACCTATTTCCCAATAAAGTCACACTCTGAGATACTAGGGGTTAGGACTTCAGCCTATGAATTTTTGAAGGACATAGTCCAACCAATACCAGTAGTATTTGTGAAGTTCAGATGGGTTAGCCTCCCAATTTATCTTTACCTTGACATAACACTTAAAAAGAATCTCTTAACCTGGATTAGACTCTTTTCTGTTAAAGAGCAAATTCAGATTCCCAAAGACCTTACTAGCTGAAGAGGGATGATGAGATAGGAAGCAAATCTGACACCACGTGCACCACAGCAATATTAAAAAATTAGCAACAATATTAAGAATTACAGCAACAACAATAAGATTTAACCTTCCCAAATCACATTCTTCCTTTGAAACAGAACTAATCAAACCTCTAAATGTCCATTGCGAGCCTGATACAAATTTCAAACTGGTCAAAGAGGTGTAAAACAGACTGAAGAACTGATATAAAACACTTTTTTTTTAATGTAGTACCATGAATTATTTCTGATGATGGATGAGTAGCTTGTATTAATTCAAATATATCAGAAGAAAAGTTCTAGTCAGTGTAGGAAAATATGAGTTTAGCCCTTATTTAAATTTTATAATTTTGAATTATCACAGAAAATTTTTATTATTTTAATATTCATGGATCTTAAAAGTACAAATAAAATAATTCTATAGCCAAAAAAAAAGTTTTTTTTTTTTACCTTCCCAACAACTGATACTGAGCTCTTAGAAGAGACATATTGTAAACCAAGGTAGGGTACTTTGCTTTGACTGGAAAGTCAATGTCAATTGTTTTCTTATGAATATATTCTATTCCCCTAAAGTTCCATCTAAACGCAAGTACATGAGGGATCTTTTCAACAAACACATATACGAAGTGATGTCTACCAATTAAAATGGCAGCTTCAATAAAAATCTGATTTCCTACATTCTCTGGGCAAGCACGAAGTGGAGCAAAAGATATATTTTTCTCTTCTTTAGCAGAGTTTTTCTTAAAGACTTTATAGAATTGTAGAATTAATGAACTTGAAGCAATTGTGAGATTATCAGGTCTGGGGAATTTCCAGGGTTTCTCAGCAAAACCCTCAAAGTTCATGGGCATTCCAAGGGGTGGAGGTAGCTGGGGGGTGGGGCTTGGGGGGGTGGCATAGAGTGGGGGGGCTTAGGTAGAGTGGTGGGGCATTAGGTAGGGAGTCAGGAGGAAATGATTCTTGCCTTGTCAACCCAACCCCATCCCAACCGGACCTGGGGCAGTCTACTTTCATCATCTTCATAAAGCACCTATTGTGGCTTTGTTTGCAGAAAGGATTTCACACTTTATAAAATGAGAAAACTAAGACCCAGAGAAGCTGTGACTTATTCTGACTCTAACCAGTGAGCCGCAGAACTGAGATAGAATTGAAGTTGTCTTCTTTGTCAGCTCACATTAAGCCACATTTCTCCCCTTCTCACACAAAAGCAGGGAGGGAGACCCGCCAAAGGCCCTTTTAAGGCAAATATGTTGTCTGCCTTGATCAGGTGAGTTTACAACTCAGCCTAAAGGTTCATAAAAATAACCCAAGCCAAAACTGGAGCATTTTTAACTCAGCCCTCCCTCGCAGCATAGTGAGGATTTTTTAGGATGTAAAATCATAAATCTTATGTATGACCTATTATATTTCAAGTTAATAACAAATCTAGACCTTTATTCCTCATCTGCAATTCTTTTTCTCTCAGTTCAATGAAGATTGTCTAATTTTTAAAGGCCAGTTAGCATGGCTGAAGCTGACTGAGCCATAGAAGTATTTCATCAAGTAAAACATCACAAAAGTTTAAATTTCAAAGACAGTAATAAGCATTTTTACTTGCTGCATGTAAATACTGTAAAGCCAGCCTGAAGCTGCTTCTTAAGTCCAGTGTACTTAACAAAGGGGTTATTTTAAATAAATATACTCCACATATTCTATTTTAGTATAAGTAGTTACATTCTTTTCTGTGCCCAAGTGGTCCTAGGAATGGCCCTCTGTTCTTTTCCTTTGCATCCTGGCTGTTTCTACTCAGGGCAGAAACGGTCAAGACTTGGAGAACAGAAGTGGTCAAAGGAAAGAAGGCCCTCTTCCTCTTTGAACGGGAGAAGAGAAGGATGCTAATAGTAGAAAAGAAAGAGCCTCAGGAGCATCAAGGAGTTGGAGAAAGAGGAAAGGAGAAAAGAAGATGGGACAGAGGAGGCAGCAGAGAGAAAAAGATACATCTCATCGTAGCTTCTCTTCTCTCAAATGCTTCGTTGTCCTATCATCAGGAGTACATTTAAATTAGCTTAAGGGAAAAAGAGGAATTGATTGGAAGGACAGAAAAGACATTTCACAGAAAACGTAGACCACTGGGAGGGACTGGCTTCTAACTGACAGAACAAATTGACAGGCTCCAGGGAAAACCTTCCCTCTATTTTTATTTTTGCTCTTTCTCTCTATCTCGTCTACTTTTTCTCCTCTCCTTCCCCACCATAATGTATGGTTCCTCATCTCTTCTTCCCTTTCTCTGTGGGTGTTTCTCATTCTATGTATGCCGGCTCACTGCTGGTCCATTCCCTTGATATGACTGACTCCCTGTAGCCCCTGGAAATCTCTTCATTTCAAGTAACCAACAGGCATTAACTTGTACAACTGTCCCCATTTGCAAACTCTCAAGTATCTGGTTTACCTACCTTAGATCAAGTATCTACCCATGGTCCCATCAGTTTTCCCTTAATTGCCAAAGTAACTACTCATGTCGGATGTGACAGCAGAGAAAGCAGTCCTTTTATTTCTACACTCCTTTTCAATCTTGTCCTGGGCTCTCTCAGCCAGTGTCCTCAATCTCCTGCCCTTATCACAGGAGTCTTCAACCTCTTATAATAGTGTTTCTCATACTTGTATCAGATTGTTCAGATCACTTGCATCAAAGTGTGTTTATAAAAAAAAAAATGCAGACAGTCAGGTCCTTACCTATTCCAGATACCCTATGTGCTAAATACACTTCGGGAACTGACATGAAAAACTCACTGTTGATAAATTCTTTGTATTGGAAATCATGCTCTGAGTTTCAAATAACCTATAGACAAAATTTCTGTTGAATTGTTCAGTCTCTAAGTCGTGTCCAACTCTCTGTGACCCCATGGACTGCAGCCCTCCAAGCTTCCCTGTCCTTCACTATCTCCCAGCATTTGCTCAAAATCATGGACATTGAGTTGGTGATGCCTTCCAACCATCTAATCCTCTGTGGTTCCCTTCTCCTCCTGCCTTCAGTCTTTCCCAGCATCAGGGTCTTTCCGGTGAATCAACTCTTCACATCAGGTGGCCAAAGTATTGGAGCTTCAGCTTCAGCATCAGTTCTTCCAGTGAATATTCAGGGAAATTAGCTTCTAGAATAAATATATTCCACATAATAAATGGAAAAGACTAGTGATATGTGTTTTAAATATTAAAAATATGTGTTTAATATTTAAATATTAAAAATATGTGTTTTAAATATATCGGTGCCATATACCAAAGCATATGGTATTTTAAAAGTAAAATCCTTTAATACTTTAAATATTAAAACTTAATACTTTAACATTTCAGATGCTATCATACAAAAATTAATACGGAGAATTTTCATCTTTACCATTTTGTTCACTTCATGCATCTGTAATCAGTATAAATCTACAAGGAACCTAGGAAATGCACACTGGTTTAATCACTTTCCTGCCTCTTCCCGATCCATCTTTATGACTCTCTATTTGGAGTTTATGGTCTCTTCTAGATACTAGATAATCTAGATACTTTTAACATCCCTGTCTCCTTACAACTATGCACCATATCTTATCATCAAAAGCTACTGTTCCCCTGTGAATGTCATCCGCAGCAGAACTCAGGCTAACCCTCCTTACCAGCTGATTGATCATTAATACCCATTCTTCCCTGACAAGATCCTCTCCCTCAAGTTTCTTCTGAGTTTATGCTTCTCAGATTTGAATACATATAACCCTGGGGATACACAGTTTCAGATCAGAAGCCACAAGTTAATGGTGATGCTTCTTACTGGAATATTTAGCTAAAGATTTAATAACTTATCTAGAACGCAACCTTCATGTTATTTTTGTCTTAAACATGGATAGATTACTCTTTGAAACCCCATGGACTACAGAGTCCATGGAATTCTCTAGGCCAGAATACTGGAGTGGGTGGACTTTCCCTTCTCTAGAGGATCTTCCCAATCCAGGGATCGAACCCAGATTAAAGACAAGGATACACATTTCACATTAAACTTTAAGAAAAAAGGTGAGCCTTCAAAAAATGTGAGCTATGTTTTCCAAGTTCCCAACCTCAGGCACATTATTAACTTGATAATATTTTATGGATTTAGCTGATCTTCATGAAACATGCATTCAATGGCTATGAAAATAACAGCTTAAGTAGTGAGAAAGTTTTAAAAAGCAGATCAGATCTAGCTGTCATCTCCCTTCTCTAATTCTATCTGAGCCCCAAGGGTCTCTGATTTTCAAGGGGCTAGGAGGGACCCAGGAGAAAGCAATTTCATTTTCAAGCAAGTGTATCTTTCAGCTGATCTTCAACAGAGTAAATATCCTTTGGAGCTGGTTTCATAATAGGTTCCTCTTATGAAGACTGGCTCTAACCAGTTCTTGGGAAATGTGCTTACAGACAAGGATTGCCCAACTGATCTCAGTAGACAAGAAAGAACACAGGCCAGCAGAGGTCATGCCAATGAACACACGCCCTACACACATCTTTATGGACAAACTGATCCACCCCACAATGCCATGCACTTACCTATCATTAGGATTTAGATAATACCCTCTAAAAGAGTTCAAGGTACTCTTCATAAAAATATAGAGGTAAACAATGTTGTTCATTCTTTTCCAGCTAGCAGAGTGAAAATTACCCCCACGGGGTAATCTGTACCACCATACAGATAGCTAGAGTACACAGCTGCCCACACAGTCTTTGAGAAGAGCCATAAGGTCTGACCTGTTGGAAAATAGTTTCCCCTTTGATTTCTCAGAATATAGCCTTCTTCATATTCCTGGCCTCCATTCCCACCATTAATCACCAATGAATTAGACTCTAAGTAGAAGTGTTATCTCCACGAGGTCACTGTGAAAATGTATAATTAAATAAGCTGGGAGGGGTGTTGGGTTTTTTCCCCATTTATACATTAAAATACATTACTCACTGACATGGGTTAATTTACCTGCATTAATTGTCAGCTTGGAAAACAAATATTAGGATTCTGATGACATATGATATAAAATGGTAAGTTTCTAGTGAAGGTTGAGGCATGAGTTTCATGGGCTATTGCCATGCATTAGAACTCTGGTTGGAGCCCAGCAGAGGGCACCCCAGGAAACCAGCAGGAGGAGCCTAGACACAGTAGTGGAGACAGAGTCACTGAACCTAATCATTTCCTCCGTTTTAATTTCTTGCTAAACCAGCCCTGATCACTACAAAATAAACTGGTTGAGTGGTAGTGAGTAGAGTGATCAGGGGGCAGCCAATAACTTCTGAATTCTCTAAAATGCTAAAGTGAAAGTGTTAGTCCTTCAGTCGTGTCTGACTCTTTGGGACCCCAAGGACTGTAGCCCACCAGGCTCCTCTGTCCATAGAATTCTCCAGGCAATAATACTGGAGGGGTTTGCTGTTTCCTTCTCCAGGGGATCTTCCCAACCCAGGGATCGAACCCAGGTCTCTTGCATTGCAAGCAGTTTCTTTACTGTCTGAGCCACCAGGGAAGGCCTGGTAAAATGCTTTAAGATAAAAACAGCAGTCATCATCATGGTTTTCACCATCACTCCTGTGAGCCATGTATCACTTCTCCGTTGCTTCTGGTAGAATCAGTCAGTTTTATTCCTCTGGTAGATGATATAAAGTTGCAGACAGCCACAGGAAACACAAAGAAATACAGTTAGGAAGACACAGAGGGAAGTTAGGACTGATAAGCATGGTCAAGGGAAGAGTCAAAGGGTAGCCTGGGTAACATTCTCACTGACTGCTCCACAATGTAGATTGCTGGAAAGGCCATCAAATTCCTTTTCTCTTCGAGACCTGTTTGCACACACACACACCTGTACAGTCTTTATAGAAATTGACAGACGAAGCCAGATTGGTGTTTACAGAGACAAAGGATACCTCATCCACACAGCACACTAAATGGTTTCTAAGGAAAAGTATGGAGTTCACTTTAGATTCACAAAGGTGATCCTGAAATAGAACTGAGCGTGTGCTTGAACATGCCAAGGAGTGGGAAATGAACTTTGAAAAATTATCAAAACTTATCAAAGTTAATTTAAATCATCCCAATTGTAGAGTGCAAAGCACGAGAAACCAACATAACACAGCCAGTAACCATTTTCCTTGCCATTCTCCTTCCCCCAAAATTAAAATAATTTTTAAACAGTGATCTTATTTTGTGATATAGGCAAATGTAAAAGTGTTAAGCTTTGATGAGAAAAGAGGATATGGGGTGATGAAGGCCGACACGCGTCCCTGCCACTGTACTACACCTTCTGTTATCCATCTTCCGCCGCTATTCTGTAAGTTATGAGCACACAGCCAAAGTGATTTGATTTGATAAATGCTCTGCAAATATAGGGGTGACAGACTAATTAGAGGTACTAAGAAGTCTAGTCAGACTGGTAGATCTTGATGCCCAATACGTGTGTACTTGGAGGTAACAAATGTCAGTGATATCCAGAAAGAAGTTCTGGAATATGCCAGTGGTTGAGTGACAGGAGCCCAGAAACAATAAATCTAGAAAGGGCAGCACACAAATGTACATGTGCAAGAAAAAATAAGATCAGGATAATCTGTCAGCAGGAAGCAAACTCCCAACATCAAGCTGATGTCCAGGAGAGATAGCCATTGAGAAGGCATCCAGACAAAGAAGGCAGAGGCTAAGTCCTAGAATATCAGATGATCAAGACAGGACTCTAGATATTTTAGGAATAGAAGCTTCCAAAGCTAGGGTAAACAAGAGAGGAAGTTTGGTTTCATTAGCAAGGCAAGCGATCACAACAGGTCAGCAATAGGTGTTATTGGTCCATTTTACAGACAAGGAAACTGAGGCTCAGTGAGACTAACATGTCCAAAGCCTTACAGCTAATTAGTATCTAATCCCAGGTTTAAAAATAAATCCCACCAAAGTCTAATGCTAATTATCCCTCTTTTTCTTACTTCCACCTGCAACTCTAGGAGATCAGTTACTACAACAAGTCCTAGCTTTTTAACTTGAGTTGGCTTCTCCAGACTCCTCAGAGCACTGGACTAGCACTCTTCTAATAATCCCTGAAATGATTCCAGAGCTGAAGATGGAGCTGGGTGTGCAGTAGTGTTTCTCAACTTTGCCTGCACACTGGAATTATCTAGGGTTTTAAAAATACTGATGTCTGGGTTCTGTTACCAGAGTTGATCATTTAATTGGTCTGAGGTGTGGCCTTTGTCTCAGGATTTCTAAAAAGCCTTCCAAATGATTCTAATGTTTAGCCAAGCTGGAAACTACTGGCTACAAGCAAAAGTCAAGAGCCCTCAGCTGTTTGTAGAGGAGAGATATGCAGGCCAAGCTTGTACATTTCAATGAGCTAGGAAAAACACTAGAAGACTCATAGGCTTTTTTTTTTTTTGGACAAGTCGACCATTTGCTTTTACAGTTTAACCTCTTAGAAAATATGCCAGAAGTAAACAGGTGTACGATTAACCTTGCAAATCAAAAGGTTCCGTGATTTTAGATTCTAAGCGCTAGCTGTGTGTGACCAAAGGCAAGGTTTTAGAACTGGATCTCCCAAATTGCTCATTACTATTCCATGCCTGGTTAAAACTTACATCATCCTGCAATGGAATGTGACCCAAGTCAAAGACAAAATAAAAACAGTTGCATTGCTTTCATGATTAGTAATGATATTAGAGAGGGGTTAAGGTGTCTCAAAACAGCTTGTACTTTTCCCAACCTATTCAAGACCTGATTCATGCTACAGTTTAGTAACCTTGATACTTCCAGATGATATCGCAAATGTATAATTTCTGGATGTGTACCTCTAGATGTGTAATGTGTTTGGACTAAATCCAAATCTGGAAACTCATTTTTTATTTAACGTATATTCTTAATAAAAAGCAAATACAGGCCCCTACTCCCAACTTCCATTATCAGAATTCTTGTCCACAGCTCCCTAATAGAAAGCAATGGACTATGAAACAAGCACACATTTGTCTGTGGTGACCGCGCATCCTGGTTTACCCTGACAGTCTGGGTTTATGCCTATTGTTTAAGCATAATTATTAATAGCACCCTCTCTTATTCTTAGAAATGTTTCCATCTGGGTGATAAATTATCTGGGCACCTTACATATAGCTCACTCAATCTGCATTCCCTCTACAAGTACTATAGGGAAACCTCATGATTGGAGTGTGGTCACTTTATATTTAGAATGCTCCCACAGCTACACATGAAAGTAAGCGTATTGAAATATCAACCAGCTGATCAACATCCCTTCCTTAAAAACAAAATAATAGAGATTTCTAAAGTATTTCTGTTTAACTCCATCAACACAGAGGCCCCATTAAACAAAAGTAAAAACCCTGTACTTTTCCAGCTTAAAACCTGCATTCTTTATCTGTTTCTGCTAGAAACTAACAATGTGGCCTTGAACAAGATATTTGTTTTTTTGTGATCAGGTTTTTCTCCTTTGCAAAAGAGTAGAGTAAGTGGTCTCTATCATCTTTTTGAATGACAATTCTGAAAGTCTATATTGCTACTTTCTCTAGGCATTTTACTTAACCAGTGTTTTGCCAGTTCTATCCTTCTGCACTGTCTGTTTGAAACTAAGCTCATAGATATCTAAGACCAAATCTACTGAATTCACTTTTGCAATTTTTACTTTACCATCATAATCTATATGTGTGATAATTAAGTATCCTTTAAGTTAGTCTTGATTCCAGCAATATTTATGTAATATTTACTATCTGTGAAACTCTGTCCTGGGCACATGGATCCTCTACTAGTTAAGTTTTTACTAATTAAATTTCATTTATTTGGCCACTGTTCACTGTCTGTAGCCCACCAGGCTTCTCTGTCCATAGAATTCTCCAGGCAAGAATATTGGAGGGGGTGGCCATTTCCTTCTCCAGGGGATCTTCCCAACCCAGGGATCGAACCCAGGTCTCCTGCATTGCAAGCAGTTTCTTTACTGTCTGAGGCACCAGGGAAGCCCTTGTCTATGAGATATTTGGGCTATTTTGAAAAGTACACAAAAGATTACTTTTTAAGACTTAAATAGATCACTTGTTTTAAAGCATGCATCTGCCAGTTATATATGTATTTTTAAGGACAAATGCAAAGTTTTGTGTTTAAGCTAAAAACAATATGATTAGAATTACCCATCCCTTTGTTCAATAAGTGTGTGTTTAAATATCCACTATATCCTGGAATGGAGATAAGCTCTGGGAATACAAGGGCAGATAAATCATAGTCCCTCAGGTAGTTCACAGCCTAGTACACCTGTGGAATAACCAGTCACATCAGTAACAGATGGGCTTCCCTGGTGGCTCAGAGGGTAAAGAGTCTGCCTGCAATGCGGGAGACCTGGGTTCGATCCCTGGGTCGGGAAGATCCCCTGGAGAAGGAAATGGCAACCCACTCTGGTACTCTTGCTTGGGAAATCCCATGGATGGAGAAGCCTAGCAAGCTACAGTCCATGAGGTCTCAAAGAGTTGGACACGACTGAGCGAGTTCACTTTCACTTTCAGTAATAGATAAGTGGTTCAGAAGTGCACTGGTGCAGAAGGTACAGGCAGTGCAGACTGTGGTCACCCGATTCAAGATGAAGCATAAAGTGGCCTATTGCCTCCACTTCACGTCTTAATGCAAGGATTGGTATCTTCACCCTATTGGACTGTTTGCAGATAGATGGGCCACAGTGGACAAAATGATAGTCTGTATTTCATGGTGTACACTTGTTTTCTTGTTGTTTTATTTATCCACCCCCACGTATTCTTTTATAGAATACATTTTTATGATACCCGAGGAAAAGAAACGTAGACAAATGAGGAAACCTCTTGAGGAAAAGTGTCCAAGACAACGAAGGTTGTAGAAAATGTGTCATGCGAGGAATGGCTGAGGAAACAACGCTGGGTGGCAAGCATGGTTTGCATCATATCTGACATCTTTCAATTGAAAGAACATCATTTTAAAGTAGGAAGGGGCAAATGCTATACTCCAAAGAGCAGAGCGTAGAGAGACTGGTGTTTTTAAAATCCAAGGAAACAAACCTTAATTCAATATAAGGAAGAACTTTATCACTTACTGGCAGCAAAATAGATGGCCAAACGGGAGGAAAAAATGTGTCAACAGAAGGCGTGTACAAGTGGAAGGTGAGTCACAATCAGTGACGTTAGAGAGGAGCCTGATGCTCCTGGTGATGCTTAGACTCCAAGGTCCCCTGGTGAAACAGTTGTGAAATGGTCCTCCGCCTGGCCAGCATCCCACTCTTCTTCTGGTAGTAGCATTCTTTGTTGAACCACTTCTTCACCTCTGCGAGGTTTTAGATTTGATAGAGCCACAGTCATTTTCGGGTTCTAGCAATGGGAATGTCATCCTGATACAGGCATTCAGCATCCTTCAGATTCTTGGCCAAGAATGGCACATGGATCATACACTGGGTAAGTCTGTGATAGTCCTAGGACTTTTTAAGAAACTGTTGGGTAAAAAGAATTATTTTTTGCCAAGAGAAAAAGATGTAGGGCCAGAACTTCTGACAGCCATCTTTCAAGCAGTAGGAGAGGGCTTGCCCAGGAATGAAACTAATACCAAGGAAAGTGTTGCCCAACAGTGGAGAGAGGTAGACTGAGTCCTGATGATTTTTAGCCCCTGCAGCCAGCAATTCCTGAAGCCAGATTAACTGGATCTTTCAGTTCTGTTTGCCAAACACATTCCTTTTTTAAATTTTAGCCAGTTGAATTGCATGTTTATTATTTGAATCAGAAAGAATCCTGAAAAATACAGGTACCACTCAACAAAACTTGATTGTATGATTATGTATTCTATAAATCTAGCTTGGCAGATTTTTCATAATTTCTTGTAGCTTTCTAACATCTCTAGTAATGCTTTGTTGGTATTTAGATGTCATTACTTACTGTAAGTACTTAGAAATTATAAAACTTCATTGCTTTTAAAAATTGGTATTTTTACATTGACCTAGAAAGTCCTTCCTCCTGTGTAACTTGAATTAATGAGGTTTTATTGCACAGTGTGCACATTATCTCAACCTAGTGATCCTCAATCTAAAAGTAGTGATGAAGCATATATCTTATTTTTAGAATCCTTCAATTGATGAATGGTATAATTTTATCTGAGCTAAAGTTGCACAGACTTAACAAATGCATTTTGCTTAATATTAAAATACTTCAAAATAAGAGGTCTGTTTCTTTTAAAAACAGATTTTTAAAAAGGGATCATTTTGAAGGTATTTTTAAAAAGTGATTCATAAGGTTGACAAAATTGTTGGAAACCACCTCAACAGATGCTGTATCAGATGGGATTCTTGATTTCTAACAATTCCAGCTAGAGTTAAATAGAAAAGGAATTTATTGAAAGGACTAGTTTACAGGCACTCTGGTAGGGTGAGGGAGCCCAATTTCAGGTTAAGAAGCCAAAGGAAAAGCTCCAAACTAAGTCTCAGTCTTGTTTTTCTAAGGAAATAATTGCTGTCATTGTCATGATCACAAACACACAGAAAATAGGTTTCTTGCATCACTAAGTACTGGGTCAAAGTCCAGCTTTGACTTTAAGTCTCAATAGACTGTTCCGTCTTTAAGGGAAAGTGTTAAGTGTCTGAGCTTCTCCGGTGGCTCAGTAGTAAAGGACAGACTTAATGGATGTGGTGGGGGAGGGGGAAGGGGAAGGAGAGGGTGAGATGTATGGAGAGAGTAACATGGAAACTTATATTACCATATGTAAAATAGCTAGCCAATGGGAATTTGCTGGATGGCTCAGGGCGCTCAAACAGGGGCTCTGTAACAATCTAGATTGATGGCGTGGGGAGGGAGATAGGAGGGAGGTTCAAGAGGGAGGGGACATATGTATACTTGTGGCTGATTTCTGTTGATGTTCAGCAGAAAACAACAAAATTCTATAAAGCAATTATCCTTCAATTAAAAAAAAAATCTGCCAGCCAATGCCAGAGACACAGGAGACATGGGTTTGATCCCTGGGTTGGAAAGATCCCCTAGAGAAAGAAATGGCCACCCACTCCTGTATTTTTGCCTGGAGAATCCCATGGACAGAGGAACCTGGAGGGCTACAGTCCATAGGGTCACAAAAAGTCTGACACGACTTAGCAACTGAGCACACAGGCACACTAAGCATCTAGCATTATCAGCTTCTAAAACTATAGACTATCTTTGCCCACTCTACTACACCAAAGCAGAGAATTCCCCAAATATAGAAAGGGGCTTGGTTGCTATGTAGCCAAAATGAATCACAAATTTCCTGTATAAGTCAAACCTTTGGCAGCCCAACATCAACTTACACACTTCTCTTGCATTTATCCTAAAGCAACTATTTTTCCCCATATAAAGGGAATGAGCTGAAGTCTTATCCAGACTGAAATCCAGGCTTTCTGGAAGATGTCCAATTCTTCTGGAGTTGTGCCATGGTTTTGTCTCAATATTCTATAAATTATCTACTAATATTTATGTTAACCACCAGAAAAATACACTACATAAATCACTGGAGAAATGGAGGAAAATGTAGGAAAACTTGATAAAATATATAAACACACCCGAAAGACTATATGGGTAGATACAATCCTTATTTCTGCAACTTACCGTTGGTGCTGTATTTGAGTTGTTGTTGTTTTAAATAACAATCTTTTTTTCAAAAAGTAATTTTATTACTTTTGGCTGTGCTGGGTCTTTGTTGCTGCATGGGCTTTTCTCTAGTTGCAGTAAGTGGAGGCCACTCTCCAGTTGTGGGCTTCTCATTGCAGAGGCTGCTCTTGTTGGGGAGCGCTGGCTCTGGGGCATGTCGGCTTCAGTAGTTGTGGCTCCCAGGCTCTAAAGCACAGGCTCTAGAGTTGTGATGCGTGGGCTTAGTTGCTGCACAGTACGTGGGATCTTCCCAGACCAGGGATTTGAACCTGTGTCCCCTGCAGTGGCAGGCAGACTCTTGACCAGTGAGCCACCTGGGAAGCCTGTATTTGTGTTATTGACTTGCCTCCTCTGTTAACAATTTCATGGTTCTTTTGCCCTTAGCCAAAAATTTACCTATGTGTTCATCCCTGAGAAAAGGGACCCCTTGACTGTCTTTCCTATATTGGGTTGTCGTGGATTGCCTTTAACTTTTACGCTGCAAACGGCAGTATTGAAAAGCACCTTGGAAGATCACTGGGTTTCCATCAACCCCTTGTTGACCCCATTGTGGGAGAGCAGCACTCTTTCCCCATTACAGCTGCAATCAATCATTTCTGTCACTCCATAATCCTCTCTGTGACTACTCAGCCTGTGGTTTCAGAATCAGAATCAGAAAAGTGGCACTCTCAGCCTCCAATTCCATTAATCTAGTCAATCTTCACTTGATTCCAAGGCAGCGGCATCACCCACCCCCAGCATACTAAGACTCCTAAACCCAGGGAGCCTAAAGGGCTTAGAATAGGATGTAAAACTTTGGTGAGTGAGCCGTTGGGTGAATATGTGGGAGGGGTCACTTCCACTTTTGCCCCTTGCTTACCAGAGTCCCTGTATTCTGGCTGTGGAAGCATCAGTACCATAAATGTATACTGGTTCAGAGCACATACCAAATGTAACATACTAGTACCCCAACTTCCAAGCTACTGTAAGAACTATTTCAGGTATTGTTTCAAAATTCTGTAAGATCAGCTGCTGCATTATAATGGGAATACACGATAAAATAAATCCATAAACACTAGTCCACTTTCTCCTTTCACCATAAATTTCTTGATTGGGAGTTATGTCGTATGGTGTTTCATGGTGGAGAAGACACATAATAAACCTATGAATGGGGATTCTGGCAGAAAGGACAGGAAAAACAAATACAAGCATAAAATAATCATCTAATCATTTATTCCCAAATGTGTACTTCATTTTGGAAGGAGTTCAATAAAAACAGGCCACCAGGAGACTGGTTAGTCTCCAGAGAGTAGCTCAAGCCCAGATGGGGGCATTATCATCCTGAAATATATTAAGCAGTTTTCTTCCCAGGGCCAGTTCTCGTTTGGGGTTTTGGGGGAAGATTTCCTTGAGTAATTATGCCAAATTCTGGTTCTTGAGCTCTCCCAATAATCCTATGAGGTACTCAATATGTTGTTACTGCTAACTGCTACTGCTAAGTCACTTCAGTCGTGTCTGACTCTGTGCGACCCCATAGATGGCAGCCCACCAGGTTCCCCTGTCCCTGGGATTCTCCAGGCAAGAACACTGGAGTGGGTTGCCATTTCTGTCTCCGATGCATGAAAGTGAAAAATGAAAGTGAAGTCACTCAGTCATGTCTGACTTTTCGCGACCCCATGGACTGCAGCCTACCAGGCTCCTCCATCCATGGGATTTTCCAGGCAAGAGTACTGGAGTGGGATGCCATTGCCTTCTCTGCAATATGTTATTATAACTGCTTAATTCAACAACAGTTAATGTCAAGAGCTTACAACTAAGTAATAAGTAACCTTCCTGAAATAGATGCATTTATGAAAGTTGGTTATGAGTCAACGTGACACAAATTGAGTCTTCATCTGTTTATTCCAAGTCACCAAATGACTGTCCAATAGGCACCTTAATCTTAATGTGTTTAAAATATAACTCTTGTTTTTTCTGCCTTTCTTCTCCTAGTCCTCTTTATCTTAGAGTACGATGCCACCATGCTCCCTCATGCTCAGGCCCCAAGCCATAGTCTTTTTTTCCCTTGTTTCTTGTCATTCTTTTATCCACCCACAGCTAGCAAGTTTCCATAGTTTTGCTTTCAAAGTATAATTTGAATCTACATATTGTCTCAGTTTCTACCACTGTCATTCTATTCAAAGCCTTTATCATTTCTTACCTGGACCACTGTATTAGATTTACAACTAGGCCCTCTGTTTTCACTCTTTTCCCCAAGTGGTCATTCAGCACACAGCAGCCAATATGATATTTTAAAAAGTTAAGTTGGATCATATCATTCCTGTTATGGACTGAATGTTTGTATCCCCATCTCCAAGTTCATATGCTAAAACCTTACGCGGTCAATAAAGTGAAGTTGCTCAGTCGTGTCCGACTCTTTGCGACCCCATGGACTGTAGCCTGCCAGGCTCCTCCATCCATGGAATTTTCCAGGCAAGAGTACTGGAGTGGGTTGTCATTGCCTTCTCCAAAGAAATTGAAGAAGACACAAATGGAAAGATACCCCATGTTAGTGGATTAGAAGAATTAATATTGCTCTATCACTTTATCCTCTCACTCTTCTATTCTTCTTTATAATGCTAATCTCCACCTAAAATTGTATGTTCATCATTTTACTTGCTTTTCTAAAGTATCTTTCCCACTAGAAGATAAACTCCATCAGGGCAAGAGTCTAGCCTGTCTTGCATACTATTGTATTATAGGAATGTGCATATTCCTGTTGAAAATTCTAGCCTTCCAGATATTGGTTTTAAAAAGCCATGCATGATTCAAAAACAACTTTTGCACAAAGTTTTAAAACAGACAAAGTTTCTTTGTCTGGAACAGCAGACAAAGTTTTAAAAACTACATATTAAACTGAGTAATAAAAGCTTTCTAGGAAAAATCAATAACATTTTAAGTCAAGAATTGTGCTAAAAATATAACACTGCAGAGTAATGCACAGTATGACTTCACCAGAAATATATAGGAAGGAAAAGCCCTCAGCGTATGATTTATGATAGAAACACCTGAGAAATGCTTCTTAAGGGACAATTAAAATCGGTGTTCAGTGAATTAACTTAGCTATGAAACGGAAACAGACTCACAGACGTAGAGAACAGACTCATGGTTGCCAGTGAAGGGGAGGTCAGGACGGGGTGGATTGGGAGTTTTGGATTAGCTGATGCAAACTCTCATATATAGAATGGATAAGCGACAGGGTCCTACTGTATAGCACAGGGAACTATATTCAATAGCCTATGGTAAGCCATAATAGAAAAGAATATAAAAAAGAATGCATATGTATTTCAGAAATGTGGTCTGTAACTCTTAATACATATTACATCCCATATTTTAGAATACAAGGTCTCCAGCTGATATTAATTTTGTTGCTCCCACACTTTAGAAATCAAACAGTGCTACAATGAATATCCTTTTGTTGTTCTTGTTGTTCAGTTATGTCCAACTCTTTGCAACCCCGTGGACTATAGCATGCGTGGCTTCCCTGTACTTCACCATCTCCCTGAGCTTGCTCAAACTCGTGTCCATTGAATCAGTGATGCTGTCCAACCATCTTGTCCTCTGTCGCCCCCTTCTCCTGCCTTCAATCATTCAATCAAGGTCTTTTCTAATGAATCAGCTCTTCACATTAGGTGATCAAAGTACTGGAGTTTCAGCTTCAGCATCAGTCCTTCCAGTGAATATTCAGGATTGATTTCCTTTAGGATGGACTAGTTGGATCTCCTTGAAGTCCAAGGAACTCTCAAGAGTCTTTTCCAACAACACAGCTCAAAAGCATCAATTCTTCAGCATTCGGCCTTCTTTATGGTCCAACTTTCACATCCATACATGACTACTGGAAGAACCATAGCTATGACTATACGGACTTTGTGAGCAAAGTAATGTCTCTGCTTTTAATATGCTGTCTAGGTTGTGTCTTTTAATTTTATGGTTGCAGTCACCATCTGCAGCGATTTTGGAGCCCAAGAAAATAAAGTCTCTCACTGTTTCCATTATTTTCCCATCTATTTGCATGAAGTGATGGGACAGAGTGACAATATATAGCCTTGACATACTCCTGTCTCAATTTTGAGCCAGTCTGTTTTCCCATATCTGTTTCTAACTTTTGCTTCTCGACCTGCATACAGATATCTCAGGAGGCAGGTCAGGTGGTCTGGTATTCCCATCTCTTGAAGAATTTTCCAAAGTTTTTTGTGACCAACAGAGTCACAACAAAGCCTGTATATTGTCACCCTGCTTATTTAACTTATATGCAGAGTACATCATGCAAAATGCCAGGCTGGATGAAGCACAAGCTGGAATCAAGATTGCTGGAAGAAATATCAATAATCTCAGATATGCAGATGACACCACCCTTATGGCAGAAAGTGAAGAAGAAGTAAAGAGCTTCTTGATGAAGGTGAAAGAAGAGAGTGAAAGAGTTGGCTTAAAACTCAACATTCAGAAAACTAAGATCATGGCATCCAGTCTCATCACTTAATGGCAAATAGATGGGGAAACAATGGAAACAGTGAGAGACTTTATTGGGGGGGGGGGGGGAGGTCCAAAATCACTGCAGATGGTGATTGCAGCCATGAAATTAAAAGACGCTTACTCCTTGGAAGAAAAGCTATGGCCAACCTAGACAGCATATTAAAAATCAGAGACATTACTTTGCCAACAATAGTCCATCTAGTTAAAGCTTTGGTTTTCCAGTAGTCATGTATGGATGTGAGAGTTAGACTATAAAGAAAGCTGAGTGCTGAAGAATTGATGCTTTTGGACTGTGGTGTTGGAGAAGACTCTTGAGAGTCCCTTGGACTTCAAGGAGATCCAACCAGTCTATCTTAAAGGAAATCAGTCCTGAATATTCATTGGGAGGACTGGTGTTGATGCTGAAACTCCAATACTTAGGCCACCTGATGTGAAGAACTGACTCACTTGAAAAACACCCTGATGCTGGGAAAGATTGAGGGCAGGAAGAGAAGGGGACGACAGAGGATGAGATGGTTGGATGGAATCATTGACTCGATGGACATGGGTCTGAGTAAGCTCTGGGCTTGGTGATGGACAGGGAGGCCCTGCAGTCCATGGGATCACAAAGAGTTGGACATGACTGAGTGACTGAACTGAACTGAACACAGCCAAAAACTTTAGTTTAGTCCATGAAGCAGGAGTATATGTTTTTCTGGAGCTCTCTTGCTTTTCCTATGATCCAACAGATGTGGGCAATTTTATCTCTGGTTCCTCTGCCTTTTCTAAAACCAGCTTGAACATCTGGAAGTTCATGGTTCACATACTGTTAAAGCCTGACTTGGAAAATTTTGAACATTACCTTTCTAGCATCTGAAATGAGTGCAGTTGTGTGGTAGTTTGAACATTCTTTGGTATTGCCCTTTTTTGAGATTGGAATGAAATCTGACCTTTTCCAGTCCTGTGGCCACTGCTAAGTTTTCCAAATTTGCTGGCATATTGCATGCAGCACTTTCACAGCATCATCTTTTAGGATTTGAAATAGCTCAGCTGGAATTCCATCACTTTCAGTAGCTTTGTTCATAGGGATGCTTCCAAAGGCCCACTTGACTTCACATTCCAGGATGGCTGGCTCTAGGTGAATAATCACACCATCATGGTGACCTGGGTCATGAAGATCTTTTTTGTACAGTTCTTCTGTGCATTTTTGCCATGTCCTCTTAATATCTTCTAGTTCTGTTAGGTCCATATCATTTCTGTCCTTTATTGTGTCCATGTTTGCAAGAAATGATTTAACCCACTCATCTCATCCTAAGAATTCTTTTTTTTTTTTTTTTTTTTGAGGATGAAGCTATAGTAAGAAAGAAAAAAAAGGGGGGGGGGACCCAAATGGCATGTATCTGTGATACCTTTAGGTTGACAGTGTAATAAAGATTAGCCACTGGAGACAAAGGAAACCCCAGTTAGACGTTTCTGTACTTTAGTAAATTCTCCTGCCTCTGCTCCCAGCAGCAGCAGCGCTGACACTATGAGCCGGCGGCAGGGCAGTTTGCTCACATTCCCTGCTTAGGCAAGAAGGGTGGCTTGAAGACAGGTTTAAGTTGGCAACATCAGTTTCCTGACTTGACCCTGTGAATGAAGCATCTTCACAGGATGTGGGTCAGTGAATCAGTAGGTCTTTATTCAGGGCTTACTTGGTGTCCACATGCTATTACCTCAGCCGCACAACGCTGGCAAATGTAAAAAGTTAGAGGCAAGAAAACCAAAAGGCAAAAGCACAAACCCTGAGCGTAGAGAATCATATTACACTGAAGAAAACTTTAGTACCAGTAAAAACTAGATCACTGTGTTCACAATTACATGAAGGAAAGAATCATTCACAGCTGTAATCTATTGATTTAAACCAAACGTAACTGTCTGACATATGCTAAAAACATTGGATTTGTTGTTGTTCAGTCACTAAATCGTGCTCAACTCTTTGTGACCCCATGGACTGCAGGGGGTCATGCCAGGCTTCCCTGTCCTTCACTATCTCCCAGAGTTGGCTCAAACTCATGTCCATTGAGTTGGTGATGCCATTGGATAAATATATATATTAAAATGTTTTGCTTTTTTATTTCCTAATGAGAATGCATAGTTATTTATTTTGATGAAAGAAAATTCCATACATCACCCCGCTCACCCCTCAAATTCTCATTTTTCTCAAAATTAAGCAATTGTTGAAAACATTTAAAAGCTCAAATTTGAGTACAATCAAGCACTGAAACAAAGCCTGGAATTGTAGTGATTCCTAAATGCACTCCAATGGCAAGAAGAAGGTGGTGTCAAGCCCGCACCAAAGAAGCATCCACTGCTGTTAACAGTCTGATGTTCACATTCAGAGAGGATCTCTCCTACTGTCTCAGCTATTTTCACATCCTTGGTCTTGGAACCTCCTCCTCTGGTCTTGCATCCCTGTTTCTGGTTCAAGAGAGACTAGACGAGGCCATATGCACAAATCTGCAGCAATATCTCAGCCTTGAATATGTTATTTTATGTGTGGGTCAAGTCCTTAGAGCCATGAACATAGAAAACCATTATGGTTTAGCACCATCAGATATATCCACAAAGTTAATGAGATCAAGTTGCTACTTTCACATCCCCTTAGCAGAGGCCACATGTCTTACCCACTGAGAACGGCAACAAACAGATGTGTAAGGGGCCCATGACACTTTTTTTCCCATCTCAAGAGTTTGCTCCTGCACTAAAAGGTAATTCTTCTTGATTCAAAAGTAGATCCCCTACTCTCGCAATATTTTGTTTCATAAATTATTTCCTCAAAAGTGAAAGTTGCTCAATCGTGTCTGACTCTTTGTGACAGTCCATGGAATTCTCAAGGCCAGAATATTGGAGCGCATAGCCTTTCTCTTCTCCAGAAGATCTTCCTAACCCAGGAATTGAACCCACGTCTCCCATATTGCAGGCAGATTCTTTACCAGCTGAGCCACCAGGGAAGCCCAAGAACAGTGGAGTGGGTAGCCTATCCCTTCTCCAGTGGATCTTCCCAACCCAGGAATTGAACTTGGGTCTCTTGCATTGCAGGCAGATTCTTTACCAGCTGAGCTACCAGGGAAGCCCTTATATCCTCAAAAACTGTATTTTAATATTATCCTCCTTTCCCCTGTTAAACAAACTTAATCCTACTATTATAAAATGTATAATTGAAACACTTTCCTTCAACTTTACATCTACTCACAGTTGGCCACCCTGTTCCTCTACCCTTCACAGCCTAGCTCTGCAAAAGAACGGTCTTCAGTCTCTGCCTACATTTCTCTCTTTTTCTAAGTTGAAGCACAGTTGGCTTCCCTAGTGATTGAGATGGTAAAGAATCTGCCTGCAAGACAGGAGACCCAGATTTGATCCCTGGTTGAGGAAGATCCCCTGGAGAAGGGAATGGCAACCTGCTCCAGTGTTCTTGCCTGGAGAATTCCATGGACAGAGGAGCCTGGTGACCTATAGTCCATTGGGTTGCAAAGAGTCAGACACAACTGAGCAATTAACACTTTCACTTTTCATAGTTGATTTACAATGTTGTGTTAGTTTCATGTGTTCAGTAAAGTGATTCAGTTATATATATATATATGTAAATACACAACTGAATTATATTTATATATAACTGAATTATATACATTATATAATTTTAATTGAATTATATATAATATTACATACATAATTACATTATATAATTCAGTTATATATAATATATATAATTCAGTTATCTATATATACATATAAACATATATTCTTTTTCAGATTCTTCTCCATTATAGGGTTTTACAAGATACTGAATATAGTAGTTTCCTGTGGTCTACAGTATGCCCTTGTTTATTTCTTTTATATTTAGTAGTGTATCTGTTAACCCCAAACTCCTAATTTACCCCTGCATTCACTCATTTCCTTTCTGATAACCATTAAGTTGTTTTCTATGTCTGTGAGTCTGTCTCTGCTTTGTCTCCACCTCAGTATATCCCAATTCCTCCTTCAGTTCAGTTCAGTTCAGTTCAGTCACTCAGTCGTGTCCGACTCTTTGCGACCCCATGAATCGCAGCACGCCAGGCCTCCCTGTCCATCACCATCTCCTGGAGTTCACTCAAACTCATGTCCATCGAGTCAGTGATGCCATCCAGCCATCTCATCCTCTGGCGTCCCCTTCTCCTCCTGCCCCCAATCCCTCCCAGCATCAGAGTCTTTTCCAATGAGTCAACTCTTCGCATCAGGTGACCGAAGTACTGGAGTTTCAGCTTTAGCATCATTCCTTCCAAAGAAATCCCAGGGCTGATCTCCTTCAGAATGGACTGGTTGGATCTCCTTGCAGTCCAAGGGACTCTCAAGAGTCTTCTCCAACACCACAGTTCAAAAGCATCAATTCTTCGGCGCTCAGCCTTCTTCACAGACCAAATCTCACATCCATACATGACCACTGGAAAAACCATAGCCTTAACTAGATGGACCTTTGTTGGCAAAGTAATGTCTCTGCTTTTCAATATGCTATCTAGGTTGGTCATAACTTTTCTTCCAAGGAGTAAGTGTCTTTTAATTTCATGGCTGCAGTCACCATCTCTGGCTATTTTCCTTGTGGCTCAATTTCTAATACCTCCTTGGTGAAACTCATCAAAGACTTACCTATTTTGAAACCCCTGGGTCCATTCAGTCCTCATCTTAATAAAGTTATCTTCTATGTTTCTGTGGTAGGAGTTGGACCACTTCCTTCTTGGAACCCTCACATCTCTTGTGTCCAGAGACAATTTCTCTGGCCACTTCTGCTTTATCTTCCTTACTGGTATCTGCTATTTAAATGTTGGCATTTCTTTTCTATATTTCTCCACAAATTCTCCTAGGAAATTGTATGTGCTGATACCTCATAGATCTATATACCCTTCCCTGCCTTTTATGTATCCATTCTATATTCTCCCCCACATATCCAGTTGCCTTTGAGCATGCTAAGTCAGTGATGTCAGTGGTATCTGAGTCTTTGAGACGCTATAGACTGTAGCCCTCCAGGCTCCTCTGTCCATGGTATTCTCCAAGCAAGAATACTGGAGTGGGTTGCCATGCCCTCCTCCAGGGGGTCTTCCTGACCCAGGGATCAAACCCACATCTCTCATTCTGCCTTGGCAGGCAGGTTCTTTACCACTAGCGCCACCTGGGCAGCCCATCCAGTTGCTTAGTCTCTTATCTATCCTGTAGTCCCAGACAAATCAGGCTCAACACATCCAAAGTAGAGATCACCTAGCTATCAAAATTTCATCCTCTGTCCGTTTTCCTTATTTTAACAAATGTCGGTGCTAGTTCTATGTCAAATGGTTCCTTGCCATCTCTATTTTTATTTATTCTGTTTCCTCTGCTGAAATTACACTTTTGTCCCACATGTCTGACTAGGAGAGCTTACTCATCTTCAAGTTTGAGCATCACCCCTGTCATGAAGCATTACCAACCTGGTGCAGTAAAAGTAACTACTGCCTCCTAATCCTTAGAGAGATGTCGAGAACAGTACCTGCAGCACTTAACTGTGAATGAGAAGCAGATTCCAGCACAGGGGAAAGCCTTAAGACAAGGAAGAACCACAGGAGTTCTGTGCGGCTGGAGTTAAAGGGGTCGTGGCAGGAGAAACAACTGAAGAAGTTAGGGTCCTAATCAAGCGGGGTCTCATAGGTTATGGTAAAGACTTCTGCTTTCTATCCTGACTACAATGGGAAGCAAACCATTTTCCAAGGCTAGAAGTGACAGGATCCAAAATATGGTTTTAAAATGATCTCTACAGCTAGGGTGTGAATAGATTTCAAGGAAGCAAGATTGTTAAAGAGGCAATCAGCAAGTCATTACAGTAATCCAGCTGAAAAGCAATGGTCACTTAGGCAGGGGTGGTGGTGGGAATGATGCAGAAGAGAGTCAACGTTTCTGACAGATTCTCTTTTACAAGCAAACAAATGAGACTATGTCGCTTGATTAAACTAATAACGTTTCAGGATGTTTTATGGTGATTACTGGCTGCATCCTGTGACCATCTGGAGATCAGAATGACCAGCCAAGCCCTGTGTCTTCGCACACACACACACAAACAACTTTTACAAAATTCATTGGCATGTTCCTCAAAGTTTGCTGTGTTCTTTGAACTCGCGTGACCTTGGGGAAATGCTTTGCCCACAGAAAACTTTTCAGCCAATGGAGCTTGGACTCTTCTTAAAGGTCACACGGACTCTTGTATGAAAAATGCTATTTTGTACATTTCTGTTCCCTTTGTTGGCTCCAGATTCTACACTTCTGTCATAGGGCAAGCAAAGAATAAAGGGAGATGAGTGCATAAAATGGGTTTCAAGGACAAAAGTATCTGGGCTAGCTCTGAATTCAAAGCTACAGACCCAGTTGCAAAGATACTTCATTATTAAATCAGTTATACAATGTTCATTCCATAAATATTTATTGAGAACTGATTATGGTCTCAGACCCATGCTAGATGTTAGGGATGACAAAGTAATTGCCCAGGAAGGAACCCATTATCAGCCAACAGATGGACACTTTTTGTTAACAATACATCAATTTCCATCCTACAAACACAGATAATTTTTTAAATATCACATAAAAAATAGAAGTATGGCTTTTTTGACTACCAGCTTTATATAATCAAAGGGAAAAGAAAAAATAGGCTATTTTCTAATGGATTTACATATCTTGCAAATTTGAATAGTCTAAATTCATCTGGATTGGCTATCTTCCCACTATCCCTATGTCTGCTAATTAGTTATCAGTTTTTTCTTAATCTGTTTCTACAATGAATCTAAAAAGATTTTTCACATTTCTTTTAAAATACAATAGTTGTTGTTGTTCAGTCACTCAGTCATATCCGACTGTTCGTGGCCCCATGGACTGTAGCACTCCAGGCTTCCCTGTTCTTCACCATCTCCTGGATTTTGCTCAAATTTATGTCCATTGAGTTGGTGATGCTATTTAACCATCTCAACCTCTGTCGCTTCCTTCTCCTCCTGCCATCAAACTTTCCCCTCATCAAGGTGTTTTCTAATGATTCAGTTTTCATATCAGGTAGCCAAAGTATTGGAGTTCCAGCTTCAGCATCAGTCCTTCCAATGAATATTCAGGGTTTATTTCCTTTAAGATTGACTGGTTTGATCTCCTAGCAGTCGAAGGGACTCTCAAGAGTCTTCTCCAACACCACAATACCATAATAGGAAACGTTGTTGAAGACGACAGCATGACAACATATCTATGTGGGAATAAATTTCCCTGAAAACACCTTGAAGTACTATTTTTTAAAAAGCTCTCAATGAGAATATAGCTCTCCATCATAAGGAAGGGAAATCACCCTATTTTATTTCATTGTTGAAAAGTATCTGATCTCTGGGGTTTTAGGGATGACTTGAGTTTGCTCTCTCTGGAAAATGGTCTTTTCTTATCAGCTAAAATGCTTGCAAGATATTTTCTTAGCTATTTGTACTAAGCTGAGACATGATAGCTGAAACATACTTTCAGTGTTTAGTAACCAGGTACAAGTGAGCAACATTTTTATGCTGGGTTTGTCTGTGTATCTTCTCTGTTTCTGATTTTTATGGTTACTGTGAAATCTCAAATAGAATAGAATCCTGAAAGGTTTTAGTCATTGGAACTTCCTCATCAATCTTTGTGTTAATTCATCTACTTATTCAGCATATATTCATTATTTATCAAGTGCCAGGTGGTGAAAGAACATAGTGGTGGCAATAAAGTAATAAACAAGCTGAAACGATCCTTACCTACATTGGCTTGCACATTGTAGTGGTTGGAAATAGGATAAGAACAGTCAAAAAAATATGTAGTGTGATAAGTGCATGGAGAAAAAATAATCCAAGAAAGGACATAATGGCATGTTGATTAATAATAGAATGGCAATTATTACAAGAATAATAGAAAGGTGATTATTACAAGAACAAGCCTACCTATCTTGTTATCACAGTGGTTTCACAGACTTGAATATATACTTGTTTATTACTTGTAAATGTCTATAATAGCTAGGATATCCTATGGGTTCATATTGTATTCAAAACAACTGGCTCTATCTTTTACATATAATCAATCAAATTACATACTGAAATTGTGCTATGATAACAGTAAGAATGAGGTTTTCTTTGTAAATTTCCACTGTGAAACTCGACTGTGGTCAAATTATAACATCTTAGAACTTTGTCTGTTTTCATTGCTCTGAAGTGAAAGCTGACTTTTGTTGGCTGTACCAAGTGAAGAATATAATTACCTGGCCCCTGCCAATGTGTATACATTTGCTTTCCAGTGTACACCAACCTGCACCCTACATTTGAGGGACTTTGGTCTTCTATATCAGGTTTGGCTGAGGTTCTAGGAAAGGCTATTCTTGCTTGACATCAGGATAACCTGGAGCAGACCAGAGCCAAGGTGCTTGATAAGATATTCATTTAATTACATTACACATCCCTTTTACAAACATACTAGATTGCTCAGAACTTCCCATAATTTAAAATTCCCAGTAGCTGTTTCCTAATTTTCCAAACTCATTGATCTCACAAAGGCTGAAAATATTCTTCAAGGACATGACACTTTGAATAATATTTTCCAATTCTAAATCTGACTAGTCATTCTAAACCCAACTTACAAATTTCATTGCCTTCCTACAACTGAAACCACATCCATGTTTCCTTTTCTTGTTTTCCCCCTAAATAGTGATATGCTGATCAGTGTTTAACAGCTGACTTTCCAAGGTAAGAAGAACAAATTTATAGTGTTTTCCATTTCTGTGGTATAACTCTTCCTGTTGGTGGTGGTGTTTAGTTGCTCAGCTATGTCCGACTCTTTGTGGCCCTTGCAACCCCATGGACTGCAGCCCACCAGGCTCCTCTGTCCATGGGATTCTCCAGGCAAGAATACTGGAGTGGGTAGCCACTTGCTTCTCTAGGGAATCTTCTCAACCCAGGGGTCAAACCCATGTCTCCAGCATTGGCAGGTGGGTTCTTTACCACTGAGTCGCCTGGGAAGCCCATAATTCCTTCTACCAGGGCTGATCTTGAACTATCAGTATGATGTCGCTGAATGTGGGGTTGGAAAACACACATTGGTTCTCAAGAGTCAGTTTGCACCGGCTCTGGCACACCATTGACATGACTTACCTCTTTACATTCCACTGAAAGGTACACAGAATTTGACCTGTGAAAACTTTAACTGTTTCAGGCAGCTTTGGGGACTGTAGTTGAGAAGACTGGGCATAAGATATTTGGATCTGGAATCTAGTTTATAGACAACTGCCCCAGGTACAGTCTTGTTTTGTATCAATAATAATTATTATTAATGAAAATTTTATACCTCAAAAGAAAGAACTATAGATTTATTTAAATTACAAATTCCTATCCTACAATACATTCTTAATTGATTAAAAATAGTATTCTATCCCCCTATACATTCTTAATTGATTAAAAGAACTATTATTTTTCACTGAGAGGTAAAGACTTTATGAAATTTTGTCCTTGGCATCCTCACATAGAAATACTAGCCAGCTCACCATCAGCTGGCCAGTGCATGATTAACATCAAAAGTATTATAAACATAGGAATATTTAATTATAATGATGGTTGGTTACTTTCATTGTTGAAGGAGAAGAGTGTGTTTTTCTTGAAGATAACTCAAAATAAGCTGTTTTGAAATATTATACAAAGTCCCCAATTAAAAGTATTTTGAAAATTTTGAAAGCTGAGTTTAGAAATAGCAATATTTTAAACTTACAAAATATTACACAATACATTAAGTTCCACTTCATGCTTGAAATTACACATGATATCATACAAACAAACAAATTTTTTGTCACTGCACAGATATGCATGATCTTCCATTTACAGTCTCTTTCTAGCACCCACTCCAGTACTCTTGCCTGGAAAATCCCATGGATGGAGGAGCCTGGTGGGCTGCAGTCCATGGGGTCCTAAGAGTCGGACACGACTGAGCGACTTCACTTTCACTTTCTTTCTACATCATGCCGTAGAGAGAGTAGATAGTTGACAATGACCTTTGAACAAGCATCACCGATAGGTAGCATAAAAACACAAGCAAAATATGCACCTAGAATGTTTCAAGTAGTGAGCTGGCAGTGAAGAAACTGTTTAGAAAATATTTGTTAGGCAATATCACACTTATTAGAAATATATGCGATATTTTTATTTCAACTGTTAATTACTTGAACTATGAATTGGAAATGGACCAAAACATAGTATTTTTGCTTTACATTATATTTTAGACACATTAATTCATTTGATAATTTCCATCTACACATGTAAAAATATTCTGAAAATGGAAACATTTTAAAATTTAATTTTATTGGCCTATCACCCCTCCAAAATTTAAATGTTTCCCTAAAATTTTTGCATCAAAATCACCAGTTTAAAACTCTTTTTGATCTTATCTCAAAGGAAACTGAACTTAATAATAATACTTTTCATTTAAAAAATGTCTGCTCCTGTGATTCTAGAATTTTTATCCCCATTTTACACATGTACACACTGGTGATGTGTGATGAGTTAGAACTCAAGTGTAGATTGTTTTTAACTAAAAAGTCAAAGCATTTTATGACACTTGTTGGAAACAACATTTATTTTTGAACCTATTACTGGAGCCTTCCCCCAAATTTTATGGAGACATGAAATTTCCTTTGAATGCTTTCTTCCTTTTACTTTCTTAATTGTTGATGATTCAAAGGTTCCCTTCTTACATTGCATTTTTGTGTGTGTGATGTCTAGTAGAATTCTTCCTACCTTGTTCTCCATATATGTCTTAGTTACACTTGGTTTTTTTGCATTTTCATGAAAATTATGGACTTTATCAAGTTATATACACACACTAGAATTGGAATGAGATGGAAAAGTGCTGGAAAGAAGAATAAGGAGAGATATTAAGTGGTTTTACAGGGCATGTCGAGTACAGTGGTCGAGAGATCCACCCCTACAAACTTGGTCTACTCTACTAAGTTGTATCAGACAAAAGAAGGAAAAACAAACAAACAAAAAAATAGATGCCTTCTTTCCTCTAATAATTCAGCACTTAATAGGCAAAAGTGTTTTCCTATAAGTAGCTAACTCCAGCATGAGGCCTCCAAAGATGGGGATGATGTTCCTCACCATTTGAGGTCACTGAAAAAGAAATCAACGTTAGAGTTAACAGCAAAGTCTATGCTTAGCACCATAAACTCTCAAGGCTCTGTGGTGGAAGAATGCAGTTGAATAACACTGGCTGGAAAGAAGGACCAATATATGCTTTGTTTTGCAATTCTTTCTGATGAGACATTAGACTCATAAATGACCAGACTTTCAGAGACTGCCATTTTAGGGACTGTCAATCAGAAGCAGAATTGAGGATCTAAATCTGTGCATGTCTGGACTCCAAGACTGCTAAAATTGTTCCAGCTGCCAAACAGAGGAAGTTGACTGTTTTGTCAGCATGCAACAGAGGGGTAAATGAGGACAGCCCGCTGCATACACAGTCACAGTTGCCTCTCTATGTTCAGTTCACGTCATAGGTTTCCTTCCCTGCAAGTCAGCTCTATCTTTCCCTCCTTTATGCTTAATAACACTCATATATTTAAATTTAAATGTAAGTTCTTTGTATATTTGTGAATGCATTTAGATGTGTGGGGTTTTTTTAAAATCGTTTTTTGAGATAAAGCTTGTTAAGGTTAGAGATCATCTCTTCTTCCCTTATAACTCATGTGATCCGATTTGAAATAATATGAACCATGGAACAGGGCTATGACACAGAACAAAAAGCTTGCTGATGTCCTCAGCTCTTGGCAGGAGTGGTGGGGGTTGGGGCGGGGAGGGCAGTGCATGGCACACTGTGATGTACTGATTCTAAGGCGCCTAGAGCTTCAGATTTAATGACTCACTACAAGTGATAGGAAACATTCATACAGAAATTCTTATATAAGGTGCTCGCCCAGGGCCAACAAAGTTCATTTTTTTCCCCTCAGTAGGACAATTAAGAAAAAGGGAAATAGTAAAGAAACTTGCTTCTCTTGATCTTAACTCTGGATGAGGGTGGGAATTCTTTCTTGACAGTATTTAACCTCAAGCTAGCCCCCAATCTGAGTTCGGGTCAGAATTGCTACTCAGTGTTGCTCAAAGTGCCCAGCTTAAAATTTTACATCAGGGACTTCCCTGGTGGTCCAGTGGTTAAGACTCCACATTCCAATGCAGGGGGTGAGGGTTCGATCCCTGGTCAGGGAGCTAAGATCCCACATGCCTCATGGCCAAAAAAAAAAGCATAAAACAGAAGAAATATTGTAACAAATTCAATAAAGACTTTAAAAATGGTCCACATTAAAAATTAAAAATACCATGATACTTTAAAAAAAAAAAATTACATCAAAGCAATCCTAGGTCGGCAATGTTCCCAGGAAGCAGTGATAGAACAAAGTGTATGGTTCTTAAATCCAGGTTTCAAAGAGTTCTCACAGATACATTTCCAAGGAACAGGAACACAACATGAAAAATCTCAAAACATATAACACAAAAGGCCACTCTGAGCAGGAGAAACAAGAAGAAAACAAAATGATATCACCACAGGAGATATCACCACACCAAAATTGCAAAGATGCTAAAATTATAGCTATGGAATATAAGATAATAAGCTTGTTTAATGCATTTAAGATAATTATTTTTTAAAGAACTAATAGATTCTAAAAATAAAATATATAATAATTAAAGTTTGAAATTCTACATTCAGTTGAAAGAGTTTATACACATACCTGAAAGGTGAATTAGTGTGCTAGATGATTACTTAAGAAATCATCCAAAAGGAAAAGAAATGTCCAGAATTGTGCACAGCTGTGTGTACAATTGCTAGTAGAAAATAAGTTTTTAAAATGTAAAGGAGAATACTCTAGGATTGAGAAAAGATACAAATCTTTACATTCAGGAACATAAGGAACCCCAAGCAAGATGAATGAAATCCACACCTAAGATCAGATCAGATCAGATCAGATCAGTCGCTCAGTTGTGTCCGACTCTTTGCGACCCCATGAATTGCAGCATGTCAGGCCTCCCTGTCCATCACCAACTCCTGGAGTTCACTCAGACTCACGTCCATCGAGTCAGTGATGCCATCCAGCCATCTCATCCTCTGTCAGCCCCTTCTCCTCCTGCCCCTAATCCCTCCCAGCATCAGAGTCTTTTCCAATGAGTCAACTCTTCGCATGAGGTGGCCAAAGTACTGGAGTTTCAGCTTTAGCATCATTCCTTCCAAAGAAATCCCAGGGCTGATATCCTTCAGAATGGACTGGTTGGATCCCCTTGCAGTCCAAGGGACTCTCAATAGTCTTCTCCAACACCACAGTTCAAAAGCATCAATTCTTTGGTGCTCAGCTTTCTTCACAGTCCAACTCTCATACCCATACATGACCACAGGAAAAACGATATCCTTGACTAGACGAACCTTTGTTGGCAAAGTAATGTCTCTGCTTTTGAATATGCTGTCTAGGTTGGTCATAACTTTCCTTCCAAGGAGTAAGTGTCTTTTAATTTCATGGCTGCAGTCACCATCTGTAGTGATTTTGGAGCCCAAGAAAATAAAGTCTGACACTGTTTCCACTGTTTCCCCATCTATTTCCCATGAAGTGGTGGGACCAGATGCCACGATCTAAACTCATAGGACCTGTGGCGGATTCATTTTGATATTTGGCAAAACTAATACAATTATGTAAAGTTTAAAAAATAAAATAAAATTAAAAAAAAAAAAAAAGAACAATTGCACCAAGAACAAAAGAGAATAGGAAGTCTAAATAGGACTCTGAAAACAGATGCATTTAGCAGAACTCAAGAAGCTTCCTACTCTAAAATGACAGTCATTGTCATCTGTGCATGCTCAGTTGTGTCCAGCTCTTGCAACCCCATGGACTGTAGCCCGCCAGGGTCCGCTGCCCATGGAATTTTCGAGGCAAGAATACTGGAGTGTGTTGCCATTCCCTTCTCCAGGGAATCTTTCCGACTCAGGGATAGAACCAGGGTCTCTTGCATTGGCAGGTGATTTCTTTACTGTCTGAGCTACAAGGGAATCCCCCAAAATGACAGTAGAGAAAGCAAAAAGAGCAACCGAGTATATATCCCTCAAAGTTACTAGTATTCTCAGCATCGCTAAGATCTCATCATTTTGGAAGTGGGAGTCAAGTTGGGCCTAAAAAAGAAGGCTCTAGACACCCAGAGCCTTGCAGCCCGGGGACTGCTGTCTTCTTGCTCTAGCAGAACCCTGTAGGTTTATTCCCTAGAGAGACTAGAACAGTGTTTTTCTTGACTGGAGGGCTCAGGGCACAGCTGAGGGCAGAACTGGCTACCACCCTGAAAACAGAAGGATTAAATGAAATGTTAACAAACTGGGTGCTGAGATACCATCAACCCCCACCAGCCTCCTGACTCTGAAACATTAGCAGTCAGGTTTCAAAGGCAAGGAAGGAGAAAGGAAGAATCTCTTCTGGGGAATCTTCCAGCTCTCATTAAAAAAAAAAAAAAAAAATACCAATAGGCAAGATGACAGGGATTCCCTAATAAAATGGTTTAGACAAAATATCTTAAAATAAGCTCGCAGTCAATAAGCCCCAGACATGAAAATGGAACTCAGAACATATTGTTAATGCCCCATCCTTAAATGAGAGTGAGAGGCCAAGGATCACTATGAGATACTGAAGAATATGAGAGTCACCCAAGCCAACAAAACAGAAAAGAGCATTTCCAAGAAAACAGAGATCACACAAAGAGGAGGAAAATATTTTAAAGTTGTTAAAAAGATAGATAAATAAGATGGTGTAGCCATAAAAGAATCTGAGTCTTTAGTAAAAGAACAGATGAAGAAAAGGAACTGTATAAGAAAAACCACCCTGTTTTTTTCTCTCCTGTGTCTCTCCTTTACTACTCACAGAGAATACTCACTTTTGATATTCTGATCACCAAACATGTGGAGGTTTTCCTCTACATCAGGCAACTCTCCATGACTTCAACTGGGTGTCCTATAGTTTAACTTCATACTGCCTGGAGATAGTGTCAGATGCCACAGGTTAAAAACTCAGTTCCACAAGATTGCCCCACTCCTCTTCATCTGTCAATCATAAGTAGTAGGTCCCTAGCTTACTTCTGTCCAGTTTGGCTACAAAATAGAAGTTCCCGTGATCCTCTTTTCAGGCTTGATTATTTCACTAGAGCAGCTCACAGAACTCAAGGGAACACTTACTTCTGTTTACCATATATGAAAGGATATGATAAAGGATGCAGATGAACAGCCATATGAAGACGTACACAGCGGGAGGGCTGGGAGTGTCTGAGAGTGGGATCATCTGTCCCCATAGGACTTGGGGTACACTACCCTCCCAGTGTGGATTTGTTTACCAACTTGGAAGTTCTCTGAACCCATACTACTGGGAT
Source organism: Bubalus bubalis (assembly GCF_019923935.1). Classification (NCBI taxonomy): domain Eukaryota; kingdom Metazoa; phylum Chordata; class Mammalia; order Artiodactyla; family Bovidae; genus Bubalus; species Bubalus bubalis. The sequence continues at coordinate 19,873,994 of NC_059165.1, read as the reverse complement.
TTCTATGGAGGCTTCTTTACATGAAAGTGTAAGTGAAGTCAGTCGTGTCTGACTCTTTGTGACCCCATGGACTGTACCTTCCAGGCTCTTCCATCCATGGGATTTTCCAGGCAAGAATACTGGAGTGGGTTGCCATTTCCTTCTCCAGGGGATCTTCCCAACCCAGAGATCGAACCCAGGTCTCCTGCATTGCAAGCAGACTCTTCACCGTCTGAGCCACAAGGGAAGCTCTTCTTTACATAGACATGAGCAATTAACTCCATTTTCAGCCTCTTTGCCCTCTCTAGAGAAGTAAGGGGACAGGGCTGAAAGCTCTAAGCTTCCGATCGTGGCTTTGTCTTTCCCAGTGTCACCGCATAGAACAAAACATGCTTTAATCATTTAGAAAATTACAAGGGTTCTAGGAGTTCTGTGCCAGGAACAAGGGGCAGATACTAATATATATACATTTCTTTTATCTCATAGGAGCCACTGGAAATTATAGACATGATAGAAATTAGAAGGACTTAAAGATAGAATTAAGACAATGAATGTCCCAGAAAGTATAGCAAAAAGGAAAAGTGATTTAATTAAAAATGAGAGAAAATTGTTAAAAAGTTAGAACACCAGCCCATCACATTCAAAGTTCAAATTAAGAATAGATAATCATCAAAAAATTAATCCAATAACATTTTATAGAGCAGGAGTTCATGAATTTTCAGAATGAAAGGGCTCACTGAGTGCTCAGCACATGGATAAAAATAAACCCACACTGAGACACGGTTGTGAAATTTCGAAACACTGCAGACAAAGAGCTTCCACAGAGGGTGAAAAGCAGGTTACAAAGGATAAAGAATCAGAGTGGCATCAGGTGTCTCAAAAGCAACACTGGGAGCCAGAAGGTAGTGAAATAGTGCCTTCAAAATCCTGAGGTAAAATTTTTTCCAACCTAGAATTCGACACTCTGTCAAACTAGCAACATTGGGAAGGGAAACACAGGGGTTTCTAAGACAGGAGTAATATTTTATCTTTTAGGCTTGCTGGAGAGTACATATTACTCTTTAAGTCATACAGGTAAGTTCTATATACTACTTAAACTAATCTAGCACATTGTCAAAAGGAATAATTTTTAAAAATTAGCAACTAATGTTAATATTAGAACAAAATGTTAGAATTCGATGGAGTCAAATGCTGGGTACATGGATGTTGGTTATGTTATTCTCTGTACGTTCTTGTAAAATATATATTATGATAAAATAGATTTTTTAATTTATTTAAAGAATAAAGGTTTGGAGGGGAGATAATATGGAAAAAGAGAGAATGAGTAATAGCTCACTAAAAGAACATTCTCTCTGTCCAAGATTATAAAAAGACTTCCTCATGGTAGGCTCTGATCTTTATTACCTTATCTTTGTCATTTTTATTTTATCTGCTGAGGACCTTATGAATCCCAAGCAAATGGACTCAGTGAATAGTCTATTCCACGTACAAACCACAACATAATCCTATCTGTCAACTTAAAGATCTCTTGGCTTTTTACATATGCTAATTCAAACTGCATGTTGATGCCTTTCTTCTTCTGATGTTCTACACTGGAAACAGGAAGGCTGTCATGATCCATCCAGTACTGTCATTCTGTTCTTAGAGTTGACTACCTTGTATGGATGAGCTGGGCCCTAACCACTTGGTAGTAAGTTTCTATCTTATTTTCCAGTATTCTCATTAGTATATTGATAATAGCGTCTGGTCTATAGAGGTTTTCTGAGGATTAATGTTAGCTATTATTTATTATCATTATTTACAAGTGGCAGAGTTGTATTGTCATTAAAAAAAGTGGTCATCATAGTTCTCTAATACTGTTACATAAATGCATAATGAACATTTTTACTTCAAGGCTAGATGTAAACGTAGTCACATTGCAGAGAGACAATAAAGTTATCCTAAAATGAATATAAATATGACAACACTAAAGATCAGTGTACAACAGTACTAAAAGGGTCTCAGAAATACAGAGCTGTTCATTAGTTCTGAAAGAATTTTGTTGGCATGGAGTTTTGAGTTTTTTCCCCCAATGAATACTCTCAACCCTTCTTACAGTGCAAGGTAGTTGAAGGACAGCTAAGAACTTTTGGTTTGCTAAAAAATATATTACCAAAAAGGACAAAATGAATGAAGATGGCCTTGTCTCCTTGGAAACCAGTTCAGTTCAGTTCAGTTGCTCAGTTGTGTCCGACTCTTTGCGAGCCCATGGACTGCAGCACACCAGGCTTTCCTGTCCATCACCAGTTCCTGGAGTTTGCTCAAACTCGTGTCCATTGACTTGGTGATTCCATCCTACCATCTCATCCACTGTCATCCCCTTCTCCTCCCGCCTTTAATCTTTCCCAGGATCAGGGTATTTTTCAATGAGTTAGTTCTTTTTCAGTGAATCAGGTCTTTTTCTGACAATGAGTCAGGTCTTTTTCAATGAGTCAGTTCTTCATCAGATGGCCAAAGTATTGTAGCTTCAGCTTCAGCATCAGTCCTTCCAATGAATATTCAGGATTGATTTACTTTCGGATTGACTGGTTTGATTTCCTTGCAGTCCAAACCAAAATCATAATTATTTCTATCAAACAAGTATGGTTTGGCTGAAGTCTTAAAAAAGTAGGGTAGCTTAAATACTAAATTTCCTAGCCAGTGGTTGCTCATAACAGGTTGAAAAGATCACAAGACTGATCAAAAATAATATTAAATACAGCATTTAAAAGATCAAGTAAACTTCATATAAACACATTGGTAGTATTAAAATTTGTCATGAGTTCATGTTGTCTTAATTTTAACTTATAATTTCTGCCCTTTGACTGTCAGTAAAGCATTCCCGAATTAACTCTAAAATTATAATGTTGTTTAAACTTGAAAACATATATAGTATATCAACCTGAAGGCATCAGTTATAGAGTTCAACATTAGTGAATTTTGGTGCTAAATCTGGAATAATTTGGTTATGATCCTGATTACATCAGAGGACAAGATTAAATGAACTCTTGTCCTTTCTAACCTGTGCAATCATAGGACTTATTTGAGTTTGAGCTATACTGTAGTTAAAGATGCAAACACAAAATGCATTAAAAAGTTTTCCAAGCCTATTATCATTTTTTTGTCTGCCCAGACTTCACTCATTCTCAATCTATAAGACTCAGATAAAACTGACACCACCCAGGCCTAAGTCATGACTCAAGAGAACAAAAAGAATAGCCCATCCTCTTGGGCAAGAGATTGGTTCCCTCACTGGAGCTATTAAGAAAAAGATTCTCTTTATCTGCTGAAGTTTCTAAACCATGAGGATGTAAGTTCAGAGCTGCTTGTGTGTGTGTGAGCTGAGTCTGACTCTTTGCACCTCCATGGACAGTATGGCCTGCCAGGCTCCTCTCTCCAAGGAATTTTCCAGGCAAGAATACTGAAGAGGGTTGCCCTTTCCTACTCTAGGTAATCTTCCTGACCTAGGGATCAAACCTGCGTCTCTTTCATCTCCTACTTTGGCAGGCGGATTCTTTACCACTGCACCACCTGGGAAAACCTCAGAGCTGCCTCCTGGGATTGCCTGCCTTAGAATGAAGGTAACTCTGAATAAAACAGAGCAGATCAAAGGAGTGATGTAATTTTTTTATCGGAATATAGTTGCTTTACATTAGTTTCTACTGTACAGCAAAGTGTACATATATGTATAGATACAACTCCTGTTTTTTGGATTTCCTTTCCATTTAGGTCACCACAAAGCACTGCATAGACTTTCCCATCCTATACAGTAAGTTCTTGTTAGTTATCAATAGTGTATACCTGTCAATAGTATATCAATAGTGTATAAGTGTCAATCCCAATCTCCCAACATTTGAATCTCTGTATCTGAAATAGATCAAATCACAAACTTATAATTTCACAAATGAAGAAACAAGACAAAGGCCAGCTCTAAGGGAAACAAAAGATTATGAAGGAAAGAAGAAAAAAATTACAAAATGCTACAGGGATCTGCTGTGAATGACTTTAATGTACTCATAATAATGTAAATAATGAATATTGCAATATAATTATATTAGTTGGATGCGAGGATGAGAAGAAAGAGAGATGAACCAGATAATGGTGAAATAATACTAAACCTACCACCTAAGGAAGTCAATTGATAATACTTAAAGCTGCCAAATTAAAAAGCAGCAATATAAACACATGATTCTGAAATATGGCAAAAAATATAGAGAGAGTGGAAGATTTAGAAATCCTTGTTGTATGTACTTGGTAGTTGTTTTTTTTTTTAAGTATTTATTTATTTGGCTGCATTGGGTCTTAGTTACCGCTCCCAGAATCTTCACTGTGTCATGCGGGATCTTTCACTGAGGCACACTGATTCTCTAGTTGTGGTGTGCAGACTCCATAGTTGCCGAGTATAGGCTCTAAATCAAGCAGGCTTCAGTAGTTACAGCAAGGAGGGTTATCTGCCCATGGCATGTGGGATCTTACTTCACTGACCAGGGATCAAACCCGTGTCCCCTGCATTGCAGGGTGGATTCTTAAACACTGGACCCCCAGGGCAGTCTCAGTAGTCCATTTTAATGGGAGTATTCACATCTTTCAGTTCTGCAAAATGTTCATGATTTCCCTATTTGATGATTTTCTTCCATTCATTTTCTCTTATCTCTATTTCTTCAGTTCAGTTCAGTCACTCAGTCGTGTCTGACTCTTTGCGACCCCATGAATCGCAGCACGCCAGGGCTCCCTGTCCATCACCAACTCCCGGAGTTCACCCAGACTCACGTCCATCGAGTCAGTGATGCCATCCAGCCCTCTCATCCTCTGTCGTCCTTCTTAAATTTCTGTTATTCTGATGGTGGACCTCCTAGATGGTCCACAGTCCTCTGATTCCAAAACCTTTCCTTCCTTCTTACCCTCTCACTGTCTTTTTGCTCTGCTTTCAGAAAGATGTCCTCAACTTATCTCTTTATCTTTTGATCCTTTATTTTTTTTTAATTATACTCTTATAATTTGAATTTTTACGAGCTCTTTTTTGTTCTCCTTATAGATGATAGACAGTCACCCTGTTCTAACTTTACGGCTACTGCACTCTGTCTCGTCGATCTGGGATACAAAAGACAGTGTTTTTATTTCCTTCCCTTGCCTGCGTTCATCTCTTCAATGCTGCTTTTGTCTGATTGTTTCCATCTTTGTCTTTCACACAGAGGCTCCCCTTAGATACTGAATGAATTTTGGTTTTCTAAGAGTGCAGGGACTAGAAGGCTGAGGGCAAGCTCTGAGCACCTCTGGGTGCAGTGTGCTGAGGAGAGCTTTGCTTTTGGTGGGTGGTTTGGGTAGCCCATGTCATTGAAGGAATCCTGCTGTCAGGATCTTGAAGCTGGTCAGATTCCCCAAAGATGATTTTTCCATTCCTAGGCCTGGGAGGTAGAGGTTTGGAAGCTAGTGTTCTAGGAACCAAGGGTGAGAAGATAAGATGGTTATTCTTAGAATTTCATATCTTAACATTCACTTAATTCTACTGTTTTAAGCAAGGTACCAGTAGCTTCAATTTTGCCTAGTGTTGTCCTTTTCAAAAACCCTCTTTAGAATAAACTTGCGATCTTCTGTACTGGTTGGGGAGACACAGGTTGCCCATTCTAGAGAGTAGCGAGAAAGCTCTGTGACAGAGAAGTGTCCAAATGCATCCCATAGACACTCAACTCATTCTCTTGTTTATAGCCTCACAATTAACACATTTCAAAAGCACCTAATGTCAACAATTTTGAGCCCTGGGGAATTCTGAAATGTAAATTAATTGCTTCTTGACTTTCCCTAAAGTTCCTTTCTAAAGTTTTAATAGGCAGTTACCACTTTTCAGTCTGCTTCTCAGGTTCTAGAATTTTCTTGTATTAACTCCTCTTCTATCCTCTTTGTCGTTATGGATTAGTTCTTCTTTTTAAATCACTGTCATTTTGATGATATTATAAAAGGAAGCAAACACAGGTACATATATTTGATCCTTTATCTAGAGGTCTAAACTCAATTTTTCATTATTTTAACTATTTCAGCAAGCACCCTAAAGCTATAGGTATTAGGTTTGTATAAAATATCCAAAGGTAGATAGCATTTAAATGGTTTAGATTTAAGCAAATCATGGACACTCCTATTTGGTCTCACAAATTTTATTGAATATTTTTGGCTTTTACAACAGTTCGTGCATTTCTTAAATTGACTCAGAAAAAGTTCCCCTCTAATTTTCTAGATCCTAAAACTGATTTATTCTGTACATAATTTCCTCTATATTTTGAATTCGATAGGAGATTGTTTCACTAACAGAAGACAATATTTTCAAATCTATTTTCTTTTTTTTTAATTTTATTTTTAAACTTTACATAATTGTATTAGTTTTGCCAAATATCAAAATGAATCCGCCACAGGTATACATGTGTTCCCCATCCTGAACCCTCTTCCCTCCTCCCTCCCCATTCCATCCCTCTGGGTCGTCCCAGTGCACCAGCCCCAAGCATCCTTTTCATCAAAATACTTGTATGTATATATATTTACGTATACATCTATATTTCTTATGGCATATAAACAATAAGCAAGCTCTTAAAACTGTATTTTCCCTTCATTCCCCATTCTATTTTTAATGATAAAAACAAAAATAACATTAATTATTTATTTTGACAACAGCATATTGTAAAGCACAGCTACGAGGTACATCTTAGTATACATTCAACTTCACAGAACTTATGGGATTATCTCTGGTGGATGTTAAGCATCTGGATATCAAATACAGATGAATGTTTTTGTGTTTCTTTCCATGTCTAGCACAGTGAATTGTACCTCAAACTTGCACAATAAATGATCATTGAAGTGCAACTGATATTCAGTATAGTGACCATGAGAGGATTACATATGAAAAATCAAAACTTCAGCAGTCTCTAGGTAATTTTTACCAAAAATTTTGTACCAAAAATGATGATGATGATTTTTTTCTTTCTAAAGAACACCAAGAGGAAACAGTTTGGACTATGTAGTGATTAGGTGAGATGACTGAGCAGAATGTCCAACAAGATTGTATAGTTAGTCAAATTTTATTTTTAGGCTGTTTTTCTAAAATTTAATTGCTTAGTTTAAATGCTTGCCTCTTTGATGCTTTCAGAATCTGTTTATAAAGGACACTGGAGTGCTCGGTGTACATTGCACATTATCTCATGTGTTCCTTATCAGCCCCAGGAAGCAGAACCAGTATTATTTTTTCCTTTCTGAGAGTGAAGAAGCCCAGAGGTCACCTGGCTGGTCAGGACTTCTTCATAAAATAAGGACCTCATTTAAAGGAAACATTTTCAAAACTGTTTATTTACTCCATGGTATTGTCTTAAAGAGTCCTGTGATTCTGACAATTAAAATTTGGTTCTCTAAAGAAGGATATCAGTCAGTTCAGTCGCTCAGTCATGTCCCACTCTGCAACCCCATGGACTGCAAGAAGGATATCAAGAAATACGTAAAGTTTTTATCTACTAATCTGAAGCAAAATTGTCACTAAGAACTAGATTATAAATCCTTACAAGGTAAAGACTATTCATTTTATCTCTCATATTTCTTCATCACCCTAAACCACTGATGGACATAAAATAGATGTTCAATGCCCATATTGGCTGACTAATTAACAGCAGTTTCCGAATGGGCTTATCTTTTCCAATTTTAAATGAACTCTATTGAAATTTACTGCCTGGGCAATGTCAATTTATTACTTCATTGAGGAAGAGCTATAATTCACATTTCTACTGGTTGGCTAAGTCTTCCAAAGTTGTTTAGCAAAATGAACTTGGAGTTCAATCAGCTCAAAGGTTAAAAAAGTCAGTAAGAGTCTTTGTTTATTATTTCATTTATTATTTTACTTATTCTGATGTTCCAGAATTAAATGAACCCCAATTTTGCTTGTATTTAGAGGCCTGCATTTTATTTGGAAAAGAAGATCCTTCCCATTAACAACTTACTACACTTTCAATATATACCAGTATAAAATGTGCATTTGTACTCTCTCCATCAGCAAACAGCAAACTTCTTTGCCAAAAGAACAGCTCAGAATCAGGGATATCTGATTCAGGGCCTCACTGATCTTCAAATCTAAAATTAATTAATCATGTTCTGGTACTCATTCTACTGTTCATGTAACTTTTAGATGATTGCACCACATTTAAATAATTATACCTCTGTCTGTGAAATAGAAATACCACCTCATGAATAGTTTCAAGAAATAATAAAGAAAATGCATTTTAATACTAAAGTACATCTGTGTGTATAGATGTAAGGAGTCATGATTGATTAAAGAAAAAAAAAATGATCAGGTATCAAACTTATGTGGCAAATTATTAGATATTATAAAGAAGGTTGAAATTCAGCCTTAGAAAGAAATATGCTCCTTTAATTTTTCCCAAAATTAGGTAAAAAGCTTTCTTTATAAAATTTTAAGCTATTTAGTCTTAACTATTTAATAAAATATGTTTACATCATATTAAGTCAACAGTAAGAATCTTGTCAGCCATCTTTGCTTTGCTAAACAAGGCTTCCAGAATTACTGAACAATCTACTTATACTTAATCTTTCCAAATACACACAGCTGTTGTGTTTAAGAGTGACAAGTTACCATTATGGCCTAATTACTGGTGCCAGCTCTAGACATATGCAAATTATTTATAACAGAATAAAATTGCCTTGGTACAGATAAATTCTACAGCCCTCTCTTTTTAAATCTTTACATTTTATTTTAGGAGAAATGTATGCTCAGCATCAGAGAAGTAAAAATTACAGTTTCTAACTCTGCTTTGTTTAAATGTGTTTGCAAATATTCCTTCTGTGTGGATTTCTAAACATCCCCTTCATTCCCCTGCAACACACACACATTTGGACAGATTTTGCCATTGCAAAATAAATCTACACAATTATAGTAGCACTAGATGTTTCAAAATACTTAGGGGAACTGATACAGATCATAGTTTTCTTAGAAATTGGTTTGTACAAAGTTTTTATACTTTACTGATCTATCATTTGGTTTGTTGTTGTTCAGTCGCTCAGTCATGTCTGATTCTTTGTGACCTCATGGACTGCAGCACACCAGGCTTCCCTGTCCATCACCAACTCCCAGAGCTTGCTCAAACTTATGTTCATCGAGTCAGTGATGCCATCCAACCATCTCATCCTCTGTCACCCACTTCTCCTCCTGCCCTCAAACTTTCCAACCATCAAGATCTTTTCTAATGAGTCAGTTCTTCGCATAAGGTGGCCAAATATTAGAGCTTCAGCAGCAGTCCTTCCAATGAATATCCAGGGTTGATTTTCTTTAGAATTGACTGGTTTGATCTCCATGCTGTCCAAGGGACTCTTAAGAGTCTTCTCCAGCACCAGAGTTCAAAAGCATCAATTCTTCAGTGCTCAGCCTTTTTTATGGTTCAAATCTCACATGACTACTGGAAAAGCCATGGTTTTGGCTATAGGGACCTTTGTCGGCAAGCTGATGTCTCTGGCTGTCTAAGTTTGTCATAGCTTTTATTCCAAGAAGCATCTTTTAATTTCATGGCTGTAGCCATTGTCCACAGTGATTTTGGAGACCAAGAAGAGAAATCTGTCACTATTTCCATTTTTTCCCCCATCTATTTGCCATGAAGTGATGGGACTATATGCTATGATCTTTGTTTTTTGAATGTTAAGTTTTAAGCCAACTTTTTCACTCTCCTCTTTCACCTTCATCAAGAGGCTCTTTAGTTCCTCTTCACTTTCTGCCATTAGGGTGGTGTCATCTACATATCTGAGGTTATTGACATTTCTCCCAGCAATCTTGATTCCAGCTTGTGCTTAAACCAGCCCAGCATTTTGCATGATGTACTCTGCATATAAGTTAAATAAGCAGGGTGACAATATGCAGCCTTGACATATTCCTTTCCCAATTTTGAACAACCAGTCCACTGTTGGATCTTACTAAATATGGTAACATCATATAGAATCTTCTTATAATTATCTATTGAGGTTTCTGGATATATGTCATAGGTATTAAAGGTATTGATATTTAATATCCATCATTAGACAGAAAAAATAGCCCTGAGGAGGAGTCAGCAATGATCAGAAGTATTATCTGCGCTACAATTTAAATCAGTAGACTCTGATCCTAGTCTCTGATTCATTAGATTTGATCCAAAGGGTCATATATTTATCTTGACTTTTAATTTATAACCTATAGAGTAGTAAGACTAATTGTTGCTCATTTTATAGGATTGCTATGCTTTTCATTTTACTCTCTTATTAGTTATTTTCCAAACTTTGAGTGAAGTATTTTTATATACTCAGGATTCTAAAGCATTGACAAATCAACATGTAATCTGTATATTACATTCTTTCATAACACTGAATTTTACTTTAGGTAGACACCATGAGCTATTTAGATTGAAAATATTTGGGGTGATTAACATAGTCTGGATTTGCCAGTGATAATGACTTTCAACTCAGTTTCTGAGTTTTTAAGGATACAAACTGTGTGATTGTTTTCTCCCTTTTTCTTCTTGAAACGGATTTCCCCCTATACTTAGAGGAAGTGTAAGCTTGGAATTAAATCAATAAGTTTGACTCCTCTTTACAGAATACTTTCAATCCATTGGTTACACTGTCAGCTCTGCCTTCAAAACACATCCAGAATCCCACCACTTCTCATCAGCTTCACTGTTAACATTCTGGTCCAGTATCCCATCTGGGCAATTGTAGTAACCTCCTAACTGATGTGGGCTTCCCTCATAGTCCAATTGGTAAAGAGTCTGCCTGCAATGCAGGGGACCCAGGTTCAATTCCTGGGTCGGGAAGATCCCCTGGAGAAGGAAATGGCAACCCACTGCAGTATTCTTGCCTGGAGAAGCCCATGAACAGAGAAGCCTAGCAGTGCTACAGTCTATGGGGTCACAAGAGTCAGACACGACTGAGCGACTAAGCACACCTAGCTGATATACCTACATCAAGGCTTGCCTCCTATAGTGTATGTCCAATATTAGAGTGATTTCTTCTAAAATATGACACACTGTCTCCTTTTATTGTTCAAAATCCTCTAATAATTTCCGATTTCGTTCTTTCCAAAGTTCATTAGCCTAAAAACTCTACGTGAGCTGGACTTTATACTTTTCTGACCTCATTTTCTATTTTCCTCTCTCACCTCATTGCAGCCCCCTTGGTCTCCTTGATATTCCTCAAACACATCAAGTTCTTTTGTACATGATGTTCTCTTTGCCTTCTGAATACTGTTTTCTGAGATATTTTCATGGTATTCTCCTTCACTTCCTTCAGGTCTTTGCTCAAATGCCTAGCAAGCATTTTCTGACCATCTTCTACAAATAACCATGTATTTCTTTATACACAAACGTCTATAGCGGCTTTACTCACGACATCTCTCAAATGGATACAACCCAAATGTCCCTCAGCAGGCGAGTGGATAAACCAATGGTGGTATATCCATAAAATGGAATACTACTCCGAGGGGAAACGAAAGAACACATTGCAGACACATGCAACACCATTGATGAATCCCCACTAAGTTTATGCTAAGTGAAAAATGAGACCCAAATGAATACGTGCTGTTTGCAGGAAATTATGCCAAAAGTAAGTCTAATCCATCAGGTTAGAATGCAGAACAATTGCCTGAGATTGGGCGTAGACATAGGACTGACTGAAAAGTGCGTTAGCAAGACTTTGAGTGGGGAGATGCTTTTATCTTGTAGCTATGGTTTGAGTGCCTATGTGCTCAGTACTGACCAGCTCTTTGCGACCCCATGGACTGTAGCCCATTAGGCTCCTCTGTCCATGGGATTCTCCAGGCAAGAATACTGGAGTCCATTTCCTCCTCCAGGGCATCTTTCTGACCCAGGGATCAAACCCATGACTCCTGTGTCTCCAGCATTGCAGGCAGATTCTTGATCACTGAATCATCAGGAAAGCCCAGTGATGGCTTACTCAAGTATATATATATTTGTCAAGATTGTACAGTTAGAATGGGTGCATTTTATTGTATGTAAACTCTAACTCAATACAGGATTTATTTTTTAAAGGAGGCTTTATAAGAAAAAGAATTGTATCTATGGCTGAAAACAGTGTTTTTAATTATATAGCTTAGAAAAGAGGAGAATCTGAGGGCACATTATTGAAAGTTTTGATTCATTTTTTTCAAATACAGTTCCACTGTGCGTTACAACTTAAAATGGCTGGTAAAAGCATCTGGTTAGCATGATAAGAAAGGTGAAGAAGTCACCACGAAATCAAAGCTATGATTCCCGTTAAGCTTCTGAGCTAGTACTGAAGCTCTGGTCCTTAAGAACATGAAAAGCAGTGTCCCGGAGATGCAATGTCACGAAGAATAAAATCCAAAAGGTTGGGCAGGTGGTGAAAGGGGGATAGTGCTAATACCAACCTAGCTCCTTTGCTGGGAACTCTTGTTATCTTGTTCTGTACTTATCTAGTGCCTGCCATATTTAGAAAAGATTAAATCAAAACTGTGAAATTAAAACATGATGAGTGACAGTTGTGAGGGACGACAGCTGTGGCATCAGACTTTCATCATGTCAGGCCTGAGATCTGTATTCCAGGCCACTGCTTTCCACTGGCACCAATCCTGAAGCACAAGAAGTGTCTTTCTATTGGCTATTTACTAACCCACCTGTTGCTTCCACGTGGTAAAACATTAACAGGGTTTTGATGGGAAGGGAGCCATTTCAGAGGTCTGGGTTGACTAGGGTCTTCATAGAGCACTTACCCTCAGAAGGTTAAGCAAAATGTTATCTAATGTTATCAGCAATAATAATCAGATGTGATCTATTCCCATTCTAGGTAGAGAAAACCTTTCAAATCACAGCACACACTTCAAATGTACATCCACAGGGTTGAACAAATATGTATACTTTTTTCAGTTACGTGAAAAATGTATTTTTTTAAATAGATATACCTAGTATATAGTCAAATAAATCTAAAGTAATTACACAATTCAAGGCACAAATGGAATATACCTTATTTTTTCCTCCTCTTGATAAATGCATAATTTCATAGTCATGAAGCCATCCTCTTTTACAAAATAATTAATGATCAGTTAAATATTAATAATTGGATAAACCAACTATGGTACATCCATACAATGGAATATTATTGCAATAAAAAGGAACAAACTAATGATACATGCAAGAAAATGGTAAATCTTAAATACATTATACTAAATGAAAGAGGCCAAGTTCAAAAGGCTACATACTGTTTGATGATATTTATATGGCATTCGGGAAGAGGAAAAACTGTGTAGAGAAAACAGATCAGTGATTACCAGAGGCTAGGGGGAAGGTAGGACTTGACTGTATAAATGAGCTTGAAGGGACTTTGAGGAATAATGGAATTGTTCTGTTTTGATTGTGATGGTGGCTGTGTGTCTGTATGTATTCATCGAATCTCACAGAAAAATGCACTAAAAAGGCTAAAAATTACTGCATGTAAATTATACCTTTAAATATTTAAAAAGAGAAAAAAATTAATATTTTCATAGAACTATTTTCCCCCAAAATGTGTTTTAATATGAAGGAGCTACTAATGGTCATCACAGGGTGTTACAAATCTAAAAATCCTCAGTAGATTTTCAGTGTACAAAATGAGTCATCAGGCTGTCCTATTAATAGAAATTGAACGGTGTGAATAGCAATATTTTAGTAAGGATATAAGACTTACAAAGAGCTGTGGATACTGTTGTGGGTCGTAGTTGCTTTTTTTTTTTTTTCTCCCCCTTTACAACTGTGTTAAGATGTAGTAAGTATAAGAGGTACTATATGTTTGAATTTTGCTCTTCTGTATTTTGTGAAATCGGGACACTTGATTAAAAGGGAACCAGGAACTTTCCACTAGGAGATGACTCACATTTAGTTTTAGAATGCTCTATATATGTTTTAAATTTACCTTTGTTGACTTGTTTAAAGTGAGTAGATTGTGCTTTTTGTGCATATAAATACTAGTTCTCCAGCCTCCATATCCACTATGCAACAACTAATACAAGCATGTGATGGAGAGAGACGATTGAGAGTAGAAAATAAGGATTCTGAGAAGCTGTGTACCTCATTTAAATTAAATTTTATCAGCAGAACTCAAAAAGACACACATTTAGTGTTGACCAATATGAAGGCTTTAGGCTAATCTTTGCTTGCAGAGAAAAGATCACATTTAATCTGGCATAACAGAGACACTGTTTCTATTTTGTCGATCAGCCCGCTGGTAAACAGCTCTAATTAGAAACTTTGGAGTACTCTTCTTTAATCCCTTTAATACTGCAAGTATCATGAAAACCACAATGAGCCATTGGAGGCAACATAAAGAAGATTACTGGTGTCTAGGAGTAGCATGACAAGAGTGATTCTCTCTTTTGTACCCCTTGGCAATTTGGATGGTTCAGAAGGGAAGAATGACTCAGCTTGAAACACAGGGCAATAATGATAGCTGAAAAAAATCAATTGAAGAAAGCTGAAAAGAACTTCATTACATTTCAAGAGTACATTTTTTTTTAAGCTCGTCTTTTATCTTTAGTCACATATTTGCTATTACCCATACTTCTTTTTTTTTTTTTAAGAGTTTTACTCTTTATTTTTACTTATTTATTTTTGGCTGTGCTGGGATTTTGTTACTGTGTGTGGACTTGCTCTAGTTGCCGTGAGCAGGGGGCTCCTTTTCATTGCTGTGTAAGGGCTTCTTCTGTTGCGGAGCACAGGTTCTAGAGTGTGGGCTCAGTAGTTGTGGTGCGTGGGCTTAGTTGCTCTGTGGCATGTGGAATCTTCCCAGACCAGAGATTAAACGCATATCCTCCTGCACTGGCAGGTGGATTCCTGTCCACTGTACACCAGGGAAGTCCTCAAGAGTACATATTTTGTTCACTGTGAATACAAACTACCCTTTCAAGTTGTCCTTGTAGGGTGGCTGTAGGCAATATGTGTCCTGCCCATCAATATTTTCCTAGTAGTTCCGTTCCTTTGGCTGGAAGCAATAGAAACCAACTGGGCCTAACTCATGACCCCATAAAAAATAATTAACAATAAATTGTAAGAAGATAGTAGAAAATAATGATCTAAAAAGAATAAGTTAAAAATAAACATTGAACTCTTACATTTTTAAATAAATTAATATTTGGAAAGATACTGGGTAGCTCTTAGGAAAAAAAGAAGAGTTAAATAATTGGGACTTGAGAAGACTGTAACTGGGGTTACTCTGGAATTCTCAATGGTGAAACGAACAAACAAAAACACCTGGTTGGTATCTGAAATGACCACTGACATGACTCACCTTCAACCTCTTTCTGCATTTTTGAGACTCACCCAGATTTACAAGTGAGGACAAAAAGTAAACAGTCACGTGTTGTAGCCTTGGGAGGAGGGGGAGGGAAATCCTGCGGTTGGCAGTCCTGCACAGAAGTGCTGGAGAGAATGAGAGCTTGCTCAGAGGAATGGGGGAAAATGCATGCTGAGCAAACAAAATCCGCCGCCCACTACAAACTGTCAAAGGTTTTTAAAAAGACATTACTGTTTTGGAGCTGGCTCTCTGATCCTATTCTTATCCTTTCTTGAGGTTATAAGGATTCCCTTCACTTTCTTGCCCTGGTCCTAAGATGGTTTCAGTTGTAAGTACTTTTTTCCTTTATTTTAGGGCTTAATTTTTATGGTCAAGCTCATCTTTGTGGTAGAATTTTCTCTGACCCTGTACCATCAGTTGATTAAAACATGTGAGATTTTCTACATTTGTCTAATAGTATATTATAACTTAATTATCATACTTAATAACTACTAAGCTCTTACTATGAACTCAGCATCGTGTAAAAAAGGGTTGCAAAGAAATCTGGTTTTGGAAAGAGTTCATTATCCAGCTAAGAGAATACAAGACAAAAGGGTGAAATAATAGCCAATAGGAGAGAATAGTTTATAATTATTTTATAAAATATGATTAGATTATTTTACAATACTTATGTTTAATGTTATTTTTCACATAATGCATTTCTCTATATTGAAACCACTCTCTTCTCCAGGGGATCTTCCCAACCTAGGGAACAAACCCATGTCTCTGGCATTAAAGACATATTGAAAATGGGATTTCCATATCTACCTATTATGGATTGAATTGTGCCCCCCAAGCTGTAACCCCTGGTATCTGTCTATATGATCTTGTTTGGAAAATCCTGTAGATGTAATCAATTTAGCCTGAGTTCATTAGGATGGGCCATCATCCAATAATCACTGATGTCCTTATAAGAAGAAATGTAGAGACAAGACCACATGGATTATACAGTCCATGGAATTCTCCAGGCCATAGTATTGGAGTGGGTAGCCTTTCCCTTCTCCAGGGGATCTTCCCAACCCAGGGATCGAACCCAGGTCTCCTGCACTGCAGGCAGATTCATTACCAGCTGAGCCACCAGGGAAGCCCAAGAATACTGGAGTGGGTAGCCTATCCCTTCTCCAGTGGATCTTCCCAACTCATGAATTGGACTGGGGTCTCCTGCATTGCAGGCGGATTCTTTACCAGCTGAGCTACCAGGGAAGCCCTTATAAGAAGAACTGTAAAAATAAGATTCACACAGGAAGAAGGCCATGTGATGATAGGGGCAAAGATAGGAATGATGCAGCTATAACTAACAAACACCAAAGATCCATGTCTATCACAAGAAGCTGAAAAGAGTTCTACTTAGTTTCAGGGAAAACATGGCCTTGCTGACACCCTGATTTTGACTTCTTGCCTCCAGAACTGTGGAAGAATAAATTTGTTATAAACCACTTAGTTTGTGGTACTTTGTTACAGCAGCCTAAAGAAACAAATTTACCCTACTCGATTTCTTCTCTTTTCCTCCAGCAACCCCAGAGTATAACTCTTCCCATTAATATAAGATAGCACGGCCCAAATTTTAATATACAAACAAATCACTTGGGGATCTTACTAAAGTATTGATTCTGATTCAGTAGTTCTGGATGGGACCTGAGAATCTGCATTTCTTACAAGTTTCCAGGTGATATGCATGCTGCTAGTCCAGAGACCACGCTTGAAGAAGTAAGGCTATATGTGTACAGTCACCAAGGAGATGTCTCTTTCAGGTGTGGGTCAGATCTAGGCTTTTGGACACAATGCTAACAGGGATGAAATGAAAAAACTTATTCAGTGAGATAAAAATAAAATGAGTAAATAAAATATTCAAAGAAAGAGAGTAAGAAAAATTTCAAAATAAAGTTCCAGATTATTCTTCAATCATCTGCCATCCTCCCCATCCACTCCCCTCAAAAGATCTGGAATACAAAGATTTCAAATTTGCTTTCTGAATAAGTGAATTTATCAATACAATAATAAGCTGATATTTTATGTGGTCACTTATAACTTTATTTTTTTAATGGTGATTTCAAAAGCAAACAGTACAGCCTGAGAGATGAGTAAGCACCACAGTGAACACAGGCCAACCACCCTGCAGTTAATGACATTTTTATTGTATTTGGGGGCTGCCCTGGTGGCTCAGTGGAGAAGGAAATGGCAACCTACTCCAGTACCCTCGCCTGGAAAATCTCATGGATGGAGGAGACTGATGGGCTACAGTCCATGGGGTCTGAATGAGTCAGACACGACTGAGCGACTTCACTTCACTTCACTTCTGGTGGCTCAGAAGGTAGAATCTGCCTGCAATGTGGGAGACCTGGGTTTGATCCCTGGGTTGGGAAGATCCCCTGGAGAAGGGAATGGCAACCCCTTCCAGTATTCTTGCCTGGAGAATTCCATGGACAGACAAGCCTGGCAGGTTACAGTCTTCAGCTTGCAACGAGTTGGACATGACTTAGCGACTAACACTTACTACTTATTGTGTTTGGGACGAGTGCCCTTTTGCAAAGGTACAGAGACTAACTTGCAGAGCTTTGCAAACTGCCTGTTCTTGAAACTGCACTGTCCTTCCGATAATGGTTCTTTGGGCCTAGGGTCTGGCCCAGATATTAGAATCCTCTAATGCCTTATGGGTAATTCTGATGCAAAGTCAGGTTTGGGAAATACTGGTCTGAAATAACAAAATGTACTCAATAGGTCGGAGAAGGCGATGGCACCCCACTCCAGTACTCTTGCCTGGAAAATCCGATGGGTGGAGGAGCCTGGTAGGCTGCAGTCCATGGGGTCGCTAAAAGTCGGACGCAACTGAGCGACTTCACTTTCACTTTTCACTTTCATGCATTGGAGAAGGAAATGGCAACCCACTCCAGTGTTCTTGCCTAGAGAATCCCAGGGATGGGGGAGCCTGGTGGGCTGCCGTCTCTGGGGTCGCACTGAGTCGGACACGACTGAAGCGACTTAGCCACAGCAGCAGCACTCAATAGGTACTTCGTTTTATTCTAAACCCGAATTTCCAATTAAAAAGAAAAAAAAAGCTGTTAAAACAAACATAATACTATATATAAAACTAATTTTAGATATAGGATTGCCTGGCATTAGAACTTCAATATCGACTTTAGAGCAGTGTGTTGTTGAGTAGAAAGATTTCTCCTGGTCTTAACAGAATAATATCTCATAGCCTCATCCTCTACCTGCTGCTGCTAAGTCGCTTCAGTCGTGTCCGACTCTGTGCGACCCGATAGCAGTTTACAAATCTGAGTACATCAGAATCCTTTACGGGCTGATTTCCAGACCCTAACCCAGGACACTCCGAGTTTGCAGTCTAGAGTGAGGTCTAAGAATCTGCCTTTTGACCAAATATCGCCAGGCACCCTCCATGCAGATGGCCTGTGGGCTACACCTGAAGAAATACTGTGTCGGTATTCCTTTCTGCGCTGAACCTCAGAGAGGAGGAAACCAGCATGACCGCTCAAGAATCCGGCTATTAGCAATGTAAATGAATCCCAGGACCTCGCAGGGGTACCGACAGACTGAAAATGAACGTGGCATCTAATCGGGAAGCGAGATGGCAGATACGGACGTCTTTATGAAGCGTTCTCTGGCTTTTACAGTAAAGCCACTCAAGGTCCAAACAAACTGCCAAGTCCCAACCTGATCTGCGTCACCCCAGTTATGGGTGTGTGCCAAGGTCTCACACACTGAAATGACAACCTGCCCACACATGGGCCAAAATAAGATGCGAGCTTGGTACGACCGAAGCAAAAATCTGAGTGGAGGTCATCTAAGTCACCGTGGACGGACGCCGTTCGGGATTTGTTCCAACAAGTTTTGGGAAGAATTTCACCAGTGGACTATGGAGCTCTTCAAAGTCAAAGAAAACAAAGCCAGTTAATTCCCTGCTTGTTCGGGATTCAAAAGCTATAAAATCCACCCTGCTCTGTTGCAAGCGCCGAGCCTGGTCTGCGCAGGAAGGGGCTGGGGAGCAGGCGTCAGGGGCGGCGGGGGGGCGGGGGGCTGTGCGGGCGGAGCGCGCGGACCGGGAAAGCCACCTGGCAGCGGCCGCGGTGAGTCAGCACTGAGTCACGCCGGGCGCTACGTGCGGGCCGGGCGTCCCGGCCGAATGCGCAGGCGTGGGCCCCGGCGCGCTCGAGTCTTCCTGGAAGACCCTCCCCGCGCCGCTGGCCCCCGCCTCCCGCCCCGTCCCCGCCCTGGACCCCCGCGGTCACATACTCACCAGCTTGCACGCACAGCCTCCTCGCTCCGGCCTGGAGGCTTCAGCGCCGGAGTCACAGATGACAGTCGGTGACAGAGCTCCGGCGGATGCTTCAATCCCATGTGTTTCCTCAAGACCGAGATTCCAGTTGCTCTGGGTTGGTTTTTTTTTTTTCCTGGCAGGGGAGTAACACGCTTATCTTTTTATAGTTTCCAGTATTTTAAATGAAGCACAGGAAGAATGGATTAATAAAACATGTGTTGAAAATTATGCATCCGAAGCTCACACTGCTTTGGCGTCTAAGATGATTAAGATGGGACTGCAGTTAGATCTCTGAAGGCTGGGTAAACTGGAGAAAAAGACTAACTCTGTTCTGATTTGCTTTTTGTTGGTGGGGAAAAAAAACTCTTTACCGGTTTGTCCAATCACCTTTCTAATAACTAAATTATTTTGAAGACTGGAGACGTGTTTGTTAGTGATTTGATACGGTGTTACCAGAGAATGGTGGAAGCATGTCTGTGTGTGACGTAGGATATTCCCCTGTCCGTATGGATGATATTTTGTTGGTCTTAGAAAATATGGCGATAATGGCATCAGTGCTGAAAGTAGATAGCAGGTATTACGTCATTAAGTGTAGCTAGTCAATGAGATGGTCCTGGTGCAGATGGGGTAATTATTATTTAGGGGCTGTTTGAGGCTTTTGATTTCCAAACAGGGTCAGACTGGGTCTTTAGAAGTTGTTGTGCCAGCTGTTGCCAGTTGTTTTGCTTCTTCAGGAAAATTATATCCCTCCTTATCCCCTGTGTGCGTGTGAGATGATGCAAAACATTCGAGTGTTCTTGTATTTTGACAGCCTTTCCTGCAAGGAAGGAGACTGAAGTAATTAGAGGTTGAACTGACTCACAAAGTTTACAGATAAGCATGACTGTTCAGTTTTTTAAAAGTGGGAAAAAGCTACCAAACTGAAAAAAAAAAAAGGAAATATGAAAATATGAGAAATGATAAGAGCCCAGAAAAGCAAAATGGGTCGTATGGACCAGAAATGGAATCTAATAAACTATTCAGAGCCAGAGATATATGCTAGACTTAAAAAAAAAAAAGTTAAATTATTCTCATATAAAATATCTAAAAACTTAACTAAGTTTATATATGTCTACTTCAACTTATAATGAGTTTGTGTCCCAAAACACCCATTGTAAGTATAATATATAAATCAAAAATGCATTTACTCTTTCCAACCTACTGAACATCATAGCTCAGCCTAACTTACCTTACAGACTTCCCAAGTGGTGCTGGTGGTAAAGAACCCACCTGCCAATGCTGGAAATGTAAAGAGATGTGGGTTCAATCCCTGGCTCGGGGAGATCCCCTGGAGGTCATGGCAACCCACTCTAGTATTCTTGCCTGGAGCATCCCACTGACAGAGGAGCCCTGGCAGGCTACAGTCCACAGACTCACGACTGAAGAGTCAAGAGTTGGACACAACTGAAGTGACTGAGCAACCTGTCTTAAACATGCTCAGAACACTTACATTAGCCTATAGTTGGGCAAAATCATCTAACACTAAGTCTACTGTATAATCAAATATTGACTCTTTCATGTAATGTATGGAATACGGACGGCAAAGAACAAAAGAGTGTAAATACACTGTGTAAGTTGTGTAAGTTGTAAGTGTATTGATCACCCTTGTGCTCATGTGGCTAATGGGGGGCTGCTGCTCACCGCCTCTGGAGTGTACACCTCATAGCTCATGTGCTTGGAAAAAGATCAAAATTCAGAGAACCATTTCTACTGAATGTGTATCACTTTCCCATCATTGTAAAGTCGAAACATGATCATTCAAACCATTGTAGGTTAAGGGATCATCTGTACATCATTTGATGTTTAAAAACCTGTATATTATTCTGATTCTTTCTTATTATCTTGTCAACATTGATACTGCCTTGGCATTTATGGAATTGTTTGAAACCCAAGTTCACTTTTTATCAGCGTGAACTTGGGCTACATACTTAGCTTCACTATGTCTTAGTTCCGTCCTCTGTGAAATGGAAATTAAAATTACTACTTCATAGGCTTGTTAGACAAGATTAAAAGAGATGATGCCTAAAAATGGTTTTGCACATTGCTAGCCACATTTAAAAGACACATAAAAAAAAAAAAAAAAAAAAACTCCTGTAGATGAATGCTTGTATCCTATTGTCATTATTATTGAACTTGATTAACCTGTAGATTAGATCACAAAGAGGCAGTATTTTGTCCAGCTCATTGGACTAATAAAGTCTTTGGAATATACATCACAAACGCATTGACTCAGTGATCTTTCGCAAGATATTTGGGTAAGATTGTAAAACAGCTGGGTGAGTGTTTAGTGTTCTTTGGTTATGAGAGGAAAGCTAAAAGAGAATGACTACAACCATCAATTGGCCGCAAAGGTGATGCAAAATAGCCAAGCAAGAGCCCTTTTCTTCTGTCCTCAGAGAGAACAGCTTGGCAGAATAGTATGGCAGTCACTAGGCAAAGAGAATATAAAATTTTTCCTTTAAACTATAGATCAACCCCCATGATATGAGATAATTCATTATTTCACAGAGACAGAAACTTGGTTCTTTCCAAGTGTAAAGTAATGAGCTTAGCTATTAATGAAGGTTAACAGCCAATCTCCCATCAACCACTCCAAACAGTTCTGAGCCCCCTACTCATAAGATGTACAGTCATTCTCTTGAAATAATAAAATAAATATTTTTTAGAATTACCCTCAAATAAAGCAACTGCTTTGTACATGATTGCAGTCCTACATTTACCAAATCAGGAGGTGAACATGGGCATGAAAGCAATTACATTTAATGATAGTTACTTGTTATAATGGCTTTCCATTTACTTCCTTTTGCTTATCTATTCAATATTCTCTGCATTCTTCAGCATTAGATCCTGGAGACTGAAAAATGAACCTGACAGACAAGACCTAATTGTAGAAGTTATATTCTGATAGGAAGAACAAACATTTTAAAAGCTAAGAAACTAACTAATTGAGAAAGTATCAAAAGTTGTAAAAAAAAAAAAAAAAAAAAGGACTATTCATAGGCTGCCATTTAGAATCCCAGAAAGAAATTGTTTATATAGTTAGATTAAAAAGACCTCTCAGAGAAGATGATATTTAAGCTGGAGCCCTTAAAGTAAGGGCTTCTCTGATAGCTCAGTTGGTAAAGAATCCACCTGCAATGCAGGAGACCCCAGTTCGATTCCTGGGTCAGGAAGATCTGCTGGAGAAGGGATAGGCTGCCCACTCCAGTATTCTTGGGCTTCCCTGGTGGCTTAGCTGGTAAAGAATCCAGGTGCAATGTGGGAGACTTGGGTTTGATCCCTGGGTTGGGAAGATCCCCTGGAGAAGGGGGAGGCTACCCGTTCCAGTATTCTGGCCTGGAGAATTCTATAGTCCACGGAGTCTCAAAGAGTTGGACACAACTGAGCGATTTTCACTTTCACTTCACTTGAAGGGTAAGAAGTTAACGTAAAACAGGAGGAGTAACAGCTCAGGCAGAGAGCACGGGGAGCATGAAGACCTTGAATCTGGAAGCACTTTGTTCAAAGAACAGCAATTGAGGGGATGAGTAACACGACATTAGTTTTGAGACGCCAGATTCTGCGTAGACTTGAAGGCCAGAGTAAACCATCTGGATTATATGCTCAGTATGATTGACAACTGTTGAAAGGTTTTCAGCAGAGGGTTCCATGGTGTGATTTACATGGTCAGAAGACTACCCTGTGGCAAATGCATTGTAGGGTCAGGAATGGAAGGGGGTGCCTTTAGCATCTGTGCAACAGTGGATAATGAAGGCTAATATTGGGGCAGTGGAAATAAAAGGGGAGGAAACTGAGATATATGCTAGAGGAAGAAGAGCCAGAAGGAGCTGATGGACTGGAGCAAATCAAGAGTAAGGGGAATCATAGATGAGCTCTTTTCTGGGTGCAGAGCCTTTGGGGATTCACCAGGTCTTGGTGTTGTTTTCCTGCCAAAATTTAAAGTCAAGAGTTCTGACATGTGTGCTCACTTGTACACACATACACACTTGTGAACACCCCCACTGCCACTTATGAAAATAAGAGTTCACACTGAGAGAAGTCAGTTCTGCTTAAGGGATGACTAAAAAGTGCTTAAATGAATGCCGCATGCTCAATGGCATTTTATCTCTTCCTCCGTACTTTTACCCAGGCACAGAGGTGCAAGGTGCATAATACCCTCCCCTCTCCTCTCCTCTCCTCTTTGAATTTGTGTACTCAAATCCAGCTCAATATTTATGCACAGGTAAAGGTCTATTTCCTCTATGACACCCAAATCAAAGGGATCTCACTGTCTGTGTCCAATCTGCTTGACCCTTGAAATGTGGCCTTGTCAAGTGGCTGTACCAGTGGTTTATGTCTCATAAATGCTATATAAATGTCTCTCGAACTAAACTTTAACCCTCTTAAGATCAGAGATAGATTCTCATATGCCTGTTATAGCACCCACAATATCAGCAACGTGTTCCGAACATAGGCGGGGCTCAATAGCAATGCAATCACTGGCATTTTTATGTGGATGAAAACTTGGTGACCACCAAGTCTAATGGTCCACTTATTTAGTAAATGGATTAGGTCACAAAGTGATAGTACTCTTCCAGATCATAGAGCTCATAGAACATTTGGGAATTTATTTCACAAACATGTGATCTCAGTCATCTTAAGTGGGATCTTTTACTTCTGGACCTCTAATTCTCATTTAAAAACTGTAGGAGTTTACACCTTGAGATCTCAAAAGTTCTTTCAGGATTTTTTTTTTTTTTTTTAAACCACAGTTTACTGTTTTTTTATGAGCCAGATACTGAAGTAGGCACTCTAAGAGTTGCTTAGTCAGATCCAACTCTTTGCGACCCCACAGACTGTAGCCCACCAGGCTCCCCTGTCCATGGAATTCGCCAGGCAAGAATACTGGAGTGGATAGCCATTGTATTCTCCAGGGGATCTTCCCAACCCAGGGATCGAACTTGAGTCTCCTGCATTACAGGCAGATTCTTTACCATCTGTGTCACCAGAAAAGCCCAAGTAATCACTATAGACTTGCTTTTATTTAATTCTTGTAAAAGCAATTTTGTGAGGTGAGGTGGCACTGTTTGCATTTTCACGATCAGAAAGCAAAGAAACAGAAAGTTTAGGTAACTTGCCCAAGAGTACTTAGCTAATAAGCGGTAGAGTAGAATTGAATTGGAATCCAGGCCTGTCCAGCTGCAAAGGCTGAGGTCATCATCCTAATGCTATTCTGCCTCTTTTCTACACTCTACATTTTTACAGGGTCTGAGAAAAGTTAGATATTTCACTCAGAACTTCACATCTAGGGATTGGTAGAAGCAGCCCTGAATTCCAGCACCAGCTCTCTTTCCTTTATAACATACTTAAGGTATCAATTTTATCAACGAATATTCAGAATGGGGGTTGTTTTAGCCTATTACTAGTATTATAGTCAATGCCATTGAATATAATTCAACAATGAACTTAGTTGATTGTATTTGTGGAATAAATGAGTTTCTCCTCTAGTTTACAAAATACCTCTATGTTCACAAGTTCTAAGTCAAAATCAATGAAAAAGCAGGTGCCTGGTAGATTCTAGTAAGTAACTGTGGGAACAGCCTGGAGTGTGAGA
Organism: Bubalus bubalis; assembly: GCF_019923935.1. Taxonomy (NCBI): domain Eukaryota; kingdom Metazoa; phylum Chordata; class Mammalia; order Artiodactyla; family Bovidae; genus Bubalus; species Bubalus bubalis. The sequence continues at coordinate 19,848,744 of NC_059165.1, read as the reverse complement.
GGTAGCAGGTGTCACTAAAGTGTAGGAACCAGCCTCTGTGTGCAGTTGATTGAGAAAAGTAAAGTGTGTTCTTTCTTAATCACATTGTCTAGGAATGACATAGAGCATGTCATCTCTGTCTTCAAGGAATAATTTTTTTGCCCTGAGATCAAATTTTGATGTGACTCACCCCAGAACCCACTTTTTCTCAGGAGTGTCTCTCAGGGTGTAGCTCATGAAATACACAAAAGAATAGCATGGACCCCCAACTGCAGGAGTTTGTAATCTACTTTAGGAAACAAAGTCAAGAGAGGAAGTCTAGGGCCTAGCAGATCTATCCTTGACCACTTCTGTCCCTTGAGTAAGGCCCCTGAAATGACCTTGCTGGGTGTTCTGTGAAGCCAGGCAGGCCTGGAAACCACTCAGCATCTTAGACCTTCTTGTCTCTCAGATCTGAATTCAGTTAGAACAGCAATGAAATGGCGATGCAGGCCTTTTGGAGAGCCCAGTGTGAGAAAGAAACAATTTTGAAGGGACGGACCTACACTAGAAAGATGATGATGGCGGTGATCTAATCATATGTCCCAACCCAAATATTCCTAGAGAAAACCCTGGGATTTTCCACAGCCAGACCAAAGCATAAAGCTGGCGTTTGTCCCAGTAGATCAGGGCTTGTTTTGAGTCTCCTCAGCAATTTGACAGACCCTGAGGAAACTTGAGTAATAGTGAAAAAAACAGGCTCTTTTGTGTCTTCAAACATCAGAGAGTTGCCCTTAGGGTTAAGAATGATCATTTGCAACGTCGTGTGTGTTTTTCCCACAATTGTACACAACATATGTATTTGTATGACTAAAGAATGATTCACCAGTATTTCTAGATGAGGTCTAAAGAAGGCAGGGACTTCAGGGTAGCTTGAATAACATATGTAGATGCCAAGGAACATGTATTCTTATTAATGATTTTAAGAAAGCATAGCTTTGCTTTTTAAAGGGCTGGCCAAATGTTGATCTGTATAACTTTTCTTTTCAACAGTATAATCAGATGAAAAAAGATCTGTGTGTTGAGGGCAGGCCTAATTCAACTGACATTTGGCCACTTGCATTTCATATGGCCTGCTTTCATATGGCCAAGTCTTTGCCTCTAAACTTCACACTTTGTAGGACAGAACCTTCCATCTAATGAAATAAGTCAGTTTTGCTTTGTTTCAGAAGCTAGGAGAGATACTCAGAGACTCAGTTGAGTTCTCTATCTTGAATGAAATCTAGAAGCCCACAGTGAAAATGCCACACTTTACATTAATTCAGGGAATGGCTGTAGTAAACAAACAGACTGACTCACCATTAACCAATGCTGGTTAATGATAATCACAGCATTTGCATAGTGCTTTGTCCTTCAGAAGTACAATCTTTTGTTTTACATAATACCCCTTTGAGGCAAACTGGCACAGAATCATTATCCCCCTTCTGTAAATAAACTAACTGAGTCAAGAGATTGAAAGCCTTGAGGCCACCCAGAGATCAAGCAAAGACTTTATGGTGCCTTTTCTGCCAGATACAGACTATTAGCCCCTGTGGTTATTGTTTTATTACCTTTGTGTGTGTGTGTGTGTGTGTGTGTGTTAGTGGCTCAGTCTTGCCTGACTCTTTGTGACCCCATGGACTATAGCCCACCAGGCTCCTCTGTCCATGGAATTCTCCAGACAAGAATATTGGAGTGGGTTGCCCTGCCCTTCTCCAGGGGATCTTCCTGACCCAGGAATCGAATCTGGGGACACAGCAGTTTCCACAGCCTTTGTATTTTGATAGCCTTAGGGGGTTGGAACTGGGATTGCCCACCCACTCTTGAAAAAGAGATGTCCCGAATGCTTTGTCTGGTGAAATTTCTCAAATCACAAGGAGGCCCCTAGAGACATGGATATTGCTGCCATATCAAAAATGTTGTAAATACTGGTTACTATATGAGGGCAATACATTAATAAAACCACTCCATGACTGAATCTCTTAAAAGAGTTTTCAGGATGCCAAGCATAAAGCGGTGATCTAGAGTGTGTGCCAGGGTGAGCTCAAGGACACTGTGCCTCTGATGAGTCTGGCAAAGAGGAAACCAAATGTGGAAACTTTGGGCCACCCGCCATACTTCCACCTAAGAGATAGGGGGTGGGGGTGGGGTGGGAAACTGGAAACAAACTTTCCTCATTTAAAATTTAGATTTCTATCTTATTTTTATTCCTTTATCCAAAGGAATCTTACCTCAGATTTTGCCAAATCTAGAGGTACGTATCTCTCCCTCAGAACAAGCTCTCAGAATTAAACAATAAACATAAACAAACATGTAAAAGGGGGTACGCCTTAAATACCGTCTCTAAAGACCTGTGCACGAATGTCCCCTTCGCCTCTTAGTGAAACCAGGTAACCCAGATTGGGACTTCAACCCCCAGTCTTTTAATTGAGATCATCTCTAGCCTCAGGACTTCATGCAGCTCAGGGTCTTGATGTCTCGTTGCAGAGAGAATTCAGTGTGAGACAAAGTGATAGGTAAGAAATGGATTTATTTCGAGAGAGGCACACTCCACAGAGTATGGGCCATCTCAGAAGGTGAGAGGCACTGGGGGAAACATGCTCCACGGCAGTGTGGGCCATCTCAAAAGGACAAAGTGGCCCCACCGTAGAGATTTGTCAGTTTTTGTAAGGATGGGTAATTTCATGAGCTAATGAGTGAGAGGAGAATTCCAGCCGTTTGGGGGATGGGGTGGGGATTTCTAGGAACTGGGCCACTGCCCACTTTTTGACCTTTATGGTTGACCTTGGAACTGTCTCGGTGCCTGTGGGGATGTCATTTAGCTTGCTGACGTGTTGCAATAAGCAGATACTGAGGCTCAGAGTCAAGTGGAAGTTGACTGTCTGCTGTCTTTGACCTATCTGGTTCTGATCAGTTCATGTCATGTCCTTGGGCTATGTCATTCTTTTAAAGATTGTGTTCTTTCCCCTTCCCTTCTGTTTCATTAGCATTTACAATCTTGGTAGCTGGATGTGCAATGCTATGTGTACAATAGGTAATTAAATCCTACCAATTAAAAGTTCTGCAGTCCATGGGGTGGCAAAGAGTCAGACACAACTGAGCTTCTGAACTGAACTGAATTAAAAGTTCAGACTCAGAATGAACAAATGCACAATGATAATTATTGTCACAATCATGATAAGTAACGTTTACGAAAGGTGTGTGTGTGTGCACGTGCACTCAGTCACGTACAACTCTTTGTGACCCCCCTGGACTGTAGCCTGCCGCCTCTATCCGTGGAATTTTTCAGGCAAGAGTACTGGTGTGGGTTAGTTAGTAAGGGCTTACCGTATGCCAGGTCTTAGGGTAACACCTGTATCTCATTTAATCCTCACAATAAGGCTACAAGATACTTTTATTCTTAGTTTAACTGAAGCAGATTCTTGTATTAAAAAAATTTGCCCAAGGTTATCCAGCTATTTTTTGCCACTAGAATCTATGATATTATGACTGAGCTTATGTATTTCATTGGGCATGTAATTCCAGACAAAGACTCAGGTATAGCATTGTTACAAAATTGGTTATATAGACCCCCACTTGGGCCCTAGCCCAACAAAAGCCTCATGTCTTGGCAAGGACGATTCTTTTTCTGTTTGGATACATACAGCCAATAAGGAAACTGTTGCTGAGACTGAAACAGTACAAGCTTTATTCAATGGCCCGAGAATGGAGAAAGAAGAACTTAGTTTGCAAGTCAACTTTCAAACCCACTCGGGCTGAGACACCATATATACAAGAAGGTCAAGGTAAAAGGGAGGGAATTGAGTAAAGAGAGAGAGAAATATTCACGACTCCATCAGTCCTTGCAGGGTTCTTTCGTCTGTTGCCAAGACAATTGTTAACTGTCATGGCACTACTGGGTGTGTTCTGTGGCATGCTAACGCATTACAATGAGTCTATTATAAAGCCAAGGTCCACTGGAGGCCAAAGCTGCCATCTTGAGCCTTCTTGGTTCAACCGCTTCTGGTGGATTCTTGTTTTTCGTTTCTGGTGGTTTCCTATAAGACAAAGATTATGCTTCTGTACAGCCTACCTGGTTCCCTTGAAGAAGAGGGAGGCTTAGAGCTGGAGGCCAGCAGTCATGATGAAAGCATGCATTTTGTTTCTCTATCACTAATCTTAGCCTAGCCCTACATCCACTGCCAGTGAAAACTGCATTACGGTAGTTCAAAACTCATTTTCTTTTGAGTAATTCTCACTTAACACAGGATTACTCTTTCTCCGTCTTTCCCCTCTCCTTTTCTGGAGATGAGATATTCAAAAGAGGAGAGTAAAGCATGTATATCACCTTGACATCTGGTAAGAATGTGGTCCTTGGTCTTCATCATCCTCTGTCCCTGCAGCCTTGGTGGGCATAGAACCCCATCTGCTCTGTCCCTCCAGCCTCCACTGCTGATGCTCGCAGTCCATGTACTGCAGGTGTCCTGACCAGAGTTCTATATCCTCTTCATCAGAACCCAGGCTGCTTTGGGTCCCCTGGCTATTGTCAGCCACCCCTGTGCTCTTGAGAACTGGGGGGTCTGGTGGGTCCCCTCGTGCCCTGTGTGGGATGAGACTCCCCTCAGTTCTGACCGCTCAGATCCTCTCTCATCCACTATGCTCTGTTGTCCTGCTGGACATGACATTTCTCTGAAATGTCTGGAGCTTCCTCTGGGCATACTCTACAAACAGAGGCAAGATTTCCCACATTTTCCATCTCTAGTCTCCCTAAGTCTTTATGGGGCATCTACTGCGCCCTCTCAGGGTCTCAGGTGCTAACCAGGTCTCCCTTTGAATTTCTCACCACTTCAAGCTGGAGAAGCGTATATCTCCTATCTTAATGATAAGGACACTAGCCATTTTACCCACTTTCTGCCTTACACTGAAGCCCCCTGGGGCTCTGGCTCCCTCGGGCTCCAAGTCTTATGGAACTTAAAACATCCTTTATTCTTTTGTAAATATGCCTTTTCAAGATAATTCTTTCTATCTGAGCATTCAGCAAAGCTACTGAGTAATTTACCTTGGTACTCTTCTCTTTTTTTTTTTTTTTTACTATCTTTGATCTTTCTGAGGCAATATTTTCCCCCTAACCTACAGGTTGATGTGGGAAAGCAAGAGAAATGCAAAAAATAAGAACCTTAAACATTATCTCTAATAGTAACTCATAAAATTTCTGTACAGAAATATGTATATTGTGTGTGTGAACAGTCATACTTTATAATTGTCTTCTAGGTTAAGTGTCTTAACGTCAGCAGTGTCTTAACCTCAACTTGCCCTGTAAATGTGTATCTTTTTGTCATTTTTCAATAGTCTTCAGGATATATTACCTGCTAATAAAATGAAGGATGCCACAGTTTCATAATTTGCAGTTTCTCTTTCCTTAGCAGAAAAGCAATTAAGATGTGTGAAAAGCACTATATTTGGTGTGTGTGTCTGTGCCTGTGAACTAATCAGGCTGCCACTTTGCACATATATTCTAATTGCCTTTTGTGCTAAGAGCTGTGCAAAAGTTAGCCATAAAAGTTTAGCCACTGGGAAGGTTCATTCCAATTTCATTGCATTCATATCGTTGACATTTTCAGCTGAATCACATATCATGAATTCATTAGCATGGCCCCTCCTGGCTGGTTAAAGTCAGTCTGGTGCTGGCCTATGCTGGGCCCTGAAACCCAAGTACCCGACTCTTGGCTTCATGACTCGTCTTTGAAAACTAGATGCTCTTTGTGCCAGTGGCCACGCCTCTGCTGCATGACACATCCTGGATGCCACACCAGAGGGCTTTCCTCTGTTATGAGGTCACACAGAATCACGCAGGGGCGAGCCGAGAAGGAGAGGAGGGAGGCAAACTGCCCCTGCATCTCCTCCACCTGCTGTCCCAGTACCCGGGGCAGATAAAGAGAACACTGAGAGCCCCTTTTTGTAAAAATAAACCCCCCAAAAGCACAAACTCATAGAAACATTTACATATATGCATATGTGTGTGTGTGTGTGTATATATATATATATATATATGTATATTTATTTGTGTATATGTGTGTGTATATATATTTGGGCTTCCCAGGTGGTGCTAGTGGTAAGGAACTCACCTGCCAATGCAAGAGACATGAGAGAGGCGTATTTGATCCCTGGGTTAGGAAGACCCCTGGAGGAGGGCATGGCAACCCACTCCAATATTCTTCCCTGGAGAATCCCATGGACAAAGGAGCCTGGCTGGATATGGTCCATAGGGTCGCAAAGAGTTGGACACGACTGAAGTGACTTAGCACATGCACACACACACACGCGCACACACAAACACACACGTACGCACACACACACACACACATATATTTTCTCCAGAAAAGCACCAAGGCGGGGCGTGGGGGGGGGGGCAGTACATAGGGTAATAATATGGACTTCTACCTTCGATTTATACAACTCTATGCTATTCTGATTTTTTTCCTGGAGAAGGCAATGGCACCCCACTCCAGTACTCTTGCCTAGAAAATCCCATGGACGGAGAAGGCAATGGCATCCCACTCCAGTACTCTTGCCTGGAAAATCCCATGGACGGAGGAGCCTGGTAGGCTGCAGTCCATGGGGTCGCTGAGGGTTGGACACGACTGAGCAACTTCACTTTCACTTTTCACTGTCGTGCATTGGAGAAGGAAATGGCAACCCACTCCAGTGTTCTTGCCTGGAGAATCCCAGGGACGGGGGAGCCTGATGGGCTGCCATCTATGGGGTCACACAGAGTTGGACATGACTGAAGTGACTTAGCATAGCAAGTACAGTCTACATTGTAGTTTTAAAAAATATATATATTTATATTTTATGAACAAGAACATCAATGCCAGCATTGAAAGGGAACAAGTCTGCCAGAAGGAGTGGTGGAGAGGTGTTTCCTTCCTTCAGTTGCAGAGTCAGCTCCGGGAACCGCTGTTGTAGAAGCCTTTGGTTTTACAAAAGGAGCAAGGTGGGGAACATGAGTACTTTACTCTGAAGAATGAGGAAACAAAAGGGTCCAGGAGCAGCTTTCAGGTACATGATGGAGAGGTGGGCTGAAATCTACAGGCTACAGCCTGACTCTTCTCTAATACATGCCTCCCAAGGGTGAAATAATAGACTCAGCGTGCATCTTGACTCGGAATCAACAGCATCTCTGCCCAGTTGCCCAGAAATTCAGTATTTTAACCAAGTGAAGGATGTGTGGCAAGCCCAGCTCTGCAGTTGGGACACAGCCCTGGCACACCTCCGGCTGACATGTGCCACTCCTGGAATGCTGGGCCACTCCACCCTTAAACTAACTTCTGGCTGAACTGGGGGTATCCTGGCTGTAGCTGAGAAGAGGCATCAGTCCTGCTTTTCATACTTGAACTTTTGGTTCAAGAGCAAAAGCCAAAAAATGCAACCTACCCTGAGCAATAGCCAGGATGTTGATGCTGCCAGGCAATTCCTGGCTCACTGGACCACCACCTCCCACTTTCTTGACCAAGAGGATACACCAGAGACCAACCTCCCATGATTCAGGCCTTGCTGACCAATCACTCATCCAGCCAGAGTGCTTCCTTTGCTTGACTTACTACCTGCTAATGAGTTACACATTTTGCGAGGTGTATTAATACTCTTACACTAGCAAGATGTGGAAGGAATTCATGCGGCATTTATTTTAAAGTCATGGCCTTGGGGACTAGAAGAGTTTTAGGGGAGGTGAAATTTTATTTTTACTACCATATCTGCTCTAACAAGTTTAAAACTTCATATAACTTGCTACTGATGTGATTCATTGTATCATCATCACAATTCTAGTATGGTGGTGTTTCTTTTTATGCAGAAGTGTTACATGCATGGGACTTAAACTTCTGTGATAAGGTCACAACTGTATGGGAGGATAATTCTTAATCTCCTTGGGAAAGTGGACCGTGATGTGAACAAACTAAACAAACAGGTTGTGGTACCCATTAGTACAATGTGGTGTAGTAAAGATGAGAACATCTAAAAATATTGAAAGAATATGCAGTGAAGAATTCTGCAATTATAATAATGACAGTTTCTCAAAGCCTTGCTTCTGGATCTGGCAATAAAACACTTAATTTGCATTTCATTTCCATATAATCTTTTTGTGCCACTTTATATTTAATTGACAATTTTACTTTTAAAAATTAATTCACATATTCACGTTCTTTTCGCTTTATTTTGAATATTGAGTCATGAAACTTTGGCTAAATTTTGCCAAATAAATGTTCAATAGAGACAAATTCTAATCATCTCTTGACTCCAAACCAAATATGACGCATTTTATTTAACCAACCTGCCTCCAAGGCTGTGATTTCCAAGCAATTATGTTTTATTGCTGTTATTCTTAATGCCATTGCAAAACTTTACTTTTTTTTCTTTCTTCCTCATTTCTCTATTATCACTGGGCCATCTATGAGAGAGAGTCGCTCAGTCATGTCTAACTCTTTGCCACCCCGTGGACTGTAGTGTGCTAGGCTCCTCTGAGCCATCTATATTATACTAGAAATGCTCAACAAATATTGAAAAAAACACACAGAAACTTTGAAAGCATAAGTAGGTTAATGGCTTAAGTACCAGAAAAAATTCTCACAGGTGCTTAGAGTAGTAGAATATGAGGCAACAAGAATATGTTTTCTTGTTTACAGTTACATTTACTTTGTCTTAACAATGAGAGCACAAAGTTCAAACTTTATATCTGGGAATGGAAGATGTTAATAACCATCTTTTTATACATTTCCAATTTCATCAGTTTACATTTTAGCTCTGGAAATTTGCTGCATTTTTGTGCTAACAGTAAGAGGTTTGCAATCTTTATGAGAATACTGACTACAAGAATAATGAATAATGTCAAATAAGGCCGAAGAATTGATGCTTTTGAACTGTGGTGTTGGAGAAGACTCTTGAGAGTCCCTTGGACTGCAAGGAGATCCAACCAGTCCATTCTAAAGGACATCAGTCCTGGGTGTTCTTTGGAAGGACTGATGCTAAAGCTGAAACTCCAATACTTTGGCCACCTTATGCAAAGAGTTGACTCATTGGAAAAGATTCTGATGCTGGGAGGGATTGGGGGCAGGAGGAGAAGGGGACGACAGAGGATGAGATGGCTGGATGGCATCACCGACTCGATAGACATGAGTTTGAGTGAACTCTAGGAGTTGGTGATGAACAGGGAGGCCTGGCGTGCTGCGATTCATGGGGTCGCAAAGAGTCAGACACGACTGAGTGACTGAACTGAACTGAACTGAACTGAAGAAAAACAATTCTCTCTACTTGCTTCAACTTAGACCTTGGAGAAAACAGAAAGTTTTCTTATTAGGCATTGCTTATATTTCATGTGTTCAGATGAAGCAAGCAGGCAAATTTGTCAGAGAAAAATTAATGTTTCTTAGGAGATCAAACATTAATGCCAGCCAGCATCCCATCAAAGAACATGATTACCTATATTCATATATTGGAAACTCTACGGTTTTGTTTCTGTCATTGTAAGCTTCAGTTCATGAGCTTGTTGACATGTTCCTTTATGTAAATCCAAAAAGACGGAAAAAGAAATTGTGAAATCACATGACACTCAGAAATATTGCATCACTCTATTCCTACTTTCTGTCTCAAAAGATTTGCTAACCTCTGAGAGCATCATCAGTGTGAGTAAATTGACATTTGAAAAGATGAAGAGATGTTTTTTAAAGCCCCCAAAGCATTTACTCTTAAAAAACATATATAGAATGAATTTGCCATTGAAAGTTAATGTCAGATGTGCTTGTGTTTTAGTCCATCTCAAGCACAGTTGAAAGAACACTGCTGTTTTGTGTTTAAACAATATCAAGGTAGCTTTTCTTTTGTTTTACACATCTCTTCCAGTATTTGAGTAGGAAATAAAGAAGTACAGTTAGAAGAGTTGGGTGTGTGTGTGTGTTCAGCCACTCAGTCGTCTCCAGTTCCTTGTGACCCCATGAACTGTAGCGTGCCAGGCTCCTTTGTCCACGAAATTTTCCAGGCAAGAATACTGGCGTGGGTTGCCATTTCCTCCCCCAGGACATCTGCCCAGTTCAGGGATTGAACCCACGTCTCTTGCATTGGCAGGCAGATTCTTTACCATTGTGCCCACCTGGGAAGCCCCCAGAGAGAATGCTAGTCCATACTGGGTTGCGACATTTTATTCAGCAAGCTATTACTATTCATTAATATAGTATTAGTACGTACTGCATTATACGTTATTAGTATCTGTTTTTGGTCATTGTTGCATTTCTAATACAGAGATGAGTACTTGGCACATAAAAGGCAATCAACAGGTATTTACTGAATGGATGAGTGACTCAATCAAGAGATAAGAATTACTACTTAAAGAAGAGTAATTTTGCCCTTGTTTTACTGTGTAAAAACAGCACTTGATAATCAGCTATATTTATTTTCTTTCAAACCTTTCTTTGCTAAAACTTTGCACTTCTTCTGTCTTTCCTGCTGAGAGTCAGTGAGCTTAGACACTCAGCTTTAATTTCATTTTTCTCCTATTTGTGGATATCATCCATATATATGACTTTCCAGCCAGTATAATCTTTCCAGAAGTTCTTGTTGACTGCAAAAGCTTAAAAGCTCTTTATTGTTGAAGGGACAAGAAGACTGACATCCATTGTGTTTCATTTGGTGACTGAAATGTGTGACATATAACAAGGCCTTTATCCTCTGTTTATCCATCTGGAAAATGAAAACAACAATTCTCACTAGTCTGGTATGGAAGTGGTTGCCAAGGACTTTGTGATCCATGCAGGGAAGGAGACTCTTTAGTTGGTACATAATATAGATGTATCCCTTTGATCGATTGGGTGTTTAGGTCCTAAGGACTTACAGAGATGTTAAGGAACAACAACCACAAAAAGAAGAATCTGGCTTATAGATTTTTAATGATATTTACATGCTTCTTTCTTAATATATTTAGTTTTTCTTTAAGAATTCTTTACATGGTCACCAGTTAGAGACCATTGAGTCTGGGGCTTCTTAACCAGAGTGTGTCTACACTTCCTTGTGCAATCTTTAAATCTACACACGCCCTATCTCTACCTTAACTTCCCGGTTAAGAACGGGATGGGGGTGGGGGTCCAACCTCTTTTCTATTTTATGAAACAGCACATTGACAGCCAGGCTTCCCTGGTGGCTCAGTGATAAAGAATCTGCCTGCTAATGCAGGAGATGTGGGTTCAATGACTGGGTTGGGAAGATCCCCTGGAGAAGGGAATGGCAACCCACTCCAGTATTCTTGCCTGGGAAATCCCATGGATGGAGGAACTTGGATGGGTATATAGTCCATGGGGCCACAAAGAGTCAGACATGACTTAGCAACTAAGTTACAATGTTAAGGGCCAGCTGGTAAGTGTAATAACCTCAGGACTAAAATCCTCATCTTCTGACTTCTGATGGGTTTTTATTCCTATATATGTGAAGCCTCTAATATATTAGTTCATATTGTTACACAGTCGACCCTTGAACAGCACAGGTTTGAAATGTGAGGAATCACTTATATGTGAATTTTTCCAATAGTAAATACTATACTACTAGACAGTCCTGGGCTGGTTGAATCTGAGGACGTGGGGCCTAGTTTCTAGGGGCATAGGTGTAAGTTATACTCGAATTTTTGTGCAGAGGGCCAGCATTGCACCGTCACATTGTTCAAGGGTCAACTGTATTTTAACTTTTTAGATATAACTTTGTTGTAACCACTGAAAATTTAAATATCTCTGCTGCTTTTAGTTCCTAGCTATGCTCCCCTTTCTGTTTTTTGCCTGTTCTATAAAGCCTTTTGCGATTCATCTTGTTAGAAATAGATTCAACCCTTTATAAGTTTTCAAAGCAAATTATTGGAGCATTTATCAAACAGTACAGTCCTATATTAAAGAACCTGATAAAGAACTCTGTCTTTCCCTAAATTGCAAACTCTTAGAGATAGAAGTCAATATACTCAATGTCTTTAGAACAGTAACAACAAATAAAACTTAGGCACCAAGCAAGGTGTGTGACCAGCAGTTCTCAAATTTTAGCAACCATCAAAATCACCTGGAGGGCTTGTTATTAATAAAGTATTTATCGCTGGACTCCAGCCTCAGAACTTCTGATTAAGTGGTTCTGGGGTAGGGCAGAGGATTTGTGCTTCAAACAAGTTCCCAAGTAAAACTCTTCTGAAAGGTTTCTATTTGAATATTTGCTACTACTTCAGTAAGGAGGTTTTATAATTCTCATTTTCAAAGAAGTTATACAGCAAGTAATTGGGCAGGGGAAAGACTGTAATCTCATCTTTCGATGCCCAGTGCTTTGGTCTTTCCCTTGCATGTGTGCTAAGTGGCTTCAGTCGTGTCCAACTCTGTCAACACTATGGACTGTAGCCCACCAGGCTCCTTTGTCCATGGGATTCTCCAGGCAAGACTACTGGATTGGGTTGCCATGCCCTCCTCCAGAGGAATCTTCCCAATCCAGAAGTCAAACTTATGTCTCTTACATCTCATGCATTAGCACGCAGGTTCTTTAACACTAGTGCCACCTGGGAAGCCCTGTTTTCCCCTTAATTCTTCCTATATATCATAATCTTCCAAGAAATATACTTGAAAGATAATTTGTTATGGTAGAGATAGACTTTTAAGATTCAATTATGATCTTGGGCATTGCTTCTCTTTCCTCTTCTATGCCTGTTTTCTCATCTGTAAATTAGGAAACAGCAGTATTTTACCTGTAATGCATATTGTAGTTGCCCCCTCCCCCCCTCCCCGCCCCAGATTTGCTCCATTCCTCTTTCATTGTGTAATAGGCAGTGTGGTTCAGAAAACTGCCCCAGCTCCAGGAATATATTCTAATTCATCCAGGTCAACCAGAATAGATTCAGGAAGCTGAGCCGATTATGCCGTAATATTCCTCCTTCCCCTGACTGTTATTCCCAACACTTTCTGCTTCAGAGCTAAGCAGCTGACAAGTTAGGCAGATCTTGAAGAGGAGAGGGCAGTTTTTTCACTTTTTTCATTGCATGTGGGGACACTCACTCCCCTTTGCTAGATATAAATATGGAAGCAGATTTCCTGTTGATGGCCATCCTACAGAGGGGAATTGGTGTTCGGAGGGATCCACCCCTGGATGTCAGGACAGAGACAGAACCTCGGATCTGGTGACGACGTAAAGCCACTGGATCCATAAACCAAACCTGAAGCTACCCTCTCTCTAAACTACCAGTCATGTGAGCCAACAAATGCCCTTATTGTTTGTCGGTTGAAGTTCGTTTTTTGTTTTTTCCGTATCACTTATAGTCAAACACCCTGATTGTTGTTATTTAGTTGCTAAGTCAGGCCCAACTCTTTTGTGATGCCATGGACTGTAGCCCTCCAGGCTCCTCTTTCCATGGGATTTCCCAGGCAAGAATACTGGAGTGGGTTGCCGTTTCATTCTCCAGGGGATTTCCAACCCAGGGATTGAACCTGGGTATCCCTTATTGGCAGTTGGATTCTTTATCACTGAGCCACCAGGGAAGCCCCAAACACCCTGATACCTGATTTCAATGGATTACTATAAGAATTAAATGAGGTGATGCATTAAAAAAAAAAAAAGCTTGCAGTATTAAGGACATACCAAATATGAATTAAATATCATCAGGGAAGTGACTAGGTCCAAATTTTTTAAAATATATATTATAGGTGGCTTGATGTTAGTTTCCTTTCAAATTCTCCCTCTCTACCAAGAGCACGTGACCTTAAATGCCATGGTCAGCTCCTGACCGAAAGCTCCCTTGGAGGTGTTCTCAACAGCAGGATTAGAGAAACCAAAATAACCAGGTGAATATCTCTGTCGATGATAGAGAATGTGGCTATAATAGAAAAAGATTATTCTGAGTATTGAAGACTCATGGAAAAACAGACACAGTTAACTTTACTAAGGAGAGTTACAAAATAAGTGCATAAGTATAGCAATACGTGAGTCATAACAGAAGTGAAGGTTCATATTAAGTGAATTGTCCCTGGTCTTATAGCAGAGATGGGTCTCATCCAAGCCTGGTGCTCATATTACTGTGGTGGACGTCTGTTCCTTTGGTTGTTGGGCATGCCACTGTTCCTTTGGGGCACTGCTTTTCTTCAACATCACATATGTAATAACATGGGATTCTTTGGGGGTTGCCAAAAATACTTAGCTCCCTTTTTTACTGGGCTAAAACAAAAGTATTATTTCTTTGATAATTATACTTATAGTCACTGATTCACTTACAAGCATATTAAAATCCAAGTTTTCAAAGGAAGCAAGAAAGGATCCATAGAGGACACATGGTCTGTAGTCAATAGATGATTCCATTATATCTCTTTTTTAAATATTTTTATGTTTTTGGCCATTCCAGGCAGCACATGGGGTCTTAGTTCCCCAACCAGGAACTGAACCTGCACCCCTTGCATCTGAAGCACAAAGTCTTAACCACTGGACCACCAGGGAAGTCCCCCATTATGATGATATCTTTTAGGGTCTGGAACACCCTGACCAGTGCATTAGACAAAACATTTCATAAGAATTGGCTACAGAGAGGGAGAATAGATCCATTTGAAACTAAAAAGTGTGATTTGGGGAGTAAACTTGAGTAGGGAGAAGCTTACAAGTCACTGGAACATGCCTTGGACTCGGGGTCTGTGTGTCTGTCTTGGTAGTAATGTTGTGTCATTGCCTCATTCTTGGCACATGGTCTGTACTCAAGAAAACCAGATTGAAAATTTGGAATCTGTGCTTTAGTGGATTGAAACTGACCTCCAGTCACTAAGGAAAAATCAAAACAAAACACATAAGAATTTAGAGAGGACATTTTTCTGCCAAAAAATAATTTTTCCTTGATGTTATTTCTTAGTTGGGCCAATATTCCAATGGGAAAAAGTAGATAGGTTGGTCAAAAGTTCAATATAATCTTTTGTAATATTTGACCTAAAGTGACATAATAAAATATTAATGACAGAAACTTGTCTTCTTTCCTATGGATGCATGTGTGACAACTTGTCTCACACACATTATTAAAGAGAAAAAAATAGAAAAGATAATCTAATGGTATTTTGTTTCACTTGAAATGTTAGGTCTCAAACTAATTTATTCAATATATATTTATGCCAGTTATTCTTATAGGCACTTGGGATACATCAGTGAGTGAACAAAACCAGCATCAAAACTGTACATGCAAAAGAGGGCTTAAATTGTTGCTGGGCTTCTGAGACTCTTTTGTGAAGTAATTTATTTGCTTGCTGTAATTGCTTTAATATTGTTGGCGACTATAATGTCTCATTTGGGGAAAGCTTGCTGCAGTTCATGGGGCCGCAAAGAGTTGGACATGACTGAGCGACTGAACAACGAACCAGGATCTAATTTCCTGACCTTTGTTGACCCAGATGACGTGATGTGGGGCAGAGAGGTTAAATTGATCTTTGTGAAAATGGGGGGGGGGGGGCAAACTCTGAGGTACTGTGGAGGAAACAGGGGAGGAAAAGTGTCACCTAGGTAAGGAAGAATCTACGTGAAGGGAGATGTTGGGATTTCTACAGAAAGAGAAACCCTGAGTGAAAATGGTCAAGGTTTCAACAAAATGTTTGTTAGCTTTGTGGTGTGAGGTACAGTACAAATGCCTCAGCAGTCCTTAAGAAAACTCCGATAAAACTTTCATTGCTCTTCAGTATTTTTGGTGGGGGTCTTTTATCCCCACTTGTATCTTTTCTTCTCCTCTTTTTCTTTTGCATCTTTAAAAAAAAAAAAAAAGGTCCTCTTCTTTTTTTTTTTTTAATTAGTCATTCAGTTGTGTCCAACTCTTTGCAACCACATGGATGGTAGTCTGCCAGGCTCCTCTGTCCATGAGATTCTCCAGGCAAGAATAATGAAGTGGGTAGTCATGCCCCTCTCCGAGGGATCTTCCCGACCCAGAGATTGAACCCAGGTCACCTGCATTGCAACCAGATTCTTTACCATCTGAGCTAACTGTGTAGGAAGTAGACCTTGGGGCAGGGGCAAAACAACCTGCTTAATTAAATCAGGAGGCCATTAATCTGAGGTGGTTCTAATGCCTTAGC
Organism: Bubalus bubalis; assembly: GCF_019923935.1. NCBI lineage: Eukaryota > Metazoa > Chordata > Mammalia > Artiodactyla > Bovidae > Bubalus > Bubalus bubalis. The sequence goes on along the minus strand of NC_059165.1, from coordinate 19,832,680 downwards.
ATCTTAGTAAGTAAACAAAAACATAAGTCTGTAAATGACTCAAGGTTAAGAAATCAAAACCTAAGGACACCCAGTCACAAACAGCCAACCAGGCTTTTTCAAATAATGCAAAACCTTAATCTATAGTCAATAATTTCCTTGCTGTCTTGCACCTCTTTTCTATAGAAGTCTTTCCCTGCCTCCTTATTGGCGGAGTACTCCTAACCACTTCTGGTTTGATGCTGCTCCGTTTAGTCTCATCTTTAGGGCTTCCCTGGTAGCTCAGTTGGTGAAGAATCCGCCTGCAATGCAGGAGACCCTGGCTTGATCCCTGGGTTGGGAAGATCCCCTGGAGAAGGCAAAGGCTACCCACTCTGTTATTCTGGCTTGGAGAATTTCATGGACTGTGCAGTACATGGGGTCAACAAAGAGTCGGACATGACTGAGTGAATTTCACTTGTTCAAATAAATTCTTAAAATTTTTAATATGCCTGTTTATCTCTGAACACTACTTATATTTGAGTTACATATCATTTAAAAAACATTCAGTGATATAACTTTATGTTTGGGAAAACATATTGCTCTCATAAATTAAGCATTCTAAGTAACCTAGACAATATCTTCTTGACTAAGATTTTCAACTGGGAGGTCAATATTGGGTTTTTAGATTGTTCAGAAAAGAATATGGGTCTAGAAAAGGTGAGACACTCTGAACCATAGACTTCTATGATTAAACAGAAGACTACTGGTCATACTTGGAAAAATTGCTGGCTTTATACAGGCAACCTAAGGAATAGTAGTGGGCTTCCCAGGTGGCTTAGTGGTAAAGAATCCACCTGCCAATGCAAGAGAGGCAAGAGACACGGATTTGATCTCTAGGTCAGTAAGATCCCCTGGAGGAGAAATGGTAACCCATTCCAATATTCTGGCCTGGGAATTGGGGTTGCAATTCCATGCAAGTCCATGGGGTTGCAAAAGAGTCAGACACGACTGAGCGTTAGAGCACACAGCACAGGTAATAGTCGTGGAAAAATTGATGGCAATGATAGTAAGAAAAGTTGCGGTTGTGATGCCTTCTATTTACGAGGAGCCTACTGTGGGTCAGGCACCATTCTAGACATAATTGCGTTGAATTCTCACAACTCTTTTATGAAGCGGGCAAATTGTTTGCTTAATGTTACACAGACTTGCAACCGTTCTTTGATACACCTGTTGGGCATGAACCATCACAGGAATAATAGATTCTCTGTCTTTAGGGATTATGGCCCATTCCAAGGAGGAGAACAAAGAGCCTTTCAGTCTCGGAGGGGGTTCTCAGGGCTTACAGTGTTGACCTGATCTCAGAATGGGCCTTCTTGATTCCAGAACTTTCCTGGTTAAGAGCCCACAAGTGTCTTCAGTCACAGGAGACTTTCCAGATCCACCTATAGTGGATCAGAAACCTGTAGTCTATTTGAAATTCTCATTATAGAAGAAAAAAAAAAGTAATGCTTTCATCTTTACTTCCAAATACAACAAAATGTAATAGATTTTCCCCCTCCTCCCCTCCTTCTTTCTTTTATTCATTCTTCCTTCTTTCATATATTTTCTCAACAAACAAGTATTAAGGGCCCTGCTTCATGCAAGGCCCAATGCTAGATGTTGTGATATAATAAGAAATATAGGAACTTCCCTATAGTCCAATGGTTAAGATTTCTTGTTTCTACAGCAGGGGTTAGGGGTTCCATCCCTGGTTGAGGAACTAAGATTCTGAGTGCCACGTGGCACAGTTCCCCTGACTCCCCCCGAAAAAGAAGAAGAAATATTTATTTTGGTTTTCCTCCCTAGTTTCTGGCCCAGAGCACTTAAAACTCTTGGAGTTTCCTACGTGATAGTGGTGCTAGGAACATCCTTTGCGATTCACAGTAAGCTCCTTTCAACCATACTTGAGTTTATGACAGGGTGGGGGCTGATTACCAGTGGATCCAACCATATGATTAGAGGCTTGGAACTTTTAACCCCACTACCTGATGTCTAGGGAGGGTCAAGGGACTGGAAATGGACTCAGTCACCATACATCAATGATTTAGTCAATCATGACTACATAATGGAATCTCCATAAATATTCTAAACTATGGAAAGCTACTAGGTTGTGAACAAATCAGGGTACTAAGGAAGGGGTGTGTCCAGAGAGGATATGGAAGCTCCATTGCTCACCCCTCCATCCCCAAACCTTGCTCCATGTCACTCTCCCATCTGGCTGTTCCTGAGTGGTACCCTTTATAATAAACCAGTAAACCTAAGTGTTCTTTCTGAGTTCTGTAAGCCATTCTGGCAAATTATCAAACCTGAGGAGGGGATCATGGAAAAGCTCCATAGAGCCAGTTAGTCAGACATACAGGTGACAACTGGAACTTGGTGTCTGAAGTTGGGGCTCCTCTTATGGGACTGAGCCCTTAATCTGAGGGTTCTGGACTGTAACTCCAGACAAAATTGAGTTGAACTGTAGGATACTCAGTGTTTGCCAAGAACTGGAGAATTTCTTGGTGTGGAAAAACCCACACATCTTGGTGTCAGAAACGTTCTGTGGGTAGAGAGGAATACAGTTTTCCTTTAGTTGATGTTCCTTTTCATGGTTTACAAAGCACAGCCCCTGCCTCTAGAGGGAGCGTATAATTTCCATAAAGCATAAAACATCAGTATCATAAGGTCAGGAGCTGGAAGATCTTGTTTGCTCCTGTATCCTCTACTCCTACCCCAGCACAGTCTGTAGCCCTGAACATGTGCTCCAGAACACATTGAATGAATGAGTACAAATCTAGTGTTGCTGCACTGATGGAAGGGTACTCTTGCCACTTCATCTGGGGAAATGCCATGCTACAGGCTGCCCAAGTTGCCCTTAGGAAACACAGAACCAGTCTGCAATCAGATCCTGAGAGTGGTCATCCAGAGCACATAACTTGTGAAACAGTAAGGATATGGAGGTTGAGTAATGATACACTTGGTTTGCAAATAGCCCATGCTCGTTTTCATGTTGCTGAAGACTCCTTGCTAGGATACGAAACACTTGTCATTTAATATGTTCTCAGAGTCTGAGGCCAAACCACCTCAAGCTGTGAATGCCTTGGCTCTGGAGAGTCAGTCAGGGTCAGAGCAGGGTAGTTCTTGGCCTGCTGCCCTTCCAGAATAAACCAAACAGCTACAGGAAGTGGTTTCCATGATTCAGTAGGTGGCACACTTCCTTTTGAGTCAGAACTGAATCATGGCTCTGAGAGGAGAAAAAGACCTATTTCTTTATCCCATACTTTCCCCCTATTCCCCATAGTCCATTTATTCTTGTCTGTTGTCTGATATATCCTGTTGAGTTTAATGGGTTTAACTGAAAAGAAAAAGATAAAAAGCAAGTCAACTAAGAAAAAGCAAGAAGGGAGTGGGAAACCCGGTAGATTATAATGAATCCAAGCATCTCGATTTCATCAGAGGGCCGTATTCTCTGAGGAGATGGAAAGAAAAGCCATAATGTGATTTCACTGGGGTCATTAAGGCCCATGGTCCTCTTGACTCAAATCTGACCCATTTCCAGTGGAAGCAATTAGATCACACTTACATAAACTGTGTTGCTTTAAATGGCCCTACTCTTCTCTTCGCTCACTGACCCTGGCTTACTCCCTGGCATGTCTGCTGGAAGGCTCGTCTCAGAGCTGTCCCAAGCATGGCCCTCGTTCAGCTGCGGGTGAAGTGATCCTGTTCTGAATGTACTGAATGCTGCTGGCAATGCTGTAAATTGTTCTGGGGCTTAAGAAAAAACGCCATAGATATCAACAAGTCGTAAAAACAGATTTTCCCCCTCATCTTTTTCCCCGTGGGTCTTTCGTTCTTCAATAGTTCTGCAAACGGAATTTATTGATCCATATTTTCACCTGATGAATTAGATTTTACTATGTGTTCCTTGCTTCCTTCTACTCCAAGTTGTTCTGACAGGTTTCATGTTGCAAAGATTCAGATACTTGTACTATACATCCTGTACCTATATCACTCGGGGAAGACTGATCATCAGACTGGAATCAGAAATCTTATTACCGTATTAATATTCCATGGATCTTTCTGTGAATTATTCCAGGAGGTTAAAGAATATGAGTCAAAGTCACATAGACTTGTGTTCAGATTCATGCTCAACAAAAAAATTGTAGAGCTGTGTAACCTTGGATACATCCCTTAACTTCTCTGGGCCATAGCTTCCTCAAACTGTAAAATAGGATTCTAATATACAGACACTATTACTGTGAGAACTAAAAAAAGCTTTTGCATAGCGTCTCGGATAGCTCCTAGCTCATATCTGATGTTTCAAATAAGGTCCTGCCCTTTCCCTTTATTTACTGTACCTTTCCGTTGGAAGGTAAGTACAGCTTTTGGACACAACAACCAGATGGGCACATTGTCTCATCCTTCCCAAAGACGTCACTCAGGTCCAGCAACTTTAGTACTCTCATCAACAGCGCTCGCAGCACATGTGATATCAAATGGTATCCTTAATGGAGTGGCGGAGATAGACAAGCCAGGAAGCAGGCTTGAAAGCCAAATCCAGCGCTTCTGGCCAGGACAGCGGTGGCTGATAGATGACAGCCAAATGTGAAGAGAGTCCTCATCTGACACGCTGGAGGGAGCACCTAGAGAGTGGGCAGGGAGAAGAACCATCAACAGAACTCACAGCCAGACAGAGCAGCCGGCGGGCCAGGTCAAACCGGGCGACGGCTGGCAGACAGGTGGAAATGCAAGCGCACTGTCAGATTTGCAAAGCCCTTCTGAAACGCCCATGCTCCCAAATCCCTTTGATGCCTCCCACATCCCTTCAGTTCCTCCCAGACGGCCACACACAGAGAGTGACAGCTTTTAGAGAAGAGTAGTTACCACTTCCCATGGACGGGGGAGCCTGGCAGGCTGCCGTCCATGGGGTCCCAAAGAGTCAGAACACGACTTAGTGACTGAGCAGGCACACACGTCCTCCCCACCCCAAATTAAGGTTCAAAACATCACCTTGTACTTACCTGTCTTGGAGCCGTCACTTTGTAAATTGCAGTTGCCTGGAAGAGTCTCTTCCACTAGACTCTAAGCCTCTAAAGGCAAGGAACGTGTCTCATTTATCCTTTAACCAACAACGTTACCTGGAGGTCAGTGCCTCACCCCTCACCAGTGCTCAACCCATGTTTGCTGACTTGACAGAAATACTGTACTAGAAAGGCCGTGAGGAAACTTTGAAACAGGAATTGGTGGCCTCTGGGGCCAAGGGGCCCCTGGAGTATCGGCTGAAGAGACCCATTTGGAGGAAAGGAGGCAGAAGTCTTAACCCCCTAGAGTGATAAAATCGGGAAGAGGATGGAAACCGTTTTTGCACGTGTCGTGGGCAGTCCAAGCTGGACATGGTTTCCGCAGGTCTGGGCATTGTCTGAGTGGAGTGTTGACTGTGTGTCTCCTGGAGACTTCTGTTTAAATAGCTCCCAGAGTAGGATGACTCAGCAGCCGGCGGATGGAACAGTCTCGGGCTGTGTCCTCCTGTAAGTGACAAGTCACGTGGCCCCGGGTGCCTCTGGCGGTCCCTGATGTGACACACGAGAGCTCCTTTCTTGCCAGCCCAGCAGCCCTGGTGCCAAGTCACCCGTCACTAATCTGGAGACTGACAAAAATTGCTTGACAGGCCAGACCTCGTGCTCCAAGTGTGGAGATTCTTATTTGAAATGAACTCTCATGAACGGATTCCATTTCTGAAATTTAGAGACTGCTTTCAAATTTTTATTCTATCTCCTTATCAAAAACCACTGATTATCTTCAGGATAAAGACAAAATTCCATCTCCTGGCAGTTAGGGTCCTGCAGAACCTGATCTCCTCCTGATTCCCAACCCCCTAGACCCACCTCCTTTTACACTGGCTTGCTACTTTTTTAGCTTTGTTTTTGTCCCTGGCCGGTAAACAGGAGCAAGACAAAGCTTTAAGAAAGAGGCCTGGGAGGAAATTCTAGTGTTAGTCGCTTAGTCGTGTCTGACTCTTCGCAACCCCATGAACGGTAGCCCACCAGGCTCCTCTGTCCATGAGGATTCTCCAGGCAAGAATACTGCAGCGCGTAGTTATTTCCTTCTCCAGGGGATCTTCCTAACCTAGGGATCGAACCCAGGTCTCCTGCATTGCAGGCAGATTCTTTACCATCTGAGCCACCAGGGAAGCCCTACGTGCCTGCTACCATTTATTTGACTTGAATTTGACAGAGGCCATCTCCACTAACCTCCACAGACTGCGCTCAAGGATCATGGTGAATTGTGGCTTTAGTATTTACCCTCTAGGGTTTTCAGCGTCAGCCTAGTTATTGTTTGCAATTATAATTTCTGTTGGCAGATGGTGGTGATTCTACAAATATCCTTTTTGGAGCCCAGAGAGAAATGTTTTTCCACTTGAAATAAATACTGGATAACAAAAATTGACAAAGAAAATACATTCAGACATTTTTCTGATTTTAATTCACTTGAAAATTTCATTTTTCTAGTTTGAGAAATGTTGTAGGTACAAGCCCTTAGGAAATCCATGTTGAATTCCTTATAATAATTTTTCAACAGTATTGAAAAATGAAAGAAAATAAAGCAATACTTTGTTTCAAAAGTTTATTGTAGACATTTAAAAATGTGTAGATAAGCATATAGAAGAAAGTCTGAGACATCTATAATCTCACAGCCTAGAAATAACCACAGTTAGTATTCTGGAGTCCTCAGAAGTTTTTCCATATATAAGGGATTAGGTTGAATATGCTAGTCTGTTACCTACTTTTAAAATTTAATAATATATAATATATCTCTTTCTATAGCAATTTAATTGCTATAATGATTTATTATTCCATGACTTTTTCATAATATATTTAACCAAACCTCCTTATGTTTCATCCTATTACAGGAATGGTGCAAAGACACTTTTGTAAATATATGAATCTTCTATTAACCCCTACAAGTGGAGTTTCTGCATCAAGAGTCATGATTTTTCTTAAGTTTATTCTTTAATATATGGTAAAATTTCCCCTTAGAAAATTTGAGTCAATTTATACTTCGACAGGCAAAGGTTATATTCCAGTATTCTGGCCTGGAGAATTCCATGGTCTGTATAGTGCATGGGGTGGCAAAGAGTTGGATACAACTGAATGACTGTCACTTTCACTTCCATTTTTCACATACTTTGACAAGTGGTGTAGATTTTTTTGGAATCACCATGGACATGGAACAATAGACTGGTTCCAAATAGAAAAGGAATACGTCAAGGCTGTATATTGTCACCCTGATTATTTAACTTATATGCAGAGTACATTATGAGAAGCACTGGGCTGGAAGAAGCACAAGCTGGAATCAAGATTGTCGGGAGAAATATCAATAACCTCAGATATGCAGATGACACCACCCATATGGGAGAAAGTGAAGAGGAACCAAAGAGCATCTTGATGAAGGTGAACAAGGAGAGTGAAAAAGTTGGCTTAAAGCTCAACATTCAGAAAACTAAGATCACGACACCCAGTCCCATCACTTCATGGCAAATAGATGGGGAAACAGTGGAAACTGGCTGACTTTATTTTGGGGGGCTCCAAAATTACTGAAGATGGTGACTGTAGCCATAAAATTAAAAGACCCTTACTCCTTGGAAGGAAAGTTATGACCAACCTAGACAGCATATTAAAAAGCAGAGACATTACTTTGACAACAAAGGTCCGTCTAGTCAAGGCTATGGTTTTTCCAGTGGTCATGTATGGATGTGAGAGTTGGACTATACAGAAAGCTGAGCACCGAAGAATGGATGCTTTTGAACTGTGGTGTTGGAGAAGACTCTTGAGAGTCCTTGGACTGCAAGGAGATCCAACCAGTCCATCCCAAAGAAGATCAGTCTTGAGTGCTCATTGGAAGGACTGATGCTGAGGCTGAAACTCCAATAGTTTGGCCACCTGATGCGAAGAGCTGACTCATTGGAAAAGACCCTGATGCTGGGAAAGATTGAAGGCAGGAGGAGAAGGGGATGACAGAGGATGAGATGATTGGATGGCATCACCGACTCAATGGATGTGAGCTTGGGTAAACTCCAGGATTTGGTGATGGAAAGGGAGGCCTGGTATGCTGCAGTCCATGGGGTCACAAAGAGTCGGGCATGACTTGAGTGACTGAACTGAATGGAACTGATGACAAATACCTTTAAAATAAGTGTGTGTGTGTGTGTGTGTGTGTGTGTGTGTGTACGTGTGTGTGAATTAATAGAATTTATTGAACCTCCTCCTCGTGGCCAGTCTTGATTCTAGGCACTGGAAGAATAAACGAGGCAGACAAGGACCTTGTCTCAGAGAGCTTAAATTTTATTGATGGGATTGAACAAGAAACAAATAATATAACTTCAAACTGTGGTATATGCTATGAAGAAGAGTAAAGCATTCTGTGTATGCATTTGTGTGAAAGTAGGGTGGGATGGGGGTGGAGGGAATCACTATTTTAGATAGATGGCTGAGTAAGCCCAGTCTAAGGGTGAGAATCAAAATAGAAATTGTTTCTAAAACTAATTCTTGATTAATTCAGAAAACTTTGAATGTGTACAAATATAAATGGAAAATTAAAAATTACTTATAATCTTAGCAATTTGGGTTTTATCTTTTCAGTTTTTGCTTCATCATACATACACACGCATCTGTATATTATTGAAATTACTGAAAATACTATGCACTTTTGTTCAGCATATGTAGGCAGTAGCAATCAGAGGTTTATACAGCCAGTAGTTCAAAGTGAGAAGATTCAGAGTGCTCAGAAACGTAGGGTTTTATTCTGTGGGTTAGTAGATACCAAGAGTTTTGCAATTGCAACCACCCTTGGTGATTTGACTTAAAATATTCCTTTTCCTTCTTTTTCATAAAAAGTCTATATGATGTGTGTATAAGTTTGCTCTATTAATTAAAGTGGCTTAAAAGTCATTCTCTTGTGTGGAAATATCTGCAACAGTCTAGAGATAATTGAAGAAACCGTAGAAGGCCCCAGGATGGTCCTAGGAATTACAGTTTTGGGTTTGGGTGGACTCCAGGAGTTGGTGATGGACAGGGAGGCCTGGCGTGCTGCAGTTCATGGGATCCCAAAGAGTGAGACACTACTAAGCGACTGAACTGAACTGAACTGAGGCTTAGGTTCTAGTGGAAGTCAACCGTCTGATATCTTGGACCTATTTGGTTCTAATAAGTTCATGTCATGTCCTCAGGCTATGTCATTCTTTTAAAGGTTGTACCCTTCCACCTAGTCAATCTAATCACATTGACAACAGCCTTGTCTAACTCAATGAAACTAAGGCATGCCGTGTGGGGCCACCCAAGACGGACGGGTCATGGTGGAGAGGTCTGACAGAATGTGGTCCACTGGAGAAGGGAATGGCAAACCACTTCAGTATTCTTGCCTTGAGAACCCCATGAACAGTATGAAAAAGCAAAATGATATGATACTGAAAGAGGAACTCCCAGGTTGGTCAGTTCAGTTCAGTTCAGTCACTCAGTCGTGTCCGACTCTTTGCGACCCCATGAATCGCAGCATGGCAGGGCTCCCTGTCCATCACCAACTCCCGGAGTTCACTCAGACTCACGACCATTGAGTCAGTGATGCCCAGGTCGGTAGATGCCCAATATGCTACTGGAGATCAGTGGAGAAATAACGCCAGAAAGGATGAAGGGATGGAGCCATGGCAAAAATGATACCCAGTTGTGGATGTGACTGGTGATAGAAGCAAGGTCCGATGCTGCAAAGAGAAATATTGCATAGGAACCTGGAATGTTAGTCCATGAATCAAGGCAAATTGGAAGTGGTCAAACAGGAGATGGCAAGAGTGAATGTCGACATTCTAGGAATCAGCGAACTGAAATGGACTGGAATGGGTGAATTTAACTCAAATGACCATTATATCTACTACTGTGGGCAGGAATCCCTCAGAAGAAATGGAGTAGCCATCATGGTCAACAAAGGAGTCCGAAATGCAGTACTTGGATGCAATCTCAAAAACGACAGAATGATCTCTGTTCATTTCCAAGGCAAACCATTCAGTATCACAGTAATCCAAGTCTATGCTCCAACCAGTAACGCTGAAGAAGCTAAAGTTGAACGGTTCTATGAAGACCTACAAGACCTTTTAGAACTAACACCCAAAGTATGTGTCCTTTTCATTATAGGGGACTGGAATGCAAAAGTAGGAAGTCAAGAAACACCTGGGGTAACAGGCAAATTTGGCCTTGGAGTACAGAATGAAGCAGGGCAAATGTTAATAGAGTCCTGCCAAGAGAATGCACTGGTCATAGCAAACACCCTCTTCCAACAACACAAGAGAAGGCTCTACACATGGACATCACCAGATGGTAGACACTGAAATCAGATTGATTATATTCTTTGCAGCCAAAATGGAGAAGCTCTATATAGTCAGCAAAAAAAGAACAGGAGCTGACTGTAGCTAGGATCATGAACTCTTTATTGCCAAATTCAGACTGAAATTGAAGAAAGTGGAGAAAATCACTAGACCATTTAGGTATGACCTAAATGAAATACTTTATGACTATACAGTGGAAGTGAGAAATAGATTTAAGGGACTAGATCTGATGGACAGAGTGCATGGTGAACTATGGATGGAGCTTCATAACATTGTACAGGAGAGAGGCATCAAGACCATCCCTAAGAAAAAGAAATGCAAAAAAGCAAAAAAAAAAAAAAAAAGTGCAAAAAAAGGCAAAAAAGGCTGTCTGGGGAGGCCTTACAAATAGCTGTGAAAAGAAGAGAAGCAAAAAGCAAAGGAGAAAAGGAAAGATATAACCATCTGAATGCAGAATTGCAAAGAATAGCAAGGAGAGATAAGAAAGCCTTCCCCAGTGATCAATGCAAAGAAATACAGGAAAACAACAGAATGGGAAAGACTAGAGATCTCTTCAAGAAAATTAGAGATACCAAGGGAACATTTCATGCAAAGATGGGCTCGATAAAGGACAGAAATGGTATGGACTTAACAGAAGCAGAAGATATTAAGAAGAGGTGGCAAGAATACACAGAAGAACTGTACGAAAAAGATCTTCACAACCAAGATAATCACGATGGTGTGATCACTGACCTAGAGCCAGACATCCTGGAATGTGAAGTCAAGTGGGCCTTAGAAAGCATCACTACGAACAAAGCTAGTGGAGGTGATGGAATTCCAGTTGAGCTATTCCAAATCCTGAAAGATGATGCTGTGAAAGTGTTGCACTCAAAATGCCAGCAAATTTGGAAAACTCAGCAGTGGCCACAGGACTGGAAAAGGTCAGTTTTCGTTCCAATCCCAAAGAAAGGCATTGCCAAAGAAGGCTCAAACTACCGCACAATTGCATTCATCTCACACACTAGTAAAGTAATGCTTAAAATTCTCCAAGCCAGGCTTCAGCAGTATGTGAACCATGAACTTCCAGATGTTCAAGCTAGTTTTAGAAAAGGCAGAGGAACCAGAGATCAAATTGCCAACATCCGCTGGATCATGGAAAAAGCAAGAGAGTTCCAGAAAAACATCTATTTCTGCTTTATTGACTATGCCAAAGCCTTTGACTGTGTGGATCACAATAAACTGTGGAAAATTCTGAAAGAGATGGGAATACCTGACCTGCTTCTTGAGAAACCTATTTGCAGGTCAGGAAGCAACAGTTAGAACTGGACATGGAACAACAGACTGTTCCAAATAGGAAAAGGAGTACGTCAAGGCTGTATATTGTCACCCTGTTTATTTAACTTATATGCAGAGTACATTATGAGAAACACTGGGCTGGAAGAAGCACAAGCTGGAATCAAGATTGCCATGAGAAATATCAATCACCTCAGATATGCAGATGACACCACCCTTATGGCAGAAAGTGAAGAGGAACTCAAAAGCCTCTTGATGAAAGTGAAAGAGGAGAGTGAAAAAGTTGGCTTAAAGCTCAACATTCAGAAAACGAAGATCATGGCATCTGGTCCCATCAGTTCATGGGAAATAGATGGGGAAACAGGGGAAACAGTGTCAGACTTTATTTTTGGGGGGCTCCAAAATCACTGCAGAAGGTGACTGCAGCTATGAAATTAAAAGACGCTTAGTCTTTGGAAGGAAAGTTATGATCAACTTAGATAGCGTATTCAAAAGCAGAGGCATTACTTTGCCAACAAAGGTCCGTCTAGTCAAGGCTATGGTATTTCCAGTGGTCATGTATGGATGTGAGAGTTGGAAGAAAGCTGAGCACTGAAGAATTGATGCTTTTGAATTGTGGTGTTGGAGAAGACTCTTGAGAGTCCCTTGGACTGCAAGGAGATCCAACCAGTCCATTCTAAAGGACATCAGTCCTGGGTGTTCTTTGGAAGGACTGATGCTAAAGCTGAAACTCCAATACTTTGGCCACCTCATGCGAAGAGTTGACTCATTGGAAAAGACTCTGATGCTGGGAGGCATTGGGGGCAGGAGGAGAAGGGGAGGACAGAGGATGAGATGGCTGGATGGCATCACCGACTCGATGAACATGAGTTTGAGTGAACTCCAGGAGTTGGTGATGGACAGGGAGGCCTGGCGTACTGCAATTCATGGGGTCGCAAAGAGTCGGATACCACTGAGTGACTGAACTGAGCTGAACCCTTCCACCTTCCCTCCTGTTTCAGATCTGAGTGGCAAACAGAAGGAACATTCAAAAATATAAATCAGAAAATGTCTGTCCCCGTTCCAGATCCTTGAATGTGTATTTATCTCAGTCATTAGAGGGATCTATTTTTTTCCCTCTCCTGATTTCCATGAGGAAGAACTATTACTAAGTACATTCCTAGCTTCTATCTGTAGACACTCAGCTCCTGGGAAGATAGATTGACTTATCTGCTAAGAGTGGAATGGTAGACCAGGCATGGTACTTGATCCGGTCAGGTGCTCTGCTCTGCTCTGTCATCACGTGTCTCTTCCTTAGGTTGCTTCTTCCCCAGTTGATGTACTGATCACTGGTTCTTTCTGCCTAACTCTGGGAATCAATATTGGCAAGTCAGCTTGGCCAACTAACCCAAGGCAGCATCTAACAGCTGTACCTCTATCAGTAATAAAGCTGATGTGTTGGTTTCTGTCTTTATCTAAAAATAGATTTTTTTCCTTTATTCACTCATCAAATGTTTTTTGAGACCCTTAAAAGTTTAAAAAGTGAAGTCATTCAGTCATGTCTGACCCTTTGCGACCCCATGGACTGTAGCCTATCAGGCTTCTCCGTCCATGGGATTTTCCAGGCAAGAATACTGGAGTGGGGTGCCATTTCATTCTCCAAGAGATCTTTCTGATCCAGGGATTGAACCTGGGTCTCCTGCATTGTAGGAGATGCTTTACCGTCTGAGCCACCGGGGACGCCAGATACTGTTCTGCTCCTTGGGATACATTAGATAGGGGAAGAAAAAGAATCAGATTAAAAAAAAAAAAAAAACCCTTTGCTTTATTTCATCAATTATTTAAAACGTGGTGGGGAAGAGGGGTGTAGGTTATGGGGCCTTTCTCTTTATTCAGAATCAAGTTCTAATTAAGACAGAAGGTTCTCATCATAGTCTGAAAGCTCTTCCTCACTTGGAATCCTTGCTTCCTTCTGTCCTCATCTCCTACTAAAACAGAAGGGAGGGGATAGGGCACAGACTTTAAAAGAATGACTCAGCCCAAGGATATGACATAAACTGACTAGAACCAAATAGGTCCAAGGTCGAGGACAAGTCAACTTCCACTAGACCTTGAGCCTCAGTGTGCTCTCGTTGTAGCACATCAGCAAGCACCACGATAGTTCTGAGGCCAACCATCAAAGACCAAATGGGGCTGTGGTGGCCTGATTGCTGGAAATCCCCGCCCCTTCCCCCAAAATAGTTGGAATAAGCCTCCAACTCATGAGCCTATGAAATTACCCTGCCCATGAAAACTAAGCATGCTGTATTTTGAGGCTAGCCTCACCTTCTAAGCTGGACAGCACTCTGTAGAGTGAATTTCTCTCTAAATAAATCCACTTCTTACCTATCACTTTGTTTCTCACTAAATTCTTTCTGCGATGGGACATCAAGAACCTGAGCCTCATTAAGTCCTGAGACCAGGTGTGTGATCTCAGTTCTAAGACTGTAGGTTCAAGTCCCTGGCTTCCTTGCTGTTCTTTGAACATGGCTGTAAAACCATACACAGCCCCTCCTCTGTCCTCTGCTGTTCCTTCCACCCAGACCCTTCCCTAGATGGCTATGGGATCCAGGCTCTCACTTCTATCAGGTATCTGTTCAAACGTCCCTGTCACATTGAATCTTTTCCCACCCACTTGCATAAAATGAACCACCCACATCTACTTCTAGTCTTTCTCTATCTGCCATGATAGGCAGGCTGCTACTTTGTGCCTGCATACGTACTTGTGTGCCGAGTCACGTCTGGCTCTTTGCCACCCCACGGACTGCAGCACGCCAGGCCTCCCTGTCCATCACCAACTTGTCCTATTTTCCTCCACCTTCAATCTTTCCTAGCATCAGGGTCTTTTCAAATGAGTCAGTTCTTCACATCAGGTGGCCAAAGTATTGGAGTTTCAGCTTCAACATCAGTCCTTCTAATGAATATTCAGGACTGATCTCCTTTAGGATGGACTGATTGGATCTCCTTGCAGTCCAAGGACTCTCACGAGTCTTCTCCAGCACCACAGTTCAAAAGCATCCATTCTTTGGCGCTCAGCTTTCTTTATAGTCCAACTCTCACATCCATACATGACCACAGGAAAAACCATAGTTTGACTAGATGGACCTTTGTTGGCAAAGTAATGTCTCTGCTTTTTAATATGCTGTCTAGGTTGGTCATAGATTTTCTTCCAAGGAGTTAAGAGTCTTTTAATTTCATGGCTGCAGTCACCATCTGCAGTGATTTTGGAGCCCCCAAAAAGATAAAGTCTCTCACTGTTTCCTTTGTTTCCCCATCTATTTGCCATGAAGTGATGGGACTGGATACCATGATCTTAGTTTTCTGAATGTTGAGTTTTAAGCCAACTTTTTCACTCTCCACTTTCACTTTCATCAAGAGGCTCTTTAGTTCTTCTTTGCTTTCTGCCATAAGGGTGGTGTCATCTGCATATCTGAGGTTATTGATATTTCTCCTAGCAAACTTGATTCCAGCTTGTGCTTCATCCAACCCAGCATTTCTCATGATGTACTCTGCACATAAGTTAAATAAGCAGGGTGACAATATACAGCTTTGACATGCTCCTTTCCCTATTTGGAACCAGTCTGTTGTTCCATGTCCAGTTCTAACTGTTGCTTCCTGACCTGCATACAGATTTCTCAAGAGGCAGGTCAGGTTGTCTGGTATTCCCATCTCTTGAAGAATTTTCCAGTTTGTTATGATCCAGACAGTCAAAGGCTTGGCAACTATTAACTGATTAATATCATACCATATCATTTCATATCAGCCTCTAAGGTAGGAACTATTATCGCCTGCATTTTACAGATAAAGCAGTTCAGGCACAGAGATTATGAGAGGTGAAGCAGAGATTTAAACACAGAGTTGTACCCTTGATGAGAATTATAAGTTGTAGTAGAGTAGGGACTTTGTTTTGTTCATGTCTTACCCCGAGACATAGAATAGTGCCAGGCACTTAGTAAAATGCATTAATAAAAAAGAGAATATTATAGGTTTCTTAGAGTTTTGAAGATTAAAAATATTCATACATATAAAGAGTTTAAATCAGTGCCTGGCACATAGTGGGTAGTTAAAGATTAAAAAAAAAGAAGTTACCCATAGCTACCTTTCAGTCAACCTTGACTCATATTAATAATGGTTTCTCTCTTCTCAGCAGCAATTAGATTTAACCCATTCTCAACATAAAATTAGAGGAACAATTCTCAAGCTATGCTCAAATCTATTATTGCTGGACTATGAGCTGGATTAATGTCTTCAGTGCTAAAATCAAATAATGATATTTTCTCACCTCAGAAAAAAATCTCAAATAAGTGAATACAATCTTTAAAATTTTTGATTTTTCTCTCATAAATTTTTCTTTAAAACATCAGCTATTGCATCTTATTTGCTAGGTACAAAAATGAGTGAACAAGTAACAAACAAGGACTAACAGGAAAAGGTGGAAGCGGCCCTAATTGAAAACCAAGATCCAGCCATGTTTTATCTATAAACATATGGTCAAGAGAATGCTGTTTAAGACTACACCAACATTGAATAATCTTGAAAGATGAGTAAAATAAATGCATAACTTTTATGTACCTATATAGAAATCTGTCTCTAGATAGACACAGATAGGTCAGACTTATTGTACTGAATCAGAATAACTGTATTTTATCACATGACATAAAGAGCACCTTGACTTACAGAACATTCTACTTTTGGAACAAATTAGAAAACCATTGAACTTGGAAAGCAAGAATAAAGAAAAAGTCTAAAACCTGGCAAACTCAGTGTCAGAGATTTCCCACTGGCTCACTCATCACTTAAATGAGGAAACCCACAAGGACTTTAGCAGAACTGTATTTTCAGTGTAATTTTTGGCCTGAAGTTTCTTCTCCACCTATGTGGAACTCATTCAGGTGTTCAGAGTGCCAAGACATGCAGTTCTACAATGCTACTCAGACACTATAAAGAAAACTCAAAGGTCATTTAAAAATGTATATAATTAATCAAGGAAATCATTATTTTTTTTTCCATTGGTAAAGCTTATCAAAGAATAGCCAAAATATATTTTTTAGAAGTTATCTTATAGCCTAATATTATCTTGCTTAATTATTTTTGCAAAGGAATAATCTCAGTGCAGACACAGGATGGCAAGAAAAAGTTTTGCAGCTTAAGAGTAAAAATGTGAAAATAACAAGTCATTTGAAGGGCCTAATTATGCTTTTGCAAAGAGCACTGAACTGTAGCTATTTTCATTAGTGGACATTGACTGTGCAAATTCCCACTTCAATCCGGCCTTGCCATTGCCTCCAAACCATGCCCTTCGTGTAAATATTAGTGTAATTTCCACCACAGGCATAAATCATGGTGATATTAACCAGATCTCCTTGAACAGTTCCCCTGAGTTCCTCCTGGCTGTAATGAATCTCACCCAGCAGTCAGCTGAAACATGTTTATTTTAAAATATTTAAACATTTACTTGGTGCAAAATAAGGGAGCAGCAGCAGCATGTTTAACAGCAATTCTCTTAGCAGAAAGAGGAGAAATAGACGTACACATTTACAGTAACTCTTCCTTACCTCATGGAAAGACACATTCCAAATCCAAAAAAGAGGAAGATACAAAATCCCCACCCTGCCCGCAGCCAAAAGTTACAAAATCACTTCTCAAACCAAAACAAAACCCTCAAAACTTGGAATGTCCCCTTTCCCTAATGTTCCTGTCCTCACTGATGTTGGCATTCCATTTCTCTTCTCTCCACTGTATCTTTCATCTTGGTAAATCCCCTTAGATCCTCACTATATTAAATTAAAAAAAGTTTCTCCCCCGGGCACCCTTATTGAAAGTAATATAGTTTCCTCTGTACCGGCTAGGCAACCACAGGTGGGAGTCACCTGTCACTCCAGCTGAATGACTCCTGCTCATATGCAGAGACAGACAGGCTCAGCTTTCACAAGCAAAGGTTAAGACAGGTTTGCAAGTCTTCGCAGCAGACTGAGGCTGCTCAAGCTTTCTGGGAGGGTTTCCACATCTACAAAAGTTGTGTATAATGTGCTTCAGAAAAATGCACGTGTACCAGATAGAGCTGGGACTGAGAATTCCGTTTTAGTGAAAGTGTTACTTGCGTCCAACTTCTCTGGGCTACAACCCCGTGGACTGTAGCCCGCCAGGCTCCTCTGTCCATGGAATTCTTCAGGCAACAATACTGGAGTGGATTGCTATTTCCTTCTCCAGGGGATCTTCCTGACTCAGGGATCGAAGCTGGGTCTCCTGCATTGCAGGCAGATTCTTTTAAAATATGGAAAAAGAGATAAAAATTTTGCAAGAAGCCACTTATCTTGAGCCTTGTCTTCTGACCACACCACACAGCTGCTTCACCCTGGTGTTCAGCCTCATGGAAGATGTGACTCAGCATCTGTTGCATTTTAAGCACATCTGGCCACATTACAGAACAAAATCAACAGACAGTTCCATGTCTCTACTTCAGTCTAGTCTCACATATTGGTGGCTCACACAGCAAACAACCCACTCTGGCACCTCAACTTTGTCTGGAACGTAACACAAATGTAAACCTTAATATATCTGAAGAGCTAATGCTTAAATTTCACTTTTGCCTACATCTCCATTCATGAAAAGACGTGAGTGCTTTAAAAATGCCATGTAGGAATAGAGAATGTAAAATGTTAGGAGACTGGAGTTCGAATTTCTATTAAAAGGTTAGGAACGTTGCTCTTTAAGTACAACTACAAATCCCTTATGATTATACAGTGGAAGTGAGAAATAGATTTAAGGGACTAGATCTGATAGATAGAGTGCCTGATGAACTATGGACGGAGGTTCGTGGCATTGTACAGGAGACAGGGATCAAGACCATCCCCATGGAAAAGAAATGCAAAAAAGCAAAATGGCTATCTGGCCTTACAAATAGCTGTGAAAAGAAGAGAAGTGAAAAGCAAAGGAGAAAAGGAAAGATATAACCATCTGAATGCAGAGTTGCAAAGAATAGCAAGAAGAGATAAGAAAGCCTTCCCCAGCGATCAATGCAAAGAAATACAGGAAAACAACAGAATGGGAAAGACTAGAGATCTCTTCAAGAAAATCAGAGATACCAAGGGAACATTTCATGCCAAGATGGGCTCGATAAAGGACAGAAATGGTATGGACCTAACAGAAGCAGAAGATATTAAGAAGAGGTGGCAAGAATACACAGAAGAACTGTACGAAAAAGATCTTCACAACCAAGATAATCACGATGGTGTGATCACTGACCTAGAGCCAGACATCCTGGAATGTGAAGTTAAGTGGGTCTTAGACAGCATCACTATGAACAAAATTAGTAGAGGTGATGGAATTCCAGTTGAGCTATTCCAAATCCTGAAAGATGATGCTGTGAAAGTGCGGCACTCAATATGCCAGCAAATTCGGAAAACTCAGCAGTGGCCACAGGACTGGAAAAGGTCAGTTTTCATTTCAATCCCAAGAAAGATGCCAAAGAATGCTCAAACTACCGCACAATTTTGCATTCATCTCACACACCAGTAAAATAATGTTCAAAATTCTCCAAGCCAGGCTTCAGCAATATGTGAACCGTGAACTTCCAGATGTTCAAGGTGGTTTTAGAAAAGGCAGAGGAACCAGAGATCAAATTGCCAACATCCGCTGGATCATGGAAAAAGCAAGAGAGTTCCAGAAAAACATCTATTTCTGCTTTATTGACTATGCCAAAGCCTTTGACTGTGTGGATCACAATAAACTGTGGAAAATTCTGAAAGAGATGGGAATACCAGACCACCTGACCTGCTTCTTGAGAAACCTGTATGCAGGTCAGGAAGCAACAGTTAGAACTGGACATGGAACAACAGACTGGTTCCAAATAGGAAAAGGAGTACGTCAAGGCTGTATATTGTCACCCTGTTTATTTAACTTATATGCAGAGTACATCATGAGAAACGCTGGACTAGAAGAAACACAAGCTGGAATCAAGATTGCCAGGAGAAATATCAATAACTTCAGATATGCAGATGACACCACCCTTATGGCAGAAAGTGAAGAGGAACTCAAAAGCCTCTTGATGAAAGTGAAAGTGGAGAGTGAAAAAGTTGGCTTAAAGCTCAACATTCAGAAAACTAAGATCATGGCATCCAGTCCCATCACTTCATGGCAAATAGATGGGGAAACAGTGTCAGACTTTATTTTGGGGGGCTCCAAAATCACTACAGATGGTGACTGCAGCCATGAAATTAAAAGATGCTTACTACTTGGAAGGAAAGTTATGACCAACCTAGATAGCATATTGAAAAGCAGAGACATTACTTTGCCAACAAAGGTTCGTCTAGTCAAGGCTATGGTTTTTCTTGTGGTCTTGTATGGATGTGAGAGTTGGACTGTGAAGAAGGCTGAGTGCCGAAGAACTGATGCTTTTGAACTGTGGTGTTGGAGAAGACTCTTGAGAGTCCCTTGGACTGCAAGGAGATCCAACCAGTCCATTCTGAAGGAGATCAGCCCTGAGATTTCTTTGGAAGGACCGACGCTAAAGCTGAAACTCCAGTACTTTGGCCACCTGATGCGAAGAGTTGACTCATTGGAAAAGACTCTGATGCTGGGAGGGATTGGGGGCAGGAGGAGAAGGGGACAACAGAGGATGAGATGGCTGGATGGCATCACTGACTCAATGGACATGAGTCTGAGTGAACTCCAGGAGTTGGTGATGGACAGGGAGGCCTAGCGTGCTGCGATTCATGGGGTTGCAATGAGTCGGACACAACTGAGTGACTGATCTGATCTGCTCTGATCTAGATAGCATATTCAAAAGCAGAGACATTAGGTCCATCCTCCAAGGACAGCAAAGGTTCGTCTAGTCAAGGCTATGGTTTTTCCAGTGGTCATGTATGCATGTGAGAGTTGGACCGTGGAGAAAGCTGAGTGCCGAAGAATTGATGCTTTTGAACTGTGGTGTTGGAGAAGACTCTTGAGAGTCCCTTGGACTGCAAGGAGATCCAACCAGTCCATTCTAAAGGACATCAGTCCTGGGTGTTCTTTGGAAGGACTGATGCTAAAGCTGAAACTCCAATACTTTGGCCACCTGATGTGAAGAGTTGACTCATTGGAAAAGACTCTGATGCTGGGACGGATTGGGGGCAGGAGGAGAAGGGGACAACAGAGGATGAGATGGCTGGATGGCATCACCGATTCGATGGACATGAGTCTGAGTGAACTCTGGGAGTTGGTGATGGACAGGGAGGCCTGGCATGCTGCAATTCATGGGGTCACAAAGAGTCGGACACAACTGAG
Source organism: Bubalus bubalis (assembly GCF_019923935.1). Classification (NCBI taxonomy): domain Eukaryota; kingdom Metazoa; phylum Chordata; class Mammalia; order Artiodactyla; family Bovidae; genus Bubalus; species Bubalus bubalis. The sequence continues at coordinate 19,811,769 of NC_059165.1, read as the reverse complement.
CGACTGAACTGAACTGAACTGACAAAGTCACCAATGGTTATAGTGATTAGGAATCTGCATTTGTGGCATGTGATTGGCATTGACAACAAATGAAGAGGTTTATGGGTTTCCCAGGTGGCTCAGTGGTAAGGAATCTGCCTACAAATGCAGGAGATGCAGAAGACGCACATTCAATCCCTGGGTTGGGAAGATCCCTTGGAGGAGGAAATGGCAACCCTCTCCATTATTCTTGCCTGAAGAATCCCATGGATAGAGGAGCCTAGAGGGCTACAGTCTATGAATTTGCAAAGAGTCGGACACAGCTGAGTGACTGAGCATGCACAGAGGTGTATAAAATTCAAATGTTATACTCATACTGGAACCACATTAGGCAGTCCTAAACTAACTTCTAGAAAACTTTCAATACAAGTTCAGATTCTGTAGTTGTGCACCCTGAATTATAAGATCTGTTTTAAAATGCAAACTCAAGAATAGCCTCTATTTTTTTTTTAGTAGATGACTATTTTTTAAAAGATGAATATTGGCTTGACCAGGACTAGTAAGTCAATTTTCAAGTAAAAAAATCAATCTCATCTTTCAGTAATAATAAGTTCTTTTAAAAATTGGTCTCATATACATTATTTTATACAGTTCATAAAACTTCTGCAGTGTAGAACACAGTATAGCTTATATCCTAGCATCCCATGAAAGTGAAGAAGGAAAGGAAAACAAATACCCAGTTCTATTTACCGGGAGGGGAGTTCAGTATGTTCCACGTCCTCACATCCAATCTCCCATGAAGTCCTATTCTACATGAAAGATCCACCTTTCATTTTCCTTTCCTTCAGGACGAGTTAACCATCCTCTCTCACCCGGACTACTACAGCCTGTCTGCCCATCTTTATACTCCACATCCTTCCTGATCTTAATCTATTCTGCACCCAACAGCCAAAGAGATAATTTACAAATTTAAGTCGGATTACCTGACTCTTCTGAAAACCGAATGCATCCTGCTGCACTTAGAGCACACAGCCAGAGCCCCTGCTTGGCCCGCCCCAGCTGCATCCTCACGTCCACTGCACTGCTTCTCATCGACTGCTCACAGCTACACACTGGCCTCTTCCCTGTTCCTTTAATGTGCCAACCACTTGCTTCTCCCTCTGCCTGGAACAATCGTCCTTCTGATATTTTAAGCCACCCTCAGTACTTTCATGCATTGGGGAAGGAAATGGCACCCCACTCCAGTACTCTAGCCTGGAGAATCCCATGGACGGAGGAGCCTGGTGGGCTACAGTCCACAGGGTCGCAAAGAGTCGGACACGACTGAACGACTTCACTTTCATTTTACTTCTCAGCCCACTTGAAGTCTGTGGAGGCCATGTGAAAGGAAAATGAATCACTTCTGGGTAGAGGGTTGGCAGAGGCAGAGGGTCCTCTGATTTTTACATCATTCCCATCATCATTCAGGTTTTGGTTCAAATATCACCCACTCATCGAGTCCCTCACTTCTAGCTCAGTCATTCTGCCCACAAGACCCTGCTTTGTTTTCTTTTTTTCTATCTCTATTACACTACTTGGGTTTCCCTGGTGGTTCAGTGGGAAAGAAGCCGCCTGCAATACAGGAGACACAGTCTTGATTCCTGGGTTTCAAAGATCCCCTGGAGAAGAAATCAGCAACCTGCTCCAGTAGTCTTGCCTGGAAAATCCCATTGACAGGGGACCCAGGTCTTCCTCATTGCAGGCAGATTCTTTACCATCTGAGCCACCAGGGAAGTCTGGTGGCATAAATCTATTGGAGGATGGCTTTAAAAGTACCTGCTATTTAGTGGACTTCTACACAAACAAGACTTTTGGATTCTCAGAATAATTTTACTCTTAAAATATCAGTAACCAGCAAATTTTAAGGATCAAGGCTAAATTTAATTTATGTAATTCTAAATAGGATCCTCCTGGTTTTGTCTAGGTCAGCCTGGTAGCTGGATAAATAAAACATAAACATGGTGTATAAGAAAATAGTTTTTATTTCCAAATATATGACTTAAGTGGAAAGACACTCTGGAAACTCAAACTCTCACCAAACTCACACCCTTCAAACTCACACCAGGACAGAACATTAGAGAGCAAGAACTGCATTGAATCGGAGAGATGTCATAAATTCTCTCCCTTTCTGAGCTTTTGAGTATGCATAGTCCCTGGCATTGGTTTCTAGTTTGCGTCAAGGTGTTGTTGAATGCAATTATGGAAAGGAGAGCTTGGGAACTAACACACTAAAATCGTGGGCATAATTATTGCCTAATCATCTCTTGGAAGATTAGTCTTGACAGAGACTCGGGCACAAGGAAGTGAGACTAAGGGAGGGCAAGTCTGTACCTGGGAGAAAGGTCAGGAAAAGCCTGGACCAGAACAATGGTTCTTAAACATCTGTGGGATTTACGAATCACCCTAGAATCAAGCTAAAATGCAAATGCCCAGACCCATCTCTCGGGAATGTAAATTAGTAGGAATAGCAGGAGTCCCAGGAATCTGGATGCAGACATCGTGGATCGCGCTGGGTGCTGATGGGAGAGGTGTCCAGTCGGGAGATCACCTGTATATGTTCCTGTGGACCATCCCAGGGATATAAAGCGTAAACAGAGAGATTCTCTAGGAGAGGAAAACTGACAAGGATGTGCTGGACAGACAGGGAGGGTGAAAGGTTCAGAAAAAAAATTTTTTTTCTTGCGTATAGTTGTTTTTTACAACTGTTCACATTCCTTTTAGAAGCCTACATGATGAATGAAAAGAAGGTATTCAGATATATGGTTGGAATGTGGAATTACATGTTTAATGCCATAATATTCATTGCTTCTAAATTTATATTTTAAGGTTGCTGATTCATGCAAAAAAATTTAGGCTCCAAGGATTTCAAACACTTAGGTCTGCATACCAAAACCCTGATGCACCCAATAGTAATACATTTCACGTGTGTCTATAGACAATTTCTTGACTTTAAAAACCAGCTGTACTCATTCCTTAGGGTCACTGTGACCACTTACTCTTTCATTCTCTCATTCACCAAACCTGTGTGGTATTTATGATATATTAGGGTTGACAAGTTTAAACTCTGATAAAGACAAACAATGAATAAGTAGTACGTGGTAAGTGCCATGCGTAAGAGGGGCGAAGGGGAGAAAGCAGTGGGGTTCACTTGTGTGTGTGTGTGTGTGTGTGTATATATATATATATATATATATATTTTGCCATACAGTTTGTGGGATCTTAGTTCCCCAACCAGTGATTGAACCCAGGCCCCAGCAGTGAAAGCGGTGAGTCCTAGCCACTGGACATCCAGGGGATACCCTAGCAGTGTGTAATTCTAAACACAGCTTTCAGGATAGGCCTGTCACTTGAATAAAGACTTGCAGGAAGTGGGGAAGATGACCGTGCAGAATTTCAGGCAGAGGGACTGGCCAGCGCTGCAGCCCTAAGGCACAGAGCTGGTGTGGGGGTATTTGAGGACAAGAAACGCAGGTAGCTCGGTGTGGCTGGCTGCATTCGTGCGTGGGTGGGGATGAGGTCATCATAAAGAGGAAGGAGGGGCCTTACTGGTCATTGTCACAATCTTGGCTTTCACTCTGAATGAAATAGGAAGCCACTGAATGGTCACGAACAGAGAAGTGGCTTGATCTGACTTTTGGTATTAAAGGATCACACTCTTGACTACTGCGTCCAGAGTAACTTGTTAGAGGGCAACACATTCTTTGTGAGCACAAATAACAACCTAATAGTTTTAAGTTCTCAGTACAGGGCACAGTGAGAGAGCTTCTATGATTTTCCTGAAAGACTCTCGTATTGCTGGCTACAAGGGCTAGTAGAGCCAAAAATCAGCAACAGAGTTCTAATATTCCTTGGGTGCTCAGTCGTGTCTGATTCTTCGCGACCCTGTGGAATATAGCCCACCAGGCTCCTCTGTCCATGGGATTCTCCAGGCAAGAATACTGGAGTGCGTTGCAATTCCTTCTCTGGGGGATCTTCCTGACCCAGGGACTGAACTGGCATCTCCTACATCGTCCCCTGCATAGGCAGGCGGATTCTTTACCACTGAGCCACCTGGGAAGTCCCTGTTAGAGGGCAGGCCTAGGAAATATTTGGAAAATTAGTGCAATAATCCAATGGGGAGATGATGGTGATTTAGACCAGGATGGTAGTAGTGAAGATGATGGAAAACAGTTGCAGTCCTGGTATATTTTGAAGTTTCCTGGAAAATCAAATGTGGGATATAAGAGAAAGACAGAATTCAAGGATGTTTCTCTGGACTGAGCAAACGAAGGACAGAAAGAAAGAAAGTGAAAGTGAAGTCACTCAGTCGTGTCCAACTCTTTGGGACCCCTTGGACTGTAGCCCACCAGGCTCCTCCGTCTATGGGATTTTCCAGGCAAGAATACTGGAGTGGGTTGCCATTTCCTTCTCCAGGGTATCTTCCCGACCCAAGAATCAAACCTGGGTCTTCCGCATTGTAGGCAGATGCTTTACTGTCTGAGCCACCAGGGAAGTCCAAAGGGCAGAGGTGGGATTAACTGAGATGTTATCTTGTGTTTTGCCTAGCTATGTACTATATTCAAAAGCCCACCTATCAGTGTGCACTTCTTCACACTGAGGTGTGAATGCACACTGGGTTGAGTGTGTAACCTCTGGAGGCTGACTGCCTAGGTTCTAATCTTGGCTCATCACTTACTAGCTATGCAACCAGAAGCAAGTTACTTAATCTTCTAGGGCCTCAAATATTTTTTTCTGTGAAATAAGGATAATGATAGTACCTTCCTGAAAGAGTTGATGCGATTCAGTGAATTAATATATGAAAACACTTTAAAGCAGAATTAAATACTAGCTGTGAAGACATTGCATCTCTTTTTCCCACACTTCATTAGAGTTGGTTTTTCCCATTTCTTTCCATAATGAGTCACTTGGTGACTTTTAGTTAGGAAGTTGTAAACCTTTCTGGGAACTTCAGAATAAAGGGTAAGTATGATTTCCATTTGCCAGTTTGTGAGATGAAAAGTCAGGGAACAAAAGAAATAATACTTGGACACGCCAGAGAAAATGTACACACATTCAAATCCTAAAATCAAAAGCAGTTATTCTCAGATTCGTGCTTCAGCTTTTACATTACAAAGAATAAAGAGAGGAAATGTTTGAAAAAGAGATCTTAGATATCATCTAGCTTAACCCTTCCTTTATTCATTCCACATTGTTTTGTAACACAGATGCCAGTGTCCAGTGTCACCTGCTTGGAAGCAACTAGACCTCTAATTTTAAAGTAAAATGGACTCAAGCCCTTTATATAAATATGGGGAAACCCCAGCGTCTATCTCCATATCTTCAGTAGCCCTCAAGGGGTGCAGCTTTCTCATCACTCTACTCCAACTGGCTGTTATCTGTTGAGATCTCAGGCTTCTCCCCTCTCTGATGTCTTTTTTTCATTGTGTTTCCAATGTTTGGGAACTTGGATTACTCCCATTTCACAGAGCACTACTCTTAAAAAGTTGGGAGTACAAAGTTTTTGCTGGAATTCATATTGATTAACGGTTGCAGATCGGTACAGAAGAGAAACAACTTCAAAATCATTCCTAGAACTCTCTGAAAAGCTGGCAGTTATTCCCTGTCATAGAGAATTTCTGTGTCTCCTGAACATATTTTGGGGGCCCTAAGTCTCTTCTCTTCTATTTTTTTTCCCATTTAAGCTATGCGTGTCAGTGTTTCCCCTTCCACAGCAAGGCATGAGAGTATGTTGTTAAACAGACATTTCTTCCAATCACCATCAATTGTGTTAACTCCTAGAAGGCAAAACCTGGGATTCACTCATTCAGTAACATAATTGAGCTACTATATCAGACATCATGCTGGACCTTGGAGAAGAAACAGTGGGCAAATTAGCTAGTGGCTCTACATTCACAGGGGCATCCCTGGTGGCTCAGATGGTGAGGAGTCCACCTGCAATGCAGGAGACCTGGGCTTGATCCCTGGATTGGGAAGATCCTTGGGAAAAGAAAATGGTAGTCCATTCCAAGTATTCTTGCCTAGAGAATCCCATGGACAAAGGAACTTGGAGGGCTACAGTCCATGGGGTTGTAAAGAATTGGACACAACTGAACAACTAACACTGCATTCACAAACTTATGGTCAAGTAGGAGAGCTAATTTACATGAGTGTATAATGCAGTTTGGGCTTCCCTGGTGGCTCAGATGGTAAAGAATCGGCCTGCAATGTGGGAGACCTGGGTTCGATCCCTGGGTTGGGAAGATCCCCTGGAGGAGGGCGTTGCAACCCACTCTAGTATTCTTGTCTAGAGAATCCCCATAGACAGAGGAGCCTGGTGGGCTACAGTCCATGGGGTTGCAGAGTCAGACAAGATTGAGCGACTAAGCACAGCACATTATGCAAATTATGCAGAGTATTAAGAAAAAACAAACAAACAAACAAACACCTACAGGATCAGGTGGTGTTAGTGGTGAAGAATCCACCTGCCAATGCAGGAGCCATGAGAGATGCAGGTTTGATCCCTGGGTCAGGAAGATTCCCTGGAGGAGGGCATGGCAACTCACTGCAGTATTCTTGCCTGGAGAATCCCATGGACAAAGGAGCCTGGCGGGCTCTGGCAACTTGAAAAGAGTTGATTGTGATTAAAGCAACTTAGTACTCATGTACATGAGAGTGTATTTATCTAGTGAAGATGAATTGGGGAAGACTTCCTGAAACTGAGATTAGATCTGAAAGATAAGGAATGAAGAAGGAGGGGTGGGTGCAAAATTGGAAGGCTCTGAGGTGCAAGGGATCAAAGAGACAGGAATGAACTGGTGATAGCCCAAAGTGGCTTGAAGCGGGGAGGGGAGCTCCCACAGGTCTCAAAGGACATTGACCTTAGTGGGGTCCACAACAAGGGAACCTGCCATCATTTAGGCCATTCTGGCTGCTCCAGAGAAGTCTGGAATAGAGGAACAGAAGTAGAAAAAGGGAGACCTGAGGGGAGGCTATGGGAGTAGTCCACACAAGACTGTATGGTGGAATTGTAACTGTGTAACTCAGATCTGGACTTGAACCCATGGTCTTTTAACTGAGATCACACCTGGTCTTAGGAATTAATGAAGCTCAGGCTGTTGGTGTCTCATTGCAGCAAGGATTCAGTGAGAGACAGTGATAGGTAAGAAGTAGGTTTAGTTAGAGAGAAACACACTCCACAGTCAGAGTGTGGGCCAGCTCAGAGGTGAGAGAGGCCCCAGGGTTCAGGGTTGTTAATTTTTATAGGGGTAGGTAATTTTATAGTCTAATGAGTGGGGGGAATATTCCAGCTATTTTGAGGAAGGAATGGGGATTTCCCAGAATTGGGCCACTGTCCACTTTTTGACCTTTATGATTGGCCTTGGAACAGTCATGGTGCCCATGGGTGTGTCATTTAGCTTGCTGATGTGTTACAATGAGTGTATACTGAGGCTCAAGGTCTCAGTTCAGTTCAGTTCAGTCACTCAGTTGTGTCCGACTCTTTGCAACCCCATGGACTGCAGCACACCAGGCCTCCCTGTCCATCACCAACTCCTGGAGTCCACCCAAACTCATGTCCATTGAGTCGGTGATGCCATCCAATCATCTCATCCTCTGTCACCCCCTTCTCCTCCTGCCCTCAATCTTTCCCAGCATCAGGGTCTTTTCAAATGAGTCAGCTCTCTGCATCAGGTGGCCAAAGTATTGGAGTTTCAGCTTCAGCATCACTCCTTTCAATGAACACTCAGGACTGATCTCCTTTAGGATGGACTGGTTGGATCACCTTGCAGTCCAAGGACTCTCAAGAGCCTTCTCCAACACCACAGTTCAAAAGCATCAATTCTTCAGTGCTCAGCTTTCTTTATACTCCAACTCTCACATCCATACATGACTACTGGAAAAACCATAGCCTTGACTAGACGGACCTTTGTTGGCAAAGTAATGTCTTTGTTTTTTAATATGCTGTCTAGGTTGGTCATAACCTTCCTTCCAAGGAGTAAGTGTCTTTTAATTTCATGGCTGTGGTCACCATCTACAGTGATTTTGGGGCTCCAAAAGATAAAGTCTCTCACTGTTTCCGTTGTTTCCCCACCTATTTGCCGTGAAGTGATGGGACTGGATGCCATGATCTTAGCTTTCTGAATGTTGAACTTTAAGCCAACTTTTTCACTCTCCTCTTTCACTTTCATCAAGAGGCTCTTTAGCTCTTCTTCACTTTCTGCCATAAGGGTGGTGTCATCTGCAAATCTGAAGTTATTGATATTTCTCCTGGCAATCTTGATTCCAGCTTGTGCTTCATCCCTCCCAGTGTTTCTCATGATGTGCTCTCAAGGTCTAGTGGATGTCAGCTCTCTGCCATCTTGGACCTATCTGGTTCTAATCAGTTCATGTGGTGTTGTTGGGCTATATTATTCTTTTAAAGGTTGCGCCCTTGTTATGACCTAGAGCGATGGGATGGTGGAGGGAGGCAAAAGAGAGAAGGGATATATATATATATATATATGTATGACTGATTTGCATTGTTGTATGGTAGAAACCAACACAACATTGTAAAGCAATTATCCTCCAATTAAAAAAAGGTTGCACCCTGCCCTCTTCCCCCCTGTTTTACAATGGTCTAAGGTGCAGGCATTGCCTATGGCAGAAATGGTAAGTGTTAAGTTATTTTTTATCCCTGTGCACTAAATTCTGTTCCAAGAGCCCTGTGTCACATTGCACATTTCAAATAAAGAGGGACAAAAATGCATTTATATCAAAGTTACTCAGTCTCAGCACTCTCAACATTTGGGATGGACTGATTCTGTGGGGGGTGGGTACAATTCTCTGCATCGTAGGATGTTTAGGAACTTCTTTGACCTCTGCCCACTAGTTTCCGGTAGCATCCTCTCCTCTCGCCCAGTTAGGACAACCAAAAATGAATCTCGACTTCACCAAATTTCCCCTGGGGTTGGGTAAGGGTTGGGGGTAGGAGGAGCCATAATTGTCCCTGTTGCAAATCACTGGTCCATATGTATGAACATAGATGTGTATTTATTTGAAATTATCCCAGAAATGTTACAAATTTCCAAACTGGCTTCTCTGAAAATAATTGAGATGAAGTCACAGCAAGACTGAATGCTTTTGGAAGTATTCTACAACAAAATTTCAGTTTGTGTGCAAGTAATAAGAAAAAAAAGAAAGTGGTTTAGAAAGGGAGTTTTGTTCATTATTATATTTTATGCTTTGTTTTTCAAACTAAAATTTCTATATGCATTCTATTACTATAGGAGAAAAATCAACAACAAAAAATTTTGCCTGAATTTTTTAGGAAAGTAGTTCTCAAGGTCTTCTTCTTTCACCTCTGATGTAATGTCCAGGAATGACAGAGTCGTGCTCCTGATTACGTAACATTTCCTTAAGAGGAAGCAGGAACTTTGCAAACACAGGTATAGGAGTAGTTTAGAAGAATTTTCGCTGATGATGATTTCCTCTTCTTGAACACAGGGTCTAGATATTTTAGGTTCACATGAAAAACAATTCAGGCTTAAGGGCATTGGAGATTCCACCTAACACTTTCTAATTGAGGACTGGCAAAAAGTTGTATTGAATAGATTACTTGCTATCTGAAAACCTCTAAATTTGATTAGCTGTTGAGATTGCATTGGGGGAAAAAAAAATCTAGCCCGAAATTTGTTTTTTAAACAGCTCATAACTTGCTTTAACAATGGTAACATTCAATTAGTGTAAGGATTTTAATATCACTGGCCTGACTGAGAGTTGATCTGCCAGGATTTTTATAGTACAAAAAGTTCTCCTTTCTCTCTGTCCCCTACCTCATCCTCCCCCCAGGTCAGCACAGCCAAAAAATTGTCCATGTGGCAGACCACTCTTAAAGGCCTCCTGGCAGGAAAAACTCTCTTGGATTTTGTCCTTTCGCTTCCATAGATCTGTTCAAATGATTGATCTGTGCTTCAGTTTCCAAATCATTATTGGCAGCTAACTGGAGTTTAGAAAGATTTATTGTTTTTAATTTAAAACATTGCATTCTGAATATAGATTACAAAGTGTAATCATAGATAGAGCTCTTTCGTAAACCCCACGCACTTCGGCACTATCAAACAGTCCAGGAGCTTCTTTATGGTTTTTAGCTTCTCTTCAGGGTATATTTTTCTTTCAAAGAAATATTTACTTTCAGTCCAGCAGGGGCTTATTTGAATCTAAGCTTACAAAAGCTATGGAATCAAGCTAGAATTCCCTGTAGGCACTTTCAGATTTTAAAATTTGGAATTTTTTTTTTTTAATATTTTGGGGCTTCCCTGGTGGCTTAGCAGTAAAGAATCCACCTGCAGTGTAGAAGATGCAGGAGACAGGTTTGATCCCTGGGCTAGGAAGATCCCCTGGTGAAGGAAATGGCAACCCACTCCAGTATTCTTGCCTGGGAAATCCCATGGACAGGGAAGCCTAGCAGGCTACAGTCCACTGGTCTCAAAAAAAAAAAAAAAAAAAAAAAGAGTTGGACACGACTTAGCAGCTAAACAACACTTATTGTTTTAAAGTATTTACTTAATCAGTTGTGCCAAGTCTTAGTTATGGCATGTGAGATCTCTGATCTTCATTTCGGCATGTGGAATTTTGAGTTGCAGCATGTGAACTCTTGGGTTTCCCTAGTGGCCCAGTTGGTAAAGAGTCTGCCTGCAATCAATGCAGGAGACCCAGGTTCGATCCCTGGGTCGGGAAGATCCCCTGGAGAAGGAAATGGCAACCCACTGCTGTACTCTTGCCTGGAGAATTCCATGGATAGAGAAGCCGGGCAGGCTACAGTCCATGGGATCACAAAGAGTTGGACACGACTGTGAGACTTTCACTTTCATGTGAACTCTTAGTAGCGGCATGTGCATTCTAGTTCCTGGACCAGGGATTAAACCCAGGCTCCTGCATTGGGAGCTTGGAGTCTTACCCACTAGACCACCAGGGAAGTCCCTAAAATTTGGAAAGATTTTGATCACTCTTTGACACCCTTGACCCTTGAAGCTAAACTCTGAAACTTAACCTAGAGATCATCAGAATACTTTGCAATATGTGTTTTGTGCATCAGCCTAGCAAAAGCTTGTCACTTTCTCCAGGGGCTGATATGCTCTGAAGTACCATACACGTGATAGCCGCAGAACCTGTGTACAATGTGACTTTCCCCTTAACACATACCGTCTGTGTCTCACACGACTGCAGTCCCTGCCTACAACCGGGACAATCAAGTTCTTCTTTCATAGTGATGTTCATTAAAAGGAAGCAAGGTCTTTGCTATGTCATTTTACATTTCACAGGCACTGGGTCTTAGAGAAAAAATACATATAACATTCCACAGGTGTCAAATACTGTCTCGAAATTGAATCCTGGGATTACAGGAAGCCTTAAAAACTCTGGTTCATGATAAGATGCTCACCAAAGCGGAGGCAAAATATTGCAGTGCAGAGAAAAGAACTGTCCTCTAGTCCTGTGGGAACTGTGTGCATGTGCGTGTATGTGTGCATGTGTAAATCATTTAGCCTTTCTGATTCTGTTTGCTCTTCTATGAATAAAATCATATTCTTAGAATTCAAGATGTCATTGATGGGAAGATGCATCATAATTTCAGGTAACATTAAAAAAGAAAAAAAAATGATGCCAAGTAAACCAACAAATCCTTTTATCGTTTAGAATTATTAATTATTTTTGTAGTTGAAAGAGTTCTTTTTGATTTAGATATAAATTTTTGTCAAATTTTACTCATGTATACAGAAAAAGGGAAATGGAGATAATTAGGTAAGATATTCCTAACATTTCTTTGGTATCAGCTTTTTGGATTCACTTTTGAATCAGATTTATCAGTGCCTGTGGATGTGGAAGCAGCATTTTTAAAAAGAATATGTTACTGTTATTATGAACTTCCCCTCAAGCTTCTGACATCTATTTACAAGATATTGTGCTTTGCTTTTTTCATCTTACCAAAAGGTATCAACAGGAAGTTTCCGTACAATAAGCACAACTCAAGTGGGTCTGAAATGACATGGGTTTGGAATTTTCCAGTCTTGCCATCAGAAATAAGTAAAAGTCTGTACAACTGCATCCTGTTCCCTGCTTGACTAACAAAAATTGCAAAATACTATCCAATTTCAAAGCTGCTAAAATGTGAAATAAAAGTGAGTTTCTTAAAATATTGATTTAAAAAAACAAATGAGGTGGTTCTGAATTTGTAAAATGACTTAGTAAATTTTAAACATCATGCCTCTGTAATGCTTTTTTATTTAGGTATTTCCATGTCCACTTGCAATAATAAGAGAGGTAGCCATGAAGAATATTATGCCTGCTAGGTTTTGGAAGAGAAATATCAGACTCAGAGTTTAAGGTAGCTCTTTGAGAGCGTTATTTTTAGGGATCAAAGTGGTCACCTTTCCCCTGCTAGAGCATCAGAAATTCCAAAGTAATTACACTATTTTAGGGAAGACGTGTGTTAAAAACATAAGCAGCCTGAAAACAGGGGTATGTTAATCTATGAGTAGTCAATAACACCTTGGGTTAAGGTTGTTTATCAGAATAATTATGAAATCGACAGCCCGGTTAGAGAGGAACTAATCCGTAGTCATGTAATAGGAAGAGAATAATTGGAGAGTAATAAACCTTAATGGTTTTGAGATGGACAACTGATTCTGGAAATCTTTTCCATATGTATCAATTCATATTTTCAGGATGTTTAAAGAAAATAATTATGTAAGAATAAAAAAATGAGGCTACAGTGGCATAGTGGTTAAAGAATAGGTGGCTTCCTAGTATGACTTTTGGAAACTTCCTACACTGGCTGCAACTCTCACCCTCCCCATCCACAGTGGTGATGATAAACATATGTACATGCGTCCATATGCTCGCCTTTCACTTTGTTCTCTGTGGCTTCCCTCGTGGGTGTCAAATGAATGCTGCTGTTTCTGGTGTCACATCTAGACACAGTAACACTGAAGACAAGAAGATAGGATGTTTCTTTCTTCTGTTTTACTTTAAGGGAAAGGAAACATTTCCCAGATGCCTCATGGCTCATTGGTGAGAGCTGAATCATGTTCTCTTTCTTAACCCATCACTGGCAAGAGAAGAGGTTTCTTGTGATCACCTTCCCAACTAGAATTCATTCCGGAATCACTTGTAAGCGATGGATGCCCTGAGTAGATAGGAATTCTGTCAACACAGAAGTAAGTGGGAATGCCTGTAAACTGGACCACTTAACAGTAATGCTGTATTATCCCATGGGATTTTTAGAAAGCTAAATGATATGACTCCTGTAAAGTACTTAGTAATAATGATGGCAATGATGAACACTTCTGTGATGCTTGGTGTGTGTAGCACATTGTCCTCTCTCTCTCTCTCTCTCTATATATATATATATATATCAATGTATGATATATATATATATATATGGAGAAGGATATGGCAACCCACTCCAGTATTCTTGCCTGGAGAATCCCCATGGACAGAGGAGCCTGGTGAGCTACGATACATGGGGTCACAAAGAGTTGGACACGACTGAGCAGCTAAGCACACGAACACACATATATATGCATATATAAAGCACATACATATACAGCTTTTTATATATAGCAATTCTTACAAAAGCCCACGAGGCACTTGTAATTATTGTTATCTCTGTTTTACAGATGTGGAAACTGGGCACAAAGAGGTTTAATAATTTGCCCAGGTTTCACAGGCTGGAAGTGGCTTCACCAGGTTTAGAATCCTGCAGTCTGGTCCAACAGTGCATGTGCTTAGCCATAGTCTTAAAAAAAAGAAGAGTTCAACCCCTGTTAACTATTTCTGTCTTCTCCTTGGATCTAGGTTACTCCAGCCACCTTTATAACATTTTCTTGTCTTCTTGTTCTGTCCTTTGAAGAGACGGAGAGATACATTTTTAAAAATGTAATAGAAGGGATTTGAACATAAATTTAATGGAAGTGTTTTTCAAGCTTTATAACATTACCTATTAGGGGGTCAAAAAAATTCTTTGATAAGTGATGACCAATATTTTATAACACACACACACAGAAGGATAGAATAAAACAGTGGAATCGAATAAGAATGTTAGGGTACACGCCATAAAATAACTTTTGTCCGTGTTTCAATTATATGTCTGCTCTGCATATGTTCTAGGTTGCCAAGTTAAATGCATTTCTTATTTTAACTTGCTGTCAAAAAAAAATTGAAAAACCTACTCTATAAAATCTTGCTACTCAAAACCAGTCGTTTTGCAACATCTGAGATCTCCTTAGAAATGTGAATCTCAGGCTGAACCCTAGACCCATCTAGACCTTAGAGTCAGTCTCTGCAATTTCACAGGACCCCCAGGTGACTCTCATTTACTGTTTGGAGGTCAAGAAACTTTGTTCTGGGGACTTCCCTTGTGGTCCAGTGGTTAAGAATCCACCTTCCAATGGATTCAAGTTTGGTCAAGTTTGGTGGTTAAGAATCCACCTTCCAATGGGTTCAAACTTCCAATGGACACAAGTTTGATCCCTGGTCAGGAAACTAAGATCCCACATCTGCAGGCTGCAACACCGGAGCTCACGCGCATGGAGCCCAGGCACCACAGCAGGAGCAAAGATCACACACCGTAACGAGACCCCATGGGCCGCCACTGAGACCCGTGAAAGTGAAAGTTGCTCAGTTCTGTCTGACTCTTTGTGACCCCATGGACTATACAGTCCATGGAATTCTCCAGGCCAGAACAGAATCCTGGAGTGGGTAGACTTTCCCTTCTCCAGGGGATCTTTCCAACCCAGGAATCGAACCTAGGTCTCCAGCATTGCAGGCGGGCGGATTCTTTACCAGCTGAGCCACATGCAGCCAAATGAATAAAATAAATTTTTTAAAAAAGGAGCCCTGTTCTGGCACTGGCCATTTTCTGCCTAATAACATCTGTGAGGGCTAGTCTTGCAGATGGGGGAGAGGAGACATGAGTGTAGTTTGAAAATGATGATTCAGATGGTCTGCTCCTCAGGCTCCTTGAAGATGACTTGTCTAAAGGATGAGTGGGAAAAATGGCTCACTGACTTTCTTTTTTCCTTCCCCCACCCTTCTTTCCTTCTTTTGGACTGAACACTGATTTTTTTTTTTTTTCTGACTAGTTCATTTTACACACACACATGCCCACACTCCATATACATACATTTTCAGGTTCTCTTGAAAATTTTTGACAATCTGACAACGCAAGGGTGATATTTCTAAGAGCAACATATCTGTGAAACTGAGTAGCCCCTGTGCACTTTGAACAGAGCAGACTAATCCTCAGTCCTCTCCATGCCCCGCCGTTCACAACTGACTCACGTGTGGTACCTGTCTGGACACTGGTGGCCTTTGATTTTGTATTATCTGCACTGCATTATTGGAGAAGGAAATGGCAACCCACTCCAGTGTTCTTGCCTGGAGAATCCCAGGGACGGGGGAGCCTGGTGGGCTGCTGTCTCTGGGGTCGCTAAGAGTCGGACACGACTGAAGCGACTTAGCAGCAGCAGCAGCAGCAGCACTGCATTATTCTGGCTTTAAGCTTTCCTTCATAGATCTTAATCTGCAGTCATTAGATCTTCTGTGGAGTTGCCCACTGAAAATGACTTTTAAAAAATTAGGCTTCTGATCCCTGAATCAGCAAGAGAGTTTAGTTAAGAGTGTATTATCACAACCATGACAGAAAGACACGATTCTGGATCTCTTGTGTTTGCAATTGTTTTTATGCTGTTGACTCTCATTCAACTGCTAAGAAAATGAGACCCCGGCATTTTTCGGTGGTTTTTACAATTATTTCCTTAATTCTTCTCATTGGAATTTTGGTCCTCCTGAGGCAGGAGGTAGATGGGCCCCAGGCTGAACAGCTGAAGTTTCTTCCCTGTGGACAAATACTCCAAAAATATCAAGAAGGAGAAGAGTGCAGCCCTGCCCAGATAAGAGATAAAAGACTACATATTCCTCATTCTTGAGGTCAAGAAGACCTTCCTGACTACAGGTGCGCAGAAGGGTTTCTTGGAGGTCAAATGAGAAGGGCCGTCACCTCATAGTAGGTGATGTCATCCTACCCATAGTCCTTTTCACTAGAATCCATCTTGGCTAAGAGATGTGTATATACACAGGGAGGATCCTGAGACAAACCAAACATGGACTCAGAATCAACAAAGCAAGATAATTGGTGAAGAAATTATCAGAAGAAATGCTCCATAAAAGTAATTCAGACTATCGCAAGGGCGCCGCTCTCTGAGCCCGTGTGTCTACCCACACGTACTGTGCTCTTTTTCTTCCTAATAAACGCTTTACTTGCTTCACTACTTTCCATCTCTATGTAGAAATTCATTTCCACACAGCTGACACACGAGGGCCTTGTCGCTGGATACTGGTCCCTGGTGCTCGAGTGGCCAGGATTCAGCTCACTCACCACTGCAGCCTGATCTCAGTCTCTCTGTCTGGGAATAGAAATCCTGCTTCAGGTTGCTGCAGGCCACCTGAGATCACTTCTAATACATGCCCTTGCGTTGCTTCTTCAATTGTTCATTCAGTTCTGTTTATTTGATCAGAGACTTTAGTTTGTTCTTTGAGGACAAATTTATGTAATTTCTATTTAATGTACTCAGAGTGAAATGCCTCAGGCTGTGGGATGGGCCGGCACTTACAGAGAAACAGTGTTGGGTTGGGACAGATGGTCCTACAAAGCATTTGGGGGATGAATTGGGTCAGGTAACAATTCATAAAATACAAAAGGAGAGGTCTGAATTTTCTCCTGTGAATAACAGTTTCTTCATTGTAATGGGCTTAGCTCTCCTTTCTGTAAGAAAGATGTTTCTGGTTGCAAGTATTTGAAGGCCAGGCTCACACTGCCTATGAAGGAAATTTACCAACTCATAAAACCAAAAAGTTCAAGAGGTCAGGCTTCAGGTGTCATCTGATCAAGGTTCCCTCTCTATTTCGCCTCTCTCTCTCAGCTCTGCCCCTCTCTGAGTCTGCTTCCTTTTTAGCCTGCCTTCCTACACAGCAAATAAACAGCTGAAGCAATTCCACACACAACAAATTAATGTTGAGAGAATATCTGTCTTGACAACTCTTTGTTGAGAGCAAGGAATTTCCCCAGAAATTCCCACAAAATTCTTCTTATATCCATCTGGTCAGCATCGAATCATTTATGTATCCTTGAAGGAGTCACTGTGCTCAAGGAAACAAGACTAAGCTAACCAAGGCTTTGTCTTTATTAAGCCCATTCATGTGCTGTGCTAAGTTGCCTCATTCGTGTCTGACTTATTGAGATCCTATGGACTGTAACCTGCCAAGCTCCTCTGTCCATGGGATTTTCCAGGCAAGAATACTGGATTGGGTTGCCATGCCCTTCTCCAGGGGATCTTCCCAACCCAGGGATTGAAGCTGTATCTCTTGTGTCTCCTGCATTGACAGGTGGGTTCATTACCACTAGCGCCACTTCATACCTCATGGCTAAGAGGTGTGGAGTAACAAAATAAGATAGACTGGCTGACTTAAGCAACAGAAGTTAATTTTCTCACAGTTCTAGATGTTGGGAAGTCCAAGATCAGGGTACTAGCATGGCTGACTTCTGGTGAGAGCTTTTTTCTGGGTTTGCAGAAGACTGCCTTTTTGCTGTTTCTTCACACTGGCACAGAGAGAGAAGGAGGTGGGGGGAAGAGAGAGAGAGAAAGGAAGAGACACAGGAAGAGATCTCTCATCCTTATAAGGCCTTAGTCCTATCAGAACAGGGCCCTACCCTTAAGATCTTGTTTACCTTTAATTCCCTTCTGAAGACCCTGTCTTCAGATAAATGACTTGGGTATTACTGCTTCAACATAAGAATTGGAGAGGGCAGGGCGCATTCAGTACATAGCAATGTCTAAATGTTAACTGTTGCCTAGTATTTTTTGAGCATCTGTCCTGGAACAGGCTGGATCAGGCATTATGAAGATTGGGAGTAGAGTTGGGTGGGATAAAATACTCACTGGGGAGGTAAGACCAGGATATCATAAACTAGAATAAATGCTGAGGGTACTCCAGAGTATCAGGGACCCATGAGGGCTTGGAATGATCAAGAAATGAAAATGGGGGAAAATGGGATTTTAAAATGGGTGGAAAGAAGTAAGAATTGGGTGAGAGGATGAAAACCTAGACGAGGAGGGTAGCAACGGGAGTGGAAGAACAGGGACAGGGACCCTGGAGATCTTACGAGAAGACTGAGGAAACTTCATACCTTACTCACATGGAGAAAACCTCAGTAACTGAGGCATGGAGTCAATGGGTGAGGATAGCAATTCTTTTTAACAGAGATCAGAACTTCCAGATAAAGGGCAATGGCACCCCACTCCAGTACTCTTGCTTGGAAAATCCCATGGACAGAGGAACCTGTTAGGCTGCAATCCATGGGGTCGCTAAGAGTCGGACTCGACTGAGTGACTTCACTTTCACTTTTCACTTTCATGCATTGGAGAAGGAAATGGCAACCCACTCCAGTGTTCTTGCCTGGAGAATCCCAGGGACGGGGGAGCCTGGTGGGCTGCCGTCTATGGGGTCGCACAGAGTCGGACACGACTGAAGTGACTTAGCATAGCATATTGAGGGTGGGGGCAGGTTAGGTACATGAGGAAAGATGAGTTCATTTTAGAAATACAAATTTTTAGGAACTGGAGACTTTACTGAGTAAAATATCCGTAACATCTTTGGAATAAGAACAAAGAGATGGGGAAAAGTACGATCAAAGATAATGGCTATTTGAATCACTATCAGAATTGATAATTGAAGCTAGTGAAATGAAAGATTTCTTTGCAAAAATATGTAGAGAAATGTATGGAAAGCAAAGGACTATCAGCCATCACTATCTCTCTGAAGGATCTAGCAACAGCAAATGGCCCAGTGGTGTAAGGCTATTGAAATTTTAATGGGTTTAGTTCTGATTTTTCTCAGGGCACACACAGCATTTAGTGCCACATATAATGAATATTTGTTGTTTGACAATGACTGAATGAGTAAATTTTAGAAGTTTCAAATCCAAAATGCCTCGTGGGCATCAGGGAAGATTTTGAAGTCAAGGAGCTTTCCCACCTCCACTGAACTGAGTGTTGTGAGCATTATTTATTACTCTACCCTGTGGCTCAGATGATAAAGAATTGGCCTGCGATGCAGGAGACCCGGGTTCGATCCCTGGGTTAGGAAGATCCTCTGAAGAAGGTAAAGACAATCCACTCCAATATTCTTGCCTGGAGAGTTCAATGGACAGAGAAGCCTGGAGGGCTACAGTTTGTGGGATTGCAAAGAGTTGGACACGACTGAGCGACTCACACACACACACGCACACACATGCACACACCGAAGAAATGATTAGCTAAAATGGTTCTCCCATCACAAGAAGGGATTAGTTAGTTCAGTTTTCAAAGGAGTCATCTGACTATCAGACTAGTCCAGGTACATTCACTGAGACATTCCCAGTGGGCAGGGAGCCTGGGAGAGAATAGCACAGAGGCGCTGTGCTATGACCTAGTTTTCCCCTTGGAATCAGGTCCCGTCTCCTGGGCCTGCCGTGGCCTCTCCCCTTGGCAGTTCCGCTCTCACTGACCTTTCTCCTGTACCAGCAGCTGCTGCTGACAGCTGGGCTCTGACTCCCTCAGTGAAGGCAACATGTAGTAGTCTGCCCTGAAACTTCCTGCTTGTCCCCTTGGAGCTCAGGGCTGCCTACAACTGCACCCAACCATTTCCACCTTCCACTTGCAATGTTTAGCACCATAGTGTCTAGTTTTTGAGGGGTCCTAGTGAGGATGAACGAATTTTATGCGAACTAGGGGCTTTCTGAAGACAAAGCCTCGATTCAGATAAAGGGTTCATTAATAATATGTGCAGCATTACAGCAGAATGCCAGGGCTTTAAATATATACAATCCTGGATGTGAGTCACAGATCTTTAATGGGATAGGTGTGTGGTTTGAGACAGTTGCTCAAAATTTTCTTTCTCGCTCTCTTTCTTTTAAAAATAATTTTTATTTCTCTATTTTGGGCTGTGCCAGGTCTTCGTTGCTATGAGTTGGCGTTCTCTAGTTGTGGTGAGGGGGTGCTACTCTCTCTTTGCGGTGCACAGCTTCTCAGTGTGGTGGCTTCTCTTGATGCAGAGCACAGGCTCCAGGGCACATGGGCTCGCTAGTTGCGACTCCTGGGCTCTAGGGCACCGGCTCAGTAGTTGAAATACTCAGTATCTAAAATACTGGGCTCTAGTGCACAGGCCAAGTAGCTCCGTGGAATCTTCTTGGACAAGGAATCGGATCGTGTCTCCTGCATTGGGCAGGTAGATTCTTTACCACTGAGCCACCAGGGAGGCCCTTGATCAAACTTTCTTGAAAACAGTTTCCCCAACTAAAAACGACGACATGTAATAACTATCTTTGAAAGTGGCTATAAGGATGAATAAGATAATGCACATAAAGAGGGCTTGCAGGGTGCCTGACACATTGTAGGAGCTTCAGAGGTTGGTATTCGAAAGACAGGCCAAAGAAAAGCACACATGTACCATTTCTACGCTTCACAAATCATTCTGCTTAGGACAAAGATGAAGGCAGATGGACACACAATCTTTCCCTTAGTTTAGGAATGTATATTCCAGGTTCTACCTGGTCAGAGCATTTCAATTTCTGTAATGTTATTTTTGTAAGCTAGTTCTTCAGCGTACGGAAGAATAGTACCTTAGAGAATGAAACGAGTTAATAGATTTTCCTCAAATTGGAGCAATTTTCTTCTTCTTTATTGAATCAGGAAAGCTAACTGTCAAAGAGGCATAGAGTGGCGTAGATAATGCCCTAAGGTAAAAAACTCTATTATGTTGTGTTCCATTAGCACCGAGCGAAGGGTATTTTAGAAGGAAATTTCACTGTGTAATAAGGGGGAATTGTAGCTCAAACTTTATCCTGCATTTTTCCAGGTTTTTCTACTTTGTGCCGTAGTAGCATTGCCCCAGATGGAAGTATCCCAGGTGTACTTTTTCCTCTTGAAAGAATCTAGTGTTAGCACTAAATTGAAGATTATCTTTGAAATAAACTACCTTACGATGAACAGAGACATACTCAATTTCCCTTTGAAGGGATGTTTTGACTTATCATCTATCTCCATCCCTCCTTGGATGCAAGCCAGGGTCACCAGTGTCCTCACCTTAAATAAGCAGGCAGGTGACCTTGCAGCTGCTCCTGTGTGTGTGCATGCTAAGTCACTTCAGTCATGTCCAGCTCTTTGTAACCCTATGGACTGTAGCCTGCCTCTGTCCATGGAATTCTCCAGTCAAGAATACCAGAGTGGGTTTCCATTCCCTTCTCCATGGGATCTTCCTGACCCAGGCTTCGAAGCCTGGTTTCCTGCATTGCAAGCAGATTCTTTACCATCTTTACCGTGGCTCAGAAGCAGCTACTCCTGAGTACTAGCCAAATTTTCTCCAGAAGAGGTTCTACTCTATTCTGACTCTTATACCAACTCAGACTCAGTGGCTCTTTCTATAAATTAATGTTTGCTCTCATAAATCTTACAAAACCGAATATATTTCTTGTTTAATAGTCATATACTAAAATTTTAAAAATGATACCTCAGAGCATTAGGAAAATGTATTAAAATTGCTCAATAGTAGGTAAAAACACCAATTTTTGTGCTAGAATTGAGAAGATTCTAGTTACTTTAAGAAAGGCTAATCCCTTAATAGTCCAACTCATGTCAAATCACATAGTTTCAGTATGTGGTACTCTGAGAGCAAGGTCACACCTGAGTTCCTACCTACTGGGTAAGAAAGAGGTTTGTCTACAAGAAACTGCAAAAGTCCTGGAAAAGTTTCAGTTTTACTGTTGAAGAATGAAGAAGCTGAGGTTCCAATCTGTGGCCTATCAGAAAGTGGGGTGCAGGAGGTGAGTGGCAGATGAGCAAGGCTTCAAAGTACCAAAGCTGCTTCTGCCACTCTTCATTGCTCCACGGAAGATCCCCTGAAGGGCATGGCAATCCACTCCAGTGTTCTTGCCTGGAGAATCCCATGAACATAAGAGCCTGGTGAAATACGGTCCATTGGGTAGCAAAGAGTCAGACGTGACCGAATAACTGAACGTGCACACACAAGAGCCACACACTACTACAAACTGTTTTTGAGAGTGAAATTCAATTGTATAAGTTTTAAAAGCTACAGTATTGGTGTAAGTGTAGGCAAATTATAGTTTTTGTAATAATATGAAATCTTAGAAACCCTAGAGTCCGAACACAAGGTATTTTCACTCCATTATATCAGGTAACCCAAGTAGAAAGGTATTGTTGGAAGTGTCCCCAAAGACTTTTGTTTCTTAAATGAGGAAACAGAAAACGGGGGCGCCAGAAAACTCAAATGACTTGTCCAGGTTCATTCGCCTTCTTAGTGTCTGTGGACCAGAATTTAGGTTTCTTACCTCCCAGATGAGTTCTTGCCTACCACAGCCTCTCAACAGGCCCCCCTCAAAGTGGTAGCTTTTCCTTTATAAATGCTGTATTGTTATGATGGTTTCATTTTTGGCATGAAGGAAGGTGTTATGGGTTGAATTTTGTCTCCTAAAAAATATGCTAAAGACCTGATCCCCAACATCTCAGAAACTGAGCTTATTTGGAAAAGGGTTATTATAGATGTAATAGTATAATAAGGGCAAACTGGAGTAGTTGTCGTTCTTCAGTCCCTAAGTTGTATCCGACTGTTTTCAACCCCATGGACTAGCTTCCCTGTCCTTCGCATCTCCCAGAGTTTGCTCAAACTCATGTCCATTGAGTTGGTGCTGCCATCCAACCATCTCATCCTCTGTTGCCCCATTCTCTTACCCTCAATCTTTCTCAGCATCAGGGTCTTTTCCAATGAGTCTGCTCTTTGCATTAGGTGACCAACGTATCGGAGCTTTAGCTTCAGCATCAGTCCTTCCAGTGAATATTCAGGGTTGATTTCCTTTAGGATTAATTGGTTTGATCTCCTTGCAGTCCAAGGGCCTCTGAAGTGTTTTCTTCAGCACCACAATTAGAAAGCATCAATTCCTGGGTGCTCAGCCTTCTTTACTGTCCAACTCTCACATCTGTATATGACTACTAGAAAAATCATAGCTTTGACTATACGGACCTTTGTTGGCAGGGCTTCCCTGGTGGCTCAGATGGTAAAGAATATGCCTGTGATGAGGGATACCCAGGTTTGATCCCTGGGTTGGCAAGATCCCCTGGAGAAGGAAATGGCACCCTGCTCCAATATTCTTGGAATATTGGCCTGGAATATTCCATGGACAGAGGAATCTGGCGGGCTACAGTCCATGGGCTCAGAGTCAAACACGACTGAGTGACTAACAGAAACTGGGGTAGGGTGAGTCCTTAATCTGATATGACTGTGTCCTAACAAAAAGAGAGAGTCAGAGAGAATGCCATACGAAGGCAGAGAGACACACAGGAAGATGATGGCCATGAGATAACAGTGGCAGACACTCCAGTGAGGCATCTGAAAGCCAATGAAGCGCGAAGACTGCCTCCTACTATCAGAAGCAAGAAGAGAGAAAAGAATTTCTTCTTCGGGCTTCAGATGAAACATGGCCCTGCCATCATTTTTACTTCTAGCCTCCAGAACTGTGAGTGAATAAATTTTGGTTGTTTTAAGTCTCCTGGTTTGTGGTACTTTGTTAAGGCAGCTATAGGAAATGAATACACTTGGCAGTGTAACACGGCAATTTATTTGGCTTTTCCGGATCAGTCTGCCCAAGGACTCATAAAAGCTCAGCAGTCTGAGGCATTTGTCTACGGCTTCCCTACACAGCATGTACTCCCATGGCTATTTCTTCTCTAGGGTTTTGTAGAATTGGTTTTTCCAAATGGAAGGAAAAATAGTGAAGGGGAGGGAACGTTTTCTTCTCTGCTTTTTGTAATTTTGGAAGGCAGCTATGTGTACCACTATACCACCAACGCTGCTATTGTAATTTTGGAATTGACGATTTGGAGAACAGCCTGTGTGATTTTATTGTTGTAGGTTCTGGGTATGCTTTTATAGGCTGCCAGCATACTGTTTGTTTGCATGATCCACGGGCTGAATTTGAGTTTCCTATTATTTTCCTAATTAGTCTAAACATCTTGGGTACACTTTGTGGGATTCAGACCTGTCAAAATGTCTAGATTATCAAAGTGGGCCTTGCACTAGAAGATGGAGATGCTGATTTTCTAAAAAAAAAAGAAAAAGAGCAGAAACTGGCTCATTCTAACATTTGTTTTTTTGCATTTATATCATTGTGTAAGCTATTAACTCATTTAACAAAAATGACTTAATAAATCCGAATTCCTATATTCAATAAGGATCAGATAGCTTTTGGCAAAAATTCATATCATCTAAAACAGTAACAGAGTAATAACTTTGACTTTCACTATTTCGCAAAGAGTCGGACACAACTGAGCGACTGATCTGATCTGATCTGATTTGTATCATTACCGTTGGATCTATGAGTTGGCAAAATTAACACCATCTTATAGGGTTAAAAATGAGGAGAGTTTGTTTTAATCTTTCACATTCTTCTGTTCACTGGTAAGACTCATATGTAACTGGGAAACAGACCTCTAAATTATACAAAATGATGTTCTCATTGTTTTAATTTTATTTTAGAACTAGCAAAAATCCATTTCCAGTTGATAGCTATGATTTATCAGTTATTTTTTAAAATAATTTTCTTGATTAGGCAACACATTTTATTTTTAAAAAATTTATCTTGGCTGTAGTGGGCCTTCATTGCTGTGCGGGCTTTTCTCTAGTTGCGGCGAGCAGTGGCTGCTGTCTTGCAGTGAGTTCTCTTGTTGTAGTGCATGGGCTCTAGAGTGTGAAGGCTTCAGGAGTTGTGGCTTGTGGGCTCTAGAACCCAGGCTCAACAGTTGTGGTGCATGGGCTTAACATCTTCTGGTTATTTTCCTAAAAATGTTTTTTTTTTATTGTTAAGATCAGAGACTGCTGCTGCTGCTAAGTCAATTCAGTCATGTCCGACTCTGTGTGACCCCATAGATGGCAGCCCACCAGGCTCCCCCGTCCCTGGGATTCTCTAGGCAAGAACACTGGAGTGGGGTGCCATTGCCTTCTCCAAAGCAGGAAAGTGAAAAGTGAAAAGTGAAGTCGCTCAGTCACGTCCGACTCCAGGCAAGAGTACTGGAGTGGGGTGCCATTGCCTTCTCTGATTGGAGACTTACAATCCTCAAAAGTCAAAGTCAAATTTATCAATAGTTTTTTTTTTTTTTTTCTCATGACATGAAAAATGTATTTCCCCTCTGTATTGATTTGATATCATGAAAAGGCAAAATCAGTCATGGAAGTTTTGAAAATTGCTGATTGTAGACCTGAGGGTTCTGAAGGTATAGTAACTGCTAGCATCTCAGTAGTGACAAAGATCTTTCAAAAATATCAAGCCATGAATACGCTGTGGGATTTGAAATGGCAAGTTTATTTTTCACTAAGTGCCCCAAACCCTCAACTCAATTACACCTTGGCATTCATGAGAATAATGCCTATTGCTTCCATTTTATACTTTTGTTTGGTGTACTGCAGTTTCTCAAACTTTGTTGTACTTACAAATCACCTGGGAATCGTGTCAACAGGTGTTTTGGGTCAATATTCTGAGATAGATCTTGATATCTTCCTCTTCTCAGATGATGCCATTACTGCTGGTTTGGACAACACTCGAACAGTAAAAATATAGTGATCTTCCCCCGTGGCTCAGCTGGTTAAGAATCTGCCTGCAATGCGGTAGACCTGGGTTGAATCCCTGGGTTGGGAAGATCCCCTGGAGAAGGGAATGGCTACTTACTCCTATATTCTGGCCTGGAGAATTCCATGGACTGTATTGTCTATGGGGTTGCGAAGAGTCGGGACACGACTGAACGACTTTCACTTTTCTCTCTTCTGGAAACCAAATTCTATTGGGAAATCCATTCTAGGTAGCATGAAACACGACCAAGGTACTGGCCAACTAGGAGTTTCCCTAACAAACGTCTTGGGGGCTTAAGGTAACATTTCTTCTGTAAGCTATAAAAGCTGAGGTCATCTTTCCTGACCCATCTAACATGAGAGAATGAGTCTGATAAGACTAATGCTAATACAAAAAAGGGGAGTGAACAGAGGTAAGTGTATCCTTATAGTATTTGGATTTCTGGATCCAAATGTGCTTAATACAGTTCATCCCTGGAATTACTATTTAACATATTTTACTTAAGTAAGAAAAAAGCTGAGTTTTCCCTGTTACAATCAAAAGTCCTGATAAATATACCAATGTTGACTATTCAATAAATTAACGACACAGGGAATTTGCTAAGTAAGCTGAAACTCTTTTAATACTTTGGCCACCTGATACAAAGAACTGACTCATCGGAAAAGACCCTGATGTTGGGAAAGATTGAAGGTGGGAGAAGAGGACGACAGAGGATGAGATGGTTGGATGGTATCACCAACTCAATGGACTTGAGTTTGAGTAAACTCTGGGAGTTGGTGATGGACAGGGAAGCCTGGCGTGCTGTAGTCCATGGGGTTGCAGAGAGTCAGACAGGACTGAACTGAGGTGATATAAGGAAAAATCAGACCCAAGCAACTCACTTTTATGTAACTTGAGACATGTACTGAACTAGAAGTACTCAAATGCAAATTTAGAAGTAACATGGTTAATTTCCAACATTTCAGCAACTGACATAGAGCATCATTTCTTTACCTCAAGTTGTATTATAACTGCATACCGTTCCACTGTAGATGAAGAAATCAAAATTCACACATCTTGTTCAAAGTTTTATCTAAAGTCAAAGAACCCAGAACATAGATGTTCCCTTCTCATGATTCCTCTCCTAGTCATTTTTACTTCCTTATTGTATGAAGATATTGTGCAGATTGGTTTTACTTAACAAGGATGATAGTGTATTGCTATAAAATTGATTATAAATGTGTCTCTTAATGTCACTTTGTAGCACACTTCTTCCATGTGTATATACATTTGAGAATAGGGGAGAATCATATAGTAATGTACATGTACAACTTGACGGCTCATCCATGAGTATATAAACACTGTAAGAAGGTAACTTCTAAGTGTGATTCCAAATGTTACTTAATGTTACAAACCACTATAAAATCCAGACATTCTTTGAGGAAAAAAAAGGTTTTAAAATTTAGAAAAATTGTTTTTAGATTAATACAATTTCTAAATTTATGTGCTCTTGAAATACTAGAAACTTGGACACATCAGAGAGTTAGTACCTGAGAAGTGAAAACATACCTGGTTCAGTCTGGTTCATATTATAACATGGAAACATATATCAAACTTCTAAATTTTATTTAAAAAAAAAGCATCACTTAATGAATTAAGTAAAACAATGATAATTTATATTAAAAAATTCCTCTCCACCTCTTTAGAGATCTAGAAACAATTTTTACCCAGCAAGGCTTAAATTTTTTTTTTTTTTTTTTTACTTTTTGGGGCTTGCAGGGTCTCAGTTCTTCAACTAGGGTTGAACCTGGGCCACGGCACTGAAAGAGCCTGATTCTAACCACTAGACCACCAGGGAACTCCCTAATTGTAGTCTTAATAGTGTTTGCATGTATGATGAGTTACTGAAACGGTTAAAATTCAAATAAATCTCCAAACAATTTTATAAAAAAGAAAAAAAAAAAAAGAAACACTTTTATTTTCCACAAGGAAGAGCAATAGGAAAAATTAAATCATTTCCCACATGTTGTTTTCTTAAAACAGCCTACAAGGACATATTCAGCACCAAATAAAAGAGAAAAAAAGAGAATTACAAACAGCCATAGAATATAATCTATAAAGCAAACATTTAATATTGCACTTCGTTTTGCTAACATTTTGGATTTTACTTTTCCTAATTGAAAAATCAGGAATCTATCTTTGAATACTGGAATACACCTGTGAAGCTCATATCTTATATCAAGAATTGACCAATATTTAGAAGAGTAATGCCTCTAAGTAAGAAAGTAAAGGAATAATGGGGGAAATAAAACTTTATTTGATAAAGTTTTATATATTTAAAATTGTATCACATTTTGTGACCCAGTGCCAATTATTAGAATATTGGTCATTCCTTCCTCAAGTGTTATTTATAAGAGTATATGGTGATAAGTATTCCAATGCTATGCATATCAACAATTGTTCCCTAGTCAGTTAGACATAAGAAGAGAGAAAAGAAAAGGGATTTTCTGACAACCCACCCCCCCACCCCCAACAAAAACCACCAAATGCCCTTTATGCCAAATATTCCATTAGCTTCTTTTGAGGGGGACATTCACAAAATGATTTAACAACAATAAAAAAATATTCACCCCCATTTCCTTATTATCTAGTATTAGTTTGCTACGGGAGCCCAAACCCTTTAACCGAATCACTTAAAACGCGATTCATTTTTACATGGGCTTTCTTCACCCTGTCAGCATTTTTCAAACATGAATTGTCTTCCATGTTTTCTTAAAGGCCACTTATGGAAAAGCCTATTTGTTTTGTATGAAGCTTTAAGACAGTATTTAACCAGGTCAAGCACCAAGCCAGAGTTACTATTATTTTCAGCCACTTTATTAACTGTGGGATTAAATGGCAGGATAGATATAAGACCCATTCCACACATATGTTGCAACATCAGAGATGCTGATTAAAAAAAAAAAAAAAAATTAGAGCTGAAATCCTTCTAAAATAAAGACATTCAGTACACTTGGTACCTTGGAAAATGCAGTTTTAAGGGTCTTCATGAATGCTGGTATATTTATGAGTCAACTGTAAATTATCTTTCACACAAGCTGTAATTTAGTGATGTGATCGTTCTTCGTAACTATATATACTCAAAGTGAATGATTTCTCTCCTTTAGCAAAATCTTTAGGTTATGGAAAAAAAATACTTTTGTTTAAAAAAACAAAAACAAAAAAAATAACAATTCTAACAAATATTCTAGTATTTGTAATTTTGACATTCTATACTTTTATAATATACTGGGGCTTTCAAGCTGTGAAGCTTGAGCAGGACAGGAAATGTATAAAATGAGCTCTCTCATAATCTGAACATCCATATTCCTGCTCATGAAAATACCCTGCACCAGCAAAAATGATTTCCAACATATGTGTTTTGGAGGTAATTAAGTAACTCTGTATAAAAATAAATGCACTTTCTCCTCCTTTCCAGTGACCAGAAAACTTCCATACTTTTAAAATAATAATAAAAAATAACAATAATTTGTAAGAGCGACAGCCCTTAACTCTTTGCTGGTGCCTGCCATACTGCCTTTCTTGACTCCATTCTCAGCTCTGCTAGCTTCTTCTTATATGTAATGATAAAAAGGGAATGCGGGTGGGTTATCACTTTTGTGTATGTCCCTTTTCCAAATTTCCCTCTCCAAAAAGCCAACCAAACAAACAAAAAAATAACAGTGCAACAAAACACAAATAGCATTCCAACAGTTTGGCAAGTGATGCGTTCACCTGAGATTAAGTGATTTTAGGCAGTCAATAACAAAATGCTGCTTTGCTGTAATAGTAGAAAGGCAACAAATTCTTAAAAGAAACCAAGAAGGTATACAATCTTGACAAAGTCTATTAGCTTCCTCCTCTTATCTCTTTTCCCACACATCTGTTGCTTATCTACCACAGTAGGCTGCAAACATACAGCAAGAAGGATTGGCTTGAAGGCATTTGATGTTTGTAAATAAATCCACAATAGGATCCAAGCTGAAGAGGTGATACATGGTCAGCCTAGTAGGACAATTCTGAGCATGTGCATACGCAGGTAAAGTCCAGGCTATATTAAATAAAAAAAAAATGTCAGTGCATTTTTTTTCATGTTAAAGTTTCTTTCAAAGCTTTCTTTTGTTCCTTGTTGTGCTCACCACAAACAAGTTAAGAGTATCAAGAGTCTGGCATAAATGGAAAAAAAAAAAGCTGTAGTGACATTGAACCGCACAATGTAAGCATTGAGCATGTGCAAATTTTCAAATCAAAAGAAGGAAATCATCCCCTCTTTACAACGTGGTGTCTTGACACGTATAACCATAGGCTAAGAAGACTGCTCATAGTATGTGCCAGTTTTAAAGGAGAAAAGCTTAGATCTTCAAGCATGTTGGAGCAGTCCCAGAATGTTGCTGTAGGCTTCTAAAGCGTGATCACTGGCTGTTTCATGTTTGCCATTTTTCTGGGCAAAAGCTATTCCACTTCCTCTGAAAACATGTTTCCAAGATACTTCTCTGTCCTCAGCCGGGAAGGGAAGAGATACAGTTCAGAACCCACATCAACTTGATTTAACCAAGTATTCCTTCAGCGAGAGGGGCAAGATGGTCTATCATCAGCTGGCTGATCAGGATTTGGATCAATCTAGAAAGGGTAAAAAACAGAAACAAAAACCTCAAAACCGAAGTTAACTGCTAGCATTTAGTAAGAATGTAGCAAACAAGCTAATATTTTGAATGCTGTAATCAGAATGAACATAAAGGGCTTATATGGGGAAGAAAGGATTAGTATCATTTATGAAGTACTTGCTATTCAATTACTAGATTAACAATTACATTTGTAGAGGTATGCCAGGATAGTTTTATTTGACAAAAGCTAAGGGTAATATTTTGATAGATAACAGGAGCTTTATTCAGCACTTAATAGAACTTAAGACTTAAATATATAATGGCCAACATTTTCATAGCGATCATTTTCTCCTGTAGTTTCCATTTCATCCTGTTACCAAAAAGTCAACTGATGTTTTCCCTAGGCTTTGGGAAGAATGTAGTTGTGTAAACAATGTTCTTGGTGTTTACTTGAGGTGATAGCTCATGAGCCTAAAGCCCCAGAGAGCGCCTAGGAATACATATAGTGTGTATCAAGAAATAAGAATGATGAACTCAAATGCTCCACAGATAGCCGATTTTGCCTCTTTCTGTAGTGACATTCATATGCACTTAACACTTTTCTTTCTTTTTAATGACTATCCTTTAAAGAAAAAAAAAATTCAAAATAGCTTTAATACAATCGAGAACCCCCCCATCCCCAATGTGACTAGATGTTAAACAATTAAATCACATCCTGAACCAATTTAGCCTTTTAAAAGTTTTACGTTCTTTTAATTAGCTTTAGTTCATTTTAAAAGAAGGTAGAATTTTATGACAAATTGCTTAAAAGTGGATACTTAAGATTGCCATTCTGTTGTACAACAAAGACGCCTCAGATCAAATCACAAACGAGGAACTTAATAACCAAGACAGAAATGTCAAAATAAAAATGTAGTGAAAGTATTTCTAACAAGTGGGAGGATACTTTTAGCATCTAATGAAAAATTTCATGAACTGAAATAGTGAGACAGAAAAACTATGTCCGAAAAAGAATTTGCAGAGAACAGAACAGATTTTGGAACATCCTATAATCAATGAATACAGTGGATTTCATATTAATCACATCCAAATGAAAACTGACTCTTCTAGTCACAGTATTAAGGGGAAAAAAATAAAAGCAACTTGTAGAAGAGTGAAACAATCCTCTTGTATCTTTCTTGGGAGTAGTATTTCACTGCAAAATAGCTGTCTAAACTATAGCAACCAAAAAGCAAAAGCTGATTCCAGTGATTTAAAAAGTTATCTTGATATTGTTATCAAGGCCAATTCTAAAAGTCTCTTACAATGCATATTACATATATGCATATGTATACATTCTGAAGTATCCTGAAATTGCTGGATTTCTCCCCAACTCCTTTCCTTTGCATATATTTTTCTTCCCGCCTGGAATATTCTATATTTTGAGAAAATTTACTCTTTAAGAATCAGCTTAACAATCACCTTCTTAGGGAAGCCTCAAGACCCAATAAGCTGCTCCTCAAATGAACTGTGCATTCCTATCACATTGTTATGTAATATTTTGCTTCTTAGTTTTTTTCTCACCAGTCTGCTTCTCCCAAATAAGGGCCATGTTTTATTCATATAAGTGCTTAGTTACTTGAGACGAATAAAAATAATCTAACCATGTAGGAATGCTGTTTAAGTACGTTACTGCAAATGTTATTTTCCCCTATCACTGAGAATGTGGAAATACAAAAATTAAAAAGGATGACGAGTAAGATAAATTCTAGCTATCTAATCTAATCAATGGTTGCAAATGCCAGTTCTACAGATGCTTTAAAATATTTATTCCTTTAACTGGCATGTTACAAGCACGAGGTTAGATCATTATCTTTCTTTAGCCAATAATATAAGAGACCAGTCCAATGCTGGGTCAGACTTTGTATTAAATATTGACAATTAACTTTTAATCTGTTGTTCAGAATTATTTATTTCTCTCTTACCATGATAATCAAAACCTATTTTCAGAAACTCTGCAATATTGCTTAGTAAGAGTCAGCCCATTTTGTACTTGAGGGTGTGATGCTTACCTCTGAATAAAGGGGTGGAGGCAAGAAACGAAACTCTTGAATATATGCAAACAGTGGTCCTTGAAGTGCTCTCTCAAAGTCATCACAAGCACTCCCTGGTGCAAGATTGTTCCGTCTTTGTTCCTCTGTTACCACTTCTGCATAGCTGGGTGGTGCTGAAGGAAAAAGATACACGCAATTCGAACAGCATGTTCTTATGCATGTCAAAATACACAGAATAAAAGGTATTAAAAATGAATGTCAAAGTAAAATAGTAATAATCTGTCTTGTGATTAAAACTAGGGAGATATACATTTAAAATCTAACATTAGGGGCACACCCCATTCTTCAATACAGACAAATTTTATCTAATTGTAAAATATCAGAAGCAAAATTATTTTCTTGCAAATACCAGATTAAGCTTAGATACACATTATCAAATTATTACCTTCAGGTCTTTCAGGTAGGGATAAACCAAGCCAGTTCATATTCATGCTACACTGACTGCTTACACTTGAGGTTCTGCTTCCAAATGGATGTAGAGGAATGGTACCAATGACAAGTGGCAAATTAAGAAATAAATCCATAGCTCCAGGAATATCCACATATACCTAGACAATAAAAAGAAATGTTAGGTTTAGAATCCCAAGCACTATTTCTTTTTTAAGAACAAATAACCCAATCTATTGTCATCTGAGGTCCTCATCTACTTCATTTTTTAATGATATACTTGAAAAGTTTCTCCATTATGTACACTGGTATATGGTACACTGACCTCAGGTAAAATGAGTAATTATAGTCCAAGTTATATAAAGAATTACATGTAACCATATGTATCATATATGGAATAAAAAAATCATATTCTAGATACAAGACAAAAATGATACCCTTATGACATTAAAACTTCAGAAAACATCCACTCGAAACCCTTAAATCTGTACGTACCATTAGTGAATATTCCACACGGATTATGCTACAGTCAAGGATGGAGGGAGAGACTGGTGGAATTTTCAGCAACTTGCCATTCCACGTCTCTGTCTTTCCAGATGATAAGGATTCCCCACGCAAGTTAGCCACAAGCTGTTTGACTTCCTTCATTTTCCCTTTGGCATAGAAGGCCTGTGTTTGGTAAATGGCTGCCTTTGGCACCACCATTCGAGAAGAGCAGTTCTCAATCTCAGCAAATATCTGAATTGATTCACCTACAAGGAAAAAAAAAATAAAATCTACTGTTAAAAAACAACCAACCAACCCCAAAACAAATGTACATTCTTGGACTAAAGTTTGAAAGTTCAATGAACCATACGGATTAAGAAGCCACCCTAAGGGCAGCAAGTAACTTTTAAAAATCAACTACACATTGACAGTAGCTATTTAAAAAACAAGACTACATTCCAATTTACAAAAGAAAACTGGATAACCACAATTTATGACAGTTTACCAAAGAATACTGTACCATCTTTGCATTTAGTAGAAAAAAATGTAAATTCATGCACAAAAGTTAAATGAAGAAAGATCAGTCTTGGTGGGAGTCCACCTCATACGTACCTGGCGTATAGCCCTTCCTTTCGATCTTGGCACTTAAGGATATGGGGCCTGAGGTACAGAACCAGCAACAGAGAGTCTTTTCTTTTGTGCCTGCTTGGGGTGACTGTAAGATATAAATTTAGAGAAAAAAATCAAGGTATGAATTGAGACAGGAATAAAATTTTTAAAATATAATCCTCAATTCCTAAATAATTTAACATTAAAAGCAGTGTTGCTTTTCTGTAGCAAATATACTTTTCCACCAACTGACAGCTTTTGATTTATACTGGTATTTCTGTCTTTATACAAGTCTCCATTCAATTAAAGAAAAAAGGGCTTAACATATTTCATAAACAGTTTTAGCACACACTACATACAGTAATTAAAAGCCAACTTAAAAAAACAAAACAAAACAAAAAAACCCTTTCCACATTCTATTTAAACTGCCTTAAAAAAAAAAAAAAGGCAGTTTGGAAAGCAACTTGGTTATAATCTCAAATGATAACATCTTTCTTTGAGAAATATAAAACCCAAAATGTAAAAAAAAGAAAATTCATTTTTAAGATTGATTCTTATTTGTGTAAAGATGTTATTATTTGTTTAAACCAAGTAAAGTTTTTGAATTCAAATTTGAAACTTGTGAAAAAATGCAATTAAAAAAGATTTTCTTTAAAACAGAATTTAAGTTTTTTCATGAAAATAATAATCTCCCCATGATTTGACAACTATCCCTATATTGGAGTAATGCAATGCAGTACAAATTTTACATTATAATATTTTCAAGTTAAGTGATATTGTTATAGTAATACTTGATATTACTGTTCCTTTTCCACTAAAAGTATCCAGGGAACAGATTTATTTTTGTTACTGTTGTTATCTTCTGAGTTAAGAGATATTTCATACCAAATATTGGTCTTATTTTAAATATTTACTTCAAGTTATTACAGTATCAGAAAATATGAGCATATTCTGCATTAATTAGTATTGCTCTTCACTGTAGTTTGGAAAATATTTATGTAATTTAAAAATAAAGTTACTATTTATAAATTGTAAAGAATACATAGAGTAGGTGATTATTCTTTAGTATTTATATGCCAAAAACAGAGAATGAAGAATTCAGTCAATTCTTACCAGTAATGAAGGAGTGTTGATATCTATATGCTCAAAGACTGTAAATTCCTTCTTTAATTTTACTGGTAGAAGCCAAGGCCTGTGCAATTCGGCTTTCACCCAATAGCGCACACTGCCATGTCGGCCTTCGAATGAGGTAGCAAGTGGTCTGTGCAGAATATAAAGATCATATATTAATCTTACACCTCTTTTTAATTAATTATACAGTAGGTCAACATAGAAGTGTTAATATATTATATGTTTATACACCAATGAGGTATCGAAGGCGTAATTTATATTTCCAAAGGGATAAGTCATTGGAGGGGGAACCTTCCAAATAATAAAATAGATAATTGTCAAATATTGCAGAAATTTGGTTAAAAAAAGCCAGAAGAATACAATTGCTTTAAACTAAGAAGAGGCTACTTTTAATGCTGGTGGCAAAATTATCAAAGTCTGGAAATGAACAGTTTTTAAAAAGGTCAAGACTTTAGTTTAAAAATAAAATTAAGAATTGTTTAACTATTTCTCTTGAGAAATTCTAGACTCTGGTTAAACATTCAGACCAAACTCCCTACGGTGCTCCATTTTTCATTAGCTAAAAATTACTATTTCCTATTATAGCAACTAATTAAGATCCAGAAAAGGTCTGGAATAGTCATTATGGCTTCAAAAGCTTTTTACATTTCATTAAGTCCACTGATCTCTTAAAAAATGCTTTCCATTTCCTAATTTACTTATGTTCTAACTCTTTTTGGCTATGTTTTCTAACTACATTATAGACTTAAAAAGAAAAAGAATTTCTTCTGTTGACCTGTATCAAAAGAATGAGAATTCTTCTTAACTCTCTGATTTTATTACTTGTGGAAGATTTTATTTTAGTGAATTTAGTCTCCTTTTCATATTTCATCAGAAAAATGCACAAGATTCATTTATTTACAAGGAAGAGTGCTAGTTTTTTTGAGTAGTGGTGATTACTTTTTGTTTTACATTTTAGACTTCTGCATTAATTTGTATAGCACAGAGAAATAAAATGCAGGATCTATGCAAGACTTCTACAATTTATTTTAAATGACTGTGGCTTATTGAAAGAATTAAAATATATATTTACATTAAATTACCTTCATCCTTTGAAACTATTCAGGCCCAATTGTATTAGCCCTATTGTATTTACAAATTTAAAATACTTCTCTTAGTAATTAGGGTATTATATTAAAAATGTTAAGCAATATGATACTCTGAAAAATACTCCTTATGAACTCTATCCACATATAATAAGCACTAGAATTAAAGAACACACAGAATTATGTACATTTGGCACTTGACAAAATCTTCTGTAATGCAAGTTTATCTTTCAGAATCAAACATTACAAGTACCACTTTAATATCTGTTAAGGCATTATTTTAAAAACTGCTTTTTGTATAATTTCCTCTAATACCTTATTATTACATTATGAATATTTTACTTTTCTTCTTCCTTTCATCCTATATTCCAGGCCTTACATTAAGATATCTGATTGACATTTTCTTTTAAGTCTAGGTCACAATATCTCTTGTGTGACATTCTCAATAGCTCCTGCACAGAAGCTCATGAATTCATATCATAAACACACATTACTTCTAAAGTTAGGATATTCCTAATTTTTTTGACCTTCTTAGCTTACTGCTGTTGGTAAGTGTCAGTAGAAAGGACAGAACACTTAATTTTTATGAACTACTAAATGACAGACTTGATATGTTCTCTTTTTTCAGCTAATGCTGATGGTGAACTATTAAGTGCTTACTATTTGACTAGCACCTCCCAATTCATTCACTTTAAATGAAATACTTTTAAAAACCATACAAATCCTGAGACAGAATATTGAGGTTTGCTTTCCATAATTTTGCCACTCTAGATTAAAAAATAGCTTCTTTTTCTTAGTATATTGTTTTCCTCTAGCAAGTTTCAGTAATGAAAAGGGTTTTTTTTTTAAACTAAAAATATTTAAATATACAATGTTTCATTTTAAAAGAAAGGATGTTTATGAAAAACGCCTGTTAACAAAATACTTACGTCTGTGGAAGCTCGAAGCTGAATGCATATTCATGCCTTCCTGAATGAATAGTGTTGAAGCCTTCTTCGGAATTATCATCATCTAAAACAGAAAACAAAAAATTTATTAATAAACCTTCACACTCTCTTCATGATGTCAGAACTTTAAAGATGCTCACATAGTTAAGTAAGGCCACAAACTTTGGAGTGTGAGAGATCTGAATTCTAATTCCAACTTCCATCACTTCCTCTGGATAAAATAAAACTCCTGTCTTCAGCTGGTTCATCTGTAGAATGGGGATAATTAATATTTATACCCCATAGGTGATTTTTTAATGGAAAACAACCTAAACTGCAAAGCATCTACAGCTAACATCCTACAGGCTAAGACTCAGACCTCAAATCTCATAGTAAGATGTTACCTTTGTCTTCAACCATTTACTTAAATTTATCCTAATAAGCCTATATATAAAATGAAAACTATTCACGTAAACCTTTAAAAAAATGTGTTTTGATATGGAAAATGTGAATGTGAAAACTCAAACGATTAGAAAACTGCCAAGTAGATGTTGGGAGTTAAAAAAAAAAAAAAAGGAACAGTGATTTTAACGTCGGTTTCATAGTCAAAAATAAAAATTCTTACTGAACCTAAAATTATGACCTCAGTCTCATAGCTAAAAATTCGCATATATATAAGATGTACCTTAGATTTAAAATGTGCCTGCTTAACGGGAAAATACAGGTCATACATCCTTGAAAAATGAAGATAAGGATGTTCTCCAATGCTAGAAAAAAACAGGATGACCTTTGATTTTACATCCAATTTCTTTTGATCAAATAGGTTCTTTTTCAAAATATCTCAAAAAAACAAAAACAAAAACAAAAACACACCACAGGGAAATATGGGAGGGGGTTCTGGATTCTTAACATGCTTTTCTGAAGCGTTCTAACTAGGTAATTTAATTACATAAATGTCTATTAACGCAGTTTCCTCGGTGTAGAAACCTTTATCATGAACTAGGAGGCTATCAGGAACTGGTATTATCATTTAACTTTCCCTCAAAAAAGTAATAAATACACATAAAAAACATGATGCTTCCCTCAGAGGGGGGAAAAAAAAAGATGCCTATATGTGGATACCTTTTATTCAATAACCATCACTACTCAGTCTTCTGTCACCAGTATTTTTTTCTTCTCCCCCCACCCCCGAGCAAATTCTCTCCGGGATTTCGGCCCTGAAAGCCGGCTGATGAGTTGGGGGCCATTTAAAACCACTCCCTCCTGAAGACGCCCAAAGTTTGCCTCCCTGTCTCTCCTTTTCTTCCCTTCTCGCTCCCTTTTTGTGCCAGCTCAGCAGTCTCATTGAGGCGAGCTGCGGCGGCGGCCGCGCCGTGGTAAACAAGTGCCGGGCTGTCAATCAAGAACTAGACCGGAGCAGGAGAGGACCGGCCTAAACCGGCGCGAGCAGATCCCAGCCGGCCCGCCCGCGCGCCGCCGCCGCCCGCGCGCCCCGCTATACATACAGCATATGTCGCGCGGCGCTCGCACTCGCGCTCGCGCAGCCTAGCCTGCTGGCGGCCGGGGGAGAGGGGGGCGGGGCCAGCGCGCCGCAGCGCTTCCGCTTTACACGCCCCAGCCGGTGACCGGTTCGATCTGGCTCGGGCCACCCTGACACCTTTACATTTGCGGCAAAGGAAATGGGGGCGGGGACGGCGAAGGGACGCAAAAGCCTGGTGGTGGGGGAACAATGGCGGGGGTGGTGGTGACAGGGAATACTCGCCAAGGCCCCCACCAAACCCTGCCTTCGATGTTCGTGTCACTTTCCCCGTCCCGCAGCCTTGGGGGCTCGCTCTCCCCTCAGGGCAAATCAAGGTAGCCCGTCTGGTGACTGCGAAGACCGGGCAACATGCTTTTGTTTCAGCTATGAGGGGGGACGAGCGTTCAAAGGAGCTTCCTAACAACATCCACCTGAGAAACCTGGAAAATGGGTCCGGCTAACCCGGCCCACCCAACTTCCCCCGTGGAGAGAGAACTGTCAGGTAAAAAGTTGCGCCAGGGCCACCTGGCACCTGGAAGGCTTGCCTCTCCTCTCTGTTGAAACCTGAAATCGCCCCTTTCCAGGTCTGCAAGAGGGGTGAGGTGAGCGGGGGAGAACGATATGTGACAGGAGCCCCGTGCGCTTCCAGAAGCCCGGGCAGGGACTCGAGAAGGGGCGGGGGCAGCGGCGGCTCAGGAGGGACCTTTACCGGCGCACGCCGGTTCCAAGCCTCGCCCCAGCCGGCGAGCCCTCTCTCCCCACCCGCCTGCGCCCAATCCAATCAGAGCCTGGCATCGCCTTAGCAACAGGCTAACAAACCCGGCTCCGCCTATCGCCGGCCGCCCGGGGCGGGGCCTCAGTTACCAGGCTAGTTTGAGAGGTCCCAGTTCTAAAGTCATTGAAACTCTTCCAAGCCGAAGAGCTCGTCCGTGCTTGCAGGGGTTGAGGGGTGTCC
Organism: Bubalus bubalis; assembly: GCF_019923935.1. NCBI lineage: Eukaryota > Metazoa > Chordata > Mammalia > Artiodactyla > Bovidae > Bubalus > Bubalus bubalis. Next base: position 19,772,254 of record NC_059165.1, on the reverse strand, counting down.
CGAGGGGTGCAACACAGTGTTCTTTACTATGAAACGGTGGCGCAAGCAATGAAATTTGTGTTTGTCCCCGTAAGTCGTATTATTCTACTTTTACCCCACTGCACACCACAACTCCTTAAAAACCTGTTTCTTCTAACCCATCTTAAAAAAAGCTACCAGTCTAGGAAGGATCAAATACAAACTCCTGGGCGTCCTGTTCAACCAATACCAGGACTGTCATTAGGCAGTTCCATTTCTTATGACTGTCAGTGCTTGGAGAGATTAACTAGAAATTATTTCAGGATGCAAATGATCTGTGTGTAACTGAAAACGCAATTAAAAGACTAATTTCATCTTAATACTTTAAAAACGCATTCATGCTGTAATTCAAAGCACCCTACGTTTCCACACTTGGCCTTAGTTCAATTAGCACTTCCTCATGGGTGTGTATTTTTCAATTAAAAAAAAGTTAAAAACGTGCTCTATTTTTTAAAAAATTTCAACATTCGAACTAAATACTGCATTAAAAAGGAGAAGCACAAAATTACATAACCAGTTTTCACATTATATTCTTCTTGGGCTAGGAATTAAGTCATCGCCACCACCTGACGCGTGTAACCAATCTGCTGAGAGCAGAACAAGCGCCCCTCCTCACCACCCCCCAGAACTGGTCCGAAACAGGATTGAACCGCTTCTAACAAAGGGTGGAAACTTAGAAAAACAAGCTTAGAGTCTCCTATATTTCCACAATGTAACCATTTAAACAATAGATTGGAAATCTCAGGACCCCCTTTCCCTTTGACAACCCTTTATCTTCCTTTTCTAACCAAAAATCAAATCCAATGAGCCGAATACTTTTCAATTCCATTTGACTGGCAGGGGTTTCATTGAATCCACGTTCCAAAGTTCGGCATGATGCTCGGAAAAGAAAATTTCTGACCCTAAATGGCTTCCAAAACTGATTTTTAACACATCGTCATGATTGGTGCTGTCCTTTAAAATAGAGAACGCCTGATGTAAATTTCTGAAGGAATTGGAAAGAATAGGGAAAAAACACGTGGGGTGTTGATACCATATGTCAAAATAAGCCACAGAAACCCTTTATCAAAGAACTACGGTCAATTCTCTAAAAGTCTTTTGCGTGTCAATATTAAAAAATGAAATACACCTATTAACCCACTTTAAAGTGTTATTTCTTCACTGAAGCTTAGTTTTTAAGATCTCAGGTTGCAGCGTATAAGGGAAAAATCTAATATTGGACTGCAGCTTTTAGCAATTCATTTGAAAATATAAAAGTAAAATTACTGAACCGGTTTTAAGCATAATTTATATGTAAGGTTGAAATGGATTCCAAATGCGTATGGCACAAACCAAGCCGGGTATAGAGGTAGTTGAATAAGTGCAGTTTGCAGTCACTTTGCAGATGCCTGCATGCGTTACGGCTTAACACACGATGAATGTCAAGGAGAATCCAAATCTTCTAACTTTGCTAACCTTTATCAAACTGCTATATGTTATGCTAGGAGCACGATTACATTAACTCAGAAAAATTGAAAAGGTACTTTCCAAAGAAAGGTCTAATAATTTCTTACCAATGTTAAAAAAAAAAAAAACACTTACCTCTTTCGTGTCCAATTAATATGTCTTTATGGTTGAAATATTCTACTTCTTCAGTGTAATTCTGTGTGTAGGCAGTATTGGAGCCGGCGTTTCTCGATTCGGTCCAGCGTACTTTCGCATGTCCTCTTGCATGAATTTTAAGAGATTTTACTCTGATTTCCCCCGTAACTTCTAAATTCACCCTTCCTGAGACTGTATCCCCACTAGAATACACAGGGACATTGCTGTCATTAAGACAGTCAAAGCTTATTGTCAAACTCTTTACCTTTCCCAGCACCATGTTTATAACAAAATCTATAAAAAATATAATGTAAGACAAAAAAGTCAAGATCACATATATGATGTGATCCTCACTTAACACTGATCGATGTCTTTGCCGTGCAAAAAGCTTGCAGGTAGATCAGCGATTCTTTACAAATAGTTCATTGAGATTTCTTAAAAAGTCAGGGCAGCACAGAGGCTGCTGGCTGCTCCGCGCTTCTGCGAGTCTCAGTGGTCTCCTTACAAAGACGGGCGGCTGGAAGCTGCCAGCTCACTTTAAGAGGAGCTTTGTGAAAAACAACCCCGGTGCGCATGCGCACGCCGCGGCTGCTGTCGGCCCTCCCAGCGCGCCCCCTCCCGCGCCCGGCTCGCTCCCTGGCTCGTTTGCTCGCTCGCGGGTACAGTAGGTGTAAGCCACGGGAGGACGACACTGGGGCTGCCGGGAGGCTGAACCAGACTTCTCTGCATTGTGGCCTCCTATTGGTAGGCAGGCTACCGTAAACCCTCGATGTGCTAGCCGGAGTCCCTAATCGAGCACAGTCTAGTAGAAAGATGATGGCCGAGGGGGCCACCGGGGAACAAGGTTTGGGTGGGGAGCTGTTTGCCAAGGCCAGTAAGGATAAAACTGCTGAGTGACCGGCCCGAAGCATGCGTTCCCGGCACTGCAGGGTTTTGCCCACTTGCCTGGATGGGAGGAGGAAAAAGTGATGTGTGTAGAGAGATGGGGGAAGGGGAGAAACCGGTTGGGCAAGGGCTGGTCGCTGAGCATAATCTTAACGAATTTTAAAAGAAAATGTAATAAAAACCAGAGAAGAGATAATGTTCAGTAGACAAGAGCATTCTTGGCTTGGGTTTTTTTTTTTTTTTTAAAGACCAGTGCCTTGTAGGCAGGGTGGAAATGACCCAGTCGAGACCTTAAAAGAGATTGCAATAAGGAGCAAGGAAGAGAAGCATCTATAATTTAATCATTATATTTTGCTTTCTCCTCCACTGCTTTCTCTTCCATCTCTTAATTCGATAGTGAAAAACAACCAAGATGTTTGCTTGATGACACCAGGGGAAAAAAGGTTTGACCACTTCCTTGAAGGAAGAAGCCATCCTTTTTTTGAGACACCACCTACAGCTAGATTTGCAGGGTATGACATGATTGTAACTCCTGTGTCCAGAGGGTTAAGAATAGGATTTGGCCTAAAAGAGTACCACCTTATAAAAGGCAGCATGATATAGTGTTTTAGCTGACATAATGTTTACAGCAGCGTTGAAAAATCTTTGTTAGAAGTTAGTGAAGCCCAGAGGATGGTTTTTAAAAAAGAATGATTTGTTATATAACTAGGACTTAATTCTGTGAAGGTTTAATTTTGATTTTCAGCTTTGGACCGTTCAACATAATAATTCACATAATACATCTATCTTAAGAACAAGTACATTTGTCTCTTTATTGAGAATGTTTTGGTAACAAATTGGAGTGCTTTCCTGTATCACACTGGGAAGCAAGGCTTAACAGCATAAAATCATCTAGATTGTATGGAATCAATGAAATTACCTGTAAGAGAGAAATGGGGAGAAAAGAATATGAATCTCAAATTATGTATACATAACCAAATACTCTTTGGAAGATTTTTGACTGTGTGTAAACTGCTTTAAATTATTTTGTGCAGTGTTTTCAGATAGGATGAAGCTCTAAATCATGACCCATTGAGCTCATTGGTCTTGCTGTTTTTTTTTTTTTTTTTAAATCCAGAAACTATTATTTGTTGCCTTTAGTTGAAAGGCAGTATTTTGGAGTCAAGAGCATTATATAAATTGCTTACATGGAATATAAATATGCAAACTATTTTGACAGTTAATGGGCTGGACATTTATCTCTGATGGAGCTTAGATGGTTTTGCTTAAAACTATGAATTCGTGTATTTCAGTGGTGGTGAGGGGGAATAGTCTTTTTTCCCTCTTGGATGACACCTGGTGGCTTTTCTAGCTGTTCAAATACTTGGGATCCTGTACTGCCCTTGATAACTGGTGCTATTTGGGTTTTTCTTGCCACCTAGTGGTAAAAGTGGTGAATTTGTGTTAGCTTAGCAGTAAGGGCAAACTATATATCTAGTGTTCAGGTGACTTTGGGCATGGATTTAAAAGTGACGTTTATGGTGAGGCCTTTACTACCAAAGTTATTTTAAATTATTAAGGGCCAGTGAGCAATGGTTGAATTCTTCAGAATTTTTTAGTAAAATTTCTCCTTTACTAAAACCTCTTTACTCTTTACTAAAATCTCTTTAGTAAGATGGAGTATAACTTATTTCTGAAAAAATAAGTCAGCTGTTTAAGACAACTAGAATTCCTTTTAACCAAAAAGAATTCTGAAGAGATTTACTTGTATTTTGGAAAACTGTTTTAGCCCATTAAATGATTCAATCCTGTCATTATATTACATTATTCCTTCTGTCTGAAGCTTTTAGGATATTATAAATCATTCTTGTCATTATTTTTCTACTTCTTTCTGTTTTCTTTTTACAATGTCTTCCTAAACGCTTTAGTAACTGACAAGTTGCCAAGAAATTCCTATCACTTTAACTCAAGATCCTACTCACTTACCCTAATTATAACCGCTCTTCTCTGTGGATTCAGTCATGTGATTATTTCTTAACCACCTAAGCTTGAGTTTACTTTCTGCGTTTTGCTTTCCTCCTCCTGTGTACTCAAGCTATAAAACCATCTGGAACAAACAACAAATGAACACCACTGGCACCTCTTAATCCCTGCTTGTGTTTTCATTTCTGTGAAAACACTTGGACCAAGTTTTAAATGTTTTGCCTCCTGACTTTTATAACCTCCCCCTTTTAAGACCCCTTATCTCAATATCTACCCTTTGGACAGCTTGAAATGTTGTCCTGTAGCCATTGTCTCAGGCTTCTGGACTTGCTGCACTGGGCCCTAATTGTATTTTGTGTTACATTTAAGCTAGTCATCTTTACCATCAAGACTCTTTCCTACTGCACCCCTGCCAACGTCTCATATGCCATCTACTCTTCTAACTCTCTATACTCCTGTCAAGTACATCTTCTGTTCGCATTGTTAAACTTGTCTCACTGTTGCCAAAATAGAGTTACAGGCTGCTTTTCTGGGCCCAGAAAGACATCCCACTGCTGTGTTGTTTTCTTTCTCTTCCTCTAACCCCTCTACTAGATTCACTCGGAACAGCTGAATAAAATTCTGACTAGGCAGAATAACCAGTTCCTCCTCCCCTTTTTATAGATTCTTCAGTAATTGTATAGGAATCTCTTCTTATGGTATTTGTTTCTTGGATTTTTTTTTTTTTGCCTGGCTTCATGGCATGTGGGATCTTAGTTCCCTGACCAGGGATTGAACCCACGTGCCCTGCATTGGAAGCATGGAGTCTTAACCACTGGACCACCAGGGAAGTCCCTTCTTGGATTTTAAATTCCTTGGCTATTCCACCTTACTATGTAAAGTTTGAAACTCAAGCTCAACAATTCTGTCAATAATAGACAAATGACAGTTGCTTTTAAGATATAATATTGAGGCCATATGTCAAAATTACTGCAGTCTGGAGTTTTCCATGTATAATATGAAAATGCTGAGAATCATTAAAAGCAATGCATCTCAACCGAAAGTCTTGTGTTGTGGTTGTAAGAAAAACTGTATCAGCTGTCAGAACCTGTTTCTTAAGGAGAAATATGAAGTCCATGCTTACTCCTTATTTAACTAACACCTGACAGGCTTGAGTGCCGTAGAACTAAGGGAGATTTTGTTTGTTTGTTTTTTGAGTCCTAGCTCTGCATTTCAAGATTTTGCAGCTGTGGCTTAACTTTAACATCTTCAGGCTGCAACAAATTTGACTTTGATGTGGAGATTAGAGGTAAGATTTGCTATATGTAGTATTAGCAAAATGAGTAAGATTTGCTTTTTATATTAGTTAATTATATGGTATGTTTATTACATTCTTTTTACTTAATAAATGTTTTAATGTCTTGTGGATTTTGTGACAAAGTTCAGTACCAAATTTGGTTTCTGTTTGCCATCATTAAGAAATAGTGTGATATGTATTATGTGAATGCCATTTAATCTTATTTTTGATTTAATGTAAAATCATTCATAAGTATTCTATTCACCCAGAGATGCCACTGTTAACATTTTGGTACATTTCCATCTAGCTGTATGTCTAAAAAAAAAGCATTACCAGTTAAGCAATTACAGTGCTTCTTATCAAGCACTATTTTTAAACTTTAAAAAGAAGGAACATAAGTGTTAAGTATGGAAAGAAAAGAAAGAAAGAAAGTGAAGTTGCTCAGTCATGTCCGACTCTTTGTGACCCCACAGATTGTAGCTTACCAGGCTTCTCTGTCCATGGGATTTTCCAGGCAAGAGTACTGGAGTGGGTTGCACTTTCCTTCTCCAAGTGTTAGGTATACAACATTATAATTCAACATGTTTGCACACTACAAAATAATTTCCACTACAAGTCTAGTTACCATTCATCACCATTCCCTTCCCTTTTCTTACCCACCCTCCAACTCCCTTCCCCTTTGGTAAGATCAGATCTGATCTTTGTATCTGAGTTTATTTTTGTTTAATTTTTTTGTTCACTTGTTTTTTCATTTTATACTCCACATATGAGTGAAACCATAAGATATTTGTCTTTCTTCGTTTGACTTATTTCACTTGACTTCCCAGGTGGCTCAGTGGTAAAGAACTTTCCTGCTAATGCAGGAGACTTGCAGGAGATGCAGGTTTGCTCCTTGGGTTGAGAAGATCCCCTGGAGAAAGAAATGGCAGCCCACTCCAGTATTCTTGCCTAGAGAATCCCAAGGACAGAGGGACCCGGTGGGCTCCAGTCCATGGGGTCACAAAGAGTCGGACATGGCTGAGCACGCTCAGCACACATTTCATTTAGCGTAATATTCTCCAGGTTCGTTCAGATGGGGAACATGATATTCTCTGTCATTGCAGATGGCTGAATTCATTCTCATTGAGCTAATTATATACTTTCTATGTATAACACACCTTTATCCATTCATCCATCTGTGGACACTTAGGTTGTATTCATATTTTGGCTATTATAAACAATGCTGCAGTGAACATCAGGGTACACGTATGTTTTCAGATTAGTGGTTCTTCAAGTAGATACCCAGAAGTAGAATAGCTGAGTCATACAGTAGTTCTAGTCTTAGTTTTTTTGAGGACTCTCCCTCCTGTTTTCCACTGTGGCTGCACCAGTTTAGGGTTCCACTATAGTGTGTGAGGTTTCCCTTTTCTCTGTGTCCTCTATAACATTTGTTATTTTGTGTCTCTTTGATAATAGCCATACTGACGGGTATGAGGTGATATCTCATTGTGGTTTTTGTTTGCATTTCTTGATAGTGATGTTGAACATCTTTTCATCTGACTGTTGGCCATCTGTATGTCTTCTTTGGAAAAATATCTATTTAGATCCTCTGCCCATTTTTTTAATCAGGTTGTATTTTTGTTGTTGAGTCCAGTAGAATATTTTGACAACAGATGTATTTGATTAGTGGCTCCAAGAGTATAGTCTGCTTGCTTGCTAAATTAGATGAGTTGAAAGAGTTTATTCATCCAGGCTCATGTGGCATCAGACCTAGAAGAAGGATCAGAAATGGTAAATTTCTTTTCTGAACTATTTTATGATTTTTGACCAGGCACATCATTATGTAACGAGGATAAAATAATTCTAATTATAATAACTAATATTTTCTGATCAATGTTGAGTTTTAGTGGCAAAGTATTAACTGAAAGGAACCAGTTCTCCATTTTTTTTACATCAAATTCATATTGGGCCAACTAGGATTTCATATTCAGTATCTTACTTGAAGTATTTTGCCTTTCTAGTTATCTACATATTTTTCTTTTAATGTAGAGGATCATTATGAACGATTAAAAAAAAACCCCAAACTTGTTACTTACTGCCACTATCTTCTCAATACTGTTTAATGGAAGCATTTTCCAAAGGTTTGCCTTCTGTTTTATTTACTGTTAATTATTATTATCATAATTTAAAAGCTATAAGAATTCTTGCTTCTCACCCATCTATAATCAGCTCGGTTTTCATGTTACTGTCATTTCTGTTGTTGAGGAATTTTACTTGCTACCACATTGAAGAAATAGTTGTGATAAAGGACGTATTCAGTGTGAAAAGCTGTGAGGAGAAGGGGCGATTTAAGTTTAGAAGTTTCCTGAGCACTCACTGTCTCCAGAATTTTAAGAATTTCAAGTGACTTTTTATTTCAGGGTCAGGAAACAGTTTAGGTGATAGCTAAACCTTAAAATTACACATTCAATCTATGACCTAGTAAATTCATATGTGGATCATCAGCAATTAGCGTTATATTCATTGTTTTTGTAATGTAAATGTCTTTTTTAGTTCATATATAAACTTCTTAAATTAGTACATTTCAGTGGAAACATGAGGCAACTATAATTTTCTGACTCAACTTGTAACATTTTGTGGTCATTAAAGAATTTCTGATTATTTTGCTGCAGAATATCTGATTAAAAAAATATTTTGGACTTTGAAACATACATGAAGGATTTTGTTGGCATGGTGGATACACGTTGTTGTAAAGATGCCGGAGTGAAGTATCCAAAGTGAGGAACAGAATTAAATTATAGCTAATTTACAAATTAAAATAATATAGTCTGTCTTGGTCTTTAGAAAGTAGGAGTAATGCTTTGATAAAGCCAAAACAATTTTGTAAGGTATAGGTTAAAAACAAAATTTGGAAGATAGAGTGGATACCCTTTTGTGTGATTGTGTATGCTCAGTCGTGTCTGGCTCTTTGTGATACCATGGACTGTAGCCCACCAGACTCCTCTTTTTGTGAAATTTTCTAGGCAAGAATATTGGAGCAGGTTGTCATTTTCTTCTCCAGGGACTCTTCCCAACCCAGGGATTGAACCCGCATCTCTTATGTCTCCTGCATTGGCAGGCAGATTCTTTACCACTGCACCACTTGGGAAGCCGCCAGATACCCTTTTGCTCAATAGTTATAATACCTAATCATATGTTTTGCACTCTTAGAATAAGGAACACTTTATTTCTTCCATGAATCACTTGAATAGGAAAATGTCTTTTAACTTTAATTTGTTATTTATTATTATTATTTCCTGCTATCATTTGAATTTTTTTTGGTGAAATTTGGTAAAAGGTCTCAAAAAGGTGATTGTGTAAGAAGAATTGAATTGAGCCCTGCTGCTCCCATAGGTCTTTCTGCAAATAGAGGAGAAAATCTTTTAGAAAAAGTCACTTGATAGATGCATGGCCAGTGGGAGATTATTAGCCTGGATTGTAAAACAGAGTCATGATCCTAAAGAGAATAATGTAGGAAAGAACAAAAGGCCCAGCTGTTACTCTTTTTCTAGCACTAGCATTCCTCAGCCTCACAAACCTTGATGATTTTGTGTTCTAATCACATTTTTTTTTCTGTCTCTGCAATAATGATAACTCCAAATGAAATAAATATTGGCTACTGGCTTGGAGACATGGTGGCTAATAGTTAAGAGGGCAAAGCTGATAAAGTGAAATGCATAAAAATTTCCAAAACACTGGTAAGAAATACCCACCGGACAGCAGTGTGGGGGTGAAGGCCACGAGATGTGTCCCCTGGTGAATATGGGGAACAGTGAAGGAGTGGAAAGTGGTGGTGGACAGGTAGTCCAGAGATGCATCAGTGGTCAGACTCATGTTCAAAGAATGAACGTGGTGCAGGTGTTGTCTGGTAATGACCGCAAGTCAGGTCAGCTTTTCAGGAGACTGGAAAGCCTGGCTGATACTAGAAGACGGGTGACGATGGAGTGGGTTTTTCTTTGATAGGTATGTGGGACATGCGTACATTGGCCAAGAAGTCTAGAAACCCCCAGGCTGTATGCTGAGTGGGGTGTGAGAAAGAGATTATGACAACCGGAATACAAGTACATCTTACGTGCTTTCTACTCTTATTTGATCCTCTTAACAGCCTGATGAGGTAAATACTATTACATCCATTTGATAATCAAGGAAACAAGGTTGGGATGATAAAGTAAGTTGTCCAAACTTATACAGCTGGTAAAAGATGATGCTAGGATTTGAACCTGTGCTAAGTTACTAGGCCGTACTGCAAGCACGTCAGCAGGCTTATTTATCCGTTCCTCCTCCAAGAGGGCTCCTGTCACCATCCTCTCCTCTGCCAGCTTGGATTATGTATTTCTCTTCTTTGTATACAACACCTTATAAAAACACTATTCCTTAATAATTTTTTATATAGTTTGTACATTAATTATCTCTTCTGCAGTGCTCCAGGCCTCTCAAGGGCACACTCCATGTCTTATCTAGTGCTCAAGTGTTAGTAATTTTTATATCTCCAGCACTTAGCATAGTGCCTGGCACATGATACACACTCAATAAATATTTACTGATATGTGATAAATTGATAATGGAGTATTATCTTTAAGCAGTTTTCCATTGTAAGATTGTAGACTCTTATGGGAAGTTTTTCCAGACAACCACATAAGACTGAAGAATTAAAAATAAGTTTCAAACCATCATTTTCTAAATATATGCTGATTGCCACAAGGTCACTATCATGTTGTATGATCCAATACCAGTTAAAGCAAGTAAGGATTACGAGTCTTTGCTAAAGTTTTATGACTATAAAGTAATAATCATATTAAAATATGATTATTAATAGTATATCCTTTTAGGGCATTTTTCTAGTTATATTACATTATTTACAACTGATGAACAAAGAGTCTTCCAGCTTGCTTTTGATTGCTTAGGAAAAATGCAGTTGTGTGCTATAGCAGAGAGCAAAATACCAGATTGTAAAAATTTAGGGAGGTTAAATGAAACTAGTAATATTGTTTACCTGTATTCTTGACACAGTTTCACAGCTGACATTTAATAAAGTATTCTGAACAGATTTGCAAGTAGGCAATAGGTTTATTTCAAAGGTTTCAATTATACGGTACTTTATTTGCTACATATATTTAGGTTATGTAGAGATGATATCTCTCTTAGAAATTAAAATCACTAAAAGCACTTCTGAAGACCAACACTTATTCATAGCTTTGGTAAATTCAAGTTATGTGAAACCCTAGTTGTTAAAAATACATATTATTTTAAAATGATTTTACATATACTGTTGACCCTTAACCTTGAGGACTACAGACAACAACCTCCCTCCTCCCCTGTGCATATAATCTGTGTGTAACTTTGCAGTCAGCCCTGCATTTCCTGCTGCTGCTGCTGCTAAGTCGTGTCAGTCGTGTCTGACTCAGTGAGACCCCATAGACAGCAGCCCACCGGGCTCCTCTGTCCCTGGGATTCTCCAGGCAAGAATACTGGAGTGGGTCACCATTTCCTTCTCCAATCATGAAAGTGAAAAGTGGAAGTGAAGTCTCTCAGTCGTGTTTGACTCTTAGCGACCCCATGGACTGCAGCCCACCAGGCTCCTCCGTCCATGGGATTTTCCAGGCAAGAGTACTGGAGTGGGGTGCCATCGCCTTCTCCCTGCATTTCCTAGGTTTCTCCAAATCCAAGGTTCTGCAGCCTCTGATTCAACCAACCCCAGACAAACTCAGATTGCCTAGTCCTGTAGTATATCTTCAGTGAAAAAAGTCCACATATCCATGCAATTCAAACCCATGTGGCTCAAGGGTCAACTATATTTTTAAATATGTTTTTATTTTTAAAAATGTGAAATAATTGGAATATTATGCAATATTTGCTATGAGAAGCAGATATTTATGCATTTATGACTCAAGATGTAACATTCCAGATATTCACAAGATATCAGAAAGCTTGAGCAATGGTTAGTGCTGTGGGTTAAATTTGTTTGTATAAATTTAACTCTGATAATATGAATTACTTTCCTTTAATAATGAAAAGCTTTAGGGATGTGGTTACTGTATTATCTTATATACTTTACTAAACAAAGGGTATCTATGATTAAATTGTACAATTAACAAAGATAAAACAATGACAGTTAAACGTAAGAGAGTATAGTCAGTGAGTAGAAATATATAGTCTTGTAATTCTGAATTTTCACTTCTAGAAGCCATAATTTTTAGCTTAAAAATTATAAAAGACACACTATAAGATAGCTTCAAAATACCTACATATTTTTCTTCACAGTTAATGAAATCCAAAAGGCTTTTAAATGTCATATTCAATGTTTAATCTGTCAGTGTAGGACTCATTAATTGTTGTTGAATTATTCTTTTTTATTTCAGTAGGGCTTTCTTTTTCAAAATAATGTTTAGTTATTAATAAACAACTCTTTAAGTGATTGAAGACATTGCTTTCCACAAATTTATACATTTGGCCCCCAAATATGTTTAAAGTGCATATATGCACTATATTTGCTATACTACGTATATGAAGAATTTGCTATGGGAACTTGTCTATACTCACTAGAACAGAGAGGAAAGAAATATCCCGTCCCTGAGAAGAGCTAATCATTTTTGGTGTTATCTCATTTCCCAGAAGATAACTTTCTGTAAGGACATGTGTTTTCTTTAAAAAAAAAAAAAAGAAATTAAAGAGAACTTTATCATAGAGACTTGTTATATTTGTGTTAAGAAATAATCTTGCCCAAGCGTAACTTGCTCAAGGTCTCACTCTCAGGAGCAGAGTCATCTGTACAGAAATACAGCTTAAGAGGTAATATAAACAAATAGGTATACTAGACATGTATGCAATAGAAAGAGTTGGTAATAGCATTAGTATAGTGTTGCTGCTGCTGCCGCTAAGTCACGTCAGTTGTGTCCTACTCTGCGTGACCCCATAGACGGCAGCCCACCAGGCTCCCCTGTCCCTGGGATTGTCCAGGCAAGAACACTGGAGTGGGTTGCCATTTCCTTCTCCAGTGCATGAATGTGAAAAGTGAAAGTGAAGTCACTCAGTCGTGACTGGCTCTTAGCGACCCCATGGACTACAGCCTACCAGGCTCCCCCATCCATGGGATTTTCCAGGCAAGAGTACTGGAGTGGGGTGCCATTGCCTTCTCTAGTATAGTGTTAGGGAGCTTATTTATATGCAGAGTACATCATGAGAAATGCTGGGCTGGAAGAAGCACAAGCTGGAATCAAGATTGCTGGGAGAAATATCAATAACCTCAGATATGCAGATGACACTACCCTTATGCCAGAAAGTGAAGAGGAACTAAAAAGCCTCTTGATGAAAGTGAAAGAGGAGAGTGAAAAAGTTGGTTTAAAGCTCAACATTCAGAAAACGAAGATCATGGCATCTGTCTGGTCCCATCACTTCATGGGAAATAGATGGAGAAACAGTGGAAACAGTGTCAGACTTTATTTTTTGGGGCTTCAAAATCACTGCAGATGGTGATTGTAGCCATGAAATTAAAAGACACTTACTCCTTGGAAGGAAATTTATGACCAACCTAGATAGCATGTTCAAAAGCAGAGATATTACTTTGCCAACAAAGGTCCGTCTAGTCAAGGCTATGGTTTTTCCAGTGGTCTTGATGCTTTTGAACTGTGGTGTTGGAGAACACTCATGAGAGTCCCTTGGACTGCAAGGAGATCCAACCAGTCCATTCTAAAGGAGATCAGTCCTGGGTGTCCTTTGGAAGGACTGATGCTAAAGCTGAAACTTCAATACTTTGGTCACCTGATGCGAAGAGTTGACTCATTGGAAAAGACTCTGATGCTGGGAGGGATTGGGGGCAGAAGGAGAAGGGGACGACAGAGGTTGAGATGGCTGGATGGCATCACTGACTCGATGGACATGAGTTTGAGTGAACTCCGGGAGTTGGTGATGGACAGGGAGTCCTGGCGTGCTGTGATTCATGGGGTCGCAAAGAGTTGGACAGGACTGAGCGACTGAACTGAAGGGAGCATCTAGCAAAGGTAGTGAATTCTGATCCAGTGCTTAGGCAGAACTTTCCAGAAGAGTTGAGATTCACTAGCAAGGAGAGGAAAATTGGGCGAGTGCTTAATGATCATCAGGCTACAGAAGTAAACAGAGGCCAGATTTTCAGAGCCTTACGGTGAGAACGTGTTACGTATGTCATTTTTGGGGCTTCCTAGGTGGCGCTAGTGATAAAGAACTCACCTGCCAATACAGTTGTTCAGTTGCTAACTTGTGTCTGTCTCTGTGCAACCCCATGGACTGCAGCACGCCAGGCTTCCCTATCCTTCACTATCTCCCATAGCTTGCTCAAACTCATGTCCATTGAGTCAGTGATGCTATCCAACCATATCATCTTCTGTCATCCACTTCTCCTGCCTTCAGTGTTGCCCAGCATCAGCATCTTTTCCAATGAGTCAGCTCTTTGCATCAGGTAGTCAAAGTATTGGAGCTTCAGCATCAGTCCTTCCGATGAATATTCAGGGTTGATTTCCTCCAGGATTGACTGCTTTAATCTCCTTGCAGTCTAAGGGACTCTCAGGATTCTTCTCCAGCACCACAATTTGAAAGCATCAGTTCTTCAGCGCTCAGCCTTTTCTTCTTTACGGTCCAACTCTCCCATCCATACATGACTATCAGAAAAACCATAGCTTTGACTATTGGACCTTTGTTGCCAAAGTGATGTCTCTGCTTTTTAATATGCTGTCTAGGTTTGTGATAGCTTTTCTTCCAAGGAGCAAGTGTCTTTTAATTTCATGACTGCAGTCACTGTCCACAGTGATTTTGGAGCCCAAGAAAATAAAGTCTGTCACTGTTCCCATATTTTCCCCATCTATTTGCCATGAAGTGATGGGATCAGATGCCAAGATCTTCGTTTTTTGAATGTTGAGTTTTAAGGCAGCTTTTTCACTGTACTCTTTCACCTTCATCAAAATGCTCTTTGATTCCTTTTCACTTTCTGCAAAGAGTTGGACATAACTGAGCACACACACAGTATTGATTGTCCTGGTTGGGACACTTGAGAATGAAAAGGAGGCCACTAATGTCTGTTTCAGTCCAATAGAAATGAAAACCACTCTGGGCAACCCAGGATGTATGATAACATAGGGAATTTGGACTTTAGGAGGAATAAAGAGTACCTAAGGGTTTTTAAGGGAAAATAACATGATCATATTTGTGTTTTAGTGATAGAATAACTCAGACTGATGTGTGAGAAATGCATTGGAGGAGGTTTGAGCTTATTTTAGGAGACTGTTTAGTAATGTAGGAGAGTGAGGATGCTGGCCAGAAATCAGAGAAGTAGAGAGAAATGAATGAGTTCAAGATGTACTCAGGGTGTAGAATCACTGGAGCCTGATATGTGATTGGATGTGGGTTCAGTGGGAGACATTAGTTGGACATGTAATTGAGGGAAGCAGAGTCAAGGATGATACTAGCTTAGTCTACTTGATTAATGAATGGTGCAGTCATTCACTGAGATGAGGAACATGAGAAGGACTAAGGATGACAGTGAATTTGTATTTTAGTTTTATATTTGTTCATTTAAAATTTTTTTGATTTTTACAGTTTTGAGGCAATGAAAAATTGATAGAGAATTTCCAGGCACAAAAAAGTACAAAGACTTTCTTTCCTGAACCATTCGGAAGTAATTTGTCTGTATGCTACCCCTAAATCCTTTAGTACGTGTTTTCTGTAAGTAAGGACTTTGGCCTAAAAAACCATAACACAGCTTTGGAAATCAGGTCATTGACACTCTACATTGAGTACCATCAAATCCCAATCAAGTTTGTTGTCTTAATACTACACTTTGAAACAAAAAGATACAGTTCAAAATCACCTGTTGTATATAGTTGTCATGACTTTTTAGTGTCCTTCAGTTCGGAGTGGCAACACAATCTTTTCCTGGTCTTTAATGACCTTGACATTATGAAAATTATAGATCATTTCTTTTATGGACTGTACCTCTGGGCCTTTTCCATTCTGGGTTCTAGAAGAGAATTAAGCTCTAACATCCTAAAGCATCTATTATATGAAAAAATTAACTTCTCTCAGTACACCAAAGCAGTTACGAACTGTTCTTGAGAGAGTTGAGGAAATAGTATGTTTCTGTGGTTCAGTTTAAAAAGGGTAAATTATTACATTTTGACAGAAATACCTCAAAAGTGATGCTATTTTCTTCTCATCGAATCCTGTTAGATAATAAACAATTTTGCTTTGTCCCATTACTAATGGTTACTTGATTAAGGATGTGTTTGTCAAGATTGTCAGCAATTCAGTTTTTTTACTTTGGGCAGTTAATATTTTGTGGGGAAGTTCTTTGAGAGTTTGCATGTATATCATTGGTCATCAAGCTTTCAATATACACATTTATAGTTCTTTGTTGTTGTTCAGCCGCTCAGCCATGTCTGACTATTTGCGACCCCACGGAATGCAGCACACCAAGCTTCCCTTCACCATCTCCCGGAGCTGGCTCAAACTCATGTCCATTGAGTTGGTGATGCCATCCAGCCATCTCATCCTCTGTCGTCCCCTTCTCCTCCTGTCTTCAGTCTTTCCCAGCATCTCCAGGCAAGAATACTGGAGTGGGTTGCCATTTCCTTCTCCAATGCATGAAAGTGAAAAGTGAAATTGAAGTCGCTCAGTCGTGTCCGACTCTTAGCGACCCCATGGACTGCGGCCCACCAGGGTCCTCCGTCCATGGGATTTTCCAGGCAAGAGTACTGGAGTGGGGTGCCATTGCCTTCTCCGATTCATAGTTCTACTGAGCTATGAATTCATTACTAATTCATTCACTACTAATTCATTACTATCATTATTTATCTTGATGTTCATATTGTTCCCAATTTAACTAGTGGAAACTCCTTCCAGGTGTGTCTCTTGTATTTTTCCATCACTTTTTGACTACTTTCTTTCTGGCACAAGATATTAACAAGTTCATCTTGTACTTTCCCTCCCCTAGCTCTGGAATTAGCTATTTTAGACCTGAGTCTTTTTAGCAGAGAATAGTATTTAGAAGACAGGATCTGTGCATTAGGTATGCTCTTTGCTTTTGAAGTATGGTACTTGAAGCCTGTCTCAGTGAAGAGATTAGGATAAATATGCATATACATAGGAATGTACATACACACCTTTGTGTTTTATCTGTCTGCCTGGCCATGAATGTAGACTGATACCATCAGTTCTAATTTCGCACCGCAGAGTTTCTTCTAATTTACTTCCTTTCCATATATGGTACCCCACTTTGATGCTGAGAAACGTGGCTCCCATTGGCTTTCTTAGATTTACTTGTTTATTCATTCTCTCTGTATGTAATGAATCTCTCCGCTGCCATCCCTTCTCTCATTTAGGTGTTCTCTTCTGCATGGGCTCAGACAGACATCCAACATCAGACTGCCCCTCTGCATAGCTGTATCCTCACCCTAGAGGCTTGGCCTCTCTGCACTGGACTGACATTTGTGTGATGTTGTTTTCCTGCTGTACCAGGAGGGGTCTGACTCACAAGCTGCTCCTATTGTTTCCTCTTTCTATGCCCTTCCTTCCCCAAGCAGGGCAGATATAGGATGATTTGAATTTAGTTGTGAGTGAGTAGAGAAAGGACAGTAGCTGAAAGGTGACTCATTCAGGAAAGAATTGTTTTTTGTAAGATGCCCATTTGGAGGGTGAGGTTAAAGATATAGAAGAGACAGAGATAATTGACAAAGCTACTTCTCTCAGAAGGTAGAGAAGAATAGGATCTAGAGCATAATCCTAAGGATTAAAGTACAAAACTCTTTTTCCACTCCAGCAGAGAATGGGAGGGAAGAATGGGTTTAATACAGATTTCTTTGAGAGTTTGCCACCTGGAAGAGGAGTGAATTTCCATCCTATGGCTTTTAGTTTCTTTGTGTGGAGATTGTTGAGGAGTGATTTAGTTGGAGATTTGAGTAAGGTGGAGAGAGTTCTAAAATCATTGTAGAAAATGAGAACTGAAATGAGAAAAACACAGGAAGATTTCTGAGTGGTATGGCAAATCTAATTGAAAATAGAAACTGAACATGAATGAAGACACTAGCCTGGTCAGTTGTAGTATTTTCTCAGCAGTCCCAGTAATAGGAGTGGAGAAGGCAGGTTTTATCAGTTAAATAGTTAAATAGAAAGACATGGTGAAAGTTGGAGATACTGACTAGAGAGAGGCTGACATGAAGGAAATAAATATTGAATGTTGAATAGTTCTTTTATAAAATTTATTGAAATATAGTCGATTTACAATGAATGTTATATTAGTTTCAGGTGTACAGCAAAGTGATTCAATTTTATATATATATATGATTATGTAGATTTGAATTCTTTCCTCTTATAGGTTATTATAAGATATTAAGCATAGTTTCCTGTGCTATATAGTATGTCCTTGTTAGCTATCTATTTTTTAAAAAATTTAATTAATTTATTTATTTTTGGCTTTGACGAGTCTTAGTTGTGGCATGGCATTGAGGCTCTAGTTGCAGCTCTTAGACTCAGATGCCCCAAAGCATGTGGGATCTTAGTTCCCTGACCAGGGATTGAACCCGTGTCCCCTGCATTGCAGGGCAGATTCTCAATCACTGGACCACCAGGGAAGTCTCAGCTATTTATTTTATGTATTTGTTGTTCAGTCGCTAAGTTGTGGCTGATTCTTTGCAACCCCATGGACTGCAGCACGCAAGACTTCCCTGTCCTTAACTATCTCCCGGAGTTTGCGCGAACTCATGTCCATTGAGTCAGTGATGCCATCCAACCATCTCATTCTTTGTCACCTCCTTCTCCTTCTGCTCTGTCTTTCCCAGCATCAGGGTCTTTTCTAGTGAGTCAGCTCTTTACATCAGGTGGCCAAAGTATTGGAGTTTCAGCTTCAGCATCAGTCTTTCCTATGAATATTCAGGGTTGATTTTCTTTAGGATTGACTGGTTCCATCTCCTTGCTGTCCAAGGGACTCTCAAGAGTCTTCTCCAGCTCCGCAATTTGAATGCATCAGTTCTTTTGCACTCAGCCTTCTTTATGGTCCAACTCGCCCATCTGTACATGACTACTGGAACAACCATAGCTTTGATTAGATGGACCTTAAAGTGATGTCTCTGCTTTTTAATATGCTGTCTAGGCTTATGATAGCTTTTCTTCCAAGGAGCAAGCATCTTTTAATTTCATGGCTGTGGTCACCATCTGCAGTGATTTTGAAGCCCAAGAAAATAAAATCTACCACTGTTGGCTCATCTATTTTCTATGAAGTAATGCACCTGGATGCCATGATCTTTGTTTTTTGAATGTTGAGTTTTAAGCCAGCCTTTTCAGTCTCCTTTTTCATCCTCATTAAAAGGCTCTTTAGTTCCTCTTTGCTTTTGCCATTAGAGTGGTATCATCTGCATGTCTGAGGTTGTTGATATTTCTTCTGGCAATCTTGATTCTAGCTCATGATTTATCCAGCCTGGCATTTTGCATGATGTACTCTGCATATAAGTTAAACAGGCAGGGTGACAATATACAGCCTTGATGTCCTCCTCTCCCTATTTGGGATATGGGTAGTTCCTCAAAAGAAAACAAATGTGCTGTTAAGAGAAGGAAGAGAATGGATGCTATGGTGCCAGAAACATGTTTAGCAGTAGTAGATTGCTTGTATGGTATTGAATTTATATAGGGTAAAGCATGATTTGATACAGAAAGGAAGATGGTAAATAAAATATATTTTTTAACTTTTATTTTCTTAATCACAAAAAATAAATCTACATTATAAAAATAATGAAAACTATTGCCCTTTCCCACATCTTTAGTGACTGTGAATCAGTGAGCAAGATATAACAACAAAGGGGAGAAGTTGGTAGAAGGTGATAGATTGATCTGAAAATCAAGGTTTTGACATTTTCTCTGGTTCAGGTCTGTCATGTACATTGTGGATATGAAACACATAATGAGAGTTTGTTCTCTTGCTCGTAAGTTAAAGTACAAAACAGTGCCTTGAAAACTTTAAAGTCAATACCAAGGTTGGTTTTAATAAAAATGTCCCCTTTTGGAAAAGACATAGGTAACTATTATATTCAACTTATACAATAAAATAAAATATGTATGATTTTTTTTCTAAAATCTCTTTCCATGATCCC
This sequence comes from Bubalus bubalis, assembly GCF_019923935.1. Classification (NCBI taxonomy): domain Eukaryota; kingdom Metazoa; phylum Chordata; class Mammalia; order Artiodactyla; family Bovidae; genus Bubalus; species Bubalus bubalis. The sequence continues at coordinate 19,752,409 of NC_059165.1, read as the reverse complement.
TGCATTTATGAACTGACTTGTTTTCATTATCATTGTTCTTTTCATTGTCCATTATTCTTGAGACAGTGTGTAACCTTCTTCCTCTCAAAACAACCCCTCCCAGCCTACTTTCAAAAGTCAACATTTAAGTGTAAACAGTTTATTGAATAGACTGTACTTTATGGATATTAACACAGTGATGTTTTTATTTTTCTCCAATCACAATTCCCAGTAGTGCTATACAGAATCTCCCAAGACAATTTCTTGGGTACATTCCACAACTTTCTCATCACTTTCAGTTATTAAAAAAACAAAGCCAAGCCAGTCTAATTTCACTCCTGTGTAAAAATCCAATCTCGAATCTGATTCAGATATAATCCTTTCAGTTCCCTGTGCTATCATCTAACTCCTTTGTGTGGAGGGTGGGGGAAGGAAGGAAGAATATGAGAGATGGCAGGGGGTGCCATTAGAGATGAAGAGTGCTCCTCCCTACAAAACTGTGCCTGATTCTGTTGCTGCTTGTGGCCTCTGAGGATGTGGTGGTGTCCTCATAACTTTGTGCAATTTTTATAGTTGTTTAGCTTTACCTTGGGCTACCACATCACTGAGGAGGACCTCCAGAGGGAGCACCTATGTCTTCCTGTTGTCTTAACCTTTGATCTACATCCCAACCATATTTCCTCCCTTCTCTATATTCCTTCCTAAGGTGTCAAGGGCTTCCCAGGCGGCACTAGTGGTAAAGAACCTGCCTGCCAATGCAGGAGATGTAAGAGATGCGGGTTCGATCTCTGGGTCAGGAATATCCCCTGGAGAAGGGCATGGGAACCCACTCCAGTATTCTTGCCTGGAGAATCTCATGGACAGAGGAGTCTGGTGGGCTACAGTCCACAGGGTCGCAAAGAGTCAGACACGACTTAGCGACTTAGCATGCATGCACGCTAGGTGTCAAACATGCAAGTCCCTCTCTGTACCCTCTGAAAGATGAGGAAACCTGGAATAGGGTGGAGACTTCCTTACCTTCTTTTTAAGTTCTCTATAACATAGTCTCTTTTTGTTCCACTTTCCTGGGCTCAGCCAGCAAGTCCTTGTCCTTCAAAATCTCCAGGCACAATCTTTGGTGTTCAGATATGTTCCCAAATTCCAGAAGACACAAGTCAAATTCTTCCCCAGACTCCTTCATGGGACTCACTGCACTTTGAAGGCAGGCATCAGGTTGATTCCCGACTCTGCAAGTCTTCAGCCAGGAACCAGGCTTTTAATCTTTCCTCCTTGCCAGCATTCACATTCTGTGTTTCATTGAAATTCCTCATTCACTTGGCTTCAGGGGTTTGGTGGTTGGTATTGGTTTAGTCTCTAAGTTGTGTCCAACTCTTGTAACCCCATGGAATGTAGCCTGCCAGACTCCTCTGTCCTCTGTCCATGGGATTTCCAGGCAAGAATACTGGAGTGGGTTGCCATTTCCTTCTCCAGGGGATCATCCTGACCCAGGGATCAAACCCTGGTCTCTTGCATTGCAAGTGGATTCTTTACTGACTGAGTCACCAGGGAAGGCCTTCAGAGGCATGAGGGGAAATATTTTTCTGCCCACCTAGGACTGTGATATCAGTTAGCAGGAGCAGAGATGGTTACTATGCCTCTGAGGATGTCCTTTGGGAGACTTTGGACCCTAGTAATTGGAGAGGCCTTTAAAAGCATGAAATCCTTTTGCCTTTTTGTTATCACTTTTCAGTGAGAATAACTAATTTCAAGACAACAGGAAAAATCCAACTCAACATTCTGTTATAAAACTAAATAGTAACCTTTATTCTTAGTTGATACTGCAGTTTACAATGATAAGAAAAACATGCAAACTCTAGCCCATAAGTTATGGCAAACCAGATCTTTCAGTGCCTCAGATTTTTAGTTAGGTATGTTTAAAACAGAAATATTACTTACGAATAATATAGTTGTTTTTTCTGGCTTCCTATTGGAATATGGCAGGTGACAGTGAAGGAGAGGAGTTAGGCCTATTATTAAATCATTGGTCAGTCAAAAATGTTTTGTGGTCAGTGACAATGTTTAACTAGTTTTATTAGAAGGGCTTTCAATATAATAAGCAGAATCAGCATCAATTAAAAAAGAAATAGATCTTCATTTAAGACCTTTGAAAGATAATTTAAAAAATTTAAGTAGATGTTAAAATGTATTTGTTAATCTTGCACCTCATAGTCCCCTTAAGAGAGGTTTGAATAGGGAAGTATTTTAGGTTCTGGCTTAAATATGAAGATGATTTTAAACGTTCCCAGTGGCTAACAAATATAATGATAATCATTCCCAGAGTGGTACTGTCTTCAGACTTTCTCAGCTGAATTCTTTTCTGAGTGACAGTTCTGCTATCCATATCTTTCTTGTTAAGAATTCAATAATGGACTAGGTTAATTAGAGATAGGTAATCTTACCTTATAGTAATCATCCTTCTGTCAGAATAAATTAACCTTTTTAGCTCCCATTTTCTGGAATTCCCAGCCTCTGTAGACTGTCTTCTCAAGGCATTAAATAGCCTCATAAAAGTTTAAACTCATTTGAATTTAGAAATCCCCGTCACTGATAGAATTATTAAATGTGATAATCAGAGATTTACTCTGAGATCACTGAAGGTAACCCTAATTCAGGCATGTCACAGCTTTGTTCCTTCCTAGCTGTGTGATCTGGGGAGATTCAGTGATCATTTCTGGGTCTTCATTTCCTGACTTAGAGAATAGGAATAAATTGTAGCTACTTCAACTTGTGGAAATCAAATGGGATAGCATCTCCAGTAGATTCTCAGAGCCCTGCTGAAATGTTTGAGATTGTGAGGATTGTTTTGAAATGTGATCAAGTCAGAGGACTTTACTTTTTCCTCTGTTGATGTTAACTGATCCTTGATATCATGGAGTCTTATGTTGAACAGTTGTGTGAGAGAGGATTCTCTCCACCTGTGGTTCCCACAGGTCTTTGTTATATGTGTGGCCTAGGGACCAAATGTGTCAGTCCATCAGAGACTAGAGCTCGTTGGGCCATCTATGCTAGAGATTTGTGATACCCCGTGACAACCGCACTGAAAATTACCATGCCCTGAAAAAAATCTATTAACAATTGTACATATAAGTTCCTCTGCCTTTTTTTTAAAGGCAAAATATTGCAGTGAATTTCATCAGAAGTAATTTGGGATCTATTCAAACATTTGGCTTTAATTAGGAAACAGGAAAATATGTCAAAACTAGATCCCATTTGGACAGGATTTGTTTATCCTTCTCATCTTGAGTTAAATCCCCAGATCCTAGTTTTGACTAGTTCTTAAGTGTGTTCTGCAAATTTGGGCAGAGCCTTTGGCCTATTTACATACAGATGCAACTTAGTTCAGTGTTGGATAAGAAGGATGGTGGCCTATGCATATCAGCCCCCCAAAATGGAGAGCAGGAGAAAGTCACGGGGTATGTAATGCTGCCTGTGTGGACAGAGGGGCACCACTAGTGGGTGAGTAAGTGCTTCATGAGGTGGAAGAAATGCCATTCCTTAGAGCTGCTCCTGAGCAAAGAATGGGTGTATTTTAAAAAAATGCTTTGATAAACTATTGGGGAATAATTGTTAGTACTTGGGTTTCCACATAGAGCCTTTTGTTTTGGTCACTTCCCTAAAGAGTTGGTAAGCAGGTTTGCAGGTAGAATTAAGGAGAGGGCTGAGTCTGGGAGTGTTTATGAGGAGAATGGAATAAGAGATTCTGAGGAATGCTGGGGGCAGTGAGGAGCCAGTTTGTTGGGCCCCTTAGAGAGGGAGTAAAGGAAAGCAGCCACTTGGTTTAAGAAAGACAATGAAAAACAAGCATGTTTAATAAAGAGATTTTTAAAATTAATTTTTCGAATAGAAGGTAGAAACACATGTTTCAACAGAAGTATAAAAACATGGACCATAATGTTTCATTAATAGCCTGGTCCCTTAGCGTTCACCCCTTTCTCCACCAGGAGACAACCGTTGTTTTTTTTTTTTTAAAGTAAGCTTGCAAATTTCTTTATATGCATAAAAACAAATATGAATCTTGATCTTTAGCTTCCTCCTCTGCTTTTTCTTTTAACACCAAATATAGGTTATTTCATTGTTTTGTACCTTAATTTTTTTTTTTTTCATTGTACTATATATTTTGGATGGAGTTCCCAGGTGGGTCAATGGTAAAGAATCCACCTGCCAATGCAGGAGATGTGGGTTCAATCCCTGGGACAGGAAGATCTCCTGGAGGAGGAAATGGCAACCCACTCCAGTATTCTTGCCTGGAAAATCCCATGGACAGAGGAGCCTGGCAGGCTACAGTCCCTGGGGTCACAAAGAGTAAGACACGACTGAGCATGCATACATAACAACAAATATGTTTTGCACATCTTTCTTGTCACCACATAGAGAACTTTATGATTCTTTTTATTGTCTTGCTGCATTCCATTTTATTCATATATCATAATTAATCTAACCTATTTGTGGACATTGGGTTATTTCTAATTGTTTGAATTTATAATATTGAGTAAACTTATATAGAGCTTGGGGCTTCCCAGGTGGCACTAGTGGTAAAGAACCTGCCTGCCAGTGCAGGGGACATAAGAGATGCAGTTTTGATCCCTGGGTTGGGAAGATCCCCTGGAGAAGGAAATTTCATTTCTTTTATTTTTTTATTTTTTTAAATTTTATTTTATTTTTAAATTTTACATAATTGTATTAGTTTTGCCAAATATCAAAATGAATCCACCACAGGTATACATGTGTTCCCCATCCTGAACCCTCCTCCCTTCTCCCTCCCCATACCATCCCTCTGGTTTCGTCCCAGTGCACCAGCCCCAAGCTTCCAGTATCGTGCATCGAACCTGGACTGGCAACTCGTTTCATACATGATATTTTACATGTTTCAATGCCATTCTCCCAAATCTTCCCACCCTCTCCCTCTCCCACAGAGTCCATAAGACTGTTCTATACATCAGTGTTTCTTTTGCTGTCTCGTACACAGGGTTATTGTTACCATCTTTCTAAATTCCATATATATGCGTTAGTATACTGTATTGGTGTTTTTCTTTCTGGCTTACTTCACTCTGTATAATAGGCTCCCGTTTCATCCACCTCATTAGAACTGAGTCAAATGTATTCTTTTTAATGGCTAAGTAATACTCCATTGTGTATATGTACCACAGCTTTCTTATCCATTCATCTGCTGATGGACATCTAGGTTGCTTCCATGTCCTGGCTATTATAAACAGTGCTGCGATGAACATTGGGGTACACGTGTCTCTTTCCAGAGAAGGAAATTTCAAACCACTCTTGTATTCATGCTTGGAGAATTCCATGGGGCTACAGTCCATGGGGTTGCACAGAGTTGTACACGACTGAAGCAACTGGAGCCAGACATCCTGCAATGTGAAGTCAAGTGGGCCTTAGGAAGCATCACTATGAACAAAGCGAGTGGAATTCCAGTTGAGCTATTTCAAATCCTATAAGATGATACTGTGAAAGTGCTGCACTCAATATGGTAGCAAATTTGGAAGACTCAGCAGTGGCCACGGGACTGGAAAAGGTCAGTTTTCATTCCAATCCCAAAGAAAGACAATGCCAAAGAATGCTCAAACTACTGCACAATTGCATTCATCTCACATGCTAGCAAAGTAATGCTCAAAATTCTCCAAGCCAGGCTTCAGCAATACGTGAACCTTGAACTTCCAGATGTTCAAGCTGGATTTAGATAAGGCAGAGGAACCAGAGATCAAGTTGCCAATATCCGCTGGATCATCAAAAAAGCAAGAGAGTTCCAGAAAACCATCTGTTTCTGCTTTATTGACTATGCCAAAGCCTTTGACTGTGTGGACCACAATAAACTGTGGAAAATTCTGAAAGAGATGGGAATACCAGACCACCTGACCTACCTCTTGAGAAATCTGTATGGAGATCAGGAAGCAACAGTTAGAACAGGACATGGAACAACAGACTGGTTCCAAATAGGAAAAGGAGTACGTCAAGGCTGTATATTGTCACCCTGCTTATTTAACTTCTGTGCAGAGTACATCATGAGAAATGCTGGGCTGGAAGAAGCACAAGCTGAAATCAAGATTGCTGGGAGAAATATCAATAACCTCAGGTATGCAGAGGACACCACCCTTATGGCAGAAAGTGAAGAAGAACTTAAGAACCTCTTGATGAAAGTGAAAGAGGAGAGTGAAAAAGTTGGCTTAAAGCTCAACATTCAGAAAACGAACATCATGGCATCTGGTCCCATCACTTCATGGAAATAGATGGGGAAACAGTGGAAACAATGTCAGACTTTATTTTTTGGGGCTCCAGAATCACTGCAGATGGTGACTGCAGCCATGAAATCAAAAGACGCTTACTCCTTGGAAGGAAAGTTATGACCAACCTAGACAGCACATTGAAAAGCAGAGACATTACTTTGCCAACAAAGGTCTGTCTAGTCAAGGCTATGATTTTTCCAGTAGTCATGTATGGATGTGAGAGTTGGACCATAAAGTAAGCTGAGCGCCGAAGAACTGATGCTTTTGAACTGTGGTGTTGAAGACTCTTGAGAGTCCCTTGGACTGCAAGGAGATTCAACCAGTCCAGCCTAAAGGAGATCAGTCCTGGGTGTTCATTGAAGGACTGATGTTGAAGCTGAAACTCCAGTACTTTGGCCACCTGATGTGAAGAGCTGCCTCATTTGAAAAGACCCTGATGCTTGGAAAGATCAAGGGCAGGCAGAGAGGGGGATGGCAGAGGATGAGATGGTTGGATGGCATCACCAACTCAATGGACGTGAGTTTGGGTAAACTCTGGGAGTTGGTGATGGACAGGGAGGCCTGGCACGCTGTGGTTCATGGGGTCGCAAAGAGTCGGACATGACTGAACTGAAGCAATTTAGCATGCCATTTCATATAGAGCTTATTTTGCATTAGCACAAACATACCCACAGAAAGAATTCCCAGTGTTGGTATTGTTGGACAACATATATGCAGTTGGAATTTTTGATTAGCTTTGCTACATTTCCCTCCTAAGGAGTTGTACCAATTTATACTCCCAACAGAAGTAAATGAAAGCCCTTGTCTTTCCTAAGCTTTGCCAATGCAGTGTATGTCCGATTTTTAGATTTTCACAAACCTGGTGCATAACAAATAGCATCTTGGTGTCTAGGGTTTTTCTTTTTTTTTTAATCAAGTTCAGTTTTTCAAAAATGTCAAGCAATCTCAAACTTATAGAAAAGTTTTTTTTTTCCCCTATCTAATAGTAAGTTGCTGACATGATAACTCCTGCACTCTGGAAAACCTTACGTATATATTTTACAAACAAGTACATTGTTTTTATAACCAAAATAAAATCATCAATCTCAGGGCATTAGTTTTGCTACATAACTACCATCTAACCCTCGGATTCCATTTATGTTTAGCTTATTATCCATAATGTGTCCTTTATAGAAAAAAAAATCTGGTAAGAATCATGTGTTGTGCTTAGCTGCTCAGCCTCTTTAACCTCTTTCAATTTGAAATGGTTCCTTCCACTTTCTTTACCTTTCATGATCTTGAAAGGCCAGATATATTGTAAAATTTCTCTTAATTTGGGTTTGCCTGATGTTTCCTTTTGACTCAACTCAGATTATACATCTTTGGCAGGGATATCACAGAAGCAACGCTGTGTTCTCATTGTAACCTATCAGATGGTGTATAATTTTGAGTTACTGCATTAATGACGATGTTCATTCTGGTCATCTGATTGAAGTCGTGGCTGCCAGGATTCTCCATTGTAAATTTAATCTTTTTCTTTTGCAATTGCTAATGTCTTGTGGTAGGATCCTTTTGAGATTATATAAATATCTCTTTCAGTATTAGAATTTGATTTTACTAGTTTGTTTCTTTTAGTTATATCACTGTGAACTCATTGGTTTCTATTATATTCAATAGATCATAATCTGTTACTGTCATTATTTATATTGTTGGTCAGATTACCCTAGATTTGATGAGTGGGTGCTCTGTCAACCTGGCTCCTCTATCTTTTGACTTACTTCTATCATTCTGTGAGTATTTCCTTGTTTTCTGATTCAGAGAGATGTGCCAGGGCCAGCTTGTACTTTTTCTGACCCAGACTTGGAATTACTAATTTCTTCAAGGAAGCTTTTAGCAGAGAGTGGTGTATGGAAGTTACAATCTGGTGCGAGGTGCGCTCCTTCCTATTGGGCTGTCTCTGTTCCTAGGCCACCTTAACAGACACATATTCATGTCTATATTTGTTTATTTACTTCTATAGTAAAAATTATGAGTCTATACTATGCTTTCAATTCTTACCTGACACCACAGGATCAATTTTAGTTTTCTCCCTTTGCATCTTTTTAGTTCCCTTCTCTGACAGTGAGAAGCTAGCTCTCATTATCCTTACAGGTTTCCCTAACTGATCATTCCCTGTGTGTAAACATCTCACGCACTGCGTCACTCCCGCAGAAAGACTTGCCACTCTCCACGTGGGCTTTGTGTCCCCACTTCCATTTCCCACTCCGCCTCCCCCATCTCCCAGAGAAGTTCTCTTTGCTCCTCCTCAAGCTTCTGAGTGCAGTTTTAATTTATATTCTTTTTGTTCTGAGTGAGGTTGAGCAATTTTTAATGAAGAGTGCCAATATAAACCCTATCTTCATTTCCCATACAAAATGTTCAGTAAAATCAACATTGCTCAATAGTATTTTTGTTTGAGTGAATTATTTAGTAGTATTTGAATCAGAGCTGAGTTTTATGTTCAGCTGTACAGAGTGAGTGCAGTTATTTAAATCATTTATTCACTTAACAAATTATTTGTTGAAATCAAATCACTGTACGTTCCAGCCATTCTTCTAGGCACCGAGGATCATGTGGTAAAAAAAGAGAGACAAATCGTCTTCCCTCATAGAATTTATATTTTTAACGGTGGACTCAAATAATGAGCAAGTTAACCTATCAGCTTAGAGTGTAGTTTCCAGTAGTGAAAAAAGCTAAAAAAGAGAATAAAGCACAGTGACAGCATCTACTGTTGTAGGTGCCAGAGCAGCAGGGAAGCCTCAATGGACACCCAGGGACAGAATGAAAGAAATGTTTTGTGTGTAGATCCTCAAGGATCAGCATCTGGTGACTTGTGTCCACCTGGAAAGAACAAGCCAATTTCATGGTTTCAGAGCCTGGATCAGAGAGCCAAAGCAGATAGGAAGGAAGCCACTCCATAGTCTGTAGACATCTTGCTAATTAACGTTGGAGTCACTTCCCCCACGTAGGCCTGTGCAATACTGCCTTCTCAGCTTCAGTTATAACAAAAACACGAGAGGCAGCAACTTCATAAGTAACCAAAAAAATCTTTGTCTTGAAATTCTTTTAAACCTATTTCTAATCTTGATGACATCATTCTTGCAGGTTAGGAGATATTACTTCCTTCTTACAGACAAGGAAACTGAGACTTTTAAAGATCAATAATTTACTCAGTATTATGCAGCTAGTAAGACATTGAGCAGTGATTAACTCCAAAGCCCAGCTCTTCCAGCTGTTGACAAGGGTAAGACTCACTCCTGTTATTTTTTGGGAAGTGCTTTGCAGAGGCAGTTCCACTATGATGCAGACTAGGGCCCTAAATAAACCAGGATTCTCTAGACAGTGGGCCTCATGCTGAAACTTAATTAACATCCTCTGTCAGGTAGATCTGTTTCCATTTCAATTACACTAAAATATAAACAAATTTTTATTCACCTTTTTAGGTTGAGACATTATCTTCTAATGTTAAGAATCCAGGGTATATTCGATGATTAGTTATATACTTCCAATAAATTAAAAGTATACATCCTTATAGGAAATAAAAATGCATAATATTATTTCACAGCAAGTACAACTACTCCACCTGATACTCTTATAAATGTACATCTCTGTATTGTATTTTACCAATGAGGTCACAGATAAATTCACCCAATCAACTCAGCAGAGCCCTGATCACAGATCAATTACTTAAATAGATTTATTTGGATTAGATATGAGAACTCAGTAATTAAACTGTAGAGATGGTTAATATTACACTTGAAAGCATCAGATAATTAATAAAGCAAACTTCACTATGAGGTACCATTTCACACCAGTCAGAATGGCTGCGATCCAAAAGTCTACAAGTAATAAATGCTGGAGAGGGTGTGGAGAAAAGGGAACCCTCTTACACTGTTGGTGGGAATGCAAACTAGTACAGCCACTATGGAGAACAGTGTGGAGATTCCTTAAAAAACTGGAAATAGACCTACCTTATGATCCAGCAATCCCACTGCTGGGCATACACACTGAGGAAACCAGAAGGGAAAGAGACACGTGTACCCCAATGTTCATCGCAGCACTGTTTATAATAGCCAGGACATGGAAGCAACCTAGATGTCCATCAGCAAGATGAATGGATAAGAAAGCTGTGGTACATATACACAATGGAGTATTATTCAGCCATTAAAAAGAATACATTTGAATCAGTTCTAATGAGGTGGATGAAACTGGAGCCTATTATACAGAGTGAAGTAAGCCAGAAAGAAAAACACCAATACAGTATACTAACGCATATATATGGAATTTAGAAAGATGGTAACAATAACCCTGTGTACGAGACAGCAAAAGAGACACTGATGTATAGAACAGTCTTATGGACTCTGTGGGAGAGGGAGAGGGTGGGAAGATTTGGGAGAATGGCATTGAAACATGTAAAATATCATGTATGAAACGAGTTGCCAGTCCAGGTTCGATGCACGATACTGGATGCTTGGGGCTGGTGCACTGGGACGACCCAGAGGGATGGGGTGGGGAGGGAGGAGGGAGGAGGGTTCGGGATGGGGAACGCATGTATGCCTGTGGCGGATTCATTTTGATATTTGGCAAAACTAATACAGTTATGTAAAGTTTAAAAATAAAATAAAATTAAAAAAAAAAAAAACCAGGAAAAAAAAAAAAAAAAACAAACTTCATAATTGGGGAACAAGTTAACAATATTATATCCATCAAAAATCAAGTTTTAAAAAACCCAGAAAAGGTAATAAGAGCAAAATAGTTGAATTGCTTTGTTTATAATGAGAAAGACATGTCACTGTGGAAAAGTGAAATTTGCCTCTTCTGGGCTTTAACCTAAACATGGGAGAGTGTTACCTAACCGGTCATTTGTGGTCGCTTGGGAGTTCCTGCCTGGAATGATGTATTGAGAGACTGTGAATACTAATAAGGTTGTTTTTCGGTTGCTCAGTTGTGTCCGACTCTGTGACCCCATGGACTGCAGCACGCACGCCAGGCTTCCCTGTCCTTCACTGTCTCCCTGAGTTTGCTCAAACTCATGTCCATTAAGTCGGTGATGTCATCATCCAACTATCTAATCCTCTCTCTTGCTTGGAAAGGTGAATCAGTGGTGGCTTTCTTTTTGCCTGGGGCTGCACAGATCTTGAAGTCACTGCCAAACTAACTCTGCAGTGGCAACTTCAGAACACAAAATAAGCACTAGACCTAGAAATGCTCGACACCCAAACTTAACGTATAGTCAAATAAATGGTTTAGTCTACCACCTACCAGCCTTTAAGAAGAGCTTGTCACTATACTCTTTCCTGTTGAAAGGAAAGAGTTGGAGAAGTCTCCAGTGCTGGGGGAAAGGAAATCAAGACTGTGTGAGGAGATGGCCTGAGAGATGGAGGCGTTTCTAGGGTCTTCAACAGCTGTGGCCTCTACCAGCTGGCATCAAGGCCCTAGTTACAGCCCAGGCAGGAGAGGCATGTGGAAGTGGAAAGGAATTCTGCACAGGAAAACTAATAAATCATGCCATAAATAGCAGCATTCGGTGAAAAGAAAAGAATCACTTGGCAGTATCTTTTTCAACACAGAAGCAAAATGTATGTAGGTTTTTGGGGAGTGATATTCAAGAAACTATTAGTACTTGAATACTAATACAAGTGGGGAATAGGTGTTCCATAAGCCTGATTTTTCACTATGTACCTTCTTGTACTGTTTGAAATTTTAAATCATGCATGTATACTTTTTAATTGTAAAGCACAAGTTTAAAGTTAAGACTTTTATTTTCTATATATAGAGGTCTTAACAGCAGTGTGTTCACTCACCTAGAGCCAGACATCCTGGAGTGTGAAGTCAAGTGGACCTTAGGAAGCATTACTATGAACAGAGCTAATGGGGGTGATGAAATTCCAGTTGAGCTATTTCAAATCCTAAAAGATGATGCTATTAAATTGCTGCACTCATTATGGTAGCACATTTGGAAAACAGCATTGGCCACAGGACTGGAAAAAGGTCAGTTTTCATTCCAATCCCAAAGAAGGGCAATGTCAGAGAATGTTCAAATTACCGTACAATTGCACTCATTTCACATGCTAGCAAGATTATGCTCAAAATCCTTCAAGCTAGGCTTTAGCAGTACTTGAACTGACAATTCCAGATGTATAAGCTGGATTTAGAAAAGGCAGAGGAGGAGCCTGGTAGGCTGCAGTTCATGGGGTTGCGAAGAGTCGGACACGACTGAACGACTTCGCTTTCACTTTTCACTTTCATGCGTTGGAGAAGAAAATGGCAACTCACTCCAGTGTTCTTGCCTGGAGAATCCCAGGGACGGGGGAGCCTGGTGGGCCACCGTCTATGGGGTCGCACAGAGTCGGACACGACTGAAGCGACTTAGCATCAGCAGCAGCAGAGGAATCAGAGATTAAATTGCCAACATACGCTAGATCATAGAAAAAGCAAAGGAATTCCAAAAAAACATCTACTTCTGCTTCATTGACTATGCTAAAGCCTTTGACTACATGAGTCACAGCAAACTGTGGAATATTCTTAATGAGATGGTAATACCAGACCACCTTATCTGCTTCCTGAGAAGCCTGTGTGCAGGACAAGGAGCAGCAGTTAGAACCGGACATGAAACAATGGACTAGTTCAGAATTGGGAAAGGAGTACTTTAAGGCCGTATATTGTCACCCTGCTTATTTAACTTCTATGGAGAGTGAAGCAAAAGTGAAAGTTGCTCAGTCGTGTTTGACACTTTGTGACCCCATGGACTATATACAGTCCATGGAATTCTCTAGGCCAGAATACTGGAGTGGGTAGCCTTTTCCTTCTCCAGGGGATCTTTCCAACCCAGGGATTGAACCCAGGTCTCCCACATTGCAGGCAAATTCTTTACCAGCTGAGCCACAAGGGAAGCCCAAGGACACTGGAAGGGGTAGCCTATCCCTTCTCCAGTGGATCTTCCCGACCTAGGAATTGAACCAGAGTCTCCTACATTGCAGGTGGATTCTTTACCAACTGAGCTATTGGAAAACTTCATGCAAAATGCCAGGCTGGATGAAGCACAAGCTGGAATCAAGATTGCCGGGAGAAATATCAATAACCTCAGATATGCAGATGACACCACTTTACTGGCAGAATGTGAAGAGGAGCTAAAGAGCCTCTTGATGAAGGTGAAAAAGGAGAATGAAAAAGCTGGCTTAAAGCTCAGCATTCAAAAAACAAAGCTCACAGTATCCGGTCCTATTACTTCATGGCAAATAGATGGGGAAAATGTGGAAACAGTGTCAGATTTCATTTTCTTGGACTCCAAAGTCCCTGTGGATAGTGACTGCAGCCATAAAATTAAAATATGCTTGCTCCTTTTAAGAATAGCTACAACAAACATAGTGTATTAAAAAGCAGAGATATCACTTTGCCGACAAAGGTCCATATAGTCCATATGGTTTTCCAGTAGTCATGTATGAATGTGAGAGTTGGATCATAAAGACAGCTGAGCAGCAAAGAATTGATGCCTTTGAATTGTGGTGTTGGAAAAGACTCTTGAGAGTCCCTTGGACTGCAGGGAGATCCAGCCAGTCAATCTAAAGGAGATCATCACTGACTATTCATTGGAAGGATTGATGCTGAAGCTCCAATACTTGGGCCACCTGATGCAAAGAGCCGACTGATTGGGAAAGACCCGGATGCTGGGAAAGATTGAAGGCAGGAAAAGGGGACCACAGAGGATGAGAATGGTTGGATGGCATCACCGACTCAATGGACATGAGTTTGAGCAAACTCAGGGAGATAGTGAAGGGCAGGGAATCCTGGCATGCTGCAGTTCATGGGGTTGCAAAGAGCTGGACATGACTTAGTGACTGAACAACAACAGGTAAATATCCACTCAAGGCAGACATTTTTCCAAAATATTGTTTCACCTATTGAAATAGAAATTTTCATTGGTGAATTCTGGAAGTGAGCTATTGCTAACAGAATGATCCTTAGCATTTTCAATATGTATGATTGATTACTTAAATCTGTATAAAGTTATCTGTAGTCAATCAGGATCTATAATAATTTATAGTTTATAATGGTGAAATAATGTATAATATGTGTTGGATCTGATTTAATCCTCGTTTTTAATTCAGTTCTTTGGATTAGAAGTGTTTCTAATTAACTGAAACTAAATCGCAATAGTGACTTAATTTATCATTTATGAAGCCTGTGACACATTTCAGCCAATCATAAGCACAGACTTTTTTGGTAATATTGATTTTTATTTATTTGACTGTGCTGGGTCTTAGTTGTGGCACATGGGATCTTTAGTTGCTTAGTTGTGGCTTGTGAACTTTCAGTTGTGACATGTGGGATCTAGTCCCCTGACCGGGGATTGAATCCCCTGCATTGGGAGCACGGAGTCTTAGCGTCTGGCCACCAGGAAGTCCCACAAGCATAGACTTTTAAAATAGCATATGAGCGGCCAACAGTGGCTTTAAAATGAATAATAATGTATAACATTCTTGTTTATTAAAATCATGTATATTTGTTTTAGGATACTTGGAAATTGTAGAAATGGTAAACATTCCCCATCTATAAAATTTCCATCTTTTACACCTACTTCTATGAGTGTATTTTCTTGCAGCCTTTTTCCTCTTCAGTCAGTTCAGTTCAATCGCTCAGTTGTGTCTGACTTTTTGTGACCCCATGGATTGCAGCATGCCAGGCTTCCATGTCTATCACCAACTCCCGGAGTTTACTCAAACTGATGTCCATTGAGTCAGTGATGCCATCCAACCATCTCATCATCCGTTGTCCCCTTCTCCTCCCGCCTTCAATCTTTCCCAGCATCAGGGTCTTTTCCAATGAGTCAGGTCTTCGCATTAGGTGGCCAAAGTATTGGAGTTTCAGCTTCAGCATCACTCCTTCCAATGAATATTCAGGGTTGATTTCTTTTAGGATTGACTGGTTGGATCTTCTTGCAGTCCAAGGGACTCTCTAGAGTCTTCTCCAACACCACAGTTCTCCTAGATGGAACTGAGAAAGCTGAGTGCATGTAGGGAGTAAGGCCAGTGGCTGAGTGGGCAGAAGAGAGCCAGAAAGCAGTGGGTTCAGGGGAGACTTTGAATCCTGAGAATAGGGTGAGTCCAAGCTTAGTATGAGTATATCCAGTCTCCTTGGCTTCTAAACAGTCAAGAAGGAGTTGGGACTCAAAGCAGAATGGAAGAACAGACAGACCATTCAGTGAAATAGAGCTTTTGGATGGAGAAAAAGAAAATCCTGAATTCAAAAATGAGAAGAGCACCCAAGAAAATAAAAAGGCGTCACAAAGAGGCTTTTTAGAGCCAAAAACAAACAAAACAACCAAAGGAACCAAATACATAATTTATTAGAGGAACTTGGGGAGAAGGTGTTCGCACTATTGAAATCTGACATTTTCTGAAAATCAGTGCCAAGACATTTCTCCAACTGCAGAGTAAACAGATAAAAAGATGGGCATATAGGAAAGCAATTAGACACCTAGAAAATGTGTCTAGAAGGTCTACCATGAGACTTATGGTAGTTTCAGAAGAGCAAAAAGGAAGTCAGACAATAATTAAACAAATGAACTCAGTTTCCATAAAATGAAAGAAATGAGTTTGTAGACTATTAATATCTCACTGAGTTCCAGGCTGGAGAGATGAGGGAAAACACTTAGTATATCATGATAAAATCCCAGAACTCGTTATTAATAGAAAATGGTATTTGACTTTGGGCAGAAAGAACAAATTCTATAAGGAGAAAAATCTCGGACTGATAAGAGTTCTCTTTTACCATGCTGGAAGCCAGAAGACAATGGAGTTGCATCTATTGGCACTTCTTAAATACCTTAGAAATATTAATTAATTCATTTATTCTTCCCAACAGTCCTGTGAGGTAGGTATCATTTTAATGTACTTTTAACCAGTGAGGAAACTGGGCTCAGAGAGGTTTAGTAACAGGGCCAGGGTCTCATAGCTAGAAAGTGACAGAGCCAGGACTCAACAGAAGCGGTCTGGCTCCAGAGGCACATTGACTTTTTATCACACCAAAGTAAAATTAAGACTTTTACCTAACATCATACTCAAACATATATTTTTGGCATATTATAGCCTTAAATGTGCATGAAAAGCTTTACATTTTTAAAAATAAAATATAAGGAAATCTCTTTCAACCATAAAATAGTGATTATTATTTTAAACACGACACAAGATACAAAAAGTACAAACCATAAAACAGAAGAGATGAAGCTGCCTGGTAGATATTCCTAATATTACTTTATATACATTTAAAAAGCGTTAAAAAGTAAAAATAGGAGCCACAGATGGAAAGAAGATATTTGTAATACTTATTCCTGACTTTCAAAGGAATGGTATTCCAAATATACAAAGAATCCTACAAAATTAATAATAGAGATCAGCAACTGATAGAGATATAGATAGGTATATGAAAAGGCATTTCATAGAAGGGAAAAACTGGCTACTAACCCAAGAAAAGATGCTTCAACTCATTTGTAATTCGGAAAAATAAAAAAAACTCATTGCAATACTATTTCACACTTACCAGACTGGCATATGATTTGAAAATTTCGTTAAAAAATTTGGTGAGAAAGAGAAACAAAGAACTCATACCACTAATGAGAGACTGTGTGAAGTCAGTGATGTACCTCAAAATGTGGAATTCAGGCAAAGTCTTGCATGGGCGCAAGGAGATTGGGGCAAGAAGGTTGATGCCAGCATTGTTCATAATATTAAGTATGGAAAAATATCTAATTCCAATAATAAAAGTGTGGATAAGTGATGGGTATGTGGTGGAAAATCTGAATGACCTTTAGTCACATGTGTCACTGTGTAGCTAAATCCCAACATTATTATGTTAGACGAAAAGGCAAAATGGGGAAGCATCTGTACAATAGAATACTATGTGTATCAAGTTTAAACATATGCCAAATAATATTGTACCTTGTTCATAGGTGCTTAGATAAGTAGTAAAGATATAGCAGCATGCAGAAGCATGATGACATCAAGTTAAGAGTTTATCTCTGGGATGAGATTATGGTGTCTGGAGATGCACAGGATATTTAATGTTCTGTTTCATATTTTAAGCTCAGGGAAGGGTTCTTAGCTATTTCTACTGTTACTATCTGTATGTTTTGATAGGCCTGAAAAATTTTACACTTAAAATGAGGGGAAAATTCACTTGTTATTTTTTAAAAGCATATGGCAGTAGGCATTTTCCAAAATGATGAATAACATTATAATGAACTTGATTGGATTCATCTTTTAAAAATTAAGGCATCTGTTGAATGGATAAAGAAGCTGTGGTACATATGTACAATGGAATACTGCTCAGCCATGAAATGCATTTGAATCTGTTCTAATGAGGTGGATGAAACTAGAGCCCATTATTTAGAGTGAAGTAAGTCAGAAAGGGAAATATAAATATCATATATGGAATCTGAAGAGATGGCCCTGATGAATTTATTTTCAGGGCAGCAATGGAGAAACAGACATAGAGAACAGACCTATGGACAAGGTGGGAGGAGAGGAGGGAGAAGGGAAGATGTATGAAGAAAGTAACATAGAAATTTACAATGCCATGTGTAAAACAGTAGCCAATAGGAATCTGCTGTATGGCACAGGGAACTCAAACAGGGGGCTCTGAGAAAGGCTGAAGGGTGGGGTGGGGAGGGAGAGGGGAGGAAGGTCTGGGAGGGAGGGGACATGGGTGTATCTCTGGCTGATTCTTGTTGTGTGACAGAAAACCACAAAATTCTGTAAAGCAATTATCCTCAATTAAAAAATTAAAAAAAAATAAGGCATCTCTCAATTTATTTGCAGTGGAAAAGAAAGCCCTGTATAAAGAAATATGTTTTTAAAAGTTAATGTAGAACAGCTTTTTTTTTTAAGATAAGTATAAAGTATTATTTTACTTCAAAGGACAACACTGTGATTTAAAGTTAGGTTAAAATCTTGATGGAAAATATACTCTTGGTTCAATAACTCCTGATAAATACTCATAGTTTAATCTAAGTAATGCTCTCTTTCTCCAGAGAGACACATGTATAAATAACTGACTGTTTAGTGCTTAAAAGTGAGAAAAAGTGAAAGTTAGTCGCTCAGTCATGTCTGACTGTGATTCCACGGGCTGTAGCCTGCCAGGCTCCTCTGTCCATGGACTTCTCCAGGCAAGAATACTGGAGTGGGTTGCCATTTTCTTGTCCAGGGGATCTTCCTGACCTGGGATTTAGTGCTTAAGTAGTATTGTTTTCATAGGATGATGTGGTTGAATGGGTCACAATGAAAGTAAAAACACAAATAAGATTAGCATTAGATTAGTTTGCTGCATTTCCCTGGGGCCAACTCTAGGAGAAAAGGTTTCTGTGTTAGTCCCAGAACTGTGGAGGGTGTTGAAATGCTTTCTAATTGCCCAGTTAAAGCTTTGTTTATATAGCATTTTTCAAGATTCATGAAACATGTTGAGGTGTCAGATATTCAAGAACTCTGTTATACAAATCATTGAAAGAAAACCTTCCCGGATAGGGAGGTGGGAGGTAGCAGCGGGGGCGTGTTGGACTCTGCTATGCTGTGGACAGCCTGCCAGGAGAGAACAGGTTTATTTTTAAGGTCTCTTTTTGCTTTCCCTCCACCATGCCTCTCCTGTCTGCATCCTAATCCAGGCTCCTGTGTCTTGCTGGGTTACTGTAGGTCATTTTATGTGTTCTTTCTTCTACACCCGCTTGCAGCCTCCCACCCTAATTCTAAGTGGCCTTCTACTCAGAAACATACAGTAGTTACTGGTTTCCCACCAGAGGAGATTATTCTGCCTTGTTTTGAAGAGTGCTGACTTTCTCATTCATTTCAGTTTGGACTCTGTTTTCAGGTCAGCTACTCACAGAAGCTGGCTTGTGACAGAGTTTTCGCTGGCCCGTAGTAAAATGATAAAAATATGGAAAATGTGGCTAGAATAGTGCATTCAAATTTAAAAAAATTGAGATTGTTTTTCTTGCTTTTTTTGTGATCAGGTGTTCATTCTTCATCAAATGCTGGTTGTTGATGGCAGAATTTTGGACAAGATCTTGCTTGGGAAAAGCGTAAGTTGATAAGTTTGATGGTTGCCTTCTTTCCACCTCAACACCCCTCTTAGTTCTCCTCACCACAAAAACACGATACAGACACACACAGAGACACACTTTGTCTCTCATTTTCTCTTTCACTCACACACACATACTTTTTTTTTTCCTCAAATTTTGTTTTTGTTTTTGCTGGGCAGGGAAACGATGATCTAGGTCGTTTTATGTAATTCATGCTCAACAGTTGTTTATTCCCACTTCTCTGTCCTTTCTTACAGTCATTCCTATTGTCTCAAATATCCTCCTGCTACTTCAGTACAAATTCTACACTTCCTGTAATGCTCAGATCAACTTGCCTCTCCTTCAGCTAATTTCCGTAATCACTTTGTGACAGTTTTATCACTGTATTTATTGGTATGGGTATTGGTTGACATAAGAATTTTGTTTTTTTGATGCCCGTGAAAGAAAGAACTTTGGCATTTCATTAATACTAGGGAGATTTGGTAAGGCCATAAAAATTCATATAAAATGGTTTCTATTAGTCCTAAATCTGTTGTATATGGTAGAGTCTTAATGTAATAGTTATGAATAGCATACAGTGACTCTTCACCAGGTATTTCCAGTATTCTGTTTTGCAGGTCTCCTGGTGTTAGGTGTATCCGTGTGACTGATTTTGGCCATTGAGATGTGAATGAAAGTGGAGTGTTACTCCCAGATGGAAGCTTTTGAGCAACTATAGCAATATTCCAGTTGGCAGGTAATCTTTAGCTTGGCTTCTAGGGGCTTCCCTGGTGGCTCAGACAGTAAAGAATCTGCCTGCAATGCAGGAGACCTGGATTTGATCCCAGGGTTGGGAAGATTCTTTAGAGAAGAAAATGGCAACCCACTCCAGTATTCTTGCTTGGAGAATCCCACAGACAGCCTCCACGGGGTCACAAAGAGTTGGACATGATTGAGCGACTAACACTTTCACTTTTTTGAGCCCTAGAGTGAGTATGATGTGAAAGAAAGCCCCAAAGAACCTTCAATGGACTTGCAGTGTGAGCAAGAAATAAACTTTTGTTTCTTAAACCACTGAGATTTTGGAGGTTGTAGATAATATTAATAACAGCACAACTTAATCTATTGATACAAATATATATTTTACCAAAATAAAATTTCTAACTTTATTGATAATTTAAAAATTTATCATTTACAATGTTAAATATCTACCATTTCAATATATTCTATTTCTTATATTTAAAATAGAAGTGAATATTGACACCTGAATCATTTTAATGAGATAAATACCAAAGTCTCAGGATCTCATAGTATCATTCAGAAACATGTAGAATGGATTTTAAAATATACAATGGAACACTGAAAGTGGCAAATTGGCAACTAAAATACAGATGAGGAAGAAGATTCATATGTAGATTAAAATATTAAGAGCAAAGCAAGAATCTGGTAAGATCTCATAAAGGAGTCTTGATCCTTGAGAAATAATTTCCCTTGATTCTTCAAGATGGTTGTGTTTGTAACCACAAAGGTCAGTAAGCAACTGACTCACCTTTTAGACCTAAATTAACTTCTGAATGCAGTTTTGGGTACCTGCCACAAAGATTTTTGGGAGCTTGGCGCCATCTTCTGGTCAAATGCTAACTTTTCAGATTCAAAACCTTTTTTGACTTTTCAGTAACTACTTTGATTATACTTTCTAGTAAATACCATTAAGTAAATAAGTGAAACTTTTTCAAATATAAATTTCAGGAACTTATGCATATAAAATGAATGTATGTCTGTACAGTTTTAAGCTACCTATATTTATATGACAGTTGCAATTTTGATTTTTTTTTATAATTTTACTTGTTTTTGAGAACATTACACAAATAAAACTGTCACCTTTTTCTTAATATAAAGAAGAATGTTTTCCAAGGAGAATTTAGATTTATCTGAATAAACTATAGATTTATTCAGATATAATTGAATAAATTATAGATTTATTCAATAATACTTAAATTTATATTTTCACATGTCTATAAAAACTTGATCTAGAGGTGGTGTGTGTGTGTTTAATTTCAGAAACGATTTTTAAAATACAAGAAGGAGAAAGGGAAGGAAGCTGTAAATAACTGTTATTTATCTGTGTTGTATTCAGCCTTGTGCCGGGTGCTTTTAGAAGGACGTCTCGTTTTCTTCCCACCACCCTGCCTTTGAGTAGGCAGTGTTGCCTTGGTTTTACTGCTCAAGAAATAAGTCTAAAAGGTTATGGACATAAATGCTGATGTTTGGGGAGAAAGCAACTTTATTTTACTAGAATGATTGCTATTGCTCATTTATTAAGCTGTGCCAGGAACACTGAATCGACAGGTTCTTTTCAATCTTTTCTTTTGTTGTTGTTGGAACTGATTTTTGTCATTGTTAATTAGATGCAGTAGATGTCTGATATAATTCCATTTTTAGGATAGTGAAGGGCACAGAGGTGTTTGTGTTCTTTCCTGTTAACGCTTTGGTCACCGCTGTCTCCAGGAAGCAGCAGCCTTAAGTGTAAAGTAGGCATTCAATTTCTGTTTCAACAGAAAGAGAAAAGAAAGGGAGAAATTTAGAGAGAGAAAGGAAAAGAAGAGAAGACAGGAAGGGAGAGGAGCTAATCCTCTCAGTTCAGTTCAGTTCATTTCAGTGCAGTCATTCAGTCGTGTCCGACTCTTTGCGACCCCATGGACTGCAGCACGCCAGGCCTCCCTGTCCATCACCAACTCCCCGAGTTTACCGAAACTCACGTCCATTGAGTCAGTGATGCCATCCAGCCATCTCATCCTCTGTCGTCCCCTTCTCCACTTGCCCTCAATCTTTCCCAGCATCAGGGTCTTTTCAAATGAGTCAGTTTGTCGCATCAGGTGGACTGAGTGTTGGAGTTTCAGCTTTAACATCAGTCCTTCCAATGAATACCCAGGACTGCTCTCCTTTAGGATGGACTGGTTGGATCTATTTGCAGTCCAAGGGACTCTCAAGAGTCTTCTCCAACTACTTAGTACATAAAAGGCCAAGTACGGGTGTTGTGGACTTCGGGTGGTGGAAGGTTAGCACTCACTGTAATTTTCTGTATGCCATGCATGATTAAAGGGTCCCCTGGTAATGACACCACCCTTATGGCAGAAAGTGAAGAGGAACTAAAAAGCCTCTTGATAAAGTGAAAGTGGAGGGTGAAAAAGTTGGCTTAAAGCTCAACATTCAGAAAACAAAGATCATGGCATCCGGGTCCCATCACTTCATGGGAAATAGATGGGGAAACAGTGGAAACAGTGTCAGACTTTATTTTTCTGGGCTCCAAAATCACTGCAGATGGTGACTGCAGCCATGAAATTAAAAGACGCTTACTCCTTGGAAGGAAAGTTATGACCAACCTAGATAGCATATTCAAAAGCAAAGACATTACTTTGCCAACAAAGGTTTGTCTAGTCAAGGCTATGGTTTTTCCTGTGGTCATGTATGGATGTGAGAGTTGGACTGTGAAGAAGGCTGAGCGCCAAAGAATTGATGCTTTTGAACTGTGGTGTTGGAGAAGACTCTTGAAAGTCCCTTGGACTGCAAGGAGATCCAACCAGTCCATTCTGAAGGAGATCAGCCCTGGGATTTCTTTGGAAGGAATGATGCTAAAGTGAAACTCCAGTACTTTGGCCACCTGATGCGAAGAGTTGACTCATTGGAAAAGACTCTGATGCTGGGAGGGATTGGGGGCAGGAGGAGAAGGGGATGACAGAGAATGAGATGGCTGGATGGCATCACTCACTCAATGGACGTGAGTCTGGGTGAACTCTGGGAGTTAGTGATGGACAGGGAGGCCTGGCGTGCTGCAATTCATGGGGTTGCAAAGAGTCGGACACGACTGAGCGACTGAACTGAACTGAACTGGTGGCTCATTAGGTCAAGAATCCAGCTGCAATGCAGGAGGCCCAGGTTCGATCCCTGGGTTGGGAAGATCCCCTGGAAAAGGAAATGGCAATCCACTCCAGTATTCTTGCCTGGGAAATCCCATGGGCAGAGGAGCCTGTCAGGCGATGGTCCATGGGATCTTAAGAGTTGATTTTGATATTTGGCAAATCTAATACAGTTATGTAAAGTTTAAAAATAAAATAAAATTTAAAAAAAAAAAAAAAGAGTTGAAAACGATTTAGGGACTAAAGCTACTACTACTATGCACTGTTAAGCACATTATACCCGTAACTTCATTAGTCCTAAAGCTAACCAAGTGAGCTCTTTATTATTGTTTTCAATTCCACAAATGAGAAAACTATACTTAGTGTGGTTAAGTATTTTACCCAAGGTCACATAGCTCACAGTCAAGACTTAAATCTTTATCTATCTGACTTATAAGACTTATTTTTAAATGGACTATTTACTCATTCATTTAGCAAACATTTACTGGTGTGTCACTCTTGTCAGATAATCTCATATCTTCATATGTAATATGTTTCACCTAATTTGCATGAATCAAATTCTAGATTTTAGCCCTCGATTTTTCTTTTCCTGGGTCTCCATTTCCTCTGCAAGTAATCAATATAGTTAATAAAATCAAAAAATTGGGAGTCATCCTTAAACCAATACAATATTGTAAAGTAAAAAATAAATAAATTTAAAAAATAAAATAAAATAAATAAATAATTAAAAAGAAAAAAAAAAACCTCTCAAACCCTAATCTCATGTTTTACAAGATTTTGTAAGGCCTGTCCCCTACCCCATCTCTACCTTCATTTCTTTCCTGATGCTTATCTGCTAGTCATGCAGGCATTCTAGAAAATTTGAGAATAAATCAAGCTCTTTCTTACAAAAGGATTTGGTATGTGACATCATCTTTCTGAAATGCTTCCTTTATCATTTCTCTCAGGTCTCAATTTAAATGAAGCCTCTGCAAAGAAATTAGGTCCTAACAAACCATAATTTAAGTTTTTTTTTTTTAATTTCTGAGTAGATCCTTTGTTATTCTATCATAGCACTTTTCTCATTTTCTTCTTAGTACTTGAAATAGTATAGAATTATTTTTACTTTGTTTCCTTGTTAAATGCGTCTCCATAATAGACTGTAAGGTCTTCTCATCTTTAAATTTGTCTGTCTGGTTCTTGCTGCAAACCTGTGAGCACTGGACTGGGTACCTAGATGGTATTTGATGAATATTGGCTTAATCAACAAATAAACAATTTTTGGTGGAACTTCTTGCATCCTTTCTGTGCATTCAGAATGCTTCTCTGATGCCCATAATGATACCTATTTTATGAACAGGAACACTTGTTCTACCAGGATTTTGTCTTCAGCCTCTTCTGTTTTCTCTCACAGATCTCCATGGATTAGAATCTCCTAAACCTAACCCTTTAGCTGGGACATTTCTTTTAATTTTAGGCTGCTATTACTATGAGTCTTCTGAATACAAGTAACTTAAACGTAATGTTTTATCAAAGCCAACTAGTTATTTTCTTCCCATACTTATTTCTTCTTGTAAATCAAGATCGACATCCACATCATTCACACAGTCCACCAGGCTAGCAATGTGAGTCCTCTGGAGTATTGGGTCTGTTTCATCCCATATCTGATCAAGGAAGTCCAGTCCATTTTAGCTCAGATGTGTCTCCCAGTCTGATTGCTTATCTCATCTTTGCTGCCTGTGCTGAAACACATGTCACACTCCATCTCAGAGACCTTTCATCCCTTTACTGTCCGCAGGATAAATTCTAACCATCTTTCCATCAGTGTGCCAAGCCGTGCTTTACCCTTTAAGAATTAGCCCACATCTGTGTGAAGCTCCTTAGTCACTTTCTCTTCTGATATCCCACTTTGCATCGTGTACACACTTAATTGAGCACTTCTCATGTTGAATTGTCATCTGTCCATTAAATTTTGGATTTTTAAAAAAAATATTGTGTCTGGTCTTAGGTGTGGCATTTAGGATCTTCACTGTGGCAAATGGCCTTCTCGCTAGATGTGGCACATGGGGTCTAGAGCGTGCTGGCTCAGTAGTTGTGCCACATGGGTTTAGCTGCCCTGTGGCAGGTGGGATCTTAGTTCCCCGACCAGGGATCAAACCCACATCCCCTCCACTGGAAGGCGAATTCTTAACCACTGGACCACCAGGGAAGTCCCAGATTTTGGACTTTGAGAAGACAGTGTTTGGCCATCTCCATCTAGCAAGTTGCTTTTGTATAGTTTCAGTTGGTGTTTAATATCTATTTTCAAGACAAATGATGATCAGAGAGGTCGAATTGGTACCCCACTCTTACGGCAGAAAGCAAAGGAGAACTAAAGAGCCTCTTAATGAAAGTGAAAGAGGAGAGTTTAAAAGCTGGCTTAAAACTCAATTTTCAGAAAACTAAGATCATGGCATCTGGTCTCATCACTTCATGGAAAATAGACGGGGAAATAATGGAGACAGTTGCAGACTTCATTTTTTGGGGCTCCAAAATCACAGCAGATGGTGGTTGCAGCCATGAAATTTAAAGATGTTTGCTCCTTGGAGGAAAAGCTATGACCAACCTAGATAGAATATTAAAAAGCAGAGACATTACTTTGCCATCAAAGATCCATCTAATCAAAGCTATAGTTTTTCTAGTAGTAGTCATGTATGGATGTGAGAGTTGGACCATAAAGAAAGCTGAGCGCCAAAGAATTAATGCTTTTGAACTGTGGTGTTGGAGAAGACTCTTGAAAGTCCCTTGGACTGCAAGGAGATCCAACCAGTCCATCCTAAAGGAAATCAGTCCTGGGTATTCATTGGAAGGACTGATGCTGAAGCTGAAACTCCCATACTTTGGCCACCTGATGCAAAGAGCTGACTCATTTGAAAAGACCCTGATGCTGGGAAAGATTGAAGTCAGGAGGAGAAGGGGGTGACAGAACATGAGATGGTTGGATGGCATCACTGACTCGATGGACATGAGTTTGAGTAGGCTCCAGGAGTTGGTGATGGACAGGGAGGCCTGGCGTGCTGCCGTCCATGGGGTCTCAAAGAGTCGGACACGACTGAGCGACTGAAGTGACTGAGGGTAACATGCCTCTTTCTGGAAGGTTAGACTTAGGTCCTCTAATGCTTTTGGCTCCTGGAGTGTTGGCATAAAGAGGCACTTTGAGGAGAAGACTTTACATCCTTCTGTAATCTGCAGCCTTTCTTCCCTATTTATTCATCCCACATAAATTTATAGTCCAAAGAAAAATACCATGATCGTTTTGCAAAAATAGGCCAAGACTAACCCCACTCTCCAACCAATTCACCTAAGTCCCTTCTATAAAATGGCATTCTGTACTTGCTTATTTAGATTGCATTACGTAGACTTCATAGCTGATATAAATATGCAGATTAGCACAATGCACTTAAAACTGGTGAAAAGCTGTTCATAATTTACTAATTTATGTATTTTTTGGTATTCATTAGATATGAGATTACTCTGACAAAAGAACAGGTTAATGAGATGAACTCTAATAGCTTTTAAACAGGTATGAGATCATTCGTATCACTTGCATTTTCATGTGCATTTAATAACTCATTAGTAACTACAGCATAGATCAGTATACTAAAATGGAAGTACACTATTTTCAAAAAAATAGGGCAGTTTTTTTGTTATATTTGTTATTAAATATTACCATATGAAATCTTACAAATTGATTGTTATCTCCCATGGGATTTTTATAAATGTTTGTTAAGTATCTTCATAGTCTGAAACAAAGGTTGGCAAATTATAGCCAATGGACCAAATACAGCCTACCTCCTATGTTTGTATGGCTGCAAACAAAGAATAGTTTTTGCATTCTTGCTATTGCTAAGTTACTTCAATCGTGTCTGACTCTGTGCGACCCCATAGACGGCAGCCCACCAGGTTCCGCCGTCCCTGGGATTCTCCAGGCAAGAGTACTGGAGTGGGGTGCCATTGCCTTCTTAAGTCATTTGCATTCTTAAGTGGTTGAAAAAAGTCAAAAGAGAAATGATATTTTTTAACACATGAGAATCATATGAAATTCACATTTGAGTGTCCCTAAAGTTTCATTGAGACACAGTCATGCAACTTTGTCTATGTATGGCTGCTTTTGTGCTATAACTGCCCAGTTGAGTGGCTGCAACAGAGCTGTAATGGCCTACAAAGCCTAGAATGTTTACTCCTTGGACCTTTACAGAAAACCTTTGCCTTCTTCTGGTCTGAAATGGAGCAGAGACTCTCCAGATCCCTTCAGGTCCCACCCATCCCTGGAGTGCAAAATCCTTGCCTCTGTCTGAGGCTTTCTCTGGGCCTGAGCGCCCTCACCTGGGTTCTCAGCAGGTCGGAAGCAGCCACAGATCGCTAACTTGAGGGAGTCGTTTTGTCTCAGTGAGTTTTGATGGATGCGCACCCAGGCTCCCTTGTCCCTCGTTGGACATATTCAGCACTGTTAGAGTCCTCTTTGGTTGCCCACAGTGCATACTGCTGCAGTACAGCACCCTTCACTGCCTTCCACTCCACACTGTTTCCTCGAGATTTTCTACATCAACTACTTGTACTAGGATCTTTGTTGCAGAGTGTGCTTCTGGGGGAAAATCCAAACCAAGACAAATGTGAATTATTCGTGTATATATATTATTTAGGGTGTCACTTTGATATATAAGCTACTCAGGTGTGATGAAAAATTTATAACCAAACATTTGGGTCATTTTTTTCCTTACTACTAAAGGAAAGGCAGGTTTTATTAATTGATAGTTTTATTCTATATGACATTTATTGGCCAAATTTATCCTGAAAGATGCAGTTTGATAATTTTCTCATATTTTTGAACATAAATGCCTGTTCCAGGACAGTGATTCTTGAAGTATCAAATTAATCTTTCATATGGCCAAATCTTTCTTTCATCTTTTGTTAAATTTATATTTTCTCCTTTTATACTAATAAAACTTTCCTGCTTCCTCTTCAGAAAACTTCAGCCTAAATTTTATTTTGCATCCATACTAGATGGAAAAGCAAGCTCAGTATTAGAGGTAGCCAAGATAATATTTTCTATATGATAATTAGCTATGGGCTTCCCTGGTGGCTCAGCTGTAAAGAATCTGCCTGCAATGTGGGAGACCTGGGTTTCACAATTAAAAAAAAATGTATTTCATAACTCTGAAAAATGTCTATATTTTGTTCTTAGTATACCCTTCATATTTTTTATCCTATTGGTTAGTTAAAATTAATTAAATATTGTCATACCTAAACCTTTGCTAGTTACCATTTAAGATTGTATAGGTGTCTGTTGCTTGAATAAAACTTTAATCTTACTACTTAAGTTACATTGCCTGATTTTTTATTTGCTTAATGAATATAAAATTTGATATTCCTAAACTGTTTCAAGGAATGCAGTACACATTTAATAAATTTAATTAAAAAACCCTGAGGAATAGAATATTTATTTTGTTTTCACTACATTAATGTTTTATTGTTTAAACAATTATACTGACTCAGATTACTTGGATATTATCCAGTTTTTGCCTCTTTTTTGTGTATACGTTAATGCAGTGTATTGTTTAACAATTTTGGAGACATGATTATATGAGAAAAAGTTACATTTTGCATTTAAAATACAGCCATTTGTGTAAAGAGAGATACTCACATATATTTGTATTAATAATTACCTAGGATATGTTTAAAACAATACAGAGGAAACTGGTAGCCATGCTTTTCTTGGAGAATGGGAGTGGGAGACCAGAATCAGAGGTGAGAGAGAGACTTTTCACTGTATGCTTTTGACACTATTTGTGGAGTTTTTTGGACCATTTATATGAATAACTAAAAAAGGAAGTTCAAAAGAAATGAAAGAAGGGAGAAGGGAAGGGAGAAGGCAAATAAGGGGACTCTGGTGTTAGAGGTACCCAGGTTTGAATACCAGTTCAGCCATTTACTGACCATATGATTTCATTGACATCACTTAATCTCTCTGATCTATAAATTGCAGATAATACAATTATAACACACATATAGGGCACTTTGCATACTGCCTGGTACCTAGTAAGCCTCCAATAAATGGTTATGTGACCATATGCATTATTAATGTTTAAAATAATCATCTCCCCTGACTTCTACACAGAGTAGGTTTTCATTTACCCACTCACTCAACACATGTTTTCTGAGTATTCTTTTGTTGACAGGGACAGTAACCTGCCTGGAAAATCACACTACATCACTTCTGCCAACTCTGTTGGTCCTAAGATTCAAGGGGAGGGGCTCCAGACTACGTTTCAGTGGTAGGAGTCTAAGAATTTACTGTCATTGTCAGTCTCCCTCAGTCTGCTTTCTGATTGCAGATTATTTACATCCTTCTCACTTGAAAAAACATGTACCCCTTCCAGAGTTTTCCAAAGTGTCCTACTATAGCATCAGTTCATAATTCAGGATTTCTTTAACTAAGTTGGATCCAGGTGTGGTTGAAGAACCTCACATGTGGTAACTTGGGTACAGTTTCTTGCATTCAGAGCCATTTATTCTGAAGACCTGTTCATTGAAGAGACTGGTTAACTGTCCTTCTTCCCCAATTTAGCATCCCCACTGTTAACATTGTGGGAGAAATATCAATAACCTCAGATATGCAGATGACACCACACTTATGGTAGAAAGTGAAGAACTAAAGAGCCTCTTGATGAAAGTGAAAGAGAGAGTGAAAAAGTTGGCTTAAAACTCAACATTCAGAAAACTAAGATCATGGCATCCGGTTGGTCCCATCACTTCATGGCAAATAGATGGGGAAATAATGGAAACAGTGACAGACTTTATTTTTTTGGGCTTCAAACTCACTGCAGATGGTGATTGCAGCCATGAAATTAAAAGAGGCTTGTTCCTTGGATGAAAAGTTATGACCAACTTAGACAGCATATTACAAAAGATCCGTCTAATCAAAGCTATGGTTTTTCTAGTAGTAGTCATGTATGGATGCAAGAGTTGAATTATAAAAACTGAGTGCCGAAGAATTGATGCTTTTGAACTGTGGTGTTGGAGAAGACTCTTGGGAGTTCCTTGGACTGCAAGGAGATCCAATCAGTCAATCCTAAAGGAAATCAGTCCTGAATATTCATTGCAAGGACTGATAACTGAAGCTGAAACTCTAATACTTTGGCTACCTGATGTGAAGAACTGACTCATTGGAAAAGACTCTGATGCTGGCAAAGATTGAAAGTGGGAGGAGAAGGGGATGACAGAAGATGAGATGGTTGGATGGCATCACTGACTCAATGGACATGAGTTTGAGCAAGCTCCAGGAGTTGGTGATGGACAGGGAGGCCTGGCGTGCTACAGTCCATGAGGTGGCAAAGGGTCGGACACGACTGAGCCACTGAACTGAACTGAACATCCCCACTCCCATGCATACCTTGGTGAGACGGAGATAGGATGGATCACTGCAGAAGCTGTCCTACTAAAAAGGGGGAGAACGGAAGGCTTGTACCACTTAGTGATTATGACTGATAAAACAAAACCCCTCTCCATGTCCTAATCCCCAGAATTTGAATATTTTGCCTTCCATAGCCAAGCGGACTTTGCAGGTGTGTTTAAGGTTAAAGGACTTGAAATGGGAAGATTATTCTACATTGTCCAGATCACCTGCGTCCTTAAAAGTAGAAGAGGAAGGCAGAAGAGTGAGTCAGAGAAAGGCTGCTGCTGGTTGTGAAGGCGGAGAATGGAGACTATGAGCTGAGGAATGTCGGAAATGGCTGGAAATGGACGGAAATGGCCTCAGTTTATAGTCAGGAAGAAAATAGGAAACTCATTCCTATAATCTCAAGCTATTGAATTTTGCCAAAGACCAGAATGAGCAGATAACAGATTCTGTCTTAGAGCCTCCAGAGAACACTGCCAGTACCTTGGCTTTCATCTGGTGAAACTTGTACCTGATTTCTGATCTCTAACATCATAAATTTCTGTTGTTTTAATCCACTGAATTTGCGGTATTTTGTTATGGCATCAGTGGAAAACGAGTCTCCTGATCCATAGCAATTCTGAAATGCATTCTGGCACAGGCTGCCACCATTTCCTTGATCAGGCCCTGGTGATGCCCTGGTTATATGTCTCTAAGCTCTTGGCTCCATATCCTAGGATCTTTGGGTCTACCCTCTGTATTATCCTTCCTCGTCCATGTGGTAGTTGGGCAGACTAACTTTGCAGACAGCTTTCCACCCTCTGCAGAATTGGTGACGCCATGGATCTTCGTTGTCCCCTTTAGTTTGAGCCAATGGTGCTCCTGTTGGTACAATTTTCTTGAAAGTTTTGTGAGTTTTCTATGAGTCCTGTTGGGGTTTACTCCATTAGATAAAAACCACACCCACAAGTCTCTTCAAGACAGATCTCTCTCTGGGTTGACTGATAGGGTGCTATGAGACAAAGCCCTTACTAGTCACAGAAGCCAGTTGGAATGGTGGAAAGGATTAGTTTTTCTGAAGACTTAAAAAAAAAGTTTCATAGTCACATCCTTAAATAATCTTTATGCTACTTTGAGGACCTCTTGCCTGGAGAGGTTGGGAATGACTTTGGTGCTTTCTGTGGCTTTTCCTTCTGAGTTAATTTAGAGCAAATATTCTTGTCTGCTCTTGCCTGCTTGCTCATTACAAATACAGAATAATGCAGTTTTTCTCACTTTTTAACACATATCAGAATCACTTGGGGCTGATGCCTGGGCCTTATATACAGATATGCTAATGAGCTCTTCTAGGGTGTAGTCTGGACAGTAGGAATTTTAAAAGCTCCCCACATGATTCTAACAAGGATTCAAGATGGAGAACAGTTGCCTTTAAACAACACTGTACTATTGCTTACAGTCAAAGTGAGCTTTCAGTTCAGTTCAGTTCAGTCGCTCAGTCATGTCCAACTCTTTGTGACCCCATGAATTGCAGCACGCCAGCCTCCCTGTCCATCACCAACTCCCAGAGTTCACTCAAACTGATGTCCATCGAGTCGGTGATGCCATCCAGCCATCTCATCCTCTGTCGTCCCCTTCTCCTCCTGCCCCCAATCCCTCCCAGCATCAGAGTCTTTTCCAATGAGTCAACTCTTCGCATGAGGTGGCCAAAGTATTGAAGTTTCAGCTTTAGCATTATTCCTTCCAAAGAACACCCAGGACTGATCTCCTTTAGGATGGACTGGTTGGATCTCCTTGCAGTCCAAGGGACTCTCAAGAGTCTTCTCCAGCACCACAGTTCAAAAGCATCAATTCTTCAGCACTCAGCTTTCTTCACAGTCCAACTCTCATATCCATACATGACTACTGGAAAAACCATATCCTTGACTAGATAGACCTTTGTTGGCAAAGTAATGTCTCTGCTTTTGAATATGCTATCTAGGTTGGTCATAGCTTTCCTTCCAAGGAGTAAGCATCTTTTAATTTCATGGCTGCAATCACCATCTGAAGTGATTTTGGAGCCCCAAAAAATAAAGTCTGACAGTTTCCACTGTTTCCCCATCTATTTCCCATGAAGTGATGGGACCAGATGCCACAATCTTCGTTTTCTGAATGTTGATCTTTAAGCCAACTTTTTGACTCTCCTCTTTCACTTTTATCAAGAGGCTTTTTAGTTCCTCTTCACTTTCTGCCATAAGGATGGTGTCATCTGCATATCTGAGGTTATTGATATTTCTTCCGGCAATCTTGATTCCAGCTTGTGCTTCTTCCAGCCCAGCATTTCTCATGATGTACTCTGCATAGAAGTTAAATAAGCAGGGTGACAATAGTGAGCTTTAAAGCATATTTATTTTGTCTTGAATTCCTAAACTTTTTTTTTTCCTATAGGAATTTCCTAAAGAATCAAATATGTGATAAAGAGCATTTTTAGGTCTCTGTGTTTTAGTAAATTGTTAAGTTCAGAGTAAAAAGCCCATATACTTAGCTTTTCAATTTTATAAAATAATTTTGACACAAACCAGAAATTTTACAGCCGTCCTAAGAATTAGTGTGAATAGATGCTTTCAAATAACTCTATGGAAATACTGTTTTTATTTCATAGTTTCTCAATCTAACTACTATATTAGGCACTTTGAAAATGATGATCAATTCTCTTGTAAACTACTTAGATAGAACACTATATTTTATAAGAACAAAATACCATTAACAGGAAGACATCCCCTACTCCCTGCAAATTAATGTGTCCACAGTTGCCCATGTTGCTGTGTGTGGCTTTAAATGTAGAATATTCTGGTTCATTGCATGCACTCTTTGTGAGCAACGTCTTTTTAAAACTGACTTTGGTTTGCGTTAGAAGGAACACTTTTCTTGTTCGGCAGCTGGTATGAATTTAATTATTGAAAATAAATATGATCTAATGTTTCATTGAGCTTTCTGAATAACAGGATAATTTGGTCAGCACTGCTATCTAAAAGGGCCTGGAAGAAAGCCAAATCGCTAGAAGCAACTGCTCTGGTGAGGAGGAAATTATCAGCAAATTCACGTGATTTATGCCATTTAACATACAATTAAAAGCTGGTATGGATTTGCTTGATACTCTAAATGCTTCTTTATCTTGCAACTTGGTGACAGAGAAATGTTATAAAAGGGAAATAGCTGCTGATGTATGTTCTACATTTAACATGTGGTTTCACAACCGAAGCTACTGCCCCTGAGTAGAACTGCTGCTTAGAGTGGCAGCTGGATTGGAAGGTGCAAGACCAGGAGCATTTGCAACGTGAATTTGTTCTTGGCGCTGAAAGTGCGTAGGCAGCGGAGAGAAACAGGGTTTGAAATGCAGAGAACCAGAAACCGGGCATATATGAAAGAAACTTAATGAGAAGCCTTGTCAAATTAAAAAAAAAATCCCCCCAATTTTCTCAATTCCATATTAGGTGATGTTGTGAAAGAAACTTTTAGAATCTGTTTGTAATAAAAACAAAAAATCTGCCAACTGTGTTAGAAGAAAGACTGAATTACTTTTCTATTCCCTCTTTAGAAAATATGAGCTGTTGTCATTTAAAGAGATGGTCAATGTGTATACAGATTAAAACAATGTAGAAATCAGTCTTAAAACTCTGGCAGATATGCCATATAGATAGTTATCAAAAAGTATATGTACAGATATAGATAGGTTAACAGTAGCAACAGAAAGATTTTTTTAAATACCTTGGAATAAATATGACTAGAAATGAGCAGAACCTTCTTGAAGAAAATGTTATATCTCTATCTCTATGTCCGTAAAAGATGACTTAAATAAATCACATACTTATCTTGGGATAAAAAGCTTAAACTTGTAAAGCTGTCAATTCCATTTAGATTAATGTATACATTTATTGAGATCCAAATAAAAATATGGGAAAGACTCAAAAAAATGTGTCAGATATGTCATCTTTAAAAAATAAGTAATTCATTGTTATTTATTTTCTCATTCTAAATACATTTTCACTTTTATGCCAATTTAAAAATAAACAAACAAAAAAAGTCAGTCTGCATATCACACGAACGTCAATCTTCCCCTGCCAATCTGATTGAAGCAATTCACCTTACAGACTTTTCCTTCTCTCCTTCTGGGTCCTAACTTACTTTTTTTTTTTTTTTTAAACTTTTTATGTTGTATTGGGGCATAGCCAGTTAACAATGTTGTGGTAGTTTCAGGGGAGCAGCAAAGGGATTCAGCCATCTATATACTTACTTCTTATACATTCCTATTTTTTTCACTTCTGCCTTTAATTTGTGTTTCTACTGGTGACTAGCTCACATCAGAGCCAAATGTTTGGGTCCAGGCTTTCTAAGTGCTTGCATTTTTCATCCCTGTAGCACAAGACCCCTTTCCATGGCAGTGGCTATTCATACACTAATTTACCAAGGGCAGCTCTAGATATTTTAACAGAGTTGATCAGGACTTAAACATCTGGGGTTATTAGTGTGGGAAATTGGGGGCAACGTGAATGGTTACATAGAGGAAGGAGCACCATGGAGACTTTTTTAGCAACTTGTAAGTCATAACGTTTTCTCTTCCCGTGTTTGTCTCTATCTGAGAGCTAGTTGGTTGAGCAGGGATTGATTGATCCAGAACACTGAAACTGAAGCAGAAACTGAGAGATGAGGGTCGGGTGGGGGTGGGGTGGAGGAGAGAAGGGGACGGTAGAAAGTGAGGAAGGGGGAGGAAAGGAGAGACTTGGGTTTGTAGATGTGTAGTTGGGCAAAATAAGTATTAGCTTTGGGGACAGCTGATGAGGACACCTGCAAACTTCTTTGGGCACAGGACTCGAGAATAAGACTTTCCTGTTGATCAGGTTAGTTAACCTATCTTAGTAGGTGGTTTACTTCACTGGAATATAAAAAGCCATCCCTAATACTTAACTATTTGAGGTAGCAAGTGCAGGGTGAATGATGCCAGTTTCATGAATGATGAAATAACTTTAGATTGTGACTTATAAAGCTTTTGAAAACCGTCATAGCAGTTCTTTGATGGATAAAGAAAAGCAGAAACTGCAAGTAAAAATCTTCCAGGTGTTAGAAAGCAATTAAAGAAATTTAATTTCTAATATGAAAGGAGCGTGGAAAAGTAAATTAAAGCTGTACTGAAGTTTTAAAATTTAAGCAGAAAAAAAGATGTGTTAATTCTGAGATCTAATTGTGTGATCTGGCTGTAGACAATTTTAAAATTGTGACTGATGGGGATTGGGAGAATATATATTTTTTATAAACTTTATGCTTAAAAAATTGCAGGTGATATAAATAATACATGAAGAATAAGTAATTTTCATTGTGGGAAATCACTGTTTTGGCAAATAGACACAACTTGGCCTATTACTTGTGTAGGGATATCAGAAAATAGTGCTATTGGAAGTGATTCTAAAATTTTTTTACCAAGTCAGGATATTAACTCACCTTGGCAATGAGATAGGTTGTCTCTGTGGAAACCATCTGGCTTGGGGATTGAGAGTCCAGTAGAGTAGAGTTATTGTGCAAAACTCCTGCACTCACTTGCTGTCTAGCTCTTAGCTGCATGCCATAGTGCACTGCAGATACAAACTTCAGTCTAGTTATTGAGCAAATTCTATTCTTCTGCAATTCAACTTTTCCATGTACTCTTTTCTCTTGTGCCTAATTTTCTGAAGTTCTGTTTGGTATGTTACAAAAGTCTGGTTTTATGTTAGCTTCTATTCTTTGACCTTTTTCATCTGTGGAATAGCATTGTCACCTACTGACATTGGATGGGTATGGTGGAGAGTTTTATTCTGCAAGGCGTTTTCAAACTTTTTCCCTTAAGGGGCCCAAGAATATACAGCTGATTTATTTATTAAGAGACTATCATGGGAGGGACTTAATTGTATGAAATGATATGTGTATCACTGAGGTGTTCTGGGCTTCAGGAAGCAAAGACTCTCCCTAGTAAGTTTAGGCCAAAAAAGGGGAAGCAGAGGAAGAGTTTAAAATTCAAGGCCTTGGGAAGGTCAGCAACCAGAGTAGCTCCAGGGATCTCTATGATAAGAACTCATGGAGAATCTATGGGCACTAGACTTGAAATGTCTCAGTTCCAAATTCCTTCTGTCCTGTGTGACTCTCTCTACTCAGATTTCAGAT
Source organism: Bubalus bubalis (assembly GCF_019923935.1). Classification (NCBI taxonomy): domain Eukaryota; kingdom Metazoa; phylum Chordata; class Mammalia; order Artiodactyla; family Bovidae; genus Bubalus; species Bubalus bubalis. The sequence goes on along the minus strand of NC_059165.1, from coordinate 19,715,608 downwards.
CCTAAGAGAGAGAGGCTGATTGAATGCTTGGTCCAGAAGTTGGCCAGCTACAGTAGGAAGACTCTTAGGATATCATAGTCTTGATACTGTGCTTATCCTTTGTTTGTAGACCCAGAAAGACTTCATGGAATAGAAATCTTTAGGGACAACAGGGTACTGTTACCAAAACTGATACCCATTACAAGTCCATTGGGCTACACTATCCAGACTTGAGTAAATCTCAAATCAGGTAGTGGGGTAAAATCATTGACTTACTAGATTAGTTTGCTACAGCTGCCATAACAAAGTACCACAGACTGGCTTAAACCACAGAAATTAATTTTTCTTACAGTCTTGGGTGCTGGAAGTCCAAGTAAGGCCTCTCATTGGCTTGTAGATGGCTCCAGTGTCTTTTCGAGGTATTGTTTCTGTGTGTTATTTCCTAATCTCTTCTTATGAGGAGACTAGTTGTATTGGATCAGGACCCACTCACATGACCTCATTCTTTACCACTTTAAAGGCCTATCTTCAAAGAGAATCACATTCTGAAGTTCTGGGAGTTGGAACTACAACATATGATTTTGAGGGGAACATAATTCAAGCCATAAAACCTACCTAGTAAGTTAGGTTACTTACTTGTAGGTTAAATGACAGTGTATTTAAGTGGCCAGCATAGTCTTAAATCAGTGGTAGCTAAAATATTGTTACACAGCTCAGAATATTTGTATTGATGATGAAGTATCAGGTTATTATACTGAGTACTATGATACAAAGATGGCTAAATTACAGCTCTCGCTTTTGGGAAGCTCAGTAATATATATTTTGCATGAATTGTGTGAATATACATAGATATGTGTGTGCTATATATCTAAGTATATATGTATAATATTATATACAGTACTTGGTAATCATACCACCTGATTCAGAAGACAGACATCAGTTCCTGCTTTGGCAAATGACATCCTCTCTTCTGTTCCCTGAGAATTCGTACGTAATCCTTCACCCATCCCTCAAAATACCTTTTGTTTGTCTAGTACTCATAAAGGCCCAGAGGTGACAGCAAGTCAAGAGAACCAAGAATAAAACTTAGGCTAGGAATTATTTTGTATTTTTTCTTAGTTTTTAAAAAGTGATTTTCCCCACAAATTCACATAGTTCTTATAATTTTTTTGAGCGGAAGTGAGGTTTTGTTTTAGATAAGGCCATACATTTGCTCAAGCAAATCTTTTGTGCAAGAGATTTGTCATTCCTTAGATTTCTGATATTCAGCAAGTTATTTTTGTATGTATGAAAAACCATAAAACCTTCTTACTTGAAACACACATAAAGTGTGAATATATATGCTCATTGTAAAAATCCAAAACAGTATATGAAACTACACAGGGAAAAAGTCAATACCTCTCTTTACATTTCCCCCCTCTAACTCCCTCCAACCGGTTCTCTCGAAAGGCCGGCATGGTGAGAATTTGGTTTGCAGCCTCTGTGACTTTTTCAAACATTATTCTCATAATTGTATAAGAACATACACAGAATTTGGGGACATTTTTATTTGACAGAAGCAGAATTATCATGTAGATATTGTTCTAAGGCTTTTCTTTCTTCCACTAAAATATTTGTGCTGGAATTTTTGGTGTAATTTTAATACTGAATCCTACCACTGGCCCACCTGCTCTCTAGGACTCTTGACTGGTAAACAACCATCGAGAGCCTGGGAGGAGGGGGCCAAAGTACAAGCCATGGCTTCTGAGATAGAATAGCTGGACAAGTGCCCGGAGCTTTAGACAGCTGCCGAGGTCCAGCCCCGGCTGATCCAGGGAGTTCGAAGCGGGGATGGCGTCGGCGAGGATCAGGATACAATAGCTTCAATTAGATATTAATTAGAGATGTAAAGAGTAATAGAATGAGGATAGCTCAGCAGGAAAATTTAGTGGAGAAAAGAGGCTGAGTAGCTTGGTTTATGCGGGAAACCAATAAAACTTCAAGACAAGAAGTTTGCACCACTTACGTAGGCCGCAGGCATCCTTCCTTTCTCCCGAAGGAGAGGAGACACTGAGGCCTCCCCGGTCGGATCTTAGAAGCCCAGGCATAGTTAGTAAGCATGGCGGGCTCCGCGCTCCAAATGGAGACTCAGCCAGAGTGAGAGAGAGACATGGGGAGACCAGTCTTTGGAGGAACTGATCCCAATTCTTTATTTTCCATGGTCTACTTTTATACACTGAGATGTTATGCAAAAGTCACGCAGGGTCAGCAGTCCTGACTTTTATCAAAGTCACGTGCTTCATACAAATGTATACAGAGGTCTTACGGGTGTTACATCATCTTCTGGCCAGGGGGCCTGCTGACAATTTATGACCCTCTCCTTGTGACAGCGGTCAGTCAACCAGGACACTTATTTCTCCAGGGGTGATTATTCTTAAAAAGGACTCCACCTTCCGAAGGTACCAGATAAAGTTACATTCCTATAGGGTGAGGGTGTAGTGGGTTTTAATTAAGGAAAGAATTTACTTAGCCTAAGGTCTAACGTGATTAATATCAAAGGTTAATACTTATTTCTTCTATATATTCATTAATGTGTATAAGGGCAGGGGATGTGGAGACTTAGCAGCGAACATTGGCTCAACAAATGAAAAACCCTTCACCAGTACAGTTTCTAATCAGCCCACTATACTTATACTAATAGTTTTCTAACTTCTCTAAAGAACCTGTTTGTAGAAGATTTAAAGCATCTCTTGCCTCTCATGGTTGGGAGGCTGTGAGCAATCACATGTGGCCGGACAAGCCTGTCAGGCAGGGTAGAGAACCTTCAGAGGAGTTTGTAAGTTTGGAACACTCCTGTCACGCCCAGGACTTATTATTAACTGGAGCTCTAAGTTAACTCTTTCTCCGAAAGAGGTGGTGGGGGACAGCCGCCCGTAAAGTCAGAGGTGTAGGTGAGAGCACAAAGTAGTAAAGTAGGCAGGCTCTGGTTATGGGGGTAGATGCTCGAGAATTTCCAGGGGGACTCCTGAGGCTCGATCCCGCCTTTGCGTATGTCGAGCCTCCTTCCTCATGACCTTTGCCATGGCTGGAGGTCCTCCCGCCAGCTCCCCGCAGACAGCAGGTTTCCCTGTGAAATGGCAGTGGTTTATGAGGAAGTGGCCTAGCCCTCTAGGCTGGGCTCCTTGCCCTTGGCTTCCTAAGTCCAGGTACCTAGCCAGCCCCTGGATAAGGATGCTGACCTGCTTCTGAGGCTAGGCTCTGGTCTGTGAACCAACAGAAGAGGATCAGGTAGCAACAGAAAGTTAGTGGAAGTTATTCTTAACTTTTGGAATAGTAGCTCTGTTACTAGTCAACTGATCCAAGCATGAGGCTGATGACATCAGTGTTTCCTCTCATAGGAGGCAGACAAAGAACTGAGAAGTGGGTGGAGAGATGACCTGAGAGCACAGGTGAGAGTATGCTGTCTTCCATGGGCTGACAAGAAGACATGAGGGAGAAAGATAAAAATGTCTTCTTAGAAAATAATATCTTGAAAACCTTACCATTTCAACCCATGAAAATTTAAATCATGTGAAGAAAGCTGAGCGCAGAAGAATTGATGCTTTTGAACTGTGGTGTTGGAGAAGACTCTTGGTCCCTTGGACTGCAAGGAGATCCAACCAGTCCATCGTAAAGGAGATCAGCCCTGGGTGTTCTTTGGAGGGAATGATGCTAAAGCTGAAACTCCAATACTTTGGCCACCTCATGCGAAGAGTTGACTCATTGGAAAAGACTCTGATGTTGGGAGGGATTGGGGGCAGGAAAAGGGGACGACAGAGGATGAGATGGCTGGATGGCACCACCAACTTAATGGATGTGAGTCTGGGTGAACTCCGGGAGTTGGTGATGGACAGGGAGGCCTGGCGTGCTGCGATTCATGGGGTCGCAAAGAGTCGGACACGACTGAGCAACTGAACTGAACTGAAAGGGGTGATGGCAACCCACTCCAGTGTTCTCACCTGGACAATCCCATGGACAGAGGGGCCTGGTGGGCTACAGTCCATGGGGTTGCAAAGAGTCGGACATGACAAAGCAACTAACACTTTCACACACTTTCACAAAGGGGTGATACTATTTTATAACTTATATTTACGTAGCGTTTTGAAGTTTTAAAAACTTTGTACTTTCCCCCTGATTTTATTCTCACAACAGTTCTGTATAGGGCTTGTTTCATAGATATGGAAGTGAAGCCTTAAGCGAGGGCAGGGGTGGGATGGAGAGGGTCAAAGTATTTTTCTGTGAATTTAAGATCTCTGGCCATCTGGTGCAGTTCCCTTTCCACTATAACATATTGCTTCTTGTTAAATGTTAGTTTATATTCAAGTTGGGCAGGAGTAATTGCCTGCTATTATAATTATTTGTTAATAAGAACTCTTTTTTATGAAAGGCCTAATTTCAGCTCTTTGTTGTAAATGTGATTAATTTATTGAAAACTGTCATTGACATGTTTATTTTGTGTCAGTTTTTATTTTTTGACATCCAGCATCTGAACCCACACCTATATTCTGGATAATCGTCTCCTTTATTAGTGTTTCTGGGGGTAGCATTTGCTTAGAATTATAAAGCACAAGCAAACATTTGTGTATCCAGCCTCCCTTGCAGCTAAGATACATGTTCACGATCTAGGCTTGGCTAATTTTTACACCCACATTAGACAGACTTTGAATTGGCAGCTACTGACCCGAGAAGCCAGTCCAGAGAATCTTCTCCGCTGGCACAGGGTTGTCATGAAGTGTTCATATTCAGTTTAGAGGGGTGTAGGGCTAACAGGGGCAGTGAATCCTGATGGAGCTTTGCATGCTTCATGCCCTGGATGATGGCAGTGGTATGCTGTCTGGCGTCCAGTCTCCAGAAGTGGTCATGCCATGTCCCCACTGAACTGATTTGGGCTGTGACCCTCAATATTGACTGGCCTTTAAAAAATTTCTATTCAGTTCTCAATCTAGATCACCAAAAAGTATAGTGATTATATAAGCTATAAGTAACTTTTCATTTTTCAAATTTGCATACAGTAAATTCACTCTTTGTGGTAGATGGTTCTATAGATTTTGACAATGTATTAAGTTATATAATATAAAGTTGTTTACCCACCACTGTAGTCATCCTCAGCCACCCCAAACCCTAATCTGTTTTCTGTTTCTATAGTTTTTCCTTTCCCAGAATCTTTGAATATTATCTGATAACCTTTTAATAATGTTTCATTATTAAATCAATAACCTTTATTTTTAATTTTTATTGGAGTATGGTTGATTTACATTGTTGTGTTAGTTTCAGGTGTACAGCAGAGTGAATGAGTTATACATATATATTTATCCACTCTTTTTTAGATTCTTTTTCCGTATCGGTTATTACAGAGTATTAAACAGAGTTCCCTCTGCTATACAGTAGGTCTTTATTCGTATCTATGTTTAGTTGTGTATATATGTCAATTCCAATCTCCCAATTTATCTCTCACCCACCTTTCCCCTTGGTAACCATAGGTTTGTTTCCTACATACCTATGGTCACATTTGTGACTCTATTTCTATTTTGTAAATAAGTTCTTTTGTACCAGGTTTTAGATTCCACATACAAGTGATATCATATGCTATTTGTCTTTCACTCTATGACTTACTTCACTCAGTATAACAATGTTAGGTCCATCTATGTTGCTGCAGATGGCATTATTTAATTCTTCTTATGGCTGAGTAATATTCCATTGTATATATGTACTACATCTTTATCCATTTCACTGTTTTTTTTTTTGTTTGTTTGTTTGTGTGCTTTGTTTTTTGCTGTGAGATGGGTATTTTTTTTTCTTTTTATTGAAGGATAATTGCTTTACAGAATTTTGTTGTTTTCTGCCAAACCTCAACATGAATCAGCCATAGGTATACATATATCCTGGAGAAGGAAATGGCAACCCACTCCAGTGTTCTTGCCTGGAGAATCCCATGGACGGAGAAGCCTGGTAGGCTGCAGTCCATGGGGTTGCACAGAGTCAGACACGACTGAAGCGACTTAGCAGCAGCAGCAGCATACATATATCCCCTCCCTTTTGAACCTCCCTTCATCTCCCTCCCCATCCCACCCCTCTAGGTTGATACAGAGCCCCTGTTTGAGTTTCCCGAGCCATACAGCAAATTCCCGTTGGCTTTCTATTTTACATATGGTAATGTAAGTTTCCATGTTACTCTTTCCATACATCTTGTCCTCTCCTCCCCTCTCCCCATGTCCATAAATCTAGTCTCTATGTCTGTTTCTCCATTCAGTTCAGTTCAGTCACTCAGTCGTGGCCAACTCTTTGTGACCCCATGAACCGCAGCACGGCAGGCCTCCCTGTCCATCACCAACTGCTGGAATCCATCCAAACCCATGTCTATCGAGTCGGTGATGCCATCCAACCATCTCATCCTCTGTCGTCCCCTTCTCCTCTCGCCCTCAGTCTTTCCCAGCATCAGGGTCTTTTCAATTGAGTCAACTCTTCGCATCGGGTGGCCAAACTATTGACGTTTCAGCTTCAACATCAGTCCTTCCAAAGAACACCCAGGACTGATCTCCTTTAGGATGGACAGGTTGGATCTCCTTGCAGTCCAAGGAACTCTCAAGAGTCTTCTCCAACACCACAGTTCAAAAGCATCAATTCTTCTGCCCTCAGCTTTCTTTATAGCCCAACTCTCACATCCATACATTACCATTGGAAAAACCGTAGCCTTGACTAGATGGACCTTTGTTGGCAAAGTAATGTCTCTGCTTTTGAATATGCTGTCTAGGTTGGTCATAACTTTCCTTCCAAGGAGTGAACATCTTTTAATTTCATGGCTGCATCACCATCTGCAGTGATTTTGGAGCCCAGAAAATAAAGTCAGCCACTGTTTCTACTGTTTCCCCATCTATTTGCCATGAAGTGATGGGACTGGATGCCATGATCTTTGTTTTCTGAATGTTGAGCTTTAAGCCAACTTTTTCATTCTCCTCTTTCACTTTCATCAAGAGACTCTTTAGTTCTTTACTTTCTGCCATAAGGGTGGTGTCATCTGCGTATCTGAGGTTATTGATATTTCTCCCAGCAATCTTGATTCCAGCTCGTGCTTCCTCCAGCCCAGAGTTTCTCATGATGTACTCCGCATATAAGTTAAATAAGCAGGGTGACAATATACAGCTTTGATGTACTCCTTTTCCTATTTGGAACCAGTCTGTTGTTTCACGTCCAGTTCTAACTGTTGTTTCCTGACCTGCATATAGGTTTCTCAAGAGGCAGGTCAGGTGTTCTGGTATTCCCATCTCTTTCAGAATTTTTCACAGTTTATTGTGGTCCACACCGTCAAAGGCTTTGGCATACTCAATAATATAGATGTTTTTCTGGAACTTTCTTGCTTTTTCCATGATCCAGTGAATGTTGGCAATTTGATCTCTGGTTCCTCTGCCTTTTCTAAATCCAGCTTGAACATCTGGAATTTCACGTTTCATGTATTGCTGAAGCCTGGCTTGAGAATTTTGAACATTACTAGCGTGTGAGATGAGTGCAATTGTGCAGTAGTTTGAGCCTTCTTTGGCATTGCCTTTCTTTGGGATTGGAATGAAAACTGACCTTTTCCAGTCCTGTGGCCACTGCTGAGTTTTCCAAATTTGCTGTCATATTGAGTGCCTCAATTTCATAGCATCATCTTTCAGGGTTTGAAATAGCTCAACTGGATTCCATTACCTCCACTAGCTTTGTTCAAAGTGATGCTTCCTAAGGCCCACTTAACTTCACATACCAGGATGTCTGGCTCTAGGTGAGTGATCACACCATCGTGGTTATCTGGGTCATGAAGATCTTTTTTTATATAGTTCTTCTGTGTATTCTTGCCACCTCTTCTTAATATCTTCTGCTTCTGTTAGGTCCCTACCATTTCTATCCTTTATTGTGCCCATCTTTGCATGAAATGTTCCCTTGGTATGTCTTATCTTTCCTTGCTATTCTTTGAAACTCTGCATTCAGATGCTTATATCTTTCCTTTTCTCCTTTGCTTTTCGCTTCTCTTCTTTTCACAGCTATTTGTAAGGCCTCCTCAGACAGCCATTTTGCTTTTTTGTGTTTCTTTTTCTTGGGGATGGTCTTGATTCCTGTCTCCTGTACAATGTCATGAACTTTCATCCATAGTTCATCAGGCACTCTATCTATCAGACCTAGTCCCTTAAATCTATTTCTCACTTCCACTGTATAGTCATAAGGGGTTTGATTTAGGTCATACCTGAATGATCTTTTGAGAAGAGTTGACTCATTGGAAAAGACTCTGATGCTGGGAGGGATTGAGGGCAGGAGGAGAAGGGGACGACAGAGGATGAGATGGCTGGATGGCATCACTAACTCGATGGACGTGAGTCTGAGTGAACTGTGGGAGTTGGTGATGGACAGGGAGGCCTGGTGTGCTGTGATTCATGGGGTCGCAAAGAGTCGGACACGACTGAGTGACTGAACTGAACTGAACTGAATGGTCTAGTGGTTTTCTCCACTTTCTTCAATTTCAGTCTCAATTTGGCAATAAGGAGTTAATGATTCTAGCCACAGTCAGCTCTCGGTCTTGTTTTTGCTGACTGTTTAGAGCTTCTCCATCTTTGGCTGCAAAGAATATAATCAGTCTGATTATGGTGTCTACCATCTGGTGATGTCCATGTGTAGAGTCTTCTCTTATGTTGTTGGAAGAGGGTGTTTGCTATGACCAGTGCATTCTATTGGCAGAACTCTATTAGCCTTTGCACTGCTTCATTGTGTACTCCAAAGCTGAATTTGCCTGTTACTCCAGACGGTTTGCCTTGGAAACAAACAGAGATCATTCTGTCATTTTTGAGATTGCATACAAGTACTGCATTTTGGACTCTTGTTGACTATGATGACTATTCCATTTCTTCTAAGGGATTCCTGCCCACAGTAGTAGATATAATGGTCATTTGAGTTAAATTCACCCATTCCAGTCCATCTTAGTTCACGGATTCCTAGAATGTCGATGTTCACTCCTGTCATCTCCTGTTTGACCACTTCCAATTTGCCTTGATTCATGGACCTAACATTTCAGGTTCCTATGCAGTATTGCTCTTTACAGCATCGAACCCTGCTTCCATCACCAGTCCCATTCACAACTGGGTGTTGTTTTTGCTTTGGCTCCATCCCTTCATTCTTTCTGGAGTTATTTCTCCATTGATCTCCCCTAGCATATTGGGCACCTACTGACCTGGGGAGTTCATCTTTCAGTGTCCTATCTCTTTGCCTTTTCATACTGTTCATGGGGTTCTCAAGGCAGGAATACTGAAGTGGTCTGCCATTCCCTTCTGCAGTGGACCACATTCTGTCAGACTTCTCCACCATGACCCGTCCATCTTGGGTGGCCCCACACAGCATGGCTTAGTTTCACTGAGTTAGACAAGGCTGTGGTCTGTGTGATCAGATTGGCTAGTTGTCTGTGATTGTAGTTTCAGTCTGTCTGCCTTCTGATCCCCTCTCTCAGTGCCTACTGTCTTACTTGGGTTTCTCTTACCTTGGACGTGGGGTCTCTCTTCATGGCTGCTCCAGCAAAGCACAGCCACTGCTCCTTACCTCTGATAAGGGTAGCTCCTCTTGGTCACCGCCCCTGCCCTCGGGCATGGGGTAGCTCCTCTAGGCCGCGCTTGTGCGCCGTTGCAGCCCTGTAAATAAGTTCTTCAGTACCATTTTTCTAGATTCCTTATGTATGTGTTAGAATACAATATTTCTCTTTCTGACTCACTTCACTCTGTATAATAGGTTCTAGGTTCATCCACCTCATCAAAACTGACTCAAATGCATTCCTTTTTATGTCTGAATAACATTCCACTGTGTATATGTACCACATCTTCTTTATCCATTCATCTGTTGATGGACATCTAGGTTGCTTCCGTGTTCCAGTTATAGTATATAGTGCTGCCATGAACAATGGGATACATGTGTCTTTTTCAATTTTGGTTTCTTTAGGGTATATGCCTAGGAGTGGAGTTGCTGGGTCATATGATGGTTTTATTCTTTGTTTTTAAAGGAGTCTCCATACTGTCTTCCATAGTGGCTGTATCAATTTACATTCCCACCAACAGTGCAAGAGCGTTCCCTTTTCTCCATACCCTCTCCAGCTTTTATTGTTTTTAGACTTTTTGATGATGGCCATTCTAACTGGTGTGAGGTGATATCTCTTTGTAGTTTTCATTTGCATTTGTCTAATAATGAGCGATGGCACCCCACTCCAGTACTTTTGCCTGGAAAATCCCATGGATGGAGGACCCTGGTAGGCTGTAGTCCATGGGGTCGCTAGAGTTGGACACAACTGAGCGACTTCACTTTCACTTTTCACTTTCATGCATTGGAGAAGGAAATGGCAACCCACTCTAGTGTTCTTGCTTGGAGAATCCCAGGGACTGGAAAGCCTGGTGGGCTGCCATCTATGGGGTCGCACAGAGTTGGACACGACTGAAGCGACTTAGCAGCAGCAGCAGCAATAATGAGCGATGTTGGGCATCTTTTCATGTGTTTGTTAGCCATCTGTATGTCTTCTTTGGAGAAATGTCTGTTTAGGTCTTTTTTACACTTTTTGATTTTTTTTTTTTTTTTTTTTTTTTTGGCATTGAGTTGTATGAGCTGCTTGTATATTTTGGAAATTAATCCTTTGTCAGTTGTTTCAGTTGCTATTATTTTCTCCCATTCTGAGGGTTGTCTTTTCACCTTGCTTATAGTTTCCTTTGCTGTGTAAAAGCTTTTAAGTTTAGTCAGGTCCCACTTGTTTACTTTTGCTTTTATTTCCATTACTCTAGGAGGTGGGTCATAGAGGATCTTGCTTTGATTTATGTCATTGAGTGTTCTGCCTATGTTTTCCTCTAAGAGTTTTATAGTTTCTGGTCTTACATTTAGGTCTTTAATCCATTTTGAGTTTATCTTTGTGGCTGGTGATAGGAAGTATTCTAATTTCATTCTTTTACATGTAGCTGTCCTGTTTTCCCAGCACCATTTATTGAAGAGGCTGTTTTTGCTTCATTGTATATTCTTGCCTCATTTGTAAATAATAAGGTACCCATAGGTGCATATGTTTATTTCCGGGCTTTCTATCTTGTTCCATTGGTCTATATTTCTGTTTTTGTGCCAGTACCATACTGTCTTGATGACTGTAGCTTTGTGGTATAATCTGAAGTCAGGATGGTTGATTCCTCTAGCTACCTTCTTCTTTCTCAAGACTGCTTTGGCTGTTTGGGGTCTTTTGTGTTTCCATATGAATTGTGAAATTTTTTGTTCTAGCTCTGTGAAAAATGCCATTGGTAATTTGACAGGGATTGCATTGAATCTGTAGATTGTGTTTGGTAGTATCATCATTTTCACAACATTGATTCTTCCTACCCAGAGACATGGAGTATCTCTCCATCTGTTTATGGTGTCTTTGATACCTTTCATTAGTGTCTTATAATTTTCTGTGTATAGTTCTTTTGTCTCATTAGGTAAGTTTGTTCCTAGATATTTAATTCTTTTTGTTGTAATGGTGAATGGGATTGATTCCTTAATTTCTTTGTCAGATTTTTCATTGTTAGTATATAGAGATGCAAGTGATTTCTGTACATTGATTTTGTAGCCTGCAATTTTGCCAAATTCACTGATTAGCTCTAGTAATTTTCTGATACGATCTTTAGGGTTTTCTGTGTACAGTATCATGTCTTCTGAAAACAGTAAAAACTTTACTTCTTCTTTTCCAATCTGGATTCTTTTTATTTCTTTTTCTTCTTTGATTGCTATAGCTAGGACTTCCAAAATGATGTTGAATAATAGTGTTGAAAGTGGACAGCTTTGTCTTGTTCCTGATCTTAGGGGGAATGGTTTCAGTTTTTCACCATTGAGAATAATGTTTGCTATAGGCTTATCATATATGGCCTTTACTATGCTGAGGTTGGAGAAGGCAATGGCACCCCACTCCAATACTTTTGCCTGGAAAATCCCATGGACGGAGGAGCCTGGTGGGCTACAGTCCCTGGGGTCGCCAAGAGTCAGACACGACTGAGCGACTTCACTTTCACTTTCCACTTTCATGCATTGGAGAAGGAAATGGCAACCCACTCCAGTGTTCTTGCCTGGAGAATCCCAGGGACGGGGGAGCCTGGTAGGCTGCCATCTGTGGGGTCGCACAGAGTCGGACACGACTGAAGCGACTTAGCAGCAGCAGCAGCAGCATGTTGAGGTAGGTTCCTTCTATGCCCATTTTTTGAAGAGTTTTAATCATAAATGGGTGCTGAATTTTGTCAAAGCCTTTTTCTGCATCTATTGAGATTATCATATGATTTTTATCTTTCAATTTGTTAATATGGTGTATCACATTGATTGATTTGTGTGTATTGAAGAATCCTTGCATTCCTGGAATAAACCCAACTTGATCATGGTGTATGAGCTTTTTGATGTGTTGCTGAATTCTGTTTGCTAAAATTCTGTTGAGGATTTTTACATCTATGTTCATCAGTGATATTGGTCTGTAGTTTTCTTTTTTTGTGTTGTCTTTGTCTGGTTTTGGCATCAAGGTGATGGTGACTGCATAGAATGAGTTTGGAAGTGTTCTTCTGCAATTTTTGGAAAGAGTTTTAGAAGGATAGGCATTAGCTCTTCTCTAGATGTTTGATAGAATTCACCTATGAAGCCATCTGGTCCTAGTCTTTTGTTTTGGGGGAGATTTTTGATCTCAGTTTCAATTTCAGTGCTTATAATTGGGTTGTTCATGATTTATATTTCTTCCTGGTTCAGTTTTGGATTGAACTTTTCTAAGAATCTGTCCATTTCTTCTAGGTATCCATTTTATTGCCATATAGTTGTTCATAGTAATCTCTTATAATCCTTTGTATTTCTGCATTGTCTGTTGTAACCTCTGCTTTTTCACTTCTAATTTTGTTGATTTGATTCTTCTCTCTTTTTTTCTTGATGAGTCTGGCTAAAGGTTTGTCAATTTTGTTTATCTTCTCAAAGAACCAGCTTTTAGTTTTATTGATCTTTACTATTGTTTCTTTCATTTCTTTTTCATTTATTTCTGCTTGGATCTTTATGATTTCTTTCCTTCTACTGATTTTGGGTTTTTTTCGTTCTTCTTTTTCCAGTTGCTTTAGGTATAAAGTTAGGTTGTCTATTTGATGTTTTTCTTATTTCTTGAGGTAGGATTGTGTTGCTATAAACTTCCCTCTTAGAACTGCTTTTGCTGCATCCCATAAGTTTTGAGTTTTGTTTTCATTGTCATTTGTTTTTAGAAATTTTTTTGATTTCCCTTTTGATATCTTCAGTAACCTGTTGGTTATTTATAAACGTGTTGTTTAATATCCATGTGTTTGTGTTTCTTACAGTTTTTTTCTTGTTATTGATGTCTAGTCTCATAGTGTTGTGGTTGGAGAATATGCTTGAAATGATTTCAGTTTTCTTAAATTTACTGAGGTTTGATCTGTGACCCAAGATGTAGTCTATCCTGGAGAATGTTCCATGTGCACTTGAGAAGAATGTGTATTCTTCTGCATTTGGATGGAATGTCCTGAAGATATCAATGAGATCAACCTCATCTGATGTATTATTTAAGACTTGTGTTTCCTTATTAATTTTCTGTTTTGATGATCTGTCCATTGGTGTGAGTGGAGTGTTAAAGTCTCCTACTATTATTGTGTTACTGTCAATTTCTCCTTTTATGTCTATTAGTGTTTGTCTTATGTATTGAGGTGCTCCTATGTTGGGTGCATAGATACTTACAATTGTTATGTCTTCCTCTTGGATTGATCCCTTGATCATTATGTAGTGTCCTTCCTTGTCTCTTGTAATCTTCTTTATTTTAAGGTCTTTTTTGTCTGATAGGAGGATTGCTATTCCAGCGTTCTTTTGCTTCCCATTTGCACGGAATATATTTTTCCATCCTCTCACTTTCAGTCTATATGTGTCTTTAGGTCCGAAGTGGGTTTCTTGTAGACAGCATACGTATGGGTCTAGTTTTCATATCCATTCAGCCAGTCTGTGTCTTTTGGTTGGAACATTTAATCCATTTACATTTAAAGTAGTTATTGATATATATATGTTCCTATTGCCATTTTCTTAATTGTTTGGGATTGACTTTGTAGATCTTTTTTCTTCTCTTCTATTTCTGGACTACATAAGTCCCTTTAACATTTGTTGTAAAGCTAGTTTGGTGGTACTGAGGTCTCTTAACTTTTGCTTGTCTGAAAATTTGTTATTTCTCCATCAATTTTGAATGAGATCCTTGCCAGTACAGTAATCTTGGTTGTAGCTTTTTCCTTTTCAGTGTTTTAAATATATCCTGCCTTTCCCTTCTGGCCTGAAGAGTTTTTGCTGAAAGATCAGCTGTTAAGCATATGGTGCTTCCCCTGTATGTTACTTGTTGCTTCTTCCTTGCTGCTTTTAATATTCTTTCTTTGTGTTTAGTCTTTGTTAGTTTGATTAGTATGTGTCTTGGTGTGTTTCTCCTTAGGTTTATGCTGTATGGGACTCTTTGTGCCTCTTGGACTTGATTGACTATTTCCTTTTCCATGTTGGGGAAATTTTCAACTATAATCTCTTCAAAAATTTTCTCATACCCTTTCTTTTTCTATTCTTCTTCTTCTGGGACCCCTATAATTGAAATGTTGGTGCATTTGATATTGTCCCAGAGGTCTCTGAGACTATCCTCAGTTCTTTTCATTCTTTTTACTTTATTCTGCTATTCAGAAGTTATTTCCACCATTTTATCTTCCAGCTCACTGATTCATTCTTCTGTCCATTCCCCTGTTGATGGACATTTAGGTTGCTCCCATGTCTTGGCTATTGTAAATAGTGCTGCAATGAACATTGGGGTGCATATACCTTTTTGAATTATAATTTTCTCTGGATATATGTCCAGAAGTGTGATTGCTGGATGAGATTGTAGTTCTGTTTTTAATATTTTAAGGAACCTCCATAGTATTCTCCATAGTGGCTGTACCAATTTACATTCCCACCAACAGTTTAAAAGGGTTCACACTTCTCCAAACCCTCTCCGGCATTTACTGTTTGTAGATTTTTTGATGGTGACCATTGTGACTGGTGTGAGGTGATACCTCATTGTAGTTTTGATTTGCATTTCTCTAGTGGTTAGTAGTGTTGAACTTTTCATGTGTGATTTTTGGCTATCTGTGTGTCTTCTTTGGAGAAATGTATATTTAGATCTTCTGCTTATTTGTTAATTGACTTGTCTGTTTTTTATATTGAACTGTATGAGCTGAAAGAATAACATTTGAAATTAATATTAGTAAATTTATTTTCTGCTTTAAATAATAATAGTCAAAATTTACTGGATGCTTAACATTTACTTTGTTTTGTTCTTACTAAATGCTTTAGATGAAAAGGTGCATTTAATCCTCACCACAGTGGTAATCCATAGATCTTCTTGTAACCCCCATTTTACATGTGAAGAAGCTGAGGCACACAGAGATTAAGAAACCTGTCCAAGACCACAGAGGTAGTAAGTGGCAGAGTCAGCATCCAAATCTGGGCAGCTTGTGACTGACATAGATTTTTAACCTGTAGATTTTTAACCTTTTTGTCTCTTATGCTGTAAATCAGTCATAACTGGTTGCTTCCACCCATTGAATTTGAATGATAGAACTGGTGAGCAAAAGGCTCAAAGTACGTACCCTTATGGAAGTTATCATTGAGCTGTGGACACAGACATTATTAGAGTATCCTCTTGCAGATTGCCTGAGATATATCCATATTCCATCATGAACGCATAATTGCAAATGTAGATAAGTGACAGAAAGGATCATAATCCTTTAAAGTTGCTCACAAACAAACTTGACCTAGACTGGGGAGTTATGAAAAGTTTCCCTGAGAAAGTGATACTTTAACAGAGATTGCATCAAGACTGTGTGTGGGGGCCCATGGAGCATGTGACTAGAATCTTCCAGAGGGAGCTGCAGGTGCCAGGGCCCTGGGGCAAGAGGCAAGGTGGCTGCTGTAACTGGAACATGGAGATTTGGGGGAGCTCCACTGCTCACCAAGGCAGTGGGGAGTTAGAGGTAGACGAGTGGCCAAGTCATGCAGAGCCTTGTAGGTCACATCAAATACCTATGAGGCTTTGTCTCCCTCTGATTCTAAATAACACTGGAGAGTCTTTAATCACCCATGCAAAGCAAGAAAACCAGAGGGCAGTGTACACAAAGGACTGTACTTTCTCATGGAACAGGGAAAGGCAGTGATGGTAAGGCAGTGGGCCCAGGATCTCATGCATAGTTCCTGGAAGGTGTTCTTGGACTACTTGTCTTACCTCAGGAGGTTTCTGGGTATATATGGGGACCCATTGATGGTGCATAGAAGCACTGTGAGGCTGACTTCTGTTCCTTGTTAGGCTTGAAATGGTTACAGAGTCTCTCCAAACCTCATTGCAGACTATGTATTTGGTGTCCTTGAGTGACTGGTAGGTCTCTCCACGAGCAGGGAAAAGTCAGCAAACAGACATAGGCTCTGGACTCTGCAGGTTTCACAGACCCAGACTTCAGTGAACCATGGCCATGTTAGAATGTAGCCTCATTTTACAAATAAGGACAAGTTGCTGCTGCTGCTGCTGCTAAGTCGCTTCAGTTGTGTCCGACTCTGTGCGACCCCGTAGACGGCAGCCACCAGGCTCCCCCATCCCTGGGATTTTCCAGGCAAGAACACTGGAGTGGGTTGCCATTTCCTTCTCCAATGCATGAAAGTGAAAAGTGAAAGTGAAAGTGAAGTCGCTCAGTCGTGTCTGACTCCTAGCGACTCCACGGACTGCAGCCTACCAGGCTCCTCCGTCCATGGGATTTTCCAGGCAAGAGTACTGGAGTGGGGTGCCATTGCATTCTCCAAGGACAAGTTAATCCAACACAAAAAGACAGGTTAACTTGAACAGGGTTGCACAAATAGTGAACGAAACAATCACAATGAATTCTCATGGGCTTTGACCTCCTACCTATTTGATATGTATTTTAACACATTATTTCTAAAACAGATCAATGACAATCATTGTTTAAATGGCTCAATTTGATGGTGCTGGCAGATACATTTGTATTTGAGAGAAAGTCCATTCAAGAAACACAGAATTGAATTTTTCCTAGATACTACAAATGCATTTTGAGTAAACTAATTTAAAAAGTCAGTAACAGAAGGCTTATGATAATTTTTTAAAAAACTTTTTTTCATAATTTTACATTTGACTGATCTTTTATAATTACCCAAATGTACAGCCATGAGTTCGTGCTGAGAGGAAAACTTTCAGAAATCTATGAACTGAGGAGGACCATGAGGCATTCAGAAAATAAGTTAATATTCGGAGGTGTATTAATTAATACTTTTGACTACCCTGACCAGTTAAGATCCTAAGAGACATAAACCCCAATTTCAAATCCAATTAAAGTGATATCCATTACTAAATTAACCCATGTACATGCAAATCTTGAAATAAAATGACATAGTCTCAAGACACCAATTAATTAATCAAACATGCAAGAATATGTCAAGAAAATTATTAATCCATCCATTCCGATGTTATATCTCAAAGGTCTTCAAGCTCCTTATATATTAGAAGTATTATATACCACATCAATTTGTCTTCACTTCATTTAAAAGATAACCCTGAAAAGATATTTCACCATATGCTTGTTTTAGATGCAGTGAAAAAATGTTCTTTTCAAAGCATATGGTGATATAATTAGGTGTCTCTGAATACAGCAAGGTTGGAAAGAGGAACTGTATGAACTAAATTGAAACAATTTGCTCCTCTGGTATTCCCCCAACCCCTACCCTCACCCCCACCATCACAGTATCTTCTCAGGGTTAGCATCGTGTTAATGAAGAAATACTATCTTAAGCACTTGCAGATGAGACAAGTCTGCTGTCACCTCCCATAGCTATGGCTAAGAGGATCCCAGCCTGCTCCCCTCGCCCTTTCCCTTTGTAAGCCTGTGTGATCATGTTCCCTGGCTGAGGCGTCCTGGCGTCTCTCCAGAATCATTGACATCAGTGTAAAGTTCTGCCGCCAGGAGCCTGTTTGTATCTATGGCTTCCCTTGCTTTCTTCATCGACCTCATGGGATTATCTTCTACTCGTGGTGAGAGGCCTCGAGTTCCTTTTACTTCAATAAAAGGGTTTGTTTTAAAATATTTCTTCCTCTCTTGCTAGACTTAATCTCTGAAGGAAAGACAAAGTTTGAAAATAGATTCTATATGATTTGATAAGTACATTGGTTGTTTGTTGGGAGAGATGTAAAGATTCATATTTTGAAATCTGGGAAACAGAGCATCCTGACTTCAGATGGATTTGGACGTGATCTTGTATACTGTTTTTTTTTTTTTTTTTTTTCCATTTTCCCCAGCTCATTAGCATCATTTACCAGTACAATAAGGGTAGTGGGATGTGTCACTTAAAAAATTTTTTTTTTTTTACTTAGTTGGCTGTGCCAAGTCTTAGTTGGCAGCATATGGAATCTTTGATCTTGACTGCAGCGTGCAGGTTCTTTTAGTTGTGGCATGCAGACTCTTAGTCATGGCATTATGGGGTCTAGTTTCCGGACCAGGGATTGAACCCAGGCCCCCCGCATTGGAAACATGCAGTCTTAGGCACTGGACTACTAGGGAAGTCACAGGTTTGACTCATTTTAAACAAGTTCTTGAGTACATTTGAATAATGCACCTTTCATTTTAGAACATAAGTGTCTAATATTCCACTGATAACTGGAGTCAGGATATATATATTTTTAAATTTTAATATTTTTCTACAAAGTGTCTGACTAGAATGAATAATATGTGTTTATCTTAGGCATATGTTGTTTTCAGCCAAATTCATTGCTAACTGATACGGTAAGTTTCACTAATTTTAAGTCCTATTTTTATATCATTTATAGTGAGTATTCTTGGTTTTGGTTAACAAGTGAAACTGTCAGCAAACAAATGTGGATTGTATAGCAATATACATAGAAGATAGATGCTACTGAGAGTGGTGCCTCATGATCACTTAATGGATTAGTTGCCGTGCTTCTTTTGTGACATTTTGATAGATATTGAAGAGATGAGTCATTTCCTCTAGCTCTCCTAGCACAGGGACTTTCTAGTCAACTTGTTTTTGTTTTCACCTTTTAACAGGGGACCAGTACCTCCTGAGGTGAAATGCTGTCACGAGCCAAATCCTATTCCCTAGTTCAGGGGTTTGCAAACTTGTGTGTTTGTCAGAGTCACCTGGAGGCTTAGTAAAATACAGATTGCTGGACCTCAGCTCCAGAGGTTTTAATTCAGCAGGTCACCAGAGGGCCTGCAGCATTTACGTATCAAGTAGGTTCCCAGGTATAAATGACACACTGGCCTGGAAACCACATTTTGAGAAGCACTCCCTGTAGTACAGCTCCAAGCGCCTGTCCTCTGGCTGGTCGTCCCTCTGTCCCCGGTATGCCGTGTGCTCAGTCACTCAGTCGTGTCTGCCTCTTTGTGACCCCATGAACTGTAGCCCACCAAGCTCCTCTGTCCATGGGATTTCCCATGCAAGAATACTGAAGTGGGTTGCCATTTCCTCCTCCAGGGGATCTTCCTAACCCAGGGATCGAACCTGCATCTCCTGTGTGTCCTGCATTGGTAGGCAGATTCTTTACTGCTGCACCATCGGGGAATATGGTGAAATGTCCTGCTGCTTATTGAGATGGACCCCAACCAGCTCCCAGGCACCCAAGTTCAATCTCCCTCTCTTTCTTTTTTTGACCACAGAGCTTGGTCACTTCACTTAGGTTTTTCTGTCTTGAGCACTTCTGCTGTGAACTGTCACTAAAGGTCTTCATTCTCCCTACTCAGCCTAGTTGTTAAAAAAAGAAGCTCCTTTTTTCTCTACTGTGCCTGAATATAAGCACCTAGATCTTCTTCCCTTTATGGGTTTTCAACAAATCACTTTGGACAAAAAGAAGTTAACGAGGTAAATATACTTAAGAAACTTCGAAAGTTCATAAATTTTCCTAGTAGTGGTTCTGGTTCATAGGCCCCAGCCTCCTTTGAAATGGTAGCTGGAAGCCTCAGTGGGGTTTTCTCTTGGCTTGTGTTCCCAGAGATGGAGCCGAAAAAAATTAAAATTACCTTTAATCCAGCCCTGTGGTCTCTTTCCTTTCTGGGGTCTTATCAAGGAAAAGCAGTGGTACCTTTGTGATTCAAGTGAAAGTATATATCTTTAAGGACATCTATGTGTCTGTCTTGAAAATTATTATTCATTTGATACTTTCTCTCTGAAAGATAATCAGCCATTTTGTTCTTTGGAGTGGTATAATGGGTGGTAAGTATTTAATTTACAGCTAGGCAGATTCAGATTTAATCTAGATTTTGTATCCTGTTAACTGCATGATCTTGCGTATGCCATATAAACAGAGAGAACCTCAGTTTCCTCACCTGTAAAGTGGAGTGATAATACTTATCTCATGCACATATTTACATGAGACTACATAGGAGAAGGCAATGGCACCCCACTCCAGTACTCTTGCCTGGAAAATCCCATGGACGGAGGAGCCTGGTAGGCTGCAGTCCATGCTAAAGGTCGGACACGACTGAGTGACTTCACTTTCACTTTTCACTTTCATGCATTGGAGAAGGAAATGGCAACCCACTCCAGTGTTCTTGCCTGGAGAATCCCAGGGACGGGGGAGCCTGGTGGGCTGCCGTCTATGGGGTCACACAGAGTCGGACATGACTAAAGTGACTTAGCAGCAGCACATGGGACACTTAGCATAAAGCCTTTGAAATATGAGTTTTCAGTGGTTGGTAGCTAATATTGTTAGAAATAATAATATTATTAATAAAAACACAAAGTGTCCCAAATGTTAGAATACCAAATGATGCTCTTCTGAACGGACCTCTGGTAAAATGACAGAATCTTGGATTTGGACTAGACCCCTCAGAAGAATCTTCTCTCTATCATCACTTCATCTGTTATTTACTGAGTATTTACTGTGTACCAGCCACTGTGCATGCTCTAGTGCATGGCTTTGATATAGCACTATTGGTCCTCTGAGTAAACACCTACAGGCACAGATGATGCGCTACTTTAGAGCAGTCTCCATTCCATGTCCAAATTACTTTAATGGTTAGAAATTTGTTCCATAATGTAGTAAAATCTGCATCTCTGTTAACTTCAACCCACCGAACCATTATACCTTAGTCTAAAGTCAACACAGAGCTCTTGTCAGAACAGTAAGTCCCCTACATACAAATGAGTTCCATTCTGAGAATGCGGAAGTAGGTCCAATTGGTTCATAAGTACAACTAAGTTATTCTAAGTACCCAACTAACATAATCAGATATATGGTACTGTACTGTAGTAGGTTTATAATACTCTTCACACCAATAATATGGAAAAATAAACAAACATAAAACATAAAAATTTTTAAGTTTACAGTGCAGTACCTTGAAAATACAGTAGCACTAGCTACATGATGGCTACTTTTACACTTGCTTCCAGACATCCCAGGCTTGAACTAAAGATACTGTCCGACTGTCCTCTCTCTGGTACTCTACAGTAGCATATACAAAGGCACAACCATGTTTAGAGGATGCACGCATGTGACAGTGCACACCAGACACATGAACTAGCTTATGTGATTGGGCAG
The DNA here is from genome assembly GCF_019923935.1 of Bubalus bubalis. Taxonomy (NCBI): domain Eukaryota; kingdom Metazoa; phylum Chordata; class Mammalia; order Artiodactyla; family Bovidae; genus Bubalus; species Bubalus bubalis. Next base: position 19,694,022 of record NC_059165.1, on the reverse strand, counting down.
GTGAACGCACGCTTGCATCTTTGAAAGTTCGAAACTTGAAAGTTTGTATGTAGAAGACTTACTGTACGTGGAAGTTATTATGCAGGAAATTCCTTTAAGAGGTTTGAAATAAAATTTATTCTTAGTTAAATTTTTTAAAAAATTAATAAAATTTTTGGCTGCACTGGTTTTTAAATTTATTTCAATTTATTTTTGGCTGCACTGGCTCTTTGTTGCTTCGCATAGGTTTTCTCTAGTTGTGACAAGTGGTTTGGTGCTTGGGCTTCTCATGTGCCCAGGCTTAGTTGCAAATGTCAAACTCATGTCCCCTGCAGTGGCAGGCAGATTCTTCACCACTGCGCCACCAGGGAGTTCCTGTGCTGGGTTTTTTGTTGTTGTTGTTGCTTTATCAGGCTTTCTCTAGTTGGGGCGAGCAGGGGCTATGCTTCACTGCATTGAGCAGGCTTCTCTTGTTGCGGAGCACATGCTCTGGGTGCATGGGCTTCAGTCTTGTTGCACGGGCTTAGTTACTCCATAGCATGTGCAGTCTTCCCAGATCAGGGATTGAACCCATGTCCCCTGCATTGTCAGATGGATTCTTATCCATTGCTCCACCAAGGAAGTCATTGAATGTTAAATTTAAAGAACAACACAAAAGAGGACATACAGATACATACATAACCACCTTAAAAATGTGAGTGGTTCCAGGCGTACAAAAAATGGCCTCTAGCCAAGGGGTTGCAAACTTAGAAGCTTCAGAGAACTCAGTTCAGTTCAGTCGCTCAGTCGTCTCCAACTCTTTGTGACCCCATGGACTGCAGCACACCAGGCCTCCCTGTCCATCACCAACTCCCAGAACTTGCTCAAACTCATGTCCATCGAGTTGGTGATGCCATCCAACCATCTCATCCTCTGTCATCCCCTTCTCCTCCCACCTTCAATCTTTCCCAGCATCAGGGTCTTTTCAAATAAGACAGCCCTTCGCATCAGGTGGCCAAAGTATTGGAGCTTCAGCTTCAGCATCAGTCCTTCCAGTGAATATTCAGGACTGATTTCCTTTAGGATTGACAGGTTGGATCTCCTTGCTGTCCAAGGGACTCTCAAGAGTCTTCTCCAGGACCACAGTTCAAAATCAATTCTTCGGTGTTCAGGTTTCTTTATAGTCCAACTCTCACATCCATACATGACTACTGGAAAAACCATAGCTAGACAAAAAATAATTGAAGACCTATGAAGTGGGTACATTTTTTAGTACTATCAGTCAGGAGCATTATTTTGCTAAGCATTGAGTGAAAGTCACAGTGATCACAGGAATATACTCTCCTCAGGTAAACTAGGTTATATTGTTCATGGAGAAAAATTAAGATTTGATATTGTTATGGGTTGAACTGTGTCCGTACAAAGATGTTTAAATCCTTACCCCTGGTATCTGTTAATGTGACCTTGTTTGGAAGTAGAGTCTCTGCAGGTGAAATATGAATTAAGATGAGGTAATTCTGGTTTAGGGTAGTGAAGTGAAAGTCGCTCAGTCATGTCTAACTCTTTGCGATCCCATGGACTATGTAGTCCATGGAATTCTCCAGGCCAGAATGCTGTAGTGGATAGCTGTTCTTGTCTCCAGGGGATCTTCCCAACCCAGGGATCAAACCCAGGTGTCCCACATTGGAGGTGGATTCTTTACCAGCTGAGCCACGAGGGAAGCCTGGTTGAGGATAGGCCCTTATCAAATGACTGGTATCCTTATAAGAAGTGGGGACGTAGGGCACAGACACAGGCACAGGAGAATGTCATGTGACCATGGAAGCAGAAATACAAACCAAGGAATACCAGTAGTCCTTGCAGAATTTTATGTGATTTACTACAATGTTATAATAAATATACAACTATATGAAATCCACATGAGTGTTGATGATGTCAGGTTATATGTGATCATTGTACCCTGTGTAATCCATACAATCTGTCTGATTATGCATAGAGACCTTCCCTGCAAATTTGGATGGCAAGAATATCCAGAAAAGAATTCAACCATCAGAAGGGATGGTCTGCTTACCCAGGAAACAGAAAAGAGTTGCTGGGAAAACATTAACATTGCTAATCCAGTCCTTGTTTCTGGGGAGTCAGGTCCGAAGGTCTGTTCCAATGGTGATGGACACTCAGTTCCAATGGTGATGGACACTCAGTTCCTCTGGCGCTGTTTAGGATCTGAATTGTGTTATCACTTCTTGACATTGATTGTATGCTGATTGCTAATCGTAATTGGGTCTCCATGACTGGAGCGGGGCAGGCAGATTGAGTGACTCGTTCTGTATGACTGTTCTTTCACTGGCTGCTTCAGGTTTGCCTTCTGCTGTCAGTGTTGTTGTTGCTCTCTTGCTGAAGTGTGGACCCGTTCTCAGTGTTCTGACCCATCAGATTTCATGGCATTGGCAGCATTCATTTCCTTGCTGGCTGTTGGACAGAGACTGCTCTCTCTTCCTTGCTGTGTGGCCGTCTCTATAGTAGCACACAGCATGGAGGCTTGCTTCTTCAAAGCCAGCAAGGGAGAGTCTCATAGCATGATGGACATTATCATCTTAAGTAATGTAATCATATATGTATAATCATTACCGTTACCATATTGTATTATTAGCTAGAAACAAGTCATGGGTCCTGCTCACCCTCAAGCAGAGGGCTTAATACAAGCATGTGAATAACCTGGTAAAAGGGATCACAGGGCCATCTTAGAGTCTGTGTGTCAAAACTGAGTATATACCTGTTCAGTTAGCGTCTACATTTCCTAGCCTTCCTTATAGCTAGGGGTTGTTCTAAGTTTTGACCAATGGGAAGATAGAAGAATTAATGGGTAGAAGTTTTGAATCTATCTTAATAAGGAAATTTCTTGCCATCCACTTTGCTCGTTCCCCCTTTCTACAAGAGACAGTGTGAATATGGTGCTGGTGAGTCGTGTTGACCATGCAGATGTAGATAACCTTAGGAGGTGACAGAGGATGAGCTTGAAACGACTGCTTCCCTGGACAAACTTGTATAGCAGAGCCACTTCGCCAGCCCTGCAGTGTTTACTTCTCAACTGTTACATGAGAGCAAAATAATCCTCTTTGTTTCTCTGTGTTTTGGAGCCCCTTTGTTACAGCAACTTAACTTATACCTAACTCATGGCATTCATTCTAATGACAGACTGTCTTAACATGGTGGTCAGCCACTTGGCATTCTCTAAATCAGGGATCTCAGCTGTGCTGAAGGATAGTACAATTAGTACAACAGACTTCATAAAATTTTATTTTATATGCTAAAGGTATCACATTAAAAACAAACTTTTATGTAAATTACCTTAAAACATGCTTTTAGGAAAAAAGACTAGTTTCTAATGTTAATCCTTCTTGTGTTAAAAAGTGACTTTAATAAGTAGCTGCAATGGACATGAGTTTGAGTAAACTCCTGGAGTTGGTGATGGACACAGAAGCCTGGCATGCTGCAGTCCATGGGGTCATAAAGAGTCGGACACAACTGAACAACTGAGCTGAACTGAACTGTTCTAATTATCTATTGCTTTGTAATAAATTGTTCCAAAATGTAGTGGTTTCAAACAACAGGAATAATTTAATTTTTGTTCCTCTTATGATTCTGGGGGTAATTGTGTTCAGCTTGGTGTTCTTACTTGGGATGTCCATCAAGTAGTGAGCAGTCAGATAAAGGCTGTGCCTAGATTATTTCTAAGCTCACTGTCTCATGTGTCTGGAGGTTGATGCCACCTCTTGGCTGTGACCTCACCCAGGGCTGTTGGCTAGAACACCGTTATGTGGTTCTCAGTGAGATCTTTCCTCTTCCTCCTGATGGAATCACTTATTCCAAGAGGGAGTGTCCCATGGGGCTCAGGTGGAAACAGCTTCCCCTTTTATAGCCTGTGTTCTGAGACTGAATCACTTCTGCCATGATCCTTGTCTTGTCCATGTTTAAGGAGGAGGGGACATGTACCCCCTTGGTGGGAGGAGTAAGCTCACTGGGTCACATTGCAAGAACATTGGTGGTGGGAGGTCTCACTGTGGTTAGGTTGGAGAGTACTGTCAGTTGCAGTCAACTCTTTGGCCATAACATTTTAAATCCCTCCCTTGTGCAAAATACACTTATTCCACCCCCTTCCTCCCAGTCTTATTCTATGATGGCATTTGCTCAAAGTCTGGGATCTTGTCATGGAAGTCAGGTGCAGGTCAAGCTTCTTAAATATTTCCTCGGGTACGTCTCCCTAGTTACCTTCCTCTCAGTTTGAAGACCTATAACTGAAGGGACAGACTGTCTTCCTCTCACACCCCAACATACAGCTGTGGGATAGTGCCCCAAGCAAGGATAAAACAAGAGCCAGTTTTTCAGCCTGTTTCCTATGTCAATGCATTTGCTTGGGTCTTGGCTCCATCTACCTTCTGGGCTCTTGGTTGTGTCCTGAGTCATCCTTAAAAAAATTTTTTTTTTCCAATAGGAAAGCTTGAGTTTGCAATTGAGAAGACTTCTCAGCTTGCTTCCTGCCTATAAAATAGAAATTCAAAGTCCTCTTTTTATTTAGTATTTATCTGTCCCTTTTGTTCTAAGATGACAGTGGTTCCACCAGAATAATTCTCTTAAAAGCATGTGAGTTTGTGTGTCTCTTAATGTATCACTTTATAATCCTATTTTTTCAAACTAAATCCTTCTTTACCAAAGTGCATGCGACACTGGTGACATCCTTAAGATTCTGAGAGGCTCAGTTATTCAACTAAGAGCGTCTGCAAGGCATGCTCTCAACAGCCTTGAAAAGCTTTGGGGCCGATTGAAAGGGTCTGTGAGGTACTCTTTTAGATCTTTCTAGAATCTTAACAAAGAATTTTAGTCGTGCCCTTGCTTTCATTTTTAGACCACGCTTTCTTGATAGTGCACTGGATTTCATCTCTGCCCAGAAGCTACTTTTAATTTTAGAATCATTTGCTGTCTAGAGAGGCTGGGAATAAGAAATCGTTTTATTTTCAAACCCAGCGAGTCTTGGCGCCTCTGTATTAACAGTTCATTCTTTAGCTCTTTCCTTTCGCATTTTATCACTGGCAGGAGAAGAAGCCAGGTGGCAATTTCAGTATCCTGCCTGAAAAGCTCCTTAGCTAGATCTTCGAGTTCGTTAGGTGCACTTCACATTTTGCACCTTACCGCAGGCGAAAGCATTGCTGAACTTTGTGATTCCTCATGAAAATTGCACCCTTTCCTCTTGCTTCCGGTGGGACTGACCTTCCTTTGCCATCCCTCACTGGCAGCCTTCTTGAGGCCCTCGGGTTCCATGGATACTTTCATTGAGGTTCTTTAGTTTTCCACTAACAGCCTTCTCAGTGTTCCATTTTCTGCTCTCAACCTGGTCCCACACACAATACTGCGTGTCTTGGGTTTTGTTACGACAGCATCCCAGTTACAGGAGCCAGAATCCTTCTTAATTATTGACTGTTAGGAAACAAATCACTCTAATGGCTTAAAACTACAACAATCTGTTCCTGATTACCTCCTGTGGTGATGGGGTGGCCTGGGCTCAGTTAGGCATTTCTCATTTGAGTTCAGGCCTGTGGGGGCCATCAGGTGGTGGCCGGGCCTGGGACTTCAGCTCAGGCTGGTTTTGTGGCCATGTTGAAAAATACAGGCTGACCCAGTAGCTGTGTCAGAAGAGTTTAAAATAAATCCTACACAGAAACCCTCACTGATTCATTACAACAGGGAAGAAAGCAAAAAAAGAACTCGGTGAGAGTAACTGTGTAAATTATAGTATTGACGGATTGGTAGAGAAACCAGCCCCAGTAAATTCAAAGCCAAGAGCTGGTAGAAGGTAATGACAAGTTTTCACTGGATGAGGGGTGGAAGGGGAGAGGGGTCTAATCACTGAAGGAGCAGAGTCTACCTGGTCTCTTACCTTGAAATATGGAGGTGATGAAAAATGCACCGACATTGTCAAGGCTTAATGTGTGTTAGCAGCGTTATGATTTCCTTATATTTACATTTTCATTTTGTTCTCCTTTCATTATAATCATTACCCTGTAATCTTCCACTGTTAAAATCTACTCATCCTTAAAAAATCAGCTCACATGCCGATATTCCCTAAGGCTTTGCTGGGTTTGCCAAGCAGAACTGACTTCTCTCTTCTAACTCACAGTGCACTTTTCCTTTATCTTATGAAACTTACTGCAGAATGTTTAGTATTAAAGTATGTGTTAAACTGCCTTATCAACCTAACCAGATGTAAGTACCTTTAGGGCAACATGAGGTTCTGCATTTCAGCAACTATGGATCCTTCTGGCTTGTCTATCTACGCAAAGGGAAAGTCAGAATTTCCCATGGACGGAGGAGCCTGGTAGGCTGCAGTCCATGGGGTTGCAAAGAGTCGGACACGGCTGAGCGACTTCACTTTCACTTTTCACTTTCATGCATTGGAGAAGGAAATGGCAACCCACTCCAGTGTTCTTGCCTGGAGAATCCCAGGGACAGGGGAGCCTGGTGGGCTGCCGTCTATGGGGCTGCACAGAGTCAGACACGACTGAAGCAACTTAGCAGCAGCATCAGAGTATCTCAAAGCAACAGGTGCTCAGACATATTTGTTGAACAAATAAGGCTGGGTACCAAGGTAGAGATTTTGTAAACAGCTTAGTAATGAGTTCTGCATGAATATTTCCAATCTATTGATTAAAAAACCCATAAAGATCATTCTCTTCCCTTAATGTGTCATTAATTGAAAGCTTTCAGAAGATCATACAGAACAGAAGCTTTTTTTTTTAATTTGAAAATACTTTGAGGTTTATGATTGATATTACCTCAGAATATTGAATAGGATGAAACAGCAAAATATCTCAAAATAATTAGTTTCCTTCCCTATAATTTTAACCAGTGACTCAAAGTGATTTTTGTTTTCATTATTAGGTAAGTGCTTTCTGTAGATGACAAATAGCTTTGCTGTTAGATCTGATACATTTTTTTGCTCATCAGTTAAATGTGGATATGCTTGTAATTTTTAGATTGATTAAATTATTATGATTGAGAACCTCTATTTTTACTTCTGTGCTGCTATTTTAATGCTTAGCCAAGACAGAAAAATGAACATGTGCAAAATCAGATCTCAGCCAAATGAAAGTGCATGTACCATGGAAACCTAAAAATTTGAAAATAAAATTTGAGTGTGGTATCCATCCTTTAAGATGGCCCTCAAAGATCCCCACCTCTGGTATTGAAACCCTTGTGTAATCCCCTCCCATATTATACCAGGTTTGGTTGTGTGACCGTTAGAACATGGTAGAAGTGATGCTCTGTGATTCCCAAGGGTGGGTTTAGAAGACAGTGCCTCTTCAGCCTGTGCTCTTGGATCAGACATTGGGGCTTCCAGCTCTCATGTCATGAGGACATTCAAAGAGCTTTCTAGAGTTTCACATCAAAGGGACTGGTATGTCTTGCCAAAGGGTCAGTGCCAACTTGCTAGTCACATGTTAACCATCTTGGAAGCACATTCTCCAGCCACAGTCAAATCATAAGATGTCTACAGCACTGGTACCTAAACTTCAACCTCATGAGAGACGCTGGGCCATAACTACCCAGCCAAGCCACTTCTGATTTCCTGACCCACTGGAACCTTGAGATAGGAAGTTATTCATATTATTGTGTTTTGAACCATTACACTTTGCGAGTAACTTGTTACACAGCATATAACTAATAAAAAGACATGTTTGTTCAATTTAAAATATGCAAATATAAGGCAAATAAATAGAGACTGAGGACATTGTAAAGATTTCTTTAATTAGCTAACCATACAGCTCACAGTGCAGATATTTTCCCATAAGTACTATAGTTGTCAAGAACTAAGTAGAAAATGTGTTGGACATAGATTTGGCAAGGAATTTATTGTGTTTTTTTTTTCTTTCTGTATGATGACTTGAAGATGGATACCATACTGTACATATGTTCAACTGTGACAGCTAAAGTTATTTCTCCATTAGACTTTTGCAACAGGTTCTACCAATGTATCTTAAGCATATAGCTATATTGGTGAGAAATATGTGTCCATTTATAGGTGAAAATATTTCCAGAAAATCATCTTATTATTTGTGAAATTTCAGCATCTTAGCAAATGATGCATGGGTTTTGTGGCATTGCTGAGTGCCTCTCCATATGGGGAGCTGAGCCTGCACACACGTGGTAATGCATGCATCACCACATATTCACTAATGAAGCAAGGTAAAGAAATAGAAAAGCTTTCATTCCCTCAACATGCAGCTGGTGTGCGATGCCAGATGTAAAATCACTGATGTTCTTGCCAAGTTCTTAAGATCATGTCATGGTTTATTTAAACTCAGACAGTCAAGAATACGTGGATTTTAAAAAACAATTGTCAAATTCAAGGAGACTGATTAGTAGGTGAATAGAAATATATCTTTTAAAATAAAATATTGGGTCTCTGTTAAATATGAGACTCTTATTTACACCTTTCATTCTTTGTGGGCTATTGTGTTTTTCTGTGTAGAAAGAGTTAATGACTCTACTTTCTAATCCCTCAACTCCTACAGAATTACTTTATAATGAGGCACATAAATTCACTAGAGCTGTAATTGAAAAAAGAAATCTATGTTATTTTGAAACAAGTGTTACAGATGCCTATCCAAAATGGATAGTACATGGCATGTCTTCTTTTAATAGTCTCAAGCATTTCCTTTGGTACTTTGTAATTTATGATTAGAGTTGATTTTAATAGAGACCAAGCTGTAGGGTTTCTTCCAGAGGGGCTATATCTCCACCATCTGCAGTATCAGGATGTGAACTGCTGCAAGAGTTAGAGACCTTTTTTTCCCTAGAGGAACCTTTTAATCTGGTGGTAGGAACTGCAGGCATTCTGGGGGACTTGTCACGGTCAGGGGCAGCTGTGATCTGGCACTATTGGAAAAGGGAACTGACTTTATCAAGCCTCTGCCATGTGCCAGGCACGCTGGTATCTCACTCCATTCTCAAGACAACCTTGCGTTTCAGTAGCACAACTTCCTTTTGTTCTTACTGTAGGTCCATAGGGGACGTTTTTTAAAACTGTGGCAAAAATCTAACATGATAAGAAGTTTACAGTTTGAATCATTTTTAAGAGTACAGTTCAGTTAGTTCAGGAGCAGTAAGTACATTCACGTTGCTGTGCAACCATCCCCATCTTCCATCTCCACAGTCAAGGAGCCCTTCATCTCTCCGGGAAAATTACCCAGAGAATGAACAAAGGTGAAAAGTACAGTAAGGTAGTTCATGTTTATTTAACCTTAGAGCAGATCAATCAACGTTTTAATGCCTACAAGAAACAAGATATCATACTCAGCTATTTAGAGGATATCAGAGGATATATCTGGAGACGCGAAAGGCTACCCCCTCCAGTATTCTGGCCTGGAGAACTCCATGAACCGTATATATAGCCCATGGGATCGCAGAGTCGGACACGACTGAGCGACTTTCGCCTTCACTTTCACAGAGGATATACAAACTAACGAGCTGAAAGCCCCACTCTCCAATGTAGACTGGATTTCTGCAGTCTGACCTCGATTCCTTTATGAAGCTATTCGTTTGAAAAGTCTAGAATATTTTCTCCATGCCATGAGCGCTGCTTGCGTTGACGCGTAGTGTTGCGCAGTTGGAGCCCGCTTGTAACTACATTCAGATTATCTGTCAGCTTAGCCCTCGTCTGTTCCTCCTCAGCTTGTGTGAGGAGAGTTGGAAGGGTAACCCCCAAACTGTGCGGAAGGAATGACAGCAGCCTTTTGTTGTAGGTTTGCTTATACAAGCACTTTATCTACAGCTATAATCTTATTGAAGTCGTACAATGACCCTAAAAAGTAGATATGCTTGTCATTTTTATTTTAGGGATGAGGAGTTCTAAGCAGACACATGTTAAATAAGGCTCATAGCCACGCAGTGGTAGGACTGAGGTATAAGCCCAGGTCATCTTCTAGAAGCTGGGTGTTTAGCCCTCTGCCACACTGCCTCTGTTACGTGACCTTCATGGGGCTCCGTCTAAATTAATCGTTTAAAATAAAGCACTCTTGAAGGGAGGCGGGTGAAGGGAGGGGCAAACAGAGGCCAGAATTTGCTCTAGGAGGTCACCCTCCACGTGGGAGGGTTTCCTACCACAGAGCAGCAAGGCCAGCCCCAAGGTCCTTTGTGAAAGTCAGAAATAGGTAAACGCTCCTCCTGGAAGGTTTCAGTTAAAAAGTTTTCCTCAGGAAATGTTTGCATTAAAAGTGACACATTTATGATCACTGTGATGCGGATGGCACATGTTGGAGTTGTGTAATGTGTCACGGGCACAACTATATTTGGCAGCCCTGCCCCCTAACCTGCTATTGTGGGCGGAATTGTGTCTCCCTGGCCCCCACCCCCCCATGTTTATTTTGAAATCTCATACCCCAGTTCCTCAGAATATAATTGTATTTGAAAGTCAGCTTTGTAAAAGAGGTGTTTGCATTAAAATGAGGCCTTCAGGGTGTGGTCCTAATCCAGCCTGACAGGTGTCCTCCTAAGAAGAGGTGATACCAGGGGCCGCAGGCACAGGGGAAAACCATGCCAAGAGGCAGCGGGAGGGTGGCCATCTGCAGGCCGAGGAGGAAGGCCTCAGAGAAAACCTGCCCTGCTGGCACCTTGAACTTGAATGTCTAGCCTCTGGAACTGTGGGAAAAAGGACTTCTCTTGTTTAAGACACCAGTCTGAACTGTTATGTTATGGAAACCCCAGAAAAATAATATGTATCTGTAACATATTCAGTTGGGTAAGTTAAAGCATAGGAATGAATATGCCGTGATGGAAACTGAGAAAGAGAGAAGAAGGGAAAGAACTGAGAGAAACCTTCCTTACTGAGGTGGAGACACCTCAGCATCTTAAAAGTCTGATGTTTCTAATTCTGCCCCGGGTACTGTATTACATTTGTTTTGTAGCATCAGTTACAATTATGTATTTATTTGTGTGCTTATTTGAGTAACTCCCTCCTTCTCCTCACCCACGATACTTTATGCTTCATGAGAAGAGACCTTGCTTGTGTCCTTAGCACCTACATAGTGAATGGCATATACTAAACGATCAATAATTATGTGTTGGGTGAAAGAACAGAGGAAGGAAGGAGGGTACTTCTGAACTTGTGAATGTTTTCAGTCAGATTATTCCCAGCTTAACAGGGATACATACATCCCAGAAAAGTGAAAATATAATATACAGAATAATACATTTTTTTCCAGTTAAAATGACTAAAGCATACCCAGAAGTAAAACATGACTTCTTTAGCGTACTTTTGCTTAAAATATTTATTTGATAACATGTAAACCTGGAAGAAGCACAAGCTGGAATCAAGATTGCCAGAAGAAATATCAATAACTTCAGATACACAGATGACACCACCCTTATGGCAAAAAGAGATGAAGAACTAAAGAGCCTCTCGATGGAAGTGAAAGAGGAGACTGAAAAAGTTGGCTTAAAATTCAACATTCAGAAAACTAAGATCATGGTATCTGGTCCCATCATTTCATGGCAAATAGATGGGGAAATAATGGAAACAGTGACAGACTTTATTATTTTGGGCTCTAAAATCACTGCAGATGGTGACTGCAGCCATGAAATTAAAAGAAGCTTGCTCCTTGGAGGAAAAGCTATGACCAACCTAGACAGCATATTAAAAAGCAGAGACATTACTTTGCCAACAAAGATGCATCTAGTCAAAGCTATGGTTTTTCCAGTAGTCATGTATGGGTGTAGGAATTCAACTATAAAGAAAGCTGAGCGCCGAAGAATTGATGCTTTTGAACTGTGGTATTAGAGAAGACTCTTCAGAGCCCCTTGGACTGCAAGGAGATCCAAACAGTCCATCCTAAAGGAGATTGAGTGTTCATTGGAAGGACTGATGTTGAAACTGAAACTCCAATACTTTGGCCTCATGCAAAGAGCTGACTCATTTGAAAAGACCCTGATGCTGGGAAAGATTGAAGTCAGGAGGAGAAGGAGGCAACAGAAGATGAGATGGTTGGATGGCATCACCGACTCGATGGACATGAGTTTGAGCAGGCTATAGGAGTTGGCAGTGAACAGAAAGCCTGGTGTGCTGCAGTCCATGGGTTCGCAAAGTGTTGGAGATGACTGAGCAACTGAACTGAACTGAAATCTGAAATCTGGATCATTTTCTATCATTAGAAGTCCATAGCTTTGACTAGATGGACCTTTGTTGGCAAAGTAATGTCTCTGCTTTTTAATATGCTATCTAGGTTGGTCATAGATTTTCTTCCAAGGAGCAAGCGTCTTTTAATTTCATGGCTGCAGTCATGATCTGCAGTGATTTTGGAGCTCCCCAAAATAAAGTCTGTCACTGTTTCCATTATTTCCCCATCTATTTGCCATGAAGTAATGGGACTGGATACCATGATCTTAGTTTTTTGAATGTTGAGTTTAAAGCCAACATTTTCACTCTCCTCTTTCACTTTCATCAAGAGGCTCTTTAGTTCTTCACTTTCTGCCATAAAGGTGGTGTCATCTACATATCTGAGGTTATTGATATTTCTCCTGGTCATGTTGATTCCAGCTTGTGCTTCATCCAGCCCAGCATTTCTTACGATGTACTCTGCATATAAGCTTGGTGACAATAAGCTTAAACATTAAATAAGCTTGGTGACAATAAGCTTAAACATTAAATAAGCTTGGTGACAATATACAGCCTTGATGTACTCCTTTTCTATTTGGAACCAGTCTGTTGTTCCATATCTCATTCTAACTGTTGCTTCCTGACCTGCATACAGATTTCTCAAGAGGCAGGTCAGGTGGTCTGGTATTCCCATCTCTTTCAGAATTTTCCACAGTTTATTGTGATCCACACAGTCAAAGGCTTTGCCATAGTCAATAAAGCAGACATAGAGGTTTTTCTGGAACTCTCTTGCTTTTTCGATGATCCAGTGGATGTTGGCAATTTGATCTCTGGTTCCTCTGCCTTTTCTAAAACCAGCTTGAACATCTGGAAGTTCATGGTTCACATACTGTTGTAGCCTGGCTTGGAGAATTTTGAGCATTACTTTACTAGCATGTGAGATGAGTGCAATTGTGAGGTAGTTTGAGCATTCTTTGGCATTGCCTTTCTTTGGAATTGGAATGAAAACTGACTTTTTCCAGTCCTGTGGCCACTGCTGCTTTTTCCAAATTTGCTGGCATATTGAGTGCAGCACTTTCACAGCATCATCTTTCAGGATTTGAAATAACTCAACTGGAATTCCATCACCTCCACTAGCTTTGTTCGCAGTGATGCTTCCTAAGGCCCACTTGACTTCGCATTCCAGGATATCTGGCTCTAGGTGAGTGATCACATCACTGTGATTATCTAGGTCATGAAGAGATTTTAAAAATAGTTCTTCTGTGTATTCTTGTCACCTCTTCTTAATATCTTCTGATTCTGTTAGGTCCATACCATTTCTGTCCTTTATTAAGTCCATCTTTGCATGAAATGTTCCCTTGGTATCTCTAATTTTCTTGAAGAGATCTCTAGTCTTTCCCATTCTATTGTTTCCTCTATTTCTTTGCATTGATCACTGAGGAAGGCTTTCTTATCTCTCCTTGCTATTTTTCGGAACTCGGTATTCAAATGGGTATATCTTTCCTCTTCGCCTTTGCCTTTCACTTCTGTTCTTCTCTCAGGTATTTTTAAGCCCTCCTCAGACAACCATTTTCCTTTTTTGCCTCTCTTTTTCTTGGGGATGGTCTTGATAACTGCCTCCTGTACAATGTCACAAACATCCATCCATAGTTCTTCAGGCACTCTGTCTATCAGATCTAATTCGTTGAATCTATTTGTCACTTCCAGTGTATAATCATAAGGGATTTGATTTAGGTCATACCTAAATGGTCTTACTCTACCTTGTAAGGTTGGTACAATCTTTGACCCATTTTTTTTAGAAAGTAACCCACTGCAGTTGGGTGAGTTAAGTGACTTGCTTAAGGTGGCCCAGCTATCCCTAGAATCCAGACTTTTTTGATCCTGGTTAGAAATATTACATTTATTATAGGTAGTGTATAAAATATATAAAGTATTAAGAACAAAATAAAAAAAAACCCAAAGTAACCCCAAAGCCAGAAATAACCATGATTGACATTTTGATGAATGTCTTTCCAGGGTTAACTTTCCATGATAATGTGTGTCTGATAAATGTATTTTGGGTTGGCCAAATAGTTCATTTAGGTATCTTCTGTAAGATGATATTTGTTAGTGTGCTTCTCAAAAATTTTTATATTATTTCATTGAATACATTTCTGCAGCATCACTTTTAGTGATCATAGGAAAGTGAAAGTTGCTCAGTCAAGTCCAACTCTTTGCGACCTCATGGTGAGAATACTGGAGTGTGTAGCCTTTCCCTTCTCCAGGGGATTTTCCCAACCCAGGGATCGAGCCCATGTCTCTCGCATTGCAGGTAGATTCTTTACCAGCTGAGCCACAAGGGAAGCCCAGTGATCATATACTATTCTGATTTATTAACTAATTATATCTCATTTTACCAATCTGTAACTTTTGGATATTTAATCTATAGTTACTTTGCTATTAAAAATACAGTGACTAAATCTTTATACACACTTTTTTTTTTTTACATCCATGATTATTTACTTTGGCTATATTTCTAAAACTAGAGTTAATGCTTTAAAGGTAAACTATTCTTTTTTTCATATTAGTTAGTTATAATAACATTTTATAATAAAATGTAAATTTTTAAAATTTATACTTTTATGTAATTAACATTGTCTCTAAATTCTATAGAAAAAATAATTTTCTCTGAATTCATGGACTTTTTAAGGAAGGACAAGTTCTATTTTTCTTCATTTACATAATCTTCTTGCATGAACAGTGTCTTGCCTAAAAATTAGTGATCAGGGAAGTCTTTCCTAAAGAAGACTGACTCTAAAGTTCAGGTGAACTTGACATAGATGGAAAATGGTTGCAGAAAAGCCAGATGGGGCCAGAGTGCAAATAGGCAAAGTTGAATTTCCATTCTATTAGGGAAAATCACTTTGCCTTTTTCTTTTTACTATCTACTATTGTACAATTTTAAAGGACAAGTTTTTTTTTTTTTTTTAAGAGTGGAGAGGAGCCAACAAAATTTCTATTGCAAACCAAAACATTTCTATAAAGGAATAGATTGTTATTTTTGTGTATTTTCAATAGTAAGTTTCAGTAAATATCCAAGAATTATTTTTTTCTTGGAATGCAAGCTATTTTCAGTAGAAACTACCAACTGAAATATTATCCCACTTGATTTATTTGACTGAGTAAATGATCTTTAAAATATAAAATTTAACTACAAATTATATCTGTGTTTATTATTATTAAACATCAGCTTATTATTATTACTATTACTGAACATTAATTGTTTGGCTAAGTTGAGTCGTGAAGTTTCTTTAAGTGTTTTTTTTAAAGAATGATAGCTTAGTGTGGAATCTGTCTCAGCTTTCAAACTATGAATTGCTTAGGCAACACCTTTTCCCATGGAAACTAATGGAATTATTTGTTTATTTATTTATAACATTTGCCCTTTTCTTTTTAAAATTTTTTAGTTATACATATATATGTATATCCATTCTTTTTCTGATTCCTTTCCCACATAAGTTATTACAGAATATTGAGTAGAGTTCTCTGTGCTATACAATAGGTCCTTGTTGATTATCTTTTTTATATATAGTAGTGTGTATATTTTAATCCCAAACTCCTAATCTATCTCTGCCCCTACCACCTTTCTCCTTTGGTAATCATAAGTTTGTGTTCTAAGTCTATGAGTCCATTTCTGTTTTATGAATAAATTCATTTATAACATCTTTTTAGATTCCCATATAAGTGATATCATGTGATATTTGTCTTTGTTTGAATTGCTTCACTTTTCGTATGGTAACCTCTAGGTCCATTCACGTTGTTGCAAATGGCATTGTTTCATTCTTTTTTAATGGCTGAGTAATATTCCATTGTATATATGTACCATATCTTCTTCATTCATTCATCTGCTGATGAACACTTAAGTTGCTTCCATGTCCTGGATATTGCAAATAGTGCTGCAGTGAACTTTGTGGTGTATGTATCTTTTTGAATTACGGTTTTCTCCAGATATATGCCCAGGAGTGGGGTTGCTGGATCATATGGTAACTCTATTTTTAGTTTTTTCAGAAACCTCCATACTGTTCTCCATAGTGATTGCACCAATTTACATTCCCACCAACAGTGGAGGGAGTTCCCATTTCTCCACACCTTCCCCAGCATTTATCGTTTGCAGACTTCTTAATGATGGCCATTATGACTGGTGTGAGGTGATATCTCATGGTAGTTTTGATTTTCATTTCTCTAATAATGAGCGATGTTGAACATCTTTTCATGTGCTTTATGGCCATCTGTCTGTCTTCTTTGGGGAAATGTCGATTTGCATCTGCCACCCATTTTTTAATTGGGTTGTTTGCTTCTTTTTTGATATTGAGCTGGAGCTATTTGTATATTTTGGAGATTAATTCTTCATTGGTTGCTTCACATGCAAATATGTTCTCCCATTCTGTGGGTTGTCTTTTCATTTTGTTTATGGTTTCCTTTGCTGTGCAAAAGTGTTTAATTAGGTCAAGTTTGTTTATTTTTGTTTTTATTTTCATTACTCTAAGAGGTGGGAGTTTTACTTTCAAAAGCATTCAAAACACATATTTTTGGGTCTCAGACTATCTTTTTTTAAAATTTGAATTATAGCTGCTGTACATATTATGTAATATTATGTAAGTTATAGGTGTACAATATAGTGATTCACAAATTTTAAAGTTTATAATCCATTTATAGTTATAAAATGTTGGCTGTACTCCTTGTGTTGTACAATATATCTTTGTAGCTTATTTTATATCTGATAGTTTGAAGCTTTTAATCTGCTACCTCTATATTGCCCCTTCCTACTACCCTCTCCCTGCTGGTAATCGCTAGTTTGTTCTCTATAACTGACCATATCTTTTGAATCAGAATATCTGAACAAGCATCACAGGAAATTCTGTGGCATCCTAAAGCTTGAAAAACCCTGTTTTTGAAGAAAAAAATATATGAAACAGTCATTTTGGTTCTGCATTGACTCCTATAAAATAGTTCCTAAACACTCGGTCCATAAGAGGGACCATGCTAGGCACTGAGAAGACAAATTAGGCAAATTAGACACAATTTTTCCTAGCACGAGCAGAGGGTTTAATCGGGAAAGAAGATCCTGAATAAAAACAACAGCTACAAAACAAAGCAATATGTTTTCCTATCAAATTAAGGGAAATGAAGGCTCTAAGAACAGGAAATACTTCTGGTGGGGAAATCTGTGGTGACGTGAAGTGAGACTTGAAGGTATGGAGGACATCTGAATTGATGCCAAAACGTGTGTGTGTGTGTGTGTGTGTGTGTGTAGATGGTTGGAATGTGCTGGGCTTGGGGAGACTGTAGTACAGGAAAAGGAAATGGCAGGAGTTAGGGCGGTAGACTGTGGTAATGCCAGCTTGGCTGGTGCCCAGAAAGATAGGAAGAAGGTAAAACTACAGGGCAGCTTCGGTGCATTTGGAAGTAAAGCTTGAAATATCTTTGTACAGTAGACAAGGGCGAATCACAGAATACTTCTGATGAAAATAGTGACCCAGTCAAGGCAGAGCTCAAACTCCAAAGGGACGCTCCTGCCAGATAGATTGGAAGAGTTAAGGGGCTGTCGTCAGGGAGCCAAGTGTGAGGTCAAAACCACATTAGAGATGAAGCAATGGGAAAAGAAAGCAGCAGAGAGAGCTGCAAAAAAGTGCTGAAGAAAAAGCTGTTCCAACTTGGTGTTTAATTAGATATGATGGAGGTGGGTGAGGAATGAGGCAAAATGACTCATGTTTGGAGCCTGAGAGAACAAGTGTACCCTCAATGAACAAGGAAGTCAGCAGAAACTGGTTCTTGGGGAAGTTTATTTTTAGAAATGTTAAGCCTGGGGTGCTTCTGGGTATCCAAATTTAACCCTTTTATTGGGTCTTCTATTGCCCAGACTAACAGGCAAATATATTCCATTACCAGAGAGTCCTGCTGTTAACAGATCATCTACCTTACTTTTTCAGTGAGTTCCCTACCCTCTTCCCCAGGATTCTTTAAAATCCTTCTTGCATGGGCAATGTCAGGTCTTTTTGGCACATTCTTGAACTCAAGACACTGGAGAATCTGCAAGACTTGTAAACATTTTTTCTCGTTAAATTGAGTACTTTCCATATTAAAACATCAAAGGGTTGCTAGGGTAGCCCATGATGGTTCTTTTTACTAGGTCTTATTAAAGATGCCTTCCATGCTAGCAGGAAGGTCATGAAGAAAGGACAGAGTGAATTACAGAGAAATTTTACTACCCAATCTAGTCATATAGTTAGGCGAGTGGAACTGGAACTCTTGGAGAGGTCAGGATTAGAAAGAGAGATCGATTTGGGAGTTTTTTTTTTGAATGAAAATTGAGTAGGAAAGCAGCGAGGCAGTGGGTTTTCTGACTGCATGCTTTAGCACGTTCTGTTTTACAGTTCACAGCTCTTGGTGGCTGGCTGTCTTCTAAAATAGATTGCACTGTCCTCAGACACAGTGAGTCACTTCACATCATTCTCCTCCTCAGTTCTACTCTGCGTGTGTGCCTTACCAGTTTGCTCTCATCTCTCACCTTTTTGCCAGTGTTTCTAAGCCTTTCTCCAGTCTCCACCAAGGTCAGAGAAAAGGAAAATAGACTGAAATCACCATCCCATCAACAAGAGTTTAAAGGGTACCTTGCATGTGCTTTGCATAATTCTGGGTGTTTCAGTCATGTCATATGAGTGATTGAAGTTAGGTTAAAAAGGCTTACCTTTATGTGACAATTGTTAAAAGTTGGCACAGGTCATCTAGAGAGGTTGTGTATTCTAAACTTGGAAGAAATGGTTAGAATAGGTGCTACGTGGTAATTGATAATGAAACACAAGTTCTATATGTTCTTGAGATAATATGAATGTGTTTTCAATTATTTTCTTGCTGACACATGGGTCGATTGTTTTCCACTTCTTTTCACACCTGTATAAACAGAACCCTTATCACTGAGCTTGTGTTTCTTTTTATATATGATTACTTTAAATGGCAACCCACTCCAGTATTCTTGCTTAGGAAATCCCAGGGATAGAGGAGCCTTGGGGGCTACAGTCCATGGGGTCACAAAAGAGTCGGACAGGACTCAGTGATTAAAACAACAATAACTTTATATCTGCCACATCCTCCATATTGGTCTCTGTGTTGGCCAATACAATAGGAAATTCCATTCTTTCACTTGAAACTATTTTTTTCAGTCATTGTGGAAATAATCAGTTCTGAATCATGTTCTTTAAATGAGAATGATAAATAACTTTCCTCCTATACATATTGGATATTATGCAAATAACAAAACTCTTTCACTTGAATTAAGACAGAAGAAATAGTATCCTACTTTAGCAGGAGGTACTTTTGTTTTACATAATTAAGGCATTCCCAATTTAGGAACAGCAGTAGGTCAACGTTCAGGTAGGAGGTCAGTGAAAGACCGATATAATGTATTTTCTCTAGATTTCTCTGAATAGAACAGGAACTGACCTCTACAGGATGTTTGGGTGAAGGTAAGGCTAATATGAGGCAGATCTGCTTTGTAAGTACCACAGTCTTACCTCCCGCTGGCTGGAGCCCTAGCCCCTGAGTACTTGCCTGCTTTTCTTGGACTTTCCCCTCAAAAGTCTCCTACCTTAACCCCAGACCTTGCCGTTTTCCTTGGTGGCTCTGCTGGAAGTATTAGAACCACCTGGTATATGCTGGACATGGGGCATTATTTGGGAGCAGTATTTTTCCTCTTTAGCATCTCTATTCTAACTACTCTGTTTGGGTTGTAGCTTCACTGTAATTATAGCAAAAGCTAACACAGTGAACTTTAGTCTAGAAAATTTCAGTTCTACAATTTGAGAGAGAAAAGCCTTTCAAATAATTTCGTCACTTGCTGGTTTTCATTCTGCTTTGTGGGATAAATCTTGTTAGTTGATTAGTCATCTTAACTACAACTGGCAGGATAGTGGACAAGTAAAATCTCTAAGCTTATTTACTATCCAAAAGTGAACATAGCCACATTTCAATTCTAGGTTCTGAGGATGAAACAAGCTTGTGCATAATGTGTAGAACATATATTTGGTAAAAGAATCAATTCAGTTCAATTTACTACCAGTATTATGATGTGCTAAATCCACTGTTAATTCTGAATTTCACAGTTTTGAGAATGGCTCAGATAATTTGGCATTGACTTAATTATAATAGCAACCACTTATTGAGTGGTAAGTCCTACAGTACCAGGAGGTAAGTTCCATTATCTCTGTTCTATGAAGCTTGGATAGAAGTAGCTTGCCTAGTGGCAGCCTCTTAAAGTCTAACACCAAGGTCTATACCCCTAGCTATACTATACTGCCTCCTTATGACCATCTTCTAAATATTGACGTCATATTTTGAAAGAACAATATACAAACTTGAGCATGCTCAGTCACTTCAGTCACTTCAGACTCTTTGTGACCCTCCCTATGGAGCGTAGCCCACCAGGCTCCTCTGTCTATGGGATTCTTGAGGCAAGAATACTGGAGTGGGTTGCCATTTCCTTCTCCAACAAACTTGAGCAGCTGTTCTTTTGTAATGATTGTGAAGTTAACCCAGGTAGGAAAATGTTGCAATTAAAGTGGAAAAAGATTATGGACTTGAAACTCTCTGATGGGGGTTGAATCAGCTGGGGACAGCATTTCTTCCTTTCTAGAGCATCGGCTAAGACCCTGGCTCTAGAATCATATAACCTGGGTTGTATCCTAGCTCTGCCACTTAGTAGATTTGTGACCTAGGACAAGCTCGGCTTTCCAAGCCTCAGTTTTCTTATCTATAAAATGGGGGATAATATTACTCACCTCACAGAGTTGTAAGAATTAAATGAGTTAATACATGTAGTTTCCTTAAAATAGTGGCTGACCTTTGGTGAATACTACTAGGTATTATTAGTATTTCTATGTCCTTCACTTTATAGCTCCTTTCTGACTGCCTCTCTGTGAGCAGTCATACTCTTGCTAAGAAAGGCATGGTTTTACTTTAAAATGTTGTAATGCTTGTCCCTATAATCATAAATTGTTTTTGTAGTTTTTAGTAAAGAGAAAGGTTAATTGTTACTCTTACAGATTTTCCACCTTCAGAAATAATTATTGCTTAAGAATGAATGAGATTAATAATCCTTTATGTTTATTTCTGACTTCAAAATTAATGAAATCAAAACCTGTTTAAAATCAGTATTAACAAAGGCCAAATATATTAAGTGGCCTTATCTTTAGTCATCATTTCAGATTAGAAGCAAAAGTGAATTTACACTATGTGACTATATAGAATCTTTTCTATTTCCATGCATGCTTTGTGAGTGAAGTGCCTGGTTAGACATCTTAGCCTTTTTGCCCAGCTCAAGGAAGAGTTAATAAAGTAAAGTTATGTAAAGTGCATCAAACTCCTCAGGAGAGAAGTGTTATATTAATACCTGCCTCACAGTGATGTTCTCAGACTTAATGATAGAAAGTTTGTAAATTGCCTTGGTACTCCCAGTAACATCCTGATGAAGCATCATTTCATTTTATTGCAAGGAGCTCTAAGCTACACAGACTGCAAGTTAAGGGGGAAATAATATCCCAGTTTTTATTTTATAATCAGAAGTACATAAAATAAAAAGAAAACATTTTGTTTTAGTTTTGAGTGATAGAGTTTATCATTTTTACATTATCTCTTTCTATTATTTTTGAGAGGAGGAGGAATTTATAATGCACAGTTTAATCAAGTACTCATCATTAAAGTGTATAATGGCAGAAATAGCAATCATGATAGAGACCTTTAAGAACACTAGTATTCAAATATTTAAAAATTAAATTCCAGTTTTAAAAGAGTCAAACTCTTTTTTTATATGATTACTATTAGATTTGGCATTTTTGAGACATGTCTTCAATCAATACCTGTAATACTTACAAACATTGGTAGGGAGAATAGTATTGTAAACACATATTCTTGCTGTAGGGTACATTTTAAATGTCTAAACACTAATCAATATAGAGAAATTAAGTATTGACTAAAATAGCTTTATAATAAGTAATTATTGGTTTGCTCTTTTAGAAATTAGACATTTTCACTTTGGGAATAAAGAGTAAATTTACTGTCATGAAATTAAAGTGTTTTTGACCTTTTTGTACAACTTTCCTCTCTCTATGAAATGATTAGGTTTAAATATGATTGCACAGCTGTATTATGTTGCAAGCATCAATTTTTAATTATTATAAGGTCAATGTTAGAACAGATGTGATTAGTAGAGTACCTCAATGCCCTTATTTACTTTCCACTCAGAAACCACCCAGGGTTTACCAAAACCAGCCTGAACCTCTCTTTATTGTTTTGACTAATTAGATTTATGCCAAATCCTTTATTTTCTTCCCTCAGTGTTCATCCTATGTATGTTATTTTGTTGATTCTTTCAGGGTTAAAAAAATACACATTGCTTGATTTATCTCTTCCCTTCGTAGAAGGACTTTTATTTTCCTGTGTGACTGTGTGCAGGGTCTCTGTGCATATAACCATAAGGATGAACAACTTCACAATTCTCTTGCCTTTGTGTAATACGTCTTTAGTCAGCTCGGGCTGCCATAACAGAATACAGTAGACTGGATAGCTTAAACAATAAACACTTATGTCTCCCAATTCTGGAAGCTGGGAAATCCAAAGTCAAGATGCCAGCAGATTTGGTGCTGGTGAAAGCCCTCTTCCTTCTTTACAAATGGCCATCCTCTGTCCATGTCCAGGGCCATGTCCTCATATGGCCTTTCTTTGGTGTGTACACATGGAGAGAGAGAGAGAGAGAGAGAGAGAGAGAGAGAGAGAATTACTCTTCTTTCCAGAGCATTCATTCTGTCGTGAGGGCACCACCCTCATGGCCCCATCGGCATCATAGCCTACGTACCTCCCAAAGGCCCCACCTCCATAAATCAGGGCTGATTTGTATGAAGTCCACCTAAAAAAGAAGAGAAGTTTCCTTTCCAGACACGGGTTTATTTGCTTACGTGTTTGTAGAGACTTGCCATTCGTCCCTCTTTTTCCTATTGCTCTATGAGACTTTGGATTTAGCTCTTAAAATGAAATGATATTGCATATGAAACCCATAGAGTAGAACAGGATCTACACAAACCATTAAAATTCCCCAGATGTTCATCTGCTTGATGTTATGCGGCAGCCTGGGTGGGAGGGGAGTTTGGGGGAGAATAGATACAGGTATATGTATAGTTGAGTCCCTTTGCTGTGCACCTGAAACAACATTGTTAACTGGCTATATCCCAAAATAAAATAAAAAGTTAGAAAACATTCCCCAAATGTTCAGCCTGAATGGTACTTCAGGTTTTAATGCAAAAGTAGTTTTCTAATTCTTAGTGAGGTTTTTAGATTTCATTTTCTGTTGATATATTATTTACATTTAAAAATGACAACGCTAGACAAAAACATTTATTGTATTTAGTGAATGAGGTAGCATAAGGTTTCCTACAAACTAGAAACACACAGGCCAGCTGCTCCATCTCTGCGGCTTGGGGAATGAATGGTCAGAAGCTTGTTGGGTTCCAGTGGGAATCTTAAGATTTGGAGAACACACCATCACTAGGCTATGACAAGGGGCAAAATGGGGTGGGGAGATGACTCATTATTATTGATTAGGGTGGGCTTGGAAGAAGATGAGTCTTGCCTTAGATTCGTATTTCTTCAGTCAATTGAGTAGAGGCATAAAGGACCCGTGCAAGAATTCCAAGAACTTACTTCTATGTTAGATGGTGCAGCCCCCAACCCCACCGCCCATTCCCTGCTCATCTATTAGTAGTATGTTATTTTTGAGTCACATATTCTAAAACAGTTGCTTTTAAAAAAGAAATATGTAGGGTGCTCTTGTTGAGAAATTTTAAGGCCTGATATTTAAGGTCTAATGATCAGATTCTAGGCATTGAAGCAAGGAGTTAGGAGCTAATTGAAGATTAGATGATTCTTTTCTGAATCTCTTAAATTGTTACCCAAGAAGAAGCTTATTCTAAATGGTTTTGTGAGCCACTTTTTCTCCTACTCCAGCTCCACTACTCCTTCTACCCTCACTACCTACATAGCAAAATATTTATGAATAATGCACCAGAAATATTGCTAGAGAATTTCTTTTTATTTTAAACAGGACATCATGAAAGCAAAGAAAGAATTTATTATACACTAAACTTGTAGGAAGATCATGAATGTATGATTTGGTAGAATGTAAAAGCCAAGAAATACTGTTGTTCAAAGTTAAAATCATGCTTTATTTCTCTCAGCCATGGAATTTGGGCAAAAGCTTTTTGAACTAGGAAAATGTCACTGATTTAAGCGATCACACATCTGATGCAGGAATTACATGGAGCCTTCTCAGTTACTTTTGTCGACTTGAAAAATAGTTACAGCCTTAAAGTTGGGAGTTGTTTTATTTAGTGGGAATTTTTAGGACTTCAAGCCCAGGAGACAGCATCTCAAGTGACCCCGAGAGAACCATTCTGAGAGAGTCAGGTTATATAGAAGTTTGAAACAAGGGGCAGGTAGTCTAAACATCAGAAGTGTTTTTGTGAATTAAAGAAAACCAGATATCTCAAGTTAAAAAATCTGCCTGCAGTGCAGAAGACCCGGATTTGATGCCTGGGTTGGGAAGATCCCCTGGAGAAGGAAATGGCAACCCACTCCAATAGTCTTGCCTGGACATTCCCATGGACAGAGGAGCCTGGTGGGGTATGTATAGTCCATGCGGTCACAAAGAGTCAGACATGACTGAGTGACGAACACTACGTATGGGAAGATACCAGAGTCTGGGCATACTGAAATCGTTCTTTCATATACATCCCAGCTGTCTGGGCAAGTATCCTGTGTTTGTCACATCCTGAGTTCCTCAGTGCTCTCCTTGGGGAGTGGCTGCAGCCTCGTGGCTGCCATGTTGCAGGTATTCTCCTTTCCAATTTCTCTTAGGGCTCAGGAATTCACATTGGAAGGGCTGGAATCGCTGATGACTGTGACATCCTTGTTTACTGATACCGCAGGGAATATTCCATTTCTCACCTTCACTGAGCCCAACCCTTTTCCCAGGACATAATTAAGCCATCTTGGAAGATGAGATGGCCAGCTGTGACACCTCATTTTCAGTCTCTAACTGCTTCTAGATTTGCTTTACCTTTCAAGACTATGCTAATTATTATCCAGATTTTTAGATGTGTAATAATTTGTATGGATTGTACTTTTAGAGCTGATTTCACTGAGTTTATTTCTTGTAAACTAGTGTAGGGAGTATAAACAGGGCCCAGAAAATGAAGGTTTTAGTGTAAGCACTATCATATTGATATATGTTTCTAGGTCAAATAAAGTCCATGTATTCATTATCCACCTTAGTGTGACTAGATAATCATTATTAATGGTAGTTTGTTGCTTTCTTCTCTTTTGGTTTGGAATGGGATCCTCAGAAGTCCTATGCAAACTGAAAACACTAGGGAAGTGCTTTTGGGTACCATTTAATTTGTTTTAGGTTTCCCTGGTGGCTCAGATGGTAAAAAATCTCCCTGCAAAGTGGGAGACCCAGGAACTCACTCCAGCATTCTTTCCTGGAGAATCCCATGGACAGAGGAGCCTGGCGGAATACAGTCCATGGGGTCGCAAAGAGTGGGTCATGACTGAAAGACTAACAATTTCACTTTCACTAGCTTGTTTTTGCCATGGTGATAGATGCTCTCAGTACAAACTTTGATGGCCAGTTTGGAAGTGCAGGGCTCTGACCCTAAGCAAAGCTAGGAGAGAGAATCATTCCAGAGTGATAATCCTTAAAAGACTATTAGAAAATGAAGTTTTTGAATAGCCTGGAGCCATTTCACCTAGCCTGCTCATATCAGCTTATCTCTGGCATAGTGATTTTTCCATAAAGCTATGTGAAGAGCCAATTATCCTGTGAAACATGATCGGTCATATTAGGAAAATTAAAATTAATATTAGAATGAGATATTATTTTACACTCCTAGATAGCAAGAATTAAAAATGAAGACTGTAGCAAGTGATGGTGAAGACAGGGAGAAGTGAAACAGCTAAGTTGCTGGTGGGAGGATAAACAGGCGCAACCACAATCAATAGTCACCATGTTTAACCCCTGGGTCAGACATTGACCTTTAGTTACTGAACTGTGGGAAGCTGGTCAAGTAGTGGGACTAACTTGTCATAGTTTGCTGGGAACTTTTTTGGTTTAAAAGTGAATATCCTGTGTTCCCCAAACCTTCTCAGTGTCAGGGAAACTAGAATAGTTTAGTCACCCTGTGGCCATATTAACTGCAGGGGGACCCTTATGGGACTCAGGACGGCAGCTATTTCTTAACTATGGAATCATTTCAACATTAAAAAAACTGGTGAAGCCACACTTGTGAGCACCTGCTGCACACTAGTTCTGGATACACCCACACTGGAAGGCAATGTGACGTTATCTTGTGAAATTCAATATACACACATCCTATGACTCCCAAATTCCTATCGCAAATATATCAGGGCATCTCTTGCACATGTATACTAGGAGTCATGTACAAGAATTTTGTAACATCATTATGTGTAATAACAAAAAAATTGGAAACAACTTGAACATCCTACAGTAAGACAGTGGATAACTACATTTAATTTTTCATATGATGAAACACTATGATAGAGGCCTAGATGATGTGTGGAACCCGCCTTGTGAATGTTTGGGGAAAGAACATTCTATGCAGAGTGAAGACTCAACTCACTTCCCAAGGCCCACTCTAAAACCTTCCCCCTCATCCAGGGCATTTTGTGAAAAAAGTAGAGGTCCCCACCCTTCACACCTCCAAATACCTTCTATTTTTCTAGCGTTGGGCAAGTGAACCTCTTTTCCTTGATAAGGCCACTTCCCATCCTCACTGAACTCTGTGGCTTCCTGTAAGTAGAAGATTTTAAAAATGGAGCCTTGTTAACTTTCCCCTTTGGCAAGAGAGTACGAGCAGTCCAGGGCTCATTTTCTCTCTGGTAGAGGGAAGAGGCATATCTCTCATTCTTTGAGTCTTGGAAGAAGCAAGAAGAAAACACATGATTATTGCAGTAAGCTATCTTGCCACATTTTGCATGATGAAATGATTTTTTAAATGTTTCTTTTTGTTTATTATTTTTTAAAATATTTGATGAAATGTTTTTTGTTTTATTTTTTTTAAAAGAATTTTTAATTGAAGGATAATTGCTTTACAGAATTTTGTGGTTTTCTGTCATACATCAACAAGAATCGGCCACAGGTACATCCATGTCCCCTCCCTCCTGAACCTCTGCTCCATCTCCCTCCCTGATGAGATGCTTTGAAGCCTGGTTGATTATGATGTCTGCTAAAGTCCAAGAACCAATCTTCAAAAAGACCTGGAGTAGAAGGTTTTCTGGGCTTCCCAAGTGGTCTACTTAATAGTTGTGGTTAAGTTTCTGTTCTGAGTCTTCTTCATTCATAAGCTGAAAATTCATTCAAAAATATTTTGATGGCTTACATAATTAGACACTGTATTATAAGGCATTAGAAAATATTAATAATATAATAATACTCACTAGTAACTCAAAACTTTATCTCAAGGAATAAATAAGTTACCCACAATATCTGGGACAGTGCTTGGTGCATAGCTGTAGAAGTAACTATTACATATTATGTGAGTAATGCTTATATCTTCAGTTCTGATATTTTCCTTAAACTCTAGACATGTATATCCCATTGCTGTCTTATCTCTGCTTAGGTATATTATAGATCTTTCAAATTTCACATGTCTGAAAAAACAAACCGTCAATTCTTTCCTTAGTATTTTTTTTTTGCCATCTTTCTTATCTCAAGTAAATAGCATAATCATCCATTATTTTGCTTAGGCCTCTACTGTCTTAATTAGCCTTGACCCTGTGTGTTCTATTGCATGCTGCATCCAATTTAGCTGACACGTTCATTATGATTTTGTAACTAAATAAATGAAGGCTTAGAGAGTTTAAGTAATGTGTACATGATCCCATACCAGTAAACTAAGTGGGGGTACTGGCATTCCAGCTCAAGTCTTCTGCTTTGTAGTCCAGGGCTGTTTCCATTTTATGATTATTCTACTATTTTGAGGTGTCAGGGCATGAGTAGGGATTCCTCTTTATCATCTTGGTTAATTAAATGAATGACTATATGTTGATTTAATACTCATATAATAATTATCACCTTTAGCAAATACCAGAGGATATAAATAGCAGCCAGAAAATTATGAAGTACCATTCAAAGAAAGGTATTTGTTTCTGAAAAGCCAATTTCAACAGGAGGGCAAATGGAAATTTATATTATCAAATAAATAGAGCACTGATGACAAGCAAATTTGTATGAGCTTATACTATGAGATACTGTCATACAAAACCAATGACATCTTTCTGAATCTGTTAAAAGTCACAACATAAGCAATACAGGGAACTGGAAATCTCTTCAAAATTCCTTCTTTGTTTAATCATGAGGAAATCTCCAGGACGGTATGAATGGCAATTATATTTTTCAAGTAAAATAAACACTCTTCTCTGTTGCCAAATGTTAGCAAGAAACATAGCAGGCAAAGAGTGAGAAAAACACGAGAGAATTTATTTAGGCTGATTTACAGAATGCTGAGTATCACAGTTATTAATTGCAATAAAAAGGCACTAATTAGACTTACATTTGATGTTGAAAGCAGCAACTTCCTCTGTGATTTCTCAAACTCATTTTTAAATGAAAATACAGGAACCCAAGAAACAACTTGATTAAACTCTTTACTTTTGACATTGGTGATTACCACAGTAATTTTTTATTTCATTCTCTTTGAATATCAGTTATCTGTTTAACTTTATGAAGCCTGTCACTGACATACTAACCGCTAGAAGTTGATGTGGTGATACAGTTACATTAGGGCTTACTGATGTGTGAATTAAACATTGGGATAAAAGATGCTTCTCACAGTCATGGAAATGTTAGTTAAATTGGTAAATATAAAAACACTTCCTTGGAGGAACTTTTAATTTAAGCAGTCAGAATGAATATATGACATATTCAGTTCAGTTGCTCAGTTGTGTCTGACTCTTTGCGACCCCATGAATCGCAGCACGCCAGGCCTCCCTGTTCATCACCAACTCCCAGAGTTCACTCAAACTCACATCCATCGAGTTGGTGATGCCATACAGCCATCTCATCCTCTGTCGTCCCCTTCTCCTCTCCTGCCCCCAATCCCTCCCAGCATCAGAGTCTTTTCCAATGAGTCAACTCTTTGCATGAGGTGGCCAAAGTACTGGAGTTTCAGCTTCAGCATCATTCCTTCCAAAGAAATCCCAGGGCTGATCTCCTTCAGAATGGACTGGTTGGATCTCCTTGCAGTCCAAGGGACTCTCAAGAGTCTTCTTCAACACCACAGTTCAAAAGCAGCAATTCTTCGGCGCTCAGCCTTCTTCACAGTCCAACTCTCACATCCATACATGACCACAGGAAAAACCATAGCCTTGACTAGACGGACCTTAGTTGGCAAAGTAATGTCCCTGCTTTTGAATATGCTATCTAGGTTGGTCATAACTTTCCTTCCAAGGAGTAAGCGTCTTTTAATTTCATGGCTGCAATCACCATCTGCAGTGATTTTGGAGCCCCCAAAAATAAAGTCTGACACTGTTTCCACTGTTTCCCCATCTATTTCCCATGAAGTGATGGGAGCAGACGCCGTGATCTTCATTTTCTGAATGTTGAGCTTTAAACCAACTTTTTCACTCTCCTCTTTCACTTTCATCAAGAGGCTTTTTAGTTCCTCTTCACTTTCTGCCATAAGGGTGGTGTCATCTGCATATCTGAGGGTATTCATATTCCTCCCGGCAATTTTGATTCCAGCTTGTGCTTCTTCCAGCCCAGCGTTTCTCATGATGTACTCTGCATATAAGTTAAATAAGCAGGGTGACAGTATACAGCCTTGATGTCCTCCTTTTCCTATTTGGAACCAGTCTGTTGTTCCATGTCCAGTTCTAACTGTTGCTTCCTGACCTGCATATATGTTAGGAGAGTCCAATTCATGTCTTTTGGGGTCAAGTGACTTTAGCAGGTTCCTTCTTAAAGTCATCAAATAGGTGTATGTTTTTCTAATTAAGTATTTTGACACAAACTTTTGAGTGTAATAAGGTAATATTGAAAGCTGATTTATAGAAAGATAACTCATAAAGCAACGAGATGATGAGGCTGCCAAAAAAAGCTAGCACAATTTTTAACTGTGATAAAGCTGTGGTGTACAGGAAGGTGTTGTACAACAGATGGTGTTGCCGTACTTCTTGTTGGGGGGATGAGTGTGGGCTGTTGTCTTCATCATAGAGGGTTTGGCTGGGAATCAGGAGACCAGCATTGGGAGAGGATTGGAAACCATGCTAATGAAGCCACTTTTAAAAGTCAACTGAATATTTAGTGTAGAGAGAGAGAAAGACATATATGTCTCTTCCTTTTCTCTCTCTTTTTTTTCTCTTTCTTTCTTACTCCTTCCTTCCTATCTTCCTTCCTTCCATTTATTTTGAGAAGGAAGCATTGGTTAACTGGTGTCCTTGTTATAGTTGCTAGTAAATATTAATATTTTCCTCCAGTATGTCAGAAAGCCCATTAATATGAGTGAAAAATTTTTTCATGATCAGACAGTCCTTTTCTTTTCTTTTTTATTGAGATATAATTGACAACATTATATTAGTTTCAGGTGTATAACATAATGATTCAGTATTTGTATAAAATGATCACTACAGTAAGTCTAGTTAACATCCATCACCATACGTAGTTACAAAATTTTTTTTCTTGTAAGGAGAACTTTTAAGAACTACTATTTTAAGATCCACCTTCAAATATGCAATACAGTACTATTAACCGTAGTCACCATGCTGTACATTACATCCCCATGACTTAATCATTTAATAAATGGAATTTTTTACTTTTTGATCTTCATCCATTTTGCCAACCTCCATGCCCCACCTTTGGCAACCATCAAACTATGAAATTTGCTTTAACAGAGCTACTAAAAGATCATTCACTTGAAAAAAATCCATTCTTCATAAAAGGCAATAGGGATTATGAACTAATTTATATATATATTTTTTGGACCTACATATATTCAAAACCAAGAGGAGGTGGCCAAGAGGAGTTACCCCACGTCCGAGGTCAGGGGCAGTGGCTGAGAGTGCCAGGCTGCGACGGCGCAGGAACGGCCGAGAGGAGCTACCCCAGTCCAAGGTCAGAGGCGGCGGCCGAGAGGAGCTACCCCACATCCGAGGCCAGGGGCGGCGGCTGAAAGGAGCTACCCCATGTCTGAGGCCAGGGACAGCGGCTGGGAGGAGCTACCCCATGTCCAAGGAGAGGTGGCTGCACGGGCACAGAAGGGCCTAGAGGAGCTATTCCATGCTCAAGGTCAGGAGGGGTGGCGGTGAGGAGATACCCCTCGTCCAAGGTAAGGAGCAGCGGCTGCGCTTTGCTGGAGCAGCCGTGAAGAGATACCCAATGTCCAAGGTAAGAGAAACCCAAGTAAGATGGTAGGTGTTGCAAGAGGGCATCAGAGAGCAGACACACTGAAACTATAATCACAGAAAACTAGTCAATCTAATCACACTAGGACCACAGCCTTGTCTAACTCAATGAAACTAAGCCATGCCCGTGGGGCCACCCAAGACGGCCGGGTCATAGTGGAGAGGTCTGACAGAATGTGGTCCACTGGAGAAGGGAATGGCAAACCACTTCAGTATTCTTGCCTTGAGAACCCCATGAACAGTATGAAAAGGCAAAATGATAGGACACTGAGAGATGAACTCCCCAGGTCAGTAGGTGCCCAGTATGCTACTGGAGATCAGTGGAGAAATAACTCCAGAAAGAATGAAGGGATGGAGCCAAAGCAAAAACAATACCCAGTTGTGGATGTGACTGGTGAGAGAAGCAAGGTCTGATACGGTAAAGAGGAATATTGCATAGGAACCTGGAATGTTAGGTCCATGAATCAAGGCAAATTGGAAGTGGTCAAACAAGAGATGGCAAGAGTGAACGTTGACATTCTAGGAATCAGCGAACTAAAATGGACTGGAATGGGTGAATTTAACTCAGATGACCATTATATCTACTACTGCAGGCAGGAATCCCTCAGAAGAGATGGAGTAGCCATCATGGTCAACAAAAGAGTCGAAATGCAGTACTTGGATGCAATCTCAAAAATGACAGAATGATCTCTGTTTCCAAGGCAAACCATTCAATATCATAGTAATCCAAGTTTATGCCCCAACCAGTAAAGCTGAAGAAGCTGAAGTTGAACGGTTCTATAAAGACCTACAAGACCTTTTAGAATTAACACGCAAAAAAGATGTCCTTTTCATTATAGGGGACTGGAATGCAAAAGAAGGAAGTCAAGAAACACCTGGAATAACAGGCAAATTTGGCCTTGGAATATGGAACGAAGCAGGGCAAAGACTAATAGAGTTTTGCCAAGAAAATACACTGGTCATGGCAAACACCCTCTTCCAACAACACAAGAGAAGACTCTACACATGGACATCACCAGATGGTCAACACCAAAATCAGATTGATTATATTCTTTGCAGCCAAAGATGGAGAAGCTCTATATAGTCAGCAAAAAAAGACCGGGAGCTGACTGTAGCTAGGATCATGAACTCTTTATTGCCAAATTCAGACTGAAATTGAAGAAAGTGGAGAAAACCAGTAAACCATTTAGGTATGACCTAAATGAAATACTTTATGACTATACAGTGCAAGTGAGAAATAGATTTAAGTGATTAGATCTGATGGACAGAGTGCATGATGAACTATAGATGGAGGTTCATGACATTGTACAGGAGACAGGAATCAAGACCATCCTCATGGAAAAGAAATTCAAAAAAATCAAAATGGCTGTCTGGGGAGGTCTTACAAATAGCTGTGAAAAGAAGAGAAGCGAAAAGCAAAGGAGAAAAGGAAAGATATAAGCATCTGAATGCAGAGTTCCAAAGAATAGCAAGAAGAGATAAGAAAGCCTTCCTCAACGATCAATGCAAAGAAATAGAGGAAAACAACAGAATGGGAAAGACTAGAGATCTCTTCAAGAAAATTAGAGATACCAAGGGAACATTTCATGCAAAGATGGGCTCGATAAAGGACAGAAATGGTATGGACTTAACAGAAGCAGAAGATATTAAGAAGAGGTGGCAAGAATACACAGAAGAACTATACAAAAAAGATCTTCACAACCCAGATAATCACGATGATGTGATCACTCACCTTGAGCCAGACATCCTGGAATGTGAAGTCAAGTGGGCCTTAGAAAGCATCACTAAGAACAAAGCTAGTGGAGGTGATGGAATTCCAGTTGAGCTATTTCAAATCCTGAAAGATGATGCCGTGAAAGTGCTGCACTCAATATGCCAGCAAATTTGGAAAACTCAGCAGTGGCCACAGGACTGGAAAAGGTCAGTTTTCATTTAAATCCCAAAGAAAGGCAATGCCAAAGAATGCTTAAATTACCGCACAATTGCACTCATCTCACACGCTAGTAAAGTAATGCTCAAAATTCTCCAAGTCAGGCTTCAGCAATATGTGAAACGTGAACTTCCAGATGTTCAAGCTGGTTTTAGAAAAGGCAGAGGAACCAGAGATCAAATTGCCAACATCCACTGGATCATGGAAAAAGCAAGAGAGTTCCAGAAAAACATCTATTTCTGCTTTATTGACTGCCAAAACCTTTGACTGTGTGGATCACAATAAACTATGGAAAATTCTGAAAGAGATGGGAATACCAGACCACCTGATCTGCCTCTTGAGAAATTTGTATGCAGGTCAGGAAGCAACAGTTAGAACTGGACATGGAACAACAGACTGGTTCCAAGTAGGAAAAGGAGTACGTCAAGGCTGTATATTGTCACCCTGCTTAATTAACTTCTATGCAGAGTACATCATGAGAATGCTGGGCTGGAAGAAGCACAAGCTGGAATCAAGAATGCCTGGAGGAATATCAATAACCTCAGATATGCAGAGGACACCACCCTTATGGCAGAAAGTGAAGAGGAACTAAAAAGCCTCTTGATGAAAGTGAAAGTGGAGAGTGAAAAAGTTGGCTTAAAGCTCAACATTCAGAAAACGAACATCATGGCATCTGGTCCCATCACTTCATGGAAATAGATGGGGAAACAGTGGAAACAATGTCAGACTTTATTTTTTGGGGCTCCAGAATCACTGCAGATGGTGACTGCAGCCATGAAATCAAAAGACGCTTACTCCTTGGAAGGAAAGTTATGACCAACCTAGATAGCATATTCAAAAGCAGAGACATTACTTTGCCAACAAAGGTCCATCTAGTCAAGGCTATGGTTTTTCCAATGGTCATATATGGATGTGAGAGTTGGACTGTGAAGAAAGCTGAGTGCTGAAGAACTGATGCTTTTGAACTGTGGTGTTGGAGAAGACTCTTGAGAGTCCCTTGGACTACAGGGATATCCACCAGTCCATTCTGAAGGAGATCAGCCCTGGGATTTCTTTGGAAGGACTGATGCTAAAGCTGAAACTCCAGTACTTTGGCCACCTCATGCGAAGAGTTGACTCATTGGAAAAGACCCTGATGCTGGGAGGGATTGGAGGCAGGAGGAGAAGGGGACGACAGAGGATGAGATGGCTGGATGGTATCACTGACTTGATGGACGTGAGTCTGAGTGAACTCCGGGATTGGTGATGGACAGGGGGGCCTGGCGTGCTGGGATTCATGGGGTCGCAGAGTCGGATACGACTGAACGACTAAACTAACTGACTAACTGATATTCAAAACCAGGACTAAATGAGGTCAGGATTCATGTATAATTTGACAGTTATATAAGAAGTCAGGTATTAAACATTTATTAACTGGTGCCATGTTCTCAGTTTATTTAGGGGATTTTTGGTGTCTGTTCTGATATAGCATCCTGGCAGCTCTCTTGCCTACCCGCATCTTAACACAATGTTCATTGGATGATGTAATTATTGAAAAAATACATAATAAAATCAAGTGGAGATACGGGACTCTTAAGCTTGTACCAACTCTAAAATACTGTAGTAGAAACTTACAAGATAATTTGGGATTCAGGGATACACAGAAACTACTTGACTGAAACTATTCAGCTAACCAATTGATATGACTTCTGTGTCTTGATATTAGGACAAAATAGTTAGAGCTATAGACCAATTACTAGAGGGAAGATTCAATAAAATTCATGTTCTGTTCTCCCTCGTATTTGTGCTGTCTCGAAAGATTTTTGTTAGTTTTTGATTATAGAATCTCCCAAATGAAAATGATTGCATTTATAACTTTTCAGAATAAAATTTTAAGAGATTATGAAGTTGATATCCAGAATGGGGAACCAACACTTTGCTTCATTACTAATGTTACTTGTGACTTCTAATTAAGACAGAGACAGTTTGCTGAAGAGACAGTTTGTGTGAAGTATAAACAGAGAGTGGTTTGTAATTTGCAGATGGGGCTTTCCTGTTCTTGCCTCTAGTCAGCATTTTATTTTAAACCATTTACCATGAAAGCAGTATGTGTGTGAGTGTATTTTAAGTTTCTTGTTATAAAATATTCCAGTCAAACATTTATCAGGGGATAAATAGAATGCTTTTTTGTGTGTGTGTCTATCAGTGACCATGGATTTGCTGTAGTTCACTTCTACTTTTTGCCTGCTGGGCATTATAACTGGTCTACAACTGGGACTGCCCTATTATCTTGACTTTGTTAATGCAGGAATCTCATTAGCTCAGCTCTCTAGTATAATTCTGATTGAGAACTTGGTCATGGCCCATGCTAATTATCTGGGAGCCAGAAAGCAAGTTTGCAATTTAGTTGGGCTTATTTGCTCTTCACTACCACATTAAGTAGGAAAACTATGAAATATTAGAACTAAACTTCTAAAGAAGGAAAATATACCTATATAAAGAAAGCTGTAACATCTATTGAAGTCCAATAACTAATCTGAAAGACACTGTGTTTTTGAATGGGAAGATTCAATAATATAAAATGTAAAAAATACCAAATTAATACATACATTTAATGTAACTTCAGCTAGAATCTCATTATTTTAAAAATACACTGGATAATATGATGCTCAGTATTTGAATGTAAAATAATGAACCACAAAAGGTAGCCAACAATGCTAAGAAAAGATGAACAGTGAGAATAAATTTTCCTTAATGTGTATTAAGACATTAATCCATTATTAACAAATACATATGGATGGTATAGTATCAGAATTTATATATATATACACACTATATATTTGTACATAAAATAGAGCTCAAGGCAGCAAAAGGGATTTAATATATGGCAATTTTCTGGGAATATATGTTTTATTTAATAAATAGTGTTAATACAACTGGTTGTTCATTTTGAAGACAGTAAAAATAGGCTCTTCATTCATTTTATCATATATAAGACTCAAATTCCAAAAGGAATAAGGATTTATATATTATGAATTCATTGAAATAAGTTTTTAACTCTACCCTCTACCAGTTGAGTTGGAGAAATTTTCAAAAATAGAGATAAACCATGCCAGTTCCTTCCCCTCTCTAGCACCATACACACAGTGAAAGCCACAGAAAATGATATTCTAGGTTTCTCACTCTGGTTATCTTGATGAAGATGTGATAACTTATAGAAAGGCAGAGGGAAGACTGTTGGATGGCATCACTGACTCATGGGCATGAGTTTGAACAAACTCCGGGAGGTGGTGAAGGACAGGGAAGCCTGGTATGTTGCAGTCCATGGAGTCACAAAGAGTTGAACACGACTTAGCGACTGAACAAAAAGGGGGAAGATGAGGAAAGCAAACTCATAAGCAAAGAGGTAAATAAATAAAAGTTGTTCATAATAAAAAATACCTTGGATGACCTAAAGTGTGTGTGTACAGATGCATAAAGAGACCCATGGGCAGTGATCACTGAAGTATTAATGGTGGTCATTGCAGTGTTATGGAATTTCTAGTCATTTTTTTGCCTTCTTCATTATGCTTTTATGTGTTGATTAAATTTTATTTGTAAACAACATTTACAGTTTTATAAGCAGAAAAACAACTGATTAAGTTTTTCTGATTGTATGGCAATCAAACCTGAGGGACAAGAGGAAGGAAAGGGCAGGGCTTTACATGCTCACAAGAAGATGCTAAATCACTATGTAACTCAGCCACTGGTTAATAGTTTTGCCTTCCTAAAAATTGACATGCAAAGAAAAAAATCACAATGTATTATAGAACATAAAGCTTTTACTGTTTTCTTCAAGCATTTTTGCAGTGTTTGTGGAGAAAGAAGGGTAAGCTTATAATAAAGGGAAGAACATAACATTTGCTGCCTCTATGGCTATGATTGTTTTGTATGGTGTCAGCTAAGTTTGGTCTTGTTTCCCACTGTTCATTTTCCTGTTTGGTTCTGGGTTAGAGTTGCCACATAAGAAATACGAGTGAAATTTAGAGGGCAAACATGAAGCAACAGCCAATACACTGTGATTTATGTACCTGATGAACTTAGAAATACAGTATTGCTCAATAGATTTAGACATTACCAAATAATTTTTTAGTGCTGATAATTAAAAAAAAATAAGAAGAGATATGAAGTCAAGAAGGAACTGTTTTGAATAGAATTTAGAGAAATTTATGAGAGTTTTAAGCAAAATTAGAGGAAATATAAATAAATCAGGACTTTTCTGTGTTAAATAAAATTGTTTTCATCTTCAGTGTCTCATTTTCAAAGATTCTTAAAGTCATTGATGACATCAGAGAAAGATCAAATCCAGGATGGTACAAATAAAGGTATCAGGAATATACCTGTAAGACTCTTTGTTATGACCAGAGAAAAATTTAAGGGTGTATTTTTTTTTTTTTTTTAGTTTGACATTAAATACGTTCTATTTCTTGAGTGGCCATTTTTTAAATGACATAAGTCTAATCTACACAAAGATAATATATTTAAAAAAATTTTTATTTTACATTGAAGTGTAAAATTAGCAATATTGTGTTAGTTTCAGGTGTACAGCAAAGTGATTCAGTCATATATATACATGTTGTTCAGTCTCTCGTTCAGGTCTGATTCTTTGTCACCCCATGGATTTCATATACATGTATCTATTCTTTTTTAAGTTCTTTTCCCATTTAGGTTGTTACAGAATATTGAGCAGAGTTCCCTGTACTAACAGTAGGTTAAGAGTGTGCTTAATAGAACTTCTAAGAATATTCTGATATTTCTTTTCTGCTAGAAAACAAAACCTGTGAGGAATCTTAAGAGTGTGATTCTTAGATATTTTCAACTAGACAAAAGAACTTCTAAGTATTCTAAGGTCACAGTCTCATAGGATCTTGGTGCATAGGTCAAGTATTTTTTGGGAAGAAATTGGGGTGTGACTTTGTTGAATGGAGCAGATTATAATTTGATACACAGGAAGCTCATAAAGCTTTGAGAGAATTCTATAAACTTGGGATGAAAGGGATGAAGTGAAGTGAAGTGCAAGTCGCTCAGTAGTGTCCAACTCTTTGCGACCCCATGGACTACACAGTCCATGGGATTCTGTAGGCCAGAATACTGGAGAGGGTAGCCTTTCCCTTCTCCAGGGGATCTTCCTGACCCAGGGATCGAACTGGGGTCTCCTACATTGCAGGCGGATTCTTTACCAACTGAGCTATCAGGGAAGCCCATGAAAGGGATAAAATAATACAAATGAAAAGCTTTTTTTCCCAGTTAACCTGCAGGCTGAAGAAATTAGTTACAAGGATGGTTATTCTCATGGGGAAAGAAGGATGACTCAGAGGGTCAGAACCAAGATTTCAAAAGGAGCAACCAAAATCTCTAGTGAATCATTCTCAGGAAAATAGGGCTATGCCATGGAGAAGGAAATGGCAACCACTCCAGTATTCTTGTCTGGGAAATCCCATGAACAGAGGAACCTGGTGGCTGCAGTCCATGGGATTACAAAAGAGCTGAACATAACTTAGTGACTAAGCAACAATAGCAGAATAATTAAAGAACTGATGACCCACGCCCAGATGGATTTCAGAACTACTGTGGACCCGCTGTGTTCTTCCCATTTTGTCTGTGTGTGACAGAGAGTATCTACTCAGTTATCCTATGCCTTTTGACCATTGTGTGGGGTGTGCATGTGTGGCGAATAATTTGTCTCTCTAGTTAACAGGTCTTCAGACTAATAGGAACTATGCTGGAAGAACTACACCTGAGAAAACATCACATCTGATTTAAATGACAAGATCTTGGCCCTCAAGTCTGAGTCTGAAGTCATAGTGGGTTGAAAATGTTGGGAGTCTTAGAAGAGTGAGCCTGAAGAGCATGGATTTTTGGTGGCCAAAGGGTAGATTGTAATAGATAGTAAAATATTACCCTCGTAAATTCTTTTCCTCTTTGTATACACATGCTCCTACTCATGTTAAGAGGTTGAGTTTAATTTCTTTTTCCTTAGATCCATGCTGACCTTAGTAACTTGCTTAATCAATAGAATGTGATGAAAAGTGATGTTATGGGACTTCTGAGGCTAAATGATAAGTTTTCCAGCATCTACTTTGCTCTGTGGTGGTGCTTGCTTATGAGACATCTCCTCTTAGAAACTAGTCGCTGCTGTGAGAAGCCCAAGAGACACAGAGAAGCCACTTGCCGCCACTCCACACACTGGAGCTGCGCTCTCTCCATGAGCCTGCAAGCCACCGCCATCTTGGATGAGCAGCCCACTGAGCCTTTGCTGCTCTCTAACTCCAATTGCGTGAGAGACCCCAGGTAAATGCCACCCAGCAGAGCTCAGTCAATCAACAGAACCACGAGAGACTATAAAACAGTGCTGAAGCCACCAGATTTTATGACGTTGAGTTACACAGCAATATCAAAACAATAACCATTTTCTACACCTTGCGCACCTTCACACCTTTCCCCTCCACACGGGATACCTTGGTTTGACACTTTTCCAGCATCCCACAAGCAAACGTTTCATCTGGATTCTACTTCAAAACTCTAAATAAAATTTACTCTCTCCTTTACTGAGTAATTCAGTTGTTTCGGACTCTCTCCTCCGCATCTGAGATATGATTGGTCTCATGTTAATTCGCACTTAGTCACACTTTGTTTTCAAAAGCCCTTGATTCATTCTCAAGTGGTGCACACTCTGCTTTCTCTACTTAGTTGCAGATTTCTTAAGATAGTCTCAATCTCCTCTTTTTCTTCTCAACCCCTCTCCTTCACAGTCTCCGTTTATTCTGATCACTCAATAATTTTAACTACCCATATCTCTTCTAGATTACTTTTTATAACTGGATGGACAACACTCTCTGTTGTTTGTGCAGCCCTACTGAACTGGTTTAGTATCAACTATTAGCCACCACATGAAATTTTCTGTTCTGTACCACATGAACAGCTTGGAATTATGATGACTGCTGACTTATCTTGAGTTGTTATTAATCTATTTTCTTATTTTTCCCTCATGCTGTCTTGATTTGATCCATTTTCCTCACTTCTTACCTGTGGTCCTGGTATTTTTTTCTTGTCTTATGCCAAGTTTTTTCCTGTCTTAACACCTTTGCCTTTGGTGTTCCTTCAACCCTAATCCAACCCTTCAATCATTGTGTTTCTTCTCTTCCTTGACTTCTTCATTTCCTCGTGCTCCCAGATCAAATGTCATATCCTCAGAGATCTTTTCTCCAGCCATCCACTCCAAAGTAGTTTCAAACTCCAGTCCTGTCTCTGTCCTTTTATTTGACTTTTCTTCACTACATTCATCATTACGTGGGGTTATCCTTCTCATTTGTTTGTTTATTCTATGGTACTTCATCTTGTTTGCCTTCCTTTCTTACTAGTATGTGAGGTCCAAGAAAGAGGAATTCTGTTTTGGTTGTTATTTATTTCAGTTATCGCTACATGCTCAGGATATGGCAGATTGCCTGGTGCATAGCAGACATTCAATAAATATTTGCTGAGTGAATAAATAAACTCATATTCTTCTTCCCCATCAGCCCTGGGTAAGCCTTGGGGAACCAGCTCAATCCAAGACCTCTTGATTCTGCCCACTGGGAACTCAGTGACTGCACCAGGGCTGACTACTGGGAGGGGTAACAGTGGCGAAGGCAGCTACTTCAACGGATTTAAAGAAGCCCAACTCATTCTGCTAAGGTTAAATTAAAAATCTTGGAGTTTTAGAGTTCTTGTTAATATTTTTGCTTAAAATCTGTGTTTATGCTTTAATGAGCCAGGATTGGAATGACTGGTTGTCAAAATGAAAAACTTTATTTTAAATTATTTTTACTACTTTGCCAATTGGAACAAGTTAACAAAAATTTTAAAGATAAGTATTTTTATTAGCTTAAACTATAGGCGGAATATTCACTTTCCTCATATATATTTCTGGGGCAGCTTTAATAATGGAATCAGCTGTTACTCTTACCTGGTGTCCTAGAGGGAATTTTTTTTGTCTCAGTGTGTAACATGATAGATTCCAGAGGACGGACATGTTTCTCAAGATTCGACAAGGAGAGGTGCCTGTGATAAGCTTGGGAATCTCTTTTTGAAAATTATTTATCTATTTCTGGTTGTGCAGGCTTTTCTCTAGTTACAGTGAGTGTGGGCTATTCTTCGTTGCAACGTGTGGCCTTTTCTGTGCTGTGGCTTCTCTTGTTGTGGAGCACAGGTTCTGGGGCGTGCGGGCTTCCGTAATTGTGGCACATGGACTCAGTACTTGCGGTTCCAGGGCTCTAGAGCACAGGCTCAGTAGTTGGGGCTCATGGGCTTAGTTGCTGTGTGGCACGTGGCATCTTCCTGGACCAGGGATTGAACCTGTGTCTCCTGCATTGGCAGGAGGATTCTTTACCACTGAGCCAAGAGAGATGCCATGGAAATCTTTATTCTTTAAAAACATACAAATTTGTCACTTCTTAAGTTCACCCATATCCCATTTCTTCTTCCAGACACATAGGAAGATTATGTCTTCTCTTGACCTTGCAGTTGCGACAAGCCATGTAACTAGTTCTGGCCAATGGGCTGTGAGCACAAGAGAGTTGTAATTTAGTCATGTAATCAGAGTCTCGGGACCTGGAGTTTTTCTCCTTCTATGGTGTCTCGGGAGCCTGTGTACTGAGGTGCAGAGTCCTTGGAGACGGTAGGGCCTCCACAAACCCGGCTCTTTCAATGACTCTCTGGTGACCTGTGTGGAGTATGTAGTATGTAGAGTGGGTCCCTGAGCCATTGAGTCCTTAAATGACTGTCTGTGGACTGTTTGAGGCACAAAGACTGAACCAAAAAGTACTGCGCGAGTTTGTGGTTGGTTGTTACTGCATTGTAGCCAGTTCTAAATGCAAAATATACCTGAGAAATGGGAACAGACATTGATTTTTATTAGCTTATCTCTATCAGAAAAGGTTTATAAATGTTTAAGGAATCCCTTTAAACTATTTTGCAATTTTTTTTTTAAAGAACAAAAGTTTGTATGATGTATGTCTGAATTTAATAAAGGGGAATACTTTATGCATTTCCAGTTTTTCTTAATAGTATTGAAGGAGAAATTGAGTACTGAGGTACCTGGTTATAGTATTACATGCCTTGATCATATGTGAATACAGAGGAAAAAGCTCTGGGTCTTCTGTGGTTTTAATTCAAAAAACCATCTTTTAATTCCACTTGAAAGTAGCTATAGCTACTGTCACAAGATATTTTTTCAGCTTTCATTGTGCCATGGAAATTAGCATTTTTATTAGCACAAATTATTCTTGTTTGCTAATTCCAGAGATGTCCAAAAGCAAGAACAGCCTCCTGGGCTGTTCAACTTTGGAAGAGAATAGTAAATCAACGGGTAGATAGGACCATATATCATATTAAACACAGGGAATTCACCACAAAATCATTACACTAAAAAGTGACAATTTTGATTGATTAAAATGGTATGGGCTGGATAGTGTTAAATCACTCTGAGTGATATGACATTATAATTTTACATAGCATATTTCTGCCAAGACAATGAAGGTAAAAGGCATTGTCATCAGATGATAACAGACAATAAGAAGAATCCTGATGTTAGATTTATTACCTGGTTTAGATTTAGAAAGAAGTAATTCTTGTCCTGTTCCACTTATCAAATGACTGTAAATTCAGTGATGATGTAAAATCCTAAGGCTGAGCCACTTATAGGTTTGACAAAGTGCCAGCTATAAAGTATTTATTGTCTTCAGTGTTTCTGCCTTACACACTTAAATATTTATCAGAAACATAAGCCCCTCTGATAAATGTTTCTGATCTTTGTGGCTAGATTATTTTTTTTTAACATCTAGATTTTTTATCAGAAACTGCATCTACATTTTTATTACGTTAATAACTTTGAGCTGACAATTTGAAAAGGCAGTGGGTGAGTTTTAAAATTTTCTTTTAACTTCTGTTTTTAAGTGTGAAATTTTTGCAGTAGTAGTCTTCATATAGAAATTAGGACTTCCTTATTTTTCTATATGGGCAGAAGCCCAGTCAAATGTTCCAAATTTCATCCTGTGGATATACCAAATGCAGTGTAAATTGATGATGGTCTAGGTACACTCTAAGAAAATGTATGGTGTCCAAGTTCATTCAGTTCAGTCGCTCAGTCGTGTCTGACTCTTTGCGACACAACACCGCAGCATACCAAGCCTCCCTGTCCATCACCAACTCCCAGAGTCTACCCAAACCCATGTCCATCGAGTCGGTGATGCCATCCAACCATCTCATCCTCTGTCGTCCCCTTCTCCTCCTGCCCTCAATCTTTCCCAACATCAGGGTCTTTTCAAATGAGTCAGCTCTTTGCATCAGGTGGCCCAAGTATTGGAATTTCAGCTTTAGCATCAGTCCTTCCAATGAACACCCAGGACTGATCTCCCTTAGGATGGACTGGTTAGATCTCCTTGCAGTACAAGGGACTCTCAAGAGTCTTTTCCAACACCACAGTTCAAAAGCATCAATTCTTTGGCGCTCAGCTTTCTTTGTAGTCCAACTCTCACATCAATACATGACCACTGGAAAAACCATAGCCTTGACTAGATGGACCTTTGTTGGCAAAATAATGTCTCTGCTTTTTAATATGCTGTCTAGGTTGATCATGCATTGGAGAAGGAAATGGCAACCCACTCCAGTGTTCTTGCCTGGAGAATCCCAGGGACGGGGGAACCTGGTGGGTTGCAGTCTTTGTGGTCGCACAGAGTCGGACACGACTGAAGCGACTTAGTAGCAGCAGCAGCAGGTTGATCATAACTTTCCTTCCAAGGAGTAAGTGTTTTTTAATTTCATTGCTGCAATC
This sequence comes from Bubalus bubalis, assembly GCF_019923935.1. NCBI lineage: Eukaryota > Metazoa > Chordata > Mammalia > Artiodactyla > Bovidae > Bubalus > Bubalus bubalis. Next base: position 19,649,658 of record NC_059165.1, on the reverse strand, counting down.
ACCAAGTACATTAGGTGTTTATTTTAATGCCACTTAACTCCATATCCTGTCTCGAAGGATACAGGTACAGGGTGGTCCTTACCCTGGGCATAGGGGAATCTTGCTTGGGAGCACAGTTGTCGGGATCAAAGATTAGCACCCGATTAGTTTTGCTGGCCTGTGATTGATGGGGAGGCATGTCATTGGCATGAGAGCCCTGGGAAACAGGGTGCTGTCCAGGAGGTGTGAGTCTGGTCCTGGTTAGCTCTTCTTAAGGCATTCAGAGGGAGACACACGAATGGTAAAGCAACTCAAAGCACAGAGACACACAGGAAGAAAGCAATGAGTAGTCTCCATAAGGTTTCCAAGGCCACCACGTACAAGAGCCAGAGGGTGAAGGAAGAAAAGCACAGTCACCGAGTGAGCAGCAAGAGAAGTAGAAGTTATATGAGCTGCAGTAGAAAGTTGGGCAACCATTAGGAAACTGAAACTTCTGATTCAGGACTGAAAGTGGTCTAGGCTGCTAGAAGAAAGCTGCTGAGATTACCTTTTGTCATTATTCTTCCATTCCTGGGGTATCCGTACAGGAAACTAACTTTAACAATAGTAAACTGGGCTTCTCACTCTTCTTCCGACTTTAAAAAGTCTAACACATGTAAGAAAGTAGAATGAACTCATCTGATTGCAGAATTTTAGCTCTACAAGACAGCTTAAAGGGATCTTGCCAAAATACTTTTCTACTTATTTTTATTATGAAGAACTTCGTAATAAAAATAAAGCTCCCCCCGCCTCTTTTTTTTTTTTTTTTTTGCTCTATTAGCTGATCATATACTGTGATCGTGAGCTTCTTAAAGCCATAGACATATCTTAAGTGTTTCTTCTGGCTCTGGTACAAAGGCTCTGCTTTTTGAATAGTGAGTCATAGAAAAATCTTATGGCATTTGTTAATTTAGATTTGCTGGCAGAGCTGGTTAATTATAAATAGTTAAAAGAGGGTATATAGTAAAAAAAAAATGAAGTGGTAAGACTAACCCTCTGCAGTCTATTTTAACACTCTCTCTTCTGCACATTATACACACACTCATATACACACTCAAATAAAGGAATTCTTAGCCTTGTCGGTTGATTAAGGAGGTTTTATATCCATCAAATTTGGTCCTGGAAAATTCATTGCACAAGGCTAGCATCTGGGGTTCAAAATTGCTTGGGCAATAGGGCACTGACAGTATCCAACTAATTTACAGTTAGGTCTCCACACTCGCTTAAATTCATGGATTAAATGTGAGAAGGGTTTTACATTTGGAACATTTTCTGTTTCAAGGATAAGGAAGGTTAGTATGAAGCTCCGTTCTCCGTTCCTCTAATAATTTACGTGGAATGTTCAGTATCAGTGTCATTTTCTTGGATACCAAAGGCTAAAGATTATTTTGAATAAATCTAAACCTAAATGAAGTCTCTGGGAAATATGACATGTCCGATAAGCAGACGGTTTCATAGAAGGAGAACAATTAGTTGAATTCAGGGACATTTCTTCAGTTTTAGTCATCTCTATGAAAGAAGGGCTGTCAAAGTTACATCTGTCACACAAATTTGCTTCAACTTTAGTCTTATATTCCTTTGAGATAAATCCTTCAAAGCCAGAATAAATAATTCTCCAAAATAGCATGTAACAAAGAAAGAATGCTATTTCTAATCTTCATCTGGGTTTTATCTTAGGAGTTATAAAGACGAAGCCTTAGTTTTGGAGTAATCTTGAATTGTGGTCTGCATTGGAGAGTTGGGTTCCTTTTGCTATGAAAGTGTTTAAATTTCCTAGTTGAAAGTGGCTTCAAATGGACTTCTGAGAATTGTGATGATTTATGATACATTAGTTAGGGGTTGGGTTTAGGAGAGAAACCCAGCAATTTCCATACTAAGTTCTCTTGGAGGAGTGGACGTGTTCAGGACAAAGGCAGACGCAGGATGCATTGTGACCACTCACAGGTTACTCTGCTCTTTGTGCCAAATGGGGTGTGTGGCTTCTGTGTGACAGCAATTTTTGTCTGAATTCTAGAACAGAACAAATCAAAGAGAAACTCAAGAAGGTTTGGAGTCCTTATTTGTGTAAAAAGAAAGAAAGAAGAATGAAAGTGATGAAGATCCTGTAAACAGAAAAACTTCATCTTGTGCTGAGAAGAAAAAGCCATTTCAAATGTTGAGATGTGTCTTTTAAAGGAGAACCTACAATTGTCCTTCCCAAGGCTCAGGGCTGCTAGAATTTGAGAGGAAACCCTAACCCTACTGAGGAGACAAGATCATCTTCAAAATTCTTTAGGAACCAAACCTTTTTTTTTTTTTTTTTTAAAGAATTAGTTCTAAGGGGCCCAGGGGGCTTATTCTGTCTACTGCACATGATTTGTATGTCAGTTTCACTGGATTATCAGAAATCAGTTCATTTTGTGATCAAAGTTCTTTGCTGCTCTTGGCTATCTCATTCACAATGGGAATCCTGAGTGGTTTTCACTTGGACGGAAAGGGCCATGGTTCTGCTCGCCTTGCTTCGGTCGTACTGTTGAGAGCAGGGACTTCAGACCCTGGGTCTGTCATCCACAAGGATGGCCTCTAGGAAATCCTGCTCCTTCCTGGAAAAATCGAAAAGCACGCCCATCGGGTGGGGCAGTCAGACAGGCACCAGGATGCAGAGATGGGTTAGAAATTAAGAGGCCAATTACAGCACTGTCTCGGCAGGGTACAGCCTGTACACAACAGCTCTCCTTCTTCACTTAAAATTTCCGCAGACGGGGTCTCATGCCTTCGGCCTCTGCCCTAAACCCTTATTGGCTTCACACCTGGAGCCACCAGAGGGCGACCCGTGTCTCACGATGACCCCCTAGGGCTTAGCTTGGTGCTGAACACAGCGCTCTGAACTCTGTTCAGCTGGCATCTGTGGGTGGCAGCGCAAGACCATAACCTCTCTTTAGACAAAAGTTAAACCTTTTAAATGGAAATGTACAGATCTCTAGGATCTCAAGATGATTAAGAGTCATTGCAGGCCATCGTATGATAGGTTAAAAAATATATATATTATATACATATCGGGCTTCATCTTGTGCGATGAATCAAGGCTGGGTGCCCTGTCATCTGTTTTAGGCCCAAGGAATCAGCTACTCAGAGAACTCACATATGGCCAGGAACCCTCAGAGGAAGAATTCCTGTAACCACGTTCATTCTGAGTTCCAGCTTCCCTGGAGAAAGTCGGGTGAAGTGTCTGACATTTTATGAAGACAGATTTTCTCAATAGGGTTCACTCAAGGAAGAAATTCTCTGCTGTTATTAGCTTTATTAAGCTTCCAGGACATTTGGGTGAAGAATTCTAGATGCCTTGTAGTCATTTTCTTATTCTACAGCCTTTCCTGAAGTCACACATATTAAGAAACAGTTGGTGACCCGGGCCACAGGAGATGGGTCGTGTTATTTAAACAGTCTTCTATTTGTCACAGGACAAGAGTTAGATCTCTATGGGAGGATTTGTCATCTTGGGATTGAAGGTACTAAGGGTCAGACTAGCCACAAGGATTTAGGAAAAATAATAGTAGACCTCAAAAATCTTTAATGATGAGATCCTGAAATTGCTCAGGATTCTTCTGGACACGTGTGAAAAAAATGCAATTCAAATCACCTCAAGAAGAAAGAAAATGGGATGGTTTTTGTAGCTGGAATAGCTCACAGACCCAAAGGAACTGCTGGAGGAACCAGGACCTCAGATCCTAGAAGGGACCTCAGTACCGCTGCACTCACGTTCTCTTTCTATCCTACTTTTATCTCTGCCGGGCTCTGATTGGCTTTGTTCCTCACACTAGCCCGTTCAAAAGATGGAAAAGATGCCTGCTGGCAGCCCCAGTCCTGGCTTCCAAACTTAGCAGCTTCAGCGAAGTGAGAACTCCTTTCTGCCAAGTCCAGTTCCATGGAAGGACTCTGGTCTTCCTTACGTCCCGTGCTCAAATGCTCCCCCCAAACACCCTCTCTTGCCAGACAGATGGGGAACTATGGTTTGACCCTCCTGGCCCACATTTCCTTGAACTTTCCGCTTACCTGTTGGGAGAAGGCACCCTGAGAAGAAAGTGATGAGTCAGAGGGGCCAGGACTAGGGTGAAGAGGGCAAGACACTCACTTCAGATGCAAAATATAAGATGACATCTAACAACTCAGAAATCAAGATTAAATATGATATTTCAAGAATGTCAAATTGGCCACCTGTGCCTAAAAGGATTGACTGCCTGTTTTGGCTCATAAAGTTTTATTGGCACCAGGGCTGAGATGGGGGTGGGCCAGAGAGGTAGGGTCGTGTGAAGGCAGGGTCAGCGTCCATCTGTGTTAAAATTGTGATATTTCGTTCAAAAGTCGTCCTGGGAAAACATAAAATGTAAGATGTAAAAGTCATGGAAGTAACTTGTTAGGGTTTAAAAGGCCAGTTTTATACTCTTTTATCCATATATGCCTATCATATGAGGCAGATAGCATTTTTTTTTTTAGATTTTGATTTATTTTCCTCCTGTTCTACAGGATAATCGTTTGCCATGCATGTGGCTTGTAGGATCCCAGTTCCTGACCCAGGACTGAACCCTGGCTATGGCAGTGAAAGCCTGGAATCCTAACCACTAGTTAGGGAACTCCCAACATTTTAAAACATTACTCTTTTTTTTTTTCTTCTGTTAAAAGCTTTTGGAGAAAGTGGTTTTGCAATGATCCTACCTCCTCCTCACCGGCCCCTTCACCCATCAGCTCTAACACCGACGGAACACCCTGACGCCAGGGGAGGTCAGCTGTTTAGAGGAGTGCCTTTTGCCTGGCTTCTTGGTTTGACTGGTTCAGGGCAGCAAGAAAGAGAATTCTGCTTTTCATTCCCTGTAGATTTTAGCAAATAAGCACCACCTTGCGATCAAGGCAATCACAGAAAGAAAGGGGCAGGAGACAAGGCATGCTACCAGAGGGCCTCTTTGCCTGGAAACAAGGAGTCAGAAAGAAAAGCTGCCACTAATAATGACTTGAAAGGACCTTCCTTTGTTTACTTCCATGTATTTGAAAACCTTGTTTTGCTCTAATAAATAACATTGTCTTTGGAATGGAGACTGTCATTTATACTTCTGCTTTTAAAAAACATCATATGTCTAAACTGCTCCACTTACCAACTAGGGTCAGGGTTATAAACTGCTGGTGACTACTGAGTGCTCCTACAGGAGACTTCTCAGTGTTGCACTCTGGTTATAGAGTCGTGTCCTAAAGTAGCTGAAGATCCATTGGATAGGCAGGTGGGTATTAGTGAAACAAGGTGAGTCATGTCAAGAACCAGTGACTGCTTCAAGCCAGACGAAGGAGACATTGGGAGGACAGCAGCGTTAAGGAAATTATCATGAAAGGGGATGGACTTAGGCCTTGAAGACAGGGCGCTCCAAGCAAAGGGAACAGCATCAGTCAAGTTACAGGACCTGGAATATACATGGGATATTTGGAGACTGGTAGGATATTTGACTGGTTGTAAATCACACTGGTAGTGGATGAAAGTTACCAAAGCAAATTACAACACATTAAACACTTTTTACAGACCAAACTCTAGTGCCTTTCATGTATCAGTAAATTTAATCCTTTAACTAGCTCATTTCAGCAATGAAGAAGCTGAAACTTATACTGGTTATACAATGTTTTCTGGTCACATAGATAATATTGAAGACATAGGAATAAAATCCAGGTCTGTTTGACTTCAGTTTTCATGTCTTATTAATAACTTCTGCAATATGGTGAAGCTGAGGCTAGGAAGGCAGGAAAGAGACAGGCTGGGGAATCTGCCCTTAGGTTTGCTCAGTCGCTCATGAGGAGGGAGAAGGCAAAATGGGATTGCGACTGTGGTTTTGTGCTTGAGTGTGTTTTTAAAAAGTTTGTGCACATACTGAATACTTGGTTTGAATTACCCATGTTGTACATCCATAACATAAAGTATGGGTAAAGAACGTGAAAAGAGCAAACATAGCCTTGATCTTGTATTTTTTGTTTGTTTGTTTGTTTCATGCAGGTAAGAGAAACAAGCCAGTAACCAGAAGCTAAAAGCACTATAAAATTAAGTCTCCTAAAGAACACACAGAGTGGTCGGGTCTATGTGCGCTTACACAAAAATGGGAGATACTCGTTGAAATAACCTCTAGTTTTCCAAGGTAGCAATTTCTACTTTTATTGGTCTTCCCAGGTGCCTCAGTGATAAAAGAATCTGCCTGCAATGCAGGAGACACAGGTTCAGTTCCTGGACGGGGAAGATCCCCTGGAGGAGGGAATGGCAACCCACTCCAGTGTTCTTGCCTGGAGAAGTCCATGGACAGAGGAGCCTGGCGGGCTGCAGTCCATGGTGTCACACAGAGTTGGACACCTGAGTAGGGGCATGGGCAGTCTATTTTTATGCATAATTGGAATAGATTAGCAAGGCAATGGCACCCCACTGCAGTACTTTTGCCTGGAAAATCCCATGGACGGAGGAGCCTGGTGGGCTGCAGTCCATGGGGTCGCGAAGAGTCGGACACAACTAAGCGACTTCACTTTCACTTTTCACTTTCATGCTTTGGAGAAGGAAATGGCAACCCACTCCAGTGTTCTTGCCTGGAGAATCCCAGGGACGGGGGAACCTGGTGGGCTGCCGTCTATGGGGTCGCACAGAGTTGGACACGACTGGAGTGACTTAGCAGCAGCAGCAGCAGCGAGTGTTGCCACTTACTGCCACTAGATGGCACTGTAAGACTAAAGTTAAATAACTTTTTTCACTCTGTGCTCCCCCTGCGGCACCCCACCCATTTGTTTTCCAGTGAAAAAATGGATTAAGAAGTAATAAGAAGGCACACATGTTAAGGGGAGGGGCCTTAAAAAAAGAATAGCTTTATCCTAAGTATTATTCTTTATTCTACTGCATTTCCTTTTGGGGAACATTTACTTGCAGAAAAAGTAATTTCCAGTAGGTATTTATTTCGAGTTAATATTTCAAATTAGTTTTGGTTTGAAAATATCCTCATTCACTCATAGGTGGGTAGAGCTTTAGACCTAGACTTTGGGTTGTCCTTTTGTGATGGTGTTTTAAATTGTGGTTTTAATAAAAAGAAAGCAGACAGAAGACAGTGTCCTGTGACTATTGCTATCCACATTTATGAAAACAGTATATCTTCAGAATGATATGGTGTTGGGGAGATATTCTTTTGACTCTACAGTCTCAGTGAGTTTAACAGAAGATAGCTCAGCACCTTTTATGAATGTCGTTTGACTCAAAGATACCTAGCTTGGCTAAAATTCACACAATTTTATTGTCTAAATTATGTGATGAAGATTTTTCAAAGTGGAGGGAGATTTTATTTTTTCCCTTCCCTGTTGTAGTCCTTGCTTTAATATGCAGATTTTATTTCAGATAAAATATTTAGGATTTTGTGCTTCTGGCTTCATTTTTAATATTTCAGAATGTTAATATTGTTTTATGATCGCTTCCTTTATTCTGATGGTCTTGTATTTCATCCCGGCTCTGACACATGAGTGCTTTCTGCCTCTCTTCCTCTGCTTGTGATTCTTTCTCTGTTCTTCCTTTCTGGCTCCTGGCAAAGCAGGTCCATCTCAAGAAATCTTCTCTGCTGCATTCATGGTGCATGAATGCTTCCTTTTTCTATTTTATTTACTTTTCTGAATTTAATTCCTTATGTAGTCTTATCCTTTTCAGCTGCCTTTTTTTTAAAGCAACTTTCATTAACCTTGGATAACAATAAGGAATGTAAAATAATAGTTTATTTCCCTCATTTTACCTTTCTCATCATTTTTGTGACTATATGACAGCAAAGTAACTGGTTGAGAAACCAATTTAGAAGACCAGTCTCCTTTTTATAACATCCAATCTAACACTTTCTTGGACTAATATTCATTCCCAGTGGAAAGACTGGATAGCTGGATTCATATGGAATTAGCCTTTGTTTCTTTCCATTTCCCACACTTGCTCAGGGTTTTCACTGTTTCTAGCCAATTTCATCCCACCATTTTCTGCTGCCTTTAGGAGATTTCTTATAGTTCTGAATGTTTGGGATTACACAGGGCATGGGCACAGGGCTTATGTTTCTCAATGCCCGCTATTAAACCGTTTTTTTTTTTGCTATCGTGCAAACATAGGTTGAAACCAACACATCTGACATCCAGGTAGAGGCCTCAAAATTTCTCCTTCTGTAGAGCCCGGTTTCTGCCACGTGAGGATACACTGTTCTTCCTAGTCCTGCAGACCTCATCTCACCTGCATCAGCTTTTCTTGGATGTGGCCAGTGCTGGCTTGTTAGGCGGCCTGCTCCCTGATGATCTGATCTGCCAGCCTGAAACTTTCGTCCGTCTATATTAGGAGGAGATAGCTTTTTGAGTGTTTCATCAATAATTGAATAACCAATATAAGGGTATATGGGGCACAAGGGGCTTCCCAGATGGCTCTAGTTGTAAAGAACCCGCCTACCAATGCAGGAGACCTAAGAGGCGTGGGTTCAGTCCCTGGGTCAGAAAGATCCCCTGGAGGAGGGCGTGGCAACCCACTCCAGTATTCTTGCCTGGAGAATCCCATGGACGGAGGAGCCTGGTGGGCTTGGTCCATAGGGTCGCAAAGAGTTGGATATGACTGAAGCGACTTAGCTTGCACTGTCACACACGTAGGTCACAAGAAAAACCAATAATCAAATACCAGTTATCAAATAGTTTCTATGGAGTGCAGCTAGGAAACAGGGAATATGACCCATAGTACACAAAAGAGAAATGATTGAGAAGTCACAAATTTAAGCCCAGGGTTAAATTTGCTTTAAATATCTTGGAGCAAAACAGACCAGTTGTAACTTTTGTTTGAATGAATCTATCTGGTAGGAACTTATGTTGATATGCAGGGGAATCTAGGTCATTGCTACCCAGAATGTGGTCCGTGGACCACACTGCTGCTGCTGCTGCTAAGTCGTTTCAGTCGTGTCCGACTCTGTGCGACCCCATAGACGGCAGCCCACCAGGCTTCCCGTCCCTGGGATTCTCCAGGCAAGAACACTGGAGTGGGTGGCCATTTCCTTCTCCAATGCATGAAAGTGAAAACTGAAAGTGAAGTCGCTCAGTCGTGTCCAACTCTAGTGACCCCATGGACGGCAGCCTACCAGGCTCCTCTGTCCATGGGATTTTCTAGGCAAAAGTATTGGAGTGGGGTGTGGTCCACGGACCATCCGCCACCACCCAGGACCTTTCAGAATTATGGACTCTCTTCTGAGTCAGAAGTTGCTGTTTAGCAAGAGCTCCAGGTGATCTGGATGAACATTATGGTGTGACAAATACTGACTCAGGTCCTGATTAGAATGAAGACAGCTTTGTCTTTCTCCAATTCCACCTTGAGATTCCCTGTAAAACAGCTCCAGGGGTTCAAGTATGACTTGAACTTTGTTCTGTGTAAGTCTTTGTCCCCAAATTAAGCGATTTTACACAAAGTCCCCTCCCCCCCACTACACGTGTATTCATTTTCTTTCTTTTTTATAAAAATAATTTGATTTACTGATTTAATTTTGGCCATACCGGGTCTTCATTGCTGTGTGGGCTTTTCCCTAGTTGTGGCGAGGGGGGGCGACTCTGGTTGTGGTGCACTCGTCTCTCCCTGCAGTGGCCTCTCTTGTCTGCGGCTCTCCGGCCCCGGAGCACAGGCTCAATAGTTGTGGAGCTAGGTTGCTCCAAGGCACGTGGGATCATCCCGGATCGGGGATCAAATCCATGTCTCCTGCGTTGGCAGGTGGATTCTTTGCCACTGAGCCCCCGAGGAAGGCCTGTATTAATGTTCAGTTGTCTCCCCTGTCCCTTTCAGCTGTGAAATGACTTTCTTTTCTCCTCTTTCTCTCAGGTCTCACCTGGTTTCCCCCCTCTCCCTCCTCCCCTCCACCTCTCCCGATTCCAGCTGGTAACAGTTTATGAAGCACGTGGTAGTGTTAATACCGTGTTAAGGTGGTTTCAGTTGCTGGCTGTTGGCGACGTCAGCGTCAGGACTGTTTGACCGTGAACCCTTGCCGGGTAGGGTAAACCTGGGGCCCTGCTGAACGTCTCCCTTCTCACACTGCAGGAAGCCCCACCACTTCTGGCGTCTCTTCCCTGATGGCGGCGTTGCTGGCTGGGTAAGCAATTACAAGTATTCTGCTTCTGGTCAAATAATTAGGACAGTTTCAAGACTTAAAATTATTTAGTGGGCTTGACATGACATCACTGGGATCCCCTGCTATTTTAAACTTCAGGGCAGTCAGGCATTGGAGTTAATGATGGAATGAATATTATAATCTTTATTTTTAACACGTGACATGTAACATTTTAGAATTTATAGCACAGAAAAAAAGAAAATACTTTTAAAAAAAAATTTTTTTTTCATACCAGCATGTTGTTTAGGATCGTCTTCAACTTCATTAGGGTGTTTCAGTTTGGCAGTTGATGTTTTAGATTTTAGCAGTAATATTTTGTAAACATTAAGTTTTTTTCCAATGTACCATCATTTATTGAAAGCATTTTCTTCCTTCTTTTTTCTTCAAGAAACATACATTCTCCAGATCTCCAACTGTGAGAAGAAAGAGGGGTTAAAAACACTTTGGTGGCTCAAATCTAATATAAGCCAGTTTCGCCCACAATGCGGCATACCTAGTCTTTTTTTTCCCCTCCACAAGAGTATGTAGTATGCAACATGTTAGTCTTTTTTCACACTTATTTTGGTTAATTTAAACATGCAATTTGGTCAATTTTTACTCTTGCTTGCAAGGTTAACTATGGGCCAGCACTGTTTGTTTCTTTAATATTGACTTAACTCTGACTGCTGTTGGCATTTTTTAAGGTCTATTTCTTTTAATACTACATAATTTAAGGGGAAAAATCAAGACTAATTAGTTGTTAATGAGAAACGCACATAATGAGAAACAAATGTAACATTAATGTCATGTACAATGTATGTCTGTGTGGTTTAAAAGGTAGGAACACAACCATTATTCAAAATTAGGGACTAAAATCATCATAATAACCACTAACAGATGTGTTGTGACTTGTGTCGCAAGTCAGGATTTCTTTGTCAGGACAATGTGTTGCCGTGTTTGATAGCATGCGTTTGATAGGATTTGTGAAGGGTTTATGTATTTTTTTCCCACCAAAATGTTTTAAAATCCAGCTGCCTGGCATTGTTAGAAGATTAGAAAAGACAAGCAAATTCTTTCTCTTCCTCACAACTTTATTGTCCTCTCCTCAGCACAGGGATGCTCCCTGACGTGCTGTTGTCAGGTTGGGTTGTGGCAGCCCGTCCCTTTCCAGGCCTCTGTACACGCACGGTTTGAGCATCCTGTATGTCCCAACTCCAAGTTTACAAATCACCCACTTATTTCGACAGACTGTTACGTTCCGTGCAATGGCTGGAATGTAGCGATGAGAGGACCTCATGTATCCCCAGTGTACCTGAAGCTGCCCAGCTGGTCCCCATAGTTCTCCGCCTCACTTCCCAGAACTTGCACAGCTGAGCATTCTCTCGGGTTCCAGAAACAGCCTTGCCACTTCAGAGAATTCTCGTTGTTGTTCAGTTGCTAAGTGGTATCTGACTCTGCAACCCCATGGACCCCAGGAAGCATGCTAGGCTTCCCTGTCCTTTACTGTCTCTTGGAGTTTGCTCAAATTTATGTCCATGGAGTCGGTGATGCCATCCAACCATCTCATCCTCTGTCATCCCCTTCTTCCCTGGCCTTCAATCTTTCCCAACATCAGGGTCTTTTCCAATGACTCAGCTCTTTGCATCAGGTGGCCAAAGTATTGGAGCTTCAGCATCAGGCCTTCCAATGAATACTCCGGACTGATTTCCTTTAAGATTGACTGGTTGATCGTACAGTCCAAGGGACTCTCAAGAGTCTTCTCCAGCATTGAAGTTTGAAAGCATCAATTCTTTGGCTCTTAGCCTTCTTTATGGTCTAGATGGAGGGAATTCTGAAATATTTTCCTAACTGAATTACAAACCAGAAGGACTATGGTCCTTTGGCTGGTGGTGGTGAAGATGTGAGGATGAGTGGGTGTAGGGCAAAGAAGGCAAGACAGATGGTAAAAGCCATCTAGAAATATCAGCAGGTGTGAAGTTTTAATTCTCAAGCTTTTGAATGGTGTAAACCTAAGTAGGTAAAAGTAAAACAGCAGTTTTCATAGTTCTGCTCATTGATCCATCCAACAGATTTTTATTGTGCCCTCTATGGGTTGGAGCAACAGTTACAGCAATGAATAAAACACAGAAAGTCTCTGGTCTCATTAGACTTATGGTCTGCTGCTGCGGCTGCTAAGTCACTTCAGTCGTGTCCAACTCTGTGCGACCCCATAGATGGCAGCCCATCAGGCTCCTCCGTCCCTGGGATTCTCCAGGCAAGAACACTGGAGTGGGTTGCCATTTCCTTCTCCAGTGCATGACAGTGAAAAGTGAAAGTGAAGTTGCTCAGTCGTGTCTAACTCTTCGCGACCCCATGAACTGCAGCCCTCCAAGCTCCTCCATCCATGGGATTTTCCAGGCAAGAGTACTGGAGTGGGGTGCCACTGCCTTCTCCGAGACTTATGGTCTAGTGAAGAATAGCTAATAATATTGAAGCTTACTGATTTGTAAGCACTCTTCTAATAATATGTGATACCTCATTTAATCCTTATAGCAATCCTCATATTGTTCTAATTGAAAAAGTAATAAGACTAAAATGCGACATCACTGATACTAAAAATTAGAATAACACATCCTTACAGAGATACCTACTTGTTAGAAAAATAGTTTTGATTATTGCAAACAAACATTCAAGCTACTGGAAGAATTATGTAAATATCAGTAAAAGTTAAGAAAACATATATATTATATAAAGAGTTTCCAAAACCATAAAATTAACTCTGACAAAACACAGTTAAAGGGAAAAGCAAGCACTGGAGTATGTGTAGGAGGGTGTTTCACATTTATGTTGGAACCAGTTACTAACTGGCTTCTGATAACAGACCCGTAATTTTCCCCCAAAGTATGATAAGTACATAGACCACTTGCCTCAGAGCCACCTGGAATGTTTGCTAAAATTGCCAATTGGCGGAATTTCTTAGACATAGTGTATATGAGTAGCTGGAGGCACAGCTCAGGAGTCTGTATTTTCCTCGAAATCCCTATATGATTCTTATATACATTAAAGTTTGAGAAGCACTGATGCAGAAGGTCATTTTCACAGTCTAGTATCTCAGATGGTCTCTATTTGAAATTCTCAAAGAGTTATGCAGTGAGCTGGTGAACATCTGCCTGAAATTCTAATACAGGCACTAATAGTGCGTAATAACCTACAGTTTCCATTAATGTGGAACAAGGGTGTCTGTTCTCTGGCACTATGAAACCTACAGTATTGTTTTGCTTTCTATGTGTGTTATGAACCAGTGGCATAAATCTCAGTTTTTGTCTGACTTTATTTCAGATGTCTGTTATTTGATTTATCATACTCAATGTTTTTAGTTTTTTTTTTGTTTGTTTGTTTCCTGTGATTTTATTATATACCCAATCTTCTCTCCAAACCAATTTCTTTAGTTATTTTGAAAATAATTATTTTTGTAAGGGTAAGGACAACTGATTACTAATCAATCTGTAATCAGGATCATTAAATTATTAAATATATATATGTATGTTTGTCTTTTTATTGGTCATGGTAAGAGAGGCTGGGTTATGATAACAATTAATTTCAAAAATCTCAGTGGCTTGCCACACATGACATTTGTTTCTCAGTTTTGCCACGAGTCTAACATGAGCATGTGGGGCTCTGCTCATCACTGTCACAGAGGAACATGGGCTCAAGAAAGCTCTGTGCTTTGCTGCTGCACTGAGACATGTGCCTCTTGTAGGAGGCTTGAGGGTTGAAGGGTCCCAAGTGGACTTGTAAATGCTTTGGTCTAGAAGGGACATGTACCATTTTCTCTCATAGACCGTTTCTCTCATAGACCGTGGGGCATAACTGGTTGCCTGGCTTCATCTAATATACAAGGGGTGGAAAAGTTGGGACAGAGTTTGTAACTTCCATGGGCAGTAATATTCTTGCTATATTTTTGCTACCTTTAAAATTCCAGTTCAGTTCCATGCCACTTACCATGAACAAAGCAGATGTGGGTTACTGTATTACATTTAACTAGGAAGGAGACAGAAAGAAGATACCTTTGATGTAAGACATGTTACTTGTACCTTTCCATCTGTGAAAACAAGTTTTATTAAACCCCTGTGTATTTCTTACACAAATAGAAATAATGTGTAATATACAAAAGGAGAAAAATTATGATGCAAAAGAGAAACAGGATACTTGATAAAATAAAACCCATGCAATAGTTTTTAATTCAACAAAAATTTTTTTTAAAGCATAATAATGCTAACACAAAAGCATACTGGTCAGGCGCTACAAGAAACTGCATAGAAATTTTTTTTGGCTTAAACTTTTTAGTAAGTAAGTTATATGAAAATGCATGTTGCTCCAGCAGAAGTTACAGCAGTGAATAAAACAAACGAAGTGCTTTAATTAAATTTACATTAAAGAGCATAATAATGGTTGACATGTATTCAGGCTCACTATTAGTTCTCTTGTTACTCCTTTACAAACATTATCTCTCTTAATCCTTTATAACAATCTTATGAGGTGGTTGGAGTTGACGAGGGAATAGTAAGATAAATTTTGAGGAGATTGGTGCCCTCTCTTTAATTTTGTTTTGCTTTTTAATTCCTGTGTATCATCAATAGACTTAGAAATATTAGGTTGGACTATCTGGAATGATTATTTTTATAGGCCAAAATGATCAAATATTGTCCGTTTCATGCATTTTAACCTAACAATCAAAATTTCTGAACATAATTATCAGAACAAAATATTCATCATTATAATCCACTATTATTATATTAGGGCTTCCCAGATGGCTCAATGGTAAAGAATCCACCTGCCAGTACAGGAGACACAGGAGACCCATGTTCGATTCTGGAGATGGGAAGACCCCCTGGAGGAGGGCATGGCAACTCACTCTAGTTTCTTGTCTGGAGAATCCCATGGACAGAGGAGCCTGGCGGGCTACAGTCCATGGGGTTGCAAAGAGTCAGGCACAACTGAGCATGCATTATCATGTTAGCATTTATTGAATAGTTCAATATTTTTATCATTTTAAATCATGTTCGCTGTGCTAACATTTTGCATGTATTTTCTCACTTAATTCTAGATTAGCCTCCTATGGTTTCTGCAAGCAAATTGCCACAAACTTAAAAAGCCCACAAATTTATTATCTTTAAATTCTGGAAGTCACAAGTCTAAATAGGTTTCACTGGGTTCAGATTAAATTATTGGTAGGATTATGTGCCTTCTGAAGATTCAGGGGAGAATCTGTTACCATGCCTTTTTCAAACTCCAGAGTCTGTCTGCATTCCCTGACTCGTGGCTTCAGCCTCCATCTTTAAAAGCCAGTGACCACACCACCTGACCTCTGATGTCATGGTCACAGCTCTTTCCCTGACTCCAAAGGACACTGTAATTACACTGGATTCACCATGCTAATACAAAATAATCTCCCCATCTCAAGGTCCTTAATTTAATTGCATCTGCAGAGTCCCTTTGTCACATAAGGTAACAAAGTCCCACGTTCCTGGGATAAGAATGAGACTACTTCAGGAGTCTTTATCCATGCCCACCACACGTGGCATTATAAAGCACATTTCTGCAGCTTTTGTAGAACTACTTTTTGAGTACACTGATGTAACTGAACATTCTTAACATAAATATTTACAGAAAAAATTCCTCAATGTTAGTAAGATATAAGTAATAAATCACCTTTCCTTTTATTTCTATGACTGCCGGGAAACTCGGCCTAAATTTATACTCGGTCACTGAACAACTTCTTTTCTCCTTTTCTGTGAATTCATGTTTATTTTTCTTTATGAACCATATATATGCATGTTTCAAATTATTTAAGAAACATGACCAGGTTGTATATTTTCAGTAAGTAATACCAAAATCATCTCTAAGCTACCAGATACAGCTTCTTGGTGAGTGGTTTCAGGATAATGATTTCTAACCTGATGGATTTAGGAAGGGAAAGATCTTACAACTCTCTTTTGTAATAATAATATTGTTTTATTCCTCAAAGGCATCCATGGACAGAGACTCTTATTGGCAACGTGACTGTACTTCTTCAGGGGGTTGATGGTAGGGCCATGTCTACAATTCCACTTGTCATTCCTGTGACTTGCTCTGCCTGATGCTGAGATAGGAGGTGTCTAAATGAATAATTTTGGACAGATAGAACTTAATGAGGGGTCTGAATTGCCCAGTGGCCTGAGGTCCTGGGGTCATCTTCCAGGATGGTGGGTATGCACATAGTCAGAGATCTTGAGCAGAACTTTCCAGTCTGGCATGCCATCACATAAACTAGAGTGTGGCTTTAACCCTGAAGACTAGTCAATGGAAATCTTGTTATCAGTTCTTGGACAGAATGCCTGCCACACAGTAAATGCTTCATAACTATTGTTGAATTACCAAGAACAAATTTTGAATAGTGTACACCTTTGGAAGTGTTGTGTTTTCTAGTACAAATCAAGATTCAGAGTCTGGTTGTTTGTAGAACTGGTGGCATCATGATGCCTTGGGATATTTCTTTGTAAAGCTAACATAGTGTGAGGGCTTTTGATGGTGAAATGAGTGACTGAAATGGGAAATAGGAGTGTTATCGTTCATAGATTCATGGTGAGAAGAGGCCAAGTTGATGAGGACAGCAGAGATAGCAGGGTGAAACCTGTTTCTCTGACTGGTTTAAGGAACTGGCTCCCAGTCCCTGGGAGAGAAGCTGAAGGAAGAGCCATGGTACCTTGGGCAGAAGCAAGGCTGATGGGCCCCCGGGAAAGAAGTGTGCCACACACCTCTGAGGACAGAGTTATCCTCTCCTTCGCTGAGCTGTTGTTGTTCAGTCGCTCAGTCATGTCTGACTCTTTGCGACCCCATGGACAGCAGCAAGCCAGGCTTCCCTGTCCATCACCATCTCCCTGAGTTTGCTCAAACTCATGTCCACTGAGCCAGTGAGGCCATCCAACCATCTCATCCTCTGTCACCCCCTTCTCTGGATTGAGCTGTGGATCCTATGTTCGCCTGGGTGCTGTGAGGGTCTTGGCTGCCATGTGTGTGAGAACCCTGCTCATTTCACAGATGGCATGGCTGGCTAACACGGTACCTCAGAAACAAGTCAGCTTGTTCCTGGGCACCTGTGTGTTACCTCTGGTGATTCTCAGACATTACTGGGGAGGCTTTTGAGTGGGTCTTTGTGTTCAAGGGCACACTGACTCTCTACACTTGAGTTTGTCTTTGGGAGGAAGCTGTTGGTGTCTCTTTTTCCCCTTAAGCTGTTAGAGAAGTTTTAAAGGAGAAACTGGGTTTTCATGCCCTATTTCCCTTTCTCTTGGGAAGGAGCCTGGTTGCAGGCAGTACAGATCCTGCTGGGCAGTTAGAAGGGCCTGTCTCACATAGACAAGCCTGTAGTTTTCCTCCACTACTCGTGACTTGGTGGGGGTGTGTATAATGCAGGGTTAACATTAAAAAGTCCCACAGGCCCGCAGCCATGGGTCACATTCTCCCATCATATTTCTACTGCTAGTAAAGATGATATTTTGGACTCCCATCTTCAGTTCAGTTCAGTTCAGTCACTCAGTCGTGTCCGACTTTTTGCGACCCTATGAATTGCAGCATGCCAGGCCTCCCTGTCCACCACCAACTCCTGGAGTTCACTCAGACTCACGTCCATCGAGTCAGTGATGCCGTCCAGCCATCTCATCCTCTGTCATCCCCTTCTCCTCCTGCCCCCAATCCCTCCCAGCATCAGAGTCTTTTCCAATGAGTCAACTCTTCGCATGAGGTGGCCAAAATACTGGAGTTTCAGCTTTAGCATCATTCCTTCCAAAGAAATCCCAGGGCTGATCTCCTTCAGAATGGACTGGTTGCATCTCCTTGCAGTCCAAGGGACTCTCAAGAGTCTTCT
The DNA here is from genome assembly GCF_019923935.1 of Bubalus bubalis. Lineage (NCBI taxonomy): Eukaryota > Metazoa > Chordata > Mammalia > Artiodactyla > Bovidae > Bubalus > Bubalus bubalis. The sequence continues at coordinate 19,631,643 of NC_059165.1, read as the reverse complement.
CCAACACCACAGTTCAAAAGCAGCAATTCTTCGGCACTCAGCCTTCTTCACAGTCCAACTTTCACATCCATACGTGACCACAGGAAAAACCATAGCCTTGACTAGACAGACCTTTGTCGGCAAAGTAATGTCTCTGCTTTTGAATATGTTATCTAGGTTGGTCATAACGTTCCTTCCAAGGAGTAAGCGTCTTTTAATTTCATGGCTGCAGTCACCATCTTACTCTGGCTTTATTTCGCAAATGTTTCAGGACACAGGTAGAAACTGTAACAACCAAGAGTGCAAGATACATAATTCACATGCAAAAATCCATTGCCTTCCTATACACCAGTGTTTCTTAACCGAGGGCAATCTCAGCGTCTCCCCCATGTGAGAGAGGCAGTGTCTGAGGACAGTTTGGCTTGTCATGACTGGGGGTGTTAGTGCTACTGGCATCTAGTGGGTGGTGGTCAGAGATCTGCAAATACCTTACAGTGCCCTGGAAAGCTCCCACAGCAAAGAATTATTGGGCCCAAGATATGAATAGTGCAGTGTCAAGTTTGAGAGACCCTTATAGACACAAGTAGCAACTTGCTAGGAGATATAATGAAAAAATTCCATTTAGCAGAAATTCCATATCTGCTAAAAATTTAAAATTTTCATCTAGAGAAAACTCCAGCAACAACAACAACAAAATGGAAGAATCCTTAGGGACAAACCTAACAATAAATGTGCCAGATCAAAACTATATCCTTTTCTTCTACCAGTAAACAAAAATAAACTTAAAATGCATTGTATTTCAAAGTAAAAAGACTTATATAGGGTCCTACTAGAATCTGGATTTAGGGAACGATTTCCCAAGTATGATTTCAAGTAAAGATGAATTAAAAAATTTGAAAAGTTTGACTATATAAACATTTATTTTTTGTTTCAAAAATAATACCACAAGCAAAATCAAAAGTCTAAAATTCCTAAAACATGAAGAACCTTTCAAAATTGAGAGAAGAAAGACAAAAATCCCATAGAAAAATAGGCAAAAATGCATTGAGACAACTTATAAAAAATTTGCAGCAGGTGCATGCTTATGATGTCAAGTTTATTTCATAACACCTTAGTAAGTTCAAGTTAAATTTCTCTTCTCATATATACTCTTCCAGATATGCTCTGTCTTTTGCTCCCTATTTTAATTTGTATAATCCCTATGTACTCCATAAACTAGAAACCTTGAGATCATTGCTGTTTATTTTTTTCACTCATTGTCCACATAAAATCTAGGATTCTAGGTATTCTTGAACTGGTATCTTTTATTTCTGTGGCCACTGGTATTGCAATAGTTTAGGTCGTCATCTCTTCTTGCCTGAGTTAATGATGAGTTTTTAACATTGAAAGCAATTATCTAAATTCATAATATGAATAATTCATATTATTTGTTCATATTCTAAATTCATAATATTATCTAATTTACAGTCTGTGCTATATTAAATGTAATTATAGGTAATATTTTTCCTTTAAAAATTTATGAAATATTATCTTATTGCTTAGATAGAAAAATCTAAGCATGTAAAAGAAAAGTGAATAATTTCCATATGAATTTATGTTTTCACTTCACTGAAATCAACCACATGAATAGCAGAGTACGTGACATTCTCCACCTGTCTTCATGTACATAAAAAGGTATCAAATATGTGTAAACATAAACAGGTTTTTAAATAAGAAAATACTACTGTACGTATTAGAAATTAAAAGACACTTGCTCCTTGGAAGAAAAGCTATGACAAACCTAGACAGTGTATTAAAAAGCAGAGACATTACTTTGCCGACAAAGGTCCGTCTAGTCAGAGCCATGGTTTTTCCAGTAGTCGTATATGGATGTGAGAGTTGGACTGTGACGAAGGCTGAGCACTGAAGAATTGATGCTTTTGAACTGTGGTGTTGGAGAAGACTCTTGAGAGTCCCTTGGACAGCAAGGAGATGCAACCAGTCCATTCTGAAGGAGATCAGCCCTGGGATTTCTTTGGAAGGAATGATGCTAAAGCTGAAACTCCAGTACTTTGGCCACCTGATGTGAAGAGTCAACACATTAGACAAGACCCTGATGCTGAGTAAGATTGGAGGCAGGAGAAGGGGACGACAGAGGGTGAGATGGTTGGATGGCATCACCGACTCAATGGACTCATGGTTTTCAGCAAACTCCGGGAGATGGTGAAGGACAGCAAGGCCTGGCATCCTGCAGTCAGTGGTGTTGCAAAGAGACACAACTGAGTGACTGAACAAAAACCACAACTGTACATGTTATTCTACATTTTTTTTTTACTTGAATTAACTTAATTAAATTTTTTTTAATAGAGCAGTATGTTCAGTCACAAACTTCCAATCTAGCCCTCCCCCTCTTCCTCCCTTATAAATTCTTTATCTAAGAGACTTTGCTTTTTTAAATAGGCCTCCAGATTAATAGAAAACATTTTTTATTGCCTGGTGTTGTATATTTCACAATGAACATACTATATTTTCATCATCTTCCTGTACATAATAATCAAATTTATTTCAGTTTTCCTTTGACACATAAAAATCTTTGTACGTATATCCCTATATTCTAATGCTTTTAATAATGTCAAAAATATTTCACATAGTGAGATTTCTGCTTTTAAGGACGTTCAGCATCTTGGTTTTAACCTTAATTTTCCCGAATGTTAGTGAGATTGTACATCATTTCATTTATTTGTTTGCAGTTTGAACATGTGCTCCCTAAGCTTGCTCACTTTTACGTTCACTCTCTGTCTTCTATCCATCTGTATGTGTACTTTCATTCTCCTGGGCTAGGAATGGATGAGTTGGCCAGTTCTCAGTCCTCTATGATTTATTGGGAAGAAGAATCTCTGTTCTGAGATTTCTAAGGTGCAAAGGGACAGTCCTTTCATTACAGAAACTGGGAACAGTTTTCTCATGATCTAGCTTTCTTCCAGGACAGCTGAGCCTGGTGGGGTTGTGCTGTTGGCCCAAGGATTCCATGTATAAGGTTCTCTGGAGAAACTTTGTCTTGATTTTGATGGGTCAGTGGGTTCTGTTGACTTTTGCTAGCTGTACCCTTTTAGAAAGCCAATAAATTTCAGTTTTCTGCCTTGGGCTTTAAAGAGAAGCTATTTTTGTGTGTGATTCCCACCCCCCCCACCCCCCCCGCCTCCCCTGGGTCTCATCTGCTTCTGGGAGAAAAGCTCTGGTGATATCCTTGGAGATTCAAGTAGAACTTAGGACTGTAGGCACATCCCTTAGTCTCTGTCACCATGCTGGAGTGGTTGTTGACTTACTCCTGAGGGACCATGGAAGGCAGAGGTATTGCTGAGACCTCTCAGCTTCTCTGTGTTCAGGTTTTATTACTAAATTATAGATTTGCTTGACTAACCAGACATTTTTTGACTTGTGACTCTGAAATTATTTTCCCAAGGAAATGCTTCTCAGTTTGGGATTATCTAACCCTTAGGGTTATGTAGAGAGCATTGTGTAGCAATTAAGAACCAAAAATTTTGGAAAGAAATACATTTCAGGTCCTAGTTATTTTACTTGTTAGCAGGGCTTCCATTTATTTAGTATAAGCATGGTGATTATTACATTGTAGGATCATTTTAAAAAATAGCAATTAAGTGAAGAAAAAGTTAAAGTGCTTAGCGAAGTGTCTGACATGTAAAGACCTAATAAATAGAAACTAAGTAGGAATATTTATGATTGAATCTGTTGGTGTATATGCATATCCTTGAGTTAATCTTTTGGTTCTGGTAAGTCTAACTACTGTAAATTCCCTCTACTGATCAGTCTTCACCTTTGCTGTTCTAGCAAACATCTCTCCATGTCATTCCTTTATATGTTTCAAAAGTTTGCCAAGTGGTTTAGTCCTGTTTCAACTGTATTTGGTGGTAAGATTTCCTTCTCTTTCAGAATTTTACTTAGAATGCATTCAAAATGAAAAGCACATTCCTGTGGGCTTTGTGAAAATCAGTATTTTACTTATGTGCTGCTTTTGGGGGAATCTTAAGCATCATTTTTGAAACTATTTTTAATGTGTTAAAATTGGTTTAATATAAATAATGGCAGAGGCAGACAACTTGCAGAATTGAATGCTAATAAATTTTTTTGCCTTCTTCAGTAAAGGTTTCAGGTGAAACTCAAGTTTAAAGTAAAGTCTTCAGCAGCCTCAGGCTCTGCAAAAAAACAGCTCCAGCAACAAATCAAAGAATGATGTTTATGTTCTTCTTATAGAAAGATCATTACCAATTGATCTTTTCAGCAAAACCTACACACATAAATAGCTGTAGAATAATTGAAGTGGAATCAGTATGTTTTTTTGAAAGTGACCAACAATGTTATGTGATGTAACTAACCCTTTGAAAGCCTTCTCTCTGGAACATGTGAACATGCTGAAATTTATTTTGATTATGTATTGTTAAAAATTCCTGTTGGGCTTTTTGTCTTGGAAATTCTGTTATTTTTCATTGTATTTCAGGAAATGTGCCTATAGTGGCCATCCATGATTCTCATGTAAGGCAGTTGACCTTAGAGAGTTTAGAGAGAAGGAGTTGGGCATCCATTCATTCAGTGAACACTGACTCACTGCTAGGACCTGTGCTCAGTTCCGAGGCTGCAGTGAAGGTAAACAAAAATGGACATGATCTTCTTGGAGTCCTAGCCTGGGGGAGAAGACAGATGTTGCATTTTAAGAGTAATTAATTACAGTTGTGAGAAATGCCATGAAGGAAAAATGTAGTTAAAACAAGCAAGGTGACAGAGTATTGTTGCCTTAACAGGCAGATCTTATACTATAAATTTCACACCAACCCTTCCTGAGAGATGATATCTGGGAGTTTTAGATGTGACACTTGTAACTGGACAAGGGAACAGGAAGGAAGCTAGAACATGAGAAAACTGTTCCCAGTTTTGGTAATGAAAGGACTGTCCCTTTGCACCTTAAAAATCTCAGAACAGAGATTCTTCTTCCCAATAAATCGTAGAGGACTGAGAGTTGGCTTCATGGATATTTTCTGTAAAATGTTAAGAGAATGTTACCACTCAAGTTCCCTCTTTTCACTTGAGGCTCTCAAAGCAAATAGAAAAGGAGGCATAATTTGTGTGTCCTAAGTGACTAGGAAAAATCAGCATTTTCATGATTATTTGAAATAGTTTCACTTGAAAAAAGTCTTTAGGTGGTTAGCGAACTTGTTAAAAAAAAAAGGTGATACAGGAAGTACTGTTTCTTTGGTATTTACTAGGGGAAATGGTCAATTTCATGAATACCCTTTTAATTATGTACCTTAATGCAATGCAAGGCCTTTAAATTAGATTTTATAAAATCTGCCTGTTAAGACAGTATTCAGTTAAATGGAAAAATACTTCAAAGTCATGTCAGGCATATGAGGGTGAACTATTTTATATGTATACAAACTTTTGATTCATGTAATATCCTCTCTGAATGTAGAGATGATTCACAAAGTAGAAAAGACTGACACAAAATACAGGAAAGGAGAAGAAAACTGCTTTCAGGTGCAGAGTAGTGAATGCATAATTCAACCGTTAAAAAGAAGAAATTTATGGCCAGCTGATCAGTTCACATTATGTGTGGCTTCCTGTGGTTAAATGGTACAGCTAATTCCATTCTCTTTCATGATCCACAAACATTCATTTGCCGATGAGAATTAAAGTGACACACTCAGTAAATGGGTCTAAAAACCAACTAATAAAAGTGGAAGTTGTGAATAGTGGCCTATGAGTGTCAGTTCCAGACTTCACACAACACCAAGCTTGCTTCCCAGAAATCTAGTCCACTGGTATTCATTTGGTATTGGACATTAGTTATTTACTTATAAAATATGTTCTCATTACAAAGGTCTGTGAGTGCAGTTGCATTAATTATTCATCCTAAGATTCTCAAACATGTTGGAGGTTCTGAAAGGTAATTTCAACTACTGATGGGAAACGTTCCACATGAGAGCCCATCAGCAAGGTTTCAGGAAGTGGGTCATGGGTTTGGAAGGTCACAACCAGTCAGGCACTTTTACCATCTCCCGTAAAGTTCTCTGCCATTTAGAAAGATAGAAGAGATAATTAGGAAATTAGATATACTTTTTTCCCCTGAAAAATCAATATATTAAAATCTGTTGAAATACATACATTTGTATCTTATTTACATCCTTTTCCTCCCCAACCACTGTCCCTTGAGTGACTAAAGACTAAGAATTACAACATCATGAGATTGTAGAAATGAGGTTTGTTTTACTGATTTTATGTTTTAATGGAGTAAGAGTGAACCACGCATTGAAGACAGCCTATATCAATGTAGAAATCTAGGCATGAAGACAGAAAAATTAGAAGATTGTTAATTCATTTTATGAAATGTTTTATTTTTTCAGTGTTTAATATTTTCCATGGTTTTTGTCTAAATACTAAGCTCTCAATGCCTTAAAATGATTTATCTTTTAAAATTTAGTTTTAGTTACTCTAAAACATTCTAAAAATATTAGTCATTAATTTCACATATACACAAACATATTATACAAAGTATAACTATCTATCATTGTTAAAAAAAACCAAGCTGTACATACCTATCGTCAGAAAAATGTGGAAGTGTCCCTTCATTATTCCCCTACCTCCATTCTTCTTCTGAGAGAGAACACTGTCAATAATTTTATGAGCTTCTTTCCTATCCTTTTCCTCTTAATTTGCTAATAGGAGTACACACACATACACATATATTCATATATATCTCCTTGACTTGTAAAAACGGGATAATGTACTTTAAAAATTAAATTTATTAGAAATATTAGGATAAACAGTCTCACATGAAGTAAAATGTCAGAGAAAGATACTGCTTATATGTGGAATCTAGAAAACAAAACAAAGAAATATATATAGATGTGTGTATATGTACATATTTATATATAACAGACTCACAGATAAAAAGAAGAAACTGGTAGTTACCAGTGAAGAGGGGAGGGGAAATAGGGGTATGGGACTAAGATATACAAACTACTATGTATAAAATAAATAAGCAACAAGGATATATTGTACAGCACAGGAAAATATATCCATTGTTTTGAAATAACCTTAAATGGAGTATAATCTGTAAACATATTGAATCACTATGTTGTACACTTGAAGCTAATATAAATTAACTATACTTCAATTAAAAAAAAGATGAGGAGTTTCATGTTTTGAACACATAAAAAAATGAATAAAAATAAGTTTACATTTGATTCTTTTTCTTGGGAGTGATATATTTAGTATTTGTTAGAGTTTCACCAGAGAAGGCAATGGCACCCTACTCCAGTACTCTTGCCTGGCAAATCCCATGAATGGAGGAGCCTGGAAGGCTGCAGTCCATGGGGTCGCGAAGAGTCGGACACGACTGAGCAACTTCCCTTTCACTTTTCACTTTCCTGCATTGGAGAAGGAAATGGCAACCCACTCCAGTGTTCTTGCCTGGACAATCCCAGGAACGGGGGAGCCTGGTGGGCTGCCATCTATGGGGTCGCACAGATTGGACACGACTGAAGCGACTTAGCAGCAGCAGCAGCAGCAGCAGCAGGGTTTCACCTAGAAAAAAAGTCTCTCATACGAAGCTATGTCTATTTTTATAGTCATTATTAATGCATTCTGTTTTCTTTTGTGTTAATTACCTAGTGTAAACTTGTAGTGGTCTTTCATTAACAGTAATTCTTGTAATCTTTTGTTCCATGTAAATGCAAAGTGCTTGGAATATATTACTGTTTAAAATTGTTTTATTTGTAATTTACAATGAAGGTATACTTGCATTTTCTGATTAGATAATTTGTGAAGGGATAGTCTAAAATAGAAGCAAGTACATAAACATGTAGTATTTGATTTTGCAAAGAGAAAAAAGATATGTAATAAGAAATCCCTAACTTCCTTGTGAGACATAGTGAACTGAAAATGAACCCTGGTATTTCAGGAGAGTTAGAGCCCTTTTGTTAAAGATACAAAGATGCTATTGTATATGTAAGGGGAAAATGAGGAGGGAGAGAGAAGAAGCAGTTTTTAAAACATTTAACATATATATATATATATATATTTCCAGAGGATATTAAACTATTTTATCCTACTGTAAACTTTCTTTTCCTATTAATTTCAAAAGGGATTTTTGCACATAGATAAAATAATTCAGACAGTATCGAATGGCACCGAATATAAAATAAAATCCTCTGACCCTTATCCTATGCCTATTATCAATCCCACTCTAAGAGGTACCTTTTAAAATGTTCCTTTACTCCCTAAATCCCAACTCAAGAAGTGATTAAAAAGCTTATTGACACTGAATTTGATGAAACCATGAGACAGAGATCCTTTATGCTCTAATAATAGGGCTCTGTGGTATCAAGATAGCCTGAACCCTTAGCCACAGGTTAGAATTTTTCCATTGTTAAAAGCTTCTGGAGTTCTAACTATAATAGCTCTGGATGGGCCCATGGTAACAGATGCAGACAACAGAGGGTTACTTGGATTTATCTCTTCTTATGTTTCTGTGGCACATCTGTGACTAAGAAGTATGTGGGTGAAATGTTCATTCAATAAACATTTATTGAATATCTATTATATGAAGCCACACGTAGGCATGTTCTAGGTTATGGAGATGCAAATATGAACTAAACAAACCACCTGTCCTCATAGAGCTTACATTGTAATAGAGCATTCTGTCAATAAACAAGAACAAATAAATTTATAACATGAGGTAGTAATAAATTCTTTCTATAAAAATATAATACACATAGTGTATATTTAGATAGAGTCTCAGGGGAGGCCTTTATGAGAAAGATAAATGTCAACAGAAATTAGAATGAAACTAGGAAGTGATCCATGAGGAGGAAAAACATTCCAGTTGAAGGGAATGTCAAGTACACATTTCCATGGCAGCAGCATACTGCTTTGGGGGAATTGCACAAAGGTTAGTATCCTGGAGTGGAGTAAGTAAAGGGGAGAATACTAGTGTTTCATCTAAGAGACCAGAAATGTGACCAGGGGACAAACCAAGTGGGATTTAGAGGCCAAGGAAAGAACTGTTGATTTATTTGATATGAAGAGAAATTGTTGGAGAATTCTGAGCAAGAGATTGGCAACATTTATTTTTACATTTAAAGAAAACTGGTCTGGCTGCTGTGTGTCTTTCTATGTGCAATGTTGGAAATCTTGGTATAGAAAGCATTCCATAGAGGGTATATGCAGACTTTGAAAGTGGGGGCAATATCAGATTCATGCCAGGGCTATTCTGTGTGAAGTCCTCCCTTGTAAGTTCTTTAAACACAGGATGCTTTTCCCAGCTATTAAAACTGGTCAAGGAGCAGGAGGAGTGGAAGCTAAAGGCAGGCTGGGAGAGCAGCAAAAGCACTTCCCAGAAGCAGTCCTTATCCTAACATGTGCAGGGCCCGAGGTATGTATTTACCATGAAGGACTGCATGGCATTTCCAAATATTTAAAAGTTAATAATCATGCTAATAATGAAGAATAGCAAGGAGAGATAAGAGAGCCTTCCTAAGTGAACAATGCAAAGAAACAGAGGGAAACAATACAGTGGGAAAGACTAGAGATCTCTTCAGGAAAATTAGGGATACCAAGGGAATGTTTTATGCAAAGATGGGCACAGTACAGGAATAAATGGTATGGACCTAATAGAAGCAGAAGATATTAATAAGAGGTGACAAGAATACACAGAAGAACTGTACAAAAAAGATCTTCGTGACCCAGATAACCATGATGGTGTGGTCACTCACCTAGAGCCAGACATCCTGGAATGTGAAGTCAAGTGGGCCTTAGGAGGCATCACTACGGACAAGGCTAGTGGAAGTGATGGAATTCCAGCTGAGCTATTTCAAATCCTAAATGATGAGTCTGTGAAAGTGCTGAACTCAATATGCCAGTAAATTTGGAAAACTCAGCAGTGGCCACAGGACTGGAAAAGGTCAGTTCTCATTTCAGTCCCAAAGAAAGGCAATGCCAAAGAATGCTCAAACTACCACACAATTGCACTCATCTCACACACTAGCTAAGTAATGCTCAAAATTCTCCAAGCAAAGCTTCAACAGTACATGAACCAAGAACTTCCAGATGTTCAAGCTGGATTTAGAAAAGGCAGAGGAACCAGAGATCAAATTGCCAACATCAGTTGGATCATAGAAAAAGCAAGAAAATTCCAGAAAAACATCTACTTCTGCATCATTGACTACATTAAAGCCTTTGACTGTGTGGATCACAGCAAACTGTAGAAAATTCTTAAAGAGATGGGAATACCAGACCACCTTACCTGCCTCCTAAGAAACCTGTATGCAGGTCAAGAAGCAACAATTAGAATCAGACATGGAACAATGGACTGGTTCCAAATTGGTAACGGAGTATGTCAATGGATTGGAATACAAAAGTAGGAAGTCAAGAAACACCTGAAGTAAAAGGCAAATTTGGCCTTGGAATATGGAATGGAGCAGGGCAAAGACTAATAGAGTTTTGCCAAGAAAATGCACTGGTCATAACAAACACCCACTTCCAACAACGCAAGAGAAGACTCTATACATGGACATCACCAGATGGTCAACACCGAAATCAGATTGATTATATTCTTTGCAGCCAAAGATGGAGAAGCTCTATACAGTCAGCAAAAACAAGACCAGGAGCTGACTGTGGCTCAGATCATGAACTCCTTATTGCCAAATTCAGACTTAAATTGAAGAAAGTAGGGAAAACCACTAGACCGTTCAGGTATGACCTAAATCAAATCCCTTATGATTATACAGTGGAAGTGAGAAATAGATTTAAGGGCCTAGATCTGATAGATAGAGTGCCTGATGAGCTATGGAATGAGGTTCGTGACATTGTACAGGAGACAGCGATCAAGACCATCCCCGTGGAAAAGAAATGCAAAAAAGCAAAATGGCTGTCTGGGAGGCCTTACAAATAGCTGTGAAAAGAAGAGAAGCGAAAAGCAAAGGAGAAAAGGAAAGATACAAACATCTGAATGCAGAGTTCCAAAGAATAGCAAGAAGAGATAAGAAAGCCTTCTTCAGCGATCAATGCAAAGAAATAGAGGAAGACAACAGAATGGGAAAGACTAGAGATGTCTTCAAGAAAATCAGAGATACCAAAGGAACATTTCATGCAAAGATGGGCTCAATAAAGGACAGAAATGGTATGGACCTAACAGAAGCAGAAGATGTCAAGAAGAGATGGCAAGAATACACAGAAGAACTGTACAAAAAAGATCTTCACGACGCAGATAATCACGATGGTGTGATCACTGACCTAGAGCCAGACATCCTGGAATGTGAAGTCAAGTGGGCCTTAGAAAGCATCACTGTGAACAAAGCTAGTGGAGATGATAGAATTCCAGTTGAGCTATTCCAAATCCTGAAAGATAATGCTGTGAAAGTGCTGCACTCAATATGCCAGCAAATTTGGAAAACTCAGCAGTGGCCACAGGACTGGAAAAGGTCAGTTTTCATCCCAATCCCAAAGAAAGGCAATGCCAAAGAATGCTCAAACTACCGCACAGTTGCACTCATCTCACACGCTAGTAAAGTAATGCTTAAAATTCTCCAAGCCAGGCTTCAGCAATATGTGAACCGTGAACTTCCTGATGTTCAAGCTGGTTTTAGAAAAGGCAGAGGAACCAGAGATCAAATTGCCAACATCCGCTGTTTCATGGAAAAAGCAAGAGAGTTCCAGAAAAGCATCTATTTCTGCTTTATTGACTATGCCAAAGCCTTTGACTGTGTGGATCACAATAAACTGTGGACAATTCTGAAAGAGATGGGACTACCAGACCACCTGACCTGCCTCTTGAGAAATCTGTATGCAGGTCAGGAAGCAACAGTTAGAACTGGACATGGAACAACAGACTGGTTCCAAATAGGAAAAGGAGTACGTCAAGGCTGTATATTGTCACCCTTTTTATTTAACTTCTATGCAGAGTACATCATGAGAAATGCTGGGCTGGAAGAAGCACAAGCTGGAATCAAGATTGCCGGAAGAAATATCAATAACCTCAGATATGCAGATAACATCACCCTTATGGCAGAAAGTGAAGAGGAACTCAAAAGCCTCTTGATGAAAGTGAAAGTGGAGAGTGAAAAAGTTGGTTTAAAGCTCAACATTCAGAAAACTAAGATCATGGCATCTGGTCCCATCACTTCATGGCAAATAGATGGGGAAACAGTGGAAACAGTGTCAGACTTTATTTTTCTGGGCTCCAAAATCACTGCAGATGGTGATTGCAGCCATGAAATTAAAAAACGCTTAGTCCTTGGAAGGAAAGTTATGACCAACCTAGATAGCATATTGAAAAGCAGAGACATTACTTTGCCAACAAAGGTTCGTCTAGTCAAGGCTACGGTTTTTCCAGTTGTCATGTATGGATGTGAGAGTTGGACTGTGAAGAAGGCTGAGCTCCGAAGAATTGATGCTTTTGAACTGTGGTGTTGGAGAAGACTCTAGAGAGCCTTGGACTGCAAGGAGATCCAACCAGCCCATTCTGAAGGAGATCAGCCCTGGGATTTCTTTGGAAGGAATGATGCTAAAGCTGAAACTCCAGTACTTTGGCCACCTCATGCGAAGAGTTGACTCATTGGAAAAGACCCTGATGCCGGGAGGGATTGGGGGCAAGAGGAGAAGGGGACGAGAGAGGATGAGATGGCTGGATGGCATCACTGACTCGATGGACATGAGTCTGAATGAACTCCCGGAGTTGGTGATGGACAGGGAAACCTGGCGTGCTGCGATTCATGGGGCCGCAAAGAGTCAGACACAACTAGGCAACTGATCTGATCTAATCTGATGGGATGTCAAGGTTGTATATTGTCACCCTGCTTATTTAACTTATATACAGAGTACATCTTGTGAAATGCCAGGTGAATGAAGCACAAGCTGGAATCAAGATTCCCGGAGAAATATCAATAACCTCATATATGTATATGATACCACCCTTATGGCAGAAAGAGAAGAGGAACTCACTAAAAGTGAAAGGGGAGAGTGAAAAAGCTGGCTTAAAACTCAACATTCAGAAAACTAAGATCATGGCATTCAGTCCCATCACTTTATGGCAAATAGGTGGGCTAACAATGGAAACAGTGACAGACTTTATTTTCTTGGGCTCCAAAATCACTGCAGATGGTGACTGCAGCCTTGTAATTAAAAGGCACTTGCTCCTTGAAGGAAAAGCTATGAGAAACAGACAGCATATTAAAAAGAAGAGACATTACTTTGCCAACTCAGGTCTGTATAGTCAAAGCTATGGTTTTTCCAGTAGTCATGTATGGATGTGAGAGTTGGACTGTAAAGAATGCTGAGCGCTGAAGGATTGATGCTTTTGAATTGTGGTGTAGAGAAGACTCTTGAGAATACCTTGGACAGCAAAGAGATCAAACCAGTCAATCCTAAAGGAGATCAGTCCTGAATATTCACTGGAAGAACTGTTGCTGAAGCTCCAATACTTTGGCTACCTGATACAAAGAGAGCTGACTGATTAGAAAAGACCTTGATGCTGGGAAAGGTTGAAGGTGGGAGGAGAAGGGGACGGTAGAGGATGAGATGGTTGTATGGCATCACCGACTCAGTGGACATGAGTTTGAACAAGCTCTGGGAGATGGTGAAAGACAGGGAAACGTGGCATACTGCAGTCCAAGGGGTCACAAAAAGTTGGACACAACTGAGCGACTGAACAGTAAATCAAGCTAAAGTGCATTCTGTTCTTATTCTTTAGTAAGTATACTTTCAAAATTCCCCTGGAGGAGGAAATGACAACCCACTTCACTATTCCTGCCTGGAGAATTCCATGGGCAGAGGAGCCTGGTGGGCTACATCCATGGTGTTGCACAGAGTGGGACATGGCTGAGCACATCTGCATACCTTCAAAATTAGTTGGAAGACAAAATTTAAGATTCTATGACTTATTGGAGTTGTTATATTCAACTATAGCGATGGCTGGATGGCATCACTGACTTGATGGACGTGAGTCTGAGTGAACTCCGGGAGTTGGTGATGGACAGGGAGGCCTGGCGTGCTACGATTCATGGGGTCGCAAAGAGTCGGACACGAGTGAGCAACTGATCTGATCTGATATTGAATAAGATTACTTCCTCATCAAAAGACATTATAGTAAAAAAATAAACTATAGAACATAAAATAAAAATGCACTTGAGATGTATTTATCTGGCAAAATTAGTTTTCAGATATATGAAAAGAAAAAAGAAAAAGCACCTAAGAGGAAAATGGTCCAAACATGTGAATAGGTATTTCACAGGGCCAAAAAGAAATCAGAAAATATAAAATGTTTTACAATATAATTAAGATCAAGAAATGGAAAGTAAAACTACAATAAGATATGACCTTGATAGGAAAAAATTAAAATTGATTGGAAAAAATTAAAATCGAAGAGTGCAAGTTTTGAAGAGGATGTAGAGCTGTAAATACTTTAAATAATAGATATAAAAATTATATAAGTATAGTTGATATAAAATATTATATGTTTCAGGTGTAAAACACAATTTTTAAGGTTATATTACACTTATAAAATATTCATAATATAAACAAGCTCCAAGGATACATTGTACAACATCTGGAACATAATTTGTACGTCTTAATCCCGTACTTCTACTTGCTCCTTCAACCTTCCCTTTCCCTACTGGTAACTACTAGTTTGTTCTCTATATGAATCTGTTTTTTTTTGTTGTTGTTGTTGTTGTTTTGTCTAGTTTGTTTTTCAGATTCCACATATAAGTGATATCATACAGTATTTATCTTTCTCTGGCTTGTCTCACTAAGCATAATACCCTCCAAGTTCATCTATGTTGTTGCAAATGGAAAAATCTCATTTTAAAAATATGAGCTTCACATGCAACCTCTTTGAAGAAACTACTTAAAACATTGGCAAACACTGTAAGATACCCACCCACTTTATCCATTCATTTGTTGATGGGTGCTTGGCCTGCTTCCATATCTGATAATTGTAAACGATGCCACTATGAACATTTTTGACTCCTTGCATATATAAAAAATGTGTCACTCTATTTTCATAGTTCTTTGATTCATTTTTGTGAAGGATTTTGGGTTCAAGACAGTTTTTAAAATCAGAATCGTAAAGCATTCCCCCCTCACATTTACTCTAGCACTCAGAACCAAAAGGTAACACAGTTCAACACTAATATTGGTCTTTCTTTAGGTAATTTTTTTTTTAGGTGTCATGTCATCAGTTGTATTTTTCTTTTTTTTTAAAAATACAAATTAATTATATTTTTTAATTTACAAGGTTTCTTCTGTGATTGCTTCTTTTGCCCACAGAAGCTTACTCTTGTGCTTTGAATACAGTAGCCACTTCAAATCCTCTGATAGAGCCAGTTACATTTTTTGATGTGTCTCCTCTTTTCCAGAGTTATCTCTGTTCTACCATGGGTCATTTCTCCCATTTGTTCACCTTTATCTTTCTCTTTTTGCTATTGGTTTTATTTATATTTCTGAGCAAAATAGTAGGTAAATGTAAGATCAGAAATAATCTAAAAGAAGGGTGAACATACTAAGTTACTCTTAATTTTTATTGATTTAAATAAATAGGAAATTATGGATGTTTTGTTCTGTTAAGCATATATCTGTTTGTAAAGCATCATATGTATTTTTTTCTGTCTCTAATCAAGTAAGAATCAAAACTGATGAGTGAGCCATACGTTTCTGGGGGAAAAATGTGACTAAGAGGATTGTGACAAAGCACTTAGGAGGGATTAGAATAAGCAGGTGGTGGCGGTTTAGTCACTAAGTCATGTCAGGACTTTTTGCAACTCCATGGACTAGCCCATAAGGCTCCTCTGTTCATGGAATTTTCCAGGCAAGAATACTGAAGTGGATTGCCATTTCCTTCTCCAGGGGAGCTTCCTGATCCAGGGATCAAACCTGTGTCTCCTGCATTGCAGGCTGATTCCTTACCATCTGAGCCGCCGTGGATTCCCAACTAGGTGGATAAGGAGCTGAGTTTATTAGTGACATATGTTGAATATACTTTAATCACTTTTGTGTTGCAAAAGTGATAAAATAGCTAATTTCTTTTTCTTTTATTGAGGTATAGTTGATTTACAATATTATATAATCTTCAGGTGTATAACACAGTGATTGACAATTTTTAAAGGTTATACTCCAATTAAAGTTATTATGAAATATTATCTATAATTCTGCTAAAACAGCCAGATTTTCTTGAAATGGTAGTAACTGTATCTCAACAAATCTGGGGTGCCTTTGAATGAAAGATGTATCATTTTTTTACACTACCAAGAAAAAGAAGATCACTGCCAAAAATCATTCTTATCATTTAGAGTATTTAGACTTGGTTAGGTGTAATTTTAATCCTTGTGAATACACACAGGGAAAATCTAAGCAAAATAAATTAGGGTCTAACTAAAACTTTTTCACATCCCAATTCTTCTAAGCCACTTCTTGACTCAAAGTCATCAGGGTCTGAGTTTTTTTTTTTTTTTTTTTTTTAATACAGTTCCACACTTTTGACTCTTGAAGGTATTGATGAAGCAGCATTTTGTAGACATGTGCTTCACTCATTATCTCTGGGAGTTTCTTCGAAGCCATTGACATCCCTTCAGCGAGTTTTGATGCTGATGTTTTCCTGTTCTTGACAGTAGGTATCAGTGGCAAGTTTTAGTCAACAAGCAGTTCTCATAGCTCTTCCTTAAATATTTTGATTTTTGAAATGAGGGCTTGCTGTTGTCCAGTCATACCCCTTGGGATAACAACGAAGTAAGCGCATGACAAAGCAGTGGATACACTGTGTCACACCTATTCTGGATAGAACCACACTGATGATGCCCTTTATTGGGATGGGGAGGGAAGTGAGAGGGAGTTTCAAAAGGGAGGGGATCTAAGTATACCTATGGCTGATTCATGTTGAGGTTTGATAGAAAACAGCAAAATTCTGTAAAACAATTATCCTTCAATAAAAAGTAAATTAATTAAAAAAAAATCCTGCGTGCAACAATGAAGACCCAGCACAATCAAAATAAATGAATAAAGAAATAAAAAAGAAAAAAAAAGATTAATGTGGAAGGAAAAGGGAGTGTCTTCGAAATAATGGAAAAGCAGAATTTATTTTTTACCTCTGAAAGACAAAACTTCTAATTTCTATCAGTTCAGTTCAGTTGCTCAGTTGTGTTCGATTCTTTGCGACCCCATGGACTGCAGCACACCAGGCTTCCCTGTCCATCACCAACTCCCGGAGCTTACTTAAACTCATTGTCCATCAAGTTGGTGATGCCATCCAATCATCTCATCCTCTGTCATCCCCTTCTCCTCCCACATTCAATCTTTCCCAGCATCAGGGTCTTTTTCAGTGAGTCTGTTCTTTGCATCAGGTGGCCAAAGTATTGGAGTTTCAGCTTCAGCATCAGTCCTTCCAATGAACATTCAGGACTGATTTCCTTTAGGATGGTCTGGTTAGATCTCCTTGCAGTCCAAGGGACTCTCAAGAGTCTTCTCCAACACCACAGTTCAAAAGCATCAATTCTTCAGTGCTCGGCTTTCTTATAGTGCAACTCTCACATCCATACATGACCACTGGAAAAAACCATAGCCTTCACTAAATGGACCTTTGTTTCTAAATTTCTATCACCCCTACAAATTTTAATAGAGTCCTTATAAGAGACACACGTTTTTTTTTTTTTTTTTTCCAGTAATGATAAAAGCTAACATTTATTGAGCACTTACTATGTACTAGGGTGGATATTATTTTCTGCTTTCTAGGTATTAACTCAGTCACAACAGCATAATGCGGTAGGTACATTTTTTTTTTTAACTTTTTATTTCATGTTGGAGTCTAGCTTATGAACAATGTTATGATAGTTCCAGGTGGACCACGAAGGCACTCAGCCATACATATACATGTATCCACTATTGCCCAAACTCCCCCCCTTATCCAGTCTGCTGCATAACATTGATCAGAGTTCCCTGTACTGTACAGTAGGAAAAATGCAGCTATTTTTAATGATACCAAAAGTCAAGTCAGTAGATCAGATTATAGGAAAATTGGTAAGATATAGTTGGTTATTTGACTTGTAAAGAGCGTTTTATTTCTGAGAAGAGCAAACTGTTAAAAACTGTAATTGTATCCGTAGTTAGGCTTCTCTCCATATGTGCTGCTTCTCTCCGTATGTAGTCGTCTATACCGTTTGGATTTACTTCCGTCTCCACCTCGTGTCTGTCTCAGGAGTCTTAGCCCGCCTCAGGCGATCCTTCGCTTTCTTTAGAAAGCGCTTCTGTGGTCTTGTTCTGAGGCATTGCCGTTACCTCATCCTCTGAGAGAAGGAAGAGAAAGGCTTGAGAGGACAGCTCACTGGCCCATGCAAAGCCCTTTCCTTTATCTCCTGATTACAGCCCCACAGCATTCTGTTCCTTGCTCTCGTTCCCTCAAAACTTGGCACCTCTACAGTGGTCTTCTGCAGCTTTTTAGCTTATACTCTCTTATTTGCCTCTCTTTAGACTCTTAAGTTGAGAAAATTCTGTGGTCTACTGATGGCTGCTATTCTCATCTCAGTACTATTCAACATTTAGTCCCTTCTGTTCATATTTCTATTATTTTCATGTGATTTTAGGAAACAAGGAGGGTGAATGTGTATAGTCTGCCATTTCGATCTGGAAACCCACAGGATTTTAAAAGATGTCAAGATTGTACATTCCAAGAAACTACGATTTTTTTTTGTGTGTGTGGTTTAGATGTACCTTAAATTTGAAGATATAAATAGTTTGAGTCTGTAGCTAGGTATTACGTTCAGCTTATGTTCTCATGTTGTACAGATATTGTAGGTGCATGCATCAGTTTGGCACAAAGGTTTGGATTTACTCTTTAAGTTATTCCGATTTAGTTTGGGATATCCCAGTTGAGCATCTCAAATTTAGAAAAATTTCAAGTTCTTAAGGAACAGATTATGTTTTAATTATTGCATTTCAGAGTCACAAAATACTCAGTCATTTTTACCACTAGAATATGTTCCATAAGGAAATAAAATCTAAACTGAAGTACCGTTCCTTCTGTTGCTAAGAGAAAAATGTTCTTAAAAGGCTTACCTCATAGAGTTGGATTTACAGACTACTTTCTAAGCAGCTCACCTCACAGCCATCTTTGACTTCCATAACTTAATATAAAGAAAATCTGTTTCTTCATAGATTAGGGTTGTAAGATTTATTGGTGACTGAAGCATGTAATTCCCATAAATAAGTTCTGGGTTAGAGTCTCCAAGGCCAAAGGGCTCACGTGACATTTTTCATTTGGGTACAGAATGGCCATTTGGGCTTATGGGATCATTGAACCTACATTTCTAGTGGTTGACACTGATCCATTCAAAGTCTATAAAATATAGGAGATGCCTCAGATGCCTCTAAAGTTTTGAAATAAATAATTCAAACACCTTATAATTTTTTGGCTGCAGGCTCTCTGACACTAAGTGAAGGCAAACTTCGTCAGTACTTAAATGGGAAATAGTCAAATAAAGAATGGAACAAGCGATGGCTAAAGCAACAATAATCCTTCCCCTCCACCCAGTATTTTTACAATCTTCATGGAGCAGTTTCTGGTATAGTATTAATATCGTTTTACAGTGAGTAGGCGTTTTTCAGATGGTACTTTTTAGTTTTTAGATGAAAGAAGGAAGGTGATCTTAGTTCAGATGCTACAAAATAAATCTGCTTGGACAGAAACTATTTAATCTTTATAGTCAGATTAAAATAATCTGCTAGGAATTAATGGAAACATTTCTAAATGTTAGAGTGATTTTTTTTTTTTTTTTTAGAAATTGCATTTCAGTTGTTTTCCCTTTTTTCTTTTTTTCTATTCATGTCTCAGATGAGTAAAGTAGATTAATGCATATTCTAAACACTTTTAACAGAAATATAGTAAAATGTATACTATTTACATACGTATTTGTATATAGGTACAGCTATAGTTCTTCAACAGTTAGATAAAATTTTTATATGTTGCAGGATATAGCATTTGGGATGCCTCAAATTCCTTTTGCAAAGTGATGGGATATAAAATGGGCTTCTCAAGTGGCGCTAGTGGTAAAGAACCCAACTCCCAATCCAGGAGACATGAGAGATGTGGGTTCAGTCCCTAGGTTGGGAACATCTCCTGGAGGCAGGCACGCAACCTACTCCAGTATTCTTCCTTGGAGAATCCCCATGGGCAGAGAGCCTGGCGGGCTACAGTCCATGGGGTTGCAAAGAGTTGGACAGGACTGAAGCAACTAAGCATGCACACACAGGATATAAAACAATAAATATGACTCACAGTATCTGAGCATTTTATTTAGTAGGTACTCATAGTGGAGAGAAAAGCAACTGTACATGTGTGCTATGTGATATAGAGTGGAAGAAAGCAACATCATTAGCTTCCTGTCTTGTCCTTGACATTTCCTGTATCTGACCACAAAAATAGATAAAGAATAGTGTTAGATGTTCCTTGCTGTTATTTTTCAATATCACATATTCAGTCATATTTTCAGTGTTTCTTAATCTTATATATAATGTTATAGTTGATGTCTTGCAATGGATTATGGCTAGTGGTGATATTAAGGGTGTTCTCCATTCATTCTGATGACTCGAATCATAAACGGATGGTCCTCAATCCTATCTTCAAGATGGCTTTTCTCCTGAGCTCCAAATTTCTGAGTCCATATTCAACTGCCCTTGTTTTAGGATCCTGCTAACTGCAAAGGAGATGGGGAATGTAGTCCACTGGGATGTCTTGGCAGAAGGGGAGCATGGATTTGGTGAACAGTTACCAGTCTTGATCACAAAGCTTCACCTCCCTAACTCTAAGTTTAGTTAATAGTTTGACTTTTTTTCAAAGTTAGAAGTCTTGGATATACTGTGAATTGTTTCCCCTCTTTCTACAATTACTTGAAATTGGTCACCAGATTCCACCAGTTATATCTCTCTAATCCAATTTCTCTCCATTCCACTGTTGTTCAGTCACTCAGTTGTGTCTGACTTATAGTGACCCCATGAACTGCAGCACACCAGGCTTCCCTGTCCTTCACTATTTCCCGGTGTTTGCTCAAACTCGTGTCCATTGAGTCGGTGATGCCATCCAACCATCTCATCCTCTGTTGTCCCCTTCTCCTCCTGCCTTCTGTCTTTCACAGTATCAGGGTCTTTTTCAATGAGTTGGCTCTTCACACCAAGTGGCCAAACTACTGGAGCTTCAGCTTTAGCATCAGTCCTTCCAATGAATGTTCAGGATTGATTTCCTTTAGGATTGACTGCTTTAATCTCCTTTCTGTCCAAGAGACTCTGAAGAATCTTCTCCAGCACCACAGTTGGAAAGCATCAATTTTTTGGCTCTCAGCCTTTTATATTGTCCAGCTCTCACGTGCATGCATGATTACTGGAAAAACCATAGCTTTGACTAGAATGACCTTTTTTGGCAAAGTAATGTCTCTGCTTTTAATATGCTGTTTAGATTTGTCATAGCTTTTCTTCTGAGAAACAAGCATCTTTTAATTTCATGGCTGCAGTCACTGTCCACAGTGATTTTGGAGCCCAAGAAAATAAAGTCTCTCACTGTTTCTATTATTTACCCATCTATTTGCCATGAAGTGATGGGATTGGATGCCATGATCTTCATTTTTTGAATGTTGAATTTTAAACCAGCTTTTTCACTCTCCTCTTTCACTTTCATGAAGAGGCTCTTTAGTTCCTCTTCACTTTCTGCCATAGGGTGGTGCCATCTGCATATCTGAGGTTATTGATATTTCTCCCTGCAACCTTGATTCCTGCTTGTGCTTCATCCAGCCTGGCATTTCACATGATGTACTCTGCATAGAAGTTGAATAAGCAGGGTGACAATATATGGCCTTGATGTGCTCCTTTCCCAATTTGGAACTAGTCTGTTGTTCCATGTCCAGTTCTAACTGTTGCTTCTTACCTGCATACAGATTTCTTAAGAGGCAGGTCAGGTGGTCTGGTATTCCCATCTCTTTAAGAGTTTTCCACAGTTTGTTGTGATCCACATAGTCAAAGGCTTTAGTGTAATCAACGAACCAGAAGTAGATGTTTTTCAGGAACTCTCTTGCTTTTTCTATGATCCAATGGATGTTGGCAATTTAATCTCTGGTTCCTCTGCCTTTTCTAAATCCAGCTTGAGCATCTGGAAGTTCTTGGTTTACATACTGTTGAAGCCTAGCTGGAAAGATTTTGAGCCATTGCTTTGCTAGCATGTGAAATGAGTGCAGTTCTGTGGTAGTTTGAACATTCTTTGGCATTACTCTTCTTTGGGATTGGAATGAAAACTGACCTTTAGAAATGAAAGGTAAAGGAGAAAAGGAAAGGTATACCCATCTGAATGCAGAGTTCCAAAGAATAGCAAGGAGATATAAGAAAGCCTTCCTCAGTGATCAGTGCAAAGGCATAGAGGAAAACAGTAGAATGGGAAAGACTATGGATCTCTTCAATAAAATTAGAGATACCAAGGGAACATTTCATGCAAAGATGGGCACAATAAAGAACAAAAATGGTATGGACCAAACAGAAGCAGAAGATATTAAGAAGAGGTGGCAAGAATACACAGAAGAACTATATAAAAAAGATCTTCATGACCCAGATAATCATGATGGTATGATCACTCACCTAGAGCCAGACCTCCTGGAATGGGCCTTGGGAAGTAATGGAATTCCTGTTGAGCTATTTCAAATCCTAAAAGATGATGCTGTGAAAGTGCTGTACTCAGTATGCCAGCAAATTTAGAAAACTCCATTCCACTGCTATCGCACTATTTCTTGTGTGGCCAGTTGCCTCCTATCTGTTTCCCATTTACCTTAGTCCTCCTTCCAGACTGGTGGAGCAGTTATATTACTCAGAAATTAGGTGAGAATTAAAGATATCAGCTGTCTTCACTTCTTTTTTTTTTTTTTTTAATTTTAATTTTATTTATTTTATTTTATTTTTAAATTTTACATAATTGTATTAGTTTTGCCAAATATCAAAATAAATCTGCCACTTCTTTTAAAGCAGGGCCTCATGACTCACTGAAGTGTAAAATTTAAACAAAATTAGTTTGGTGTATATGCTGCTCCTTGCAATCTGACTTTTATCAAGTCATGCTCCAGTAACACTGAACTGTGTTTATTTACCAAATACATTATCCCCATTGGGTCCTTATGAATCTTGTTTCTTTTGGTAGCAGTGCCCTCTCTTACCTTTCTAAGTGGGCAAATAGTCATCCTTTTCCCTAGTTCACATGTAGGCAGGGATTCTGCAGTGCATCTTCCTCTGTAGCCTTGATAACATTTTTCATGCATTTGTTAGTAACACTGATCACATTCTTTGACAATTTGAGTGTATGGGTATTATGTTAACATTTAGCACGGTACCTGGAACATTATGGATACTCAGTAAATGTTTACAGAATTAATAAATACCATAAATTGGTATTGCCAAGAACTCATCACTAATAGCTATTGTGTAGCTATCCCAAGGCTTTTAGATAACCAGAGGATGACATTAGTTTAATTTCTGATGTATGAACCAAGAATACTTAATGCTAAAGAACTGAACTGTGACTCATTCTGAAATCACATGGTCTCCTGGAGAGGATGGTTGTTAAGAAGACTGACAATTCAGGCCATGGGGGATGTACTAGTAACTGGCCATGCTACATGCCCTGTGATTTACAGCAGTATCAATCAGTGTGGCCGCCAATCATATCTTTCCATGTATCAGAAATAGAAATGTGTCAAAAGAAGATTTTTTTTTCTTTAATTTGAGGCAATGATCTCATAATTGTTCATGATTAGGATTGACTTGTTTAGGCCACCTGGTCTTATCTATTTAAAACTTTCAAAGCCTGAGCCCTCTTCTTTTTTTTCAAATGGGATAAAAAAGCACATTGGGAATCCAGTTGATACCTTTGAATGGAAATATACTTCCAGTTGATGAGACCTTGTCTTTATATACTCAGCATTCAGCAGTAATTTTAAAAGACTGCAAAGAACATCATTTTCCTTTGAACCAGTTTCCTGTTTTCTATAGTCGTGCTTATTTAACCTTTGAATTCCCAGATTTTGGACCCTGTCTTTATAATCCTACCTTCCTGACTTTGTTGACGTCCTGAAACTTTTATATACATGTTATCCATCTAGTTTCTTGCTTACTGAGTTTTATCTCTGGCTTCTTATGACCATCAATGTGTATGTAACTTCTCTCTCTACCTCTCTGCAATGGACTGTCTAAAAAAGAATTTTTAACTTGATTGGATCTAAATAAAAAAGGAAGTACATGGAATGAGTCTGGAGCCTAGAAATACTCATGATGATTTTTGCCAGTCGTACAAGAGTTGCCATATTTTCCAGTGACTTTAGAGCATTAGCCAGAGCATTAACACAGTGTGGTGCCTGTCCCTACAGAGAATGCAATTTACTGAAACTGTGAAATGTCCTTTTATAAAAAGTGAATGTATGAAATGGAAATTCATGATGATAATTTATCTGTAGAGTAAAAAATACATGTTTATCTGCTCCTTGTCTCTTTGCGGGGGTTACCTATCCTTCATTCTTGGTCACTGTAACCCAGAGGACTGAACTCACTCCTTGAATCCAGGGCTGGGCGTGTGATCCATGTCTTGCCAATCAGTATGACACACACTTTGGAAAGAACAAACCGTTCAGAGCTGCAAGTTCACTAAAACTCAGTCTGAGTCAGTTTGAGATTTTTATCTGAAACTCCTGGGAAAGACACATTCCCTTTCCACTTGGGTTACTGCACTGATAGAAAATTCTCTTGGTGTTATCAGGGGGCATCCTTACTCACTGTGTGGGAAAGGCATATTTCACAATAAAGCAGATGGAGGGAAATAGAGTTAAGACATAAAGAGACAGGGACAGTGTTGTGATGAATTTATTGAAGCAACCGGATTCAGCACACAATTTAGTCACATGAAGTGGTAGATTCCCTTTTTTGTTTTAAGCTGGTTTGAGTTGGATTTTTGTCTTCTGTAACTGAAAGAAACTTGAGTCAGTCATTTGAATATAGCCTTTAGATGAGAAATTTAATGGTTTTGTAATCAGTAGGCTTACTTTTCTTGTTGGAAACAATGTAAGGCCTTAAAGCGTTTTTCTTGTTTTCCTTACAAAATATCACATCCCTCTGAGAAAAGAACTATCTTGCTAACATCACAGTTGTTTACATCTTGATGAATTTTTAAAACACAGTAGTTATCAGACACATTTGGAAACAAATTAGTTACCTTTTCCTGGCTTGAGCTCTGAGGATCATAAGCGCCCATTTCCTGAACATTATGGAGAAAGCCTTGTTTTGTGTTTTCTTTCTTCTGTGATTGTATACAAATAGTTAATGATCCCTGTAGAATGTACCTAAACAGTAGAATCCTACTTAAATCCACTTGAGCTTTCTCTGGACTTGAAATAGCGTATGTCCCATAACTGTTAAAGACGTGGTTAGCTGAAGGACTGTCTACCTTCTATGTCTTGGGAATTTTCATTTCACCCTTTGACCCATCACTGAACTTGAGAGGGCACAGTGGCCATTTCTTAGGTCAGATCTTATTTTTTTAGATTTCTAAGGCTGCCTGTGAATTTCTTTGTTATTTTATGACTAGATAGGCTTGTCTCTGAGTAAATTTCCAGAATGAAAGGGAGCTTGGAAAACATCTCATTATCATGAAAACACGGTTTCTTATGAGCTCTATTCCATATGTAAATACCCACTCATTTGAGTTTCTTTTCAATGTTTGGCATTTCAGTTTGTATACATCTACATATTTATATATAAATTATTCCACACATTTTAGGAAAAACTATTATGGGGGTGGGAAACATTATGTTAAATAATTATCATTTTTACAATTTGAAAGACTTTTTTTCCTTTTCTGTTTTAAAAACACTACCCCTCTAGAGCTTATGTAGTAGTGATATTGCAAGTTCCACCATTCCGATACCTGGATTTCAAATAACATTTTATTCTTGAATAATCAGAGTTCATTGTAATTGGAGATTTCTGTAGAGACTATTCAGCATATTTCCATGGTCTCTCTACCTTGTCTGTCCAATTGATGAGCGACTGTTTCCAAACTTCTCTGAGAAAATTGCACCTAACAGCTTGTGATGCAAATTATGCACGTGCAGGATTATATATTTATATACATAGAGCAGTATTTGTGGTGGCGCTTGTGTATAGAAATGAAGCTTCCGACCTCTGCTTACCACCTGATCACAGCAGACCACTGCTTGAAATGAGGAAATGATGTTCCATGGTTAGAAAGTTGAGTTCCAGCACCTGTGCATGCTGACATGCCTTGCATCTTGCATTTCCTGGTTCCAGTCCCATGAACATGTCCCCGGCTCTCATGTGGTTTCAGACCGTGGGCTTTGACACAGGCTGTTATCTCAATCTGCAGTGCCCTCTCTGCCTGCTTTCGTCCCTGGCTCAGTGTAAGTGTAGTTTCTTGAAAGTGAAAGTTTCTCAGTAGTGTCCGACTCTTTGCCACCCCATGGACGGTAGTCCCTGGAATTCTCCTGGCCAGAATACTGGAGTGGGTAGATGAGGCCTTTACTGACTGCTCTGAGCAATCTTTTCCTCTTTGACCCTCATGTACTTTTTGTATACCATTATCACAGCGATTGTAGTATTCTTATTTGTTGAGATGTGATATTAATATGGTAGACTAAGAACAGAGGCAGACTTTGCCTACCCTTACTTTGCTGCATCTTAAGGCAGGGTGGCTTCAACTGAGGAGTCATAGTTTCTTTCCTCAAAACTGGTGGAAATAGCATACTTTGTGCAACAAACCTACTCCCAAATCTAGACCTCTTTTACAGAACTTGCTTTAAACAAGTATGATTTTATAGTTTTGGATTTGTTTACTGCTTCATGATTCATTCATGTCTGCTTCCAAGGACCTTTCATCAAGAATATTCTACCCTGTCCCTTGATATGGAATCATTGGATAAATGCATTAAGTTTTCTGTATCTAAGTCCAAGGCCTTGGTTTATATGTGAGACAAAAATTCAA
Organism: Bubalus bubalis; assembly: GCF_019923935.1. NCBI lineage: Eukaryota > Metazoa > Chordata > Mammalia > Artiodactyla > Bovidae > Bubalus > Bubalus bubalis. Next base: position 19,604,615 of record NC_059165.1, on the reverse strand, counting down.
GGTAACATGATTAGAGTTAGGCTTTAGAATCCATGGGCTTCCCTAGTGGCTCAGTTGGTAAAGAATCCACCTGCAATGCAGGAGACCCGGGTTCAATCCTTGGGTTAGAAAGATCCCCTGGAGAAAAAAAATGGCAACTCACTGCAGTATTCTTATCTGGGAAATCCAAGGGACAGAGGAACCTGGTGGGTTATAGTTCATGGGCTCGCAAAAGAGTTGGTCATAACTTAGCGACTGAACCATTACCACCACTGGAATCCATCTTCTGGACTCTGTCCCAAAGTACCTGGCCCTGCCAAAGTCAGTGCAGAGCCAACACTCAGATGAATCTATCCTCTACTTGGTTTGTAACCGTAGAAAACTCATTCCCAGGTATTAAGACAGCTGTCCTTCTCATGGATATACTTGATGATTGTGTGATCCAGCCACCGCTTTGGGCTTTACTATCTCATATACCCCAATGATGCTCAGTCCTATTTGACTCAATCCACATGGACAAGTGTCCTCTAATGACCTAGGTCACTATAAAGCCTGATGAGTGGAAGGTGGGTCTGGGATACAGGGGCCACAGCCTGCACAGTGCTGGACCACAGCAGAGATGTTGAAGGGTGGAAATACCAGTGTTTTCCCTCCATGATCACGCAGTATCAACGAAACTGAAAATGACCAGATGGAATCAGACATCTCTTAGGGTGAAAAACAAAAGGTGCAAGTCCTCCTGATTACATTCCCTCTCACTTTCTTGGCTTTTCATGAGTGGTGTATTGAGAGAGTGGTGGGATTGGTAGGAGGAGACTTAGAAAAGTTGTTACAATTTAAGAATTGGTCTACAATGTGGCCTGAGTCCTAGATACAGATGCTAAAAATGTATCTTGAGGTTATGTAGGCCAAATTGTTTCCACCTTCCTCATCTTCATATCTGTTATTCCAAGATCCAGAGACCTGACTACCACAGGAAAGGAGTCCTCGGTAGTAGTAAAAATACTCTGTCTGTTACATGTCTTAAATGTCTTTTCCCCTTTCCATATGAACATATTGCAGCATATACTTACTCTTTTCATTTCTGTATCCTTAGCATCTAGCATAATGCCCAGGTCTCCATGAAATAAATGAATTCTGAGTGAATGAATGGTGATGCATGATTTGCTTTGATGGAAAACATACATTTGAGGAGGCTGCTGGTATGCTTATTTGTATCAATCTTAGGACCTCCCTGAACATGGCATTCTGTAAATATTTCTATGTGAACATGGTTGTTAGCTTTTGCTTCAAGACCTTTTTGCAGTTGTAAGCTAGCAAGATCAATGCAGGATTCTATGAATGCCATTATTTTCAGCATCCACTCATTTTAGAAGGAAAGGAAGTTCTTTTCCTCACCTCCCACAGCCTGAAGAAAAGTTTCTTTTTTGAGCACAAAATTACCATTTGTTTCAAGCTTTCTTTTCATTTATAGCAATTTCCACATGTTTTAAACTATTCTCAGCAAGAGGAAAATCAACATGTACACTTTTGATACATAGGCTAAGCTGATTGACACAGGTTTAAAGGCCTCATGGCTACAACAGATAAATTGGAAGATGTTTCTTTATTTGCTCTTGACTGTTGTCAATGCTGTCTATGAACTCAGAAGTGCAACAAACTGAACTTTTTCCCTTTTTTTTAGTGCCCCTTCAGGAAGGAGCTGAGAGGGCTCACGGATGCCCGCCTCACTTGCCCTTTGCCTTATGACGGTTCTGCATCTTCTTGGGAAGCAACCTTGTTTAGGACACTGAGCTGTTGTTTTGAGTGCTGTTAAATGGGCCACGTAAAGTGGACCTTGAACTGTACTACCCAGCAACTTAATGTCTTCTTGAGGATGAGACAGCATACCATTTAGCTGAAGTTGTGCCCACTTATTGATTATGTCGCACGGACTTTGGTTGGGGGAACAGTAAGACAGCATCCTTTGCAGTCCCCTAGCTTTGGCCTGTCAATTCCAGCCCCTGACAGGTAGCAGGCTAGATTCTTGGCTGCAAAGAATCTCAAAAACAGTTTCGAGATGCTCTAGGGAGGGCAAGTGTTTAGCCTGAGCAATTCAAAGAAGCATAATTGTGCTTCACACTACACAGAAAGTCACCACATCTGTTTCATATTTTTGGCTTTTAGAACTGAACTAGAACAGAGAAATAAACATACAGCTTTGAATATAGAGTAAAAACAAGTTCATGGTGCACAGATGAGCATATTGTATGTAACTCAGTGAAAATTTCCTTAATGAGGGTTTCTTTTGGTTAAGTGAGAAATATTTCTGGTGTTAATCAAGGTTTTTTAAAAGAGATTTAATAGAAAATATTATCTATTTAAATGTCAAGGCAGCCTATCATCCCCCCTTAAATCTATTACAGTCAATTGTTGAGATGCTGCAGCGGTGTTCACGTGACCTATTGCAAATATTTGAGGAGTCATCTGCACTGCATTAGCCTTCCTAGTGGATGTTATTTAAAAAAAAATAATTTGGATGTAGCAGGCTAAAAACATTCAAGGCAATGAATTAGAACTTCATTAACCACTTTCATCTTTTATTTTGGTTCAAATGTAAATGCAGTCATTTGATATCTAAGTGTATATAATATGTGATGACGGTCTTTTAAAAGTGTAATCTAGCAGAAAATACATCTTAATTTGAATGTAACACTGTCTTAAATATAATTTTAATATTCTTCAGCATCTGGCGTCTCAAAGAATGAGGTCATTTGAGGTTAAGAAACTTTTCCCTGCAAAAATAATAATAATACTAATCTTTAGACAAACAGTGAACAAAGCAAGCACTTATCTAAATGATCAGATGCCATGGAGAAAAGGGAAGAAAGACACTAATGTGCACTAAGGTTTTCCTTTTGCTAGGGATTTTTACAGTATTATACTCATGTATTTCCTACAGAAGTATCATAATGTAAGAATTGGAAACATAAGTCCACACAAATACTGGTATGGGTATATTCATTTCATTATTATTCATAATAGCCCAAATGTCCATTGACAGATGAATGGATAAACCAAATGTGATATACCCATACAATGGAATATTATTCAGCCAAAAGAAAGAATGAAATACTTATTCATACTATAACATGGATGGCCTTGAAGTTCTTACGCTATGTGATAGAAGGCAGACACAATGATCCCATTTATATGAAGGGCTTCCCTGGTGGCTCAGCGATAAAGAATCTGCCTGTAATGCAGGAGCTGCAGGAGACTTGGGTTCAATCCCTGGATTGGGAAGATCCCCTGGAGAAGGGAATGGCAACCCACTCCTGGATTCTTGCCTGGATAATCCCATGGACAGAGGAGCCTGGCTGGCTATCATGCATGCATTGGAAAGAGTCAGACTGAGCAAGTAACACTTTCGCTTTCACTTTGGGCTTCCCTGGTAGCTCAGTTGGTAAAGAATCCACCTGCAATATGGGAGATGTGGGTTTGATCCCTGGGTGGGGAAGATCCCCTGGAGAAGGGAACTGCTACCTACTCCAGTATTCTTGCCTGGAGAATTCCATGGACAGAGGAACCTCGTGGGCTGCAGTCCATGGGGCTGCAAAGAATGGAACACAAATGAGAGAGTTTCACTTTCCCTTTGTTGGGCCTCACTGGTAGTTTAGATGGTAAAGAATCTGCCTGCAGTGCAGGAAACCCAAGTTTGATCCCTGGGTTGGACGATCCCCTAGAGTAGGAAATGGCAACCCAACATTCTTGCCTGGAGAATTCCATGGACAGAGGAGGCTGGCGGGCTGCTTTCATGGGGCTGCAAAGAGTCGGAGACACCTGAGTGATTTTGACCTAAGTATTTCCTACCATAACATATAGATAATATTTTTGAGATCTTTCAGATGATGAATCTGACATGAAATAATTAGCTCAAACATCACAAGATCTGCCATCCTCTCTTATTTTCTTTCCATCTTGCAATTACATGTTTTTGTATTTCTGTTTTAAAATCTATCTTCCTAGAGATCTGGAAGCTCCACACGGCCAAGCACTATGTCTGCCTTCACTGTGTACTCATGAATTGGTTCACATATGAATAATAACGAATTGATAAATACTGGCAGTAATAGATGCCAGGTCCTGTTCTAAACCACTCAAATTTATTGACCCATTTGAACCCCCCCAACAAAACTTTGAGTCGATCATTATTATTTCTCCTTTATAAGTGAAGAAAAAAAGAGGTACACAGAGAAGTTAAGTAACCTGTCGGAGTCACACAGCTGTAGGTGGAGGGAAGCAGAATTTAAGCCTCAGAAGTCTGATTCTATCTAGATCCAAACTTTTAACTATAAGATGCATTCCTGGAAGAGTAAGAAATATTCTGAAGTTCATCAAGATTGATAAAAAAAAAAAACCCTCAAAGACAAAATTGCTCACTTAGATGTTAAGGTATAACATGATCCCTTAGATGTTATCATGACCCCTTTAAAGCAGGGTTTGCACAACTCCAAAATCAGTTCTCTATCATTGTGTAGTGTTCAAATCTCGTTCCCTTCTCTGATTATTAATCCAAGAGAGGTAGGTCTTACTAGCCAAACTGTGGTGACACCTAGAAAGATAATAATCTCCTTGATTTTTGGCTTCCTGTTTTTCATATTTAGTGACACGGACTTTGTGAGTAACGTGGGTCCGTTTTCTCCTAGCCTGGCAGAACTGTAAGATGGAGCCGAGGCTCACCTCTGTAACTGATCTAGGCTGATGGGAGTTGAAAGTGTAGCCCTGAAGTTATGGGCCAAGAGACTCCACGGTTCTGTGCTGCAAGCCAGAAGGAATAAATTATTCTGTTCCCTTCTTCTGTCATTTTAAATCTGAAAAGGAATTGTGTGCTATAAAAACCTGAAACCTGTTCCTCTATTGTTAAAATCTAATTTTTTTTTTATAGGCTGTCAGAGATAAGAGAGAGAGGTTGCACAGTTCAACCGTTATTTTCAATCAGGTACCTATCATGCATTTTATATCAGAAAGCCAATGAGTATTTGGTAATTACAGCGATCATATAATCTTTCAAATGCAAATAGTCTGACTCAGATTTCCGTTTGGTACCAAGCGATGATGGAAGAATGGTATAGCCTGAACGTTGTTTTACTCCCATCTGTGTGCACCAGGCAATCACCACTTACAGATGGTTGTGATTCAGAGACAGGTTGCACATGCAAAAAAAGTATGTTTCAGTTATTTTAATAAGATTTATTGCAGTAGTCACAGTTAAATGCTTAAACCTTAATGATAATTGCTGCTAATCTTTCAAGAAAATGATTAGAGTTTAATAAACCTCAAGAAGGATATTTTGTTATACACTTCAGCAGAATTACAAAGGTAAATTTTATATTATTTACTCCCTGATCTCATAAATTAGAATGCTGCTTACACCTTTTTCCATCTTCTGAAATTAGATTTTGTATATATACACACACGTGTTTATATGAACTGGGGACAAATTAAGACACCCAGTTGCACTGAAAGACATAATTGGTCAAGTGGCAATGGATATTTCTAAACAAACATACTAAAACAATTTCTATTAGCCTTGGACTTTTTTTGTGGTAAATATATATAACATTTATCATTTTAACCATTTTCAAGTGTGCAACTCAGTGGAATTAAGTACACTTACAATGTCATACATCTATCACTACTATCCATTTATAGAACCCTTTCATCTTACCAAGCAGAAAACTTGTGCCCATTTAACAGTTACTCTCCATGTGCCTTAGCCCAGCTCCTGGTAACCTCCATTCTGCTTTCTGTCTCTATGAGTTTGTCTATTCTAGGGACCTCATATAAGTCAAATCATAACATTTTTTTTGGTCATTTTGTGTCTGGCTTATTTCATTTAGCGTAATATTTTTCACTTGACATAATGCCTTTGGGGATCTTTCATATATCAGAAGTGTGTTCCCTTTATGGTTGAAGAATATTTCATTGTGTGTATGTATACCATGGTTTTTAACCCATTCATCTATTGATGGATATTGGCATGGACATGGGGAATAATGCTGCCATGAACAAGGGTTTAAATCTTTGAGTCTTTGCCTCTAATTCTTTTGGATATAAACCTAAGAGTGGGATTGTTGGGTCATGTAGTAGTTCTATGCTTAACTTTTTGAGGAACTGATGAACTTTTTCATGGTGGTGACCCCATTTTATATTTCTACCAGCAATGCATGAAGGTTCCAATTTTTCCACATCCTTGCCAAAAACATGGAGAAAGGGTACTTCTTTACCCCTCTCATTAAAAAAAAAATAACATCCTAATGGGTATTAACCTTATAATTTTTATGTTAAATACTTTGAATAATTGTATGTAAATTTCTATTTACTAATCCTGTGCAAATATTCACAAAGTTGGGAATTTAGAATGATCTTAATTTTAATTATTCCATTATTTTTGTATGATCTCTTCAAGAAAATTAGAGATACCAAGGGAACATTTCATGCAAAGATGAGCTCAATAAAGGACAGGAATGGTATGGACCTAACAGAAGCAGATGATATTAAGAAGACGTATAAAGAATACACAGAAGAACTATACAAAAAAGATCATGACCCAGATAATCACAATGATCTGATCACTCGCCTAGAGCCAGACATCCTGAAATGTGAAGTCAAGTGGGCCTTAGGAAGCATCACTATGAACAAAGCTAGTGTAGGTGATGGAATTCCAGTTGAGCGCTTTCAAATCCTAAAAGATGATGCTGTGAAAGTGCGGCACTCAATATGCCAGCAAATTTGGAAAACTCAGCAGTGGTCACAGGACTGAAAAAGGTCAGTTTTCATTCCAATCCCAAAGAAAGGCAATGCTAAAGAATGCTTAAACTGCTGCACAATTGCACTCATCTCACACGCTAGTAAAGTAATGCTCAAAATTCTCCAGGCAAGCTTCAACAATACGTAAACCATGAACTTCCAAATGTTCGCACTGGTTTTAGAAAAGACAGAGGAACTAGAGATCAAATTGCCAACATCTGCTGGATCATGGAAAAAGCAAGAGAGCTCCAGAAAAACATCTATTTCTGCTTTATTGACTATGCCAAAGCCTTTGACTGTGTGGATCACAACAAACTGTGAAAAACTCTGAAAGAGATGGGAATACCAGACCACCTGACCTGCCTCTGGAGAAATCTGTATGCAGGTCAGGAAGCAACAGTTAGAACTGGACATGGACCAACAGACTGGTTCCAAATCGGGAAAGTAGAACATCAAGGGTGTATATTGTCACCCTGATTATTTAATGTATATGCAGAGTTCATCATGAGAAATGCTGGGCTGGATGAAGCACAAGCTGGAATCTAGATTACGAGGAGAAATATCAATAACCTCAGATATGCCGATGACACCACCCTTATGGCAGAAAGTGAAGAAGAGCTAAAGAGCCTCTTGATGAAAGTGAAAGAGGAGAGTGAAAAAGTTGGCTTGAAACTCAATATTCAGAAAACTAAGATCATGGCATCTGGTCCCATCACTTCATGGCAAATAGATGGGGAAACAGTGACAGACTTTATTTTTGGGGGCTCCAAAATCACTGCAGATGGTGATTGCAACCATGAAATTAAAAGATGCTTACTCCTTGGAGGAAATGTTATGACCAACCTAGACAGCATATTAAAAAGCAGAGACATTACTTTGCCAACAAAGGTCTGTCCAGTCAAAGCTATGGTTTTGCCAGAAGTCATGTATGGAGAGTTGGCCTGTAAAGAAAGCTGAGTGCTGAAGAATTGATGCTTTCAAACTGTGGTGTTGGAAAAGTCTCTTGAGAGTCCTTTGGATTTCAAGGAGATCCAACCAATCCATCCTAAAGGAAATCAGTCTTGAATGTTCATTAGAAAGACTGATGCTGAAGCTGAAAGTCCAATGCTTTGGCCACTTGATATGAAGAACTGACTCATTGGAAAAGACCCTGATGCTGGGAAAGATTGAAGGTGGGAGGAGAAGGGGATGATGGAGGATGAGATGGTTGGATGGCATCACTGATATGATGGACATGAGTTTGAGTAAGCTCCAGGAGTTTATGATGGACAGGGAAGCCTGGCATGCTGCAGTCCATGAGGTCGCAAAGAGTCGGACATAACTGAGCAACTGAACTGAACTGAATTTCCACAACTCTGAACCGGAAAGTTTCTTCACTTAAAGGTGATGCCAAAAAGACAAATATAAATAATTTTCAACCCTTTATGAAGGCTTAAATAGCAAAATAGTTTTATCTTAGTGTATAAAATAGGAACAGCAATAAAATGCATAAATACATGAAAGAGATAAAACAATACAGCTTAAAATTCAGGGCATTTCTGTTGTTCAGATAGGAGGTTGTATGTTTGCTTAACTAAGTTGAAATAGGGTGTGTGTATGTGTATGTGTTTCTACATACATACATAGAGATCCACACACATATACACAAATCTCTATTAATCAGGAGGCAATTGCAGAGAAGGTATGGGTAGTTAACTGGAATCCTGATGGCTCTCAAAACCCGGGATACCCTTGTTAACCTTGGATTTCAGAGTTTGTCGTTACTGAGAATGCAGTGGTTTTTTTGGGAATGACTTAACAAACAGGTGTCATCTATTAGGCACATTCTAATTACAACAATTTCCTTTTCAAGCCAGGAACTAAATCTGCCTCTTGATTTGAGTGAAATTACTGCCTTTTTAAAGATTGTGCTGTGTTAAGTCCAGACTTCTGGCTGGGGCAAATGTGGAGACTGGGTGTTGGGGAAGAGTTCCATATGAGAGAGGCCACTCAGAGGGGAACCAGGCCTCCTGTTTTGGGGAAAAAATCAATGGGTACTGAGTTTTGATTGAAGATGGCTACAAAGCATCTGTGAGACACATTTTAAGGTTTAGTATTTCATTTCTTGTACTAAGCACCAGCATTTTATCACCATATAATTCTAGGTTTATATGGCTTTGGAGCTTCAACTTTGGGTTCATGTCTGAAATAAAAGTCCTTAAATTATTTATTTGTAGTTTTAAGATGAAATAACTTAGTCATATTTATTTTTTCAGAATCAAGTACACCATAGTTTGTAGAACTATTATGTAGAAAACTCATTTAAGAAAGTAGATACAAATGAAATAATTCTTCTTTGAGATCTACAATGCTGGTAGCATTTTCACTGATACCATTCAGTGTTTATAAGTAAACTGTAAGATGCTAGTGTTAAAACAAATGTTTTGCTGGTCTGATCAGGGCACTGAAAAATATAAATTTAAAAAAATGTGTTATTTTCTCAGGCAACTTACCTTCCAAGTTGCACTATAGTGCACAGCAAGATGGGCTATTGTACAGATATTTAAAATGCAACCATAAATGAGAGACCGCATTGTCAGGAATAGCCAATATTCTCATTGTACTGGAAATGCGTGTTAGCCTGGGTAGTTGTGGAATGGAATGAATCATAGCCTCTTTTCCAATGAATGAGTCATGGCTGGCTGAATGGAGGTGGGAGTTTTAAGCGCTTTTTCTTTGAGTGATGGAAAGAATTTTTCATTGTTTTATATATTATTCAATATCTCTGTCACTGTCTCTGTTGAAAAATGATATGAAAAATGATCATTTATCATTTAAAATCAATTGAGATATTTACAACTAATACTTTTCTTCCATGGATCTCAAAGTGCTTTCTAAAAATCAATTAATTTGCACAATATACTACTGTAAGGTTTGTCTTATTATCACCATTTTATGGATAAATTCATAGCAAGAGAGGTTAATTAACCCATCACAGAGTCCAAAGGGCCAGAGTGGCAAGGCGAAATGGACTGAACACCAACTTGAAGGCCAGGAACTCTGCTTTTATCATGAATTTTAATTGATTTAGATCAGTTTTTCTAGCCTAAAAAGCACAAGCAATAATTCTGAATTATCATGCAGCAATATAGTGTGGATTAAATAATTAATATTCTGAAGCCCTTTATAAATGTGAATTATTATTACTCATTCTAGCCTAGACTGCTAAGTCGGCCAAACTACCTTCCAGCGCTGGTGACTAAAGTGTAAATTAATTGACTAAGTGAGAAATTCATCTCACACATTTCCTGCTGAGAGGTAAGACTCCTCTGTTCTGTTTGGAAATCTATATATACATGGCTGTATTTTATGCTGCTTCCCTTAATGTATATATTTGCATCTGATTCCCCAATAAACTGGGAATTAATCTTATACCAAGAGATACATATTTAAGGTACCAGTATAAAATGCTCATCCTATTAGAAAAGCATATCTCCCATCTTTTAGAGATGTACTTTGAATATTGCTTTATGGCTAGCCAAATAATAATTTGCTTTACTACCCTTTTACATGTTTGGAAGTATTATCAAAAAAATAATAGTTTCTCCAAAAATATACTTTCCTGGGATACTAATCTTTGGGCTTATATTTGGTGCTTTTTCTATAAATGTACTTTGGGAACATTATAATTACTGGAATTCCAAGGGTTGCTTGATTGACAGCTTTTTTCCCCCTAACTATTTGATTAAAAAAGCTATTGTTAGAGAGGAAAAATCCTCAGAACACTTCATGTAAAGGAAGGACGGCTGGAGATTGAAAGGTATGAGGACTAAAACTAATTAGTGTTAGGCATAAGCAAGGGCATATAAAAATGTCTTAACTTATTATTGAATACATGATAAGAATAATTTTCAAGATTGTCTTATGACAGCATTTCAATCATTTATTGAACAAATATCTTTTGGGCGCCTATCTTATGCTGGGCACACAGTTCTAGATGCTGAGAATAAGAAGCAAGTCTATGACTCTGTCCTGTCACTTGCAGTAAACAAAAGAATAAAAGTGTGTATGTGTGAGTGTATATGTATGTGTGTATTCTAAGTTGATTAGATAAGGGCTAGGGTGAAAGGATATATATGCAGAGTACATCATGAGAAACGCTGGACTGGAGGAAACACAGGCTGGAATCAAGATTGCCGGGAGAAATATCAATAACCTCAGATATGCAGATGACACCTCCCTTAAGGCAGAAAGTGAAGAGGAACTAAAAGCCTCTTGATGAAAGTGAAAGAGGAGAGTGAAAAAGTTGGCTTAAAGCTCAACATTCAGAAAACGAAGATCATGGCATCCGGTCCCATCACTTCATGGCAAATAGATGGGGAAACAGTGGAAACAATGTCAGACTATTTTTCTGGGCTCCAAAATCACTGCAGATGGTGACTGCAGCCATGAAATTAAAAGATGCTTACTCCTTGGAAGAAAAGTTATGACCAACCTAGATAGCATATTCAAAAGCAGAGACATTACTTTGCGAACAAAGGTTCATCTAGTCAAGGCTATGGTTTTTCCAGTACTCATGTATGGATGTGAGAGTTGGACTGTGAAGAAGGCTGAGCGCCGAAGAATTGATGCTTTTGAACTGTGGTGTTGGAGAAGACTCTTGAGAGTCCCTTGGACTACAAGGAGATCCAACCAGTCCATTCTGAAGAAGATCAGCCCTGGGATTTCTTTGGAAGGAATGATGCTAAAGCTGAAACTCCAGTACTTTGGCCACCTCATGTGAAGAGTTGACTCATTGGAAAAGCCTCTGATGCTGGGAGGGATTGGGGGCAAGAGGAGAAGGGGACGACAGAGGATGAGATGGCTGGATGGCATCACTGACTCGATGGACGTGAGTCTGGGTGAACTCCGGGAGTTGGTGATGGACAGGGAGGCCTGGCGTGCTGCGATTCATGGGGTCGCAAAGAGTCAGACGTGACTGAGTGACTGAACTGAACTGAGGGTGAAAGGATGAAATGGTGAAAGGAGACAGAGTGTAGTGAGAGTACTGATTTCAAAGGACTGGCCAAGAAAGGAGGGGTTTAACAGTAAAGCAGAAGTTTGAACAAAGTAAAGATGCAAACCCTATACATATTTTTGGGAAGAACATACCACCACATGGACACAATAGTCATGAGAGAGCCCTGAGAAGGTGACATGTGGCAAGAGAAAGCATTGTGGTGATTCTGAGTCATCCCAGGGCTTAGATATTCCTCAGCACACTTAATTCTCAGAGAACAGCAAAGAGACCTTCGGCGATGGTAGTTGTGCATATGTACCTGTGGGAAGACAAACTGTAAGCGCTTGAACACTGGTACAGACTATCAAGAGCTAGCAGGTGCCTAGTTTATATAAAACTCATGCATCGGAGAAGGAAATGGCAACCCACTCCAGTGTTCTTGCCTGAAGAATCCCAGGGACGGGGGAGCCTGGTGGGCTGCCATCTGTGGGATTGCACAGAGTCGGACACAACTGAAGCAACTTAGCAGCAGCAGCAGCAGAAGCTTGACATCAATTTCAAGGATATTTAGTGAATAATTCTTAAATTTTCAAACCATATTCATGAATATGATTTGGAAGGAGAGTAAATGTATACTGGAGAAATGTATTTAATTTGGACAACTATGGATTGGGTCCAAAGGCCCAGTGGATAACCCAGACAAAGCAGCAGAATGTTCAGTGATTCATGTGTCAATAGAGCATAACTTTTGCTTTCAAATCTTTTTATAAAGTTAAAATTCATGTGCCATAAAATGTACCCTTTTAAATATACAGTTTAGTGGTTTATGGTATATTCACCAAGTTGAGGACATTTCACAACTATCTAATTCCCCTCGGTTTTCATGATGCCAAAAAGACACCAGGTATCAATTACCAGTCACTGCTTGATTCTCCTTTCCCCAGATGCTTGCAAACTTTAATACACTTTTTGTTTCTGTGAATTTGCCTCTTCTGGACATTTCATATAAAGGGGATCATACAGTAGGTAGTTTTCTGTGTCTGCCTTCTATCACATAGCATAACAACTTCAAGGCCATCCATGTTATAGTATGAATAAGTACATAATTCTTTCTTATGGCTGAATAATATTCCATTGTATGGATATATCACATTTTGTTTATCCATTTGTCTGTCAATAGACATTTAGGCTATTATGAATAATATTGCTTTGAATATATCCATACAAGTATCTGTGTGGACATATATTTCCGATTCTTACATGTGTATACCTAGGAGTGGAATTGCTGGGTCATATGAGAATTCTGTTCAGCTTTTTGAAAGTGAAAGTGAAGGAGCTCAGTCATGTCAACTCTTTGCAACCCCATGGACTTGCGAGTCCATGAAATTCTCCAGGCCAGAATACTGGAGTGGATAGCCTTTCCCCTCTCCAGGGTATCTTTCCAACCCAGGGATTGAACCCAGGACTCACACATTGCAGGTGGATTCTTTACCAGCTGAGCCAGAAGAAAGCCCAAGAATATTGCAGTAGGTAGCCTATCCCTTCTCCAGTGGACCTTCCTGACCCAGGAATTGAACCAGGGTTTCCTGCATTGCAGGTAGATTTTTTACCAACTGAGCTATCAGGGAAGCCCACTCACCTTTTTGAGGAACTGCCAAATGATTTTCTAACCTGGCTATTCCATTGTACATTCCCATCAGCCATGTATGAGGGCTCCAATTTCCCCACAACTTCTTCCATAGTTTCTGTCTTTTTGATTATAGCCATTCTAGTGTGTATGATTATATGTGTCTCACTGTGCTTTTTATTTGTGTGCCCTTAAGGTACTTATTCTTTCTGGAGTTATTTCTCTACTAATCTCCAGTAGCATATTGGGCACCTACCAACCCAGGGAGTTCCCCTTTCAGTATCCTATCATTTTGCCTTTTCATACTGTTCATGGGGTTCTCAAGGCAAGAATACTGAAGTGGTTTGCCATTCCCTTCTCTAGTGGACCACATTCTGTCAGACCTCTCTACCATGACCCGTCCATCTTGGGTGGCCCCATATGGCATGGCTTAGTTTCATTGAGTTAGACAAGGCTGTGGTCCATGTGATCAGATTGGCTGTTTTCTGTGATTATGGTTTCAGTGTGTCTGTCCTCTGATGCCCTCTCGCAACATTTAGCATCTTACTTGGGTTTCTCTTACGATTATACAGTGGAAGTGAGAAATAGATTTAAGGGACTAAATCTGATGACAGAGTGCCTGATGAACTATGGAATGAGGTTCATGACATTGTACAGGAGACAGGGATCAAGACCATCCCCATGGAAAAGAAATGCAAAAAAGCAAAATGGCTGTCTGAGGAGGCCTTACAAATAGCTGTGAAAAGAAGAGAAGTGAAAAGCAAAGGAGAAAAGGAAAGATACAAGCATCTGAATGCAGAGTTCCAAAGAATAGCAAGAAGAGATAAGAAAGCCTTCCTCAGCAATCAATGCAAAGAAATAGAGGGAAACAGAATGGGAAAGACTAGAGATCTCTTCAAGAAAATTGGAGATACCAAGGGAACATTTCATACAAAGATGGGCTCGATAAAAGATAGAAATGGTATGGACCTAACAGAAGCAGAAGATATTAAGAAGAGGTGGCAAGAATACACAGAAGAACTGTACAAAAAACATCTTCATGACCAAGATAATCACGATGGTGTGATCACTGACCTAGAGCCAGACATCCTGGAATGTGAAGTCAAATGGGCCTTAGAAAGCATCACTAGGAACAAAGCTAGTGGAGGTGATGGAATTCCAGTTGAGCTATTTTAAATCCTGAAAGATGCTGCTGTGAAAGTGCTGCACTCAAAATGCCAGCAAATTTGGAAAACTCAGCAGTGGCCACAGGACTGGGAAAGGTCAGTTTTCATTCTAATCCCAAAGAAAGGCAATGCCAAAGAATGCTCAAACTACCGCACAATTGCACTCATCTCACACGCTAGTTATGTAATGCTCAAAATTCTCCAAGCCAGGCTTCAGCAATACATGAACTACAAACTTCCAGACGTTCCAGCTGGTTTTAGAAAAGGCAGAGGAACCAGAGATCAAATTGCCAACATCCGCTGGATCATGGAAAAAGCAAGAGAGTTCCAGAAAAACATCTATTTCTGCTTTATTGACTATGCCAAAGCCTTTGACTGTGTGGATCACAATAAACTGTGGAAAATTCTGAAAGAGATGGGACTACCAGACCACCTGACCTGCCTCTTGAGAAACCTGTATGCAAGTCAGGAAGCAACAGTTAGAACTGGACATGGAACAACAGACTGGTTCCAAATAGGAAAAGGAGTGCGTCAAGGCTGTATATTGTCACCCTGCTTATTTAACTTCTATGCAGAGTACATCATGAGAAACGCTGGGCTGGAGGAAGCACAAGCTGGAATCAAGATTGCTGGGAGGAATATCAATAACCTCAGATGTGCAGATGACACCACCCTTATGGCAGAAAGTGAAGAGAAACTAAAAAGCCTCTTGATGAAAGTGAAAGTGGAGAGTGAAAAAGTTGGCTTAAAGCTCAACATTTAGAAAATGAAGATCATGGCATCTGGTCCCATCACTTCATAGGAAATAGATGGGGAAACAGTGTCAGACTTTATTTTTCTGGGCTCCAAAATCACTGCAAATGGTGATTGCAGCCATGAAATTAAAAAACGCTTACTCCTTGGAAGGAAAGTTATGACCAGCCTAGATAGCATATTGAAAAGCACAGATATTACTTTTCCAACAAATGTCCGTCTATTCAAGGCTATGGTTTTTCCAGTGGTCATGTATGGATGTGAGAGTTGGACTGTGAAGAAAGCTGAGTGCCGAAGAATTGATGCTTTTGAATTGTGGTGTTGGAGAAGACTCTTGAGAGTCCCTTGGACTGCAAGGAGATGCAACCAGTCCATTCTGAAGGAGATCAGTCCTGGGTTTTCATTGGAAGGACTGATGCTAAAGCTGAAACTCTAATACTTGCCCACCTCATGCGAAGAGTTGACTCATTGGAAAAGACCCTGATGCTGGGAAGGATAGGGGGCAGGAGGAGAAGGGTATGACAAGGATGAGATGGCTGGATGACATCACTGACTCGATGGACATGAGTTTGAGTGAACTCTAGGAGTTGGTGATGGACAGGGAGGCCTGGCGTGCTGTGATTCATGGGGTCGCAAGGAGTCAGATACGACTGAGCGACTGAATTGAACTGAAGGTTCTTATTCAGGGAAGTTCCTATCTGCTTCCTGGTGGCTCAGATGGTAAAGCTTATTCCTGCAATGTGGGAGACCTGGGTTGGATCCCTGGGTGGGGAAGAGCCCCTGGAGAAGGAAATGGCAAACCACTCTAGTACTCTTGCCTAGAAATTTCCACGGACGGAGGAGCCTGGTAGGCTATAGTCCATGGGATTGCAAAGAATCGGACACAACTTAGCGACTTCACTTATTACTTATCACTTCAGGTGGCTCAGTGGTGAAGAATCTGCTTGCAATGCAGGAAATGTGAGTTTGATTCCTTGGTTGTGGAGATCCCCTGGAGTAGGAAATGGTCCCATTTACAAAGGAGCCTGGCGCCCTACAGTCCATGGGGTCACAAAAGGGTCCCACATGACAGAGCATGTGTACACGAGTGGGGTGCATATTTAATCTGCAGATCTATTTGCAGAGTGTTACCATTTTGACAGTCCATGAGTACAAGATGTATCTCCATTTGTTTCAGGTGTTCTTTAATTTCTTTCCACAGTGTTTTATAGTTTTTGGTATATACCTTGCACTTTTGTCAAATTTATTCCCAAGTATTCTTTTGAATGCTATGGTAAATAGAATTGTTTTCATAATTTAATTTTCAGAGTTTTAATTGCTGTTATATAGAAATGCAATTGATTTTGGTGTATTGTTCCTCTTTCCTAAAACTTTGCTAAAGTAGTTTATTACTTCTAAAAAATTTCTAGTGGATCTCTTAGAGTTTCCTATATGCACGATCATGCCATTTTGTAAATATAGTTTAATTTTTCCTTTCTAGTCTTGATGGCTTTTATTTGATATTTTCCTTGCCTAGTTGCTTTGACTAGACATCTATACAATGTTGAATAGAAGTGAGTTGAGTGGATATGCTTGTCTTGATCTTAGGAGAAAAGTTTTCAGTTTTTTACTGTATGATGCACCTATAGATTTTTGTAGATAGCAGTTGAGAAATTTCTCTTCTAATCTTGGATTTTTGAGTGTTTTTTTTTTTTTTTTAAATCTTGAAAGGGTGTTGGATTTGTCAAATACATTTTCTGAAATAGTTAAATTTTTGTCCTTTATTCTATTTCTCTGGTGCATCAATTACATTGATTAATTTTCGTATGTTGGATGCACCTTTGCATTCCTTGAATAAATCCCACTTGGTCATAATGTATAATTATTTTTTTAAGTTGTTGGATTTTATTTGCTAGCAATTTGTTGAGGACTTTTGCAATGTGTTTATCTATATTTTTTAGTATGAGGGTAATTCTGGCTTGATAGAGTGAATTGGAAAGTGTTCCCTTTTCTATTTTTAAATTTTTAGGGAAAAATTTGAAAAGGGTTGGTTATTTGTTATTTTTCT
Source organism: Bubalus bubalis (assembly GCF_019923935.1). Lineage (NCBI taxonomy): Eukaryota > Metazoa > Chordata > Mammalia > Artiodactyla > Bovidae > Bubalus > Bubalus bubalis. The sequence goes on along the minus strand of NC_059165.1, from coordinate 19,587,276 downwards.
TTAAACATTTGGCAAACGACCAGTGAAGATTTCTTATCCTGGGCTTTCCTTTGTGAAAAGTTTTAAAAATTACTCTTCGGTCTCTTTACTTGTCACATTGTGGTTGCTCAGTTGCCCAGTCAGGTCTGCTTCTTTGCAACCTCATGGACCGCAGCAGGCAAGGCCTCTCTGTCCCTCACCATCTCCCGAAGTTTGCTAAAGATCATGTCCATTTCATCAGCGATGCCATCCAGCCATCCATCCTCTGATGCCCTCTTCTCCTTCTGCCATCAATCTTTCCCAGCATCGGGGACTTTTTCAATGAGTCAGCTGTTTGCATCAGATGACCAAAATACTGGAGTTTCAGCTTCAGCATCAGTCCTTCCAATGAATATTCAGGATTGATTTCCCTTAAGATTGACTTATTTGATCTTCCTTGCTGTCCAAGGGACTTTTAGAAGTCTTCTCCAGCACCATAGTTTGAAAGCATCCATTCTTAAGCACTCCACCTTCTTTACGATCCAGCCCTTACAACCGTACATGACCACTGGGAAGCTATAGCCTTGACTTTACGGATCTTTGTCGGCAGAGTAATATTTCTGCTTTTCAGTACACTGTCTAGGTTTCCTGTCAAGAAGCAAACGTCTTCTGATGTCATGGATGCAATCACCATCTGCAGTGATTTTAGAGCCCAAGAAGAGGAAATCTGTCAGTACTTCCACCTTTCCCCCTCTATTTGCCATGAAGCAATGGGGCCAGATGTCATGATCTTAGTTTTTTAAAATATTTGGTTTTAAGCCAGCTCTTTTACTCTCCTCCTTCACCGTCATCTAGAGGCTGTAGTTCCTCTTCACTTCCTGTCATTAGAGTGGTATCATCCACATATCTGAGGTTGTTGATATTTCTCCCGCCTACCTTGATTCCAGCTTGTAACTCATCCAGCTGGCATTTCTCATGATGTGCTCAGCATATAGATTAAACAAACAGGGTGATAGCAGACAGCCCTGTCATACTCCTTTCTCAATCTTGAGAAATCCTTTCACAATCTTGTCATATTCCTTTCTTACTTTCATAGGTGTATTTATATTTGGCACTGCTTCTTTTTTTTTTTTTTTAATTTTATTTTATTTTTAAACTTTACATAACTGTATTAGATTTGCCAAATATCAAAATGAATCCGCCACAGGTATACATGTGTTCCCCATCCTGAACCCTCTTCCCTCCTCCCTCCCCATTCCATCCCTCTGGGTCGTCCCAGTGCACCAGCCCCAAGCATCCAGTATCGTGCATCGAACCTGGACTGGCAACTCATTTCATACATGATATTTTACATGTTTCAATGCCATTCTCCCAAATCTTCCCACCCTCTCCCTCTCCCACAGAGTCCATAAGACTGTTCTATACATCAGTGTCTCTTTTGCTGTCTCGTACACAGGGTTATTGTTACCATCTTTCTAAATTCCATATATATGCGTTAGTATACTGTATTGGTGTTTTTCTTTCTGGCTTACTTCACTCTGTATAATAGGCTCCAGTTTCATCCACCTCATTAGAACTGATTCAAATGTATTCTTTTTAATGGCTGAGTAATACTCCATTGTGTATATGTACCACAGCTTTCTTATCCATTCATCTGCTGATGGACATCTAGGTTGCTTCCATGTCCTGGCTATTATAAACAGTGGCACTGCTTCTTGAATAAATTTTGGTAGCTTGTGTCTTTTTCAGTGTTTGTCCATTTCATCTTGGTTATTTAATTTGTTGTCATATATTTCAGAGTATTCCCTAATAATATTTTTGTTTCTATAAGGTCAGTTATGACATGTATGCCCAAAGATACAGCTTTATAATCATGGTTTTATGCTGTCATCTTTTAAATCATATAAGAGAAAAATAGAATTAAGACAAAAATATATTTATACTGTCTTTTATATTTACTGATGTAGTTAGCTTTACCAGTGTATTTTATTTCTTTGTGTAAATTTGAGTTACTGTCTAGTATCATATTAGCCTGAAGGGCTAACTTCTTTTTGATTTCTTGTAGATCAGGTCTGCTAGCAACAAATTCTTTCAAATTTTGTTTATCTCTGAATGTCTTAATTTCTCCTTCATTTTTGAGTGATGAGTTTATACTAGGCTTCCCTGTTGGCTCAGACTGTAAAGAATCTGCCTGCAATGCAGGAGACTCAGGTTTGATCCCTGGGTTGGAAAGATCCCCTGGAGAAGGGAATGGCAACCCACTCCAGTATTCTTGCCTGGAGAATTCCATGGACAGAGGAGCCTGGTGGGCTATGGTCCATGGGGTTGCAAAGAGTCAGATATGACCGAGCAACTAATATTTTCACTTACTAGATATAGAATTCTTTATTGACAGTTTCTTTCTTTCAGCACTTTGAATGTCATCCCACTGTTTTCCTACCTTCGTGATTTCTGATGAAAAATTAACTGTTAAGGTTTTTGACAGTCCCCCTATATGAAGATTTGCTTCTCTGTTTCTACTTTCAGGATTCTTTCTTTGTCTTTAACTTCTGATGTATGTCTAAGCTGTGGACCTCTTTAAGTTTGTCCTTCTTGGATTTCATTGAGGTTCTTGGTTGAGATGTATAGATGTATGTTTTTCATCAATTTGAGAAGTTTTGGAAATTATTTCTTCAAATATTTTTTCTGTGTTGTTCTCTCTCTCCTCTTTTTCTAGGATTCCTTTTAAATGTATGGTGGGATGCTCAGTCATGTCTTCAGGTCTAAGGTCTGTTCACTTTTCTTCATTCTTAAATCTCTATTCTTCTGATTGAATCATATTGATTATCCTGTCTTCAAGGTTACTAATTCTTTGTTCTGTCTGCCTTAATTTGGTGTTGAACACTTGTAATAAATTTTTAATTTCAGTTATTGTATTTCTCAACTCCAGAATTTTTATTTTGTTCTTAAAAAATATTTTTTTCCTATTTTAATTGATATTCTGGATTTGGTGAGACATAATTCTCATACTTTAGTGTTTTGGGCATGGTTTCTCTTAGTTTCTTTAATATAATTAAAATAGTTAATATAAAATATTTGTCTACTTAGTCCAGCATCTGAGCTTTCTCAGGAGCAGTTTCAGTTAGTTGCTGTTTTTCTCCCAGTGTATGTGCCACATTTGGTTGTTTATTTGCGTATTTCTTGACTTTTTGCTGAAAGCCAGACATTTAATATAATGCAGCAACTTAAAAGTCAGATTCTTCCCAGTATTTGTTGTTGCCTGCTTCTTTAATAACTTTTCCTAACTAATTTTGTAAAGTTGTGTTCTTTGTCATAAGTAGCCACTGAGGTCTCTGTTCAATAAGCTCTGTGGTCAGATAGTAATTCAACAGATACTTCCTTAGATTTTTAGAAGCAGTCAGTCTCCCTGTGTTTTATGAGGGGCTCTTTGTGTCACGGAACGTGTCTTCAACACTTAGCTAAGAAGTTAACAACTCTACTTTAGCCTTCACTTCCTGCTGTGCAGGGTGTCATGTCTGACACATGTGAGAACTTAAGATCTTCCCAGGACTTTCTTGTCTATTTGTACAGCTTCAGTCATGTTCACAGCCCCATGAATGCATGACTTGCTAGATTTCTAGGAACATGCCAGAGATTTTCAGTTATCTATGGACATCTCATTCTCCATATTTTCCTTTCACGTTTTATGATTAGCTTATTGTTTTTCTCAACCATTATCCACTACCTTGGGCAGCTGATTTGTTCAACAATTGCTTCTGATGGTTTTCAACAAACAATGCAGGATGAAGGCTATTCCACAATGAGCAAACTCTGAGTCAGGTACCATAAAGCCAGTCTTGCCAGTGGGGTCTTCCAAGGAATCAGGTCAAATAATGACGTTTTCCTGGGAATGGAATTTGAAAGACCTTCAGTCATGTTTTTCCCCCTTCAGTGGGTTCCAGGCAGCTGATTTTCACCATGAATGCAGATTCTTGGCTTTTAAAATTACCATGGATTAGCAGAGGGAAGAATGAAAATAAAGCAAGTCCAAGTGTCACAAAGCTCACTGATCTTATCAAGATTTAGCTGCTGTTCTTGAATACACACTCCCTAGATTTCTACAGGTCTTTGGTTAATTTTGATTTGAAAAAATTGAATCTGACAGTTTTTTGCCAATACTTTTGTTGCTTTTACGGAGGAGAGAATTTTCAGAGGTCCTTACTTGTGTCAACTACGAATTGGCACTTGCTAAGGGCATTAGCCATCTGCCTCTGCAGGAATTAAATCATGTGCTGCTGCAGCTGTTGACCTTTGAGATGTCCTGAAGGGAGTTCAGGGTGGAAAATAGGAACGAGGCACTTTGTGCTCTAGAAAAACTGGTGAAACAGGTCTTTAAATAGTTAGATATTTTCAGGAACTGATTTCACGAGCCCAATCCTTGCATCTCCTCATATCTGGAAAAGTACTAAATCCCTTCATGGTGACATCAGCTCCTTGTGACTAGCAGAAAACCTTTTGTAAGATAACTGCTTGATTACATTGAACTCTCCCTTCACCAAAATTACATATATTGACCTTTTCCCCACAACCTCTTTGGAGCAGTTCCTCAGAGCTATCTGAGGTGCTGTCTTCCAGGCAACAGTCCTCATTTGGATCCAAATAAAACTTAATTCACAACTCTCACATTGTACATCTTTTTTAAGTCAACACTTGATGTTTTCACTGATGTCACTAGAATACTTCTGTGAATCAATTTGGCCTCTCATATTTTGTTGCATTGTTTCAAATTAAAGCCAGTTGTCTTAGCTTGGATTTTATTGGAAGCAGAGCCTGAGGTAAAGACTTGTGTGCGTGTAGTTTATTTGAAAGTTTGATTCTAGGAAGCAGGGGTGAAGTAGCAGAAAAAAATGAAGAATGGGAAGGAGGACAAGTCAATATAAGAGCATGTTACTGAGCTCACTGCTACAAACAATGGAGGCTTAGCTGCATCAGGACCTCCGTGGAAGCCATCTTCCCAGGCCAGAAGTGAATGCATTTCTTCCATCAGCTTTTGTCTTTCATTGTTTGAGGATTACCTACAAGGTTCTTAACTCCCTAACATGTCCAAGTCTCAAACTGCTATGGAGTTAATGTGCCATCCAGACATTGGTGGCAGAGGGTAGTACTTACAGGAGGCACTATATCAGCACAAAATTAATCAAAGCTCTCAATGATATTATCTTCCCTAGATGAGACTGTGATCAGAGGAAGGCAAGAGAACATGAATAGAGTACCTATGTGTGTGTTTGTTTTTATAAAGGTAATTTATGAAATAAATTCCAATAAAAGCAATAGAAAAAAATTTTACTCTAAATAACATATATGCTATATTTAATGTTTCCATCTCAAATGTCTATACTATTATTACTAAGGTGTACTTTATATATAAATTTATATAGTATATCAATGTTTATTAATTTTGACCCAAGTTTCTCTAAGTAGAGCTGTGAGTTAGTTTCCATTTTATTTATAATTTTAGGTGCTATTTTTATATTAATGTGCAATTCATTAAATTCATCCTTAACAATCTAGTTTCTTCTATTTTGGTGCTGTGTAACAGAATTAGATTTCTAGCCCTAGGGCACTGAAAGGTGACAGCAAGTTTATGTTACATTTTGCAGTTTATTAGGTATGTTTGGAAGAAGACATGTCAGATGCTCAGATTAAGAAAATTTGGACTTTTCCAAGTGCCTTATGATCCTAAAGGAGAAAAAAAAGTATTAGTATAGAAGTTTCAACTGTCTAAGTATTACTAAAATTTTATTATTTTTTAATAACAAAAATCTTATGGAGTTATAAGTAGCATTACACTGCAGTGTCATAGCCAGATGGATGGAGTAGAAGGATGTGTGTTCATCTTCTTCTGCGAAAACTGCAAAATTACAACACGCTGCTAAACAACCATCGATAGGAGAATGTTGGATCCCACCAAAAAAAGATACCACATGTCCAAGGGCAAAGGAGACACCCCAACAAGATGGTAGGAGGGGTAAAATCAGGTTTAGAATCAAAACCCCATACCTGCCAAAGATGTGTGGAGGGCTCAAACAAAACCTTGTGTGTACCAGGACCCAGAGACCCCACAGAGACTGAGCCAGACCTGCCTTTGAGTGTTTCCTGTGGAGGCATGAGTCAGTAGTGGCCTGCCACGGGGATAGGGACTCTGGCTGCAGCAGACCCGGGTCATGCAGCATGTGGCAGAAGTCCTCTTGGAGGAGGTTGCCATTAGCCTCACCACAGAGCTGCTGAGCAGATGACTCACAAACTGCAGAACAATTTTACCAAATAAATTCTTGCACTGTTAAGAAAGTTCTAGGACCCACAACAGATTTCCCAACCTGGGGATCTGGCAAAGGGACTGAGAACCCCCAGGGAGAACCCCCAGGGAATTTGACATCACTAACTCAAGTTAGCCTTGTGCAAGTCAATGAAACTATGAACCATGCCGTGTAGGGCCACCCAAGACAGAAGGGTCATGACAAAACGCAGTCCACTGGAGAAGAGAATGGCAAACCACTTCAGCATTCTTGCCTTGAGAACCCCAGGAACAGCATGAAATGGCGAAAAAATATGGCACTGAAAGATGAACTCCCCAGGTTAGTAGGTGCCCAACATGCTACTGGAGAAGACTGGAGAAGTAACTCCAGAAAGAATGAAGAGACAGAGACAAAGCTGGAATCAAGATTGGTGGGAGAAATATCAATAACCTCAGATATGCAGATGACACCACCTTATGACAGAAAATGAAGAGGTGCTGAAGAGCCTCTTGATGAAAGTAAAAGAGAACAGAGAAAAAGCTGGCTTAAAACTCAACATTCAGAAAACTAAGATATGGCATCTGGTCCTATCACTTCATGTCAAGTAGATGGGGAAACAATGGAATCAGTGAGAGACTTTATTTTCTTGGACTCCAAAATCACTTCAGATGGTGACTGCAGCCATGAAATTAAAAGATGCTTGCTCCTTGAAAGAAAAGCTATGACAAACCTAGATGGCATATTAAAAAGCAGAGACATTGCTTTGCCAACAAAGGCCCATCCAGTTAAAGCTATGGTTTTTCCAATAGTCAGGTAGGGATGTGAGAGTTGGACCATAAAGAAAAGTAAGCACTGAAGGATTGATGCTTTTGAACTGTGGTGTTGCAGAAGACTCTTGAGAGTCCCTTGGACTGCAAGGAGATCCAACCAGTCCATCCTAAAGGAGATTAGTCCTGAATGTTCATTGGAAGGACTGATGCTGAAGCTGAAAGTCCAATACTTTGGCCGCCTGATGTGAAGAACTGACTCATTTGAAAGGACCCTGATGCTGGGAAAGACTGAAGGCGGGAGAAGAGGATGACAAAGCATGAGGTGGTTGGATGGCTTCACCGACTTGATGGACATGAGTTTGAGTAAACTCCGGGAGTTGGTGATGGACAGGGAGGCCTGGCATGCTGCAGTCCATGGAGTTGCAAAGAGTCAGACACAACTGAGCGGCTGAACTGAACCTAACTGAACACTGCCCTGGATTTTGTCAGGTCGATATTTATTTTATGCCAACAAAGAAAATTTTCAGATTGTTATGTAGTATTATCTGTCTACTAGGTAATATTTATCTGTGGTTAACAGCATTCCCTGGTGACTGAGACAGTAAAGCATTTGCCTGCAATGCAGGACACTCAGGTTTGATCTCTGGGTCAGGAAGACCTCTGAGGAGAAGGAAGTGGCTACCCTCTCCAGTATTCTTGCCTGGAGAATTCCATGGACAGAGGAGCCTGGTGGGCTAATGGGCTCACAAAGAGTCGGACATGACTGAGTGGCTAACACATACGTGATTAAAGCACAACTTCCAAATTAATGACTAAAGGATCAGGTCTTCCCTTCAGGGCTTAGAGGACAGAGCATTGAAACAGCGTTGTTCTCAGGTTGAAACCAGGTAGAATTTTTTTTGCTGGATTTTAGGCTCATTGGGAACTGTGACCCCCTTCTGCTTTCCAGTTTCTTCCTTATGTGATGGGAATATCTATCTTAAGCCTGTTCCACCATTGAATTTTAGAAGAGGATAACGTGTGTTCTAGTTTTCACAGATTCACAGATGGAGAGGAATTTTGCTTCATAGTGGATGGTACCCAGAGCCTCACCCATACCTAATTTAGATGATTAGATAACCAGATGATTTAGATAACCAGATTTGGAAACTTTCTTATTGATACTTAGATGAGATTTTGAATATAGAATTAATGTTATAAATGTTTAAGACTCCTGAGGATGTTCAGATGGGGTGAATGTATTTTGCATATGGTATAGACATAAATTTGGGGAGAGGGCAGAGGTAGCCTATAAGGTGTTAGACAGTGTCCTTCCAACATTCTTGTCCACTATGAACCTCAGGATGTGATTTTACCTGGAGGTAAGATCTTTGCAGATATAGTTAATTAAGAAGAGGAAGGCAATGGCACCCCACTCCAGTACTCTTGCTTGGAAAATCCCATGGACAGAGGAGCCTGTTGGGCTGCAGTCCATGGGGTCACTGGGAGTCGGACACAACTGAGCGACTTCACTTTCACTTTTCACTTTCGTGCATTGGAGAAGGACATGGCAACCCACTCCAGTGTTCTTGCCTGGAGAATCCCAGGGACGGCAGAGCCTGGTGGGCTGCCATCTATGGGGTGGCAGAGTCGGACACGCCTGAAGTGACTTAGCATAGCATAGCATACTGAATTAGGATGGGTTCTAAAGCCAATGACTGGTAACTTTAGAAGGCCATGTGAAGTCACACAGACACTCATGCACACAGGTGAGATAGTCCTGTGAAGACAGAGGCAGAGATTGGAAGGATGCATTAAGGAGCACCAAGAATTGCCAGCTGTCACCAGAAGGTGGAAAAAGCAAAGAAGGATTCTTCCCTAGAGTCTTCACAGGAAGCATAGCATTGCTGATACCTTTATTTTAGACTTCTAACCTCCATAACTCCAAGAGAAGAAATTTGTTATTTTAGAAATTTAAGACTTCTATTTTGTGGTATTTTATTACAGCAGCTGGAGGGCATTAATGCAATTTTGTGCTCAGACATGATAGGAGTGACTAAAGAGGAGTTGGAGGTTTTAGAACACAGATATAGGGCAATAAAGCATTTACTTGTCAAATATAGCACTGATTACTAAGTTCGCACTGTAGTATTGTTAGGAAGTTGCACAAAGATTATATCTTTCAACTATTTGAGAAATTGTGCTATTATTGATATAATAATTTTTTAGAGATTCAGGACCCTAGTCTTTTTCCCTAGGATCTTTACCCAGGAATCGAACCAGGGTCTCCTGCATTTTTGCAGGCAGATTCTTTACCAACTGAGCTATCAGGGAAGCCTGGCTCTTTACCACATAGCGTCAGGTATGTCCTTGATGTATGCTCAAATGTGCCTACTCAATTTACCAATGCTATGTTAACTAGATACTAATAATTTTTTGTTTTCACCCAGCCTTTCATATTTCACGATCATGTGTACTTTATCCATAAAATGAAAGCATTTAACAATGAAGCCTGAGAAAAGGAAAGGGAATAAATATATATGTGAAAAGGTCATGAGTCACTGAACATTTCTCATAAGCAGAAACTATAGTGGAGATTAAAATGGTATTTTTTTCACAATACTATGAAGCTAACCAACCAAAACTAAATTTTAGATGGCTCATCCTTTTCTGCTTGTTTTATCTCTACTGTCATCTCCCTTCAAGGCACATCAGAAGCATTATTTCTCCCAGGATGCTATTCTTGAGCTCCAATTCTAGATAATCACCCCACAGCTAGAAGCTTGCTCCTCAGTGCTCTTTCAGATGTCTCATTGCGGTGTAATGATTTGTTTCTGTGATTGTCCTCTCCACTTGATTATCAGCCCCAAGGAAGTTCATTGGACTAGATAGGCTGCTTAATTTTTTTTGAATATGAGCATGATTCATTTTTAAAAACGGCTTTAACAGTATGAGTGACACAAAATAAAATGCTTATATTTAAAGTGTGCAGTCTAATAAGTTTTGACATATGAATGCACTCATTGGACCATCACTATAACAGGAGAGCAAACATACTTATCATCCCCAAAAGTTTCCTAATGAAGATGAGATATATTTAAATGAAGCTCTAGAGGAGAAATTTATTGTAGAGAATTTAAAGAATTCTGACAAAAAAAGTCAGTGGATTGGTGGAAATTTATATAATTTGAAGCAGCTAAATCAGAAGCACCAGGCAGACCATTGAGCTAGATTTCAGAGACTCATCCTGACCTGTTGAAATCCTTTCCTTGAACTATAAGTGAAGTGAAGTAATTCAGTCATGTCTGACTCTTTAGGACCCCATGGACTGTACTCTACCAGACTCCTCCATCCATGGGATTTTCCAGGCAAGGGTACTGGAGTGGGTTGCCATTTCCCTTCTCCAGGGGACCTTTCCAACCCAGGGATCGAACCCAGGTCTACACGCATTATGGGCAGATGCTTTACCATCTCAGCCACTAGGGAAGCCTGTGGCTCAGATGGTAAAGAATCCGCCTGTAATGTGGGAGACCTGGGTTCCATCCCTGGGTTGGGAAGGTCCCCTGGAGAAGGGAAAGGCTACCCACTCCAGTATTCTGGCCTGGAGAATTCCATGGACTGTATAGTCCATGGGGTCACAAAGAGTCAGAAAGGACTGAGCAACTTTCACTTTCATTCTATTCCTTGAACCATAGCTAGTCAATAAATGATGTCTTGGGTTTGATGTCAACCTTGGTGAGTCTGGAGGTCAGTAAGAAGCAACAAAAGAAGCAAAAATGCTGTCATTCATTAATTCTAAAGGAGTTTTCCTGGTGGCTCAGATGGTAAAGAATCTGCATGCAATGTAGGGGACCTGGGTTTGATCCCTGAATAAGGAAGATGCCTTGGAGAAGGAAATGGCTACCCATTCCAGTATTGTACAGTTTTGTTCACATGTTAACTCCTTCAAATGAGGAGGCATCTTACAATTATAATATGTCATAGTTTGATGAGCATTTTTCTTGTTATTAGTATATAAAGTAATAGTCATTTTTATTAAATTATTTTAATTGGAGGATAATTACTTTAGAATATTGTGCTGGTTTTTGCCATACATCAATGTGAATTGATCACCGGTGTACATCTTTCCCCCCACCAACCTAAACTCCCCGCCCGCCTCCCAAGTAATGGTCTTAACATCAATTTTGCCTTATATATTACCAAAAAATCTTCTACTTTGTGTTTAAGAGATCAGAGACAGAATGCCCATTATGTTTTCTGTAGGTTTCAGTTGCCTCCTCAGCATGCTTGATTCTGTATTTTTGGCCAGTCTTCAGAGGTATGGCTGTTGCCATAGGGTGCAGTAACAGTCAGTTGGAAAGACTCAGGAAAATAATAGAGCCATATGATGATAAAATGACCTGATGTGCCAGTGAGATGTTATTCTTTCCAAAAAGAAACTAGAACTATATTCAAAATTCCTCCAAGTCATTGTGTAAATAAACACATGTTTCAAAGCTCCACCGAAAATAAACAAATAAGTGGGAACAGAGTAAAGGACTAATCAAAAGCAGCAGGAAGAACTTGAAAAATGAACCTTTTGCAAGTCATAAAGTTGTTGTTTAGTTGCTAAGTCGTCTGACTCTTTTGTGACTGCACTGAGTAGAGCTCACCAGGCTCTTCTGTCCATCGGATCCTCCAGGCAGAATACTGTTGTGGGGGTGCCATTTCCTTCTCCAGGGGGTCTTCCTGACCCAGGGATCAAACCCAGGTGTCCTGCATTGCAGGCAGATTCTTTACCATCTGAGTCAAATGCTTGAACAGTCTTAATATTTTAATAGTTTATTTTTCAGATCATGATCTAAGTCTTGGACAGTGAGACACTTTATCATTGCCCAAAATAGTATAATAAGGTATTACATTCCACAGTATCTTTAGTTATTTCAGGTCCTTGGAAATGCTTCTGAAACTTGAGTAGGCCATGGGAAAAAAGGAGATTTAAAGAGAGACAAAAACATTGGTTTGGCAGTTTCCTTAAAGCAAGTTTTCAGTGTTCTGGTACAATCAAAGAGTTGGCTTAAAAATAAGGTGGATACATCAGGCTTTTCTCAAAGACCCGTGTTTCCTCCATTACAGTCACTCTGACAGATTTATTAGTCTCTTTATCTTCTTTTTTTGTTTCACTTTTTTCTCCTATCAGTAATGGAGAATGATTCTCAATTCATGCAAATGAATATTACTATACAGATAAGTGTAGCTGACATTCACTGAATGCTAATTTTATTATTCGGATTTAGCATGTGCATAAATTAAGTTGTGTTGTTCGTTTCTTTATACAATTGTTATGAAATGAATACTTCCTAAGCTAAAGTCATTCTCTTATTAACTTTGTTTTTACACTTCTTTATAAATATACCTATGAAGACTATTTGCCTTCCCTATTTTTTAGAAAGGAAGAATTATAAGTAGAAGGTTAACAATAGGAAGGATGTGCATTAATTTGCATAAAATTATTGTTAAGGAGAAAATTGCGAGTATTGTAATGTTGAGATTGCATGCAGTACATAACAATTATGTCATTATACTTTAAATATTCTGTTATTGGTCATAATTGTCAACTTTTAAGAGTAACCTTTGAGGAACAATAGGTTAAGGAAAATGGGTAGGGAGAAGATCAGTGAGAAATCTCATTGGAGAGGTAGTAGTGTGGCAGAGACTGACTAGCTATTAACCAAACTAGCTTCTCTTCTCTTCTTGACCACACAGTTAAATCATATTTCCTAGCCTTCTTTCTACTCAGGTATAGCCATGTGTTAGAGATCTATCCATTGCCATGTGAACAGAGTGACAAGTTCCATTTCTGGGATTGGCTTGTAGATTCTGACAGGTAATTCTCCAACCTCTTCTTCACTAACTCAGCACAGCTGGGCCTGGGGCCCTGGAAAACCACATGGTGGATATAAGAAGCCACAGAAAGGCTGGCCTCTGACGTCATGAATGGCTGCTGAGGCGAAGGCTCCTCACTGCTTAGAAAAAAGGTATGTTTCACTTTATACGAGAAATAAACTTCTATTGCATTTGAGCTATCATACACTTTTTAGTTTGCTACTATAAGCTAGTATTACCTTAATGCATACAAATGGAAGCAAAGAATTTCTGGGTAATCCATTCTTAATTTTTAGTATGCTGTTAAATCCACCAAAATTGTGTGTGCATACTCAGTCGCTTTAGTCATGTCTGACTCTTTGCGACCATATGGACTGTAGCCCACCAGGCCCCTCTGTCCGTGGGGTTCTCCAGGCAAGAATACTGGAGTGGGCTGCCATGCCCTCCTCCAGGGAATCTTTCCAAACCAGGGATCGAACCTGCATGTCCTGTGACTCCTGCATCGAAGGTGGTTTCCTTACCACTGTGTTGCCGGGAAAGCCCCCACCAAAACTGTACATTTTCTTAAAAAGATATCCTTTATTTTTTATTTGTGAAAGATTTCATTGCTATAACACAAGCAGTTGTTATTTGTATGGACTCTATTATTAGTTGGTGACAACAAAAAATAAGGAAATCTTTGACATATAAGGGGACTTTAAACTTGTGTTGAGGCAAAAGTCATAGGTTTTTATTTTTATTATTTACATTGACTCTGAAAAAGAAAAAAAAGATCCAGAATGCTATGAAAAATACGTTGGTTTCTTCATGGTTGGTGTTGTGTTTGGATTGTGTATGTTATCTTTATATTCAGCAGTGTGTGTAAGATTTCCCTCTTTCCCTCCCTCCTTTCAGCCAAGTGACTTACCTAATGTGTGTCTGTAACTAGAGAGGTGGATTAGGGATCTGCTAGAGGATAGATCTGGACTGGAGTTAATGTTTGAATTTAATGGATCCTTAGAAATAAGTTCATTCTATGCCATTATTTTATAGATGAAGGAAATTATTCCTAGGAGGCATGCATTCTTACAGCGCTTACTGTTTACATAACATTTTGTATCATCTCATTTATTCTTCACAACTTATCATTTGAGGAATTGTTACCTCCATATTTGTAACTGAGAAGTTGAAGACTTAAAAGTAAACATATTTAAGGTTTCTAACTCCTTTGAAGATGATGAACCCTTCAGTAAAGGATTAAAATGATTTATACACCTAGTGGCAGATAAAGGCATTTCAAGGGCAAAGACGGAGATTCTGCCGGTCCTGCAAGGTCATTTCCTTCATGGTCTCCTTCCCATGGAGACTGAGTGAAATTGCTGAGTAGAGCAAGGGCAAAACAATGGAATGTGTTACCTGCTCTTGAGATAAAGTAATCTCACCTCTAGTTCATGGGACATACCTAACAGGAGGTCCAGCCTTCAAAGGTGTTTTTCCATTGGTGAAAGTAGTAAGGGATGTGCCTTAGTCTGTTCAGCTGCTTTAACATAATATCATAAACTGAGTGGCTTATAAACAACAAAAATTTATTTCTCACAGTTCTTGAGGTTGGAAAGTTCAAGGCGCTGGCAGATTGGATATCTGGTGAAGGTCTGCTTTCTGGCTCAGAGATGCTGTATCATCTTATATCCTTACATGTTGGAAGGGGCAAGAACACTCTGGAGTCTCTTCTATAAGGACATTAATTCCATTCATGAGGACTCCACCTTTGTAATTTAATCAGTCCTAAAGGTGCTACCTCCAAATATTATAACATTGTATGCCAGGATACAACATAAGAATTTTGGAACAAGTTGGGGTAAGGGGAAACACAAGCATTCAGTCTATAGCAGGGTGGAGAGAAGTACATATACATCCTCCCTCAAGGGAAGGAAAGACTCAGGTGGCCTTCTCCTCTCTGTGATTCAAGGTAAAGACATGAGAACAGAGAAGAGTTCTTCCCTATAAAAATGACTCTTATTTTTAGAATTCAGAACTTAACTTTCCATATCCAAGAAAATTGAATAAAGAATGACATGTCTTTCAGTTCAGTTCAATTGCTCAGTTGTGTCCGACTCTTTGCAACCCCATGAACCGCAGCATGCCAGGCCTCCCTGTCCATCACCAACTCCTGGAGTCCACCCAAACCCATGTCCATTGAGTCGGTGATGCCATTCAACCATCTCATCCTCTGTCATCCCCTTCTCCTCCTGCCCTCAATCTTTCCCAGCATCAGGGTCTTTTTCCAAATATTAAAGGGAAAAGAATTCCTCCTTGAAAATTATTATTCTTTCTGGCAGCTCTGTGCACTTTCTTTCTGAAGGCCTTGAAAGTAGAAAAGCCCTCATACTACGTGAAGGCAAGGGAATGAGCTAAGGAGTCTTTTGAGAATTGTTTCTGCCCAGTGATGCTAAGGTTGAATGACATTGTGGTGTGATTTACAAGTGCAATAAGAACATTGTAATTGCTTATTATCTTTGCTATTTTAAGTGGCTTTCAGTGAAAAAGATTGTACTAACTAAATAATCTGGAATTTCTAAAATTGTTCTACTTTCTTTGAACTTTAGCAACCCTATTTTAATTATTTAAAATATTGAAACTCTTTAACTCTTGAAACTCTGAAACTCTTGAACTCATCCAGCCAACAACCATTAGCCTTTGAGTGTAAACTAGGATCCATTTTCCCCAGTAGAATAGAGAATAGAGTAATTGTGTGCTCAGTGGAGTCTGACTCTTTGTAACCCTTCGGACTGTAGTCCTCCACGCCCTTCTATCCATGGGATTTTTCAGGAAAGGATACTGAAGTGGATAGCCATTTCCTTCTCCAAGTGATCTTCCCAATCCAGGGATCAAACCCTTATCTCCTGCATCTCCTGCATTGGCAGGCAGATTCTTTACCACAGCGCCATTGGGGATTTACCCAATACTAGTTCTAATATTTATATTCTTAAAGAATCATATTAAGATTTAAATATGTTGAGGAAAGGGTCTCCCTCAGAAAAAAGGGAGCATTTTTGAAAAGAAACAGATTAAGGGAATCTTTGAAAAGGTCGTATCATTCAGCAACTGCAAGTTTAGTGGAAGAATCATCTATAAGCTTCTGAAATTCAGTCGTCCTCAATGTGATTATGTATCATCAGAGAGAGATTTGTACAAGATCTTGCTAAGAGAGAGTCTTTATTGGAGGCTTCTAGAGACTCTTCTAGCCTGATTAAATGTGTTAAGTCTTAACTGTGATTGAATACTTCTAATTTTAGCCACAAGTGGGTGACCATGACATACCAGCAAGTTATCATCAAGGGACATTTGAAATACAGTTTCTCTTGCCACTCCTTTTTTAGGAAGAAGAAAATACAATCCTTACCAATTAGCCCCAGAGAAGTTTCATCACTGGTTCATTGCATATTTCCCCACTGTTTTTTTATTCTAATTTTATTAGAAATGATGTTCCTAACATAGTAAAACTGTCATTATATTATATGTAGGTTGAAGACAACCATCAAAATAACTTGGCTCTATTACATTTCAAGTACTTAGTGACTGCATAATGAAAGGCAAGGGGAATATTAGAAAAGATTAAAAACACACCCAAACCGATATTGGCTACAGAATGATACTCCCATGAAATATGCCAAAATGCTGAATTAGGGGTAAAATATTAATAGATTATCTAGGTTATTAAAACTATTAAAATTGCAACGAATCAGTTTCAGAGTCTGAGTTACTGCCAAAATGGGTACGATGCCAGAAAAAGCATGCCTCTTAAAAATTCTTATGGTAAGAATTGAGCATTATGAAGTGAATAGAGGCATTATATTTTAGGGGTAGAGTCTCCAGCTTTGGTAGGCAGCATAATTGTTGGATAAGTTCATAAAAATTAAATATTTGAGCTTCACCTCCTCCCTGCCTTTTAAAAATGAAAATCCTTGTGTAATTATAATGCAGGTGGTATACAAAGCATGGGACAGCTTTAGTATCTATTGAAAGTAAATTTTCTGGCAGTTTAGATAAATCTCAATATCATAATATCGATCAAAAACATCCAGGACCATTTTAGTACATTATTCCACAAGTATTGAAAGTGAGGCCCTTCTGAGTACATCATTATTTTATTATTTTTCTACCTATTTTTCATTGTAATGTTCATAATATTGTGGATATTTTGCTTTGTTGGGCATGTGGTTTTAATTTCTTTGACTTATTTGCTAATTTTTGTATTGTAAAATAAAGGAGGAATTATTTTCTTAAATCAGCAAGTGGGTCCCTCATTCTAAGCCTTTAATTTCCCCCCTTATTTCCCTCTGCACTGTTAACATAAGAATGGCCTTCCTTATCAAAACTCAGATGAGGATTCTCCTCTCTGTTTGCTGTGACCTTCGCCCCTTTATTTCTTTACGTATGGAATCAGGCACAGCTTTATTTTCTTCATTTTCGCTGAAATATTCTGAAACTCATTCCAGCAGGGTCTGTTGAACTTTTCCTCCATACTTGTTTCCTTTCAGAAACGTGTAGTTAAGGATTACAGAGATGTGGTAGGATCTTGCCTTTATTTAGGTCACATAGCAGTGAAGTACAGAAATTCAAAGCTGAGGGGCAAAGGGTAACAGCTATGCTAAAAAAGTATTTGCACAACCAGGAAGCTGGGTGGAAGTGGCATCATAGAGTTAGTCGAGGAAGTGGAAGCCAGAGGAGGTTGTTTAGGATGGGGGGCATCTCTTAAGAAGGAAAATGATAGAAAGTGAAAATGTTCACCCCGAAGAAAGGAAAGCTAATGAGTACATAAAGAGCTACTTTTACATATTTTATTAACTTTATGTAGAAGATGTTTTAGTCTATTTTTCTGCTGAAGAGATTAATAACTGGAAACATGGGGTAGAAGTTTTAGGTGAAATAATTCTAATCCAATATAAGAGAGATTTTTCTTGAAAGAGTAATTTCAGTGTTGTGGTAAGTGCCCCACTCTTGGAAATAGTAACACATTGTTTAGATTACTTGCAGTACACAGTGTTTTAAAGGGAATTATCATTTAATTAGAGGCTGGACTATATGGCTTATAATAACCCCTTCCAATTCTTAGCTTTTGTGAATCCAGGAGGAACAGTAGAGATGTAGTTATATCTTAATAAAAAAAATTCCAATCACCCCATTAGCAGTCTGCCTGCCTGCCCCTCCTCCCACCAAAAAAAATCCAACTTGACTAAATCATTTACAAGACTCAGGTTAACCCCTGTAATTTAATGTAATATGAATAATGGGCTCGATAAAGGACAGAAATGGTATGGACCTAACAGAAGCAGAAAATATTAAGAAGAGATGGCAAGAATACACAGAAGAACTGTACAAAAAAGATCTTCAAGACCCAGATAATCACGATGGTGTGATCACTGACCTAGAGCCAGACATCCTGAAATGTGAAGTCAAGTGCGCCTTAGAAAGCATCACTATGAACAAAGCTAGTGGAGGTGATGGAATTCCAGTTGAGCTATTCCAAATCCTGAAAGATGATGCTGAGAAAGTGCTGCACTCAATATGCCAGCAAATTTGGAAAACTCAGCAGTGGCCACAGGACTGGAAGAGGTCAGTTTTCATTCCAATCCCAAAGAAAGGCAATGCCAAAGAATGCTCAAACTACCGCACAGTTGCACTCATCTCGCACGCTAGTTATGTAATGCTCAAAATTCTCCAAGCCAGGCTTCAGCAATACGTGAACTGTGAACTTCCTGATGTTCAAGCTGGCTTTAGAAAAGGCAGAGGAACCAGAGATCAAATTGCCAACATCCGCTGGATCATCGAAAAAGCAAGAGAGTTCCAGAAAAGCATCTATTTCTGCTTTATTGACTATGCCAAAGCCTTTGACTGTGTGGATCACAATAAACTGTGGAAAATTCTGAAAGAGATGGGACTACCAGACCACCTGATCTGCCTCTTGAGAAATCTGTATGCAGGTCAGGAAGCAACAGTTAGAACTGGACATGGAACAACAGACTGGTTCCAAATAGGAAAAGGACTTCATCAAGGCTGTATATTGTCACCCTGTTTATTTAACTTCTATGCAGAGTACATCATGAGAAACGCTGGACTGGAAGAAACACAAGCTGGAATCAAGATTGCCAGGAGAAATATCAATAACCTCAGATATACAGATGATACCACCCTTATGGCAGAAAGTGAAGAGGAACACAAAGCCTCTTGATGAAAGTGAAAGTGGAGAGTGAAAAAGTTGGCTTAAAGCTCAACATTCAGAAAACGAAGATCATGGCATGCGGTCCCACCACTTCGTGGGAAATAGATGGGGAAACAGTGGAAACAGTGTCAGACTTTATTTTTCTGGGCTCCAAAATCACTACAGATGGTGACTGCAGCCATGAAATTAAAAGACGCTTACTCCTTGGAAGGAAAGTTATGACCAACCTAGATAGCATATTGAAAAGCAGAGACATTACTTTGCCAACAAAGGTTCGTCTAGTCAAGGCTATGGTTTTTCCAGTGGTCATGTATGGATGTGAGAGTTGGACTGTGAAGAAGGCTGAGCGCCGAAGAATTGATGCTTTTGAACTGTGGTGTTGGAGACGACTCTTGAGAGTCCCTTGGACTGCAAGGAGATCCAACCAGTCCATTCTGAAGGAGATCAGCCCTGGGATTTCTTCAGAAGGAATGATGCTAAAGCTGAAACTCCAGTACTTTGGCCACCTCATGCGAAGAGTTGACTCACTCGAAAAGACTCTGATGCTGGGAGGGATTGGGGGCAGGAGGAGAAGGGGATGACAGAGGGTGAGATGGCTGGATGGCATCACTGAGTCGATGGATGTGAATCTGAGTGAACTCCGGGAGTTGGTGATGGACAGGGAGGCCTGGTGTGCTGTGATTCATGGGGTCACAAAGAGTCGAACACGACTGAGCGACTGATCTGATCTGATCTGATCTGAATAATACTATTCATGCTGCTGTAGACTGTAAAAGATAGAGAATAAACTGACAAAATATAGAGCTTGATTGAGATGTCACAACTATAGGATAATAAACTGTATGATAAATATAAATGATTTTTAAACATTTAATTATTATAAACATGTATCTTCCTTCAAATACACATGCATTTATTCATGGTAGGCTTGAACAATTCTGTTATTTCAATTTACCAAAATTATTAACACAGATGACATGGTAGTATTAAAAGATATTAAATAAATTATGTAAACTAATTTAAAGTTCAAATTGGTTGGTATAATTTCTTTACAAGAATCAACTGAGTTGGATATTTTTACACTACTCTGACCGTAAAGCATATATTCCTTTTCTGTTGTGTTCAAGTTTTGTATTTAGTGGAAACATTTATTATGCTAGTGGGAATTTAAAAAAAATATTTATTTATTTATTTGGCTGTGCTGAGTCTTAGTTGCAGCATGCAGGATCTCTTAGTTTTGGCATGTGGGATCTAGTTCCTTGACCAAGGATTGAACCTGGGCCCCCTTCATCTAGGGCATGGAGTCTTAGCTGACCAACAGAGAAGTTATACTAGTGGGAATTTTTGTCTTGAATTTGTGTTAAACTCAGTTATTTACTAAGAGGAAGGCAAAAATAGCTGTAATTGTAAAGGCAGTCGGTGGTAAATTGTGGAAAAACTTTCAATTAAGAGGGGTCAATGGAACTTGATAGAATTAGGGTGTATACATTTCCAAGTAATTCCTTTGATTTGATTTGACAAGTAATAAGTATTGTAAATAAAGCTTACAAAAATCAGTTAGGCTAATTGAGATGATTTTGTCTTTATTCCTTCTCCCACAAGATAGCATTTGATTTATTGGAATAAATACCAAGGGCCATAGCTAAAAATATTGAGAAACAGGTCATAATTGGTTCATTTTCACCCTCAACATAGGTGTTGGGGTGATCATAGCCAAATGTTCTAACTACATAATTGATACATAAACCAGAGTTGTGCCCCATGTTTTAAACCTATTGCTCCAGTTAAAGATTACCTGTGGTTTCACTTCATCAGAATCCTTATTCTAAAATTAACCAAGTTGATAAATTAGCTGATGTGAAGATACTAACAGGCTTCCAAGTACCATATCTGGGCTGGAGGAAGCACAAGCTGGAATCAAGATTGCTGGGAGAAATATCAATGACCTCAGATATGCAGATGACACCACCCTTATAGCAGAAAGTGAAGAAGAACTAAAGAGCCTCTTGATGAAAATGAAAGTGGAGAGTGAAAAAGTTGGCTTAAAGCTCAACATTCAGAAAACGAAGATCATGGCATCTGGTCCCATCACTTCATCGCAAATAGATGGGGAAACAGTGTCAGACTTTATTTTTGGGGGCTCCAGAATCACCGCAGATGGTGATTGCAGCCATGAAATTAAAAGACGCTTACTTCTTGGAAGGAAAGTTATGACCAACCTAGACAGCATATTAAAAAGCAGAGACATTATTTTGCCAACAAAGGTCCATCTAGTCAAGGCTATGGTTTTTCCAGTGGTCATGTATGGATGTGAGAGTTGGACTATAAAGAAAGCTGAGGGCAGAAGAATTGATGCTTTTGAACTGTGGTGTTGGAAAAGACTCTTGAGCGTTCCTTGGACTGCAAGGAGATCCAACCAGTCCATCCTAAAGGAGATCAGTCCTGGGTATTCATTGGAAGTTTCAGCTAAACCTGAAACTCCAACACTTTGGCCACCTGATGCAAAGAGCTGACTCATTTGAAAAGACCCTGATGCTGGGAAAGATTGAGGGCAGGAGGAGAAGGGGACGACAGAGGATGAGATGGTTGGATGGCATCATCGACTCGATGGACATGGGTTTGGGTAGACTCTGGGAATTGGTGATGGACAGGGAGGCCTGGTGTGCTGCGGTTCATGTGGTTGCAGTCGGACATGACTGAGCGACTGAACTGAACTGAACTGAACTGAATCATGTTTGAATGAAACTTGAGGTATGATCACCCTTAGTCAAATTGATCTTTAGCTGTGAACCTATGAAATCAAATATATTCTTCTGAAATACAATGATGGGACAGAGGATGGACAATTACATTCCAAAATGGATAAATTTGGAAAGAAAGAGGAAGGGGTAACAGATCCCCAGTAGGTTCAAAACCTAGCAAGACAAGTTTCATGAGGCTTTAAGCCTCAAGATTACCAGTGTTTGGCTTAATGCTTTGCCTTCCAGACCCACTGGGGTGACAGTCCTGCTTTTCAGACCCATTGCAGTACCAAGCAGGGGTCCCTAGGCCTCTGCTGGGTGGTCCCACCTCATGACTTTGGGTGGTCCTGTTCCCCCACGGCTTTGAGCAGAGGTCATCTGGCTTGTTGAAAGTGAGATTATGGGTTCTCTGTTTGAAACTAAGGAGGCAGCCCTGATCTTGGACTCTCCTTTGGAGTCCATTCTTTTGTCTTGAAGAACAAGGCACATTTTTCAGACCAAATTTTATGGTCCTGGGTTGTAAGCTTAAGAAGTCTGACATCTTCATTAATCTTTTTTCCCATCTTCTTCTCTTTCAGCTCAATTAAATTTTATAAGAAATCTATATTTACTAACTTATAGAGATGTCCAGGATATATTATGAGTGAAAACATGCATGTTTGGAGCAATATATAGTTAATGATTCTATTTCAGTATCAACAATCAAACAAAAAATAAAAACTCTTAGCATCATATATTGGAGAACGCAATGGCACCCCACTCCAGTACTCTTGCCTGGAAAATCCCATGGACGGAGGAGCCTGGTAGTCCATGCAGTCCATGAGGTCGCTAAGAGTCGGACACGACTGAGCGACTTCACTTTCAGTTTTCACTTTCATGCATTGGAGAAGGAAATGGCAACCCACTCCAATGTTCTTGCCTGGAGAATCCCAGGGACAGGTGAGCCTGGTGGGCTGCCGTCTATGGGGTCGCACAGAGTCGGACACGACTGAAGCAACTTAGCAGCAGCAGCAGCATCATATATATGATTGGATATGTACATATCTATTTGTATATGTCTGCTAATAAGGAGAATTGTGTAAAAATTACTATAGTGAACTGTTATGGCTAGTCATTTGTTATGATAAAGGGGCATAAGGAACTTAGCAGAGGGCATGGGCATTGTTGGAAGGGGATGATGTTTAATTTTGCCTTAAAATAGTTTTGCCTTTATAATTTTACTTGTTTCAAAGAGCATGTATTAGAGTTAAACTTTGATTTTCATTTAAATAAGTAAAATATGGTTAAACTAAAGAATTTATGAATTATCAAAGATCCAGATCAAGGAACTGCAGCATCTAATTGAGAATTTGCAATAAAACTGGACATTAACAAAATGATTATTATAATGGAAGTTTAAATAAGAAAATAATAGTTTTACATTTGTAAATACTACACCAGAATTGACACAGAAGAAAATGAATATATCTTAGCTCTCTTTTTGAGGGAGCCTTAGGGACAGCATTACCTTCTGATCAGTTTTGACAGTGTTCATCTTACGACATAACAAAGGGAAAGCTACCAACACCAACAATTCAAGTGAAGTTGTAGATCTCTTGTCTATGGACTTTTGAGACTAAACAAAGTTATCCAGGGAAAGACCCGCTTAAAAGATAACTTTATTAAATCTGCATATTATTGAAACCTACATTGCCTTTCTGTTCTCTTTCCTGAATTCTAACCAGGAAAAAGACCTGCTCAAGATTTCAGAAACTATGATTGATACACATGCCCAGAACTAAAAGAGGTTGAGAGAGTATAACATTTACCTACCCTGCTTGGGGCCATCCATGTACATGGTTGTACAATGATCAGGATGTAGAGGTTTACAGCTTTAAGTACATTTAGGGAGCTGATAGGTAACTGAATCAGAAAGAAAGACTTCAGAAAATAGGGTCAGGTGTCTGTCATCCTGGAGTACACATGGTCCCTACAAATGTATTTTAGAACACTGTGAAAACCAAATAAAATACTATAAATTGGTCTTAAAATATACATTTTTTATGTTAATGGGTCCATGTGGTACTATTGCCATTTTAACAACTCTTCCTTGTAAAGGACTGTCCTGCACACTGCATGATGATTATTGCTGTGCGCCCCCATCAGGCCTTGCAACTAACTGCATATAGCACCGCACTTCCACCCCTATCCCCCAGCTCTGGATATTGCAACAAGCACTTTCCTCTACAGTTTAGGATGCCTGCTATGGGGAGAAGTCTCCCTGGGTTATGGGCCCAGTGTTAGGCTTATGAGTGGAAAAGTGAAAGCGAAGTCTCTCAGTCATGTCCGACTCTTTGCGACCCCATGGACTGTAGCCTACCAGGCTCCACTGTCCATGGGATTTTCCAGGCAAGAATACTGGAGTGGGTTGCCATGGGTGAATAGTGTTATTTTATAGTAACATGTGTTGTTTGCAGCCATGAAATTAAAAGACGCTTACTCCTTGGAAGGAAAGTTATGACCAACCTAGATAGCATATTCAAAAGCAGAGACAGTACTTTGCCAACAAAAGTCCATCTAGTCAATGCTATGGTTTTTCCAGTGGTCATGTATGGATGTGAGAGTTGGACTGCGAAGAAAGCAGAGCACTGAAGAATTGATGCTTTTGAACTGTGGTGTTGGAGAAGACTCTTGAGAGTCCGTTAGATTGCAAGTAGATCCAACCAGTCCATCCTAAAGGAGATTAGTCCTGGATGTTCATTGGAAGGACTGATGCTGAAGCTGAAACTCCAATACTTTGGCCACCTCATGCAAAGAGTTGACTCATTGGAAAAGACTCTGATGCTGGGAGGGATTGGGGGCAGGAGGAGAAGGGGACGACAGAGGATGAGATGGCTGGATGGCATCACTGAGTCGATGGATGTGAATCTGAGTGAACTCCGGGAGTTGGTGATGGACAGGGAGGCCTGGCGTGCTGCGATTCATGGGGTCGCAAAGAGTCGGACACAACTGAGCGACTGATCTGAACTGAACTGTGTTGTTTCACCCAGTGTGCGCGTGTGTGCTCTGTCTCTCAGTCGTGTCCCACTCTTTGCGACTCCATGAACTGTAGCCTGCCAGGCTCTGTCCATGGAATTTTCCAGGCAACAATACTGGAGTGGGTTGCCATTTCCTATTCCAGGGGCTCTTCCCAGACCAGGGATACAACCTTGTCTCTTACATCCCCTGCATTGGCAGGTGGATTCTTTACCACTGAACCACCTGGAAGCCCCTGTTTTACCTGGCCCCACTCTGCAATGTTGAACAAGTAATTTGCTTTTGCCTTTGCTATTGAGCTCTGTTACAGAGATGCTTCCTTGGTAGCTCAGACGGTAAAGCATCTTACTACAATGTGGGAGACCTGGGTTCGATCCCTGGGTTGGGAAAATCCCCTGGAGAAGGATATGGCAACCCACTCCAGTATTCATGCCTGGAAAATCCTATGGACCAAGGAGCCTGGTGGGCTACAGTCCATGGTGTTGCAAGGAGTCGGACATGACTGAGTGACTTCACTTCACTTCACATTCAGTGACACTGCCTCATCTTTCCATGGGGACATTGCCTCTTATATGGACAAAAGTCCTTTTAAAAATGTTAAAGTTTATTACCTTAGCCAAACATTAATTAGGTTTATACATTTCTTGAATGTATGAAAAGTGTTCCAACAATTCATTAAAGGTTGATGGGTTTTTTTCCTCTATTAGGCACTCAAAAAAACCTTACTGATTAATTTTTTAAAAAGCTAATGAATCAAAGAACTGTTTAAGGCACAGGAAGTGAACCAAGTTTCTGACCTTTCTGGCACAGGCTTTATCCCCATCAGCAGAGCTTCACATTTACGATACTACATAAATAAAATATAAAAGTGGGTGACAAACCCACAGGGAGAAGGAAGCAGGAGGTGAGGCATTCTACAGTCTTTCTGTGCATTATCCTCCACACATTTGTTGCATTGTGGTTTTTTGAGGACTAGGCTTCCAGAGTGTTGCTTACTTGCTAATGGATACTAACTAGAAGGTGAGAAATCTCTGTCATTTACTGTGGTCAGAGAAGGAAAAGATATTTGTTGAATGGTTAGGCACACATGCAGTAGTCAGCTGATGGCCTACTGAGGAATTTATCGGAAGGACTTGAACCTTCCCCACTGGACAGGACTTGCTTTTAGGTATGTGCTGATATTATTCCTAAATCAAAAAGTAGGTGGCCCAAGAAGATATCCTGGGGATGAGAAAAAGGCATATGGAATTTGGATTCAGCAAAGACCTGAATTTAAATACCAATTCTGTTATATATTTACCTAGGGAAAGAGAGTATTTCCAAAGTAGTTTTTTCATATATAAAATACAGACAATAATATTTTTCCTTTATAGGGGTCTGATATGAACCGATGGAGATAATGTCTATAGAATGTTGAATTCATTCCAGGCTTTCTTCTTTGTCTTCTCTTTCCTTCATTTCCCTTCAATTTTCTTTCTTCCTTCCTTCAAAATGTTAATACATGGTAGATTTGACTGTAAGGCACTAGAGTATTTGCCTACAAGTAACATAAAGAATAATAGAACATGAAACGATTGTCCATTTCAGATTCTGTGTATTTGTCATGCTGTGTCACTTCAGTCGTATCTGAGACCCTGTGGACTGTAGCCTGTGATGCTCCCCTGTCCACGGGATGCTTCAGGCAGGAGTACTGGAGGGGGTTGCCAGTGTCCTCCTCCAGATATTCTCCCGACACAGGGATCGAGACTGAATCTCTTATATTTCCTGCATCGGCAGGCAAGTTCTCTAGCGCTAGTGCCACCTGGGAAGCCCATGTATTTGTTAGTGATACTAAAATACATATACAGGAGTAAGGCTTAGTTTGCAGCAATATCAATGTATGTGCAATTCTTAGCATATCTCGCTAGATTGACTTAATTCCTTAGCACCGGTTTCATCACATTGCACATATGGATATAATAAATTTCTCTCTTGAGGAGCCTATGTGGTAATCATAGCAGTTTGTCTAGGCCATATATACTTCTTCAGTTCAGTCCAATTCAGTTGCTCAGTCGTGTCTGACTGTTTGTGACTGCATGGACCCACAGCACGCCAGGCTTCCCTGTCTATCACCAATTCCTGGAGTTTACTCAAAACCCATGTCCATTGAGTTGGTGATGCCATCCAGCCATCTCATCCTATGCCATCCCCTTCTCCTCCTGCCCTCAATCTTTCCCAGCATCAGGGTCTTTTCAAATGAGTCAGCTCTTTGCATCAGGTGGCCAAAGTACTGGAGTTTCAGATTTAGCATCAGTCCTTCCAATGAACACTCAGGACTGATGTCCTTTGGGATGGACCGGTTGGATTTCCTTGCAGTCCAAAGTCTTAGTGCAAAGTATATTGTAGAATTATTTTAAATTCTGGGTTTTGAAGCTTTGGAAATACTGAGCTTTGATTTTTTGTTTGTTTTAGATCAGGTTAGATTTTTGTCAGGCATGCATTGTGCTCTCTAGGATACAAGATTAATGTCAAATTACCACAGTAAGATTATCTAAAAGGCAATGAAATCCTGGTAAGGGGAAAATTTCAAATCTGCTTCTTTCTATAAAGAAAATAATGGCACATATACATGCATGTACATATTTTATGTATATATTTTTACAGTGTGATGATGAGTTGATTTATTCTCAATAATAACTTTTTACAAACTGATCAAGAACAAATCAGTGGTGTTAAAAGACTTAAGTGTGAAAGAGAAAGTAAATAGTAAAGGGAGAAGGTCCTAGAAATATTATTTATGAACATAAATGTGTCAGGAAGCTCTTATAAGAAAAACTTACTGGATATAGGAAAATGGTAAGTAGTTTAAATGTGTTGTATCTCATAATAGTGTTTAAATATTCTGAATACCAACTTTATTCCATATTAACTAGGTATTATATTTCATATAAAAAATGCTAATCTGAGTTTATAACTGCAGAGTGATGTTTCAGATAGTTTGATATATATGATATTTTTGCCTTAAATGATGCCATTCATTCTGTCTCTACTGTGTCCATCTCTCTTCAACCAATACTAGCAGGATGTAGCATTATGAAGTACTATATTTTAAACTAGTTGTTTATATTATAAATTGTGGTACTTTCTGTAGCTGAGCGCCTTTTAAAAATGAAAAAGATTATCTTTTTGTCTTCTTTTAGCAAATGTATTTAATGTTTTAATTGTGAAATATTTGAAGCTGAAATTTGAGGAAATTCTTGACACTTGAATCAAGTTCACTTTGAAGGCAGAGAAGAAATTTTAATAATTGTTTAATAATGTTAATAATAAATCTAAAAGTTCTCAAAATATTAAAAAAATAAATTTTAATAATTGTAGAAAAGGAGATTTTATCCACTTCATAAGTTATACCTGTGACAGCATACTTGTTGCCCCGTATCTGGCTAAGGGTTCCATTCATGAATGAGTCAGACTCTGTCCATGCTTCTCTTTCATGTACTGCATGTAAGTTTTACTGACAAGTCAAGTAATGCACCTTCTTCTTTAAAGAATATACAACATGAAAAGGCCATGCTTGAACATTAGGTGGTGTTTATATCAGTGTAATGACAGACTTTTTTCAAGTTCTTTCCCTCAGCATGAAAGCAGCATTCAATTTATTTTAATATAATGGCTTTATTGAGCTTTATTTTTTAATAGACTGTTTAGTTTATTTTTAAAGAATTGACTTTATTATTTAGAGTAGTTTTAGGTTCAAAGCAAAGTTGAGATGGTGGTACAGAGATTGCCCATATATCCCCTGCCTCCACATGCATAGCCTCCGCCTTTATCAACATCTCCCGCCAGGGTGATATATTTATTACCATTGATGAACCTATGTTGACACATCATAATCATCCTAAGATCATAGTTTACATTAGGGTTCACTCTCAACTTCTCTTTTTGAATAGATAAGTATAATGGCATTTTCTTAGATCTCAGTGTGTGTAGTACAGGGATCTGATGTTCCCCTCTATATTTGAATCATTGTGATGGCTTTCTCACCTGGGTAGGCAAGGTGGAGAGTGCAATGGAAGACACAGTTCCTTTTTTTCCAGAGATGGTCTTACTGATTTTGAATATTTTGTCGATAGAAGACCAAATGGTAATCCTCTTAATTTAACTAGTAGTATGGATTAAGAAAAACATTTCTTTGAGTCCTAAAGGATAATATTCAGATTACATCCTTCTTCACTTTGAATTTAAAAACCAGCTATATATGTTTCTCAAATTGGAGCAACATGCATATAATATTTGACATCCAGAATCCCTTCTGCCTTTCTAAATTAAATCTTAGATGCAAAATTCTTTTGATACTTTTCTACCCTTTAGATTTAATACTCTGTCTTCCATCACTTTTGATAATACCACTATTAATGATGACCAATATTTACTGTTTTCTATATGGTGGACATTTTGCTAAGCAACTTACATATAGTTGCTCAATCTTCCCTCCTCTTCCAACCCTTGAGTTAAACATTTATTTTACTCTTAAGAAGAGTTAAAAAAAAGAGTTAAAAAATTAAAACTAAGAGAGAGAGAGAGAAAATCTCTTTCTCAAGATTCAATTTGATTGGGATTTTTCTGCATAAGGAGCTCATATCCTTAACTTATGCAGTGTTTCTTGACCTCTGATGTAGGACAAGTCTTCATTGTTTAACTCTTTGTTGAGTATGTCAGGTCAGTTGGGATCTCTGGTCCAGTTTCTAAATGATAGTAGCATTCCCTGCCCCCACCAGTGTGTACCAATAAATACCTGCACATTTCCAAACATCCCCTGGGGAAGGTAGGGTCCCAGCAGACCCATGGAGGTGGATATGACTGCTGTATTTATATGGCCAAAGAATAAAAGATTAAAAAAATTTTAATAAAAAATTAAAATAGGCAAAAAAAGGGTAAACCTGGATTAATTTTATAGTCATCATATCTTTAAATCTGGTTATGCCTGGCTCCCTTAACAGGTGTTGGGATATGGAAGGGATCAAAAGGTAGAACTACTTCCACACTTGAGAGGCTCAACTGATTTTTACAAAACTACATAGTGTGCTCTAAGTGTTGCTGGCAGTTCAGTTCAGTTCAGTTCAGTTGCTCAATCGTATCTGACTCTTTACGACCCCACGAATTGCAGCATGCCAGGCCTCCCAGAGTTCACTCAAACTCACGTCCATCGAGTCGGTGATGCCATCCAGCCATCTCATCCTCTGTTGTCCCCTTTTCCTCCTGCCCCCGATCTGTCCGAGCATCAGGATCTTTTCCAGTGAGTCAACTCGTCTCATGAGGTGGCCAAAGTACTGGAGTTTCAGCTTTAGCCTCACTCCTTCCAAAGAACACCCAGGACTGATCTCCTTTAGAATGAACTGGTTGGATCTCCTTGCAGTCCAAGGGACTCTCAACTATGTGTAGTTATTTATTTATTTTGGCTGTGGTGGGTCTTCATTGCTGTGCACTGGCTTTCTCTAGTTGTGGCAAGCAGGGCTACTCTTCATTTCGGGGCATGGGCTTCTCATTGTGGTGGCTTCTCTTGTTGCAGTGCCCGGGCTGTGGGATGCTGGAGCTTCAGAAGTTGCAGTGCGTGGGCTCAGTAGTTGCCACTCGCGGACTCTGGAGTACTGCCTCAGGAGTTGTGGTGCATGGTCTTAGTTGTTGCACGGCATGTAGGATCTTCCAGGACCAGGGATTGAACTGGTGTCCTCTGCATTGCAGGGTGGATTCTTAACCACTGGACCACCAGGGAAGCCCTTTGTGTGTGTTTTATGGTTGTATTATTTCCTATTTTCTGTGTAACATAGTATATTTACAGGTTGCAGGACTAGGACATGGTCATCTATTGGGTGGGGGGTCCATTGTTCTGCCAGCCAAACTCAGAAAATATACATTGTATGATTTAATCCTTCCAAAATTTGAGATTTGTTTTATGGACAGGAATATGGTGGATCTTGATGAAGGCTCTGTGTGCATGTGTTTTCAGCTGTTTTGAGTTGGATAATAAAAAATGTCAATTAGGTCAAGTAGATTATATCCTTATTGATTTTATTGTCTACTTGTTTTATTACTTACTGAGAGAAATCTTGAAATTTCCAGCTACATTGAATTTTTCTGCTTCTTTTGTTTCAGTTTTTATTTTAAAATGTTGAAGCTTTATTGTTAGTTATATACACATTTAGGGTTATTTTGTTGTCCTGACCTTTTTGTCACTATGAAATGTTATTTATCTGATAATTATTCCTCCTTCTGAAAATTCCTTTGACATTAATGCAGTCAGTCTAGCTTACTTATGGTTCATCTTCCATCCCTTTTATCATATCTGTCTTTATATTTCAAGATTTCTTGTTTGTAGTATGCAGTTGGATTTTACATCTTTTAAATATAATTTGACAACCCTGCCTTTTAACTTAGGCTTTTAGACCATTTGTACTTAATAGAATTATCTGTATGATCAGATTTAAATCTATTATTTGCAGTTTTTTAAGTAGACAATGTTTTTAGATCAGTGTTCAGTTCAGTTCAGTCGCTCAGTTGTGTCCAACTCTTTGCGACCCCATGAATTGCAGCACGCCAGGCCTCCCTGTCCATCACCAACTCCCAGAGTTCACTCAAACTCATGTCCATAGAGTCAGTGATGCCATCCAGCCATCTCATCCTCTGTCGTTCCCATCTCCTCCTGCCCCTAATCCCTACCAGCATCAGAGTCTTTTCCAATGAGTCAACTCTTCACATGAGGTGGTCAAAGTACTGGAGTTTCAGCTTTAGCATCATTCCTTCCAAAGAACACCCAGGACCTTTAGAATGGACTGGTTGGATCTCCTTGCAGTCCAAGGGACTCTCAAGAGTCTTCTCCAACACCACAGATCAGTGTTAGGTTCACAGAAAAATTGAGCAGAAGTTACAGAGAGAGTTTCCATATACCTCCTGTACTGTGTTCCCCAGTATCTATCAACATCCTACACCAGCATGGCATGTTTATTATACTGACGAACCTATACTGACATATTGTTATCACCCAAAGTCCATAGTTTATACCAGGGGTTACTTTTGATGCTGTACATTCAACGGGTTTCGACAAGTGTACAACATATATCCATTATAGTGTTGTACAGAATTGTTCCACTGCTCAAGAAATCCTCCTTTGTCTGCCACTGGTTCCTTCTTCCTTCTTTAGTAACCACCTTGATCTCCTTGCCGTTTCCATAGTTTTTTCCTTTTTCAGAATGTCATGTGGTTGGAATCACACCATATGTAGTCTTTTCAGAGAGGCTTCTTTCACTTAATAAAATGTATTCAAGGTTCCTTTATGTTGTTTCATGACTTGGTGGCCCATTTCTTTCTAGTGAAGAATAAGATTCACCTGTCTGCATGTACCACAGTTTATCTGTTCACCTCCTGAAAGACATCTCGCTTGCTTTCAAGTTTTAGTAATTATGAATAAAGCTACTACAAAGATATGTGTGCATGTTGTTGGGTGGATGTAAGTTTTCAGCTCTTCTGGGTAACCACCAAGAAACATGATTGTGGGGGACTGTGTAGTTCCCTTCTTTTGGGTTGAACGTTGGGTGTGTTTTTGGCCTACAGCATTTTTGTGAGGCCAACAAAGTAGACATCTCTCCAAATCTAGGCCTGATTTTACTAAGACACCTTGTTCTTAAATTCACTAATCCATTCTGTTTCTGCTTATGTAGAAACCATTTTGAAGCATACACAATCAGGTACTTGCAGCTCCACATACTTTTCAACCAAATACATCCCCCGTATTTGTCACCGAACTCAGTGTATCTTCCTCTCCCAATACAGTAGATTTCCATTGATTAACACCTCCCACCAGATCACATTCCATTCTCTCTGTTGGTAAAACGCCCAGCCCAGCTATTGCCATGTCTGAAAACTTTTCCTGGAAACCATCGGTCAAAATTGATCACTATTCTCTGCTTGAAAGCACTTCTCACTCTGTATTATGATTAATCGCATATTGCTTCTGTCACCATTGCTAGATTTTTATCTCGTTGAAAACAGGGATCAAATCTTTTTCATCTTTTTAACCTCCGGGCGTACAACACTGTACGCGATGGAACTCGATTAATGTCATTGAACTGAATTCAGTGAATTCGGTCCCTGCAGGTATGATGGCGGGCACTTGCCAGTACAGGACTTCAAACCCAGTTCTCTTCTCACTCCTGGGTCCAAGCTCTCATCTGCTATAATATGGGCTGTTTTCTAATGGTTTCACATTTGGGAGATGCAGTTTTAGTTTTATGTCAGATTTGCTTTTATAGTTGAAAAAGTTGATGGTTTCTTCTGTGGATCCTCACATCTAGTTTATATGTGCATTGATTAGTTTTGTGTTCTTTGTACCATAAATCCAAATGAGAAGAAGGATTTCAAAACATGTCACTGAATATATGCTTTTTTAAGAAGCTTAATTTCAGTTTCTTTTCTTTCACGGCGGAGAGCCAGAGCAAAATGAGAGGCGGAGGTATATAAACTCCTTGCAGAGCACCAGAGGAAGCCTGATGTATAGTAATGGGTCCAGGCTCATAAACGTCTCTCTTGGCACTCTTACCACTGTCAGATTATTACCGTGTTCTCAGATTCAGCTGAATGTGTTTAAGGATCTTCTTTGGTCTGAAAGGTCAGCTGCTTTTAGTTGTGCACTGGTAGAATACTAATATGTCCTTATTCAAATTACCTGCTACAGCACTTATTAAATTGATGGCCTTGTGCTCTAATTTAATACTGGTGTCATTCAAAGGCGGGTTGCGGCAGCACTCTGCTGAACTGGGTGATGCCGAGGCAAAGTTCAAGCCGAAACCGTGGTTTGGGGCTGCGTTTTCCCACTAAATTAGCAGTCAGATGCGGTGTATAATTAATTAGCGCAAACCAGGGAAAGCTTGTCATTTAATAAGCCTTTTTTATTTCTACATTACACAAACAGTGGGAATTGATCCATTAAGTACCTGGCTATTAATGCTGTTTAATGTATGTCTGGTTGTTAAATTGAGATGTCTATGTACATACATCCAGAGTTTAAGAGCTCCTCATGGTCACTTCACTATTTGCTCAGATTTGAAGTCATGTTCCACAGAATCAATAATAGCTTCGTTACTGAATTTGAACCCAGTTCAAACATGCATATGAATTTAAACTGAAAGTTTCATTATGGTCTCAGAAATAAGGTTTTGTATATGTCAACCAGTTAATCTTAAAGGAAATAAACCCTGAATACTCATTGGAAGGACTGATGCTGAAGCTGAAGCTCCAGTATTTTGATCACCTGATGCGAACAGCTGACTCATTGGAAAAGTCCCTGGTGCTGGGAAATTTTGAGGGCAGAAGGAGAAGAGGGTATCAGAGGATGAGATGGCTGGATGGCATCACTGATGCAATGGACATGAACTTGGGCAAACTTTGGGAGATGATGAGGGACAGGGAGGCCTGATGTGCTGCAGTCCCTGGGCTTGCAAAGAGTTGGATACGACTAGGTGACTGAACAGCAACATATGTCTTTTTAAAAAATTTATTTTTAATTGAAAGGTGATTGCTTTACAGTATTATGTTGGTTTCTACCAAACATCAACATGAATCAGCCATAGTCTTTATATGTCTTAAAGTTCAGTTAGTCCCCGTCTTCCAATATTAAATATTGCATTGTGTTTGCAGCATTCTGCCTTTACTTTCTTTTTTATATAATCCTTGCTCGCAGTTGCCTTAGGCAGAGAATATCTTTGCAGTATTCAGCATAGTATCATGAAATTGCAGAGTTGGAAGGAGCCTTATGAAATATACAGAATGAGATTTCAGCAGCCCTGTCAGGATATCTAGAAAGGCACGCTGTCTTACCTGTGGCCTAAGAATAATCCAAAATATTGAAATGTTTGAAGCAGCCCTTCAACCTAATGATTTTCTCTAAAAATGATTAAGGATGATTCACACTGTTCTGTGAACTGGCTGTTTGTTATGAGATGACTAATAAATGTGTTCTTTGTAGAATGAGTGTCATTATATAATATGTACAATTGAAAACATTAAAAGCTTTTTAAAAAATTTACTTAGTGCAGAGAGGAAAGCTAAAAACCCGAATGTGAAAAAATTACTTGAAAAATAGAATAATTTGTTTGAGCGTTGCTAAGGGTCATTTGTTACATGGAGAGATTTTTGTAGTGGATTGGCCAAAAAGTTGGTTTATGTTTCTCTGCAAGATGATAGTGTCAGTTAAATTTAAATTAGTGAAATCAATCCCTCTGTAAACTGTAAATATCAAAAGTTCCTTGCGTGTTTATATGTGTGTGTGTATGTGTGTACACATATATATGAAGAGGTACCTTGAAAACTTTTAAGAAGACCAGCAAACATAATCATAAAGCTATGTTAACACCTCTGATTTTTTTCTAAAAACTGAGAATCCTTTCTGCAGGCTTGCATAGGGGATGTTAAGGATGCATTTTTGTTAAAGGATATCATTTGGGGTTATTTTTCCTTCTATAATTAGCAGAAATATTTGCACTGCAGGAATTACTTGAGCTGTAAACATTTATTTTTGAAAAAATAGTGAAGTAAAATGCCTATGACACAAAATACTCAGGTTTTGGGGCCAGTTCAGTTCTGTGTAGTTGTGCTTACCTCATTCTGCTCTATATTGCACTCAGACGTTTCTGTGCTTGTTTTCCTGTCCTGATGGAAAAGTCCTCTAATGCT
Organism: Bubalus bubalis; assembly: GCF_019923935.1. NCBI lineage: Eukaryota > Metazoa > Chordata > Mammalia > Artiodactyla > Bovidae > Bubalus > Bubalus bubalis. The sequence goes on along the minus strand of NC_059165.1, from coordinate 19,551,767 downwards.
GGGGCATGTCTAAAATATGGCATTATGTTTTTTATTTTAAAATTTTTTTGCAGAATCAAGAAAAGTATCACACATTGGGTAGTACCAAGGGGAAAATAGTTCAGTTGGGTGGACAATTATCTTAAAGAGAAGCCGCTCAGTCGTGTCCGACTCTTAGCGACCCCATGGACTGTAGCTCACCAGGCTCCTCCATCTATGGGATTTTCCAGGCGAGAGTACTGGAGTGGGGTGCCATTTCCTTCTCCAGGGGATCTTCCCCACCCAGGAATTGAACCCAGGTCTCCTGCATCGTAGGCAGACGCTTTACTGTCTGAGCCACCAGGGAAGTCAATTATCTTAAAATGAAGGCAATTTAGGAAAATATTTTAGTTCCCTATGCTTCGTCCACATAATACCAAAAAGTCATTTATTTTGCTAGCAAATACAAGATTTTAGACCTTTCATTAAATTTTCTACCTGGCCAGTTATTCATATAATAACAGAATTACCTTCATGATGTCATTGTTATTTTCTCACTGAGGTTTGTGATTATTTACTCACTAACAGACTCATTCATTCACTCATTCATTAATTCTCCAATACTTAAGAAAGGGCTATTTTATGGTAAAACTCAATAATATAAAACTACATTGAGAAGTTTTTTTTTTTAAGTATTTTGTTATACCTTGCTTTTTCATTAATTATCCCATAAAATGCATTTTTAATCACCTACTACGCTTAAGTTTTTGTGCTAGAATTAGTGCCAATCACTAAATATTTCTCAGAGAAGGCAGTGGCACCCCACTCCAGTACTCTTGCCTGGAAAATCCCATGGCTGGAGGAGCCTGGTAGGCTGCAGTCCATGGGGTCGCTAAGAGTTGGGCACGACTGAGCGACTTCACTTTCACTTTTCACTTTCATGCATTGGAGAAGGAAATGGCAACCCACTCCAGTGTTCTTGCCTGGAGAATCCCAGGGACGGGGGAGCCTGGTGGGCTGCCGTCTATGGGGTCGCACAGAGTTGGACACGACTGAAGCGACTTAGCAGTAGCAGCAACTAAATATTTCTAGTTTTTCTTTGCCTCCACAGACTTGGGTATATAAAGTGTAGCTTTGGCAAATGTGTTGTGAGAAGTATGTGATTTGTCATATTCTCTTCCCTCTGGCATTGTGATCATGGAATATGTGTCAAGATAATCTTCATCAGTCTGGATCCTGGGGCCTCTACAATGAATAGAAGCTTTTATCCACCTGGTAACTAGATAGTGTTAGCTTGAAATACAATTTTTTTTATGTTAAATCACTAATACTTGGGTATTGTTTGTGCTACATATCCTTGTCTATCCTAATCTGAACAATCATTATAGATATAAATTTTCTTGAATGCAGTATCTGAAAAGCACTGCCTAGCAGTGCAGGAGACATAAGAGACACAAAGTCAAACCCTGGGTTGGGAAGATCCCCTGAAGAAGGAAATGGCAACACACTTCAGTATTCTTGACTGGAGAATCCCATGGGCAGAGGACCCTGGTGGGTTATAGTCCATGGGGTCACAATGAGTTAGAAATCACTTAGTAACTGAGCACACATGCACACAAGCAAAGATAAAGGAAATCTTTGAAATGTATGTTCAAAAACATTTTAGCTCCGTATAATACAATTTGGTGGAATGGCTGCATTTGTCATAAGTTTTGTTATACATAAAAATGGTGGCCTGTGTACTAACATTTAAACTATGTTGTGACAATTCTTTAAAAATTTTTAGTTAACCAAAAGAAGTGCTATGCATGACTCTTCCTAAATCCCAACAAGATTATGATTTATCTAATTCTGTGAATGGCATTCCTAATTTGTAAAACTGAGTCAAAAGAAAAACATGATTTATTTTCATTTAGTTAATCTACCTAGTAGTCTTTTTCAGTATATTTGGATGATTCAGATAATTGTTAATCTGAAAATAAACAAATAAAATGAACAATATTAGGTTTGCTTATCAAAAATTCTACTTCATAAATAATTCTGTCAACTTTATCATTTGATATGTTTGGTATAGCCTTATATACTTTTGGTATATAGTATTTATTGATATTCATATTTCTAAATTAAAATTTTCATTATTAGTTGTTGGGGGCCGGCGTGAGGCACTCCGCCCATGGCAAAGGTCATGAGGAAGGAGGCTTGACATATGCAAAGGCGGGATCGAGCCTCAGGAGTCCCCCTGGAAATCCTCGAGCATCTACCCCCATAACCAGAGCCTGCCTACTTTACTACTTTGTGCTCTCACTTACACCTCTGACTTTATGGGGGGCTGTCCCCCACCACCTCTTTCGGAGAAAGAGTTAACTTAGAGCTCCAGTTAATAATAATTCCTGGGCATGACAGGAGTGTTTCAACCTACAAACTCCTCTGAAGGTTCTCTAGCCTGCCTGACAGGCTTGTCTAGCCACATGTGATTGCTCACAGCCTCCCAACCGTGAGAGGCACGAGATGCTTTAAACCTTCTAAAAACAGGTTCCTTAGAAAGATTAGAAAACCATTAGTATAAGTATAGTGGGCTGATTAGAAATTGTATTGGTGAAGGGTTTTTCATTTGTTGAGCCAATGTTTACTGCTAAGTCTCCACATCCCCTGCCCTTATACACATTAATGAATATATAGAAGAAATAAGTATTAACCTTTGCTATTAATCACGTTAGACCTTAGGCTAAGTGAATTCTTTCCTTAATTAAAACCCACTACACCCTCACCCTATAGGAATGTAACTTTATCTGGTACCTTCAGAAGGTGGCATCTGTTTTAAGAATAATCACCCTTGGAGAAATAAGTGTTCTGGTTGACTGACCGCTGTCACAAGGAGAGGGTCATAAATTGTCAGCAGGCCCCCTGGCCAGAAGATGATGTAACACCCCTAAGACCTCTGTATACATCTGTATGAAGCACCTGACTTTGATAAAAGTCAGGACTGCTGTCCCCACGTGACTTTTGCATAACACCTCAGTGTATAAAAGCAGACCCTGGAAAATAAAGAATTGGGATCAGTTCCTCGGAAGACTGGTCTCCCCATGTCTCTCTCTCTCTCAAACTCTGGCTGAGTTTCCATCTGGAGCACGGAGCCCGCCGTGCTTACTAATTATGCCTGGGCTTCTAAGATCCGACCAGGGAGGCCTCAGCATCTCCTCTCCTGCGGCCTACGTAAGTGGGTGCAAGCTTCTTGTCTTGAAGTTTTATTGGTTTCCCGCGTAAACCAAGCTACTCAGCCTCTTTTCTCCACTGAATTTTCCTACTGAGCTATCCTCATTCTATTACTCTTTATATCTCTAATTAATATTTAAATAAGTCACCGTCCCTGCTTCGAATACCCTGGATCAGCCAGGGCTGGACCCCGGCAATTAGTTATATGATTAAAAACTGCTATCCTATTGATTTTTGCACTGATCAAAGTCAATCAAATATTACTTTAATACAGGTATTTTAAAACAGCATTTAAAAATGTTTACTAACTACTGATATATTAATGTGAAAATATTTGAGTTATTTTTAAAGTCTTTGGAATAAAAGGTGACTTTAATTTTCACATATATATATATATATATAGATAGATAGATAGATAAAATAACAAAAATATTTAAAGTGAATTTTAAATTAATGAATGTAGATAAACAAGCAAAGGGCAATATATAAATTATTTTTGTCATCTAAGCCTATACTGAATAACCCTTTAGAAAGGAAATTATGCCAAAAATACCTTTAATTGGGATTTTGGTTTGTGTTAGAATTTGGAAATAGTGAGTTTTTATGTTGAATTTCCTAACCAAGTTGACTTTAACACATCTAAATAAGATTTTTGGTTTGATACTTACTTTATTACTATGAGAAACACTGGGCTGGATGAAGCACAAGCTAGAATCAAGATTGCCGGGACAAATATCAATAACTTCAGATATGCAGATAACACCACCCTTATGGCAGAAAGCAAAAAAGAACTAAAGAGCCTCTTGATGAAAGTGAAAGAGGAGAGTGAAAAAGTTGGCTTAAAACTTAACATTCAGAAAAATAAGATCATGGCATCTGGTCCCATCACTTCATCACAAATAGATGGGGAAACAATGGAAACAGTGGCTGACTTTACTTTTTTGGGCTCCAAGATCACTGTAGATGGTGATTGCAGCCATGAGATTAAAAGATGCTTGCTCCTTGGAAGAAAAGTTATGACCAACTTAGACAGCATATTAAAAAGCAGAGACTTTACTTTGACAACAAAGGTCTGTCTAGTCAAAGCTTTGTTTTTTCCAGTAGTCATGTATGGATGTGAGAGTTGGACCATAAAGAAAGCTGAGCACCGAAGATGCTTTTGAACTGTGGTGTTGGAGAAGACTCTTGAGAGTCCCCTGGACAGCAAGGAGATCCAACCAGTCCATCATAAAGGAAATCAGTCCTGAATATTCATCGGAAGGACTGATGCTGAAGCTGAAACTCCAATACTTTGGCCACCTGATGTGAAGAACTGACTCATTTGAAAAGACCCTGATGCTGGGAAAGATTGAAGGTGGGAGGAGAAGGGGACAACAGAGGATGAGATGGTTGGATGGCATCACCGACTCAATGGACATGAGTTTAAGTAAGCTCCGGGAGTTGGTGATGGACAGCGAGGCCTGGTGTGCTGCAGTCCATGGGTTTGTAGAGTCAGACACGACTGAGCAACTGAAATGAACTGCACTTATTGCTATACATTCTATTTAATAACATATAACCTCAATAACAGAGTCAATTTTTATCTTTAAAATGGCTACAAACTTAAGAATCTAGGACATTCTAGAAGGATATATATGCTTGTCATACTGTGCCCCTCAGTCATGTATGACTTTTTGTGACCCCATGGACTATAGCCCACCAGGCTCCTATGTCTGTGGAATTTTCCAGGAAAGCGTACTGGAGTAGTTGCTGTTTCCTACTCCAGGGGAACATCTTGACCCAGGAATGGGACCTATGTCCCCTAATCTCCTGCATTGGCAGATGGATTCTTTCTCACTGAGCCACCCGGGAAGCCTTGTTATACTATATTCATCCTTTAAAAGCTGACTAAGCTTTCATAATTTCCCTTTATGTGATTGAAGATGATTGAATATCCAGAATTGCCTATTAAAATAAAATTTTGAACAAAACAGTGGTTAGAAACTTATTAGTTATTGACTACTGAGAAAAGTAAAGGGAACTTGTAAAGCCTACTGTGGAGCATAGTATAGTATCAGGGAAATTATGTGAGTACAATGGTCAAAAGTGTTTCCATTCTTTATTTACTTCATGAAGTTAACAATGAAATTTTCAGTTTGAGAGATTACTCCTCTATCCTGTCTGAAGTTTTATGACTTTTTGTGTCCTTTGAGCTTTTGATTCTTTTTCTAGGATATTTTTTCCTAAATATAGCTGAAAATTTATCACAGCTTCATCTGTAATCGTAATAAAAGGAAAATAATTTTAATGCTTAAGAAGAGAAAAAAATGGCTAAATTACTGTGGTTAGTCAATAAAGTAAAATTTGATATAATCTTAATATCATACTGAAGAATAGATAAATATATGCAAAGATATTCATAGTATATATTCCTAGGAGAAAAGTTAAGTTAAAAAATTATATGTATCACTCTGTGTGTGTGTGTGTGTGTGTGTGTGTGTGTGTGTGTGTTAGTTGCTCATTTATGTCTCACTCTTTGCTACCCCATGGACCGTAGCCTGCCAGGCTCCTCTATCCATGGGATTTCCCAGGCAAGAATACTGGAGTGGGTTGCCATTTCCTTCTCCAGGTATCACTCCAACCACATTATAAATACATTATATTTTATATTTTTCTTTACATATGTATATGTATAGCATATATACTATGTCTTTGTACACATATATACAAAAGACTGGATGCATGGGTAAATACATAAGGTGAAAGGTCTTTTTAATTTTAATTTTTGCTTATTTGAATTTAATTTTTAAAAATATAAAAATATTTTTCCAATTTTATTGAGATAAAATAGGCATAACATTGTGTAAATTTAAGATGTATAAAGTGATGATTTGATACACACATATTGCTAAATGATTAGCACAGTTACATTAATTAACACCTATATCACCTCACATAATTACAATCTTTGTTTTGTAATAAGAACACATAAGATCTATTCTCTTAGTAAGTTTCAAGCACCTGATATATTGTTTACTATAGTCTCCCGCATTGCAGGTGGATTCTTTACCAACTTAGCCATAAGGGAAGCCCTATAGTCACCATGCTGTACTTAATTTTCTTAATTATGTAAAATGAACAGTGCTGTCTTTGTACTAAATAAAAAATATACTTTATTATCAGTTTTTGACTCATTAGTGAAATTGTTATAGAAAATTTATTTTATTAGAATATTTGGCAACTCCATTACAATAATAGTTTGAACATTTCAGTAAAGGTTTTGTGAATATCTTTAATAATTTTGAGAATGTAAAGGAAAGGGTCTTTTATTTCCTTTTTCCTATTTAGGTATTTTGAAACTGATATAGTGAAAAGACAGCTACAGATGTGTTCTACAACAATTATAAAAAAATCAACCCATTAAACTTGTTATCCTGACCTAAGTGATGTTTTTATTGAGAGAAACTTAGTGCTTGAGATCGTTCCCATATAAGGCACTAGAATAAGTATTATTAAAGAGTTTTGAATTACAGCTGATGAGTATGTAAGGCTGAAAGGAGACATTAATTTTTTTAAGCATTCTAAATAGTGTTTAAATTTCTGAGATAGCTGCATTAATAGAGATTCATCCATATCTTTTTCTCCTTTTTGTGCACATATGAACACATAAGAGTAGAAAAGACAATGACCACACATTGTTTTTTGTTTAATACTTTGTTAGGATTTGAAGGGATGATTACTATTAGATTGAAAAATGCACTCTTAGAAGTATTTTTTTCCCTAGATTTTACTGAAACATGAAACAATTGTTTATAGTTCATACTTATTATGACCATAGGAAAAATAACAACATATACATTTTGAATATTCATTGGAAGGACTGATGCTGAAGCTGAAACTCCAATACTTTGGCCACCTGATGCGAAGAACTGACTCATTGTAAAAGACCCTGATGCTGGGAAAGATTGAAGGCAGGAGGAGAAGGGGATGACAGAGGATGTGATTGTGAGATGGCATCACTGACTTGATGGACATGTGTTTGAGTAAGCTCTGGGAGTTGGTGATGGACAGGGAGGCCTGGAGTGCTGCAGTCCATGGGATTGCAAAGAGTTGGACATGACTGAGCAACTGAATTGAACTGAACATTTTATTCTGACCATTATATGCATGTTAAATGCAATTATAGAACTCAAAATATGCAAATATTTTATTAGGCACTCAGAGTTATCTCATTATTTGTAATTTGTTGTTTAGTAACTAAGTTGTGCCCGACTCTTTGCAACCCCATGGACTGCGGCCTGCCAGGCTTCCCTGTCCTTCACTATCTCCCGATGTTTGCTCAAACTTATGTCCATTGAATCGGCGATGCCATCCAATCATCTCATCCTCTGTCACACCCTTCTCCTCCTGCCCTCAATGTTGCCTAGCACTGGGGTCTGTTTCAATCAGTTGGTTCTTTTGAATTAAGTGACCTGTATTTCCCAGGAAATATCTTTAGCGTAAAGGACAATATATGGGAAAGTTATTGAGTATAAAAATACCTTTGGAAGATTTTTGAAATATCCAATCTTATCTGCTCACAATCCTTTCTTTAGGGTGCTTAGGTCACTAATCCTGTTTCTTCTAAGAATAAGCAAATGTATTTAGTTGTTGCTCTTTTGTCTTATCTTTAAGAGCCTTGTGCTTAATTATCTTTTTTTTCTACTGTAGGTCATTTTCTATCATATGGCCTATAAAATCATTCCCAATAGTACAGTGGCAAAAAAGTCATCATCTTTTGAAGACAAGTTTGATTAAAAGGTAAATTCAGACCTCTGGATAGCATATGGGTGATTGCTGCACAATGAAATTGTTGTTCTCATTGAAATTACTGATTATTGCCCATTTTGTTTGTTTTTTAAGGCAGAGGCCGTTGTTGAGGATTTAAACTAAATTTTCTTGAATTATACAAATACAAAAGTTTGTTTTTAATGTATAACATTTTACATATATTTAATTTTTAAAAAATATTTTAATTTTAGCATTTTAATTTATTTTTAATTGATGGATAATTGCTTCACAATATTACATTGGTTTCTACCATACATCAACATGAACCATTCATAGGTTAAACTTTAAAATACTGTTTAAAATAGTTTTAAATAGGATTTATGACTTAATCATTATTTTAAGTAGTTTAGGAGTTCTTAACACTGTATCTCCTATAAAAAGAGGGAGTAGAAGGCAGAACATTTGTATTGGAGTGCTTTACATGCTGATCATCTAGGATGGAATATAATCAACTCTTTCAAATATCCTCCCACTTGTTATGATAGGATGTCTTTAGATAAATTTACAGGATTTATTTTGTTTTACTAATTGATTGGTATATGTAATTAATCCACAGATACGTTAGTGAAAGCTGGATTCTAAATGACTTTCCTATGATAAGCTTTCCAATTAATTCTTTTCACACTGTTTTCCTGGTGACATTTGAACTTCTTTCATTATATAAAGCACATCTGGAATGAGGCATTGCTGAATAATAATCATGGATGCTAACATGTTGAAGATTGAACCCCTGACATAGTCAAATGCGTTTTGGTTTAAAACAGTGACCTCAAATAATGCTGGTGTAAGTGAATCATATTTAGAAAGGATCTGTAGGCAGCTTGCCTGTCTTGGGCTTGAATTGGTGAAAAAGGAAGAAATCAAATTGCAAACTGTCTTCATTGCTTACTAAAGTTGACTATATTGATTCATATTTTTCCTCCTATTCATAAGTATTTTTTCTTGTCTGATATAAAAATTTTGCAGGAAGTAAATATTAAAAATGTAATATACAAAACACATGTTAAATCATGTATTACTTATAATTTACATTTGTGTCAAAGGATTACTAAATTTCTTCCATGGTATATTTCATAAAAGAGATGATATTGGTAAGATCTTGTTTAAATGGCTTGCTAATACAAGAAGCAGATCATTTAAAATGGACGTTACATCTTTATAGGATGTTAGAAATGAAGACATTACTTCAAAATGTAGGTAATTATTGCCTCCTCTTTTATCAGTGCTATTTTCTGAGATATTATCATAAGAGAGCACTTTAGTATTAAGCAGGGCCTTCGAGTGGCAATAAATCAGTCCAACTGAGTCATCATTGTCTAAGGCATCTGAACTACTGCAATGCTGTGGATCCGACCGAGAGTGTGAAATCACTTGACCCTTGGCATTAACCTTTGCTGAATGAATAGACACTGCTTTCCACATCAAGGAACAAAGCAGAAGACTATTGATTAAACACCACATTCACTTGATATTAAATACTGGCTGAACTCACTTCTTGCTTCCAGTTCGAAAGGGAGAAACCCAGAGAGTTGCTGAGTCTCACGAGAATGGATGTTTGTGATTCAGAGCAATGTTTTTCCTGCCAAGTACTTTTTTTCTCCTTTGATCAATAACTAGCAGCCATGATCAGCCATGAGTATGTATTGTCAATTCCGACCTGTGTATTTTATCACCTAAGGTGAGAGGTCACAGTGCTATGACTAAGACTTCAGTTCTAAGCATGGATTGTTCCCTGACTTCAATATCTCTTGAAAAAGCAATTTATTTTATCTGTTGCTCATGAGTCATTGTTTTGGCAGTTGATTTGACTACATTAGTAAAATACAGGACTTTTCTAAAATTCTTTGGTTTAATCACTCTTTTTGCAGATGTAGAAGAAATCATAAAAAAATAGGTTTTAGGATTTATGATTGTAGTTAAAGTATTGTAGTTAAGTAAATTTCTCAAGTTAGAAGAAAGCATAAGCTTTGGAAGAGAGTATAGCAATACCTATGAGAATAAAGGGAACAAGAAAAGATGTTTTACCGGAAATCTCAAGCTAATTAACTTCTAAAACATTGCTTGTCCTGCACAATTGACAAGAGTTTGACAGCTTCTTTGTAGACCTATTTTATCCAGAAGAACATGTGCTATTGACAGATAAATCATTTCAAGGAAGTAAAGTTAAATTTTAGCCACAGATAAGAAAATCACTTTTTAAATTTAAATAGTTTTTATGTGCTCACATAACTAGAATTTATTGTAGGGAGCATCATAATAGCTATAAGTTCTTTCTTTCCTCTCCAAGGTTTCATATTATTTTGGACCCAGGATTTTACACCAGTAAAATTCTATAAATAATTGTTTTCATTGCTAAAGGTTTTAACTGGCTTGTGTTCAACACCAAAAATTCCAGATCAGTTGGTTGCAATTCTGTCATGGTTGAGCAAAGATCATTTCTTGCCCTGAATAATAGGAAGTATTTCCTCTAAGGACATAATGATATAATTTAATACACTCATAGTCTCACACAGTTTGCAGTTTTTGAAAGGGAGTATTAGAAGACTGGGGAAAGTTGATAAAATGAATCATGCTGCTAAACTTAATGGTCAATCCTTTTGCTTTGATGCTTTCTATAGGATGTGTAGCCCCTGAAATCTTTCTTTGAAAGCTACTGAAGCTGTGAAAAATATGAACCGCGTTCTATCTAAACACCATTTTGGTTATGTATCATATAGTTCCTTTTCTTTACTACTGAGGACATTTGTATAGAAGTCATTTTAGTTCACTATTATCTTGAGCACAGACATGCTGTATGTACACAAGAACCTTGAACTTGACTTGGAGGTAGCTATGTACCATTTACTCGACTGATATAATACAGTACCAGCTTGTTCTGTGCATGGCAAATATGATAGACAATCATTTGAAAATAGTAATATTTTAAAGTTATATTTAATGAAAACGTTTAATGAGAATTCTTGGCTTTGAAGTACCAAATAAATGATCTTTGTTCTGCTGTGAAGGAGATGCTTTTGTGATATTTGCGACTAATCAGACTGAATAGAGAAGTGTCTGGGTCAAGGTCACACGGCAAGTCTGTGACATAGCTGTGATTTGAATCCATGGAACACATACTGCAGACTCATTGATAATCTCTGTGGTGTCTGTATGTTATTTCTAAAGGGAGATTATTGTAAAATGAGGTGGGTGAGATACAATAAAATGATAAATAATTACAATTTTGTAACAGAAATATTGGAATATTCTCATTCAAAATTGGAAGAAAAAGGAAGCAAAAGAGAAAAAGAGGAAAGAGAAGAAAAACAAGGGGGAAATACTTTTGGCTCTGCCCTACAGATTTAGAAAAGACTCAGATAAGCATCTCACTTAAGACACATGCAAAAATAGTGTTTATGCTAACAGGGGTGAGGAGTTCATAATTAAAAAAAGATTTTTTTTATTGTTCTTTTTAATTAAAAGAATAAATAGGTTCTCATTCACATCTCTGCCAGATTAACTGCCCCCTTCCCTGTCCCTGTCTTTAAAAATAATTCAGAGGTGCTTTAGAATGTACTTCGATCAGCTGAAGAGCAAATCTTTCTGCTGTTAAAGGTGAGTTCCAGATTGGCTGTTTATGAAACTTCTTTGTTTCTGGGTTAAGAACAAACATTCCAGTGGGAGTTTTGGAAAAGTTGAGATAATAAAGGCTCCAAAAGTATCTGCCACAGGTAGATTATTCAAAATTGATCTTTTCTGAGGTTTGACAAGTTTCTCATTTTTATCTGCTGCCTCATGAGAAACTTCTTTTTAAAAGTTCCCTGTAACAGTTCACATCTAAAAAGGATGGCTCTCAAGATGTTCATAGCCCTGAACATAAGTCTGTCTCTAGCCTGGTCAGGTATCTTTTTAGTGTGAGTTTTTTGTTTCCTTGAATTAACAGAAGACTTTGGAATTGATACATGTTGTTAAATCTTTGCTTGGGATCTAGTAAAACCCCGTGTAGTTTATCTGACACAGTAGAGTTTATCTTTGTACATTTGTCATTCCTCATAAAAGATATCGACCAGAATTTTTGTGACTTTGACCAGCAGAAAACCTTAGCCGACACACTCAAGGATGAAATGCAGTCAGCGGAAATGGAAACGCTTCAACCCTGCCCCTGTGGCAAGAATGGCTTCCCGTTAGACAATCTGGTCAGATGCTTTATGGACCCAAAGGGAGGTGCATGCTCTGGGCATTGCGTTCGTGTTTTTCTTGACCTACCTGCTCCTTAGAGCTCCATCCTAAGGCAGCTGCTTGTGTAAAACCTCTCAGAAGTACTCATCATTGATCTAGCCATAATCGCACTGATCTGTTGGCTTTTCACTAAACTTTACTTAAGTGAAAACTAACCCTCTTCTTCCTGTATGGGGTTATGATTGACTGTGTGTCCTTTGAACGGTGTGAAGATGCTGGCTGCGAAACTACAACACTGCTTTTAAATAAGGAGGGAAAAATGTGTCCCCTCGACCACTATAGAGCAAGATAAGAAAAATAATGATGGTGCACACTGCGTTGTCCATGTCGACCTTTCAAGAATCTTTTTACAACATCTCAGCAGCTTGAAAAAAACTTTTCTCTCCCCCTGCCTACATTTATTTACTCCCAAATTATCTTTTAAAACAAGCATTTTACAAGGATGCATTCTAATTTATTGTTGCACGCATGCTACACACACTATTTATTGAGAATTCCTTAAATAGTCAGTTTCCTGGATGGCAAATAGAGTCCACTACCCACCTGAGATATGTGGAATCAGGATAGTTGGAGAAAAGGAAAAAGAAACATAGGCCCATGAGGACATGAAAAGGGGTTAGCAAATAAGACCATTAGGAAAGTATTGGTCTGAGACGTCAGATGGAATGACCCTCCCACATCACTTAGAATCTGCGGACTGGGTGTATGAAATTAAGCTTTACCAATACATAGGTAATAAGGTCTAAAATACTTAATAACGAAAGCTATGTTAAGTATCTTTATGGGGGCAGAGTTGACTTCAGATGCTAAGCTTTCACTCTATGCAGCTATAATTTCACGACACAAGGGGAGTCTAAGCACTTAGTAATATTTGTGGGCCTCAGTCATTTCTCCCAGTACTCTCTGGACATGTATATAATTTTCCACAACTAATAGCTTATTCTTTTATAAAGAATGGTAATGGGGATGGGTAATTATCACCTAGTTGCTTAGGGCTGTACTTTCGTGTATGCAAGAGCAGACCTCTTGCTTCACCTTTCAAAATAACATTCATAAACATCACAGTGCACCCAGAGCAGCTGAATGGGGGCATGTGTGCTGACCCAGAATATCAGTGCAGCCAGCCAGCCAGTAACACTGTGAAATACTTTCCTTTTTTCACGTTGCATATCTTTTATGTGAAAGCACACACACACACACTCACACAATGGCAGCTTTAGTCAAAACATAGCTCTACTTAAGAATTAATATTTGCAGTCATGATTTCTTTTCACATGTTATCTTAGTTCTAAAATTAGTGATAATAAGATATGGTGGTTAAATAAGCAAATATTTTTTAGAAATTTTGGTTTCTTTAGATTATTTATTTTTCCATGTTTTGTTCTCATCGTATCATAAAGGTGGTTGTTAAAAAATTCTTTCTAGTTGGGTCTAAGAATGGTCCACTTTGGTATAATTAAAGGCTGATGAGTCATTCACCATTGTCTCCAGGTTAGTTTAATAAGTAGGATACAGTGACTGTGGAATTGTGATCAATAGCCTTTGATCTATTGACACAAAGGAATATTTTTAGCAGCAAATTAGTCTGTTATATAATAAGCAACTGTGGCTCTTGTTAAGGGAAAAGTTTTATACCATAATGCAAGAAATGAAATCTGATATGCAGAGAAGAATGAAAACTTTAAGAGAACTTTGAGACATATTTTAAGATATTTGCTAAGAATCCGGAGACTGACTTTAGCACAGAACTGTTGTCTTCCATTCCTCCAGAGTTCAAACTGCATTTAATGCTCTTTAGTTCGATTTGGTTTGGTAAAAAATTTCCTTTTATGATTTTTAGAATGGCCATTATTCTCAAATCAGGTTACCAAATGTTGTTAAATTAGGCAGTAGCATTATCTGTTTAGAATTAATGTGAGGCCACATCCTTCCTGATTTATAGTACTTATTCTAGAAGATACTTACAGAATGTATTATTGTCATGAGCATGAGTATTAAGGACTATGAAACCATTACTGGCAAGAGCGTATCACAAGATATTCAGTGCAAAGGGATATCTGATGCTTATCAATCTGTTATAAAGAACTTTAAATTAAAAAAAAATGTCTTGAGATTTTGTGTGAGAGACAGCCTTCAAGATAAGTTTGGGCAGTCCCTATTTGGAAAGAAATTTAAACCTCACTGTCAAATGGCATTTTCATCCATTTGAGAAGTTATTTTATCCATTGAAAGGGACCCTATTGCAGATGTACAATCCATCAGGTCAGTTCAGTCACTCAGTCGTGTCCAACTCTTTGTGACCCCATGGAATGTAGCACACCAGGCTTCCCTATCCATCACTAACTCCCGGAGCTTGCTCAAACTCAAGTCCATCGAGTCGGTGATGCCATCCAACCATCTCATCCTCTGTTGTTCCCTTCTCCTCTTGCCTTTAATCTTTCCCAGCATCAGGGTCTTTTCAAATGAGTCAGTTCTTTGCATCAGGTGGCCAAAGTATTGGGGTTTCAGCTTCAGCATCAGTCCTTCCAATGAATATTCAGGGCTGATTTCTGTTAGGATTGACTGGTTGGGTCTCCTTGATGTCCAAGGGACTTTCACGAATGTTCTCCAACATCACAGTTCAAAAGCATCAATTCTTCAGCGCTCAGCTTTCTTTATAGTCCAACTCTCACATCCATACATGACTACTGGGAAAACCATAGCTTTGACAGGATGGACCTTTGTTGGCAAAGAAATGTCTCTGCTTTTAATATGCTATCTAGGTTGGTCATAAGTTTTCTTCCAAGGAGTAAGCATCTTTTAATTTCATGGCTGCAATCACCACCTGCAGTGATTTTGGAGCCCAAGAATATAAAGTCTCTCACTGTTTCCATTGTTTCCGCATCTACTTGCCATGAAGTGATCAGACTGGATGCCATGATCTTTGTTTTCTGAATGTTGAGCTTGAAGCCAACTTTTTCACTCTCCTCTTTCACTTTCTTCAAGAGTCTCTTTAGTTCTTCTTCACTTCCTGCCATAAGGTGGTGGCATCTGCATATGTGAGGTTATTGATATTTCTCCAAGGAATCTTGATTCCAGCTGTGCTTCATCCAGCCCAGCGTTTCTCATGATGTACTCTGCATATAAGTTAAATAAGCAGGGTGACAATATACAGCCTTGATGTATTCCTTTCCCAATTTGGAACCAGTCTGTTGTTCCATGTCCAGTTCTAACTGTTGCGTTTTGACCTGCATACAGATTTCTCAGGAGGCAGGTCAGGTGGTCTGGTATTCCTATCTCTTGAAGAATTTTCCACAGTTTGTTGTGATCCAAACAGTCAAAGGCTTTGTCATAATGAATAAAGCAGGAGTATACTTTTTTTCTGGAACTCTCTTGCTTTTCCTATGACCCAGCGGATGTTGGCAATTTGATCTCTGGTTCCTCTGCCTTTTCTAAATCCAGCTTGAACATCTGGGAGTTCATGGTTCATGTATTGTTGAAGCCCAGCTTGGAGAATTTTGAGCATTACTTTGTTAGCGTGTGAGATGAGTGCAGTTGTGCTGTAGTTTGAACATTCTTTGGCATTCATTGCCTTTCTTTGGGAGAATGATCCATATCTTAGCCCATATCACACTTGATTATAATTGCATTCCATCTCTCCCTCTAGCCTGTGATTCCATAAGAGAAAAGAAGAGTAGGCCCATCAGTAAAATTGAATTCTAGTCTGAGAAATTGGATGTTTGTATATACCCTTGGCATCTTTGCTTTAACTTCAGCCAACTAGGCAAAGGAAGCCCCAGAATGTTAGACATTTTTTAAATGTGTAAGTGTAACATTGAACTTTCTTTTCATTTTATAATACCCTTACCATTCTCAGCTAGTTTTATAATAGAGTCATTGTTAAATGTCTCCACCAGGAAAGATCTCTTTTTTAAGACATTCATTGAAGAAATAACAACTTCCTACTAACAAAAAATAAAGCATACGTTAACAATATGAGGGGCTCTAATCAAATTTAATACATAAGCTATACATATAGTTTTAAACAAGTGAAGTTGTATTCTTTAAGGCATTAACAGTGTTTGTCCTAAAGAATCCTTTGTGAGCTTTTACTGATGCTATACACCACTTTTGATGGCTATCATAGCTTGGTCCTGAGATCTGGTCTCCTTGCTTACAAATTAACCAGTTTTCTTTGGCTCATAGGATAAGAAATGTGACATTGACTTTGGAATTTTGATCAATAGCCTTTGATCGTAGAATCCTTTGTCTTGTTGCAAGTGATAACTGGCACGAGGAACACTTTATGTCTGCAAGAAGAAATATAAAGGATTTGGAGTTAGAGAAAAATAGATCTCTAATCAGCCAATTTTACTATGTTAAGTAAAGGCTAGGAAGAAAACACACATCCCCTTTATCAAGGCTTGTTACTGGGAGAATAGTGTAGACAGGGCTCTGTATTTTAAAACTTTAGATATAAAACAAAACTTTCCTTTAATGAACCCAGTCTTATATGACCAAATGTTATTTCATAGTTGTCCTCTGAAGTTCTGCCTAGAAAAATGAATTGTCTAGTAGGAGATTAAATCTTCCAGGATGAAATGATAATATCAGGCATATTAGAGCTATTTCAAAAATCAGAGTGAAAAATATGAATGACAAATTTGATGTCAAGAATGCTAGATTGCATGTGAAGGGTCACATAGCTTACAAGATATCTCTAGATGGATCTACCTTCAAGAAAATAAACTTATAGTAGTACTTTATCCCAGCATTTGTAAGTTTAATTCATTTTGTGCTGTGCTGTCCTGTGCTTAGTCGCTCAGTTGTGTCTCAGTCTTTGCGACCCCATGGCCTGTAGCACACCAGGCTCCTCTCTCCACGGGGATTCTCCAGTCAGGAATACTTGAGTGGGTTGCCATGCCCTTCTCTAGGAGATTGTCCCAACCCCGGAATCGAACCCGGGTCTCCTGCAGTGCAGGTGGATTCTTTACCTTCTGAGCCATCAGCAAAGCCCATGAATACTGGAGTAGGTGGCCTCTCCTTTCTCCAGGGGATCTTCCTGACCCAGAAGTCAAACTGAGGTCTCCTGCATTGCAGGCAGATTCTTTACAAGCTGAGCTACCAGGGAATCCCTCATTTAAGGCAGGCTAGGCTAAGTTATGATGTTCATTGATTTAGGTATATCAGATGCATTTTCGATTTATGATATTTTCAGCTTGCTGCTGCTGCTGCTTACAATGGCTTTATTGGGACATAACCTCATTGTCAGTTGAGGAAGACTCGTGTGTGTGTGTGTGTGTGTGTGTGTGTGTGTGTGTGATTTAAGTATATATCCTATGAATAATTAGTTAACACATGAAGCACTTTACTTGGCAATGCATTCACTAAAAGTCACCTCCATGCCTGAAGCTACAACAAACCTTTTCACTTTTTTTTTACTTCACCACCAACAAAAGATTTACTAATAGTTGACTCTACTCCACAACCTCTCCAGCATTTATTGTTTGTAGACTTTTTGATGATGGTCATTTTGACTTGTGTGAAGTGATACCTCATTTAGTTTTGATTTGCATTTCTCTAATAATTAGTAATGTTGAGCATCTTTTCATGTGCCTCTTGGCCACCTGTGTATCTTCTTTTTAGAAATGTCTATTTAGGTCTTGCATCCATGTTTTTGATTGAGTTGTTTGTTCTTTTGATTTTGAGCTGCCTAAGCTTTTTGTATATTTTGTAGATTAATTTTTTGTCAGCTGTTTCATTTGCAAATATTGTCTCCCATTCTGAGTGTTGGATGCTGCTGCTGCTGCTAAGTCGCTTCAGTCGTGTCCGACTCTGTGCGACCCCATAGACGGCAGCCTACCAGGCTCCCCCGTCCCTGGGATTCTCCAGGCAAGAACACTGGAGCAGGTGGCCATTTCCTTCTCCAATGCAGGAAAGTGAAAAGTGAAAGTGAAGTCGCTCAGTCGTGCCCGACTCTTAGCGACCCCATGGACTACAGCCTACCAGGCTCCTCCATCCATGGGATTTTCCAGGCAAGAGTACTGGAGTGGTGTGCCATTGCCTTCTCCAGAGTGTTGGATAGGTGACTTTAAAAATGATTACTCATTCGTGAAATAAGCCATCTTTATTGTATGTGGACTCTCTAGCTTATCTCTGTCCTTGCATGATTAGAGTCTAAGAATCTAGTGACTTTAGTAGCCTTTTTTTTTTTTTTTTTTTTTTTCCTGTTTCCCATTCCTTTTGGAATGGCACTCTAGGCCTGGGATTTTGAATAATTCTATGTTTAGACACCTATGGAAGGCCTCACTGACTTAATCCAACTCTAAATATAGTTGAATCCTGCTGCTAGAATATTTACTTGTCTCTGATGATCCTTTCATGCATGGTGTGGTTTGTTTTCATTGTTGTTTAGTCACTGAGTGTGTCTGACTCTTTTGAGACCACATGTAGCCCACCAGCCTCCTCTGCCCATGTGATTTTTCAAGTAAGAATTCTGAAGTGGGTTGTCGTTTCTTCCTCCAGGGGATCTTCCTGACCCAGGGATTGAACCCCAAGCTCCTGCCGCATCTCCTGCATTGCAGGTGGATTCTTTGCCAATGAACCACCAGAGAAGCCCATAGTGTGGTTAGAGCACCTAAAAGGAATAGGAATTGAAATTTTGTTGCACTCATAGAAAAGGCTGTATCAGTTCAGTTCAGTCGCTCAGTCGTGTCCGACTCTTTGCGACCCCTTAGACTGGCCAGGCCTCCCTGTCCTTCACCAACTCCTGGAACTTGCTCAAACTCATGTCCATCTAGTTGGTGATGCCATCCAATCATCTCATCCTCTGTTGTCCCCTTCTCTTCCTGCCTTCAATCTTTCCCAGCATCAGGGTCTTTTCTAATGAGTCGGTTCTTCCAATCAGGTGGCCAAAGTGTTAGAGTTTCAGCTTCAGCATTAGTCCTTCCAATGAATATTTAGGACTAATTTCCTTCAGAATGGACTGGTTGGATCTCCGTGCAGTCCAAGGGACTCTCAAGAGTCTTCTCCAACACCACAGTTCAAAAGCATCAATTCTTCGGTGCTCAGCCTTCTTCACAGTCCAACTCTCACATCCATACATGACCACAGGAAAAACCATAGCCTTGACTAGACGAACCTTTGTTGGCAAAGTAATGTCTCTGCTTTTCAGTATGCTGTCTTGGTTGGTTGTATAATTATGAACAAAATAAAATGCATCTGTGGCAAATTTTGATCTCAACCTCACAATGTTGTAAGAGGTTTAGCTTTCACTTACCTATAGCTATTGGAGGCCAAAGATATTTACAGCAAAGTATCTAGTAATTGTGACTGACCATATTTGTCTAGGTTAGTTCACAATGACGAAGCGAAAAAGTCCCATTTGGAGTGAGAAGAAGGGAGCCCATGGCAGTCACGTGGTTCTGCAGTGTTTGAGTCTAATCTGAGGTAGGGGTGGCACTTCCTGTCTTAGCAGCTCCTCGTCCTGTTTCCTCTTTGTGAGGAGCTTCGATGCCCAATGTCACGATGGCCATGTCTGATCCAGATTGCAGAGGGTGAGCCCGCTTGGTGGTCACGCACATTTCCTGTGCTGCCGATAGGGAGGTCTGGGGACTCCTTTGCCCAGTGCATAGTCACAAGTAGTTCTTGGCCAGCTTGTTTATTTCCTGGTTCAGTTTCCTACAGATCTTATTTGGAATTCAGTCTGTTGTTATTAACACCTATGAAGAAACACAGCCAAAGATCCTGCCTGGATGTAGCCTTAAACCCAATAATTTTGGGGACTGGCCTCCACGCTCTGTCCTTTTCTCCTGTATTTAAGAGACACAACCGTGAAGCCGGTTGGAACAACAGGATGCTGTGGCAAGGCTGTTCCTTCAACTTTGCTGGACTACACTTGTTCCCATTGTTCAGCAGAACACTCTTAAGGGAGTGTGCTGCCTGACAGCATTTAGGACATAATTGTTTCTATTTCCAAGCCTACCATTTTTGAATAATCTTTTAATTTTAGAACACTTTTAAATATATTGAGAAATTATGAAGCTAGTACACAGAATTCCCATATACCTGGTAACCAGGTTTTCCTGTTTTTAACTTTTTACATTAACATGGCACATTTCCTTAGTTAAGAATCTTGATCATGATTAGTATCTGCACATTTATTCAGATGAACATTTTTCTGTCCCCGGATCTCATCCAGGATACCGCATTGTATTATTTATTTATTGCAATTTTGCTTATTTTTGGTTGTGCTGGGTCTTCGTTGCTGCGTGGACTTTTCTTTAGCTGCGGTGAGCGGGACCACTCTCCAGTTGTGGACCATAGATTTCTCAGTCTGGTGGCTTCTCCTGTTGCAGATCGTCAGCTGTTGAGTGCAGGCTTTAGTAGTTGTGGTGGGTGGGCTCACTAGTTGCGGCTCAGCACGGGCTCCATAGTTGTGTTTTCATTCTCTTAACAGTGTCTTTTGCAGAGCAGAAGTCTTATACTTCAAGCTTACCACTTTTTTCTTTCCCACATTCTGCTTTTATCCTTGTATCTAAAAAGTCGTTATGAAATGAGTTGACTCAGGTGGCATGGATTTTTCTACTGTGTTCTAGACGTTTTATAATTTGCATGTTAAAGTTAGTTCTGTGACTGTTTTGCATCACTTTTGGTGAAAGCTGTAAGATCTGGGTCTTGGTTTGTTCATTTATTTATTTGTATTTGGAAATCCAGGTGTTTCAGCACTATTTGTTGAAAGTGACATGAAATGAAAGTCACTCAGTCTTGTCCGACTCTTTGCAACCCCATGGACTGTAGCCCATAGAATTCTCCAGGACAGAATAGTGGAGTGGGTAACCTTTCCCTTCTCCAGGGGAGCTTCCCAACCCAGGGATCGAACCCAGGAAAAGACTATCTCTTTTCTGTTAAATTGCTTTGCATTTGTGTCTTTGTCAAAGAGCAACAGAATATATTTGTATTGGTGTATCTCTGGGTCTTCTATTGTTTTATTGATCTATGTATATGTTTTTTGGCTAATATGTTGATGTCTTGATTATCATAGTTTTAGAAGTCTTCGAATTGAGTAGTATGTGTCTTTCATCTTTGTTCTTCTTAAGTATTATGTTGGCTAACATAGATCTTTGGCCTTTCCATATAAGTGTTAGAGTCAGATTGTGGATATTCACAAAATAACTTGCTAGGTTTTTTGCTTAGGCTTGTGTTGAGCCTATAGATCAAATTGGAAAGAACTGACAACTTAGTAATATTACTTCTTATCCATGAACAAGAACCATCTCTCTATTTATAAAGATCTTTGGTTTTTATTTTTTTTTAACAAGAATTTTTAGTTTTCTTTCTATACATTTTGTCGTATTTTGTTAGTTTTATATCTATGTGTTTTGTTTACTTTTGTGGTGCTAAGGTAATGCTATTGTTTTTAATTTCACATTCCAATTATTGAAAATTGGCATATAAGAAAGCATATTAACTTTATATCCTACAATGTTGCTATAGTCATTTATTATCCAGGAGGTTTTTCTGTTGATTTTTGAGATTTTTTTTGCCTACAAAATCATGTCATCTGTGAACAAAGACCTTATTTCTTCCTTTCCAGTTTGTATACGTTTTATTTCCTTTTTTTTTTTTTTTGGTTTTACCTTAGCTGCTGCTGCTGCTAAGTCGCTTTAGTGGTGTCTGACTCTGTGTGACCCCATAGACGGCAGCCACCAGGCTCCCCCATCCCTGGGATTCTCCAGGCAAGAACACTGGAGTGGGTTGCCATTTCCTTCTCCAATGCATGAAAGTGAAGTCGCTCAGTTGTGTCCGACGTTTAGCGACCCCATAGATGGCAGCCCACCAGGCTCCTCTGCCCATGGGCTTTTCCAGGCAAGAGTACTGGAGCAGTGCCATCGCCTTCTCTGTACCTTAGCTAGGGTTTGCTATATACTGTTGAAGAGCAGTGGTGGTAGTTTGATCTGGTTTCTGTTTCTGATCTTAGAGGGAAATAAAGCATCTGTTTTTTCACCAGGAAGTAGGATGTTAGCTGTAGGTTTATTGTAGATGTTCTTCATCAAGTTTGGGAAGTTCCTTGCTCTTCCTAGTTTAATGAGCAGTTTTCATCAGGGGTGTGTGTGTGTGTGTGTGTGTATGTTTGCTCAGTCATGTCTGACTCTTTGCAACCCCATGGACTGTAGCCCACCAGGCTCCTCTCTCTTTGGGATTCTCCAGGCAGGAGATACTGGAGCAGGGTGCTATTACTTACTCCATGGGATCTTCCTGACCCAGGGATCAAACTGACATCTCTTGTGTGTCCTGAAGTGGCAGACAGATCCTTTATCACTGTGCCACCTGGGCAGCCTTTTGTTATCTCTATGTGAAAAAGAAAGGCTGGAGGGGGCCGGAAGGAGAGGAAGGCCATTCCCTCCAGCTGTGATATCTGAAGTTATTGATATTTCTCCTGACAATCTTGATTCCAGCTTGTGCTTCATCCAGCCCAGCATTGTGCAAGATGTACTCTGCATATAAGTTAAATAAGCAGGGTGACATACACAGCCTTGATGAACTCCTTTCCCAGTTTGGAACCAGTCCATTGTTCCATGTCCAGTTCTAACTTTGCTTCTTGACCTGCATACAGATTTCTCAGGAGGCTTGTAAAGTTGTCTGGTATTCCCATCTCTTTAGGAATTTTCCAGTTTGTTGTGATCCACACAGTCAAAAGCTCTAGCATAGTCACTGAAGCATAAGTAGATGTTTTTCCGGAATTCTCTTGCTTTTTCTATTATCCAGTGAATGTTGGCAATTAGAATCAGGTAAAGTCTTTTCTTCTAGAAAGATGAGCTTTGTTATGCAGAATGCTTTGGGTATATCTTACAATAGTTATAATAGGGCTTCCCTGGTGGCTCAGACGATAAAGCACCCGCCTGCAATGCAAGAGACCCGGGTTCGATCCCTGGGTTCGGAAGATCCCCTGGAGGAGGAAATGACAACCCACTCCAGTATTCTTGCCTGGAGAATCCCATGGACAGAGGACCCTGATAGGCTACAGTCCATGGGGTCGCAAAGAGTTGGCCACAACTGAGCGACTTCACTTTCCTTCTTTCTTTGGGTATATCTTACAATGGTTATTATAATAATTGCTGTTTCTCTCTGCTGTAACCAGGAAGAGATTTTTCTTTGATTTTCACCAGGAGAATCTAGGGGCATTCCTAGAGGTAAATCTCACAAAACTCTGGTGCTCTCTAAAGATTGAGACCCCCCCCCTCCACAGGAGTTCATGCAGCCATGACATTTAAAACAAAAAATAACAAAAATTGCTTGCTCCTTGCAAGGAAAACTCTGACAAACCTAGACAGTATATTAAAAAGCAGAGATATTACTTTGCCAAAAAGGTCCATATAGTCAAAACTATGTTTTTTCTAGTAGTCATGTACAAATGTGAGAGCTGGTCCATAAGGAAGGCTGAGTGTCAAAGAATTGATGCTTTTGACTTGTGGTGCTGGAAAAGACTCTTGAGAGTCTCTTGGACAGCAAGCAGATCAAACCAGTCAATCCTAAAGGAAATCAACCTTGAATATTCACTGGGAGGACTGAAGCTGAAGGTCCAGTACTTTGGCCACCTGTTGTGAAGAACTGTCTCACTGGAAAAGAGCCTGATGCTGGGAAAGATTGAAGCAAAAGGACAAGGGGATTACAGAGGATGAGACTGTTAGATAGCATCACCTACTCTGTGGACGTGAATTTGAGTAAACTCTGGGAGATAGTAGAGGACAGAGGAGTGTGGTGTGCTACAGTCCTTGGGATGGCAGAGTCAAACACGACAGCAACTAAACAAGAACAACAAGGAACTTCTCATTTTCATGCTAGTCCATACTGCTGCTGCTAAGCTGCTAAGTCACTTCAGTCGTGTCCAACTCTGTGTGACCCCATAGACGGCAGCCCACCAGGCCCCCCCGTCCCTGGGATTCTCCAGGCAAGAACACTGGTGTGGGTTGCCATTTCCTTCTCCAATGCATGAAAGTGAAAAGTGAAAGTGAAGTTGCTCAGTCATGTCTGACGCTCAGTGACCCCATGGACTGCAGCCTTCCAGGCTCCTCCATCCATGGGATTTTC